>NC_064644.1:23251855-25751855 GCF_023864345.2 Schistocerca serialis cubense | reverse complement strand
CTCTGTATTCCAGGAGATTAGAAAAACTCAAGAAAAGATAGTACGAAAGGTGGGCCGACAGCATTCTAAACCACATAGCAGAAACCTACGTATATTTACCCGACCACGGTATTTACGTTCAGTTATATTACATCAATTTTATTCCTTGGATCCCACGGAGAGCGGTCTGTAGGGCAAGCAAAGAAGTCAAAAGTGTGCATTTTTTGCACGTAAGTGCAGTACAATGTTATGACTTAATGTTACCTAACATTAATATATTACGGTGAGACTGATAGCTACAAGGCAACCTAAAACATTGGTTTTATGACTTTATGTGATTATACAGTCCCATGACTTTGAAGAGGTTGCTCAATGGAAAGTTTTTGAAGCCACTCGCAAACTTCAGCACGTTCTCTTAACGTTATCTGACAGGTTATTCAACACATGTGCATCTATGCAACTGACTGGTTGCTGTTGTGGTGTTAACAACAGGAAAGCTTTGTAGCGATAGTTTTTGACCTTATTGTTATATTCGTGTATTTCGCCGTAGTTTAGGGGAAAGCGAAATACTGGTAGTGACAGAGAACATTAGGTAATCAAAATTTATTATGCAACCATTATTAGAACACCTAGTTTCCGAAGGGTCTCTGAAGTATCTATAAGTAACACCAGATATAATTGATGTTATAACAGGGTTCTGTATTCCAGAAGCTGGCTTTTCCCAACAAACTTATTCATAACTCATTTATGCATTATTCAGGGTGTTTCTGTAATAGGGTGCAATAAATTTAACAGGACATAGAGGATGCTCCACTGAGCGATCTGAGATAGGGAACCGTGGGTGAGAGAAACCGGCTTAAGCACATAATGGGAACAAATTCACGTTACTGTGTACTTCTTTGTCTATATTAATTACAATTAACTGCAAATATCATCATTGACACAATGAACGTACCATTTGTGCTTTAACAAAACGTGTTGAAACTGACGGCCATCGAACTCAATGCAAGAATGACATTGGCGAGTAAGATTCTGACGCACACTGACAAATATTGCTGGTGTGTTTCGAATCACATTACAGGCAACTACATTTCTGGCAACTAAATGCATCTCCGGATCCACTGAAATCTTATGCACAAGTGACATTGTGTCCACACAGGAGATAATAAAGGGGACTCAGGACAGGTGACCCAGCAGACCACGGAATATCACCTCCCCTTGCAATCCTACGAGCGGGAAATACAGCACTGAGATGGTAGCTGACATCCACACTGAAGTGAGGCGGTGCACCTGCACCGTGAGATTGTACACACATCCTCTCACGAACAGCCAAGACTACGTTCTCCATCACTTCAAGTAGAACTCTTTGCACTTACTAATGACGCTCGTCCTCCTTGTTTCTTTGTAGGAAATAATAAATGTATGTTTATATATATATATGGGAACTGAAAAGTCTTTAGAAGGTCTTTTTTTCGTCTAATAGCCCGTCACTTCAAAATATCCAAAAGCCCGTGATTCCATTTCCAGATTCCGTCCTAGCATTTCATTCTGCCAGTTGCCGCTTTTTTGACCTGTTGTAATGATTTCTTACAATGAAACACCGTGGTTTGGATTCCTACCATGGGAGTCACTTCTGTAGTCTGAGTGAAGCAAAAACATACCGCTTCCCGTATGGCCATACCTTGTAAAGAATTATAGTGTCCTAAGGAAGCTTTGGGTTGAGAAACGTTTTGTGTCTTTCTTTATCATGTAAATTTTCGGCTCAGTCAGCACAAGATGTAACGAATCTATTAATACATGTACCTGGTTGTCGTTGGTACATTTCCTATCAATGAGATTTCTTATGAAGTGAACACTATCTGGATACTTGCTTTGAGACAATATGTTCATTTTAAGAAATACAGTAAGGCTTCGAACTTTTCTTCCTATGAGTGTTTCAGGTTAAGAAGGTTACGTACATACACTGTTACGTGCATCATATGAGACATTTCTCTATTTAAGCAGGATGTACCTGAATCACCGTTATCTGTAGTAAACAGTGATAGCACTGCATTCTGATAGTACAGACGTCTCTGTTTCCACTCATGGCTCCCAAACACTGAATTTCAAAATCATTTTGTTGTATACTGTATCGCAGCTGTTTTCCATTACATCATATGTGACGCTACTGTCATTCCGTGGTAATAAGAACACACTGAAGTAGGCTGATATAGAAGTACACCTTCGAGTGGTCACTGCAAAAAAATTATAAACTAGGATCTGTCTACCTACAGTTGTATTTGCGAGTAAGCTATCAAACAGAAACTATGTTTTAAATGCAAGGGCTATATTTTATCTGAGCGTGTAGATGTAGTGTGTATATGAAGTTTTTAATTGCTTATGACAATAGGCAGTACCACAAAGCCACATAAAGCATTCCAATGTGTACACCTAATGCCTAATGTCTACTGCCCCCTATACCTATTGGCTAATACGTTACGCCCCAAGGCAACAACATTATTCTGTTTTGTACTGGAACAGCTGACATCCATCCGGTGTTGGAATACTATTTAACACCCAGTAACATCTAATTCCAAACACATAACACATTAAGCCTACAGGTAAGAACGTTAATTAAGGAGAGAGTACACTTTCCCTCTTCAGTAACCACATTCATATGGTGGATCTTAATAATAAGATCCAGTAACACATAACACATAACTCCTAATACCTGAAGCTAAACTTATAATGTCCAGTAACCACAGTCATATGGTGGATCTTAATAATAAGGTCCAGTAACACGTAACACATAACTCCTAATACCTGAAGCTAAACTTATAATGTCTCCAGGAAACAACGTTATAATTTATTTCAGTAAGTTACAGTTTTCCTCCTCAAGTAGATGAAATCCAACGGCTTTTGAGACTAGTACGTAGATTGTTACTGATCATCGGTACTCTTTTGAGGTATAGGAAAGAAGCTTTCAATGTTTCTATTCTAAACAGAAGTTGGCAGTGTTAGGCTTAAGGTGTTAGGCGTTTTGCATTAGTGATTAGTCATTACTCGCTACGCCCTACTACTCTAGTGACCATCAATGAACAGTAATGCGAAATGTAGCAGTGCGGCCACCGTTGCTGAGGGCCAAACGCTGTCCTGCTGCGTGGTGTAGCGAACTGCTTGTACAGCTCCTCAGAGTCGTAGACTATGTTTCCTCTATGAAAATCTTTAAGCAGTTGGTTCTCTAGAAGATGAGGGTCAGTATATAGGTTTTTAGATTGAACACAATCTACAGCATCTTGTAAAGGAAACGTCATATATCTTCCTTTTGTGTGTTTCATTCTTCTTATATTTCTCAGTGTTGTTAGCATGTTCGACGATTCTTCAAGTGTGGCAAGGAGGAGTGCATCTTCGAATCCTCCATAGATTTGTTGCGGGCTTATCCCTGTTTTACTCTCAATTTAAGTTGTTCATCACTCCCTTTCCTGCTTCAGTGTCGGTGTCTTCATTAATTCTTTATTCTTCAGACTCATATCTTGAAGGTGCGTCTTCATCTCTTTTGTGGAACCTGATATTTCCCTTCGTAGCAGATTCTGTGCTTTTAACAGTACTTATCTGCACTGGAACTGTGCTTTGATCCATTTTTCTCTTTTACCAGTTGTGCTCGATACGATATTGTCTTATATGCGATTGCGGTCTCTCTCACCGTATCCCACTGATGAATTCTTCTCGGGTTACCAGCCAAGTGGCGGCTTCGTCTTGTCGCAACGTTTCAATGTGTTTTGTACCCATCATCTTCTGGCGAAGTCACTTCACCAGTGGATGATGGGTACGAAACTCATTGAAAAGTTGCGACAAGACGACGCCACCACTCGACTGATAACCCGCGAAGAATTCATCACGTTATTGTCTTGAATTTTGCTACCCTCTTTTGCAGGACTATCATTCCGCTCTCTTATAATGTGCAACCCACGTTTGCGGATTGGGTAAGTGTGTAACGTTCTCATATGTCTTCTGCTATTAGGGACAAATGATCATCAGGATAAAATAAGAGAAATCAGGGCTCGCACAGAAAAATTTAAGTGCTCGTTTTTCCCGTGCGCCGTTCGGGAGTGGAATGGTAGAGAGACAGCTTTCAGGTAGTTCATTGAACCCTCTACCAGGCACTTTATTGTGAACAGTAGAGTAATCACGTAAATGTAGATATAGATTGTAAATAATCCACCTTTACTGTACTGGGACAAAGGTGAACGAGCTCATTCCATGAATTGTGAATAAGATCTTTGATTCTGTGTTCAGTTTTATCTGTGGTTGACTTACTAGTCATTCAGTTGGCATGAATGACTGGAGCATTCTTATTTGAGACACAGTACTGACCAGTTGAACTTTTCAGAGAATGAAATCTGTTATAAGGAGACAAAACTCATTTATAATACTTTCCTGCCCTTTATAGTGATGGAGAAGTTTTGGAGAAATTTTAAAGGTACGTTTGTAATTTTTTTTTAATGAGAGAGTTTTGTAATTGTCAGACTCTTCTTAAGATGTGCTGTCTTTTTCTCAATAACCAGAATTTGATTTCTCAAGTACGATTCTCTTTAGAGTAAAACCCATCTCTGTGATCCAAAATATACTTGTGAAGATGTCGACTGTACATTGCACCTAATGCCACACGAACTCACAGAGTATTCCTAAGAAACAAAGTGTACGGAGAGAGGTGGCGCAGCAGGTACCACACTGGACTCGCATTCGGAAGGACAATGGTTCAAAACCTCGTCCGGCTATCCTGATGTAGGTTTCCCATGATTTCCCCGAATCGCTTCAGGCAAATGCCGAGACGGTTCCTTAGAAAGGGCACAGACGACTTCCTTCCTTAATCAAGAGGGACTGATGAACTCGCAATTTGGTCCACTTCCCACTATCAACCAACCAAACAAAGTTAGAATAAAGTATTTATTTTTAGCTGTTGCAGCTGATGATTTGTATTTGCTTTCGAGAAATTCAAAATCCCAGACACAAAAACAGCATGCTGAGCAATTTATAACTCGCATTTATGTCAGGGTAGATTTCACCTTGCATTCAAGAGCAAAAAGTGCTTAGTCGGGATGTCAGGTGTTGTGCTAGCTAGCAGATTAATTTTTAGAGAGCTTTATTGGTAATTTAAAATAGTTTTTTTCCTCTAAACAGAGCTTCTACTTATTTTTCTGTATATTCCAGTTAATACATTGCACTTCATATCACACAACGTTGATAATGCACTTCAGAACTGATTTTTTCATTGGTAATGCAACTGGTTCCTTCTGGCATTTAATTACATTAATTCTTTTTATTTCAAATTCTGCATCTCATTAAGCTTAAAGTCTTATTTCATGACACTCTTCACATGCACAGTTCACATCTAGCCAATAATCAGTTTTTCTCAGCAATGGAATACGGTTTCTAAAAAGTACAAGCTTCATGAGGTGAAAGTTTTTGAAATCTGAGAATCCAGTTCTCTCACATACAGACAATATTTTATAGAAAGCTTATACATGGTGACCCTGCCAGGACAGTCTGATTTTTCTATGATTGCTTAGGTAGATTGCAACACAGGTTCTCGAAAGCAATTCAGAGTTATGTACATATGATCGAGTCTCGGTCCCGCACACGGTTTTAATCTGCCAGGAAGTTTCATATCAGCAGATTAAAACTATGTGCCAGACCAGGACTCGAACTCGGGACCTTTGCCTTTCGCGGGCAAGTGCTCTCGGTCCAACATACAGTTTTAATCTGACAGGAAGTTTCATATCAGCGCACACTCCGCTGCAGAGTGAAAAACTCAATCTGCAAACATCCCCCACGCTGTGGCTAAGACGTGTCTCCGCAATATCCTTTCTTTCAGAAGTGCTAGTTCTGTGAGGTACACAGGAGAGCTTCAGTAAAGTGTGGAAAGCAGGAGACGAGGTACTGGCAGAAGTGAAACTGTGAAGAGGGGGCTTGAGTCATGCTTGGGTAGCTCAGAATGTAGAGCACCTGCCCGTGAAGGGCAAAGGTCCCGAGATCGAGTCTCGGTCCCGCACACAGTTTTAATCTACCAGGAAGTTTCATATCAGCTCACACTCTGCTGCAGAGTGACAATCTCATTCTGTGTACATATGTACGTTCACTTTCAGCCATTGTAGTTTCATAATCATATTTGTGTGTGATTTGGGTTTTTTTTCTCCTTTTGCAGAAAATATTCGATGTGAGGATATTGGTTGTGTAGGCAGGCAATATTACAAACTTCGTGAATTATTCCAATTATTCCAATGTCACCCGGATTTTCACAGTCATTTCTTTTGTGTAAAAGAATTTATTACTTTTGCTTATGTAACTACAAGTAGTATTATTTTGTACTTTTTTTGTAATTCAGTTTTTATTTTTCAACATTATGGCTAGCAACATAGTATTTTATCGTGCTATTAGATCGCAAACTAGTCACAAAGGCATGACTCAGTTTTAGTGAAACAGGAAAAGCGCAACAGTCATTACACAATCCAGAGAATGCTGATGATTGTCGAACACAAATGAGTTCCTTATTGGGAAATGCAAGAGTGAACAAAAAATTTTAGAAGACGCATCGGCAGGTGACAAAACGTCTCGGCAAATGCGAAACTTCGCAACAACCACTTAATGAGTCAATCGGTTCGGGGTTTGCTGCCATTTCTTTTCATCAAACAAAACGTGAGCCAACATTAATTACTGACAACACACACTCAGTCATTGTAAATCCAGTTAACATGAATCCGGAAATGAATAATTCCACTTTGTTAGAGTTGATACTAAAGATGAATTGAACAAAGCGCACACAAAAACGTAAAATCACAGGAAGAAGTAAGTAAAGACATGAAGAGACTTGAGAAAACGCAGCAAAACCTTTCTGTAGAAATTCGACAAGAGATTAGAAATGACTTACAACGAATTGTCACATGGCTAGAATCAAGGCCACGCAGCCTTGCAACTCAACAAAATAATTTAAAAACTACACAACATAAGGACAAGGAGGAGCTGCTCGCAAAAATAAATACCACTCTACAAAGCACAGTAGTCCCTCAACTAAGAGAACATCACTACCACTGTAATATCACTATTAACAATTAGTAAACAGATAGACTCACTAAAAATGAATTCTCACTGACGAAATGAGTAAGAATGTCGAATATTTGAAACAAAGATGAGAAATTTGTCTAGAAATGGCGACAATGATTGTGATATCACATATCCTGTACCATTTTCGGACACAACAGCACATCAGGCACTTGAGAATTATAAAGAAAGTGAGATGAAAGTGAGTCAACAACAGAAAAAAAACCTAAAAAACATGCAAGTAGTGTTGACCCGTATAGAAGACAAATTAAATATTAATGACATCACGTGTTCGTAGTCACACGCACGATGTGAAACTTGTGAGGAAACTAACAATTTGTGGCTTCTTTGTGACTTTCTGGAGAGTAATACGTTTCAACAAGGCACGATGCGTAGCAGCCCGTCAAGAGCAGTACGGAACATTCCGGCCCTTACCAAAGCAGAATTTCGATTACAAGCAGTTTCTCACTATTAATAACAAAATTTTTGGAAACTTTGTAAACGACAAACACCACCAAGCTTGGTTAGGTTAATTTTTGTTTCACTACGACCAAACTGGCATTTACGTTACAAACTGGAATCTACGCGTGGATATCTCTAAAGCGACCTAGCTGTGAGACTGCGGTCTGTAATCAGAGAATGTGAAAGTGAAGCTGGTTTTTACCACGATTTGCTGTCTAAGAGTTGGTCACAAGCTACTCAGAATCAAGTAAAGAATTTTATAATAATGATAAAAAATTTTATCAGTATTCAAGCGCAGTCACATATTTTTTTATGTTACATGGAAACCAAATATGTCACAAATTCGTACAGTGCATCTGACTCGATACGCGTTTGCTTAACAAAACTGACTTCGCATTTGCGTCACGTAGTACTCATAGGAAGACGCAAGGACGACCTTGATTCTTTCCAAGGTTTGCTACAAAAATCGGAACCAGATTCCGACAACCGTATCATTAAAAAATAGGACAACAGATATCGTGGCTCTCGACATTCATTTCCATCGTACGATCATAGAGATTACGATCGCTCTCGCTAAATGCATTATCAAAGGGACTGTTACAGACTACAAAACCGGCATCAGCCGTTTGATTCCCACTGGGAAAGCTAAAACAATTATCAGTACACAAGCCATTTCCGTAGAGACAATCGCGACTACCGTAATCGACAGAATAGACGCTATGAAAACGAACACTGCCGGCCGCAGTGGCCGTGCGGTTCTAGGCGCTACAGTCTGGAACCGAGCGACCGCTACGGTCGCAGGTTCCAATCCTGCCTCGGGCATGGATGTGTGTGATGTCCTTAGGTTAGTTAGGTTTAAGTAGTTCTAAGTTCTAGGGGACTGATGACCTCAGATGTTAAGTTCCATAGTGCTCAGAGCCATTTGAACCATTTTGAAAACGAACACAGACACTATCTCAGTAATTAGAACAACTACAGGTGCTACTTGCGTTCTAATGGATACAATTCTGACAAATCAAGTTAACAGAATTCATGGCAAAATAGCAGTTGCAGAGACAGTTATCAAAACATTAACAGGCAACAACACAGTGAAAATTTGCAAAATGCAAGTAGAGAATGCCCGTCGCGACAAGTTGAGACAGTTGAAGTAAGACCGTCTAGCAAAGTCAACAATGAGCGGTTCTCGCTTTCTGGTCGCTGTGAATTCTGGAGGAAACTGATGCTAATTTTTACGTTACGTACCAACGTATGAAATTTCTTTTTATGCCAGTTCCTTTACCAAACCGTAATCCGTGAGCCAAGTGTCGGCCGTGATATTTCTCCCACTGTACAAAATGGGTGCTGTAAACTTTTCACAAGGTCTGATGGTTTATTGCTTACATTAAATGGATCTTCTGGTTGAGTTCCAGCGCGTATTTTCATATTGTATGTATAATATAGCCGAGAGTCAACCAAAGCATAAATTTTTATGCCATGTTTGCTTAGTTTTTTTGGCATATATTGTATGAAACCGCATCTACCTCCTAAAGCCTCCAGTGTTTCATCGATTGTGACATTTTTACCAAGTGAATAGCATTTTTGGCAATTCACAACGAATTCTTCAAAAATAATTCTTATAGGAGCTAAGCGGTCAGTTTTTCTTCTTTCTCCTCTTATTTCCACATCATCAAAACGAATAGATCACATTAAAAACTGAAATATTTTTATACTCACGACGGTTATGAAATCACCCGTCCGCCATAAGTCATCGAGATTCAGTCGGTTCGCATGGTACACCCCAGCGAGGTAAAGCAGCCCGGATAAGACTTTCATTTCCACTGTGTCTGTCTGTCGAGCGCCCCTTGAACGAGAATAGTTAGTTGATGAGACATTTCCGTGAATCTAGAATATTAGTCACGTCTTCCTCAGGTATGATTACAACGGAAAGATGAAGTAAAATATTTTGTTTACCTCGTAATTTGCCAGTTCCTTGGCTTTCTTTGCCATTACCAAACCTCGATTATTTTTTTTATTTTTCCTTTGAACAACTTGAAATGTCGATTTTGTGCTGTCATCTTCGTCGTCTTCTGAACTGGTCTGAGCACTCAGTTCTGTATCAGGACCTCCATGTTTTTCCGATACATGCTCTTCCTCACCAGAATCACTGTCATCTATCCTGATCATGCTGATCATCAGTATCACGCAGAATTGCATTTGTCACAGATTCAACATCCAAATAGTACCTAAGAAATAAATACGAAACGAAACTGAATAAATAACAGATGCAAGCATTTAGGGTCCTGCGTATCTGGCACATATAATTTAGTTTAATTTCACCGTCGATTCGAGACATATGTAAATCCACCATGTGCACTACTTTAAATTACTAATAAGCATTAAACATTTAACAATAATTAATAGGAAATGAAAAGTTAAAAACTTATACCGAGAGTCGCGCGTTTGCCTCAGACACGAAACATGTGTTATAGCTTGCTGTTTACCGTAGCGGCAGCGGCCAGCGCTGAAGTAGGGTGGGGTCGAAAGAGGAGTCTAGAACAGAGGGGGAATTTCCCTTCCGCCCTATTTCCAAGAAAAGGAAAAGAACGTTATCGCTGCGTATCTGACACATACTCGAGCCTATCGGAATGTTAATATAGCTTTTCTCCCTTCTGAACTCATCTGTTACACAATTGTTGGTGTGCCAACAAAGTTTTGACACTGCTGTATTACTGGCATTGTGTCATAACACTATATCTACCATATTTGTGATAAAATACTTGGCTGTAATTACTGTGTTGCTTTTGTGGTGAAACATTTGTGAATGATTTGTCTTAGCCTACAAATACGGTCATTTTCTGCACTGATTGACCACAATGTTTTTTTGCTGCATGCGCATAGGATAAGATAGTTTGCTGCAGTGTCTTTCTAATGAAATATTTATCATGTTTATATGAGTATGATAATGAATTTGGCTGCATAGCTTTTCTGATGTACCAGTACCGAAAGTTTCATGAGTGCTCACTTAGGATGAAAATATACTGTTAAAATCTGAAAATGAGATAAATGTCATTACATAATTGAATGGTGATAAAAGGATATACGAAGACAGTAAATCGAGAATATAGCACGTGCACCTGGAAATAAGGAAGTGATGATTACAGAGAAATGGATATAGTAAAGTGTGTGAGTAGACAGCTCAAATAAAATTTCGTAATGTGGAAATATTAATTAATATAAGCAGGTTGAATAAAGCTTATATTACGGGGCTTATGATGATGTGATAATAAAATGCAGACAGAGTGACAAAATGGTTTTGGTAAGTAAATCGTCATAAAACACATTATTATATGAATACGACTGTTTTGACGAGTAAATTGAGATAAAAAATTTTAAGGGAAAGGTACGAAGTTTCAAGGAAATGATACTATGTTTACAGTACAGAAGTTAGGAAGATGATCAGTATGTTACACTATGATAAATATATCACACAGACTGACTGAGACTTCGACTTTTCCACTATGTGAACCATAATATTTTCGTTTGTTGGCCCTTTATTTCTGGTCAATATCCCTTCTTCATCTTATGGTGTGTGTATTTTTTTCATGTACACCTTTTTACTATCACTGTTCATATTTTTTACATGTTAGTTCTGAGTAACTAAACATTTTCTGTAAGATAAAATCTATTATTGTGTGGACGCATGTAAATTTTTCTGATCACGGTGGTTATTGTCATCTAAATATATTTCTGTTTTGTACATAGCCTTCATATTACATTTACATGCAATGCTCTTATTCTATGTCATATACTCGTATTTGCTGTGAATTAAGTCATTTCTTGGAGAAACAATAGTAATGTATACTTCCGACTTTTGTAATTTACGATCACAAATCCAGCGAAGTTGCCCGGGGTTTAAATTAACTTTGCAAACACTTAAAGAAAATGGCAGTACTGAAAGGGAAGTTTTCTACGAGAATTTAACTGAACATATGAGCTGTTAGTGGAAAACTACTTCCCCGCGCTTCCTCATATTTGATTCTATATTTACCACCAATCTAAAGAGTGTAGTCAGTGATGGACGTTCAGTTGTCTTGCTGGCTACCCCTAAGCCTGAAACGTTCTCAGTATTCGTAACGCTGCTCACCTGTTGGTTCATTACTAAAGGATCAGCGACTTCGTCAGTGAACATACTTCAATAAATGGGTCAATATTGCGCTAGCTGAATTCCTTTTCAAAACCACACGTTTAATGACATGAGACGTTAACAGTATCTTCGTTGGTGCTAAGTGATGCAACATTTTACCTTCAATAGTATATACAGACTGGCCTCAAAATTAGTGGTATGAGACATTAGAGCAAACTTTCTACAGTCAAGTGATGCAATATTTACCCACAACCTGCAGAACTCGTCAAATAGTGCGTGTGCTTCCTCCCTGTGCAAAGATAATCTTCATACATAAAATACCAGTTACAAATTCTTTTGCACATTTTGTGATCTGAATCGTAATACTTGTGATGCTGTTTATAGTTATAACATATTGTACTCAGTTGTTTACAGTTTCTTTAAAAAATTCATTCTCCTTGCCTTACCACACTTTCCACAGCCATGACAATCCATATGAAATTTTTTTCTGGGGGTAGGGGGTGTGTGGCACAGAGTAGTGTAAAGTTCTCTTACGTTTCCTGCTATTGTAAGTAATCCACCTTTACTGTATTGGGACAAAGATGAATGAGCGCACTCCGTGAGTTGTGAATAAAATCCTTGACTCTGTGTTTAGTTCTGTCTGTGGTTGACTTGTTAGTCAGTCAATTGCAGCGTTATAGCATTGTTATTTGAGACATAGTAGCGAGCAGTTGTGATTTTCTGAGAAAGAGATCTGTTATTTGTTAATATGAGAGAAATTGCCTGGAATACTTTATTACGGAGATGGAAACTCACTCATGATACTATTTTGTTCTTTATACTGATGGAGAACATTCTGGGGAAATTTTAAAAGTATTTTTGTGATTTTTATAATGACAGAATTTTGTAGTTATTAGAGTTTTCTTAGGTTATGCTGCCTTTTTCTCAGTAATCAGAGATTGACTTTTCAAGAACGATTTTCTTTAGAGTAAGACCCATCTCCGTGATTCACAGCAAGCTTGTGAAGATGTCGTGCCTGCATTGCACCTTGCGCCACACAATGTCACAGATTGTTTCTGACAAGCAAATTTAGTGTAAATTATTTATTTTTAGCTGATGCAAGTGCTGATTTTCATTTGCTTTGAGAACATCAGTATCCCAGACACAAAAAAAAGCGTGGTGGGCAAGAGCTAAGTCACTTTTATTTCAGAGCAGATTTCACCTTGCCTTCTTGACCAAACAGTATGTAATTGAGGTCGTCAGGTGTTGTGTTAGCCAGTAGATTAATTTTTAGTGAACAGTATTCGGAATTTAAAACAGTTATTTTCTTCTAAAAAAAGCATGAATTTTTTTTTTGGATATTCGAAGTGAAACATTGCACTTCATATCACACAACGTTGATAATGTACTTCGGTGCTTGTTTATTAGTTATATATTTTTCGTTGAGAACACAGTTGGCTTCTTCTGGCATTTAATTAGATTAGTTTTCTTTCTAAATTTTGCTTCTCATGAATAATTTTTTTATTTCACGACAATATTCACATGCGCAATTCAGATCCAACCGATAGTTAGTTTTGCTCAGCAATTGAATACGATATCTAAAGTACACGTTACATGAGGTGAAAGTTTTTGAGACCAATATATTCAGTTCTCTCACACACAGGCAATATTTTATAGAAAGCGAATAAATGTTGTACAGGTTCCAGTAGTTTTTATTTCAGGGCTGTGAACAGTTCTTCTGCGTCTGAGTAGCTGCATCTGTAGAATTGCCTTTGTTCATTTTTTTTTTCTTTTTTTGTTTTGGCAGAAATCCCGTACACTCTCCGTATCTCGCTTTTTCATGGACGGATATTTCTCCCGCGTACATAGTCGGCAAGTTATTTTCACACATCGTAGTGGTCGGCCAACGTGTATTACTAATCTTTTACCAACAATCTATTTGTAGGACAATCCTAACTGTCAAGATTTGATACTATGGCCAATCATTTGGTTTCCCTTTGCGCGATCTTCCTCCTCTCAGACACGCTATACAATTTTGGTTCTATATCTCCTTCCATAGCCTACCTTCTTCTGCCCTGCAGTGAGCACCTGTGATATCTACCCTGGTGCAGTTCTTCGCTACATGAACATAATTCTGACGCTTATTGCATTGGGATACTACTACTAGGTAGTCCTTCACAGGGATAGCTTCGAAGCCGTATACAAAAATAGAAGGAAGCAGTGAAACAGATCAGTTTCAGGAATCGCGTTAAAATTGAGAATAGTAGGTTATAAGTTATAAGATTCGCAAAAAGCGTGTCTACACTCTCTGGAAGTGTATTACTGATAATTGTAGACTGATTGGCAGTATATCTTGTTTGGAGTGGTTTACGGAACAAAGATTAGGGCTTAAAGTTAGAACCAAGTATCGATGTGCAGCAGAAATGAGAGTAGCGACAAACTTAAGGTCATACCTGGAGGCCACGCTGTAGACGAGGTGAAGATGTTCTGCTCGTTTGGAAGCAAAATAGGCCATGGCGGACGAAGAGCGTAAGAATCACAATTGTACTAGCAAAGAGAGCATTTACCTCCAAAAGAAATGTGTTAATATAAAATAAACGTCTTGATTTTAGGCAGAAAGTTCTGAGAATATACGACTACATTAGTATCTCATCACTGTATTGGAATGATCACTGAATGGGAAAAACAGCAAATAAAATTAATCGAAGGGTTTTAGATGAGATGATGCTGAAGTATGTTGAGGATTAGGTCGACGGATAATATAAGGAGAGCGGAGGTTGTCTGCTGTATCGGCTAAGAGAGGAATGTGTGAAAGAACCTATGGACAGGATGAAAAGACACGTGTCGCGTGTTAAGAAATCAGGGAATAAGTAACAATGGTACTAGACAGAGATGCAGAAGACAGAGGGGAAGACAGAGACTATACAAATAACTGAGTGTGTTAGGTGTAAGTAGTACGCAGAAATAAAGATAATATCACAGGAGAGGAAATCGTTTCGAATCAGAAGACCAGAAGTCTGATTACCCAAGAAGAAAATATGTAACTACTGTAAAGCCTAGGAAATTCCGAAATGCATTCATTAGAAAAAGGAAATTAATTTTTTCAAACATGTGACTGATTCTGTCATCGAGTAACAAGTAAAATTCGTTTCATTTGACATCCCATAAACTGGAAATTGTTTCTGAATTACTTTCATCCTGACGACTGATGTAGTGTGAGGGATATTATGGAGCAACTGATAGTCGTATTGATATTAATGACGACTACTGACACATTATCGTTCCATTTTTATTTGAACCAAGCGATGGGTTTGCCGACTACGCCACCCCCTCCTCGCCCCAACCACCACGCCACACCCAATTCTTTACTCACTCACCACCGGTCCTTCCACAAACTAACCCAAAAATGGACACAAATTCGCCGTTTATACTACTACCACATAGACTTACGGTCTGTGTTAGTTTGCCGTGCGGTGAAGCCGCGAGGTCTGAGGGGCCTTGGCACAGTCCGCACGGCTACCCCCGTCGGAGGTTCGAGTCCTAAAAAAATGGTTCAAATGGCTCTGAGCACTACGGGACTTAACATCTGAGGTCATCAGTCCCCTGCAACCTGGAACTACTTAAACCTAACTAACATAAGGACATCACACACACCCATGTCCGAGGCAGGATACGAACCTGAGACCGTAGTGGTCGCGTGGTTCCAGAGTAGCGCCTAGAATCGCTCAGCCGCTGTGGCCGGCGGTTCGAGTCCTCCCTAGGGCATGGGCGTGTGTGTTGTCCTTAGAGTAACTTAGTTTAAGTTAAATTAAGTAGGGCGTAAGCTTAGGGAGCGATGACCTCAGCAGTTTGGTCCCATAAGACCTTACCACAAATTTTAAAATTTTCCAATTTCTGTGTTAGCTTGTTAGATGCTTGGTTCATAGACAATGATTTATTTATTTTATTATTTATTCTTCACAGCTACGGTCTGTTACTTGAGAAGCTAAAACAGGCCATACAATTCAAATTTTCTTGCGTAGTGGTAAATGAATTGAAACGTCCGTTTGAAAAATTATACATGACTGTGCTTAAACTGACACACAATATTTTTTAGCGCAACGCAATCTCACTTTCAAAAATCCCTACAAAAAAATGGCCCTGACTAATATTAACCTATACGTTTCACAAATCACTTACCTCACAAAAATCTTCGTTACTCGAACTACTGCAATACAGCGAGCGCTACTGCTGTCAGCTAAATAAAAGATTCAAACTACAGAAGGCACTAACCACTGATAGGCGTAGTTAGCAAATGAAAGATTTTAATAGAGAACAAACAATGTATTTACCTCAATAGTCATAATATATATAGCAGTTCATGACATCCAGTCTTACAAATTTCAAAACTCCGCCATCCCTCTCCCCACATCCACCACTGCTGGCGGCTCACCTCCAACTGCGCAACGCTACGCGCTGTTCGCACCTAGCTGCTGAACACTACAATGGCAGACAACAGTGCAAACTAGCCACAGACTGCACACAGCACAGCCAGTGATTTTCATACAGAGCGCTACTTAACGTTGCCAATAAGAAAATATAAAACAGCACAGCCAGTGATTTTCATACATAGGACTACGTAACGTTGCCAATAAGAAAACATAAACAGCCTACTTACAGTATGTATCAATTATTTATTCCAGGTACATAATTAAATAGAGCTAATATACAAAAATGCTAATACTTCACATACAAGAACGCTAAGCAAACTGCCTCCGGCCAGAACACATACAGCTACAGTACATACCAGTACAGTGATTGTTGACGTTGCGGATACTTCTAGAATGTACTCGAACCGAATATAGAAATTAAAATCGTATAATAGAGGGGAGTTTTGAACTCACGACTCTCCATGCAAAAGGCTTAACGAGTTACCCAACTATTAACATCACTCACAGTACTACAGAATCTGTTGTGTTTTTGTTATTTTGGTGCATTTGGACTGTTGATGTTATTGGATCCGGTACTGCAGCATTCAACAACCAGTGGCTGCTTGGTTCTGTCGGCGTAGGGTAGGACGTCAGCAGCGTTTCCATCATGACAGTAAATTCCACTATTCACTGCTACACCTTGCAATCCACACGTAAATTCTTGACAAATCATTTCATTCAATTGTCGTCGACCTCATTTGTCTTCTCTCCAGCTGCAGAGAGTGGACAGAAGCATGTTCATGTCAGTCTGAATACCTCTGTGGAGTCCTACTTGACCTTCCCCGTTACTGCGGCTCCAGTACAGTCCAGGATGCGCGGTTTGACTCGATTCTGAGTGCTGCTTTAGGATCGCAGATTCTTAATACTTGACGGCCATTACTCGCAGCATCTCCGTAGATCACACACTCCCACAGGCGCAACTATCATTCATCTGCTTTTGATTGTGCAGATATATGTGTATAAGGGCAATGACCGGTCAGGTAATGTACCAGTTCACTCGACATTATAGAAAGTCATTTCGGGTCTCTCTCGGATGTTAGGGAGCAATTCGTAGATTCCTGTGACTGTGTCCAACTACGTTCCGTAGACCATTAGCACTTTCTTAATTATGTGAACGAATGAGTTGTGTAATCATAATTTATTATTCAGAGTGGCTACATACTGGCCATTTATAAGTTGAAAATTAGTAAACAAGTTAAAATGTAATAAGAACGTTTACATTAGTCTTCAATATTACTCTTGCAAGCAGTGAGATATATAACTCTGAATTCCTCTAGCTATACTTACTACACTGTTCTGTAACGAAAAATCCTCTGTGGAAGGAAAAACGTTGTTCGGAAAACATAATTATGAATCGTATTTACAATTTTCTTTGCTACATGTCAGGTATTTTGTGTTACTATACACTTAATCAAAGATTTCATTCGCTACGTGTTGAACTACTTTCAGAGCCGCTGCAAGCTTCAGTAATATGCAGTAAAGATGACTTTTTCTTCTAGTGTGGTCCCTATTTGCATTATTATCCTTTCATTAGCAAATGGAATTATCTTGGGCAGCAGTAAGAATATCTCATTTCTGTAAATAACGTCTATTAGATGATTATATTTGAACAGCGCTCCACCACAATGCCGTAGGTTTTTAACGTCACACGGCTGGAAGGTCGACAGAATTTTACCAGTGTATCTTGCCATGCACTCATGGATAATCTAAACTTTGTTTCTAACTAATGAGTCAGCCCTTAAAATCATTCATAAAACATTGATGACTAGAATGATGCAAAATATGTTAATACGTTGATTTGATTTCGAAAATTACGAATTGGATGAAGAATAAGCAAATATAAAATTACTTGTAGTTGCCTGAATTTCTCTTGTTCAAGCTTTCACAAAATGCGCACTCAAAAGTTTCTTTTTTCTGTCTCCTTTTCATATGGTTTCGTTTCCAGGTGTGTTCCGTCCTTTTGCTTTTTATTTAGTAGGAGCCATCATCATACTTATCGTCTGCAAAAAATGCTGACTCAGTTTGAATAATGTTAAGTGGACAATCACAGAAATATGTAAAAAATAGTAGTGGACCGAAATTTGCACTCTTTCGTACAGGCCCTGTTTAAGGGCTGTCCGAAAGAACAGATACCATCGCTGACCATGCAGCTCGTTAGAATGAAATTACAATGAAATGAACACCCTTAGCTGCTTACAGGCGTTGACATACGTCACCGGGGACAGATGAAAATGTGTTCCCCCTACCGGGACTCGAACCCGGGATCTCCTGCTTACATGGCAGACGCTCTATCCATCTCAGCCACCGAGGACACAGAGGATTGCGCGACTGCAGGGGTTTATCTCTGGCACGCCTCCCGCTGTCTTCTGGCACGGGCGTCATCAAATATCCGCCGCCTTTCTCGGCAGTAGCGCACCACATGTCCCGGTCGTCCGCAGTGGAAACATACTGGTTGGTTATCCTCGGTCCTCCAGACGTCAGTCTTCCTAGATGCCCAAACAGGTTCATCATGCGGCGTTGTAGGAATGTTACGCCGCCTGGGTCTCGACTTTTTCACCATTCTAAAGGGAAATGAAGGACGAGAGATTGGGTTCAATGTCTGTTCCACTTCCTCCCGTATGACCTCTTGAAGCGTCTCGGATTTTTGCTCGCCGTGCAATCCAAGTGCCTTCTAAACATCGTCCCTCACTATCTGACGTAGAACGCTTGTGAAATCAGTTGCTTCCTCCATCACAGACATCGATACGGCGTTTGGAAGCGGCTCAAACTTCTTGCGTGTAATTCTCTTTTTGATGCATTGTCTCGATATACTGGCACCATTTTATGAAGTCGTCTGCTGTCGAAACCTCCTTCAGGAGTAGGGCTTTATACATGTCTTCAGCAACACCCTTAATGAGATGTGCAACCTTATCTTCACCCTTCATTCGAGGCTCCACTATTTTACACAACTCCAAGACGTCTTGAATGTAGGATGCTGTAGTTTTTCCGTGACACTGTACCCTGCACTTTAATTTATCGTCAGCCTTGCACTTCTGTCGTTGTGTGTCGCCGAAATACTTGCGCAGTTCCGCCTGGAATACTTCCCAGCTTGTGAACTTCTCCTCGTTGTTCTCACACCATTGCTTGGCAATGCCCGCCATGTAGAAAAATACGTTAGTCAAACACACGGTGTCTTCCCATTTGTTAAATTTGGCTATACGCTCATACACCTTCAGCCACTTGTTTGGATGTTGGCCATAGTCACCAGAGAACCCGGAAGGATGTTTCACGTGGTGGCACACAGTTGCTGTCATCGTAACGTCCTCTTCTTCTTCTGTCCCCGGTAGATTGCGATCTGTTGAATATGGCTCGAACTCGGACTTCTCGCCACGTAAACGGCGGCTCAGTCGTGGCCAGATGGGAGCCACTGTGTCGTCGATAATGTGCGCTGTCACAAATTCCAGTACCCAGCGTCTCCACCAGAATAATGTCACGTAGAAGAAGGTGTAATAAACTGAATGACGAATACTAACTTCAACCTAACAAAGGGTTATTCATCACTTGCACATACAATAAGACGGAGCGAACTGCCTCTAGCCAGAACACATGCAGTGTATATACAGGTACAGAACATTCCAGTACAATGATTCTTGACATTTGTGGATACTTCTAGAATGTACTCTAACCGAATATAGAAATTAAATCTGCACAGTGCAGGTGAGTTTTGAACTGACGACCCTCCATGCAACAGTTTAGTGTCATAACCACTAAACCACAATGCTACTCAGCTTCTTCTCCGATAGTATTGAACATTAATGAAAGGAGAAAATGTAAAAATGCACCAAATGAAACAGATGAAAACGATTATAGACGTTTAAAAACGTGGAAAGCTAGTCCTAAGCGAGGAAGGGAAAGCTGAAAGGTGGAAAGAGTATATGAAGAGACTGTACAACTGCTACGTTCTTGAGGACAGTATATGGAAATGGAAGAGGGTGTAGATGAAGATGAAATGGGAGATATGACACTGCGTGAAGAGTTTGACAGAGCACTGAAAGACCTAAGTCGAAACAAGGCCCCGGGAGTAGACAACATTCCATTAGAACTACTAATAGCCTTGGGAGAGCCAGCCCTGACAAAACTCCACCATATGGTGGGCAAGATGTGTGAGACAGGCGAAATACCTTCAGACTTCAAGAAGAACATAATAATTCCAATCCCAGAGAAAGCGAGTATTGACAGGTGTGAAAATTACCGACCTATCAGTTTAATAAGTCACGACAGCAAATTAATAACACGAATTCTTTACAGACGAATGGAGAAACTGGTAGAAGCCGACCTCGGGGAAGATCAGTTTGGATTCCGTAACACTGTTGGAACACTCGATGCAATATTCACCCTACGACTTAGAAGATAGATCAAGGCAAGGCTAATCTACGTTCCTGGCATTTGTAGATTTACAGAAAGCTTTTGACAGTACTGACTTGAATGCTCTCTTCCAAATTCTGAAGGTGTCAGAGGTACAATACAGGGAGTGAAATGTTGTTTACAATTTTTACAGACATCAGGTGGCAGTTATAAGAGTGGAGGGGCATGAACGGCAAACAGTGGTTGAGAAGGGGGTGAGACACGGTTTTAGCCTATCCTCGATGTTATTCAATCTGTATATCCAGCAAACAGCAGAGAAAACAGAAGAAAAAATAGGAGCAGGAATTAAAATCCATGGAGAAGAAATAAAAACTTTTACGTATGCCTGTCAGCGATAGTAAAGGACCTGGAAGAGTAGTTGAACGGAATGGACAGTGTCTTGAAAGGAGGGTATAAGATGAACAATATCAAAAGCAAAATGAGGATAATGGAATGGAGTCAAATTAAAACAGGTGATGCTGAGGGAAATAGATTGGGAAATGAGACACTTAAAGTAGTAAATGAGTTTTGCTATTTGTGGAGCAGAATAACTGATGGTGGTCGAAGTACAGAGGATAAAAACGTAGACTGGCAATGGCAAGGAAAGTGTTTCTGAAGAAGAGAAATTTGTTAACAGCGAGTATAGTTTTAAGTGTCAGGAAGTCCTCTCTGAAATTATTTGTATGGAGTGTAGCCATGTATGGAAGTGAAACATGGACGATAAATAGTTTAGACAAGAAGAGAATAGAAGTTTCCGAAATGTGGTGCTACAGAAGAATGACGAAGATTAGGTGGGTAGATCACGTAACTAAGGAGAAGGAACTGAACAGAATTGGGGATAAGCGGAGTCTGTGGCACAACTTGACTAGAAGAAGGGATCGGTTGGTAGGACACGTTCTGAGGCATCAAGGGATCACGAATTTAGTTTTGCAGGGAAGCGTGGAGAGTACAAATTGGAGAGGGAGAGCAAGAGATGACTACACTAAGCAGATGCGGAAGGATATAGGTTGCAGTAGTTACTCACAGGTGAAGAAGCTTGCACAGGATATAGTAGTATGGAGAGCTGTATCAAACCAGTCCCTGGAATGAAGACCATAACAACATCAGTCGTAATCCCTAAGTTCTTAGTTGAATTGACATTCTTTAGATTTGTGTCATTTATCGTGTAACTGTAATGTAACGGGATTCATTTTGTACTCACGTGGATGATCACACTCTTTCCATCATTTAGAGTCAATTGCCACTTCACCTACCATACAACAGATATAATTTTGCAATTTATTTCGATCATCTGATGACTTTAAAAGACGGTAAATGACACCATCATATGTAAAATTTCTAAGGGAACTGCTCAGGTTGTCTTCTAAGTCTTATAACACTTGCTTGGGGAGCGCCATATATTACTTCTGTTTTACTCGAAGACATCCCGCCAGTTACTACAAAACTATGACGTGTCTGATAGGTAATTATGAATACAGTCACACAACTGAGGCGATACTTCATGGGCAAGCAATTTGATTAGAAGAAGGTTGCGAGGAACGGTGTCGAAAACCGTCCGGAAATTTAAAAATATGGAATGAATTTAACATCCCCTGCCGACCACTCTCACGACTTCGTGAGAATGAAGTGCTAGTTGTGAAGTGCTAGAACGGTAGTTTCTGATTCCTTGTTGACTGTGTTGATAATCTGTTACCTTCGAGGAAATTTAGTGTTACAACACACTATACGAGTATGTTCCAAATTCCTGCTGGAAATCGGCGTCAGTGCTATGGGTCTATAATTAGTCGGATTACTCCTGTTTCCGTGCTTGAGTATTGATGTCAACTGTGCAACATTCCAATATTTAGATATTTATCTTTTGACGAGCGTGCCGTTGTATATCATTGCTAAGTCTGACCGTATTGTATCACAATATTCTAGAAGGAATCTAACTGGTATACAATCTGGACCAGACGTCTTGCTTTACTGTGCAAATGATCGATGTAACGTGAAACTCCCCAAGTAACTATCGCTATTGTCACTAATCTCATTCTAGGGTCAAAGTACGAATATAAAACAGTTCCTCGTCTGCAAGTCAATGCAGCAAATTGGCATGTTCTTTTAGCATATGATGCGGTCTTCGGTGGGCTTGATGGGACTTATGGAGGCACCATAAGTTTATGGGTGGTTACTCTGTTTTCGCCATCATCAGCTGACCAAACCGCAGCCGAAGATTCTAAGGCTGATATGCGCAACAAACGGCTGTAGCTTGTACGATGTTTTTTCTTCATACCGTTTACCGTTTGAGAGATACAAAGGTTAAAAGCTACACTACTTGTACACGTACAATACCCAAATAAAATTCGGTGTGAGGCGGAAACGTAGTTTATAAAGTGACACAGTACGTAGAAATATGCTGTAAAGTATCTCCATTACCATCTAGGAACTCCATGTTGCATTTTGTTGTACTTAAGCTGATGCAATTATTTTTTTGCCAATAAAATCCATTCTGAGGTGTAAAAGAAGTTTTACGTTACTTCAGTTTCACATAAGTAAACTACCTCTATTTTACTAACCAACATATTTCTTTTCACATGAGATATATGCCCTGTTGCAGCAGGAAAAGGAGGTCACCGGCAGAAAAATGCTCCTATCGTAGCACAAGAAATGCGAATGTGTTCCTGTTTATTTAAAAGTCTCTGTTAGAAAAGTGTGGAACCAGCTACCTCATTCTACTATCCTCAGCGCCTTCAAAAACTGTATTAAAATCTTTGGAATGGGAATATATTCGAGCATTTGAATATTGAGATAGAAGTAGTGAGTGACAGTGGCAAATAGACGCAAAACAAATAAATACTGGAAGATAGCGGACAGTAGTTGCGTTACAAAAAGAGCAAGGCAGTGTGGGAGAAAAGGAAGGGCACTGTGGCAGTTAACAGTGAGAGAACAGTTAATAGGAAAAGAGTGAAGGAAACAGTGGTGGCAGGGAGGGATTGGAGGGTGGTAGGAAGTAAGAAAAATTGAAAGTGGAAGTTGCTGAGAGCCAGTGATAATGACGGAGTATATGACGATGAAAACGAGGAAGAAACAAATAATGGCAGTGAGAAGAGACAGCAACAGTAGGAGGAAGGAATGATGTTATCAGTAAGAGAGAATAAGAGAGACACAGCGAGAGGAGACTGTAGTAGTAGGATAGAACGAAGGAGACTGTGGCTGTACCAAAGGATACAATTACTGAGAGACAAAAAGAGGTAATGACCATGATATGGGTTGAGTGAAAGAGTGAGAAAGGGGTATTGGGAACGGATGGGTACGAGCGACTTATAACGACGGACTATTCTATATATACATCTACATTTACATACATGCTCCGCAAGTCATGGTAGAGTGCATAGCGAAGGGTACCCTTTACCACAACTAGTCGTTTCCTTTCCTGCTACACTCGCAGACAGAGTGAGGAAAACACGACTGTCTACATGCCTCTGTGCCAGCGCTAGTTTCTCGCATGTTATCTTCGTGGTCGCTGCACGAAATGTATGTTGGTGGCAGTAGGATCGTTCTGCAGTCCCCTTCAAACTTTCTGAATCTCCAAACTTTCTGAGTAGTGTTCTTCGAAATGGATGCCTTCTACCCTCCAGGGATTCCCATTTGAGTTCGTGAAGCATATCCGTAACATTGGTTGGCATGCTGATCGAACCTGCGGGTAACTAATCTAGCAGCTCGCCTCTGAATTGCTTCGATGTCCTCCTTCAACCCGACAAGGTGCGAATCCCAAACACTCCAACAGTACTCAAGTATAGATCACACTACCGTCCACTATGCGGTTTCCTTGACAGCTGAACCACGCTTTCGAGAATGCTCTCAGTAAACCGAAATCGACCATTTGCCTTTCCTACCACAATCCTCAAATGTTCGTTCCATTTCATATCGCTTCGCAATGCTACTACCAGATGTGACTGTGTCAAGCAGGACACCACTAAAGCCGTGTCCGAACATTATGGGTTCACTTTTCCTATTCACCCGCATTAACTTAACATTTTTACACATTAAGAGCCAGCTGCAATTCATCACACCAACTAGAAATTTTGTCTAGGTCATCCTGTAGATCACTTATCTTCAACACCTTCCTGTACATCACAGCATCATTAGCGAACAATTGCATGTTGCTGCCCACTCTGTCTGCCTGATCATTTCTTTATATAGAAAATAGTAATGGTCCTCTCACACTTCCCTGGGGCAGTCTTGATGTCACTCCAGTCTCCGATGGACACTCGCCATCGAGGGCTATTGGATGCGAGTGAGTTACAGTTACGGGATGTTGTGGCAGTTTGAAGTGAGTTACATGTTAAAAAAAGTGCGAGTATGTTCGTATGCCAAATTTTTGGGAAAAATTTTAAAGGTGGTGGGGAAGACAGTACGAGCAGCTGGTACCCTCCTTTTAGTCAGAGTCTTTGAAGCAAACAAAAACGTGTTCACATGTTTTCTTCGAAGCTGGTGGCGGGGTGGTTGGCAGCGCCTGATGCCGTCGTACGCCCGGTGGCTCGGTGTCTGGGAGGACCTCCGTTCGACAAACGCGACTGGACCGCTTTCCAGGTCTCCTCTCAAGATGACGGCGCAATGTAGCGGCCTCACAGCAGAAGGCAACACTACAGCGCACTCCGGCTCGATGAGTCGCTGGTTCGATCTGGTGACCGGCATTGCCGGGTGACCAGGTTGCGTTGTGGTGTGTCTCTCGAAGGCGTCATTCATTTACACTACTAGCCATTAAAATTGCTACAACACGAAGATGACGTGCTACAGACGCGAAGTTTAACCAACAGGAAGAAGATGTTGTGATATGCAAATGATTAACTTTTCAGAGCATTCACACAAGGCTGGCGAAGGCGGCGACACCTACAACGTACTGACATGAGGAAAGTTTCCAACCGATTTCTCATACACAAACAGCAGTTGACCGGCGTTGCCTGGTGAAACGTTGCTGTGATGCCTCGTGTAAGGAGGAGAAATGCGTACCATCACGTTACAGACTTTGATAAAGGTCGGATTGTAGCCTATCGCGATTGAGGTTTATCGTATCACGACATTGCTGCTCCCTTTGGTCGAGATCCAATGACTGTTAGCAGAATATGGAATCGGTGGATTCAGGAGGGTAATACGGAACGCCGTGCTGGATCCCAACGGCCTCGTATCACTAGCAGGTAAGATGACAGGCATCTTATCCGCATGGCAGTAACAGATCGCGCATCCACGTCTCGATCCCTGAGGCAGCAGATGGGGACGTTTGCAAGACGACAACCATCTGCACGAACAGTGCGACGACGTTTGAAGCAGCATGAACTATCAGCTCGAAGACCATGGCTGCGGTTAGCCCTGACGCTGCATCGCAGACAGGAGCGCCTGCGATGGTGTACTCAACGACGAACCTGGATGCACGAATGGCAAAGCGTCATTTTTTCGGATGAATCCAGGTTCTGTTTACAGCATCATAATGGCCGCATCGGTGTTTGGCGTCATCGCGGTGAACGCACATTGGAAGCCTGTATTCGTCATCGCCATACTGGCGTATCACCCGGCGTGATGGTATGGGGTGCCATTGGTTACACGTCTCGGTCACCTCTTGTTAGCATTAACGGCACTTGGAACAGTGGACGTTACATTTCAGATGTGTTACGACCCGTGGCTCTACCCTTCATTCGATCCCTGCGAAACCCTACATTTCAGCAGGATAATACACGACCGCATGTTGAAAGTCCTGTATGGGCCTTTCTGGATACAGAAAATGTTCGACTGCTGCCCTGGCCAGCACATTCTCCAGATCTCTCACCAATAGAAAACGTCTGGTCAATGGTGGCCGAGCAACTGGCTCGTCACAATACCCCAGTCACTACTCTTGATGAACTGTGGTATCGTGGTGAAGCTGCATGGGCAGCTGTATCTGTACACGCCATCCAAGCTCTGTTTGACTCAGTGCCCAGGTGTATCAGGGCCGTTATTATGGCCATAGGTGGTTGTTCTGGGTACTGATTTCTCAGGATCTATGCACCCAAATTGCGTGAAAATGTAATCACATGTCAGTTCTAGTAAAATATATGTGTCCAATGAATACCCGTTTATCATCTGAATTTCTTCTTGGTGTAGCAATTTTAATGACCATTAGTGTACCAGCTGGTTACAGACGACAAGTGAACTGCGGTTCCTGAAGTCACGTTTTCCTAGGAGCGGCAAGTAATGCGCCGAGTGTACTGCATCGTCCCCTCGGTAACCATAAAACCGTGTATTCCGACAGAGCACAAAGCCTTACGTCAGGCGTGACAGGACAACTGGTTCTTGAAGAGTCTAATACGTTCACGCTGCGTTCTCGTGAATGACTGTCAAACACCTTGGAAGAGTCTACGTGATCATTACACAAGACAGAGGAAAGGCGTTGGTATTAAAGAGTCTGCTGCAGAAGAGGAGAGAGCAGGCTGACATGTCTAGAATTTGTGGAAGATGGACATTTTTTTAAATGTCATAGCGCACACTGAGAATATGGAAAACTGACGTTACGTTTCGGGAGAACCCAATAACAGCCGACGACGTCTATTTAGAAATAACTGAGTGTGAACCACTTTCCCCTGAATCTCGGGAAATATTGGAGTGGTTGGGTGGTTGGTTGATTTGGGGGAAAGGCCCAAATAGAGAAATCATCGGTCCCATCGGATCAAGGAAGGATGGAGAACGAAGTCAGCCGTACCCTTTCAAAGGCACCATCCCGGAATTTTTCTGAAGCGATTTTTTTACGGAAATCACCGAAAACCTAAATCAGGATGGCCGCTCGTGGGTTTGAACCGTCGTTCCCCCCAATGCGGGTCCAGTGTGTTAACCACTGTGTCACCTCGATCGCGGCAAACATGAGAACTACCTCTTATAAGCACATGCGAACGTCCTACTATTAAAGCAGGAAGAAAGGCGATGCCGTTCTCAAATACTGAAATGATTATAATGCAGACAGACTCCACTTGCAATACCGTCTGGGAGAGCTACCGAAACCGCCACCAACAGAAGAGAATGATATAGGTATGTTCTTCAAAACCATGGCTGTGATACTTAAAAAAAAAAAAAGACATAAACCAATACACTGGCCAAGATCGTCACAGACAGGGAAGTGTGAAATCAACGGCGTCAATCTGGTTGTAGTTCACCAGCTGTGAATTATACTGAAGTCTTTCGTCTTCGTAGCCCACGTCAGCCCCGTTATCCAGGTCTGCCACTGCTAGTACTATAACACAGGCGTTGGTGACAAACAGTACCTCCTCTAATGTGATGTGATGTAGCTCAAATTATTGTCAGTGAAGCTCTCGGTAGTTTAACGAAATGCCGTCACTGACGAGCAGTAATAATGTAACAAATTATAGGGAATAAAGCAGTGTTTCCTATAAGGTTCTATAGTATATTTGCTACACGAGAGCATCTTGTTGTGTGTTAAAAACTTTTAAAACGTTTACTTTTCATTGAATATCTTACCAATAATAAAAGAATTATTCATAACTACTATACAAAAACTGCTTTCACACAATTTAATTAACAGAGAACACATTCAGACTGAATAATTAATGCGCTTGCAGTTTCATTTTCCCGGAGTCCACAATGCGCAACGTATTTAAATTTTTGCGTCCCTGCCGACTCGTAACGCCGTATCCTGTCCGCGCAGCGAAAAATTCCTGCTCGTAGGATACACCAGTGTGAGTGAGTGCCGTGGCACAGTGCCGCAGTACCATATTACTGCATATGGCTTCCTCCACAACGAACCCTCTTGCATTAGCTCTCCCTGTTGCAGAAATATTGTCTTGTGATCCATTTTTCGCATATAACGTTGTTATCATTTGACTTACCCCATGATCACACTGATCTTAGGACAATTAAATGTAACGAGCGAAGTGGCGCAGTGATTAAGACCCTGAACTTGCCTTTAAAAGGACGACGGTTCAAGCTCGCGTCCTACCATCCCGTTTTAGGTTTCCCGTGATTTCCCTAAATCGCTTCAGTCAAATGCCGGCACGGTTCCTCTGAAAGGGCACGACCTATTCCATTCCCCCTCCTTCCCTCATCCGATGGACCGATGACCGCACTGTTTGGTCCCTCCCCGAAATCGACAAATAATTTTGTGGAACCCTACACCTGCAGTGGTTTTACTTTTTGTGCTCACTAAGCAATGGAAAACAAGTTATTATACTAAACTGCATCTTAGGTGTTGACACTTCGATATTGACGGGTTCACTTATTCGCATTTTACAACGTTATTGTTCTGATAATATTATCTTTGTTATAAGAAACGTAGCTGAAGATTCTATATTTTATAGAAACAATTTGGGAGCATATTAAAAAAAATTTTATACAAAAAATTTCTGAATAAAGTGTACTAAACGCAAACTATCACTTTAATTTGGCACAGTAACTATAGTAATTTATATATTGTTAGAACTTTCTAAAATGAAGGAATGCTACCATACACTGCATTTATCAGTGCTGTAAATTATGTCCCCCACACAGGTGAAATAAATACAACGAGAAAAACTGTTTCGTAAATGTTAAATCTGGGATAAAACGGGTCCTAGATTACCTTTACAAAATTTCAGGACAGAGGTACAAGTATTGTGACTGCCGGGGAAAAAATACAAAAGAAAAGTAAAGAAAAGAAAAGAAACCATGACGGATGACCACCTTGTTGAAGATAAGGCTATCAAGACCCTAAACGTTAAACAGACGTTAAACAGAACTTCGTCTGGCAACAGTTTGCGGTTCAGGTTTTGGATTTCCATTTCAGATTATAACAGTAGAATGACTACAAGACAGACTTCTGGGCTTAGGCTCAAGGGACTGTGCGACCATCGCATACAGCCTTCGGAAGAGCAGAAATGTAGGAAAATGAGTGACATATAGCAGTCGTGGGATTTAAATTTACTTGTACAGATCACGTTATGTAAGAACCATCGCCGCCAAAAAATATCAAGATTGTAGAATTATTACTTCCATACGTCATATTACAAAGAGGATGTGTATGCCTGCAATAAAAGAAATTGGAAGAAAAATTGGCAAAATTATACGAAGATCTCATCTGGATTCGGAAGAAGAAATAGTGGTGCTATTGGAAGTTTAAGAATTTTAAGACAAAGAAAGCGAGAAGTTAACACGAATATACACTCCTGGAAATGGAAAAAAGAACACATTGACACCTGTGTGTCAGACCCACCATACTTGCTCCGAACACTGCGAGAGGGCTGTACAAGCAATGATCACACGCACGGCACAGCGGACACACCAGGAACCGCGGTGTTGGCCGTCGAATGGCGCTAGCTGCGCAGCATTTGTGCACCGCCGCCGTCAGTGTCAGCCAGTTTGCCGTGGCATACGGAGCTCCATCGCAGTCTTTACCACTGGTAGCATGCCGCGACAGCGTGGACGAGAACCGTATGTGCAGTTGACGGACTTTGAGCGAGGGCGTATAGTGGGCATGCGGGAGGCCGGGTGGACGTACCGCCGAATTGCTCAACACGTGGGGCGTGAGGTCTCCACAGTACATCGATGTTGTCGTCAGTGGTCGGCGGAAGGTGCACGTGCCCGTCGACCTGGGACCGGACCGCAGCGACGCACGGATGCACGCCAAGACCATAGGATCCTACGCAGTGCTGTAGGAGACCGCACCGCCACTTCCCAGCAAATTAGGGACACTGTTGCTCCTGGGGTATCGGCGAGGACCATTCGCAACCGTCTCCATGAAGCTGGGCTACGGTACCGCACACCGTTAGGCCGTCTTCCGCTCACGCCCCAACATCGTGCAGCCCGCCTCCAGTGGTGTCGCGACAGGCGTGAATGGAGGGACGAATGGAGACGTGTCGTCTTCAGCGATGAGAGTCGCTTCTGCCTTGGTGCCAATGATGGTCGTATGCGTGTTTGGCGCCGTGCAGGTGAGCGCCACAATCAGGACTGCATACGACCGAGGCACACAGGGCCAACACCCGGCATCATGGTGTGGGGAGCGATCTCCTACACTGGCCGTACACCACTGGTGATCGTCGAGGGGACACTGAATAGTGCACGGTACATCGAAACCGTCATCGAACCAATCGTTCTACCATTCCTAGACCGGCAAGGGAGCTTGCTGTTCCAACAGGACAATGCACGTCCGCATGTATCCCGTGCCACCCAACGTGCTCTAGAAGATGTAAGTCAACTACCCTGGCCAGCAAGATCTCCGGATCTGTCCCCCATTGAGCATGTTTGGGACTGGATGAAGCGTCGTCTCACGCGGTCTGCACGTCTAGCACGAACGCTGGTCCAACTGAGGCGCCAGGTGGAAATGGCATGGCAAGCCGTTTCACTGGACTACATCCAGCATCTCTACGATCGTCTCCATGGGAGAATAGCAGCCTGCATTGCTGCGAAAGGTGGATATACACTGTACTAGTGCCGACATTGTGCATGCTCTGTTGCCTGTGTCTATGTGCCTGTGGTTCTGTCAGTGTGATCATGTGATGTATCTGACCCCAGGAATGTGTCAATAAAGTTTCCCCTTCATGGGACAATGAATTCACGGTGTTCTTATTTCAATTTCCAGGAGTGTATACATCTGTTTGGTTGACCTCCTGAAAACTTCGGAAGATTTTGTTGTACAGTGGAAGAACGGTATACATAAGCGAACTGTGTACAAGATAATGTATTAGCGATGATGACACAAAAGCGACAGACATTAGAGGAGGTACTGTATGTCACCAACGCCTGTCAACATTTATGCTGGGAAACTGACAAGTAAGGCATTACAAAAAGCAAGACTCGTATCGAAAGGAAGAGAAAGGATTAATACAGTTAAGAACGAAGCTAAGCAAACAGCGCTGGAGAAATGAGAGAAGAACTACGTTATATGCAGGGGAGGGTAGTAAAAATGGGGAAACAACTGGGGTTAAAAATAAGTCCACAAACATGAAAATTTTGTCAAACTGTATTTGCAATGAAACAAATTGGAACGAGTAACATCTTTTAGGATTTTAGGACGTTTGGAGACAGAAAAATGAAGCATTCAGTAGGAAATTAGCAGCAGAATATGTACGGTTAAATGAGCTTTTCTAGAATGGGAATGCTTTATTCGCAGCAAAATGAATTCAGAAGAAACTAAAGTTGTTTTGTCTACTCCCTTACATGGCAATGAATAATGAAAAGTGGAAAAAAGAGAAAAAAATACTTGGACAATTCAGAAATATGGTTGGGGGTAAATTGTTGAAACTGTAATGAACTTTCAGATTGACGACTACTTCTTAGAGTAATAGAGGAAAGAATTGTGGTCGAGATCTAACGCAATGATATTAGGGGCCAGTAGGTCCTAATTGAAATCAAGGGGGAAAGTGGAAAATTTGTACTTGACGGGATTCAAACCTGCGCCTTTTGCCTACTATGCAAATCACTGACCTCTCAGCCATCCAGACACACGGGTCATGGCCACTGCATGGACTACCCTTGCGCCCCTCCGGACACACCCAAATTTCTAACTTACCCACACACTACTGATTTAGTGGTGTTTTGCCCATTATACACTCGTTTCTTTGTCGATTCCCCTACGAGTTCGATCGTGGAGTGCATTCGCACTGAAATGATCAGTTGGTCGTCAGAAGGAACACCTACCATATTATTATTTGGCGCTTCACTGAAGCGCCAAAGATACTGCAAGGACATGCGTTTTCAAACATAGAGATTTGTAAACAGGCAGAATACGGCGCTTTGGTCGGCAACGCCTATATAGGGCAATAAGGGTCTGGCGCAGTTGTTAGATCGGTTACTGCTGCTACAATGGCAGGTTGTCAAGATTTAACTGAATTTGAACTTGGTGTTATACTCGGCGCACGAGCGATGGGACACAGCATCTCCGAGTTAGCGATGAGCTGATGGATTTCCCGTACGACCACTTCACGAGTATACCGTGAGTATCATAAATCCGATAGAAAATGAACTCTCCGACATCGCTGCGGTCGGAAAAAGATCCTGCAACAACGGGATCAACGACGACTGAAGAGAATCGTTCAATGTGACAGAAGCGCAAGCCTTCCACAAATTGCTACAGATTTCAATGCCGGGCCATCAACAAGTGTCAGCGTGCGAACCATTCAACGAAATACCGATACGGGCTTTCGGAGCCGAAGGCCCACTCGTGTACCCTTGATTATTGCACGACACATAGCTTTACGCCTCGCCTGGGCCCGTCAGCACCGACATTGGACTGTTGGTGACTCGAAACATGTTGCCTGGTCGGATGAGTCTCATTTCAAATTGTATCGAGCGGGTGGCCGTGTACTAGTATGGAGACAACCTCATGAATCAATGGACCCTGCATGTCACCAGGGGACCGTTCAAGCTGGTGGAAACTCTGCAGTGGTGTGGAGCGTGTGCAGTTGGATTGGTATGGGACCCCTGATACGTCTAGATACGAGGCTGACAGGTCGTCAGCATCTTGTCTGATCATGTGCATCTATTCATGTCCATTGTGCATTCCGACGGACTTGGGAAATTTCAGCAGGACAATGCGACACCCCACACATGCAGAATTGCTACAGAGTGGCTCTTCTGAGTTTAAACAATTCCGTTGGCCACCAAACCACTCCCCAGACATGAACATTATTGTGTGTATCTGAAATGCCTTGGAACGTGCTGTTCAGATGAGATCTCCACCCCCTCGTACTCTAACGGATTTATGGACAGCCCTGCAGGATTCATGGTGTAAGTTCCCTCCAGAACTACTTCAGACATTGGTCGAGTCCATGACACGTCGTGTTGCAGCACTTCTGAGTGCTCGCGGGGCCCGCAGGTATATATATATATAATTATGGTGGAAACGCTAAGAATGAGGAAAGCATCTGTGTTGGAACGTATGTTGCGAAGAAATTGCCTGCAGTATAGGATCATTGAAGCAAAATTAACTGCCTGGGACGAATGAGAGAGTGAGGAGTGGACATGTACTGTGATGTAGGATGTCACAAAAATTGATGAATGTTAAAGAGGCGATGGAGGTCAGCCGAGAATGGAGAACATCCTGCTGAAAGACAGATACACCAGTGGAGACGAGGAACTGTTAAAATAACGCTTCCTGATCTGTGAATGAATAAGGAAGACACGCACGTCGTAGTTGAATTACCGTCATTATGAGATTTCACTGGAAAGCTTTAAATACAACAGATCATGTATCCAGTATCTGCTGCGGCTTGCTGACTTGCGTCTTCTGGTTGTGCGTTCGCCATAACCGGTTTTCTCTCACAACACATTGGCCTCTGGTGAGGCTAGTGAAACAGACGCAGGACCTAGAACTAGGCGACTGGTCTGTAGAGATGCTTCTGGTTCGGCAATTTGGGTGCACAGATCCTGAGAAATCAGTACCCAGAACTACTACCTCTGGCCGCAATAACGGCCTTGATACACCTGGGCATTGAGTCACACAGAGCTTTGATGGCGTGTAACGGGTACAGCTGCCCATGCAGCTTCAACACGATACCACAGTTCATCAAGAGTAGTGACTGGCGTATTGTAACGAGCCAGTTGCTCGGCCACCATTGACCAGACGTTTTCAATTGATGAGAGATCTGAAGAATATGCTGGCCAGGGCAGCAGTCGAACATTTTCTGTATCCAGAAAGCCCCGTACAGGGCCTGCAACATGCGGTCGTGCATTATCCTGCTGAAATGTAGAGTTTCGCAGGGATCGAATGCAGTTCAAGGGTAACCGCAGCCATGGTCACCGAGCTGATAGTCCATGTTGCTGCAAACGTCGTCGGACTGTTCGTGCAGATGGTTGTTGTCTTGCAAACGTCCCCATATGTTGACTCGGGGATCGAGACGTGGCTGCACGATCCGTTACAGCCATGCCGATAACATGCCTGTCATCTCGACTGCTAGTGATACGAGGCCGTTGGGATCCAGCACGGCGTTCCGTGTTACCCTCCTGAACCCACCGATTCCATTCCGCTAACAGTCATTGGATCTCGACCAACGCGAGCAGCAATGTCGTCATACAATAAACCGCAATCGCAATAGGCTACAATCCGACCTTTATCAAAAGTCGGAAACGTGATGGTACGCATTTCTCCTACGTGCACGAGGCATCACAACGTTTCACCAGGCAACGCCGGTCGACTGCTGTTTGTGTATGAGACATCGGTTGGAAACTTTCCTCACGTCAGCACCTCGTAGGTGTCACTACCGGCGCCAACATTGTGTGAATGCTCTGAAAAGCTTATCATTTGCATATCACGGCATCTTCTTCGTGTCGGTTAAATTTCGCGTCTACAGCACGTCATCTTCGTGGTGTAGCAATTTTAATGGCCAGTTGTGTATATTCCATCGTAGTATGTGCAATGTGTGTGTTATATGACAATTTGTATTAGTGTTTCACGCTTGTTGTGTGTTCTGTCATTGACGAGAAACACTTCTCCATATAATAATAGAAATGGTTCTTCTTGTTTCGGCCTGCAGTCCGAAACTGGTTTGATGGAGTTCTCTACTGTACTCTTTCCTGTTGTAGTACCAAGTAAATATGTGAACCGGGAACCGCCTATGTCGATAATTTCCAAAGAGCAATGAACACGAGTTTTGAAATCACTTCCACCGTTATCTTTCTTGTGTCTTTAGTACAAATTATAAAATATCTTAGCCATCATTATTTAGAGTACTCTTGTTTCGTAAGCTTATTGGTACGTACACTGATTAACGTATGCATAGGAATACTGTCGTCTTGTTGTGTTGTCTCTAAAATTAATAAACAACCTGGCCAAACTCGTTTATATTTCAGAGTTATTATTTGACTTAACTCTGCCAGTAATGCGCATTAAAGTTTTTTGTATTTCAGAAATTAAATTGTTATTTATATCGTGTAAAGAACGTGCGGTATATAAACGAAACATGATTAAGAGATTAAAAATTAACAGTTCACTGGTATTTTATATGTAATTTAAGATCAGCTTTCATTTTCCTTTTTGCTTTTTTCATAAATACAAAAATATACACAACTATACTGTAGTCACATATTATCGTATTATGTAACAGCTTAATGGTGACAGGACAATTAAGGAGATAAATGAGGTAAGAGGATTTCAGTTCATTCATATTATAGTGATTCCAATCGTTGGCATTTCAATTGCATTGTCAAAACATATTTGGACGGAGACAGAATTACAAAGAAAACCTACTTTGACGAACTGCCCAAAATGTTTTGTGCGGAAAAGAGATGTCTTCCACAATGGAAGTGAACGCAAGTTGAAAAATAAAGAAATACATTTTATTACTTCCTTTTGAAGTTGCTTGCCAACAATCGCTCTTTCAAAACAATTCTAGATTCAGCTTGCCTATTATGGAAAATATTGTCTTGTAATTAACAAATGTAATTTGAAAAAGTTTGTTGCTTCGGTACAGACGTTTGTGTCATGTGAGCAAGATGGACTAGCGCTGCTAGATTGTTCTAGTGTGTGTGTGTGTACCTCGTATCTTTGTGAAATTACACTCCTGGAAATTGAAATAAGAACACCGTGAATTCATTGTCCCAGGAAGGGGAAACTTTATTGACACATTCCTGGGGTCAGATACATCACATGATCACACTGACAGAACCACAGGCACATAGACACAGGCAACAGAGCATGCACAATGTCGGCACTAGTACAGTGTATATCCACCTTTCGCAGCAATGCAGGCTGCTATTCTCCCATGGAGACGATCGTAGAGATGCTGGATGTAGTCCTGTGGAACGGCTTGCCATGCCATTTCCACCTGGCGCCTCAGTTGGACCAGCGTTCGTGCTGGACGTGCAGACCGCGTGAGACGACGCTTCATCCAGTCCCAAACATGCTCAATGGGGGACAGATCCGGAGATCTTGCTGGCCAGGGTAGTTGACTTACACCTTCTAGAGCACGTTGGGTGGGACGGGATACATGCGGACGTGCATTGTCCTGCTGGAACAGCAAGTTCCCTTGCCGGTCTAGGAATGGTAGAACGATGGGTTCGATGACGGTTTGGATGTACTGTTCACTATTCAGTGTCCCCTCGACGATCACCAGTGGTGTATGGCCAGTGTAGGAGATCGCTCCCCACACCATGATGCCGGGTGTTGGCCCTGTGTGCCTCGGTCGTATGCAGTCCTGATTGTGGCGCTCACCTGCACGGCGCCAAACACGCATACGACCATCATTGGCACCAAGGCAGAAGCGACTCTCATCGCTGAAGACGACACGTCTCCATTCGTCCCTCCATTCACGCCTGTCGCGACACCACTGGAGGCGGGCTGCACGATGTTGGGGCGTGAGCGGAAGACGGCCTAACGGTGTGCGGGACCGTAGCCCAGCTTCATGGAGACGGTTGCGAATGGTCCTCGCCGATACCCCAGGAGCAACAGTGTCCCTAATTTGCTGGGAAGTGGCGGTGCGGTCCCCTACGGCACTGCGCAGGATCCTACGGTCTTGGCGTGCATCCGTGCGTCGCTGCGGTCCGGTCCCAGGTCGACGGGCACGTGCACCTTCCGCCGACCACTGGCGACAACATCGATGTACTGTGGAGACCTCACGCCCCACGTGTTGAGCAATTCGGCGGTACGTCCACCCGGCCTCCCGCATGCCCACTATACGCCCTCGCTCAAAGTCCGTCAACTGCACATACGGTTCACGTCCACGCTGTCGCGGCATGCTACCAGTGTTAAAGACTGCGATGGAGCTCCGTATGCCACGGCAAACTGGCTGACACTGACGGCGGCGGTGCACAAATGCTGCGCAGCTAGCGCCATTCGACGGCCAACACCGCGGTTCCTGGTGTGTCCGCTGTGCCGTGCGTGTGATCATTGCTTGTACAGCCCTCTCGCAGTGTCCGGAGCAAGTATGGTGGGTCTGACACACCGGTGTCAATGTGTTCTTTTTTCCATTTCCAGGTGTGTAGTTGTGTATTATCGTAGAATCAATAGCGTCTTCAGTGAGCAAAAATAAAGATATCCATTGTTCCACAAAATTTCGGGAGAACTGCCGGATGTTTGTAACTTCCTGCCACAATATTTCGGCGCAGAGTCTTCTGGCCTTCTTCAGGTGATACTGGCGCAATTCGATTATCTTCCTGCGGTTCAATCACAGAACTACGCCGGCTACAGAGGACACGAAGTTTTTCGACGACTCGATTCCTTGCCGAATTCAATTGGAAAACGCCGTCACAATTAATAGGAGACTCTCTGGCAGGCAGTAGTATTTCCACGGATTCATTAATAATAGAACTCCAAAAGTTAGACGAGCCCACGTCATCTCTGACATCGACACTTTGCCAACACAACTGGAGCACAACAAGACATTTTGGAAATCAATCAACGACGAACGGAAATGGACAGCATAAGTATAGCAACAGAAGTAATGGCAGTTTTCCCTTTCTACACCACTGAACAATACGTTCGCGGCGCCGAATAAACAAAAAATGTTCAAGGTGACCAGCGCGAACATACCAACAATATTTCATCTGCTACTGAGGTGCCGAGAACATCGTACAAGTCAGACTTCCGATACAAAGTGAACAACGACTACCACTGGCCATGAGGGCACACAGATCGCAAATGATGTGGTCACTATGCAGAAGGTGATATGAAGGACGGACGCAAAAGTTCATCCACTACAAAATCGAAAACCCAACCCCGACCTCCTTGTGCCCTGGTACAAGAGGTCAATAAAGGCGTGATGGGTCCACTTGTACGTGGAGCCCAATTTTCTGACATATTTCACGAAAGATGACATGAAACGGTTATCACGTGTAGAAGAGATTGTATCGTTGACGCCACTGAACCAAAGATGTTGCCTGGGTGGCAGAATCCATTGTAAGTAGGAGCGCGCGCAGTGCAGTAGCAGTTGCCGTTGTACTGTATTAAATGTAGGATGTAAGACTTAAAGCTGATGGCTAGCTTGAGAATTTAGCTGTTGGCCTTTGGACGCGGCATAATATAGTTTTGTAAGGTAATGAAATTTTGTATATTTAGTTTCAAGTACACAGCAACGCAATGTGGATTTTCCTAATTTTTAAAGTACTGACCCTTGAATGCAGGAAGAAAGTATTTGCGATCAGATTTAATGAATAGGTTAATGAGGTATACCCGATTTGTAGTAATTTGTGTGTTTTGTAATCCTGATACAGACAAGTTAATTTTCGAATCTACTTTGTCAAACGATGTAAGACCTTTTCTCAAGTAACAATCCTAATATTTCTAATTACGTCAGTAAGTGAGAATTGTAGAACAATTGAGAAGTTCACTGATTTTCAAGTTAATGTAAAATGTTTCATATTGGTTTTTGTGAAGGAGAAACATTATTTTGAAAGTAATTTTCGAACTTAAGTATTCGGTCTAAGCATACCCCGTTATCAGTACCTCATTCTCTTCTATGTCGTGTTTGTTTAAATTCTACGAGTATTTTTTAAAAAGAAATAATTGTTCAATCAGATTCAGAAAAATATTAATATGCAAGAATGAGAAAAATATTAATGTTTGTAACAGCTTCAATGTGGGCACCATTGCACAGCACTGAGTCAATATCCAAAATTATCGCTCAACATCTGCAAGGTTATTCATTTATCAACTAACCAACTGACATTATTTGCATGAAGCTATTCTACGCCCGCCATTGCACTTCGCTGTGCCAGATTGAATATCTCGTATGCCGACTGTGGATAGAACAGAATACCAAGATTACATCCGTTGCGACGCAAGAGCTAAGGAAAATTTATTTCATTGTTTATTTGCATAGGGACTTCTATCAGTTTTTATTTATGGCCACAGAACTCGATGCTCACGAGACTGAGTAAATGTCAGAGGGACTGATTTCATTATAGGCATTGCATACTGATTTTCCAGAGTAAGTTGTTTAATTTGTTTATTACAGTAAAACTAATTAAGCACATTATCTGCGCAACAATACATCAGAGAGTAAATTTGCGTTGTACAAACATTACGTACTGCATGTCATTGGCAAACAAAACACAAAAAAATCTTTTTAATAAAACGTTACACTCGGCGACAGTTCTGCCAGTCGTTCGCTTTGTGAATTCTTTGATATTAATCAGATACATACTATGTTTTCTCAATCACTCTGTAGCAATAACTAGTTACATTTTTTTTTTTGCCGCAAACGCAGTTTACTTTATAAATTTTTCCACAGTTTTCATGCTCCACCTTGTTTTCCAATGATTTCATTGTTCAATATTTATGTCTCTGACTTTGTACCCAGTATTTCATTTACGACGCCATGGAAAAGTGTTAAGGTTCCGGCGCGTAGTCTGACAATTAGAGATTTCGAAATAGATTTTCCTATTATTGACAATAATGTTGAGAATAACAGTGACCACTCTGCGGCACAACAGTGAAAAAGCACCACAGAAAACGTGAGTTTCACTTCTCCCAATAACGAAAAATTCCTGACACCGTAATTTCACCCACTAATTCGACTGGTAACCAGACGGTATTGCGGACCATGCTGATCTGCGCATGGCTGACGTGCTCCATTCAAAGCTTGACTATTGACCGAAGGAGGTCAGTGATTTACCTACTTTTCACACAGTTAATCAGATTGCCTATAGTATGTCAGAGGACTCAGTTGTGGAATGTACTCAGTCTGTTTTTGGAAATCCGTTAGATTCCAGTAGCAGTAATGATGTAGACAATACAACAAACGAGAAGTCTATAGTTGCTTATGATGTCTGCACAGCACAAAGGACAATACAGGTGACACCTGACGTACCATTTCAGAGTAATACAGAAGCGATGCTTCAAACTCTCATGCATATGATGGTTGAACAGTTTATTCAGATCGATGAACGATTTAATAAAAGGGATGAACAGTTTTCCAGTATGCGAGAACTTCTAGATGACACCAAGACTCAGGTAAATGTATCACTTACTCACTTAAATGAACAATTTTCCAAAAAAACGTGACGAACTTAAATCGTACACAGAAACGACTGGTAACCGTTTCGAACAGGCAGACACAAATATTAAGGGCGCTGAAAATAGTTGCGTAGAGCCCTTTACAGACGTTGTCACGTCGCAAACCTCACATTATTGAAAGACACATCGATAATACAGAGCAATGTTTTACTGAGAAATTAATCATGACCTTCATTAAGCAGCATGACGTTGTCAGTCTTTCCTCCGACGTTACCGTCAGCGACAGCAGTTTGATAATCTCGGAAAAAATAAATGAAGAAATTGTGCCTAACAAATCTGATAACAAGCCTACGTTTTCCACATTAGAAATTTTATTACATTCCGTTGATACTGACGACAATACCGTCTGGAGTGAGTCACGTGACCGCTCTTTTGAGCCACCCACGCAGTCTGAAACAGTTAATAGCAAAGTTATCAAGCCCCGCATTAAGCATGATGACACTAACAGTACATAAGTTTTCGGTCAACCCAAAAATGGCGTACACAATGCCGCTTTTCGTTATGAAACCCTTCCGTACACACCACAGCTTTCCGCTTCATCGCGTGCAAGCACTTCTGCTTCAGTCAGCCTTTCTGTTGATAAATGTTATTCCCCACCGATAGATTTGCAGACCAGATTCATACAGCAAAATCAATCCTCAACAAATAACTTTTATTTCTCTGAGATTAATAACGCGAACAATCAAGCACCAGACGCCACATTCAGTCTCAATACAGAACAGAGTTTGTTCCCTTTCGTGACGCATACCAGAAATATTAGACCGTCACTGCGTCACAACGCTAAATTTTTTGAACAACAAGACGCTTTCCCTTACACTAAATTTTTGGATTGTGTAACTAATACTGTGCAAAAACAAACTACGTACACCCCTCACAGCCCTACGACATACTTAGCAGCCCATTCTGAGAAGTAAAATTTTTCTAACAATACTTTTGTTCGATCTGCTATTGCTAAGGATTCCTGTGAAACCACGCAATGTATCACCATTCCGTTCATCTCTTTCAAACCAGATAAGTACGATCATGACAACCTACAGTCTGAACGCAGAATTAACAGCTACAAGAAGGCGATGTCAATTACTACAAAAAATGAACCACATCAACTTCGCGGAAGTCACATCCAGAATTTCAGCACGGACGCAGATGTTATTTTGAGCAAACAGAGTTTTATTATTGACAATATGCCAGCCCAATCTGATGACACATCCCGTAAGAATGATGGTCACAACAGTTCGAATTTATTTCAACAGCCCACTTCTAATTCTAACGAACAGCATGTTCATTCTGATTACGTTAGAGAACTACAATTAACAGCAGCTTTCATAAAAAAATTATCTTCTGGTACAGTTGACCCTACAGTGTCAAGCAATATGGGCAATATTTCAGATAAAATTTGTGAAATCGCTCAGAGTAATACTTTCAGCATGTAACACCGGAAATGCATATCCTCTTATTTCCATCTATTGTACTATAATTTTTTTCCTTATTTTGTTACCTGATGATTGACATTTATGTGTCTTTATATACTGTAATTGTTTTACTATACATATATATATATATATATATATATATATATATATATATATATATTTGTGTCGATGTATAATTGGTTTGTTTTGTAAATATTATTTGTATTTTTACGCTGGGTCTGGCCTAGAGAAAACTATGCTATCGAACGAATACATCGATAGGTCGTGTGGACAACCAAAGTGTTTACGATCTCTGGTAGTGTTAACTCTGCCGCGTGGAGCGCGGGCAGAGAGAGTGTGGCTGCAGTAGGGCGGTGGAGCAGGTGTGTTGTGTGACGCTCCCGCGAGTTGTCGCGCTTTCGGGGTTTGGCAGCATGTAATTGCGCTCGACTTGATGGCAGCATTAACTGGCGTACATCAACAGCGCGTTTCGCCTGGTGACCGCGCCAACATCCAGCTTCTGCGACGGCCGACAATGAGTGACTGTCGCCACCTCCTCGATCGGCGACTTCAAACCTTCAATCAACCAACAAGGAAGACTGAAAGCACGTAAAGTTTTAGAGCTGTGTGGCAGACCTCAGCTTTTCAAACTATTCCATTAGCAAAATACAGCAACTTAGCATGAATCTTTGTTGCTCATTGTCCCAATTGCATTACCAAGTAGGGTCCCTTCCTTTTCCGAAATGAACTCGAGTGTCGTTGAAACGCCAGCATTAAAGTAATATCATTCGATTTCACTGCTTTAACTTCATTCAGTTAAATTATTCATAGCTGGCTACAATATTTAGATTACACAAGCAGAAATTAAGAGTGCGAGTTTTGTTACCATATTTTAGCTTACCTGTGACTGCAACTCAGCTTGTTACATACTAAATTTTACTATTGTTAATTGTTCAGAATCATTTAATTCAACTTCAAAGTTAAATCTGTTATTTCTAAATTGCGTAGATTCGAGTAGCTTTTGAAATGATTGTTGAGGTAGTCCAAGACTAACCTTATTTATTAAATTTCGTAGTGCTTCAGAAACAAAGTTTGCTATTAATTTCAGTCACTAAATTAACTAACAATTTTCAGGTTTTATTAATTCTTTTGCTAAATTAAGTCAGAGTGTAGCGAAATTTATTACTTCAGACGAACATTCAGTTTTCACACAACATGTGTCAACCTTCAGTTGCCATGCTTTTAGTGCTAATTGTATGTGCATTAATCTTTCATTTTCAGTTATTATAGTAGTTGTCCATAGGACTGGCGGCCGTAATTTTCACCAAATATCAAATATCTAATTAACGCCAATTAATTGTTAATGTAATGACTGGACATTTACTTTCTTTATTAATTTTTCCCTTTCCTCAAAATTAATTTCCACCAATTTCATTTGCATTTTTCCTTTCAATTTAGATGTAACCCTTTCCTCCCTCTTTACCGACAGATTAACTTCGGTGACGATTGCTATTCCCAAATTTCTATTAGGTACATGCGGTTTAATTTTTCACTCTCATTAGGGTCGATAAGTGAGGGGGAGGTTACAAGCACCAGTACAGAAAAGTGCAAGCCACGAAAGCAACGTCATAGGAAGCATATTCAGAAGACCAGTATATGTGCAGATGTTATTTTATGTGAACAGGATTCTATTATCTATGATCAATCATTGCTATCTAACGAGATAGCCAGTCAGGATAATGCCAAAAACAGTTCCAAATTATTTTTGCAACAGACTACACAGGGGGAAGAATTTGTTTTATATTCAATTCACCATTAATTTAATACAAGCAAACAAATGGATTCCTATATACCGACCCTGCACAGTTATCTTATATAAACTGAAAGCAGCTCTGATAACAGTGAGATTCCTCAATTGTTACAGGTTATTCAAGGTCAAGTTCAATCGGTAGTACAGCTTATTGAAAGCATAGAGTCCACGAACAGTCGGAGTATGATACCTGCGACAAGTAGACTGCCATGCCGTCCTTGAATCCTGCAGCGGCGCCGTCAACAATACCCTGGGGCCGCACAGCTGAATGCCACAGCTTACTTCAGAAACAATGTAGGGCTACGCCGAACAAAACAAAACTCAGCCTCACATATATCAACCACAGTGACGTCAAAGCCACTTCCTTTTACTCGCGAAGCCAATCTGATTCAACATCAGTGCAGGATCTGAAATTAGTGGCCAAATCATCATCAGCATATCAGTTAACAGTAAAACAACCAGGGTTCAATACCACCAGCACCAAACTCTCATCCATATTTATTTGAAACTTTGATTTCCAAAACTAATAACATCTACATTCATCTCAAAAATATTTTGACATGCCAACACAGAGCTGGATCACTTATATTGTGCTACGTAAATACAACATAGCAGATTCTGCCGTCACATGAATTACTATTCATACGATTTTGCTTTCTCTGATTGCGACGTTACACATGATTTTGACGACGATAAACTGAACTTGTCTATTTTTTTTCTCTTTTTGTTGATACGCAACAACTGAATGATATGTACTGAACTCCAATTTCCATCATATAACAATAATGAGAAATCACTGAAACACCAATCAGATAAGTCTTAGAGCCTAGAACGTGGATGCGATTATGAAATAAATTGAACGCATGTTTATTTTTGCAACAAGAATTCGAAAAGAAAATTTTACGGCATATATTCTACGAGATTTCTATGTAACGAGCCATGTTATTTATGCTACAGACATGCAACAGTCTTGACGACAAAAATTATTTCTTCAGTTCGACGTCTTGTATTGTGAAGACATTACACTATTGCTATAAATATATATTTCGCCGTTCATCTGGGTATAATTTATTTTTTTGTTTTGCTATTGTTCAGGAACTATGCTGACTGCAAATTTTTTACAGATGTGCGTATTTACATTGCCAGCTTTTACATATGCTTATTCTGATTTACATATGAGTGTACATAATATGACACAACACAGATCCTTTCACCTGATGCATTTCCCGTGCTTATACAAATTCTGTTGGTGCCTTGTTTTCACGTGTCTGGCGACGTGAACGGTCGCGAGAATCTGGCTGGTCGATTCTCTTACCGTAAGTTTAGGCCTTGCACATTTTTCTGTTTTCATACAGGTGTACATGAAAACAACAATTGAAAGAGACAACGTTTATTCTGACGTGTTCAACGGATCACATTCCTTAGGTCGTCTGACCGCTACAAACTATAACTCAAAGATTTCTTTCACAATAAGTATTTGTGTGCCTTTTGTATTAGCCTCTATATATCTTATGATCATTTATTTCTGATGCTATGTTGTCATTACCGATACCATGTAATGTGTTACTTCTTTATGATACTATGCTGAAATTTATGCTATTGTCTGAGGAATTATTATTACATTTTTTTAGGTGGGACACTGTTTGCACTTTATAATGTATCTACGTTTCATTTACGCCCAGTTTTATGCTCTTATTTGCTATATCTCTTGTACTTGATAATGTCACTAGTTTACTTACTTTTACCTATGTCAATTTAAGAAATCAATGTACCCTGTAACTCACGTCAATAACATGTACACATCCTTTTTGAATATTTTGCAGAACCAATGTACAAGTCTCATTGTATCCAAACGAGATATTATGCTCATAAATAGATGCACGTGAAAGTGCAGGAAATGCAGTACATAGAAAGAACGACATATGCAGCTTATATGGAATTAAACACCATTGACACTTCTCACACTGTTTCCTGGCAAACCTATATAATCATTTTCCTCTTAGTGTACTAGTAAAGTAGGCAGATATCCTGTAAAGATTTAGGATTAAGGATATATTTTTCTCTGCATTTTGTGTTAGATATAAGAGTATTATTGGAATACTTAATCAGTGTTCATGCCCTAAGCTGTATAAATTTTTTTGGAATAATGTTGGAATATTCATGATTAACAAGTGTACATGCCATGAGCTGCACTCAAATAATGAGGATTATATTCACATTTTGATGACTTTTCTTAATGATGTTCTATGATGTTAATATATATTTTGTGTATATTGTGTCCTTTCTAGTAAAATCTGTCTTGGCTTGTGCAACATTATTGGAGGTGTGTGTTGGAGACTGTCACATAAGCTTTACACCTGAAACATTTTTTCTTCACCATTACTTATGAGATTTGTTATGATATTGCCTCCATTTGTTAATATTAATGGCTGCCTTTTTTTTGTTTACAGGATATTAATCACTTTTATCGGTTCCGCTATTTCTGCAGGTCATGCTCATTTTTGTATATTTATTTCTTTATTTACTGTGATATGTTAAATGTATCTAGTCACTAAGACATATTGGTCTTAGTACTCCTGTCTTTATGCTTGCATATACTATAATCACAATTTTCTTTGCTTTGGCCATAGCAGTTCTTGATTCAAGACAAATGACGATTGACTGTTAATCATTTTCTTTACAGATAAAGTGCACTGCTATTATTAATCATTCCCATATCCTTCCCTGTAGATACGCTCATTAACAAATAGTTTTATGAAGCCCTGAGTGTGCTACTACTGCGTCTTTATGATTGTATTTGTCCAATATGTACTTGTACAAGCAATACAGAGATATACTTTTGTATAATACCGCTATTTATGCAGTTTGTTTTTGTAGGAAGCCATCCCAAGTTACATATTCTCATTATCAATCATGCATAGGCCTCTGAGTGCCACATAAAGCTATAGGTATATGATATTTTATGATAGTTTCCTAGCTTTGATGTTTATGCTACGTAAAACTAGGCTACCTTGCGCCAGAAAGATGTTACCTGTCACATTACCAATTAAGTTAAGCATTTATTTCATGTATGAACAGGGCTACTGTGAGCCTCAAAGAACATTTTTGTCACATTTGAGTTATTAAGGTTAGTAATTATATCTTTGTAGAACTTGGCCACTTTGAGCCACAAATATGATGTCTGTAACATTTTATAGTTATTAAGACCAGCATTTATGTGTGTAGGAAGGCTATTTGGAGCCTCTGATTGATATTTTGTCTACAGTTGTTTTAGTTATTAAGATAGGCATGTATTCCAAATAGAAGGCCACCTGGAGCCATTCAGTTCTTGAGTTTACTGTTAGGTTTTCTTAAGTAATTACATCACAGGATTGCATAATTGAGGACAATGAAAGCCAGCATTCTAATTTTCATGACATCTTATGATGAGTGTGTGTAAGCATTTACGTCAAATGGTTGTTGGGAGCCAAAAACTTTAAATTGATACAACAATGTTAGCTATAATGGCCAGTTATACCCAACCAAAGACCTTCAATTAATATGTATACTTCATATAATGCCCACATGCAGCCATACTATGAGGTTATTTATTACCTTCTTAAATATTTTGTCAGGATGTTTTCTATGTAAAATGAGCTTGTAGTCATCTCGTTATTTTTATAATATGTCTAACCACTGCTATATGCATTATGATAGTTAGACAGGCCACTGTAGATTATGAAGGATCACCCATTACCAAACATAATTTCTTGCCTTATTTGCTTAAATCTTTATGTCTTGTTTATTTTGCATATATGCTAGTATTGATATACTCACAAACAGACTGATGCCACATTTCTTGAGAATTATTATACTTACAGGCAGACTGTTGTCACACTTCTCATTATGTTGTACAGAGTTAACATGTCATAATGTACAGCACTACAGCTTAGTGAAGTTCATGGTTAAATTAGGATATTGCTGTACTGTTCGCTGTTCCCACATTTATTACAAGTTGTCATGCTGCAACACTCAGTATAGGCTGATACAGAACTTACATAGACATTCTGTAACATTTATTAGGATATGTTCCATTACCTTACCTGTCTTACTGCTTCCCACCTTCCATCATCCAATTCCCTCCCTCTGCTCATGGCATTGGAGCTATTGGATATCAGCATTAATACTTCAGAATGCCTACGCAGGTTGAAAAATCTTCAATACCAAATGTAGTGATGATGATGATCACAAAACTGATGTACTGAGAACAACCAACTTTGAGTGTTGATAAATATGGTGCCAGGTATTAACTGTACCTTTCTACTGGAGTAAGACTGTGATGACTTGTTGAGCTGTTCTTGGACGCTGGAGAAACCTGCTATAGTTAATGCTCTGATGTGAGACTGCAAATAATTGAACAATATAATGCAGCCACGCCTACATGGGTATAAGCTTCAGGCATGTAACAAGTTTTCCTTAACCATTTTACCATTATTTTCTTGATGACTAGGTATATACTTCACTGTTAGTTTCACTTATGTTGTGCATCTTTTTTCAATATGATTTTAGAACATTTTGAATTTTATATCGCCGGACCTTAAATTTGCTGCTTATGCATCAGAGCACCAGTCAGCTCAAAAGCTCAATGATTTGTACTGTCTTTAGGATTACATTGCAATTATTAAGTAATACCTATTGATATTGTAAATTCTGATATATAAAAAATTTGCCCTACATTTGGTGTGCATTGCACATCCAAACCATATGGCAAATTTAACAAACCGCAATGGAGGGTTATGTGATGGATCCACTTGTACGTGGAGCCCGATTTTCTAACATATTTCATGAAATATGACATTCTCATTTTATACAATATTTAAGGAGTACCATGGTTGTAAAGAGTTATTTTATACATAACTATTTTTATGTTATTATTGTACTTTTTTGTACGTTTGGACGATTATATGAAATCGTTTTACACTGATTGGTTGATGTGAGATGGAGGGAGAAGAGGTAGGAGGAGCTTCTACGTATTTAAGCATATGCCCGTCACTTTCTGGCACCAGCAGTTGAGAAGAGCCAATATCCAAAATTACCACTCAACATTTGCAAGGTTATTCATTTATCAAATAATCAACTCACATTATTTGTATGAAGCTATTCCACGGCTGGCATTGCACTTTGCTGTGTGAAGATTGAATATTTTGTATGCCTATCGTGGGGGGAACAGAATACCAAGATTAAATCCGTTGCCACTCAAGTGCTAAGGAAAAGTTATTTCACTGTTTATTTGCATATGGGATTTTATCAGTTTATTATAGAGGGCCACAGAACTCGGTGCTCACGAGACTGAGTAAATTTCAGAGGGACTGATTTCTTTACAGGCGTTGCATACTGGTTTTCCAGATTAAGTTGTTTAATTTTTTTTTTTTTTTTTTTTGATTGCAGTAAAACTGATTGAGCACACCTTGTGCTCAACAATACATCACACAGTTAATTTGCGTAAGACAAACATTACGCACTGCGTATTCATAGGCAAACAAAACACAAAAATCTTTTTAAAAGAACGTTACAAGGGGAATAGAGGCTGCGGCAGAAGGAGAAATCTTTTACGATATAACGACGCCGTGAGCTCAATTATGATATCAAGGAATGTGGCTGTCAACATACCACTGTACCGTAACCAGCTGTACAAGCCTTTGTAACTAAATATCCGGCTACGATCGTTCTTGATACAGGTACGGCTGTGAATGTAATTTCCACAGTTTTATTTAAGAGGATATTTGATGATTTCAGAGCACTAGCTTTACCTGTTATCAGATACAAGATAATGGGAGCTGCAGGCACCAGATCAAGGAACTTAAAGATAAAGGTCCAGATACCTAGAAACCTGGGCCTATAAAGCCAAAATTTTAACGTGCTGTGTCGTACGTTTGTTTACTCTGTTGTTATGACAAGAACCAGTTAACTTCAGTGGTAGCAACATCGTGTATTTCGGGTACACTTATTCATACAAGTGTACCTCTTTCCTGTATTAATCCAAACGTATTGTGACAATGTGATTATGTATGTACGTACAATGATCGATCAGGACATTACGACCGCTACCTAATAGCCGGTACGTCCACATGCGGCACGTATAACAGCGGCCACGCGTCGTCGTATGGAAGCAATGGGGTCTTGGTAGGTCTCTGGAGGAGTTGGCAACACATCCGCATGAACAAGTCACGTAATTCCCATAAATTCCGGGTGATGTGCTCTGACTCCGCGTGCAATTACGTCCCAGATGTGATCGATCGGGTTCAGATCTGGCGGGTTGAAGGGGCCAGCATATCAACTGGAACTCGCCACTGTCTTCCTCGAACCAGTCGACCACACTGCTGGCCTTGTGACATGGCGTATTATCTTGTCTAAAATTGTCACTGCCGTCGGGAAACATGATCGTAATGGTGGAGTGTATGTGGTCGGCAACCATTGTGCGATACTCCTTGACCATCATGGCACCTTGCACGTGCTTCGCTGGAGTCGTGGATGTCCTCGTTAATGTTCCCCAGTGCGTAATGGAGCCTCCGCTAGCTTATCTTCGTCCCGCAGTACAAGTGTCAAGCAGCTGTTCTCCTGGAAGACGACGGATTCGCGACCTCCCATCAGTATGGTGAAGAAGGTAGCGAGATTCATGAGACCATGACACTCTCTGCTGCTGCCCCAACGACCAGCGTCGTTGGTCACGTGCCCATTTCAGTAGTTGTTGCCGATGTCGCGTTGTTAACATTGGCACACACAGGGTGCCGAGAAAAGGACTCCCTGAGTTCAAAATTAAATATCTCGAAGACAAAGATTGATAGAGGAATGCAGTAAACGGTATGTTTATTGTGAAAGCTGCAAGAAGTTTATACAGCAGCTTGAATTAATAGTTACAAAAGCTGCAAACAGAAGGCGCTGTAATCGCCATACGTAATGCCTAGTATAAATAGTGATCCGAAGCCCAGAGCGATCAGTTCCACTATTGAAACGCGAAAGGAGGTTAGCGTACCGAAGGAAGAGATTAAAACCATATGCTCCATTGAACAACACGTTTTTCAGGTGCTAGAGTAGCACAGGTTAGAAGAGAGTCCTACGGCAACAAGGCGAAGTTTTCAAGCACGTGTTAATGTTCCAAAAGGACCCGATGCGAAAATCATTCGTACACTCTTCGCAAAATTTCAACGAACAGGCAGCGTAACTGATGATCTAGTGGGGCACGTTGGCCGCAAGCAAACCGCAGTTACGCCTGAAAATATCGCCGCAGTTTCTGGAATTATTCAGCGAAATCCTATGTCATCCGTCCGTAGAATTGCATCTGAGACTGGTTTGAAGCGTTCCACCACGCAGAAAATACTGAGAAAGAGCCTACACATGTTTCCATTCAAAACTCAAACGCACCAGGCCATACCCGTACGAGCTGTACAACAAAGGGTTGTCTTTGCTAATCAGCTGCTCACAATGATTGATAATGAAGGATTTGATATTGGCTGCATCTGGTTTACAGATAAAACACTCTTCCACCTGAATGGATACGTGAATAAGCAGAACTGGCGATTTTGGGGTTCCGAAAAGCCATATTGGTGTGAAGCGAAACCCCTGTATTCTCCTAAAGTTACTGTGTGGGCTGCAGTATGCAGCAGAGGCATTATTGACCCTTTTTTCATTCGAGAAACGGTCACTGGTGCACGTTACGTTGCAATTTTGGAACAATTTGTCGCCACACAGCAAGCGTTAGAGGATCGACCAGGTACTGGATGGTTTATGCAAGATGAAGCCTGACCACTTCGGACCGAACAAGTATTTCGCTTTCTTGAGGAATACTTCGGGAATCGAGTCATTGCTTTGGAATATCCCAAATTTACTGGTGCAAGCATGGATTGGCCTCCATATTCGCCGGATTTGACTCCCTGTGAGTTTTTATGTGGCGCACAGTGAAAGACATGGTCTACCCGAAGCATCCCGCCACGCTGGACGAGCTTGAATCGGCGCTCTCTGTGGCATGTGAATCCATTTCGGTTGAGACACTACGAAATGTGATGGCGAATTTCATTCTTCGTTTCCGCCACCTCTGTAGTGCCAATGGTGAACATTTTGAAAACCTTGTGATGTGATTGTTTGCAAAGATTGTTTTCATACGATTGTTTCACTTATGTATGCTGATACGAGTTGTACAGCGTACAGCGCCATCTGTTAGCAGCTTTTGTAACTATTATTTCAAACTGTTGTATAAACGTCTTACAGCATTCACAATAAACGTACCGTTTACTGCATTCCTCTATCGATATTTGTTTTCGAGATATTTAATTTTGAAATCAGGGAGCCCTTTTCTGGACACCCTGTACACGGGTCGTCGGCTGCATAGGTCCATTGTTAGGAGAGTTCGGTGCACTGTGTGTTTAGAGACACTTGTAGTGCGCCCAGCATCAAAGTCTGATGTTAGTTCCGGCACAGTTCGCCACCATTCCTGTTTCACCAGTCTTCCCAGCCTACGACGTCCGACATTAGTAATGAGGGATGGCCGCCCAACCTCTCGACGTCTGGCTGTGGTTTCACCGTGCTTTTGCTACGTGTTGAAGACACTCACCACAGCAGTCCTCGAACACCAGAAAAGTTGTGCTGTTTTCGAAATGCTCGTGCCAACCCTCCGGGCCATGAGAATCTGCCCTCAGTCAAACTCGGACAGATCGCACGCCTTCCCCGTTCTACACACGGGCAGTATGCTCACAGATACTACACGCACCATGCGTGTGTCTGACTAGCAGTCATTCCTCTCCAGGTGATGCTGCTATCGCCTGGACGGGCTTATATCGGCGGTAGGTCGGTGGTCATAATGTTATGGCTGACCAGTGCCTTTGTTTGTTTGTTTGTTTGTGTATGTGTGTGTGTGTGTGTGTGTGTGTGTGTGTGTGTGTGTGTGTGTTCCACATACCCTCCTAAACCACTAGACAGATTTTAACCAAACCTCGTACACATATTTCTTACAAGGGAACCTCCCCAACGCACCCCCTCCAGATTTAGTTATAATTTGGCACAGTGGATAGGCCTTGAAAAACTGAACACAGATCAGTCGAGAAAACAGGAAGAAGTTGTGTGGAACTATGAAAAAAATAAGCAAAATATACAAACTGAGTAGTCCATGGGAACATAGACAACATCAAGGTTAATGTGGGCACAGGAGCGCCGTGGTCGCGTGGTTAGCGTGAGCAGCTGCGAAGCGAGATGTCCTTGGTTCATGTCAACCCTTGAGCGAAAAGTTTACTTGCTTTAGTTTTGCAAAGTTATGATTTGTCCGTTCGTTCATTGACGTCTCTGTTCACTGTAATAAGTTTTAGTGTCTGTGTTTTGCGAAAAACATTTGATCCGGGAAAACACGTCTGATATATTCTATTCGACACTGGTGACGGCATGTGCGTCAGATGACAGGATTGTTGTCGACCTACCTAACTTGCACACTTGGCGAATGGGCAAAAAGATTCTTCTACCTTGCCCGATTTAGGTTTTCTTGTGCATGTGGTAATCACTCCCAAAAAAGTGATGAAAACATAAGAGTGTGTCACATAAACTGCAACAAATGAATGCAACAGTTTTACAGTCGCACAGTTTTCTCTGTGCTCTGTCAAAACATATGTTTTTAACGTTTTCAAATTATTCCGTGCGTAGACCGTCAAATCCTGCATATGTCCAAGCAAATCTGAACATGTCCTTGAATTTTGGAGAGCGAAATTAATTTTGTGTGAGTACCTGAACTCTGAAAATAAAAATTTAAACTTTTTACCGGATGGAAGACTTGAATCAAGAGACTCTTGTTCGGCAGCTGCTCACACTAACCACGGGACCACGGCACTCCTGGTGTCACACTATCCTTGTTGTTGCCTATCTTGGCATGGACTACTCAGTTTGTATATTTTGCTTATTTTTTCATAGTTCCACACAGCTTCTTCCTGTTTTCTCGATTGATCTGTGTTCAGTTTTTCAAGGCCTATCCATTGTGCCAAATTATAACAAAATTTGAGGGGGGTGCGATGGGGAGTTTCCCCTGTTAGTATATATATATATATAGTTAAGGCTCACCGGTCACTTGACCATCTTCTTCTTCTGTGCGAAGGCACAAACAGTGTCCGAACTCTTACGGGAATCGGCAACGCGCCGCGAGTAATGAGTATAATAGGCAGGGGCACTACGAATGTAGTGCGGGACAATACGTTGAGAATGTGGGTTTCGCGGGAGGCATGCCAGAGATAAATCCCTGCAGTCGCGCTATCATCTGTGTCCTCAGTGGCGCAGATGGATAGAGCGTCTGCCATGTAAGCAGGAGATCCCGGTTTCGTGTCTCAGTCGGGGCACACATTTTCATCTCTCCCCGTTGACGTATGTCAACGCCTGTAAGCAGCTAATGGTGTTCATTTCATTGTAATTTCATATCTCTGGCTGTCTGGCTACAGTCGCTGTCTGCTGTGTAAGAACCACCCCAGATATCATAGTTCAGGGACATGACATAATAAACAATGAGATAGGAGGAAAACTGGTGTATCATGTATGATGTTTAAATTTATTACTTCTGTGCTACTAACTCTATTCGCAATAAATTTCGCAGACAGCATCAATATAAGCCGTCGAATGTAACTATATACAAATATATCAATTTATGTCACACAGCTGAGGAGATATGACGTCATAACCACTGAAATGCTTGAAAAAATGCCGCATGAAACATGAACTTTTGATAAATTTATTCTTTAATACAAAGACACTCTTACAGTTGAGTCAACTTAAGGAAACCACTGACACTTGGCAGCGGTTTGGCAGCTTTCAATCGCACCCAAAGTGCGAAGCGCGGAGGACTGTAGGCGAAAACAATCGACATCTAAAGAGCTATGAAGAGACGTTGGCATGGAAACGATAACCAAAATCGGTTTGCAAACACACGAAGCCGCTGCGCCCATCGTACAGAAACTGTCAGGGTTATTACGCTACAAACACGGTTCTTCATTCTTTGTTTTACTTTCTAATAGAAAATTGGCAGAATGAATACCAGGTGCGGCGGCGCGGTTCATTCCGTCCCTTTACGACTAACCTGCACCTACCTGTGAACATTGTCTCAGCATATCTTCAGCAGGGAAGCCGAGCGAAACCCACTGTACTTCGACGTGAACCAGACTGTAATGAAAGTCACTAATCTACGTTTCGAGAGAAAGTTTTCACACGAAATGAAAGGTTGGAAATTTTGTCCTCAATTAATATATTCTGAAACTTAGGTGAACAAGTATCACTGCCAAGCCCGTGCTAGTCTTAACACAGTCACTCACAATCCCTTTCACTCACGTTAGCAAGTTTATGGTGTTGCATTTCCCGAAAACGTAATAGCTACAAAATATACGCATTGTTTTTGATTGAGAATGCTCGCTAAATATTAAGTCTGTCGGTACCTAACACGGTTACAGTTTTTAGCCACCGACCTGCTCAATACTCCACGCGGAATTTATGTCTTTTCTCGTCACAAAATTCACTTAAAAATTCCGAAATTTCTACACACCCATCGGAATAATTATGCCGTCACTTTACCACACTTTTGATGTATGAAACACTGTTAGATCCGACAACTTATCATTTACATCGGAACTACTACTACACACTTTCGAACTGTTTCATGGCTAGGCTCCGACTCCTCTCTAGCATTCTCTAAGTCTTCTCTATCTGCAGGGAAAGCCGCGCGAAAAATATTGCTTTACTATGGTCAGTTTACTCAACAGCCAATAGCAAAACAACATCCTCCCGCGTCAATCCGCGCTTTTCATTAATAACCAATCGCAAAATAGTAAACCTAACGACTGCACTTTTTACCGACGTAATTATCTAATATGCTGAAGTTTTGTTTGTGCATAAAGTTATTTACTATTGTTATTTATACCTGAAATAACTTTTCCTTTACCATAAACTTACTTTACAAATCTATTCTACAAAAATCCCCTTCGTCGACATCCATACTTCTTCGAAATGTTCCCACACTAAATTCCACTACATAACTCGTTAAACAATTATCTTCGTAGTAACCTTCAACCACACTCACGCATCATTCATACTGCTAAAACACATTTATAACATTTTACACACACATAAAGACATAATAACACTTTATGAAAGTACTAGAACAGTTTATGAAGAACGTTCTATTACTATAGTGCACTCTAGTGGACACAATCGAAACTAAAATCACAGTCCCCCTATCCAATATTGTGCTCCATCGGCTGATACACAAACTACGTGCGCGTCCAGTCTCGCGTCACTATCTGTCACTATCCAGCTCTGAGCCACATCTCCCACTTCACGGCCTCCAAAGCAGGATCGTTATAAGGCGCTGCGCCTCATAGGGAAATTCCGGGTTTTCAGCTAGTAATCGATAAAAACTTAAATTAAAGGAAATACACTAATCATTTATTTTATTTTTCATCCCGTTTTTAGTTTTATGGGTGACCTACTTGAACAGAAACAGTTATTTCCACTGAAACGAGAGCGTTTTGTTCGTAAAATAGTAAAAGAAGATCGCTGCTGTCTCCTGGGCCACAGTACTATATATATATATATATATATATATATATATATATATATATATATATATATATATATTCTTTCTGCAGTAACAATACAGATTATAACTGCCCCTTCGTCGTAATTGGCAGGGAAAATGAGGTCTGTTATTTGGAATTACATTCTTATATTGAGGCAAGATTCGCGTGCACTACCACACGCAGATCGAACGCATGCCTGTTATTCGCAACCCGCAAAGGGACCGCATGTGCGTGACAGCTCCATCAGGGAGTTGCGAATGCAATTTTCCTCGCTAATGAGTCGCCAGTTTGAAACCGGACGACAGCGACTGCCGGGTTCTCTGACATTAAGAATCCAGAGACCAGAGTGTGTGCCGCGGTGGACATTGTTTTTTACACGTCGCGGCTGTAGCTGAAGTCGTACTAATGCCTCCCTCCGGTGACTCACTTCTAGAAAACACCTGTCTAACAACATCTTCACGTGCACCTAAGTACATTACACAGGTACGAGAAAGACGTGAGCAGATATCATTTACACTATTCGTTCCTTACAGCCGTAGAGATCCTTTCTGTATGTGGATCATTTAAAACATGTCAGAAAACAAACATGAATAAAACCTGTTTACAAAAGGAAGTTGGATAATAATATTACTTGTAGAAGTCCTATGTAAGGCTCGGAAGCATATAGAAACGTTCAAAATTTTCGTTTCTTTAAAAAATATACCTGTTCAAAAGCTTACTGCAACTAAACTACTGGCCATGAAAATTGCTACACCAAGTAGAAATGCAGATGATAAACGCGTATTCATTGCACAAATATATTATACTTGAACTGACATGTGATTACATTTTCACGCAATTTGGGTGCATAGATCCTGAGAAATCAGTACCCAGAAAAACAACCTCTGGCCGTAATAACAGCCTTGATGCGCCTGGGCATTGAGTCAAACAGAGCTTGGATGGCGTGTACAGGTACAGCTGCCCATGCAGCTTCAACATTATACCACAGTTCATCAAGACTAGTGACTGGCGTATTGTGACGAGCCAGTTGCTCGGCCACCATTGACCAGACGTTTTCGATTGGTGAGAGATCTGGCGAATGTGCTGGCCAGGGCAGCAGTCGAACATTTTCTGTATCCAGAAAGGCCCGTACAGGACCTGCAACATGCGGTCGTGCATTATCCTGCTGAAACGTAGGGTTTCGCAGGGATCGAATGAAGGGTAGAGCAACGGGTCGTAACACATCTGAAATGTAACGTCCACTGTTAAAAGTGCTGTCAATGCGAACAAGAGGTGACCGAGACGTGAACCAATGGCACCCCATACCATCACGCCGGGTGATACACCAGTATGGCGATGACGAATACACGCTTCCAATGTGCGTTCATCGCGATGTCGCCAAACACGGATGCGACGATCATGATGTTGTAAACAGAACCTGGATTCATCAGAAAAAATGACGTTTTGCCATTCGTGCACCCAGGTTCGTTGTTGAGTACACCATCGCAGGCGCTCCTGTCTGTGATGCAGAGTCAAGGGTAACCGCAGCCATGCTGCTGCAAAGGTCGTCGAACTGTTCGTGCAGATGGTTGTTGTCTTGCAAACGTCCTCTTCTGTTGACTCAGGCATCAAGACGTGGCTGCAAGATCTGTTACAGCCATGCGGATAAGATGCCTATCATCTCCACTGCTAGTGATACGAGGCCGTTGGGATCCAGCACGACGTTCCCTATTACCCTCCTGAACCCACCGATTCCATATTCTGCTAACAGTCATTGGATCTCGACCAACGCGAGCAGCAATGCCGCGATACGATGAACCGCAGTCGCGATAGGCTACAATCCGACCTTTATCAAAGTCGGAAACGTGATGGTACGCATTTCTCCTCCTTACACGAGGCATTACAGCAACGTTTCACCAGGCAACGCCGGTCATCTGCTGTTTGTGTATGAGATATCGGTTGGAAACTTTCCTCATGTCAGCACGTTGTAGGTGTCGCCACCGGCGCCAACCTTGTGTGAATGCTCTGAAAAGCTAATCATTTGCATATCACAGCATCTTCTTCCTGTGGGTTAAATTTCGCGTCTGAAGCACGTCATCTTCGTCGTGTAGCAAATTTAGTGGTCAGTAGTGTATTTAAATACATCCGTGGCAAAGTTTCTTGTATAAAACCGAAACTATGACTGTAGCCAAGGATAGTTAGAAACAAAAACAGTTTACCAGCCTTACTTTCGGTTATTACGTGTATGAACCTGGAGCTGAGCCGAAGTCAGTACTACAGAAAATTAATATTATATTATATATTTCGTAATAACTCTGTCAATTTCTTAAGTCAAGAAATCCATCAGAGGAGTGGGAGAAGTCAACTGACAACGATGTCTTTAGGTTCCTCTCAAACTATGCATCATTAACTGCTGAACCTGTTACCGTTTCTGCCAAGCTGTTCGCAGCATGTGCTCATCAATAATGGACACCTCCCAGGACAGAAGTGAGTGAGAACGTCTTCACGAAGATCGCTCTTATTTCTGTTCCAAGAGCTAAGAACTTGGTTTGACTCCGGCCGGAGTGGCCGAGCGATTCTAGGCGCTTCAGTCTGGAACCGTACGACCGCTACGGTCGCAGGTTCGAATCCTGCCTGGGGCGTGGATGTGTGTGATGTCCCTAGGTTAGTTAAGTTTAAGTAGTTCTAAGTTCCAGGGGACTGATGACCTCCGATGTTAAGTCCCACAGTGCTCAGAGCCATATTTACACAAAAGTTTCGCTACGACGTAAGTACATCGACAACCAGATGCTAGTGTAGCTGGTTGTTCGAACATATTTCTTTCGTGCTTATTTCGTGTGCTATTGTTCTCTAGCATTCGACCATGTAGATATATTTGTCTTCCCGTTTGTGTCCCTGTGACGCTGGTGCAAAGGTTCGCTTTGGGCTTTGATTAATATGTCTTTTGGAAGAGCTCATGGTAGAATGTTGGCAGGTTATCCAGAGCAGTTGTTTTACGAGATGGAAGTTTTATCCATGTACGGGTCATCGTTAGGCACACAATTTTATTCGGTAAAAAAATATCATAAGTCTACCCGTTTCCATTAATTTCGTTCGTATCGTGTATCTCCCACCCTGTTTTTTATATGAAGTATTTCTATGACCACATTCCATTGGAACTACTGACAGCCTTGGGAGAGCCAGTCCTGACAAATCTCTACCATCTGGTGAGCAAAATGTATGAGACAGGCGAGATACCCTCAGACTTCAAGAAGAATATAATAATTCCAATCCCAAAGAAAGCAGGTGTTGACAGATGTGAAAATTACCAAACTATCAGTTTAATAAGCCACGGCTGCAAAATACTAACGCGAATTCTTTACAGACGAATGGAAAAACTGGTAGAAGCAGACCTCGGGGAAGATCAGTTTGGATTCCGTAGAAATGTTGGAACACGTGAGGCAATACTGACCCTCCGGCTTATGTAGCATTTGTAGACTTAGAGAAAACTTTTGACAATGTTGACTGGAATACTCTCTTTCAAATTCTGAAGGTGGCAGGGGTAAAATGCAGGGAGCGAAAGGCTATTTACAATTTGTACAGAAACCAGATGGCAGTTATAAGAGTCGAGGGACATGAAAGAGAAGCAGTGTTTGGGAAGGGAGTGAGACAGGGTTGTACCCTCTCCCCAATGTTATTCAATCTGTATATTGAGCAAGCAGTAAAGGAAACAAAAGAAGAATTTGGAGTAGGTATTAAAATCCATGGATAAGAAATAAAAATTTTGAGGTTCGCCGATGACATTGTAATTCTGTCACAGACACCAAAGGACCTGGAAGAGCAGTTGAACGGAATGGACAGAGTCTTGAAAGGAGGATACAAGATGAACATGAACAAAAGCAAAACGAGAATAATGGAATGTAGTCGAATTAAATCGGGTGATGCTGAGGGAATTAGATTAGGAAATGAGACACTTAAACTAGTGAAGGAGTTTTGATGTTTGGGGGGCAAAACAACTGATGATGGTCGAAGTAGAGAGGATATGAAATGTAGACTGGCAATAGCAAGGAAAGCGTTTCTGAAGAAGAGGAATTTGTTAACGTCGAGTACAGATTTAAGTGTCAGGAAGTCGTTTCTGAAAGTATTTGTATGGAGTGAGTTCATGTATTTAAGTGAAACATGGACGATAAATAGTTTGGACAAGAAGAGAACAGAAGCTTTTGAAATGTGGTGCTACAGAAGAATGCTGAAGATTAGATCGGTAGATCACATAACTAATGAGGAGGTACTGAATAGAATTGGGGAGGAGTTTGTGGCACAACTTGACTAGAAGAAGGGATCGGTTGGTAGGACATATTCTGAGGCATCAAGGGATCACCAATTTAGTATTGGAGGGCAGCGTGGATGGTAAAAATCGTAGAGGGAGACCAAGAGATGAATACACTAAACGGATTCAGAAGGATGTAGGTTACAATAGGTACTGGGAGATAAAAGAAGCTTACACAGGATAGAGTAGCATGGAGAGCTGCATGAAACCAGTCTCAGGAGTGAAGACCACAACAACAACAACAAATGGCTTGTAGGATCGAATACGTCTACTTCAGATAGCCTGTGCGCAATACTGACATATGTGGGAGTGAAGTCCTGCTCTCGAATCAGCATAGTTTTAGAAACACACGTGCCGAGTACACTGAGCAGACAGAAGTCATGGGATAGCGATATGCGCAATTACAGATGACGGCAGTACCGCGTAACACAACGCATAAAAGCGTAGCACATCGGCTAAGCTGTCATTTGTACTCAGATGATTCATGTGAAAATGTCTCCGACGTGATTATAGCCGCGCGTTGAGAATTAACAGAGTTTATCGTGAGATGGTAGTTGGAGCTAGACGCATGGAACATACGGTTACACAAATGTTTATGGCATTCAATATTCCGCGATCCACAGTGTAAATACTGTGCTGAGGATGTTTTATTTCGGGCATTACCTCTCACCGTGGACAACACGGTGACCGATGACCTTCGCTCAACGACCGAGAGCAGCGGCGTTTGCCTAGAGTTGTCAGTGCTGACAGACAAGCAACACTACATATACATCTACATCTACATCCATACTCCGCAAGCCACCTGACGGTGTGTGCCGGAGGGTATCCTGAGTACCTCTATCGGTTCTCCGTTCTATTCCAGTCTCGTATTGTTCGTGGAAAGATGGATTGTCGGTATGCTTCTGTGTGGGCTCTAATCTCTCTGATTTTATCCTCATGTTCTCTTCGCGAGATATACGTCGGAGGGAGCAATATACTGCTTGACTCTTCGGTGAAGGTATGTTCTCTAAACTTTAACAAAAGCCCGTACCGAGCTACTGAGCGTCTCTCCTGCAGATTCTTCCACTGGAGTTTATCTGTCATCTCCGTAACGCTTTCGCGATTACTAAATGATCCTGTAACGAAGCGCGCTGCTCTCCGTTGGATCTTCTCTATCTCTTCTATCAACCCTATCTGGTACGGATCCCACACTGCTGAGCAGTATTCAAGCAGTGGGCGAACAAGCGTACTTGTACCTACTCCGTTTGTTTTCGGATTGCATTTCCTTAGGATTCTTCCAATGAATCTCAGTCTGGCATCTGCTTTACCGACAATCAACTTTATATGATCATTCCATTTGAAATCACTCCTAATGCGCACTCCGAAATAATTTATGGAATTAACTGCTTCCAGTTGCTGACCTGCTATTTTCTAGCTAAATGATAAGGGATCTATCTTTCTATGTATTCGCAGCACCTTACACTCTTCTAAATTGAGATTCAATTGCCATTCCCTGCACCATGCGTCAATTCACTGCAGATCCTCCTGCATTTCAGTACAATTTTCCATTGTTACAGCCTCTCGATATACCACAGCATGATCCGCAAAAAGCCTCAGTGAACTTCCGATGTCATCCACGAGGTCATTTATGTATATTGTGAATAGCAACGGTCCTACGACACTCCCCTACGGCTAACCTGAAATCACTCTTACTTCGGAAGACTTCTCTCCATTGAGAATGACATGCTGCGTTCTGTTATCTAGGAATGCTTCAACCCAATCACACAATTGGTCTGATAGTCCATATGCTCTTACTTTGTTCATTAAACGACTGTGGGTAACTGTATCGAACGCCTTGCGGAAGTCTAGAAACACGGCATCTACCTGGGAACCCGTGTCTATGGCCCTCTGAGTCTCACGGACGAATAGCGCGAGCTGAGTTTCGCACGATCGTCTTTTTCGAAACCCATGCTGATTCCTACAGTGTAGATTTCTAGTCTCCAGAAAAGTCATTATACTCGAACATAATACGTGTTCCAAAATTCTGCAACTGATCGACGTTAGAGATATAGGTCTACAGTTCTGCACATCTGTTCGACGTCCCTTCTTGAAAACGGGGATGACCTGTGCCCTTTTCCAATCCTTTGGAACGCTACGCTCCTCTAGACACTGCGTGAGATAACCGCAGAAATCAGTGTGGGACGTATGACGAAAGTATCCGTTAGGACAGTGCGGCGGTATTTGGCATTATTGGGCTATGACAGCAGACGAGCGACGCGAGTGCCATTGCCGACGGCACAACATCGCCTGCAGCCCCTGTCCTGGGTTCGCGACCATATCGATTAATCCCTAGACCACTAAGAGACCGTCAACTGGTTGGAAGAGTGGCGATTTCAGTTTGTAAGAGCTGATGGTAGATTACGAGCGTGGCGCCGACGCCACGAAGCCATGGATCCAAGTTGTCAACAAGGCACTGTCCAAGCTGGTGGTTGGTCCATAGTGGTGTGGGCTGTGTTTACATGAAATAGACTGGGTCCTCTGGTTCAACTGACCGTTCATTGGTTGGAAGTGGTTATGTTAAGCTACCTGGAGACCATATGGAGCCAAACAACGACGGAACTTTTATGGGTGACAGTGCGCTATGTCACTGAGCCCTAATTGTTCGCGATTGGCGTGAAGAACATTCTGGACCATTCTAGCGAATAAATTGGCGGCCACATCGCCCGATGTGAATCCTACCGAACATTTATGGGACATAACCAAGAGGTCAGTTAGTGCAGAAAATCGTGTACCGCCGAGAGTTTCGCATTTAGGGACAACTATAGAGGCGGCATGGCTCAGCACTTTAGCAGGGTAGTTCTACAGACATGTTGAGTCCATGTCCTGCTGCGCTACGCTATCCAAAGGAGGTCCGACACGATATTTGGAGATTTCTGATTATTTTTGTCACCTCAGTGTACAATTCAGACTTTTCACATTCGATATCCTGCTAGTTGTGGATGTCAGCCAGTGGGTGGTTCTATACTCCTAAGAATCAGAAAGAGCGTACAAACCAGAGACTGTCGAAAAGGGTCTGAATGTGCAGGGTATTGGCAGGTGAGTGTTATCACAGACAAGGACACAGATAAAGAACTCGTAACGTCAGTAGTTCTACAAGGAAACTTTTTGAAAACAACTTCTATTCCATGTCTAGTAAATGGTTTGTTAGAATTGGTGCAGCTTCCATCTGAGACTGTTTCTTTAAGAAAATGTTTTGCACGGAAAACGTCGTCGGAAAGTAACTATAGGATAGCATATCTGGATTTAGAGGAAGCTTTCGGCAATGTGGGCTGGAGTACACACTTCGATAATTTGAAAGTAGCAGGTATAAGATATAGGTAGCGAAGGGTTATTTACTACTTGTACCGAAACCAGACTGCAATTGTATTATTCGAAGGGTATGAAAAAAATGGTTCAAATGGCTCTGAGCACTATGGGACTCAACTGCTGAGGTCATTAGTCCCCTAGAACTTAGAACTAGTTAAACCTAACTAACCTAAGGACATCACAAACATCCATTCCCGAGGCAGGATTCGAACCTGCGACCGTAGCGGTCTTGCGGTTCCAGACTGCAGCGCCTTTAACCGCACAACCACTACGGCCGGCTAAGGGTATGAAAGTGAAGCAATTGTTGAGAAGGGAGTGAGAAGTGTTATAGCCTATCCCTGACGTTATTCAGTTTGTACTTTGAGCAAGCAGTAAAAGAAACCAAGGCGAAATTTAGAAATATAATTAACGTTCAGCGACAAGAACTGAAAAGTTTGTGGTTTGCCGATGACGTAGTAATTCAGAGACAGCTGTGGACTAGGAAGAGTGTCTAGTAGACGAAGTACTAGCAGAATTGAAGCTGTGAGGACGGGTCGTGAGTCGTGCTCAGTTGGTGGAGCACTTAACCGCGCAAGGAAAAAGTCCCGAATTCGAGTTTCGGTTCGGCACGCAGTTCTAACGTGCTGAGAAGTTTCAACACATAATGGAACCAGTGTCCTGAAAAGAATTTCTAAGATGAACTCCAATAAAATTAAAATAGGGGTTATGGAATGCAGTCGAATTACATGACGCGATGTTGACGGACTCATATTATGAAATGAGACACTAAAAATAGCAGACGAATGTAGTCTTCTATGGAAGTGAAACTTAGTCGCTAGGGAAATTTATGGTACAACTGCACGAAAGGCGGGATCAGTTAATAGGACCATGCTGAGGCATCAAAGAATTGTCAGTTTGATAATGGAAGTACGTATAGTGGTTAAAAATTGTAGAGGAACATTAAGGTGGCCGGCCGGGGTGGCCGCGCGGTTGTAGGCGCTACACTCTGGAACCGCGCGACCACTACGGTCGCAGTTTCGAATCCTTCCTCGGACATGGATGTGTGTGATGTCCTTAGGTTCGTTAGGTTTAAGTAGTTCTAAGTTATAGGGGACTGATGACCTCAGAAATTAAGTCCCATAGTGCTCAGAGCCATTTGAACATTAAGGCTTGAATAGAGTAAGCAGCGTTAAATGGATATCGGTTGCGGTAGTTATGGAAGGATGAAGAGTTTCATACAGGGTAGGGCAGCATGGAGAGCTGCGTCAAACCAGTCTTCTGACTGAAGACAACAACAAAAGCAAGAAGAGTCAGGACGATTTACACCTACTTTCTACTCCTTCCGATAGCGGCAACTTTCTTTGAATGCGGGTGAGTGAAATTTAATAAGAATGAGGAATAACTGTTCTGATACAATATTAATGAAGTGTTGCTTGCGTCAGCCCTGTTGATTAAATATCTAGTCATAACGTTCATAAACGACCCGAAATATTAGGAATCCTTTGAGAGAAGAAGACGATACATAATAAATCTTTGTTGGTGGAAGTGTAAAGATAAGCATTTACACTGACTTGCAGAAATATTCTCTTCCCTCCAACTCTGAACCCAGCTAAAGACCGTAATGCAATATAAGGATAACTGGAGCTCTAGGCATTAAAGCAATCATTTTCCTCTCTTTCTGACAGTCGAGTAGGAAAGTGCATGATGGGTTACAAGTGTAGAGTTCCCTTACCACCTAATCGACAGTGAACTGCATTGTATCTGTGTAGACCAGATGAAGATAGAAACAGCTCCTGTGAGATAAACAATATGTGATGTACGAAGGTTGGAACTCAAATAGTGGCAACTATACTTTCACAACCGATACAAAAGAGTTACATGTCTGCACCTGTTACTGTCCTTCAAAGTAGTCACCAGCGTTGTGTAGAATCCGTTGCCAGCAATGTGGAAGGCTTAGTACAACATTAGCAGAGCCTGTTCTATTGGTGGTGCGAATGGAGAAGTCTACTGCCTGTCGAATCTCTGGAACAGTTCTGAAGCGAATGCCACGAAGTAGTTCCTTCATCTTCGGAATCAAATTAAAATCACAAGGACTTAAGTCCGGGGAGTACGGTGGATGGTATAGTATTTCCCAGTCCCATCGACCGAACAGAACAGTCACAGTTTGCGCGGTATGCGGCCGTGCATTGTCGTGCAAAATGATGGATGGGTTGCGCAGAAAGTGTCGCTGTTTCTTTCGCAAAGCTGGTCGAAGGTGATAGTCCAAAAACGAACAGTAATACTGTGTATTGACGGTCAGCTGTGGAGGAACATAATGCACTAAGATAACACCATCACAGTCGTACACGAGAATCACCATAACTTTCACCATACTGGGGCTCTGACGCACTTTCGACTTTCTCGGCGACCCATAATGCTTTGCGAAAGAAGCGGCGACACTTTCTGCGCAACCAGCCCATCATTTCGCACGACAATGCGCGGGCGCAAACAGCGCAAGCTGTGGCTGCTTTGTACCATCCACCATACTCCCCGGACTTAAGTCCTTGTGACTTTGATTCCGAAGATGAAGGAACTACTTCGTGGCATTCGCTTCAGAACTGTTCCAGAGATTCGACAGGCAGTGGACTGCTCCATTCGGACCATCAACAGAACAGGCTCTGTTAACGGTACACGCCGCCTTCCACATCGCTGGCAACGGGTTGTACACAACACAGTTGACTACTTTGAAGGACAGTAACAGGTGCAAAAATGTAACTCTTTTGTATCGGTTGTGAATAAATAGTTGCTACTATTTAAGTTCCAACCCTCGTACAAACTATATTTATATGCACTGTCTGACAAAAAATAAACAATAAAAAAAAATTGCGCACGTAGGTGGGGAAGAAAACTGAATGAAACTTCATTGCAGTGAATACAAAATCGCCTCAAATTTAGAAAGAACTCGACAGTATGAGCCCTCTTTCCAGTAAGACGTTGGATACTCTCTAGCCTGGATGCATGGAATGATTCGTTTCGGATGGGTATCATAAAGCGTTTCATGTTCCCCTGACACAAGCTGGAACACATCTTTTGTAACTCTTTCTTGATATCCTAGATACTGGCACTAGGACGGCATTGACGTAAGAGCTGGTGCAACACGCATTCCACTGGCGACCGATCTAGGGAGCCTGCTTGCCACGGCAGTACCACAACATTACACAGACAGTTCATACACACACGTGTCATGTGTGGACGAGCATTGTCCTGTTGGAAAATACCACTACAGTACTCTTGCCCAGGACGTACCACATGGGTACTCAAGTTGTTCGGGACGTCAGATTTCCCCCAGACACTACCAGCCATGTCCTGAAGCCATACACAATGGATCCCCGCATCATAACGCCAGGGGTAACACCGCTGAGCCTCTCCGAAGCATTGGGAGGGTGGGACCTCTTCGGAGGTTGCCACCGTACTCGATGGCGATCCAGCGTGGCGCAGGGTGATCCTCGTTGAGCACAGTGCTCCAACGATGACCTGCAGTCCATGTTTCCCGGTGACGACACCACTCTACACACAGCTAGCTGTGTTAACACCTCAACAGCAACCTACAAATGGGCTGGTTATTCCTTTGTCCGGTTGCTGATACTCTTCAACCAATGACGCGCGATGACACGGAGTGTTTTAGGGAGTTCGTTACGTGTTCCTAGATGGCAAGTGCAGATGTCGAGTGTTTGCACTGTGCTTGGTGCACAATATGGTGATCCACGTACTGGGCAGATTTCATGACGGGTATGCCAGCTCTCACGGTCTCAGGCAGTGGAACATCTGGCCACTCTCACACTCGCATGCCCCACAAATCTGGGCACTACACGAGTCGAACAGGCAGGCAAATCGAGACCCATAATGAAGCTTCTTTTAAAGTCTGGCAGGCGCTGTTAACACTGCCTGACGTGAGTATGCAGCGTCCTCGTGTCCTTCGCAGCGACCAGTCAACATCTGATGCTGTTGACGCCTCTTTTATGTCCTACCAAGCCTCGTAACAACACTAAACACACACAACAATAATGAACTTCGGTGGCCGTTCTGCTTGTCACAGGGAACTGCTGCTCTAAACATTTACAAACCTGCCAGTAGTGTGTAAGCGTATGAAATTACTTAGGTATATACAAAAGTCTTATGTCAGATCAACATTCCATAAAGTCTCGTGTATTTCAAAAATTAATAACTCGTTAACCACCTGGTCGATTTTCATATACTACGTCTCATACAATGGCCAGAATGTGCATTCCATGTTAGAAAAAACCAGATTTTAGCGCCAAATACTCTCTAAATAAATAAAATTGGTAGCATTATGCTAAATGAGACTAATATGCCTTCCATTATATGTATTTATTTCTACGTGTTTTTAATTACTTAATAACAAATTCTCACGTCATAGGTACCACACTGATAAAAACTGTTAATATGATTTGAACTAGTTTAGCCGGAGTAAGTCTGAGGACAGCATTCTGAATTTCCGAAAATTTTACCCTGGTTTAATCTGTTGCGTGTATGACTGCTATATGATAGATATGGTTTTGAAAATTTGCAACGAAAGAACGTTCTAAAAAGGTGACCATCTTGCCTCAGTGTTAACTCGATGTCTGGACGTCGTACAGGGCGGCTGGATGTTGGCATATGAAAAGATTTAATCGCCTTGTAAAGGTGTCGGAATTTTCAGAGTTCAGTTCCGGGGCTTAGAATAATGTCATGCGACCGCGCCGTTGACCAGAAAATTTCTGAGAATAGTAAAAATAATGGTTCAAATGGCTCTAAACACTACGGGACTTAAGGTCATCTGAGGTCATCAGTTCCCTAGACTTATAACTAACCGAAGGACATCACACCTCCATTCCCGCCGCAGGATTCGAACCTGCGTCCGTAGCAGCAGCGCGGTTCCGGACTGAAGCGCCTAGAACCGCTCGACCACAGCGGCCGGCTAAGAATAGTCTGCAACATGTGACATTTCGTTAAGAAACTGTGTGAAACTTTTAAGTTTTTGCGAGTCTGAGTCGGACTCTACTTTTTGTGGGCTCCGTTTATGAAGTCAGAGTATTTTCTCGTCAATTCGGTGGAGGGCTTTCAATATTTTGTGAGAACAGATATTGAACTTAAGAAGTTTTTGTGAGTATCCTCGAGAGGGACTAGAATTTTCCATAGTAAGCCCAGAACTTCCGATTTTTTTCCAGTTTACCACAGCTGAACTTCTTCCTAAGTTAATGTGCTTTAACTTCGATTTTACGAACTCTACCTTGGTCGGAACATTAACATTGAAACCCAAATTGTCGATTTGTATTCAATTTGCAATAGTTAAATTGACTTACGTGTGGAAAGCAAACATTATTTAAATTACCATAATCATGCATACATTTTATTTAAATGTGTGTAGTCTGTAAGGCGAGTAATTTGGTAATCGGACGTGCTTGTGGTTATTCCATAGACACTAGAAAGTAACCAAATAGCTTTTATAAAAATCATCCACAATGGTAGCTCCCACGACTTGCCAGGACCTCAGTATTTATTTGATAGTAAGATTACCGGCAAGTGCGTAGCACAAGTTTTGCCCTCAACTGAAACAATCAAGATTTAGCAAATCTGAACGAACTGCACCGATACCATTTTATGTCGCTACATCTTCACTGGTTTCATCCCCAGGGCTTTTGGGTTATTTTTCAGGAGTATGTGTCTTTCATTAATAGTCCTGTTCACATGAATAAACCTAAACCAAAATTTATGTTTGGGGCAGGTAAGCACACTGTAACCTTCGAGCAACTCACGTAAATTGATACTTGAACAAGCACAACGCCTTCATAGTTTAGTCCGAGAAATAAAATAACAATAGTTCCAACTGCCCAGTTTCGATTCCTTTTTTGCAGCATGTAACATTTGGTTATCAGGCAAATGCAAAAAACTAAAACTTGCATCCCAGTTGTCCCAAACTTGAGGCCACTTGATTAACTACAGATCCACCCCGTATTTCACTGGTGACGTCTGGGCCAGTCTGGGGGAATTTAGAACAAACTTTGGGTTAGAATATTGAACTACGAACCGATGTTAGTGGAACATATTTATCTGCAATGCATGTACGTGAGAGGTCTGATTGGTTTGGCTGTATCAATGCATAACAACAAAAGGTTATATTTAGTAATATGACTGACATAAAGAAAATATTTACTGTTTTCTACAGTCTTAATACAATTCGTGGGCTTCACTGAATGACAAACAGTGAAATACACTCCTGGAAATGGAAAAAAGAACACATTGACACCGGTGTGTCAGACCCACCATACTTGCTATGGACACTGCGAGAGGGCTGTACAAGCAATGATCACACGCACGGCACAGCGGACACACCAGGAACCGCGGTGTTGGCCGTCGAATGGCGCTAGCTGCGCAGCATTTGTGCACCGCCGCCGTCAGTGTCAGCCAGTTTGCCGTGGCATACGGAGCTCCATCGCAGTCTTTAACACTGGTAGCATGCCGCGACAGCGTGGACGTGAACCGTATGTGCAGCTGACGGACTTTGAGCGAGGGCGTATAGTGGGCATGCGGGAGGCCGGGTGGACGTACCACCGAATTGCTCAACACGTGGGGCGTGAGTGTCTCCACAGTACATCGATGTTGTCGCCAGTTGTCGGCGGAAGGTGCACGTGCCCGTCGACCAGGGACCGGACCGCAGCGACGCACGGATGCACGCCAAGACCGTAGGATCCTACGCAGTGCCGTAGGGGACCGCACCGCCACTTCCCAGCAAATTAGGGACACTGTTGCTCCTGGGGTATCGGCGAGGACCATTCGCAACCGTCCCCATGAAGCTGGGCTACGGTCCCGCACACCGTTAGGCCGTCTTCCGCTCACGCCCCAACATCGTGCAGCCCGCCTCCAGTGGTGTCGCGACAGGCGTGAATGGAGGGACGAATGGAGACGTGTCGTCTTCAGCGATGAGAGTCGCTTCTGCCTTGGTGCCAATGATGGTCGTATGCGTGTTTGGCGCCGTGCAGGTGAGCGCCACAATCAGGACTGCATACGACCGAGGCACACAGGGCCAACACCCGGCATCATGGTGTGGGGAGCGATCTCCTACACTGGCCGTACACCACTGGTGATCGTCGAGGGGACACTGAATAGTGCACGGTACATCCAAACCGTCATCGAACCCATCGTTCTACCATTCCTAGACCGGCAAGGGAACTTGCTGTTCCAACAGGACAATGCACGTCCGCATGTATCCCGTGCCACCCAACGTGCTCTAGAAGGTGTAAGTCAACTACCCTGGCCAGCAAGATATCCGGATCTGTCCCCCATTGAGCATGTTTGGGACTGGATGAAGCGTCGTCTCACGCGGTCTGCACGTCCAGCACGAACGCTGGTCCAACTGAGGCGCCAGGTGGAAATGGCATGGCAAGCCGTTCCACAGGATTACATCCAGCATCTCTACGATCGTCTCCATGGGAGAATAGCAGCCTGCATTGCTGCGAAAGGTGGATATACACTGTACTAGTGCCGACATTGTGCATGCTCTGTTGCCTGTGTCAATGTGCCTGTGGTTCTGTCAGTGTGATCATGTGATGTATCTGACCCCAGGAATGTGTCAATAAAGTTTCCCCTTCCTGGGACAATGAATTCACGGTGTTCTTATTTCAATTTCCAGGAGTGTATAAATATAGGAAAAAAAGCAATATCCACAATAAGAAACGCATTTAAGTCACTCGCAACTTGCTAAGATTTTTGTTCGAAAAGAACGAATTTCAACAATGTCCCTTTCTGATCTCATGAGTAGAGAATATATGAGAAAGAAAGATATATCCATATATTTCGATAATCGTTTGCATACGCAATAAATGGTTCCTAGTCAATTCTTGGTCGCTAAACTTTGAAAAGACAAAACTATTTGTAGTTCAGAAGTTGTAACAGATATATGAGTATGTCTAAAATATTACGACAGGCAGATGCCAAGCTCTTAAGAGTGTTAAATTCATGGGGTTGCATACCGATAACAGCAGCATACTAGAAAACCGCTGAAGCACCGAAAATTTATTTGTAATGCGGAGGTTGTCAGATATAGCTGATACATTTAAAAAAAAAAAAATAAGTTGCACATCTCGCTTGCTTTCATTCCATAATGTCATACAATATGATTTTGCCGGATAGTTCATCAAGTCAAGCTAAATTTTTCGTAGTCCAATCATGTGTCCAATCATGTGTAGTGTGCATTATTTGTGGTGCGAACTCAAGAACGTCTAGCAAAGGCCTGTTCAATGAAATATTTTTATTTGTTTGTGAAATTTACATAAATAACACATTCTTTTTTCAAACCAGTAGCTCAAGTCTTAGAAAGAGTACTAAAAAACTAAACTCCGCCCGAACAGGCCATGAAGGCTCAACGGTACCAACAAACCACCCTGTCATCCTCAGCCCACAGGAGTCACTGAATATGGATATGGAGGGGCACGTGGTCAGCGGGCGGCTCTCCTGACTGTACGTCAATTTACGAGACCAGAACCGCAACTTCTCAGCCAAGTAGCTCTTCAGTTTGTCTCACAAGGAATGAGAAACAGCACTAGAAATATGAACAATCTAAATGTAAATATAAAGTCACTTACTTGGTCCTGATAAGTGACCATTATTCAGGAATGCACAATTTCAATGTCTTGTCGGCAGCCTTAAGAAGTTTAATTAGTAATTAAGTAGGATTTAATTGATGAAGCCTAAAGGATTAACTGGCGGCCACTCATACACCACTGACGAATTATTCACTAGAACCAATTGATGTCAGCACAATAACGTCAAATAATGTAAATAATACGTAAAAACTGATTTCTGTACATCTTCTGTACCATAATGTAATAATGTATGGTTGTGCTGTAAACGGCTTTCCGTTTGATGATGTGCGGCTACTACTGCCTCTCAGTTTTAAATGTTTGAGACACGTTTTGTGTTACTTCGTAAATAACAATATACTTCAGATATTTAAGTGTCTTGCACATACTTACCATTTCATTCCGGGTCTATGGAAGAAACGTTAACATCTCATCTTTTTGTAAATATATTTTACGTATTATTCTTTTACGTCATGTTATACGTCCTTGAGGATCTCTTTATTTCTTAGTGAAATTTTCACAAATAATACTTGTTTTTTTCAAACCGACATCACAAGTCCCAGAAATATCACAGGAGATAGGAATAATCTAAATGGAAATATAAAGTCACTTACTTAGTCCCAATAAGTGGCCGTCATTCAGGAATGCATAATTTTAATGTGACACCGAACAAGGTGGCGCAATGGTTAGCACACTGGACTCGCATTCGGGAGGACAACGGTTCAAACCCGCACCCGGCCATCCTGATTTAGGTTTTCCGTGTTTTCCTTAAATCGCTTCGGGTAACTTCCGGGATGGTTCCTTTGAAAGTGCACGGCCGACTTCCTTCCCCATATTTCCGACATCCGGTGGGACCAATGACCACGCTGTTTGGTCCCATCTCCAAAATCAATCAATCTCTTCAGTATCAATCTATGAAACTAATTGAATAACTATCTTATTTTGCATCCATAATTGCGGAATCAACATCAGTGTTATAATTTTTAACGATTGTCTAAATAAAGTCCTTAAATATTGTTCACATTGTCTGATTTTCAAACTTAAACAATAACTCCATGTAGTTTTCTAAGAGCATAGCTATAACCACGGTTTTTTAAATAATTGGTGTCACTGTCGACTGTAAAACGTTCATTCCCCAGCGCCAGGCCACCAAGTTGAGAAGAATCGAAAGAAATATGATAAAGAAACAAAAAGAAACTGAAACTGTTTTACCTATCAAATATGAAAGGAACATACACAGCCTGTTTAAATTTATGATGGTGTAATTCACAGTATCGTACCAGAAAGAAACGAAAAGCTATTCCAGACGCCATTTTCCCAAGGAAAACAGTTGCAAGAGGTTTCTGTTGGTAATCATATGAATCCTGGAATTGAAAAATCCCTCCCAAATGTTCCCAGGTGTGAATCACTTTCGACTCTCCAAGATTTTTTGCGATTTCATTGAGGTATATAAAAGTTCTGCTTCCACCTGCCCTGCTCATATGGATGGCGACGAAATAATCACAGAAACGGACTAATAAAATAGCTAAGCCTATAGTATGATTAAATAAATGAAGGGCTCCAGCAGTTTTTCAGAGGCCAAATGAATGAATTACACGACACTCACAATCAGATATTTCTTTCTTCCTATTTTTTATTTCTTTGGTTCTTTCTGTCCTTGGTATGTGTTCTGTTTAAGCGATAAAAGTTTCCAACAGTCGTTAAGTACCGAAAGAAGTGAATTTTGAAAGCAGTGTTTCTTCTGAAAGTTTTTGCACTGACGCTATTATTGACAACAAAAGAAGAGAGATTGATGGTCACATAGCAGGAACAAAAACAATAAGGTTCGCTTCTGGTACTGTAATTCTGTGAGAGAATACAAAGGATCTGGAAGACGAACGACACTTATAAAGTCTGGATAAAACAATGGTAACGTGAACATTATTAAAAGAAAAAGGTAATGGAAAGTAGTTGAATTATGTAAGGCGATACTGAGGGTATCATTAGGGAATAAGACTCAAAAATCTATTGGCGAGATTTGCTCGTTGACCAGCGAAATATAAAATATAAGCTAGCAATAATTTTAAAAATTCTGAAAAAAGAGACCCATCGATTATGATGACTCTCATGAAGTTAAAAGTATATTAACAACGACTATAACTTTTTGTTACAGAACACGTTTTCTGAACGTATTTGCTTGGTGTTAGACCAGACCTTGAATATGTCTTATATTAGGTGGTGTCAAGAGGATGTTAGATGTCGTAGTGATGTACGGGCTAGCCTGATGTAGAGAACTGCATCGAACCAATCGTCAATGTGAAGACTAAAACAATATTTGTATGAGATTCAACACGTTGGCGTCATAACTGACAGACATGTAATACTGCATATCGCGGTTGCACTCACATTTAAATAACATTTGGTGGCCTCTACACACGAAAATACTCTTATCAGCCAAGAAGGGAACTGTCGTTTTGTCGGAACTGGTAGGAAAACGGCCGTCTACACATATTTTAATGGCACAGTATTTCAAAACGTACCCTACTAAACGTTAGAGACTGATAGCCACGCATTAGGATCCAGTGTTTTAATCGATAACATGTCTGGAACTTACATTTTTCCATATCTGTATTTATTTTTCAGATCTTAATAAGGAGGTAAATCATCACCACGTCATTATCATATCATCATCATCATCCAATGTTGAGTATCAGGATTCCTGCGACTACACGTACTGTTCAAATCATCGACGATGTGGTGTTCCTAAATCTCTCCGGAGCTCTTTATGAGGCGACTTTCTCTCTGGAATCCTAAAACAACTGGTTCTTTCAGATCGACACGTTTGTACATCGTTTACAATCTAGCAAAAGAAGCACCCAATGTCGTACTTGGATCAATACCTAATTTTAATGATTAGAACTAGAATACTATTTCTCTACTACTAACCGTAAACAATTTTGTTGTGACTGGCGGTCAACAGCACGAAGAAACCATTCCGAAGTAACAGCCGCCAGTCACAATCGGTGATGGCGCTAACAAATGTCTCCTCTGTCACATCATCTTTTTACTTTCTTCTTAAAACAACTAAATATTATTTATATATCTGTCTAAAATTATTTGTCGTTTTAAAAAGTTTTTATTCTATATCAAATGTTACAGATAAAAACAAAACAAATAAGTACAAAAGAGATGACGAACGCAAACTGTAGTATGTGCAATATGTTTTAAAGTATCAGGTAACAGGTCTATAAACTTACAGTATATAAATAAATGTACCATTTCTTATATATAAATATCAACTTTTTTACATATTCATGTCTTGTTCTATCGCTTGAAGTAACCAAAGTTTTTATGTATTTGCGTCTTGTTCTGTCTCATAAAGTTACTCCGTTTTAGTAACGTAAGATCTCATCTCTGCTATTTTTGTTCTGGAATTATCACTTTGGCCATGAATTCAGAACTCACCAGTGTATATAAGAGCCGGTTCTCGTAAGACATTGTGAAATTGGAAATGTAGTTATTTCCTCATTTTTATGCAGATGTTCCTGTTCAACATTCCATTTCATTTGTTAAACGACGTTAACTCCTTGTGCGTGTATGTTTGGTTCAAAAATTACGAAAAATATCTTCTGAAATGCATGTAGTAATGTTTTATTACTGGCTAAAACGATGTAGTCTTGAAGTATTTTTTTTCTCAGCTACTGCTTGTTTTTCATTCCGAAACTCTCATATTGTACTCAGGAATAATAGTTTTAAGTTCCAATACGTGTTTTTGCAAATTATCTCCGCTTACAGTCTTTCGTGTTCGATCATATATAAGTAACAATGTTTGTAGCAGTGTGTTTTTACAATTTTGACATCAAGTTGTTTTGTTTCTTTATTTGTATGGATTACGAAGATCCATATAAATAATAAATAATGCTCCATTCTTCTCCAAGACTTCAATATTTTTATGTGTTTTGATTTGTATACGAAAGCGTCTCCGGCCGTTGTGGCCGAGCGGTTCTAGGCACTTCAGTCCGGAACCGCGCTGCTGCTACGGTCGCAGGTTCGAATCCTGCCTTGGGCATGGATGTGTGTTATGTCCTTAGGTTAGTTTGGTTCAAGTAGTCCTATGTCTAGGGGACTGATGACCTCAGATGTTAAGTCCCATAGTGCTTAGAGCCATTTGAACCATTTTTTGAACGAAAGCGTCGTTTACAATGTCAAAGTATGTAAAGGGTGCTTTAGAGATCCACAGTACGAGTAAAAGGCTCAAGTCTGAATGAAGCCACTGTAAGCAAATTTTTATTGGAGGAATTTAAAAACATGAAGAATAAGAAATAAGGAATTTCCAAATGCTAATTTTCGTTGTGTTTCGTGAATTAAGTAAAAAAGTGTATCTTTCTGTAGAAGCTAATTGTAATTAGTATGCGTCTGAAACACTTAATAATTTACGTAGTTCGTAGACAGGAAGTAATCGCCTGTAACATACACTTCCTTCTTACTTTGCGTCCACGTTCACTAGCATTTGCACAATGAATTATGATGGTGAAAAATGAGTTTCATGTAATGTTAGTCATAAATGACGAAAGCATGAATAGGTTATTTTTAGTGGTCGACAGAGTGGCTATTCATGGAGTAACTGTAACATCAAAATGAAGGGAAAATTAAATATTTACTCTGTTGGCCGTCTTCACAACTACGTATTTTGTTCATCTATGATTTCGTACAATACTATCATCTTCAACATTGAAGTCGCCTGTCGAGGGAAGTAGATTCTAATGTGAACGAGACGGAATTTTGCTGCCTTAGTCGCACGTAGCGCTGCAGTGAAGCGTGTTCCTCATATTATTTACTCAGTTTTCAAAGACTGCACGAGGGAGGTACTTGCAACACAGTCAGATGAAGCAATGAGGTTGAAACTGCGAACTGCACCATCGACAAATCGGTGGGCAGACTGTGTTCTTATGTCTTCCGTTTCACACGTTAGTTACCAAAGACGTTGAGGTTCAAGGCTCATAGGTGTTAATAAACAGGATTTTAGGCGTCATTGCTATGGGAAGTACAGATGAAGTTTCAGTCAGATCATACACTTCAAGTCCCCAAGTGTTCACCACTCGCCGTCATTTCGAGTCCTCGCGGAGATACGCACGTTGATGCCTCCGATGGATGACGTCACAGCTGACTTGGGATCCATCCGTAGCTTGACAGGAGTTTTGCTGGTGGCACTGAAGACGAACTTGGAGACCAAGGAAGCGATGCCCAGCTTAGCCTGCAGTAGGCCGAAACGCATACCTGTAGAGAGAAAACACGAGTTGTTTTATGCATCACGTGATTGCTGTGTAAGACAGGTTTTCCTACAACATATTAGAGTATATATGCGAGGTCGCCTTTCCTGTTTGTATTAGTAGTGTAGCCTCCCAAGGATAAGAAAACTCTATGAGGCCTTTCGATAAACTATACACTTCATGAACCACCTGACAATGTTTGATAGGGGGGTTCTTCTATAGTAAGGTTTCTACTCGTAGCACTGAGAAATGGAGAGTGAGAGAATGGCTGCCTGAAAGCTTCTGCGCTGGCTGTCATTTTCCGAATTCTTTTGTGTGCTGGCACTGTGGTATAGATATGTCCATTGGGAACGTTTACTGGACTTCCCTGAGATGTATTTGCTCTGCAAATTCATTATAGCAATTACGCACCCCACCCTGCGGTATTTCGTGAGACTGGAGCAGTCTCACCTACTATGCCAGCAGACGCCAGCGATATAATCATCTTCTGATAGCTTGTGATACCCAGTTGTGCAACGAACTGGCGTGTTTTGCCAGCAGAGATAGCCGTCCACAAATCTGTTTCGGTTAGCTACATTGGAATTTTAGGCGTTATCACAGTAAACATTGTGCGGAATAGTACCTCAACCTATAGACCTTTGAAGTGTTAATAAGAATAATGTAAAATTTATGATGTCTCCTGTTTTTGCTAATAGGAACCCGGAGAATACTATTCCAGAAACTTGAAATGGCTTGTGAAGTTTCCCTCTGTCAGCTTGGAACTGGCGCTTCTATGTATTGACCAGCAGGGTGTGCGCAGTTTTGCAGAGCAGAAAACTACGTAGGGCTGTTCGGATCACTCGATGGGCGTGTAGTGCACAAAAGGATTCTCTTAGCAGCAAAATAACCTCTCTGCACTGATTCCGTCGTAAACCTTAGATTGATAAAAGGTGATACCACCACTTGGGAAACGTTTGTCTGCAACAGAGCTACAAAAATATATAAAACCCACCACACACTGATGAAAACAACACAGTAGCAGAACTGATTTTATTATGTTACTTATTCATGACGCACGTTTCGCCCAATATAAGGAATCCTGACCAGCATTGATTGTAACTGTATTACAATACGCTGATCATAACTTTCATCTGGAAAGTTTACAAGTTTAGTATTATTTTTTTATAACTTGCCAGTAGGTAAAACACATTGTGCCAGTAGCAAGTATCTATTGTTCACGGTAAGTGGCGCTCCTACAAAGTTACGCAAGTGACATAGTTGTATGGTGGTTTTACTTCAATGGTTCAAATGGCTCTGAGCACTATGGGACTTACCAGCTGAGGTCATCATTCCCCTAGAACTTAGAACTACTTAAACCTAACTAACCAAAGGACATCACACACATCCATGCCCGAGGCAGGATTCGAACCTGCGACCGTAGCGCTCGCGCGGTTCCCGACTGAAGCGCCTAGAACCGCTCGGCCACACTGTTTTACTTTAATAGCTGTGTACCAAGGCCACCTATCGTGAGAAACAGACACTTGATGTAGGCACGATGATCCGCAGCGCTCAGTATAGTGTACCAGACCGAAGAACAGACACGTCTCCAGGTTGGAATCTCATTGAGTCCAGTAGAACTGTCTTCAGTGATGTTTGGAGCATCATGGACACGGTCCTCCAACCACATCAGGTTTTTGAAGATCTGATGCACCAATTGGACAGAATCTGGCATGTTATCACTCAGGTGGACATTCAACAACACTATTGCTCAATCCCGTGCCGAATAATTGAATAAGGGCCAGAGGTGGAATAGCGTGTGATTGAAGGTGAAGTTGTGAAGGTCTTTCCCTTGAATAAATCAGTTTTTTTTTTAAATTGGAGTGTATTGTTTGTCTGTACACGTATGTCACATCTGCCGATTCCGTCCCATTCGGATAATTCCCTCATGGGTAAATCGTTTCCCTCTCTAAAATTTTTTTTATATATTTATTTTTCGTTAGACTGTATTTTATGTATCTGTGCGGCTAGTGTCATAAAAGTTAGTGTACGGCGGAAGTATTGCGCAAATGAATGCGTCTGTAGCTTGTTTCACACCACAGACTATGACAGCATGTAAGTCTTTACTTATGTGTACTTTGTTTTCTGCCACGGCAACTGCGATTGTAATGTTCGTAAGTTGCTATTAGATGCAACATACAGAACTCCTGTTACGATTAACACATGTACTTATCGACGTTGGTGACACACAGCTTGTTAATCGTAAGATACCAGTCAATGTCAATGTATGAAGACCTCTATGACCATCTATAATTTACCAGTAAATAGTTGTCGGCCGTGCAGTCGGTTTTACGTCGTGTGAATCTATTCACAGCGTTAACACCCATTGTAGTTATAACATGAATGAGTGGACAACGTAGCAAAGTTTTAATAGATTGTGGGATAATTTGTGTTACTATACACAAATGCGAAGCATTCACAGGTTTGTGATGTGTTGTTCGCTATGAATCACATCACTGTGTTGTGGCATACTGTTGTTCCCCGTGTCCTATTCATGGGTTTGTCGTATGACGTTAATGATTTCATCTTTCGCATAACACGATGCTGTCAATCGTTTTATGCGAGTATGTCGTATTTCATTACGTGTGTGTCGTCGTTATCATTTACATCCGCTAAGAGATTCGTGCCGCGCGGGATTAGCCGATTAGTCGGCTCTCAGCTGTGGCAGCGTGCGCACGGCCCCACGCGCCGGCCAGTGCTCCGCTGCCGGGGTTTGTTTACTTCCGCGTCGTAGCTTTAAGGCTCGTGTCCGTCCACCGTGAACAACATATTCAGCGCTTAAAACCGTGCGACTCTTAAAGGTTCCTTCCCAGCTGAACATGCGCGACCACGTGCACATGAAGTTGAAACGTTCCTACGTGAAGAAATTCGTTTAGATCCTAACCACGTTTTCGGAATCCATTTTTCGATCAGGGGTAGTGTCGTTTATATTAAAATGACGAACACCAAGGTGTGTGAAGATGTTATTCGCCGACATGCCAATCGACTTAAGTTCAAATAGTCTGATGGTCACGTCGGAGCTGCTACACTTGAACTCGCAGAGTACGGTCAACGCACGATTAGGGTATTTGAACTACCTTTTGAAGTGCCGAAGGACGAAGTTGTCTCTGCTTTACAACCATAAGGTAACGTCATCGGTTACGTAGAGGAAAAATGGCAAAACTTCACGACCTACCGTGTCATTAATGATTGTGTCAGGTCAAAATTGAACTCAAAAAACGTATACCATCATACCTGACAATTGGCGGGGTGCGAGCCATTGTAATGTACGGCAGACAAACCCCGAACATGGTGGGGTTGTGGACAAGAAGGCCACCTCAGATCCGCCTGCATGCGACGCCGCCTGATTCAGTCGCCGGTCGGCGAGGAAGCGTCCCCAGCGGTGACCACTCAGATCCCTGTCACATATGCCAAGGTTGCCAAGGAAGGTAGCACCTCTACACAGGGTCTTCCTGCTCCGCTGACGTCGTCTGATCAGGTAGATGCAACCGCTACTGGGATTCCTTCTGAGATGCCACAGACGCCAGATCCTGACCTGCCGCATCATCGCAGTACTGTGACTGAAAATGCTACTGAGATGGACGTTGATCCGGGAGTGGTACCTACTTCTGCTTTCCTTCAGACTGTGAAACGTCCCCTTAGAAAAATTATACATGACTGTGCTTAAACTGAAACACAATATTTTTAGCGCAACGCAATATGACTTTCAATAATCCCTACAAAAGAATGGCCCTGACTAACATTAACCTATACGTTTCACAAATCACTTACCTCACAAAAATCTTCGTTACTCGAACTACTGCAATACAGCGAGCGCCACTACTGCCAGCTAAATAAAATATTCAAACTACTGAAGGCACTAACTACTGATAGGCACAGTTAGCAAAAGAAAGATTTTGATAGAGAACAAACAATGTATTTACCTTAATATAGTTTATGACATCCAGTCTTACAAATGTACTGTCTCTGATGGACACACGTCCAGATCATCAGCTCTCAAAACGCCGCCATTTCTCTCCCCACATCCACCACTGCTGGCGGCTCACCTCCAACTGCGCAACGCTACGCGCTGTTAACATCCAGCTGCCCGACACTACAATGGCAGACAACAATGCAAACTAGCCACAGACTGCACACAGCACAGCCAGTGATTTTCATACAGAGCGCTACGTGGCGGCGGCGTTACCAATATAAGAACCTAAACAGCCTACTTACAACTGGTCCGGAGTCAGACGAAAGCCACCCGCAATCGGACTCTGAACGACATGTTCGAAAACAAGGATCGACACGAAAGAGAAAGAAACGTAGCCGTACACCCCCTGATGAATCCATTCTACGGATGGACACCAGAGATGCATACCCGAAGATGGACGACAAACCGCTCTTTGATGACCAAAAGTCGGATGCGAACGACCCGCCACAGGCGAACACTGGCAACGAACACCCCTCCTTACTGGCGCCGTCGCCCCCACAGGTCGACGTTGAAGAGAGCCTATCCGCTGAGCCGAAAACTACGTCTCCTCTCCGCGTGGATGATGTGCACAGTCGATGCCCTACCGCAGTATCAGTCTCCTGGGCAGACGACGTGGAGATTGAAGGGACTGGGGTGGACGGTGCTGATGATGGGGTGGCCCCATCGGTTGCGCCCTCACCCGCAAAATCTCCACAATAGCAGCCTCTTCAGCGGACCGGAAAGATCGACGACCCCTTGCTCCTGCAGAAGGAGCCCCACCTGTGCCTGTGAGACTTCAACACCAGCATTATCGTGTCGCAACGATTAACCTCGCGACCATTCGTGCGCCCCACAAACTGGCGCTGCTCCGCGATATGATTTATGATGCGGACAAAGATATTGCGCTTTTTCAGCAAGTGCTTGCCGCCAATTTTTCACCAGCACATGGCTTCACGGCGCATCTTTCTCCCGCTTCGGACACCGGTAGTGGTGTTGCCATCATCTTACGAGATGGTCTTCCTGCTGAAGATGTCCTATACCTCCCCAACGGCAAAGGCCCTTACTCTCTTTGGTGTACGCATCGTCAACATTTATGCGCCGTCGGGCTCCAACTACCGTCGTGAACGCAATGCCTTCTTCGCGAATGAAGTTACACCCCTTTTTATGGGACCACACGATGACTGGGTCATGGGTGGAGACTTCAACTGCACCCAGCGACCTCAGGATCAATTGCCGCATCACTCGCCATGTGCAGCTCTGGCAACAGTCGTCACGCGGCTACAATTTGTCGACACGTGGAGACATGCTCACGGTGATCTTATGGGCTTTACGTACTACACTGCGCACTCCTCTAGCCGACTGGATCGCATCTACATCTCGCGATCCCTAATTCAACACACTCGACAGGCTGAAATCTGGCCTGTTGCTTTCTCAGATCATGCGGCTTACTTCTGTGATGTTGTCCTTACAAGACAGGCAGAGTGGCACGGACGTGGTTTATGGAAACTGAACACGGCACTTCTTAATTCACCTGACTGTCGACTTCTAATAGAAGACACTTGGATCACATGTAATAGACGCCGTCCCACGTATCCGTCTACCATATCCTGGTGGATCCAGTGTGCAAAGCCCGCTCTTCGAAAAACTTTGATCCGATATGGCAAAGATGTTGTCGCCTAGAGGAAGAGCACTATGGACTTCTACTACAGGATCCTACGAGAATGCTCCAAGATGCCAGCCTCCCCAGAGCGCCATACAAGGATGAACCATGCTAAGGCCCAAATCTCCAATCTCATGCGAAGGCATTTGGAAGGGGCGATAGTACGATCTCGTACTGCTCATCGTATGCCTCATGAACATTCGTCGATGTACCATATCATCCAAGAACGCCAAAATCGACGCCGAAAATTGATTCACGTCCTAACAGACCAAGAAGGGCGTCGCTACGTAACCCAATCTGCAATAGGGAATGTGCTTCACGCCCACTACCAGCTGCTCTATGCCGCAATTCCACATTCCCCAGAGTTGATCGAGGAAGTCTCACAGCTCAACTTCGGTGGTATCCCAGGAGATGCGGCGATTGGCTTGATGTCGGAGGTGACTGATGATGAAGTCCGCGATGCGATCCGGGCAGGAACCATCAATCGCTCCCCAGGACCCGACGGTCTTCCCCTCGAATTTTATCGCACCTTCCGTGATTTGTTAAGAGTCCACCTTCACCTGCATCTGTCGGGAACTTATGTCTCCGGAAGTACCTGTGCCGGACGCTTTCATGGCAGGAATTATTATTCCTGTACATAAACCGCATGGTGGCAACAATATCAGTGATTATCGGCCCATCACCCTCCTTAACAGTGATATGAAAATCTTCACTCGCCTTTTGGCAGCACGACTTAAAAACGTTGCCCGATATGTTGTGTCGCCAGACCAAGCATCTTTGGGAGGGGATAATAATATCCGCACAGCTTTATGCCGCTACAGGGATATGATCGCCGTTACCCAGCCACAACGCCTCTCTGGGGCACTTGCGTCTTTGGACATTAGTCAAGCTTTTGATAGGGTTGACCATTCGTTCGTTACGGCCGTTCTCCACCATATGGGTTTCCCAGTCGCCATTATCACGGTAGTGATGCGCCTTCTGCGGGGTGCCTCATCCAGTGTTATGTACAACAGCAGACTCACTCCTCCGATAAAAATAGGTCGATCCGTACGTCAAGGTTGCCCTCTATCAGCGATTTTCTACGCCTTTTCCTTGGAATCCCTTTAATGATCAGAGCAGGCCTTATGGACCATCGCCTTCGATCCCTAGATATTCTCCAACGAGCTCGATATGTCAATATACATATATCGCATCCAGAGTTCCCCATGTAGCACAAGTTCTAACTTTCCCGCTTACTGTAGCACGTCGCGAGATGGCAGCGATGGCATCTTTCGTCAGCTCTGGGCTGTTGTTCAAAGTTAACTATGCAACCCTTACTCTTCCCCGTGAACGAGGTGGGATAGGTCTGTTTCACGTTCCGGATAGAGCTCGCGCCCTATTTGTCAGCTCCCAGATGACGGTATGGACACGTTGCCCAACGAGCCTCACTGGTCTCCTCCTGTCGGTGTGGTGTCACCGCCAGACAGCACACTTGCTAGGTGGTAGCTTAAATCGGCCGCGGTCCATTTAGTACATGTCGGACCCGCGTGTCGCCACTGTGTGATCGCAGACCGAGCGCCACCACAAGGCAGGTCTCGAGATACGGAATAGCACTCGCCCCAGTTGTACTACGACTTTGCTAGCGTCTACACTGACGAAGCCTTTCTCTCATTTGCCAAGAGACAGTTAGAATAGCCTTCAGCTCAGTCCATGACTACGACCTAGCAAGGCGCCATTAGCCTTACATAGTTTGATAGTTATCGTATGAAATGTCTCATCAAGAACGTTGTAAACCAACAAGGATAATTAAAAGTTAAGTATTCGAGGAGCTGCATACTTTTCTTATTAGAATTCACTACTTACCCTGTTCCAGAATTCACGCCCGTTTGCGTTAGATAGCGTGCATTTCGGCCTCCTCTATCTACAAGGTGTTGGCACATTTGCCAACACATCATTGGCGACGAGAAAAACGTGTTCTTTCTAATTGCTTACATTTACTTGTGTCATGGCTTCGCCAGATGTACTGTCCGAATTTTATCGCTTGCAGAATCAGCAGACGCAGGCGTTATTGGATGCCCCTGGGCAGCTCGTCCAGGGTCAACGTGCCATTCAAACCGATGCGGCAGCCGCCGCTTCACCGCTACCGCAGCCACAACTCGCAGTTGCACCGCCTTTTAGGCCCTACGACCATGACGTGGAATCCTGGACTGAGTGGTCACGCCAATTTGGATTCCATCTCGCCGCCTACAGAATTCAAGGTAATGAGCGGCAGCCGTTTTTGCTTTCGTGTGTAGGGGTGCAAACGTACGGTGTGATAGTGAAATTGTTTCCCCGACGCGACGTAGCAACTCTGTCCTACGAAGAAATTTTGTCGGCATTGGACGCCTATTTCAAAGAAACAGTAAATGTCGTTGCAAAAAGGTATACGTTTTTTTGTACAAAACGTACGGCCGGTCAGACTAATCGGGAGTGGGTTGCAACTTTGCAAGGCCTTACTAGGGATTGTGCGTTTGAATGTGACTGTGGCCTTCCTTATTCAGATACTATGGTACGTGATGCAATTGCACAGAACGATTCTGATGTTCGCATACGGGAACAGATTTTGAAACTAGTTAATCCCTCCCTTCAACAAGTGATAGATATATTGGATAGACAAGACACGCTTGACTTTGCTCAGGAATCATTTGCGACTTCGCCAGCCGTGTGTAACATTAACCGGCCAGCCGGGCGCGCTGCGCGGCGCGGTCAACTGCCCTCGCGCACGTCAGCACAGCTGCCACCACGCTCTAAACCAGGTGTGCCGCGCCAGCATACAAATGCAGTGCTGAAATCATGCCCGCGGTGTGCTACTAGACATTCGCGTGACAATTGCCCGTCACGCCAAGCTATTTGCTTTTTCTGTAATAAGAAAGGACATGTTCAAAGTGTTTGCCAGAAAAAGCTCCAATCAGACAATCACAATCATTCTAGGCCCTTTGCTTCGCGCCGGAATCGAACCAAGGACACTCAGGCTCGTGGACCTTCGCCCATGGACATTCATGTAGTTACTTCCAACCCGTCCAGTGCCACTTTCTCTAACAGTGACTGTGTTCGCCCCACAAAAAGTGTGCGTCGACGTCGCCAGAAATCACGTCAATTAGCAAGTGATGCTGTGCCTGTATCAGTTCAAATTGCACAAGACAGTCGCTCTTGTTGTCAGCAGGACAATAAACTTTTTGTAGATTTGGACTTTAATGGCAAGGTCATACCATTCCAGCTCGATACCGGAGCTGCAGTTTCATTGCTCAATCACGACACGTACAAACAACTGGGCAAACCTCCGTTGTGTGCCGCAAATGTTCAGTTAAAAAGTTATTCAGGACAGCTTATCCCTGTGTTAGGACAGTGCACTCTTCTTGCAACATACAAGGGACAAACAAAACTTGTGTCATTTTACGTTCTTCGTTCTTCTACTGCAGTGAACTTGTTTGGTTTAGATTTATTTCAATTGTTTAACTTGTCTATTGTAAATCAGGTCCTATCAGTGAATCAGACTGTGCCTTCAGACAGTGTTTCTCGTCTGTGTGAAGAATTTGCAGACATATTTGCACCGGGCCTTGGTTGCGCTAAAAACTGTGAAGCACATTTGGAACTGAAAGTCAACGCGCAACCGAAATTTTTCAGAGCGCGCAATGTTCCCCACGCATTGCGTGATGAGGTCGCAAGAACATTACACGATTTAGCATCACAAGGTGTGAGTGAATGTGCGCAATGCCTCTTCCATTTCAGCTCCGCTTCATAGCTTACGCCGTAAGGGTGTTCCGTTCGTCTGGACGACGGAATGCGAACGCGCCTTTTTGCTAGTTGAAATCGGCGTTGCTTTCAAATACTTGCCTTACGCCATTCGATCCCCAGAAACCCCTTTTGTTGATGGTAGATGCATCGGATTTTGGGATCGGTGCTGTGCTTGCGCACAAAGTTGGCTCGCATGATCGCCCTATTGCCTTTGCGTCCAAATTGCTCTTGTCTGCGCAAAGAAATTATTCGCCGATAGAGAAAGAAGCTATTGCTCTCGTGTTTGGTGTTACTAAGTTCCATGATTTCTTGTATGGTCGTCACTTTACCATCATCACAGACCACAAACCTTTGACGTCGCTTTTTCATCCGAACAAGCCTGTACCTCCGCATACAGCGCAGAAATTCATTCGCTGGTCTATTTTCCTCTCGCAGTACCGCTACGATATCTTGTATCGGTCCACTGCTAAGCACGGAAACGCCGATGCGTTGTCCCGTTTGCCTGTTGCTGCGGATAAAGCATTCGATTCTTCCGAACTTGCTTGCATGTTCATTGATTCGGAAACCGATGAAGTGGTCGAATCGTTTCCGATTGATTTTCGTCGTGTAGCTACAGCCACAGCTGCTGACCCTGTCCTTGCTACCGTTTTGCGTTTTGTTGCTACGCAATGGCCTTTGTCAAAGTCTCGGATAGAGGATCCGTTGGTTCACCGATTTTTTGCTCACAAGGAGAGACTTTTTGTCCGGCGTGGTGTTTTGTTGTTGCGTTCTGATAATGATCAGTCCCGAGTCGTGGTCCCACGTTCGTTACTGTCCTCTGTTTTACGGCTTCTTCACCAAGGACATTGGGGTATAGTGCGAACGAAACAACTTGCTCTACAGCACTGTACTTGGTTCGGAATCGATGCTGCGATTACGAATATGTGTTCTTCTTGCATGGCGTGTGCCGAACAACAATCCGCACCGCCGCGGAAAGTCTTTGCATGGCCAAAAGCCACTTCCCCTTGGCAACGCTTGCACATCGATTTTGCTGGTCCATTCTGGAATGCTCGATGGTTGGTTCTGGTAGATGCCTTCAGTAATTTTCCTTTTGTTGTCCGGATGTCTTCCACGACGTCAACTGCCACCATCCCAGCGTTGTCTGCTATCTTTTGCATTGAAGGTCTTCCGCAGACTATTGTTTCCGACAATGGCCCACAATTCATGTCCGCAGAATTTCAGTCATTCTGCCAAGCCAATGGTATTCAACATCTGACTTCCGCGCCGTTTTCGCCTCAGTCAAACGGTGCCGCTGAACGATTGGTCCGGGCTTTCAAGTCACAGATGTTGAAGTTGAAAGAGTCGCATTCTCGGGAGGAGGCGTTGTTGCTCTTTTTGTCATTGTATCGCTCTCAGCCTCGAGATGGTCGCTCGCCGGCTGAGTTGCTCCACGGTCGTCCTCATCGAACCTTGATGTCTTTGCTGCATCCGCCGCATCAGGTTCCTGTGCAGCGACAGACTCCTGCTTTTGCTTCAGGCGACGTTGTATTTTATCGCAACTATCGAGGTTCACGGCGTTGGCTCGCAGGGCGCATTCTTCGCTGCCTCGGCCGCGAGATGTATTTGGTTTTGGGGGCCTCTGGTGAGGTGCGTCGGCATCTCAATCAGCTGCGCCTCTGTCGTCGCACGCGTTCTGCCGCTCCCCGTCTGCTTTCAGCGACGGTGCCGTCCTGTCAGCGCCCTGGGGACCCATCTACTGGCTCCCCTCATCCCCAGGTGTTACCGACGATGCCTTCCATTTTGCCCCATGGCGACGCGCCGCCGCCGCCGCCGCCGCCGCCGCCGCCGCCGCCTGTTCTCCCGCCGGCGCCGCCCGCATTCGACGCTTCGCTGCAGCCGCCAAGCGCCTCCCTGGGTCACGCGCCACCGATCGCTTCCCATGACCAGCTGTCCTCCGCCATGGAACTCTTGCCCGCTCCGGACCACATGACGTCATCGCGCATCGGGTACCCCGACGCAATGGAGGTCGACCCTTCGGCCCCTCCTGTCTCTTTACGGGCGCATACACCGCATGTTGACGTGCACCCTGGAGTAGGTTTTCAGGCGTTTCCTAGCTCCCCTCGGACCGAATGGCCGGGTGCGAGTGGCACAGCCTCGCCTGTTGTTAGGCTCCCCACCTCATCGCATACGTCAACATGGGGTCCTCCCCACGGCGGGCGGAAGCCTTATACCACGTCCGTTCGCCGATTTGTGGGGGAGGAATGTGGTGTCACCGCCAGACACCACACTTGCTAGGTGGTAGCTTAAATCGGCCGCGGTCCATTTAGTACATGTCGGACCCGCGTGTCGCCACTGTGTGATCGCAGACCGAGCGCCACCACAATGCAGGTGTCGAGATACGGAACAGCACTCGCCCCAGTTGTACTACGACTTTGCTAGCGACTACACTGACGAAGCCTTTCTCTCATTTGCCGAGAGACAGTTAGAATAGCCTTCAGCTCAGTCCATGACTACGACCTAGCAAGGCGCCATTAGCCTTACATAGTTTGATAGTTATCGTATGAAATGTCTCATCAAGAACGTTGTAAACCAACAAGGATAATTAAAAGTTAAGTATTCGAGGAGCTGCATACTTTTCTTATTAGAATTCACTACTTACCTTGTTGCAGAATTCACGCCCGTCTGCGTTAGATAGCGTGCATTTCGGCCTCCTCTATCTACAAGGTGTTGGCACATTTGCCAACACATCAGTCGGCATATACGCCGGTCTCACTGTCAGCCCCAGTGATGATCTCGGATGTTCCGGACCAGTTCCATTATGTAAGATACTTCTTTCTTGAACTCAATTATCTACGCCTCACCTTACCAAGACAGATTTTACTCAAGACAAAGGCAGTATAAAATGTCCTCCAATTAGGTCGTCCACCTAACCCGATTGAACAAAAGTTCCCCCAGGTTGACTGGTGTCATGTACGGCGCGCGGTGTTCTCCTGTTACCTTGACACGAATGTTCAATCTGTCTGGTACCTAACTGTCAATGGTAAGCAAATCAATCAATCAATCTCGACTTCATCGTCTCCACCTCGCCCATCACCTCTATGTTCCACGTGTGGAGTGCCTGACACTGACGAACATCGGTTTGTTTGCGGACCTGCGACGGAGGTTTGGCACTTGATTCGTCGTATTGTGGCTTTTCTAACGCGGGACATTCCATATCGGGTAACTCCCCTTTCATTATTATTTCCAGAACGTGACTATTTTCCTCGGACAAAGACCAATGCTGTGAATTGGATTCGCGGACATGCCATTCAGTACCTATTTGGACAAACTATAGACTCTGTACTCGATTTTTGGACATACCTCAATGACCGTCATTGTGTCGTTGTCCGTCACCTAAAATACAGACACTTTTTCTCGAACTTCCTTGGGAGTGCTTTCCACGACCCGCCTCGCAGGTGGAAGTTGTTAAGCCAAGTGAGAAGAAGGTTTCCTGTTTGAACCAATGAACATTTCTGAACAACTGAACGGAACACATCAATTTCGAGAAGACGTGACTCAACATATTACCAGCGGGGCGCAGATGGCCTCTGATCAATTACACAACAAAAATAAACAAAAAAAATTAAAATAAAATTCAGAAAAAGGAAGATTTTGTTTTGTTTGTAAGGATAGCCCTAACCTTGATTTCCCGTATTTCCCCTGGTATATAGGCAGCGCTCTGGGGTAGGCTTAGTCAGGAGCCAACGCCTGAAGTGGACCAGACTTTTTTGTTATAGGATGAAAAGTGGCGGTGGCAGTTAGGTTTTTTTTTTTAGTTCCATTTTCCTAAGGGGCTTTAAAATAAGAGAGGGGAAAAAAGAGGGAAAATTAAAAAAAAGAAAGGCAAAGGTAAAAAAAAGAAAAAAAAAACAATTACAAATATAAAAATAAAACATAAAAGTGGTAATCGTTGTGCATTCTAAACTTATGGTCGCCGGTTCGCGTCCAACTGTATTTTTTTTACCACATTAAAAAAAAAGAAAAAAAAGCGATCTAAGGCGCTGCAGTCATGGACTGTGCGGCTGGTCCCGGCGGAGGTTCGAGTCCTTCCTCGGGCATGGGTGTGTGTGTTTGTCCTTAGGATAATTTAGGTTAAGTAGTGTGTAAGCTTAGGGACTGATGACCTTAGCAGCTAAGTTCCATAGGATTTCACACACATTTTTTAAGAGATTCGTGCCAGTTTAAGCATTTAATTTTACTAACGTATTATTTTAATTGATATACATGAACCTGATGGTGTTCAGGCGATCGAAACTGCTTTTTAAACAAAGAATTTTATCGGCAGCTCAGAATGGAAACATGAAATTTTTAGGAACAGAATACGTATAAAAATATACAGAGCTTGGTCTCAGCTGTGAGATCGGCAAATGTAACAGCTTTAATAAAACAATTGTCATTAAAATTCTCATACAGATGCGCTTGTGTTTTCAGTTATTTAAACTTATAGGCGTTGTCTAAACTGAGAAATATCGGTCGGGAACGGTACATTAGTTTAACTGCTTTCTATGTTTTGTCGTAATTTGTCCTGCCTTGCAGTTTCACTCTAGTACAATCCTTTAAACTTCCAACACGTATAATAAGATGATTAGAAATCTCCCTTGCTTTCATTTCTTTCCATAGCGTAACTGTTCACGTGGCAGAAGGATTTTTCAAGGGCTTTTGATGCGATGTAGGTGTCAAGTTTGTAAACTGTCCTCTTGGCAGTCAGTTACTGGAGAATTAAAACATTTTTACATCTGAAACCACGTATGTCATGGATCCACTTACCTATGCAGATGCGCGGTCCCTCTCCGAACGGCAGGTAAACAAAGTGGTGTCGTGACGCCTTGCCCTCTTCCGTAAAGCGCTCAGGGTCGAACTTTTCCGGGTCCGGGTAGTATTTGGGATCGTGGTGGATCGCGTAGACCGGTATTATGACCTTCACGGGGTTTTCTATCCTGACACTGGTGCCCGGTAGGTTGTAGGGCTCGGTGCAGGCTCTGCTCAAGTTAGCTACAGGCGGATACTTCCGAAGTGTCTCTGCAAACGAAAAAGAGGAAGCATACAGCACTTGCAAATCTTCTTACAACCTGCTCTACAAGTCACAGAAACAGTGGAAAAAGCTATACTGAAATGCGTTTACTGTCGTTTAATGTATTTCTACCATGCCAATGTACAGTTCAAAGACACAGATTCATCATTAGGTCATAGGTTCTTATGCAAGTAGCTTCACCACTCAGTAAATACCCCAGAAAAGCAATTCTGCACATTTCGTCGAGTTCTTATGTACCTGCATCAACATATATCAACCCCTAGATATTTAACATACACAGTTTTCAAGGCCTAAAGGATCAAAGAACTTAAAAAATTGGAGCTGTCAAAAACAGCAGACGGATTTTCTTATTAAGTTGTCTCTTAAGTTGTTACGCAAGGACATTAATTACGATGTAAATGTCGTAGAAAACCTTATGTGCAAATGTTAATTTCTTTTTTACCTGACATTATCATTAAGTAACTCTTAGATATGCAACATTCACAGTGTCTAAAGTTTAAACCATTACGTTAAAAGATCGTAACAAATAACCGCTATTAAAAACAGTTAACAGCTTTTATTATTAAGTTTTCCTCCATGGGAAGAGAAGTGTGTCCAAAAATAGTAATTTTTTGTTGGTCTGAGCTTTTCAGAGCGAGCGTCAAGGGTACAATTGCCAGTTTCCACTTTTAATTTGTTTAAACGATCAAGTAATGGTCTAGTCTGGAAGTCATTTATATAACTCATACATTCATTTATTCAAGTTTTGTTAAGACAGCGAGCCCTTAGAGGTCTAAGACGAGTCAAATAACATACTAAATGGCAGAAAAAGGTACTGAAACCCTTGTCTATGGTGTAGTAAAGAGATACGACCAGTGCTTATCTACATACATTGCCTTTCGCGGGAAAGTGTTTTGCTACTGAGCTACCCAAGCACGAATCACGCTGTGTCCTCATAGCTTTACTTCTCCCAGTGTCTCGTCTCCTACCTTCCAAACTTCACAGAACCTTTCTTTCAGGAGTGTTAGTTCTGTGTGGTTCGCAGGAGAGCTTCTGTAAAGTTTGGAAGGTAGGAGACGAGATACTGCAGAAGTAAAGCTGTGAGGACGGAGAGTTAGTCGTGCTTGGGTAGCTCAGTGGCAGAGCACTTGCACGCGAAAGGCAAAGGTCCCGAGTACGAGTCTCGGGGCGGCCCACAGTTTTAATCTGCCAGCAAGTTTCATATCAGCGCACACTCCGCTGTAGAGTGAAAATCTCATTCTAGAAAATCAACTACCTCGAGAAGAACCACTCTTCCACCTCTTACACTTTATCTTCTGCAGTTATTTAAAACGTACTAATGCATCTTGCACTAGTCTATTCCTCCTTCTGCTTCTATCTCCCCATCTTCTCCTCTTTCCTTTTTCTCTGTATCTCAGTCTCTCCTCACTCTGAGCTTTGTCCACCCCTCCCTCTCTCTGTCCATCTCCTTCCCCCTCTATCTATGTCCATCTCCTCTTTCTCAGTCTCTGTCTGTCCATCTCCTCCTCCCTCCCTCCTTCTCTCTCCACATAGACACTCTCACACACACCAATAGGAGGCTGGTGGCTCTTGCCCCTAGAGTATTTCTTTCCAGATTATACTCAACACGTGTATCAAATATGGTTGAAATCGTTCTAGGGGCTTTAGTTGAGGCTCTTACCCTTCACTTTATCCCGGTACACATAGGTCAAATACAAGTACATTTCACATATATTTAACAATTTCACAGTGTTTTTGCACGTATTTCACCCGCATTTCTAGCGAATTTCTCGACGTAGTTTCATCTTTACGCGGTTCAGTGTTCATGACGTAGTATATCCTGAACTGTTTGCTGTACAATGATATAATTTTGGGTGTACATCCATTGGTATACGTGGCTACTGTATGAGAAATGTGTTGTGAGTAGAAACAGTAGTAAATAAGTAATAAATTAAAACGTCATACATGATACGGCAATTTCTCACGCATCTCAGTGTTTATGGCAACATAATTCAAAAACTATGTCTTGTATAATCTTATATTACTGTAGGTACATGCAGCGGTATATATGTATACCGTCTGAAAAAGTTGTTCCGAATAGAGTTAGTAGCAAAGAAGTAATAAATCTATAAGATTTGAAGGTTGCTGCAGTTTTTCAACGATCACGGTGTACTATGAGCCGAACAATGGTATAATTTTTCTGGTTCATTCACTGGTATATGTGATCACTGTCTGAGAAATATGCCGCCAATACACTTAGTAGTAAAGAAGTAATAATTCATAACGTCATGCTTCATACGGCAGCTTTCATGCAAGAATAGCGAAAATGTAGTAAACGATAACCTTTTTCCATGCATCATTTTGTGTGGTTTGTTAGCGATAAAAAGTTTCGCAAGTGTTTGAAATTATGTGTGAAGTTTGTTCCAAGTCATGAAGTATTCTCATTTTCAATACTGGATGAGAAATGTGTAGCTATTCGAGCGTCGTGGGGTACATTGCTTTTCCACCCCTACCCCAACCTCTCTGATATGTAGGTGGTTCTTACCTCACAGCCACAATTTCCAGACACTAAGTGATATTTATATCAATTTTGGTTGAAATCGATCCCGTAGTTTAGGAGGAGTGAGGAACGTACATACATACTGAGTACATATGTGCATACTTATAAAGGGTGTTCCGAAATTCACGCTACAAACTTCTAGTACCTGTATAGGGGAGTGAGTACATAGTATTTTCAACAGAAACTCATCTCCGGAAACGTACCGTTTCCGTTCTGCGACGGTTTCAATGCAGATGTGTAACGCGTCCACGTCTGTTGAGGGAAAGAGGAAAGCCTGAGTTGCTGGCCCTGGTATGCAGTAGGGCAGACAAGATGGCGTGTACCACGTCAGACAGTCACCCGATGTCACTTAACGTCTGTCCTGCTGCTGCAGAGATAGAGGAAGCTCTGCTGCCACGAGTTCTGGCCGCTGCGCTAGAAACTGAAGAGACGCCAGGTGGAATGGAGAGTGCGTGGCAGAACATGCTTCGTAGTAACAGTGTCTGTATCAACGTTGGCGCTCCCTACATTGAGCCCATGTTGCAATGCGTCAGTACTGTTCTGTACGTGTCGTATGCTGGGTTAGTTTTTTGTTTTGGAATATTGTAAACAGGTACTGTTTAAGTGTTAATACAAACAAATTTGCTCAAGTAATAAACCGATGTTTCGTTATGTTTCCGTTCGAATTGTTACCTAATATTTGCACTGCGTAAGGTCTAGATCAGTTCCTCAAACAGAAGTTGATGAGCTCAACATTTGAATTCAGAAAGTCAGAGAACGGTACGTTTTAAGAAATTGAGTCCTGTTCAAAATATTATTTATTCACTCCCGTGTAGAAACATCAACACCTAGTGCTTCAAGTCCTGGAAATTTGTATCGGGAATTTCCGAACACCTTTTGTACGTATATCCATATTGTGGATTTACAATCCCCTGTGCAGGTAAGCTATTACGAACAGCACGGTGAATGCATTAACGTACCTAAGATAGACACAGAGCCCATACATACCACATTAGTACAAGTTTATATACCAACTAGCTCCACAGAAGATGAAGAGATTTAAGAAATATGTGATGAAATAGAGGAAATTATTCAGCTAGTTGAAGGAGACGAAAATTTAATAGCGATGGGTACTGGAATTCGATAGCAGGAAAAGAAAGAGAAGGAAAAAGAGTAGGTGAATATGACCTGGGCTAAAGGAATGAAATACGAAGCTTCCTGGTAGTGTTTTCCACAGAGCCACAATTTAATCATCGCTAACAATTCTTTTAAGAACCATGAAAGAAGGTTGTGTACGTCGAAGAGACTTACGGAAACTGGGAGGTTTCAGATTGATTATACAGGGTGTTACAAAAAGGTACGGCCAAACTTTCAGGAAACATTCCTCACGCACAAATAAAGAAAAGATGTTATGTGGACATGTGTCCGGAAACGCTTAATTTCCATGTTAGAGCTCATTTTAGTTTCGTCAGTATGTACTGTACTTCCTCGATTCCCTGCCATGATTTCATATGGGATACTCTACCTGTGCTGCTAGAACATGTGCCTTTACAAGTACGACACAACATGTGGTTCATGCACGATGGAGCTCCTGCACATTTCAGTCGAAGTGTTCGCACGCTTCTCAACAACAGATTCGGTGACCGATGGATTGGTAGAGGCGGAGCAATTCCATGGCCTCCACGCTCTCCTGACCTCAACCCTCCTGACTTTCATTTATTGGGGCATTTGAAAGCTCTTGTCTACGCAACCCCGGTACCAAATGTAGAGACTCTTCGTGCTCGTATTGTGGACGGCTGTGATACAATACGCCATTCTCCAGGGCTGCATCAGCGCATCAGAGATTCCATGCGACGGAGGGTGGATGCATGTATCATCGCTAACGGAGGACATTTTGAACATTTCCTGTAACAAAGTGTTTGAAGTCATCCTGGTACGTTCTGTTGCTGTGTGTTTCCATTCCATGATTAATGTGATTTGAAGAGAAGGAATAAAATGAGCTCTGACATGGAAAGTAAGCGTTTCCGGACACATGTTCACATAACATATTTTCTTTCTTTGTGTGTGAGGAATGTTTCCTGAAAGTTTGGCCGTACCGTTTTGTAACACCCTGTATAATGGTAAGACAGATATTTTGGAACAGCTTTTAAACTGTGAAACATTTCAAGCCTCAGATGAGGACCCTGACCACAATTTATTGGCTATGAACTGTAGATTAATCTAAACAAACTGCAGACACGTAAGAAATTTAGGATATGGGGCCTGGATAGTGTGAAAGAAACGGAGGTTATTGTGAGTTTCAGAGGAAGGTGGGTAGCTTTGGGAGATGAAATAAAGAAAGCAAAAGAGAATTAAACAGGTATAAAGGCAAGGCTAAGTAGAAATCTGTGGATAACACAGAAGATACTAAATTTCATTCATGAAACGAGAGAATACAAAAGTTCAGCAAATGAAGCAGATGTAAGGGAATACAAACGTCTGAAAAATGAGACTGACAGGAAGTGCAAAACAGCTAACCAGGAATGGCTAAAGGACAAATTTAAGTGTTTAGAGGCATATATCACTAGGGGAAAGACAGGTACCACGTACAGGAAAATTAAAGTGGCCTTTGAAGAAAAGAGAAGCAGATGTATGAATATCAAGAGTTTAGATGAAAAACCAATTCTGACCAAAGAGGGAAGCTGAAAGTTGAAACGGGTATGTATATAGAGAGTCTGTAAAATGGAGATGAACTTGAGGACAATATTATAGAAATGAAAGAGGACGCAGATGAAAATGAGATGGGAAATACGATACTGCCAGAAGAATGTGGTGGATCACTGAGAGACCTAAGTCGAAACAAGGCCCCTGGGTAGACGATATCCTGTCGGAATGACTAACAGCCTTGGGAGAGCCAGCCATGACCAAACTCTTCCATCTGGCGTGCAAGATAAATGAATCAGTCGAATTCCCACAGACTCCAAATAGAATGTAATAATTCCAGTTCCAAAGGAAGTAGGTGCTGACAGCTGTCAACGTTACCGAACTATTAGTTTAATAAGTCATGGTTGTTAAATACTAACACAAATACTTTACGGAAGAACGGAAAACTGGTAGACGCCGACCTCGGATAAAATCAGTTTTGATTCGCGAGAAATGTATCAAGACGCGAGGCAGTAGTGAGCCTACGAGTCCCTGGTAGCTGAGTGGTCAGCGCGACAGACTGTCAATCCTAAGGGCCCGGGTCCGATTCCCGGCTGGCTCGGAGATTTTCCCCGCTCAGGGACTGGGTGTTGTGTTGCCTTATCATCATCATTTCATCCTCATCGACACGCAACTCGCCGAAGTAGCGTCAACTCGAAATACTTTCACCAGGCGAGCGGTCTACCCGACGGGAGGCCCTAGTCACACGGTATTAATTAAGTAATTAATTGATCTTAGAAGATAGGTTAAGGAAAGACAAATCTACGTTTATAGCATTTGTAGACCTAGAAAAAGCTTTTGAAGCTCCTGACTGGAATACTCTCATTGAAACTGTGAATGTAATTGGGGGTATAATTGGTGAGAAAAGAGATTTGTGGCAGAACTTAACTACAAGAACGGATCGACTGACAATACAAATTCTGAGACATTAAGGCATCACCTATTTAGTACTCATCAAACCAGTCTTCGGACTGTTGACCTCAACAACAACAACAAACTATTGTCTACCAGAAAAATATAATAAATTTCCACATCAGACTTTAGGGCTCGATTCGGAATGTTAGTTAGCGAATCATAGACTACATTGAAATATTTTTTTACTGTAACTCCACGATCGCTTGCAGCTGTCAAATTTGTGTGTTATTGGTACTATTGTGTAGTTTCGGCCACGAAATGTTTGGAGGTACATTAGTAATTATTTATAATGCAGAATAATCTTATCTCCATCCGAATTTAAATATGCTAGGCTCTTGAACTGTCTGGTATATAACAAAACTCTTGATTTGAGTACTCCGAGGGTGATATAATTTGTGTTGTTAAAACTGCCAGCTAGCAAATGTTATTGTTACTACACTTCAGTTGGTCAAATTCACACAGTAAAATGTATTCAGAGTTATTGTACAATCATCGGTTGTGTAAGAGAAGGGTGGAGTTGATCAGCACTGTTTTTCAGCTTCTAAGTGCCGAATCAATGAAGGGTGTTAAAGTCATTTTAAGAAAAGGATTGAAAGTATTAAGGGGGTAAATAATAGCAGCGAGGTTTACAGAGGAAATTGCACCTCTGTAGGTTGTAAAGAAGACTCAGAAGTCCTGTTGAATGGAATGGGCAGCTCACTTAACATAGAATATTTACGAATAATTAACGAAACGAAGAATGTGATGAAGAATAGTAGTGGAAAGCACGTTACAGACATGCTTAACACCGCATACTTTGGAACGTCACAATACTGTAAAAGGTGGTGCAATAGACGTATTGTACATTCGCAATCCTCGGCATATGGTATGGGCGCCCTAGGAGCAGAACACCTGCAGTTCGCTGACCCATCCTTACCCCAGAGCATCGCCGCCGCCTGCCGGTCAACACACTGACCGCTTACCGCAACCAGGACCACTTCCGCACGCGCAGTACGTGACTTCAGCACCAGACGCACCACCGCAGTGTGGAAAGTGAGACGAGCATCATTGAGAATCTGGGAAAGAAGAAGCTGGAAGCAAGTGAAATAAGGTGCTTCGAAAGAGCGTTAAAAAACGTAATGTACAGACAAAATAGAAAAATAAACGAGGGAAACTGTAATATCTCTTTATATTCTACTAATTATCCCTTCGCAATTCTATGAGTGAATTACGTTTCCTACTTGACCATCTATAAAGTGGCAGAATCCATGCGCAAAATAGTACAGTACTATTACTATTCCATGAGCGCATAATTACTCTTTGTAATATTCTCTCTGGTGTTTTGAGAGCACTTGTAATTTTGCTATCGATGTTACTGGAAGAAAGAGATTGAAAATATATTGTATGCTACTCAAGAAAATATATACTGAGCATTTACATCAAAGGTGTGTAAGGAATTTCATTATGTATGTATTCTCTAATTGGAAATTTTCACGGAGGTGTCGTTTCGTTGGTAATCAGATGGGAACTTCCGATGAATTGGAAACGAACCTGCAATTATTAGATCCAAGAGCTCCATTATTTCATCGGATAGTTAAACTCTATTAGAGCAAACTTTCCGCTTGATCTGAGGTTTCCCGACTGACTACGCAACGCAAGAAAGACATTTTATTTTCACAGGGTTGCAAAATGGTTCAAATGGCTCTGAGCACTATGGGACTCAACGGCTGTGGTCATAAGTCCCCTATAACTTAGAACTACTTAAACGTAACTAACCTAAGGTCATCACACACATCCATGCCCGAGGCAGGATTCGAACCTGCGACCGTAGCGGTCGTGCGGTTCCAGACTGTAGCGCCTTTAACCGCCCGGCCACTCCGGCCGGCACAGGGTTGCAGATCGCTAAGAATCATCGAGACTGTGGACAAGGAGAGTCATCGTCCGACTCTGATGAAACAAGTAAAGCTTAATCATGAATTTCTTGAGCGACTGTGATGACTGTGATAAGGCTGCTTATGAATGAAATCATTAATAAAATACTAATAACTAACTTTCCTCCTCACCAGCAACCAGTATAAACACAATATTAATTAAAATTATAGAAACAGAACAGATGATGACAGAAGTCTATGGAAGACACTTAAGATGGGACAGGTTACTGTGACTTCTATCCTAGCACCCAGGAAAAATTGTGATGATAGTGGAAGGACTGGCGTATTCGAGTACATAACAGCTTATAGAGAATGTTACCTCTAGTAGTTAGACTGAGATAGTGAAGTCATCAGATTATCAAAAGAAATTACAAAATGATTCAGACAATAGATCTGTATGAAAAGTGTGGTTCATCCTCATCCGTAGTACAAGGACTTATTTAGATTTCGGTAACACAATAAATACGATATTGCAGTGACGGTATTGTTTAAGAGGTACTATGCAACGATGTTTCGGACATACGTGTATGCTTGTCCGAAGGAACATTGCGCCGTACTTCTCAACAACGCAGTCCCTGCAATATCGTATTTATCCGCCAATACCAGGTAGCGACCATCAATTAAAATATCTTCGCACTGTGTGGGAATTACATAATGTGTGTACGAGTGCAGATGGTGACCCAAGAGCGACGACATATGGAAGTTTTGCTCTGGCCATGAGACGCGCACCGATAGCGAAAGCGGTTAAAGCGGCCTCTTGCGTAAAGCAGGAAATCTGGGTTCGAGTCCCGAATTTTCACTGTGGTCATTTCATTATACAGCTGATGGTGGTCGGTAATCGCAACAGCGAATACGTTTCGTGTATAACACGATAAATCACACAAGTCTAATGATTATCCATGCAACTATATCTACATCTACATCTAAATCCATACTCCGCAGTCCACCATACAGTGCGTGGCGGAGTGTACCTCGTAGCACAACTAGCATCTTCTCTCCCTGTTCCACACCCATACAGAGCGAGGGAAAAATGACTGCCTATATGTCTCTGTACGAGCCCTAATCTCTCTTATCTTATCTTTGTGGTCTTTCCACGAAATGTAAGTTGGTGGCAGTAAAATTGTACTGCAGTCAGCCTCAAATGCTGGTTCTCTAAATTTCCTCAGTAGCGATTCACGAAAAGAACGCCTCCTTTCCTCTAGAGACTCCCACCAGAGTTCCTGAAGCATTTCCGTAGCACTCGCGTGATGATCAAACCTACTAGTAACAAATCTAGCAGCCCGCCTCTGAATTCCTTCTATGTCCTCCCTCAATCCGACCTAATAGCGATCCCAAACGCTCGAGCAGTACTCAAGAATAGGTCGTATCAGTGTTTTATAAGCGGTCTCCTTTACAGATGAACCACATCTTCCCAAAATTCTACCAATGAACCGAAGACGACTATCCGCCTTCCCCACAACTCCCATTACATGTTCGTCCCACTTCTTATCGCTCTGCAATGTTACGCCTAAATATTTAATCGTCGTGACTCTGTCAAGTGCTACACTACTAATGGAGTATTCAAACATTACGGGATTCTTTTTCCTATTCATCTGCATTAATTTACATTTATCTATATTTAGAGTTAGCTACCATTCTTTACACCAATCACAAATCGTGTCCAAGTCATCTTGTATCCTCCTACAGTCACTCAACGACGACACCTTCCCGTACACCACAGCATCATCAGCAAACAGCCGCACATTGCTATCCACTCTATCTATCCACCCTATCCAAAAGATCATTTATCTAGATAGAAAACAACAGCGGACCTACCACACTTCCCTGGGGCACTCCAGACGATACCCTCACCTCCGATGAACACTCACCATCGAGGAAAACATACTGGGTTCTGTTACTTAAGAAGTCTTTGAGCCACTCACATACTTGGGAACCAATCCCATACGCTCGTTCCTTACTTAGGAGTCTGCAGTGGGGCACCGAGTCAAACGCTTTCCCTAAGTCAAGGAATGTGGCATCCGTCTGATACCCTTCACCCATGGATTCGGAAGATATCCTGTGAACCAAGAGCTAACAATTACAAACTACTTAAATTGGAACGACCACATAAATAATGTTGTAGTTACAGAGGACCAAAGACTGCGTGCTATTGGCACAACACTTAAAAAATGCAACAGGTCTACTAAAGAGACTGCCTACACTTCCCTTGTCCGACTTCTGTAGTACTGCTGCGCGGTACGGGTATCCCTACCAGATAGTGTTGACGGAAGACATCGAAAAATTTCAAAATTTCAAACTATATATATTCAACATCTGTCCTTCAAGTGTAACGAACGAGTAACGGAGTTTATATTTCATACCTGCCACAGCACATTTGTGTTCGTGGGGTTTCTATTCCAATATATATATATATATATATATATATATATATATATATATATATATATATATATATATACTATTAATGAATTGCTTATGCATGTTGGTGAAGGCGGATCGCTCTCCAATTGTACCTCCATTTTTCCGTTTGTTTAACTGGGTGTACCAAAGCTCTCACGTCCGCACTGATTTTCGACGATGTTATAACTTGCGCTAGGGACCGCATCTACCTTCTTTCGAAGTTAGCAGGCAACTACGCTGTTATGCGGCGGCTCGTTTCGGCCCATTCAGCATCTGTCCTTCAACTGTAACGAGCGACTAACGGAGTTTATATTTCATACCTACCACAGCACATTTGTGTTCGTGGGGTTTCTATTCTAATTCGAACGTTTGACTAACGCTATACGTATTCGGAATATCGTTTCTCCGTCTTCCGTTAACTATACGTGGTTAACATTATGAAGACAATTAATAACATTTGTGAAATACAACTTTGTTTGCGGAAAACATAATGATGTTCCAAGTTGCCAGTTTTTCCACGACAAACGACTCTCAACAACTTATTATATGCATAATTGTTGCTACTGATTGCCGGGAATTATATATATATATATATATATATATATATATATATATATATATATATATGTGTGTGTGTGTGTGTGTGTGTGTGTGAATATACACACATTTGAATTACAAAAAACAAATACAAAAAAAAAGTAGCATGGCGCGAGATTCAATCCGGTGACCTTCGGATTTCGAACCGGAGAGCTTACCGCTGCGCCACGACGCTGTAGAAAAATATTAATCGTAGAGAGTATTTCTCCGCAACGGTTTCTTTTAACTGTCGATTTTCTCGGCAACGGCTGAGAAGTGCATCTTGGTGCTTTGCCACATTACACCTCTGGCCATGAGCTTTTATTATGCGCAGTATGAATCGAATCTGAATTTCACAATTGGCGGCCTCCCCTTGTTAGTCACTATTTTCACAGTAATCACGTAAAGTTCGTTTTGTTTACATATCGCGGCCAGGCCTAACTTTTGAGCTTTCAGATTAAACTTCATACCGCAATTTTAAGTGCATTTACTGATAGTTTAGTGTGCTAAATACGTTTGCTGCCCCTTTATATCTGTAGAGTATCGTCATCTCTTAAGTAATTTACAGTAGAAAACATCTGAACAACTGTTTACATAGTCGAGAGTAGGCCTAATTTTTCGTACACGTATTTTCATTGTTTTCCGGTAACTTAATTGTCTTTCTGTTACTAAAATCGATTTGTACCATGAGTGTAAAGTGCCTGACGTGCCGTAGAATCGTTAGCTCCGGGGTCTTGTGTGATGGAAGTAGTAACTTTTTCCATTGGGGCGATTGTAGTGGCGTTGGAATTGGGAAAATGAGCGAGACTCATCAGTGGTTCTGTAGACTATGCAGTAGAGATAGAAAGATTGTGGAACAGGAGGGGAAAATTGCTGCCCTTCAGGCTGAGTTAGATGAGGCTAGGCGAGAACTGGGCAGGTTAAGGTGGGAGAAGGGTAAACAGGGGTGGGAGTGGCAACAGGCATAAGGAACAGGCCAAGAAATTCCTCTGACAGCTTTGTTATTAATGTACAAAATAGGTTTCACCTGTTGTCTCAGTCAGAAACTGATGAGCCTCTCACAGAAGTAGGTGTAGACAGGACTCAACAAGCTTTCAGCAGCAAATTGAATAAGAATGTAGGGAAGTCTGCAAAGAGAAAGAAAGTCTTGTTGCTAGGTAGTTCGCATGCTAGGGGTGTGGGCCAACTTCTGCAGGATGAATTAGGGTCAAAATACCAGGTCACATGGTTTTTCAAACCTAGTGCTGGACTGGGGCAGGTTACAGAGGATTCAGGTTCACTATGTAGAGGCTGTACTAAGGAAGATACCGTGGTTATTGTGGTTGGGCCGGGCAACAGTATTGACAGAGATCCGGGGTACAGCACAGAGTGTGACCTGGCAAAGATTGCGTCAACATCGAGTCATACCAGTGTTGGGTTTGTGTCGGTTCTGGAGCGCCACGACAGACCTCATTTGAGCTCTTCTGTCAGGAGAGTTAATTTGGAGTTGGAACGGCTACTTGGATCTGGTGCAGAGTCTCACATTGGTGTGGTTCCTGTTGATTCACTCTGTAGGTGGGACTATACTAGACATGGCCTACACCTCAACAAGAAAGAGAAGGCTAAACTGGCTGGACGGATAGCAGGAAATTTAAGGGGGGAGGAACTACATCTCATGGTGGAAACTCTTTTGTAGTGTAAGATCAGTGTCCAGTGGGAAACTCAGCCAGCCAAGTACTAAAGATGTTTAAAAAAGTTCAAGATACTCACATAAGTAAAGTGAAAAATAATGTTAGTTGTTGTTGTTGTTGTGGTCTTCAGTCCTGAGACTGATTTGATGCAGCTCTCCGTGCTACTCTATCCTGTGCAAGCTTCTTCATCTCCCAGTACCTACTGCAACCTACATCCTTCTGAATCTGCTTAGTGTATTGATCTCTTGGTCTCCCTCTACGATTTTTACCCTCCACGCTGCCCTCCAATGCTAAATTTGTGATCCCTTGATGCCTCAAAACATGTCCTACCAACCGATCCCTTCTTCTAGTCAAGTTGTGCCACAAACTTCTCTTCTCCCCAATCCTATTCAATACCTCCTCATTAGTTACGTGATCTACTCACCTTATCTTCAGCATTCTTCTGTAGCACCACATTTCGAAAGCTTCTATTCTCTTCTTGTCCAAACTGATTATCGTCCATGATTCACTTCCATACATGGCTACGCTCCATACAAATACTTTCAGAAACGACTTCCTGACACTTAAATCTATACTCGATGTTAACAAATTTCTCTTCTTCAGAAACGCTTTCCTTGCCATTGCCAGTCTACATTTTATATCCTCTCTACTTCGACCATCATCAGTTATTTTACTCCCTAAATAGCAAAACTCCTTTACTGCTTTAAGTGTCTCATTTCCTAATCTAATCCCCTCAGCATCATCCGATTTAATTTGACTACATTCCATTATCCTCGTTTTGCTTTTGTTGATGTTCATCTTATATCCTCCTTTCAAGACACTGTCCATTCCGTTCAACTGCTCTTCCAAGTCCTTTGCTGTCTCTGACAGAATTACAATGTCATCGGCAAACCTCAAAGTTTTTATTTCTTCTCCATGGATTTTAATACCTACTCCGAATTTTTCTTTTGTTTCCTTTACTGTTTGCTCAATATACAGATTGAATAACATCGGGGAGAGGCTACAACCCTGTCTCACTCCTTTCCCAACCACTGCTTCCCTTTCATGCCCCTCGACTCTTATAACTGCCATCTGGTTTCTGTACAAATTGTAAATAGCCTTTCGCTCCCTGTATTTTACCCCGGCCACCTTCAGAATTTGAAAGAGAGTATTCCAGTTAACATTGTCAAAAGCTTTCTCTAAGTCTACAAATGCTAGAAACGTAGGTTTGCCTTTTCTTAATCTTTCTTCTAAGATAAGTCGTAAAGTCAGTATTGCCTCACGTGTTCCAACATTTCTACGGAATCCAAACTGATCTTCCCTGAGGTCCGCTTCTACCAGTTTTTCCATTCGTCTGTAAAGAATTCGCGTTAGTATTTTGCAGCTGTGACTTATTAAACTGATAGTTCGGTAATTTTCACATCTGTCAACACCTGCTTTCTTTGGGATTGGAATTATTATATTCTTCTTGAAGTCTGTGGGTATTTCGCCTGTCTCATACATCTTGCTCACCAGATGGTAGAGTTTTGTCATGACTGGCTCTCCCAAGGCCATCAGTAGTTCTAATGGAATGTTGTCTACTCCCGGGGCCTTGTTTCGACTCAGGTCTTTCAGTGCTCTGTCAAACTCTTCACGCAGTATCATGTCTCCCATTTCATCGTCATCTACATCCTCTTCCATTTCTATAATATTGTCCTCAAGTACATCGCCCTTGTATAAACCCTCTATATACTCCTTCCACCTTTCTGCCTTCCCTTCTTTGCTTAGAACTGGGTTGCCATCTGAGCTCTTGATATTCATACAAGTGGTTCTCTTCTCTCCAAAGGTCTCTTTAATTTTCTTGTAGGCAGTATCTATCTTACCCCTAGTGAGACAAGCCTCTACATCCTTACATTTGTCCTCTAGCCATCCCTGCTTAACCATTTTGCACTTCCTGTCGATCTCATTTTTGAGACGTTTGTATTCCTTTTTGCCTGCTTCATTTCATCAAAATATTGGTGGATTGAAGAATAAAATTGATGAGCTTCTGCTTAGTTTAAAAGATATAGAAACTGAGTATGTAATAAATGTACTATGCCTGTCTGAGCATCACATTTTCACTGATATGCAGAAGGTTAGCATCAATGGGTACAAATTAGCTGCACATGTAAGTAGAGATAATATGATGAGAGGAGGAGTTGCCATATATGTCAAAAGCTTCCACAGTGTACGAAATTTAGAAACTAAAAATTTTGTGTAGAGAAACATATGGAAGCATGTAGGTTAGGGTTAGGTTAGTGTTGTTTAACGTCCCGTCGACAACGAGGTCATTAGGGACGGAGCGCAAGCTCGGGTTAGGGAAGGATGGGGAAGGAAATCGGCCGTGCCCTTTCATAGGAACCATCCCGGCATTTGCCTGAAACGATGTAGGGAAATCACGGAAAACCTAAATCAGGATGGCTGGAGACGGGATTGAACCGTCGTCCTCCCGAATGCGAGTCCAGTGTGCTAACCACTGCGCCACCTCGCTCGGTTGGAAGCATGTACCACTGAACTTAAACTAAATGATTGCACTTTCATAATTGTAACAGTGTATAGGTCCCCCTCAGGGAATTTCCAGCTGTTTCTAGAAAACTTGGATGCTTTGTTGTGCTATCTGTCAGACAGGGGGAAGCAAATTATCATTTGTGGGGATTTCAATGTTGATTCCCTGAAAGAGTGTAATAGGAAGAATGACCTTGTATTATTACTCAGTTCTTTCAATTTCAGCTCCGTCATTGATTTTCCTACTCGGATAACAAAGAACAGCAGGACATTGATAGATAACTTTTTTATAGACCATGATAAGTTTAAGGACATAAATGCTTATCCTGTTGAGAATGGTCTTTCAGATCATGATGCACACCTAGTTACAGTACATGACATAGCTCCATGCAGTATATCAAATCATACATTCAGAGCAGTGTGTTCAATTAACAATATAAATATTGCAAACTTCAGGGAAAGCCCACAGCAGCTAGACTGGGATGAAGTGTATAAGGAACCCGATGCAAACTTGAAATATAACTTATTTCACGATACATTTTTAAGGGTATTTGAAAATTGTTTTCCCAACATATAAAAAACCTTGTCTAACTAAAGGAATAAGAATATCTTGCAACCGTAAAAAGTCCAGAAGCATGTGTATCATGTCTGAGATCAGTAACTCTAATAATAAAATTAAAGCAATTTGGAATATTATTGAAAGGGAAACAGGGCAACCAAGAGCACACGAAGACTTTAGTGCCATAAAAATGAATGACAAGTGTACTAACAAACAATCAGAAATTGAAAATATTTTCAATAATCATTTTTTAAATGTTGTGGAGAAAATAGGATCTAGATCTTCACCAGAAGAGGCAAGGCTACTAATAGAAGAGGCCATACCTGTGCAGTTTGAAACAACTGTAATTCCACCAACCTCTCCCTCTGAAATCAGTAAAATAATAAACTCACTGAAAAGTAAAAGCTCTTACGGAAGTGAAGGCATTTCCAGCAAGGTACTTAAAGTTTGTTCCCCACAGATGAGTAGGATACTCAGCCACGTATGTAATAGCTCTTTGGAGCAGGGTGTTTTCCCCGATAGACTGAAATACACCATTGTAAAACCATTGCATAAAAAGGGGGATACATTTTTGAGAAAGTAATGTATTCAAGAGTAGCCTCCCATATTTCTAAAAATAAAGTACTAACAAAATGTCAGTTTGGTTTTCAGAAAGGCTTTTCAACAGAAAATGCTATATACGCTTTCACTTACCAAATATTAAATGCTCTGAATAACCAGACATCACCCATTGGTATTTTTTGTGATCTCTCAAAGGCCTTTGATTGTGTAAATCACGGAATTCTTTTGGATAATCTGCATCATTAAGGTTTGAACGGGGGCAGTGCACAAATGGTTTAATTCATACTTAACTGGAAGAAAGCAGAAAGTTGAAATAAGTGGTTCATGTAATGTTAAAACAACAGCTGATTCCTCAAAGTGGGGGGGGGGGGGCTATCAAGTACGGGGTCTCACAGTGTTCAGTCTTAGGTCCTTTACTGTTCTTGATATATATTAATGACTTACCATTCCACATTGATGAAGATGCAAAGTTAGTTCTTTTTGCTGATGATACAAGAATAGTAATAACATCCAAAAACCAAGAACTAAGTGATGTACTTGTAAATGTTGTTTTTCACAAAATTATTAAGTGGTTCTCAGCAAACGGACTCTCTTTAAATTTTGATGAAACACAGTATATACAGTTCTGTACAGTATATGGCACAACTCCAGTAATAAATATAGACTTTGAACAGAAGTCTGTAGCTAAGGTAGAATTTTCAAAATGTTTAGGTGTGTTCATTGATGAGAGGTTAAACTGGAAGCAACACATTGATGGTCTGCTGAAACGTCTGAGTTCAGCTACGTATGCTATTAGGGTTATTGCAAATTTTGGTGATAAGAATCCCAGTAAATTAGCTTACTATGCCTACTTTCATTGACTGCTTTCGTATGGCATCATATTCTGGAGTAATTCATTGTTGAGTAGAAAAGTATTCATTGCTCAAAAACGTGTAATCAGAATAATTGCTGGAGCCCACCCACATTCATCCGGCAGACATCTGTTTAAGGATCTAGGGATACTCACAGTAACCTCACAGTATATATATACACTTATGAAATTTGTTGTTAATACTCCAACCCAGTTCAAAAGTAATAGCAGTGTGCACCAGGAGAAAGGATGATCTTCACTATGGCACAGAAAGGGGTAAGTTACGCTGCCACAAAAGTCTTTGGTCACCTACCAAACAGCATCAAATGCCAGACAGATAGCCAACTAACATTTAAAAATAAATTAAAAGAATTTCTATACGACAACTCCTTCTACTCATTGGCTGAATTTTTAGATATAAATTAAGGGAAAAAAACCAACTTAAACATTAGTGTCATGCAATATTTTGTGTAATGTAATATCTTGTACAGACATCTTTTATTAACCTGACACGTTCCACATCATTACGAAGTGTCGTATTCATGATCTATGGAACAAGTATTAATCTAATCTAATCTAACGAGTGGACACGCAACGTAGTTTGTACACGTGTACAGAATTGCTGTTTTCATATTACCAAGGTAAACATGTATGAACTAAATCACAGTTTACTTTTAGTTTAATCAAACAACGATAAAATAAACTAGCTTTGTATGAGATAAATCACTGTTTAACACTCGAGCGTGTGCGACTACGTATAAAGTGCGCCAATCACCTGGACCGATCCAGTGCTGTTTTACAATTGCGAGCGCGTACCCATTCATTCAGTATTGCTTCCACTGACACAATGATAAGTTGTGCTTTCATACAGCCAAGTGCGCTGCAGTGAGCCATACAAATTATAAATACGGATGTACGTACGTACCCTGTGTGTATGTATGTATGTTCCACATTTCCTTCTAAACCACTGAAACGATTTCAAGCAAATTTTGGACACATATCACTTCAAGGCTGGAAGAAATCAATGCGAGGGTTAAGAGCCACCCAACTATCAAAGGAATGAAGGTGAAAAAGCAATGTAGCCCACGAAGCGAAAATACCTATAACTTAGGCATCTACTATTTGAGAATGGGTACAAAAAAATGTTCAAATGTGTGTGAAATCCTATGGGACTTAACTGCTAAGGTCATCAGTCCCTAAGCTTACACACTACTTAACCTAAATTATCCTAAGGACAAACACACAGACCCATGCCCGAGGGAGGACTCGAACCTCCGCCGGGACCAGCGGCACAGTCCATGACTGCAGCGCCTTAAACCGCTCGACTAATCCCGCGTGGCAGGATGGATGCACTTAGAGATTTACATACAACTAAATTTACACTTAATTTCAAAATTTGCGAAACTTTTCTTGCTGATGACTCGCACAAAATGATGAAAGGAGGACAGTTCATTTTAACTGTTCATGCAGTGAAACTTTCACATGAAGTATTACTTTTTATTTATTACTTATTTACGATCAACTGTATTCGTGACACATTTTGCAGACAGTATTCACATATACCACTGAATCTATCAGAAAAATTATATCGTTGTACGACACTTGTTTCAGGAGATACGACTTTATAAACGCTGAATGCGTGAAAGACTACCGCATTATGCAAGACGTTTAAATTTATTATCTCTAACTCTATTCTCAACACTTTTTGCCGAGAGTATCCACACTACTTGCTAATGTACCTACAAAAACATATCACTGTGCGACTCACATTTCAGGAGATATGACATCAAATCGTGAGCTGCGGGAGAAAACTGCCACCTTGTGCATGACGTTTTAATTTATTACTTCTTTACTGCTAAATCTATTCGCGAGACATTTCGCAGACAGCAGGCACGTATACCATTGGATGCGCCTGGAAAATTATACCTTTTTACATCACACAGTTCGGGAGATACGATGTCAAGAACATTGAGCAGCGTGAAAATGAAACTGCAGGTCGAAATTCGCTAGGTATACGAGTGAAATATGTGCAGAAATACCCGTGTAATATGTTGAATATGTGTGAAATATAGTTCACACGTGCGTGTGCGAGCAACGCAATAGGTAAGAAGCTCATCCTAAGCCCCTGGAACGATTTAAATCTAATATGTTTCACATATTGGCTACGATCTGGAAGGAAATACTGCCGCAGTAAGAACCACCAGACTACTATTGGGGTGAGTGTGATAACGTGCAGAGAGAAGGGAGATCGAGGATGTGGACAGACACCAAGGGTGAAGGAGATGACAAGCACAGACAGGAGAAGGAGGAGGAGGAGGAGGAGGAGGAGGAAGAGATGGGTGGAGATAGAGGAGGGAGAAATGTATAGAGAGAGGAGAGAGGGTGACACGGACAGAGAAAGGAAAGGGTTGGAGATGAACAGGGAGAGTTGGAGGAGGAGATAGAGAGAGAGGAAAAGAGTAGATGGGCTAATAGAAAATTGGAATAAAGAAATACCCGGACAACGTCGGCTCTCTCAGCTAGTATAGAATAACGAGATAGTGTGCAACCTTCGTATAAACGTACGCCACGTGCCCTGTCGTATTCCTTCACTTGTAAATCGTTACTTTTTAAGAGCAGCAAAATGTAACATGTAACGAGCGGGTTCTTGTCACTGTATGCAGGACGAGATGAAAACTAACCGGTAACGAGTTCGGACATGTCCGAAAGAACAGACACTATTGATGACCTGCAGCCGTCTAGAACTAAATTAGAATTACATATTAATACCTTCAGCTGCTGACGGGCGTTGATATATATCAACGGGGACAGGTGAAAAAGTGTGCCCCGACCGGGACTCGTAAGCGGGATCTCCTGATTACATGGCAGACGCACTATCCATCTGAGCGACCGAGGCCACAGAGGATAGTGCCAGTGCTCGGACTATCTCGCGCACGCTTCCCGCGAGACCGACATTCTCATCTTACATGTGCACACACTACATTCGTAGTGTCCCTACCGAACTCACTCATTACTCGTGGACGACATTCTTACCAAGTCGCATAAGAGTTCGGGTAATATGTGTGCATCCGAACAAAACAGAGAGAGAGAACATTGAGAGCGTTGTGTAGTGACACTACGAATGTAGTGTGTGTGGACATATAAGGTTAGAATGTGGGTCTTGCTGGAAGCAGTGACGCTTTCCTCTGTGCCCTCGGTGGCTCAGATGGATAGTGCGTCTGCCATGAAAGCAGGAGATCCCGGGTTCGGGTCCCGGTCGGGGCAGACATTTTCACCTGTCTCCGTTGATATATATCAACGCCCGTCAGCAGGTGAAGGTATTAACACAAAATTCTAATTTTGTTATAGACGGCTGCAGGTCATCAATAATGTCTGTTCTTTCGGACATGTCCGAAAGAACAGACACCATATTGATACTGGTAACGAGTTTGGTTGGCTATTCAACGAGCATCTAGGGTGTAACGCGATACCAGACATCGAAAATGATGACGACCCTGTGAGAGAAGTGGAACTTATCAAACAAACTGACCATGATTCAGTTCCTGAACAAGAACACGATGATGGCCGTGAACAGTCATTCTCTATCGGTGATGTGTGATGAGCAGTAGAAGATTTCTGTTCCTTTTACGTTGTATCCGTTTTTACGACAAGAGCACAGGACTAGAAAGAACAGCAAGTGATAATTTCGCTGCATTAAGGCAGAACTAGATGAAGTTGTGATGAACCGTAACGACACTTACGGTGAATGCAAATTTGTAATAGAAGAACGGTGGTACGCTTTCCGGGGTTGCTGCTCTTTTGCTTAGTATATCCCGAACAAACCGGCGAATGATGGCTTAAAGAGCTTGGATTTAGTTGCGGGTAAAACATTCTTCACAAGTAACATTCAAGTGTATTGCGGGAATCGTCGGACACAAACTACAGGACCATACGATGCTTCTCGTTCTCATTTTGATGTTGTAGGAAGGCTTGCTACTGACATAGACTGGTCTGGGAGAAACTTCTCCACAGATAACTGGTACAACAGCAATTCCTCAGTTACCTCCTAGTTAAAAAGAAAAGAAAGAAAGAACGGCTAGCATGCATCGGTAGAGCGAGAGAAAACAAACGCGAGGTTCCACAAGAAGTTTTGCCTTAGAGCGTGGGGCTGTCCATGTTCTCGTTGGTACGGAAAATATTCATTTTTACTACTTTCAACTAAGCACGGCTTAGAAACCGTTGACGACGCTACAATTCAACCAGAGATAGTTTTGTGTTAGAAGGTAAGAAAAGAAGGAGTCGACGCAATCGAGCAGCTGGGATGGGCGTATTCCGTCACACGGGTGACAAGAAAATGGTTATTGGCCGTATTCTGTGTTCTACTGGATATAGCAGGAATCAATACCCATACCATGCAAATGAGGTCAAACAAATTAGGAGTTGTAGGATTTTCTTCAAAGACTTGGCGTTTTACCTTCTGAAGCCTCAGCTAGTGGAAAGACATAGGGACTAATGACCTCAGCAGTTGAGTCCCATAGTGCTCAGAGCCATTTGAACCATTTTTTTGGTGCCATGTCCTGCACTGACGCAGGGTCGGCATTGTTAGCAACGGATTTGCCAAGGTTAGAATGAAGGGGTGGCCAGATGCCCTTCCTGCCGCCATCCCGTACCCCTGGGATGGAACTTGTGCACCCCAACTGTCTGCGTCTAGTGTAATTCATGGAATAGTGCGAATGTGTTCAGATGTCGGCGAGTCGTGTAACTGAGGCGGAACGTGGGGACCAGCCCGGTATTCACCTAGCGGGACGTGGAAAACCGCCTAAAAACCATATCCAGGCTGGCCCGCGCACCATCCCTCGTCGTTAATCCGACGGGCGGATTCGATCCGTGGCCGGCCCGCCTACCCGAGTCCAAGAAGCAGCGCGTTATTACTGGAACTGTCTATGTCATTTTATATTGTGATGAAACCGTGTTGAGTAGTAAGTACTTAAGAAAAGTGTTGGGCTAGACTAATATAAGTCAGCCGCGGCAACAAACTGACATAACGGGAGCTTATTCAGTTACTGTTTAACTGAACCCCCTCATTCCCGCTGAAAATTTTGTGTTCACGTGTGTGAATGTGAACCTCTCGGGTCTTCAGCAGCCTACTGGTGCTGAGATAACGCGCTGCTTCGACGAGTGTCATACCCATCATCTTCTGACAAATCCCAACATCTCAACTCCGCCGACCGGATGGAAAATCGAGAACTTTTCATCGAGGTGTCCATACGCCTCGCGTTCTGAGGCGTAAATTTTCATTTTCCACGGGTGCCGGTGGTTCAAGTATTCGTTGTGAGACGAGGAGGAGCAACCTCACCTGCGACCACCATGTCCAGATAGGTCATCTCCTGTACGGCTTCGTACGTCACCTCCCCGCCGTGTCTACAGAGCACGCTGTCGACTTCAGACCTGAGGCGGTCCTGCACGTCGGGGTTGACTGCCAACTCGTGGATGCAGAAGCTCATTGTCGTGGAAGACGTCTCGAAACCGGCCACGAAGAAGACGAAGCACTGTGCAGCGAACAGGTCGTCTGTGAAGGCTGCAACAACGTAGACCAACGTTAGTCTGGTAGAGCTCTACACTGCGCTCAGTCACTTGCTCTCAGAAAATAAACTGAAGCAGTGGGAACCATAAGGGCCCAAACCACAGCAACAAAGTTTTGATAAAAATAAATGTTTGTGAAAAAGAAATTTACGGACAAACGGTCAATCTCTCAGGTCTGAATTATCTTTTAATAAAGTCTCAACAATCTATACTTCCTGTGAAGAAATAATTTACCCGTTTTATGTTCAGATATATTAATTACACTACAGGCAATTAAAATTGCTACACCACAAAGATGATGTGCTACAGACGCGAAATTTAACCGATAGGAAGAAGATGCTGTGATATGCAAATGATTAGCTTTTCAGAGCATTCACACAAGGTTGGCGCCGGTGGCGACACCTACAACTTGCTGACATGATAAAAGTTTCCAACGGCTTTCTCATACACAATCAGTAGTTGACTGGCGTTGCCTGCTGAAACGTTGTTGTGGAGCCTCGTGTAAGGAGGAGAAATGCGTTCCATCACGTTTCCGACGTTGATAAAGGTCGGACTGTAGCCTATCGCGATTGCGGTTTATCGTATCGCGACATTGCTGCTCACGTTGGTCGAGATCCAATGACTGTTAGCAGAATATGGAATCGGTGAGTTCAGGAGGGTAATACCGAACGCCGTGCTGGATCCCAACGGCCTCGTATCACTAGCAGTCGAGATGACAGGCATCTTATCCGCATGGCTGTAACGCATCGTGCAGCCACGTCTCGATCCCTGAGTCAACAGATGGGGACGTTTGCAAGACAACAACCATCTACAGGAACAGTTCTACGACGTTTGCAGCAGCATGGACTATCAGCTCGGAGACCGTGGCTGTGGTTACCCTTGACGCTGCATCACAGACAGGAGCGCCTGCGATGGTGTACTCAACGACGAACCTAGGTGCACGAATGGCAAAACGTCATTTTTTCGGATGAATCCAGGTAGCGTTTACAGCATGATGATGGTCGCATCCGTGTTTGGCGACATCGAGGTGAACGAGCATTGGAAGCGTGTATTCGTCATCGCCATACTGGCGTATCACCCTGGGTGATGGTATGGGGTGCCATCGGTTGCACGTCTCTGACGCCTCTTGTTTGCATTAACGGCACTTTGATCAGTGGACGTTGCATTTCAGATGTGTTACGACCCGTGGCTCTAACCTTCATTCGATCCCTGCGAAACCCTACACTTCCGGAGAATAATGTACGACCGCATGTTGCAGTTTCTGTACGGACCTTTCTGGATCCAGAAAATGTTCGACTGCTGCCCTGGCCAGCACATTCTCCAGATTTCTCACCAACTGAAAACGTCTGGTCAATGGTCGCCGAGCAACTGGCTCGTCACAATACGCCAGTCAGTATTCTTGATGAACTGTGGTATCATGTTGAAGCTACATGGGCAGCTGTACCTGTACACGTCAACCAAGCTCAGTTTGACTCAATTCCCAGGCGTATCAAGGCCGTTATTACTGCCATAGGCTGTTGTTCTGGGTTCTGATTTCTCAGGATCTATGCACCCAAATTGCGTGAAAATGTAATCGCATGTCAGTTGTAGTATAATATATTTTTCCAATGAATACCCGTTTATCATTTGCATTTCTTATTGGTGTAGCAATTTTAATGGCCGGTAGTGTAGTATTCAATATAATATTTATATTTAATGTTAATTCACAATATTTCCCTATAATGACTACTGGCAATAGTGCTGTTGATAGTTGTTAAGTTCGCAGTTAGTATGAAACTAAAATCAGAACGTAAGGGACGGATAATAAATGCAGCACACAAACACTCACACACAGTTATGACGTATTACGGTTCCATGTCTAAGACATGTCTGGAAGCGCCCCAGATACCACTGGGAGACCGTACGGCTGGGGAGAAGTGGTCTGGAGTACCATTTCTTCTGTCATCAGGACCCCTTTGGTTGTCATCCGCCTCACCCTTCCAGTACAGCTGTACCTCTACGATATTCTGCGTCCCGTTCTGTCGCCCTTCGTGGTAAACTATCCTGGGTTTACATTTCAGCAAGATAATGCCCGCCCGTACACAGCGATAATTTCTACCTCTAGTCTTCGTGCTTGCAGGCCCTACGTTGGCCAGCAAGGTCACCGGATCTCTCATCAGCTCGCAGAGTTTGGAGTATTATGCACAGAACCCTTCAACCAGGTCTGGATTCTGACGATCTAACGCGCCAATTGGACAGAAATTAACTCGGTGTCCCTCAGGGCATCCGACAACTCTGCCAGTCAATGCTAAGTCAAATATTTGCTTCCAATAGGGGCAAATGTAGACCAACGCTTTGAAGCTCTTTCTCTTGCGTATATGTCTTACAATGCCATCGTTATGCGGAAACATGACAATAATGACTTTATGTCAACACTTATGTTGTACTAGAAATTACAGCCATGTGATTTTTGTATTTAAATGTGTCTTGCGTACGGTGGCCACTATTTAGGTTGCACCTGATCCAAGCGCAACTTGTTTTCCTGTACATTTGGCTCACACTGTCTTAAGGAAAAGTCACGGAATATTGTAACGTATGTATTTAGCATATAATACGAGTAATGAGCACGCGATTCGATAGTTATTGCCTCATGTAATGACAAAGGTTATGGGCAGATTGTTCACCCATCCATATTTCAGTTCCAAATAAGCTCCACACAAATACTTCAAGAAAAGACTTCATAAGTTTTAAATTCATATTCGGCTTACCGTATTGCTCTTTTGCAGGAAATCTTTCCTTGCTATTCTCAGACTGAATTGGTGTATCTTCTGTCGGCCTCAGTTGTTTTGCTCGGCCGTCAAAACTCGTCTGATACTTTCAGGATCTGATTTTGTAATCTAATACCCCAGCATTATCTGAATTAATTAGATCACAATGTTTCACTTTTGTTGATGAGCATCTTATAACCTATGTTCAGGACACTACGTATTCCGTTAAACTGATCTACGACATCCTTTGCAGGCTCTGACAGAAATACAACGTAATCGGGAAACTTAAATATTTTGGTTTCTTCCCCTTTATCCTTAAATCTATTTCCCAACAGATGTTTTGTTTCCCCTGCTGTTTGATTTACCGCAAGATTCAATAACAGACTGTCTCATTGCATTCTCAACTACTAGTTCCCTTGCTTCTTTCAACTTTTACAACTTCAGTCTGAGTTCTGTATAACCTGTAGGTAACCATAGCCTCCCTGAATTTTCTGCCTAATATCGTCAGAATATCAAAGAGACTATTGCCGTTAACAGTTTTCATGGAAAGATGTTCAAATGTGTGTGAAATCTTATGGGACTTAACTGCTAAGATCATCAGTACCTAAGCTTACACACTACTTGGTCTAAATTACCCTAAGGACAAACACACACACCCATGCTCGAGGGAGGACTCGAACCTCCGCCGCACAGTCTATGATTACAGCGCCTTAGACCGCTCGGATAAACCCGCGCGGCTTTCATGGAAAGAAAAATCAGTTTCCTGCACGCCTTGCGACGTGTTGTTGATGACTTGCGTATACTTACTGAAGTCGATGTCCGGCGAGTGAGCGACCTTTTTCCCAGTGTCTGCACTTTCGTGGTCGGGTTGCACCTGTCCCTTCTCCTGCAGCTCCAGCAACAGGTTGACGAAGTCGTTCCTCGCCACGGCGTTCTTCTTGCGGTAGTCCACTGTGTCACGCACGACACCCATGAAGAAGCGTTCACACTCCGGACTTACAGAATTTATGTGCAGGAGGTAACCAATGCGCACCTGAAACACGGCGTTCAGTTATTACGTCAGAGGCGTAAAGTACATTCACTGTTTCTTTAATATCGACGGCTTGAGGCATAAAGAAAGATGCGTCGAGTGACAACGAGGCGCCATTTTATTATTTTATTCACGATGGCTTGACAAAACCACAGCTGTTTTCGTAATTATCAGTGACATAGAAATCTGTAACGGGCCGTATTGTTAACAGATGGCTTCGAGACGTTGTTCGCAGTCTGGACATCGTTCACCTTGGATAACGTAGATGAAGGTGGTTTTTTTAGTATGTAAAGTACTTATCTTCCTAAGATAAAAATACACTCATGCTTATAAATTAAGGATAATTGCAGAATGTGGTGACACACAACGTGGTACTACACTAATCTGGCGCTAATAGCATAGGCACATAGGTAACACACACGACACGGATTTGTAAATACTCGGTACTGAAGTTGAGAAAAGCATCCCGAAACACACGTCGTACAAAACTGCAGTTTCCTGCGCATGTACCCCTACATCAATATGTGATATGATCACCGTGCACACGTACGCAGGCCGCACAACGGGTTGGCATACTCTGGATCAGGTGGTCGAGCAGCTGCTAGGGTACAGCCTCCCATTCTTGCACCAGTACCTGTCGGAGTTCCTGAAGTGTTGTAGGGGTTTGAAGACGTGCAGCGATACGTCGACCGAGAGTATCCCAGACGTACTTGATGGGGTTTAGGTCTGGAGAACAGGCAGGCCACTCCATTCGCCTGATATCTTCTGTTTCAAGATATTCCTAGACGATGGCAGCTCGGTGGGGCCGTGCGTTATCATCCATCAGGAGGAAGATGGGACCCACTCTACCCCTCAAAAGGCGGTCATACTGGTGCAAAATGACGTCCCGATACACCTGACCTGTTATAGTTCCTCTGTCAAAGCTATGCAGGCGTGTACGTGCACCAATGATAATCCCACCCCACACCATCAAACCACAACCTCCATACAGGTCCCTTTCAAGGACGTTATGGGGTTGGTATCTGGTTCCTGGTTCAAGCCAGATGAAAACCCGGCGAGAATCACTGTTCAGACTATACCTGGAGTCGTCCGTGAACATAACCTGGGACTACTGTTCCAACGAGCATGTTATGTGTCCTTGACACCAGGCTTTAAGGGGTCTCCTGTGACCAGGGGTCAGTGGAATGCACCTTGCAGGTCTCCGACCGAATAAACCGTGTCTTTTCAGTCGTCTGTAGACTGTGTGTCTGGAGACAACTGTACCAGTGGCTGCGGTAAGGTGCCGAGCAAGGCTACCTGCAGTACTCCGTGGTCGTCTGCGGGCACTGATGGTGAGATATCGGTCTTCTTGTGGTGTTGTACACTGTGGACGTCCCTTACTGTAGCGACTGGACACGTTTCCTGTCTGCTGGACTCGTTGCCATAATCTTGAGATCGGAGGGGCCGTGCTACGCCCTGCTGTGTTTGACCAGCCTCCAGTCGCCCTAGTATTCTACCCCTCATAACGTCATCAGTATGTGTTCTTTGAGCCATTTTCAACACACGGTCATCATTAGCACACCTGAAAACGTCTGCACACTTACTCGCTGCACCGTACTCTGACATTCACCAACACACCTCTGCGTATGTGGACTGCTGCCTGCGCCACCGTGCGACGACCACAGGTCAAATGCACCGCATGGTCATACCCCGAGGTGATTTAAACCCGCAAACTGCCGACCAGAGCGTTGTTTCACCATGTATCAGCATTATCCCTAATTTATGAGCATGAAATAAATGTGTACAAAATTCTCGGGGCTACGCCTCGAATAATTTTTGTTCCTCCAAATATATTGTGCCTGTCTGAGGGTCTTTTCCTCATTAATGTTGGTTTTCTCCTAGAAAATTTCAGGACGGAAACAAAATATTTGTGCTAAATGCAAACTTCATTAGGATAACTGTAACTGAAAACAGTCAAAACAGGCACGACGTATATCATGAAATACTAACAACAAATAATAGAAACTACTGTCATTTGAGATACATATCTTATATAGGGTGTGTAATTTCCATTAACCACATTTACTTTTCTCATTTGTGACTAGTATTAACACCACAAGGTAAGAAACTCACAAGAGAAAAAGCAGAAACAGTCAAGCACAAGAATCTGCGCACCACTGATTTCAGTCAAGTTTCCCATCCTAATCGGGGACCACACGGAAGTAATTCATATTAAAGCACTTCTGTTTTCGGATAGCATCGAAGTGAAATGTTTTGATGCGTGATCCGTTTAGGCCCACGTCAAATCCTTGGAATATTCGATAGTAAAGGTACATTATTTACAGATATACACAGATATTTTTGTCTATTGTTATCCCATATCCTCGAAATTCGACCAATTGTGTCAACGTCATACAAAAATAGCTGCGCATAACATGATGAACGACCATACGTAGAAATGAACCGACCTGATCCATGATAAAAAATTTCGTGTAGCCGAAAGTGACACATTCCACGTAAAAGTGTCTGACATTTCAGCCTCAAGACTGGCCATGGAAAATTCTGTGCTGTGGATGCCCGATCATTTGAAGTGAGTCCTTGATAAAGTGCGTTGAAAATAAATTTTGAACTGACGGCTGCAAATTAACATTTCACTTACGGCAACTTAATGTGAATGCTTTTCTGTGACATAAAATAACCTCAGGTGCGAAATGTTTTGGATTACAAAATCTGCTCTGCAAGTTCATCAAATTGTATTTATAAGTTTCAAAATTGTTTGAAACTAGGGTAAATGCACGTTTAAATGTATCTTTTATAATGGCAACAGAATTTGCACTATCGATGTCTACATTATTCTCTACGCAAAAATTGTGTCTGTCCTCTTTGTCTTGCAGCCCGACTGTCAGTGTTCTTCTCCGATGCATAGCCAAAAACGAATATAGTTTCCGTATAATGAGGGGAGTCTAGCTATCCAAAAAGGAGAAATGAAAAATTATGAACTCACTTCAAATTTTGTGATAAAAGCGGGAAATAAAATCAGAGTCACTTTCTTTTGCTCTTAAACAAAAGTAAAGCAAACAGAAATAACGTCAATAAACAACGCTGTGTAAAGTGTGTGTTCGCCCAAAGGCGTCGTTACTAAGATGTTTTGCTGCAGCATTGTAACTGCAAATGAATCATCTACAACATTTAAGGGCGAACGTCCCTCGACAGCGTTCTCACGGAACGTTAATTTCGTGTTTTATTTCTACCATAGCACTCGGCGCGTGCGGTAGAAGTTGGTAGCGGTGTGAGAGACAGAAAAGAACTTTTCTCATCCGTGTATCTCTGCGTCCTTTTACCTCTCTTAGCGCCATTTTACCTCTCTTACCTTTTCTTTCGTACACATCTATGGCAAAGTACCTTTCGAATGACATAAGCCTCATTTGACTCCTTGTACAATTAATATTACAAATTGGTACTTCAATTTTCTACGCTCACGTATTAGTATTAGGATGAAGCCCGAAACTATATGCGATACGATATTTCAGTGCCTGTGTTATTCCGAATTGCGATGCAATGTTCCTTCGGACATACATTCATGTCGGAAGGAACAGCCGTTGTGAAACACATGAAACGTATTCGCATATGGACCATCAGTTGTGTAATGGAATGATGAAATGAAAATTTGTGTCAGGCCTGGATTCGAACCCGGATTTCCCTCTTGTCACGAATGGGCGCCTTACCATCAGACTCTCCGAGCACCATTCAGTACGAGACCCATGGTTGACGACATATGGAAGGTTGGGTCTTGCCGAGAGTCATGTCTACCAACTCTCAGTTTCTTGATTCGATTCAGTTGAACATTCCTCTCTCTCTCTAGGGACTGAAACTACTCTCGCTTAGGTTTCAGTGTGTTCGATGAATTCCTTATCCGACAGCAAGGCGCTATGTCGCCGAGGTATCCAGAACTGTGGATGCTATCTATAAAAGTCTGCTACAGGCTATATCGCATTTCTGTGTTTGCTTGTATAAACAGCATGTTTCACGAGCACGGAAAGAGTTGGGACCAGTGTTGCCCAAGAACCATTTCCTGGATTGTAGGCTGCCATCTGCGATAACGCCTTGGCAGAAACGGCAGACTGAATCAATAGCACACACACACAGAGGTGTACACAAACTGCAACCGAAACCTTACATGGTACCGGTAGTGCATAAAGTGACCCATCCAGTCACTCTTGTTCGATGTCGGTACTGCAACCGCCTGTTGCCGACTGTCCAAGGAGCAGTTTTGTTCCAGAGACTCCGTTTTTCTTTTTCCGGATCAAGTATGACTACGTGATGTCGCAAAACTATATGCGATGATGTACTGGAAGGTGACCTGTTACAGCAAGAGCGTGAAACAGGGGTGTGTCATGGTCACGTGTGGTGTGCAATTACTGTAAAACCTCTTGCTAGAGTAGACTGATCGTTGTACACCTAAGCATAACTTCTGATAAGTTTGTGAACAATGAACTCCAACCATATTGTTAGAGAACGAGCAATCAACAAAACGACCTGCTATTATTCTTGGAGGACAATGCAGGAGGAGACACATCACGAATGTATGATTCTATTCATATTTCGCGGGTATTACCCTTCAACGGAAACACCTCGTAATACTGATGGTGTGTGCTCGTACTTTGTAGTGCATGGAACAACCATAGGTCTTTTTGTTTATTGCTCTTTCTGTCAGAAATTAGCTGCGGTGTATTGTTAACAAACATCAGAAATTTTGGTTTGGTGTAAGAATATCGGTCCAGTAATTGGTGTTACACTAACTACACACCTCATGTCACCATCACGTACTCCTGTTTCACGTTCTTGATATACAGGGTGTTACAAAAAGGTACGGCAAAACTTGGAAACACTCCTCACACACAAATAAAGAAAATATGTTACGTGCATACGTGTCCGGAAACGCTTCATTTCCATGTTAGAGCTCATTTTAGTTCCTCGATTCATCACCAGTTGGCCCAATTGAAGGAAGGTAATGTTGACTTCGGTGCTTGTGTTGACATGCGACTCATTGCTCTACAGTAATAGCATCAAGCACATCAGTACGTAGCAGCAACAGGTTAGTGTTCATCACGAACGTGGTTTTGCGGCTAGTGCAATGTTTACAAATGCGGAGTTGGCAGATGCCCATTTGATGTGTGGATTAGCACGGGGCAATAGCCGTGGCGCGGTACGTTTGTATCGAGACAGATTTCCAGAAAGAAGGAGTCCCGTCAGGAAGACGTTCGAAGCAATTGATCGACGTCTTAGGGAGCACGGAACATTCCAGCCTATGACTCGCGACTGGGGAAGACCTAGAACGACGAGGACACCTGCAATGGACGAGGCAATTCTTCGTGCAGTTGACGATAACCCTAATGTCAGCGTCAGGGAGGTTGCTGCTGTACAAGGTAACGTTGACCACGTCACTGTATGGAGAGCGGTACGGGAGAACCAGTTGTTTCCGTACCATGTACAGCGTGTGCAGGCACTGTCAGCAGCTGACTGGCCTCCACGGATACGCTTCTGCGAATGGTTCATCCAACAATGTGTCAATCCTCATTTCAGTGTAAATCTTCTCTTTGCGGGTGAGGCTTCATTCCAACGTGATCAAATTGTAAATTTTCACAATCAACATGTGTGGGCTGACGAGAATCCGCACGCAATTGTGCAATCACGTCATCGACACAGATTTTCTGTGAACTTTTGGGCAGGGATCGTTGGTGATGTTTGATTTGGCCCCATGTTCTTCCACCAACGCTCAGTGGAGCACGTTTTTATGATTTCATACGGGATACTCTACCTGTGCTGCTAGAACATGTGCCTTTACATGTACGACACAACATGTGGTTCATGCACGATGGAGCTCGTGCACATTTCAGTCGAAGTGTTCGCACGCTTCTCAACAACAGATTCGGTGACCGATAGATTGGTAGAGGCGGACCAATTCCATAGCCTCAGCGCTCTCCTGACCTCAACCCTCTTGACTTTCATTTATGGGGGCATTTGAAAGCTCTTGTCTACGCATCCCCGGTACCAAATGTAGAGACTCTTCGTGCTCGTATTGTGGACGGCTGTGATACAATACGCCATCTCCAGGGCTGCATCAGCGCATCAGGGATTCCATGCGACGGAGGGTGGATGCATGTATCCTCGCTAACGGAGGACATTTTGAACATTTCCTGTAACAAAGTGTTTGAAGTCACGCTGGTACGTTTTGTTGCTGTGTGTTTTTACTCCATGATTAATGTGATTTGAAGAGAAGTAATAAAATGAGCTCTAACATGGAAAGTAAGCGTTTCCGGACACGTGTCCACATAACATATTTTCTTTCTTTGTGTGTGAGGAATGTTTCCTGAAAGTTTGGCCGTACCTTTTTGTAACACCCTGTATAGTTAATGAGATTTTTCAGAACACCAGCGTCCATTGTTCTACGACAGCAAGCAGTCGTACTTGATCCAGAAAAAAGGGCCAGCTGCAATACCGACGTCGAGCAACAGTATCTAAATTGGCCAGTCTGTGCACTCCCGGTACTTTGTAAGGTTTCAGTTGGAGTTTTTGTAGATCTCCCTGAACAGGTACTACTGACGTCCCGACTATTTCCCCTAAAAACGACACGCCTCCTGCTAATGTCCGAGGAACGTGCCAAAGCGTTACCGGCGATCGGGGCACACTTTCGCGGTAGTGGTTCTCGCGCAATGCCAGACACAAATGTAATCGCTTTTACTGGCTTTCATTGTTCTGTAGCATTCCCTACGCACATTTATCTTTAAATTATTCAGTTAGGTGATGAAACACGAGTCAAGCCAAGAAGTCACGCCTGTCGAGGGATAGCATATTAGCAGGTTGACTGATACTATCTGTCTGATAGATAAAGGTGATAGGCAGCGATTTCCCAAGGTGTACTTATATCATTCAGCATCTAACGAAGAGCTGCTACAACATCGCATCATCACAAGAAGTGCAACAAGGTTAACTTATAAGAATATCTTAAGCTTTGATCAAGGCTCTGAACATTCTGCTTGGTGTCTGTTTGTTCTAAGTCGTGTCTCCCTACCACTTTCGCTCTGAGCGAGTTTTTTAGCGAATTGACTAGTTTGAACCTGGGACCTGTTGCTGGTAAGGAGACGCCAGACCGCACATGACATGTAGAATTCAGAAGAGTTCAGTGAGACTAGCGATGATATAACCAAATACTTAATGATTTCAGCGTCAGCTCCACTGCACTCCCTGTAAAGGATTCTTAATACTAACTAAATTTAGTGGAAGGGGTTCAAGGCTTTCCTATCATTAGTTAGCTGGTAAAATAACGTCGAAAAAACAGTTAAGTTTACCATTCGAAATGTTATTCTACTCACAAAACATCGTCTATAAATTGCACTATTGATAAAAGGAAATGTTTTAATACAGGATGGTAAAAACCAACTGCGTTCAACAAAAATGTGAACGAATATTCCCTGAATGGGTTTCCAAGTTCTACAATGGATCGAAGGATGACCTATGCCATATCACATCTATAATCTAGGTTTAAATTAAGTTTCACAAAAGAGAAAACTATCAAAATGGTCTACAGTGACCCTCAATTATCTTTAATTACTTATCTGACTTCTCGTAAATTACAGTGGTTGATGTGGCTTCTGAATAACTATATAACAGAAAAATCATCGCGTTTCAGATTTTTACTTCAAGTGGCAAATGTGAACACCATGAGCTTTAATTGACGATCGACACTAGTATTACGTAAAGGGGATGTAACAGATGAGACTTCTGCAGTTCTGAGTGAAGCCTTATGCGCTCAAAAATGCGGCATCACGTGCGTTCATTACCTTGTCAGTGTTCGTCAGGGGGCGGCGGCCGGCGCAGCTCCGCTCACCTCGCCGTCTCCGAAGCAACTCTCTCCTAACTTCTCCTTACTACAATTTACCGAAGTTGGTTTAAAAAAAACTATCTGGCTGTGTTTTCATCTGACCAACCAGGGTCTCAATGTTAACCTTAAGCTCCACCTACAAAAATTCTGTCTATCCAATGAGAAACGTTATACTTTTCGTGGTGGGGCAATGTTTTTAAAGTTTGCAACGTAACAGAGACGCGAAAAAGTCTCACGCTAAAACATGCAGCTGGTGTGGTCCTTTTAGCGTTATCGTAAGATCTATACTGTTCTTCTGGAGGGCTCTAGCTTTTAACATGGGCTGGGGGGTGGTCCTAACGTAACAGAAACGCGCAAAAGTCTCACGCTAAAAACTTGCTGGTGGTGTGGTCGTAGCAGTTAGCTGGCGACGGGTGTCCATCCCTTATCGTAGGGCCTTCTCGCTTAACACGGTTCTGCTCTCGGCTTCTGTTCTCGTTTCCCCCTTCGGAACTGCGTCTGTCTCACGGTGGGAAGGTATGACATGCATTTAGGCATTCTTGTGTTAGTCTGTGACATTCCATTTGCTCACTCGTTACTCGCATTACTTTGGTTAATTTAATGTTACGATTTATTCGGAGCTATGTGACATACTACTGGATTTGCTTATCATGTCAGGATTTTCATGGAAGGTGTTGGATTTGCCTGACACCTTACAAGGCGTTATCTGAAGTACGGACAAAAATTTCTTTGCGTCTCTCAGTGAAATGGTACAGTAGTATGCTTCGTTGCTTCTCTCAGTGAAAGTGTCCAGGCCATTCGTTTGGGTATCCGCAGGCCCGCCTTCTGCTTCTAATCGGTAATGTAGGGGTCTAGTCCACAATGAAGAATTTTATTCGGAATTACTGAAATATGCAGAATACTATTTTGCAATTCAGGCCATACGCCAGCGTCGAAAGAGTGTTGTCTTTTATAAACGCCCGATGGGCAAATGAGCTAGTGAAAGCAATTTTAATGTGTTCAAAAGGAAACGAGCCAGAGGCGTAATTACAGAAACCAGTACCTTTATGTTAGAAGTACTGATCCTGGGTCCCACTCTGACACAACACGGTGAATGGCTGCGACGTTAACCAGTTCCGCACGTACAGCTGGACGTCGTAGTCCGAGGTGAATCGTTTGCCTCTCAGAGCCATTCCAAGGGAACCAAAGATGGCAGCCTTCTGATTCAATCCTGAAGTACTGGACAACAGTAAATGCCCAGCGTTACTGGCATAACTTGACCACCCTTCGCCAAGCGATCAAACAAAATCGACCAGGCAATCTCACCTGTGGGGTCATTCAGCTCCACGACAGTACAAAGCCCCATACGGCCAACACAGTCGCGACACTCCTGCAGAAATGGGAGGTTCTCGTCCAACCTCCATACAGTCCAGACCTCTCTCCCTGTAATTACGCCATTTTTGGTCCCCTTAAAAAGCCTCTGAGGGGCACACTATTCACCTCGGACAACGACGTCCAGCTGTACGTGCGGAACTGGTCAACATCGCAGACCCGGGAATTTTATGAGACAGCCATTCACCACCTTGTGTCACAGTGGGACAAGTGTCTCAACAGCCAGTACTAGTTTCTGTAATCATGACTCCAGCTCGTTTCTTTTTGAATGCCCCTTATACTTTGGAACATAAAAAATATGTTGTTCTGAAATAATGGACTTCTGTACGTTACCAGTACGAAGTTGAAGAGTGTTCGTATGGGCGAGTTGAAGATGCTGCGCCCCATCTTTCGGAACTCGGACTCGGGGTCGCGCAGTGAGTTGCACTGGATGCCGAAGGCGCAGGTGCCGATGACGTCAGTGGTGAACCTGGCGTTCCACTCCTTGATCTCGACCTCCTGGCGGCCCTCGGCGAACGGCTGCAGCACGGTGACCATCTCGCGCGCGCACGCCTCCATCAGCGGGAACATGAGCCGCATCTTGCCCGAGGTGAACGTCGGCGTCAGTTTGGTGCGCAACGCTCGCCACAGCGGCCCGCCCAGGTTGAACAAGTGGGCGCTCAGCGGGTCGTGCTTCTCATCCACCTGTTCACAACAAATAAGCCGGCCCACCAATCAGCGCCCGAGTTCCTTCCACACTACGCGCCGAGTCCCACAACTTACTGGACTCGCCAACGGTGGTAAACTACAGCCACACTCCTCACACATCTACATCTACATGGATACTCTGCAAATGACATTTAAGTGCGTGGCAGAGGGTTCATCGAACCACCTTCACAACTCTCTATAGCGCGCGGAAAGAATGAGCTCTTATATCTTTCCATAAGAGTTCTGATTTCCCTTACTTTGTCGTGTTGATCGTGTAGGTCGGTGCCAAGAAAATATTCTCTCATTTTCATTAAACGCTTCAAATGGTTCAAATGGCTCTGAGCACTATGTGACTTAACTTCTGAGGTTATCAGTCGCATAGAACTTAGAACTAATTAAACCTAACTAACCTAAGGATATCACACACATTCATGCCCGAGGCAGGATTCGAACCTGCGACCGTAGCGGTCGCTCGCTTCCAGACTGTAGCCCCTAGAACCGCATGGCCACTCCGATCGGCTTGTGTCATATGTATAGGGTGACTTTTTCCACCATGTATAAACTCTAGGAACTGTTAGATGAGAGGATACGGAACAAAAAATTTCTAATGAACTTATGTCCAGAAATGTATGGTTTTCATGCTAGAGACCATTTATTCACTCAAACTGTGTTGTAGAGACTGCAGTCTAACACCCGCTGTACCATGCAGCCACGGTGGTAGTACGCATGGTTTCCTCCGAGAGGGTGGTACGGTAACAATGTACGATTGAATAAATGGTAACTTTCCTTAAAAAATAAAATTTTACGATTTCGTTGAATGAATGTCTGAACTGTGGAATGGATACAAAGCTTGAATGATCGTGTAGCGGGTTATAACTGCAAGTAGTGTACTCACACTGTGTTACTGTCAGCAAAACTTAATACGAATCGATTGGGCAACGTAACTCCGAATACCAATAAAGAAAAACTGTCAATGCAAAATACCAGATGATCAAAAAGTCAGTATAAATTTGAAAACTGAATAAATCACGTAATAATGTAGATAGAGAGGTAGAAATTGACACACATGCTTGGAATGACATGGGGTTTTATTAGAACCAAAAAAATACCAATTTTCAAAAAATGTCCGACAGATGGCACCTCATCTGATCAGAATAGCAATAATTAGCGCAACAAAGTAAGACAAAGCAAAGATGATGCTCTTTACAGGAAATGCTCAATATGTCCACCATCATTCCTCAACAATAGCTGTAGTCGAGGAATAATGTTGTGAACAGCACTGCAAAGCATGTCCGGAGTTACGGTGAGGCATTGGCGTCGGATGTTGACTTTCAGCAAACCTAGAGATGTCAGTCGATCACGATACACTTGCGACTTCAGGTAACCCCAAAGCCAATAATCGCACGACCTGAGGTCTGGGGACCCGGGAGGCCAAGCATGACGAAAGTGGCGGCTGAGCACACGATCATCACCAATCGACGCGCGCAAGAGACCTTTCACGCGTCTAGCAATACTTTTTTTTGTTCTAATAAAACCCCACGTCATTCCAAGCATGTGCGTCAATTTTTACCTCTTTATTTACATTACTGCGTGGTTTATTAAGTTTTCATATTTATACCGATTTTTTGATCACCCGGTGCATTCTGCCACTTAGGCACTAAATCCTCTGGCCCTGTTCAAAAATGACAACTTTGCTCCCTGTGTATATAGATAAATTAAATGGTCTTACCTCTAAAGCATCAACGGTGAAATGCGATATATTTTGATCTCTCATGAAAATAATATAAATATGCTAGCTACAGGCTCAGCGGTGTGACCACAATACTTTGGAATGTACGTGAAATTCTGTTGGCTGGAAAAAGAAAACATTTATGGAAAATCCAATTTCTTTGAAAAACTTATGACCCAGGCAGGAAGGCAGTACTCATTATGGTGAATTATTAACACTGACTTTTTTAGCAAAATTGTATTGCAAGTTAAGTTTGTCTTCTCAAAAACAATTGACAATTGTAGTTACACTGCAGAAAACAATATATCATATTTACTCATTGATTCAAGAAATATGAGATTTATACAGCAAATATTATGTAACCTCACTAAACCAGCATACCTCTGTTAACAAATATTAGAAACATGACAAAAGTGAAATATCTAACTAGCCTTTTTATCAAATCAGCTTATGTACATTCACAACAGTTGGCAATTATCAACAATTCATGTATACTAACGCGGTAGTTAAACGAGTCTTATAATTATTTAACATATTTACCTGGCCCGCATGAAGATATCTGCGTCCATATTCAACAGTATTGACATAACTACGTTAATCTAACACTTGGTGGCGCCACAGTGCACGCCATAAAAACTGCCTGCCCCATCCTGTTTCGCTCACATCCAGCTACCTACCACTAGGCGCCAAGCGCTTTCTTACTCCAACACTACTACACTCCTGGAAATGGAAAAAAGAACACATTGACACCGGTGTGTCAGACCCACCATACTTGCTCCGGACACTGCGAGAGGGCTGTACAAGCAATGATCACACGCACGGCACAGCGGACACACCAGGAACCGCGGTGTTGGCCGTCGAATGGCGCTAGCTGCGCAGCATTTATGCACCGCCGCCGTCAGTGTCAGCCAGTTTGCCGTGGCATACGGAGCTCCATCGCAGTCTTTAACACTGGTAGCATGCCGCGACAGCGTGGACGTGAACCGTATGTGCAGTTGACGGACTTTGAGCGAGGGCGTATAGTGGGCATGCGGGAGGCCGGGTGGACGTACCGCCGAATTGCTCAACACGTGGGGCGTGAGGTCTCCACAGTACATCGATGTTGTCGCCAGTGGTCGGCGGAAGGTGCACGTGCCCGTCGACCTGGGACCGGACCGCAGTGACGCACGGATGCACGCCAAGACCGTAGGATCCTACGCAGTGCCGTAGGGGACCGCACCGCCACTTCCCAGCAAATTAGGGACTCTGTTGCTCCTGGGGTATCGGCGAGGACCATTCGCAACCGTCTCCATGAAGCTGGGCTACGGTCCTGCACACCGTTAGGCCGTCTTCCGCTCACGCCCCAACATCGTGCAGCCCGCCTCCAGTGGTGTCGCGACAGGCGTGAATGGAGGGACGAATGGAGATGTGTCGTCTTCAGCGATGAGAGTCGCTTCTGCCTTGGTGCCAATGATGGTCGTATGCGTGTTTGGCGCCGTGCAGGTGAGCGCCACAATCAGGACTGCATACGACCGAGGCACACAGGGCCAACACCCGGCATCATGGTGTGGGGAGCGATCTCCTACACTGGCCGTACACCACTGGTGATCGTCGAGGGGACACTGAATAGTGCACGGTACATCCAAACCGTCATCGAACCCATCGTTCTACCATTCCTAATGGTTCAAATGGCTCTGAGCACTATGGGACCCAACTGCTGTGGTCATAAGTCCCCTAGAACTTAGAACTACTTAAACCTAACTAACCTAAGGACAGCACACAACACCCAGCCATCACGAGGCAGAGAAAATCCCTGACCCCGCCGGGAATCGAACCCGGGAACCCGGGCCTGGCAAGCGAGAACGCTACCGCACGACCACGAGATGCGGGCTCTACCATTCCTAGACCGGCAAGGGAACTTGCTGTTCCAACAGGACAATGCACGTCCGCATGTATCCCGTGCCACCCAACGTGCTCTAGAAGGTGTAAGTCAACTACCCTGGCCAGCAAGATCTCCGGATCTGTCCCCCATTGAGCATGTTTGGGACTGGATGAAGCGTCGTCTCACGCGGTCTGCACGTCCAGCACGAACGCTGGTCCAACTGAGGCGCCAGGTGGAAATGGCATGGCAAGCCGTTCCACAGGACTACATCCAGCATCTCTACGATCGTCTCCATGGGAGAATAGCAGCCTGCATTGCTGCGAAAGGTGGATATACACTGTACTAGTGCATGCTCTGTTGCCTGTGTCTATGTGCCTGTGGTTCTGTCAGTGTGATCATGTGATGTATCTGACCCCAGGAATGTGTCAATAAAGTTTCCCCTTCCTGGGACAATGAATTCACGGTGTTCTTATTTCAATTTCCAGGAGTGTATATCAGACCAGAAGCAATCTCTTTGGCTCTGCGGTTGTGCACAGTCAGCGATCCGCATTATAAAGCCTATCAGTCCGCCTTGATGCAAAACACCTTCTTATACGTTTACTTATTTATTTTCCTAAACTAGTTTCGGCAACAAATATCACCATCATCAGTGTTTTTTTCTTAATCTAAAACATGCAGAAAATAGCATAGTTATACAAACACAGTAACACATTATTACACTTTTACTGTTCCTTTTTTGACATATAGCTTTTCTGTGTATACTTTCATACTAAGTTATTTATTTTATGTTATGGCACGGTTTTAAGAATTATTGCTGCACATGTTCTATGCTTTTTTCTGTTGCCGGTTATTCTCAGCGTACATCATGTCATCTACAACTGTATACGCGGCTGTTAGTTAACAAATACTAAAAGGTGAACTTCGTACGCTAGCAATATACACTTGGGGTTACGGTAGTGTGGTGGAATCCAGTTTTGGTGTGTACTGGGCTGTTAATTGCCTATTATTGTAATCGTGTTCGTTGAACGGCATGTAGCTGATTCTGTACACAGAAAAAAAACTTTCGCACTTTGTTTATGATCAAGAACATTACGCCATCTTGCTGTTCGCGTGTGTCGCGAGAGGTGTATCGCATGTTCCGAGAAGGCTATGAAAACTGCAGCGGGAATTACGACGACTGCTGTTCCCTATTTATGTCTCCGTGTGTAATGGGGAAGTGCTTCTTTTGCGTGTGTGTGCTGTCTGTTCTGTGTCCTTGGTCAGTTCTCTCAGAGCGGTAAACAGTGTGTTGTTTTGCATCAAGACGGACTCAGTTTATGATATTGTTGTTTTTCTATGCAAACACGGACCAAATGGAAGACTTCCAAGATAAAATTAGTAGTTTCACTTTAGTTTACATTGATATTAGTATCGTACTCGAGTGCCACAAACAAGTGTGCCCCAGTAGACTCCCTTCAGAATAACATGGAAATCATGCATTTACGAACATAAGTTCATTAGACGTTCTTTGTTCCGTATCCTCTCACCGATCAATCACTAGCGTTCGTACAAGGTTGAAAGAATAACCCTCTATAAATATAATTCTTATTAACGTTATAAAACCCCGGAGCGACGTAGATGACGCTGGGACAAGTAATTTAATATAAGACACATGGAGTTCCAAATTTCGGGAAATACCCCAAAAATGAATGAGAAACGAAGAAGGAAAAGCCTTGGATGCGGTATTACTTTTTTTGATTATTGTTTTCCAACGTCACGTTTCACCTTCATTTAGGCATCTTCGGATTGGCCGATATTTGGTAGTGATAGGTACATGGGATACCGCGCATACGATATCCCAGCAGATAAATGCCCCCTGTCAAGCTTTAAAAACACTGTGCAGTGTCCTTATTACGACATGTGGCGCATTCCAATGCAAACCAAACGGGATCGTGAATGTGAAATCTTATGGGACTTAACTGCTAAGGTCATCATTAAGTAAGCTTACACACTACTTAACCTACATTATCCTAAGGACAAACACACCCACCCATGCCCGAGGGAGGACTCGAACCTCCGGCGGGACCAGCCGCACAGTCCATGACTGCAGCACCTTAGACCGCTCGGCTAATCCCACGCGGCAACAAACGGGATAAGGCCCACAGTAAGGCTTTACGTCATAAACATACCGAAGGTGTAGTGCATATTATGGTTGTACACATCACACATGCTGTTCTTATTTTGTGTTTATTTCCTTTCGTCCCTTCTGTTTTTTATCATTCGTAATTGGGTAAAGTAAAGAAAAAGTATGTCATTTGCTGGTGGAGATGCAAACCCGGAAGCTTATACACTTGTGACGCAATACGGTGGGTTTTTGTTGCTCTTTACTTTGCAATAAACCAGCGCAGACTGCGAGACTGGCAAATAAAATAATAAATCTTAGCTCACTGGAAACACCAAACCGTCTAACACTGTGAAAAAAATACTGCCTGCCAAAAGCAAGACTCTAAACCTGAGCTCCAAGTGCTGAAGTCGCGCACCTGATTTCAGACGCACACCAATGTCAATGTGCTACTTGAGTCGGGATGATCAGGTCTGAAAGGCTGTTAGCTCAACCACTGCACGTGCGTTCCTCTGGTGACGACATTTCTCATCCACTTTCGGGGGATTTCCCTGTGTCTTACATCAAATTACTTGTCTGAACGTCATCTAAGCCGCTTTCAAATATATTTAAACGTTAATAAGAGCCACGCTATATATACATATCACACAATTCCGCTATACCAGTCCCAAGCCTGAGGGCTCATTACGCAGGTTGAGAGTACTGCGGGAAACGGTACAACCGTGACCAACCAAAGGAAGAATTCGGATAACGTAATCCAAACAGAACCTAACTGAAAGCTACCAACCGCAAAGGATATCAGAGAAATTATACAACAACAGTAATAAAGAAATAGGTGAGGACAATACGACGGCGCCCTGAAAAATAATTTCTCCTAATTTTTATGTGAAAACTCCTCAAGCCTTTTAAATAAAACAAAATTTGCTAGCGTTCTACATATTGATTCTTCACAGCTGCACAGCGATGTTTGCGTCTTCTACCGCTAGAAGGGACACAATTATAACGTGTAACAATGGTGTTGTGTAACGTAGAAGTGTCGGTGAGTGAGAAACATGTTGCTGATATTGACTTTAGAATTAGACGAGTTCGTCCTCGCATGGATCACCGTTTTCTTCATGATGATATTACCAGACCATACACGAGACCTGCGACTTCTGCACCAATCCGACACCTTCGGTTCACTAGCATAAATCACCCTCCATACAGAGCCGACTTGGCTTCGTCAGATTTTTATCTGCTTTCAAAACTTAAATAACGCATTCGACTATAACCCTAATCTTCAAGTAATCTAATTTACAAAATTATTTTGCAATTAAAATTTGTCGTAATATAATTGTGACCTGCAAACACTGTATGGAAAGTATTATACAGGGTGGTCCATTGATAGTGACCCGGCCAAATATCTCACTAAATAAGGATCAAACGAAAAAGCTACAAAGAACGAAACTCGTCTAGCTTTAAGGGGGAAACCAGATGGTGCTATAGTTGGCCCGCTAGATGGCGCTTCCATAGGTCAAACTGATATCAACTCCGTTTTCATTAGTAGGAACCCCCATTTTTATTACATATTCATGTAGTACGTGCAGAAATATGAATGTTTTAGTTGGACCACTTTTTTCGCTTTGTGATAGATGGCGCTGTAATAGTCACAAACGTGTCAGTACGTGGTATCACGTAACATTCTGACAGTGCGGATGGTATTTGCTTCGTGATACATTACCCGTGTTAAAATTGACGGTTTACCAATTGCGTAAAAGGTCGATATCGTGTTTATGTATGGCTATTGTGATCAAAATGCCAAACGGGCGTCTGCTGTGTATGCTGCTCGGTATCCTGGACGACATCATCCGAGTGTCCGAACCGTTCGCCGGATAGTTACGTTATTTAAGGAAACAGGAAGTGTTCAGCCACATGTGAAACGTCAACCACGATCTGCAACAAATGACGATGCCCAAGTAGGTATTTTAGCTGCTGTCGCTGCTAATCTGCACATCAGCAGCAGCCAAACTGCGCAAGCATCGGGAATCTCAAAAACGTCGTTGTTGAGAATGCTACATCAACATCGATTGCACCCGTACCATATGTCTATGCACCAGGAATTGCATGGTGACTTTAAACGTCGTGTACAGTTCTGCCACTGTGCACAAGAGAAATTGCACGCGTTCATTTTAGCGACGATGCGTCATTCGCCAACCGTGGTAACGTAAACCGGCATAATATGCACTATTGGGCAACGGAAAATCCACGATGGCTGCGACAAGTGGAACATCAGCGACCTTGGCGGGTTAATGTATGGTGCGTCATTGTGGGAGGAAGGATAATTGGCCCCCATTTTATCCATGGCAATCTAAATGCTGCAATGTGTGCTGATTTCCTACGTAGTGTTCTACCGATGTTAGTACAAGATGTTTCACTGCATGACAGAATGGCGATGTACTTCCAACATGATGGATGTCCGGCACATAGCTCGCGTGCGGTTGAAGCGGTACTGAATAGCATATTTCGTGACAGGTGGATTGGTCGTCGAAGCACCATACCATGGCCCGCACGTTCACCGGATCTGACGTCCCTGGATTTCTTTCTGTGGGGAAACTTGAAGGATATTTGCTATCGTGGTCCACCGACAACGCCTGACAACATGCGTCAGCGCATTGTCAATGCATGTGCGAACATTACGGAAGGCTAAGTACTCGCTGTTGAGAGGGATGTCGTTACACGTATTGCCACATGCATTGAGGTTGACGGACATTATTTTGAGCATTTATTGCATTAATTTGGTATTTACAGGTAATCACGCTGTGAGAGCATGCGTTCTCAGAAATGATAAGTTCACAAGGTTGCATGTATCACATTGGAACAACCGAAATAAAATGTTCAAATGTACTTACGTTCTGTATTGTAATTTAAAAAACCTACCTGTTACCAACAGTTGTGAGCCATATGTTTTGACTATTACAGCGTCATCTATCACAAAGCGAAAAAAGTGGTCCAACTAAAACATTCATATTTCTTTACGTACTATACGAATATGTAATAAAAGATGGGAGTTCCTATTTAATAAGACGCAGTTGATATCCGTTTGACATATGGCAGCGCCATCTAGCGGGCCAACCATAGCGTTATCTGGTTTCCCCCTTTAAGCTAGACTAGTTTCGTTCTTTGTAGTTTTTGCGTTTGACGCTTATTTCGTGAGATATTTGGCCCGGCATTATCAATGGACCACCCTGTATATGTGATGTTAGAGTGCTTTTCTAATGTATGTTTGTAACTTATGTAAAGAAAAATGTGAAATTTATAATTTACTAAATAATATTCTGCCGTGGATTAATTAAATGAAAATGTTCGTGTATGTAATTTTATATACTTGTGCAAGCCTTCATTTGTATGAAATGGTACACGCTTTGGGACAACGTATGGGATACCTGTTATGTAAAATATCGAGTGTTTTTGTACTGTACGGTAGTCACTGTGGGAGGCGTAACGATGGCTCTGAGCACTATGGGACTTATCTTCTAAGGTCATCAGTCCCCTAGAACTTTGAACTACTTAAGCCTCACTAACCTAAGGACATCACACACATCCATGCCCCAGGCAGGATTCGAACCTGCGATCGTAGCGGTCACGCGGTTCCAGACTGAAGCGCCTAGAACCGCTCGGCCACAGCGGCCGGCAGCAGCGGATGCCTCGCCTGGAAATTGTCACACAGTGGCCTCGAATGACGACTGCTGAATTATTACTGCTTTGGTAGAAGCTGTTTGGCTCTGTAATTTATGGACGTTAAAACGACACCAAGAAGAGTTAATTAGTCGATACTTCAAGAAACTCGTGCGCCGTACCAGGGGTAGTGTAGCCGCCATTACTGCGTGCCACATCCAACACCTACAGCCAACGGGTTACGAACTGTGTGGTGTCACCGCCAGACTCCGCACTTGCTAGGTGGTAGCCTTTAAATCGGCCGCGGTCCATTAGTATACGTCGAACTCGCGTGTCGCCACTGTCAGTGATTGCAGACCGAGCGCCGCCACACGGCAGGTCTAGAGAGACGTCCTAGCACTCGCCCCAGTTGTACAGCCGACTTTGCTAGCGATACTACTCTGACAAATACGCTCTCATTTGCCGAGACGATAGTTAGCATAGCCTTCAGCTACGTCATTTGCTACGACCTAGCAAGGCGCCATTACCAGTTTATATTGAGATTGTACTTAATGTATCATCAATTATGGATTAAAGTTAAGTGTTCAAGCAACTACGTACTTTATTTACTAGACTCAACTCCTTTAACTGTTACAGACCTCACGCCAGTCTGCGTGAGCTTAAACGCGTGCATTTCGGCCTCCTTCTAGCAACACGGTGTTGGCTCTTCTGCCAACACATCAAACTGTACAATTAGAACTGTAGCAGCGTGAACTATGAATTCAAAACTATCTTTTTTCAGTAATTATTGTGTTAAACATGAAACCTGGTTCACCCTGTTACGTTCGTAATTATTAATTTTATACAGCACCAGCTTGTGAGTTTCATTTGTTAGAGTCACCCGTCCATTCCGTTTCCTTTGTTCTGTTTCTCCTGGGTGGTCTTCAGATTTAAAAAATGTAAACTAAATATTATGATAAATTTTATAAAGAACTTACAAGTTACGTCAAGGATAAAGAGATAGAACTACAATGGAGATGTTATTCCATGGACTCTTCTCTTCTATGAACGAACGCTCTTTCCTTTGTCATTCGCTTATCTTATCTGCTTGGGTTCGGACGTAAGAGGACGTTCTTGTGTGAAGCTCATCTTCCTGTAACAGCTAACAATGTAAGTTGTACTTATAACCAGAAAAATATAATGGTTATTTTGTGAAAAGAATTTGTGTATGCGGACAGTCAATTTGTAATCTGATACCTGGATTGTCCTAAGTAGATATGGGCCTTAGCAAAGAATTTTCATTGTTAGGCGCCATCTTCGAAAATCTTCAACATTTTTCTTTTAGATCATCTACGAGACGTGCCGTTGGTTACGACTATTAACTTTCTTTCCGATCCTACGAGCCCGGAGGCCGCTGATAATAATCTATTTTTACTTACAGCTTTTATTTATATAACGAGATAACATCCCAGGCAGAAAAGGTCTGGTCACAGGATTCCAGTTCCAGTATAGGATTTCATTTGTAGATGCTACTCTTGTTATGTTATATTGGGGAATCGAGACTAAACCACGATATTAAGTTACGTATTGCAGTAGTTTGCATCGAACAGACCGGTGAAATATTCTCTGTTGCAATAAGCACACGACTTCTCACGAGCCTGGGATAATATCTGTGGTGCTGGGTAAAGAAGGAAAGGACAATAAACTATCGGCAATTACGTAACTACCCTGAGAACTGGGCTAGTTTATTAATTACTGATCTGTGTTGGGCTAACTTAAAAGATATTGCACTATTAAGAACACTCTTGTGAGTCTTTTCAGAGAAGTGTTTTCAACGGCTACTATTGAGTCAATAAGAATACGATTACATTGGCAGACTGCCGTATAATTTTTACATATAACAGTTTTTTATATTTTTTACATTACACCTTCCGCACAGCGCGTTTCCTAAAATCTGAATCATTGTGGAGCTATCCGCATACCGAGAGGTGATACTCTGTGCAGACCACCAGCTTGATCCTCAAAGGTGTGTCTTGAACCTCCAAAAGGGTTCGAATAGTAAAATACTGCTTTATAAATGCACTTTGCTACAGCTAACTTAAATTGAATCAAAGTACGTGGAATGTGAAAGGAGTCTACTGGGGTACACTTAATATGTGGCACTCCAATATTGTAACGATACTAATGTAAACTAAAGTGTAACTATTATATTGTAAAAGATGTAGTATGTCTCTGATGGGCAATATAAAGAGGATGACTAACTTTGGGCCAGTGCAGAGCCAAAGATACCGCTTCTGGTCTGGGCTTGTAGTGTGGGAACAAGAGACCGGTTGTCGCACAGCAGTGATTGTGTATCAGTCTGTGAGTGAAAGAGGATGCAGCAGGCAGTTTTTGTGGTGTGCTCTGTAAAGCCGCCAAGTGTTGGATTATAATGTACGAATTTTTCTCATATCAATATTTTGTGCTACACCGCACATAAATTACGTAGTAAAATGATGAGTGACTTTATAATGGAATGTAAAGTAAAATGAAGAAATGTAAATTTAAATGTGATAAGAAAGGAATACTGAACTGATACTACAAAGAAGCTTTAAGAGTACATGTATTATTGGAAACATAAATATGGAAGCAGAAGCCTTCTCGCAGTTAAGGTAAAGAAGTTATTTTTTTATTACTTGTGTTTTGCCAGTGCGTTAGTCTAAATGGGATGTCTGATAACTGGTAACACGAGAATATACGTAAAGAGATTTTATGTATACGCTGGTTATATATTTCCCTTTTGTAGTGTTTCTAAGATTTGTTAACACATGTATACGTAATTTGATGATTTGTCTTTATGCTTTTTAGTGATTTTAGATAATACTTGCTATACAAATCTCATTGTTTGTGAGTGCGTCAGGGAAGAAAGGGTTTCATTTAGTGGAAGGAATATTATTCTTCTGATTAATGTAATTTCAATTGTCAGATGCCGGCCGAAGTGGCCGTGCGGTTAAAGGCGCTGCAGTCTGGAACCGCAAGACCGCTACGGTCGCAGGTTCGAATCCTGCCTCGGGCATGGATGTTTGTGATGTCCTTAGGTTAGTTAGGTTTAACTAGTTCTAAGTTCTAGGGGACTAATGACCTCAGCAGTTGAGTCCCATAGTGCTCAGAGCCAATTGTCAGATGTTTTGAAAAGCCAAAATTAACTTCGAATACAGCTTCACTATAGAAAACGTCTGTGCTAGTAATTCACCCAAATCACTACCTCCTCCCTGTCCAGGTCATATGTTTTTCAAAGACATTCAATTTTTCTTCAATGTTTCCGTTTATTAGCCAAAAGAATTTCATGTATATTTCAAAGTATTACTGCCAGCGTTGAAATAATTTACGGGTTTGCTGCCGGGTGACGTCGTCGACCACCGCCGATATTTCGGCAGGAGCACACCCTGCCATTCTCAAGGCATAACTGCAAGGAGGAAGCACTGTGTAGACGAATTTAATACCTCCGTTCACAGAGGAGAAACAAGGAAGATACTACACACAGAACACGTAACCGCAAAGTCAACACACAACCACAGATAACCAACATCAGAAATATCGATACTGACTATTAATCAACAGGTTAGGTAGCCCCAAGTCTGTCCCTCTACTTTTTCTGAGAGACAGAGCCGGATTCCAACAGCTTCCTTAATGACACTATCCCAATAGTTAGACGTGGAAGCCAGAATCTCCGTGTTGTTGTATTCCATAGGATGACGGGTGTTAAGGCAATGTTCTGCAGTAGTGGATTCGCTCGGCTGTCGTAAGCGTGTGTGACGCTTACGTTCAATACACCGGTCTTCCACAGTCCTGATTGTCTGACCAATATATGACATGCCACAAATGCAATAAATAGACATCAGCCTTACGCAAACCAAGATCAGGCCCCACAGGGACCATGTAATATCAGACCCTGAAAGTTTGGCAGCTGAGCTATCACATCTCGAAGTCACCTTTCGTCAGAATGGCTATAGTGAGAGGCAGATCAAACGTGCGTTGTGCTATCAGCCTTCTGTGCAACGGGTGAGTGACGATAGCAACGAAGTTGCACCTAAGTCTACGGCATTTTTGCCTTACGCAGGAAACATTTCTAACAGAATTGGCCGTATTTTGCGGAAATATGATGTGAAATGTGTTTTTCGACCACCTTCTAAGATTTCTGATGTTGTTTATCTGTGGTTGTGTGTTGACTTTGCGGTTACTTGTTCTGTGTGTTGTGTATTTCTCGTTTCTTCTCTGTGAACCGAGGTATTAAATTCCCTTGCACATTGCTTCCTCCTTGCGGTTGTGCCTTGAGAATGGGAAGGTGTGCTCCTGCCGAAATATCGGCGGTGGTCGACGATGTCACCCGGAAGCAAACTCGTAAATTATTTGAACATTCAATTCGCCGGGAAAAGTTAAGGTCTCATATTACTGCCAGCATTGCACACTGCTGAGGCTGTAGCTAGTAATTTTATTCTTCTTCATGAGAAAGCAGAATATAACGATATGTACTTTTACTGCTTTAGAGGAAAGGCAATTTTATTTATTTGTTATGTGCACAGTGACCAAAGTTATTAGTTTTGAACATGGCCAGAGGATTCAGCACCTAAGGGACTGAATGTATTTTGCAATGACTGTGTTTCTTTATTGGTATTGGGAGTTTCGTTGCGCAATCACTTCGTATAAAGTTTTGCTAACAATAACACAGAGTAAGGACGTCACTTGCAGCTACAATACGCTACACGTTAACTCCAGTTTTTTATGCATTCCCAGTTCAGGCATTCATTTATTTAGTTCAAAGTTTTATAAGGAACGTTACAAATGGAAGAAGAAACATACACAGCTGTACCCTGTCCTCCAGCTATTCGGTCTGCTTCTACATACAAGGGGCGGACTAAAGGATGGAAACAACAAACACACAACATTTAGGGATATATAATACAGCTTAGGAAACCCTTTGTCACTAAAAATGGGTTTTTGTCAGAGGCCTGAAGGCTGATTTCATCTTGTGTCTTTTCAGCTTTCTTTCCTTACTCTCATTCTGTGTCGGGAAAGACAAACCACCTGCTGCGAAACACAAGATCAGATCGTTCGCCGGCCGCGGTGGTCTAGCGGTTCTAAGCGCTCAGTCCGGAACCGCGCGACTGCTACGTCGCAGGTTCGAATCCTGCCTCGGGCATGGATGTGTGTGATGTCCTTAGGTTAGTTAGGTTTAAGTAGTTCTAAGTTCTACGGGACTGATGACCACAGATGTTAAGTCCCATAGTGCTCAGAGCCATTTGAACCATTTTTTTCAGATCGTTCTTCAGACTCCCGACACAAATCCGTTAATTACTTACACCTGTTAAAAATGCAGTAGGTAATATTGAAATCGGATAACTTAGCGGAAGTCGAAAACAGTGTGAAACAAGATTTATCGGATCAAATAACATTCTTTCACTGCTCCACAGTTGTGACATAGCTGATGATATTTTTCCAATTTTCCTGTATGTGGCACAAATCTTCGATACGTTGCCTCTTGAAACACCGAACATTTCGGCGCCCTTGGTTTCACAGGTACCAATCATACGGCCACCAGCAGTTTACCGAAGTCCAAACGCACAGAGCTCCGGCATAACGTAGTCACAACTACACAGAACATTGTTCTGACCATGGGTGACACTTTTCATGGACTGAGGACACTGCACGGTACCGTTCATGGTCAAATACAATATACCAACTTGCAAACTTGACTCATATCTGTTGTGGCTTGATTTCAAACAAGAAGTATCGGCAGAAATTGAGAAATTTATGCGAAATAAATTAACAAACGACGGCACTGATCTTACTTGGTACACAAAACGGGTCATAACACTGTTGCAGAAACAAGGAAACAAACATGCCAATCTGAAACAGACGCACAATCTCCAAGATTTTCGACCGTTTACAGACGCTCGAAATTTAGAGCGGAATTTAACGCGACATGCTTGTAATGGTTTCCACAACGAAACTTTGTCTCGAATCCTGGCAGAAAATCCAAACAGATTCTGGTCGTACGTGGAATATGCTAGCGGAAAGACACAATCAATGCCTTCTCTGCACGATAGCTATGGAGATACTATCGAAGACACTGCTGCCAAAGCAGAATTGCTATAAACAGCCTTCCCAAAACTCCTTCACCGAAGAAGAAGAAGAAGAAGAAGAAGAAGAACAAGTAAATATTCCAGAATTATAATCGAGAACAGCTCCCAACATGAGTAAAGTAGAAGTAAATATCCTCGGAGTAGTGAAGCAACTTAAATCACTTATTAAAAGCAAGTCATCTGGTCCAGACTGTACACCAATTAGGTTCCTTTCAAAGTCTGGCGATGCAATAGCTCCATACTTAACAATCATATACAACCGTTCTCTCAAAGAAAGATCCGTACCCAAAGACAGGTCACACCATATTCAAGAAAGGTAGTAATCCACTAAATTAAAGACTCATATCATTAACGTCGATATGCTGCAGTATTTTGGAACATATATTGTCTTCTAACATTACAAATTACTTGGTAGTGAACGGTCTGTTGACACATAGTCAACACTGATTTAGCTCTTTACACGCATGGAGTGCTAAATGCTGTTGACAAGGGATTTCAAATTGATTCCGTATCTCTTGATTTCCGGAAGGCTTTTGACACTTTACCACACAAGCCGCTTCTAGTGAAATTGCGTACTTATGGAATATCTCTGTTATGTGACTGGATTCGTGATTTCGTATCAAGGAAGTCACAGCTCGTAGTAACTGATGGGAAGTCATCGAGTAAAACAGAAGTGATTTCCGACGTTCCCCAAGGTAGTGTTATAGGCCCTTTGCTGTTCCTTATCCATATAAACGATTTGGGAGACAATCTGAGCAGCCGTCTTCGATTGTTTGCAGATGACTCTGCCGTTTATCGACTGACGAAGTCATCTAAACAAATTGCAAAAAGATTTAAAAAAGATATATATATGGTGCGGAAATTGGCAATTGACCCTAAATAACGAAAAGTGTGAGATCATCCCCATGAGAGCTAAAAGGCATCCGTTAAACATCAGTTACACGATAAATTAGTCAAATCGAAAGGTCGTAAATTCAACTAAATACCTAGGAATTACAATTACGGAAAACGTAAATTGGAAGTAACACATAGAAAATGTTGTGGGGAATGCTAACCAAAGACTGCGTTTAATTGGCAGGACGCTTAGAAAATGTAACAGATCTATTAAGGAGATTGCCTGCAGTACGCTTGTCCGTCCTCTATTATTGTCGGAGTACATCGAAAAAGTTCAAAGAAGGGCAGCACATTTCGTATTATCGCGAAATAGGGGAGAGCGTATCACTGAAATTATACAGGATTCGAATGGACATCATTAGAACAAAGGCGTTTTTCCTTGCTGAAGAATCTTCTCAGGAAATTCCAATCACCAACTTTCTCCTCCGAATGCGAAAATATTATGTTGACGCCGACCTACATAGGGAGAAACGCCCACCATGATAAGGGAAATCAGAGCTCGTACGGAAAGACATCGGCGTTCGTGCTTTCCGCGCGATGTACGAGATTGGAATAATAGAGAATTGCGAAGGTAATTTGAAGAGTAGCCATGTAGATCTAGATTCATATTGCTGCATGCATTTATACGTTAGTTACAAATTTTCGTAAAAGCTCTGTATGTATTCCGCAAGCTACTGCATAGTGCACGGAGGAGGGTACATGCTACCAGTCTTATCGATTTCCGTTCCAGTACCATTCAAGTACTGCGCGATAGGATAATGGCTGTCTCTGTGCTCTGTATGTGCTGGTTTCTCCCTTCTGTTATCCTCAAGTTCCCTTTGTGATATATTTTGTTGTAGCTTTCATCTAACTTTTTGCGTACGTGACGAAGAGATTTGGTGTTACAGGTTAAGTGGGAACGTAATGTTTTTATTTATTTGTCAGTTACATGAAATAACCTCAGCTGTCAGAGCCAATAAATCTTTATTTATTGGTGTTCATTTGTAGGATATTGGCGGAGACAAAATGGAAACGTTTCTATGATGTACCGCTATAAGTTTTCGATGTTTTACCGGTTCAGTTTAAGAAACTTATACGTATAGTCTGTTTAAAAAAAGCGTTCACCATTATTAGTGTTACATAACGTTTCATAATGACGTTCGGATTTACATATTACGATCTTTATCATAAGTGATTAAAAACATAATTGTTTTATATCATGCTGTTACAACAGAAAGTCATTGTGAAATGTGGAGCACGGATGAACTGCGTGTAGCTGTAACAGAATGTCTAACTGCGGATAACGGTTTAAGAGTATGTGCACGGACATGTAATATCCCTAAGCCAATAACTAAGAGGCAAGCTGAAAATAAAAACAAATAAACAAATGGGGATATCAAAGATTTTGGTGGCAGTAAACTGTCTTCTAAACCATTGGCGGAATGGCAACAAAACTATTCACGTTGGTGTGTAGAATGTATGGGTCTGACAACTTACCATCTGACTTTTGGAAAAATATTATCCACTCAATTCCGAAGACTGTAAGAGCTGACAAGTGTGAGAATTATAGCACAGTAAACTTAGCAGCTAATGCATCCAAGTTGCTGAAAAAGAATAATATACGAAAGAATGGAAATATGACTGAGGATTTGTTATATGACGATCAGTTTCGATTTAAAAAAGGTAAAGCCAATAGAGGGGCAGTTCTGACGTTGTGGTTGGTAATGGAAGCAAGACTAAATAAAAATCAATACACGTTCATAGTATTTGTCGACCTGTAAAAAGCGTTCCACAGTGTAAAACGGTGCAAGAAGTTGGAAATTCTGAGAAAAACAGGGGTAAGCTATAGGGAAAGACGGGTAATATACAATACATACAAGAGCTAAAAGGCAGTAATAAAAGTGGACGACCAAGAATGAAGCGCTCGGATTGAAAAGGGTGTAAGACAGGGATGTAGTTTTTCCCCCACACTGTACAGTCAGTACATCGAAGAAGTAATGACGGAAATAAAAGAAAGGTTCTGAAGTGGAATTAAAGATATCAGTGATACGATTCTCTGATGACATTGTTATCCTGAGTGAAAGTGAAGAAGTGGTGAGTACAGAATAGGGATTGAGAGTAAACCGAAGAAAGACGAAAGAAATGAGAAGTAGGTGAAATGAGAACATCGAGAAACTTAACATCAGGATTGATGGTAAGGAAGTAGATGAAGTAAAGGAATTCTGTTACCTAGGTAACAAAATAACCAATGACGGACGGAGCAAGGAGGACATCAAAAGCAGACTAGCACTGGTTAAAAGAGCAGTTCTGGTCAAGAGAAGTCTACTGGTGTCAAACATAGGCCTTAATTAAAGGAAGAAATTTCTGATAATATAGGGTCTGCGGCGCAGCATTGTATAATAGTGAAATATGGGCTGTAGGAAAACCGGAGCAGACGAGAATCGAAGCATTTGAAATGTGGTGCTACAGGCGAATGCTGAAAATTAGGTGGTCTGATAAGGTAAGGAATGAGGAGATTCTGTGCAGAATCGGAAAGGAAGGGAATATGTGGGAAACACTGACAGTGAGAAGAGACTTGATGATACGGCATTTGTTAAGACACCAGGGAATAACTTCCATTGCACTAGAGAGAGATCTGCAGAGTGCAAAATCTTTAGAGGAGAACAGGGATTGGTATACATCACGCAATTAATTGAGGACGTAGGTTGCAAGTTCTGCTCTGAGATGAAAAGTTTTGCACAGGGGAGAAATTCGTGGTGGGCCACATGAAAACAGTCAGAAGAGTGGAAGGAAACATTTGTAGAGGTGTAAGCATGTCGGACGTAAGAGAACTTCCTTTCTGCATTGCCGAACGAAACGAATTGCACCGTAATTTCAATGCAGAAGAAAGTAGGTAGGTAAAAAGTGGGCTGAAGTATACTTGGAAGAAATATCGCCGAATCCGACAGAAATGATAAGAGCTCCAAGCAGAGCTTCAAAGCCTACCTAAAGATCTCGTGACCTTACGAGCAGTCCAAACCAAAATGATAACCGAAGTAAAGGAGTGGAGATCTAGAACTACAGCTCCGACTGTGAAAGAGAAGTGTTTTGGACACTCTTCGGGAAATCGGCCACAGAAACTCATTCGTAAAACAGAGGTGTGTTACTGAGAGTTGTGCGAGGAAGATCGATCTGAGGAAAAGATCAGCTGCATGACATTCAAGCGTCAACTGATCCAAAGTCTGCAGGGTTGGGGAAAGAGCGAATTCTGTTGCAATGACTGCAGAGGGGTGGTACAGTTTGTGCAACCACTTATGCAAATTAGGAAACCAGACTGTTAGGCAGATAAGTATAATATGCGTACTTTCCAGAATTTCCATAATTCCAGTAACATAAATAGAAAAAAATCCTACTGTTGCGGATGGAATTCTTTAAAGTTTACTGTTTAGGCAATAACAAATAAAATTTCAAATGTACTACAATTTAGGCATCTCTCCCCTATAACAATTTTGGATTGTTACTGTACACGTAGATAAAATTCAGAAGATATGACGTCATAAACAATGAGATGCGTGAGATACTGCCGCATCATGCATGACGTTTAAATGTATTACTTCTGTGCTGTTAACAGTATTCGCAATAAATTTCGCACGGAGTATCCTCCACATATGTCGCTAAATGCACTTACAAAAGCGTATCATGGCACCTCACTTAGTTCAGGAGGCATGAGGTAGTAAACACTGAGGTTCGTGAAAAACTGGCGTAGTGTACATGATGTTTAGATGTATTACTTCTGATGATGCTAACTGCGTTTGCAATCAATTTCGCTAGCAGTATCCACATATGTCGTTAAACGCACCTACAAACGTATATCATGGTGCCACACACAGTTTAGTGGGGACGACGGGTTGCACTGAGATGCGTGAAAAGCTCCCACATCAAGCATAAGGTTTAAATTTATTAGTTCTTTGCTACTAACTTCATTCGAAACATGTTTCGCTGCCGCTGAATGTACCTTCATAAATACACTACTGGCCATTAAAATTGGTACGCCACGAAGATGACGTGCTACAGACGCGAAATTTAACCGACAGGAAGAAGATGCTGTGATAGTCAAATGATTGGCTTTTCAGAGCATTCGCACAAGGTTGGCGTCGGTAGTGACACATACAGCGTGCTGACGTGAGAAAAGTTTCCAACCGATGTCTCACACACAAACAGCAGTTGACCGGCGTTTCCTGGTGAAACGTTGTTGTGATGTCTCGTGTAAGGAGGAGAAATGCGTACCATTACGTATCCGTCTTTTATAAACGTCGGACTGTAGCCTATCGCGATTACTGCTCGCCCTGGTCGAGATCCAATGACTGTTAGCAGAATAAGGAATCGGTGAGTTCAGGTGGGTAGTACGGAACGCCGTGCTGGATCCCAACGGCATCGTATCACTAGCAGTCGAGATGACAGGCATCTTATCCGCATGGCTGTAACGGATCGTGCAGCCACGTCTCGATCCCTGAGTCAACGGATGGGGACGTTTGCAAGACAACAACCATCTGCACGAACAAAAATGGTTCAAATGGCTCTGAGCACTATGCGACTCAACTGCTGAGGTCATTAGTCGCCTAGAACTTAGAACTAATTAAACCTAACTAACCTAAGGACAGCACACAACACCCAGCCATCACGAGGCAGAGAAAATCCCTGACCCCGCCGGGAATCGAACCCGGGAACCCGGGCGTGGGAAGCGAGAACGCTACCGCACGACCACGAGATGCGGGCCTGCACGAACAGTTCGACGACGTTTGCAGCAGCATGGACTATCAGTTCGGAGACCATGGCAGCGGTTACCCTTGACGCTGCATCACAGACAGGAGCGCCTCAACGACAAACCTGGGGGCACGAATGGTAAAAATTTTTTTCGGATTAATCCAGGTTCTGTTTACATTATCATGGTGGTCGCATCCATGCTTGGCGATATCGCTGTGAACGCACATTGGGAGCGTGTATTCGTCATCCCCATACTGGCCTATCACCCAGCGTGATGGTATGGGGTGCCAATGGTTACACGTCTCGGTCACCTCTTGTTTGCATTGACGGCTCTGAACAGTGGACGTTACATTCCAGATGTGTTACGACCCGTGGCTCTACCCTTAATTCGATCCCTGCGAAACCCTACATTTCAGCAGGATAATGCACGAGCTTTGGAGAAAAGAGAACCACTTGTATGAATATCAAGAGCTCAGATGGAAACGCATTTCTAAGCAAAAAAGGAAAGCAGAAAGGTGGAAGGAGTATCTAGAGGTTCTATACAAGGGTGATGTACTTGCGGACAATATTATGGAAATGGGAGAGGATGTAGATGAAGATGAAATGGGAGATATGATACTGCATGAAGAGTTTGACAGAGTACTGAAACATCTGAGTCGAAACAAGGCCCCGGGAGCAGACAACATTCCATTAGAACAACTGACAGCCTTGGGAGAGCCAGTCCTGACAAAACTCTTCCATCTGGTGAGTAAGATGTATGAGACAGGCGAAATACCCTCAGACTTCAAGAAGAATATAATAATTCCAATCCCAAAGAAAGCAGGTGTTGACACATGTAAAGATTACCGAACTATCAGTTTAATAAGTCACAGCTGCAAAATACTAATGCGAATTCTTTACAGACGAATGGAAAAACTGGTAGAAGCCGACCTCGGGGAAGATCAGTTTGGATTCCGAAGAAATGTTGGAACACGTGAGGCAATTCTGACCCTACGACTTATCTTAGAAGAAAGATTAAAGAAGGGCAAACCTAAGTTTCTAGGATTTGTAGACTTAGAGAAAGCTTTTGACAATATTCACTGGAATACTCTTTTTTCAAATTCTGGAGGTGGCAGGGGTAAAATACAGGGAGCGAAAGGTTATTTACAATTTGTACAGAAACCAGATGGCAATTATAAGAGTTGAGGGACATGAAAAGGAAGAAGTAGTTGAGAAGGGAGTGAGACAGGGTTGTAGCCTCTCCCCGATGCTATTCAATCTGTATATTGAGCAAGCAGTAAAGGACACAAAAGAAAAGTTCGGAGTAGGTATTAAAATCCACGGAGAAGAAATAAAAGCTTTGAAGTTCGCTGATGACATTGTAATTCTGTCAGAGACAGGAAAGGACTTGGAAGAGCAGTTGAACGGAGTGGACAGTATCTTGAAAGCAGAGTATAAGATGAACATCAACATAAGCAAAACGATGATAATGGAATGTAGTCGAATTAAGTCGGGTGAGGGTGAGGGAATTAGATTAGGAAATGAGACACTTAAAGTAGGAAAGCGTTTCTGAAGAAGAAAAATTTGTTAACATCAAGTATAGATTTAAGTGTCAGGAAGTCGTTTCTGAAAGTATTTGTATGGAGTGTAGCCATGTATGGAAGGGAAACATGGACGATAAATAGTTTGGACAAGAAGAGAATAGCAGCTTTCGAAATGTGGTGCTACAGAAGAATGCTGAAGATTAGATGGGTAGATCACAAAAGTAATGAGGAGGTATTGAATAGAATTGGGGAGAAGAGCAGTTTGTGGCACAATTTGACTAAAAGAAGTGATGGGTTGGTAGGACATGTTCTGAGGCATCACGGGATCACCAATTTAGTATTGGAGGGCAGCGTGGAGGGTAAAAATCATAGAATGAGACCAAGGGATGAATACACTAAGAAAATTCAGAAGGATGTAAGCTGCAGTGGGTACTGGGAGATGAAGAAGCTTGCAGAGGATAGAGTAGCATGGAGAGCTGCATCAAACCAGTCTCAGGACTGAAGACCACAACAACAACAACAATGGATTACCGCATGTTGCAGGTCCTGTACTTGCCTTTCTGGATACAGAAAATGTTCGACTGCTTCCCTGGCCAGCACATTCTTCAGATCTCTCACCAATTGAAAACGTCTGGTGAATGGGGCCGAGGAACTGGTTCGTTACAATACGCCAGACACTACTGTTGAAATGTGGTATCGTGTTGAAGCTGCATGGGTAGCTGTACCGGTACACGCCATCGAAGCTCTGTTTGACTAAACGGCCAGGCGTATCATGGCCGTTATTACGGCCAGAGGTGGTTGTTGTGGGTACTGATTTCTCAGTATCTATGCACCCAAATTGCGTGAAAATGTAGTCACATGACAGTTCTTGTATAATATGTTTGTCAAATGAACAGCCGTTTATCATCTGCATTTCTTCTTGGTGTAGCAATTTTAATGGCCAGTAGGGTAGGTTGTATCATTGGACGACACATGCCGCATCGTGGATTAAGATATGATACATTTATTCTGTACTTCTAAGACACTCCTATAGTCGAGACAATATAACGAAATCCATGACTCCTGGTAGCACTTTTGACAGTGCACTGCGAAGCAGAAACGGCCGTAGGCGACAAAGATAGTCGTCTATACAACTATGAAGAGGCATTGCCGTAGAGACGCTTATAAAACTATGTTGTAGACACGCTAAACAGCTGCGCCTAGCGTATAGAAACTGTTCGCGATCACTTTGCTTAATTCGGGTACGGTACTTACACATCTGCACATTATGCACATTTCTTTGTGAGACTGCTTCATAATTTCGAAGGAGTTTCAACGAATACACGGAAATGAATTTTTTGCGATACTTCACAAACAAGCACCGTGCAATTTTTTGTTTTCGTTTCTAATACAAAATTGGAAAAAGTGAATAACAGCGCAATGTTGGGTTTTGTCAGCTAGTGAAATTTGAAAATCAATTGCCGTATGCATACATTACTCGCTGCTTACCTTGAATCCCCTGTGTTGAAAGTGGTTGAAGTCTTTGACGAGACAGCTCTTGATGAGATCGGGGTCTCTGACGAGAAGCGCCGGCCTCAGAGATACGAAGATCCCGCCGTAAGGGTGAGGCTGCAGGCGCCAGTAAAGCTCTTGCAGGCCTTCACCGAAGTATTTGCGGCTCAGAAGGATGTCCTTAAAATTACCGAACACGGACTCCGGTTCTAGAAACGGGACGCCGCGCCGCTTCCAGTATCCGTAGATCCATCTGCACACGAGGACCAGCATGGCTGCCACGAACGTCACTGCAGCCGCCGCGTCGCCCAGGTAAGAACCGGTGAGGGGCATGGCGTGGAACTGAACTCTGCGAAAAAAAAAAAAACATTAATCGTAAGCTTTATATAGATACAGTCGTTATTCGTGAGAAAATTGTTTTATTGTTTCTATCACGAACGACACAGCGGCAGACACTATATATACAGTAGAGCGTCGATTATCCGAAGTCATTGGGGGACATGGGAGTTCGGAAAACTGGTTTGTTCGGATAATCGAGCTGTACATGTTTATTTGTCAAAAAGAAGTACTGTACAGTAAATTAATTCACAAACACAGGCATCTCTTTTAGTATTACAAAGTAACATACAAACATCTCGTACTTGTCCCTCATAGAAAGGACAACACGTTTACGTTTAAGCATTTTGTATCGTCAAGTTCACTTCTTCACCAGCAGCACACAAGTGGTCGTAACAGAGAACAGAAGGTGACTGCTTGCACCGTGAGAAGCTCTTCTTCCGGGTGCGCAGTCTTTCAAACTGCGCGGAGCGGCACGCCTCAATTCTAAGCTGGCGCAGCTGTTGCTGTGAACAGCTTTGATACTGCCGCTACTTCTACTGCCAGTGCCAAGCCGACAGAAGTGTGCTGATTGTTGAAACACAGCGACTGGCGGCTTGGCAGGTCAGCAGCGCCTTGTGAAGGCCCCATTAGAAGCAATGTTCCGCCAGCGGTGGCCCAGTGCGGCGACTGCTGTGGGAAACTTGGTTTGGGAGTGAGGGCGGTGATGGACGGTAGGGTGGGAGAGTAACAGGTGCGAGCGAGTACACAGTTCGGTTAAGCGGTCGTTCGGTTTACCGACGTTCGGATAATCGACGCTCTGCTATATATATATAAAGTCTGCCGCTGTGTCGTTCGTGATAGAAACAATAAAACACTGAAACAGTTATAATTTTCTCACGAATAACACGAGGCGATTCGACAATTTCTTCTCTTTATCAAGCGCAGATATTTACATAGATACTTTTCTCTGCTCGTGATGACTGGGTGTTGTGTGATGTCCTTAGGTTAGTTAGGTTTAAGTAGTTCTAAGTTCTATGGGACTGCTGACCATAGATGTTAAGTCCCATAGTGCTCAGAGCCATTTTCTCTGCTCCGTATGTTTTGTTCTACCTCTCTTGCACTGCAGTCGTCTTTCTGTTGTTTGGTGAAATCGGAAAACAGGACAAAATAAATATTGAGATTTTTAAACAATTATGTTAGAAAACAGTATTTTTCTCTCTTTCTACTTACAGATACTATGCAACCTTTTATTGTGCATAAATCAATACGAATGAAAACAATCAAACACACTGCTCGTTTATGCGCAATCAAAAGATGGTACAAATATATTACGATGATGTGGCTTACAAAAAAGTTTGAATACTGGCCAGACGAGTTAGATTTTTTGTTGATTATTTTATTTAGACGAATGCGCCACTTACAACTTCTATCCTACATTTATTGGTAATTTAATTTGTTGATTATCATATATATTCTATTTTATACTACACTGAATAGACAAAGAAACTGGTAAGGCACCGGCGAGCACGCAGAAGTGCCGCAACTCAACTAATGTCTGAAGTAGTGCTGGAGGGAATCAACGTCATGAATAATGTAGGGCTGTCCATGTATCCGTAAGAGTACGTGGGGTGGAGATCTCTCCTTAACAGCACGTTGCAAGGCATCCCAGACATGCTCAGTAACGTTCATTTCTGGGGAGTTTGGTGGCCATCGGAAGTGTGGGGTGTCACACAGTCCTGATGAAACTGCTCAATTGCGTCGGAATGTACAATGGTAGTGAACAGATGCGGGTGATCAGACAGGATGCTTACGTACGTATCACGTGCCAGAGTCGTATGTAGATGTATCAGGCGTCCACTATCACTCCAAGTGCACACGCTCCACACCATTACAGAGGCTCCACCAGCTTGAACAGTTCCCTGCTGAAATGGAGGGTCCGTGGATTCCTGAGGTTCTCTCCATACCCGTACACGTCCATCCGCTTGATACAATTTGAAACGAAACTGGTCCGACCAGGTATCATGCTTCCAATCATCAACAGCCCAATGTCAGAGTTGAAGGGCCCAGGCTGGGCGTAAAGCTTAGTGTCGTGCAGTCATCAAGGGTATACGTGTGGGCCTTCGGCTTTGAAAGTCCTTGTCGATGATGTTTCGTTGAATGGTTCTCACGCTGACACTTGTTAATGGCCCAATTTGCGGAAGGGTTGAAATATGTCACGTTGACAAAATTCTCTTCAGTCGTCGTTGGTCCCGTTCTTTAAGGATCTTTTTCTGGTCGCAGCGATGTCGGGAGTTTGATTTTTTACCGTATTCCTGATATTCACGGTACACTCGTGAAATGGTCGGACGGGAAAATCCCCACTTCATTCCTACCTCGGAGATGCTGTGTCCCATCGCTGGTGAGCCGACTATAACACCAGTTCACGCTCTCTTAAATCTTGATGACCTGCCGTTGTAGCAACAGTAACCGACGTAACAACTGCGTCAGACACTGATTGTCTTACATAGGCGTTGCCGACCGCAGCGCCGTATTATGTCTGTTTACATATTTTAGATATCTGTGTATCTGAGTATGCTTGCCTAAACTAGATTCCTTGGCGCTTCAATGCATTTTGTTGCAAATACTGAGTGGAATGTAACAAGAAATTAACATATTCCGGGATTTACTATGGTAAATCAGCGGAAAATACAATATTCCAAAGGGTTTAAGATTTTTCTTAACAAATGAGGTTCCACTAGTTTTAATTTCAATTATTATTTCATAAATGAATCCCGAAATAAACATAGTAAACAGTACAAGCTTGTGTACTTAATAATAGAAATTTTAAGTGTGCTAATAATTCGTAATTTCAAACGATTCTAAAAATATAATTTTAACTGAGCATTCAGAATTAGTACTTATCGGTTACAGCATTGAACCTAAATTATTTTATAAAGTAATTTCTTTTCATAAATTTTAGCTTGAAACATAACAGACTATGTATATAATTATATGACGGTTTTCAGGAAAGCAACTGTGATAGTATTGACATGTCCAAAATTCGATACATAATACTGGTATCAACAACTATAGTTGAGGAAAGGTAATTCTAGAGGTGGAAGTCCCGTTACGCGAGGCTACACGCAACAGAACCTCTTTCTGTGGGTAGGAACTGGGAAGGTTAAGTACACCACCACATAATCCTTATCAGATGGGCGGAAGGTACTGTAAAGGCAGTTGTATGAAACCAACAGCACTCAGCCAGAGCCAGGGAGACTATTTTAAGGGTAGGACTACTGAGATCTGAGAAAGATTACAGTTTAAAATCGCCTATGCATCTAAACAACCAGAAAAAAAACTTGAAATACTCAGGAGGGGCGGAAGAAACAAAATGGAACTTTATGGACTGTGAGGGTATGGGGTGATGTCTCAGTGATTACAAAATGGTGTCAAATTTATAAAGAGCTTGACAGGAGGAACCCACTGATAGATGCACTGATACAGTTGGGAAGGGTTTCATGATGGCGTTGCGTCCTCTGCAGAGGCAACTGACCCATAGCTGTTGTGAACTGGTACTTGATATTATAGATACTGGGATGACACTGATTTTGAGAGCAGGTCCCACACATGTGCTATGGGCCACGGATTTGGGGAGCTTACTGGCCACTGAAGCACCCCTGAGGCAATTGGTCCACTGCTGTTGTAACTGGTTCCTGACATCATGGATATTGGCTCAGGGACGAATTTGACGTCAGAGATGGTCCCACAAATGTTCTGTGATGTACGAATCTCGGGAACGTAGAGACCACGAGCGCAAAAAATGGCTCTGAGCACTATGCGACTTAACTTCTGAGGTCATCAGTCGCCTAGAACGTAGAACTAATTAAACCTAACTAACCTAAGGACATCACACACATGCATGCCCGAGGCAGGATTCGAACCGGCGACCGTAGCAGTCACGCGGTTCCAGACTGAAGCGCCTAGAACCGCACGTCCACACCGGCCGGCGACCACGAGAGCGTCTCAACATCACGCTGGCAGGTCATGAATACACTTGCGAAATATGTTCTTTTGAGAAATGACACCACAATGTTGTCGCATGCGACGTATACATGAGAATTCGGGACGTTCATGACGTACTGTTTTACCACCAGCATTCCCTCAGCCACTAACAACCGTAGTCTGAAATCACCTCATCATGAAATCAGGAGCAACACCACCGTGCCACTAGAAAACACTGGAAGAACGGGACCTCTCCCGAGGTCATCTCTATTGTAGCCGACGATAGTCGTCGGGGTAATGCAAGGGTTTGACGCGTCGCTGAACGGAGTGCAAGGCCGTTCATAAGCATAGCGGTCACGGCATCACGTCAACTTCAACCGTTTGTGTTGTGGTGTTAACGGTATCTAATTCCAAAGCTCTTTCACAGAGGAAGATAGCACTGCAGTTACTTCTCTAGATTGTCGCACAGATGGCAAAATGGTAGATAACGAAACAGATGACAGAGGGATAGAAAAACAATTAAAATAGCTCCAAAGAGGAAAGGCCGCCGGACCTCATGGCATACCAGTTCGATTTTCCACAGAGTGCGCGAAGGAACCTGCCCCCCTTCTTGCAGCGGTGTACCGTAGGTCTCTAGAAGAGCATAGCGTTCCAAAGCATTGGAAAAGGGCACAGGTCATACCTGTTTTCAAGAAGGGACGTCGAACAGATGTGCAGAACTATAGACCTATATCTCTAAGGTCAATCAGTTGTAGAGTTTTGGAACACGTATTATGTTCGAGTATAATGACTTTTCTGGAGACTAGGAATCTACTCTGTAGCAATCAGCATGGATTTCGAAAAAGACGATCGTGTGAAACCCAGCTCGCAATATTCGCCCACGAGACTCGGAGCGCCATAGACACGGGTTCCCAGGTAGATGCCGTCTTTCTTGACTTCCGCAAGGCGTTTGATACAGTTCCTCACAATCGTTTAATGAACAAAGTAAGAGCATATGGACTATCAGACCAATTGTGTGATTGGATTGAAGAGTTCCTAGATAACAGAATGCAGCATGTCATTCTCAATGGAGAGAAGTCTTCCGAAGTGAGAGTGACTTCAGGTGTGCCCGCAGAGGAATGTCGTAGGACCGTTGCTATTCACAATATATGTAAGACCTTGTGGATAACATCGGAATTTCACTGAGGCTCTTTGCGGATGATGCTGTAGTATATCGAGAGGTTGTAACAATGGAAAATTGTACTGAAATGCAGGAGGATCTGCAACGAATTGACGCATGGTGCAGGGAATGGCAATTGAATCTCAATGTAGACAAGTGTAATGTGCTGCGAATACATACAAAGGAAGATCCTTTGTCATTTAGCTACAATATAGCAGGTCAGCAACTGGAAGTAGTTAATTTCGTGAATCATCAGGGAGTAGTCATTAGGAGTGATTTAAAATGGAATGACCAAATAAAATTAATCGTCGGTAAAGCAGATGCCAGACTGAGATTCATTGGAAGAATCCTAAGGAAATGCAGTCCGAAAACAAAGGAAGTAGGTTACAGTACACTTGTTCGCCCACTGCTTGAATACTGCTCACCGGTGTGTGATCCGTACCAGATAGGATTGATAGAAGAGATAGAGAAGATCCAACGGAGAGCAGCGCACTTCGCTACAGAATCATTTAGTAATCGCAAAAGCGTTACTGAGATGATAGATAAACTCCAGTGGAAGATTCTACAAGAGAGATGCTCAGTAGCTCGGTACGGTCTTTTGTTGAAATTTCGAGAACATACCTTCACCGGAGAGTCAAGCAGTATATTGCTCCCTTCTACGTATGTCTCGCGAAGAGACCATAAGGATAAAATCAGAGAGATTATAGCCCACACAGAGGCATACCGACAATCTTTCTTTCCACGAACAATACGAAACTGGAACAGAAGGGAGAACCGATAGAGGTACTCAAGGTACCTTCCACCGCACCACGTTAGGTGGGTTGCGGAGTATGGATGTAGATGTAGATGTAGATCCTACGCATGGACGCTACACCCTTAGTGCGACTGCTACTAATCTCCTCACAATGGTGAGGGACGACACAGAATGTTGCTGCTAGGCAGTTGCTTGTTCCCGGACACAGGGCGCAGATGTAGTGAAGGCATTACAATGTGGTTGTTAACAGTACAGTGATCCCTCCTAATGGACATCATACGTCGTCGACCGGAATCTTGACAACGAGCACTGCAGCCCTCAAGTTCCCATGTAGGTCAACCGGTCGAATGGAGACCCACAATGAGGCTCGTCTCAAAATCTGTTGGGTGCTGATAACGCTGTCTCACACGAGTATGAGGCATCTCCGTGTCCTTCATGGTGGTTAGCCAACATCTGATGTTCGATAATTCTAGAACAGTCTCAATCGCATTTATTATTATTATGATTATTATACCGCCAACCGGTTTCAACCCGACGTAGGGGTCATCTTCTGGGCGTTTACTCCATTGGTCGACTGGTCGTGGTGTCACTCCTGCCTACATAACGTCAGGAAACGATATGTTATGTAGACAGGAGTGACACCACCTGCAATAGACCAATGGAGTAAACGCCCAGAAGATGACCCCTACGTCGGGTTGAAACCAGTTGGCGGTATAATAATAATAATAAATGCGATTAAGGCAGTTCTTGAATTATTGATTAATCATACTAATCACTGCTTCTCTCCACAACCATGTTGTCCAAACATCTCATGTTGCTCGATTCGTTTATACGACGTCTGTTCTAAAGTTCCGAAAATTTGACCTCAATTTTTTTCTACTCTTACCTTTCACTTATTGTGCATGGACTCCTTAGAAATACTCCACAACTGATACACCGCTCCCAATGCCGTTTCCACTTCCAAATACAGTCTTGGTGCGTTTCTTGCTGCAATACGCGAAGTGCGTCTGCGGATTTCTTTTATCTCGCCTATCGTTGCAAGTCTTCGTCCTTTCAAGGGGATTTTCATCCTTGTAATTAAAAATAAAGTCATCACGGACAGTTCTGGAGAGTACGGAGTATGAGACAGCACAGTGGTTTCGTTTTTTGTGCAATAGCCACGCACGAAGAGGGATGAACGAATGCGTTATCGTGATGCAGGAGCCGCGAACTGCCTCGCCACATTTAAGGCTATTTCCTTCTCACATTTCTCGGAACACGTCCTGATTGTACCATCGATTATCAGTTTTTCTCTGTGGCACGAATTCATGACGAGGTAATCCTTCTAAGTCAAAGAAAACTATCAGTTTGGGTTCAACATTTGACCTGACTTGACGAGCTTTGTTTCGTCTTATAGAATCTTTTTCGACCATTCGTGAAGACTGAACCGTGGCCTCAACATCATAACCGTAGACCCACGTCTCATGACCAGTTTTGATTCTCTTAAGGGAGATCTCGTTCGCATTTGCGCGATCCAAATGCTCTTGCGAGACGAACGTCTTTCTAAACATCACTCATAAGCCGTGGGACGAACTTTGACGCCAACGCGACGCATTTCAAGATGCTGTGTTAGGATTTCATGACATGATCCAACTGAAATGTTACAGCCTTCTACAATCTCTCGGACAGTCAAGCTTCGATTGACACACGCAGTTTCCTTGACGTTGCTGACAAGAGAGTCGCCGGTAGACGTCAAAGGGCGTGCTGAGCGAGAGTCGTCTTCAACTTCCGCCGGCCCTTTTTCAACCGTGTGAACCGTTCGTAACACCGAGTGCGGCTTAAGCACTCATCGGCGAATATTTCCTGGATCCATTGGTGCGTCTCTGTGACGGTTTTCTTGAGTTTTATGCAAAATTTAATGCAGACGCGTTGATCCTCTAACCCTGCCATCTCGAAAATCGCAGACTCGTACTATACTCGTACTATACTCTACCCAATACAGCACTGAACAATAATAATTCATCATCATCATGATCATCATCATTTAAGACTGATTATGCCTTTCAGCGTTCAGTCTGGAGCATAGTCCCCCTTATAAAATTCCTCCATGATCCCCTATTCAGTGCTAACATTGGTGCCTCTTCTGATGTTAAGCCTATTACTTCAAAATCGTTCTTAACCGAATCCAGGTACCTTCTCCTTGGTCTACCCGACTTCTCCTACCCCCTACTGCTGAACCCATGAGTCTCTTGGGTAACCTTGCTTCTCCCATGCGTGTAACATGACCTCACCATCTAAGCCTGTTCGCTCTGACTGCTACATCTATAGAGTTCACTCCCAGTTTTTCTTTGATTTCCTCATTGTGCACACCCTCCTGCCATTGTTCCCATCTACTAGTACCTGCAATCATCCTAGCTACTTTCATATCCGTAACCTCAACCTTGTTGATAAGGCAACCTGAATCCACCCAGCTTTCGCTCCCATACAACGAAGTTGGTCGAAAGATTGAACGGTGCACAGATAACTTAGTCTTGGTACTGACTTCCTTCTTGCAGAAGAGGGTAGATCGTAGCTGAGCGCTCACTGCATTAGCTTTGCTACACCTCGCTTCCAGTTCTTTCACTATGTTGCCATCCTGTGAGAATATGTATCCTAAGTACTTGAAACCGTCCACCTGTTCTAACTTTGTTCCTCCTATTTGGCACTCAATCCGTTTATATCTCTTTCCCACTGACATTTGTTTTGGAGATGCTAATCTTCATACCATACTCCTTACATTTCTGATCTAGCTCTGAAATATAACTTTGCAAACTTTCAATAGAATCTGCCATCACAACTAAGTCATCCGCATATGCGAGACTGCTTATTTTGTGTTCACCTATCTTAGTCTCACCCAGCGAGTCTATTGTTTTCAACATATGATCCATAAATAATATGAACAACAGTGGAGACAGGTTGCAGCCTTGTCTTACCCCTGAAACTACTCTGAACCATGAACTAAATTTACCGTCAACTCTAACTGCTGCCTGACTATCTATGTACAGACCTTTAACTGCTTGCAAAGGTTTGCCTCCTATTCCATAATCACGTAGAACAGACAATAACTTCCTCCTAGGAACTCGGTCATATGCCTTTTCTAGGTCTATAAAACATAGATACAATTCCCTGTTCCACTCGTAACACTTCTCCATTATTTGCCGTTAGCTAAAGATCTGGTCCTGAAAACCTCTAAGAGGCCTAATCCCACACTGATTTTCATCCAATTTGTCCTCAACTAATACTCGCATTTTTCTTTCAACAATGCCTGAGAAGATTTTACCCACAATAATAATTAACAGACATAGAACAATAATGAAACTCCCGGTAGTCGTGCATTAAACACAGGCGTGTTCAAGGGTGCACACCGCTTTTCATCGTCATGAAATTGTGAAAGGTGTGGAATTTTTCTAACTGACCTCGTATCCCTTAATATGCTTAGTTACACATTAAACACGAACAGTACAAATACGTTCCGGTGCCCGTTCAGCCAATCAAAGAGAATTGCAACTCTAATAATGTACATACCCGCCTTTATTATGTGCGTGCACGAACTTAAATTGACATCCGGCCATGTTTCTACACGTCCGCTACTCTACAGTGCCTGCCGATGGTTACTTCGTACCAATATTAACGATTCTCTGTCCTACTCCATTCCCTTATTGGGTTCTCTAAACTCTGACCAAGTCGATGTTGTTCAGCAACAGTTATAGAGAATTTTTTAAAGGTAACACATCGAAATTCGACTGTTTTTAGCGTTTATTTAAATACAACTCAGGTTTCGGCCTTTTATGCTATTTTCAAGTGTTTTCTGTTTCCTGAAAACATCACTCGTGTATGATGTAAATGCAGTTGTAGGTTACAGGGAAGACAAAATTAATAATAATCCCTCATCACCTGGTGTTTTCCAGCTGACGTTGCTAATTATAACAACATTTCCCTTTTTATTGTGCATTTGGTCACCACCTTCGACTGTTCTGTGAGCTGGAAAACACGTCGTAAAGATGATGCGGAATTGTGATTAATTTTTTTCTTTCCAGTGACCTAATACCACATTTACACCGTCCACGAGTGATGTTTTTAGGAAACACCAAATAACTTGAAAACGGCATAAAAGGCCGAAAACTGGATTGTACTTAAATAATAACAGTAAGTCAAATAGCAGTGTGTTCCTGTGAAAAGAAAAAATTTCCTTTGTCGCCTCAAAGACACAGGATACGAAGAATTGGGACATGAGAATGAGAGAAGGATAATTGCACTATTTACAGACTCAAACTTGTATACGTTAGTTCATCCCACTTTCGAGCATATCACGATTTGGCGACACGACAATGTTTGTTGTCTTCCATTTTATATTTTTAGGGTTCCAAACCATCGATCCTCAACCAGACTATATCAAACATTTCGTATGACTAACACATCATAAATACAGTGGCAACAGATTTACAAAGTAGTCAGCAGTAAATCCCACTACATGACAAAACACAGAATGTATAAACAAAGATTCAGTAATCGTGTTACAAAGTGACAAGTCGCAGTTACGTTTTAAACAATGGTATGATACTAGCCGATCTTATAATTTGCTGCAGGACAACATGCTTCATGCCAAAGTTTTAAGTTGCAGCAAGAAATCATTGACGCAGGAGAATTTCACAAACGTACAGTCGTTTGGCCATCGTACAGAGTCCCTTACGGAAGACACAGTACTAAGCACCCCTGGCTTAGACAAACAACTTGAAGAGTTGGAAACAAAGAAGTCGCCAAGTCCGAACGGATTCGCAATAAGGTTTTACACAGCGCACGTCTGTGGCCCCAAACTTAGTTTGCATTTATAGCGAAACTCTCGACCAGCGCAAAGTCCCAGGATTTGCTATTTGTATAGATGTCCTGGATAAAATAATTTTAATTTTCCATTAAAAACTGTCTTACCAGTTAATTAATTATATTACGAAACATATAAAGAGCTCAGTCGATGAGCACTGATGATTTCTAGAAACTGCCAGCTTCATCTCTTTTGTGGGTAAAAACTGTACAAGTTATCATTTATTGTATTTCAGTTAACACAAGTACTCGGAGCTGTATCTTCCCATACACATTATATCCAGAGCACATCTGCAAATCGGGAGAATCGTCTTAATCTCCACTATAGTAACATGGTGAAGTCGTGCTGCTCTATGGTGGTCCATTGATAGTGACCGGGCCAAATATCTCACGAAATAAGCATCAAAGAAAAAAACTACAAAGACCGAAACTCGTCTAGCTTGAGGGGGCAAACCAGATGGCACTATGGTTGGCCCGATAGACGGCGCTGCCATAGGTCAAACGGATATCAACCTCATTTTTTTAAAAATAGGTACCCCATTTTTTATTACATATTCATGTAGTACGTAGAGAAATTTGAATGTTTTAGCTGGACCACTTTTTTCGCTTTGTGACAGATGGTGCTGTAGTAGTCACAAACGTATAAGTACGTGGTATCACGTAACATTCCACCAGTGCGGACGGTATTTATTTCTTATACATTACCCCTGTTAAAATGGACCCTTTACCAATTGCGGAAAAGGTCGATATCCTGTTGATGTGTGGTTATTGTGATCAAAATGCCCAACCAGCGTGTGCTATGTATGCTGTTAGGTATCCTGGATCACATCACCCAAATGTCCGGGCCGTTCGCCGGATAGTTACGTTATTTAAGGAAACAGGAAGTGTTCAGCTGCATGTGAAACGTCAACCAGGACCTGCAACAAATGATGATGGCCAAGTAGGTGTTTTAGCTGCTGTAGCGGCTAATCTGCACATCGGTAGCAGACAAATTGCACGAGAATCGGGAATCTCAAAAACGTCGGTGTTGAGAATGCTACATCAACATAGATTGCACCCATACCATATTTCAATGCACCAGGAATTGCATGTCGACGACTTTGAATCTCGTGTACACTTCTGCCACGGGGCACAAGAGAAATTACGGGACGATGACAGATTTTTTGCACGCGTTCTATTTAGCAACGAAGTGTCATTCACCAACAGTGGTAAAGTTAACCGGCATGATATGCACTATTGGGCAACGGAAAATCCGGTATGGCTGCGACAAGTGTAAGATCAGCGACCTTGGCGGGTTAATGTATGGTGCGGCATTATGGGAGGAAGGATAATTGGCCCCCATTTTATCGATGGCAATCTAAATGGTGCAATGTAAGCTGATTTCCTACGTAATGTTCTACCGATGTTACTACAAGATGTTTCACAGTGTGATAGATTGGCGATGTACTTCCAACATGATGGATGTCCAGCATATTGCTCGAGTGCGGTTAAGGCGGTATTGAATAACATATCGTGAATCATAAAAGATGGTTGTATACATGGAAAAATCCTCGAGATACTAGAAAGTATCAGATAGATTATATAATGGTAAACAGAGATTTAGGAACCAGGTTTTAAATCGTAAGACATTTCCAGGGTCAAATGTGGACTCTGACCACAATCTATTGGTTATGAACTGTAGATTAAAACTGAAGAAACTGCAAAAAGGTGGGAATTTAAGGAGACAGGACCTGGATAAACTGACTAAACCAGAGGTTGTACAGAGTTTCAGGGAGAGCATAAGGGAACAAGTAACAGGAATGTGGGAAAGAAATACAGTAGAAGAAGAATGGGTAACTCAGAGGGATGAAGTAGTGACGGCAGCAGAGGATCAAGTAGGTAAAAAGACGAGGGCTAGTAGAAATCCTTGGGTAACAAAAGAAATGTTGAATTTAATTGATGAAAGGAGAAAATATAAAAACGCAGTAAATGAAGCAGGCAAAATATGAGATCGACAGGAAGTGCAAAATGGCTAAGCAGGGAGGGCTAGAGAACAAATGTAAGGCTGTAGAGACTTATCTCACTAGAGGTAAGATAGATACTGCCTAGAGGAAAATTAAAGAGACCTTTGGAGAAAAGGGAACCACTTGTATGAACATCAAGAGCTCAGATGGAAACCCAGTTCTAAGCAAAGAAGGGAAAGCAGAAAGGTGGAAGGAGTATATAGACGGTCTATACAAGGGCGATGTACTTGAGGACAATAATATGGAAATGGAAGAGGATGTAGATGAAGATACTGCGTGAAGAGTTTGACTGAGCATTGAAAGACCTGAGTGGAAACAAGGCCCCGGGAGTAGACAACATTCCATTGGAACTACTGACGGCCTTGGAACAACCAGTCCTGACAAAACTCTACCATCTGGTGAGCAAAATGTATGAGACAGGCGAAATACCCTCAGACTTCAAGAAGAATATAATAATTCCAATTCCAAAGAAAGCAGGTGTTGACAGATGTCAAAATTACCGAACTTTCACTTTAATAAGTCACATCTGTAAAATACTAACGCGAATTATTTACAGACGAATGGAAATAAGCCGGCCGGGTTGGCCGAGCGGTTCTAGGCGCTACAGTCTGGAACCGCGCGACCGCTACGGTCGCAGGTTCGAATCCTGCCTCGGGCATGGATGTGTGTGTTGTCCTTAGGTTAGTTAGGTTTAAGTAGTTCTGAGTTCTAGGGGGACTGATGACCTCACATGTTAAGTCCCATAGTGCTCAGAGCAATTTGAATCATTTTTTTTTTATGGAAAAACTGGTAGAAGCCGACCTCGGGGAAGATGTTTATATTCCGTAGAAATGTTGCAACACGTGAGGCAATACTGACCCTACGACTTATCATAGAAAATAGATTAAGGAAAGGCGAACCTACGTTTCTAGCATTTGTAGACGTGGAGAAGGCTTTTGACAATGTTGACTGGAAGGCGAACTACTCGCTGTTGAGAGGAATGTCGTTACACGTATTGCCAAATGCATTGAGGTTGACGGACATCATTTTGATCGTATATTGCATTAATGTGGTATTTACAGGTAATCACGCTGTAACAGCATGCGTTCTCAGAAATGATATGTTCACAAGGGTACATGTATCAGATTGGAACAACCGAAATAAATTGTTCAAACGTAACTACGTTCTGTATTTTAATTTAAAAAAACGTACCTGTTACCAACTGTTCGTCTAAAATTGTGAACCATATGTTTGTGAATATTACAGGGCCATCTATCACAAAGCGAAAAAAGTGGTCCAACTAAAACATTCATATCTCTTTACGTACTATACGAATATATAATAATAAATGGGGTTCCTATTTAAAAAACACAGTTGATACCCGTTTGACCTATGGCAGCGCCGTCTAGCGGGCCAACCATAGCGCCATCTGATTTCCCCTTCAAGCTAGACAAGTATCGTTCTCTGTTGTTTCTTCATTTGACGCTTATTTCGTGAGATATTTGGCCCGGTCACGATCAATGGACCACCCTGTATATATATAATTACCAACCCATCTCGCATATCATATCAGTTATACTCTTTCTCCCAATTCGTGTTACCGCAAAGTGAGTCCCTTTTCTTTGGACTTTTTGTATGTCTTCCGCGAATCTTATCGGTTAAGAATCTCGCGATGTCCAACAGTATTCTATAAGACGATGTAAAAGGGTAATATTCCTTTACTTCTATACGAAACGTGAAAGATATTAAAATGTATTTCTTATTGAAAGAATTTTTAAGCGATTTGGAAAGAACACCTATTTCTAAAACTTCGTCTTTTACGACACGTCCAGTACAGTAGTGATTGGTATAACAAGCTCTAGTTACAATAGTAATCAAATATTTGCTGCCTGGGAACGAGAATGACGTAAGACAAAGCAGCACAGTTAAAGTCATCAAAAATGTGCCAACTGCAGAGGAAACATATTTTCACAATTAAAAGTAATCTTGTGAGTGAATGGCAATGGTTCTATGTTTGTGCACAAAATGATATGACCCTACAGTCACGGCTCAAGCCTACACATGAGGGTTATGTTTGAGAACAAGCTGTCGTTCAGTGCGTTGCGGTGATTGTTTTGTGCCAATACTAGCGGTTTTCTTTCTTCGTCAGTTCTCATATTAAGCAACAGGGGAAACTAATTGTCTGCATACCATGGTATGCGGAGTCCTCAATCTTACCCTATTCTCTTAATGCTTACCCGAGGTGAACGATGCAGGCAACAGAATCGTCGCAGTTTCTCTCTAATACAGGTTCTCTAAATATACCCGTCAGTATTTTGCAAGAAATAGGTAGTGTTTCGTCCAAATTAGTGTCCTGAGAATGTCTATTACTATTCCGCATTGGCTGCAACTGCCTGTTATGATCCTAGCGGCGCGCCTAGGAATCTATTTGATGTCTGAGGTTCTGCCTAATTGATAAGGTCTCCAGACACTGGAACAGTACCCTGAAATAGGTTGCACTAGCGTCTTGTGAACTATTTGCTTTACACATCCACTGCACTTTACCAGAACCCTTCCAAAAAATCTAATTCTTCCAGCTGCATTCTATAATACCTATGTTATGTGATCATCCCAAAATACCTTTCATTTTTTTGTATTTATGGCAAGTGAAGTTTAGAACTCGAATATAAAGCAGCAGAAATAATTCAATGCAATACCCAAAAGTGCTCGGGAAATTCGACTTTGAAGTTTTCTGACAGTCTTTAATACACGAAAGCAAGATCAACAATACTCGCCGGACCGTGTGGGTGTGTAGTAGAACACTCACTTGCCACCTGTTTGGGCTGGGTTCGATTCGCAGTCCTGACATAATTTTATCCGAATGTGCATGTTCTATGAATAATTCCATGAAGTATAAGACGTGTAAAGATGAAAAACAGTTTAATCTGTAACGTTTTGTTTGTTTAAACAATGATTTATAATGTATCACTAATGAAGAATTTATATCTGCAGTGAAAACTGGAGTGCTGTGTGCAGTATGTAATATGGAGTAACAAGAGGCGCATTTTTCATTGTAATAGCAATTAGATGCCTTTTAATTACCATATATTGGATTAATTTTGTATTTAAATAACTTAGGTATTCGTACTGAACCTAAAAGAATGAAAAACATTATGACCGAAACTAGATTCGCACCAGCGATTACTGGTCTAGAGTACTACTGATTTTTTTCAGTCTTAATGTATTTTAAACTTCATGAAATTGCTAGCAGAACTTGCACCTCGGTTTAAAAATTTGCATCAGCCTGGAGTCGAGCATGAAGACACTGACGTGGTCGGTGAGCATTCTACCACCCGCTCGTTGGGACTGTCGCGACTATTGTGTTTTTCGTTAGCATACTAACGACAGTCGGGAAACTTCAAAGTCGATTATCTCGACTTTCGAGAGTGGCATCGAAAAGTTTTGGGAGCTGCTTGACTGAGAAGTAGCGGCTCAGGTCTCGAATACTGACGTACGATCGGGAGAGCAATGTGCTGACGACATGCTCCTCCATATCCGCATCCGGTGACGCCTGTGGACTGAGGATGACACGGCGGCCGATCGGTACGGCTCGGTCCGCCAGTGCCTGTGGACGGAGCTTCCGTTACGTTACACCAAACGGGATGTTTGTTCAAGTCGTTGTACGTTTCTGTATGGCATCAAACGGCGACAGTTTTAGGCAACAGATTCGTCAGCGAATAGTCTCAAAGTGCTGCTAAAACTATGTGACAACATGTGTATAAAGGGTGTTCCTTCAGGAACGTCATTACAGAGGAATATGACGGGAGCGGTCACGGCAAAAAGGTCTAGTAGTGTAATTCCGGGATAGATGGTCCACCGGTATAGACGGACCAGTCGAATGTTTGGTTCGTCTGCCACACCAGCGATACCGTCGGTGTCTGCAGTTAGTCTTCTTCAGTAGGTGGACCCACGCTTAGTTTTGCTCGTGAGTTTCATGTGTATGTTAGAAGAAAATTTTGTTTCTTTCTTTTGGTGAACTGAAAAATATTTTATACCAGATGTCTTTGTTACATGGTTAAGTTAGTTCAAATGATTTAGACGTAAGATTAGTGCTGTAACCTTAGTGTATACTGAGAACAAACTTCAACTCAAGTGGCGTGCCGATAGCGTTGTTTGTCTAAACAGGGAGCTGGTTCATGTATCTCCTACAGTCGGGATAGATGTATAACACTATTTGTTTGAGGTTCATTAAAATTTTTGTAATTTTTATTCTTTAAAATTTTCGCATTTTGGTACTATATTTTCTGTATATGTAAAGCAAAGTGTGCTGTACTGGAGATTCAAGTCCTTTGTATTGTATGTAAGTAATTTATGTAAAATAATATGTAAATTGTTTATTAAGTTAAATAATTTTTTGATGACATTTTGTATTTAAAAATATTTGTAGGTATAAACTATTCAGGGTGATGTAAATTTGACAATTATAAGAAATGGTCACTGTTAGGAACAATGCAAGAAATAGATGTTATTTAAAAGCCAGTGTGCTTTTGTTTGAAACGAAAGTGGCTGTGGGGAGCGGAAAAGATGGCAAGGCTGAATTGGCGCTCTACCTAGGGCAAGCGTGGGAAGTAAGTCACGAAGCCTGTAGGCAGCAGTGATTGAGGCAATATACCCTTGTGGAGCAGGAGACGTTTTGCCTGCAGATTTGCACGAAAATGCCTCGCATGAAGACCCCAAACGGCTTAGGGCAAAGCTGCGAGTTGTTGGGCTACTGCATATAAAATTGAACGACGCCAAGAGGAGAAATTGAACCCATACAGCAAGATACTTGCAGGCCGTGCTGTGGGTAGCGTAGCCGCTATAATTGTTCGCCACACCCAAGCCTACAGCCATTAGATAAGAGTCTTTTCGGTACTTTACTTTTGTACAAATTGAACCATTAATTTAAACTGCTTTTTATTAGTGAAAACTCATTCTTGAACTTTAAAGAAACTGGTTCATCCCGTAATTTCACCCTTATCATACATCTATATAGGGTTCCTTCTTAGCTTTTGATTAATCCGAGTATCCTGTTTTACAGACTTATGAAGTGCCAGGTTAATATAAACAGACACCATTTAAATTGTTTTCGAGTAAAAAGTTGACTTAGTTGTTTCACAGGAAGGCGTAATGAGAATTTTAGTTAAAGTAACAACACGTATAAGCCTTAGTACATCAGACGGAAATAAAGTCGCACTATTCTTATTTTAAAAGGTTTATGAACTACTGCAAAGAGTTATAGTAAACGTTTGCTTACGTAAAATTCAGTCAGAGCGAAGCCAAGTTACTAGAATCTCTTAAATGACTATACAGAGTTACTTCAAAGAGTATTAGCTTTTGGAAGTAAATTTCAGTATAAATGAGGTGTTCTTGAATTGAAATGCTCAGTATAAAAAGTGTGAGGTTTATTATCTAAATATTTTATTATTTAAGTTTGTTAATTAAGGAAAGTACTTTTCTAAAGGGCCCCCCTGGCCAATTTTTCTTAGCTTTCTTGAAGTTATGTACTGATTTTTTTTCTCCTAAAGGGTGTAACCCAACATTGTTTACCTGGAGTAACATTTATTTGAAGAACCAACTCAAAAAGTAGCAAGAAAGTAAGCAAAATTCATGTTTCTGCTTTTCCAATACTTCACTGTTTCATTGCCTAGATAGGCATGCAATCGTTAGTACGTATTTTAAACCTCTAAATGAACTTGGAACTGAGTTGTCCTAGCTTCAACATAATACTATTCGAACTGTGTTCCTTTCTAACCGCTGGGCAAGATCTTAGGAAAAGAATTGAGTAGTCTCATTTACTTATCCATTAGGCACAACACTGTCAAATCCTGTAAAAAGGGTTGCTCTATTGATTAGCGTTTCCTATTAACAGGACTATACTCTCTCAATGTTTGGAAACTAAGCTAAATTTAGTAATAGTGTTGTACGTGGCGGCATAGAGACAAAGTTTTCTGTTATTTAGGTAAAAGTACTCTAAATTATAATAGTAGTGGTAGGGGTACAGATGCACCAGTGAAATTTGTAATAGCTGGTCCGCTTAAAAAACCTAGGATAGTCGGACATATCTCCTATTAAGGCTTTACATTTTATGTAAATGAGACGACACTAAAAATTATTTTAAATTTAAGAGCGTATCATGATAAGTGGTGGTTCTTCCTGTTACACAAAAGTGCCTACATTTTATAAAAAAAAAACAGAGGGCGCGTCTTGGAGAGGAAAATGATCTGAAACCTGTTTGATAAATGTACTCAGAGCGGTTGAGAATAAGTAAATGGGAGTTACTGCTGCAGCAAAAGCGATTGGGGTACCGAAAACCACTTCAAAAAGGCAGTCTGTAACTAGCCGCCGGTTACAGTGAGTCGCTTATACCAATATACTCAGAAGGTATCCTTGAACAATCTCTGAAAATACGTCGATCGAGCTCTGCTTCGCCATGTATAATGTGAACAATAGATGTCCTTTGAGGATTACTCAGGGGTTGTTGTCGTGGGCTTCAGTCCTGAGACTGTTTTATGCAGCTCTCCATTCTACTCTATCCTGTGCAAGCTTCTTCAACTCCCAGTACTTGCTGCAACCTACATCCTTCGGAATATGCTTAGTGTATTCATCTCTTGGTCTCCCTCTACGATTTTTATCCTCCACGCTGCCCTCCAATACTAAACTGGTGATCCCTTGATGCCTCAGAACCGTGTCCTACCAACCGATCCCTTCTTCTAGTCAAGTTGTGCCACAATCCCCTCTTCTCCCCAATTCTATTCAACACCTCCTCATTAGTTATGTGATCTACCCATCTAATCTTCAGCATTCTTCTGTAACACCACATTTCGAAAGCTTTTATTCACTTCTTGTTTAAACTATTAATCGTCCATGTTTGACTTCCATACATGGCTACACTCCATACAAATACTTTCAGAAACGACTTCCTGACACTTAAATCTATACTCGATGTTAACAATTTTCTCTTCTTCAGAAACGCTTTCCTTGCCATTGCCAGTCTACATTTTATATCCTCTCTACTTCGACCATCATCAGTTATTTGGCTTCCCAAATAGCAAAACTCCTTTACCACTTTAAGTGTCTCATTTCCTAATCTAATTCCCTCAGCATCACCTGACTTAATTCGACTACATTCCATTATCCTCGCTTTGCTTTTGTTGTTGTTCATCTTATATCCTGCTTTCAAGACACTGTCCATTCCGTCATTCCGTTCAACTGCTCTTCCAAGTCCTTTGCTGTCTCTGACAGAATTACAATGTCGTCGGCGAACCTCAAAGTTTTTATTTCTTCTCCATGGATTTTAATACCTACTCCGAATTTTTCTTTTGTTTCTTTTACTGCTTGCTCAGTATACAGATTGAAAAACATCGGAGAGAGGTTACAATCCTGTCTCACTCCCTTCCCAACCACTGCTTCCCTTTCATGCCCCTCGACTCTTATAACTGCCATCTGGTTCCTGTACAAATTGTAAATAGTCTATCGCTCCCTCAGGGGTAGACAGACGTTATTTTCGTTCCTGTTGAACATCCGTCACCCAGTGTCAGTACCGGGTTACAGAAACCATCATCATCATCATCATCAATTAAGACGCACTTCATACGAACGTATCCTGGGTATTAGTTTACCCTATGGTTCAGTGTCGATCGCCTTTCGTACACCTACAAGACGGAAGGAGGCTATCTGTTTGCGAGGTGCAGTATTTGAATTGGTTCAAATGGCTCTGAGCACTATGGGACTCAACTGCTGTGGTCATCAGTCCCCTAGAACTTAGAACTACTTAAACCTAACTAACCTAAGGACATCACACACATCCATGCCCGAGGCAGTATTCGAACCTGCGACCGTAGTAGTCGCACGGTTCCGGACTGCGCGCCTAGAACCGCGAGACCACCGCGGCCGGCAGTATTTGAATTATTCACATGATGTCTGTCACGTCACACGTCACAGACCTGGAGGCACAAAGGCTGGAGGGTACTCACCGTCTTTCCCAGTGCTGGAGCATCAGAGCACTGCCCGGGGTTCCCTTTGTAGGCTGCTATTTGACTGGCGCTCTCCTGCTGTAATGATGACTTGCGGATTTTCTGCGGCGGAGTGGCCCAGAACTGCAGGAGGTCGTGGTGGGGGTGACCACTGGAAGGAGGAACCGGTTACCCCGCGTCTGAGAGGCGGAAGACCGCAAGAGCGCCCGGTCTGGCTGCATCTGGCTCGACGCTCGGAGTCACCGCTCGGAAGTGCTGCGTAATGATGAAACTAACACAAGAGCAGGGAAAGCTGAACGAGTCCAACCACCTGGGATTACTCACCTTGGCTCGAAGTCTAAATTTATTCCACATCTCTAGCCAGTGGTGAATCGAAGAAGATTGATCACTATTCCAGGCGATGTCAGAAGTTCCTTTTATATTTCTACACATTCTGTGTGGTTTCTGTTTGTTCTGTATCGTTTCTCCCTACCACTTTCGCGCAACGACGCTCTGAGCGTGTTTTCTTAGGGAATTGAATAGTTTGAACCTGGAATCTGTTGCTGGTAAGGAGACGTCAGACCACAAATGACATGTAGAATTCAGAAGAGTTCAGCGAGACTAGCGATGATATAACTAAATACTTAATGATTTCAGCGTCAGCTCCACTGCACTCTCTGTAAAAGAATCTTAATACTAACTAGGGGGTTAAATGCTTTCCTATTTTTAGTTACCTAGTAAAATAACGTCGAAAAAGCAGTTAAGTTTACCATTGGAAATTTTATTCTACTCACAAAACATCGTTTATAAATTGCACTATTGATAAAAGTAAATGTTTTAATACAGGATGGTAAGAACCAACTGCGTTCAACAAAAATGTGAGCGAATATTCCCTGAATGGGTTTCCAAGTTCTACAATGGATTGAAGGATGATCTATGCCATATCACATCTACGTATAATCTAGGTTTAAATTAAGTTTCACAAAAGAGAAAACTATCAAAATGGTCTACAGTCACCCTCAATTATTTTAATTACTTATCTAACTTGTCATAAATTACAGTGGCTGATGTGGCTTGTCAATAACTATATAACAGAAAAATCATCGCGTTTCAGATTTTTACTTCAAGTGGCAAATGTGAACACCATGAGCTTTAATTGACGATCGACACTAGCATTACGCAAAAAGGGGGTGTAACAGATGAGACTTCTGCAGTTGTGAGTGAAGCTTTATGCGCTGTATTGCAGGATCACGTGCGTTCATTACAGTGTCGGTGTTCGTCAGGGGGTGGCGGGCAGCACAGCTCGGCTCACCTCGCCGTCTCGGAAGCAACTCTCCCCTAACTTCTCCTTACTACAATTTACCGAAGTTGGTTCAAAAAAACTATCTGGCTGTGTTTTCATCTGACCAATCAGGGTCTCAATTTTAACCTTAATCTCCGCCTAAAAAATTCTGTCTATCCAATGAGAAACGTTATACTTTTCGTGGTGGGGCAATGTTTTTAAAGTTTGCAACGTAACAGAGACGCGAAAAAGTCTCACGCTAAAACTTGCGGGTGGTGCGGTCCTAGCGGTTAGCTGGCGACGTGGGTGTCGGTCCATCTCTTATCGTAGGGCCTTCCAGCTTAACACGGTTCTGCTCTCGGCTTCTGTTCTCGTTTCTCCCCTCGGAACTGCGTCTGTCTCACGGTGGGAAGGTATGACATGCATTTAGGCATTCTTGTGTTAGTCTGTGGTGTTCCATTTGCTGACTCGTTACTCGTATTACTTTGGTCAATTAAATGTCACGATTTATTCGGAGCTATGTGACATACTACTGGATTTGCTCATCATATCAGGGTTTTCATGGAAGGTGTTGGATTTGCCTGACACCTTACATATTGAATAAAAAAAACTACCGCTATTTACCGTTACTTCCTGATCTGCATTCGTCAAGAAGGCATAAACGAGTTAATGGTTAACTGCAAAATTTCATGGCCCCCCAACTGTTACCCTTATTAAAGAATTCCCGGATATTACGCGGAGGTCGGATGAGTTCCTCGTTTCATAATATCCTTGAATATTACACACATCAAAAAAAGTTTTACACCACCTCCTTTCTGAGAGTTCCGGAACCTTTACTTAAAACTGGAGTAGAGATCAACACAAATATCATTTCCGCCCTTTCTATTGCTCATGAAAACCACGCATTGCATGTTGTACCACCATACAGCGAGTGGTCCAGATTGCTGTACACACCGGTACCTTTAATATCCCTATGCATTGACGCGTTCCTTATTCGTCGTGACTTACTATCAACAAGTTCATCAAGACACTTTTGGTCCAGATTGTCCCACTCCTCAACGGTGATTCCGCATAGATACCTTAGAGTGGTTGGTGGGTCACGTCGTTCATAAACAATTTTCAATCTATCGCAGGCATGATCGATAGTGTTCATGTCTGAAGAACATGCTGGCCACTCTAGTCGAGTGATGTCGTTATCCAGAAGGAAGTCATTCACAAGACGTACCCGATGGGGGCGCTAATTGTCGTCCTTGGAGACGCATGTCTCGCCAAAAGTCTGCCGATATGGCTGCACTATCGGTCGGAGGATGGCGTTCACGTATCGTACAGCGTTTATGGCGCCTTCCATGACCACCAACGGCGTACGTCGGCCCCACATAGTACCACTTAAAAACATCAGGGAACCTCCAGCTTTCTTCACTCGCTGGACAGTGTGTCTAAGCCGTTCAATCTGGTCGAGTGGGCTCCAAACACGTCTCCGACGATTGTCTGCTTGAAGGCATATGGACGCTCATCGGTGCAAAGAACGTGATGCCAATCCTGAGCCGTCGATTCGGCATGTTTCTGGGCCCCTCTGTACCGCGCTGCATTGTACCGCGGTTGCAAAGATGGACCTCGCCATGAACGTCGGGAGTGAAGTTGCGCATCGTGCAGCCTCTTGCGCACAGTTTGAGTCGTAACACGACGTCCTGTAGCTGCACGAAAAGTATTATTCGACTTGGTGGTTTTGCTGTCAGGGTTCCTCCGACCCATAATCTGTACACGTACACACGTGGTTTCCGTTTTCAATTACAGAGTGGAAGACAATGTGTCCCGACATGTCAGGCCAATAGATGTTCAATGTGGTGGCCATCATTTGCTGCACACAATAGCAATCTCTGGCGTAATGAATGTCGTACACGCCGCAGTACATCTGGTATAATGTCGCCGCAGGCTGCCACAATACGTTGTTTCATATCCTCTAGGGTTGTAGGCACATCACGGAACACATTCTCCTTTAACGTACCCCACAGAAAGAAGTCCAGGAGAACGGGCTGGCCAATTTATGCGTCCTCCAAGTCCTATGAAACGCCCGTCGAACGTGTACCTCACCCCTCATGGCAATGTACATGTGCGTCAGTGAAAAAGACCAATAAAAGGGTGTTAGCATGTGGACGTAATGTGCTGTTCCAGTCTCTTCTGTACCTAAGGTCCATCACCGTTCCCTTTGGATCCCTACGTAATTCGGTGCTCTCCGGTACACACGATCGAACAGCGGAGGAGTGGTACTCAAGCGTCAACTTTAGGTTACAATATCTCCGGATGTAATTAACATTTTACAATGCAACAAACGGCACTGATTACGTATTTGTTTATATCTTCAGATGTGCTAACTAAACTAACGGGGTTCGATTTAAAAAAACGTAGGTTTGTGTTAAACAACATACTTCCGTGCATTTTTTATGGTTTGTATTAACCAATTACACTAGCCCCTCTCCTCACGTTCGGTCTGTGGAATCGATTCGTCAGTATTTGATGTGGTTCACGAAATATATCCAGCGCTAACGTTAGGTGACTCTCCCTGTATACTGCCTGCTAGTGAGCTTGTGCACAAGCCGTGGGGAGTGAACGCTCGTATTGCCTGCCGGCCGTAGCGTCATTGCTTCCAAATACTGCTGTGCGCCTTACCGCTGTTCTCTAAAGTTAAGTGGGGCCACTAGCCATTCTTATTTAACTCTTATGTTAATCATCTGCGTATCTTTAATGAATGTGCCACTTGTTATTTTTCCTGAGTGCCGGTTTTGCGACCTTCGTTGGCCCACTTTGCATTTTTAGTGTAAGCATGTTTCACTGTGGACCTTTATGTGGGCAGTTAAGTTTTATTAAGCTTAAGATTTTGGTTTTTTTTAACGATGTTGTGGGTTTATGTGACTGTGTAACTTTGGGTTGGGAGTGTACAGTGTTACTAGTCTTTGAGATATGGTTAAACAAGGACGGTTATTTATGACTGATTATTCACCGTGCCTACTATCTATGATTTTGGTTACAGACGCAAAATATGATTCTTATTCGTGTTTGTGTGGTTCAGTTAAAGTGAAGATTTGTGTTTAGCATCAGTAAGAGGACAAATGTCCGAACTGAATAAAGTCTGTTTTGAATCAAAATTGTAAAACAATCACAAGCTTGTCCATCGCCATTGATTCCGGGCTTCATATTTTCTTTAAATAACAGTGGTGAGATTGTAATCTTTGATTTTCTAAAGAATTGAGTAGTACCACGGTTCACCACCCTTCCTGCCATCATCCTTACAAGACCTTTCCATATTGCTCATGAACGTTACCCCTATACGTTTAATCGATGTAACTGCGTCCAGCAGCACACTACTAATGCTTTATCCGAGCATTACAGTGTTGTTTTCCTACTCATCTGCATTAACTTACATTTTCCTAGGTTTGAAACAAGCTGTCGTTCATCACACGAGTCAGCTATTTCAACCAAATTATCTTGTACCCTATTACAGCCACAAGCTAACAAGGAACTCATTGAGCGCCAGGTCGAAAGTTCAGTCTTTATTAACGCACATTTGGAAGTGTTGTGTTAACACTTATGACAGAAAAATATTAGCTTCTAATGACCCATCATATGCATCAGGAGGACGGCGGAAGATGGGTGTGCGGGAGACGCAGAGATCAGTCTTCCATGGGATGTATGTATTACAGTTCACAAAATGGACACATTGATATTCGATAAGTGCTCAAAGCAAACCATTAACTTACACCACGGACACAGAATAAAAAATGGCGAGCCACAATGGTCTCAAACGTTCGCACCATGAAGATCGAAGACGAATTTCTTGGGAGTTACAAACCGCGCAGGACTTTTAGGTATCGACTCTTAAGGAATGCATATACACTCCTGGAAATGGAAAAAAGAACACATTGACACCGGTGTGTCAGACCCACCATACTTGCTCCGGACACTGCGAGAGGGCTGTACAAGCAATGATCACACGCACGGCACAGCGGACACACCAGGAACCGCGGTGTTGGCCGTCGAATGGCGCAGCATTTGTGCACCGCCGCCGTCAGTGTCAGCCAGTTTGCCGTGGCATACGGAGCTCCATAGCAGACTTTAACACTGGTAGCATGCCGCGACAGCGTGGACGTGAACCGTATGTGCAGTTGACAGACTTTGAGCGAGGACGTATAGTGGGCATGCGGGAGGCCAGGTGGACGTACCGTCGAATTGCTCAACACGTGGGGCGTGAGGTCTCCACAGTACATCGATGTTGTCGCCAGCGGTCGGCGGAAGGTGCACGTGCCCGTCGACCTGGGACCGGACCGCAGCGACGCACGGATGCACGCCAAGACCGTAGGATCCTACGCAGTGCCGTAGGGGACCGCACCGCCACTTCCCAGCAAATTAGGGACACTGTTGCTCCTGGGGTATCGGCGAGGACCATTCGCAACCGTCTCCATGAAGCTGGGCTACGGTCCCACACACCGTTAGGCCGTCTTCCGCTCACGCCCCAACATCGTGCAGCCCGCCTCCAGTGGTGTCGCGACAGGCGTGAATGGAGGGACGAATGGAGACGTGTCGTCTTCAGCGATGAGAGTCGCTTCTGCCTTGGTGCCAATGATGGTCGTATGCGTGTTTGGCGCCGTGCAGGTGAGCACCACAATCAGGACTGCATACGACCGAGCCACACAGGGCCAACACCCGGCATCATGGTGTGGGGAGCGATCTCCTACACTGGCCGTACACCACTGGTGATCGTCGAGGGGACACTGAGTAGTGCACGGTACATCCAAACCGTCATCGAACCCATCGTTCTACCATTCCTAGACCGGCAAGGGAACTTGCTGTTCCAACAGGACAATGCACGTCCGCATGTATCCCGTGCCACCCAACGTGCTCTAGAAGGTGTAAGTCAACTACCCTGGCCAGCAAGATCTCCGGATCTGTCCGCCATTGAGCATGTTTGGGACTGGATGAAGCGTCGTCTCACGCGGTCTGCACGTCCAGCACGAACGCTGGTCCAACTGAGGCGCCAGGTGGAAATGGCATGGCAAGCCGTTCCACAGGACTACATCCAGCATCTCTACGATCGTCTCCATGGGAGAATAGCAGCCTGCATTGCTGCGAAAGGTGGATATACACTGTACTATTGCCGACATTGTGCATGCTCTGTTGCCTGTGTCTATGTGCCTGTGGTTCTGTCAGTGTGATCATGTGATGTATCTGACCCCAGGAATGTGTCAATAAAGTTTCCCCTTCCTGGGACAATGAATTCACGGTGTTCTTATTTCAATTTCCAGGAGTGTAGAATGATATTATTGTAACGGGTTAATGAGAGCTAATGGAAAGGAATGGCACCCATCGGAATACGAAACAGTCTATCTTGAAGCTTATCGTGGAACTGGCTATCCTTTAAGACGCAGCTGCAGACAGAACTATAATATGTTTTATAGGCAAGAGGAAAAGAAATATCCAGAGGCTGAATTTGTACAGTGGTTCCAGGTGCAATGAACTGTGATATCACACATTTTGCAGGAGGGATAGTTTGCTCTAAAGGACTTTGGTTGTTATACGCAGACCAGGAATGAAGCAATAGCAAGTTATTGTGGCCAGCTATTGCCCAAAAGCAGTGTTCATGCCATAGCTGTAGTTCTCCTACGCCCATTTTCCCACTCTTGCTTCCTGTGACGTAAATATTCCATACTGCCTTTGCGCTATCACGCACACGAGAAAGAATCGTAGGGGACAGAGCACCTCCAAGTGCGAGAAGCCCAATAAATAATTTTCCAGCAAGTTTACCATCAAGATTAACAGTCGCCATATTTGTATACGAATGCGTTAAGGTATTGCTGTTAACTGATCTCGATATAACATTCCTGGTACCTCTAATTCCAAGGGTTCCTTTCATATACATTTGCGCTTCAAATACCGACTGGTCGGAGTGAAAAACAATTCTTCACTGGACAATAAGGTAAGTTTCTTTATCTCATCTACAAATTATCGCACCGATTCCACATTTTGCTGTGCATTGTCAAGTTGATGCTTTGTTTGAAATATCATCTTACGTTTACCCATTCTGTAGCTCTTTTTGACGTTATACATCTATACTACTTCCCTTGAACTCGTTTAATCTATGTCGCTCGCTGTTCGGTGAACTTAACGCAGTACGTCACTATCATGCACATTATGTGGACCGTACACAGCATCCTTCAAAAGCGCAAACACCATTGTTTGTAACAAGTACATCTTCTAATGTCTTGAATAGCCGTTGCTTTTCTTACGCACTACACTCTAATATTTCCGCAGACTTATTCTAAACCTGTCCATTATTGTTTTTACTACGCTGAGGATGATCTTCCCATATGTAATTATATTTATTTAGTACGCGTCACTTCGCTCCTTGGACACGGAGACTGGATGTGTGGCTCCCTGACCGATAAGGGTGATGAACAACATGGCTTAACAGATGTTGTATACGTCACCACACATTCTACTGACTCGTCTTACAGAAACGGTAGTATTTCGTCTATCAGTTCTTTCTCATTATGCAAAATTCCATGGCTTCCTTTCTGACGAAATGTGAAACTGTTGTTGTGGACATATTGCAAAGTTAGCTTTTTTTATCGTTAGCATTATTCGGCTTTGTATCAACACCACTAGCACCGTCGCACTGTTGTGAGTTACTCGTCGACTACGGAGTTCAACCACGCTCCGTAACCTCATGCTGTACTTACCACTGCATACCACCAGTGCCACCCTTTGTTGCCAAAAGCAGACAATATTGTGCCTGCATGGTAGACAACATGTGGGCCATGAACATGACTGGCCATTTGTGATCTGGCACTCATGTGGTTCCCTGAAAGTCATTCCTCCGCAGGATCTTTTCTTCCATAGCTGCCCATCTGTCGACAATGCTATTGAAACAACTATTTATTCAAGTTAATTTCCAAAAGCAAACACACCAGACGTCGTTTAATTTTAATCTGTAGATAAACCAGATTCCCTCAAAAACTAGTATCGTATTACACTACTGCCCATTAAAATTGCTACACCAAGAAGAAATGCAGACGATAAACTGGTATTCATTGGACAAATGTATTATACTAGAACTGACATATGATTACATTTTCACGCAATTTGGGTGCATAGATCCTGAGAAATCAGTACCCAGAACAACCACCTCTGGCCGTAATAACGGCCTTGATACCCCTGGGGATTGAGTCAAACAGAGCTTGGATGGCGTGTACAGGTACAGCTGCCCATGCAGGTTCAACATGATACCACAGTTAATCGAGAGTAGTGACTGGCGTATTGTGACGAGCCAGTTGCTCGGTTCAAATGGCTCTGAGCAACATGGGACTCAAATGCTGAGGTCATTAGTCCTCTAGAACTTAGAACTAGTTAAACCTAACTTACCTAAGGACATCACAAACATCCATGCCCGAGGCAGGATTCGAACCTGCAACCGTAGCGGTCTTGCGGTTCCAGACTGCAGCGCCTTTAACCGCACGGCCACTTCGGCCGGCCAGTTGCTCGGCCACCATTGACCAGACGTTTGAAATTGGTGAGAGATCTGGAGAATGGGCTGACCAGGGCAGCAGTCGAACATTTACTGTATCCAGAAAGCTCCGTATAGGACCTGCAACATGCGGTCGTGTATTATCCTGCTAAAAAATGTGGGGATTCGCAGGGATCAAACGAAGGGTAGAGCCACGGGTCGTAACACATATGAAATGTAACGTACACTGTTCTACGTGCCGTCAATGCGAACAAGAGGGGACCGAGATACGTAACCAATGGCATCCCATCCCATCACGCCGGGTGATACGCCAGCATGGCGATGACGAATACACGCTTCCAATGGGCGTTCACTGTGAAGTCGCCAAATACGGATGCGATCATCATCATGCTGTAAACAGAACATGGATTCATTCGAAAAAATGGCGTTTTGCCATTCGTGCACCGACGTTCGTCGTTGAGTACACCATCGCAGGCGCTCCTGTCTGTGATGCAGCGTCAAGGGTAACCACAGCCACGGTCTCCGAGCTGATAGTCCATGCTGCTGCAAACGTCGTCGAAGTGCTCCAGTAGATGGTTGCAAACGTCCCCATCTGTTGACTCAGGGATCGAGACGTGGCTGCACGACCCGTTACAAAATGGCTCTGAGCGGTATGCGACTGAACTTCTGAGGTCATCAGTCTCCTAGAACTTGGAAGTAATTAAACCTAACTAACCTAAGTACATCACACACATCCATGCCCGAGGCAGGATTCGAACCTGCGACCGTAGCGGTCGCTAGGCTCCAGACTGTATCGCCTAGAACCGCACGGCCACTCCGGCCGGCCGATCCGTCACAGCCATGCGCATAAGATGTCTGTCATCTCGACTGCTAGTGATTCGAGACCGCTGGGATCCAGCACGGCGTTCCGTATTACCCTCCCGAACTCACCGATTTAATACTCTGTTGTCAGTCATTAGATCTCGACCAACGCGAGTACTAATGTCGCGATACGATAAAGCGCAATCGCGGTAGGCTACAATCCGACTTTTATGAAAGTCGGAAACGTGATGGTACGCAGTTCTTCTCCTTACACGAGGCATCACAACAACGTTTCACCAGGCAACGCCGGTCAGCTGTTGTTTATGTATGAGAAAGAGGTTGGAAACCTTCCTCATATCAGCACGTTGTAGGTGTCGCTACCGACGCCAACCTTGTGTGAATGCTCTGAAAAGCTAATCATTTGCATACCACAGCATCTTCTTGCTATCGCTTTAATTTTCGCGTCTGTAGCACGTCATCTTCGTGGTGTTGCAATGTTAATGGCCAGTAGTGTAGATGAACTGAAATACACTGTGACCTGCCATATTTGCATTGCGTACAACTGAAAAGTAATGTATTATTCAGTTGTATTTTTGTTGCCTAGCAAACAAACAATAATTACTTCTTACTTGATGAAATATTGCCTAGGTGCATCTAGTATATCGGTATCTATGCGGTAACTTAGACAATAGATCAGACAGGCGGTGTTTGGCGGAGGGTACTTCTCGTATCACTAACTAATTCCCCCTCCCTGTTTCATTTAAGAATGGCGCATGAAAGAGAAGAGTGTCGGTCACCTTCTGTGTTAGCTATAATTTCTTGAATTTTCTCGATTTTTTCATTTCGCGTGACGTATGTGGGAGAAAGTAATGTATTGTCCGACTCTTTCCGAAAAGTGCTCGCTAGAAATTTCAATCTTTAATCCCCCGTGATACAATACGCCTCTCCTATAGCATCTGCACCGGGGTCTCGCGAGGACTAAACGATCTCTTTAAGAAACGTCCCGCCCTTCGTTGAACCTTCCCTGCCTCTCCCATCAGTGCTACCTGACAAGCGTTTCACACCGATGACCAGTACTCAAGTATCGCTCGAACAAGTGTTCTGTAAGCCACATCTTTCGAGGATAAAGTGACTTTCCTGATGGTTATTCTTCCTATGAATCTCATCCTTGCATCCGCTTTTCCTACTTTTTGTTTTTTTGTTGTCATTTCACTTAAGGTATTTTCGGATGGTTACTCTTTGCAATTGTACGGTAGTGATTTATCACCAGTGGTGTAACTGTACAATGGTAGATTTCTTCCCATATGTATGTGCAACAACCTACATTTATTATTGCTCATGGTCACTGCTTGGCAAGACAGTCCGACCACACAACAGAATATTTGTAAATCAACAATTTTCATAATAGAGTCAGAGTTGATAAATGAATCCATAAATAAATAAACTCAGAATAATCAATCACTTAACTTCAATTCATCGATTACAACGAGTTTAGATCACTTCGATTAATCTGCAGGTGACTCTTGGTTTTTTTAGCTAGCATAGTTGCTCCTAGCAAAGCGGCAATGTCGATATTGACAAAAAATGTTTTAAATTGATCACACTGACTGTCAGGAGATTTGGTGGGTTACTACAATGAGTCACTTTTGAAACTGAAACGACTTACCTGCAGTTCTGTGCACCTGCGTATTATGCTCGAGGATTCTGTATTTGAGCTGTACACATTAACAATTGTACCAAAAACGTAACAAGTAATTAGCTGTTTTTGACCTATAAAGATGTTACGGATTTTGTTTCGTCTTTCGCTGTGCAGAGACTACTACAGTGGACATTACAGTGAGGCGAAAAAAGTCCTGGGATAGCCCTAACGCTGTCTCGGATCTTCTTTTTCCCAGCGTAGTGCAGCAGCTCGACGTGGTATGGACTCAACAAGTCGTTGGAAGTTCCCTACAAAAAGACTGAGGCAAGCTGCCTCTATAGCCGTTCACGAAGGCGAAAATGTCGCCAGTGCAGGATGTTGTGCGCGAACTGACATCTCGAGTATGTCCCATGAATGTTCGATAGGACTCATGTCGGGTGGTCCGGGTGGCCAAATCTCTCATCCAGAATGTTCTTCAAACCAGTAACTAACAGTCGTGGCTCGGTGACGTAGCACACTGTCATCCGTAAAAATTCCATCGTTGAATGGCTGCAAGTGGTCTCCAAGTAGCCAAACAGAGGCATAATTTCCAGTCAATTACCGCTTCAGATTGACCAGAGGACTCAGTCCATTTGATGTGAACTCAGCCCGCACCGTTGTGGAACCACCACCAGCCTATACAGCGCCTTGTTGAAAACCTTGGTCCATGGCTTCGTGCGGTCTGCGCCACACTCGAACTCTACCATCAGCTCTTACCACCTGAAATCTGGACTCACGTGCTCAGGCCACGGATTTATAGACCTCTGTGGTCCAACCGGTATGGTCACGAGCCCAGGAAACACGCTGCAGGCGATGTCGAGTTATTAGCAAAGCCACTCGCCTCGTTCGTCTGCAGCCATAGCCAATTAACGCCAAATTTGCCCGCACTATCCTAACGGATACGTCCGTCGTACATCCCACATCAATTTCTGCGACTGTTTCACGCAGTCTTGCTTGTCTGTCAGTACTGACAACTCTGTGCTAACTCCTCTGTTCTCGGCCGTTAAATGAAGGCCATCGGTCGCTATGTTCCCGGTGGTGAGAGCTAACGCCTCAGATTTGGTATTCTCAGCACACTCGTGACATTGTGGGTCTCGAAATATTGAATTCCGAATGCATCTAGCTCCAACTGCCACTGCACTTCCGTACTCTGTTAACGCCAATCGTGCGGCCATAGTCACGTCGGACACTCTTTCACGTGAATCACCTGACTACAAGTGACAGCTCCACCAATGAACTGCCCTTTCATACCATGTGTCCACGATACTACCGTCACCTATATGTGTGTATATCAGTATCCCGTGACTTTTGTCACCGTAGTGTATCTTTACGTACCTACACAAACTATACTCGTATTTCTACTTAAACGATAAGGATTTTAATCATATGTACTATTATTAGTATTTAATTGTATTATTTTTAGTATAAGTTCGACACATATTTTCTGCTTTCGTCATTTCTGTTCGTAATACAGGGTTATTACAAATGATTGAAGCGATATCACAGCTCTACAATAACTTTATTATTTGAGATATTTTCACAATGCTTTGCAAACACATACAAAAACTCAAAAAGTTTTTTTAGGCATTCACAAATGTTCGAGATGTGACCCTTTCGTGATTCGGCAGACATCAAGCCGATAATCAAGTTCCTCCCACACTCGGCGCAGCATGTCCCCATCAATGAGTTCGAAAGCATCGTTGATGCGAGCTCGCAGTTCTGGCACGTTTCTTGGTAGAGGAGGTTTAAACACTGAATCTTTCACATATCCCCACGGAAAGAAATCACATGGGGTTAAGTCGGGAGAGCGTGGAGGCCATGACATGAATTGTTGATCATGATCTCCACCACGACCGATCCATCGATTTTCCAATCTCATGTTTAAGAAATGCCGAACATCATGATGGAAGTGCGGTGGAGCACCATCCTGTTGAAAGATGAAGTCGGCGCTGTCGGTCTCCAGTTGTGGCATGAGCCAATTTTCCAGCATGTCCAGACACACGTGTCCTGTAACGTTTTTTTCGCAGAAGAAAAAGGAGCCGTAAACTTTAAACTGTGAGATTGTACAAAACACGTTAACTTTTGGTGAATTGCAAATTTGCTGCACGAATGCGGGAGGATTCTCTACCGCCCAGATTCGTACATTGTGTGTGTTTATTTCACCATTAAGAAAAAGATGTTGCTTCATCATTGAAAACAAGTTTCGCACTGAACGCATCCTCTTCCGTGAGCTGTTGCAACCGCGCCGAAAATTCAAAGCGTTTGACTTTGTCATCGGGTGTTAGGGCTTGTAGCAATTGTAAACGGTAAGGCTTCTGCTTTAGCCTTTTCCGTAAGATTTTCCAAACCGTCGGCTGTGGTACGTTTAGCTCCCTGCTTGCTTTATTCGTCGACTTCCGCGGGCTACGCGTGAAACTTGCCCGCACGCGTTCAACCGTTTCTTCGCTCACTGCAGGCCGACCCGTTGATTTCCCCTTACAGAGGCATCCAGATGGTTTAAACTGCGTATACCATCGCCGAATGGAGTTAGCAGTTGGTGGATCTTTGTTGAACTTCGTTCTGAAGTGTCGTTGCACTGTTATGACTGACTGATGTGAGTGCATTTCAAACACGACATACGCTTTCTCGACTCCTGTCGCCATTTTGTCACACTGGGCTCTCGAGCGCTCTGGCGGCAGAAACCTGAAATGCGGCTTCAGCCGAACTAAACTTTATGAGTTTTTCTACGTATTTGTAGTGTGTCGTGACCATATGTCAATAATGGAGCTACAGTGAATTTATGAAATCGCTTCAATCATTTGTAATAGCCCTGTATTTATGTACAAACTGCCCAAAGAACCTCCATGACTTTGGATAGCTCTTGTTCTTCGTCTTATTAATAACCTGTATCTACATACTGTGCTGAAGACAGAAAGGTGCACACTTTCGGACAGACCGCTTTTGTTTCGGTTATTCTTTTGTTTTTTTTTCACAGGAAAGGTAAAGTTTTAGTTCCAGCGGCATAATACTTCACTCTGACCGTCACTCTGATCCCAAGCACTTATGTAATAGACGTTAACGAGAATCTGCGTTCTCGCTCCTGTTCAGCAGAGCGCGTTGTAAGTTGAATTCGCCTTTCTAACGGACAATACGCGAGTGCACCTCTTGTACATCTTTTACAGAAGGCTGGAATATACCAAATGGGACTCCATACGTTACTTGCTTGCATGGACGCGGCTGAGCATGTTTGGGAGCGTTTGTAATACCGCCGGGGTCCTCCTTAAGGCACCAACAGACTATGGATACACGGAAGCTGTGCCTGTGATCTGTATCGAGTGAATCGTCTAGATATGCGGATCGCCACCAGCTGACTCAGCTGTGATGTGAAAAACTGTGTGCAACAGAAGCGATTGTGAAACTAATAGTCCTGACAAGCCAGTCGTGGGTGTTGGCCCTGCTAAAACTCTTCATAATTAGACGATTTAAAGAGTTCATCTAACTTCTTAAATGCAACAGGAAAACCACAAATATTAGTCAAGACCTTCTCTAAAAGCCGGCCGGTGTGGCCGAGCGGTTGTAGGTGCTTCAGTGTGGAACCGCGCGACCGCTACGGTCGCAGGTTCGAATCCTGCCTCGGGCATGGATGTGTTTGATGCCCTTAGGTTAGTTAGGTTTCAGTAGTTCTAAGTTCTAGGGGACTGATGACCTCAGATGTTAAGTCCCATAGTGCTCACAGCTGTTTTGAACCTTCTCCAAATCAAAAGAAATTCGGTCGTCAGATCTGTACAACACATCCAGTTAACATGCGAGAGCACTGAGCGTTAAAGATCGCGGGAAAGGCAAAGGGAGAAACATCTGATGCTAAACTCGCGTTCCCCCGCCAATGAATTAAACACACGATTCCGCAACGGACAAGATGATTGGGTCGATCAGTGTGGCGTATACACACACAGCAAACTAGCTACTCCAGTCATGAGCGAGGCATCACGCAAGTAGTACATCGTAACAAGATTCCCTCAACTTTGGAACAATACGCCTAACACTTACTCGACAATATGGACCCAAAATCGCATTGGTAGCGTGTGCGAACCATGATGCTGCCGTACAAGAAGCTAGACCACCCTAAGTAGCTGTAGAGGCCATAGAGCGTAAATCGGTTTCGCATTAACGCGTTGCCATATCTCCGTATCTATCATATTTCGCTGTCATAAGATAGTTACAGCCCACAGTGAACCTCCATGGGTAGCGGCACTTTAGTTATAACCACAAGGTACGATACAAAGTGATAGCATTAGTAAAAAATGGTTCAAATGGCTCTGAGCACTATGGGACTTAACATCTTAGGTCATCAGTCCCCTAGAACTTAGAACTACTTAAACCTAGCTAACCTAAGGACATCACACACATCCATGCCCGAGGCAGGATTCGAACCTGAGACCGTAGCAGTCCCGCGGTTCCGGACTGCAGCATTAGTATGTTTGGTGCATAGTAAACACATTTTTGGAACAAATTGTCCTTCACTCTCACCACTACTCGTTCCTCCACGAAACTAATATGAACTGTTCACCCTGTAAGTAGGCTGTTTAGGTTTTCTTATTTGTAACGCCACGTAGCGCTCTGTGTGAGAATCACTGGCTGTGCTGTGTGCAGTCTGTGGCTAGTTTGCATTGTTGTCTGCCATTGTAGTGTTAGGCAGCGGCAGCTGGATGTTAACAGCGCGTAGCGTTGCGCAGTTGGGGGTGAGCCGCCAGCAGTGGTGGATGTGGAGAGAGAAATGCCAGAGTTTTGATATTTGTAAAAATGGATGTTATGAACTCCTATATATATTATGACTTTTGATGATATTGAGGTAAATACATTGTTTGTTCTCTATTAATATCTTCCATTTGCTAACTATCCCTATCAGTAGTTAGTGCCTTCCATAGTTTGAATCTTTTATTTAGCTGGCAGTAGCGGCGCTCGCTGTTTTGCAGTAGTTCGAGTAACGAAGATTTTTGGTGAGGTAAGTGATTTGTGAAAGGTATAGGTTAATGTTAGTCAGGGCCATTCTTTTGTAGGGATTTTTGAAAGTCAGATTGGGTTGCGCTAAAGATATTGTGTCAGTTTAAGCACAGTCTTGTATAAATTGTTCTAAGGGGACGTTTCATATGGCGACCCTGCCCCACTGTAGTCCTTGTAGAGATGGCCAGCAGCCATCTGTTGTGACTGTGCAGGTGCACAATCACCATCAAAGAATCTTGCGGATTATATAGCAAGTCCATAAACCACCACTTGTTCATTCACAAAAAATTTGTTTGAAATGTCCTTAGAACCAGCAATGCTGTTATCCAGTCCCTTGCTGAATCATTAACACACGTGTAAACACTATCAGTCCCTACTTCTCACATATTGTCCATATACTATGACCAACAGAAACGTGTGCAGTGAAATGTAACTTAATTTGAAGAACTGGTGTCTATACAATTATAAATTTACAACATGAAAATACAATTACAAAGGTACAAAATACATCATTAAAGAACATAACAGTACAGATAACATTTGTAGTAACACAGACTTTACAAAAGAATAGAAATAAACATATACATCAGTGTTACAGGAATTATGAAATAAGTAAATATATAAAAGACCAGAATAATTATTGAAACATCAACTTCACACATGAGCATTAAAACAGAACAGAATAAATAATGTCTAAACATCTTTACAAAGAAAATAACATAGTATTTGAAAAATTCTACAACATAAATCTTATTAGCTAAACACATAAAGACAGGAAAAAGACAAATACACAAGGATACATAAACACATAGCGGAATAATACGAAAGGAAAGACAGGGTTCGTTTTCAGTGGAACATTTGGTACTGCAGTCCAACCCAAAACTTCATTCCATAGATCTTCTCTCTTATTTCAACATTTGTTTCCACCAAAAAAATCCTATCCAAGCATGCTTTCTGTATTTATATGTTCACCTTACCTCATTATTTATTTTCGATTATCTTACCTCATCATTTATTTCCAAGAAAATCCTACCTAAACCTGTTCTCCATAAACCCTACTTTTTTGTTCATATCCTCTTTCAAAGTACTTTTTTGGCCAAACCATTTTCTTATAGCTTCTCAATGCATTTCTTCCAATTCATCATAGTTAGTTCCTTATACAGTCTACCCCATCTTAAGCTAACTTAAATCTACTGAAATCAGATGTTAAACTAAGGGACAAGGCAATGCAGCAGCATAAAACAATTAATACAAACAGCAATGAAAAAAATGGAAACTGTCAAAGCAAGCAGCAGTAAAATAAATTAGCAGAGCAATTGCAATATTACAACTAATATAAGGCAATGTGCAGCAAACAAAAAAATAAATCAGTAGTAAAACTGGCTTCACAGGGTAATACAAAGTCAAATTCAGTAACCCTATGCCTGGCAAGCAGCAGCAGCAATGCAAAAACTTATATCTAAACATGACATAGCTCAAGCAGAAAAAAATATTACACTAGAAATGGCCATGTCTAATACCTATGTCACATCTTAACACTAGAGTGATACATCACAATTTATTCTACAAAAGAAATTACCAAGTACTTGAAAAGAAAATTATATATGCAGTTACTGTTATTAGTCCCTTCTTATTGTTCTTTCCATTCCAAGAGCTCCTTTTTCGAAGAATGTGGATCATAAAATAATTATTTAATAGATCTGTTGACATAAAATGTTCACATTAGCAAATGCATTTAATTTTATTTTATGAAACCAATGCTGCAAAACAGCTGGAAAACAGATATCAAATGAAATAAGCAACTATGTACAAAGTGTAAAAATATCATTCAATAGTCATGTGGCATTTCATAAGTTAGTAGAAATTCTCTCAATTCTCGTGGAAAGACGCTTGTCATAATCAGGTGTGCAGATGTAAGTATCTTTCCAAGTAATGAGCGTGTCGTATTTGCGATGCTTTCTACAAAGGAATGTCAATAGCGAGGATAATGGCCTCCCTTTTTTTCTCCACCTGTGCCTCTGAAAGGGGCACACACTAATGGCTTTTTTCCAGGCGACTGTCGCCCAGCTGGGTGCCCACGACGCATTACGTGCAGGTGGTCACTTAACATTCTTACCGAAATATTTACGACACCAGTTTCCGCTACAGTGACAGTCTCATATGAAAATTTCACAGGTCGAAAATTTACGTTACAAATGTGTAGAAACAAAATCCTATGAATATAACAGTGTGCAAAAAATTTTCGCCTACATTGTGATACATTCACGCATTTACACACATTTCATAACTCTTAAAGTACGATTCTTGGTTTCCAACAACCTTTTTCACAAACCAGAGTCCCTAACCACTACTCATTATTCCTTACCTTATTATACATATACATATTCGTCGACACCTCTTCAATATTTCGTCATAACAAATACATAGCATAATCAAATTCCTCATATATCATCAGCTTATTGATCATAAACATACCTCAGCAGCATAATACACATCGTCAACGTAATACCAAAATCATAACACCTCAGTCAAATCTTGAAAACGTTGTAGCTTTCTGCAATAATTTCAAAACCTAAAGAAAAAATTCTCTGCTCATTGCAATAGTGGCATCTACCTCAAACGTACCTTAAAAATCATGATCTCATACCAAATACATCATTCAAAGCTCTCGCAGTATCACAATGGTTCTGAAAAAATATGAACAGTTCACAAAGTACAGACAAAATACAATTTCGTAAGTGTGAAGTTATCCAACTGTGTAATTACGTAAACATCTGTCACTGACGTAGTAAAAAAAAAAGTTTATCTCTCAGTTAAATGATCAGATAGCTGTGTAATTTGTGTGTTAGAGAAATATGGTACCGATGTGTAAAGTTGTATAAGCAAATACCATATTAGCTAGGGCTCCTTGTGCTTGCCAAACACATGGTACACAAAGTAAGCGTGTACCCCCCTGAGGATTAATGTAATTACAGATAACAGCAATGGAATGAAATGTATCACGGAAAACCTTTGTATCATCAACCCTTGCTCCCCCTCCCTTTACCCCCTCCTTCCACAAACCCCCACCCTCTCTCCACCCTTCTAGCTCACACCGTGGGTGAGCTGCTGTCGCGGCTGTTGGAAGGAAATGTTCATTTTCCACGCCAGCAATACGAAGAAGCAAAGCCTACCACATTGAACTAGAAAGTGGCTCTACAAAGCCAGGTTCCAGGTACGTGACTATTATTTATTTAGCATTCCGTGTCACAGCTGTACATAGGGTAAGTGCAAGATCTTACAGTACTCATGGCGACAATAACGTCCAACGATGTTGAGCTCCCCTACGCTTATCGCCAGAGATCTGCGCAGATAAAAACCTATGCTCATACTGATATCCGCAGAAATATATGCGAATATCCGCAAATATTTCTGTATAAATAGCTGCAGCCCAATTGCTGCAGAAGAAATGCCAGCCGAAGTCACGAAGAAAAGTCTACAGAAGAGCGACCAGGGCGAGAACGCCATCAAAGCAACGCTTCTCAGAGATCTATGCGGTGAAAAAGAAATCCAATCCCCAAATTTGTCAGACGAGCTCCGAAGGATGCTGCAAAACAAACCTTATCCTTCTCCATCCGAAAAGTTTATTTACCTGCTAGCTAGCCTCCAAATTTTGCAAGATTAAACAAAATATTTACATTTTGGCAAAGATCCCCACCCTCAAAAAATTTGGCAGGTAAGACCAACGCGAGGAAATCCACCCTCGAAAGAAGATATCTCATTCACCGTGCTTAATTTTTAAGACAAGCGATCAGTCAAAGTATCTCCTGCCCAGTAGGGCGTGAGGCGATTCAACAACGTCGAAGTCCTAGCGGCAGTTCTTCAGAAAATGGGCAGGACATTCTGCAGCTTTGACACTATGAGGCACATGCCGATGTTATGTCGTGAGTCAGATACCCGTAGTCCGTGCGTTTATGGCTAGCGCTTGGCGTGTGGCCTGTAGATCGCTCTACAGGATAGTTTGGATGAATAGAACAGAAACTCAGAGGTTCACTGCTGTTCCATCGATTGCTTTCGTCCAGAGGCCTATATTGTGCAGACCATCTGAGGGACATATGGCCTCTTTCTATGAAAAAATCTACTTGCATTGCGAAAACGGGACCCTGCACATAAAACTCAGTGGACAAGTGACTAAACGCTGTCTCTGGTCTAGTTGGTGGGGAGCCACGCTCTGCACGGCGAAACTCTTAGACCTCATGAAAATTGGTTCCCATGGTGGCTGCTCATTCTGGTCAACACTATAGGCTGGCGCTGCAAAATCTCACTGAAACTATGCCACTTCACCAGTCTAGTACAACAAACAAACCCAATACCAAATTAATTGGGTCTTAGGTCCTCTGCTGTTATCTGTGTGCCAGTTTGAATACAAAATCTTGCATCACTTAACTATGCAATTTCACATACCTTCCTCATTCACTTCGATGTTGATTTGGCAATTAGAGGGAGGTAATAGTGTAGACTGAATGGGCAATGATTCGATGTAAAGTGTATGACAGTGACACTTTCTCCTCGAACTTGGAAGAAGAAATTTACAATATTGGCCATTAAAATTGCTACAACAAGAAGAAATGCAGATGATAAACGGGTATTCATTGGACAAATATTTTATAGTAGAACTGACATGTGATTACGTTTCCACGCAAATTTGGTGCATAGATCCCGAAAAATCAGTACCCAGTACAACCACCACTGGCCGTAATATCGGCCTTGATACGCCTGGCAGTGAGTCAAACAGAGCTTGCATGTCGTGTACAGGCACAGCTGTTCATGCAGCTTCAACACGATACCACAGTTCATCAAGAGTAGTGACTGGCATATTGTGATGAGCCAGTTGCTCGGCCATCATTGACCAGACGTTTTCAATTGGTGAGAGATCTGGAGAATGCGTTGGCCAGGGCAGCAGTCGAACATTTTCTGCATCCAGGAAGGCCCGTACAGGACCTGCCACATGCGGTCGTGCATTGTCCTGCTGAAATGTAGGGTTTCGCAGGGATCGAATGAAGGGTAGAGCCACGGGTCGTAACACATCTGAAATGTAACGTCCACTGTTCAAAGTGCCGTCAATGCGAACTAGAGGTGACCGACACGTGTAACCATAGGCAGTCCATACCATCGCGCCGGGTGATACTCCAGTATGGCGATGACAAACGCACGCTTCCAATGTGCGTTCACCGCGATGTCGCCAAACACAGATGCTACCATCATGATTCTGTAAACAGAACCTGGATTCATCCGAAAAAAAAATGACGTTTTGCCATTCTTGCACCCAGGTTCGTCATGGAGTACACCATCAAAGGCGCTCCTGTCTGTAATTCAGCGTCAAGAGTAACCGCAGGCATGGTCTTCGAGCCAATAGTCCATGCTGCTGCAAACGTTGTCGAACTGTTCGTGCAGATGGTTGTTGCCTTGCAAACGTCCCCATCTGTTGACTCAGGGATAGAGACGTGGCTGCACGATCTGTTACAGCCATGCGGATAAGATGCCTGTCATCTCGACTGCTAGTGATACGAGGTTGTTGGGATCCAGCACGGCGTTCCTTATTACCCCCCCCCCCCCTGAACCGACCGATTCCATATTCTGCTAACAGTCATTGGATCTCGACCAACGCGAGCAGCAGTGCCGCGATACGATAAACCGCAATCGCGATAAGCTACAATCCCACATTTCTCAAATTCGGAAACGTGATGGTACGCATTTCTCCTCCTTACACGAGTCATCACAACAGCGTTTCACCAGGCAACGCCGGTCTACTGCTGTTTGTGGATGAGAAATCGGTTGGAAACTTTCCTCATGCCAGCACGTTGCAGGTGTCGCCACCGGTGCCAGCCTTGTGTGAATGCTCTGAAAAGCTAATCATTTGAATATCACAGCATCTTCTTCCTGTCGGTTAAATTTCACGTTTGTAGCACGTCATCTTCGTGGTGTAGAAATTTTAATGGCCAGTAGTGTATGTATTGGTGAACCTTTCTCCGCCACAGAAACGCTGTGATTGTGCGACGAGAAGCTGCTAATACCTTTTGTTGAACCTTACATGAAAGTAAATATTGATGAATTTCTGAGATGACGTGAAGTCACGTGGCGGATGGTGTGCAAGGAGAGAGAACAAAGAAGGCGAGGGCGCTTCCATACTCAAAGATGTGGACCACAAATATGACGAAATAACAAAGGCAATTATGCTAATCATGAGCGTACCGCCCTGCAGCTTATCTACCAAGTTTTCAAAGGTAACGGATACAGAAGTTGTGAATGTGGAACAGCTCAGATCTAGATGACAGGCGCAGCCTGGAGCAGACAAGAATCGGTAATCAGTAATAGTAAGGAGGGTGTAATTGCTATGTGTTTGAGATCATACCGTTCGGAAGCGGTACATTTAAGTAGAATTTTTATCCCATATTGTTATATTTAGATTTACGTAGGATATGTAGATTTCTCTTAGCCATGAGTACTTTAAATATAGTTATTTGTTTAAGATTATTTTGTGTACCGGTAGTGTGTGTCAGTTGTTGCACATGTTTCGTTCTTATATACCCAGAAATGATTTCTTCTATCGTCTTGATTAATTACAACAAAAGTGTGCTTGGTTACAGTATTGATAAGTTGTGATGGCAGAGCTGTGATGTGTGGGAACCTCGAGAGTCCGGTACATGCTGATATGAAGACTAAGAGGTTCGTTGCATATCAAGTGTTTACCTCATGTCAGATGATTCTTGTGGCGGATAAGATATAGATACTGATCCTTAACTGTAGTTTGTATTTCTTAGTTGTTATCGACTGATTATGTGAGGTAAGTGGTCTTTTATTCCATCGAAGCCGACAAGTGCTACATATTATGATTTTGTTTGTACTGATGTCCTCAGCAGTGGTGCATGTGTTCGTGAATTTGTTACATTATATGTATATTATTTCTTGTCATCTGCGTCAGAGTAGTGTGTTCAGTGTGAAAAGTTTTTTGTGTTTTTTTATAGAAAATGATTGGTACGAGTTTGGAGGTGGCCAACAAAGTTGTTTGTCAAGTGAAGTATTACACGGACGATCGATCATTATGGGAATAAGTGCTGCCCTGCAGAACACTCAGACGTTCACTTATCTGCAACAATCCAGTATCCAGATACAACATGCTATGAGATAACGTGATATACTGTCCACTAAATTCTTTTATCTGTTTACCAGTGTACGTGTGAGATAAAGCCTTTTCGAGAAAGGGAAGGTCAAAGCAAATGATAAACAATATTGAGATCACCAAAGGTTTTGTGGTAATGAAGGAATAGTAAGGCGGGACATAGTTATTAGAATATGGGCAGGTAATGCATATGAAACTAAATCTAACATGATGAGCGTCGTAGCTCACCTTTGCGTGCAGCAACTTTTAATGACAGGAAAACTTTGATATACAGATGGTCGTGGTACGATCTAGTCTTGTGTTGTGAGATTTTGTACAGAGCAGCATTTAAAGACAAAAGAGGTGATGACTGGAACTGAAGGTAATCAATAAAGAAATAAATAAGGATGCTGCCATCCAACAACAGGGACCATAGTTTGTATTCAAGATCTTGGTAGTGTAATTAGTCACGGTCACTTATAGTTAACTGCAGGAACCATAGAATTAACTACATATAGCCTGCAGGTGTGGCCGAGCGGTTCTAGGCGCTATAGTCTGGAACCGCGCGACCGCTAAGGTCGCAGGTTTGAATCCTGCCTCGGGCATGGATTTGTGTGATGGCCTTAAGTTAGTTACGTTTAAGTAGTTCTAAGTTCTAGGGGACTGATGACCATAGAAGTTAAGTCCCATAGTGCTCAGAGCCATTTAACTAGATTTACTACGCATGCAAATTAATCGAGTGTATTATACTTTAGGAATGGGATAGTGGAAATGGGAACATGCTAACATACTAAATACTTGTTAACCTGGAATTATTTCGCTCCTCCGCCAGGATAACGTTATATGACAGAAGGCAGGTAATTTTACTATCAGCGGCGCAAGTAACTAGTCACAATGAAAAAGAGGGGGAGAGTAAATACGTAAAATAATGATTAAAGTGATGGCTCATCAACTATCGTCCGATGGCGTAAAAGATGTGTTTGTATTTCTTCCTCTTTTTGGTCTACTGACTGGTGTGACATGTTCTGCCGCGAATTCCACTCACGTACTAACTCAGCCGTGCTCCGGCTCGTGTGAGCGCCGTTGAGAGGTTGGCGTCGTGTATTCGGGATTGTGACCTCTCATTTTCTTAGTCCTGTCACTGGCGCTACCACGTTTGTTCTCTGTGTGTGTCCATAAGTGGCAGCAGCGGCGTTTATCGATAGCGACCTCTAGTATTTCCGGGTCGTTGTGTGTCGGAGTTCAGTTGGGGGACGGAACAGCAGTGAGTTCCGATAGCGCCTGTACTTGCAGAGGCAGTTGGCGATATATGCACTGCCCGATGGAAGGATGTGGTCGCGAGAGTGCACGATCACGTCGAGGTCCGGATTCAGTGAGTTTAAGTTGAACGGATCGTTATATTCGAGTAGTGCAACTTTCACCTGTGTGTGTCATCCGTCCGTCGAAGTGACCTCATGCCATCAAGCTGTCAGTTGGCGGTCTTAAACTCCGACGTTTCCCTTGCCTGACTTGACTGTCAACGACCGATGGTTGGTCGTTCGGTCGGTCGTCTCAGAGGACGACGTGTATCTGGTTTTTCGACCGTTTCTGTGTTCTTAGCGTTCATGTCTACGTGCAATTCGTCTTCTTGCTGTATAGTGACGGTTTTAGTATTATTTGAGTTGTTTGTGCAATTGTCTTTTGCTGTTCTACTTACATCTAGTCAGATTCGGAATAGGCAGTTTGGTCTTAACCCTGTCTGCGTACTAGGATTTGGTGGAGCCAACTTGTGTAATTAAATGCCTGTCATTTGACGATGTTAACTGTTATTCTATCGTGGCATTGGTTATCGCATTTTAGATGGATTTTGCGAGTGTGTTGGTCGACGTTTAAGCTGTCCCTAGTTTGAGTTGCCATCCCGTTAAGTGAGCATAACTCTTGGCTGCCTGTCTCACCGCTTACGCAGCTGTAGGGACTTTTCTCAGGTCGATCCCTGGAGCACTGTCTGTGGATCTCTCCCTTTGTTTTATTTAGTCTGGTTGTGTCAGTTGTTTTAATTATTCCTATTGCTTGTGGCCTTCAGCCGACAAATAATTTGAATTCTTAATATGGCCTTCAGCCGTCAGTGTAGCTTGTGTTGGTCAATTTTTTTAAAATGATGGTTTTAAAAAATTATTTCCGTAGATAAAGTGTATGTGTTTGCTGTGCAACCAACGGTAACTGATTAGGCCCCGTCCACACCTTTTCCTGCTTTCCCTAAGTACCACGTCTCACCAACCATTTCACTTCAGAATAGCAATTGCAACCTACAACCTCAATTGTCTGCTGGGTTTATTCCAATCTCTGCCCCCCTCTACAGTTTTTACTCTCTACTACCATGGAAGTTATTCTTTCACGTCTTAACAGATGTCTTATCATCCTGTCCCTTCTTCATGTCAGTGTCTTCCATATAATTATTCCTTTCTTCGCCGATTCTACGGAGAATCTTCTCATTCCTTACCTTATCAGTCTATCAGATTTTCAACATTCTTCTGTAGCACCACATTCCATATACTTCGAGTGTCTTTTTTACCGCCGGCCGGAGTGGCCGAGCGGTTCTAGGCGCTTCAGTCTGACCCCACGACCGCTACGATCGCAGGTTCGAATCTTGCCTCGGGCATGGATGTGTGTGATGTCCTTAGGTTGGTTAGGTTTAAGTAGTTCTAAGTTCAAGGGGACTGATGACCTCAGAAGTTAAGTCCCATAGTGCTCAGAGCCATTTCAACCATTTTTTGTCTTCTTTTCCGATTTCCCCAAAGTCCATTTTCCATTGCCAAACAATGCTGTACTCCAAGTGTTCATTCTCAAAAATTTGTTCCTAAAATTAAGGCCCACGTACGACACAAGTAGACTTCTCCTGGTCAAGAAAGCCCTTTTTGCCACTGCTAGTCTGCTTTTGATATCCTCCTTGCTCCGTCCGTCTTGGATTACTTTGCTGCCTGGGTAGCAGTATTTCTTAACTTCATCTACATCGTTACCATCAATTCTGATGTTAAGTTTCTCGCAGTTCTCATTTCTGCTACTTTAGATTGCTTTCCTCTTCCTTCGACTTACCCTCAATCCATGTTCTGTACACACTAGACTGTTCATTCCATTCAACAGATCATGTAATTCTTCACTTTCATCGAGGATATTAATGTCATGAGCGAATATTATCACTGATATCCTTTCAACTTAGAACTTTCTTTTATTTCCATCATTGCTTCTATGATGTATAGACTGGAAAATAGGGGTGAAAGACTACATCACTGTCTTACACCCATTTTAATTCGAGCACTTTGTTCTTATTCTTCCAGTCTTATTGTTCCTTCTTGTTTCTAGTACATGTTGTATATTACCCTTCTTTACCTATAGCTTCTCACTATTTTTCCCAGAGTTCCGAACAATTCGCACCATCTTATATCGTCGAACTCTTTTTCCCGGTTAACAAATTCTATGAACGTGGTTTTATTTCTCTTCAGCCTTGCCTTCATTATCAACTGCCACGTCAGAACCACCTCTCTGGTGCCTTCACGTTTCCTAAAGCCATCTAGCCAATCCTCAATTCTCTTTTCCATTCCTCTGAATATTATTCTTGTCAGAATGAAATTACAATGAAATGAACACCCTTAGCTGCTTACAGGCGGTGAGATACATCAACGGGGACAGATATATCTTGTCAGAATGTTGGATGCAAGAACTGTTAAACTCATAGTACGATAATCCTCTCAGTTGTGGGTACTTGCAATTTTCCGAATTGTATAGATGATGTTTTTACGAAAACCTGTTGGTGTATCGTCAGTCTCATACGTTGCACACAATAAACTAAACAGATGTTTTGTTGTCATTGCCTCCAGTGATTTTGGAAATTCTGGTGGAATGTTAGCAACAGCTTCTGCCCTATTTGATATTAAGTCGTCCAAAGCTCTTTTGAATTCTGATTTAATACTGGATACTCTATCTCTTCCCTGTAGATTCCTGTCTCCTGTTATGTCATCAGGCAAGCTCTCCCATTCACAGAAGCCTTCAACATACCCTTTCCACCTATCCACTCTCTCCCCTGAATTTAACAGTGGGACTTTCGTTGCTCTCATACTGTAACTGCCCTTGCTTTTAATTTCAGAGAAGTTTGTTTCGACTTTTCTGTATCTCCGTCTGACAATCATTCCTTTTTTTCGATTCCTTCACATGTTTCATTAAACCATTTCGCCTTAACTTCCTTTTACTTCCTATTTATTTCGTTGCTAAGCGTTTTGTATTTTTGCGCTCCTAAATTTCGCTGCACATTTTGTAGCTATATTTTGGGCCTATATTTGTGGTCATTTTATTTTTGTGTATTGTTAGTGTTACTCCATCTTATGCAAACTGTATGGAGATATTTATGAGAATATGTTTTAGTTTGTATTCAGAGTCTAGTCTTAAGGACTATGCAGAACCTCACGGAGACGAATAGTGTAGTCTCGACAGCAATCTGTGATGTGCAGCTAGCCCATCGTAAAGGGGATACTGAGCCGCAGGGGCAGAACCTGATGGAAGACGGTGTAAGTCTCGGCGCGAGGGTATGGGGGATAGCGGCAGAGGCCATTCCAGCTGATGGCAGCGCAGTCAAGATCAGACAAGCTGCAAACCCCTGGAAACTTTCGCCACAGCACTTACATTAGTAGCGGCCAGATGGTGCTGGGCCACAATGACGAAGTGCCAGCAAATGAGAGGAAGACGAATACATGTCACTTGCACAAGGCAGTCAAGGAACAGCGGTCTGTTACGATAGAGTGGCCCACTTGGACAAGAGATCCTCGAGCTCATGGGAACTATCAGGTCAGGTCTGGTAAGGCTGGCGTTAGGGCCACAGCAGATGAACTTTGGACTTCAGAGAATTCTTGACAGTATACCAACAATCCCGTAGCGTACTCTGACCTCTTTCTTCTACCTTAGAACAGTATACCCGAACCATTCTGTACCATATTGTAGAACTATGCCATGCAACCATTGACAGCCGCGACGAGAACTTACTGGTGCAGATCAGAATACTCTTTTCATTGTACTTTTTGAATAGTGTAAATTATTGACTATCCAAGCTACTCTTCAACGTATTTTTGTTCAGTTCCGGCTAGTGGTTTAGCGACATACCATCAAGGTACACTCGAGTTGACCACTACCATCAGTACAAGTCACAGCGGCCTGAACTTTGGAGATACGTCAGACTGCTTGTTCCTCAACACAGACTTGTGGCCAAGGAACCTCCACGATGGCAGATGACAGAATGCTCGCCACATTATCATCGAACGAAGTGATGTCACTCCCAGCGTTAGCGTCACATCCCCCTCTATGTTCCAAGGAAGATGGGAGTGAGGTCTACCTGCAGTTCACTGTATTGACTGAATCTGCTAGAGGCGACGCAGTAATTCTGTGAGGAATGACGGATAGTTGCATCGAATTAATCTGCATTCCCACCCTCTGTATGTTATGTCTCAGTGAACCAGAAATACACCCATGTGACAGAAGTGAACCTCTGTGCCTGTGTGACGTTCCAGACGCGAGTAAAACTGAAACATCATGTACATTTCAGTTTTGTGCATTATGTAGATCTTTATATTGATATCAATGTATGGTTGAGTGTTTATTGTCATATGATTGTGTTTTTCTCTGTTATTTGATATTGCACATATTGTCAGTACATTATAGATTTGACAAGCTACATACGTTTATGATTAAGGACTCCACAGTTGTATACAAGGTTTGTTTCCATGTATAACTGTCATTGTCATATTAATCCAAAACTCACACCACATTTTCAGAGACACAGTAATTTAGTAATTCCGAATACTTAGTCATTTTAAATTTAGCGTTTCATTGACAATATCATTGCTTAAGTGATTTGGAAAAAGATCGCTTGGCTTTTGAATTATTTCTACAAGAGAGTGATTGCCACACTACGCACTATGTGTTCACTAAAAAATTTTAATATTTTATCTTTTTCTTTGTGTCACGTAGTTCTGCGTCGATCATACCTTACAATGACGATATTTACAATACGTAATCAATATTCCATGTTACACTTAAAGTCTAAGAGCGCTTTCAAATAATATAAATATTGATAGGTATAAGGTATGAGTGTGCCTTCAGTCGCAACCATGTAATAAGATGAGTGGACAAATGTTCAAATTTGTGTGAATTCCTAAGGGACCAAACTGCCTTCAGTCGCAACCATGTAATAAGATGAGTGGACAAATGTTCAAATTTGTGTGAATTCCTAAGGGACCAAACTGCCTTCAGTCGCAACCATGTAATAAGATGAGTGGACAAATGTTCAAATTTGTTTGAATTCCTAAGGGACCAAACTGCCTTCAGTCGCAACCATGTAATAAGATGAGTGGACAAATGTTCAAATTTGTGTGGATTCCTAAGGGACCAAACTGCTAAGGTTATCGGTCCCTAGACTTACACACTACTTAAACTAACTTACGCTAAGCACAACACACACGCCCATGCCCGAGGGAGGACTCGAACCTCCGGCGGGAGAAGCCACGCAATCCGTGACATGGCCCCCTTAGACAGCGCGTCCACTCCGCGCGATATGAGTGGACAAGAAGCCATATTAAATGTCAGGCAGAGGAAGAGATTCCAAGTGTGTAACATAATGCTCATTCTGACCTGAGAGATACATTTCTTCTTCATATTGTTCAGCTGTTTCTGTAGTTGCCATTTGCTTTGTATAAACCATAATTCCTAAGGACTTGCCTTTTGAATCAAGTCCAGTAATGCAGTAAGTTAGGTTGTTTCCTTGGGTGTGTGTGGAATTGTATGTATGTCTCATTTAATTATCTTTTAGACATGGTAATTATCAGAGTTGCTTGGCATGATACTGATGATCGATAATAAGGCTTGGCATTAGGGACAAGGCAGATATTTATACAATTTCAGATGGTCCGTGGGTAGCCAAATTTTGCTTGTCACTGCCCCTCTGACTAACTGAAGCAGGTCACCTACTGCATGAAATTTTCATACATAGGGTGATGCTATGAAATGCAACGAGTGATTTAGTATGCATTTCCCATTCAGTTTGAGACTGATTAGGTAATTAGAGGGAAATAATGACGCTGATTTCTTTGGAAATTTAAAGTATATGAAATGACAGTCACTTCATATAATGCGCCCTTTCTATGTTCATTTCTTTTCATTTAACATGGTGATGATTTACATCTGTGTGGAAAAGCACAGTACGTTGGATTTCAGAGAATGCTACGAAAAGAAACTGTCCCTTCCCATCAGCACAGCCTGAACATCACAGAAGTTGAGACGCCAGAAGCGAGTCAGGAGGTTGCTGGCTATGGTGTTTTTATAACCCGGGTCCTGCCCAGCAGTTGAACTCCGGCCGCCACACTATCAGTACGAGAGCGCCGCTCCCTAATGTTTCACTGAGGGCTTCCTGTATATAACCACCACCCGTTTTCTCAAAGAAACGTGGCTTTCAGGAAATAATGGCCTAGCCTTACGTGTTGCTAACAGAGACAGATCTGAAGTGTCTTTCTTTTGGGAGTGGGAAGGCGTTTTGTAGTGTGTTTGGCATTCTACTGCCACAGATTGTCTTGGGAGGGTTTTGTGTGCTGGAAGGATCGAAGCTATTGGGCTACCGCATGTGCATTTCTTGCTACTGGTGGGGATGCAGTGTCTGGTTGGAAATGATAGCAAGATGCAGGAATCAGTGAAAATTCGTGGAGTCAATGGTTACGTTCATGGGAGACTGGATCCGAAGAGATGTGGAGCTGTGCACATGTGGGGCACATCAGCTGCTAAAGTTGCGCATGGAGGTCAGCATGCATCCTAGGCCTGGATCTGTGGCAGCAACAATGCTCCATCAGCTTGTCTACAGCAGAGCCATTCACATGACAGTGGTGTTCATCACAGGAGTCAGTGAATACCTACGGCGAGCCTAAGTAAACCACCGGCGTGTTGGGGCATTTATTGGTCCACACTTGCAGATGTGTGTATAATCGCCTGCCTCAAATCCACCATTGCTGTACTGCATGTTTGAGCTTCTTGATTGAACAGCAAGTGCACAGTTACTGTTTTTGTTTGGGGCTAACTAACTTAGAGATTTAAGTTCAGATCGATTCATTCGTTACAAGGTCATACTTTTGTCATTCGGTGAGCTAAATGTGCGAATCAACAGAAAGCGACTAATTAGAATCTGAAACTAAGTCTATTTGCAGCTGCCACAGTTGTGTCTTTTGTTCACCAATGTATATTTCGAAGCACAACTTCATCTTCAACTATGGCAATTTTCCGTCAAGGGACGTTGACTGTAATGTCAACGAGACGGGATTTGGTTGTTTTAAGTTGTACATAACGCTGTAGTGAAATACAGGGAGATTCAAAAAGAATACCAAAACTTTAAAAACGTGTATTTAATGAAAGAAACATAATATAACCTTCTGTTATACATCATTACAAAGAGTATTTAAAAAGGTTTTTTTTTCACTCAAAAACAAGTTCAGAGATGTTCAATATGGCCCCCTCCAGACACTCGAGCAATATCAACCCGATACTCCAACTCGTTCCACACTCTCTGTAGCATATCAGGCGTAACAGTTTGGATAGCTGCTGTTATTTCTCGTTTCAAATCATCAATGGTGCCTGGGAGAGGTGGCCGAAACACCATATCCTTAACATACCCCCATAAGAAAAAATCAGGGCTTCTTGGAGGCCAGTGATGAAGTGCTCTGTCACGGGCTGCCTGGCGGCCGATCCATCGCCTCGGGTAGTCTCTCCATACAGTCGACTCTCCATACAGTTGATTGTAGAATTTGCAGCTCTCTGCTAGCTCTGCGAGTGGATTTTCCTGAGCTGCGAACAAATGCTTGCTGGATGCGTGCTACATTTTCATCACTCGTTCTCGGCCGTCCAGAACTTTTCCCTTTGCACAAACACCCATTCTCTGTAAACTGTTTACACCAACGTTTAATACACCACCTATCAGGAGGTTTAACACCATACTTCGTTCGAAATGCACGCTGAACAACTATCGTCGATTCACTTCTGCCGTACTCAATAACACAAAAAGCTTTCTGTTGAGCGGTCCGCCATCTTAGCATCAACTGACGCTGACGCCTAGTCAACAGCGCCTCAAGCGAACATATGTACAACTAAATGAAACTTTATAGCTCCCTTAATTCGCCGACAGATAGTGCTTAGCTCTGCCTTTTGTCGTTGCAGAGTTTTAAATTCCTAAAGTTGTGGTATTCTTTTTGAATCACCCTGTATATTCTCCATCCTACTAGGCCAGCCAAAGCAATGAGGTTGTAGCTGGTTTCTTAAACGTACATAGCGAATAAACCGCAACAATGAAAAAGCAATGGACAGACTTTATTATTAAATCTTCCATTCCACAAGTTAGTTACAGACGATGTCGAGGTTCATGGCTCACATATGTTACTAAACAAAAATTTATGTATGATTGTTGTGGAAAGTATAGATGAAGGCTGAGTCAGATCATTCACTTCAAATCCACAAGTGTTCACTACTCCCTTAGAATGCGCTGCTCTCGATCTTGTCAGGTCCTCGTGGAGATACGCACGTTGATGCCTCCAATGGATGACGTAACAGCTGACTTGGGATCCATCTTCAGCTTGGCAGGTGTCTTGCTGGTGGCAGTGAAGACGAAATTGGAGACCAGGGAAGCGATGCCCAGCTTGGCCTGCACCAGGCCGAAACGCATACCTGCAGAGAGGAAACACGTCTTGGTGAATGCCGTACGTGGTGTTTGTGTAATTCTCTTCTCAGCAACATATCACAGCATTAATGCTAGACATGTCTTTTGTTTGAATGAAAACGCAAACTTCCCTACGACAAGAAAACTCTATATACTTTCCGAATCACTACGACATGCGGCACAGAGGTTTCTTTCTTTTGTGTCTATAATAATGGTTCTACTCGTTCCATCGGATTTTCACCTGCGTCGAGATGACTGGGTGTGTGTGTTGTCCTCATCATTTCATCACCATTCATGAAAGTGATGTGACTGGGCTGAGCAAAGGTTGGGAAGTTGCACGGGCTCTGATAACCGCGCGATTGAGCGCCCCACAAACCAAAAATCATCATCGTCCCGTCGACAGGTGCAGTGCTGTAGAAACGGCTTTTTGTACGCACTTGCGTGATCTGTTTTTATCCATTTCTTTTTTGAACAGATGATACGGGGTAGATACACTAATGAACCGAAACATTATGACCACCCGCCTAATAGCTTCTTTGTCCATCTTTGGAACGAAATACATCACTGATTCAGCCTATCAGGGATCCGGTAGTTTGTTGATAGTTTTTTTTGGAGATATGTGCCGGTAGATGTCAACGCAGAGGTCATGTAATTCGCGTATATAAGGGGCCGCTGTTTTGGTCACGTGGTGGTGGCACCCGATTGCGACCCAGATGGGTTTCACACGCGAATTTGGTCGCTGAGACATCAACATTGATTCTCTATAATACTCCTCAAACAACTTTAGCACGTTTCTGGCCCCTACACACGGACAATTACACTACTGAAAGACGACATCGCCGTCGAGGATCGTACAAACATACCGCCGTTTGAGTCTCGTACAGATTCCCGAATGCAGGACATAGTGGTAGACATCCCTGGGGTTGTGAAGCAGCTGAATGGGTTGAAAATAAATAAATCGCCATGTCCTGATGGGATTCCAATTCGGTTTTACAGAGAGTACTCCACTGCATTGGCTGCTTACTTAGCTTGCATTTATCACGAATCTCTTGGCCAACGTAAAGTCCCGAGCTACTGGAAGAAAGCGCAGGTGACGCCTGTATATAAGAAGGGTAGAATGACGAATCCTCAAAATTACAGACCAATATCCTTAACATCGGTTTGTTGCAGGATTCTCGAACATGTTCTCAGTTCGAATACAATGAATTTCCTTGAGACAGAGAAGTCGCTGTCCATGCATCAGCACGACTTTAGAAAGCATCACTCCTGCGAAACGCAACTTGCCCTTTTTTCACATGATATCTTGCGAACCATGGATGAAGGGTATCAGACGGATGCCATATTCCTTGACTACCGGAATGCCTTTGACTCACTGTCCCACTGCAGACTCCTAGCTAAGGTAAGAGCATAAGGGATTGGTTCCCATGTATGTGAGTGGCTTGAAGACTTCTTATGTAAAAGATGCGCAAAACTATAGACCTATATCTCTTACGTCGATCTCTTGTAGAATTTTAGAACATGTTTTTTGCTCGCGTATCATGTCATTTCTGAAAACCCAGAATCTACTATGTAGGAATCAACATGGATTCCGGAAACAGCGATCGTGTGAGACCCAACTCGCCTTATTTGTTCATGAGACCCAGAAAATATTAGATACAGGCTCCCAGGTAGATGCTATTTTTCTTGACTTCCGGAAGGCGTTCGATACAGTTCCGCACTGTCGCCTGATAAGCAAAGTAAGAGCCTACGGAATATCAGACCAGCTGTGTGGCTGGATTGAGGAGTTTTTGGCAAACAGAACACAGCATGTTGTTATCAATGGAGAGACGTCTACAGACGTTAAAGTAACCTCTGGCGTGCCACAGGGGAGTGTTATGGGACCATTGCTTTTCACAATATATATAAATGACTTAGTAGATAGTGTCGGAAGTTCCATGCGGCTTTTCGCGGATGATGCTGTAGTATACAGAGAAGTTGCTGCATTAGAAAATTGTAGCGAAATACAGGAAGATCTGCAGCGGATAGGCACTTGGTGCAGGGAGTGGCAACTGACCCTTAACATAGACAAATGTAATGTATTGCGAATACATAGAAAGAAGGATCCTTTATTGTATGATTATATGATAGCGGAACAAACACTGGTAGCAGTTACTTCTGTAAAATATCTGGGAGTATGCGTACGGAACGATTTGAAGTGGAATGATCATATAAAACTAATTGTTGGTAAGGCGGGTACCAGGTTGAGATTCATTGGGAGAGTGCTTAGAAAATGTAGTCCATCAACAAAGGAGGTGGCTTACAAAACACTCGTTCGACCTATACTTGAGTATTGCTCATCAGTGTGGGATCCGTACCAGGTCGGGGTGACGGAGGAGATAGAGAAGATCCAAAGAAGAGCGGCGCGTTTCGTCACTGGGTTATTTGGTAACCGTGATAGCGTTACGGAGATGTTTAATAAACTCAAGTGGCAGACTCTGCAAGAGAGGCGCTCTGCATCGCGGTGTAGCTTGCTCGCCAGGTTTCGAGAGGATGCGTTTCTGGATGAGGTATCGAATATATTGCTTCCCCCTACTTATACTTCCCGAGGAGATCACGAATGTAAAATTAGAGAGATTAGAGCGCGCACGGAGGCTTTCAGACAGTCGTTCTTCCCGCGAACCATACGCGACTGGAACAGGAAAGGGAGGTAATGACAGTGGCACGTAAGGTGCCCTCCGCCACACACCGTTGGGTGGCTTGCGGAGTATCAATGTAGATGTAGATGTAGAACCCAGTACGGTGTCCTCGATGGTAAGTGTTCATCGGAGGTGAGGGTATCATCTGGAGTGCCCCAGCGAAGTGTGGTAGGTCCGCTGTTGTTTCCTATCTACATAAATGATCTTTTGGATAGGGTGGATAGCAATGTACGTCTATTTGCTGATGATGCTCTGGTGTACGGGAAGGTGTCGTCGTTGAGTGACTGTAGGAGGATACAAGATGACTTCGACAGGATTTGTGATTGGTGTAAAGAATGGCAGCTAACTCTAAATATAGATAAATGTAAATTAATGCAGATGAATAGGAAAAAGAATCCCGTAATGTTTGAATACTCCATTAGTAGCGTAGTGCTTGACACAGTCACGTCGATTAAATATTTGGGCGTAACATTGCAGAACGATATGAAGTCGGACAAGCATGTAATGGCAAAATGGGGAAGGCTGATAGTCGTCTTCGGTTCATTGGTAAAATTTTGGGAAGGTGTGGTTCACCTGTAAAGGAGACCGCTTGTTGTTGTTGTGGTCTTCAGTCCTGAGACTGGTTTGATGCAGCTCTCCATGCTACTCTATCCTGTGCAAGCTTCTGCATCTCCCAGTACCTACTGCAACCTACATCATTCTGAATCTGCTTAGTGTATTGATCTCTTGGTCTCCCCCTACGATTTGTACCCTCCACGCTGCCCTCCAATACTAAATTGGTGATCCCTCGATGTCTCAGAACATATCCTACCAACCGATCCCTTCTTCTAGTCAAGTTGTGCCACAAACTCCTCTTATCCCCAATTCTATTCAATACCTTCTCATTAGTTATGTGATCTACCCATCTAACCTTCAGCATTCTTCTGTAGCACCACATTTCTAAAGCTTCTATTCTTGTCTCAACTATTTATCGTCCACGTTTCACTTCCATACATGGCTAAACTCCATACAAATACTTTCAGAAACGACTTCCTGACATTTAAATCTATGCTCGATGTTAACAAATTTAGACCGCTTATAAAACACTAATTCGACCTATTCTTGAGTACCACTCGAGCTTTTGGGATCCCTATGAGGTCAGATTGAGGGAGGACATAGAAGCAATTCAGAGGCGGGCTGCTAGACTTGTTACTGGTAGGTTTGATCATCACGCGAGTGTTACGGAAATGCTTCAGGAACTCGGGTGGGAGTCCCTAGAGGAAAGGAGGCGTTCTTTTCGGGAATCGCTACTGAGGAAATTTAGAGAACTAGCATTTGAGGCTGACTGCAGTACAATTTTACTGCCGCCAACTTACATTTCGCGGAAAGACACAAAGATAAGATAAGAGAGATTAGGGCTCGTACAGAGGCATATAGGCAGTCATTTTTCCCTCGCTCTGTTTGGGAGTGGAACAGGGGGAGAAGATTCTAGTTGTGGTACGAGGTACCCTCCGCCACGCACCGTATGGTGGATTGCGGAGTATATATGTAGATGTAGACGTAGATGCAGATCAAATATGAAGTAATGCAGGTGGTTCACAGCTGTGAGCGTGTCTTCTAATACTGCCACAGTTCCAATGCAAGCGCAGGAGAATGCTTGACGCAGTATAGTTCTCCTCCCATTAGCCTGAGTCGGTGGCGCGCTGCACTTTTCGAACTGCCGTTCACCTAAATGACTGCGTTTGTGGAGACGACCAGCGAACTACTGTAGCAAAAAAGGTGATTCGCCGCAAGAATTGACAAATTTCCATTCATCGACTGTCGAATCCCGATGGTCCCGTGCCCACTGCAGTCGTAAGTGACGATGTCTTGGTTCAACATGTGAACACGTAGGGTGCTCTGCTGTGGAGCTCCATGTTCAACAATGTACGATGAACGCTGTGCTCCAAAATACTTGCGAGTGCACCAACATTGCGCTCCTTCGGCACAGATCCCACAGATCACCATCTGTCCTGCTTTACAGAGCATACAAGTCTCCGGACCCAAGTTCTGAGAAGAGTCGTGTACGTCCAATCATTCAGCGCCTACAGGTAGTTTCACTGTCCTCCTACCTCTTTCCGTAGATGCTCACGACAGTAGCACGTGAGCTTTCGACCACCTACACCGTTTCCGAGATACTCGTTCACAGGCTCTGTGTAATAATAATCTGTCCTTTCTCAAAGTCGTTTATCTCAATGGATTTCCCCTTTTGCAGCCCATATCTTCGCTAGCGTGATCCGCCGTCCTTGTCTGCTCCGCTTACACACTTTTGTTACCGCGTCACGTGCCCGAAACGCCACCAAGCGGCATCCAGCGTCTCGGTGAGCAGTTGTCATGATGTTTTGCCTTATAAACGTACGTTGTGACTGAAGAATTTGAAACCCCTCCGTGGAGACTTCCTCTTCATATTTTGCTTGAATTCCCTGATAATTATTATCGATAACATTACAGTATTACAATTACGGACTTCAGCTTACTATATTTCGCAGAGCAGGAGCGTACCCACGTGCCGTGAACTGGGGCTAGCGATGTAACAACTTCACTAGTTATCAGCCTTATCAAAAATATGTTTTGGGTGAATTTTCGTGGGTTGGAGTTCACTGATGCATTCTCTTGGCCAGTATGTGGTGCCCTTAGGGAGAGTGTGGAAACATGGTTTGTGTTTCGAACCGCGGCGTGCAAACTGAACCTTCATGCCACCTTCGCGGTGACCGGACGTGGAATATGGGAGATCGTTTGTAACTACTGCTACATTGCTCGCAAACTACTGCTTTCATTTACATATACCTTGCATTTCAGGTGCTCCGATACGTCGCGGCTTCGAGGGTTAATTCGGTGAACTAAAATACTGTGGGTTTGAGAAACTAACATACCACATGTCACGTAGACAAGAGGACCAGTCCTTTTTTTGTAGTGAGATAAATCAGTCATAACTATGCCCCACTTACTTTCCTCTATATTCACGATATACTTCTTCTGAATTGTTTGCCAATTAATTGACTTATCGTTCGTTGGTATACGCCATTTGGAAACTCATGGGATCAAAATTACGGTTTCTTTCGCTGTAGGTACAGTAACGCGGTTCTGTAACCTTTGGCATTTTTAACTTGCATTAAGGGAGTTTGTCATTACGGGGAGCATCTTCAAATGAATGATATTGTTTTTGATGGATTTGAGTAATCAATATGTTCTCACAATATTTCAAGCAATTGAATATGTAATTTCAAACAGTGTAGAGAGGTTCTACATAACTCTCTTTGAGAGTGCATAGGTGCTCTAGTAAGTTAGGAAGAAGGTTGTGTTTTGATCTTGGTACAAGGGCCTGTTTAAATATATTGTTATGCTAACACTCGTTGCTTCATGATGAAATACCAACTGGTACTAATAAGACAAAATTTCATTGAATTCCGATTTCGTTATCTGTTTTCGGAACATAGACGGGTACAGATTCAGATTGCATAAAAATTACATAGTTTATGCATATAATTCATACAGCTGAAATTATAGTCATAATATTACAAATATTTATAATACGTGTAGTTAACGACTGTTATTGAGGTACTCCAGGCATTTTAACGCTATAGTGAAAGGCTTCTTTGTTTAGAGTGTCTCTCAGTTCAGATTTCACAACATTTTTGTCTCTCTCCCATCAGTCAAAGACGCCTGTTACCATTCGACTGGCTCCTTTTTCTCATGCGGATTCCATCTCCCGACAGTCCGACTCATATGGGTCCATACGCTTTAACAGTTTTATTTTTATGTTCCATACAAAGTTTTGCAAGCAAACGCGTATGTAGAGAAACTGCACTTTCCCCTTATCCCACCAGTGAATGACCATCTTTCACTTGCTTTAATTACACTCCATACATCTCGACATTATTGCTCCCAACTAATTGATATAACGCACTTTAAGTGTGGCTCATTAACTTGGAGGTCAAAGAGGACCATGCTTTTATGTGTAGAAAATTTGACATTACCAGCTGCCCGTGTGGGGAGCGGTAATAACCCACACAATGAGACGTAATTGACATCCAAACAATTCATTTTTCCATGCACCAACTGGGTTCACCATAAACTTGACAAGACGGTAACACAAAAACAACGAAATCTCTCACAATCTTGTTAGATCGGTTACTGCTGCTACAATGGCATGTTATCAAGATTTAAGTGAAACTGAACGTGGTGTTACAGTCGGCGCACGAGCGATGGGACCAATGACGACTGAAGAGAATCGTTCAACGTGACGGAAGTGTAGTCCTTCCGCAAATTGCTGCAGATTTCAGTACTGGGCCATCAACAAGTGTGAGCGTGCGAACCATTCACCGAAACATCTCAATATGGGCTTTCGGAGCCGAAGGCCCACTCGTGTATCCTTGATAACTGCATGACACAAAGCTTTACGGCTCACCTGGGCCCTTCAACGCCGACATTAGACTGTTGATGGCTGGAAACATGTTGCCTGGTATGACAAGTCTCGTTTCAGTTTGTATAGAGCGGATGGACGTGTATGGATATGGGCACAACCTCATGAATCCATGGACCCTGCAAGTCAGTAGGAGACTGTTCAATCTGGTGGAGGCTCTGCAATGGTGTGGGACGTGTGCAGTTGGAGTGATATGGTACTCCTGATACGTCTAGATACGTAACCATCCTGTCTGATCACCTGCATCCGTTCATGTCCACTGTGCATTTCTACGGACTTGGACAATTCTAGCAGGACAATGCGACACTCCACACGTTCAGAATTGGCACAGAGTGGCCCCAGGAACAATCTTCTAAGTTTAAACACTTCCGCTGGCCGAAAAAACTCCGTAGACAACAACATTAGTGAGCATATATGGGATGCCTTGCAATGTGCTGTTCAGAAGAATACTCCACGTCGTGTTGTGGCACTCCTGCGTGCTCGCAGGGCCCTACACGATATTAGGCAGGTTTACCAGTTTCTCTGGCTCTTCCTGCACACCGCAACATCATCAGCTAACAGCTGCAGATTGCTGACCACCCTGCGTGCAAGATCATTTATGTACATTGAAAATAACAAAGGTACTATCACAGTTGCATGGGGAGCTCATGATGTTACCCCTGTCTCCGATGAACACTCGACGTCGAGGACAACATACTGTTCTCTTATTTACGATGTCTTCCAGCCAGTCACGTATCTGGAAGCCTATTCATCTCGCACGTACCGTCGTTAACAGTCTGCAGTAGTGTACCATGTAAATGATTTTCGGGAATGTAGAAATATGAATCTACCTGTCGTCCTTCATCCTTAGTTCACAGTATATCGTGTGAGAAAAGAGCAAGCTGGGTTAGCATGGAGCCATTCAAACAACAGGAAGATGTATTGACTCTGTTACGGGCGGCGGTGCGTAACACATTCTCTGAACCGCACACAACCAGATAAGATTAATAAGTATTGCACAACCGGACAAGGCAAATTATTGTTTAGGTGGGCGGTATTACTCTGTCGGTTAATTAGTTAAGACTTGTGACATCGTCATTACATCCTATGAACCACAGTGCAGATGCTTGTGTAAGTTTTTATTTAGTTATTTGTTTTTCGCGTGTGACGAGGTCTCAGTTCCATATGTCAGTGTCGATACTTTTACTATTTTGCCAAGTTTCGTGATTCTTTCTGTGCTTACTTTGTGTTTAAAGTTTTTAGAGATTGTGGCACATACTGCTTTCATTGAAAACTTCCGAGCATTTTCTGTACGTTTCTGTTTCGAAAATGTGAGATATCACACCTCAAGTACCTAAAACTACAAGATGTTTAGCCGCACTGGTACCTCGTCACAGAATGACATTACTTTGTTTCTGTGTTACAGGTGTTGAAGAGAAATTATTTCACAAAGAAAAGAGATAGTGTACAAAAATATCTGGAGCTTGTATTCATTTTCATCTTAGAACATGAAGTCGTTCACATACACAACTTTTTAAGAAAACTGTTGCTGTTATTCCTTTCACCCAGATGTGCTTCTATTATCTATTGTTTAAAGGGAGATACATTACGTATACCAAAAGGCGTCGATGATGAATTTTACTTCTGTGTCATTTCTCTACTTTTTTAATCGTATGTTGTTCCGTCTTTTAGTTTCATTGTAGTACCATTCCGTAACATTACAAACCTTGAATAAAATAGTTTGCGATATCCTTTAGTTTCATTAATTTCCTTTCCACTTTGTTCATACAACAAAAAGTTTTTTTAAAGTCTTCGAATGGGATATGTCTAATTTACATTCGATACTCTTTTCAGTCATTTGCTGGAGAATCAAGTGTTCAGATGTGCGTGAAATCTTATGGGACTTAACTGCTAACGTCATCAGTCCCTAAGCTTACACACTACTTAACCTAAATTATCCTAAGGACAAACACACACACCCATGCCCGAGGGAGGACTCGAACCTCCGCCGGGACCAGCCGCACAGTCCATGACATCAGCACCTTAGACCACTCGGCTAATCCCGCGCGGCTGGAGAGTCACCACATCTGTATATTTTTTAAAAAAATTTAACTTCCTAAGTATTGTGGGGTCACTTACCTATGCAGATGCGCGGTCCCTCTCCGAACGGCAGGTAAACAAAGTGGTGTCGTGACGCCTTGCCCTCTTCGGTAAACCGCTCAGGGTCGAACTTTTCCGGGTCCGGGTAGTAGTTGGGATCGTGGTGTATCGCGTATACCGGTATAAACACCTTCACGCCCTTCTCTATCCTGACCCTGGTGCCTGGTAGAGTGTAGGGCTCGGTGCACACTCGGGCCAAGTTAGCTACAGGCGGATACTTCCGAAGTGTCTCTGCAAATGAAAGAGAGAAACCAGTCAGCACTTGTAAATCCTTAATACCACCCGTACACAAAAACTGGTGTAAAAACTGACAATAAAATCCGTCCACGGACTCTTATAGCGCTTTTAGTTCGTCAACGTACCTTTCTAAATCACAGTCTTATCACCAGGGCTTACGTTATTACGAAGGCAGCACCTCAGAAAAGCCAAGCTGCAAATTTGGCTGATTTCTTTTGCACGTGATAGCACCATGAAGCAACTCCCACAATTTCAGCACACACAGTTTTCAAATAATGGCGCCATATGGTTCCAATAACATGACAAACTACTGTCGCTATAAAAGACGGCAGATGGATTTTATTAATTATGATTTTCATGTATTTCATATTCTCGGTTTACCAATAGCAGCCTCAGTCGCTACCATTAAAAATAGTAACTTCAAAATTAACCATTTTATTTTACGTGTTCTGGCTTTTTCAGAGCAAGCTTCAGAGGCAAGCCTGCCACTTTGCTCTGTGTGAATTTGTTTAATTGTTCAAGTAATGGTCTAATCTGACTGTAATATATATAATTCTTAAATTCGTTCATTTATTCACATTCTATTAACTAGGTAACCCTTCAGGGATGTAGAACGAGTCAAATTATATATTAAATGGCGAAATTTCTGAATTGCATGTGAACAATCAGTTACGACTATTGCTGATGTACCAACATTATTCATTATGAGAATTATTTTATAAGGAGAAAATTAAATAGCTTCAGAAAAGACCACTGTTGTTGCTCTTACATTACTGATCTGCTGAATTTATCTAACACCTCATATCAAACATTTAAGTAATTTCCAATAAAGTACCGTCAACTGCGTATAATTTATTAGAATTGGAGGCTGCTTTATGTCGAAGTTAGTGTCAACAGTGGTACACATCGAGTGAAAATGTAGTGATACACATTTTCTAGAAGAGTGTCTAATAACGAATTCTCTTACTTTAGGTGTGACTGTTGGTGGAATTCTATTCTCCATCTCACGTCAACAGACAACCTGTAACAGACTTCTGCGCCGAAATTTAAAGCTCCTTTTGGAATACTAGCAAGGGAGTCCTAGTCTCGGCGATAAATTTATGAATGACTTCACCATCTCTTGCAGCAATAGGTTTCTTGATGTACTGGTACAATTCTACGATTTCGGCCTTAAAACGTTAGTATATTAGGTGGAATTTATGATGCAGTATCATCAAATCAACGGTGGGAAATATTACAATGTTGGGCCCTTGAACTGTCTGGCATGGAAATAAATGTCCTGATTGCAGTTTTTTCGAAAGGAATATCGTGTACATTAGTAAAACTGTCAAATAGTACGACAATATGTCATTGGGTTAAATTCACAGTCTTTTCTACGTAAAATATGCTCAGGCGCAACGTTCAATCAAAGCCTATAAAAGGGTGGCATGGAGTTAGATATCACAGTTATTCAGCTTGTAGAATGATGAATAAATGAAGAAAGAGGACTGAAAGTACAAGTTGGGCAAAACAAATCAGTAATAATGTTTGCAGACTACATAGCAGTATGGGGAGATTGTAATGAAGACATGGAAGTACAAGTGAAGCATAAACAGGGCGATGAAGGAGGTGATGAGCAGTAGTGGAAAGGACAACAGTGACTTATTTAAAATTAAAGAGCTGCGAACGATACATTAGCGGAAAAAGTCCGAGAATTTTGGCATCTAGCTGGCAAGATTCCTCAGGATGACTGAGGCAGAGAATGCATTAGAAGTTGAATATTTTCTGAATAAAGGAGCTGAAATGTAGTCAGTTATTGATAAAGGAATGAGGAAGATGTTTCCGTTAACGTTCGATTCGCATACACCATTCAAAGAAGTAAACCATGGACAGTCACAAATATAGACAAGCAGAATCTGGTAACAGTTGAAATGTGGTGATATCGAAGAACTTTAAAAATTAATAATAAATGAAAAGCACCAGTTTGCTTTTGTTCTTAAAAATTATGTGGGAAAATGAAGTATGAAACAAAGAACTTCTAGAGAATAGGTGTGGAAAGAAGTCTACGGATGGCCCTTACCACAAGGTGTTACAGGTCAGTGAGACTTCTACTTCAGCGTACATGAAAAATTTCCTTGACACTGGGACTAGAATATACACAACAACTTGTAGAGAACGTTGCGTGTAGTAGTTATTGATAGGAAAATATAGAGGACAGCAGCGAACTTGTGGAGGGGCTTAATAACAATAATAATAATAATAAGAAAAAAAGTAAACTGATCTCATATCTGTCAACAGCGCAGTGCTTTAAATCATTTCCTTAATCGTCGCTTGTTAGTTTCACGGCAAATATTGTGTTAACTGGTGTGAATGAAAATCTCGGTTTTCCAACAGGGTGAAATTGTTGAGATTCTGTGATGTTTTGACAAGTGTCGTATTCATCACCTTTTGTCGGAGTTCACTATCTCCACACTGCCAGTCGGCTTACAAACCAGGTGCTTTTATCATTGTGTTCATATGGCTCGTGTTTATAGGCGTAACTTTCTCACTTTCTACAGGTGTATTTAAACTCGGTGGTTGGAGAATTCCTTATATGAATAGGGGCAGCCTCACCTGCGACCACCATGTCCAGATAGGTCATCTCCTGTACGGCTTCGTACGTCACCTTGCCCCCGTGTTTGCTCAGCACGCTGTCGACTTCAGCTCTGAGGCGATCCTGGATTTCCGGGTTGACTGCCAACTCATGGATGCAGAAGCTCATTGTCGTGGAAGACGTCTCGAAACCAGCCACGAAGAAAACGAAGCACTGCGCGGCGAATAGGTTGTCTGTGAACGCTGAAACAAGGTAGACCGACGTTAGTCTGGTAGAGCTCTACACGACGCTCAGTTATTTTCTTTCACAAAATAAATTAGCAGTTCAGACATTCGTCCATCTATAGCAAAGTCTTGCTGAATCGCTGTTTGTATAAAATATTGTAATGGAGCTTAGCAGACTATCACGGTGGTGTACTCGTTTCCGTAAAGGTCTGGTGAACACTGAGGACAACCGGAGAAGTGGAAGGCTATCAACTACGCCTCTCAGGTTGTTGTTAATGTTATTTTGAGAGACGTTCGGCGAAAAACATTTGAGGAAATTGAATATAAGGCCAGAACGCCTGTCGCTTCAGTTTTAAGAATCAAATTTGAAAAGTTAAAAGACGAGAAAAATTGCCGATCATTTTGCACGATAATGAAACACAGCATAATGCCCTACCAGTGAAATAGTCGACAAATGCGGGTGGGAAATACTACCCCATCAACTATATGGTCTGATATGGGGCCGTCACTCTTTGATTTGTTTCCCGAGAAAAAACTCCGTGGAAAAAGTTTTGGCAGAACGGAGGTGATCCTATTCGGAACACGAAAGTTACCATAGCGTTGGGAAGCTGTCAGATGAAAGAATGGAGATTATATTGAAGGCCTGTAGAGATATTTTGTAAAATAAATTATTTTCTTCAATTCTGACTTACAGTGGGCAGAATTTATGAAATGAGTCTCGTACACGCCGAACCTTGAATGATACCATAATTCTATTCTCACTCTGATTATAAGAAACTTTATCAAACTACGTCTAGTATATTGTTGCATGTAGTTGCATTATTTACAAGTTTTTTCAAGCTTTTTCAAGCTGAACTGTATTAAACTCTGCTGTGTGTCTTGTAAACCGCAAAGAGACAAAATAAATCTAGTTTCTGTGTGCCAAGTTTCATGTGTCATTTCGGAGAAATTACGATATGTAGAACTTAGGAATTGCCTGCTTCTCCAAGTCTGTATTTTCGTATGAAAAAGCGAATTTGATAGCGATATTTCTGTAATTTATACACCTGTGTCGTGATATTCTACTTCCTTCTGTGAGGATTCCCTTGCAATTAATCTCGGTGAAAACAGAATTACGTTAATTTAACGGTTCTAGAAATATTCGATGTGCACAGGTTAGCTAAGTCATCTTGTATATTCTCACCACCTCTCTAGAGATATTGGCCCAAAACCCTTATCGTTCATCTACTACTATATGACTACTGTGCAGTCTGCAGTTGTTTGGCAAAGGATTCATCGAACCTACTTCAGCCTGGTTCTCTTACGTTCCACTCCCGAACAGCGCCGAGGAGAAACGAACACAAATCTACCCTTGCGAGTTCCATTTCTCTCATTTTTTTTACGATGATAATTTCTCTCTACGTAGGGTGTTTCCGTAAGGCAAATGGTTCAAATTGCTCTGAGCACTATGGGACTTAACATCTGAGGTCATCAGTCGCCTAGAACTTATAACGACTTAAACCTAACTAACCTAAGGACATCACACACATCCATGCCCGAGGCAGGATTGGAACCTGCGACCGTAGCAGTCTCGCGGTTCCGGACTGAAGCGCCTAGAGCCGCACGGCCACCGAGGCCGGCGTTTCCTAAAAGCCTGCGAAAATCTAGCAGGAGATAGAGAATGCTCGGCTGAACAATTCGAGGTATGAAACCTGGGGTCGGAGAAGCCAGCTTAATGAGATATGGAAATAAACTCTTCTACCGCTTTGTCTGGCGTTACTGTTTTCCAGCTTATTTATAACTAACATACGTACGAGTTTACCCGTTCTGTGTTGTTTATTTACGTGTACATTCTTTATTTCCTGGAAAGAAACGGGGAGGACGAGCCGGATTACCAGGAAGTTATGAGGTTGGTGCGATGGCTTGCTGTTCATGACGCCATGCGAATACATCAAGACGGTGCACCGACTCACTTCGGTGTGGATGTTCGCGACCATCCTAATGCTGTATCTCCAGGTCGCTGGACAGGACGAGGATATCCTATTCCATGGCATGCGAGGCCACCGTGCTGAGTCCTCTTGTTTATTTACTACGGGGATATCTAAAGTGTATGAGACTCCAATAGTTATGGAGATGGAATTAGTGGCCCTCGATTATTTCCTACGGGGATATCTAAAGTGTATGAGGCTCCAATAGTTATGAAGATGGAATTAGTGGCCCTTGATTATTTCCAACGGGGATATCTAAAGTGTATGAGACTCCAATAGATATGGAGATGGAATTAGTTGCCATAATTGTACCTGCCTGTAATGTAATTCGAAACAAACGAGGGTTATTTGTCAGGGTGAGCCAAAATCTTGTTCGCCGATGTCATGTTTGCATTGAGATGAATCTTGTTCGCTGATGTCATGCTTGCATTGAGGTGAAGGCCGTTAGTTTCATCACATTTTGTAAGATACAGTGCAAATCGTACGTTCATTGTGTCAACGATGGTATTTGTAGTTAACTGTAACCATTGTAAATAAAAAACACACAGTAATCTGATACTATTCCTATTATTTCCTTCTCCGACCCCAAGTTCCCTATCTCAAATTCTTCTGTGGAGCATCCTCTATGACCCGTTAAATGTTTTCACCCTGTCATGGAAACACCCTGTGCAGGTGAGGGCCTACAAAATATTTTCACAATCGGAGGAGAACTTCAGTGATTGAAATTTCATTAGAAGATTTCATTAGAAACGCCTTTATTTTAATGACTGCTACCCCAATTCGAATATCATACCCATAACATTCTCTCCCCTATATCGTGGTGATGCAAAACGAGCTACCTCCGTCAATCCTATCTGAAGCGGATCCCAAACCGACCAGCGGTGCTACAGGTGAACATGGACAAGCATTCTGTAGGCTGTCTGTTTAGTAAACCTGTTTCATTTTGTAGATATTCTGCCAATAAATTGCAGTCTTTGGCTGACCTGCGTGACTGTTCCCATTTAAGTTACTCGTAATCGTAATCCATAAGCACTTAGTCGAATTCACAACCTTCTGATTTGTGTGATTTGGCGGGCAACCGTAATTCTGCGGATTCGTTTTGGTAGTCATATGGATTGTAAGGAATCCACAACCACCTACAGAAATGTGGTTTTCCCTCACACAGATCAACATAGGCTAGATATTGACAGTCTGGTGCCAAGAGCGCCAGTGAGATACAGCAGTTGTTAGTGAGAGAAATGCAGACAATGTACAGTGTACAGTGGCAGAAGTCGCTAATAAAGCTCTACGCGAGCAGGATGAGTTATGAGGTGTAATGGTGGAAGGCCGTCCGTCATACGTATTATCGCTTGATCGTGTCTTCGACGCCGCTGGTTGTCCTTCAGTAATTTACCAATCGTGACAAAAGAGTTTATTTTGGAGTGTTTTATTAAGTATCTACATCGCACCGTGATTACGCGTTTCGCGGCAACCGCGCCGGCCACCTACAACTGGACTGCAGTGAATGCTGTGATGTCTTTATGCTAATGGCCGCACGGGGTAGCCGAAAGGTCTGAGGCGCCTTGGCGCTGTTCGCGCGCCTCCCGCCCCCCTCGCCCGTCGGAGGTTCGAGTCCTCCCTCGATCATGGATGTGTGTGTTATGCATATCGTAAGTTAGTTTAAGTTAGACTAAGTAGTGCATAAGCTTAGGGACCGATGACCTCAGCAGTTTCGTCCCATAGGATCGTGCCACAAATTTCCAAACTTACCGGATTTTATGCTAATTAATGCTATAGCCTGTAAAGATAGCAAAGAGTGACCTATGATGATGGTAACCATTATTAAATCGTTAGGAAAGAAAATGTAAATGAGCGTACGGCATTGTGGGCCGGGAGTCCTGCATTCGAGGAAGTTTGTCCGCCGAGGGCAAGCACTTATTGCATTCGACGCCACATTGGGCTTCTTACACGTCGGAGATGTGGATGAAATGATGATGAGGACAACACATCATCCGATCCCTGAGCGGGGAAAATTTCCTACCCGAGTCAGGAATCGAACCCTGGCCCCTTGGCGTGGTATTCCGCCGCACGGACCACTCTGCTAATGGGGACGGACATTAGGCAAGGAAATTAACTGCCTCACGTTTCTGTAAAATCAAGAATATAGCACGTAATTTACAGCAGAACACCATAGTGATTATTATTACAATACAGGCTTGTTGACTGTGTTAATAAATTATTCAGCAGCAGAAACTACGATGCGAAACAACTCCCTCACGAGTATTAGCCGGTCAGTCCCTAATCTTTAGGACACTGAAAGTGTAGCTCATTTATTACGCTGATATTCGGTGATAAATAATATCCAAACCAATTGGGAGCGTTTCAGGATGAAATCAAACTTTTCATTATCTGCAGTAAGTGACAGCAACAGCTGCAAGAAATCGAAGGAAGCTGCTCAGATTGTGTCTTAGGAAGTTTATATGGATCAGGAACACAAAGAGCCTATAACACTTCCTTCTGCAACGCCAAATATTACTTCTGTTTTAGTCTATGACTTTCCATCATTTTTTACGACTGTGACCAGAAATCACGAAATCACGTATCCTGCCGCACAAATGAGTCGACACTTCGGGCGCACCCAGTTTCTTTCAAGTCGGTTGTGAGGAAGTCGAAAGCCTTCTGGAAATATAAATATAAGGAATCAGTCTGACAACCCTGTCGACTGTAATCAGTTCGTGTGAATAAAGAACTGCCGGCCGGGGTGGCCAAGCAGTTAAAGGCGCTACAGTCTGGAACCGCGCGGCCGCTACGGTCGCAGGTTCGAATCCTGCCTCGGGCATGGATGAGTGTGATGTCCTTAGGTTAGTTAGGTTTAAGTAGTTCTAAGTTCTAGGGGACTGATGACCTTAGAAGTTAAGTCCCATAGTGCTCAGAGCCATTTGAACCATTTTGAATAAAAACAATATTTTCTGAAGATGTGTCGGCTGTTGGCGTTCTCTTCGAAGTAATTCACGATCTTCGACCGGTAGTGTATGTTACAAAATCGTCCTGCATATCGACGTTAGTGATACGCACATGTAATTCACCGGATTACTCCTATTTCCTTTCTTGACTATTGCTGTGACCTGGGCAAACTTCCATTCTTCAAGAACGGATCTTTCGACCAGCGAGCGATTGTGTCTCATTGCCAAGTTGGAGCTATAGTATCGGCATACTCTGAAAGGAACTTAACTGATATGTACTCTGGGCCGGAGGACTCGCCTTTATTAACTGATTTAAGCTACTTCGCTACACCGACGATATCTGCGTCTAAATTATTTATGGTTGCAGCTGTTCTTGGTACTAATTCTATAAAATTTACTTCGACTTCTTTGGTGGAGGTATTTCGGATAGCCGTTTTTAGCAACTCTTTCTTACTGGCATTGTCATCAGTAACATTACCACTCCTATCGCCCAATAAAGCTGTTGACTAGGTCTTGCCGTTGGTTTGGTTCCAGTTTATTAGGTACAGCCAAGCACATCCACACTTTTAACATGCACACATGCTGATCAGCCAGCCCTGCATACCCAGACCACAATTACAAACGAATCACTTCCATATACCACGGACTTGTCCAGCAATATACTTGTTATATATGGCTCAAATGGCTCCGAGCACTATGGGACTTAACATCTGAGGTCATCAGTCCCCTAGAACGTAGAACTACTTAAACCTAACTAACCTAACGACATCACACACATCTATGCCCGAGGCAGGATTCGAACTTGCGACCGCTACTGAAGCCCCTACAACCGCTCGGCCATTTCGGGCTGCACGTGTTATATATACCTTGTGTTGTTTACCGTACCGGTCATTGTCACACATGTTTATGTGTATTGTACTGTCGCTCTTATTGGATTATCCAGACTTTCTTCACTATAATTTAGACCTCTTACATTCTCCGTTGGTCTGCGGTACCTTACGGTCATTACAATTTGTGCTGACATTCATATGCAACGGATACAATTTATGCTTGTACTTCTCTTCTCCTATTTGAAACGTCTAGAATTGTTATTATACTTCATTCGAACAGCCTGTGCACGTTAATGTAATCTTTACTTATTCTGCATTGTTTTGTTACAATTTTCTCTGCAAGCTATGATTTCATACTCTTATAGCACCTCGGCTATCATCATAATACGTAATATATAGTTCTCTGTGTCATCATAATGCAGAAGAGAGAAAAGCGACAGTAATGAATCCGTGTCAGCTAGTGTGTTTCACGAGAAATCGCAGCCCACGTATTGTTTAAATGGTTATATTAAAATTTATCTCTTGTACAGTGACCTCTGTTTATATTGCAATTGGTACTCACCCCACTATTTCCCTGAACATTTGTGTCACATTAGTATAAGAAATACCCACAAACTTTAGTAACGCAGTTGGCTGATAATACGAGTGCTGGGCACCTGATTGGACGTTCCCTGTCTAATGTCGTGACAGTACTTTCTGTGTAGATTTTTAATACTTCTATTTTGAAAGGATACAATTTTTGAACCTTAATAACACTGATAAAGTATTGTAATGGCACAACTTGACGTAAAGGACTGATCGGTTGACAGTTCGCATTCTGAGGCTTCAAGGGCTAATTAATTTCGAGAGCGGGGTTTAAGAATTGTAGAGGGATAACACGGTAAGCTTGTTCAACAGGCGGGAAACGGCCGTGCCGAAGTGGATGCACCGGTTCCCGTGAGATCACCGAAATTAAGCGCTGTCGGGCATGGTCGGCGCTTGGATGGGTGACCATGCTGGCCGCTATGCACTGTTGCCATTTTTAGGGGTGCACTCAGCCTCGTGATGCCAATTGAGAAGCTACTCGACCGAATAGTAGCGGCTTCGGTCAAGAATACCGTTATTACGACCGGGAGAGCGGTGTGTTGACCCCACGCCCCTTTTATCTGCATCCTCCTCTGAGGATGACACGGCGGTCGGATAGACCCGATTAGCCACTTGTGGCCTGTAGACGGAGTGGTTATATACGTTCAACAGGCTGTAAGGTGCAGTAGTTACTCGGAGACGAAGAGGCCTCCGCAGGATTGAGTAGCACGGAGAGTTGTATCAAACCAGTCTCCGAAATCAAAAGCACAACAAACCAATATCGCTACCTTCTCGGAATATAGTCACGTGACACTTGATTTCGCCCTAAAAAGGCGAAAGTCAATTGGAAATAAATAAATATTTGTGGAACAAAACGTAATTTCTTTGTTTGCATTTCAATCTAGAATATGAAATTGTTCCATATAATAAAGCACACAACACTGGAGTAGCAGTTTACATTATTTATTGTTTTACAAACCGGTTTTCGGCTATTACATTGTCTTCACGTACTAAGTTATAGATATATATCTTTATACCTGACGATAGCGTAACAACCACAAAACGGATTTTAACATTATAAAAACTGTAGAATATTACACTACTGCTGTATGGTTTTATTAAAATTGGTTGTAATATTCTAGTAAGAACCAACGGAACAATCAGTTAAGGCCAAATGCTCTACGTCTAAACAACGGATGAGACCATTAACAAATCCCTGTTAGCGTTCTAGTATGATTATTAAAAATTTACACTCCTTAGTGCAAGACAGTTTCAAGGGCGGGCATACTATATTTTGTAGGGAGGGGGTGACCTAGACCTCGAGGTGTGAAGTATTTTCATTATTCCCGAAAACAAACAGCAAATAAGTAGTCACAAAAATTTCCATTTCCGACATTGTTAAAACCGACGTAATACCGACTTTTTAAAATATTTTTGAAAGAAAATTATCTTTTCCTTGCCCTGAGGGGTATGGAGGGAGGGGGGAGGGGCACGAGACCAACTTTCCCCCGCGTATGAGAACCATTTCTCAGTATGACAGTCGACATAAAAACTGATATTGTTATTAAGTAAGAACTTTCGAGTGAAGTGTTAAATCAGCGATTCGTGAAACCGTTCTTCATTCGCTCACGTTGCCTCCCAGTCGTTCCCGTCATTATTCAATGCTACGTTTAAATTTTTAGTCTAGGTGATTGGTGAAGGCTTTGTACAATGATGCCCTGTTTGTTGAGGGTATTAAGGGAAAGAGGGGAGAGAATAAATTGTGTATCGGGACATGGGCTACCCCTCACGAATCATCCAAAGAGACCGTCGAACTTGAGGGCCCCATTAAAATAAAAATTTTTCTTGTATTCTTCAACGCAATGACCGGCTTGATGGGGCTCTACACGCTAGACAACTTTGTGATTTTCTGTCAACTCTGCATAAGTTGTTGTTCTTGTGGTCTTCAGTTCGTGGCCTGCTCTGATGCCGCTCTCCATGCTACTCTGTCCTGTGCAAGCCTCTTCGTCTCCGAGTAGGTACTGCAACTAACATCCATTTGATTCTGCTTACTGTATTCATCTCTTGGCGTCGCTCTACGATTTCTACTCCCTCGCTCCCGTGCCCCTCGTCCCCCCATACTACCCTCCAGCACTAAATTGGTAATCCATTAATGTCTTAGAATGAGTGATGTCAGCTGATCCCTCTAGTCCTGCTGTGCCAGAAATTTCTTTTCTTCTCATTTCTACTCAGTACTTCCTCAATTAGTTACATGCCCTACCGATCAAACATTCAGCATTATTCGTTAGCAGCACATTTCAAACGCTTCTGTTCTCTTCTTGTCTGATCTGCCTATCGCCCTCGTTTTTCTCCCGTGTGAGGCCACAATCTGTACAGATAACTTCAGATAACACTTCCCAGCACTTAAATCTACATTATATTAGAAAAAATGTCTTCTTCAGAAACGCTTTTGTGGCCATTGTCGGTCCACATTTTATATCCTCTGTACTTCGGCCACCATCAGCTACATTACCGCCCAGACTGCAAAATTCATCTACTACTCTCAGAGTCTCATTTCCTAACTTAATTCTCTCCGTGCCGCATGATTTAGTTCAATTACATTCCAGTATCCTTGTTCTGCTTTTGTTGATGTCGATCTTATATCCTCCTTTCCTGACACTTCCATTCCGTTCAGCTGCTCTTCCATGTCCTTTTCTGTCTCTTATAATTACTTTATTTCTTCTCTCTGAACTATAGTTCCTTCTCCAAATTTTTACTTTGGTTTGCTTTACTGCTTGCTAAAAGTACAGACTGAATAACGTCGGGGCTAGGCTACAATCCTGTCTCACTCCCTTCTCTACCAATACTTCCCTTTCATCACCCTCGAATTTTTTAACCGCCGTTTTGTTTCTGTACAAATTGTAAATAACCATTCATTCCCTTTATTTATCGCAGCTACCGTCAGAATTTCAAAGAGTGTATTCCAGTAAATATTGTCAGAAGCTCTCTCTAAGCCTACCATTGATATGAACGTAGGTTTGCCTTTATTTTAGCTTTCTTCTGAGACATGTCATAGGGTCAGTATTGCCTACATTTTTATGGAATTCAAACTGATTCTCCTCAGGGTCAGCTTTTACCACTTCTTCCGTTCTTCTGTAAATAATACTGCACATTACCTCCATTTGAAACTGCTTACTGTATTGCAGTCTTGATCTGATTTTTATCCTTTGCTCTTCCCACAGTTACAAAAATAACTGTCCCCTGATGCCATAGATTTATCCCACCATCCTCACAGATCTTTTTGTGAAGCTCTGCCATAAATCTCTCTCCTAATCGATTCGAATCAGTGCGTCTTCACTGACTATCCGATGCACACAAATAATATCAATTTTTTTCTGTAACAATGATTTTAAAAACCTTCCATTACTTTCTTCTGTGTTCTTTTTACCACCCACTTTTCAGTTCCATACGAACACTTTCAGGTAAAGCTTTTGAAAACAATTTGTAGTTTACATGAACAGATTTCCTTTTTTAGAACTCCGTGCCTCACTCTGTAAACACAGATCTCTTAAAGGGTCACTTTGTAGCCCATCTGCCTGTCTGTCTGTCAGTTACGAAATCGTTTTTTCGGGATCGGGTAGACGTATCAAGGTCAGATTTATTACGTTCCATCGTCCCTTTGAGGTGTATCAATTTTAAGCTGCTATGTAGCTTCAATCAAAAAATATGGCCATTTGTGCCACATATTTTGATATCTGAAAACTCCTTCATCAACATCCGTCGGATGCTTCCCGTTGACTCAGAATCATGAACACACATGTCACAGTACAAATAAAGGAATTTTTAATTATACTACACTATCAGTTCGGCTGTTGAGACCCTTTTTCTACATCTACATCTACGTGATTACTCTGCTATTCACAATAAAGTGCCTGGCAGAGGGCTCAATTAACCACCTTCATGCTGTCTCTCTACCGTTCCACTCTCGAACGGTATGCGGGAAAAACGAACACTTCAATTTTTCCGTGCGAGCCCTGATTTCTCTTATTTTATAGCGATAATCATTTCTCCCTATGTAGGTGTGTGCCAACAGAATGTTTTCGCAATCGGAGGACAAAACTGGTGATTGAAATTTCATGAGAAGATCCCGTCGCAACGAAAAACGCCTTTGTTTTAATGATTGCCACTCCAATTCACGTATCATGTCTGTGACACTATCTCCCATATTTCGCGATTATACAAAACGAGCTGCCCTTCTTTTTACTTTTTCGATGTCATCCGTCAGTCCCACCTCATGCGAATCCCACACCGCACAGCAGTACTTCAGAATAGGGCGGACAAGCGTAGTGTAAGCAGTCTCTTTGGTAGACCTGTTGCACCTTCTAAGTGTTCTGCCAAACAACCGCAGTCTTTGGTTTGCTCTACCCACAATATTATCTATGTGATCGTTCCAGTTTAGGTTAGTTGTAATTGTAATCCCTAAGTAATTAGCTGAATTTACAGCCTTTAGATTTGTTTGACTTACCGTGTAATCTAAATCTAGCTGATTTCTTTTAGTACTCATGTGAATACCTTCACACTTTTCTTTATTCAGGCTCAATTGCCACTTTTCGCACCATACAGATATCTTATATAATCATTTTGCAAGTCGTTTTGCCCATATGATGACTTTACAAGACGGTAAATGACAGCATCATCTGCAAACAATCTAAGACGGCTACTCTGATTGTCTCCTGTGTCGTTAGTATAGATCAGGAACAATAGAGGGCCTATACACTTCCTTGGGGAACGCCGGATGTTACTTCTGTTTTACTCGATGACCTTCCGTCTATTACTGCGAACTTTGACCCTTCTCACAGGAAATCAGGAGGCGATACTCCGTAGGCAGGCAGTTTGATTAGAAGACGCTTGTGAGGAACGGTGTCGAAAGCCTTCTGGAAATCTAAAAATATGGAATCAATTTGACATCCCCTGTCGATAGCACTTATTACTTCATGAGTATAAAGAGCTAGTTGTTTTTCACAAGAACAATATTTTCTGAATCCGTGCTGACTATATGTCAATAAATCGTTTTCTTCGAGGTACTTCATAACGTTCGAATACAGTATATATTCTAAAACCCTACTGCAAATCGAAGTTAGTGATATAGGCCTGTAATTCAGCGGATCACACCTACTTCCCTTTTTGGGTATTGATGTGACTTGAGTAATTTTCCAGTCTTTAGGTACGTATCTTTCTGTAAGCGAGTGGTTGTATATAAGTGCTAAATATGGAGCTATTTTCTCAGCACACTCTGAGAGGAACCTGACTGGTATACAATCTGGACCGGAGGCCTTGCCCTTATTAAGTGATTTAAGCTGCGTTGTTACACCGAGGATATATACTTCCATGTTTCTCATCTTGGCAGTTGTTCCTGATTGGAACAGTTTAGGGTATCGTGTTCAGATTTATGTTACATAGTGAAGTCTGTGGTGTAGAGTCAATAAGAATGAGTATGAGCTTGTAGTCTGTCTTACAGAATCCTCAACTACTAGTTCCCTCTCTTGTAATCGACTTTTACAACTGCAGCCTGAATTATGTGCAACTGGTAGACGGCCATAATCCCTGATAACTCAAGAATTTAAAGCAGAGTATTTCAATTAACCAATTTCGTAACAAAAAAAATCAACCTCCTGGAGGCAGAGCGACTTGTTGATGGCTTGTGCGTACTTACGGAAGTCGATGTCCGGGGAGTGAGCAGCTTTCTTGCCCTTGTCCGGACTGTCGTGGTCGGGGTCGACGTGACCCTTCTCCTGCAGCTGCAGCAGCAGGTTGACGAAGTCGTTTCTCTTCACGCTGTTCTTCTTGCGGTAGTCCACTGTCTCACGCACGACACCCATGAAGAAGCGCTCAGCCTCGGGACTCAGGAATTTTATGTGCAGGAGGTAACCAGTGCGCACCTGCAACACAACGTAAATTGTTATTGTGTCAGACTCTGAAGGAACGTTCACCAATTCCCCTGTAGGGCGCTCAGAACGACCCACAGAGGTGAGTCGATAAAGAATGAGACTCCTATTACTTTATCCACGATGGATACAGAATAACACGACTGTTTTACGAAATATCAGTGAAGAAGAAATTTTGCATTGAGCCACACTATTAACACATGAGCAGTCTGGCTCGTGATTAAGTGGCCTCTGTTTATGTAATATACAGAGAACCGATTTGCCGGTAGAAGCCTACAAAATTAGGGATATTACGAGTCATTAGACCTTGGTTAGTTATTTATGCAAAGTGTAAGACGTTTATTACAGAAACTTACTTAGTATTTGTTGTGAATTGTCAGGAGCCAATTCACGGGGTTTTGAGGAAGCCTAAAGGAACGCGTTTAAGCTCACGCAGGCTAGCGTGAGGTCTGGAACAGGTAAAGTAATTATACTACCAAGAAAAGTACGTAGCTTCTGAAATACTTAACTTTAATCCATAATTGGTGAACATCGGTCTGACGGTACATGCATCACAAGATAAATAGCAAATGATAATGTCGCCGTGCTAGGTCGTAGCAAATGACGTAGCTGAAGGCTATGCTAACTATCGTCTCGGCAAATGAGAGCGTAATTTGTCAGTGAACCATCTCTAGCAAAGTCGGCTGTACAACTGGGGCGAGTGCTAGGAAGTCTCTCTAGAGATGCCGTGTGGCGGTGCTCGGTCTGCAATCACTGATAGTGGCGACACGCGGGTCCGACGTATACTAACGGACCGCGGCCGATTTAAAGGCTACCACCTAGCAAGTATGGTGTCTGGCGGTGACACCACAGTATTGGTCTATAAGATGTCAAGACTGTTAAGAAAAACACTACATTCGTATTTCTACGTGACAATTCATATCAGCTAGTTCATTTGTTTAAGAAATACGACAGAACTGTGTCCTTTACCACCAAATAACGTCGCCAAGTATATCTTTGTACATAATAAGAAAGCCACCACTGCCAAATTTCTCAGATCTGGTATACATAAAACATAAAGTGTATCCTAGTTTTTATACAGAACAGACCTCAAGGGCATTTAAGACCAGCTTGCTCAACAGAGACTGTGGGTATTCATATACAACTTTTGCAGAACATCTGAAAATCGAGAAAGAGCTTCTTCTTCCTCCATCCTTGCTTGGTTCGAAAATTTTGCCTATTGGTGTCAAGGGCTATAAAGTGAACCTTGCAGGAGAATATTAAACATATAAATATTCCTACCTAAATCAAAAGGATTTGTTGAATGAACAGTTTGCACTGAAAAACAGACACTATTTTAATTGTATAGCATCTCTTATCTCTTATAAAATGCGAAACTTTTCCCTTTCCTTTTATACATTAGAACGACATACCTTGTTATATCTTTTTGTATATGCATATTTCTGCTGCATCAACAGCTTGACATATACATAGATGTGATTCATTTACTGTAAATTATCGATCTGTCAGTCTGTGTTCACGATAATCACTTACAGTACTATAATTTTGGACGTGTTAGAGAAGAAGATCTGATAAAAACATCTGATAAACCAGTACTCAATGAGCCCTTGAAATACACTTCTTGTTCTTTACACAAAATAAATGGCCAAGGGCTAATGATTTATGATACGCCCAATTTGGTAGGCTTCTAAAGATGACAAAATAAACTGCTGAGACGGGTAAAGCGAAATAAAAATATATATGCGACTGACGACTGCATTTTATTTTCAAATATTTATTAAAGATGCTGAAAAAATACATCTATGAATTAAATAATAAAAATTATATGTCTATGTACAAGGAATTCTCGGGACTAGAACTAAAACCAACTTATATCGTTACAAAAACAGTATGAACGATTGCTGTTTCCTTCCTCTAATGTTTCTTTTCTGTCGAAATGCTCCTGAGCAGTAACAAAACATTTACGTTAAATGCAGGTTGAATAATGATACCGGAAATCTGAGTAGTGAAGGAACGATGCGACGAAAGCCATGAACTGCTCATAATGAACAAGCGAGACTCTACTCCGATGAATTACATATCTTATGTAGAGTTTGAAATTCCCACTCATCGTATTTAGCCTTTTCAACTGCTACAACTACTAACACCACAGGAAAGAAAGCGAGAAGAATAACGACACGAGTAACAGAACACAGAAACATGCGATTATCAATTTCAACCAACTTTACCATCCTAGTTGGGAACGCTCGAAAGTAACTCATGTTAAAGAGCTTCCGTTCTCGAAAAAAGAAAGAAAAATAATCGGGGCTAGAAGTTGTGATATGTGATTCGCTTAGGACCAGATCAGTTCTCGGAACACTCGATAATAAGGGAGTTTGCTTTCTAAGTATCAGGCCCGAAACCTTACCGTTTCCGAGAAATCGATGAGTCAATGATTTGATACCTTTGCAAATACACCTGGGAGAAGAGCTTAGTTACGTAGAGAGTTGTGAAAGTTGAGCAAGCCGTGCGTTCGTGTCCCAGTCAACTTCCGTGTGAGTGGGTTTAGTCTGCACTTTTGTAAATACCATTTATTCTTTGTAGCTCGAGAAATAAAAATTTAAATTTTGGTTATGACACTAATTATAATGGCGTGAGACGAGGGCCTCCCGTCGGCTAGACCGCTCGCCTGGTGCAGGTCTTCCGATCTGACGCCACTTCGGCGACTTGCGCGTCGGTGGGGATGAAATGATGATGATTAGGACAACACCCAGTCCCTGTGCGGAGAGAAATCTACGACCCAGCCGGGAATCGAACCCGGGCCCTTAGGATTCACAGTCCATCGCGCTGACCACTTTTCTTTTTATAATTTGTATTTAACAAACTAAAAGTACATATATATTCACTATGCAAGAGTTCTTCAAGGTACCATTTACACATATACAAATGAGTGTTAGGTAAACAGATTATTAGAATAACATTAAATACAACAAAATATAACACATCCTGTTTTCTTTTTTTTAATAATTTGTATTGAACAAACTAAAAGTACATATACATTCACCATGCAAGAGTTCTTAAAGGTACCATTTAAACATATACAAATCACTGTTAGTTAAACAAAAAAAAAATTAAAAAGAAAAACATTAAATACAACAAAATAAAACATATTCTGTCTTCCTTTTTTTTATTTTTATTTTTATTCTTATTTTTTTATTTTTTATTTTTTTTTGGTCTATGCATGAGAACGTGGATAAGGGTATTGCATCATGTGACAGGTAGGCATGGTACACCCCAACTTTGAGGGGGATCAAGAAAGACGCTGCGGAGATAACCGGCAAAGATTTGCCGGTAAGACAGTTTTCGGGTGAGGGTGCTATGCGCGGTCACAACTTTGTACCAGAAGTCAACGACTGTATGCGGACCACTCTGAAAGAGGGGTATTCTAAAGCCTGTCCTCGAAACCAGATTAGGGCATGGTTAGGGCATGGTGCTTAGCAAGAGGGTAGTGAAATGTCTGGGGCAACAACAGGAAATCCGGGGTTACCGTCGTTGGCGGGGCACGGAGATAAAAGCCCACGATTCGTTGGATGAGGAGCCGTACGTTTTGTTTCAGGGGGCACGTAAGACGGTCCTCGTCGGTGTCTTCGAGCTGACAGTCAGGGTAGAGTGGGGAGGTGGCCAGCCCTATGCGATAAAGTCGACTATTAGTCGGGAATTTTCCATAGACTATAACATACCAGAGTGCAGTCACAGACGACGGTAAAAAAGGTGCATGCACACACCCCCAAACCGTGCGGCAGTTAATATCAGGATACTGTAGCACCATGGGGTCGCAAGGGTTGGACAGCATAAACAAACGATAATAATCTTTCGTACGAGGAGGACGGGTGACTGGAAGATCGGCCCGAACGTAGCTGAGTTCTATGAAACAATTGGCGACGTGGTACAATAATGGAGAAATAGGTGCCACATTGATCGGTGGATCGAGGGAAGCTGGTCGGAGGATATCTAAGAGACTGCGTGTTAAGGACGGGACCGGCCCCCGCCAGTGCCGCAACAGAGTGTGGACAAAGAGTGCAGAAGATCGTGCCCGCACGTTGACGAGTCCGAGGCCACCTTTTGCAGGAGGCAGTGTTAGAGTGTTGTAGCGGACTTTGAAAAGTGCCCCTGCTGACACGAAATATCCAAAGGCTGATTGGATGCGGCGGCCAAGGCGTAACGGCATTGGGAGGGTCTGGGCGACGTGTACCAGTTCAGGGGCGACATACATGTTGACATAGCACACACGTTGGAGTTGGTTTAAGTTACGGTGCACTCGACCGCGGACATGGTGCCGAATCAACTGCAAAAGCCGCCGGTAAGCCAGGGCCACTGTGCGGTGTGTGGAGCTCGTAAATTCGATACCCAAGTAACGAAGGGTGGCACTGACTGGGAGTGGGGTCGGCACCATAGCCGGGAGGCCGCGCCCAATGTGCATCATAGTCGATTTACAGACATTAAGAAAGCTACCAGAAAGACGTCCATACTGGTGGATCCATTGGATGGCGTCATTGAGTTCCGTGGAGGAGCAGGTGAGAAAGAGGAGATCGTCCGCATAAGCCCTACAGTGAAAGGTGTAGTCACGCAAAGTGAGGCCCTGCAGTCTAGAGGTAAGTCCAGTGATGAGGGGCTCAAGTGCAATGGCATATAGTAAAGTAGACATAGGGCATCCTTGACGCACAGAGCGGCGTATATGAATCGGTCCGACAAGCCTCCCATTGACTTGTACCATCGAGACCGCGGGAAGTAGTAGCCGGCGACCACTCAGCTACCGGGGGCGGACAGTTACGACACTGTAATCCTGTGGAAGATTGCAGTGGGCTTGAGAAGTCATATGAACAGAATGGATGGAATGGGTAGCGTCTTGAAAAGTAGTTGTAAGAAAAACATTGTCAAAAGTAGAAGAAGAGAAAAATAGGAAATGAGTATGTGTAATCTAATAAAATCAGGTAATACAGAAGGAATAAGATTAGGAAAAGAGATGCTGAAAGTAGTAGACCAGTTTCGGTATGTGGGAAGCAAAAGAAATGCTAGGAGCTGAGATAAAGGAAACGGTAAATTGTAAACTTCCAAAGCAAGAGGAGCTTTTATGAAAAACAAAAAGATGCCTAACATTGAATATAACTTAAAGTGATTCACAATCTTCAGTGAAAGTACTTGTTTGAAATGTAGAAAAATGGTCATAGGGCCAACATAGCAACTTGAAGGAGCGTTTAATGACCTGGTACGCCTTCTGGAACCGTCAAGTGTTGAAATACAAGTTTGGGGAAATGGACACTGGATAGTATCTATGTCTGGACAACATCTGGGAAATACATCCTGTGTCCAGAGATAATGCGACAGTTTTTTTGTTGCAGCCTCATACTGGTCTTGGAAAACCAGGAATTGCTTTGGCGGCAAAAGGAACGTATTCAAGAAGCGTTAGTCAGTGAAACGAAGCACAACGCGAAAAGGAACGTAAACTTAAGAAAGACTGAAAATGAGTTTATCAGCCCTCACTCACACGCAGCACAGGAGGACGAAGCTGCTGGTCGCCGTGTCACGACGTCGTGTCACAGCGTCCCACTCCGCTGTCACCTCGACCTCCACCTGCTGATGGTCCCCAGGGCAGAACACAGCTGCTGGTCATGACACAGTTGCTGCCCGTACCAGTCGCGTGTGACGCATTGCTTTTGTGCTCTTGCGGTTTGCAGGTCATGCTTTAAACAGTAGCTTCATAGTATAGTGGGTACGACAGAGGATGCGAAACTTAATCCACACTACTTGTAAAAATGAATGTACGTGCATACCTGTGTTTGTACGTTCCACATGACCTCCTAGACCACTACACAGATTTCAACGGAATTTGGGATGCATCTCATTTACTGTCTGTAAATCATCGTTATGGGGGTAAGAACCACCTACCTATCAACGTGGTTGGGGAGGGTTGTGAAAAAGCAGAGTAGCCTATGGCTATAAAAATTGATTTACATTTATATGTATGTATGTGTGTATGATCTCCATGTCTTCCTAAAACACTGGACGAATTTCAGCCAGACTTGGTACACATATCACTTACCGTCTGTAAAGAACCACTGTTAGGGTATAAACAACCCACCGGTCGAAGGTTAAAAAATGGTTCAAATGGCTCTGAGCACTATGGGACTCAACTGCTGTGGTCATCAGTCCCCTAGAACTTAGAACTACTTAAACCTAACTAACCTAAGGACATCACACACATCCATGCCCGAGGCAGGATTCGAACCTGCGACGGTAGCGGTCGTGCGGTTCCAGACTGTAGCGCCTTTAACCGCTCGGCCACTCCGGCCGGCTCCTGTAGAAGGGATGGTGGTGGAAATGCCCACGGCATGCGAATGGCCATAATTTAGTCATCCGGTGTTTGAGTATGACAGTACTTAGAGACTTTCAACAAACTTTACACAAACAAAAAATGAAAATAGTTTATGGCTTATTACACTCCGGCAGTTCATGTAGTAAAACTGTCGCACGAAGCATGACGTTTTAATTTATTACTTCTTTATTGCTATTTGTATTCGCGACACATTTTGCAGATGGTATTTACGTATATCACTGAACGCAACTGAAAAATTGTAAAATTCTACGACACGTAAACAATGATATTCATTAAAAACTGTTACATCTTGCCAGACATTTAACTTTATTACTTCGTTGCTACTAACACATATCGCATACGGTCGCTGGATGTACCTACTCAGCCGGCAGCGGTGGCCGAGCGGTTCTAGCCGCTTCAGTCCGGAACCGCGCTGCTGCTAAGGTCGCAAGTTCGAATCCTGTCTCAGGCATGGATGTGTGTGATGTCCTTAAGTTAGTTATGTTTAAGTTGCTCTAAGTTCTAGGGGACTGATGACCTCAGATGTTAAGTCCCACAGTGCTCAGAGCAATTCGAACTATTTTTGTACCTACTCAAATATATCACTGCGTGACACACAGCTTAAGAGATGTGAGGTTAAATACCGAAATGCATGAGAACGTGCCGCATCGTGTACAACATTTTAATTTTTGCCTTCTTTACTTCTAACTCAATTACTTTTCGCAGACAGCACGACTGGGTGTACCCGAAAAATTATATCGCTGTAGAGCACATAGTTTAGGAGATACGATGTCATAAACATAGAGGTGAGCGGTAATGAAATTCCAGGGCGAAATTCGTTTGAAATATGTTAAATACTTGCGAAATATATTTTCATGTGCTTACGTGGGCAAAGCCAAGGGTAAAAATGTCTCCTGAAACCCTGAAACGATTTCAAGCAAAGATTAGTTACAGTCTGGAAAGAAATAATGTAGGGGTAAACCATGTAGCTATTATTGCGATAAGCGTGACAGCGTGAAGAGAGAAAGGATGAGGAGGAGATGGACAGATAGCGTGAGGGGAAGAGGAGATGGGCGAGGATAACAGGGAGCAGGAGATGGACAGACAGAGTAGATACTGTAGCTTGCCAAGTCAGTCAGCCGGTGCTTACACCTCTCTGTGTGTGGAGTGGCCTTAATATCTCTTACTACTGAATTAATTGTCTTCGTTCCCTTAAGAAGTGTATTTCCGTAATGTTGACAGTGTTTTTGACAAGTACATTGTGATGACATTCCTGTTTTTCATCACAATCCACAAATTATTAGTTTGTAGCAACGATACCGCCATGCTTGTACGAGGGGCGTTCAATAAGTAATCCAATACCTTGTTGATCTCACCAATTTCAGGTTTTTAAAAAAAGCGGGGGCGCGCCAAAGCAGAATATTCTCGCTTTAGCCGCTATAGTTTCATGAAGTTCTGATAGGTGGCAACGCTGTAGGTAGCCTTCAAAGTTGCGACTGTAACAGAGGTGCTTTCCAAACAGAGAGCTGTCACTGAGTGTTTTTTTTGGGGGGGGGGGGGGGTGAATCCTAGTAGTGAACAAAAGCACTTCGAGTCGTCGGGTGAGGCGTCTGTCATCATCGCAACATAGTCGTGCAAACATATCCGGCCGCAGACAGCTGTGTTAAGAACAAACATCTTCAGCGTATTCGTCGCAAAAAAGAAAAAAAAAAGAAATGCAAACGAACTTGTCCTTCTCTATGACAATGCAGGGCCTCACACGGGACTACGCACTCGAGAGGCGCTTACGAAACTTCACTGGTGTGTTCTTCGTCATTCACCTAACAACCCGGATCTTCCGGCTTCCATCTGTCTGGCCCAAAGGAGGATGCACTCCGCGGGATGCAGGGATGCACTACGTGGATGAAGAGGAGGGGATTAGTGTTTAATGTCCCGTCGACAACGAGGACACCGGCCGGAGTCGCCGAGCGGTTCTAGGCGCTACAGTCTGGAACTCCGCGACCGCTACGGTCGCAGGTTCGAATCCTGCCTCGGGCATGGATGTGCGTGATGTCCTTAGGTTACTAAGGTTTATGTAGCTCTAAGTTCTAGGGGACTGATGACCTCAGAAGTTAAGTCCCATTTGAACAACGAGGATGGAGCACCGGCTCGGATTAAGGATGGATTGGGAAGGTAACCTGCCGTATCCTTTCAAAGGTACCATCCTGGCATGTGCCTGAAACGATTTATAGAAATCAGGAGAACCTAAATCAGGATGGCTGGTGACGGATTTGGAACCGTCGTCCTCCCGAAGGCGAGTCAAGTGTGCTAACCACTGCGCCACCTCGCTCGGTAAGTGATTAATGACGACGTTATAGATACAACACAATGTCGGCTCTGTCGGCGACCAGTAGTGCTACCATGTGGGCATATAGGCCCTCCCAGAAAAATGGCATAAGGCGTCGCACTAAACGGAGGTTACGAAGAAAAATGGTGCTGTAGCCGAAAGAGTGGGGATTTATATGGTGTATTGGTATGTAAATAAAACCAATACGCTTTCAGAAAAAAAAAATGTTGCATTACTAATTGAACCCCCCTCGTAATAGAGCAAGGTGGAAATGTTCTACTTCTTTTTGTACTATTCCTAATAACAATATACTTTTTATTGCTTTTACTTGATCCTGTTTTGTGGGAAAAAACATATATAACAACTGCACAAAACTGCGAAATGCTTATATAAGCCGGGATTCATAAACCTTTAGTATTCACGGATCAATTCTTCGATTACTGATGATGATAAGTGTAGAGTAAGTTCTCCTTTAATATAAATTGTATAAAGAAATATCCCTAATTTAAGATGTTTAACAACAGCGGTGGGATATAATTTCTAATGAAGAAACATGTTTGGTTGTAATTTATACAGCTCACTCAAAAGGTCTCATTCGCTTCTTATCAACAAACGTTTCACTTCTCGCAAAAATTCCATATTTTAAAAATTATTCATATTGAAAAGTCTCGTGTACCAGAATACTCGAATATTAAATAGTGGTTATTTCCGAAATTCAGTGCAATAGCTTTATAGCTCTGATTTTTATGATTCCAGAAATACACTCCTGGAAATTGAAATAAGAACACCGTGAATTCATTGTCCCAGGAAGGGGAAACTTTATTGACACATTCCTGGGGTCAGATACATCACATGATCACACTGACAGAACCAAAGGCACATAGACACAGGCAACAGAGCATGCACAATGTCGGTACTAGTACAGTGTATATCCACCTTTCGCAGCAATGCAGGCTGCTATTCTCCCATGGAGACGATCATAGAGATGCTGGATGTAGTCCTGTGGAACGGCTTGCCATGCCATTTCCACCTGGCGCCTCAGTTGGACCAGCGTTCGTGCTGGACGTGCAGACCGCATGAGACGACGCTTCATCCAGTCCCAAACATGCTCAATGGGGGACAGATCCGGAGATCTTGCTGGCCAGGGTAGTTGACTTACACCTTCCAGAGCACGTTGGGTGGCACGGGATACATGCGGACGTGCATTGTCCTGTTGGAACAGCAAGTTCCCTTTCCGGTCTAGGAATGGTAGAACGATGGGTTCGATGACGGTTTGGATGTACCGTGCACTATTCAGTGTCCCCTCGACGATCACCAGTGGTGTACGGCCAGTGTAGGAGATCGCTCCCCACACCATGATGCCGGGTGTTGGCCCTGTGTGCCTCGGTCGTATACAGTCCTGATTGTGGCGCTCACCTGCACGTCGCCAAACACGCATACGATCATCATTGGCACCATGGCAGAAGCGACTCTCATCGCTGAAGACGACACGTCTCCATTCGTCCCTCCTTTCACGCCTGTCGCGACACCACTGGAGGCGGGCTGCACGATGTTGGGGCGTGAGCGGAAGACGGCCTAACGGTGTGCGGGACCGTAGCCAGCTTCATGGAGACGGTTGCGAATGGTCCTCGCCGATACCCCAGGAGCAACAGTGTCCCTAATTTGCTGGGAAGTGGCGGTGCGGTCCCCTACGGCACTGCGTAGGATCCTACGGTCTTGGCGTGCATCCGTGCGTCGCTGCCGTCCGGTCCCAGGTCGACGGGCACGTGCACCTTCCGCCGACCACTGGCGACAACATCGATGTACTGTGGAGACCTCACGCCCCACGTGTTGAGCAATTCGGCGGTACTTCCACCCGGCCTCCCGCATGGCCACTATACGCCCTCGCTCAAAGTCCGTCAACTGCACATACGGTTCACGTCCACACTGTCGCGGCATGCTACCAGTGTTAAAGACTGCGATGGAGCTCCGTATGCCATGGCAAACTGGCTGACACTGACGGCGGCGGTGCACAAATGCTGCGCAGCTAGCGCCATTCGACGGCCAACACCGCGGTTCCTGGTGTGTCCGCTGTGCCGTGCGTGTGATCATTGCTTGTACAGCCCTCTCGCAGTGTCCGGAGCAAGTATGGTGGGTCTGACACACCGGTGTCAATGTGTTCTTTTTTCCATTTCCAGGAGTATATCTACTTCCACAATGAGAAGTGATTCTTAAGCGGTTTTGTACGAGCAAGCTTATTTTGTTGCCTAGGTAGTAGAATCCCTTAACTTCATCTACTTCGTGACAATCAATCCTGATGTTAAGTTTCTCGTTGTTCCCATTTCTCCTATTTCTCATTACTTTCGTCTTTCTTCGATTTACTGTTAGTGTGGTGTCGCCGCCAGACACCACACTAGCTAGGTGGTAGCCTTTAAATCGGCCGCGGTCCGTTAGTATACGTCGGACCCGCGTGTCGCCACTATCAGAGATTGCAGACCGGGCGCCGCCACACGGCAGGTATAGAGAGACTTCCTAGCACTCGCTCCAGTTGTACAGCCGACTTTGCTAGCGATGGTTCACTGACAAAATACGCTCTCATTTGCCGAGACGATAGTTAGCATAGCCTTCAGCTACGTCATTTGCTACGACCTAGCAAGGCGCCATGTTCAGTTATTATTGATATTGTAAATAATGTACAGACAAGAGCTACGTTCAACATTAATGGATTAAAGTTAAGTATTCCCCCATCTGCGTCCGTTTTTCTAAGTTCTAATTTCCTTGTCCTGTTCCAGACCTCACGCCAGCCTGTGTGAGCTTAAACGCGTGCCTTTCGGCTTCCTCTATTCATACGGGTTGGCTCTCTTGCCAATCCACAACAGTTAGTCCATATTTTGTACTCTTTAGAATGTTCATTTCATTCAGTAGATCATGTAATACTTCTTCGATTTCACTCATGATGGCAATGTCATCAGCGAAATGTATCATTCATATCCTTTCACCTTGATTTGTAATTCCACTGCTGAACCTTTCTTTTATTTCCATCACTGCTTCTTTGACGTACATATTGAACCGTAGGGGCGGGAGACTACATCCCTGTCTCACGCCCTTTACAAACCAAGCACTTAGTTCTTGGTTGTTTACTCTTACTATTCCCTAAACGCTCTTGTACAGAGTGCGTATTACCCGTCTCTACCTATGGGTTACCCCTATTTAAGAATGGCGAAGAAAATTGAGGATGTGTTAGATAACGATCAGTTGGGCTTTAGGAAAGGTGAAGGGACCAGAGAGGCAATTCTGACGTTACGGTTGATAATGGAAGCAAGACTAAAAAAAAATCAAGACACGTCCATAGGATTTGTTGACCTGGAAAAAGCGTTCGTCAGTGTAAAATGGTGCAAGATGTTCAAACTTAACAGTGTGTTATCTGCTGTCTGGGACACTCGCTATGCGCTCGTATGAAAGAGCTAAGTTTCTTGCAACATGCGTTACGAGCAAGAAAATATCCCTGTCTCGTTTCCTTCCTCGTTTCCTTTCGCTCTCTGTCACAGTGTCCTTTTTGCTGAATGCATAGCCTTACTCGGCAGAAAGTGTCATCAACCTGACCCACTTGCGAGATACTGACTTGCTTCCTACTTCCCCTTCTGTCTCTGGCATGACTTGAATTAGTGTGCGGCTATGTAGGTGCGACTTCGTAAAATTTTTCTGAAACATACCACCCCTTACTATTCTGTCCCGTAAAATACCGGACAAAACCGTTTCACTGAGGGAGGGGAGGTGGAATCAGTCCGTCATTCAATTTATTTATACGTCGTTAGACATTCTCTCGTCTGCCTCTGTCTCAATTCTTCCAGTGTCCATCACATCTGGAAGCGTCTAAGGTTACAGATCTGGCTAGCAGTGCTGGTTCTTTTCATTCCCAAGTCTCCTGCTATAATCTGATTTTGTTACAATTATTTAAATGAAGAACAAAACTCTGTAGCTGTTAAGTTATAGTCTTTTCACATTCATTGACTCGAGTACTATAGCTACAATCAGATTGTATTCCCCAATGTAGTCAGTACATATATCACAGATCATCATTTACCATACGAATGTTCAGGCATTGACAAAAACGCACATTTACTGTGCACTTATATTGCCAAGTTCTGATTAATAAACAACATGAAGCTGACGTTGATTACATGGTCATTGCACATAGTAGATATTCAATTTGTGTAGCTATTTCAATACAGTAACTGTACACGCAAATGGTTGGACACGAAATTTGATACTGACTGAATGATGGTGACGACACAGATGTTATCTATCGACTCACATAAAGTAACTGCACATTTTGATAACTGTCCCAGGGCTGAATTACAAAGGCATAGAGACGGTAAGAATTTGGCTGTTTTTGAAGCTGATTGACTCAAGGGCTGCCTACATAACTGCTTGCTCGTACAAAACTGCTTAAGAATCAAAATTTGGTTTTACGTACACATACATTGTTAGCATAAGCGAGAGGAAAATCACACAACGCAAGGATTCACAGAGCTCACCGAAACTTGCTAAGCAGTATCTTTTTTTTTTTTATCGAATTACAGGAAACTAACTCGTTCTCATTGTGGAAGTAGATATATCTGGAATCAGAAAAATCAGAGCTAGAAAGATACTGCGCTCAATTTTGGAATTAACCACTATTTAATATTCGAATATTCGGAAACACGATACTTTTCAATATTAATAAGCGAGGAGGATATCAAAAGCAAACTAACAGTGGCCAAAGGGGCATTCCTGGCCAATAGAAGTGTACTAGTATCAAACGTAGGCTTTAACTTGTGGAACAAATTTCTGAGAACGTACGTTCGGAGGACAACATTGTATGGTAGCGAAACGTGGTCTATGGGACAACCGGAACAGAAGAGAATCGAAGCATTTGAGATGTGGTGCTACAGACGAATGTTGGAAACGAGGAGGACTGATAAGGTAAGGAATGCGGAGGTTCTGTGCAGAATCTGAGAGTAAAGGAATATGTGGAAAACACTGATAAGGAGAAGGGACAGGACGATAGGACACCTGTTATGACGTCATACAACGACTTCCATGGTGCTAGAGGGAGATGCAGAGGCAAAAATTGTAGAGGAACACAGAGATTGGAATAAGTGCAGCAAATAATTGAAGACGCAGGTTGCAAGTGCTACTCGGTGATAAAGTGGTTGGCACAGGAGAGGAATTCATGGCGGGCCGTATCAAACCAGTCACAAGACTGATGACTCAAAAAGAAAAAAAGAAAAAAAAAAGAAAGTCAGAATAAGGAGGGCACATTCGGTCTCTAAGAATAGAGCATAGCCTCACTTTCTCGCCCTAGCTCCATTTAAACACTCCAGCTCTCGCCATGAGTTGATCAGTGGGATCGTCGCCATTTACAGTAATAGCACTCGATTGTATGATTCTGATACTGTTGTGGATTTATATCCTAGATGTTCCAGTACAGTCTATGAAGCAGCCGAACATGATGGCCTTTACTTGATGAACTTCATGCTGCTCGCCGCCTACCATCTACTCATCTACTGACGGAGGAACTGACTGTCTTCCGGCAACACCACATTGTAGAGTGCTTCCAGTACCAGACTTGAGCTTGGAATCCAGCAACAGGGCCTTTTGCGGCTCACATTCATGTTGAAAACTCAGGCGCCTTCGGGTGCTGAAACGAACCTTGGGTAGGGAGGACATCAACCGACCACATGACTGTCGACACCAGTTACATTGCTGATGGATCATCAACACTTATCGTAGAATTCGGAGTGGGATCATGGACACTCCAGCAGTCAGCCCGCAATGGTTGCGCTAGCTTGCCGGCTGTTGGCCGCGGCGCCAGATTCGCTGACATCTTCTCCTGGGCGCTCAACCTTTGTGCTGACTCGACGAACGTTACATTTTTATATTATACTACACTAATACTTGTTCCATAGATAATGAATACGACATTCCATAATGATGTGCAATTTGACAGTTTAACCTAAGCTTTTATTAGACATTGTTTTTTTCATCTGTTAAGTAGAAGGAGTTGTCATTCAAAAATTCTTTTAATTCGTTTTTAAATGTTGCTTGTCTCCCTGTCAGATTTGTAAATCTATTTGGCAAATGAACGAAGGGTTTTGTAGTAGCATAATTCACCCCTTTCAGTGCCCAACTCAGATTTAACCCGCAACAGTGAAGAAATTTCTTTCCTCTAATATTGTAGTTATACTCTTCGCTATTATTTTTGAGTTGGGACTGGTTATTAATAACAATTTTCATAAGTGAATATGTGTATTGCGAAGGCACTGTGAATACCCCGAGTTCCTTAAATAAGAATCTGCAAGGTGACCTCCAGCTATTATTCCGATTACGTGCTCTTGTGCAATCAATACATTTCTCTTAATGATGAATTACACCAAAATACCATGCCATATGAAAGCAGTGAATGAAAACAGGCATAGTAGATTAACTTGCTGATATTTTTAATCACTAAAATTTGCAATAACCCTAATAGCATAAATAACTGAACGTAACCGTTTCAGTAGATCATCAATGCATTTCTTCCAATTCAATTTCTCATAAGTGCACACACCTAGAAGTTTTGAATATTTTGCCGTAGCAACAGACTTCTATTCATTGTCTATATTTATCAATGGTGTTATAACATTTACTGTACAGAATTACATGAACGGTGCTTTCTCAAAATTTGATGAGAGTCCATTTGCAGAGAACCACTCTATAATTTTCTGAAAGACATTATCTACAATTTCCTCGCCTGATTCTTGTTTGAGGGTTGTGATTACTATACTTGTACAATTAGCAAAAGGAACTAGCTTTGCATCTTCGTGAATATAGAGTGGAAAATCAATAATGCATATCAAGAGCAATAAGGGACCCAAGATTGAACCTGGGGTACGCCGTTCATGATACATCCCAAGTTAGAGGACTCTACTGATTTTTGGAGGCTACCTCTACTGTTACTTTCAACCTTATGCATCCTTCCAGTTGAATATGAATTAAATCATTATTGCACTGTCCCACTCAAACCACAATATTTCAGCTTAACTAGAAGAATTTCATGATTCACTCCATCAAATGCCTTAGAGAGAACACAAAATATCCCAATAGGTGATGTTCCATCATTCAGAGCATTTAATATTTGATCAGTGAAATTAGATATATTACTTTCTATTGACGAGTCTTTCTGTAAATCAAATTGATATTTTGTTAGTACTATATGTGAAGCTTAATTTATCTGCAACTTCTGTTACCAGTCCCTTACCCATTTCTTGTTTTGTGTTTAATCTAACATAATACAATGCGTTTCGAACATGTTCTGCTCATCTTCAGGCGTTTATACATACATACAGAGACATGTTACTTAAAAATAAATGTCTTAAACTAGATTAACCTAGAACTCTTTGTCTATTCTTTGTTAATGTAGTGACTGGTGTGTCATTGGTGGGGGGGGGGGGAGTGAGGGGGACAGTGGATGCCCATAAATCCATGTCAGTGATGTTTTCTGCTGGTTTTTTTCCCTTGTGGTTTACTATGTATTATATAACGACCTGTACAGGATGCAGATACTTTTGCATCAGTTTTGTGTTCTGAAAACAGCGTGAAAGGCTTTTATATGACGATTTCGTCACCTTGCAGCTTCACTTGCATCAATGGTGTAATGGCAGAGTTGTTGAGTAACATTTCACAATAGCGGATAGTATTTTGTCACTGATTTGCGACGTAATTCACTGTACAAATTGCTTCTACATACATGTAGACATTAAGCCCGTAACACAAGAAGGCGGACTTGTAGCATTTGTGTCAGTATCGATCATCAAGGTCTTGCATTGATATTCTGGTGGATTTGTAGTTATTATTTACACTGACACATCTTGAATCTATTTAGTTAAAAGTGACTTAAGACTACTGAAGAATTTTGAGTTTTTGAATTCGGATATCTCATTAACAATGTTATCTCCATGCTTTGTATTATGTCTGAAAATTTCAATTTCTTCCATGATATCCAATCCTTTACTTTTTCCTATTTTGTGTAAAATTTCGAGGTTATGTTCGATTATCAAAGATTAGCCTGTGTTTTTTATGTGAGTTGCTACTGCTCATTTGTTAGATTTATCAAGTCTGTAGCAGTCTAAATGTCCTTTGAATCAAGTTCTGTAATTTCTGCTTGTTTGGCCGGTATAATATGTATTACATTGGTTGCATTTAATTTTGTAAATGACAGATGCATCAAGACTTGTATCTGGTGGTTTTACATTGTGAATAAGTTTCCTACTTCGGTTGTTGTTGGCACTGAAGCTGATTTTTACTTTTGTGTTTTTGAATAATCTTGCTAATTTGTGGGATGTTATTCCAAGATATGGTATTTTTACATATTTAACTTCTGAGGCACTGTCAGTTGTGAGTGTAGTTTGATGTTGTTTGTCCAGTTTATTTCCTGTCTGTGTTGGCATGGTATTAATTAGAGAAGAACATATCCATTGTTATTTCGGTATATCTTGTGGTTTCCATTTCCTGTTGGAGTTCTGTATTGTGAAGTGGAAATTTGTGTGCTCTGTACAGCATTGATCTATAAGCAGCTTTTTGAGGGAGAAGAGATGTGTAGAGGAATTTGGTTAAGTGGTGTCAGTGCCAGTAGGATTTCTGTAAACATTGAAAGGTACCTTTTGGTTCTGTTTTGTTATTTTTAAGTCAAGAAAAGGTATGGTGTTGTTGTCTTCCTGTTCTAGGGTGAATTGAATATATTATGTAGGCTACTGAATTTGTTAAAAAGGCTGTCTTCGTATTTCAAAGGGTGACCTGTGTCTTTTATGTGAATTGCGACAGTTGATTTGTTACGTTTACCAAGTCTCTAGCAGTCTAAATGTTCTTTGAATCGAGTTGTGAAATTTCTGCGTGTTTGCCCGATATAATATTTATTACATTGGCTCCAGGTAATTTTTTAAATGCCAGCTGCATCAAGAATTGTATCTGGTGGTTTTATATTGTGAGTAAGCTTCCCACTTAGGTTGTTTTTGGTGCTGAAGCTAATTTTTACTTCTGTCTTTTCGAAAAGTATTGCTAATGACGTCGGAAATCAGTGACAAAATACAATGTGCAGTAGTGTAAAATTACTCAACAGCTCCTCCATCACACCGGTGATGCAAGTGAAGCTGCAAGGTGATGAAGTCGTAAGTGATTAACTGTCATGAAAAAGCCTTTCACGCTATTTTCGCAACACACAACTGATGAAAAACTGTCTACATTCTATGGCTGTGATATAATACATAGTCAACCCCAAGGGAAAAGAACCAGCAGAAGATATCACTGACATCGACTTCTGGCTATCCAATGCCTCCCTCCCCCCAAATGCCACACCAGCCACTACAATAACAAAGAATGGACAAAGAGTTCGAGCTTAATCTAGATTAAGACGGTTTATTTTTAAGTAACATTTCTCTATATGTACGTATAAACGCCTGAAGATGAGCAGAATGTGTTCGAAACGCGTTGTCTTATGTTAGATTAAATATGAAACAAAAAATTAAAAAGTGACTAGTAGCAGAAACAGTAAATAAATAATTATTAAATACAGTCAGGGTTCATAAACGTAGCCATTATGGCCGAAAGTAAGCTACTCTTGAAAATACAATTTTGTAAGAATTTTGTAAGAAGCTGTCAGTTGTGAGATTGGGCGCTAGTTGTTAACATCAGACGTGAGATACACTGAAGCGCCAAACACAACTAGTGGAGGCATGCGTACTCAAATACATACATATGTAAAAAGGCGCTGCGGTCGGCCACGCCTATATAAGACAAAAAGTGTCTAGATCGGTTACTGCTGCTACAAAGGGAGGTTATCAAGGTGTAAGAGAGTTTAAATGTGGTGTTATAGTCGTCACAGGACCGATGGGACGCAGCATCTCCAAGGTAGCATCTCCGTACGACCATTTCGCGAGTGTACCGTGAATATAATAAGTCACGGCTGCAAAATACTAACGCGAATTCTTTACAAACGAATGGAAAAACTAGTAGAAACTGACCTCTGGGAAGATCAGTTAGGATTCCGTAGAAATATTGGAACACGTGAGGCAATACTGACCCTACGACTTATCTTAGAAGCTAAATTAAGAAAAGGTAAACCTACGTTTCTAGCATTTGTAGACTTTGAGAAAGTTTTCGACAATGTCGACTGGAATACTCTCTTTCAAATTCTGAAGGTGTCAGGGGTAAAATACAGGGAGCTAAAGGCTATTTACAGTTTGTACAGAAACCAGATGGCAGTTATAAGAGTCGAGGGTCATGAAAAGGGAGCAGAGGTTGGGAAGGGAGTGAGACAGAGTTGTAGCCTATCCCTGATGTTATTCAATCTGTACATTGAGCAGACAGTAAAGGAAACCAAAGAAAAATTCGGAGAAGGTATTAAAATCCATGGAGAAGAAATAAAAACTTTAAGTTTAGCCGATGACATTGTAATTCTGTCAGAGACAGCAAAGGACTTGGAAGAGCAGTTGAATGGAATGGACAGTGTCTAGAAAGGAGGATATAAGATGAACATCAACAAAAGCAAAACGAGGATAATGGAATGTAGTCGAATCAAATCGAGTGATGCTGAGGGAATTAGATTAGGAAATGAGACACTTAAAGTAGTAAAGGAGTTTTGCTATTTTGGGAGGAAAATAACTGATGATGGTCGAAGAAGAGAGGATATAAAATGTAGACTGGCAATGGCAAGGAAAGCGTTCCTGATGAAGGGAAATTTGTTAACATCGAGTATGGATTTAAGTGTCAGGAAGTCGTTTCTGAAAGTATTTGTATGAAGTGTAGCCATGTAGGTAAGTGAAACATGGACGATAAATAGTTTGGACAAGAAGGAGGAGGTATTGAATAGAATTGGGGAGAAGAGAAGTTTGTGGCACAACTTGACTAGAAGAAGGGATCGATTGGTAGGACATGTTCTGAGGCATCAAGGGATCACCAATTTAGTATTGGAGGGCAGCGTGGAGGGTAAAAATCGTAGAGGGAGACCAAGAGATGAATACACTAAGCAGATTCAGAAGGATGTAGGTTGCAGTAGGTACTGGGATATGAAGAAGCTTGCATTGGATAGAGTAGCATGGAGAGCTACATCAAACCAGTCTCAGGACTGAAGACCACAACAACAACAACAACAGCATCAAATCTCCGACATCGCTGCCAGGCCCGTCAACACCGACTTTGGACTGTTGATCACTGGAAACATGTTGCCTGATCTGACGAGTCTCGTTACAAATTGTATCGATCGGATGGACATGTACACGGGTATGATGACAACCTCATGAGTCCATGGACACTGTATGTCAGCAGGGGACTGTTCAAGCCGGTGGACGCTCTGTAACGGTATGGGGAATGTGCAGTTGGAGTGATATGAGACCCCTGATACGTCTAGATACGACTGCGTCAGGCGACACGTACGTCAGCATCCTGTCTGATCTCCAGCATCCATTCATGTCCATTGGGCATTGCGACGGACTTGGGCAATTCCAGCAGGGCAATGCAACACCCCGTACGTCCAGAATTGCTGCAGAGTGGCTCTTCTGAGATTAAACACATCCGCTAGCGGCCAAATTCGGCTAATATGAACTTTATTGAGCGTATCTCGGACACCTTGCAACTTGCTGTTCAGAAGAGATCTCCACCATCCAGTACTGTTACGAATTTGTGGACAGCCCTGCAGGATTCATGGTGCCAATTCCCTCCAGCACTACTTCAACATTAGTCGAGCCCATGCCACGTCTTGTAGGCGCACTTCTGGGTGCTCTCGGGAGCCCTACACAGTATTAGGCAGTTGCACTAATTTCTTTGGCGTTTCAGTGTAGAATGCTACGCGCAGCTGAATGTGAAACGGCCGATCCTAGTGTGGAAGAACGACCAGGTTTAAATATTATGGATAAGTAACTGGGCTCTAATTACATTTCACTACCCTCGAAGACACTACACAAGTTTCCCAACAGTTATCCCGAGTTGACGCAGAAGTGTCTCCGCTCGGTATGGAACCATGTTGCTGCTCACAGGTGAAGCACCTGCTTGTGATTAACAACGATAGGGGCTAGCAGAGAAAGGGGTGTAGTAAGCAGACTAAAATAAGATATTTCAATGTTTAGGACTTATATTAGGAAATATAAAACAGACTCGGTTGTTAGTAATGTTGATCTCATTAACGAGCATTTGTACGTTACCAGTACAAAATTGAAGAGTGTTCGTATGGGCGAGGTGAAGATGCTGCGCCCCATCTTCCGGAACTCGGACTCGGGATCGCGCAGTGAGTTGCACTGGATGCCGAAAGCGCAGGTGCCGATGACGTCGGTGGTGAACCTGGCGTTCCACTCCTTGATCTCGACCTCCTGGCGGCCCTCGGCGAGCGGCTGCAGCACGGCGACCATCTCGCGCGCGCACGCCTCCATCAGCGGGAACATGAGCCGCATCTTGCCCGAGGTGAACGTCGGCGTCAGTTTGGTGCGCAACGCTCGCCACCGCGGCCCGCTGAGGTTGAACAGGTGGGCGCTCAGCGGGTCGTGCTTCTCGTCCACCTGTTCACAACAAGCAAGCCGGCCCACCAATCAGCGCCCGAGTTCCTTCCACAATACCCGCCGAGTCCCACAACTTGCTCGACTCAGCAACGGTGGTAAACTACAGCCACACTCCTCATACTCTGAACATTGGTTTTAGTATCGGCTTACACAGGAATGCACAGGGTGGTCAGAAACAGTTTGAAAAGCTTCTAAGGACGTTGCAAAGGAGATTGTGCTCAGAAATAATTCCCAAGGAAAAAAAAAAGTCCATCCCCTGCACATTTTCCGAGTTCTTAGCCAATCAGGTTGTCGGGACCGAAAATTCAAGCAGCCTGTCAGACAGGGTCGCCAAACGTGCTCCTCAATCGGTTTCCCCAAACCGAACGAATGTAGCGTTTGCTCACCCAGCCTAAATTTATCACTTCAGAAAAAAGGCACATTTTAACTAGTAATGAACATTTCAAGAACTAAAAACTCAGGGACTAACACATGTTGGTCCGTTACCAATTGTTATCGCGTGCAATTAAAACTGATTCAGTGCTAAATAGCTCGGAAACCGTGCAGTGTATCGGATTTTTTTTCTTGACCCTACCGGGGGTATTCTCTCTTAAAACTTAAACGTCTTATAACTTTATATTAACGTTTTTTTCGTCAGAGGTACTATAAAATTATTTGTTTATCGTTCATTTAAGTTTTCATAATTTTTTACTTTGAAATTCTCGAATGTTGGTACTAGATTTACTATAGATGTAAAGTGTACTATATTGGACGTTGAAGTTCTTTGCACTGTATATGAGTACTGCATGTAAAATACTATGTAAATTGATTTATTACGTTAAATAATTTTCTGATGACATTTTGTATTCAAAAATATTTGTGTATATAAACTGTGTATATTTGTGTATATGAACTGTTCTACGGATCGAAGCGTGGAATGTCAGATCCCTTAATCGGGCAGGTAGGTTAGAAAATTTAAAAAGGGAAATGGATAGGTTAAAGTTAGATATAGTAGGAATTAGTGAAGTTCGGTGGCAGGAGGAACAAGACTTTTGGTCAGGCGAATACAGGGTTATAAATACAAAATCAAATATGGATAATGCAGGAGTAGGTTTAATAGTGAATAGAAAAATAGGAGTGCGGGTAAGCTACTACAAACAGCATAGTGAACGCATTATTGTGACCAAGATAGACGCGAAGCCCACGCCCACTACAGTAGTACAAGTTTATATGCCAACTAGCTCTGCAGATGACGAAGAAATTGAAGAAATGTATGATGAGATAAAAGAAATTACTCAGATAGTGAAGGGAGGCGAAAATTTAATAGTTATGGGTGACTGGAATTCGGTAATAGGAAAAGGGAGAGAAGGAAACGTAGTAGGTGAATATGGATTGGGGGGAAAAAATGAAAGAGGAAACCGCCTGGTAGAATTCTGCACAGAGCACAACTTAATCATAGCTAACACTTGGTTCAAGAATCATAATAGAAGGCTGTATACATGAAAGAAGCCTGGATATACTGACAGGTTTCAGATAGATTTTATAATGGTAAGACTGAGATTTAAGAACCAGGTTTTAAATTGTAATACATTTCCAGGGGCAGATGTGGACTCTGACCACAATCTATTAGTTATGGACTGTAGATTAAAACTGAAGAAACTGCAAAAAGGTGCTACTTTAAGGAGATGGGACCTGGATAAACTGACTAAACCAGAGGTTGTGCAGAGTTTCAGGGAGAACGTAAGGGATCAATTGACAGGAATGGGGGAAAGAAATACAGTAGAAGGTGTATGGATAGCTTTGAGGGATGAAGTAGTAAAGGCAGCAGAGGATATAGTAGGTAAAATGACGAGGGCTAGTAGAAATCCTTGGGTAACAGAAGAAATATTGAATTTAATTGATGAAAATGCAGTAAATGAAGCAGGCAAAAAGGAATACAAACGTCTCAAAAATGAGATCGATAGGAGGAGCAAAATGGCCACGCTGGGATGGCTAGAGGAGAAATGTAAGAATGGAGAGACATATCTCACCAGAGGTAATATAGATATTGCCTACAGGAAAATTAAAGAGACCTTTGTAGAAAAGAGAACCACTTGTATGACTATAAAGAGGTCAGATGGAAACCCCGTTATAACCAAAGAAGGGAAAGCAGGAAGGTGGAAGGAGTATATAGAGGTTCTATACAAGGGTGATGTACTTGAGGGCAATATTATGAAAATGAAAGAGGATGTACATGAAGATGAAATGGGAGATATGATACTGCGTGAAGAGTTTGACAGAGCACTGAAAGGCCTGAGTCGAAACAAGGCCCCCGGAGTAGACAACATTCCATTAGAACTACTGACAGCCTTGGGAGAGCCTGTCCTGACGCAACTGTACCATCCGGTGAGCAAAATGTATGAGACAGGCGAAATTCCCTCAGACTTCAAGAAGATTATAATAATTCCAATCCCAAAGAAAGCAGGTGTTGACAGATGTGAAAATTACCAAACTATCAGTTCTGTAAGTCACAGCTGCAAAATACTAACGTAAATTCTTTACAGACGAATGGAAAAACTGGTAGAAGCCGACATCGGGGAAGATCAGTTTGGATTCCGTAGAAATACTGGAACACGTGAGGCAATACTGACCCTACGGCTTATCTTAGAAGCTAGATTAATGAAAGGTAAACCTACGTTTCTAGCATTTGTAGAGAAAGCTTCTGACAACGTTGACTGGCATACTCTCTTTCAAATTCTGTAGGTGGCAGGGGTAAAATGCAGGGAGCGAAAGGCTATTTACAATTTGTACAGAAATCAGATAGCAGTTATCAGAGTCGAGGGACACGAAAGGGAAGCAGTGGTTGGGAAGGGAGTGAGACAGGTTTGTAGCCTCTCCCCGATGTTAGTCAGTCTGCATATTGAGCAAGCAGTGAAGGAAACAAAAGAAAAATTTGGAGTAGGTATTAAGATCCACGGAGAAGAAATAAAAACTATTAGGGTCGCCGATGACATTGTAATTCTGTCAAAGACAGCAAAGGACTTGGAAGAACAGTTGAACGGAATGGATAGTGTCTTTAAAGGAGTATATAAGATGAACATCAACAAAAGCAAAACAAGGATAATGGAATGTAGTCGAATTAAGTCGGGTGATGCTGAGGGAATTAGATTAGGAAATGAGACACTAAAGTAGTAAAGGACTTTTGCTATTTGGGGAGGAAAATAACTGATGATGGTCGAAGTAGGGAGAATATAAAATGTAGACTGGTAATGGCAAAGAAAGCGGTTCTGAAGATGAGAAATTTGTTAACTTCGAGTATAGATTTATGTGTCAGGAAGTCGTTTCTGAAAGTATTTGTATGGAGTGTAGCCATGTATGGAAGTGAAACGTGGACGATAAATAGTTTGGACAAGAAGAGAATAGAAGCTTTCGAAACGTGGTGCTACAGAAGAATGCGGAAGATTAGATGGGTAGATCACATAACTAATTAGGAGGTACTGAATAGGAGAGAAGAGAATTTTGTGGCACAAATTGACTAGAAGAAGGGATCGGTTGGTAGGACATGTTCTGAGGCATCAAGGGATCACCACTTCAGTATTAGAGGGCAGCGTGGAGGGTAAAAATCGTAGAGGGAGACCAAGAGATGAATACACTAAGCAGATTCAGAAGGATGTAGGTTGCACTAGATACTGGGAGATGAAGAAGGTTGCACAGGATAGAGTAGCATGGAGAGCTGCATCAAACCAGTCTTAGGACTGAAGACCCCAACAGCAACAACATAAACTGTTCATGTTGATGTAAATTTGACAACTGTACGAAATGATCACGCTTAGCGACAATGTAAGTAATAGGTTTTATGTAAAGGGCAGTGTGCTTTTGTTTGAAACGAAAGTGGCTCTGAGGAGTGGAAAGGGTGGCAAGAGCGACTTGGCGCGTTTCGTAGAGCAAGTGCGGGCAGTAACTAATACAGTCTGTAGGCAACAGTGACGAGGCAACACTCTTGTGGTGCATTATAATCTTTGCATTCCGATTTGCACAAAATTGCCTCAGATGAAGATTGCAAACGGCTTACGGCATACCTGCGAGTTGTTGGGCTACTGTGTATAAAAGTGAATGACGCCAAGAAGAGAAATTGAGCCCATACAGCAAGATACTTGGAGGCCGTACTGTAGGTAGTGTAGCCATCATAATTGCTCTCCACACCCAAAAGTACAGCTACCAGGTAAGATTTATTTGTATTTTAATTTTGTACAACGTGAATCATTAATTTAAACTGTGTTTTAATAATCATACTTGAACTTTAACGAAACTGGTTCACCCCGTTACCTCATCCTAATCAGACACCTATTTAGGGTTCCTTCGTTGTGTTCGATTAATCCGAGTGTCCTGTTTTACATACTTATGAAGGGCGAAGTTAATATAAAGAGGCACCATTTCAATCATTTTTGTGTAAATAATAAAAAAGGTTTCTTGAATCGAAAGTGTTACATTAAACCTTTACTTACATAAAATTAAATCAGAATGAAGCCAAGTTTCTAGTATCTGTTAAATGACTATAAAGAATTAATTCAAAGAGTAATAGCTTTTGAAAGTAATTTCCAGTATGAAAGAGGTTTTCTTGAATTGAAATGCTCAGTATAAAAAGTGTGTGCTTTAGTATCTAAGTATTTCAGCATTTAAGTTTCTTGATTATAGAAAGTGATTTTTCAAAAGTCCCCACTGGCCAAACTTTTTAGCTTCCTTGAAGTTATCTAGTGGACTTTTTCTCTTTTAAAAACGTAATGTATAAGGGTGCAGTCCAGCATTGTTTAACTGGAGTCATATTTGTTTAAGGAACCAAATTAAACAATAGCAAGAAAGCATTCAAAATTCATACTTATGCTTTTCCAATACTTCACTGTTTCGTTGCCTGGGTAGGCTGGCGACCATTAGTACATGTTATAAACCACTAAATGAACTTGGAACTGAGTTGTTCTAGCTTCAATATAATATTATTCTTACTGCCTTTCTTTCTAACCTATGGGTATGATATTAGGAAAAGCATTGAATAATCTGATTTACTTATCCATTAGACACAAAACATGGTCCAATCTTGTAAAAGGGTAACTCCATTGATTAGCTTTTCCTATTAACAGGACTATCCTTCCATAGTGTACTTTACTTGGAAACTAAATTAAATTTAGTCGAAGGGTTTTACGTAGCAACATAGAGACAGTGTTTTCTGTTATTTAGGTAATAGAATACTAAATTACAATAGTAGTGGTAGGGCTATAGTACCATTGTAGCATGACGGCGAGATATATACCGGGTGATCGAAAGGTCAGTATAAATTTGAAAACTGAATAAATTACGGAATAATATAGATAGAGAGGTACAAATTGAGACACATGCTTGGAATGACGTGGGGTTTTATTAGAACCAAAAATATGCAAAAAATCAAAAAAATGTCCTTCATCTGACCAGAATAGCAATAATTAGCATAACAAAGTAGGACAAAGCAGAGATGATGTTCTTTACAGGAAATGCTCAATATGTCCACCATCATTCGTCAACAATAGCTGTAGTCGAGGAATAATGTAGTGAACAGCACTGTAAAGCATGTCCGGAGTTATGGTGAGGCATTGGCGTCGGATGTTGTCTTTCAGCATCCCTAGAGATGTCGGTCGATCACGATACACTTGCGACTTCAGGTAACCCCAAAGCCAATAATCGCACGGACTGAGGTCTGGGGACGTGGGAGGCCAAGCATGACGAAAGTGGCGGCTGAGCACACGATCATCACCAAACGACGCGCGCAAGAGATCTTTCACGCGTCTAGCAATATGGATTGGAGCGCCATCCTGCATAAACATCGTACCTTCCAGCAGGTGTTTATCAGCCATGCTGGGGATGATGCGATTCTGTAACGTATCGGAGTACCTCTCACCCGTCACGGTAGCAGTCACAAAAGCAGAATCACGCATTATCCCGAAGAAAAAAGGCCCGATAACGGTAGACGCGGTAAATCCAACCCATACCGTGACTTTCTCGTCGTGCAATGGAGTTTCCACGACAGTTCTAGGATTTTCGGTAGGCAAAATTCTGCAGTTGTGGGCATTGACAGACCCTCGGAGCGTGAAATGAGCTTCGTCGGTGCACAACACATTATTCAACCAATCGTCATCTTCCGCCATCTTTTGAAACGCCCACACCGCAAATGCCCTCCGCTTCACTAAATCGCCAGGTAACAGTTCATGATGCCGATGGATTTCGTACGTATAGCCCTGTGCATAGACGAACCCGCTACAGTCTCCATTTCTTCCTGAACTGTCTCAACAGCATTACGCCTTGTGCTCCGTCGGCCACTACGGGCTCTATCGTCTAAACAACCCGTGGCTTCGAACTTCGAAATCATTCTCGCCATAGCTGCATTGGCCAACGGATATTTACCCATTCGAATCCCCTTCCTATGGCGATAGGATCGTAACGCTGAAGTAGCACATTCCCCATTCTGATAATACAGCTTCACTAAAAGCGCATTTTCGGGTAACGTCAATATGCTGCGACTGCTGGCGCATCTCATTCTCTCTCTTTTATTTTTCTTTATTGTGATTTCATTCCCCTGCCCCATATGGGCCGGGGAGGGCTGTCAGCGGCACAATCCGCCGCTCTTCAGCCGAGTGACACGACAACTAAAACAAGAATAAATTGCTACATATATAAGGCGATGAAAAAGGGGAATTAAATGAAACAACAAGTTCACTGTTACCAGTCACCGTTCTATTTATTTCCACGACGCGTTTCGGAGGTTTAAACCTCCATCATCGGGTGGATTTATATTAGTAAGTATTACATTTGTGTGTGTGTTGTGTTACGATTTTTTGGAGGAACTTGTGGCACTGCCTTCAGTGTTCACAGGTTCCTTTTGCTATCGTAACACATCAAATGTATACTGCCACATTTGTTTACAAACACATCACATGTATACTGCCACATTTGATTACAAATGTGGCAGTATACATGTGATGTGTTACGATAGCAAAAGGAACCTGTGATCACTGAAGGCAGTGCCACAAGTTCCTCCAAAAAATCGTAACACAACACACACACAAATGTAATACTTACTAATATAAATCCACCCGATGATGGAGGTTTAAACCTCCGAAACGCGTCGTGGAAATAAATAAAACGGTGAATGGTAACAGTGAACTTGTCGTTTCATTTAATGTCAGTAACAGTCACGGTAAAGCCTAACCTAAAAATGTTGCATATAAAGAAAAAGGGGAACATAAAACAAAGTAAAGGGAGAAAATGGAGGTAAAAATAGACTGACGTGGAGACGTTCATGGGGGACAATTAAAAAAGTCACCAGAAGACAAAAAAAAAAGACCGCAGTTGGCGATTCTTAAAACACAGAGAAGACACTGAATGGACAAGCACAGGTTAAAAGTCGGCCACAGTATTAAAAACACTCCAGAACAACACACTTAACACCCACTTGTAGCACACACGACGAAGAAGAAAACTGCCAGGTGGGACCTGCCAAGGGAAATGTCAGAGAGGATGGAAAAGGAGGGTTGAGCAAGGGGAAGCAGGGGAAGCGGCGATTCTCTCTCTCATTACAGCTCCTTTTATACACGATTGTCATGCGCAGTCACTGATGTTTTGCTCTCCAGCGCCATCTGTCGGACATTTTGTGAATTTTTTTTTTGGTTCTGATAAAACCCCATGCCATTCCAAGCATGCAGAGGCATCGCTTACAAATCACAGGCAAGAGGCTAAATCATCCTTCACAATATACACTAATCGTGTGTGGAAAATGCACGCTGACTCAAAGAAGTGGATAAAAACAACGCTCTTGGTCTGTCAACGTCTGCTGCGTGTCTTTCAAGACCCAGACCCGCATCATAGATACACTTTTATCACAAACAAAAACGTGCATTTGGCCTATTTTAGCTTTCCAAATAACAACCTCTAAGAGAGAAGAATGAATGAACAAAGGGTAGAATAGGAGTTGGCATGTAGTGCCTCATGCCCTTCTTACCTTGAGGCCCCTGTGCTGGAAGTGTCCGAAGTCTTTGACGAGACAGCTCTTTATGAGTTCCGGGTCTCTGATGAGAAGCGCCGGCCTCAGAGACATGAAGACACCGCCGAAAGGATGAGGGTCGAGGCGCCAGTACAGCTCCTGCAAGCCTTCGCCGAAGTTCTTGCGGTTCAGAATGATGTCCTTAAAGTTGCCAAACGCAGATTCCGGTTCCAGAGACGGGACGCCGCGCCGCTTCCAGTATCCGTACATCCACTTGCAGGCGAGGAGGAGCAGGGCGGCCACGAATGCCGCGGCAGCCGCCGCGTCGCCCAGGAGGGATCCGGTGAGCGACATGGTGCGAAACTCTGCGGAAACGGTGCGGGCGACGTTAGTACTGCATATGTAGATCAAGGAGACTGCCACGTGAAGAATTACTTTTATTACACTACTGGCCATTAAAACTACTACATCACGAAGATGACGTGCTACAGACGCGAAATTTAACCGACAGGAAGAAGATGCTGTGATGTGCAAATGATTAGCTTTTCACAGCATTCACACAAAGTTGGGGCCGGTTGTGACACCTACAACGTGCAGACATGCGGAAAGTTTCCAACCGATTTCTCATACACACACAGCAGTTGACCGGCGTTGCATGGTGAAACGTTGTTGTGATGCCTCGTGTAAGGAGGACAAATGCGTACCATCAATGCGGTTTATCGTATCGCGACATTGCTGCTCGCCTTGGTCGAGATCCAATGACTGTTAGCAGAATATGGAATCGGTGGCTTCAGAAGGGTAATACGGAACGCCGTGCTGGATCCTAACGGCCTCGTATCACTAGCAGTCGAGATGACAGGCATCTTACCCGCATGGCTGTAACGGATCGTGCAGCCACGTCTCGATCCCTGAGTCAGCAGATGGGGACGTTTGCAAGACAATAACCATCTGCACGAACAGTTCAACGACGTTAGCAGCAGCACGGACTGTCAGCTCGGAGACCCTGGCTGCGGTTACCCTTGACGCTCCATCACAGACATGAGCGCCTGCGATGCTGTACTCAACATCGAACCTAGGTGCACGAATGGCAAAACGTCATTTTTTGCATGAATCCAGGTTCTGTTTACAGCATCATGATGGTCGCATCCGTGTTTGGTGAGATAGCGGTGAACGCACATTCGAAGGGTGTATTCGTCATCGCCATACTGGCGTATCACCCGGCGTGATGGTATGGGGTGCCATTGGTTACACGTCTCGGTCACCTCTTGTTCGCATTGACGGCACTTTGAACAGTGATCGTTACATTTCAGATATGTCACGACCCGTGGCTCTACCCTTTATTCGATCCCTGCGAAACCCTACATTTCAGCAGGATAATGCACGACCGCATGTAGCAGGTCCTGTACGGGCATTTCTGGATACAGAAAACATTTGACTGCTGGCCTGGCCAGCACATTCTCCAGATCTCTCTCCAATTGAAAGCGTCTGGTAAATGGTGGAAGAGCAACTGGCTCGTCACAATACGCCAGTCACTACTCTTGATGAACTGTGGTATCGTGTTGAAGCTGCATGGGCAGCTGTACCTGTGTACGCCATCCAAGCTCTGTTTGACTCAATGCCTATGTATATCAAGGCCGTTATTACGGCCAGAGGTGGTTGTTCTGGGTACTGATTTCACAGGATCTATGCACCCAAATGGCGTGAAAATGTAATCACATGTCAATTCTAGTGTAATATATTTGTCCAATGAATACCCGTTTATCATCTGCATTTCTTCTTGGTGTAGCAATTTTAATGGCCAGTAGTGTACTATCGTTCGTAATAGACGCATCACATGTGTTGCCATAGGTACTTCATAATTAATAAACATGTTAAATATGAATTCACATTTGAGTATGAAATGTATCTGGGCAATGTGTTCTTGCTTAAAATACGCGATAAACTTCGGACGTTTCATACAAAATTGTCGTTTTCATTCATTTCGTAAATCTTCATTTTCTAACTGCCCAGGCTTTATTTATATTTTTCGTTCTGTTAATTCTGCTCCAAATAATTGAACACGCCCCAAATTTGTATCAAGATAAAGTTCCATTTTCAATATTTTAATAGTTATTAGTGTGAAACTTCCTAGCACATTAAAACTGTGTGCTGGACCGAGACTCGCACTTGGTACATTTGCCTTTCACGGGCATGTGCTCTGTCATCTGAGCTACCCGACCACGACTCATGATCCGTCCTCACAGCTTCAATTCTGCCAGTACCTCGTCTCCTACCAGCCAGGTACTGGCAGAATTGAAGCTGTGAGGACGGATCATGAGTCGTGGTCGGGTAGCTCAGATGGTAGAGCACATGCCCGTGAAAGGCAAAGATCCGGAGTTCGAGTCTCGGTCCAGCACACAGTTTTAATCTGCCACAATGTTTCATATCAGCGCACACAACGCCGCAGAGTGAAAATCTCATTCTCGAATTATTACTGTATCCACAATGCTTTCATATTGCACTTCATTTATTTGCCACCGTAAAGCACCCGCTAAGTTTCTTGTGGCCGATAAATGCAGTGTCGAGTTTCTTTAGTATGCCCACCTGTGAAATTAATATTATTTCAAGAAATTTAAGTACGAAATTGTTTCAAGATTTAAGCATTATGAGTTGCGGTTTTCTAATAAACCTTGGAACATTTTTTACATCAGTCCCTCACTCTTGTTTCTCACAGGCTGTGTTTTATTAGTGTGCCTCCACATGTAACTATCATACAGCTCCTCTGTTTTATTATTGATTTATAAAGTAAGAGATCAGAGGATATTAGGTGGCTAACAAACTGTTTATAGAACGGAAACCAAGTGTCAGAGTGAGGAAGTAACTTTTTACCGGTTCAGCCATCACCTGCGGCTCCTGAGGGCAGGAGAGCACGCGCGAGAGAAAGGAGGGAGCGAGGGAGACTTCTAAAATCAGAATTCATTTACTTCTGGTTGCACTGGAAAATCTGTCTGGTCGCTGTGTTTTTAAAACAGCATACCCAACCGTCTTATTATTAGTGTTCTGAAATTCAGTATTTCTTCTAAATATTTCCATTGATGAGCAGGATGACTTCTTGTATTTTTTAAATATTCTACTTAACCTGTGAACTTTTTTGACGACTGGTTTGATTAGAAAATGAATTATTTCCAAATATTGTGTGGTCTCTTCATTTATGTACGAGTCTCTTTGAAGATACATATACTCTCTAAATTCTGCGGTGAATAACTTTACTACGTTTCCATGTAGCCATTGGAAGTCGAAATGAAAGAAGTATTTATATTTCAGTGACTTCACGTATAGCTGCAGACACTCGAAAGTGAGGGACCACAGAATCTTTTAAAAGCATTTAGAGTCTACTAGAAACTGTTGTCAGTAGAACTCTACCTTGAAAGTACGCTCCTCCGCAAATGACTTACAAACGTCTGAGTCTGTCACCATTTCCCCAAACTTTCGATTGCGAGTGTAAAATGCAATTTTGATCAATTACATTATCATTAGTTTCTAAAAAGTGCCGTTTTAGCTGCATATGTGCTCGCTGTCATCACAGATATTATTACGATAATCATAAAATTCCGCCTCTGCAGCCTTACACGTTCTAAAGCAGTATGAGCAAATATCATTAAAATAAGATTCCTTTTAAACAAAATTATGTATGTTTCTCGTCATAAATATTTTAAATGATTTCATAAATACCAATTGTATAAGCAGCTGCGACGAAAATAGTTTTCGAAATAAAAAATTACTCTTATTTTGTAAATAAATGTCAGCAACTAGTAACCGTTAAGTTCGTTTTTAATATTCAAAATATATTTCGGTGAGTACTGTTCACACTCAAGCAGTATATTCCTCATTGCTTCATCTGAGTTGTTTCCTATAGTATCTAAATCTACTTGAGTCACACTTCCATGGCAGATGATGAAAAACACAATCACTACACCCAAATGATTCCTCTATAGTTTCTCTCGGCAGCAGAGCGTGGGGAAAGACGTAAATGCTTCCATCTGAGCTCTTGTTTTCCCTTATTTCGAGGCGATATTCACGCGTCCTTGTCAAAGTGGAAGGCAACAAAATCCTCGTAAGTTAGCACTCGTGAGTGGCAGTTGTAAACAGAAATCGAGTCGCCCTCTCTTTTTGTATATCTTTTGTCAGTCTTATCTGTTAAGGGTTCCATAATGTCCAACAACACTCTGGAAGATGACGCACATCAATAATATTTCTTTAGTTCTATACGAATTCTGACGGAATAGCAATTTGATCTATCATAAAAAGAAGGTGTAAAAGAGTTGGAAAAAATAACATACTACTAAAAACTGGCCTCTAATATCACATCCATTGCAGTAACGACTGATATAAGCAGTTCTAGCTATAATTGTGATCAAATATTTGTTGCTTCGTAATGGAAATGACGTAGCACAAAAGATGACAATTGAAGTATCATAAATATACCAATGGAAGATGAATATTTGCGAAACATGTTTTGACAGCTAAAAACTCATATCAGTGAATGGTTATGAGTGTATATTCGTGTGCAAAATGGTACAAGCATAAAGTCAGGGATCTAGCCCACCCATCAGTGTTATGTTTAAGAAATAATCTCCAATGGCGAAGGTCAACAAAAGAACAAATGTTAACAACTGTGGGGCTGAAATAAATTAGCAACTGCGTATACACTCTGCAAGCCATTGTTCAGTGTGTAGCAGATGCAATTTTGTACCAACACTAGGCATCTTCTGGCCTACTCCACTCTCCTATTAAACAAGAGAAAGCTAACTGTGTGTGTGTGTGTGTGTGTGTGTGTGTGTGTGTGTGAGGTAGTGTTTGGTGGTGGTGGTGGTGGTGTGGGGGGGGGGGGGGAGTTTCCTCTATTACCCTGTTCTATTCATGCCTGCGCGAACTATACGATACTGTCAGCCGAATTGTATTTGCTGCCCTCAACTCTGCAGTCATTGTTGCTTCTTCCCTGAGATTTTACGCTTTTGTACTCCTCGCACGTACGAGTTACGAACGTAGCAGATCATCCCTGAATTCATTAGCCGTCTAGTGTCACGGTTCCTTGAGGAGGACCCTAAATCCCCGAAACAATTAAAATTAGACAAGAATGGTCTTGTAGGCAATTTCCTTTACAGTTAGATCGTCTTACAAAAAATCTCAGCCTCTCACTCTTCCATTCCCATTCTCTAATAGTGTTTTACGTGCTCCTCCTATTTACAGTAACTTCTTGATATTAGGCATTAAATAACGAAACGGGATTATGGACCCGATGTGCTGCCCATTAATCTAGTAATCAGATTCTGTCTGATTGTTACCGTTATAGGCAATATATCACAGTATTAATACTTGAACATCGAAAATTGACGTCTTGATTTATCGTTAGTTATAATAGGAGGCCGATGAAAGTTACATAATGCAAAAGATACTTTGTCATAGGTGTGCGCAAAAGCAAATCAAGTGTGTACGGAATCTTTATGAGTGGTGGAAGGATACAGGCAAACTCACTTGAGAAATGTTTTTCTCAGTCTCCCACACGCTGCCAAATTCTACCCCGCGTACTTATCGAGTGCTATGATAGAAATGACACATGAAAGTAAAAACGTTTCGGGAAATCTCATTTTAAGGCCGTTCACATTTAAATGTTGCAGATCGTTGATTTACAGTAACACATGCATACCACTGCTACATTGCAACAACAGCTAGGGCACTGATGTTGTCAGCAGTGGAAAACAGAACATAGTATTGACGAAGCCTTCAGGAGCAACACAGACCACACATATCTTTGTTTATTGGCGTCCTTTTTTTCGCTCTAAGAATAAGCGGGTCTAATTGTGTGCTCATTTGCCGCTACAGTGTGATACATACGGTCACGACACTCTCTGGCGCGGAAGTTGTATCCGCGTGACAGCTGGAACGATACTCGGCCTCCAGTCGGTGAGAACGCAGTAACATGCTTCTTATGGATAATGTTTGTTTTTAATTATTTTCTGTTTAATTAAGGGAGCAGCTGTCCTATTCTTGAGTTCCAGCCGTTAGTAAGTTACCAAAACAGACACGAATTATCGTGAAACATGTGTAAAAAAAAGCCGAATTGCACTGACTCAATGATGTGAGCTGCAACTCATTCATGAAGGAATACTTTCAAGTTTGTCTCTATTTGTTGCATAATCCGTTGAAAGTAAGGGAATTTAAACACACTTCGTGCGCATATATCTGTAGTTGTCTGTTGTTATTACCATACGCCCTCTCCTTAAATTTTCTTTATAGAATTCAATGATACACCCTTTCTTACACTTCACTCGACTTTCCAACACATGAGCATTATCGTAAATGCAGTTACTTTTGCTTCAATAGCGAATGTGTTCAAGATTCTTACTGTTTGGGGCTCAAATTTAGCAACAATTGTGGAAATGGCTTCTCCTGTGCAGGAAAATTGTTTTACTCCATTTGACGACTTATTGTCACGTTTGCGTGGTTTTCCCTTAAGCTACAGTTGTGATGGCTTATCTGGTACATTGAATAATGTAGGTATTTCATTAGATATAGGTTTCCTACGCTCCACATTCATTAATTTAGCTGAGAGTGTGGCGAACGAAACTCCGCTTTGTTGAATACATACACAACGTTCTTCTGTAAAATGTCAGGTCTTCAGGTATGTACTAGCAATTTATTGTTACTAAAGGAAAACGACACTATTAAGGTAATGTGTGTACATTACAAAAAATCGTAGATAAACTGTCTCGTAATGCACCGTTTCGTATATCCCAGGGTTCTTAGTAAACTAAATATTTACAAATGTGGTGTACTTTTTTAGCTGTAGTCGATATTTAAAGGAACTGTGTACACTCCCAAATTTTAAAAACTGTGTTAGAAATCAACGTAAACGTTATTGTTTACACTTATCCGATATCGTATTCAGAAGTGTCGCTCGCTGGCCGAATGGAGCGCTGCTATCGTCGTGGATAACAAAAACGATACGCAGTGTCAACACTGTTTTGTTCGACTGTGTTTGCCTCCGTTACCACAAAATTTGAAGTGAGGTCCTAATTTTCAATTTCTTCGTTTTAAATAGTCACAGCTTTCCTTATTAAATGGAAACTACATTTGTTTTAGGTTATGCCTCGAAGATGAAGACTAACGAGTCCAACCGAAAGACAAGGAGCTAGAGAGTGATACTTTTTGCGTAGACGAAAAAATTGGAATAATGTGTACATGCGTAATGATAATGCTATTGTTGTTTTGATAGACAAACTCAAACTTGCACCGAACGACATTCCAAATAATTTTGAGAATTACAATTCCGGTTTGATGAATTTTCAGTTCAGATATACCAACGTAAAATAATGTCGCATCTGCGGTTACTCCACGTTGTACAAAGTTATTCACTTTATCTTGGCACAAGGGAACAGTTGATTTACCGCCCTTAATACAACATTTAGTTTTTTCAGAGGACTGTATCGAGGACTCACTTCGAAAGATCGAACAGTTAAAGAGTAATCAAAGAATTATTTCAGTAATATTCGCAGCTATAGCGCAGCATTTGCAGTTCTGATGTTAACATTTCAGACGCAGTTTTACTTTAAGTGCATCGCATTAAGATATGCAACATTTTTTATGATAGAATATGCATGCGAATAGATTCTCATTAATATATTAAAGAATTCGACTTTTGTTACTTTATAAACACAGAAGGTCGAGTTTTCACTGTACGTGAGTTGCATTTAACATGCTTACAAAGAGATACTATTCATTACATGAAGTTGAATGTCCGTCCTGGTCGTTCTGCGTTTTCGCACGATCTTGAAACGATGATACCTTCCGGCACACTATACTATCTTCACCCAGCAATTTGGCAGCGTTTCTGACCCTATCCGGAAACTCTTTGATGTATATTGAGGACATTAAAGGCCCTATAAGGCTTCCAGGCGGTACATTCTTTCTGTTGAACATTGACTCTCCAATGAGACTCATGGATATCAATAGTAAAAAAATGAAGCCAATCGCTTACCTGTAAATACACTCCGCATGAACGTACCTTTATGATTAATTAGTCTACGATGTGGTATGGTATCGACCGCTATTCCGAAACCTATAAGACGTTATATGCCCGCTCACTTGGGCAGGTACTGTTTCTAAATAACATAAGCAGTAATTATATGAAAGTACCGTATTCGTCACGTCACATGTCACTGACCTTTAGACGAGAAGCCTGGATGGTGCTCACCGTCTCGCCCAATGGTAGATCAGTGGCGTACTGTGCCCGCTGCCCGCTGCAAGCGGCTATTTGACGGAATTCTTCTGCTGTAATGATGACTTGCGACTTTCTCGCGGAGGAGTGGACCAAAACTGCAGGCGGTCAGGGTGGGGGTAACCACAGGAAGGACAAACCGGTTATCCTGCCTCTGTGAAGCGGAAGGCCACAGGTCCGCGTAGTCTCGCTGCTCCAAGGTCCACACTCACCGTCAGTCACGAAACCCAAGTGCTGCGTAACGATGAATCTGAGACAACATACGGCGAAAGGTGAGAAAGTCCAGCCACCTGAGACTACACACCGTGACTAAAGTCTAAAGATCATTTATTCCACATTCCTACCCATTGATGATTCAAGTAACATAAATCAGTATTGCAGGAGCCGATAGAAATGGTCATAAGTAAGTATATTTTCCTTTTTTTAGCAAGAAAACTAACGAAATTTACCATAAGATTTTGATGTGCATAGACAAAGAAGGCATAAATGAGTCAACTGTAAAAACAAAACTTTCACCGACAGATATGTCACACTTATCAGAATACCAACTGTCACCCATAGCTGCACTCACACATCAGTAGTTTTTTATGATAAGTCATCGTGAGTTAGCAACCTATTGTATGTGCAATAATATCAGATGGCCTCACGTATATGCCTGTTCAGGTAAACATAGATCACGATGTACCTCCCCCCACCCTCCTCCCCCAACTGCAAAACGTGTGGTGGTACCGCACGCACAGTCTCGCTGCCGAGCAGTGTGGGCAAGAATGTGTGAGCTTCTATGCGTAATACCATGTTTACGTTATCAACCAAATTTAATAAATTTTGGACATGGTTTATGTTCAATCATCATCATCATCATCATTTAAGACTGATTATGCCTTTGAGCGTTCAGTCTGGAGCATAGCCTCCATTATAATATTCCTCCATGACCCACTATTCAGTGCGAACATTGGTGCCCCTTCTGATGTTAAACCTATTACTTCAAAATCATTCTTAACCGAATCCAGGTACCTTCTCCTCGGTCTGCCCCGACTCCTCCTACCCTCTACTGCTGAACCCATGAGGCTCTTGGGTAACCTTGCTTCTCCCATGCGTATAACATGACCCCACCATCTAAGCCTGTTCGCCCTGACTGCTACATCTATAGAGTTCATTCCCAGTTTTTCTTTGATGTCCTCATTGTGGACAGCCTCCTGCCATTTTTCCCATCTACTAGTACCTGCAATCATCCTAGCTACTTTCATATCCGTAACCTCAACCTTGTTGATAAGGTAACCTGAATCCACCCAGCTTTCGCTCCCATACAACAAAGTTGGTCGAAAGATTGAACGGTGCACAGATAACTTAGTCTTGGTACTGACTTCCTTCTTGCAGAAGAGAGCGGATCGTAGCTGAGCGCTCACTGCATTAGCTTTGCTACACCTCGCTTCCAGTTCTTTCACTATGTTGCCATCCTGTGAGAATATGCATCCTAAATACTTGAAACTGTCCACCTGTTCTAACTTTGTTCCTCCTTTTTGGCACTCAATCCGTTTATGTTTCTTTCCCACTGACATTACTTTCGTTTTGGAGATGCTAATCTTCATACCATAGTCCTCACATTTCTGATCTAGCTCTGAAATATTACTTTGCAAACTTTTAATCGAATCTTCCATTACAACTAAGTCATCCGCATATGCAAGACTGCTTATTTTGTGTTCACATATCTTAATCTCACCCAGCCAGTCTATTATTTCAACATATGATCCATAAATAATATGAACAATAGTGGAGACAGGTTGCAGCCTTGTCTTACCCCTGAAACTACTCTGAACCATGAACTCAATTTACCGTCAACTCTAACTGATGCCTGACTATCCATGTAAAGACCTCTAATTGCTTGCAAAAGTTTGCCTCCTGTTCGATAATCTTGTAGAACAGACAATAACTTCCTCCTAGGAACTCGGTCATATGCCTTTTCTAGATCTATAAAGCATAGATACAATTCCCTGTTCCACTCATAACACTTCTCCATTATTTGACGTAAGCTAAAGATCTGGTCCTGACAACCTCTAAGAGACCTAAACCCACACTGATTTTCATCCAATTGGTCGTCAACTAATACTCGCACTACCCTTTCAACAATACCTGAGAAGATTTTACCCACAACGCTGATTAAAGAGATACCTCTGTAGTTGTTACAATCTTTTCTGTTTCCATGTTTAAAGATTGGTGTGATTACTGCTTTTGTCCAGTCTGATGGAACCTGTCCCGACTCCCAGGTCATTTCAATTATCCTGTGTAGCCATTTAAGACCTGACATTCCACTGTATTTGATGAGTTCCGACTTAATTTCATTCACCCCAGCTGCTTTATTGCTCTGCAATCTATTGACCATTTTCTCCATTTCCTCAAATGTGATCCTATTTCCATCATCATTCCTATCCCATTCTACCTCGAAGTCTGAAACATTACTGAACGCATTTTCACCTACATTGAGAAACTCTTCAAAATATTCCCTCCATCTGCCCAAGGCATCCACAGGATTCACCAGCAGTTTTCCTGACCTGTCCAAAATACTTGTCATTTCCTTCTTACCTCCCTTTCGAAGACTGCTAATTACACTCCAGAATGGTTTTCCAGCAGCTTGACCCATAGTCTCCAACCTGTTTCCAAAGTCTTCCCAAGATTTCTTCTTGGATGCTGCAATTATCTGTTTGGCTTTGTTTCTCTCTTCAACGTAACTTTCTCTGTCTACCTGAGTTCTAGTATGTAGCCATTTTTGATATGCCTTCTTTTTCCTTTTACAGGCTGCCTTGACTGTGTCATTCCACCAAGCTGTTCGCTTCATCCTACTTTTACACACTACTGTTCCAAGACATTCTTTATCCACTTCTAGTACTGTGTCCCTGTACCTTGTCCATTCCTTTTCCAATGACTGTAATTGACTACATTCAACGAACTGGTACCTTTCTGAAATCGCTGTTATGTACTTGTGCCTGATTTCCTTATCCTAAAATTTCTCCACTCTTATCCTCCTACATATGGATCTGACCTCCTGCACTTTCGGCCTCACAATCCCAATTTCACTGCAGATTAAATAATGATCAGTGTCATCAAAAAATCCCCTGAATACACGTGTGTCCCTCACAGCCTTCCTGAATTCCTGATCTGTTATTATATAGTCAATGACAGATCTGGTTCCCCTGCCTTCCCAAGTATACCGGTGAATGTTCTTATGTTTAACAAAGGAGTTTGTGATTACTAAGCCCATACTGGCACAGAAATCCAAGAGTTGTTTCCCGTTCCTGTTGGCCTCCATATCCTCTGGTGTAAGAGAAAGATATCCCATTCCTTTCTTCACCCTCATTTGGGTCGAATGTTTTCTTGTTTTTTACTTACTAAAGTAGCCTGTGTTCTTCCTCAGGGTACAAGATATCTCCATATCAAATTTCACCAAAATCGTATCAGCGGTCCAGTCGTGAAAACGCAACCGACAGTGACTTTTGCGTTTAATAGCATTAGAAGGAAGGTATGGATTAATCATGATGAAGACTGGGTACCCTCTGCATTCTCGCTATTACGTGTGGCCGTTCTCGCATTTCAGTAAAATGAAATTAAATGGTATTTGTCTTTATTGGCTGGGAGACCCATTCGGGATGTTTAGCCTTTTGGTGCAAGTCTTACTATTTGCACCACTTCAGTGACTTGTGCATCGAAGTTGATAAAAAGACGATGAGCACAAAACACACACACACACACACACACACACACACACACACAGACAGACACACACACCCATACACCGTCACAGGAGCAGGGACCACACAGTTGAGGAACACTAACCACAAGGTCCTGAGCTCCTGACAGTGTAGATTTGTTATGAGGACTGACACTGATGGCACTGATCCTTAATAATTATTTTATATAATTATTAGTTAGTGTTAATCTGACGAAGTAAGGAAATAAACGATTTGCAGTTCACTGCAGCAGAAATTTTATAGTATTTGTACAGGCTATATCATCAGCTGCCCTCATGTGATGCATAGCATAACCAGTCGCAGTCTCACTAAAATACCCCACATTTCACTCTGTTATACTGCATTTAAATGATGCAATCGTTGAGAGTCTTCTAGTGTCTCAGCAGCCGTAAGGAATATGTGATGCCCGATTGTTACCATGCGATAGGCTTGTGAGTAAATACTGGTATGGAATTATGTATTAAAAACATTGAGGACTGTACAAGAAATGTATTCACTACATCGAATCACAGTGCGTAGAACATGTCAAACAATAAAAACATTTTCACAAATGTGATAAAGCTCAGATTTCAAAGAGTAAATAGAATTTTCGACGAGCAATTATTTTTCCGTATTACATGTTGTATTCTTCAAATCAACAAATGACTTAAACTACAGATTCTACAAAGTAGCGTATGTTCTTCAGCAGTGTTCAAGCTACCACCATAGAAAATTCCATCGAAACCTGTTCAGTGGTTTGGTTGTGAAAGCGTAACATACAGTTACTTTCATATTTATAATGTCAGTACAGAAGTATAGATATAGATTCTGGGCTATTATTCCATGGGCAGATGAATATAATGTGACGTTAGGCGATTTTCATCGGTCTTCACCATCGAGCTTAGTGAACAGTAGAGCTAGGTTCTAATTCCGGCCTCAGTACAAATTTTCATTCATCACTTCAATCTGCAAAATATTACAAACCAGTATTCCGATCACTGCCGAGGTTGATGAATGGCTGAAATCGCTATGTGGCTATAGCTACGCCGATAATTCTCCATCCAAGTATCATGAATTGTTATTATTATTTACATCTGCGTATGTCTCTTACATAGACACAGTATTGCAAACAAGGGAAACTCCAGCATTGGTCACATAAATCTGAATCCGATTTTTATTACTGCATATCGATTTCAGACAAAGAGTGATCATCATCGGTGCTAAGATTAAATTAAAAAAAAAGTCTATGCACAAATATGTGTCGATTTGTAATAGATAAATTGAGTTTTACAAGGCCGAATACATACCAAGACTAAGTTCAGTGGACTCTTATAATTAAGCTGAAAATATACCTTCAAATAAATATGTTCATAGTGAAGAAAGTTCCAACTAGCAGCTGAGCCAACCGCTTACGAAAACCTGTGCAGCTAAGCTCCATATCAGTGTCCCTTCTTTCCAAGAAGTACTGATGGAAATTTCCCATGGGTTTCCTCATCAGCCTGGTAAGGGCCGACGACAATGGAACGGCATGTGGGCCTGTGGACATGATCATCATCCTGGTACAGAATGACAACACCTACTTGTTTGCCGTGGCCTGGGCCACACTCCCTGTGCCCATTATCGTTCTGGACCTGGAGGAGACCACCATACCACCCTCTTAATGATGACCAGGTAAATCACAACCCCTGCACTGGAGAGCACTGTGGTTATTGGCTTTCTTAGGGATCACATCTTGCATGCTCATAAAGGCAGTCCTAATGCGCGCTACTGATATTCTAATACTTTCCTTAACACATGCCAGTCTACGTTCGAAAGAGAGTCTCCCAGAATTGTCAATGGCACACGTTATCCCACCAATAGGTGAAGAACAGTTCTACGATGTGAACTCAGGCACCTCCTGAAAGAAGGTAGCGGAGATGTTGAAGTACAGTCATTTGTCTACAGTTGGGGTGATAATGGTGTGATATTATGGTGGTAAGTCAATTGCAGACTGTCTCAAAACTTTATGAACAGTGTCAAACTGGATTATTTTTCTGAAATCCAGGAAAGGGGGTCCCGTATGGTACTCAGATGTGTACTCTCTAGGTCGATGTATAATTGCATGTCCATGATCAAGTTATTGAGGATGCAGTTTGATCCCTCTTCCAGTAGATATAGCCTCTAAAAAGCATGTATTAATGTCCAAAATACTGCTAATAAGGACGAATTCTGCATTTTATGGTCACGACTGGCGCGTAGTAGAAATTATAGGGTTCATCTAAGCATATGACTACGTTTCAAACATCTAATGTCTGTGTGAATTATAACTTCACTGGCATCTAATTCCCAATCAGACACCAGGACCTGCTAAAATTCGAGAGACTGAATCCAGACTTCCCAGTACATGTATAGGCTCTTCAGGTAGACGAAAAACAAGTCAGAAGAAGACGAAGAGCACACTGTGTAGAACACGAAAGACATAAAGTATAAAGAAGGTGGTCCCTTCTATTTTTCAAAAGCAGCCTGTCAATGCCGAAAACACGTAGATTTATTTCTATCCATGAAGATGAGATGCAATACTATCTCTGTATGTAAGAAGACGAAGAGCACAGGAATGCCGAAAACACGTAGATTTATTTCTATCCATGAAGATGAGATGCAATACTATGTCTGGATGTAAGACACATCCCGCTTACTTTCCGCCCAAATAAATAAAGACAGTCATAAACGGCATTTTAGCTGTAGATGTCTAAACCTTTTTGAATGGAGTTTGGACTGGTTGAATAATCCTCCAAGTACAGGTTCAGTGTAGGATTATTCAACCAGTCCAGACTCCATTCAAAACGGTTCACCAGTACCACTCGCGTGATACAGCTACAGTATGCTGATGACAATGCTTCTCCAGCTCATTCACCTGCAAAGCTGCAGCTGACAGTTAATTCCTTCAGCAGGGCGTACGAACGATTTGGTCTCTCCATCAATATTCCAAAGACAAAGGTGATGGCGCAGCCAACTCCTGGCTCCTCCGTTCCAGATTTCAGCATATCCATTTATGATACACCCTTGGAACAAGTGGACCATTTCCTCTACCTAGGAAGCATACTGTCATCTAACTGCTCATCTGGAAAAGATGTGGAGAATAGATTACGTGCTGCCCATGTAGCATTTGGACGTCTTACAAAGCGTGTCTTCCTGAATAAAGACCAAACACTGTACACCAAACTGATGGTGCACAAAGCTGTAGTCATTTCCAACCTGCTATATGGTTGCGAAACCTGGACGTTATATTGCTGTGATCTGAAGAAACTAGAACGCTTCAACCAACAGAAGCTAAGATATATCATGAACCTAAAATGGGATGACTTCATATCCAACATGGCTGTTCTTGAGAAAGCAAAAATGTATAGCATGGAAGCTCTAATCATTGGGCATCAACTCAGATGGGTCGGACATGTCCAGCGTATGAAAAATGACCGACTTCCATGCCAAATGCTGTACAGCGAAGTGAGCACAGGTAAAAGGCCACGAGGTACCCCTCTCAAACGTTATAAGGATCAGTACAAGAAAAATCTGAAAAACTTGAACATCGATCCGGCTAACTGGTCCACAATAGCACAAGATCGAAGTCGCTGGCGCTCAGTTACCTCAAATGCGCTTCAAAACTTTGAGCTGGAACGTCGAAGAATGGAGAATGACAAACGCCGGAGACATAAACCCCTCCAGGTTCAGCCACGTCCTCCACCTTCCATCAGCTGTAATGTCTGAGGCCGCCTGTTCCACGCTAGGATTGGATTGCTAAGCCATCAACGACACTTCCACGCCTGAACCGTGACAAAGGAAATCTCAGGAGAGAAATGAAAACTCGGATACGAGTATCAGCCGACGACGACGTAATAAGGACAAATATTTAGAAAAGCATTAAACCGACTGCACCAGGCAGGTATTGGTGCATGTGGACATGTCTACTGAGGCAAACACGCTCTTAAAGTGTAAGACTGCCCCCCACCAGAAGCACTGCCCGTTTGCCGTTTATGCGGGTTTTGATTGCCCGCTAGCTCCTGTGGTGCATTGTGAAAGATACCCCACTGCTTCCCATACTACCATCAGCGGACAGCACGAATCTTACGCAGCTGTGTATCAAGTTTAATGCTCGTGTGATTCAAGTTATAACTGATTCCACTCATACGTTGAGGGTAATCCTGTTAGATGGTTGCAGGCTGAGCTCAATACCTCGCAGTAAATGTTGATCGGATTCACCACAACCACATTCCCATGAGCAAATCACAGGAGAATGATGCCTCACACAAACAGGCTATTTGTTGTAATATTTTTGGCGCTTTTGGATACAAATTCGGAATCCCCACGCACAAATCACTGTCGTCCAGTGGGAAAATTCCTCATAACAGCTCACAAAGCACGTAACTTGAAACACTATTTCCAATGACACATAGCCGTTTCCTTGCACAATTTGGGCGAGTATGATGCTCACTTCCTTGTTGAGCACTCGGGTGATTTCGGTTTGGGAGTACATAAGTTACTGTCCTGCCTGATGTGCTGAAAAATACATCTTATTCCCCAGACGTATCAAGTCAAAAATAGGTTCCGTAGATTTCACGCATGCACCTCTTCAGAAACTTTCTGAGATAACGTATCAGGAAAACATGAGTATCACTAGAGCTGCACACCCCGAAGACGCCAAGTTTCAGCTTGTGACGAAGAATGATGTCTTTCCTTATAAATACCTGAATCTGAAGAAGACATCCGTCGGAACCTTACTTACCTGTATAGCAGCGCTCACCAGTAAACATACAGAAACTGGCATAATACGTGCTGAATGTAGTTGTGTGGTGAATGTTTGGCAGGATTCGGCAGCCCTACGTTACTGGAATATGCCCAACTATACATGCATACCAACGTACGCCTACTTGCTGATATTTCCGGGAAATTCTGGATTGTGTGAATGGACAGATACCCTCTGCAGTCTGACATTTATTACACTGCACCAGGGACCTTGTGGGATCCAGTGTTAACAATAACATGTGTCAACATCGAACTGCTGACTGATGTTGTCATGATGGGCTTTTCAGATGCAGGAATTTCCAGGTAACTTCGTAAGTGCATGCATAGATTAATCAAGGCGAACAAATAGAGTTGGCCGACAAGAGTACAAACCATCTGATGATTTGAGATAAACCCTATACTTGAATGTAAACAACTTTTACTGGCACACCATGCAACACTTTCTGCTAGTTTCCTGGTTCCAATGCCTGTCTCAAAAGGATGTCGCCAGACTGGGTAAGTACAAAGACGTTGAAGCGGATTCTGAAGATATATGTGTCATGGAGGCAGACCTGGCATACCTTGCCCTTTCGCATGAATCGCACGGTGATTTGCCGCTGTGTCCACGGTGACTAGTCCAAAGCAGTAGCTCCTTGACCAAACTGATGATGACAATGGGGAACAACAGAAATACATCATGCACTATAGAAACCCTTAGTACTGCCTCAATTTGGGTATGGACCTCATTAAAGTCATCCACGCCATCTCCGTCAGTCATGCTGGTTGGAGGAGTACGAGGATGACAACGATTTTTTAAAAATAATGAAAAATATCCGTTTTCCGGAAAACTATGAAAGATATGAGAAAATTTAGCGAAATACATTTAGTTTTCCGGTGGGATGGGCGCTATGGCTCAAGACATTACATTGATGGCTCAAGTTTTGATCTTCCATCAAGGATTATTCGCTCTGGAGATGGCTACAGTGTTGGTGGGGTTCACGAAACCAGTTCATGTCGGGATGAGAGCACCGAACCTTTTCAGGCTGCGCATGTGACACTTCCACTAAGAGTTTTCGAAACCAAACTTTGAGGTTGCAAAGTTATTTTATATGGGTGCAAACATTTCCATCAACTGGGTGGAAGGGTGCGACCCTTATGAAGTAATAAGGTACTGTCCCGACACATTCTAAACGTCTGTATATGTGGCTAATAATCGTTAGGGCATAACACCTCTAAACGAAAAGATTATCGACTTGATGAAAGATGAGGCGGATGGTTCAGATTGTGGAGTTTGTGGGGCTCAGATCGTAAATGTACGCATGCCTTACGTGTACAGGCACTATTACCCTCTCACTACCATTGTAATTTATTATGCTTTTACCAAAATAACAGAAAACACTGTCTCTATGTTGCCACCTATAACCCTCCTACTACATTTAGTTTCCAAATAACGTACACTATGGGAGGATAGACCTGTTAATAGGAAAATACTTACCCTTTTTACAGGATTTGACCGTGTGTTTTGTCTAATGGTTAAGTAAATCAGACTATTCAATTCTTCTCCTAAAATCTTACCCAGCATTTAGACAGAAACGCGGTATGAACAGTATTATATTGAAGCTAGAACCACTCAGTTCCAAGTTCATTTAGTGGTTTAAAGTATGTACTAACGGTCGTCATCCTATCCAGGTAATGGAACAGTGAAGTATTAGAAAAGCAGAAGTGTGAATTTGGCCTACTTTCTTATACTGTTTGATTTTGTTCTTCATATAAATATTACTCCACTTAAACAATGTTGGACTACACCCTTATACATTACGTTTTAGAAGAGAAAAAGCCCAGTAGATAACTTCAAGGAATTAAAAAAAAATTGACAAGGGGGACCTTTAGAAAAGCACTTTCCATAATCAACAAATTTAAATACTACAATACTTAGATACCAAAGCACACACTATTTAAACTGAAAATTTCACTTCAAGGAAACCTCTTTCTTACTGGAATTTACTTGTAAAAGCTATTACTCTTTGTATTAACTCTGTATATTCATTTAACAGATTCTAGCAACTTGGCTTCACTCTGATTGAATTGTGTGTAAGCAAACTTTTACTGCAGCACTTTCACTTCAAGAAAACTTTTTTCATTATTTACTCAAAAACGATTTAAATGGTGCCTCTTTATATTAACTTGGCACTTCATAAGTCTGTAAAACAAGATACTCGGATTATTCAAACACCAGGAAGGAACCCTATATAGGTGTATGATTAGGATGAAATAACAGGGTGAACCAGTTTCTTCAAAGTTCAAGAATGGTCATTCACAATTTAAGTTACTGGTTCACGCTGTACAGAAGTAGAATACAAAAAAATGTTACATAGTGGCTGTAGGCTTGAGAGTGGCGAACAATTATAGCTGCTATACTACCTACATTACGGCCTGCAAGTATCTTTCTGTGTGGATTCAATTTCTCTTCTTGGCGTCGTTCAATTTTACATACCGTAGCCCAACAATACGCAGGTATGCCGCAAGCCGTTTGCAGTCTTCAACCGAGGCAGTTTTGTGCAAATTTTCAGGCGGAGTTTCTCGTGCTCCACAAAAGTGTTGCCCCAGTCACTACTGCCTACATACTGTATGAGTTACTTCCCGAACTTGCTCTACGTAGCGCGTCAATTCCCCTTTGCCACTTTTTTCACTCCCCAGAGCCACTTTCGTTTCGAAATAAAGTACACTGGCTTTTACATAACACCTATTTCTTAGATTGTTCCTAAGCGTGACCATTTCTAACTATTGTCAAATTTACATCAACATGAACAGTTTGGACACCCAAATATTTTAAATGCAAAATGCCATTAGAAAATTATTTAAGGTAATAATCAATTTTACTTACATTACTCAAATATAATGCAAAGAACTTCAACCTCCAGTATACGAGGTGCATTCAAGCTCTAAGGCCTCCGATTTTTTTCTAATTAACTACTCACCCGAAATCGATGAAACTGGCGTTACTTCTCGACGTAATCGCCCTGCAGACGTACACATTTTTCACAACGCTGACGCCATGATTCCATGGCAGCAGCCAAGGCTTATTTAGGAGTCTGTTTTGACCACTGGAAAATCGCTGAGGCAATAGCAGCACGGCTGGTGAATGTGCGGCCACGGAGAATGTCTTTCATTGTTGGAAAAATGCAAAAGACACTAGGAGCCAGGTCAGGTGAGTAGGGAGCATGAGGAATCACTTCAAAGTTGTTATCACGAAGAAACTGTTGCGTAACATTAGCTCGATGTGCGGGCGCGTTGTCTTGGTGAAACAGCACACGCGCAGCCCTTCCCGGACGTGTTTGTTGCAGTGCAGGAAGGAATTTGTTCTTCAAAACATTTTCGTAGGATGCACCTGTTGCCGTAGTGCCCTTTGGAACGCAATCCGTAAGGATAACGCCCTCGCTGTCCCAGAACATGGACACCATCATTTTTTCAGCACTGGTGGTTACCCGAAATTTTTTTGGTGGCGGTGAATCTGTGTGCTTCCATTGAGCTGACTGGCGCTTTGTTTCTGGATTGAAAAATGACATCCACGTCTCATCCATTGTCACAACCGACGAAAAGAAAGTCCCATTCATGCTGTCGTTGTGCGTCAACACTGCTCGGCAACGTGCCACACCGGCAGCCGTGTGGTCGTCCGTCAGCATTTGTGGCACCCACCTGGATGACACTTTTCGCATTTTCAGGTCGTCATGCAGGATTGTGTGCACAGAACCCACAGAAATGCCAACTCTGGAGGCGATCTGTTCATCAGTCATTCGGCGACCCCACAAAACAATTCTCTCCACTTTTTCGATCATGTCGTCAGACCAGCTTGTGTGAGCCCGAGGTTGTTTCGGTTTGTTGTCACACGATCTTCTACCTTCATTAAACTGTCGCACCCACGAACGCACTTTCGACACATCCATAACTCCATCACCACATGTCTCCAACTGTCGATGAATTTCAATTGGTTTCACACCACGCAAATTCAGAAAACGAATGATTGCACGCTGTTCAAGTAAGGAAAATGTCGCCATTTTAAGTATTTAAAACAGTTCTCATTCTCGTCGCTGGCGGTAAAATTCCATCTGCCGTACGGTGCTGCCATCTCTGGGACATATTGACAATGAACGCGGCCTCATTTTAAAACAATGCGCATGTTTCCATCTCTTTCCAGTCCGGAGAAAAAAAATCGGAGGCCTTAGAACTTGAATGCACCTCGTAGCACACTTCACTTTACATGTACAGAAAATATAGCATCGATATGAGAAAATTTTAATGCGAAAAATTATAAAAATTTAGATGAACCATAAAAAATAGTGTTATAGCACCACTCAAAGATGGACTAAGCTTGTGGATCGTGCTCAGAGCCTATAACTATCCTAGATTACAAGGAGTGCCTACTCGAGGGCGTTGGTCGTCCTCCATCTCGACTTCCGCACTTGGTGCAACAAGTAGTCTGTGGAACGTGAAGCCATGAGGCAAAGAGTGCAACACAGCTGAAAGTTGGTATGTCACGCCGTTACAATAAAAGCTTCATCTGCAAAGACTGGGTCAGCACTCTCCCGCTCTCGCACTATTCACTGGGATGATGGCGAGAGAGCGGATGTATTGATACTATATATGTGCATGGGATACTAGTCTGCACCGTTTCGCGTAGGTGTGTGTATGCGCATGCATATAAAGGGCGATACAGCTGCCCCTACCGCTGCCGTCCGTATTCTCTCACCACGCGCAAACTATTAGTCCTACAGAAGAAAATGATCAGGATCTTTCTGGAGGTAATTTAATGCAGTTAAATTTTGTAGTGGAATACGTTTTCTCTTGATACCGTAGTTTTCGTCAAGAAAAACGTACAAACGCACCCCAATTCCCACCCTCAGCCCCTTCCGGTCAGGATTTCTAGTATGTCGTTCATGACACTCTCTCTGACCACTGTACAAGTATTTGCTACTCCATGAATTATTTCCTACATTCGATCGGTTTTGGTGTTCATTGACTGGGTCTTTTATGCCACGGGCTTAGTCGAGCACTTACAAATTCTATATCTGAGGTTTGTGTAAATTTCATTAAACAGTTTTTTGCATTTTAACAGCATAAAACAACTACATCGTTTTACTGGTCGGATATCATCACTACGAAACTACTGTGCGTGCAACGGTTAAGTTTGGATCGAACCGTCAAAGTAATTAGCTTTAGCGTAAAGTACTCCGACTTCAGGCCACAAGTGGCCCATCGGGACCATCCGACCGCCGTGTCATCCTCAGTGAGGATGCGAATAGGAGGGACGTGTGGTCAGCACACCACGGTCTTTATGATGGTTTTCTTTGACCGGAGCCGCTACTATTCGGTCGAGTAGCTCCTCAATTGGCATCACGAGGCTGAGTGCACCGCGAAAAATGGCAACAGCGCATGGCGGCTGGACGGTAACCCATCCAAGTGCCGGCCACGCCCGACAACTCTTAAATTCGGTGATCTCACGGGAACCGGTGTATCCACTGTGGCAAGGCCGTTGCCAAGCTTTAGCGTAACGTTTACAGAATAAATTTTTCTTTTATAACGATCACGGGGACGTTGAAATTAATAATGTTAACGAAGTAGCCGACTATGCTGGTCGCGTAACAGACCAATGAACAGAGAACAAAATAGGGCGAATACAGCGAACAGTTCGAGTAGTCGGAAATTTTTGTTCAGTTGAAGGTTGAAGTACCACGATCACCATAGGCACTAGAAATCTTGACAGTTGAGGGATGAGTTTGGGAGTGGGATTCAATTGGTTCAAATGGCTCTAAGCACTTTGGGACTTAGTATCAGTGGTCAACAATCCCCTAAACTTAGAACTACTTAAACCTAACTAACCTAAGGACATCACACACAGCAATACCAGAGGCAGGATTCGAACCTGCGACCATAGCAGCAGCACGGCTCCGGACTGAATCGCCTACAACCGCTCGGCCACAATGTCTGGCGGAGTGGGATTTGAAGCTCATTTTTGAGCGTCTTCCTTGAATAACTGGAAAACTACGGCCTCTAGCGGAAACGTATCCCAGTACAATATTTACCCACATTAAATTTACTACAAAAATTTTTTGTTAATTTTTCTGCAGAACTAATAGTTTTTGTTGTGGGTTGGTAGGAGAGCCAACACTGGGTACTAGAGGAAGCCGAAAGGCATGCGTTTTATCTCACGCAGGCTGGCGTGAGGTCTGGAACAGGGCAAGGAAATTACACTTTAGAAAAACGGACGTAGCTGGTGGAATACTTAACTTTAATCCATTACTGATGAGCGTCGCTCTGGACTGTACATGACTCAGTATCAATAGTAACTGGTAATGGCGCCTTGCTAGGTCGTAGTAAATGACGTAGCTGAAGGCTATGCTAACTATCGTCTCGGCAAATGAGAGCGTATTTTGTCAGGGAACCATCGCTAGCAAAGTCGGTTGTACAACTGGGGCGAGTGCTAGGAAGTCTCTCTAGACCTGCCGTGTGGCGGCGCTCGGTCTGCAATCACTGATAGTGGCGAACGCGGGTCCGACGTATACTACCGGACCGCGGCCGATTTAAAGGCTACCACATAGATAATATGGTGTCACGCCAGACACCACACTTGCTAGGTGGTAGCCTTTAAATCGGCCGCGGTCCGGTAGTATACGTCGGACCCGCGTGTCGCCACTATCAGTGATTGCAGACCGAGCGCCGCCACACGGCAGGTCTAGAGAGACTTCCTAGCACTCGCCCCAGTTGTACAGCCGACTTTGCTAGCGATGGTTCACTGACAAATTACGCTCTCATTTGCCGAGACGATAGTTAGCATAGCCTTCAGCTACGTCATTTGCTACGACCTAGCAAGGCGCCATTATCATTTGCTATTTATCTTGTGATGCATGTACCGTCAGACCAATGTTCACCAATTATGAATTAATGTTAAGTATTCCAGAAGCTCCGTACTTTTTTTACTAGACTCAACTCCATTAACTGTTCCAGACCTCACGCTAGCCTGCGTGAGCTTAAACGCGTGCCTTTCGGCTATCTCACAGTGGCTTGGCTGTCTTGCCAAGTCACAACAGTTTGACGACGAGGATTTTGCGTTCGTATTGATACAGATTTACTTGTGTAATGGCTTCGCCACCATCTCCAGATGTACTGTCCGAATTTTATCGCTTACAGAACCAGCAGACGCAGGCCTTACTTAATGCCCTAGGACAGCTCGCCCAGGGTCAACGTGCAATGCACACCGATGCGGCAGCCGCCGCTCCTCCGCTCACGCAGCCGCAACACACAGTTGCACCACCTTTTCGTCCTTTTGATGCGGTACTGGAAAGCTGGACGGAGTGGTCACGCCAATTTGGATTCCATCTCGCCACCTACAGAATTCAAGGTAACGAGCGGCAGCCTTTTTTGTTGGCATCCGTCGGCGTCCAGACGTACCGTGTGATGGTGAAATTATTTCCCCGACGCGACGTAGCAACTCTGTCCTACGACGAAATTTTGTCTGCATTCGGTGCATATTTCAAAGAATCAGTCTATGTAGTTGCCAAACGGTATACGTTCTTTCATACAAAACGTACGGCCGGTCAGACTAATAGGGAGTGGGTTGAAACCTTACAAGGCCTTACTAGGGTTTGTGCTTTGGAGTGTGAATGTGGACTCCCTTATTCAGATACTATGGTACGTGATGCTATTGCACAGAACATTTCTGATGTTCGTATAAGGGAACAGATTTTGAAACTAGCCAATCCTTCCCTTCAACAAGTGATGGACATATTGGATCGGCAGGACACACTTGACTTTGCTCAGGAATCATTTGCAACTTCGCCACCCGTGTGTCAGGTTAACTGGCCAGCCGGGCGAGCTGCACGGAACAGTAAACAGTCCTCACGCCCGGTCGCGCCAAAGCCGCCTGGCTCTCAGCCACGTGTCCCACGCCAGGAAGCAAATGCAGTGAAATCATGCCCGCGGTGTGCTATTAGACATTCGCGTGAGAATTGCCCATCACGCCATGCTATTTGCTTTTTATGTAATAAAAAAGGACATGTTCAAAGTGTTTGCCAGAAAAAGCTCCGTTCGGAAGCTCAAAACCATTCCAGGCCCTTTGCTTTGCGCCGGAATCGAAACCGAACCAAGGACACTCAGGCTCGCGACACTTCGTCTATGGAAATTCATGTAGTTCTTGCCACTCCACCCAGTGCTACTCTCTCTAACAGTGACTGTGTTCGTCCCACAAACAGTGTGCGTCGACGTCGCCTGAAATCACGTCAAGTCGCAAGTGATTTTGTACCAGTGTCAGTTGATGTTGCACGAGACAGTCGCTTTTGTCGTCAGCAGGACAATAAACTTTTTGTAGATTTGGACATTAATGGCAATGTGATACCATTCCAGCTCGATACCGGAGCTGCAGTTTCATTGATCAATCAAGACACGTACAAACAGCTGGGCACACCTCCGTTGCGTGCCGCAAATGTTAAGCTAACTACATATTCAGGTCACGGGCTCCCTGTGTTAGGACAGTGCAGCCTTCTTGCAACCATACAAGGGACAAACAAAACTTGTGTCATTTTACGTCCTTAGTTCTTCTTCTGCAGTGAACTTGTTTGGTTTCGATTTGTTTCAGTTGTTTAACTTGTCTATAGTCAGTCAGGTCCTATCAGTGAACCAGACTGTGCCTTCAGCCAGTGTTTCTCGTCTAGGTGAAGAATTTGGAGACATTATTGCACCGGGCCTTGGTTGCACTAAGAACTATAAAGCACATTTGGAACTGAAAGTATACGCGCAACTGAAATTTTTCAGAGCGCGAAATGTTCCCCACGCATTGCGTGATGAGGTCGCAAGAACATTAGACGATTTGGAATCACAAGGTGTAATTGAACGTGAGCAGGCTTCTCTCTGGGCATCACCCTTAGTAATTTTGCAAACACCTTCCGGAAAATTGAGACTTTGCATGGACTTTAAGGCAACAGTGAATCCACAACTAGTGACTGCAACTTTTCCTTTACCCCACCCGGAAGATCTTTTTGACAAACTGTGCCCGGGTAAATATTTTTCGAAGTTGGACCTAGCAGATGCGTACTTGAAAATACCGGTGGACGAAGAATCCCAGCGCGTTTTGGTGGTTAACACGAATCTTAGTTTGTACCCATTCAAACGACTGCCATTAGGGGTGTGCATCCGCCCCTGCATTGTTTCAGCAATATCTACAAACTGTTTGTGCGTGACTTACCCTATCTGGGACATGTACTCAATGCCCAAGGCATACATCCCAGTCCAGAGCACCTCCGTGCCATACAAGACTTGCCTTCGCCGCAGAATTTGAAGTAGCTACAGAGTGTGCTGGGAAAAATAAATTATTACCATAAATATGTGCGCCACGCCTCTTCCATTTCAGCTCCGCTTCATCGCTTTCGCGGTAAAGGTGTTCCGTTCGTCTGGACGACGGAATGCGAATGCGCCTTTCGCCAGTTGAAATCGGCGTTGCTTTCCAATACTTGCCTTACGCCATTCGATCCCCGGAAGCCCCTTTTGTTGATGGTGGATGTCTCGGATTTCGGGATCGGTGCTGTGCTTGCGCACAAAGATGGTTCGCACGATCGCCCTATTGCCTTTGCGTCCAAATTGCTCTCGTCTGCGCAACGAAATTATTCACAGATCGAGAAAGAAGCATTGGCTCTCGTATTTGGTGTTACAAAGTTTCATGATTTCTTGTATGGTCGTCACTTTACCATTATCACAGATCACAAACCTTTGACATCGCTTTTTCATCCGAACAAGCCTGTACCTCCACTTACAGCGCAGAAATTCATTCGCTGGTCTATTTTCCTCTCGCAGTACTGCTACGATATCTTGTATCGGTCCACTGCTAAGCACGGAAACGCCGATGCGTTGTCCCGTTTGCCTGTTGCTGAGGATAGAGCATTCGATTCCTCCGATCTTGCTTGCATGTTCATTGATTCGGAAACCGATGACGTGGTCGAATCGTTTCCGATTGATTTTCGTCGTGTAGCTACAGCCACAGCTGCAGACCCTGTCCTTGCTACCTTTCTGCGATTTGTTGCTACGCAATGGCCCTTGTCAACGTCACGGATCGAGGATCCGTTGGTTCGCCGAGTTTTTGCTCACAAGGAGAGACTTTTTGTCCGACGTGGTGTTTTGCTGTTGCGTTCTGATAATGATCAGTCCAGGGTCGTGGTCCCACGTTCGTTACAGTCCTCTGTCTTACGGCTTCTCCACCAAGGACATTGGGGTATAGTGCGAACGAAACAACTTGCTCTTCAACACTGTACTTGGTTCGGAATCGATGCTGCGATTACACAAATGTGCTCTTCTTGCATGGTGTGTACCGAACAACAATCCGCAACACCGCGGAAATTCTTTGAATGGCCAAAAGCCACTTCCCCGTGGCAACGCTTACACATCAATTTTGCTGGTCCATTCTGGAATGCTCGATGGTTGGTTGTTGTCGATTCCTTCAGTAAATTCCCTTTTGTTGTCCGGATGTCTTCCACGACGTCTTCTGCCACCATCCAAGCGTTATCCGCTATCTTTTGCATTGAAGGTCTTCCACAGACTATTGTTTCCGACAATGGCCCACAATTCATGTCCGCAGCATTTCAGTCATTCTGCAAGGCCAATGGTATTCAACATCTGACGTCCGCGCCGTTTTCGCCACAGTCAAACGGTGCCGCTGAACGATTGGTCAGGACTTTCAAGTCACAGATGTTGAAGTTGAAAGAGTCGCATTCTCGGGAGGGCGCGTTATTGCTCTTTTTGTCTTCGTATCGCTCTCAGCCCCGCGATGGTCACTCGCCAGCTGAGTTGCTCCACGGTCGCCCTCATCGCACCTTGATGTCTGTGCTACATCCGCCGCATCAGGTTCCTGTGCAGCGGCAGCCACCTGCTTTTGCCCCAGGCGATCTTGTCTACTACCGCAACTATCGAGGTTCACGGCGTGGGATCGCAGGGCGCATTCTTCGCTGCCTCGGCCGCGCTATGTATCTGGTTTTGGGGGCCTCTGGTGAGGTGCGTCGGCATCTCAACCAGCTGCGCCTCTGTCGTCGCACGGGATCTGCCGCTCCCCGTCTGCTTTCAGCGACGGTGCCGTCCGGTCAGCGCCCTGGGGACCCATCTACTGGCTCGCCTCAGCCCCAGGTGTTACCGACGCTGCCTTCCATTTTTCCCCATGGCGACGCGCCGCCGCCGCCGCCACCACCGCCGCCGCCGCCGCCTGTTCTTCCGCCGGCGACGCCTGCAGTGGACGCGTCGCTGCACCCGCCGGGCGCCTCCCTGGGTCACGCGCCGCCGATCGCTTCCCGTGACCAGTTGTCCTCCGCCATGGAACTCTTGCCTGCTCCGGATCATATGTCGTCTTCGCCAGTCGGGTGCCCCGGCCCGATGGAGGTCGACCCTTCGGCCCCTCCTGTCTCTCTACGGGCGCATACACCGCATGCACCCTGAAGCAGGTTTTCAGGCGTTTCCTCGCTCACCTCGGGCCGAATGGGAGGGTGCGGGTGGCACAGCCTCGCCTGTTGTTAGGCTCCCCATCTCGTCGCATACGCCAACATGGGGTCCTCTCCACGGCAGGCGGAAACCTTGTACCACAACCGTCCGCCGATTTGCGGGGGAGGAATGTGGTGTCACTGCCAGACACCACACTTGCTAGGTGGTAGCCTTTAAAGCGGCCGCGGTCCGGTTAGATACGTCGGACCCGCGTGTCGCCACTATCAGTGATTGCAGACCGAGTGCCGCCACACGGCAGGTGTAGAGAGACTTCCTAACACTCGCCCCAGTTGTACTGCCGACTTTGCTAGCGATGGTTCACTGACAAATTACGCTCTCATTTGCCGGGACAATAGTTAGCATAGCCTTCAGCTACGTCATTTGCTACGACCTAGCAAGGCGCCATTATCATTTGCTATTTATCTTGTGATGCATGTACCGTCAGACCGATGTTCACCGATTATGAATTAAAGTTAAGTATTCCAGAAGCTCCGTACTTTTTTTACTAGACTCCTCTAACTGTTCCAGACCTCACGCTAGCCTGTGTGAGCTTAAAGGCTTAAAGGCTGTCTTGCCAAGTCACAACAGATAATATTGTGGGGAAGGCGAAACAAAGACTGCGCTTTGTTCGCAGAACACTTAGAAGATGCGACAAACCCACTAATGAGACAGCCTACGTTACACTTGTCCGTCCTCTGCTGGAATATTGCTCCACGGTATGGGATCCTTACCTGGTAGGATTGATGGAGGACATCCAACAAGTACAACGAAGGGCAGCTCATTTCAGGTTATCGCGCAATAGGGGTGTGCCATGCACGGCTCGCGTTTATCCCATTCATTGTTTGTCATCTTCAATTACGGTACTGCCGCCTCGTTTTCTTATTCCATTTACTGGTGTCATTAACTTCCTGCTTTACTTGCCCGTGAGTTGCAGCAGCATCGCGAATCAATAAGTGCATTGATGTACCATCTCTGGAGCGACCAATAGTATTTCTGGGTCGTCGTGTGTCTGGCAGTCAGTTCGGGACGGACCAGCAGTGAAGGCACCGAAAGCCAGTGGTTGCCGATCGCTGGCGACAAACATGAAATGTCCGACTGAGGGAGACTGGAGCGAGACGACCTTTGGTTGGTCGTTCGGTTGGTCGCTCGGTTGTTCATTCAGTTTGTCGTTCAGTTGGTGGTTCGGTTGATCGTTCAGTTGGTCGTCAGGTTGGTCATCTGGTTGGTCGTCTGGTTGGTCATCCGGTTGGTCGTCCGATGGTCGTCCAGTTGGTCATCCGGTTGGTCGTCCAGTTGGTCGAACGGTTGGACGTCCGGTTCGTCGATCGGTTGGTCATTCGGTTGGTCGTTCGGTTGGTCGTTCGGTTCAACGATCGGTTGGTCGTTCGGTTGGTCGTCCGGTTGGTCGTTCGGTTGGTCATCCGGTTAGTCGTCTGGTTGGTCGTACGGTTGGTCGTTCGGTTGGTCGTCCGGTTAGTCGTTAGGTTGCTCGTCCGGTTGGTCGTCCGGTTGGTCGTTCGGTTGGTCGATCGGTTGGTCGTTCGGTTGGTTGTCCGGTTGGTCGTCCGGTTGGTCGTCCGGTTGGTCGTCCGGTTCGTCGATCGGTTGGTCGTTCAGTTGGTCGTTCGGTTGGTCGTTCGGTTGGTCGTCCGGTTGGTCGTCCGGTTCGTCGATCGGTTGGTCGTTCAGTTGGTCGTTCGGTTGGTCGTTCGGTTGGTCGTTCGGTTGGTCGTTCGGTTGGTCGTTCGGTTGGTCGTTCGGTTGGTCGTCCAGTTGGTCGTCCAGTTCGTCGATCGGTTGGTCATTTGGTTGGTCGTTCGGTTGGTCGTTCGGTTCAACGATCCGTTGGTCATTCGGTTGGTCGTCCAGTTGGTCGTTCGGTTGGTCGTCCGGTTGGTCGTCTGGTTGGTCGTACGGTTGGTCGTTCCGATGGTCGTTCGGTTGGTCGTTTGGTTGGTCGTTCGGTTGGTCGTCCGGTTAGTCGTTAGGTTGCTCGTCCGGTTGGTCGTCCGGTTGGTCGTCCGGTTGGTCATCCCATTCGTCGATCGGTTGGTCGTTCAGTTGGTTGTCCGGTTGGTCGTCCGGTTGGTCGTCCAGTTCTTCGATCGGTTGGTCGTTCGGTTGGTCGTTCGGTTGGTCGTTCGGTTGGTCGTTCGGTTACTCATTCGGTTGGTCGTTCGGTTGGTCATCCGGTTGGTCATCCGGTTGGTCATCCGGTTCATCGATCTGTTGGTCGTTCGGTTGGTCGTTCAGTTGGTCGTTCGTTTGGTCGTTCAGTTCGTCGATCGGTTGGTCGTTCGGTTGGTCGTCCGGTTGGTCGTTCGGTTGGTCGTCCGGTTGGTCGTCTCGTTGGTCGTCCGGTTGGTCTTTCGGTTTGTCGTTCGGTTGGTCGTTCGGTTGGTCGTCCGGTTAGTCGTTCGGTTGGTCGTCCGGTTGGTCGTCCGGTTGGTCGTCTGGTTGGTCCTCCGGTTGGTCGTCCGGTTGGTCGTCTGGTTCGTCGTTCGGTTGGTCGTTCAGTTGGTTGTCCGGTTGGTCGTCCAGTTGGTCGTCCGGTTGGTCGTTCGGTTGGTCGTTCGGTTAGTCGTCCGGTTGATCGTTCGGTCGGTCGTTCGGTTGGTTGTTCGGTTGGTCGTCCGATGGTCGTCCAGTTGGTCATCCGGTTGGTCGTCCAGTTGGTCGTCCGGTTGGACGTCCGGTTCGTCGATCGGTTGGTCGTTCGGTTGGTCGTTCGGTTCAACGATCGGTTGGTCGTTTGGTTGGTCGTCCGGTTGGTCGTTCGGTTGGTCATCCGGTTAGTCGTCTGGTTGGTCGTACGGTTGGTCGTTCGGTTGGTCGTCCGGTTAGTCGTTAGGTTGCTCGTCCGGTTGGTCGTCCGGTTGGTCGTTCGGTTGGTCGATCGGTTGGACGTTCGGTTGGTTGTCCGGTTGGTCGTCCGGTTGGTCGTCCGGTTGGTCGTCCGGTTCGTCGATCGGTTGGTCGTTCAGTTGGTCGTTCGGTTGGTCGTTCGGTTGGTCGTCCGGTTGGTCGTCCGGTTCGTCGATCGGTTGGTCGTTCAGTTGGTCGTTCGGTTGGTCGTTCGGTTGGTCGTTCGGTTGGTCGTTCGGTTGGTCGTTCGGTTGGTCGTTCGGTTGGTCGTCCAGTTGGTCGTCCAGTTCGTCGATCGGTTGGTCATTTGGTTGGTCGTTCGGTTGGTCGTTCGGTTCAACGATCCGTTGGTCATTCGGTTGGTCGTCCAGTTGGTCGTTCGGTTGGTCGTCCGGTTGGTCGTCTGGTTGGTCGTACGGTTGGTCGTTCGGATGGTCGTTCGGTTGGTCGTTTGGTTGGTCGTTCGGTTGGTCGTCCGGTTAGTCGTTAGGTTGCTCGTCCGGTTGGTCGTCTGGTTGGTCGTCCGGTTGGTCATCCCATTCGTCGATCGGTTGGTCGTTCAGTTGGTTGTCTGGTTGGTCGTCCGGTTGGTCGTCCGGTTCTTCGATCGGTTGGTCGTTCGGTTGGTCGTTCGGTTGGTCGTTCGGTTGGTCGTTCGGTTGGTCGTTCGGTTACTCATTCGGTTGGTCGTTCGGTTGGTCATCCGGTTGGTCATCCGGTTGGTCATCCGGTTCGTCGATCTGTTGGTCGTTCGGTTGGTCGTTCAGTTGGTCGTTCGTTTGGTCGTTCAGTTCGTCGATCGGTTGGTCGTTCGGTTGGTCGTCCGGTTGGTCGTTCGGTTGGTCGTCCGGTTGGTCGTCTCGTTGGTCGTCCGGTTGGTCTTTCGGTTTGTCGTTCGGTTGGTCGTTCGGTTGGTCGTCCGGTTAGTCGTTCGGTTGGTCGTCCGGTTGGTCGTCCGGTTGGTCGTCTGGTTGGTCCTCCGGTTGGTCGTCCGGTTGGTCGTCTGGTTCGTCGTTCGGTTGGTCGTTCAGTTGGTTGTCCGGTTGGTCGTCCAGTTGGTCGTCCGGTTGGTCGTTCGGTTGGTCGTTCGGTTAGTCGTCCGGTTGATCGTTCGGTCGGTCGTTCGGTAGGTTGTTCGGTTGGTCGTCCGGTTGGTCGTCTGGTTCGTCGATCGGTTGGTAGTTCTGTTGGTCGTCCGGTTGGTCGTCCGGTTGGTCGTTCGGTTGGTCCTTCGGTTGGTCATCTGGTTGGTCGTCCGGTTAGTCGTTCGGTTGGTCGTCCGGTTGGTCGTCCGGTTGATCGTTCGGTTGGTCGTTCGGTTGGTCGTTCGGTTGGTCGTTCGGTTGGTCGTTCGGTTGGTCGTTCGGTTGGTCGTCCGGTTAGTCGTTCGGTTGGTCGTCCGGTTGGTCGTCCGGTTGGTCGTCTGGTTGGTCCTCCGGTTGGTCGTCCGGTTGGTCGTCTGGTTCGTCGTTGGGTTGGTCGCTCAGTTGGTTGACCGGTTGGTCGTCCAGTTGGTCGTCCGGTTGGTCGTTCGGTTGGTCGTTCGGTTAGTCGTCCGGTTGATCGTTCGGTCGGTCGTTCGGTTGGTTGTTCGGTTGGTCGTCCGGTTGGTCGTCTGGTTCGTCGATCGGTTGGTAGTTCTGTTGGTCGTCCGGTTGGTCGTCCGGTTGGTCGTTCGGTTGGTCCTTCGGTTGGTCATCTGGTTGGTCGTCCGATTGGTCGTCCGATTGGTCGTCCGGTTGGTCGTCCGGATGGTCGTCCAGTTCGTCGATCGGTTGGTCGTTCTGTTGGTCGTCCGGTTGGTCGTCCGGTTGGTCGTCTGGTTGGTCGTCCGGTTGGTCATCTGGTTGGTCGTCCGGTTGGTCGTCCGGTTCGTCGATCGGTTGGTCGTCCGGTTCGTCGATCGGTTGGTCGTTCGGTTGGTCCTTCGGTTGGTCGTCTGGTTGGTCGTCCGGTTGGTCGTCCGGTTGGTTGTCCGGTTGTTCGCCCGGTTGGTAGTCCGGTTGGTCGTTCGGTTAGTCGTTCGGTTGGTCGTTCGGTTGGTCGTTCGGATGGTCGTTCGGTTGGTCGTTCGGTTGGTCGTTCGGTTCGTCGTTCAGTTGGTCGTCTCATCGGCCGACGTACAATCGTAGAGAAGTAGTATGAAAATGGTTCGATGAGCCCTCTGCCAGGCACTTAAGGGTGAATTGCAGAGTAACCATGTAGATATAGATGTAAAATATGCAGCTGGGCTAATAGGAATGCCAACATCATGAATTTAAATTTTAGCGCTCAAATCTGGTTCAAAAATGGTTCAAGTGCCTCTGAGCACAATGGGACTTAACTTCTAAGGTCATCAGTCCCCTAGAACTTACAACTACTTAAACCTAACTAACCTAAAGACATCATACACATCCATGCCCAAGGCAGGATTCGAACCTGCGACCGTAGCAGTCGCGCGGTTCAAGACTCTAGCGCCTAGAAACGCTCGACCACCGCGGGCGGTCCTAAAGTGGTGGTTGGGGATCCTTTATAGCAAAATACTTTTCATTATTTATAATGTTAGCATGTAATTTCTCTTACGAAAATCTGAATGGTTCTTTGTTTGATCTGAGTGATGTTCCTTTCATTGAATTTAAAGCTTTCCTCGTCAACTATTCTTCTTTTATTAACAAACATGCGTTCCATATGTCTGTTTTTTTTTCTGTGAGGATATTTAGTTCCACTCAAAGGCTTGGAATCTTTTACAGTAGTTTTAATAGTTATGCAAAATAGTACCTTTTTGTACTTTACAATATCATATGCGGACGCGTAGGTGTATTTCAAATGCACGTTACGAAGCAAACTAACTGGGGAACTCTTTACAATATTTTACTTTTTTCACTGACCTGGATGGCAAACGTTAACGGCCTGCCCTTAATTTCGCAGAGTTCCTCAGTATGCATTATTTGCAAAGCAAGAATCACAGACCTAGCACGTTCTTTCGCATTGATTGCAATATCTTCGTTGGTCGTCCGTTTCAGCCTGTAGCTTAAGAGCGCGTATTTGAGCGTTTCGTCTTCTTGCTAAGCATCAGTGACCGATTCTACTTAGTTACTTCATTCGCCTAATGAGGCAGGCAGTTTAGTTTCACTTTCCCGTTTTTATGAGCCATATTACGAAATTGGTTATGAACTGTAGATTAAAACTAAAGAAGCTGTAAAAAGGTGGGAATTTAAGGAAATGGGACCTGGATAAACTGATTAAACAAGAGGTTGTACAGAGTTTCAGGGAGAGCCTAAGGGAACAATTGATAGGACTGGGGGAAAGAAATACAGTAGAAGAAGAATGGGTAGCTCTGAAGGATGAAGTAGTCATGGCAGCCGAGTATCAAGTAGGTAAACAGACGAGGGCTAGTAGAAATCCTTGGGTAACAGAAGAAATATTGAATTTAATTGATGATAGGAGAAAATATAAAAATGCAGTAACGGAAGCAGGCAAAAGGAATAAAAACGTCTCAAAAATGACATCGACAGGTAGTGCAAAATTTCTTAGCAGGGATGACTAGAGGACAAATGTGAGGATGTAGAGGCGTATCTCACTAGGGGTAAGATAGTTCTGCCTACAGGAAAATTAAAGAGACCTTTGGGGAAAAGAGATCCACTTGTATGAATATCAAGATCTCCGATGGAAACCCACTTCTAAGCAAAGAAGGGAAAGCAGAAAGGTGGAAGGAGTATATAGAGGGTCTATACAAGGGCGATGTACTTGAGGACAATATTATTGAAATGGAAGAGGATGTTGATGAAGATGAAATGGGAGATATGATACTGCGTGAAGAGTTTGACAGAGCACAGAAAGACCTGAGTCGAAACAAGCCCTCAGGAGTAGACAACATTCCATTACAACAGCTGACGGCCCTGGGAGAGCCAGTCCTGACAAAACTCTACCATCTGGTGAGCAAGATGTATGAGACAGGCGAAATACCCTCAGATTTCAAGAAGAATATAATAATTCCAATCCCAAAGAAAGCAGATGTTGACAGATGTGAAAATTACTGAACTATCAGTTTAATAAGTCACTGCTAACCAGAATTCTTTACATACGAATGGAAAAACTGGTAGAAGCCGACATAGGGGAAGATCAGTTTGGATTCCGTAGAAATGTTGGAACACGTGAGGCAATACTGACCTTACGACTTATCGTAGAAGAAAGATTAAGGAAAGGCAAACCTACGTCTCTAGCATTTGTAGACTTAGAGAAACCTTCTGACAATGTTGACTGGAATAATCCCTTTCAAATTCTGAAGGTGGCAGGGGAAAAATACAGGGAGCGAAAGGCTATTTACAATTTGTACAGAAACCAGATGGCAGTTATAAGAGTCGAGTGGCATGAAAGGGAAGCAGTGTTTCGGAAGGGAGTGACACAGGGTTTTAGCCTCTCCCCGATGTTATTCAATCTGCATATTGAGCAAGCAGTAAAGGAAACAAAAGAAAAATCCGGAGTAGGTATTAAAATCCATGGAGAAGAAAAAAAATTTTGAGGTTCGCCGATGACAATGTAATTCTCTCAGAGACAGCAAAGGACTTGTAAGAACAGTTGAACGGAATGGACAGTGTCTTGAAACGAGGATATAAGATGAACAAAACGAGGATAATGGAGTGTAGTCGAATTAAGTCGGGTGATGCTGAGGGAATTAGATTAGGAAATGAGACACTAAAGTAGTAAAGGAGTTTTGCTATTTGGGGAGCCAAATAACTGATGATGGTCGATGTAGAGAGGATATAAAATGTAGACTGGCAGTGGAAAGGAAAGCGTTTCTGAAGAAGAGAAATTTGTTTTAACATCGAGTATAGATTTAAGTGTCAGGAAGTCGTTTCTGAAAGTATTTGTATGGAGTGTAGTCATGTATGGACGTGAAACATGGAAGACAAATAGTTTGGACAAAAAGAGAATAGAAGCTTTTGAAATGTGGTGCTACCGAAGAATGCTGAAGATTAGATGGGTAGATCACATAACTAATGAGGAGGTATTGAATAGAATTGGGGAGAAGAGGAGTTTGTGGCACAACCTGACAAGAAGAAGGGACCGGTTGGTAGGACATGTTCTGAGGCATCAAGGGATCACATATTTAGTATTGGAGGGCAGCGTGGAGGGTAAAAATCGTAGTGGGAGACCAAGAGATGAATACACTAAGCAGATTCAGAAAGATGTAGGCTGCAGTAAGTACTGGAATATGAAGGAGCTTGCACAGGATAGAGTAGCATGGAGAGCTGCATCAATCCAGTCTCAGGACTGAAGACCATAACAACAACTACATTACGAAAAAGAGACTTGATGGTCAGAGCTTTGGATTTAGTTTCCGAGGTACTATAAGCTGCCTTCCATTTATTCTAAATGACCTTTAAATTTACTAAATAGCTGCTAGTGGGATTCAGTTTTATGGCTGCAGTAGCACTCAGCTCTCATGTCTCATTACGTAAGCGTGGTTGACTCACAGACTGCAAGAACACCTACGGCAGGTGCTCACGGCTGTCCAGAGTCCACTGGCAGCTCCGCCGAGTGGTTGGTTAGTCAGGGGTCAAAGGTCCCCGGTACTCGCGTCCGCTGCGGCAAAGTTGTATCACCTCCAACAGCGCCATCGTGATGTGGAGGCTAACACTTCAAAACTATTGGAAAACTTGTAATACACCCTCTAACTTCCTAATTCATCGCGGGTGGCTATTTTTTGGTAGATCTCCAAAAGCATCTGATTATTTGTTGTTCGTTCACCAGCAACACTCACCTCTCGTTAAGTTATTGCTCACACGCTGCCAGTCTCCTATTAACCCTTCATTTGTCATTGTTTTAAAAAAATTTGCGTATAAAGCTTTAATTTATTGTTTAGTTTAATAGATGCCTAAAGTATTACTTTACTTGTATATGCAGCAGTTTAAAAATTCTTGTATACGTTACATAAAAGTGAACTGAGTGTATGTCTTCTCACATAGCGGTTGCCGTCTAATGGGTCACAGTTGTCGTACAACCCAAGTGTGCTTCTTGATGACTAAATGTATTGGACAGTCGGCCCGGTTGCAGTAGCTACTGAGAATCATTGTACATTGAGAATAGTGTTGTCAATTACAGGATTAGTCTCGTCTGAATTATTTGTGGATGTTTAATGCATTTAATCATGAAATAGCACATGTTAATGAGAGAAAATCTTAACTGTAAGAGCGAATTTACTGTTTTTATGAAGAACATCATCGAGTAAAACAGGAGTAATACCTGGCATTCACAAAGGAAGGGTTATAAGCCTGCTATTGTTCCTGATCTATATTAACGACACAGCCCTATTACATTGTTTGCATATGATGCTGTCATTTACCGTCTTGCAAAGTCGTCAGATGACGAAAACGAATTTTAAACTGATTTAGATAAGGTGTATGTATGTTATGAAAAGTGGAAATTGACCCTGGATAAAGAAAAGTGTGAACTTATTCACATGACTACTAAAAGAAATCCGCTAAACAACAATTATGCTATGTCTCACAAATCTGAAGGCTGTTAACTAAATTCTTAGGTATTGCAATTACAAATAAGCCAAATTGGAACGCTCACACAAATAATGTTGTGGGTAGAGCAAACCAAAGACTGCGATTCATTGGCAGAACACTTAGAAGGTGCAACAAGTCTACTAAACAGATTGCTTACACCACGCTTGTCCGACTTTTCTGGGGTATTGTTGTGCGGTGTGGGATTCGTATCAGGTGGGACTAGCGGATGATATCGAAAACGTTCAAAGAAGGGCAGCTCGTTTCGTATTATCCTCAAATAGGGGAGATAGTGCCACAACGTGATATGTGAATTTTAGTGGCAATCATTAAAACAAAGACGTTTTCCGTTGCGACGGCACCTTCTCATGAAATTTCAGTCACTAGTTTTCTTCTCCGATTGCGACAACATTTTGTTGGCACCGATCTACATAATGAGGAATGATCATCACTATAAAATAAATGAAACCAGGGCATGTGCAGAAAAATTCAAGAGCTAGTTTTTCTCTCTCGCCTTCCAGAGTGGAACGAGAGACACTTCTTGAAGGTACTTCATTGGACCCTCTGCCGGGCACTTTATTGTGAATAGCAGAGTAATCAAGTGGATGTAGATCTCTATCAGGCTTGTGCGTGGCTTTCCTCTCTAGATCATCTGCTGTAGAGAGGAGGAGGAGGAGGAGGAGGAAATTAGTGTTTAACGTCCCGTCGACAACGAGGTCATTAGAGACGGAGCGCAAGCTCGGGTGACGGAAGGATGGGGGAGGAAATCGTCCGTGGCCTTTCAAAGGAACCATCCCGGCATTTGCCTGAAGCGATTTAGGGGATATCACGGAAAACCCAAATCAGGATGGTCAGAGACGGGATTGAACCGTCGTCCTCCCGAATGCGAGTCCAGTGTGCTAACCACTGCGCCACCTCGCTCGGTTTGCTGTAGAGACATGTCAAAACTATCTCCAGTTGTCTTAGAATGCTTCATTGTGGCGGAAAGGCGTTCGGTGCGTTCAGGTTAAAGTGTCACATCTTTCAGTGGACAATCAATTGGCCTGAGTTATCAGGGAACGCTCGCTGAGAATGGTGCTGCCTGTTATTCTTTATTTTCCATTAAAGTTTCCTGTTTTTCAAATAAATCCGACTGAGTGCTGAAACTTTTTTCCAAGCAAATCACTATTAGCCTTTCAGTTAGTTTATTCCATGCTTTGTTGATCATATTCACAGTAAGCATTAAGATGTAGAATGTGTCAGTTGGACAAAAGATGTTTCAGATCCTTTCTCCTATCTTGCCAGGGGAGGGAAATCTCAGTCTTCTGTAAGAACAGATAATTTATTATAATATGATGTTCAAATAATAAGCAGCAGACATTTGCCAAAGTTTCAGCTGACATGCTGTAATATCACAGTCTTTACAGTGTTGAATGTAGTATTTCTTTTTCCAGTCGCCAATTCGCCAAAATTAATTCCTGTACTCTTCGTTAACTGCTTCAAAATCGGATGAAAACCGGTTCAAATGGTTCACATGGCGCTGAGCACTATGGGACTCAACTGCTGAGGTCATTAGTCCCCTAGAACTTAGAACTAGTGAAACCTAACTAACCTAAGGACATCACAAACATCCATGTCCGAGGCAGGATTCGAACCTGCGACCGTAGCGGTCTTGCGATTCGAGACTGCAGCGCATTTAACCACACGTCCACTTCGGCCGGCTATGAAAACCGGACAACTGTTGTCAGTGGTTTCTTAATGAAAATATTGTCAACGCTTATAACGCTTAATCAGCATAGTTCTAAATCAGTTACTCTTACATAGACAGAATTTCGAATCTTACATCTCTGGCAGCAGGAATGTCTACGTAGTGTGCGTAACGTAGGTTACTGGGCGTAAGAGCAATATCAAACCGAAACACTCATGTTATGCTAGTATGACGATGTTGTCTACATTTTGCTCTAAGATAATAATTTTATTATTACAGATATTTATTATATTTTCACACATTTAGCCGACCGAAGTGGCAGAGCGGTTCTAGGCGTTACAGTTCGGAACCGCGCGACCGCTACGGTCGCAGGTTCGAATCCTGCCTCGGGCATGGATGTGTGTGTTTGTCCTTAGGTTAGTTAGGTTTATGTAGTTCTAAGTTCTAGGGGACTGATGACCTTACAGTTAAGTCCCATAGTGCTCAGAGCCATTTGAACCATTTTCACACATTTATGTATTAGTAGTAGCAGTGGTGTTCACATGTTGCGGCTACTGATGGAATTTTAAATTCGTCAAATAAGAAAAAGTGGGTAAGTAGCAGTACAGTCTAATCGTAATTATCATACCAATAAGAGTCGCTTTATGTGTTGATTAATATCGAGAAACAATATAATGAATATTTTATTTGTGGTGTGTGTACTGTAAGACCACCGGTACACACACCACAAATAAAATATTCATTTCATTGTTGACTTGTCGCTATAAGGAAGTAGGCAAGTGTCAGCAATATGTCTCGTGGTCTTATCGTGGCGTGTTTATCATCTGCCGTTAGGTCAGACGATAGAAATGCCACTTGCACGCTTAGAGTAGCAGGTTGACGGTGCCCAACTTTAAACAGAACTTGATTAATTTTTCACACACATTTATTAAAATAATAAAAAGCATAGACATTACGTAACTTTATTCTGGATGCTGTTTACAATTGACAATCTGAAGTTCCTTTGGTCTTGGTACGTTAATCTTATTCTCACATATCTCTGATACTTGACAAAGTGTCTATTCATTTATCTTAATGGCTATGTACAGGAATATGATAATCTTATTAGGCGCAGACTGAAACTTGACTGTAGAGTAATGCAGACTAATGCAGTCTGACTAATCGGAGGTCTGTACACTCGTTATAATACCTCGCCGTTCAGGTATCACTGCGCGAGTGTGATCCGCGAAGAGAAAAGGTTCTACGTTAGCAGCAATCTCATTGGCTGCGTTACATATTAATACGCGGATCGGCGGAAGCAGAATTTGGTCCAAGACAGCGCCATCTCGTATTGCGGAGACGGACGAGCGCTGCGCCTGCGCTGTTGTGCTTAGCGGGGCGCGCTCTATTGGGAAAGTTGTGTATGCGCTGATTACGCGGAACTATGTACACAACATTATTTAAACCGTACGGCTAATTCTTGTGACTGTGTGGCCATATCTATGGGGCAAACTTCTGTAGTGTGGGAGTGTCCTACCTGTCAGTTTGTTGAATGTATACACATTTAGAGGAACTTTCAGATGTAGGTGACATTTATATATGACAGTTCACATTATACAGATCTCCTAATTATTGTGCATACTTAAAGTGGTCAAAATAGGAAACTCTGGTACTAATAGCTATGTCATGGAAAATGAGTATGTGAGTTTGATATTTTTCCCCCTAAGGATGAGGGACAGTTAAAACGTAAACACCTATTAAAAGTAGAGTACTTTCGCTTTGGTGTATTGGAATGTCATTTCGCAAAGCCGCTGTAGCACAATTTATAATAGCATAGACGCGACCATACGATAAAGCTCAGTACCAAAATTAAAACTAGCGGTGGCTATGCCTTCTTTTCTCGTAGCAAACAAAATTAGTGACGAACGGGCTGTGGCACTTTTCAAAAACAAGGGAAATGCACTTCCTTTTCACGTTTAAGAGTTTTGAACCATGTCCATCCCAGATATCGAATGAAAATGATTAAATTGCCTGTAAAACGTGGGTACAAAATGCATAAAACATTTGAGGGTGATCTGGCTACACTAACAGTGCAATTACATTCCAAATCTTCAATGCATTTGCGACCAAACCTTACTCCTCACCGAAATCACGTGACAGCTACAGCCGATTGTTGGCGGCAAAACCTCGTTCTGTGCATGGAGGTAAAAAAAGAAAAATGAAGGGAGATGGCGCTATAGACTTACGCTGTAAGTTGTTTTGAAGCCAGAGTGGACGGGACCAGCCGCTATCTTAAATAGCGCAAAATATTAACAGACTACTGGTTACGTATGCTTCTTGTTCATCACTTCTGTAGTGAGCACGCAACAACCGGTTTGAGTATTAAAATTTGCAGTGCTTACATGAATAACATACTGTAAGGAAGACTATTTCGGACGTTTTTCTTTTTCTTGACTGCATATTTGCTCTAGTAATTCAACATATTTAGCCTCGTTAATGAAATCTGTATTTTGTTGATATATCTCGAATAGGATGATTTCGTATTACTTTTAATGCCACTTTTACTGTATTTGCATCGATAGAAAATGAAGCTCGAATTCCGAAACCAATGCTTGTTTACTTACTGGTTCTGCTTGTAGTTCGCTACATTTTCAGTTTTCAGCTCGTATACACAGCATTTTTAATGATCACGTTGGAATTGGAAATGCCGTGTGGCTAGGGCCTCCCGTCGGGTAGACCGTTCACCTGTTGCAAGTCTTTCGAGTTGACGCCACTCCGGCGACTTGCGCGTCGATGGGGATGAAATGATGATGATAAGGACAACACAACACCCAGTCCCTGAGTGGAGAAAATTTCCGAACGAACCGGGAATCGAACCCGGGCCGTTAGGTATGACATTCCGTCGAGCTCACCACTCAGCTACCAGGTGCAGATAATGTTCATGTTTGCAAAAACACTTACCTGATGTTCTGTGTTCGCCCATAAAAGTGTGCAGGGAGGGAAAAGGAGGGCATGCTATGGTATCTGGTGCAAGTCAACAAAATGAACTATTACTGAGATGTCAAAGAAACAGAACTGCGTGCAGAATATAGTTCTTTTTGCATTAGATTGTCAGTGCATCACTTTCATTGTAGTTTACACATCTTCTCGTCTTTCCCAATGATGTGTCATTTAGCGTGTGATGACAAATAGAAATTTCAGAACACATAATTTTTTAGACATGTTCCATCATTGTGCAACACTATAAATATGATGAAGAGAATGGTCTCAAATGCGTAGACCCCGTAAAATGGATATTTTGTTTTAACATTTTTTATTAATGACAGCCTAACCTGTGTAACGTATAGGCCTACCTTTACAACAGTGGCGAATTTGCTTCTTTTCCCGCAATATTTCTCGCCAGTAACGTCAGTTTTTCAGGAGTAACCAAGCATATGACAATTGGAGTGTACGTCTTTGATCATCTGATTCATTTTACTTTTGAATTTCATTTTGAGGTTCTCAAAGTGTATAAGTCTAAACCACGCTTTGTGGCATACCAGTCGTTAGTTACTTAGTTTCATGTTCCGTGTATCACGTGCATGATAAATCATATAATGATCTATAACCTTTCATTTCATATTAACATCGATTTTTTTCGTAAATATGCCTCCATGCTGATCATTTATTAGTTTTTCTGTTTTTTAATTAGACAGACAGATATTAGTCAGAAATTCCTATCCATCACCATTCACAAATTGCAATAACAGTTAGTCTCCTGCGAAATAGGAGGAGTTATCAAAGAGAAAAGTTTTCAGTTTCGTTTCGACTTCTACTTTTGTCAGGCGCTTTTTATCACTGGATGAGTAATCGAAACCTTTGGTTGCTGCACTATGAACCCCTATTTGTGCTACAGATAATGTGGATTAGTGAATGTCATTTTTTTCTCATGGTATAGTAATTATGCACATCTCTGCTCCTGTTGAAGGTCAGTGGATTACTTACCATAGACTTCATGTGGCAGTAACTCTACTGTGAAGCTGATAGATTGTTACTCAGGCACTGAGCAGCAGGCAGACACAACGAACAGTGTTCACATAAGTTTTCGCCCAAAGTCTTGTTCAGAAATGAAGAAGCGCGCGCACACACACACACACACACACACACACACACACACAAACACAAACATACGCACACGCACGCACAACCGCTGTCTCTGACTACTATAGCCAAAGTCTTTTTTAAAATGATAAAAATGACACCAATGAACAATTATCAGCGGGAGGAATTTAAACCATGAGATGCTGCACCAACAATCAGCGCACACACGTGGCCGCCTGTTACGCGCGTACCGGGCCATTGACATTGGATGTCGGGGCGTTTGCAGTTTTGAAGGCGATGAAAAAGTAACAGCTCAAACATATTTCACATATACAAAACAAAATATTGCTTGAACGGCTGCACTTACGAATGAAATGTGATTCCTTTAACATTCAGATTACGTTAGGATCCATTAGTACACACGTGAACGACGCAAGCTAGCATTTTTGATGGAACAACTACGTCTTTACACAATCAAAGTACCAGATGCTGTCTGGGATACGACCACAGAAGTCGAGATATATTATCCCCAACTGCCAAACCTGGGCACGGTCACGTCAAAATGACATCACGGGGAAATATCAACGCGGTGAATCATGGAGATATAAATGCGGCGAACCTAGTGAATTGAGCTATATAAGAGGGCGGACGTCGACTTCCAGTTTCTGACATAATGACAACTCTCTTTTTTAACCTCAATTTTTCTGCTATCTGAATGCTTATGCTGACTACCAAAGATGCTTGTATTTCGCTTCTTGTTTAACCACAAAATGGCGGCCACGAAATATCAGCACAATGGTAAAGAAAGTAGTTTCTCACTCTTTACTCATATGAGCCTATTACTATGTACCAGATTTATGGAGACAAGTAAAATGAATATTTACAACACTAGTAAAAATGGTGATGGCTGCACTTAACTAGTTCCGCCTGATTTGAGAAATGAATCTAATTTATTTTTACTGATTTTCACTCAGTGATTCCACTGTAGTGCAGAAAAACCCACTCGTAGGCAGTATAAAACGATAAATAAGATATTATAATAGCCAAACCTTTAAGTATGTGTACTACATAAATCCACGTGTCCCAAACAATTTAGACTCCTCACGACCACAGTTAACATCGTAAGACTTTGTCACTACAGAAGATAGAAATTGAGAAAGAATTATTCAAGTTCTCAAAAAATAAAAACTGATATTAAAATATACGAAGACATTTCGGTATTCCTCAATCCAAACTAAAATATTTTTTTACATACTTTATACCTGAATCGACGGATTACCTAACACAATTCATGTTATCTTATAGAGTAATAGAGAAATGCGTTACAAATTAGATAACGTATTTCCATCAACACGGCATTAAATGTTAAGTTTTCGGGAAGTCATACCTACATGGTGTCTGTATTAACAGTAGAGATACGCATATGAAGTAACAGAAAACTGATTTCGGGAATACTGTTACAAATATTTGTCAGTTTCCTGCAGGACATAAACGGTGAGGACATAAAGCACACCGCATAACAGGGGCCTACAAAATTTTGTGTTGGCGTCTGCAGAAACAAAACCTCAAGGTATATTGTAAGATTCGTATACTGTGTGAAGTAACGAGCTATTCTGGTCGTGTGTGCATCTTTTGATGAATTATGGGACTCTTGAGGTGATGTGAAAGTCGTGCTTCACGTGTTTTCCCTGACTACTACACAGAGGGCAATTCGGACGATTGCAATCTCCAGGCAAACACAGATTCTAGACTCAACACCAGAGCTCTCTGAGCAGGTAGCATAAAGGTCGACGGTCTGACAAAACGCAGTCGCTGGCGTAGCAAAGTGACGCCTGAAAGTGACCCCGAAATTATCTGAAAGATTTCTGTTCATTTAATCGAAGCGTGCATCCTTCTGATGTCACCCTTGCATAGAAATCAAAGAAAATGTTTATATAGCTTAATAATGGCCCTTTACAGGTGTGCGATTGGCTGTTTACTTTTATTCGTGGCTTTCTCTATGGGAGTTTTTAGGAAGCAACAACTGTTATGTACTGTGGGAAGTACTTCTGCTCTCTAGCATATATTTTATTTATACAGAAAGAGTGTCAAAAAGTGTTCATAGTTCTCTGTTACACAATACTGTGTGTGAAATCTGTATTCACTAGAGGGAAGTGCAGATCGTATTTCCTACTGTTATTCTGTTCTATTCTGAATATTTAGTAAGGGGCTTCCAGTTCCAACATTCCTAGAAAACCTCCAGAAAACAAACAGATTTCTGTACAGTGAACATCATTTAACACAGTCACACCTGTAATGACTTTCTTTTGTGCCATGACTACTGTTCCTCCACGAACTATCTGCGAGTACCAGCCGGCAATGCACAAAATATGGTAAAAAGTTATAGTTTTCATTAAGATGCTTATTCAAAAATTTAGATCTTTCTACTCCGTTTATTAGTTTTTTATTGGAGCCCATAGTTAATAGAACGTGGGATATTTTATTTACATTTCATTTGGAACATTTTTGAGAATACAGAACTAGATGGGTTATTTTTCTCACTGAGTATAAAGCTAGCACAGTTGCGGAAAATCGTGTAATAAATTTAACAAATATATTATGAAGTATAGAGCTCACAACGCATGGCATGCTGCTCAGCAAATGTGGTTAAAATTCGAAATCGAATCCCTATACTCTACAAAACAAGAGATAAATTACCAGTTATACAAGAGACATCTGGTCAACAAGGCCGAAAGTCACACAAAAACTGCTGTACAAAGAATGGAAACAGTTCATAGAAGAAAAATTAGAAATTTCAAGAAACTTCAATCGCAACACAATAGCCCTACACACAATCAACAAAAACACACACAAATTTTACCGAAGATTTGTGAACCTTATAGAAACACAAATGAGCACTAAAGAAGGATAAATATTGGAGAAATGTTTACAATACAATCTAAATTCAGAAATAGATGAAGATTACGTAGAAACTCTATTTATAGAAGCTGAATGGTAGGGCCTATTGACGTAGGAAGTTGGAGGGGAAACAGCAGAGTCAGCATTGGATTGACCTGAGACCTAGTAACAAAAGAAATCCAATGTATAACAACCAAAATGAAAACACAAAATAAAATCAACACAAAAACAGAAGCTATAACAGTCAAAAACTTAGGAAGAACTTCAAAATCAAAATATCATCATTTAGAAAGCAGACAAGGCTATCACGGAACAATACATTGAAAAAACACAAGATTTCATCCCATAAAATAACATTACAAAATTAAAATCAGACCCGACAAACAGATTCCAGACAAAAGTAAAAACACTAAAAAAATTATAGACATCACAGATAAAAGAAAGCTCACACAAATTAATCCTGCTGCACCTCTCTTTTTAAGCCAACCAACGGCCCACAAACCAAATCTTCCTGTGAGACCAATACTGGATTTCAGAAAATTCCCTACTTACAAGTTTTCAGGATATATGCTAAAATTATTGTCTGAAAATTTCAAGTACAAGAAGACAGAACCATTAGAAACACTACACAGCTAATACAAGAAATAAAAGATATAAAAACGCCAGACACAGCAACACTCGTCTCATTTGATATACACTCCTGGAAATGGAAAAAAGAACACATTGACACCGGTGTGTCATACCCACCATACTTGCTCCGGACACTGCGAGAGGGCTCTACAAGCAATGATCACACGCACGGCACAGCGGACACACCAGGAACCGCGGTGTTGGCCGTCGAATGGCGCTAGCTGCGCAGCATTTGTGCACCGCCGCCGTCAGTGTCAGCCAGTTTGCCGTGGCATACGGAGCTCCGTCGCAGTCTTTAACACTGGTAGCATGCCGCGACAGCGTGGACGTGAACCGTATGTGCAGTTGACGGACTTTGAGCGAGGGCGTATAGTGGGCATGCGGGAGGCCGGGTGGACGTACCGCCGAATTGCTCAACACGTGGGGCGTGAGGTCTGAACAGTACATCGATGTTGTCGCCAGTGGTCGGCGGAAGGTGCACGTGCCCGTCGACCTGGGACCGGACCGCAGCGACGCACGGATGCACGCCAAGACCGTAGGATCCTACGCAGTGCCGTAGGGGACCGCACCGCCACTTCCCAGCAAATTAGGGACACTGTTGCTCCTGGGGTATCGGCGAGGACCATTCGCAACCGTCTCCATGAAGCTGGGCTATGGTCCCGCACACCGTTAGGCCGTCTTCCGCTCACGCCCCAACATCGTGCAGCCCGCCTCCAGTGGTGTCGCGACAGGCGTGAATGGAGGGTCGAATGGAGACGTGTCGTCTTCAGCGATGAGAGTCGCTTCTGCCTTGGTGCCAATGATGGTCGTATGCGTGTTTGGCGCCGTGCAGGTGAGCGCCACAATCAGGACTGCATACGACCGAGGCACACAGGGCCAACACCCGGCATCATGGTGTGGGGAGCGATCTCCTACACTGGCCGTACACCACTGGTGATCGTCGAGGGGACACTGAATAGTGCACGGTACATCCAAACCGTCATCGAACCCATAGTTCTACCATTCCTAGACCGGCAAGGGAACTTGCTGTTCCAACAGGACAATGCACGTCCGCATGTATCCCGTGCCGCCCAACGTGCTCTAGAAGGTGTAAGTCAACTACCCTGGCCAGCAAGATCTCCGGATCTGTCCCCCATTGAGCATGTTTGGGACTGGATGAAGCGTCGTCTCACGCGGTCTGCACGTCCAGCACGAACGCTGGTCCAACTGAGGCGCCAGGTGGAAATGGCATGGCAAGTCGTTCCACAGGACTACATCCAGCATCTCTACGATCGTCTCCGTGGGAGAATAGCAGCCTGCATTGCTGCGAAAGGTGGATATACACTGTACTAGTGCCGACATTGTGCATGCTCTGTTGCCTGTGTCTATGTGCCTGTGGTTCTGTCAGTGTGATCATGTGATGTATCTGACCCCAGTAATGTGTCAATAAAGTTTCCCCTTCCTGGGACAATGAATTCACGGTGTTCTTATTTCAATTTCCAGGAGTGTAGAAAGCATGTACTCCAACATACCAGTACCAGAAAGAATAGAAATAATAGATGAGAACCTGAAAACACATATTCAACTCTATGATGAACAGATTAAGGCAATTCTCGCCTTAGTAAAGCTCATAACAGAACAAATTAACTTCCAATTCAATAATGAGGCGCCTTGTCATGCTTCGCACTGCGCCCCCACCCCCCAACCCCGTCATAGTTTCGAGTCCTCCCTCGGGCATGGGTGTGTGTGTGTGTGTCTTGTCCGTAGTGTAAGTTACTATAGGATAGATTAAGTAGTGTGTAAGCATAGGGACCGATTACCTCAGCACTTTGGTCCCATATGACCTTAGCACAGATTTCAAAAAAATAATATATTTTAGTTACAAGATGAAAGATTACCAAAGTATTACCAATGAGGACCTGAGTGTCAGTAGCCTTAGCAGATATTTTTATAAATCACATTGAATGTTCAAGTGTATGGATGACATCCTCTGCTTAATAGATTAATCTCAAACAAAAATTGATTTGACAAACTGGCTATTGGGTTCTGTCTCAGGTTCTTCGGCCGACGTTCATCTACTGATTTTACTGACGTTTCGCCAGCACGAGTGGTTGGCATTGTCAAAGCTTCACCTTCCATTGCCGGCAATGGCCACGAAAGCCTTAACTGGCAACAAGGTACATAAAAATATAAAATTCACACTGTAAAGAGAATGGAATAACCAAATTATCTTTCTGGACATAACAATCAAAAAGAAAACAATAGACATTACTGTACACCCACAACAACTTGTAACCTCCCCCCTCACTTATCGACCTTAATGACAGTGAAAAATTAAACCGCGTGTACCTAATGGAAATTTGGGAAAAGCAATCGTCACCGAAGTTAATCTGTCGGTAAAGAGGGAGGAAGGGATACATCTTAATGAAAGGAAAAATGCAAATGAAACTGGTGGAAATTAATTTTGAAAAGGAATAAAGTTAATAAAGAAAGTAAATGTGCGGCCGTTACGTTAACAATCAACTAGCGGTAATTAGATATTTGAGATTTGGAGGAAATCACGGTCGCCAGTCCTAAGGACAATTACTATAGTAACTGAAAAAGTAAGGTTATTACACATATAATTAGCACTAGAAGCGTGGCAACTGAAGGTTGACACGTGTAGTGTGAAAACTGAAAGTTTGTCAGAAGTAATAAGTTTCGCTACACTTAATTTAGCAAAAGAATTAATGAAAACGGAAAATCGAAAGTTAATTTAGTGACTGAAGTAAATAGTGAGCTTTCTTTCTGAAGCACATCGAAATACAGTTAGTCTTGGACTACCTCAACAATCATTTCTAAAGCTACTTGAATCTACGCAATTTAGAAAGAAGAGATTTAACTTTGAACTTGAATTAAACGATTCTGAACAATTAACAATAGTAAAATTTAGTACGTACCAAGCTGAGCTGCAGTCACAGGTAAGCTAAAATACGGTAACAAAACTCGCACTCTTAATTTGTGCTTGTGTAATCTAACTATTGTAGCCAGCTAATGCTTGAATTGAACTTTGAAATTAAAGCAGTGAAATGGAATTATGCTGGCGTTTGAATTTCAACGACACTCGGGTTCAATTCGGAAAAGGAAGGGACCCTGCTTGGCAATGCAATTGGGACAATGAGCAACAAAGGTTCATGCTAAGTTGCTGTAATTTTGCGAGGCAAATGGAACAATTTGAAAAGCTGAGGTCTGCCATACAGTTCTGAAACTTTACGTGCTTTTAGTCTTCCTAGTTGGTTGATTGAAGGTTTGAAGCCGTCGATCGAGGAGGTGGCGACAGTCACTCATTGTCGGCCGTCGCTGTTGCAGAAGCTGGATGTTGGCGCGCCTTCTTCTCGACACGGTCACCAGGCGAAACGGGCTCTTGCTGTGCGCCAGCTAATGCTTCCCGTCCGCGACACCATGTCAGAAACTATCATCGCGAGTCGAGCGCAATTACATGCTGCCAAACCCCGAAAGCGCGGCAACTCCCGGGAGCGTCACACAACACACCTCCACTCGCTACTCCCGCCAGACCCCGACTGTTCTGCCCGCGCTCCACGCGGCAGAGTTAACACTACCAAAGATCCTACACACTTTGATTCGTCACACGACCTATCGACGTAATCGTTCGATAGCAGTTTTCCCTAGGCAAGACCCAGCGTAAAAATACAAATAATATTTACGAAACAAACCAATTATACATCGACATGAGTGCATAAATATATATATACAAACAGTAAAACAATTACAATATATAAAGAGACAGAAATGTCATATCTTGAGGTAACAAAACAAGGAAAAAAAATAATAGTACAATAGATGGAAATAGGAGGATATGCATTTCCGGCGTTACACGTGCCCCACATTGTCTGAGGATGTTCGTGTAACGTAAACAGACTCAGAAAATGTCCCAAAAAAGAAACAGCGGAAATGCATATGCTCAAAACATCAACAAAATTTAGCATTCGTCTAATTAATCATAAATCAATTTTTAGACCATAATAATTGAGTGGGGACACTCCTAATCTTATTCCACTCTGTCATCTTGCACAAAATAAAACAGGTTGACAACATATTAAAATTCATAGAAGATATAGAAAATGGTTTAGCTATTCCAAAATCATTAAAATTCGTAACACTATGAGAAATGGAATACTATTTGCAAAATTAATCAGAGTACATGGTCATAAAAACAGGTAGATCAAAATACGCAAGTTAATAATTAATTACATAGAATACACATTTTTACATAACCTTTTCATAATTAATATCTCGTCATGAGATTCCACTTAACGCTAAACAAGAAAATAATATTCAGTAGATCGAAAAAAACATAAATATTGACAGCAGAATTCTTTCACATCAGCTGTCCGGGAAGAAAAACTATTCCGCCTTTCGTACTCGCAAGTACAAAGAATGCCGACAGCGGCACAAGAGCCAACAGCGGCACAAGAGCCGACAGCGGCTCGCCTCGCCAGTATTGTTGCGCCCGCGTGTGCGGCACGCTTGATCTCACTCGCCCTTGTGACGGCGTTTCCAGAACGTCCGTTTCACTGAATTCTTTAGGAAAAACTCACTCCCGAGTAATCTCAAGGAGTCCCTTAATACTATCACAGTGGATAACTCAACACTGTCCATCATCACACGCATGTACTAGCCTGAAACTTAAAACAGCGTCTAAGTACATCGGCAATGACTAGTAAAACACATATTCATGAAATCTTACAGCTAGTTACAAAATCATATTTACGTTGCTTAATCTACTGTGACTCAGCTGAAAACTTAAATTAGCAGCTTGGATTTTTCAATTGATAAATAATCACTCTCTCTTAAATCATTTAGTCAAAATTAATTACTTATTAATTACAACTTCTTTAATGTCCTCTTGGTCAGTCAAAAGCATGGCAATCTAGCAAACCTTAAATCTTACACTCTATATTTACATATTGTACAAATTACCCATTGTGTGGTATTAATCGATCCTAGGTTGGTACAATTTCAAATCTATTATATTTCGTATACCTAATAGCTTTCCAGAGCTTGGATACTCTAAGCAATAAGCATTTGTGTGAGGTATACCAATGACTTTATATGGTCCATTATAAACAAACTTAAATTTAGAGATTTCATTGTCTATCTCGCTCGATTTCTCATGAGCTTTTACAAGTACTAAGTCTCCGATCGCAAACTTAGCAAAACGCGCTTTAGCGTCATGACGACGTATGCGAGTATCGGCTTTAAGCTTCATTACTTCTCGCAAACGATCTTTTTTCACACCAATACTAATGTCAATCCGTGGAGGGAATTTGATTCTCTCTTCCACTAAACTTTTACTTCTGTCATCCAACAGGATTTCCTCTGGAGAAAATCCCGTCGATTCATGTCTCAAGGTGTTCATAATTCTCTCAAATACTGCTACATATTTGCCCCATGCCCTATGGTTGTGATGGCAATAGGTACGGCACAGTCGGCCTAGCTCGCGCATATACCTCTCAGCGGGATTCCCAGCCGGACAATAAGCTGAAATATGGATCACCTCGACCCCATTACTTTCCAAGCCTTCATTCCACAACTTAGAAGTAAATTGTGCCCCATTGTCTGATAGAATCGCCTTGGGCTTACCAATATGAACAAAATAATCGTTCACAAGCTTGCTATAGACTGCTTTGGCTGTAGCTTTCCTAATCGGGTATAGTTTGATGAACTTGGAAAAAGCTTCTAGCACTACTAAAATATAAGCAAAGTTTCCTGATGACTTGGGCAAAGGTCCGTACAAGTCCACGCACAGTAACTCAAAGGTGTCGTTAGGCCTTATACTTTGCATAGGACCACGACTCGTACAGTTGGTAACCTTCACCTTCTGACATAAATCGCAAGTTTTCACTCTGTCAGTAACTCGTTTTAACATGTTGTTGAAATGCACTACTTCACTCAGCTTTTCCGTACATTTCTTTGGTCCACAGTGACCATACGCCAAATGGTAGTAGTCTATTATTTCCGTGACGTATTTGCTGGGCCAGCATACCCGCCAAATATTACTATCTTCACCCTTACGTATGTACAAGATATGATCGTATATCTTGTAATACTTACTTAATTTCTCTCCTTCTGGACTCTTTTCATCATATCGGGTTTTCACCATATTTAAACAACCATCCTCGTTCTGATGACGACGTAGATTCTTACAAATGTTCATTATTAATTTACGTCCCTCAACTTCTTTAAAATAGTACAATTTGACCACTCCATCTGCCTCATCTTTCAATAGCCCTTGATTAGACTCGGGCAACCGCGACAGCGCATCCGCTACGCAATTGTCGGTCCCTTTTACGTAACAGATGTCATAGTTAAATTGCTGTAAATACAGCGACCACCTAGTCAGTCTTTCGTGAAGTAGTTTACAATCCTTCAGATAAGTGAGCGCCTTATGGTCCGTATGAATAATCACCTTACGGTCCCATAGGTAACCCTTGAACTTCTTGAATCCCCACACGATAGCGAGACACTCTTTCTCAGAAATCGTGTAGTTTCGCTCACTTTTTGATAAAGTTCGACTCGCGAACGCTATCGTCCGGTGTTCCTTATCCTCTCCTTTACCAACTTCTTGGAACACTTCTACCCCCACCCCGTAATTCGACGAATCCGTTCCCAGATGGAAGGGTAGCGATAAATCAGGATGAAATAGTATGTTAGATCTTAACAACTCGTCTTTTAATCTCTCGAAAGCGGTCTGACACCCGTCAGTCCACACAAACGGAACATTTTTGCGCAAGAGGTTATTCAAATTTTCATCATTAAACACTTGTCCTTTTACAAATTTACGGTAAAATCCTGTGAGCCCTAGAAAACTTTTTAACTGTTTCCTAGACTTGGGTGGAGGACAATTCCTTATTGCCTCTAGTTTCTCTGGGTCTTTCGTAATACCAGCAGTGGTAATTACATGCCCTAAAAATTTCAGTTCCTGCTTCACAAATTCGCATTTCTTTAGCTTTAGAGTCATTCCGCCACGGCGCAATGCTCTAAAAACTTCATCTAACAGGTCACAATGGTCATGCCAAGTGGCATTGGCCAACAATAGGTCGTCAACATATACAGTTAATCTTGAACTCAAAGCCGGTCCTAGCACTTTATCTAGGGCCCTGATGAACACGGACACAGATATATTAAGTCCAAACGGCAGTACTCTATACTGATAACACCTGCCCGCAAACAAGAAGGCGGTGTATGGCCTAGATTCTTCTTCGAGTTCTATTTGCCAGTAACTAGCTGTCAGATCGAGGCTAGTCATGAACTTAACGTCATGAAAACGTTGCAAAATCTCCTCCATACTCTCTGGTCTGTCTGTTTCACGTTGAACGACCCTATTCAACGTGCGTGCGTCAATCACAATACGCACACTACCATCCCGTTTTGCTACAATGACCAAACCGTTATTGTATGGACTTGTACTTCTTTCAATCACTCCCCATTCGATCATCTTATCTATCTCCCGTTGCACTGCTTCCTTTTTGGACAGCGGTATAGCATACGGTCTCACGAAGAATGGTTCGTGCGGAATTACATGCAACTTGCATTTATATCCTTCCACAAGACCCGGTTTGTCTGAAAACACACTCTTATTCCTCATTATTACTTCATACAGGCCTCGTCTTTGTTCGTGTGTTACGTTTGACACACTGTCTACAATACTTTCCAATTCACTTTCTACACTATTGTCAATGCCGAGATTCCTCACATTACAGTAGTTCAAATTCATACCTACGTCAATACCATTCGGCCAGTTAACAATGTGTATAGGCTGGTATTGCCTATGCACACCGTCTCCTGCCTCGTCAAAACTAACTACTATTGTTTTATCTTGGGACGTACATGTCAACGTTTTGCTTTCGCAGTTAATCACTGCACGGTACTTTAACAGCTAATCTAACCCGATAATTACTTCCGTAGTTAAGTCTGGCACGACGACAAACTCTTGTTCAAATCGTGCCCCACATATCTCGAAGTTGACAAAAATCTGTTTTGTGACCGGTTTACTGGCCTTCCCAGTAGCACCGATAATTTTCACTCCTGTTACTGGCATAACTACGATGCCAGGTCTGTCTTTCAGTAACTCAAATATTTTCCCAGATACAGCACTCAATTCTGCACCGGTGTCAATCAACACGTTTAGTTGTAGGTAGTGCATATTAACAGACACTACTATCTGTCTACACTTGTCCTCGATTGTTTCTTTATTTTCCCACAGTAAATCCTCGTCTATATCCAGGTCATTCCAGAAAAAACCATCCGGCTTTGATCCCAAATCCGGTTTATCTGGCGGCTTTTTCAGCGTCTGTTCACATACAGTTTTAATTTCAACACGTTTGTCCTGAGGCTTAGTCTGTAGCGTCGCCTCCAATACCGAAACCTTTTCCTGTAACTCGTCAACTAGTGAGTGTTGCTTTGCTATCAATTCACTAATTGTCACCTTCGTTGATTCCTCTTTAATCAGATTGATCTCATCTGCCAATCTACCTGGAGACATGTGCCCAGTAGTATCTGCAATTACTTCCTCTAGATCTGCGCAACCCACACTGTTATCTTCTGACCGTATAATGTCAGCTCTAACCTCATACACGCTGTAATCTACGTGCTTTTCTACCAATCGTGTCCGGCTATCACGAAAATTTTCGTAATCTTTCTCCTTAATACTCTCGCAATGTTTAAACTGGATGTTCGCGTCGGATGGGTCGGCTACTTCTACCACTACAACTTTCGGTAAAGTCTGCCGGTTAGGGCCAGAACTTTCCGTTACTACTTCAACATTCAACTCCTGCGGGACGAAACACGACGCATCTTGCTCGTGCTCCCCCTTAACATCAACTATTTCTAGTAAAGTCTGCCGGTTAGGGCCAGAACTTTCCATCACTTCACAAATACTATCTTCCTGTGGGACGAGACGCGGCAAATTCTGCCCGCGCTCTCCATAAATGCTTCTCCCGTACAGGCCCCTATAATCTCTTAGTTCGTCGTATAAGCGACCGAACTGCCTTAACCAGACCTCATCCCTCTCTGCATCCCCTCGCTCAATGACGGACGTGTTATCCGACATCTGATCTTCTCTCAACAATTGCGAATCATTCTTAAACTCAATCTCCAGTTCCGCTGCGGGTATTACAGCTGCCACTTTATAATCGATTTCCGGAACACTACTTAAATTGTTCTCACTGACAGTGAATGTACTACCTACTGCCGTGTATACTGCTGATCTACTACTTGTGGGCGCACTCCTTTCTCTTAACACTGGCACACTCTCCCGCCGTTGATTATTCCATACGGAATTTTCATAACGACGACACCTGGGTTTTCTCCTGTTATTGGGCCGCCAAAATTTCTCCACGCCCGGTCGGCCCCTCACCGGCGCGGCTAATGGTTTCCCTGTTTCGTCCCAGCAGATACGGTGCCCGGATGCTGCTGAGGCGGCTGATCACCCCCTCTGGCGTTATTACTATTGCGCGAAGCCCGTATCACGCTAGTATGATACTGGTTTCCGTTATTCCTGTTATTATTTGCATTGTACCGATTGTTATTACGGTCCGAACCATTATTGTTATTGCTGCGGTATGCATTATTCCCATGGTTATCGTTGTTATGGTTGGGATGGTACCCGTTGTTGTTACCACGGCCTCTACCACTGTCGCGATTATTGCGCCAATTGTCCTCGTCCTCAACTCTTTCCAGGAAATCATTGATTGTCCTGTAATTGCTTCCTACGTAGCGTTTTGTATCATCTGGAAGCTTCTTGTAGAGTTCCCAGACTATTTCGGATTCCGTGCGGCGATCACGCAAATATTCCAACTTGCGGATCCAGCCCTCACAAAACTCCTTCATCGAGCCGCGCGAATTCGCATCGAAAGGCCTCGATACGACAAATTCGCGCCAGACACTTTGCTGTTTTTGCTCTGACCAGTATTCAGCCAGAAACAAATTTTTAAACTCGTCAAAAGTCAGGTTCGTAATGTCGAGGTTTAGGCCCCAACGCTTGGCATCACCAGCCAACACATCAATAACCGCATTAATTTTTCTCTCATTAGTCCATGATCTGGGTAAAACTCCTTCACAATTTTTAATGAAATCCGTCGGGTGTATACTGCCTTTTTTCAAGGGGTCGAACCGCTCCTCTTTCGTCAACAACTCCGAACTATGTGCACAGATTGGCACATAGCTCTGTTTTTCGTCAAGTTTCCTTTCTAATTCCGACACCCTCGTAATCACTTGGCAAGTGGTTGTCGCAAGCGTTTCCACTTCCCTCTTTTTCTCTTCGCAGGTGTTAGCCTGCTTCGTCACTTTGGTATCTACTTCGGATACTAAAGCCTTTAAAGTTTCCACCTTCTGTTGATCCTGTTTTCTCACTAATTGAATTTGTTCCGTCACCTTATTCTCGATGATCGGAGCAACTGCGTCTCCTACACTTTTTTCGATTCTGCTAATTTCGGAATCAAAACGAGTATTTATGCTCGCAATTTCCGCCTGAACGCCTATCATTTCCTGTTTAAGGTTACCGATTTCGGTATTAATCACGACAATATCGTCTTTGATTTTATCAACTTTTGTGTTAACAACTTCAACATTGTTGTTAACAACATCAATAGCTTTGTTCTGATTGTCTAGCATTCGTTCAATTTTTTCAGACTGAGCTACTTGCTTGGCAGCCTGAGCTGCTTGCTCGGCAGCCTGAGCTTCTTGCTTGGCAGCCTGATCTTTAATTTCTGCCGATTGACTCTTGATTACGTTAATCAAAACATTCAATAAATCAGTTAAATTCCCGGAAACCACCGGTTTTACTGCCGTAGCGGCTTCCTCTTTCATTGTCCCCCCGTATTCGTCATCAAGGGATTCAGATTTGATTTTGACTTCCGATTCCGAAACATTTTCTAAAGTCTGGAATTCCATTTCTGCTCTTTGTTGCGTTTCGGCGGTCGCATCTTTCATGCTAGCCGCCTGCCCCGGAACAATGGGTACCGCTGTGCGCGTTTCCCACTGTTCGACCGATTGTTCCGTATCTAAGTCTACCAAATTTTGGTAATTGTTGCCTTCACTCATTTTAATAATTTTCAATATAAATGCAAAATCTCAACTCTAATTAGGATTCCTCACACGAATATTCTCGCTGACGTATCGACCATTTCGTAACCAGTACTTTGTTACGAGATTTGCACAATGCAAAATTCGTGTCCAGAACAACCTCAAATTTGAAGATTGTCCTGTCACCAGGTCGCCACGTGTAACCTCCCCCCTCACTTATCGACCTTAATGACAGTGAAAAATTAAACCGCGTGTACCTAATGGAAATTTGGGAAAAGCAATCGTCACCGAAGTTAATCTATCGGTAAAGAGGGAGGAAGGGATACATCTTAATGAAAGGAAAAATGCAAATGAAACTGGTGGAAATTAATTTTGAAAAGGAATAAAGTTAATAAAGAAAGTAAATGTGCGGCCGTTACGTTAACAATCAACTAGCGGTAATTAGATATTTGAGATTTGGAGGAAATCACGGTCGCCAGTCCTAAGGACAATTACTATAGTAACTGAAAAAGTAAGGTTATTACACATATAATTAGCACTAGAAGCGTGGCAACTGAAGGTTGACACGTGTAGTGTGAAAACTGAAAGTTTGTCAGAAGTAATAAGTTTCGCTACACTTAATTTAGCAAAAGAATTAATGAAAACGGAAAATCGAAAGTTAATTTAGTGACTGAAGTAAATAGTGAGCTTTCTTTCTGAAGCACATCGAAATACAGTTAGTCTTGGACTACCTCAACAATCATTTCTAAAGCTACTTGAATCTACGCAATTTAGAAAGAAGAGATTTAACTTTGAACTTGAATTAAACGATTCTGAACAATTAACAATAGTAAAATTTAGTACGTACCAAGCTGAGCTGCAGTCACAGGTAAGCTAAAATACGGTAACAAAACTCGCACTCTTAATTTGTGCTTGTGTAATCTAACTATTGTAGCCAGCTAATGCTTGAATTGAACTTTGAAATTAAAGCAGTGAAATGGAATTATGCTGGCGTTTGAATTTCAACGACACTCGGGTTCAATTCGGAAAAGGAAGGGACCCTGCTTGGCAATGCAATTGGGACAATGAGCAACAAAGGTTCATGCTAAGTTGCTGTAATTTTGCGAGGCAAATGGAACAATTTGAAAAGCTGAGGTCTGCCATACAGTTCTGAAACTTTACGTGCTTTTAGTCTTCCTAGTTGGTTGATTGAAGGTTTGAAGCCGTCGATCGAGGAGGTGGCGACAGTCACTCATTGTCGGCCGTCGCTGTTGCAGAAGCTGGATGTTGGCGCGCCTTCTTCTCGACACGGTCACCAGGCGAAACGGGCTCTTGCTGTGCGCCAGCTAATGCTTCCCGTCCGCGACACCATGTCAGAAACTATCATCGCGAGTCGAGCGCAATTACATGCTGCCAAACCCCGAAAGCGCGGCAACTCCCGGGAGCGTCACACAACACACCTCCACTCGCTACTCCCGCCAGACCCCGACTGTTCTGCCCGCGCTCCACGCGGCAGAGTTAACACTACCAAAGATCCTACACACTTTGATTCGTCACACGACCTATCGACGTAATCGTTCGATAGCAGTTTTCCCTAGGCAAGACCCAGCGTAAAAATACAAATAATATTTACGAAACAAACCAATTATACATCGACATGAGTGCATAAATATATATATACAAACAGTAAAACAATTACAATATATAAAGAGACAGAAATGTCATATCTTGAGGTAACAAAACAAGGAAAAAAAATAATAGTACAATAGATGGAAATAGGAGGATATGCATTTCCGGCGTTACAAACTGACATTATCATTTCCCAACCCTAAAAACACTCACACTCACAAAAGCAAGCAGCACTTCGACACATGCTCCATAGACTCAACACAGTCCTACTCAACAAAGAAAACTACCAAAAAGAACTGGATTTAATGATGCAGATAGCCCAAAACAATGGGTACAATAGTAACACAGTGAAAAACCTAAAGAACAAAATTAAAAGTAAAATAAAAGCTGAAAGTATAAATCATTGACAACATCACCAACAGAACCAAACACAATCACAATCACTGAGTACCATAACAGCTACACAAAATAATGAGAAGAACATAAGACAAAACACAACATAGTACACAGTGACATACAAACACAAACTCACACGTCAAATCACCAACTTTTTCAAATGACAGGAAATAAATGTATCATACACAACAGAGCACTCTATCCAAAACTACGCTCCCAAACTGTCAAATACAGATATATATGCCAGAAAGCAGGTATAAGTCAATTACAGTGTAACACTTGTGATGGCAGATATACAGGACAAACAGGTAGAACATTTCATGTGTGGTACAGAGAACACATGAAAGCCTGGAAGTATGGGACAAACCGCTCCACATCTGCAGAAAACCTACCAGAACACAGTCACAAACCAACCACTAGAGAATGAAACACGAAAATAATTACAATCAACAATAAAAAAACACCTCCTAACACTGCAAGAAAGGAACCAAATACAGAAAAATAAAGCAGGAAAGAATATCCTGTTGAATGATCAAGTAACATATAGCAAAGAATTCATTGTTTATACTAATAGATAAAATAATAGAGTAACGCTACAACAGGGGATTATTATGTTAATAATGCGTCCTAGCCCCCTTTCCACTCACATGTCCATGAACTGCTCCACAAGACGTTTAAACCGAAACCAAAAAAACAAAGATTCATTCATGTATAAACCCTCTCTCTCCTCCAACCCCCCCCCCCCCCCCCCCAACAGAGATGCCGACTAAAAACAGGAGGAACTGTAAGTAATCACTTATTTACATAAAAAGCGAGGAGTGAACTGTTCTATAATCTACGAATAATACATATGAAAACAAAACTGTATCACTATAGATTCCACTGATGATGCCTTAAGGTAAAACAGGCGAAATGCTCTGGGAAGATAAAACACAGAAACACAGTGCAGCAAGGGAAGCGTTTTTATTTACAAAACAAGTAATTATCAATTATTTTATTTCATTGTCTGCATAATATCTTTTGTATCATCTGTGAAAAACCCGAATTTGGCCACCTAAAATAGATACAATGGTAGGTCGAGAGTATACAGCAGTAACAGTAATGGGCCGGAATAGAACCATAAGGAACGCCCATTGTGATTTCTCTTTATGCGAATTGTGTGCCAGCACTTTTTACACAAATAAAGCTTCCTACATCCTGCTTCTTAAACGAGGCATGCAGTGCGGCGATGGAACAATAGTCGCGAAAGATGCCAAGTCATCATATACAACCATTTTAAAATGTAATCATGTGCTTAATGAACAAGAGGCACCTTCTATTGATTCAATTACCTTTGCTGCTGCTCGGTCTCTGGTCATCTCAGCAACAGTTCTTTCATTTATATGTTGCTTTTTTCGAATGCTTAACCAGAGCCAATTGTCACTATGTTCACACATCAAAAAAAGCTTGGCATCCCCTCGGTTTCGAGAGTTCCGGAACATGTACAGAAAATTGAAATAGAGATCAACACAAACAATAAACATCATTTCCGCCCTTTTTATAGCTCATGGAAACCACACTTTGTATATTGTACCACCTTGCAGCGAGACCCTCAGAGGTGGTGGTCCAGATTGCTACACATATCGGTACCTCTAACCCACAGCAGCACGTCCCCTTGCACTGATGAATGCCAGTATTCGTTGTGGCATACCATCCACAAGTTCATCAAGGCACTGTTGGTCAAGACTGTCCCACTCCTCACCGGCGATTCGGCGTAGATCCCTCAGAGTGGTTGGTGGGTCACGTCGTCCGTAAACAGCTATTTTCAACCTATCCCAGGAGTGTGCGATAGGGTTCATGTCTGGAGAACATGCTGACCACTCTAGCCAAGCGATGTCGTTTTTCTGGAGGAAGTCATTCACAAGATTTGCACGATGGTGGCGCAAATTGTCATCCATTAAGACGAATGCCTCGCCAATATGCTGCCGATACGGTTACACTATCGGTCGGAGGATGGCATTCACGTATTGTACAGCCATCACGGCGCCTTCCATGACCACCAGCGGCGGACGTCGGTCCCACATAATGCCACCCCAAAACATCAGAAAACCTCCACTTCGTTGCACTCGCTAGACTGTGTGTCAGCCTGACCAGGTTGGCTCCAAACAAGTCTCCGACGATTGTCTGGTTGAAGGCAGAGAACGTGCTGCCAATCCAGGGCGGTCCATTCAGCATGTTTTTGGGACCACCTGTACCGCGCTGTGTCGGGGTTGCAAATATGGACCTCTCCATGGACGTCAGGAGTGAAGTTGCGCATCATACAGTCTGTTGCGCACGGTTTGAGTCGCAACACGACGTCCTGTGGCTACACGAAAAGCATTATTCAACATGGTGGCGTTGCAGTCAGGGTTCCTCCGAGCCATAATCCCTAGGTAGCGGTCATCCACTGCAGAAGTAGCACTTCGGCGGCCTGAGCGAGGCATGTCGGTGACAGTTCCTATCTCTCTGTATCTCCTTCACGTCCGAACTACATCGCTTTGGTTCACTCATGCCCAGACACTTCCCTGGTTGAGAGCCCTCCCTGGCACAAAGTAACAATGCGAACGCGATCGAACCGCATTATTGAACGTCTAGGCATGGTTGAATGACTGGAACTGATCGGCTGTCGGACACCCTCTGTCTAGTAGGCGCTGCTCATGCATGGTTGTTTACATCTGAGTCTGTGGTACAATATCCACAGTCAACGTCTATCCTGGGGTGATGCAAAACTTTTTTTGATGTGTGTATTTGATGTCAGTATTCTGGTAAGGCGAGTGCTGTTTCCTGACTTGCGGCGAGCCCGTTCTAAAACCTCGGTGATGTAAAAGCAAAGAACGATAAAAACAGATTATGTTCAAGACGTCAAATCAAACATCGTTCGGCCGTCTAATTTTCGAACCGTTTTTTGTTTGGCTACGAGTTTCGGGGAGGTAATACCCTTTCTTCAGACCCCCTGAGTGGTTTGTAGGAAGTTTCCAACCTCGGTTCCGCTCAACAAAGGGCCGGCATTCAAATACTGGTATCTGCAGACTCCTGTTTGATACAAAGGTCACTTCAACCATCATCTTTTTACGCGTCGGTCAGAGGGGCCTTTAGATGGCGTAGTAAATCGCTGAAAGTGATAGCCAAATAAGATAACAGTTTGGGAATCAGACTGCTGAAAGGTTTTTGATTTGACGTCCGGCATCCATCTCTGAAATGAAGGACATACGGAGTTATTATGTTTGTCTTAAGAACGAAGTCATTTTATATGAATAGCAAAGTTGAGTCCTGGTTATGTTCATTATCTGCGAACTTGAATACTATTCACTTTAACCGGTGCCGAGCCCAATATTAATGGCAGTTATTCCTGTGGTTGACCATACTGTCATCTGCATGCCACAACGTGACTTCGCCTGCCCACCGAGCAGGCAGCTTTGCCGAAGGAACTCGATGGCAGTGTCACAGCCACAGCCGCAGCTAGAGGCGAGGGTTAGGAAGTCCTTGACCGGGGACGCGTATCAACAGTGACGTCACCCCGCCAGCGCCGCCGAGTGTGAGCCGAGCTTGCGTAACACAGAGCCAGTGAGGCACCTGTATTTGGCGAGTTGCCCACAGGGAGCCCCCTCGTAACCGCTGGCCTAGACGTTTCGCGTTTGATGCAATCACCGGTTATTCGGCATTTCCGCAAAAAACTGTGACCACATGGCCAGTTTGTTTTGTAAATGATTGTTTGGCCGCCGTTGAAAATGTCTTTCGTCAGTGTGCTATGTTTACGACTGGACCAGTGTCGCTTCCGCATCTCATAATATTTGACTTCACCGCAGGAGCGGATTAATTAACTTTTGTGCGGGGGGGGGGGGGGGGCAGTTGCCCCTAGAAGAAGAGAAAGAAAGACCCAAGCCCCAAGCGCCCCCACCCCCCCCCCCGCCGTCGGAGGTTCGGAGTCATCCCTCGGGCATGGGTGTGTGTGTTGTCCTTAGCATAAGTGAGTTTAAGTCAGATTAATTAGTGTATAAGCCTAGGGACTATAACCTCAGTAGTTTAGCCCCAAGGGTCTTCTCCTTGACAGTTAACGAAAAATACCTTCAAAAACTGCTGTCTTAAGCTTTCTTACACTTGAAAATATCAGTCAATTGCGAAAAAGGTGTTTTATTATATACAAAAGCTATTAAATTTCTTGAATGCGTATCATTCACAACCATTTTCTGAGTATCTTCTTTTGTATCATTCTTAACATTAAGCAACAAACTGATAAGTCTGTTGTTAACACAGAGTTGGAACCAAATTAAAAACAAATAAACTGAAATTAGAATAAAATACTTTTCAAACTGAAGTTCTTAAGTTGTTGACAGTTACATTTTTGTCAGTTTACTATATACACTCCTGGAAATTGAAATAAGAACAGCGTGAATTCATTGTCCCAGGAAGGGGAAACTTTATTGACACATTCCTGGGGTCAGATACATCACATGATCACACTGACAGAACCACAGGCACATAGACACAGGCAACAGAGCATGCACAATGTCGGCACTAGTACAGTGTATATCCACCTTTCGCAGCAATGCAGGCTGCTATTCTCCCATGGAGACGATCGTAGAGATGCTGGATGTAGTCCTGTGGAACGGCTTGCCATGCCATTTCCACCTGGCGCCTCAGTTGGACCAGTGTTCGTGCTGGACGTGCAGACCGCGTGAGACGACGCTTCATCCAGTCCCAAACATGCTCAATGGGGGACAGATCCGGAGATCTTGCTGGCCAGGGTAGTTGACTTACACCTTCTAGAGCACGTTGGGTGGCACGGGATACATGCGGACGTGCATTGTCCTCTTGGAACAGCAAGTTCCCTTGCCAGTCTAGGAATGGTAGAACGATGGCTTCGATGACGGTTTGGATGTACCGTGCACTATTCAGTGTCCCCTCGACGATCACCAGTGGTGTACGGCCAGTGTAGGAGATCGCTCCCCACACCATGATGCCGGGTGTTGGCCCTGTGTGCCTCGGTCGTATGCAGTCCTGATTGTGGCGCTCACCTGCACGGCGCCAAACACGCATACGACCATCATTGGCACCAAGGCAGAAGCGACTCTCATCGCTGAAGACGACACGTCTCCATTCGTCCCTCCATTCACGCCTGTCGCGACACCACTGGAGGCGGGCTGCACGATGTTGGGGCGTGAGCGGAAGACGGCCTAACGGTGTGCGGGACCGTAGCCCAGCTTCATGGAGACGGTTGCGAATGGTCCTCGCCGATACCCCAGGAGCAACAGTGTCCCTAATTTGCTGGGAAGTGGCGGTGCGGTCCCCTACGGCACTGCGTAGGATCCTACGGTCTTGGCGTGCACCCGTGCGTCGCTGCGGTCCGGTCCCAGGTCGACGGCCACGTACACCTTCCGCCGACCACTGGCGACAACATCGATGTACTGTGGAGACCTCACGCCCCACGTGTTGAGCAATTCGGCGGTACGTCCACCCAGCCTCCCGCATGCCCACTATACGCCCTCGCTCAAAGTCCGTCAACTGCACATACGGTTCACGTCCACGCTGTCGTGGCATGCTACCAGTGTTAAAGACTGCTATGGAGCTCCGTATGCCACGGCAAACTGGCTGACACTGATGGGGGCGGTGCACAAATGCTGCGCAGCTAGCGCCATTCGACAGCCAACACCGCGGTTCCTGGTGTGTCCGCTGTGCCGTGCGTGTGATCATTGCTTGTACAGCCCTCTCGCAGTGTCCGGGGCAAGTATGGTGGGTCTGACACACCGGTGTCAATGTGTTCTTTTTTCCATTTCCAGGAGTGTATAACACAACAGAGGTGAACCTATATTAAAGGAAGAGTTTGAACTGGCTCCGAAAAAATTGAAAAACAACAAATCGCCTGGTATAGACAACATCCCAGCCGAACTTCTGAAATCTGGAGGAGCAAAACTGAATCATGAGTTGTATAATCTTGTTTTCAAATTGTGCGAGCAGGGTAAAATTCCTACAGACTTTGAGAAAAACATTATGATCCCCATTCCAAAGAAGGCAAATGCTACAAGATGTGAAAATTATAGGATGCTCAGCCTAGTTACTCACGCCTCTAAAACAGTAACCTCAATTATCCTAAAACGCATAGAACAAAAAGTCGAAGCTACACTCTCCGAAGACCAGATTGGATTCCGGAAAGATAGAGGAACCAGAGAAGCAATATTTGCTCTAAAACTAATAATAGAGAGACGACTAGATAAGAAACTGGCAACATACATAGCTTTCGTAGATGTAGAGAAAGCCTTTGATAATGTTAAATGGGATAAGATGTTTGAGGTACTCAAAAAAGAAGGAATAGACTATAAAGATAGAAAAATGGAACCTGTACAAAAACGAGACAGCAGTTTTCCGTGGACGGACAAAACAAGAAGAGGTGCAGATACGGAAAGGTGTCCGACAAGGTTGCGCACTATCCCCTGTTATCTTTAACCTATGCATTGAAGAGGCGCTGAAAAAAGTAAGGGAAAATTCACAGACAGGTGTAGTAATTCATGGCCAACGAATAGATATGATAAGCTATGCCGATGATATAGCTGTCCTGGCTGAATAAAATGGATAAAGTTATGGGGGAAGAATATAATATGAGAACTAATAAAGCAAAAACAAAAGTAATGGCATGCGACAAAGAAGATCAAGTGAAAGTCCAAGTTCATGTAGGCAATGAACTGCTTGAACAAGTTGATAAATTTACTTACCTGGGCAGTAATATTACCAGGGATGGAAGGAGCAAGGCAGAAGTGAGAAGTAGAATAGCTCAAGCCAAGGCTGCTTTTAACAAGAAGAAAAACATATTAACATCTAAGAGCATCAGCCTTGAAACCAGGAAAAGATTTTTGAAATCATATGTGTGGAGTGTGGCATGCTATGGGTGTGAAACATGGACTCTCGGGACAGTGGAAGACCAGATGCTAAATTCTTTTGAAATGTGGTGCTACAGACGCGTGCTCAAAATGAAATATATCGACAAGGTCACAAACGAAGTGGTTCTGGAAAGAGCAGGTGAGAAGAGAAGCTTCTGGAGTTTCATTGTTAAAAGAAGAGTGCAATTTACAGGCCATCTATTAAGACATAAAGGACTCCTGAACACAACCATAGAGGGATATGTCGAGGGAAAAAGACCAAGAGGAAGACCACGGCTGAGGTACATGGATCAAATCGTGAAAGAGGTGGGATGTAACACCTATAAAGAAATGAAGAGAAAAGCTGAAAGACGCACAGAATGGAGACAAGCTGCCATTGTAGCTGTTGCAAACCAATCCTTGGATTGACCACTACAGAAGAAGAAGTATATATAAAGCTTTCTGCTGTGGCAGATGGAAGCCCTGCTAATATTTGGTGCCCACAAATCGAACAGGAGGGGAATACGAGCCGGTGGTACAGGTAGTACGTTCTCTCGGGCACACAAAGTAAGATGGCCTGGGGAATACTTAATTAAGTGACTCAACCCACTGACCAAGACTCTTAATTCGCGTGGTTAACTTTGACGCAGATCACAAAAGTTACCGTTTGATTTTAGTTTAGTTTCAAGTCTCAGAGATTTCGATCGCCCCTCCTCCCCCCGCCTCTTAATCCACCCTTGGTTCATCCTGCTCGTAGAGTGTGTCTTGATCGTCTTTACTGTCAAATTTGAGGAATCAGGAGGTGGGGTCTGATGCCGTTTATTGATATAATCTTTCTTCTTTTATTCCAATTTGCTCGTATCGCCGAATGAGGCACAAACCGTTAGAGTGACGTAGCATCTAGCACCCGAGGTGCTCAGTGGCAATCGAGACCACTCAGTGCGTTATGTTACGTGGCCTGGGCAGCTTTGTTTAGTGCTGCGAACGCTATAGGACCACTGGACCACTGGCAACCACAATGGTACGAGTCTGTCTACGTCGTCATCATTCATGAGGCATGTTGCATAAAAATTTCAATAGCCTCTCGTATCTTTCTGGTTAACGGTAATAGAACCCAATGACACAAGCGATTTGGGCAAAGGGCAGAAGATTAGACCCGGCATCTGGGAATGAGCGTCTTGAAACCGGAGAAGATGTTCCGCTGTTCGCGTGCTACAGTCTGGAGCGTCCACTGGAAGCACTTAATCAACTGTGAAACCAAGAGTGGGCGACAAGGTGTCTGCTTATTCTCGCCTCAGCGTAGAACATAGGGGTCTGGAGGCTTGGTCGCTTGTAAAGCAGGTTAGATGGCGATCTGTGGCAGATGTGACGACACAGTCCACTGCTGGTTCAGGCGCGAGTTTTTCGGAGCACGACATTCATCGTATATTGTTGGACCTGGGTCAGTGCAGCGGGGCACCCCTACGTGCTCCAGTGTTGTCCCACCGACTTAGTCAGCTACGAGACTGAACCGTGGATCAGCGGAAAACCCTCACCTGCTCGGCTGAGTGACTTTACTGGATGCACCAGGACGATAGTCGTGTCTGGACACGCCGTCATACAAGTGGAAAGCTGTTTCAAACATGAACAGTGCCACGGTTGCAGTCCAGTGCCGGGCGTATTGTGTTATGAGGGACATACCCGAGGCTTCCGTGGGGCCTGTGGTAGTAATAGAAGGCACCGTGGCGGTGTGGACAGCGTAAACACTACCGGAGACAATCTGCGTCCGTTCTTGACATTTTTGCGCATGTTCCGCCCATGATAGAATGAAGGTTCGGGAAATCTCGAAAGGCGTGCTTTGAGGATTTCACAGAAAGAAACGTTTTTATTCTTTTCTCTTTTTGCTCTTATTTATTTATTTATTTTTAAGCTCATCACATGGCCGGCCATTGTGGCCGAGTGGTTCTAGGCGCTTCAGTCCGGAACCGCGTGACTGCTGCGGTCGCAAGTTCGAATCCTGCCTCGGGCATGGATGTGTCTGATCTCCTTAGGTTAGTTAGGTTTAAGTAGTTCTTAGTTCTAGGGGACTGATGACCTCAGATGTTAAGTCCCATAGTGCTCAGAGCCATTTGAACCATCTCGTCACATTTAATGATCTTGGTTCCTACTCATTTTTTCTCTTATGGCACATTTTTTCTATCTTTGGCTAGAGACTGTTGAATTTTCGAGAGGTAGTCATGAAGCCAATGAAGGAATGTAGGTTCTCACACATTTACTTTATGTCGACGACTGCAAAAAATTGACTTCAGACCAAAATACGCTATTGGTTATTGAAATTCCTTCACCAGAAAGTCTAGAAATTAGCGAAACTCGTGTGACTGTATTATGTAGTATAGAAGGAAGAATTCATGATGAGATGTGTAGGTCATTTGGAGTTTCACATGGTGCGAAATATCGTACACAAAATTACTGCCTCTAGCTGCAAGAGAAAGCGTAACCCATGTGGACACGGAGTCTAACTATGCTCAGATGACCAATACGGATATGTCATGCTGCTTCAACCCTGCACCAGAGTTCATGAATACAAGTTTCTGGAAAATGGTGGCTAGATTGTCTCTCGACAACCCCTTTTCTGTGACAGAGAGAACTGTAAATGCCTGGGTAGGTGAACAATCAAATACTTTCTGTGTCTAAACGAGTCAGTATTCACTGGCAACAAGCAGTCTTTCGTTATCTTGTTGATAGGCCACTGGCCTTAACACGTCAGAGACGTAACAACTGGTGTCAAAATTAGTGGCTACAACGGACCAGAGGTGATCGTGTTGCATAGTCAAAGCCGTCCCGTACCATATCACCAAGTCCCATTTGAGAAATAATGCAGTCTGGCTACGTTCGCTGTCGTCGGAGCCTCCACACTGGGATACAGCAACGGTGATGTTTACGCATGTATGAAGTGTGTGGGAACTCGATCTGTTGCCACGCCTTTGTCCGGTGTTGCAATGTGGCGCGCCACAGTCGTTACGACTTAATCTGCTGCCGCATCGAGGTCAGCCGAAACAAAGACTGCCATGCTGACATTCCATTGTGCCTCATACGTCATCGGACAGTTCGTCAGGATAAACGTCTTGTTACAGTCAAGGCCAATTCCCGCTTCAAAGGTACGCCACGTGGCTGTATGACCCTGTACGGCACTGGTCGTTTTTGGCTCTTGCAGACCTCCATGCTGTTGACTGTTGTCCTGTTTAACACCTCGATTCGCATGTTAGTTGTTGGACCATTACCAACCTATCGACAAAAACGACGGAACGGCGAACGGTCCTCTCGGTAAGCTACGATCCTGCCACTAAAGACGTTTCTGAAACCCGCTGCTGTAGAGAACGTTAGAGCTACCTACAACGTGTGGTAGTGTTGAAATGCTAACGATTTCCATACCCAAGTACATCAGGTCAATTTAACGTTTGTAACAAACCTTCACGCTGTTGCAATTATAATGACTATAACTGCATATTCATATGATAAACAGAATTTCGTGTCGCGGCTGCATGTGTCTGAAAATAGTGTCATTTAGACACTGAAATGAAGAAGAACACTCAGACACGTTGCACTCTCCGATGGGCAATTTTTCACTGGTATCAATAAGAGAAGTAAAATTTCTAGGACATTGTTCCCATAGCCCTTTAACCATGGAAGGCGGCATAAAAACCGCAATAAAAATTCAGTGCCAACTGCAGATATAATTTATATGGACACAGTGTTATCTTTAAGGCTTGAAGGTTCCTGTCACCATCATCTTCACCATCATTGACACTATCATATCAAGCACGTAGTAGACTTTGCCTGCTACGCCTACCTATAGAGATTAGTCAAGTCTTCCCACCATTGCCGGCCGGTGTGGCCGTGCGGTTCTAAGCGCGTCAGTTTGGAACCGCGTGACCGCTACGGCCGCAGGTTCGAATCCTGCCTCGGGCATGGATGTGTGTGATGTACTTAGGTTAGTTAGGTTTAAGTAGTTCTAAGTTCTAGGGGGCTGATGACCTCAGTAGTTAAGTCCCATAGTGCTCAGAGCCATTTGAACCATTTTTCCCACCATTTTTTCTTCTCCGTACGTTTCTACCTCCGGGATACAATAAAGGATAAAAAAATCCATTTCACCTGCCATATTCAAGAAACGTATGCACAAGACAAGTATTGAATACCAAGTGACAGACTCAACAAGTAAATCCAAAGGTAAAACTTGGGAACATATACATTACCATTGGGAGCTAAATTATGAATAAACCAACACATGAAATTATAACACGATAGTAGAAACAGATAAAATGAAATATAAGACACGTGTTCTGGCGACAATTCGTAAGTTTAAATAAAGAAAATCAACACTGTAACACTGGAATCTGCTTAATTTTTCAGCTCTTAACAGGAGCTCCTCGATAGAATAGAAGGAGTGAGCCATGAGGAAACTCTTCAGTTTAGACTTAAAAGTGTTTGGGCTACTGCTAAGATTTTTAAGTTCTAGTGGTAGCTTATTGAAAATGGATACAGCAGAATAGTGCACTGCTTTCTGCTCAAGAGTCAAGGAAGTGCATTTCACATGCAGATTTGATTTCTGCCTAATATTAACTGAGTGAAAGCTGCTAACTCTTGGGAATAAGCTAATATTGCTAACAACAAACGACATTAAAGAAAATATATACTGTGAGGGCAATGTCAGAATTCCCAGACTATTGAATAGGGGTCAACAAGAGGTTCTCGAACTTATACCACATATAGCTCGAACAGCCCGTTTTTGAGCCAAAAATACCCCTTCTGAATCAGAAGAATTACCCCAAAAAATAATACCATATGACATAAGCGTATGAAAATATGCGAACTAGACTACTTTTCGCGTTGAACTGTCACTTATTTCAGATACTGTTCTAATGGTAAATAATGCAACATTTAGTTTCTGAACAAGATCCTGCACATGGGCTTTCCACAACAGCTTACTATCTATCCGAACGCCTAGGAACTTGAACTGTTTCGTCTCGCTTATAATATGCCCATTCTGTCTGATCAAAATATCGGTTCTTGTTGAATTGTGAGTTAGAAACTGTAAAAACTGAGTCTTACTGTGATTTAGCATCAAATTATTTTCCACATGCCACAAACTTATTTCATGAACTACATTATTTGATACTGTTTCAATATTACACTCAAGATCCTTCACTACCAAGCTGGTGTAATCAGCAAACAGAAATATTTTTGAATCACCTGTAATACTAGAAGGCATATCATTTATATAAATAAGAAACAGCAGTGGCCCCTGCACTGACCTTCGGGGAACGCCCCACTTAACAGTGCCCCATTGGGACTGAACATCACTAACACTCTCAATATTGCGGAGAATTACCTTCTGCTTTCTGTTCTTAAAGTAAGAGGCGAACCAATTGTAAGCTACTCCCCTTACTCCATAATGGTCCAATTTCTGCAGTAATGGTGGTGGTGGTTATTGTTTAACGTCCTGTCGACAACGAGGTCATTAGAGACGGAGCGCAAGCTCGGGTTAGGGAAGGATTGGGAAGATAATCGCCCGTGCCCTTTCAAAGGAATCATACCGGCATTTGCCTGAAACGATTTAGGGAAATCACGGAAAACCTAAATCAGGATGACCGGAGACGGGATTGAACCGTCGTCCTCCCGAATGCGAGTCCAGTGTGCTAACCACTGCGCCACCTCGCTCGGTTTTCTGCAGTAATATTTTGTGATCAACACAGTCAAAAGCCTTCGTTAAATCAAAGAAAACACCTAGCGTTCGCAACCTTTTATTTAATCCGTCCAAAACCTCACAGAGAAAAGAGAATATAGCATTTTCAGTTGTTAAACCATTTCTAAAACCAAACTGAACATTTTACAGCAAATTATGTGAATTTAAATGCTCCAGTAACCTTGTATATACAACCTTCTCGATAACTTTAGCAAACACCGTGTAACCTCCCCCTCACTTATCGACCTTAATGACAGTGAAAAATTAAACCGCGTGTACCTAATGACACTTTGGGAAAAGCAATCGTCACCGAAGTTAATCTGTCGGTAAAGAGGGAGGAAGGGTTACATCTAAATGAAAGGAAAAATGCAAATGAAACTGGTGGAAATTAATTTTGAAAAGGGGTAGAGTTAATAAACAAAGTAAATGTGAGGCCATTACGTTAACAATTAACTAGCGGTAATTAGATATTTGAGATTTGGGGAAATTACGGTCGCCAGTCCTAAGGACAATTACTATAGCAACTGAAAAAGAAAGGTTATTAAACATATAATTAGCACTAGTTGCGTGGCAACTGAAGGTTGACACGTGCAGTGTGAAAACTGAAAGCTTGTCAGAAGTAATAAATTTCGCTACACTCTGACTTAATTTAGCAAAAGAATTAATGAAACCAGAAAATCGAAAGTTAATTTAGTGACTGAAGTTAATAGTGAGCTTTCTTTCTGAAGCACATCGAAATTCAGTAAAATACGGTTAGTCTTGGACTACCTCAACAATCATTTCAAAAGCTACTTGAATCTACGCAATTTAGAAACAAGAGATTTAACTTTGAACTTGAATTAAATGATTCTGAACAATTAACAATAGTAAAATTTAGTACGTACCAAGCTGAGCTGCAGTCACAGGTAAGCTAAAATACGGTAACAAAACTCGCACTCTTAATTTGTGCATGTGTAATCTAAATATTGTAGCCAGCTATGAATACCTTAACTGAACTTTGAAATTAAAGCAGTGAAATCGAATGATGATGGCGTTTGAATTTCAACGACACTCGGGTTCATTCCGGAAAAGGAAGGGACCCTGCTTGGTAATGCAATTGGGACAATGAGCAACAAAGGTTCATGCTACGTTGCTGTAATTTTGTGATTTGAACGGTTTTAAATGCTGAGGTCTCCCACACAGATTTAAAACTTTACGTGCTTCCAGTCTTCCTGGTTGATTGAAGGTTTGAAGCCGTCGATCGAGGAGGTGGCGACAGTCACTCATTGTCGGCCGTCGCTGTTGCAGAAGCTGGATGTTGGCGCGCCTCCTTCTCGACACGGTCACCAGGCGAAACGGGCTCTTGATGTGCGCCAGCTAATGCTTCCCGTCCGCGACACCGTGTCAGAAACTATCATAGCAAGTCGAGCGCAATTACATGCTGCCAAACCCCGAAAGCGCGGCAACTCGCGGGAGCGTCACACAACACACCTGCTCCACTCGCTACTGCAGCCAGACTCTCTCTGCCCGCGCTCCACGCGGCAGAGTTAGCACTACCAAAGATCCTGCACACTTTGAGTCTTCACACGACCTATCGATGTAATCGTTCGATAGCATAGTTTTCCCTAGGCCAGACCCATCGTAAAAATACAAATAATATTTACAAACCAAAACAATTATACATCGACATAAATGCATAAACATATACAAATAGTAAAACAATTACAATATACAAAGACACAGAAATGTTATATCTTCAGGTAACAAAATAAGGAAATAAATTTATAGTGCAGCAGATGGAAATAGGAGGATATGCATTTCCGGCGTTACAACCGATGGCATAGAAATAGGTCTAAAATTGTCAACATTCTCCCTTTTTATAAAGTGGCTTCACTACCGAGTGCTTTAATCGGTCAGGAAACCGACCACTCCTAAAGGAAAAGTTACAGATATGGCTAAGTACTGGGCTAACATACATAGAAAAATACTTCAGTATTCTGATAGATACCCTGTCATATCCATGAGAGTTCTTGGTCATTAGTGATTTAATTATTAACTCAATCTCCCTCTTGTCAGTATCATGGAGGAGCATTTCAGGTAACAGTCTCGGAACACTTTTTTCTACAAGAGCTACATGATTCCCTGTTGGGACTAGGTTTCTATTTAGTTCATCCGCTACATTCAGAAAGTGATTATTAAATACTGTACATATATGCGACTTAGTAACACGGACATTCCCACTACGCACTGATTTTGTAGCCGGCCGAAGTGGGCGTGCGGTTAAAGGCGCTGCAGTCTGGAACCGCAAGACCGCTACGGTCGCAGGTTTGAATCCTGCCTCGGGCATGGATGTTTGTGATGTCCTTAGGTTAGTTAGGTTTAACTAGTTCTAAGTTCTAGGGGCTAATGACCTCAGAAGTTGAGTCCCATAGTGCTCAGAGCCATTTGAACCATTTGAACTGATTTTATATCCTCGACCTGTCTCTGCAGACCAGCCACTTCCTTTACGACTGACCATATGGTTTTAATTATATTCTGAGACTTAGCTATTCTATCTGCATACTACATACTTTTTGCCTTCCTAATAACTTTTTTAAGCACCTTCCAATACTGTTTGTAATGGGCTGCTGCATTTAGATTTTGATGTTTCTAACGTTTTGACATAATTGCCACTTTGTTCTACAAGATATTCTTATCCCTCTAGTCAGCCACCCAGGCTGCCTGTTTGTGCTAGTACCCTGTCTTGAACGTTCTAACGGAAAGCAACTTTCAAAGAGCATGAGAAAAGTCTTGAGGAAAGCATTATATTTGTCGTCTACCGTATCAGCACTTATAAACAGCTTGCCACTCTTGTTCCTTGGTAAGGTTTACAAAGGTCTCTACAGCAACTGGATCAGCTTTCCTAAAAAGTTGATAACTATATTTAACATGTGATGCAGCACAAAAATCTTTTAGAGTTAAAACTTGTGCATCATGATCTGAAAGGTCATTCACCTTTTTGCTAACAGAATGCGCTTCTAGCAATGAGGAATGAACAAAAATGTTGTCTATGGTTGTTCTACTGTTCCCTTGCACTCTCGTTGGAAAGAATACGGTTTGCATAAGATTATATGAATTAAGGAGGTCTACCAGCATCCTTGTCCTTGCACAACCACTTATACAATTAATATTGAAGTCACCACATATAACTAACATTTTGTATTTACTATAAAGTGAACCAAGAACCTCCTCTAGCTTTAACAAAAATGTTGTGAAATTGGAGTCTGCGGATCTATAAATAACAACAGTTAGAAGTTTAACTCCACTAAATTTAACCACACCTGCACAACATTCAAACACGTTTTCAGTGCAGTACTTTGAAACATCAATTGACTCAAATGGGATACCGTTTTTCACATACATAGCTACTCCCCCACACCGCAAAGAGCTCCTAGAAAAGCTGCCAGCCAACCTGTAATCTAAAAAAGTGCGACTCTAACACCCACTACTGCAGGAATTTTCCTATGAGTGATCCCACCACCCCCACCTATGCTGTCACCTATAAGCTTTGCCAGCTTCCCCTTCCCATACCTGTTGAGGTGCAGGCCATGTCTAGTGAAACCCATCCTGCTGATAGACTCCACCGACACCACTGAAATGTGACTCATGCCTTCTGTCATCAGCGCACCCCCAAGTCTCATGTTATTACGCCTGACGGCTGTATTAAGATGAGGCCGATCGTGACGCTGAAACAGTTCCACGAAATGCACATTAGTGTTGCCAGTCTGAGTGGCTATCTTTTCCAGGTCACCATCTATGTCATACTCCCCATCTCTATCAATACTATTACCAGCCCCACCCACAATCATGACCGTGACCATGACCCTGGAGACTTCTTCTTAATTTTGTCCCACGGAACAATAAATAAATAAATAAATAAACAAGGAAGGAAACAGTAGTGAATTTTCGACTAACAAAGGGGCATGACTTCGTAGCCGAACGTCTTAACAGAGTAGGATAACTTCCAACAGATGAGAGCCCTATTTGCAAAACCGCTGTTAATGGTTTCAGGTTATATGATGATATGCTCGGACTTGAATTAGAAGCACGGGAGGATGCCAAATCTCAAAATTATACTGGGAATCCAGAAATTATAACTGCTTTTAATCTTCGCTTCATTATTATTTTTACTTGTGTAAATTGTTAATAACACCTGAAAAGTGTACTGGTATGCCAAGAACTATACGCTACTTTTCCTGTAACTTGCGTATTATTATTATTTGCTATTATTATTATTATTATTATTATTATTATTATTATCAGCAGTAATTACACTGTGTGATCAAAAGTATCGGAGACCCCCAAAACATACGTTTTTCATGTTAGGTGCATTGTGCTGCCACCCACTGCCAGGTACTCCATATCAGCGACCTCAGTAATCATTAGACATCGTCAGAGAGCAGAATGGGGCACTCCGTGGAACTCACGGACTTCGAACGTGGTCAGGTGATTTGGTGTCAACTGTATCATAGCTCTGTACGCGAGATTTTCACTCTCCTGTACATCTCTAGGTCCACTGTTTCCGATATGGTAGTGAAGTGGAAACGTGAAGGGACACGTAAAGCACAAAAACGTACAGGCCGACCTCGTCTGTTTACTGACAGAGACCTCCGACAGTTCAAGAGGGTCATAATGTGTAACAGGCAGGCATCTATCCAGACCATCACACAGGAATTCCAAACTGCATCAAGATCCTCTGTAATTACTATGACACTTAGACGGGAGGTGAGAAAACTTGGATTTCATGGTAGAGAGGCTGCACATTGGCCACAATCACGCCATTAAATGCCCAACAACGCCACGCTTGGTGTAAGGAGCGTAGACATTGGACGGTTGAACAGCGGAAAAACGTTGTGTGGAGTGACGAATCATGGTACACAGTGTGGCGATCCAATGGCAGGTTGTGAGTATGGCGAATGCCTGGTGAACGTCATCTGCCAGCGTGTGTAGTGCCAACAGTAAAATTTGGAGGCGGGGGTGTTTTGGTGTGGTGGTGTTTTTCACCCCTTATTGGTTTGCGTGGCAGTATCACAGCACAGGACTACATTGATTTTGTAGCACCTTCCTTCTTCGTACCAAGCCTCACCGACGAACATCAATACCTCAGTGTAGCACTCCGTGAAGAATGGGCTGCCATTTCCCAAAAAACCGTTCAGCACCTGACTGAAAGTATGCCCACGTGACTGATAGTATGCCCACCTGACTGAAAGTATGCCTGCGAGAGTGGAAGCTAGCGTCAAGGCTAATGGTGGGCCAACACCATATTGAATTCCAGTATTGCCGATGTGGGCGCCACGAACTTGTTAGCCATTTTCAGCCAGGAGCCTGGATACATTTGATCACACAGTGTATGGCCGCGCTGGCCGCGGGGGTAGCCGGGCGGTCTGGGGCGCCTTGTCAAGGTCCCGGGGCCTCTCTTCCTCCCCCCCCCCCCCCACCCCCCCACCCCGTCGGAGGTTCGAGTCCTCCCGCGGGCATGTGTATGTGTGTAAGTTAGGTTAAGTTAGATTAAGTAGTAGCCGGCTTAGGGACCGATGAATTCAGCCTTTCGGTCCCATAAGACCTTACCACAAATTTCCAAAATTTCACATACTGACTGTATTCATAATATATAGTGATATTTTAAATGTATTATCCCTCTCGTGAGCGAATTAATTTATGTTTAGCATATTACTGTAAAAATTAGTTTCCTGATTTTGGGACGGATGCTCATTTAGGCCGTGCTTCCGAATTTCGAATGTTCTTTATTGTTTTATAATTACCTTAATGAAGACACATGTACCTCCTGGCTCGAGGAGGAGTAAATGGTGCCCTAAATTTATTCCTCTTAGAGTTCAGTGGGACATATACGTCCCAGTTACAATGAATGTTTTACTGTGGATTGTAATCTGTAAGAATCGGAGAAAACAGGTACCATTACTATGCCAAACAAATTTGTTTATTCATAGCGTAATATTTTTTTGAAATTTTTCAAATCATGACCGTATACATAGTGCTACTTTGAATTAGCTACATATGAAATTAATAAATACCTATTATTTCCGTGTGCTGCCCGGTCTGCATCGCCTCCTTGTTCGAAAACTTTCTCCAGCTGTGTACAAGCGAAGGTCATTATCCAATAAAAAGGATGTGTATTAGCAGTAAAATGACAAGATAATAAGCCAATTACAGTTCAGTCAATCGCTCGTCCTCCGGGTATAAAATCCGTCACAAGAAAACGATGGGGGTGGTACAGCCTCAGCTATATCCTGCCCTGCATCCACATCTGAGCACACAGCTGTAATGGGTGCTGTTAACCGGTTCCATCAGCGGAGAGAAAGATATACTTTGGAAACAGGTCACCCAAATGATGGCTTCGTCTTTTTTATTTTCATTGGGAAGTTTCAATAGAAAAAACAGTTTCATCAAGTGGAACTGTAACAGTGGGGGAAAATGTGACCACCTTTCTTTTCATCTTCCTCTTAAAAGGCAGCTTTCAACTAGGAGGAACAAAAATAGAAAAGAAATCAAACCAAAACTTTGTGGAGTTTATTGTTTCATATTAAATTAAGTGAATTAAAACAATATTACAGCGCAGAATAAATATGTTAGGCTGGTGCATAAGATGGTAACGTCTTCGGTTTCATGTTGGTATTACGGTTTCTATGACTTTATTTTTCGATTGTCATTTTCTATTTGCAATTCGCTGCTGCTATTTGAGTTTACGTATTGTCATTTTGTCATTTAGAGATAGTGAGTGGAGCTGTGGAAGATAGAAAATGGAGTACCAAGTGGAGAAATCGAAACATTTCTGACACATATTTCTATTTGAGTTAAATAGAGGGGTGAAAGCGGCAGTGGTAGCTAGAAACATTTGGGTTGCATGTGTGGATAATGCCATTGAACAGAGCATGGCAACAAAATGGTTTTCTCTCTTTTGAGGAGGATCATTTCGTCATTAGCGGCTCTCCAGGTTCAGGAAGACCTTCGGGGTTCGCTGAAAATCTTTTAAACACATTAAACCTCAGTGCTCCCCAGTTGTGTATTCGGTAACTGGCAAATGTAGTAAATACGAACATCCCATAGTGTGAATTTCAGTGCAATGGTGAAGGTTCAAGAATTGGACATAAGGGTACCGCATGGTATGAACCAAAATCACAAAAAATCAAGGGAATGCCATGCTCGTTATCAATTGTCTCGTGAACAACACCAATGATTCCTATATTGTTACTTGTGATGATAAATGGTGTCTTTATGCTAACATAAGAAAAAGAACCGAATGGTTGAGCCTAAACAACGGAGCAATTCGCCGTACAAGGACCTGTGTGCATCCACAAGAGATAATGCTATGCATCTGGTGGACCAGCGACAGTTTGGTGTACTACAAGTTACTTCTCTGGAGTGTAACGATCAATGCTGACACTTACGGTCAACCAGTGAGACGTCTTGCAGGCGCAGTCCAAGAACAACGGCCAGGAAGTGGTCCTACACCACGATAACGCTCGCCTGCGTTCTGTTACACTGACTACAACGCTGTACAGGATTTGGGCTGGGAAATCATTCCACACCCACCTCATTCACCTGATCTTGTGCTCTCAGATTTTCAGCTTTACCGCTCTGTATCGAGCAGTCTCCAAGGAACGCCCCATCGGGATGAAAAGGCGTCCCAGACATGACGAGTTCTTCACTTCAAAACTACCTGATTTCTACAGTCGTGGAATCGGAAAGTTACCCAAGTGTTGGCAGACTGTTGTAAACAGTGAAGGAGAATATATTATTGGTAATTAAAGTGTCTGTTATGTGTGTCTGTGAAACTTAACGAAAACTGCTACGAAATTAGCCACCGACCTACAGTAAGTTTAAATTTAGACAAAAATACGAGGGTCACTCCAAAATAAATGCACACTATTTCTGTAAAAATACAGTTTTCATTCTGCATGTGTGGAAGTTTTACAGTGTGTAGATACATCCTTCCCGCTTGATTTCAAACTTAGTTCAACCTGTTCCCGTGAGTGGCGCCGTCACAGCATGTCTTCAAGATGGCTGCTACACTCTACGTTCGTCAGAAGCAACGTGCTGTCATAGACTTCCTGTGCTGTGAAAACGAGACAGTGGGAAACATCCATAAGAGGTTGAAAAAGGTGTATGGAGATGCTGGTGTCGATGGCTGTATAGTTAGTCAGTAGGCAAGCATGTTACGTGATGAAAGCGGACACGGCAATATTGAGGATTGTCCTCGCAGCGGCAGGCCTCGTACTGCACACACTCCAAACAATGTGCAGAGAGTTAACGAATTCGTGACTGCTGACAGACGCATCACAGTGAACGAATTGTCACGCTACGTTGGGATAGGGGAAGGAAGTGTTCGCAGAATACTGAACGTGTTGGCGTTAAAAATGGTTTGTGCCAGGTGGGCTCCCAGGATGTTGACAGTGGCTCACAACGAAACGAGGAAAACGGTATGCAGCGAACTTTTGGAGCAGTACGAGAATGGTGGAGATGAATTTCTTAGAAGAATTGTGACAGGTGATGAAACATAGCTCCATCATTTTTCACCAGAGACGAAGAGGCAATCAATGGAGTGGCATCATGCAAATTCACCCAAGGAAAATAAAAAAAATTTCAAAACCACACCTTATGCTGGAAAAGTTATGGCTACGGTGGTTTTCGATTCCGAAGGACTCTTGTTGCGGACATCATGCCAAGCGGAACCTCCATAAATTCTGATGTATTTGTGACGACACTGAAGAAACTTTAACTTCGACTTAGTCGTGTTCGACCACATCGGCAAAAGCAGGATGTTTTGTTCTTGCACGACAATGCACGGCCACATGTCAGTCAAAAAACCATGGAAGTGATCACAAGACTCGGATGGACAACACTGAAACATTCGCCTTACAGTCCTGACCTGGCTCTATGTGACTATCATCTCTCTGGGAAACTGAAAGACTCTCCTTGTGGAACAAGGTTTGAAGATGATGACTCCCTTGTGCACGCTGCCAAACAGTGGCTCCAACAGGTTGGTCCAGAATTTTACCGTGCGGGTATACAGGCCTTGGTTCCAAGATGGCGTAAGGCAATTGAGAGGGATCGAAATTATGTGGAGAAATGAAAATATTGTTCCTAAAGGATGTATCTAGACACTGTAAAACTTTCAAACGTGATGGATAAAAGATGGATTTTAAAAGAATAGTGTGCATTTCCTTTCGAGTGACCCTCGTATATAGTAAAAAAAATTTTCTACCCGCAATGGTCATACAGAAAAACCATTAGGTCGATGTAAAAATGTTCTATCCATAAGTATTTTTGTGGTGTCACCGCCAGACACCACACTTGCTAGGTGGTAGTTTTAAATCGGCCGCGGTCCATTTAGTACATGTCGGACCCGCGTGTCGCCACTGTGATCGCAGACCTAGCGCCACCACCAAGGCAGGTCTCGAGATACGAGAGAGCACTCGCCCAGTTGTACGGTCTACCTAGCTAGCTACTAGATGTACGAAGCCTTTCTCTCTCATTAGCCGAGAGACAGACTAGCCTTCAGCTAAGTTAATGGCTACGAACTAGCAAGGCGCCATTAGCCTTACAGTGAATGTAATTAAAGTCTCCTGTGTATCGTCAAGATCGATGTACCACAATGATATTAAAAGATAAGTATTAATACAGCTACGTACTTTTCTTCTTAACATTAATTACGTATCCTGTTCCAGTACTTCACGCCCGTCTGCGTTAGTCTAGCGTGCCTTTTCAGCCATCTCGAACTTCAAGGTGTCGGCCCAGCTGCCGACACATCAATTTTCACATATCTTTATATTTCTAGCAAACAATGGAAAAAAGACAGTAAAACCTTAACTGAGGTTATCTATTGCAGACAGGAATAAACTTACATGAAACTGCCCTGACAGAAGCCACACAATGCACAGCTGAAACGATTAAGCGATAGCTCGAGCCTTAGGTAGCAAACAACGAGCCTCTTGGCTCCAGTCAGTTGATAAGTTCAACGCTAGATCGCAGCACCACACGGATGTGTGTGTTCCACATCCGTATGAACTCGGGGAAATAAATTTGTCTGTGGGGCACGTATGTGACGCTGGTCACGAAAGGGTTACAAATCAATTTCCGCTAGTGTTATATGTAACAACAAGGCACCATGAAATGTATTCGCAGTTGCAAATATGCCCCTCTTCCAGCTGTATAATGCAATAGCGACAATGCTTGCATGTCCGCAGCTCGTGGTCGTGCGGTAGCGTTCTCGCTTCCCACGCCCGGGTTCCCGGGTTCGATTCCCCGCGGGGTCAGGTATTTTCTCTGCCTCGTGATGACTGGGTGTTGTGTGATGCCCTTAGGTCACTTACGTTTAAGTAGTTCTAAGTTCTAGGGGACTGATGACCATAGATGTTAAGTCCCATAGTGCTCAGAGCCATTTGAATTTGAACAATGCTTGCATGTCCCAAGAAACATTGAATCGCAGTTCTTCACAACACAGGCACTGATATTTCGTACTTATCGGCCACGACCAAAGTTCATGGCTTGTAGAAAATAAACTAACGCTAACTCACAGTAAGACTCAGTTTTTACAGTTTCTAACACGCAACTCAACAAAATGGTTCAAATGGCTCTGAGCACTATGGGACTTAACAGCTATGGTCATCAGTCCCCTAGAACTTAGAACTACTTAAACCTAACTAACCTAAGGACAGCACACAACACCCAGCCATCACGAGGCAGAGAAAATCCCTGACCCCGCCGGGAATCGAACCCGGGAACCCGGGCGTGGGAAGCGAGAACGCTACCGCACGACCACGAGATGCGGGCAACTCAACAAAACCTGACGTTTTAATCTCACAGAATGGGCATATGATTAGTGAAACTGAACAGTTCAAATTTCTAGGTGTTCAGATAGTAAACTGACGTGGGAAGCCCACATTCAGGATCCTGTTCAAAGACATAATGCTGCCGTATTTACTATTCGAACGGTATCTGAAGTGAGTCATCGTTCGACATGAAAATTACTCTACTTTGCTTATTTTCATTCGCTTACGTCGTATTGTATTATATTTTGAGGTAACTCTTCCCATTCTAAAAGGATTTTTTTTAGGCTCAGAAACTGGCGGTTCGGGCAGTAAGTGGTGTAAGCTCACGAACCTCTTTGTCGACCCCTGCTTTCGAGTCTGGGTATTTTGACATTGGCCTCTCAAAATATATATATATATATACACTCCTGGAAATTGAAATAAGAACACTGTGAATTCATTGTCCCAGGAAGGGGAAACTTTATTGACACATTCCTGGGGTCAGATACATCACATGATCACACTGACAGAACCACAGGCGCATAGACACAGGCAACAGAGCATGCACAATGTCGGCACTAGTACAGTGTATATCCACCTTTCGCAGCAATGCAGGCTGCTATTCTCCCATGGAGACGATCGTAGAGATGCTGGATGTAGTCCTGTGGAACGGCTTGCCATGCCATTTCCACCTGGCGCCTCAGTTGGACCAGCGTTCGTGCTGGACGTGCAGACCCCGTGAGACGACGCTTCATCCAGTCCCAAACATGCTCAATGGGGGACAGATCCGGAGATCTTGCTGGCCAGGGTAGTTGACTTACACCTTCTAGAGCACGTTGGGTGGCACGGGATACATGCGGACGTGCATTGTCCTGTTGGAACAGCAAGTTCCCTTGCCGGTCTAGGAATGGTAGAACGATGGGTTCGATGACGGTTTGGATGTACCGTGCACTATTCAGTGTCCCCTCGACGATCACCAGTGGTGTACGGCCAGTGTAGGAGATCGCTCCCCACACCATGATGCCGGGTGTTGGCCCTGTGTGCCTCGGTCGTATGCAGCCCTGATTGTGGCGCTCACCTGCACGGTGCCAAACACGCATACGACCATCACTGGCACCAAGGCAGAAGCGACTCTCATCGCTGAAGACGACTCGTCTCCATTCGTCCCTCCATTCACGCCTGTCGCGACACCACTGGAGGCGGGCTGCACGATGTTGGGGCGTGAGCGGAAGACGGCCTAACGGTGTGCGGGACCGTAGCCCAGCTTCATGGAGACGGTTGCGAATGGTCCTCGCCGATACCCCAGGAGCAACAGTGTCCCTAATTTGCTGGGAAGTGGCGGTGCGGTCCCCTACGGCACTGTGTAGGATCCTACGGTCTTGGCGTGCATCCGTGCGTCGCTGCGGGCCGGTCCCAGGTCGACGGGCACGTGCACCTTCCGCCGACCACTGGCGACAACATCGATGTACTGTGGAGACCTCACGCCCCACGTGTTGAGCAATTCGGCGGTACGTCCACCCGGCCTCCCGCATGCCCACTATACGCCCTCGCTCAAAGTCCGTCAGCTGCACATACGGTTCACGTCCACGCTGTCGCGGCATGCTACCAGTGTTAAAGACTGCGATGGAGCTCCGTATGCCACGGCAAACTCGCTGACACTGACGGCGGCGGTGCACAAATGCTGCGCAGCTAGCGCCATTCGACGGCCAACACCGCGGCTCCTGGTGTGTCCGCTGTGCCGTGCGTGTGATCATTGCTTGTACAGCCCTCTCGCAGTGTCCGGAGCAAGTATGGTGGGTCTGACACACCGGTGTCAATGTGTTCTTTTTTCCATTTCCAGGAGTGTATATACCTTACTGTCATTTATTGTTAACAATATAAGCTTATTCCCAAGAATAAGCAGCTTTCACTCAGTTAATACTCGGCAGAAATCAAACCTGCATTTGGTTCGGACTTCCTTAACTCTTGCGCAGAAAGGTGTGCAGTACGCCGGTGCATCCATTTTCAATAAGCTACCACTCGAATTCAAAAATCTCAACAATAATCCACGCGCTTTCGAATCGAAAGTGATGAATTTCCTCATGGGTCACTCCTTATATTCTGTCGAGAACTTCCTTGAAACATTAAGCTGATTCTTGTTGTATTGTTCAAATGGCTCTGAGCACTATCGGACTCAACTGCTGAAGTCATCAGTCCCCTAGAACCTATAACCAGTTAAACCTAACTAACCTAAGGACATCACATACATCCATGCCCGAGGCAGGATTCGAACCTGCGACCGTAGCGGTCTTGCGTTTCCAGACTGCAGCGCCTTTAACCGCACTGCCACTTCGGCCGGCTGTTGTATTGTTGATTGCGTTTACTTAAACTTATGGGCTGAATTTTTTCGGGTTCATAAGCATTTTATTTTTATCTGTTATTACTTTTTTGTTGTAATTTCATGTAGTGACACGTTCCATGACCTTGGAGATTTGCTCCTCAATTTGGGCCCACGGATCTTGACGTGTGCCGGCCGGAGTGGCCGTGCGGTTCTAGGCGCTACAGTCTGGAGTCGAGCGACCGCTACGGTCGCAGGTTCGAGTCCTGCCTGGGGCATGGATGTGTGTGATGTCCTTAGGTTAGTTATGTTTAATTAGTTCTAAGTTCTTGGCGACTGATGACCTCAGAAGTTAAGTCGCGTAGTGCTCAGAGCCATTTGAACCATTTTTTTCTTGGCGTGTAAATAAGTAAATAAATAACAGCGGACGTGCATGTTACAAATAAAAATGTCACCCCTGCACGACAACAGCTTTAACGGGATGCACGAATAGAGTTATGACACATGGACGACGACATATGGAAGCTTTGACCAGGACATGAGTCGTACATGGACTGCCGAAGTGATTAAGGTGACCTTAAAGCGAGAAATCTGGGTTCGACTCTCGGTCCGCACAAATTTTCACTGTCGTCATTCCCTCTTACAGCAGGAGGTGGTTGCTATTCACAACTGCGGATATATTAAAGTGTTTCATAGCCGCTTTATTGCCTGTTGCTTAGAACAGATATACATGTCCGAAGGAACATTTTACATCGGACTTCTTCACAAGACAGGTACTGCGATTTCATAAAAAACATGTTTCTTCATCCTCTTAGACATCTACATCTACATCCCGTCAAGCGCGCGGAAAAAACGGACCTATACTCGTGTATCCTTCCATACGGGCTCTGATTTCCCTTATTTTCTGACAGTTCTGCCTATATAGGTCGGCATCAACAAAATCGCATTCGGAGGAGAAAGTTGGTGATACGAATTACGTGAGAAGATTCCCCCACAACGAAATACGCCTTTGTTTTAATGACTTCCATCCCAAATTCTTTATCATTTCGGTGTCACTCTTTCTCCTATTTCGCTACAATACAAAACGTGCGCCCTTCTTTGAACTCTTTAGAAGTACTCCGTCAGTCCTATCTGGCAAGGAACGTACACCGCGCAGCAGTATTCTAATAGAGGACCGACAAGCGTAGTGTCGGCGGTCTCCTTAGTAGATCTGTTACATTTTTTGAGTGTCCTGACAATAAAACACAGTGTTTGGTTAGCCTTCTCGACAACAATTTCTATGTGTTCCTTCCAATTTAAATTGATCACAATTGTAATTCCTACGTATTTAGTTGAATTTACGGCCTTTAGATTTGACTGATTAATCTTATAACCGAAGTTTAATGATTACGGTTTATTGATAATTTTTACTTATGGACCATCTGACAGCAACTGAATGAAACACAATTTTAGTGCCACACACGGTTCGCCTTCATTTTCTGCAAGGCATCATTAGTGGCAGGTTGCGTGGACAATTTCTTCAACAGAAACCAAAACATTGCATCGAAACAAGCGTTCAGTGCATAGTGTTGTGGAATGTGGGGAAAAGACCGCAAATTGGCATTCATAAGAAGAAGAACAACACCAAAAATGCAACAGGAGTGTAATATGTCAGAAATTGTCCGCACAACCTGCCACTGATGATGCCTTGCAGAAAATAAAGGTGAAACGCGTATGGCACTAAAATTGTGTTTTATTCAGTTGCTGTCAGACGGTCCACAAGTAAAAATTATCAACAAAACGTAATATTACACGCAACTGAGGAAGACAGGACCACAAAAGTTGGAGAAGTTTAATGAATTCCTTTTAGCACTCATGTGGATGACCTCACGCTTTTCTTTATTCAGGGCCAACTGCCAAGTTTCGCACCATACAGATATCTTTTCTAAATCGTTTTGCATTTTTTTTTTCTTCTGATGACTTTACTAGTCGGTAAACGACAGCGTCATCTGCAAACAGCAACCGAAAACGGCTGCTCGGATTGCCTCCCAAATCGTTTATATGGATAAGGAACAGCAAAGGGCTCATAACACTAGCTTGGGGAACGCCAGAAATATCTTCTGTTTTACTTGATGTCTTTCCATCAGCCGCGCGGTATTAGCCGAGAGGTTTAAGGCGCTGCAGTCATGGACTGTGCGGCTGGTCCCGGCGGAGTTTTGAGTCCTCCCTCGGGCATGGGTGTGTGTTTGTCCTTAGGATAATTTAGGTTAAGTAGTGTGTAAGCTTAGGGACTGATGACCTTAGCAGTTAAGTCCCATAAGATTTCACACACTTGTTTTTCTTTCCGTCAGTTACTACGAATTGTGACCTCTCAGACAGGTGATCACGAATCCAGTCACGTAACTAATACACGACAAGCCGCTTGTGTGGTACAGCCGGAAGACCGAGAATCGTGTCAAGGTCAGTCGAGTGAGTCAGTGTGTTACACGAGAGATGGCAGCCGCTGGTGAGCGATCAGCTTTATAGCGCCCGATATGACAAGATTAGCGACGGTTGACGTCACGACGGTCACGTGACGGCCAGACCGCGTCTGTCGGCTAGCGCTGGGGCTCAGTCGCTGCCAGTTGGCCGTCCCAAGGCGCTCAGCACAGCTGGAGGCGGGAACTGGACGCTTTGGTCGGGCCCCAGCAGGCGGAACGGTCAGTGCGCGCTCGTATTCTACAGACACTGTGCGACGTGGACGCGGCTAGGATTTTCAGTTTCACGTCACTAGTGGCGTGCTTCACATTCTTTCAACGCTCTTGTTGTTATCATTAGCACAACAGCTTCTCACTCCGCTATCCGGCCTCGAGGAGTGTGCGACCATTTAGTGTTCGGAGGAATGAGATGCAAGGGAGGATGTGCAACTACATAACGCCGCTACATCATTAGTGGGTAGCTGGTAAGAGAAAATCAGTTATAAATGACGCTAAAGGTGAGCAGTCGTGGTACATATTTCATACGGACACGTAGCAAACGCACAGTGTTGTGAGGCGGCTGTGGAGTTCCCAGGGGGTGCGCGGATAGCTTCCTGCCCGCCATGGCGACGCTTCCCTGGCCGGTGTGTGACGTCAGCTGGGTGACCGCCGCGCTGTCTGCCCTCGCCTTGACGCTGCTCGTGGTCGGAGCCCACGTGGCCCACAACTACTGGCGCCGCATGGGCGTCGAGCAGGCGAGGTCGCTCCTCTTCCTTGGCCACGCCGGGCACCTGCTGCTGGGCGCGAGGAACCTGTGTGACGTCATGGATGACGTGTACCACCAGCTGGAAGGACACCCGTACGGCGGCTTCTACATGTTGGACAGACCGTGTCTCATGCTGCGAGACCCCGATCTCATCTGGAAAATGAAACAGGACTCCGAACATTACTCCCGAAGGTAAGTTTCACCTTTTTTTTTCCTTTTTTAGGAAGAATTATTTTCCGCCCTTAAGCACAAATATTATTATTGGTTACATCTTCCGGGCTGAGAGGCTGCAGACGATGTGTAAAACTTCTTCTTCCTGACGTTTCGTTGCCAACTGCGGGCAACGTCTTCAGGGGCGAGTCAAAGACTGGCTGCCAGACCGTGGAGGTCCCGTTTATATAGAGCACCTAGACGGCACCACCATACATCACGTGGGGCCGACTGTAAATGTATCTCTGACTAACGTCATTATTCTCGATTGAAAATAATCGATTGTCGCATCGTTGGTGCAAAATCGACTACCATATCTTACCTCACTTTAAGCCTTCCTCTTTTCCATTAAAATTGTTGTGGTGTTTCCGAATCTCTATAGCTTCTCTGTACACGCGTGCATAATAATGCGATGTCCTGGCCAGCACGCTCGTCTCACTTAATTTTATTTCATGATCACAGTCTTTGACAGTTGTTGCTGCTGAATGTTGTCAGGCACTTTCCTTCTCAGATGGAGTGCTCGATCTATCTCGTTGTCAGCGAATCCATTTTTCTTAAAAACCGTTCACAAATGATTTAGTTCATTTTTAAAATAAATTGGCTCTCTTCACCAGTGTTTCAAGGACACATCTCTTCTGCCTGGAATGATGGCTGAACCTGTCGACAACCATTCTTATTAACATGTAACTGACATTGTAATGACGATCAAGTTTGTTCAACATGTTAACGCCACAGCAAAGCTCCATTCCAACTGAAACATTGTCAAACACATTGGAATAGCAGTTAACGTCATCAAAATGTGAAATATGGCTCGGAAAAATAAATAAGTTGTAAGATGGCTATAATTTTGCACCTTACAAGCACTCATCTACGTACCTTGCCGTGATTTAAAACCTGAATTAGGTATCGTTTGATAGGTTGTACATCGTATATATGGATATTTAAAGAAGACCTTAGAAACAGTTGCTAACGCCTACTGCATGAAAGGTGTTTGATTGTCTCTACTATCAAAACGGCTGAATGAATGATTGCCTATACTAGCAGACGTTGGAACGCCAGTGGATATGAAAAGGTAGGCGTAATTCAGGCTCTGGGTGGAAAATCCCGCACAGGTGTGTTGATCCTGCTAAAAACAGTAAGTAGCCCAAGACAGACGGTCGGGGCATCTGAGTGCTTAAGCACGATAGAGTGGTGGCTGGCTGGTGTTATAGCTAGGCTGGAAGGATAACCAGAAACTCTGATGAAGCAGAGCGGAACAAGGAAGCGTTACGCAGGCTGGGTTATTTCCAAGGATTTTTAATCTGAGAAGCGTACCATTGTATGAATTCCTAATTAAGGTGAATAGGCATTTGCTCGCAAACGTTCCACGCTGGACGACAAAAGACTAAAATATGGTTGGTCGGCTTCCGGAAGAATCTGTAGAGAGCGCGAATATTCAGTGGTTTCCAGAATATGATTCGCCTTCTGCAGTTACGAGGCAGGGGAGCGGAGCTTTGCTGGGAAGCCAGCGGTGGAGAGAAAGGGTCTTGCGATTTGAGCGCCCGTGTTTCACGGTCGCTTTGTGTCAACTTTGTTGGTACAGACAGACTTGCTGTCTTTGCTCTCAGGAGATTTTGTAGTTAGAACGGTTAGGCACTGTACTGTTGCGAGCTTATACGATTCTGGTCTTCGTCGTTGAGTATGCAGTGTTCAGTGTTTGAGAGCACTTCTTCTGTCTATACTCAAGCAGAGACATTATTTGAATTCCGTCCTTGTGGCTGGGAGTTCTCGTTTCTTGTCTGTATAACACAGAGACGAGAAGACAGTATTAGATTATACTAGGCAGAGGATCACCCTCTGCCGTCCTAGTGTTTGAAAGAGTTTATTTTGTGACTGGAGTTCTTCCATCATCACAGACGAGTACACGAACCATCACTATGATGCACAGATGCAGTACATACGATAATATTGCTAATTGCTTCGTGTTGTTAGGCCTATAAGGCTAAACAGCTGTGTTCACATACGTTTTATTTCCATTGAGGTTGCACGCCACTGTAGATCATCTTTGAAAGTAGTGTCTTCCAGTGTTTGGTACGTAGATGATGTCAGTCATCTCGCGTTATTTATATTAGATCGCGTAGCCATAAAAAGAGGCAGATTTGGGCAATTGATCAGTAATATTCTTTAGGAAATATAAACATTTGTAATATAAAGGGGTCTTTAATCTACAATAAATGTATAAGCAGAAACAACATTTATTATATAGTAGTTACTAGTTCCCTCAATCATTCATTTATGTTTAGGTTGTAGTTTATATGTTAAAGAGCAAGAAGGAGGAAATAATATCACAATTAGGAAATCCTAAGATATGCTTCAGGGTGTAGTCAGACAGGGCCAAATCTTGATTTTCGCTTTCAGTATTTTCCGTTGTGCACATTCGTTTTACACCTGCCTGGAGTAGCATCTTGGACTGTTATTAGCTCTGTAGACCAATGTTTCAATGACACATCTCTTCTGCCTGGGGTGATGGCTCGAATCCTTTTGGAGGTAACGGTCAGTGTGTGCATCTTTTCTATACACTTTATGACCTAAACTCTCATCTGCCCTTTTAATTACTGATACATCCGTAAAAATTAAGTTGTCCATTGCTTTCTTCATAGTAAATTGTATCTTTGGATTAATACTATTTAGGTGCATCAAGAAACCATACAATTCCTTTTCGCCGTGATTCCATAACACAAAAGTGTCATCTATGCGCTCTATATAAACGGGACCTCCACGGCCTGGCAGACAGTCGTTGACTCACCTCGGTAGATGTTGCCCGCAGTAGGCAACGAAACATCAGAAAGAATAAGTTTTACAGATCGACCGCGGCCTCTCAACCCGGAAGCTGTAACTAATGAAGACGCCGGCCGTGAAAGCCTACACTTTATGGCAGGTGTTTTTAATTAGTTTTACACAAATACCTGTACATTAATCTAGTTTCGCCAGAATTTCTACCAGTATTTAGGCATTTATCGCAAGAATACTTTTCTGAATTCCATTTTCATAACAAATTGCAACCTCATTTTCATATCATCATTGTTGTGCTACTGAAGAACTAAATGGAACTGAAAATGCAGGAAAAGTTGTATTCACGATGTAAAGTTTTGTTTGCATGGCCATCTTCCGCAGCAGCTGTTAAAACCATTTACTGTAGGTTACCCATCTTCATCTTACTGCAGTTTAATTAAAGAGAATTACACCAGACGCATTTCGTTTTTATTTATAAAGGATCTTCCGAAAGACTTCCATGCACATATGCACTTGTCAGTTTTTACCATTCTGCAATATTTCTTGCACTGCATTATTCACACTTCACTTTTGTGACATGTTTTTCACTCTGCACAGTCGCAGTGTTTAGGTCGGTTCATTTGTTTTCATTCATATTGTGAAAAAAAAAATAGTTTCGCAGGATGGAAACACTCAAAACGTGAACGAAAACAAACGAACAGACATAAGCGCTTTGACTGTACAGAGTGCGAAACACTTCACAAAAGTATGGTGTAAATAATACAGCGCAAGATATACTGCAGAATGGCAGAAACTGCCAAGTGCATATGTGCATTGAAGTCTTTAGACGTCAAGCGCTGCTAGCTAGGAGGGAACATGTAACAAGACACCGTTAGTAACTTGCACACCAACTTTATAAACAAAACGCTGTTTTTAACGTAAAACAACCAAAAATGTATAAACATACGAATCCAATTTGCACAATAACCACGGAAGATGCTTTATAAATAAAAGTGAAATTCATCTGGTGTAATTCTCTTTCATTAAACTGCAGTAAGTTCATGAGTAATAACCAGTAGTAGCTATGTAAAGTACTTTCTACAAATTTTGCATGAACTTTCTTTGCCTAGTTTTCAGTGATGACTGATGGTCGTCCACCGTCAACTTCTTCCCGAACTGTCATGTTTAGACGCTCTAACTCATTTTCTTACCATTTCAACGTTGGTAGAATTTTCACCATGAACAACATAACTTGTCGATTGAACGTGACTTCTTTTTTATCTTCCTGAAACGTTTCTGCTCATGCAGGTCTATCACAGAGCCTCTTCAAAGTTTCGTTCTTCTCCACCAGTCCATCATTCAGCATCTCCTCAGATTAAAGTCGTCTTCAGTTCACGTCATCGTTCACCTGGTCTTCCATCTTGTTCACCGTCTTCCAGTTGGTCTTCGTCCAAATTCTGCCCCTTTTAGTGCTCTTCCTGGAAGTCTTTCTGGTCCCCTTCTTTTAATGTGCCCGAATTAGTGAGGTCTATTTCTCTCCACAGTTTCTTTTAGGAGACGATTTGCTAGGGTGTTTCGTGTAGGATCGTTCCTAATCCTCGCCCTTCCCGTGTTACCCAGGTCCCTCACAAAAAGTGCATCTCTGTTGCCTGTGTTCCGCTCAGACCTTTCTTTGTCCAACATTCTGATCCATAGATCAAAACAGGCCAGCAAAATTATTTGTATACCTGAATTTACTTATGTCCAATAAGCGGTAATAAAATTTCGAAACATTTTCTATGCTCACCGAAATTTCATTCTTGATGTTTCCTTTCTCACTCCTTAGTTACTTGAATGCACCTACGTCTTTAACAATTCTTCAGTTACAACTTACATCGTTCATTTATTCATTTTTCCTTGCTGATATTCATAACATCACTCCTGCTTCTTCAATTTCTCTCTGCCAGGTATTGAGCTGTTCTTTCCATTTCTGCTCATTTTCTTTCCAAATCATCAAATCAACTATAATTGCTACGATTTTCTTGTCATCTGCTGTTGACGGTTGACGAAATTTCCTTATAATGTCGTCCATGACTAAGTTATAAAGCACTTCTGAGTGGGTACTTCCTTATCAAACACCTCTACTCGTTCTAAATCATTCTTATTCTTTTCCGTCTATTAAAACACAGTTCAGGAATTTTTTGTAGCTGTTTCAGATTTGGAATTGGATTCTATTTTACAATTTCAGTCTATTCAGACCTTAACGTATCTCTTCCCTTCTAAGATTGTCATAAGCCTTTATTATATATGTGTAAATATAACATATATGTGTAAATATAACATCTGTAGTTGATCTTCAAGGTCGGAATCCATGATTTTTTTCTCTTCATTGTGGTTCTATATTACTCCTGGTTTTCTGTAACATTTTCTTTCAACCGTTGTGAGTGTTTGTACAAATTTTTCATAGAGAAACGTACGCCACATTCGCTGTGATTTACATGAACTGTGGCGTTTTTAAATAAGCGTAAAGAAACGTTAGTCTCAGATAATGCTTCCACCAAGGCGTCTGTGAGTAGACAATTGTGTAGCTAACTCAGCGCAAATTCACGGAACACGAAGCACACCGCTGTGGCTGCATCATTTATAAACAGTACCTACGTAATAGGACATTGCCTAGTGTAACGGCAAAGGTTAGTAAACAGTGGTATTACTGAAAGCGAATCGAAGACTGATCAGTATTGCAGCACCAATGTGTTTACCTCCAAGACACTGGGCGTTAGCGGATGGAGAGGATGTGTTAACAGTGAACGCTACGCAATTTTTACAAGTGGATAGTTGTAACATACATACTAAAGATCGTGTACGTAAGTGGTGGTACTTTATACTTCTAATATATTATACTATTAGGGAAGACGCGATCTCCAGTTCCTTAAAGAAGGGTAGTGTCACAGTCAAATACCTCTCGTTTCTGACCAAAGTCCACTCCTCCATTACCAACACAACAGCTTCTGAAGAATTAATTTTAATTTTCGTCACTTCCATTGTCATGGGGTATTGTTGCTGGAGAAATGTGTTGGATATTGTCATCCGTGCTGGCGTTATGTAAACGCCATTCGTTCGTTTTATCTATGAAATTCTGACAACGCTTGCTCTGATCTATGCCAAAGAACAAATAATCTGTCACCACAGTCTCTAGGAGTGCGACACCTGTTTCTTTTGTTAGAGGCTTCACAAAATACATAGACAATGTTTCGAAGTGGTGCTGTCATCCTCTGGCACGGCCTGCTGTTCTGGCAAATGCTCATGTTGGTTGCGGATCGGGTAGATCATCTTCCGAAGAAACGTCGAAAGGTGCAGGAGCAGGAGGGGCTAAACGCCTGATAGACTAAGACACTGTTGAATGCGGCATACGAACATGACGAGCAGAATTAGACGCATTTCCCATTTTATACGAAGTAGACATTGAACAGAAGTTGCACTTGGCTCGCGCATCACCTACATCGGCGAAGAAGCTCCAAATTTCACTACTTTTCCACAATCGCGAGTTGCAAGTGATAGTGCAGGAGAGAGCAGATACAAAAACTGCCCCTCGAATAGAAGAAACAGAGATTTTACAGGAAATAATAGCAATGGCTCAACGGGATAGTTTACGTTTTGAATGTGAAGCATTATTTTTCTCAATAAATCTAAAACAGAAAGGAAAATCAATGAAAAATTAATAAAGGTGGGTGCATAAACCTTATGGCAGTAGCAAACATATACATTCTGTTTTGGTTTGAATTTTAAGAGGAACATAACATTATGATGCATATCATTGCTAACCTTGAAGTTTTCTGCTAGTGAGCACTAAAAACAACTTATCACGTGGATGATAAAGATTTTATTTGTTACATCATGCCAAACTAATGTACAAGATTAAACGTCTTTCCTTCTTCAAATCAGATACGCTTCTCTTTTTATCTTTTCCTTGTTCCCTTCAGCTATGATCTATTTACACTGAAGAGCCAAAGAAACAGGTTCACTTGCGTAATATCCCGTTGGGCCCCCTCGAGCACGCAGAGGTGCCGCAACACGACTTGGCACGGACTCGACTTACGTCTGACGTAGCGCTGGAGGGAATTGACTCCATGAGTCATGCAGGGCTGTCCATAAATCACTATGAGTACGGGGGGGTGGGGGGAGACCACTTCTGAACAGCACGTTGCAAGGCGTCCCAGATATGCTCAATAATGTTCATGTCTGGGGAGTCTGGTGGCAAGCGGAAGTGTTTAAACTCAGAAAAGTGTTCCTGGAGCCACTCTGTAGCAATTGTGGATGTAGTGTGCTGTTGCATTGTCCTTCTGGAATTGATCAAGTCCGTCGGCGTGCACAATGGACATGAAGGGATGCAGGTGATCAGACAGGACGCTTACGTATTTGATACCTGTCGGATTCGTATCTAGGCGTATCAGGGGTCTCGTATCACTCCAAGCGCACAGCCCCACACCATTACAAAACCTCCACCAGCTTCAACAGTCCCCCTGCTGACATGGAAGGTCCAAAGACTCATGAGGTTGTCTCCACACCTGTACCCGCCCATCCTCTCGATATAATTTGAAACTAGACTCGTCCGACCAGGCAACATGTTTCCAGTCATCGGTATTTACGGGCCCAGTCAAGGCATAAAGCTTTGTGTAGTGCGATTATCGAGGATACACGAGTTGCCCTTCGGCTCCGAAAGCCCATATCGATGATGCTTCGTTGAAAGGTTAGTACGCTGACACTTGTTGATGGCTCGCCATTGAAATCTGCGGCAAATTGGTGAAGGATTGCACTTTCGTCACGTTGAACGATTCTCCTCAGTCGTCGTTGGTCCCATTCTTGCAGGATCTTTTCCCGCCCGCAGAGACACCGTAGATTTGATGTTTTACCGGATCCCCGATATTGAGGGTACATTCGTGATATGGTCTTACGGGAAAATCTCCACTTCATCACTATCTCGGAGAAGCTGTGTCGCACCGCTCGTTCACCGACTATAACATCACGTTGAAACTCACTTAAATCTTGATAATCAGCCATTGCAACAACTGTAACCGATCTAAAAATGCGCCAGACACTTGTCGTCTTAAATAGGCGTTGCCGACCGCAGAACAGTATTCTGCCTGTTTATATATTTCTGTATTTGAATACGCATGCCTATACGAGGGGGTATCGATAATTACATAGGTCTGCCATATGCTGACAACACTGAGCACTAAATGTTACCTACGGCTGCGCTGGCTATCAGTAGCATTGTTATAATGAATGATGGTGAGTAAGTAAGCTACTGTACTTGCAATAACGTCGGCTGCCCACACGTCTGCTTGTTCGTATAAGCATAGCTTGTGACGTGCCATACACAGTAGCTATACATTATACAACGTGTACATCATGCAACAAATTCATTAATTTCTTCTCATGGCTTATGTTCTTTGACGTAAAAAAAAAAGACGTTGAACTCCAACTGTACCCTTCCAAGGATTTATTTATCTTAACTTTCTAAAGTAGCATATGTTACTCCTCAGCTTCCAGGTATCTCAATACCAAATTTCACCAAATCAGTTTCGCTGTTTAATCGTGGAAACGGAAGGGACAGAGATGCTTTCGCACCTATGATGATATAGTGTGAAAGATTGGATTAAACACTTTGAGAATTGTATAAGCACTGAATTCATTGCCTCGAATCGTACTGTGTAGGACATATCACCCAATAAAAACATTTTCAAACGTATGATAAAGCTAAAAATAAATTAGTAAATAGATTTTTGTAAGAGAAAATACTCTCGAAAAAAAGTAGCTGTGATGTACATGTACAGACAAACAGATGATTATACTTTCAGAAGACTGGATGATTTATCCAAGATAAAGAGCTCCACAAATTGAGCAATCAACAACGCGTTGGTCCACCTCCGGCTCTTAGGCAAGCGGTTATTCCACTTAGCATGGCACTCTCTGATGGAATTGTTCGATGTCCTCCTGAGGAATATCGTGACAAATTCTGCCCAATTAGCGCGTTAGATCATTAAAATCGTGGGATGCTACGAACGTTCTCAGTTGGGAAGAGGTACTGCCATGTTGCTGGCTACAGTAGCGTTTGAAAGGCAAAAAGACAAGCAGTAGAAATTCTGGCCGTGTGCAGGCGGACATTATCTTGCTGAAATGTAGGCCCAGGATGGCTTACCATGAAGGGTAACAAAACAGAGCGTAGAATCGTCGACGTACCGCTATGCTGTAAGAGTGCCGCGGAAGAAGACTGCCACAGAGGTCCTGCTATGAATAGAAATGTCACTGCGGATCATCAGTGCCAGCTGTCGGGACCGTATGGTGGGCGACAGTCTGGTTGACGCCCATTGCTGTCCAGGGTGTCTGCAGACAAGTTTTCGACCTGGAATCTCATTGACTGTAGTACAACTGTCTTCAGTGAAGATTCCCACTTCGGACTGAGCTTCAGTATCCATCGAAGACGTATCTGGAGACGCCCAAGACGAAGTTCTTTTGTGTGTGTGAAGTCAGTGAACTACACTACTGGCCATTAAAATTGCTACACCACGAAGATGACTTGCTACGGACGCGAAATTCAACCGACAGGAAGAACATGCTGTGATATGCAAATGATTAGCTTTTCAGAGCATTCACACAAGGTTGGCGCGGGTGGCGACACCTACAGCGTGCTGACATGAGGAAAGTTTCCAACCGATTTCTCATACACAAACAGCAGTTGACCGGCGTTGCCTGGTGAAACGTTGTTATGATGCCTCGTGTAAGGAGGAGAAATGCGAACCATCACGTTTCCGACATCGATAAAGGTCGGTTTATCGTATCGCGACATTGCACCTCGCGTTGGTCGAGGTCCAATGACTGTTAGCAGAATATGGAATCGGTGGGTTCAGGAGGGTAATACGGAACGCCGTGCTGGAACCCAGTGGCCTCGTATCACTAGCAGTCGAGATGACACCCTTCTTATCCGCACGGCTGTAACGATCTCTTAGTCAACAGATAGGGACGTTTGCAAGACAACAACCATCTGCACGAACACTTCGACGCAGAAGAATGGATTATCAGCTTGGAGACCATGGCTGCGGTTACCCTTGACGCTGCATCACAGACAGCAGAGCCTGCGTTGGGATACTCAACGACGAACCTAGGTGCACGAATGTCAAAACGTCATTTTTTTCGGACGATTCCAGGTTCTGTTTACATCATCATGTTGGTGGCATTCGTGTTTGGCGACGTCGCGGTAAACGCACATTGGAAGCGTGTATTCGTCATCGCCATACTGGCGAATCACCTGGCGTGATGGTATGGGGTGCCATTGGTTACACGTCTCGGTCACCTCTTGTTCGCATTGCGCATTGACACTTTGAACAGTGGACGTTATATTTCAGATGTGTTACGACCCGTGGCTCTACCCTTCATTAGATCCCTCCGAAACCCTACATTTCGGCAGGATAATGCACGACCGCATGTTGCAGGTCCTGTACGGTCCTTTCTGGATACAGAAAATGTTCGACAGCTACCCTGGCCAGCACATTCTCCACATCTATCACCAATTGAAAACGTCTGGTCAATGGTGGCCGAGCAACTGGTTCGTCACAATACGCCAGTCAGTAGTCTTGATGAACTTTGGTATCGTGTTGAAGCTGCATTGGCAGCTGTACCTGTACACGCCTTTCAAGCTCTATTTGACTCAATGCCCAGGCGTATCAAGGCCGTTATTACGGCCAGAGGTGCTATGCACCCAAACTGCGTGAAAATGTAATCACATGTCAATTCTAGTATAATATATTTGTCCAATGAATACCCGTTTATCATCTGCATTTCTTCCTGGTGTAGCAATTTTAATGGCCAGTAGTGTATGTTATTTTGCGTTTCTTGCACTTCTCATCTAATGCAGCGCGAAAAAAGTTTTTAAATTTTTTCATGAGGTTGTTTTGCGAAAATTAAATCTCAAAGAAGTTATAGTTGTTCTCACAGATATTGTGACGTTCACCTACTTTATTTTTTCGTTGAATGTCCTCGGTGTCAACGTGCTGTGTTGTTATACTGGCTGAAAAATGGGGCGATGAAGTTCAACACTGACTACTTTAAATGTTGTAGCCGACAGGTGCACATTTGCGTTTCACAGTTCTTTACTTCCGCCGTTCACAACCCCCCACCCATTAATACACAGTTATATGGCCAGTTCACTATTGTTTAACTTTCTATGCCGGCCGGGAAGTACGAGCCGTTCTAGGCGCTACAGCCTGTAACTTCACAACTGCTACGGTCGCAGGTTCGAGTCCTGCCTCGAGCATGGATGTGTGTGATGTCCTTAGGTTAGTTAGGTTTAAGTAGTTCTACGTTCTAGGGGACTGATGACCTCAGAAGTTAAGTCCCATAGTGCTCAGACCCATTTGAACCATTTTTTTTAACTTTCCATAAGTCTCATTAATAGACTTTAAGGAAACATCTACACACTGCTAAAATATTTTACTGTTGAATATCAATGAAATCATTGGGGGAAGTGGCAACAAAACGACTATTCACGTTGGTGTGTAGAATATATGAGTCTGGCGATATACCATCTGACTTTCGGAAAAGCATCATCCACACAATTCCGAAGACGGCAACAGCTGACAAGTGCGAGAATTATCGCACAATCAGCTTAACAGCTCATGCATCGAAGCTGCTTACAAGAATAATATACAGAAGAATGGAAAAGAAAACTGAGAATGCGCTAGGTGACGATCAGTTTGGTTTTAGGAAAAGTAAAGGGACGAGAGAGGCAATTCTGACGTTACGGCTAATAATGGAAGCAAGGCTAAAGAAAAATCAAGACACTTTCATAGGATTTGTTGACCTGGAAAAAGCGTTCGACAATATAAAATGGTGCAAGCTGTTCGAGATTCTGAAAAAAGTAGGGGTAAGCTATAGGGAGAGACGGGTCATATACAATATGTACAACAACCATGAGGGAATAATAAGAGTGGACGATCAAGAACGAAGTGCTCGTATTAAGAAGGGTGTAAGACAAGGCTTTAGCCTTTCGCCCCTACTCTTCAATCTCTACATCGAGGAAGCAATGATGGAAATAAAAGAAAGTTTCAGGAGTGGAATTAAAATACAAGGTGAAAGGATATCAATGATACGATTCGCTGATGACATTGCTATCCTGAGTGAAAGTGAAGAAGAATTAAATGATCTGCTGAACGGAATGAACGGTCTAATGGGTACACAGTATGGTTTGAGAGTAAATCGGAGAAAGACGAAGGTAATGAGAAGTAGTAGAAATGAGAACAGCGAGAAACTTAACATCAGGATTGATGGTCACAAAGTCAATGAAGTTAAGGAATTCTGCTACCTGGGCAGTAAAATAACCAATGACGGACGGAGCAAGGAGGACATCAAGAGCAGACTCGCTGTGGCAAAAAAGGCATTTCTGGCCAAGAGAAGTCTACTAATATCAAATACCGGCCTTAAATTGAGGAAGAAATTTCTGAGGATGTACGTCTGGAGTACAGCATTGTATGGTAGTGAAACATGGACTGTGGGATAACCGGAATAGAAGAGAATCGAAGCATTTGAGATGTGGTGCTATAGACGAATGTTGAAAATTAGGTGGACTGATAAGGTAAGGAATGAGGAGGTTCTACGCAGAATCGGAGAGGAAAGGAATATGTGGAAAACACTGATGAGGAGAAGGGACAGGATGATAGGACATCTGCTAAGACATGAGGGAATGACTTCCATGGTACTGGAGGGAGCTGTAGAGGGCAAAAACTGTAGAGGAGGACAGAGATTGGAATACGTCAAGCAAATAACTGAGGACGTAGGTTGCAAGTGCTACTCTGAGATGAAGAGGTTAGCACAGGAAAGGAATTCGTGGCGGGCCGCATCAAACCAGTCAGTAGCCTGATCAAAAAAAAAAAAAAAAAAATCAATGAACAGTGAAAACCTAACCACACAGTTCTTGCAGAATAATAGGCTGCGTATTGAACAGAGACTGTCATTGTTTTAACACACGACCTGTTTGTGTCACACTTCTTTCACAGTTAAATTCATGCAGTGTTGTTGACCTAACCAACACAGGTTTCTCGTCTGAAACTCGACCGTGGACTCACTGAGTCGGAGCGAGAATTGAGCCTTTATAAATCTTGACAATAATAGGTACGGAAACTATACATTGTTTGATGTTTAATTTACAGAAATTTGAATTAAAACATCACTCATTAAATTAACGGAATACAACAAGAGTAAGGCCGAATTGTTTGTTTAAATGATGAAATTAACAGATATCTTTAGACAAACAATACTTTTGACAATCCGGGTAATTCCTTTGGAATTAATTAAGAGCTGGCTTTGCTAACATTTTTCGAATAGAGCCAAATAGACCCTTTGGGAATACTATTAGTTGTTCCTCCAAATGTTTATAATTAGTAGAGAATTTATATTTGTTTATAAGTGAACAATAGAACTAAGATACTAAACAATTACTGATGTCACACTATAACAAAAGTATTAACTAGGAATAACTGAAATAAATTAGAAAATCGGTTACATACGTAAAACTAAGCACAATATTAGAACTGCTGGTATATTATTTAAGACTGAGGGCCTACCTTTCTCTTTTATGGAAATGCAGATTATACTCACGTATGTTAATGGTAATTAGTCAGAAATGAAAAAAATGAATTAAAGGTGGCCGGCCGGTGTGGCCGTGCGGTTCTAGGCGCTGACGGTAAACAAGAAAATGAGTAACAATGCACATTTGACATAAGCCAGGAGTCACTACGGGGAATTACTCTCATATCTCCCTAAAGGAGGATTTTCGGACCTACGTTCAAGTGAAATTTCTGTAGTTGTTTCATGGCAGGAAGGAAGCTCCAAATTTTCAGACACATATTCGTATACACGCCGCACAGCAGCGGTTTTTAATACCTCTGTGGGTGTACGCCATCTTGCACGAGACGTCTATGCCTAAACGCAGAAGAAAGACAGTGGATATTGTGTTGCCCTTTGTTATTCGTAGTACACACAGATACATAAATAATATTGCTCGAAGTATTTGTTCCACACCTATGGAAGGTGTTAAGGGTACAAGTGCAAATGTTTTTATTGGTGACTGAGGACTGTGTAGTGAAAAGTATTACATCAATTTTTACTTCATTGGCATAGTAGTAGTTTACGAATGGAATTCAATAAGTAATGCAAAACAATTTTTTTCTGACAGCAGGTTGATTTTACTCAGGATTCCATTATACCATGTTATTCCCCACACTGCCGGCCGGTGTGGCCGAGCGGTTCTAGGCGCTTCAGTCTGGAACCGCGTGACCGCTACGGTCGCAGGTTCCAATCCTGCCTCGGGCGTGGATGTGTGTGATGTCCTTAGGTTAGTTAGGTTTAAGTAGTGCTAAATTCTAGGGGACTGATGACCACAGATGTTATGTCCCATAGTGCTCAGAGCTATTTTTTTTTTAATTTAAGGTGGCAGATGGCAAAACAAGAAAGGAAGTAAAGATATCCTAGTTGCTTCGTCACAACATAGCAAATAGTTTACAAACCAACATGAAATGAAGAAATGAATTAAAGGTGGCAGATGGAAAAACAAGAGAGGAAGTAAAAATATACCAGTTCCTTCGTCGCAACATAACAAGTAGCCGGCCGAAGTGGCCGTGCGGTTAAAGGCGCTGCAGTCTGGAACCGCAAGACTGCTACGGTTGCAAGTTCGAATCCTGCCTCGGGCATGGATGTTTGTGATGTCCTTAGGTTAGTTAGGTTTAACTAGTTCTAAGTTCTAGGGGACTAATGACCTCAGCAGTTGAGTCCCATAGTGCTCAGAGCCATTTGAACCATAACAAGTAATTTACGAATCAAATTCCGTGTCGTTGTTTCTTCGTAAGAAGTATCTCTTTGAAATGAACGAATTTAATAACAATTTCCTACATAGTGATGAGTGAGAAATTTGCCACCAACTTCTCATGCACTAAAGAGCCAAAAAAACTCGCACACTCGCCTAATATCCTATAGGGCACTCACGAGCGCGCAGAAGTGCCACAACACGATGTGGCATGGATTCGATTAATGTCTGAAATAGTACTGGAGGCAACTGACACCATGAATCCTGCAGGGATGTCCCTAAATCCGTAAGAGTACGAGTAAGTGGAGATCTGAACAGTACGTTGCAAGGCATCCCAGATGTGCTGAATAATGTTCATGTCTGCGGAGTTTGGTGGCTAGCGGAAGTTTTTAAACTCAGAACAGTGTTCATGGAAGCACTCTGTAGCAATTGTTGACGTGTAGGGTGTCACATTGTCCTGCTGGAATTGCCCAAGTCCGTCGGGATGCACAGTGGACATGAATGGATTCAGGTGATCAGACAGAATGTTTACGTACGTGTCACACGGCAGAGTCGTATCAAGACGTACAAAGGGTCCAATATCGCTCCAATTGCCCCACACCATTACAGAACCTCCAACAGCTTGAACAGTCCTCTGCTGACATGCAGGGCCCATGGATTCATGAGGTTGTCTCCATACCTGTATACGTCCATCAGTCGAAAAAATTTGAAACGAGACTCGTCCGACCAGGCAACATGTTTCCAGTCATCAGCAGCACCATGTTGATGTTGACGGGCCCACACGAGGCATATAACTTTGTGTCATGCAGTCATCATTGGTACACGAGTGGGCCTTCGGCTGCGAAAGCCCTTACCGATGATGTTTCGTTGAATGGTTCGCACGCTGACACTTGTTGACGACCCATCACAGAAATTTGCTACAATTTGCGGAAGGGTTGCACATGTGTCACGTTGAATTCTTCTCTTCAGTCGTCGTTGGTCCCGTTCTTGCAGCCGTGCGAAATTAGCCGAGCGGTCTAATGGCGCTGCAGTCACGGACTGTGCGGCTGGTCCCGGCGGAGGTTCGAGTCCTCCCTCGGGCATGGGTGTATGTGTTTGTCCTTAGGATAATTTAGGTTAAGTAGTGTGTAAGCTTAGGGGACTGATGACCTTAGCATTTAAGTCCCATAAGATTTCACTCACATTTGAACACCGGTCTTGCATGGCGATTCTCCGACCCCAGCGATGTCGGAGATTTCATATTTTACCGGATTCGTTATATTCGCAGTTCACTCGTGAAATGGTCGTATGGGAAATCTGCACTTCATCGCCACCTCGGAGATGCTGTGTCCCATCGCCCGTGCGCTGACTGTAACATCACGTTCAGACTCACTTAAATCTTGATAACCTACCATTTTAGCAGCAGCAACAGATCCAACAACTGCGCCAGACACTTGTTGCCTCATATAGGCGTTAACGACCGCAGAGCCGTATTGTGCCTGTTTACATATCTCTGTATCTGAATACGCATGCCCATACTAGTTTCTTTGGCGCTTCAGTGCACCTCTGTGTTTGAGTAAGCATGCGTATTCCAGTGTCTTTGGAGCTTCAGTGTAAGATGTGTAGGCCAACAGTATTTACGTGCCCAGTTCTCAAACAGAGCAGCTGAGAGAATACTACATCTACTTACAGTCAGTTCATTTCCTCTTCCACTCGCAGCTAAAGTGCGGGAAAAACGATGGTCTTTAAGCTTCCTATAAGCCGTAATTTCTCTCTTCTTCTCTTCGTAGTCCTTGAGCGGCAGCAGAATCGATCTGCAGTCGGCCTCAAATACTGGTTCTTTAAATTCCTATAATAGTGCCTCGTGATGAAGTCGCTCCAGGAATTGCCATTTGATTTCACGAAGCATTTCCGTAATACTAGCGTTCTGATCGAACTTATCGTTAGCAAATCTAGCAGCACGCCTTTGAATTGCTTCAATGTCTTCCTTTAATCTGTCGTGGTTGGGATCCCAAACACTCGAGCGGTAATGAAGGGTCGCACTAGAATTCTATACGCTGTCTCTTGCGTACGTGACCTACACTTAACCGAACTCTCCCAATAAAACGAATTCGATCAATCGCTTTCCCTACTACCATCATGACGTGCTCATTTCATTTCATATCGCACTGCAACGTTACGCCTAGACATTTAACAGAAGTGACTGAGTCAAGCAGCACTACTAATGCTTTATTTGACAGGATTGTTTTCCCCACTCATCGGCATTAACTTATTTTTTTCTACATTTACAGCAAGCTGGAATTCATCAAACCAAATAGAAATGGTTCAATTGGCTCTAAGCACTATATGACTTAACATCTGAGGTCATCAGCCCCCTAGAACTGAGAACTACTTAAACCTAACTAACCTAAGGACATCACACACAACCATGCACGAGGCAGGATTCGAACCTGCGACCGTAGCAGCAGCGCGGTTCCGGACTGAAGCGCCTAGAACCGCTCGGTGACACGTCCGGCAAACCAAATAGAAATTCCATCAAAGTCACCCTGTATCTCCCTACGGTCTCTCAATTACAACACTTTCCCTTATATCACAGTGTAATCAGAAAACAGCCGTAAAGCGCTCTTCACTCTGTCCGCCAGATAATTTATGCATCTAAAGAATAATAGCTGTCCTATGACACTTACTTGAGGCACTCCTGAAGATAGCATTGTCTCTGCTGAACACTCGCCGACCAGGGTCAGCGTAATAGATTCTGTAACTGAAAAAGTCTTCGAACTTCTCTCATTCCTGGGAATCTAAACCGTATGGTCGGACCTTCATCAACAGTCGTGACAGTTAAAGGCGATTAGCATCCGGCATAGTGTTGCCTTTGTCGCAGTTCGTTAGGTAACAATGATAGCCGTCTGCACCAGAATTCAATCCAGCTTGTCTTATTTTCACTCTCCTACTATGATGTGGAAACCATGTGCTCTGATCTGCACAGACATCGGGTTGCTATTTGTCGCCAACGGTATAAGCTAACAGCTATTATTGTTATTCTTATTATTATTACTTCAGACGTTTGGATCGTACTGGATCTCACGATGAACGGAAAATGAAATTTTAGTACTGTCATTTAGCCTTTATCTCTGCCCATATTTGTCTCATAGTCTCAACAGCTGGTGCTATTGTGACGATGCTGTCGGGTCAACATGGGAACACTTTGGGATTGTCTGTAGCAGAGTCTCATGTTTTACGATGTACTCTGAACGGTCTGCTCCGAAATACTTATGCCTGGTCCAGCACTGTACTCTGCTTCACAGACTGGACGCCCAACACTTTTTTGCCCTCTCGTGGTTTTACCGTCCTTCAACCGCTTTCCAGAGACCCTCGCGATAGTAGCACACTAACAGCGGACGAACTACGCTCGTTCACAGACGCCAGATCACAGCGAAGTCGTTTGCGTCCGTATCTTTCCCCATTTACAGCGCATGTGGTCGGTAGAATGATTCCCTGTTTTTCACTACGGGGAGCTGGAAACGACGGAGGGGCTCCGTCCCCGCCGCAGCCGCAGTGGTCCACAACCCCACGACGACTACCGCAGTCCACTTCACCCCTCCGCCGCCCCACACCGAACCCAGGGTTATTGTGCGGTTCGGCCACCGGTGCAACCCCCAGGGAACGTCTCACACAGACGAGTGTAGCCCCAATGTTTGCGTGGTAGAGTAATGGTGGTGTACGCGTACGTGGAGGACATGTTTGCGCTGCAATCGCCGACATAGTCTAGCTGAGGCCGGAATAAGGAGGACCACCCCGCATTTGCCGAGGCAGATCGAAAACCGCCTAAAAACCAACCACAGACTGGCCGGCTCACCGGACCTCGACACAAATCCACCGGGCGGATTCGTGCCGGGGACCGGCCCTCCTTCCCGCCCGAAAAGCCGTGCATTAGACCGCACGGCCAACCGGGCGGGCCCACTTACATAATCTGTCAGTCGCGGTAACGTGACTACCTGTCAAAAGATTGAAAAACCGCATTTCGTATTGCGCTTCACAGCGAGACGTGCGGGAACAGAGTCAGTGAGGTTCCGAGGCCAGCTGCGCTAGGTTTCTCGATGGAGAACCATGGGGGGAACAGCCCGATCGAGGTGGTCCCAGAAATTCTCGATTGGGTTTAAGTCTGGGGAGTTAGATGGCCAAGAGAATACGGTAAACTCACTCTGGTGCGCTTCGAGCTATGCACATACAACGCGAACCGTCTGACACGTTACGTTGTGCTGTTGGTAGATGTCGTCATGCCGAAAAAAAAGATTGCATGTAGAGGTTGATATGATCCCCAAGGATACATGCATACTTGTGTTGGACCACTGACCCTGCCAGAATGGCGACATCGCCCATGGAATACCCATTCCGTCTACTATTTCAGAGTGCGAATACGTAAAACTGCAATAGTTAGTTATCATTCCTTGAACCGGTTTTGGAATCTTTTCAGGTTAATCTTCAGTTTGATTTTCGGAAGTTACGTATGTATTTGTACCATAATCGGTTCATGGAATACTAAATAACTGTCGAATAGAGTGACTGCTTGCGGTTTTATGTATTTACATTCTGTTAACAGTCACCGGTTCTAAAATATCCACAACGGATAAACTCAATCTGTTGTGGAGTGTTTTGCTTTCAGACGCTTCACGCGTTACACACCAAGGCTATCAGTCGGATGGAGCATAAAATGTATTTCGCCTGAAAAGGTGACCTGTCGCCATTCAGTGTATGTTCAATTACGCTATTAAACATCCTGGCAGATTAAAACTGTGTGCCGGACAGAGACTCGAACTCGGGACTTTTGCCTTTCGCGGGCAAGTGGTCTACCATCGCAGGAGAGCTTCTGTAAAGTTTGGAAGGTAGGACACGAAGTACTGGCAGAAGTGAAGCTGTGAGGACGGGGCGTGAGTCGTGCTCGGGTAGCTCTGATGGTAGAGCTCTTGTCCGCGAAAGACAAAGGTCCCGAGTTCGAGTCTCGGTCCGGCTTACAGCTTTAATCTGCCACGAAGTTTCAGATCAGCGCACGTTCCGCTGCAGAGTGAAAATCTCATTCGAGTTGCGCTGTTGCCAACCTGGGTCAGCGATGAACAGCAGTCAACAAGGGTGCATGAACCTGGCGCCTTCTGAGAAGGCCCATTTGCACTTTGTCAGTTATGAGTGTGCTTTTGTGGTACCAAGCGAGTAAAGAAACAAACAAAAAATATATGGTACTGGCATATTCACACTTCTAGAAGAGAAAGCTAAAATTTGTCTTAAGTTAATGTGTTTGGCGCTACCTTCTGAATGAGGTTAATAAGATAAAAATGTTTTGGTCTGTAGTATGAAATATTTCGCTATTGCGGTGAAACGTAAATAGCTCACAAACATTGATGCACAGATTGGTAAAACTGTTTCTCATTTAATGTCTGTGTAAAGTTTGCCCTAAATGGCACGACAGCAAATCAGGAAACCTCTACTTGAAGAGACCACCGCGCACAACGAAAGTGATTCTTGACGCTCTGCGATGGCTGGAGTACAGCATGACTCATTGATAGCGCTGAACAGTTTATCGTTGAAAGCCATGTGATAATCTCTCCTGTGAGGTAACGAATAAACGTGCGGAGCTGATACAGGAATAACGTTCCATTAAACATGTCTCCTGTTTCATACACCACGTCGTGAAAACAATTTTATGCCATTAGTAGCGCTAAAGGCAAAGGAAGCCAAACTCCTTTATGCTAGAACGACGCTGTAATCACTCTTCTTTACACAAAAACTATAGATAAGACGTATAAAATATATATAGACACATCAACCATTTGTCCGTAATAGTATACATGGTAATCACTATAACTATTCGCCAACAGCATAAGAATACGTAAGACTGTGAATAAGCAAAACCACAAGCTGGCTGAAGAAGTGGATATACTACAACGGAATACTTTGAAAATGTGTACATAGTAGCAGACTAAAATAAAGCCATCAATACGAATGGCAATTTCTTCTGGAATTGAGAAAACTCTTTTTGGTTTCAGCAAAATGTCTGTCAACACGCCTTGAGGAACGAGATACTGTCCAGACTATGTTAGTACACTGCAAAATATATACGATACGTCAATGCTGCAGCTTCCATCAATCGGCATAGCACAAATTTCGAATATAAACAGTAGTTAAGTTGGGTGACGCCGTATTGTGGCGTTTATGCCACTTCTCTGCCTACGTGTTACTATGTTCTATTGTTACGCTTAAGCTTACAGCGAAGAAACGTCCGCGTCCTTGTAACATAGTAAGAATGTAGGAAGAAGGTAAGCATGCCCGAAGCGCGGTGCGACTGATGTTATCAGAGCGTGAGTACGGTGGGGCGAGAAAGAAGCTGTGTCACGATGAAATCTTTTAGAGACCACGGGGACAAAACTACGAAGCCTGGCGTCAAGAAGCACATCTTTCATTGTTTAAGATTTACCTTGAGAATGTCAATGTACATCTGCAACCATGCAGCTGACGTTACTTGCACTGGTAACCTCTTAAAGAATTTCAATAACTTTCAATTCATACTCATAAAACAGTTGCAAATTTGAGTTACTTCTGATGATAACTGGTGCGCAAGATAAACCAGTCACAAGCGTTCTCTGAGCGAGCTGGTGCCAAACCGTTACGGTAGTTGAGTAGGAGTCTGTGATCGGTTTCTGAAGAGACGAGGCGCGATTCTGTACGTGAAGTGCCACATACGAGTGTAAACTCTTGCTGATCTTAAGTTCCTGTGAAGTATTATCTACGATATTTTACAGTACACGGCAAATAATGATTAGCATCTGGAAACTTTGCTGTGAAGGTTAATAGTAGCTCTCGAAATAGAGGTTTCTTGAATTTGTGATTCTGTAAATAAAAGAATGTCATTTGCATCCCATTGGTTCGCAATTCTCATCGTTAGTAACATTGAGGTTTCCCCATTTTGCCACTATGTCATGTCCTGTTTATTGCATGCACGATGGAGTCTGCGGCTGGCGGAGAAGAAATGACTGCAAGTCGTCTTTACAAGACAAACGGTGAGCAAGTCGCCTCCAGTTGTGTCAAGAGAAGTGGACACGGATGTTATATTCAGAAATCCGCCTTGTATGTTACTCCTGGTATAACTGTTCAAAATGGTTCAAATAGCTCTGAGCACTATGGGACTCAACTGCTGAGGTCATTAGTCCCCTAGAACTTAGAACTAGTTAAACCTAACCAACCTAAGGACATCACAAACATCCACGCCCGAGGCAGGATTCGAACCTGCGACCGTAGCGGTCTTGCGGTTGCAGACTGCAGCGCCTTTAACCGCACGGCCACTTCGGCCGGCTGGTATAACTGTCTCGTGGAAAATGTTACATGCATAAACCCACCATGTAGTATTACTAAACTGATGGCATGATTTTCTAACATCTTAGTACTGCTTGGCATTACCAGTCTCGGACAAGTTGTTCATCATCAGATGATTGCACTGAATTTTTAGGGTGAACTGTTGGTCAAGTGCTGAATAATCTTCATGCACTGGTGTCCTAGAATGGAAAACAATTTAGAATTGGGGAAAAATTCGATATGGAAATGATAATAACGAATAAACTCAAAATTTAAAAAGAATCCGTGTGTACCTGACGTGCATACAAACAATATTTACAATTTGTTTCCGAATATTGACTTATCCGAAACTAAAAGACACAGTTTTGCAAACGACAATAATGTCATATTCAGTGTACAGAAACCACTGAAAATTTAAGTCATATTTGAAAAAGCTTTATTGGACACTGTATTTCCTAAGGCTGTCCTCGTTATAGCTCACCGTATCAAATGAGGTTTTCATCGCAGCTGTGAACCACGAATAGATTACCGATCACACTAAAAGACAGTTCTAAAGATTTGAAGCCTTAGCACTATGTTAGTTGCGGACGCTGTCCGAATACACAGATACAGACCATTTCTGAGCTGCTTTTTTTGCTTCACTTTATATGAAAACAAACTTCAAGTGAATTCATCTTGGGCTGGATTGCATCATTGTCTTAACTGTATCAAAATTCATTTACCGCGCTTTCTATACAAAATACATAGTAAAGTGTACAGCAAACAGCAGTTGGAGATTTTGTGTAGTGTTCTCTCCAAGTATTGGTTTGATTCAGCTCTGATTGCCAGTCTATGCAGTCTTCATCTCGTAATAAGTACTGCAACCTACATCCATTTGATCCTGCTTACTGTGATCTTGCCTAGGTTTCCCTCTGCGATTTTTACGCCCCACTCTTACCTCCATTAACAAACTCACTGTTCCTTGATGCCTCATAATCTGACCTATTAACCAGTCCCTTTCCTCAGTCAACATGTGCCATAAATTTCTTTTTCCCCTTATTCAATTTAGTATCTGTTCAATAACTGCTCGATCTACTCATCAATCCACCAACTTCTCAGCACTATGCAGCACATTTCAAGAACTCTTATTTTCTTCTTGTGTGAAGTGCTTATCATCCACATTTAACTTCCATACACGGATACATTCCAAAAAATACTTTCAAAAAAGATTGCATAACACTTAAATTTACATTAGACATTATCAAATTCTTCATTTTCAGAAATGCTTTTCTTTTTATTGCCAATCTCCGTTTTACATCCTCTCTACTTCGGCAGCCATCTGTTATTTTCTAAACAAATAGCAAAACTAAAAAAGGGTTCAAATGGCTCTGAGCACTATGGGACTTAACATCTGTGGTCATCAGTCCCCTAGAACTTAGAACTACTTAAAGCTAACTAACCTAAGGACATCACACACATCCATGCCCGAGGCAGGATTCGAACCTACGACCGTAGCAGTCGCGCGGCTCCGAACAGCAAAAGTCACCTACAATTTCGAGAGACTAATTCCCTGGGTATCACATGATTTAATTCGGCTGCATTCCCTTTTCCTGGTTTTACTTTTATTGATTTAGTCTTATCTCTTTTCAAGACACTGATCGTTCCATTCAACTGGTCTAGCAAGTACTTAACCGCCTCTGACAGAATTACAATGTCATCAGCAAACCTTAAAGTTTTTATTTACTCTCCGTGAACTTTACAAATTTCTACTCTGTTTCCTTCACAGCTTCCTCAATGTACAGACTGAATAACATGAGTGCTAGGGAACAACTCTGTCCCACTCCCTTCTCAACATCAGCCTCCCTTTCATGTCCTTCGACTCTTACAACTGCAGTCTAGTTTCCACATAAATAGTAAATAACCCCTTAACTCCCAACATTTTATCCGTACTGCAGTCAAAATCTCGAGGAGCGTAGGTGACTCAGCATTGTCAAAAGCTTAATCTAAATCTACAAATGCTAGGAACGTAAATTTGCCTTTCTTCCAGCTGTCTTATAACATGAGTCGTGGGGTCAGCATTGCTTCACGTGTTCCTACAGTTCTCTGGAACTCAAACTGATCTTCTTCAAGGTCAGCCTCTAGCAGTATTTCCATTCTTCAGTAAACAATTCCTGTCAATATTTTGAATCCTTGACTTACTTAACTTACAGTCTGGCAGTATTCACAGCTAAAAGCAACTGACTGCTTCGAAATTGGAGATAACAAATTCCTGAAGTCGGACGGTATTTCAACTGTTCCATACATGTTGCACGCCCGGTGGAATAATTTTCTCGTGGTTGGTTGTTCGAAGGATCTCAGAAATTCTGAGAGAATATCACCTACTCAAGGCAGCCTTTTCCTGTTAAGGCCTTTCAGTACTCTATCAGATTCTAGTGTCTTTCAGAGCTCTGTCAAATTCTATTCGCAGTAACATCCCTCCCGTCTCATCTTCATCTACTTCCTCTTTCCTTTCTCTAATATGCTATGGATGTTCTTTTCTCATGTAGAGGGCCTACATATATTCCATTCACCTTTCAACTATTCCTCTTTTTCCTGGTACTGGCTTTCCACCTGAGCTCTTGATACTCATACATGTACTTCTCTTTTCTCCGACGGTCTCTCTAGTTTTCCTGTAAGTAGCGTCAATCTTTCCCTTACTCAGGCACGTTCATTACTGTCTTGCATTTATACTCTACCTATTTTTGCTTAGTCATTTTGCATTTACTGTCGGACCCATTTTTAGTCGTCTGTATTCTCTTTTACCCTTTTCATTTGCTGCAAGTTGGCAATTATCAGTTACTGTAAAGCGATTTTTGAGTCGCGAGACAAGAACAAGCTATTTTCGTTGTCTTAACCCATTAATGCCGTGGGTCACGAATTCGCATTATATCCTAGGGACGCTACCATATTTAACGTTGGTTGTTTTTGAGCTGCAATGATAATACGTGCAGATTCTACGCGAAGCTAACATCACCTTTGACATTGTGCTGCGGTTTCCTGAGTGTTTAGCGTACTCCTAGAGGATCTTGCTGTTTGCACCTTTGTTCACGACATACACCGTCACTATTTAGAATGACAGCTGGATACAAAGGCAAATTCACTTCGGAAAATTATCTGTGGGTTCTACAGTATCTGTGAGTGGTGTAAATCACATTTTGATGTAACAGTGAATTAGAAAATATTGTTTCTGCAAAACATCATTACGCGTTTACGTACCTTTGTTGGCGCACACAAGAGATGAAATCAAGAATCAAGTTAAATGAAAGCAAATATTGCGATATTTCAGTGACCGATTGTGTTCATTATTTGGTGAATCACCTAAAACCCGCATCGCAAATATGTAGGAAATGAAAGGTGCTACTGATATGCGGTTTTTACAGAATGGACTGTAGTCAGGGACTCGTATTGCTAGCTAATATTCAGAGTTTAATAATACTTAAAAGTGTAATTTTTGTTCAAGCATGAGCTTTTCTAAACGGAACAATGCCTATTGACAGTAAAAAACTAAAAGCAGAGTAAATTAGAATGTTAGTTGTTGTGTTGCAGGAGTCTGCTGTGGGTCGTTTACGAGTTATCGTATTTTGAAAAGCTATATGGATTCTCAACAGTATTGAGGCAAGTAATCATTACAGGTTGCGTTCAAAATGACCACCGTCAAAGGCAATACAGGCTTCCACTCTGGCACGGAACGACTGCTGCACACATGCTAGGATTTCACCGGAGATGTCCGAGCAGGCTGCAGTAATACGTCGTTGCCTATCACCAGGTGTTGTTGGTATGTCTTTGCAGACAGCGTCTTTCAGCTTTCCCCACAGAAGAATGTCTACAGGCGTCAAATCTGGGGAACGGGCTGGCCGGCGCACAAGTCCTTTGCGTCCAGTTCAACGGTTTGGGAAACAATTCGTGAAGACATGCTGCAGTACTTGCGGCACTATGGGCCGGATAGCCATCATACTGGTGCCACAGGTTCCTCTTAATACGCAAAGGAAAGTCCTCTAGAATACCTAGGAGATGGTCTGTTAGGAGGCTGGGATACTTGTGCGAGTTCAGTGTTTCGCGTATGAAAAACTGGTGTATAAGCTGTCGCTTTACTGTCCCACACTACATGTTTACACTCCATGGACCCTGACATTCCACCTGACGAAGCCAACGGGGATTGTCAACAGATCAATGGCGCATGATTCGGCGGTTTATATGAACATGATTGGTAAATGTGGCTTCATCAGTAAACAAGATTCACCATACATCTCGAGTATCCTGTCATAATGCCCATGTACAGAAGTTAAGACGATTCCGATAATCGTATCCATGCAGCTCTTGATGCAGAGAGGTGTGGTAGGGATGCAAACTACGTCGATGGAGAATGCGAAGGACACTTACTTAACTCATGCCACTTCTTCATGTAATTGCGCTGGAGCTAACACGCGGATCAACTGCAACAACAGCAAGAATATTAATTTCCCCTCTTTTGTTGTCATTTGTTTCCTTCTGTCACGTTGTCTAGGTGTTACTCTATCACTCTTACGTAACTGCGTGAAGAAACTGATAAATAACTGCCGAGACGGTTGACGTCTACTGTGATATCTTGCCACGTACACCGTACAAGAACGAACTGCTTTCTTTCTACAGTCGCCATATAGCATGAGCATGTCAGCTTTTTGTGCATTGGCAAATCCCATAGTCAACTCATGACCTGCTGTTAGGACTGTCACACACTAACCGACTATCAAGTAGTAGTGCACTCCAAGAACACAAAACCACACTATAGGTAACCAGAACAACGTCGTAACTAGCCATGTAGCTTGAATGGCACAAACAAGTGTCGGTAGGGAAAATTTTCAAAATACGGTATCTCGTAAACGACTCGCCCTAGAATCCTGCAAAAACATCATTGATATTCTGAATTACACTATCTTTAGTCTTTTACTGTCAATAGGTATTGTTCCATTAAAAAAATTGTATGTTAGCAGAGAAAAATACGCTTCGTAAGCATTATTAACAACTGTTTATTGGCAAGCAGTACGAACCCCTGATTACCAATCTACTCTGTGAAAAGCACACGTCAATGGCACTTTCCATTTCCGCTCGTATTTGCGGTGAATATTGCAATAATTCGTATCAAGATCCGATAACAACATTGTTTTGACTGATTGCATATCACTTTCATTGCGATGTTGAAATTCTAATGAACCGCTAATATTCCGAAGCTTTCCACGAAATGCCAGGCAGGGACTTTACTTAAAAAAAAAAAAAAACTGCCAGTATAGAGGCAGAAATGCTGTGCAGTAACCATCAAGTCCGTCAACATCGGTTCCAGATGAATATATGAATATACCAAATTGATGCAGTAAGTTATTGATCTCAGTTTACAGACACAACACGAAGACGTAAAAGAGCCAGTTTTATAGGACAGACAGTATTCATGTGTAAGAAGCGTAACGTTCATCTGCGCCTAAACAAAAGAATAAACTGTTACCGAGAATTTCACTTACAAATGCATATTGTATTATATATAATTATTTAAAAATCTGTTGCCAAGTATTTTTTTTTTTTGTTCTTGTAAATCCTGTCGACGTTTCATCAAAATGTTAAATAAAAATCTTTTACTAAGTGAAGTGTTTTACAAGTCCAGTTCCTCTGACGGCTGTTGCAGATATGCCACATACCTGGCAGTTATATCTGAGATTTAATCTTATATACTCAATTACACTTCATTACTGGTTACAAAATATGATTTTAGATTTTTACTTTGAAGTAGTTTCAGTAATTTTGTTCTCACTGTCGTTTTTGCACTTTAAAGTACCATGCTGGCAACAGAGGTTACTAGCACAAGATGATACACTTATACGAGGGGCGTTTGAAAAGTCCGTGCAAAGCCAGAGAGATGGCACCACCTGCGCGTATCGAGGCCATATTTAGTTAGTAGCATCTCTGGAAAGAACGCACACCAAGTTTCAGCCATATTGGTCTATTTCTTTGTGTTTGGCAATCGTGTGAATCAATGAAGTCGAGTGACTGTCAAAAAAATGGACAAAAAAGAATTTCGTGTGCTCATTAAGCATTACTTTATGAAAGGCAAAACGCCTCAGGGGACTAAATAGAGGCTTGATAAACATTACAGTGACTCTGCATCTTCGACTAGAATGGTTTATAAGTGGTTTCAAATTTTCGGAGTGGCTATATGGACGCCCTGTCGAGGTTACGACTCCACAAATCATTGATAAAATCCATGATATGGTGATGGATGACAGAAGACTTAAGGTGCGTGAGATTGCTAGTGCTGTGGGCATCTCGAGTGAACAGGTACATAATATTTTGCATAAACATTTGGACATGAGAAAGCTATCCGCAAGATGGGTTCCGCGATTGCTCACGCTTGATCAGAAACGGAATCCTGTGAAATGTTGCAAGGATGGTTTGCAGCTGTTCAGGAAGAATCCGCAGGACTTTAAGCGTCGTTTCGTCACTTTGGATGAAACATGGATACATTAGTATACTCCTGAGACCAAACAACAATCTAAACAATGGGTTACTTGGGAGAATCTGCACCAAAAAAAGACGAAGACCATTCCTTCGACCGGAAAGGCTATGGCGACTGTCTTTTGGGATTCGCAAGGGATAATCCTCATCGACTATCTGGAAAACGGAAAAACTATTACAGGTGAATATTATTCAGCGTTACTGGACCGTTTGAATACCGAGCTGCAAGAAAAACGCCGGCGATTCGACCGCAAAAACAGTCCTTTTCCATCACGACAATGCACCAGCACACAACTCAGCAATGGTGGTCGCAAAATTAATGGAAATAGGATTCCAACTCGTTTCACCTCACCCGTTTTCTCCAGACGTGGCTCCCTCGGACTACTATTTGTTCCCCTATTTGAAGAAATGGCTGGTGAGATAAAGATTTTATTCAAACGAGGAAGTGATTGCAGCAACTAGTAGCTATTTTGTAGACTTGGATAATACCTGTTATTCGGAAGGGATCAACAAATTAGAACAGAGTGTGTAAGTCTAAAAGGGGACTATGTTGAAAAATTACCCCAAACACGTTAGCAGTTTGTTTTTTTTTTTTTTTTTTTTTTTTTTTTTTGCACGGACTTTTCAATCGTCCTTCGTATTTCAATTCTCGATTTATTCCCCCCTGTGGCAATGTATACAACTCTTCTGGAAGTTCGGAGCACATGGTGTGGTCATCGTTGTGTCGATGTTCTTCCGTTTCTCATCAGTTCACAGGATTCTACCAGTTACAGTGGTTATAGCTCAAAGGAAATATAGGTTTTAAATTCATCTTTGTAATATGTTCCTAGCCTATCGTTTTTAAGGAGGAAAATCGCGACTTGTCATTATATTTTATCCGTTCCAGACATATATATACTTTAGTTATTTATATATATGTGGCACTTATTGTTGATTGGAATATAACCATAAGACCGCATTTTCTTTAATTATGATATATGATCAATACAGATTTACATGTAGCTTCTTTTCGTTCGCCAGTCATCTCATAGAAATTTAGGCTCTTAATCAAGATGGCATTCTTGTTCGCATCTGTGCGATATGTGAAAACACTCTAATGTAATGAACTATTCTTCAGCTAGGGATCCACCATGTTTGCCATTAAGGGATCCAACGAAGTCGTTTATAGTGAATACAGTATTAATATGGGGAGATCTGGAGAAGAAAGGTAACAGAGAGAATCGCAGGCTTCTCTCGGATACATGCAGAGTTTTAGCGAGAACTGATTAATTTTTAAATCATCCGTTAAACTGAAACAGTTGTGAAAGCAAATAGTGCTGGGCAGTTAGAAAGAAATTTAATGCACGGAGCTCAGACGTAACAAAAGTTACACGGTTGATCTCACCGTCTTTCGCAGCTGCAGATCGTCTTCACATTCGCAGTAATGCACCGTCCCCAAAAAGCGCCACTGCTGACATACTTGTTCCTCGAGACATGAAGACAGACGGAAGGAGGGTTTCGAGATTCGTGCTGCTCTCTAGTTTACCGAGAAAAGAAATGTGCTTGCATCTTTGAAAGCAGTGCCATTAATGGTGTGTCAGGCGTCGAAATATAATAACGCTTGTACTTTAATATGTAGAGTAGTCCGCAGTGACTGGTAGCTGGTCTCGGTTTCATTAAGAATGTTCCTACGCCTTTATCTTAGGTACGACTTACACCTCCGCTTACAGATCTCTGGTAATCCAGTGAGACTCATGCTGTGCCACTGAAGAACTGGAAGACACCTGATCTTAGTACTTCTTCGTGTCGACTCCACTCTCACATGGAAACATTCCCAGGTGTCAATTAACGACGTTGATGATGAGATCTGGCGGGTGTGTCGAGGGGACAAACATAGTTTTTTGTATGGCTCCAGTTTCACTTCTAAGGCGTAAAACACACGCCGAAAGGTAATATTGCATTTCAAGTTTAGAGGGAATATCTTGGAAACGATGGCATATGAAACATGGTTTTCATATAAAAGTTGATACGTAATTAATGTTATTGAAAACTGTAGAATCGACTTTCATAATAATTTGAAATTTTGCAGAAAATCCCACCACCATTAATTAATTTTGAAAAATGAAAACTTTTCTAACAACATAAATCAAAGAAACTCTTAAGCCACATACATCCCTTCGCACTAGGGCTGATTTCTGAAATACCATTTCTGGAAAATAAGTTGTACAGAATGTGCTGTCGGAGAATTTTCAAAATACTCCATTAAAATATTTAAAAATTCGTTACTGTTCTAATTATCTAATATGATAATATTTATTTTATGTTTTGCATTGTTATTTTACGTTTTAAATTAATACCTCTTTTAGTTTCTTAGTTTCTCATTTTACAGATATGTGTTTTGTTAACTGAAAATAATAAGTACACTACTGGCCATTAAAATTGATACACCAAGAAGAAATGCAGATGATATTGGGTATTCATTGGACAGATATATTATACTAGAACTGACATGTGAGCTGGCCGGAGTGACCGAGCGATTCTAGGCGCTTCAGTCTGGAACCGAGCGACCGATACGGTCGCAGGTTCGAATCCTGCCTCGGGCATGGACGTGTGTGCTGTCCTTAGGTTAGTTAGGTTTAAGTAGTTCTAAGTCCTAGGGGACTGATGACCTCAGATGTTAAGTGCCATAGTGCTCAGAGCCATTTGAACCATTTGAACTGACGTGATTACATTTTCACGCAATTTGGGTGCATAGATCCTTAGAAATCAGTACCCAGAACAACCACCTCTGGACGTAATAACGGCCTTGATACGCCTGGGCATTGAGACAAACAGAGCTTCGATGGCGTGTACAGGTACAGCTGCCCATACAGCTTCAAATCGATACCACAGTTCATCAAGAGTAGTGACTGGCGTATTGTGACGAGCCAGTTGCTAAGCCACCACTGACCAGACGTTTTCAGTTGGTGAGAGATCTGGAAAATGTGCTGGCCGGGGCAGAAAACTAAGATTTTCTGTATCCAGAAAGGCCCGTACAGGACCTGCAACATGCGGTCGTGCGTTAACGTGCTGAAATGTAGGGTATCACAGAGATCGAATGAAGGGTAGAGCCACGGGTCGTAACACAATTGAAATGTAACGTCCACTGTTCAAATTGCCGTCAATGCGAACAAGAGGTGACCGAGACGTGTAACCAATGGCACCCCATACCATCACGCCGGGTGATACGCCAGTATGGCGATGACGAATACACGCTTCCGATATGCTTTCACCGCGCTGTCGCCAAACACGGATGCGACCATCGTGATGCTGTAAACAGAACCAGGAATCATCCGAAAAAATGACGTTTTGCCATTCGTGCACCCAGGTTCGTCGTTGAGTACACCATCGCAGGCGCTCCTGTCTGTGATGCAGCGTCAAGGGTAACCGCAGCCATGGTCTCCGAGCTGATAGTCCATGCTGCTGCAAACGTCGTCGAACTGATCGTGCAGATGGTTGTTGTCTTGCAAACGTCCCCATCTGTTGACTCAGGGATCGAGAAGTGTCTGCACGATCCGTTACAGCTATGTGGATAAGATGCCTGTCATCTCGACTGCTAGTGATACGAGGCCGTTGGGATCCTGAACCCACCGATTCCATATTCTGCTAACAGTCAATGGATCTCGACCAACGCGAGTAGCAATGTCGCGATACGATAAACCACAATCGCGATAGGCTACACTCCTTATACGAGGCATCACAACAACGTTTCAACAGGCAACACCGGTCAACTGCTGTTTGTGTATGAGAAATCGGTTGGAAACTTTCCTCATGTCAGTACGTTGTAGGTGTCGCCACCGGCGCCAACCTTGTGTGAATGCTCTGAAAAGCTAATCATTTCCATATCACAGCATCTTCTTCCTGTCGGTTACATTTCACGTCTGTAGCACGTCATCTTCGTGGTGTAGCAATTTTAATGGCCAGTAGTGTAACTTATTATTATTACAGAAAATAATTACAATAATGATCATCTGAAAGGAACTGCTTTTTTACACAATGCACGTAAAATGAACGAAATTCTTCTCGTAGTACACACGACAGTGAAGACAATATGAAACCAAATACAGCATGATTTGAAGTTGGCACGGGTAATTCTCTAAATATCCTGATTTGTATCAGGCGTATTTCAGTACATTGATAAATCTTGGCGAAGAGAATTGATTAAAATGGTTCAAATGGCTCTGAGGACTGTGGGACTTAACATCTGAACCTGCAACTGTAAAGATCACGCGGTTGTAGAGTGAAGCGCCTAGGACCGCACGGCCAGAATTGATTATGTACAGGTGACTGCAGCTTGATTATGTTGTTTCTCAAGTGAAGGTTGACATCATAATGATTCAGTATACATATATAGTATGCAGTTGTGTACATGGTATACAAAATACACTGAAGGGCCACAGAAACTGGTACAGGCAAGCGTATTCAAATACAGAGAAAAGTAAAAAGGCAGAATACGGCGCTGTGGTCTGCAAACGCGAAATAAGAATAAAATTGTCTGGCGCAGTTGTTAGATCGCTTACTGCTGCTATAATGGCAGGTTATCAACATTTAAGTGGGTTTCAACGCGGTATTGTAGTCGGCACGAGCGATGAGTCACAGCATCTCCGAGGCAGCGATGAAGTGGGGATTTTCCCGTACAATCATTTTACTGGTGTACAGAAACATCAGGGATTCGGTAAAACATGTGATCACCGACATCTCTGGGGCCGGAAAAAGATCCTGAAAGAACGGGACCAAAGACTATTGAAAAGAATCGTTCAACGTGTCAGAAGTGCAACCCTTCCGCAGATTGCTGCAGATTTCAGTGCTGGGCCATCAACAAGTTTCAGCGTACGAACAACTCAACTAAACATTATCGACATGGGCTGTCGGAGCCAAGACCCACTTGTGTACCCTCGATCACCCCACGACACAAAACTTTACGCCTCGCTTGAGCGCATCAACACCGAAAAAAAAAAAAATGGTTCAAATGGCTCTGAGCACTATGTGACTTAACTTCTGAGGTCATCAGTCGCCTAGAACTTAGAACTAATTAAACCTAACTAACCTAAGGACATCACACACATCCATGCCCGAGGCAGGATTCGAACCTGCTACCGTAGGGGTCGCTCGGCTCCAGACTGTAGCGCCTAGAACCGCACGGCTACTTCAGCCGGCGTCAACACTGACATTGGACTATTAATGACTGGAGACATGTTGCCTCGTCGGACGAGTCTCGTTTCAAATTTTACCGAGCGGATGAACGGGTATAGGTATGCACACAAACTTATGAATCCCTGGACCCAACATGTCAGCAGGGGACTGTTCAAGTGGGTTGCAGTCTCTGTAATGATGTGGGACGTGTACGTCTAGATACGACTGTGACAGGTAACACATCCATAAGCATCCTGTCTGATCACCTGCATCCATTCATGTCCATTGTTCATTCCAACGGACTTGGGCAATTGCAGCAGGACAATGCGACACCCCAGAACTGCGACACGTCCAGAACTGCTACGGAGTGACTCTAGGAACACTCTTCTGAGTTTAAACACTTCCGCTAGCCACCATACTCCGCAGACATAAACATTATGGAGCATATCTGGGATGCCTTGCAACATACTGTTGCGAAGAGATCTTATAAAGGCACATTTGCATGCCGTGCGAGAGTTTCCTCGGAAACGCGAAATCTTAATTAAATAATTAATCTCTGACAAATAAATAAAGCCTATGGCACAGAACTGCAGCGCTATGCCGCTGATAAAACAAAAAACAATTAGGACACTCTTATGTTTCATTAAGATGTTGGTCTGGTAGAATAGCTGGTGCGGGAAGCACGTATATTTTATTAACTGGCACACCGCCATATTTGATGTTATATAAGAACACTGCGAGTTGCAATCACACTAGGCACTCGACCCTGAAAAGATTCTATATTTATGAAAGTAAGTTGAATTATTTAACTGTAGGCTTATTCGTTGGATATATCCGATTTAACTAACTGTGTAAACTTTTTTATGTTTAGTAGACCGTCACCTCTGTACGACGTATTGACATGGCTATATACTGAGATTTTGAGTCCGCACCTACCGCAGCAGTCTTTGGAAACGATTTAAATACGAAGTCCGATTATTTGAATCACATTTCACGGTCAACTACGAATAACATTGCATTTACGAGAAAGCCATTGTCAAGCGTCTGATACCAAATAATTAAACGTCCACGTTCCAGATAAGCAAATAGTAATGAAAACCAATCAGTATCATACGTATACAATAATTAATATTTTATATTATTTTTTTATTTATTTTATAATCTCCACGCCCTCGTACTCTTACGGATTTATGGATAACCCTGCAGGATTCATGGAGTCAGTTGCCTCCAGCACTACTTCAGACATAGGTTGAGTCCATGGTACGTCGTACTGCGGCACTTCTGAATGCTCGTGGGTGCCCAAGACGGTATCAGGAAGCTCTACCATTTTCTTTGGCTCTGTATTATGTTTCCCTTCTAGCATATCGGTTAGGTCTGCCTGACGTTCCACGAATATGCGTGTTGCTACGAGTGCTGACGTTCTGACGATATTGCTTTGTGTGTGTGGGCGCCTCAAAGGGCCATGAAGGTGCAGATGAAAGGCATCCGCGTGGACCCCATCTCGAAGCACCTGTTCGACGTCGACGACGAGCGGTGGCGTGAGGTGATGCAGCTGTACGTGAAGGGCTTCTCGCCGGCCAGGACGGAGCGGCTGTCCTGCTGTCTGGAGCAGTGCGGCCGCGGCGTGCAGCGCGCCCTCTCCCGGAGGATCCAGGGCGTCGGCTGGAGGGACGTCGACCTGCTGGCCGTCTGCTCGCGGTTCGCCACCGACTCCATCGGCTGCTGCGCCTTCGGCATCGAATGTGGCGCCATCGACGACCCGCGCTCGACGTACCTCCAGCTGGCCCTCAAGGTAAGAGCCACTGCCCTCTACTCCCTACATTCCACAGCAAAGTTTATGGTGGTTACTTTTGCAGGGCGGATTTTTTTCCCATCATTAGACGGGAAAAGAGGAACATGTATTGGTGCAAAGAGGACAGAATGCATAAGATTTCCTGATGACATGGTATTAGTGGCAGAAAGTGAGTGGAAGTGAATAACATGCTGAACGATATGAATGAAGCTTGAGTGGAATATGGGATGCAAATAAACACAGCAAAAACGAAGAGTATGATCATCAGTACAAGACTCAGACTGTCCAATATTAAAATAGGACAATACACCATTAGCCAGGTAAGCGCATTTAAATATCTTGGAAGCACAATAACTGAAGACCTTAGATGTCACCAGGAGGTGAAAACTTGAATTGCCACAGCGGTGGAGGTATTCAACAGAAAGAGGAGATTCGTATGCGGCAAATTAGATAAGCGTCTAAGGAAAAGACTTGGCAACTGTTTTATCTGGAGTGTGGCACTATATGGGTCAGAAACATGGACGCATAGACGAGAGGATGAAAAAAGGTTAGAAGCATCTGAGATGTGGATATGGAGGAGAATGGAGAGAATAAGCTGGGTAGAAAGTGTGAGAAATGAAAGAGTATTGGAAAGGGTTGGTGAGCGAAGATGTCTGCTGATCGTTGTAAGAGAAAGGAAAAAGATCTGGTTGCGACATTCATTGAGAAGGGAGTGCTTGCTAGCAGATGCTTTGGAAGGATTGGTTTGTGGGAGAAGACTGAGAGGAAGAAGTAGATACAAGATGATAGACGACATAAAGGGAAGCGGAAATTATGCAGACGTGAAGAAAACTACCATCTGAAAACCTGACTTTTGGCAGAACAATGATGATGATGATTCTCGTGATTAAAACTAATGCCACGGGCCACAAGCTGCATCCTAAGTCCTGAACTAACAGCTGTATATATTCCATTATTCCAATGTCTGTCTTCCCTTACAGTCTTTAACCTGTAAAGCCGCCTTCCGAACCACAGAGGCTACAAAAAATGGTTCAAATGGCCCTGAACACTATGGGGCTTAACTGCTGAGGTCATCAGTCCCCTAGAACTTAGAACTACTTAAACCTAACTAACCTAAGGACATCACACACATCCATGCCCGAGGTAGGATTCGAACCTGCGACCGTAGCGGTCACGCGGTTCCAGACTGTAGCGCCTAGAACCGCTCGGCCACTCCGGCCGGCTCATAGAAGCTACAACTAGATGTCGTAACACATGTTGAATCATCATGTCCCTTCTTCTTGTCATTGTTCTCCAATAATTCTTTTCTTTGCCAATTCTGTTCAGAACATCGTCTTTCATTAGCACTTCTGTTCACCTAATTTCCAACGTTCCTCTGTAGCATCACATCTAAAACGCTTCGATTCTTTTCTGTTCCGGTGTTCCTACTGTTCATGATTGAAGGACGACTACAAGCTTCGAATAATATAGTAATATATTCCTGAATAATCATCTTGTGGTGCAGTTCTTCTTGTTGTCTCCGTGCTTGCTATCCCATATATTCCTGAAGCTCAGCTCAGCTGTAATAATTATACACGTATTACCCGAAGCAATGTATGAAAATTTGTGCCGGAGCGGGACAGGAACGCACATTTTCCTCGTACCACGAGTCATCACCTTCAGTGATATGAAGTAGGAAGAGATGGACACAGTAATTCGGGGGAAGGGGGCGTGGGCAGAGAAGAAGAAGAGGAAGAGATGGATGGAGAGAGAGGAGAGTGGCAGAGGGAGAGAGGAAGGAAAGAGGAGGCGATGGAAAGAGAGAGGTGGAAAAGGAGAAAAAGTGATAGAGGGCGTAGGAGGAGATGGGCAGAGAGATTGGGAGGAGTTAAGAAATAGAGATAGCGAAGAGGAGAAGGGTGGAGGGAGAGAGATGGGAGTAGGAGATGAACAGCGAGGGAAAGAGGAGGTGGTGCACAGGGAGAGGGGGAGGATGAGATAGAGAGAGTTGGGAGGAGGGGACGGATAGATAGTGGGGCAGCAACAGTCGGGTAGACAAGGGGGAGGGGAAGTATGAGATGGACATAGAAAGGTGGGAGAGGGAGACAGACGAATAGGAGATGGGAGTAAATCCATATCCGGGCAACGACAGTTACTCAATTAGTATGCAGATAAATCATCTACTCCATACTGCCGCATCGAATTAGTTCGGGAATGAGCTAGGCAGCCCAATGAACATATCTGAAAAGCGTATGTCGGCACAAAAGAATTGACGTCACACGCGGTGCCCATAATGAAAACCTGTATTCTGAGTTGAAAACTTCATTGAAGTGCCTGTTCCCCGTGTGCCTTGTATTTCTCGCCCCGTCGTCTCCTGAAACACTGCAGGGACTTAGGAACACCCCTCTACATGTACGGCTACGTTAGGAACCCAGAATCCATCTGTGGCCGCATCTGCGACACGTGAAACTGCGCAGCGTCAGATCAGTGAGTTCGCCTCGCACCAACACTGTCGCGCCCCAGTGTGGCACGCTAGTCTGCTGGTCAATTGCCATGGTAGGAGCACTGCACTCTATAGGCGCAACGAATCTGTCCTCCTCGGGCAAGGTGAGCTGTATCAGACCCCTCACACGGCAACTCCGCTGAGAAAATTCAAGTTGAGCACTGTCGTAGCCATCGCGGCACAAGTTAAAAGGTGTCGTACCCAGCACAACACGGTTACTTTCTAAAGCGGGATTTCGTTACCCAAGCTCGTTTTGAAGAAGACGAATTTCCATACTTGGTAGCATCTTGCGGTGGGAATAATGTTGCGACGATCGACGACTCGTAGCAGTGTTGTTGATCACATTCCAACTAAAATCGGCTTCACCAGAGAACAGCTCTAACGGAAGGACACTACCATTAACGTTTGGACTGCATCATTGTTTGCATCGTACCTGTAGTATATTTGTAAGTTGATGAAGGGAAACAATCAGTAACGAAAACACAAATACCCGCTAAATACGTGCACCTTTTCGAAACACTCGTTGGTACTGCACACTTAAGCCCTCACATCATGCGTCAGCCTTTATGGACCTTAAGAAACAGGTGCACTAGGCACATAGTGCAGTGTTCCTAAATGTTATTAACGAGTTTGGCGTTGAATCGAAACCGGTGATCGTAATTAGAGCCGCCATGCCCGTAAGAATTAAAGTGTGAAATTCTAAGGAGCCCTGTCGCATTTTTTTGGAGTCAAACAAAAGTTTCACTCGCTGAAGGGAAGTCTCTGTTGCTTTTCAACTACGTTCTCCAAATGATCACTTAATAATTACCACATAGACCAAAATAAGCTGCCCCTGGTGGAGCAATAAATATATATAGCGTAAGTAGGGAAAAGTTACATACATTGAACATATCATACGGTAGTGAAGCCCAGTTCTACGAAAGTATTACAAAATACTTTCTGGGTTACCTAACTGTGCACAGAAAACAACTTATGTTGTTGCTAAGGGATTGCAATATCAATCTAACATACAAGTTGTGGCCTCAGAGAAGTCGTTCTTCGAAATTACGATACGAATTATGATAACTATATTTACACAGATAGCAATTTACACATAAAGTAAGTTAAGACGTTTAGAGCAATCGACAAAAGAGTATTTGGTTAAGAAGTGGGATCAAAACTTACGCTGAAAAAAACATCAACGATCAGATCTGGTGTTTTCATTACTAGCTTCTGAGAATGAGATGACGTGTTGAATGGAATGGACGTCCTACTGTGCGCAGAATTATAGAAGCTAAATTATATAGAGCACCTATAACGGAATTGTCATTAAATATTAAAAAATTTAAAGCTTGAAAGTATAAAACCATGAAAAGTATACAACAGTAAATTGTGCAGCAACTAAGGTTGCAAGTACCGCACACAACTCGATTTCTGTAATCCTTTTCCGTCTATAATCCTTTCCGTCTTTTTTTATTTTACATTCATTGTTCTACAGCTTTATGATCTTAATGAAAACCTTTATACAACTTACCTACTTTCAGAGAAAGACCCTTATGGTTCTATACTTCCAGTGTTTTACAACCTTGGTATTTTAAGGCCGTACTTCAGATTTAGTTGCTTTATTTCCACTTTTAGATTTTACTGTTTTATGCCTTTTACATTTTCATATGTCCATTCGTCTACACATTTAACATATAAACGTAAGGTTTTTACGTAATTAACTTTTTGCCATTTTAAGACCCATTCTTTAGTAGCACGCCTCCCTTGCCACCCTCCGCCATCCTCCCTTTTGTTTTGCGATAAGTTCCTATGGGACCAAACTGCTGAGGTCATCGGTCCCTAGGCTTACACACATACCTAATCTAACTTAAACTAACTTACGCTAAGAACAACAAACACACCCATGATGGAGGGAGGACTCGAACCTCCGACGGGGAACAGGAGGGGGGGGGGGGGGGGGGTTGTTGGCGGGGAGGTGGGGTTGTTGGCGGGGAGGGGGGTTGTTGGGGGGGGGGGGGGGGAAGTCGCACTAACCGTGCAAGGCGCCTTGGACTGCGGCTCCTGCGTTCTTTCCTCCCTTTCAGCCCCCCTCACTCCATTTTATAATTTTACTATCTTACGTCGTTTACAGTTTACCAGTTCACACATCCATTGTTCTACACTATTAATAGTCGAAGAGAATTTTTACATGTTATATTTTTTTTTGTAATTTTAACGTAAGGCCTTGCCTTGCCAAGCTCTTTAGATCTCTACCACTCAACCTACCTGCTTCCTTTCCCTCTCCCAATCATCGCCTCTCCAATTAGCCCTTTCCCTCATGTTCCCTTTCCCCGTAACCTCTCCTGTACCTCTACAAGATAGCTGACCGCAGTTGCAAAACACTATATTCTGATGTGAGGTTGTGACAGACTAGACAGCTTGCTATCACAGCTACTTAGGTAACATTTATATTTATGTACAATTGTGTTGTAATTATTGTGACATGTTATACGGAACATGTTTAGTTCTACGTTGTTTTAGATCTGAAGATGATCCAGAGGTATCTAAACCTTTCAAGTAATTAAAAAAGTGCAGCTAAAGAATGAATGAAGATTGTTTTAAATTACACATCTGACAGAGTTGGAGAAGGAAGTTACGGAGAATTTGTGTATAGAGCACAAAAAAATGTTCAAATGTGTATGAACTCTTATGGGACTTAACTGCTAAGGTCATCAGTCCCTAAGCTTACACACTACTGAACCTAAATTATCCTAAGGATAAACACACACACACCCATGCCCGAGGGAGAACTCGAACCTCCGCCGGGACCAGCCGCACAGTCCATGACTGCAGCGCTCCAGACCGCTCTGCTAATCCCGCGTGGCTATAGAGCAAAGCATCGCATGGATGTGAATCATGCAATTATGAGGAACCATGAAAGAAGAGTTATGACACATTTTAAATAATGAAAGGAACTAAGGTAAAACTGCCGTCAACCTGAAGGTTACAACACAGAGCATTATTAGCTATGGATTGTAGAAAGTGATACCTCGTTGGCCTTCTCCTACTTGATTTCTCCTGTACTTTACAGAAAGACCGGCAGGACTTTGATCCACAGGAAACATCAACATTTTTCACTTTAAGAAATATTGCCAGAAATGATAAGGGACAGATAAAAATCATAGGACTGACTGGGGATCGAACTCAAGACATTAAAGTATGTAATCTCGCACTTTGCCACACAATTAAAAGAATATGCTCAGAATCAGGTGGGCAGATATAACAATAAATAATTAATGTCTCTCCAGAATCGACTATGAAAGGAAAACTAGGAAACACTGACGAGAAGAAGTGGCAGGATCATAGGAAATGTGTTGAAGCGTCAGGCGTAGCGGGAACCGTACCAGGAAAAAAGTGTAGGATGAGGCAGACATTGGAATATATGCAACTCAGACATTAAACCTGCAGGGAAATGAAGTGATTGGTACAGGATAGTAATTCACTGTGGGCCACATTCTAACCGTCAGATGTCATCTATTACGTTTTAGAGTTCAAGACTTTTGGGTTAGTATACAATGCACTAATGCCATCCATTAGGTTACATAATATTTTAACAGACCAAAGTAAGTTACGATGTAGATTTCTGTCGTAATAAAATCCTCGTAGTGTTTGTAGATATGAAATAAGTAATCTGGAATTCGCAGGCAATGTATCCGACTCGACGAAAAAATTTCGTGGAGTTCCTGTCGATGTGGCACCCAGAAGTCGCCTGGATTTTCTTCTTCGGCTTCTTCACGCGCGACACCTACGACTTCTTCAAGGGAGTCGCCCTAGGAATTCTGCAGTACAGGCAGGAGAACCACCTCTGCCGAGATGACGTGATGCACGAGTTCTTGCAAGCGAGACTGAACGGCCTCGCGTCTGAGGAGAACACACCCACAAGTAAGGCGCATTCAGACTTACGCTCTCGTGTGGCTAACTTGTAATTATTTATATCACACGCTACATCGCCGTTTGACAACCCATCATTATCCCCGCGCAAATATTAACCGCCTGGTGCGAATAAGAAATATTAGCTTAATGACTTATTACAAGTACGCTGCAGATGGTATGCTGTCAAAACAGTAAGAAGGCATGAAAACAAGTGACGTGAAAAAATCCATTTTCACAATAACGTAATTACAGGGAAGATATAAAAACAAATTTTTGAAAAGCCCATGTTATTTAACTGGATTAAAATAAGAAAACAACCATGAGTTTTGTAAAATATTTTACATAAACAAATGGAGACCCACTGAAGACGGCACAGCTGTCGAAAACTGTTTGGATAAATAAAACATAAGAACATTGTGTCTTACATACGACGGAGTAAGAACATTTAATTGGAAAACACGGAAAGAAAGTTAACAGGAGCTTCCAGTCAGAGTGAGATGACCAGTGAAAATTTTTACCACATTAGTAATCGTACGGAAATGTCCTGCGTGTCTGTAGCAAGTGCCATATTTATTTGGTTACCCGAGCATGCCCTCAGGCCTGACTCAAGCTATTATTGCCATTAATATATCCACTTCTCATTTCCAAACATTTGTGTCTGTGGTCCTGCGATAGGTTGCGTGGAAATAACATCACTTCCGTGGCGCAGTTTAATGTAAATGCCTTTCTTGTTACGTAAGTCCATTCATTTTGTTTCAGCTAATATAATTACTGTAAGTACCCCAGCGACAGGATAAGAACCTATGCCATTCCCCTGTGCTGTTATTATGCATACCCAAAGAGAGAACTGTGCTGGTAGTATTTGGAAGTCATACATGAAATTATGAATGAAAATAATGATTTGAGTCAGGAAAGTGGAGCATGATCAGATAGCATAACTGTACAGTATCCTGATTCCATTGCAGGTCTGGTAGAAATTTTCATTAGTCATCGCATATACTTGGAATTTCCGACCGATATTCGCTGTTGTAGCTTCATATCGTGTAATCTTCATTGATTCATCATGATGCCTTCATTTAATATCAGTAAATAGGCTTTCATTTACTGGTAACGTGTATACATAAATATTTTCGTTTGTCCCGAAAAACGTTAGATATCACTACGGTTACAGTGGTGGTGGTGGTTAGTGTTTAACGTCCCGTCAACAACGAGGTCATTAGAGACGGAGCGCAAGCTCGGGTTAGGGAAGGATTGGGAGGGAAATCGGCCGTGCCCTTTCAAAGGAACCATCTCGGCATTCGCCTGAAACGATTCAGGGAAATCACGGAAAACCTAAATCAGGATGGCCGGAGACGCGATTGAACCGTCGTCCTCCCGAATGCGAGTCCAGTGTGCTAACCACTGCGCCACCTCGCTCGGTGGTTACAGTGGAAGTAACAGTAGTGGACCTGCCTGGGACCATAACGAGAGTAAGAAAGAACCTCAGTTTAGTAAAAATTGTTATTGCGCTTTCCGTTATACTTCTTTTAATGGTTTGGTCTACTAAGGACTACATGACTAAGTTTTCCCTTCTTTTTTTCCGTTTTTTTTCTTACCAACAATTTCTCATTCTTTTCCTGTGTTTTTCTCTTCTTTCTTCTATCTATTTGACGCCTGTGTTTTTTTATTTGTTACTCCTGAAAGCCTTTGAAACTATTTACTTTCTCCCATTTCTTTAAGTTCTTTGATCTATGTCACTGATGTTTTTCTATTTCTGTCACAAAAGTTAAAAATCTTCTTGTTTTAAATTCTTTCTTCATCTAATCATTTTAGGTGTCCACTGAATACAACACTTGACTTCCTCAATGTGTCTAATATTCAGTCTATTTTTTAATCATCTTCTTTATTACTTCTTAATTTCCTTTCCACATTTTCGTATTACACTGATGTGATATACGTTATGGGGTATGTCCTAATATCGTGTTGGATCTCTTTTTATCCGACATAGTGCAGCAAATCGAAGTGCCACGGACTCAACAAGTCATTGGAAGTCCCCTGAAGAAATACTGAATCATGCTGCCTCTATAGCTATCCATAATCGCGAAACAGTTGACGGTGCAGGATTTTGTGGACGAGCTAACCTCTCTAATATCTCTCGTAAATTTTCGATGGTGTTCATGTTGGGCGATCTGGGCGGCCAGACGATTTGCTGGAATTGTCCAAAATGTTCTTACAACTAACCGCGAACGATGTGACCCGGTGACATGGCGCATAGTTCTTTGGGACCACGAAGTACATGAATGGCTGAAAATGATCTGGAAGTAGCCTAACATAGCCATTCGCTGTCAATTATCGGTTCAGTTGGACCTGTGGAACCAGTAGTCCATTCCACGTAAACACAGCCCACGCCACTATGGCGTCACCAACAGCTTGTACAGTGCCTTGTTGACAATTTGGCTCCATGGCTTCGTGGGGTCTGCAGTACACTCGAACCCTAGCATCAGCTCTTACCAACTGAAATCGGGACTCATCTAATCAGACCACGGTTTTCCGAAATGGGGACTCATCCGACCAGACCATGGTTTTCCAGTCGTCTAGGATCCAACCGATATGCTCACAATCCCAGGTGAGGACCTTAGGGCGATGTCGTGTTGTTAGCAACTGTACTCCCGTCGCTCGTCTGCTGCCATAGCCCGTTAACGTCAAATTCCGACAAGTTGTACTCACGGATACGTTCGTTGTACAACTCACATTGATTTCTGCGGTTATGAAATTTGGTATTCCTGGCACACTCTTGACGCTGAGGATCGCCGAATATTGAATTTTATAACGATTTTCAAAATGGAATGTCCTATGCGTCTAGCTGCAACCACCATTTCGCGTTCAGGGTCTGTTAACTCCTGTCGTTCGGCCGTAATCACGTCGACTGAGTACAAAAGATAACTCCGCCAATGCACTGCTCTTTTATATCTTGTGTCCGCGACACTGCCAGCATCTGTATTTATGCTTATAGCTATCCTATGACTTTTGTCATCTCAGCGTATGGTCCCATAACTTCCCTGATTATTTTTTTCTGCATGTTTTCTATTTCACCTAACTGTCTAGTTGTATTTATCGGCAGGCATTCCGAAGCATGAAGGCATTCAGATGTAAAAACATTGTGGTATTGCCGGAATTTTATATTTATGGAAACCTTAAAGAGGTTTTTTGTTAACTGAAAAGCTCATGCTAAGATAGTTTCCTTCTCCAAAGTATATGGTGGTATTGTTTCAGATAAGTATTTAAATTTTGTTGCCTTTTCTTTTTTTATATAAGCAGTTTCTATGTGTTTCGATGCCACTTCGCATCTGTCATATACTCTGTTTTTTCAAAAGACACATGTAGGTCTGGTTTCGTAGTTCTCTCTTGTAAGAGATTTACCTCCATTTTTAATAGATTCAGGTAGGATGGAAACATCGTCTGCAATTTCCAAGCAGTCAACAGGCAGTTTATCTATTTTCCAGCCCAATTATAATTTTATTAAATTCCTTCTCCTTTCATCATTATTATTATTACATTATATATTACCTCTCTACAGTGTGATGTCTCAGCTACATGTAGAGGCATAATTTACTTTTCCATCTGTACAATCAGCATGAGGTAGCTAAGACTGTGTCTCGTACATACATCCCGAAAGGGTAAGTAGAACAAGCCGCAGTTTTCATGAAACAGTAGAGGAAAATGTGGCGAATTGTCTACATAAGCAAGCATCTTTTAATTTTTACAGCTACCGAATTATGATAATTTTTTCAGTGGAATTGTATACTATATCTAATTCATTGTAAGAAGTCTTTGAGGAGTGTTTTATAGTCCTAAGCTATGATGAACAAATAGTAAGAAAATAACAGCGCCTCAAAGTACTGACACATTCATGAGGAAAGGTTGCATATACGTCTGTCCTATGGTACCAAATGTAAACGTTCACGTAGCACGTAAAATGTCATTATGGCTATCGGACGAAAATGTTGAGTGTAGCATTGATAGATGCTATAAAAATACCTTGGACTAACTGTGCGTCAAATGTCAACTCGACTTATTAAGGCGCTCGCGTATATTAAACCACGTTTAATGACTTTGGGACTCATCGGTGTATTCATGTATTTTTATTACAATTAAAAGTCGAGAGATATTAACTCTCTTAAGTGTGAGGACTATTATGTGTTTCCAGAACGACCGATCGATCGATTTACGAATCGATTTTCTGTTAAAAATTTGTGTAATTATCTATAGTAATTGCGAACGATGTCATGTTAGAGTGCCTTATGCGCAGCGGAATGTCACCGAATAGCTGTGACAACCTACCTGTTAGCAACTATAGTGAAGAGCCAAAGTAACCGGTACACCTTCCTAATATCGTGTAGGGCCCCCACAGGCACGCAGAAGTTCCCGAACACGACGTGGCATACACTCGACAAATGTCTCAAGTATTTCTGGAGGGAACTGACATCATGAATCCAGCAGGCTGTCCATAAATCCTCAAGAGTACGAACGGGTGGAAATCTTTTCTGATCAGCACGTTGCAAGGCATCCGAGATACGCTCAATTATGTCCGTATCTGGGGAGTTTGGTGGCCAGCGGGAGTCTTTAAACTCAAAGTATTCCTGGAGACACTATGAAGCAATTATGGACGTGTGGACTCTCACATCGTCCTGCTGGAATTGCGCAAGTCCGTCGGAATGCTAATGGACATGAATGGTTGCAGATGATGATACAGTTTGCCTCTACCAGCTTGAACAGTTCCCTGCTGACATGCTGGGTTCATGGATTCGTGATGTCTCCTTACACGTATACGTCCATTCGCTTGATACAATTTGAAACGAGACTCGCCCGACCAGGCAACATGTTTTCAGTCATCAACAGTCCAATGTCAGCGTTGACGGACCCAGGCGAGGCGTAAAGCTTTATGTCGTGCAGTCACCAAGGGTACAAGAGAGGGCCTTCGGCTCCGGAAGCCCATAAAGTGCATATCGATGATGTTTCGTTGAATGGTTCGCACGCTGGCGCTTGTTAATGGCCCAGCATTGAAATCGACAGAAATTTGCCGATGGGTAGCACTTCTGACACGCTGAAAGATTCTCTTCAGTCGTCGTTGGCCCCGTTCTTGCAGGATCTTTTTCCGGCCGCAGCGATGTCGGATATTTTATGTCCCATCGGATTCCTGATATTCACGGTACACTCGTGAAACGGTCGTACGGGAAAATTCCCACTTCATCGACACCGCGGATATGCTGTGTACCATCGTTCGTGTGCCGACAGTAACACCTGGTTCAGAGTCACTTAAAACTTGATAACCTGCCATTTTAGCAGCAGTAACCGATGTAACAACTGCGCCAGACACTTGACGTCTTATCTAGGCGTTGCCGACCGCAGCGCCGTATTCTGCCTGTTTACACATCTGTGTATTCGAGTACGCATGCCTATGGCAGTTTCGTTGGCGCTTCAGTGTGTAAGTACTTGTGGGTATAAGGAGTTCCCCAACTACAATAGCGACCATTGATGCAATTACTGAAAGACGACACGACAATTTGACTGACCAAGGTATTTGTTTATCAACTTCTCTCACAATGGAATGGTCCAAACCAACATGTCGTAACATGCCCAGTAATTTCTTATACAGTAAGAATATACCAAAAGAAGGACCCTGTCATACTTTTAACTGCTAAGGCTCACTAAATAGATGACATGACCCGATGCGATGGTAATTAGTAAAGCGATTTTCAGTTTTCTCTGAAACAGTTTTCCACAGTTAATGTTCGTTCAAATTTTTAACTCATTTAATATCCACAATAATTAACCATTGCTTTTGCAGTAACGTGTTAAAAAGGGAGACATAGTGAAGTGGTGTCAAATCGGATTTTGGTTCACAAAATTTGGCCGCAAACTGTATAAATAGAAGAAAGACCAACACGATGTAATAAACACGCACCAAAATGAAATTCGCAAAACTGTGAAAGAGAAAACTACCGAAAATATTTACTGTACAGAGTGGCCAAGGGGCTCCGTATCCCCCTTTAATAACCAATAGAGACCCCTAAACTTGAAGAAATAACGTGAACAGTTCTTTAGAGGGTTTTTCTTGAGATAGGAACCATGTAGACCTGCTCGTGAGAAACAGTCACAGTAACCGATGGAGATCTACGAGACCGGACGGTCCTAATCGCAACTGAGATTAATATTCCTGATTTCAAGTCTTCTTCAACCTGGTAAAGGAGATTTAAGAATCATACAGTGTAAGACGTCGGAAAACTACGAAGTTTACTTCCAGTAAAAGTGTAGAGGAGATGATACTAATTCAAAGCTGATATGAAAACGAAGCTTGCTGTTATCCCCATATCTCTTGTGTCTAATGCCAATGAGTCAGATTTCGTGAAAGAACTGCGAGAAAGCCGCACATTATCATTTCGAGACGAAAAAATCAGATTAATGCTATGACACATTCATATACGACAATGATAGTGATTAGTATGGGCGGATTGCTGTTTTCATAGTTTTTCAACTGTCTTCTGTGACTTGAAGGCATACTAGAACCAAAAATTAAGTGCTTCCTCACCAGCTGTAGAAATTAATTGCTTGCTTTTGTTGGACTGTTAGCCAGGCAATAACTATACCTCTGTTGTTGTTGTTGTTGTTGTGTGATGTCCTTAGGTTAGTTAGGTTTGAGTAGTTCTAAGTTCTAGGGGACTGATGACCATAGATGTTAAGTCCCATAGTGCTCAGAGCCATTTCAACCATTTGAATCTGTTGTTGTGGAGGATGACGAAAAGATATCAGTCAGATTCCACCCTTAAAAGCCAGTGTGACTTTCGATAAAGACGTTTCTCGACTGTGCAAAGTGTTTTTAAGGAAATTCCCCGACAATATAATTTTCAATAGCTCCGAGTCATTTGAGATTTATCCGGAGAACAGTGTTCTTAAATTTCAGTCATTTGTGCATATTCAGGTTGCATCGGCACGTTTTACGAACTGCTTTGAGTACTCACTCACTAAAATTTTTGTTGGTTTGTGAACGCATTGTCAATATGTAAAACTACCCACGTTTCGATCACTGTTCCAAGTGACCCTGTCCGGGGTGTTTTCCTTTCTTTTTTTTTGTGTACTGCTGAATGAGAAAACTTTGTTTCTTACATACCTGCAGACGTGGCTTTTATCTAATTCTGATAAGCTGTTAAAGATGAAGGGGAGGAATGTTAGAAGTTCTTTATTGATGTTTTATTATCTCTTTTCATTTGTGGAAACTCGACGTTTTGATTGGTGCTTTGATTATTGCTTGTGACTGGTGGAAATCGGCGAATGGAAAACCAGACGGCAGTACTGACGTGGCGTTGTTTTCTTACTTTCTAGCGCTGCCTGCTTTAAGTATGCTCGGTATGCAGTATCATAAGCAGAGCGAAGGTCAGGACCATTTCTTATTCCACCGAAATTCTGTCTAAATAAAACCGATAAATTCTGTGACGTACCTGAAGGCATTAATTTTTGTTTCGTTCGGTTAGCCTGGTATAAAGAAAACGTTTGTTTTGCTCATTCAAACGACACTTCGCATTATTATGACAACTTTGGGGATTAGAGGAGGAACTGTTTTTTTGTAACTAAAATACACATTATTCAAAAAATGTAATAATTATGCAATATGTTACATCGTGATGTTTGCGTAGAGAAATATAGTATTTCATTTCAATAAATTAAAGTTACAGTTGATGTAAGTTGTCTGTAATGTAACATCAAACGCCGCTTAGGTTCATTTTACTTTGCTAGCCATTTTTTTGAGAATCACAATGCAACAGTTTAGCTGTCGGTGCGACTGTCTTTTGTTCAAAACACTAACAATAGATAGGTGACATTTTTTGTGCGGTTAGATGCTTCAGATTCACCTGCGTCACTGCAGGCATTAGTAACATTTAGCGCTATGCTTTCCGGTCGTGACCGATAGCGCGGTAGACTGGAACAGCTGTACAAATAGCTTACGAAAGCGGTTCTTCGTCTGAAAGAAGCAAGTAACTTGAATAATATAAAAAAAATACTTGCGTTGCTTCTTAGCAGCTAAAATTTTGACAGTGAATTTCTTTCGTTGTATTCCTTGTGCATAAAAAACTTTAGGAGTCGGACCATTCCCTTGTCAGATGCAAAGGATTTTCAGCTGACCAGTAGTGGATAGTCCGACGTTTGATTTTCCCATATTTATAAGCAATATTTCATCCGTGAACCTTATCCTGAATAGAAACGCCGTGTCACTTGGCAGTTTTCGGAGACGCCATTAGAAGGGTAATCGCTTTTGTAAGTTATTGCCAAAAATCTGTTGACGGAGTGAAATGCGAAAAGGGTAAAAGGCGTTCGAATGCAGAGTTCATACAACACCCCTCAGGCTGATTCCGCTCGTGCATTCAAGCTACCTAAGCGTGAGAGGTGGACTGTAAGTGACAACTGGTAAAAGGTTAATTACACTTCTCTAATTGCTTGCTGTTATTTTTTATTAGAGTTTTATTCACGACTGTTCTAGTTTCTCGATTTTATTGCTTATTAGGCGTGCAGCGGAGTCCGGGTGGATTTTGTAGTGTGTCAGTAACGTCCGGTGCACCGGTCAGAAGTCACAGCAACTGTGGACCAACGTGAATTTATATTTCCTTACACTGAGGGCTCCGCCCACCTCCGTCCTCACGAATTTATTCATCAGATGTTGTCAGTGTTTCAGTACATCATATTTAGTTATTACCTAGTGTGCTCTGTGAATGATTGGACAACTGTCATAGACGGCTTGAAATAAGGCAGTCTCGATAGCAAAACCTGAAATAACGTGTTTCGCCCTTTTGGGGAGTCATCAGAATGACCTAAGGGTGATAAATGACAAGAGTGAGACGCATGCAGATTAAAATGGGGAACTGGGGCTAATGGAAAAACACAAAAGAGGCAACGTTCCAGGCTGTACAACCTTTACGACAATTAACCATAAATGAAGGGCCTATTTCAATAGTGGTACAAGTCCATTGCCTCCACTTTTCTGCTTATAATGTATCTGAAATTAATGGTCCAAACAAACGGAAAGAAAGGTTCATCTCTAGCAAGAAGCCATACTCTTGAATATTTCTGGTACCTCAACTGCAGATTTTTCAGCGCTCATTTAACTTTAGGACTCTGTATCTCAAAATGAACGAAAATGGACTTGTACCACTACTGAAATAAGCCCTTCAAGTGTGAACTTACGTAAATATTAATATGGAAAACGAACGTTCGTTTTCTGCATTTGGGCATAGATGTCTCATGGAAGGTGGCGTACACCCACAGAGGTATTAAAACCCGCTCCTGTGTGGCATCTATACGAATATGTGTCTGAAATTTTTGACTACGTCTGGTGTTCAAATAAAATTTATAACCAACCATCGTCCTGCCGTCATGGGATAAATAAAAGAATTACGGAACGTGGAACCGAGAATACAACGCCAAGTATAGCCACAGTGTCTGCTGGATACGTAAACAGTGTACAGCTGACATAATAGCCGACAATGCGGTCGAGAACACGACACGACAGCCGTTCAAATTAAATGTGTGTGAAATCTTAAGGGACTTAACTGGTGAGGTCACCAGTTCCTAAGCTTACACACAACTTAACCTAAATTATCCTAAGGAGAAACACACACACCCATGCCAGAGGGAGGACTCGAACCTCCGCCGGAACCAGCCGCACAGTCCTTGACTGCAGCGCCTCTGACCGCTCGGCTAATCCCGCGCGGCTCGACAGCTGTCCGAGCTGGCCACACAAACAGAGCCGAAGAGGCAAGACTATACGACTGTAGTAGCAGACATTACAGGTGGATGGCGCTGACTAACCAACGTGCTTACAAAAAGCGACTGCATAACTAAATTATATATCCGAAAGACAAATTTGGTAAAACATGAATTATTATAACTGAATTTAGTGCAATAATATTAATAAAAAAGGACGGAAACCCCAAAATTAATTCGGGTATGAAGATAAATTTACAGTGCAAAATTTGTAAGGCCTGTCAAGCAATAAAACTTCAACTGAAGCTACAACATTAGAAGGATGGCTGACGTATCCTTTTCTCGACCACACTGTCTACTACTTGTCAGCTGTACGCAACGCTCCATCCTGTGTACGCCAGAAATCAACTGGCTCCGTGTTAAATAAGATTTGTTAAATTTTCCTTAGTTTGTCATAGTTTTCCTATCCAGCAGACACTGCAGTTGTACTTGGGAATGTATTCCCGATTCCAGGTTCTGTAATGCTTTTATTCCTCCCATGACGATTTAATGACATATGTCGGCATTAATGGACGAATGTTGGTTTTCCACATTAATTTTTACGTGTGTTTACAGATATGGTTAACTGTAGTCACGGTTTCACAGCCTGGAGCTTGTCCTCTTTTGTGTTTTTTTTTTTTTTTTTATTAAGTCCATTTCCCAATTTTAATCTGCATGTGCCTCACCATTGTCATATTCTACCCCCCCCCCCCCCCAACTCACCCCCCAATCTGATGACGCTTCAAAACGCTGAAACGCGTCATTTTCTGTAAATAAAAAAAAATTCCACCGAGACTGTCTTATTTCAAGAAACTCATAACCGGTTGCTGTACCAGGCGCCCAGTATGGAATGGAACAAATTTTACTCACATAGATGGATTTATTATCATATTTTCTAGTTTTTTCTCAGAAACTGTAAGAAACTTCCTTTTTACCTACCGCGTTGTAAACATTACATGGAATATATCCTGCTGGTGCTTCTCTGCTATGTTGCGTGCTGTATGTGCTTTTTGTAACCAAGTTTCGTACAACTCCGCTTTCTTCTCGCTAACCAAACAAGGTAGACGGCTGTTGTAGACCTCACTGTTAGTCTAGGTAAATTCTAAGGGGTGTCCAACTTCGGATGGCACCTCTCGTCGAAACCACAGGAAACGATAGTCGCTGCACGCCACACCGACGAATGTGAAACGCTGGCGCAGCCAAGTCTCCAGAGGTTCGCTACGCCACCACAATCGATGATCACGGCTGAGGGGAGGAATGCTCGCAAACACATACCGCTCCTAATAGCTGTGAGGGGAATTCAATATGTAATGCAACGCATTTTGTTCTCTGCCAGTTTCGGTTAAAAAAATTCAGAATTTGCTGTGGGACATCGTTGAATATTCCTGCTTCAGCCCCTATAGTTTCATAAGGCTCCGATAGGTTGGGGCGCTATATGTAGCCTTCAAAATGGCGTCTGTGACGGATGTGCGTTCCAAACAGAGGACTGCCATTGAGTTCTTATTTGGCGGAAATGCAGAGCGTCGCAGATATTAACAGGCATTTTTCGACAACACGGTTGTGGAGATGAAGCAGCGATTAGTATGATTAATCGATTATTCAGAAACACTCTTAATCGCTTTTATTATTATTATACCAGCAACCGGTTTCAACCCGACGTAGGGGTCATCTTCTGGGGGTTTACACCATTGGTTGACTGCTGGTGGTGTCACTCCTGTCTACACATCGGCAGGAATCTATCAGAAGATGATTTGTTGGTATCTGCAAGTACATGTGGCAAGAGCAAGCCATTAACGCTTATTAGGTCATGTGTTGGAGTGTGGACACGTGGACGCAAAACAGTCTCTACTGAAAAGCTTAGTCCACTTAGGAATACTGTTATGACAATGCAGGTGGTAAACTATGTGACGTGTTTGTGGCAAGACAAATGCTGGGATAAAAAACTAACACACCGAAGCGGATACATATTAAGGTACCAAGGATTACAAGATCCACATTTATACTCCTAAGGCCATGTATATTTGTAAATACGAACATCACTGTCAGCTTGCTGTGATTTGCTAGGAAAGAGCCAAGCTCTACGATACCCTGACCTGAAACAGACCGCACAGCAAGCCAAGACATGTAATACAGGAAGTTTCAGAAGTGATGGTCAAATGTTTTTGAATAGTTTATTAACAGGCAGTTGCAGAATGTCTACGGAGACCTAGCAATAAACAAAATCACGCTGAGTCGTTGGGCAAGGCGTCTGTAATCATCGCAGTAAAGTCACTCAAACCTACCCCATCTCCCGCGTACCGGCCTGTCGCACATAGCTGTGCTACCCTCAGTAAACTAAAGCACATTCGTCTTCACAAGAATACAAACGAACTTCTTCTTCCACGTGACAACACAAGGCCTCATACAAGTCGGTGCATTCGAGAGGAGTTCACAAAACTTCATTGGGCTGTTCTTCCGCATCCGCCATACAGCCCACACCTCACACCTTAGGACTTACATCTGTATGGCCCAATGAAGGACGCACTCCGCGGAAAGCCGTACGTGGATTATGGGGTAGTTACTGGTGCAGCAAGACGGTGTTTTCTACGTTGACCAATGCGGGCACTCAGCGTATGGCCGTCGCATACAAAGGAGGTTACGTTGAAAATAGATTTTGTAGCCAGAAGTGTGGAGAAAAACATGGTATAATGGAATCCTGAGTAAAATCAACTTGCTTTCAGAAGAAAATTGTTTTGCATTACTTATTGAATTCCAAATGGTTCAAATGGCTCTGAGCACTATGGGACTTAACATCTGAGGTCATCAGTCCCCTAGACTTAGAACCACTTAAACCTAACTAACCTAAGGACATCACACACATACACACATCCATTCCCGGGGCAGGTTTCGAACCTGTTACCGTAGCAGCAGCGTGATTCCCGACTGAAGCGCCAAGAACCGCTCGGCCACAGCGGCCGACTATTGAATTCCATTTGCAAAAATATTACTATGCTAATGAAGTAAAAACTGATGTAATACTTTTCACTACACAGTCCTCAGTCACCAACAGAAACATATGCACTTATACCCTTAACACCTTGCATAGGTGTGGAATAAATACTTCGAGTAACATTATCTCCATATCTGCGTGTACTACGAATAACAGAGGGCAACACAATCTCCACTGCCTTTTTTCTGCTTTTGGGAATTGACGTCTCATGCAAGGTTGCGTACACCCACAGAGGTGTTAAAAACTGCTGCTGTCCGGCGTGTATACAAATATGTGTCTGAAATTTTTGAGCTTCCTTCCTGCCATGAAGCAACTATAGAAATATCACTTGAACGAAGGTCCGAAAATCCTCCTATAGGGAGATATGAGAGTAATTCCCCGTAGTGACTCCTGGCTTATATGAAATGTGCATTTTTACTCCTTCTCTTGTTTACCGTTGGCCATGGCATTTTTTTCCTGTAGGTTTTTCTTTTTAGATTAACTTCCATTGCAACACATCACAAACATATATTCAGTGTCTGGAAATCCTGATACGCACTACATACATACGGGCTAGTAGCATAATTTTATTCTGAACGTTACCCTGTGGTCCGGATATCTTATGCAAGCACGTTTGCACAACTCCACAAACGCTTGCAAGAGAGGGGCTCATTTGAGAAGAAGGCTGTAGATGGTGGAAGACCACGCGATGTGTGAACGGTTGATCTTGAATAAAGGGTTCTTCGTATATGGATGAAACTTCATTAACTAGCCCCAGCAGAAATGAAAGAGGGAAGGCGTTAAATACTTGTCGAACTGTGTCCACCGGTCAAAAGCCGGAATGAGAACTTTCTATAGAACGAACCGCAGCAAAAAGCGCACAAAGAGAGTCAGTGTAGTTCTGGAAGCTAGTGCCGTGGCCAGCTGCAGTAGCTTTCTCGATTGAGGGTTGTAATGGTACTTGAATTACGTAACCATTACGGCACCTCACCTGAACCTCTCGATACCAGCAATAAGTAAAGTAGTTAACATATTTCTGAGACAACATTCAGATTTGATTTAATTAATGTAGAGGTACTTTGATACATAAATATGTTTTTGTTGCAATGATATTATTCTTATATGTATTCTTTTTTTTCACTATGATCTTTGACGTACTTGTAACTCTGATTTTTGGGCGCATAAGCGATTAATAGTTAGTTAGAGAGTCGGACATTGAAAACGTCAAGTCTTGGACGTCATGTTGGAAAGACGCATATTGTAGCCAGTTTATAAAATGTGAACTTTAACAGTGAGGAAGATGTTTTCATGTATGTTTTGTATTGTGAAGTGATGTTTTGTGTGTTACGTGATATTGCAACAAAAGCAATAAAATAGAAGTGTAACTTATAAATTCGGAGTGCTGATTACTTTTTTACATCACCATTGTCCTGCAAAAGTGTAATCTTCAAGAATGGTGAAACACATCTATAAAAATTTTGAATTTAGCAGAATAAAACCTAGGCCTCTTTGCATCCGAGCTTGGAATAATCACCATCTAGATTTTCGACGATAGAGCCATGATTTTACAACGAGATTATTACATGAAATGACTTTATTAACTGTGCTCTAATGACACCTGCCACATAATAACTTTGTTGTCAACTGAAAATGCGGTATTTAACAGCGTTAGAAACACCACAACCATTATTAAATTTTGACCTTTGTTGCGGTAGGGTTGTTACAGGGTCCACGGCACGAAGAGCCCGCTCAAGGCGGTCCCACAGATACCCGACTGGTTTAGATTCGGCGTGTTTGGTGAGCAGGACAGCACGGTAAACTCAACATGGTGCTCGTCGAACTACGCACGTACATTGCGAGCTGTGTGATTCGTTGCATTGTCCTGCTGGTAGATGTCACCGTGCCGAGGAAAAACAACCTGCAGGTGGGGGTGGACAAGGTCCCGAAGGATAGAAGCATACTTGTGTTGATAGAGAACGACGAGATTACCCATTGAATGCCACGAAAACATTCCCCGAACCATAATGCTCTCTCCTCCACACTGGAACCTTTCGATGATTTTTGCAGAGTGTTTATTATGCGTCCAGTGCGGCATAAATCGTAACTCCAATGAAAATACCACTTGTCGCCAGTCAGTGGACGTCCAGGTGCGGTGATGGCGTGCAGACTCCAGCTTTTGTCGCCAACGAACAGCATCAGCTTCTACATCTACATCTACATCTACATCTACATGATTACTCTTGCAGTTCACATTTAAGTGCTTGGGAGAGGGTTCATCGAACCACTATCATACTATCTCTCTACCATTCCACTACCGAACAGCGCGCGGGAAAAACGAACACCTAAACCTTTCTGTTCGAGCTCTGATTTCTCTTATTTTATTTTGATGATCATTCCTACGTATGTACGTTGGGCACAACAAAATATTTTCGCATTCGGAAGAGAAAGTTGGTGACTGAAATTTCGTAAGTAGATCTCGCCGCGACGAAAAACGTCTTTGCTTTAATGACTTCCATCCCAACTCGCGTATCATATCTGTCACATTCTCTCCCCTATTACGTGATAATACAAAACGAGCTGCCATTTTTTGCACCCTTTCGATGTCCTCCGTCAATCGCACCTGGTAAGGATTCCACACCGCGCAGCAATATTCTAACAGAGGACGAACGAGTATAGTGTAAGCTGTCTATTTAGTGGACTTGTTGCATCTTCTAAGTGTCCTGCCAATGAAACGCAACCTTTGACTCGCCTTCCCCACAATATTATCTATGTGGTCTTTCCAACTGAAGTTGTTCGTAATTTTCACACCCAGGTACTTAGTTGAATTGACAGCCTTGAGAATTGTACTACTAATCGAGTAATAGAATTCCAACGGATTTCTTTTGGAACTCATGTGGATCACCTCACACTTTTCGTTATTTAGCGTCAACTGCCACCTGCCACAGCATACAGCAATCTTTTCTAAATCGCTTTGCAACTCATACTGGTCTTCCGATGATCTTACTAGACGGTAAATTACAGCATAATCTGCGAACAACATAAGAGAACTGCTCAGATTGTCACCCAGGTCATTTATATAGATCAGGAACAGCAGAGGTCCCAGGACGCTTCCCTGGGGAACACCTGATATCACTTCAGTTTTACTCGATGATTTGCCGTCTATTACTACGAACTGCGACCTTCCTGATAGGAAATCACGAATCCAGTCGCACAACTGAGACGATACCCCATAGGCCCGCAGCTTGATTAGAAGTCGCTTGTGAGGAACGGTGTCAAAGGCTTTCCTGAAATCTAGAAATACGGAATCAACTTGAGATCCCCTGTCGATAGCGGCCATTACTTCGTGCGAATAAAGAGCTAGCTGCGTTGCACGACAACGATGTTTTCTGAAACCATGCTGATTACGTATAAATAAATCATTCCCTTCGAGGTGATTGATAATGTTTGAATACAGTATATGCTCCAAAACCCTACTGCAAACCGACGTCAATGATATAGGTCTGTAGTTCGATGAATTACTCCTACTAATCTTTTTAAACACTGGTCCGACCTGCGCTATTTTCCAATCTGTAGGTACAGATCTATCGGTGAGCGAGCGGTTGTATATGATTGCTAAGTAGGGAGCTATTGCATCAGCGTAATCTGAAAGGAACCTAATCGGTATACAATCTGGACCTAGAGACTTGCCCGTATCAAGCGATTTGAGTTGCTTCGCAACCCCTAAGGTATCTACTTCTAAGAAGCTCATGCTAGCAGCTGTTCGTGTTTCAAATTCTGGAATATTCCATTCGTCTTCCCTGGTGAAGGAATTTCGGAAGACTGCGTTCAATAACTCCGCTTTAGCGGCACAGTCGTCGGTAACAGCTTCGGAGCATGAACCGGGCAACTCCTGTCGAGGTCCATACGCAGCAACGTCGTTGAAGAGACACTGTTGGTAGCCCCTTGGTTCATATGGGGGATCAGTTTATCAGTATATGCACGTCTACTCGTCCGTACACATACAGTCATCGTTGACCCCCGTCATCTATGGACCGTGGCGTACTACTGTTACCTCGGTGCCGGTTTTGGATAGCGCCATCTTGTCAAGCACAGTATACTTCAACCACTGCTGCACAAGAGCAGTTTATAAACTTAGTCGTTTCGGAAATACTTCCATCCTCGACTCGATTGAATCACACCAGTTTGGCGGTCAGATAAATCACTCACTTTCCTCATTACGACACTGACTGCATTGTTTCCGCTTACCCCCGACACGATTTATATACCCTGCCAGTGCTGCCACCTGTCGTCTGTCAGTGGTTACTGCACGTTGACGTCGAACGTAGGTGGTGGTCACAGTAATGTGTAGAACACTCCACATGTAAATCTTCTGTATCCATACTATCTTCAGCGGGTGTAAATGTGAAATGAGGCAGATTTCAGCCAAGAATAATTTTATGTCAACGCATGTTAGAGCATTGTGCTGCGTTTCTGATGTACACCTTACTTGGTAAACGTATCATTTTTATGACAAAAATAATGAAGTCTTTCTTGCTTCCCTAACGAAGGATTTTGAGACCCGAAATCATACGTACATTTACAATGTTGTGAGGTCAAGAATAAATCGCTTAATTTTCTGACTCATGTCTATATACACCCTGTATAGGGGACACACATCGTCCCCAACATTAAGGCAGCTGTTGATGGCAAAAGTAGTGAATATCTTCGAAAAGTCGAGTTTTAACTCAAATGTGTCACTGCTTGATCACAGGGATAATTTGACATAAATCTTAATGCACAATTCTTTGGTACTGACTGTTGTTGTTCTTGTGGTCTTCAGTCCAGGGACTGGTTTGATGCAGCTCTCCGTGCTACTCTATCCTGTGCAAGCTTCTTCATCCCCCAGTACCTACTGCAACCTACATCCTTCTGAGTCTGTTTAGTGTATTCATCTCTTGGTCTCCATCTACGATTTTTACCCTCCATGCTGCCCTCCAATACTAAATTGATCATCCCTTGATGCCTCAGAATATGGGCCACCAACCTATCCCTTTTTCTTGTCAAGTTGTGCCACAAATTTCTCTTCTCTCCAATTTTATTCAATATTTCCTCGTTAGTTATGGGATCTACCCGTCTAATCTTCAGCATTCTTCTGGAGCACCACATTTCGAAAGCTTCTATTCTCTTCTTATCTAAACTATTTATCGTCCATGTTTCACTTCCATACATGGCTACACTCCACACAAATACTTTCAGAAACTACTTCCTGACACTTAAATCTATACTCGACGTTAAAAAATTTCTCTTCTTGAGAAACGTTTTACTTGCTATTGCCAGTCTACATTTTATATCCTCTCTACTTCCATCATCAGTTATTTTGTTCCCCAAATAGCAAAACTCATGTACTACTTTAAGCATCTCATTTCCTAATCTAATGCCCTCACCATCACCCGACTTAATTCGACTACATTCCATTATCCTCGTTTTGCTTTTATTGATGTTCATCTTATATCCTCCTTTCAAGACACTGTCCATTCCGTTCAGCTGTTCGTCCAGGTCTTTTACTATCTCTGACAGAATTACAATGTCATCGGCGAACCTCAAAGCTTTTATTTCTTCTCCATGGATTTTAATTCCTACTCCGAATTTACTGACTAGCTGTTGATTTTTCGCCGCGTGTTTCAGAGTTCTCAGACGACTCCCTGGTGGCGTACGTGTTCGCCACGTTTGGTTTCGGACTCGGAATCGTCGCACGTGTGCTGAGCTTCTGCCTGTACGAGCTGTCGCTGCACACTGAAGTGCAGACCCGAGCCAGGCAACAGGTGGATGCCGTCCTCAAAGCGCACGGCGGACAGCTGAGCTACGAGGCGGTCCAGGAGATGACCTACCTCGACATGGTCCTCAGCGGTAAGACAGGCTAGCCAAGTGACATCTTTCTATCACAGTAACTGTGCCAGTTTCGTATCACGCGCAACGACGACGCTGTAAAATATGGTTCTGTCAGGTAGATACCAGTATGCCTCTTTCGATTAGATTGTGACTGACAAACTTCTGTATCCTTCTCCAATGCGATCTCGTGATCCATCTGTAATGACCTAGCTGCCAGCTCTATGCTAAATCCTAAAAAGAAATCGAGCGAAGGGCACAATTGCTTGAACAGAAACAAGTGGAGAAGTCTGAATAACTTGAACAGTATTACAGGGGTAATCATCTCACACTGTTCGGAATTTCAGACAATGACAGAGAGAATGCAGACGAATTAGTGACTAATCTTGTCCGTGAGAAGCCAGGCCTGCAGGTGATACTGAAATAACATTGACTGAAGCTATACAGTGGGACATAGGACGCCAGTACCTACAAAACCTAGACCTCATACAGTGAAGTTCCTGTCGCGCAGGAAAAAATAAATCTTAAGAGTGAAGAAGAAACTCACGAAGTCAGGTTAGACACTACTAGAAGATCTCACCTCTGAAACACTAAATATTTTGAGCAACGTGATTTTCGCATTTGGACTACAAATCGTATAGACAGATGATTCCAGGATAGTGGTGGAGACGGAAAATGGAGAAAGCTCAGTGTGAAAAATCAATCTGCAGGAAGGCATCAGCATTTCTCTGTGACCTACAAATATAAAAAAGCTCTTCCCTCTTGACTATGAAAAGAAACACGTATACTTCCAGTTATTGATCACAGCGATGTTGTCCTGAAGGTCCTTCTTAGGAAACGTTACGACACCGGGAATTCGTAATGAATGCCTGTGTCCGTTATCTATGTGATGTTCGACTTTTTGATCGTATTTCACCATCATAAGCACAGCTATCCTTGTCTGCAGCTTTTACGGATGAGACTTTAAGACCACTTTCCGTATTCGTTGAACATTCGAACGATTCTACTGTAGAGGCTCTGCGTGACGTCAAACGTAGCACTGTAGACTTCTTATGAAAGCAGTTCGCACAACCTTGATAGTGTCTACTATAGGAGCAATACGGAGTCTCCCTGCAAAATACTTCTTCACAGCAGAACCCGTTGTTTCAAAATTGCGGACCCAGGTGTTGATTGCATCCACTGACAGAACGCTATCATGCTGCCCAATGTTGAAATGACGTCGCAATTCTCGACGCGCAGTCCCGACACTTTCTTATAATGGGCTTTTGCCTCAAGGCACGCTTCTCACCGTTCTATTGCTCCATGTTTACTGTTTACGAAATGGCGAGACAGTGAGAGCAGGATTCTACCTGTAATTCGGCACTACCTACTTCGCAGCGTTGCCACAACACGTTCCAAAATTTCCCATCCTTTTGAACCACTCTGTAGGATACAAAAAAGATACTGTATGTGTGAATAATGCCAACGGTCCTGCGGCAATGGTAACAAGGGTTTCCGTCAGATTACCGAAGTTAAGCGGCGTCGGCCTGGGCTAATAACTGGATGGGTGACCATCCCGTCAACCGAGCTCTGTTGGCAAATGGGGTGCACTCAGCCTTTGTTAGGCAAACTGAGGAACTACTTGACTGAGAAATAGCGACACTGGTCACGAAAACTGACAACGGCTAGGAGAGCAGTGTGCTGACCACATGCCACTCACTATCTGCATCCAGTGACTCCTGCGGGCTAAGGATGACACGGCAGCCGATCGGTACCTTTGGGCCTTCGTGGCCTGTCAGGGCAGAGTTTGGTTTAATTTTATATGTGTGAATAATGCCCTGATGTAAGCACTCCGTCTTCATGCCACGAGTGGCCTAACGGGACCATCCGACCTCCGTGTCACCCTCAGTGGATGATGCGCATAGGAGGGGCGTGGGGCCAACACATCGCTCTCCAGGTTGTTATGATATGTATTCTTCACCGAAGCCGCTACTATTCGGTCGAGTAGCTCCTCAATTGGCAATACGAGTCTGAGTGCACCCCGAAAAATAGCAACAGCGCATGGCGGCCTGGATGGTCACCCTTCCAAGTGCCGACCACGCCCGACAGCACTGAACTTCGGTGGTCTCACGGGATTCGGTGTATCCACTGCGGCAACGCCGTTGCCCGCGCTGATGTAAGAGAGAGCCAAAATCACATCAGGTTGAGTAAAAAAATAAACAAATAAAGTAGAGAAACAATTTTATGTCGTCCGCTGTTTCTGCGTACACTGACGAGTGAAAGAAACTGTTCAACCTGCCTAATGTTGCTAGGTCCCCCGCGAGCACGCGGAAGTGTCGGAACACGACGTAGTATGGACTCGAATAGTGTCTGGAGTAGTGCTGGAGGGAGCTGACCCCATGAATAATCCAAGCCTGTACATAAATCCGAAAGACTACAAGGGGGGGGGGGGGGGGGGAGATCTCTTCTGAACAGCACGTTAAAAGTCATCTCAAATATGCTCAATAATGGTAATGTCTAGGGAGTCTGGTGGCCAGCGGAAGCGTTCAAACTCAGGAGAGACTTCCTGGAGCAACTCTGTACCAATTATTAACGTGTGGGCTTTGCGTTGTGCTGCTGGAATTGTTCAAGTCCGTGGGAATGCACAGTGCACATGAATGGATGCTTACGTACGTGTCACCAGTTAGAATCGTACCAGGACAGGATTCACATACCATTCCAATTACAGACGCCCCACACCATTACAGAGCCTCCACCAGCTTGAACAGTCCCCTGCTGACATGCAGGGGCCATGTATTCATGAGGTTGTCTCCGTACCCGTACACGTCCATTCGCTCGATACAATTTGAAACGAGACTTTCCAGACCAGGCCACATGTTTCCAGTCATCAACAGTCCTATGTCGATGTTAACGGGCCCAAGCGAGACGTAAGGCTTTGTGTCGTGCGGCCATCAAGGGTACACGGATGGGTCTTCGGCTCTGAAGGCCCATATCGATGAAGTTTCCTTGAATAGTTCGCACGCTGACACTTGTCGATGTCCCAGCAATGAAATCTGCCTCTACTTGTGGAAGGGTTGCACTTCCGTCACGTTGAACGAGACTCTTCAGTCGTCGTTGGTCACGTTCTTCCAAGATCCTTTTCCGGCCTCAGCGTTGTCGGAGATCTGATGCTTTACCGGATTCCTGATATTTACGGTACACTCGTGACATGATCGTACGGGAAAGTACCCACTTCTTCACTTCCTCGGAAACGTTATATCCCATCGTATGTGCGCCGACTATAACACCACGTTCAAACTCACTTAACTCTTGATAAGCTGCCATTGTAACAGCAGTAACCGATCTAACAACTGCACCAGACAGCTGTTGTCTTATACAGTCACCGTATTCTGCCTATTTACCTATCTCTGTAGCAATTCTGGACCTGTGGGGTATAGAACTACCCTGCTGCAATTGCGCGAGTCCGTCGGAATGCACAATTGACATGAATGGATGCAAGCGATCAAACAGGATATTTACGTATGTGTCACTTGACAGAGTCGTATATAAACGTGTCAGGTTTCCCATTTCACTCCAACTGCACACGCTACACACCATTACACAGCCTTGACCAGCTTGAGCAGTCCCCTGTTGACATGCAGGGTCCATGAATCCATTAGGATGTCTCCATACACTTACACGTCCATCCGCTCGATAGAATTTGACACGAGACTCATCCTACCAGGCGACATGTTTCCAGTCATGAAATCTCGATGCTGAGGGCCCACACTAGTCACAAAGGGTACATGAGTAGGCCTCCGGCTCCGACAGCCAATATCGATTATGTTTCTTTGAAAGATTAGCACGCTGACACTTATTGATGGCCCAGCGTTGAAATCTGCGAAAGGGCTGCACTTCTGTAAGGTTAAACGATTCTCTTCTGTCGTTGTTGATCCCGTTCTTGCAGCATCTTTTTCCGGCCGCACCGATGTCAGAGATTTGATGTTTCACGCGATTCCTGATATTCACGGTACACTCTTGAAGTGGTCGTACGGGAAAATCCCCACTTCATCCCTACCTCGGAGATGCTGTGTCCCATCGTTCGTGCACCGACTATAACACCACGTTCAAACTCACTTAACTCTTGATAAGCTGCCATTGTAGCAGCGTAATCGATCTAACAACGGCACCAGACAGTTGTTGTCTTCTAGAGGCGCCGTATTGTGCCTATTTACAGGGTGTCCAGAGACGGGCTCCCTGATTTCAAAATTAAATATCTCGAAAACAAAGATCGATAGAGGAATGCAGTAAACGGTATGTTTATTGTGAAAGCTGTAAGAAGTTTATACAGCAGTTTGAAATAATAGTTATAAAAGCTGCTAACAGATGGCGCTGTACGCTGTACAGCTCACATCAGCATACATAAGTGAAATAATCGTATGAAAACAATCTTTGCAAACAATCACATCACAAGGTTTTCAAAATGTTCACCATTGGCACTACAGAGGTGGCGCAAACGAAGAATGAAATTCGCCATCACATTTCGTAGTGTCTCAACCGAAATGGATTCACATGCCACAGAGATCGCCGATTCAAGCTCGTCCAGTGTGGCGGGATGCTTCGGGTAGACCATGTCTTTCACTGTGCCCCACAAAAAAGAGTCACAGGGAGTCAAATCCGGCGAATATGGAGGCCAATCCATGCCTGCAGCAGTAAATTTGGGATATTCCAAAGCAATGACTCGATTCCCGAAGTATTCCGCAAGAAAGCGAAACACTTGTTCGGTCCGATGTGGTCGGGCTCCATCTTGCATAAACCATTCAGTACCTGGTCGTCCTCTAGCGATTGCTGTGTGGCGACAAATTGTTCCAAAATTGCAACGTAACGTGCATCAGTGACCGTTTCTCGAATGAAAAATGGGCCGATAATGCCTCTGCTGCATACTGCAGCCAACACACTAATTTTAGGAGAATACAGGGGTTTCGCTTCACACCAATATGGCTTTTCGGAACCCCAAAATCGCCAGTTCTGCTTATTCACGTATTCATTCAGGTGGAAGTGTGCTTCATCTGTAAACCAGATACAGCCAACATCAAATCCTTCACTATCAATCATTGTGAGCATCTGATTAGCAAAGGCAACCCTTTGTTGCACAGCTCGCACGGGTATGGCCTGGTGCGTTTGAATTTTGAATGGAAACATGTGTAGGCTCTTTCTCAGTATTTTCTGCGTGCTGGAACGCTTCAAACCAGTCTCAGATGCAATTCTACGGACGGATGACACTGGATTTCGCTCAATAATTCCAGAAACTGTGGCGATATTTTCAGGCGTAACTGCGGTTTGCTTGCGGCCAACATGCCCCACTAGATCATCAGTTACGCTGCCTGTTCGTTGAAATTTTGCGAAGAGCGTACGAATGGTTTTCGCATCGGGTCCTTTTGGAACATTAAATCGTGCTTGAAAACTTCGCCTTGTTGCTGTAGGATTCTCTTCTAACCTGTGGTACTCTAGCACCAGAAAAACGCGTTGTTCAATGGAGTACATGGTTTTAATCTCTTCCTTCGGTACGCTGACCTCCTTTCACGTTTCAATAGTGGAACTGATCGCTCTGGGCTTCGGATCACTATTTATACTAGACATTACGGTTGGCGTTTACAGCGCTATCTGTTTGCAGCTTTTGTAACTATTATTTCAAACTGCTGTATAAACTTCTTACAGCTGTCACAATAAACATACCGTTTACTGCATTCCTCTATCGATCTTTGTTTTCGAGATATTTAATTTTGAAATCAGGGAGTCCTTTTCTGGACACCCTGTACGTGTCTCTATAGTTATACACGCATGCCTGTACCAGTTACTTTGATGCTTCAGTGTAGTACAAGTTGAGACTGTAAGGTAGTAGGGCATGGGCCTCTTTACAAAATAGCATTAGCTTCTCGTCAGACTTGTGAGGAAACAGGAGAGCTTACGGCAGGTGTTTTGGGCAGAGACGCTGCGGCTGTACCCGGTGGTGGGCGGTGCGTTCGTGGAAGAGTGCACGCAGACACACCGCCTCAGCGGCCCTGGAGGCTCCAGCATCGTGGTGGAGGCGGGCACCCGCGTCGTGGCGCCGCTCTTCTCGCTCCTGAGGGACCCTCGACACTTCCCGGAGCCGCTGCAGTTCATCCCGGAGCGCTGGAGCCCGGAGAACAGCGCGGAGCGACACCCGGGCGTCTACATGCCCTATGGAGCGGGCCAGCGGCGTTGTGTTGGTGAGTATATCTAACAGAGCATTCCACTGAGTGGCTGCAGCAAGTAGGGCGTATCAGTATACAAGGTGATCCATTGATCGCGACCGGGCCAAATATCTCACGAAATAAGCGTCAAACGAAAAAACTACAAAGAATGAAACTTGTCTAGCTTGAAGGGGGAAACCAGATGGCGCCATGGTTGGCCTGCTAGATGGCGCTGCCATAGGTCAAACGGATATCAACTGCATTTTTTAAAATAGGAACCCCCATTTTTATTACATATTCGTGTAGTACGTAAAGAAATATGAGTGTCTTAGTTGGACCACTTTATTCGTTTTCCGATAGATGACGCTGTAGTAGTCAGAAACATATGGCTCACAATTTTAGAAGAACAGTTGGTAACAGGTAGGTTTCTTAAATTAAAATACAGAACGTAGGTAGGTTTGAACATTTTATTTCCGTTCTTCCAGTGTAATACATGTACCTTCGTGAACTTATCATTTCTGAGAACGCGTGCTGTTACAGAGTGATTACCTGTAAATACCACATTAATGCAATAAATGCTCAAAATAATGTCCGTCTACCTCAATGCATTTGGCAATACGTGTAACGACATTCGTCTCAGCAGCGAGCAGTTCGCCTTCCGTAATGTTCGCACATGCATTGACAATGCGCTGACGCATGTTGTCAGGCGTTGTCGGTGGTCACGATAGCAAATGTCCTACAACTTTCCCCACAGAAAGCAATCCGAGGACGTCAGATCCGGTGAACGTGCCGGCCATGGTATGGTGCTTCGACGACCAATCCACCTGTCATGAAATATGTTATTCAATAGCGCTTCAACCGCACGCGAGCTATGTGCCGGACATCCATCTTGTTGGAAGTACATCGCCATTCTGTCATGCAGTGAAACATCTTGTAGTAACATAGGTAGAACATTACGTAGGAAATCAGCATACATTGCACCATTTAGATTGCCATCGATAAAATGGGGGCCGATTATCCATCCTCCGATAATGCCACACCATACATTAACCCGCCAAGGTCGCTGATGTTCCACTTGTCGCAAGCATCGTGGATTTTCCGTTGCCCAATAGTGCATATTATGCAAGTTTACGTTACCGCTGTTGGTGAATGACGCTTCGTCGCTAAATACAACGCGTGCAAAAAATCTGTCATCGTCCCGTAATTTCTCTTGTGCCCAGTGGCAGAACTGTACACGGCGTGCAATGTCGTCGCCATGCAATTCCTGCTGCATAGAAATACGGTACGGGTGCAATCGATGTCGATGTAGCATTCTCAACACCGACGTTTTTGAGATTCCCGATTCTCGCGCAATTTGTCTGCTACTGATGTGCGGATTAGCCGCGACAGCAGCGAAAACACCTACTTGGGCATCATCATTTGTTGCAGGTCGTGGTTTCACGTGTTGCTGAACACTTCCTGTTTCCATAAATAACTATCCGGCGAACGGTCCCGACACTGGGTTGATGTCGTCCAGGATACCGAGCAGCATACGTAGCACACGCCCGTTGGGCATTCTGATCACAATAGCCATACATCAACATGATATCGATCTTTCCGGCAAGTGGTAAACGGTCCATTTTAACACGGGTAATGTATCACGAAGCAAGTACTGTCCGCACTGGCGAAATGTTACGTGATACTACGTACTTAAACGTTTGTGACTATTACAGCGTCATCTATCACAAAGCGAAAAAAGTGGTCCAACTAAAACATTCATATTTATTTACGTACTACACGAATATGTAATAAAAATGGGGGTTCCTATTTTTAAAAAACGCAGTTGATATCCGTTTGACCTATGGCAGCGCCATCTAGTGGGCCAACCATAGCGCCATCTGGTTTAACCCTTCAAGCTATACGACTTTCGTTCTATGTAGTTTTTTCGTTTGACGCTTATTTCGTGAGATATTTGGCCCGGTCACTATCAATGGGCCACCCTGTATATCATACTTCGTGCTTTTTGTTTGTAGATCTGGAGGGTTATCAAAGTAAGGCCCTCATAATCATACTCTTTAACCACCTGACATCCTTTGCCGTATAAAGACCTCCACTGGCCTTCCGTTTCCTCTACGATCGCCTGTTACGCTTACCCCACGCTACTCTTGCATGCTTCCTGAAGTCATCCACCTACTTACCGCTCAACAATGGTCTCGGTCTTTACTTATTTCTGGGAATCCACCAAAGAATTTCCTTCTTTCAACTGTCTGCTAGTCACCTACCTGTGTGTCCCATGCGCCTCCATTTCATTTTTTCTACAGTTATCGCTACCTTCGCCTCACATGCCTACCCCTTCCTGCATTTTGCAAGGTTACGGCACGATACTAGGATGGCCATGATGATAAATCATGCCACCGAAATTTTTATGTGCAAACTCTTAATGTATTTTAAGTACATCAACCTTTGTTAATATTCTTCAAGAAACTTCCTGGCAGATTAAAACTGTGTGCCGGACCGAGACTCGAACTCGGGACCTTTGCCTTTCGTGGGCAAATGCTCTACCACTTGAGAGCACTTGCCCACAAAAGGCAAAGGTCCCGAGTTCGAGTCTCGATACGGCACACAGTTTTAATGTGCCAGGAAGTTTCATATCAGCACACACTCCGCTGTGGAGTGAATTCTATAAATATTCTTCATCTTTATTTGTTGTGTACATAGTTCCGCATAGTCAGCATGTACACGACTTTCCCACTAGAGCGCACTCCGCTAAGCACAACAGCGCGGGCGCAGCACTCATCCATCTCCGCACTACGAGATGGCGCTGCCATAGAGACGGACCAAATTCTGCTTCCGCCGATCCGCGTATTAATATGTAATGCAGCCAATGAGATTGCTGCTTATGTAGAACCTTTTCTCCTCGTGGATCACACTTGTTCAGTGCTACATGAACACGCGAGGTATTATAACGAGTGTACAGACCTCTGATTAGTCAGTTTGCATTTGTCTGCACCAGTCTGTACCAGTCTGAATTAGTCTGTGCCAGTCTGTACGAGATCTGCATTTGTCTGTACCAGTCTATAGTCAAGTTTCAGTCTGTGCCTAATAAGTTTACCATATTCCTGTACATAGCCATGAAGATAAATGTATTGACACTTTTGTCAAGCACCAGAGATATATGTGAGAATAAGACTAATATACCAATACCAAAGGAACTTCAGATTGTCAATTGTAAATAGCATCCAGAACCAAGTTCAGTAATGTTTATGCTTGTTATTATTTTAATAAATGTGTATGAAAATTAATCAAGTTCAGTTTAAAGTTGGTCACTGTCAATCTGCTACTCTAAGCATGCAAGTGGCATTTCTATCGTCTGACCTAATGGCAGAAGATAAACACGTCACGATAAGACCACGAGACATATTGCTGACACTCGCCTACTTCGTTAGAGCGACAAGTCAAATAATCTGATGGTGTGTGTACTGAAGGTCTTATAGTACGCACGCCACATTATTCTTCACGCTTACATATTTATTTCTAAGCGTAGTGACCCTGCAGACGAGCACATGTCTTCCAACGACAGACGAGTTTGTTGGTACCGTCACCGTGTAATGTTACACTTGGTTGATGGCGCCCTGAAATGTCAGAATATTCCAGCATATGACACTCACATTCGTTGGTCATTCCATGGACAACTTCGACTTACTCATACAGCAATGCAGACAAGAAGATCAACCATGAAGGCAGCAGACCTAATACAGTGAGTTATTTGAGATGACTGAGGTCTAAACTATCAGTACAGCTAAGAATTCACCGCCAGCTCTCCAGTCAATACTAATGCCATAGCAAAGGCACGCTCAGGACGAATATGCCAAGAGCAATACGCTCAAACAAGAGTCAGGATCAGAATCTCCTCTCCAGACTGGATCCTGATTCCGAAGACCAAGTTTCTCCACCCCTCCCTTTACTCAAGTTTCCGTAAACTTGCAAACAGCATTCATGCAGCCGCCCACACAAGGGTTTCCTGCCAATCACAAGACTCCACGAGCTCCGTGTCTCCCCACTAACTTACCTGCTTTGCCCTCCGGCCAATCCTAATGGAAGTTAATAATATTCTTTTCCTTGCTGGAGAAGCAGCCGATCCTTGACTCGTAAATTTTCACACAGAGAGGAGAAGACATTACGCTCCCAAATTGTTTTTACAAGGTCACTGTAGGCTATGTGTTTTGATTTTCCTTTTATGCCTAAAGTGAGCAACAGATTTATCACAGAGATAATTCTCTGGATGGACCGAACATGACAACATGTCTGACCAGGGGCGTTGGCTAAACTAAGAGAAGAGCTTTAGTGTCGCAACATAGACCGTTTCAGAGCCGACATAAATGAGATGTTCCATTCTAAAATTCTTCCGAAGGCCTGAGGCTTCGCCCAACTAGCACCCCACACCCCCCCCCCCCCAAAAAAAAAAAAAAAAACAAAAAACTCAGCATGTCAAGGAGTGACACGACATGAAGGTTCCATGACATGCGTAGTAGATTGCGATAGCATCTACTACACTGTCGTAAGCCTTGCCGTGCGACCTACTTCTCTCTTGTGTCTCTGTCCCTGTCCTTGCCGTGGCTAGAGGCGCCTTACAGGCAGATCCAGGCAGGCAGGTTCTTCACCTCTTTGGTCGAAAGCATTGCCCGTACACCAGTGCGGGAAATTCTTCAGACCAATGTTCTGTCCCCAGTAAGTGCTTCAAGATGTTTCCCACCCTCATAGCTGCATGTGGTTTCCAAGTCCCAAATGTCCATTGAAAGATTTACTGTTTAATAACCTATCTGCCTGCTTGCTGTCAATTCCACAAAATACTATTTGAAGGAGAGCCACCATAAAGATCCCGAATGGATCAACAATGTACATGCACCAATCATTGCCTGCTGATGGTGATAACGTCCTGTCATCCCACAAAAATGATATGTAGGATGTAATAACAACATAAAATAGTACCCTAGAAATGAAAATAAGTGAGAGAGTGACTTGTTCTCTCTCAAATTGAGTACACGGATTGACAACTTGGATAAAACATTCCAAATGTAGAATGATCCCCCATTTGGAGCTCTGAAAGGGCACCACTCACAAGGATGTCTTTATTAGGAAAAATGTAACTGGTGTTCTACGAATCGGGGTGTGGAATGTTAGTTTCACTGATCAGGCAGAAAGGTTAGAAAGTTGGAAAGAGGAAATGGATAGATTGAGGTTAGATACAGTGAGGGTTGATGATGTTTAGTGTCAGCATCAGCAGAACTTCTGGGCAGATGATCACATGGTTATAAATAGAAAACCAAATAGGGGTAATGCAGGAGTGGGTCTAAAAATGAATAAGAAAATTGGATTTTGTGTAAGCTACTATGAGTGGCACAGTTATCACGTTATCGTAATAAAGACGGATACTGATTCAACACGCACCGCAACAGTACAAGTTTATGTGTGGACTAGCTCCACAAATGATAAAAGATTGAAGGAATATGTGATGAGATAAAAGCGATTATTTAGCTAGTTAAGAGAGAGGAATATTTAATTGTGATGGTTTATAAGAGTTCAAGAAGTAGGAAGAATAAGGGAAGAAGGACTTTAGAAGAATGTGAAATGGGGAGAAGGAATGAAAGAGAAAGCCACACAGTACAATTGTGAGCAGAGCATAATTATTTAATCATTGCTAACAGATGGTTTAAGAATGATAAGAGAAGACTGTATATATGGAAGATACCTGGAGTCAATGCAAGGTTTCAGTCTGATTATGTAACGATAAGGCAGAGTTTTCAGAACTATGTTTTAAACTGTGAGATATTTTCTGGGGTGGATACAGCCATTGGCCGTAATTTATTGTTTATGAACTGTGAATTAAAACTGAAGAATTAGACAGAAAATTAAGGAGAAAATCAGAGGCTGTTGATAGTTTCGAAGGAGCATGGATCAACGATTGATTACAGTAGGGGAAAGAAATGCAGTAGAATACGCCTGGATAGCTTTGAGAGATGAGATAGTGAAGACGACAGAGGATCAAATAAGTGAAAAGACAAAGCCTACTCGAAACACTTCGGTCCCAGAGGAGACATTGAATTTAGTCGATGAAAGAAGAAAATATAAGAATGCAGTTAGTGAAGCAGCCATGGGGGCACACAGATTTCTGAAAAATTAGACTGATAGAAAATGCAAAATGGCTAAGCAGGAATGGCCAGAGGACAAGAGGAAGGTTGTAGAAGCATGTATAACTAGGTAAATGGCACATACTGCCCAAAGGAAAATTAAAGAAAGCTTCGGTCGAAACTGAAGCCAAGATCTCATGAAAAACCACTGATAAGTAGAGAAAGGGAAAGCTGAAAGGTGGAAGGAAGTACAAAGGAAATGAACTTGAAGGCAATATTATAGAACGTGATGAGGAAGTAGACGAAGGTGATATGGGAGATACGATATGATACTACGAGATGAATTTGATAGAACACTGAAAGACTTTAGTCGAAACAAGGCCTCTGTAGTAGACGACATTTCGTCAGAACTACTAGGGGGTGCCAGCCATGAAACAACTACTCCATCTGGTGTAGTAATTCCAATTACTACCTAAATATCAATTTAATAACTCATGCTTGCAAAATGCTAACACCAATTCTTTGCAGAAGAGGGGAAAAATTGGTGGAAGCCGACCTCGGGATGATCCGATTGGGCCCTGGAGAAATGTTGGAACTCGCGAGGCAGTACTGACTCCAAGACTTACCTTAGTAGATTGCTTAAACAAAAGCAAATCTAAGTTTATAGGTTCTGTAGAATTAGAGGAAGCTGCTGTCAATGGTGACTAAATACGATCATTGCAATTATGAAGGTAGCAAGGGTAAAACACAGAGAGTGGAAGGTTATATATAACTTGTGCAGAAACCAGACGGGAGTTATAAGAGCTGATGGGCATGGAAGGGAAGCAGTGGCAGAGAAGGGTGTGACACACGATTGTAATCTATCCTCAATGTTACTCAGTCAGAACAATAAGCAAACAGTAAAGGAAGCCAAAGAAAAATTTGGAGAGGAAATTAAAGTTTAGGGAGGTATTGCATCTCTCTACACATTAAACAATTCCCCAAATTTTTGAGGTTTTCCGACGACATTGAAATTCTGTCAAAGACAGCAAAGGGCTTGGAAGTGCAGTTGAACGGAACAACGTCTTTGAAGGAGACAATAAGATCATTAATAAAAGCAAAGCAAGAATAATGGAATGTAGTCTAGTTAAACCAGTTGACAATGAGGTAATTCAAATAGGAAACGAGACACTCAAAGTAGTATGTAAGTTTTTATATTTGGGCAATACCGATGTTGGCCGAAGTAGAGAAGACATAAATTGTAGCCTTGCAACGGCAAGAAAAGCGTTTCTGAAGAACAGAAATTTGTTAACATCGAATGTACTCTGAATAACCAAAGAAACTGGTACACCTGCCTAACAACGCGTAGGGTCCCCGCGAGCATTTAGAAGTTGCGCAGTACGACGTGGCATGAACTCGACTAGTGCAGGATGGAATTGTCACCATGAATCCTGCAGGGCTCTCCACAAACCCATAAGACTCTGAGCGGGTGGAGATCTCTTCTGAATAGCACGTTAAAAAGCATTCCATATATGCTCAGCAATGTTCACGTCTCAGGAGTTTGAAGCACAGCGGATGAGTTTAAACTCAGAAGAGTGTTCCTGGAGCCACTCCGTAGCAATTCTGGACGTGTGTGGTGTCGCATCGTCCTGCTGGAATTGCCCAAGTCCGTCGGAATGCGCAATGGACATGAATAGATGCAGTTGATCAGACAGGATGCTTATGTACGTGTCACCTGTCAGAGTCGTATCTGGAATTATCAGGGGTCCCATATCACTCCAACTACAGACGTCCCACACTATTACAGAGCATCCACCAACTTGAACAGTCCCCTGCTGATATGCAGGGTCCATGAATTCATGAGGTTGTCTCCATACCCGCACACATCCATGCGCTCGATACAATTTGAAAGTAGACTCGTCTGGTCAGGCAACATGTTTCCAGTCATCAACAGTCCAATGCCGGTGTTGACGGGATCAGGCGAGACGTATAGCTTTGTTTCGTGCAGTCATCAAGAACAGACGAAAGGGCCTTCGGCTCCAAAGGTCCATATCGATGATGTTTCGTTGAATGGTAGGCACGCTGGCACTTACTGATGATCCTGCATTGAAAACTGCATCAATTTTCGGAAGGGTTGTACTTCTGCCCCCTTGAACGATTCTCTTCAGCCGTCGTTGGTCCCGCTCTTGCAGGATCTTTTTCCGGCTGCAACGATGTAGGAGATTTGATGTTTTACCGGATTTCTGATATTCGCGGTATTCTCGTGAAATGTTCGTACGGGAAAGTTCCCACTTCACTGGTACCACGGAGATACTGTGTCCTACTGCTCGTGCGCCGACTATAAGACCACGTTCAGAGTCACTTAAATCTTGATAACCTGCCATTTAACAAGTGCGCCAGACACTTGTTGTTTTATATAGGCCGTGCCAACATCAGTGCCGTCTTCTGCCTGTTTAAAAATATCTCTGTACATGATTATGCATGCCTATATCAGTTCTTTTTGGCGCTTCAGTGTAGATTTAAGTGTTAGAGATACTTTTATGAAGGTGTTTATCTGGATTGCAGCCACGCACAGAAGTGAAACGTGGACGATAAGTAGTATAGCCAAGAGGAGAATAGAAGCTTTTAAAATGTGTTACTATAGAAGAGTGCTGAATGTTAGATGGGTAAATTGTGGTATTACTTGAATTAAAGAAGCGACAGGTTGATGGGACATAGTTTGAGACATTGAGAGATCACCAGTTCAGTACTCGAAAGTAATGTGTGGGTTAAAAGTCGTAGAGGGAGACCAGGAGATGAATACAGTAAGCAGATTCGGAAGGATGTAGGTTGCACTTGTTATTCGGAGATGAAGAGGCTTGTTCAGAATAAACTAACATGGACAAGTCTTTGGACTGCAGACCACAAACATAGCTGTACTGAACCGATAGCATTATAGATTCCATTAACACCTTCTGTTCCTGTCTCAAACACCAATGGGACCAACGAAGATGAATAGGCCGTCTATGAAACATGTTTGTCTAATAAAAATGAGATAACTCATTAGCAAGAAGACATTTAATGTTGTCATTTACCGTAGTTCTTTTTTTATTAATCTCCATCATATTGCTGAAGATTACCGTGGCAAATTTCTAATACTCGACTTTCCCCAATGACCTCACTGTTGACAGGATGATAAACTCTAATCCGCCTTCCTTCCCTCTAAAATTCAAAAGTTCTCAACTGCAATTTATTTAAACTTTTACCCCTCTCTTGGTCTGCTCTGCAATTTTTACGTCCCTAAGTACGAAATTAGCGAATCCTTGATGGCTCAGAATGTGTCTTCTCAATCTATCGCTTCCTTAAGTCACGTTATTCCACAAATTCCTTTCCTTTCCGTTACTAATCAGGGCCTTGTCCTTAGTAAGACATTCTACCGATCTAATCTTCAGGCTTCTTCCGTAGCACCACATTTCACAAGCTCCTATTCTGCTCTTGGCTGAACTGTGTTCGAATGTGTTCGTTCTCTATCTGTTACAATAATCCCACATTTGTGAAATATCATTTCTGAGTCTCTGGTCGTAGAGAGGCTGAAACATAGAACTTTTATGGTGGGGTAAATTTTGGTGAATCTTATCAACAATTATGCATGGAAGTGTGATTGCATAACTGTTCATGTATACGTAAATGATCTTCCACTATTTTGTCTGAAGATGAAACTGTTGTCTCTTTTCTAGGTGATACAATATTAGGAACTAAAGGTAGTACTATTCTTACACTATGAATATACCAAATAGGATAGGTTTACCGTAATATTTTACAATTATTTAGCATGAGCTATAAATATGATTTACATTAGTTGGAAAATCAACACTGCTGATTACTTGAGATAGGTTGTATGCTGACAGATACTTCACATTCAATATTCCATTGATGTCCTTTATTCTTACAAAGCATCCTCTTGCTTCAAAAACCAAATAAAAAATGTTGACAATATTAATACATACAAAGGCAAAAGACTACTTACACAGGGCCCATTTGGTCGTTGACATTAGTAGAGAATTAAGTAAGATACACGGTTCATTCCACTAATGTAACCACCTGTCAAAAGCCTGAGTAGCCACTTTTCGCAGCCTAGACGTGCAGCATGAGTGTCAATGCATCCTGGAAGGTTCACACAGGGATGTGGAGCCATGCTGACTCGAGTGCTGTGGCTAGCGGCACTGGGTTTGTCGATTGAGAATCCATGGCGCGAAATTCCCGATCGACGTGGTCCCACAGATTCTCATTTGGCTTTAAATCTGAGGAGCGTGGTGGTCAGGGAAGTACATCCTGGTGCTCTTCGGATCACGCAGGTACACTGCGAGCTGTGTGACAAGTTGTGTTGACCTGCTGGTAGATGCCATCGTGCTGAGGAAGAATCAACTGCATGTAGAAGTGGACATTACCCCCAAGCATAGGTACGAGCTTTTGTTGATGTTTTTTGCATGCAACGAAAATATTCCGCTGATTTTAAGGTTCCTTCCCCTGGAGTGAACCCTTCCAACGATTGATTAGTGGCTAAACACAGCAACGACCAGCTATTCTATGGAGTGTGGTTCATCTGAAAAGGCTACCTGTCGCTACTCAGTGGACATCCACTTCGAGCATTGCCATCCAAATTCCAGTCTTCGTCGCCGATGAAAAGTAGGTCTAAGGGAGAGGTAGGAGGGCGGGAAGGGGGGGGGGTGCCAGTGGGAGAAAGAAGGAAGAGTTGGGGGGGAGGAGAGAGGAGGGGTTGGAAGCCCAGGGAGATGGGTCGAAGCAGGAGATGTGGGAGAGAGGACAGGGGGGGGGGGGAAGAAGTTGAGGAGGGTGAGAGGGAGCCTTGAGGAAAAATGTGGGGAACTGGAGGGGAGAGTCAGAGCTGGTAGGAGGGGTAGATGGACAGGACAAGGACATCATCAGGGAAGGGGAGTTAGCAGAAACCACCTATGGGAAAGGGTATGGAGGGTGTGAAGATGGGGAGCAGGTGGGATGCAAGAATACATGCACAGCAGTGGGTGGGGATGGGTGAGGATGGGAGAGACAAGCAGGTGTGGGGGATCGAGCTTGCAGGAGGTGTAAAGGATCCGTATCCATTCGAGGAAGAGGAGAAGGTGCGGGAAGGCAATCAAATCGTATAGGTTCTGCATGGGAGATGGGAGACGGATGTGATAGGCAAGGCAGAGCTCGTGGAGTACAAGGATTTGGTAGGACTTATAGTTTTAAATGGCTCTGAGCACTATGGGACTTAACATCTAAGGTCATCAGTCCCCTAGAACTTAGAACTACTTAAACCTAACTAACCTAAGGACATCACACACATCCATGCCCAAGGCAGGATTCGAACCTGCGACCGTAGCGGTCGCGCGGTTCCAGACTGACGCGCCTTTAACCGCTTGGCCACACCGGCCGACTTATAGTTTTATGTAGCACCATTTTCTATACATGGTGTACTATAACCAAGGCGGCACATAAACAGTTTAGAAAGATAGCTGTTTCAGAAATGCTTCCATCCTTGGACCAAAATCCAATGGTCATGCCTTTTAGGATGTCAGATAAATCACTTTGTTTCCTCATTACAACAATGACGACACTGTTTACCACGTCGCCTGATATGCTTTACATAAACTCCACTGCTGGTGCTACCATCTACCATTTATGACTGGTTATTGCGCTTTGACAATGAATATGAGAGGTGGTCACATTAATGTGACTGGACCATGTATATGTATATATGCATACTCATCAATGTGACACAGTATATTGGATGTTAATGGATAATGTTGTGTAAGTTAAGACTGAGTTAAAGAACTTGACCAATTCCGTCTACTCCACTGGAGAGTATGCTCGAAATTCCTATTAAATTTAATATTTTATATATTATGCTAGCCTTGGGCGGCAATCTGCCTTCGTGTCTACTCTCTAGTGCAATGTTTAAGTGAGTGTTCAGTATTGTGTGTCCCCTTTTTTAAGTGTTTCGAACAGACACTGTACTGTCGCTAAGAGTTCTTTTTACTCCTGCGAACAAATACCAGACTGTCGCCATGTTTTCTAATTGTTTACTTCGAATACATTGTGAACAGTGATCGAAGTGTTACAAATATTTACTATCAAAAACAGTCTTGATCACAATTTATTTATTACAGTGACCAGTTTCGACCACTACTGTGGTCATCTTCAGACCAATGAGTGAGGACCTCCTTCTGCTGGAGAATGGGTAGTGATCAAGACTGTTTTTGATAGTAAATATTTTTTAATTGTACCTCTCTAGTTACCATGTGTTTTAATCAGCATCACCAACCCTTTATTTTTATATTATTAACTTCCCCTCTCTGGAGGTGAGGATCGAAATTCAATAAAGAAAAAAAAGTTCGGCAGTGACACATTATATGCTTAGTCATCTCGCTGTGTGGAACCAACATAACGGTACATTATTTCCACACTGCAGATACCTGCCTTTTGGAACCAAAGAATGTGAATAATGTATCATTAGTGTGATAGAGTGCTTCATAAGGCCTTCTTGACTATTTTAGCTGAAGATTTCTCGAAGACTACCATGAAGTTTGGGCTGGCGTCGCTGCTCGAACAATTCGAACTGAGCCCGTGTTCCCGCACACCGCATCGGCCCCCCAAGCTGCACCCACAGATTAACCTGTTGACGCCCAGAGAAACACTTTGGGTGCGTGTCTCACAGCGCGCCTGGCTCTCCTGCGACTGACCTGCCAGGCTCCAAGAAGAAGTTTGGTTTGCTGTCACTGCTCACGGAGTTCGAACTGAGTGGTACTCACCATACACCAGACTCTGCTGCCTAAGCTGCACCCACTCTCTCAGTAGCCGACGCTCACAGAGACACGTGGTGTGTGTCTCACAGTGTTCATGGCTATTCTGTGACTAACCTTCGAAGCATCTACTTTGATTCGGTGAGACGACCACAGAGGTTTTGCACGCAATGCTGTAAGGTTATACTCATGTCTGCTCCATAAAACATTATTAGCAGCATATCGTATGATCCAGTTCTCCCCTAAGTGTATGAGGCACTTAGTGTAAATGCCTAACTTAATAAATTTGCCCCATCTATGTTAAATACAAATTATTTATTTTCTTACATATTCCCTTCTTGAGGAAATAAATTTCTCACCAACTACCTTCCATTTTTCACCCTTTCATGGGTAATTTTTTTTTTGTGTGTAGGCTTATTTGAAAAACTGGCTTCCTTTGTGATAAATAATACTCTTTTGTGAGTGTGTGGGTTTTATTTTGTCAAGTTGCGCAATGGATTGATCCAACAAGTACCCTTTCGCTCTTGCAAGAAACAGTTTCCACCTCACACTACTACAGAAGTCAGACAGACGCTCCTAATGTACCAACAAGAACTGCTTGAAAAACATTCGGCAACAAATATCTTCTGGAGTCGTCTGCTGTAAGGAAAAGACACAACAATATTCTATATATTCTTACGTAACTAGTGGGATACTTGGGTATTGGAGTATTGATAGTCAGTGTAAGAAAAACATTAAACGAACGAAAAATATTATTTATTACAAAAAAATTCTGAGAAATCAAGTTAAACTTTTTCTTATAAAATAATAATAAATTTCCAAGTTCTTTCTGGAACAGTAGATTGCCTCTTATGGATGGGAATGCTATTATTTTACAAAGTATGGAAAGGTTCTTTTCTCCCTTTTCTTTAAGAATGTTACTTACTCGGTAGAATGTCTGAGAGCCGCGCCTACACAATTTGAATAACTTTTCTAGGTACGGTCAACGCTGTCACATGAGAGATGTAATAGAGTGTACTGTTATGGAGGACAGATGGGGTTCGCATACGCTGTAGTGCACAATACCATGAGCTGCTATGACTACTGCCTGTGTCACTCGCTGCTGACAAATAATACATCTATCTCTTTCTGTCTGAATTGATCTTCGCCGATCAAACTTCTCCATATGAAGTCAAGGACCCCTACCTGCCCCTAGTCTAACTATTGGCATGGTACACCAGTCAGATAACCAGTCCACCGCAATGCCACTTAATACTCGCTTGAAGGCGTTTAACTAGTACTCTGTCCATGTTCACACTGCACAATAAGTGTGATGGCCAACACAGTGAACAATGCTTAATCGCAAGCGACTCAACATAGTCACTACGATTCACTAATGACAGAGGTGCTCTCCCAGTGAAGTACTGAGGAGAGGCTTTGTTCCTCGCTCTTTGCATACATGTATGAGCACACTCGCTCTCGTTACGTGTTCCCGCCCCAAGAGCGCTTCTGGAAAAGTTGCGACGGTATATGATTTGCTGCCTTCCCTCACTCCTCTGACTCTTTGCGTCAGAAATATTCCGCCAATCAGCGTTCGAATGGGAGAATGACGTTTCATTTAAATTGACCAATGCTGAAATCTGTAGCATCTCCGCCGATATCCATTCGCTCCAGCAAAAGCTGTCTTCTCTCTGGGATGTCGCTGCGGCCAAAGTAGGTACGTTGTGGACCCAACCCTCTGAATGGACAGTCTTCCCAGTGGGCTGGTTCCCTCTTTACAACGAAAATTCCTGTGGCCATCATATTGTGTACGCCAGCCTGGACTTTTTCCAACCTCGGTGTGCACTTGTGATTTTTTTATTAGATTTGCATATCGCTTACATGAATTCATGCAAAATTGACTCTACCTTATCGAGTTTGGGCTCGAATGAAGCGTCTTGATGTGCAGAATACGATTGTGAGGACGGAGTATGTAAAAAATGAAGGTCAGGAGACCACACCACCTTACACCTTAACTACCAAACAATTTTAAGTTGAATGATTTTGAAAGTCGGGGAAGTGGGACAGATATGTCCCAATAACTTAACTAGATCCATAGGTTCAAGTGAACCTAAGAATTTCAGAGCTACATTTTTAGTTTTAGTATGATTTTATTAGAATAGTAATTACAGGTAAAAAGTCAGAACCAAAACCTATTTAATCTCCTGACAGCCAGAAACATGAAATATCACACACAAGTATTCAACAAACATTAGGAGAGGGATTTGAAATACCAGACACAAATGTTCTTTACATTCTAAGAAGTATTTTGGGAAATATACGTCCCATAACATACTAATTGTGTACAAACGAGCGGAATTACTGGGACGAATAGTAATTTTTCAAAACGATGTCTATGACGCATAAGAAAACACTGTTAGTTACTTCGGATTTTCTTGGACTGTAGAAGATAGTGATTTCATCTGATTTTTGTGTTGTACATACACACAGTAAACACACAATGCTTTATTTGATCGCTCAGTGTCTGTGGTTTCTTCTCCAAGTTACGAAAGCATCTCGCTACAAGCAGGCATTAGATATGAGATATATTAGTCCCAGCACTCAAAACCGCATATTAGCTTAGTGGGACATACATGTCCCACAACATCGAAAGTGTTTACCCCTCCAAAAATAGGACTTGAGAAGCTCTGTGAACTATGATTCTCTGTTCATGATGCAGAAGTAGTTGCTTCATGACCTGCTCGTGAGAGAAGTATTACGTACGAGCTACTTCCCTATGCTTGGGAAATAACTGCAGGCCACCTTGGTTGAACACGTTTTGGGGTCGCAGCTGTAATTCATAACGCAAATGGTGAAATCTTTTGATGAGAAAACTGGATGAATATGCAGGCATGCAACAAGTATTCCATGTTTTCATCAATTTCTAGTCGAAGCTGTCCAATATCTATGCGTACTGTCGACTGACTGGTTTTCATCTTCTCTGAGAAGTCTACCAATGTGGGGCCATTTGTATCTCAAAAAATAGTCCTCGTAGCTGTTGCAACAGTGGGGAATGTCTTCGTCTTCGTTGGAGTAACTGTACCAGAAGCAACCAATTTTTTATTGTTGATTGATTTTTGGAGTATGATGATGAATCCATCTCGCTGAAATTTCTCCAACAAAGGTTCCCCACAGAAAGCCACATTCATTTTCTGCCCACAATTATTCAGAGTGTTTCAAAAAGGACTGTACAACTTTAAAAATTCATGTAAGCTTATTGAAATAATGTAGAGCTAGGTTTAGTGTTATTTTGTAGGGAAACACATCAATTTATTTACCTTAAACTAAACATGTTGTATGTGGTTTCCGTTGGTTATCCTGCACACATACCATCGGAAGCCAGTTTTTTGCCAAACGCCCTGTGGCCTTGCACATGTCACTTGTTCAGTGGTGGCGTAAATTCTTGCTCTTAGCACACTGGACTCGCATTAGGGAGGACGACGGTTCAAACATGTTTCCAAGCCATGCTGATTTAAGCTTTCCATGAGTTCCCTAAATCGTTTCACGAAAATACCGGGATGGTTACTTTGAAAGTGCACGACCGATTTCCTTCCCTGTGCTTTCATAATCCGAGCTTGTGTTCCGCCTCTGATGACCTCTTGCTCTAAGTTCAGGTAGGGAAGCCGGCACATGAGGTACAAACACGATACCTTGATGAATCCCCATAAAAAAGTCGATTGTTGTGAGGTCTGGGGAACGTGCTGGCCATGCAATTGGTTCGTAATGGCCAGTCCATTGGCCTGGAAAGCGGTCACTGAGATAATCCCGGGCGTCAGCCAGGTAGTAGAGTGGTGCATTATCTTGCATAAAGTAAACATTTCGTTCCTGGTCATCCTTATCGATCTGTGGTATCAAAAATTGTTGTAACATATCCAGATATACTACCCCATGGGTGGTTCTCTCGCTGAAAAAAAGGGGCCGTACATTCTGTTCTTGCCCAGTACAGAAAAAAAAACGTTCAGTTTAGGACCATCACGAACATGTTTCAATGTTTAATGTGGGTTTTCACAGCCCTAAGTCGACTCGCCAGAAAAGATGATTTTGTCCAAGAAGTCGATGTAACATATTCGCCCAGAAGGTCTGGCGAGCAATTTTATCAGTGTCTTTTATTGCTTGTACTATCGTCAATCTTTACGTTTTCAAATACAAACGATTTCTCAACACAAGCCAAACAGTCGTATGTGGGATTTGTAGTTCACGAGGTGCACGCCGGGTCGATTTCGTAGGTGTGTTGACAAAACGTTGTCTCACACGCTCAACGACGTAGTTCAAAAAAATGGTTCAAATGGCTCTGAGCACTATGGGACTTAACATCTGTGGTCATCAGTCCCCTAGAACTTAGAACTACTTAAACCTAACTAACCTAAGGACATCACACACATCCATGCCCGAGGCAGGATTCGAACCTGCGACCGTAGCAGCCCCGCGGTTCCGGACTGCGCGCCTAGAACCACTAGACCACCGCGGCCGGCTAACGACGTAGTCAGATGTGCCTGAACGACCTGATGATTTCCCATGTCTTACCGAGCACCATGTTTCTACTAAACATTTATACCGCTCATAGATATTATGCCTACTTGGAGGATCTTTTACGTACTTGGTACGGAAATGACGCTGACATGTTGTCACCGAGCCGCGCAGGATTAGCCGAGCGGTCTAAGGCGCTGCAGTCATGGACTGTACGGCTGGTCCCGGCGGAGGTTCGAGTCCTCCCTCGGGTATGGGTGTGTGTGTTTGTCCTTAGGATAATCTAGGTTAAGTAGTGTGTGAGCTTAGGGACTGATGACCTTAGCAGTTAAGTCCCATAAGATTTCACACACGTTTGCACATTTTTTTGTTGTCACCGACTTTGAATCTTCAAACCAAAACACACAGCTAGCACGCTCGAGTCTAGTGAAGGCAGCCATCCATAACGCAACTGCTGTTAGTTCTCCTTACGGTGCGATTTGGCACTAGCGAACTGCGCGAGACAAAACCTTATTGTATTTCCCTAAAAACTAACACTACAGTCGCTTCTGTAGGTACTACGAATTCATTTACATGAATTTTCGAAGTTGTAAAGCCTTTGTGAAACACTCTGTAAGTCTAGGCAGCCATTGAGCTGACAGTTCTTCCGTCGTCAACTTATCGTGCATAGCATTGACTGACGTTAGTGTGGACACACATTTTCCCTCTAATACTTTGTGCACTTTCGTTAGAGTGTAAGCGAGAATTATGATGTGAACGTCTGCAGCGATTTCTTCGGTAATGTCCACCGATAGACCTGTGCGATCTGCATCAAAATCGAATGTTTGATCACATTTAAATTTGTTTATTTAGCGTGTAGTGCTTCTCACGTTATGGAAAAGGGTCACTATAAAGAGGAATCAGTTTCATTACTACCTCTTTACACGTTTTCCAGTCCAAAAGCAAACTGTGAGTCGCTAAACGTGAGTGTACACTTTCCATGTGGGCGAAAACAAGATGCAAAAGAATTCAAACCAACATACACTATGTGATCAAAAGTACCCGTACACCCCCAAAACATACGTTTTTTTCATGTTAGGAGCATTGTGCTGCGACCTATTGCCACGTAGGCCTACTCTATATAAGCGACCTCAGTAGTCATTAGACATCGTGAGAGAGCAGAACAGGACTCTCCGCGGAACTCTGGGACTTCGAACGTGGTCAGGTGATTGGGTGTCACTTGTGTCATACGTCTGTACGCGAGATTTCCACACTCTTAAATACCCGTAGGTCCACTGTTTCCGATGTGACAGTGAAGTGGAAATGTGAAGGGACACGTACAGCACAAAAGCGTACATGCCGACCTCGTCTGTAGACTGACAGAGACAGACGACAATTGAAAAGGGTCGTAATGTGTAGTAGGCAGACATCTAACCAGACCATCACACGGTAATTCCAAACTACATCAGAATCCACTGCAAGTACTATGGCAGTTAGTTCAAAAATGGTTCAAATGGCTTTGAGCACTATGGAACTTAACTTCTGAGGTCATCAGTCCCCTAGAAATTAGAACTACTTACACCTAACTAACCTAAGGACATCACACACATCCATACCCGAGGCAGGATTAGAACCTGCGACCGCAGCGGTCGCGCGGTTCTAGACTGTAGCGCCTAGAACCGCTCGGCCGCTATGGCCGGCTATGACAGTTAGGCAGGAGTTGAAAAAACTTGGACTTCATGGTCAAGACTGCTAAACAACGCCTCGCTTGATGTAAGGAGCGCAAACATTGGACGATTGAACAGAGAAGAAAGGTTGTGTCAAGTGACGAATCACGGTACACAATGTAGCGATCCGATAGGAGTATGTGCGTATGGCGAATGCCCGGTGAACGTCATCTGCCAGAGTGTGTAGTGCCAACAGTAAAATTCGTAGACGATGGTGTTATAGTGTGGTTGTGTTTTTCATGGAGGCGGCTAGCACCCCTTGTCATTTTGTGCGGCACTATTACAGCACGGGCCTACATTGATGTTTTAAGTACCTTCTTGCTTCCCACTGTTGAAGAGCAACTCAGGGATGGCGATTGCATCTTTCAACACGATCGGGCACAGCCTACGGCGGAGTGGTTACACGACAATAACATCCTTGTAATGGAATGGCCTGCACGGAGTCCTGACCTGAATCCTAGAGAACACCTTCGGGATGTTTTGGAACGCCGACTTCGTGTCAGGCCTCACCGACTGACATCGATAGTTCTCCTCAGTGCAGCACTCTGCCATTCCTCAAAAAACCTTCCAGCACTTGATTGGACGCATGCCTGCGAGAGTGGAAGCTGTCATCAAGGCTAAGGGTGGGCCAACACCATGTTGAAATCCAGCATTACCGATGGTGGGCACCACGAACTTGTAAGTCGTTTTCAACCAGGTGTCCGGATACTTTTAATGACATAGTGTATGAGTCTGTGTCAGACTTGCTTTAGCGTCGTCTTAAGGAATTCAGCGTACGACGATAACGCCAACTATCGACAGCAACGACATCTGTCTTCAGACAAGCGTACTTGGTGAGTACCATCTTACATAGCACACAGGGTGATTCAGACGCCGTCACCCGTTGAACTCAGCTTGATTCGCACATTAGTTTCTGTATTTCTAAGAAACCACTGCCACTGGCTAGCGTAGTGAGAACTGCGGAAACCAGATCATACTGCCCCAGGTTTTTCTGTGAGGCTGCTTGCGTGGGTTAGCATTATAACCACTACGTGTTGGAGTCTCTCTACGTTCTCTTGCAATGCTGTGCGTGATAACCGAGTGCACCCTTCAAAAATTTTTGAATATACCAATTGAAAATTCTCTACATTACATTGAAAGACCAAAATTTTAAGTTCTGTGTCACTGTTGCGTCAAGAAGTATCGTAACCTTATGGGAAAAGATTAAGTTACAAAAATTGTACCCTTTATTATACTAATAATACTATTTAAAACGATACTGCAAGTTCTTCAACTTATTTTTAAAGTTTGTTAAGGAATTGCGGCAGCAGATCGTTTAAGTTGTATTTGCAATTCAGGAATAATGTGAGGTTGGGTTCTTGAAGTTCCATTATAGAGGTTTCCTCACGTCAAAAAGTTATCTCTTGGTAAATCATGAGATTGAAGGGCAACCGTTTAAAAAAACAGTTTCAAGCAAATGATGGTTTCGTTGCATATATGAGCCGTACATAATCCTTTTGAAACCAAATGCACTGTGGCACTTCTTTATACGACTGTATCCAGAAATTACGTGTTATGATGAAGGTTTGTGAACACTGAACTGCACACGTGAAGCTCACATTTTATGTGTGTGTGTGTGTGTGTGTGTGTGTGTGTGTGTGTGTGTAGGGAGAATTCTGTAGGTAATGTCCATATTCGCAATGCAAATGCGAGAAATCTTAGCATTCATTTATCCCAATCATCCCACCTGTCGATAGGAATGGAACTGACGACAGACAGAAAACTGAACGTTGTCCACCGCTTTCTGATAACAACTCCTGAACAATCGACTTCCGTACGACTGTATCTTTAAACATTTGCGAAATATCTTGTAAACTCTGGAATCAAAGATACAAAACTGGCTAAAGATGCTTCATGCAGTTCTCGTGAAACTCTAAGGACATGCACTTACACTTTGATCGTTGTTTTTCTTCTTCTTTTTTACTTTATAGCAATTTCGACTGAATTTCTTTGACAGAGTGAACCACATTTCCTGTCTCCTCGAACACTTCTTATAGGTAGCTGACGGTTATATATGTTTTGTGCACCTTATAATACAATAACAAATATTAAAAATGTGTTTAGATATATGGAACTGACGAGATTAATTTTTCGGAACTCGGACAAGCACAATAAGATGGGCTGCGCCTATAAACTAATTAATATTAGTTCATATTAGCCCTGCATGAAAGAAATATTCTTTTTCCTGACGTAGATTTGTGATTATCGATTAATAATACTACGTCCGATCGCCGTATCCACCTACAAAACTTTGACCGTGTCCGTGTTGCGTTAATCTGATCTTCGCGAATACTCCGAAGTACACAGGTGGGCTTCAGTTCTTCTTATTACAGTACTACTTGGAATAATGACTAATGCAATCTTTCAGCTAGTAAAGAATAACCGCCGTCTGCTTCACGTCTGCTGTGCAGCGAGCTGCGTTAATTTAAGTATTAACTGTATTTTTCTTACTTGTCACTTCTTCTTCCGTGTGTTTTTGCTTTTAGGAAGCTTTAATTGTCGAGTGCTATTAATAGTGTTCCATAGATTTCGTGTTTGTTTTGAATACAGTCAGAGAGAGTCCCTTTAGTCAACCATAGTGCCAGTAGTGCTAGTGTTTGTTTCCAATACAGTCCAGAGACAGGTAGTGCTAATTTCATTGTTTTCTACAAGATGTGGCTAGCAATCACAGTTTAGTCAATAATCAGCCGCGTTTAGTGAATTAGCTGTCTAGTTAAAAGTTGATTAACTCTCTTCAGTAAATTGATTCCTTAGGATGGATAGGATGTGTGACTGCTGTGTACGGACGCAGGTGGAGCTGGCCACTGTTCGCGAACAGCTGAGCGTGTTGATGGCCGCGGTCAGCCGTCTTCAGGCTGCTGCCTCGGAGTGTAGCGGCAGTGGGGAGTCTGGTGCGTCGCATGGTACACCCCAGGTGTTACATGCTTCACCCACTGTCCCTGCTGTCGAGACATCTTCGCGTGTACTGGGCGCGGTTGGGCCACCCTCTCCCCAAGGGGAGTGGCGGGTTCAGCGGCGTTCGCGGCGCACGAGGCGGAGGGTAAATGTGGAGGCTGGCCGTGTGGCATCGTCCGCTCTGCCTGTGAGTGGACATGCGGCTGCTCCTTCAGCAAGGTCCGAGCAGGCACGCGGGGGGAGGGGTTTATTAGTTTTTGGGAGCTCCAACGTTAGGCGGGTGATGCAGCCCCTTAGGGAAACAGCGGAAAGGTCGGGGAAGGAGGCCAGTATTCACTCTGTCTGCTTGCCGAGGGGTCTCACCCGAGATGTGGAGGAGGCCCTACCGGCGGCGATAGAGAGCACTGGGTGCACCCGACTGCAAATTGTTGCTCATGTCGGCACCAATGACTCTTGCCGTCTGAGTTCAGAGGTCGTCCTCAGTTAGTACAGGCGGTTGGCGGAATTGGTGAAGGCGGAAAGCCTCGCTCGCGGGGTGGAATCAGAGCTAACTATTTGTAGTATCGTTCCCAGAACCGATCGCGGTCCTCTGGTTTGGAGCCGAGTGGAAGGCTTAAACCAGAGGCTCAGACGATTCTGCGGAGATCTGTGGTGCAAATTCCTCGACCTCCGTTATCGGGTGGAGAAATGTAGGGTCCCCCTGAATAGGTCAGGCGTGCACTACACGCCGGAAGCGGCTACAAGGGTAGCGGAGTACGTGTGGAGTGCACATGGGGGTTTTTTAGGTTAGAGAATTCCCTCCCTAGGCTCGACAAGACGACTCCTGAGAAGCGGCGAGGTAGGAGTAGGCAAAACGCAATAGGGAATAACAATATTAATGTGCTAATAGTAAACTGTAGGAGCGTCTATAGAAAGGTCCCAGAACTGCTCTCATTAATAAACGGTCACAACGCCCATATAGTACTAGGGACAGAAAGTTGGCTGAAACCAGACGTAAACAGTAATCAAATCCTAAACTCAGATTGGAATGTATACCGCAGAGACAGGCTGGACAGTGAAGGGGGAGGCGTGTTTATAGCGATAAGAAGTGCAATAGTATCGAAGAAAATTGACGGAGATCCGAAATGTGAAATGATTTGGGTGAAGGTCACGGCTAAAGCAAGCACAGACATGGTAATTGGATGTCTCTATAGGCCCCCGGGCTCAGCAGCTGTTCTGGCTGAGCACCTGAAGTATAATTTGGAAATACACTCCTGGAAATTGAAATAAGAACACCGTGAATTCATTGTCCCAGGAAGGGGAAACTTTATTGACACATTCCTGGGGTCAGATACATCACATGATCACACTGACAGAACCACAGGCACATAGACACAGGCAACAGAGCATGCACAATGTCGGCACTAGTACAGTGTATATCCACCTTTCGCAGCAATGCAGGCTGCTATTCTCCCATGGAGACGATCGTAGAGATGCTGGATGTAGTCCTGTGGAACGGCTTGCCATGCCATTTCCACCTGGCGCCTCAGTTGGACCAGCGTTCGTGCTGGACGTGCAGACCGCGTGAGACGACGCTTCATCCAGTCCCAAACATGCTCAATGGGGGACAGATCCGGAGATCTTGCTGGCCAGGGTAGTTGACTTACACCTTCTAGAGCACGTTGGGTGGCACGGGATACATGCGGACGTGCATTGTCCTGTTGGAACAGCAAGTTCCCTTGCCGGTCTAGGAATGGTAGAACGATGGGTTCGATGACGGTTTGGATGTACCGTGCACTATTCAGTGTCCCCTGGACGATCACCAGTGGTGTACGGCCAGTGTAGGAGATCGCTCCCCACACCATGATGCCGGGTGTTGGCCCTGTGTGCCTCGGTCGTATGCAGTCCTGATTGTGGCGCTCACCTGCACGGCGCCAAACACGCATACGACCATCATTGGCACCAAGGTAGAAGCGACTCTCATCGCTGAAGACGACACGTCTCCATTCGTCCCTCCATTCACGCCTGTCGCGACACCACTGAAGGCGGGCTGCACGATGTTGGGGCGTGAGCGGAAGACTGCCTAACGGTGTGCGAGACCGTAGCCCAGCTTCATGGAGACGGTTGCGAATGGTCCTCGCCGATACCCCAGGAGCAACAGTGTCCCTAATTTGCTGGGAAGTGGCGGTGCGGTCCCCTACGGCACTGCGAAGGATCCTACGGTCTTGGCGTGCATCCGTGCGTCGCTGCGGTCCGGTCCCAGGTCGACGGGCACGTGCACCTTCCGCCGAGCACTGGCGACAACATCGATGTACTGTGGAGACCTCACGCCCCACGTGTTGAGCAATTCGGCGGTACGTCCACCCGGCCTCCCGCATGCCCACTATACGCCCTCGCTCAAAGTCCGTCAACTGCACATACGGTTCACGTCCATGCTGTCGCGGCATGCTACCAGTGTTAAAGACTGCGATGGAGCTCCGTATGCCACGGCAAACTGGCTGACACTGACGGCGGCGGTGCACAAATGCTGCGCAGCTAGCGCCATTCGACGGCCAACACCGCGGTTCCTGGTGTGTCCGCTGTGCCGTGCGTGTGATCACTGCTTGTACAGCCCTCTCGCAGTGTCCGGAGCAGGTATGGTGGGTCTGACACACCGGTGTCAATGTGTTCTTTTTTCCATTTCCAGGAGTGTATTTCGAGTAGATTTCCCCACCATGTTATAGTTCTGGGTGGAGATTTTAATTTGCCGGATATAGACTAGGAGACTCAACGTTCACAACGGGTAGCAGGGACAAAGAATCCAGTGTAATTTTTTTAAGTGCTTTATCTGATAACTACCTTGAGCAGTTAAACAGAGAACCGACTCGTGGCGATAACATATTAGACCTTCTGGTGAGAAACAGTACCGAACTATTTGAAACAGTTAACGAAGAACAGGGAATCAGCGATCATAAAGCGGTTACGGCATCGATGATTTCAGCCGTAAATAGAAATATTAAAATAGGTAGGAAGATTTTTCTGTTTAGCAAAAGTGACAAAAAGCAGATTACAGGGTACCTGACGGCTCAACACAAAAGTTTTGTCTCAAGCACAGATAGCGTTGAGGATCAGTGGACAAAGTTCAAAACCATCGTACAATATGTGTTAGATGAGTATGTGCCAAGCAAGATCGTAAGAGATGGAAAAGAGCCACCGTGGTCCAACAACCGAGTTAGAAAACTGCTACGGAAGCAACGGGAACTTCACAGCAAACATAAACACAGCCAAAGCCTCAAAGACAAAAAAAAAAAAAAAAAAAAAAAAATTACGCAAAGCGAAATGTAGCGTGAGGAGGGCTATGCGAGAGGCGTTCAATGAATTCGAAAGTAAAGTTCTATGTACTGACTAGGCAGAATATCCTAAGAAATTTTGGTCTTATGTCAAAGCGGTAGATGGATCAAAACAAAATGTTCAGACACTCTGTGACCAAAATAGTACTGAAACAGAGGATGACAGACTAAAGGCCGAATTACTAAATGTCTTTTTCCAAAGCTGTTTCACAGAGGAAGACTGCACTGTAGTTCCTTCTCTAGATTGTCGCATAGATGACAAAATGGTAGCTATCGAAATAGACGACAGAGGGATAGAGAAACAATTAAAATCGCTCAAAAGAGGAAAGGTCGCTGGACCTGATGGGATACCAGTTCGATTATACACAGAGTACGCGAAGGAACTTGCCCCCCTTCTCGCAGCGGTGTACCGTAGGTCTCTAGAAGAGCGTAGCGTTCCAAAGGATTGGAAAAGGGCACAGGTCATCCCCGTTTTCAAGAAGGGACGTGCAGAACTATAGACCTATATCTCTAACGTCGATCAGTTGTAGAATTTTGCAACACGTATTATGTTCGAGTATAATGACTTTTCTGGAGACTAGAAATCTACTCTGTAGGAATGAGCATGGGTTTCGAAAAAGACGGTCGTGTGAAACCCAGCTCGCGCTATTCGTCCACGAGACTTAGAGGGCCATAGACACGGGTCCACAGGTAGATGCTGTGTTTCTTGACTTCCGCAAGGCGTTCGATACAGTTCCCCACAGTCGTTTAATGAACAAAGTAAGAGCATATGGAATATCAGAGCAATTGTGTGATTGTATTGAGGAGGTCCTAGATAACAGAACGCAGCATGTCATTCTCAATGGAGAGAAGTCTTCCGAAGTACGAGTGATTTCAGGTGTGCCGCAGGGGAGTGTCATAGGACCGTTGCTATTCACAATATACATAAATGACCCGATGGATGACATCGGAAGTTCACTGAGGCTTTTTGCAGATGAAGCTGTGGTGTATCGAGAGATTAACAATTGAAAATTGTACTGAAATGCAGGAGGATCTGCAGCGAATTGACGCATGGTGCAGGGAATGACAATTGAATGTCAATGTAGACAAGTGTAATGTGCTGCGAATACATATAAAGATAGATCCCTTATCATTTAGCTACAAAATAGCAGGTCAGCAACTGGAAGCAGTTAATTCCATAAATTATCTGGGAGTACGCATTAGGAGTGATTTAAAATGGAATGATCATATAAAGTTGATCGTCGGTAAAGCAGATGCCAGACTGAGATTCATTGGAAGAATCCTAAGGAAATGCAATCCGAAAACAAAGGAAGTAGGTTACAGTACGCTTGTTCGCCCACTGCTTGAATACTGCTCAGCAGTGTGGGATCCGTACCAGATAGGGTTGATAGAAGAGATAGAGAAGATCCAACGGAGAGCAGCGCGCTTCGTTACAGGATCATTTAGTAATCGCGAAAGCGTTACGGAGATGATAGATAAACTCCAGTGGAAGACTGCAGGAGAGACGCTCAGTAGCTCGGTACGGGCTTTTGTTAAAGTTTCGAGAACATACCTTCACCCAAAAGTCAAACAGTATATTGCTCCCTCCTACGTATATCTCGCGAAGAGACCATGAGGATAAAATGAGAGAGATTAGAGTCCACACAGAAACATACCGACAATCCTTCTTTCCACGAACGATACGAGACTGGAATAGAAGGGAGAACCGATAGAGGTACTCAGGGTACCCTCCGCCACACACCGTCAGGTGGCTTGAGGAGTATGAATGTAGATGTAGATGTTCTTTTCTTCGATGCACATAAAAAATACAGACTTTTCACTCATTCACATAACTAAAATGGCTACCTCTGATTACGATATAAAATAACGTGCGTCTATCTTTGTTCATTATGAGGGAGCCAGTCCTTCCTCTTACCGAGGAACAGAAAAAAATTTTTTTTTTCTTTTAGTTTGAAACGGTAGGCGCAGGCCATTCGCTGCGCTTCTGCTTCACCTTTTCTCTTTGCCTTTAAGTGAAACGAAAACATAAAAGCAAGAAACGCAAAAGGTACATCACAACCTGTATGACACATCTCTACCAATGCATTTTGTGTCCTGAAAGCAATGGAATACCTAAAGTACAAATTAAAAATGAATTCTCTCTGCTGTAATGTGTAACCTAGTCCTTTTTCTGATAAACACGATCATACATCCATTGAGAAATAAACATTGTTCCACATGGTAGAATCTCTTTTTCAACATATAATATGGCAAAAAATTGAGGCCACACCTTAATTATACAAAATGAAATGCGTTACTGAGAAATAAGTGTAATAAAACGCAATTTCTTTTTATTTTGAGAATTGAATTGAAACTCAGTTACTGTACAATAAATAACTGAATTGCGTACACACGACGTTATCAATATCATTTAGCTCTGAGGTCACGTTCAGGTGAAGAAAGGAAGCGAAGTAAGTGTTTAATGTTCGACAGACAGCTCTGAAGAGGAACCTCATTGACGCATGGGTTGGTAAACTCACTGTGTGTAACGTAAATGTCTACAATCGACTGAGCGGACTTATCACAACTGTGTACTCCCATTCAACCAACTAATGCGTAGACGAAGACTTCGCTGCGGAACATGTCATATCCAGAGGTAAGTAGCAATATCACTATTCTGATGGTTTTTAGAAATATGACTTTCGTCTGCTGCTCGAGTAATCAAAAATAGTGACGGGGTTAATTCACCCTAAACTGCCCTTGTATCGAAATATCGAGAGCTGTTGCTATTTTTTGTGCCGGAACCGTGATACACTGCACAGCAGCGGAACACATTACTTTCAATTATTTGTCTAATGGTGGTAATTAGCTGGAATTGGAACTGATTATATCCTGAAGTACCGCTGATTATTACGCGTGGCTTAAAAAACGCAGTAATCACACTTAAAACGCCCCTTTCAAAATAATTAACACAATTTTGAATCACTGGAAATCGCTGAAGCACTTTCGTTGAGAAAATGGAACAAAATTTAAAACAGTAATCACATTAACTTACTACGTCAATTCAGAACGATATATTTCGTACATCTCCCAATTCCCAATAACGCATACACGTCAGTCACACAAACCAGAGTACCCGCTACTGCAAAGAGGAGGAATAATGACAAATAGATGTGGATAATGCAGTAACCCAGCATAAAACGAAATTTCAAGCAGCGAGGAGCAATGTTGTTTAATTCAACTTGATTTCCACATCCGAGCAAATCCATTCTCGCTGAATTATTTCAAATGCGTTACAGTCCTGGTTTTGGCAACTTATTCCCGTAACCAAAAAACCCTGAAGCAGCACATACAATAACATTATAGATTAGAACCAACATTTCTCTCTCTCTCTCTCTCTCTCTCTCTCTCTCTCTCTCTCTCTCTCTCTCTCCTATATTTAACAATTTTACGTTTCGAGTGGCAAAACCTTTTTTCTAACTACGACGATGAGCACTAGACTACTCTCCAAAATATGTAGTCCTCACAAAGATTTTCGTACAGGCGTAACAAGTTTCGTTTAACATTCTCATGATACGCAGTTATCGCATTTTCAGTTTTTTATGGTATCTTAAACATTACAATTTACTTGCTAACTGAAGTTGAAAAAACATTAGTTTCACGATAAGATGAGGGGACATGCAGGCAAATAGGAAAAATTAAGCGTCTCTGTGGAAATGAAACTGCGAAATAGCGTTAGTTGTACTGTGCTCCGTTTGAGTTAACAAAGGGACACTCAGTTACATAACGGACCTGATAAGAAATGAATTGTCATGAAGGACAGAAATTGCAGCGTTAGGAGTGACCTGTACGAAACAGGAGTAGCAACTACACCTACAAATGTGAGTTTTGTGAAGATCCTACAGCTCCATGACGACCCCTCGCTTAACGTTGCTTTGAGCCGTGTCAACACTGAATTGAGGAGGACAGTCCAGGCTGAAATGAAATCTCATTTAAATGCAGTGCCTGTTGCTAGATATCGGAGATGAGGATGTACAAGACATGCCGTACACGTAAATAAGAGAGGGAAAGATAGGACGGCTGAGCATACTGCAGGAAATGTAGAGGGCGCCACCATCACACAAAGCAGGGTCCCTGTGGTTTCTGGTGTCAGAGGGGCACCTTTTTTAGGCTAAACGCGTGATTCGGGCATCCTGTTTTGCTGTCAAAACAACAGAAGAGTCTCACGTAATGCTTAATAATACACAGAAGAGTGAAATTACCTTATTTCATCACAACATTAAAGGACTGAGTAATAAGACCGAAGAGCTTATTATCTGTTTGAAAAATTTTGAGAATTCTGAAAAAGAAAAATAGACATCCTGTGACCATATGAGCACCACGCAACCACAGGGTTAGATAAGTTGCATGTAAGATATTACAATAACAGCTTTCTCTTGCAGAACTGTTTTGGGAAACGGAGGAGTTCTTACGTACATTAAGATTTGAATTAAAGTTCAAAGACACTGACGCAAGCAGATTTTGTAGTAATCAGCACATAGAAGTTTGTGCTTATCACTTAGTACTGAAAAATACTTCACTTGTAATTGTTACTCTATATGGATCCCCACTGGGAAATTTTAAACTATTTGTGAGCAATTTGGATTCCTTACTGTGCTCTCCGTCAGACAGCAGCGAGCATTGATAGTCGGTGCGGTGAAATTGCAAATTTTCTAAACGATTCGGGCATCAAAAATTATCTGGAAACCTTACTGGTGTCCTACAGTTTGATCTCACTAACAGAATTTCCAACAGTAAATACAGTAGGAACCTAATAGTTAACGTTTCCTTTGATGAAATTGCAAGCAAGGATACATCTGGATACCCAGAACAAATGCTCTGTCAGATCGTGATGCACGGTAAGTAAGGATAAATAAGAGAGTGATTTATAGTACTAATACACCCCAGGAGAAATCACGCGGAATAATTTATGAAACCAGAACCAATGTATTTAAGAACAGTTTACAAGAAATGACCTGAAATTAAATTTATAATGAACCAAAAGCTAACATAAAAATTAACCTACACTCCTGGAAATGGAAATAAGAACACATTGACACCGGTGTTTCAGACCCACCATACTTGCTCCGGACACTGAGAGAGGGCTGTACAAGCAATGATCACACGCACGGCACAGCGGACACACCAGGAACCGCGGTGTTGGCCGTCGAATGGCGCTAGCTGCGCAGCATTTGTGCACCGCCGCCGTCAGTGTCAGCCAGTTTGCCGTGGCATACGGAGCTCCATCGCAGTCTTTAACACTGGTAGCATGCCGCGACAGCATGGACGTGAACCGTATGTGCAGTTGACGGACTTTGAGCAAGGGCGTATAGTGGACATGCGGGAGGCCGGGTGGACGTACCGCCGAATTGCTCAACACGTGGGGCGTGAGGTCTCCACAGTACATCGATGTTGTCGCCAGTGGTTGGCGGAAGGTGCACGTGCCCGTCGACCTGGGACCGGACCGCAGCGACGCACGGATGCACGCCAAGACCGTAGGATCCTACGCAGTAACGTAGGGGACCGCACCGCCACTTCCCAGCAAATTAGGGACACTGTTGCTCCTGGGGTATCGGCGAGGACCATTCGCAACCGTGTCCATGAAGCTGGGCTACGGTCCCGCACACCGTTAGGCCGTCTTCCGCTCACGCCCCAACATCGTGCAGCCCGCCTCCAGTGGTGTCGCGACAGGCGTGAATGGAGGGACGAATGGAGACGTGTCGTCTTCAGCGATGAGAGTCGCTTCTGCCTTGGTGCCAATGATGGTCGTATGCGTGTTTGGCGCCGTGCAGGTGAGCGCCGAGGGGACACTGAATAGTGCACGGTACATCCAAACCGTCATCGAACCCATCGTTCTACCATTCCTAGACCGGCAAGGGAACTTGCTGTTCCAACAGGACAATGCACGTCCGCATGTATCCCGTGCCACCCAACGTGCTCTAGAAGGTGTAAGTCAACTACCCTGGCCAGCAAGATCTCCGGATCTGTCCCCCATTGAGCATGTTTGGGACTGGATGAAGCGTCGTCTCACGCAGTCTGCACGTCCAGCACGAACGCTGGTCCAACTGAGGCGCCAGGTGGAAATGGCATGGCAAGCCGTTCCACAGGACTACATCCAGCATCTCTACGATCGTCTGCATGGGAGAATAGCAGCCTGTATTGCTGCGAAAGGTGGATATACACTGTACTAGTGCCGACATTGTGCATGCTCTGTTGCCTGTGTCTATGTGCCTGTGGTTCTGTCAGTGTGATCATGTGATGTATCTGACCCCAGGAATGTGTCAATAAAGTTTCCCCTTCCTGGGACAATGAATTCACGGTGTTCTTATTTCAATTTCCAGGAGTGTATTTCATGATATATTCATATCACTATTTGAAAAAAGCTTTTCACATAGGGTAATCAGAAAGGACATTAAACGTCATGTGAAAAACCATTCATCGCTAGAAACATTTAAGGTACTTGTGAAAGGGAAAGGGTAGCACCTAGGGGTAGCGTCTTTGATTCATAATCAAAACGTCTTCGGTCCCGCGTTCGATCCCCGCCACTGACTAAATTTTGATAAATAATCAGCATTGACGGCCGAAGACTACCGGCATAAGAAGTCAGCCTCATTCTGCAAACGGCCTTTTCAAAGAGGGCGGAGGAGCGGTTAGAGGTTCAGGGCACTCTCTTGTCCTAGGGGTGGGAAATTGCCCCTAAAGGCGGAAGAATCAGCAATGATCAACGACATGAGGATGCAGAAGGCAATGGAAACCACTGCATTAAAGACACGTAACGTGTATCCACAGGACATGTGGCCTGTAATTGAAGAAGTGTCATGATGATCTCTCCATTGGCAAAAGATTCCGGAATAGTCCCCCATTCGGATCTCCGTGTGGGGACTGCCAAGGGGGAGGTTACCATGAGAAAAAGGTTGAATAATCAACGAAAGGATAACGTTCTACGAGTCGGGGCGTGGAATGTCAGAAGCTTGAACGTCGTAGGGAAACTAGAAAATCTGAAAAGGGAAATGCAAAGGCTCAATCTAGATATAGTAGGGGTCAGTGAAGTGAAGTGGAAGGAAGACAAGGATTTCTGGTCAGATGAGTATCGGGTAATATCAACACCAGCAGAAAATGGTATAACAGGTGTAGGATTCGTTATGAATAGGAAGGTAGAGCGGAGGGTGTGTTACTGTGAACAATTCAGTGACCAGGTTGTTCTAATCAGAATCGACGGCAGACCAACACCGACAACGATAGTTCGGGTATACATGCCGACGTCGCAAGCTGAAGATGAACAGATAGAGAAAGTGTATGAGGATATTGAAAGGGTAATGCAGTATGTAAAGGGGGACGAAAATCTAATAGTGATGGGCGACTGGAATGCAGTTGTAGGGGAAGGAGTAGAAGAAAAGGTTACAGGAGAATATGGACTTGGGACAAGGAATGAAAGAGGAGGAAGACTAATTGAGTTCTGTAACATGTTTCAACTAGTAATAGAGAATACCATGTTCAAGAATCACAAGAGGAGGAGGTATACTTGGAAAAGGCCGGGAGATACTAGAAGATTTCAATTAGATTACATCATGGTCACACAGAGATTCCGAAATCTGGATTGTAAGGCGTACACAGGAGCAGATATAGACTCAGATCACAATATAGTAGTGATGAAGAGTAGGCTGAAGTTCAAGACATTAGTCAGGAAGAATGAAAACGCAAAGAAGTGGGATACGGAAGTACTAAGGCATGGCGAGATACGTTTGAAGTTCTCTAACGCCATAGATACAGCAATAAGGAATAGCGCAGTAGGCAGTACAGTTGAAGAGGAATGGATATCTCTAAAAAGGGCCATCACAGAAGTTGGGAAGGAAACATAGGTACAAAGATGGTAGCTGCGAAGAAACCATGGGTAACTGAAGAAATACTTCAGTTGATTGATGAAAGGAGGAAGTACAAACATGTTCCGGGAAAATCAGAAATACAGAAATTCAAGTCGCTGAGGAATGAAATGAATAGTAAGTGCAGGGAAGCTAAGACGAAATGGCTGCAGGAAAAATGTGAAGACATCGAAAAAGATATGATTGTCGGAAGGACAGAATCAGCATACAGGAAAGTCTAAACAACCTTAGGTGACATTAAAAGCAACGGTGGTAACATTAAGAGTGCAACGGGAATTCCACTATTAAATGCAGAGGAGAGAGCAGACAGGTGGAAAGAATACATTGAAAGCCTCTACGAGGGTGAGGATTTTTCTGATGTGATAGAAGAAGAAACTGGAGTCGATTTGGAACAGATAGGGGATCCAGTATTAGAATCGGAATTTAAAAGAGCTTTGGAGGACTTACGGTCAAATAAGGCAGAAGGGATAGATAACATTCCATCAGAATTTCTAAAATCATTGGGGGAAGTGGCAACAAAACGACTATTCACGTTGGTGTGTAGAATATATGAGTCTGGCGACATACCATCTGAGTTTCGGAAAAGCATCATCCACACAATTCCGAAGACGGCAAGAGCTGACAAGTGCGAGAATTATCGCACAATCAGCTTAACAGCTCATGCATCGAACCTGCTTACAAGAATAATATACAGAAGAATGGAAAAGAAAATTGAGAATGCGCTAGGTGACGATCAGTTTGGCTTTAGGAAAAGTAAAGGGACGAGAGAGGCAATTCTGACGTTACGGCTAATAATGGAAGCAAGGCTAAAGAAAAATCAAGACACTTTCATAGGATTTGTCGACCTGGAAAAAGCGTTCGACAATATCAAATGGTGCAAGCTGTTCGAGATTCTGAAAAAAGTAGGGGTAAGCTATAGGGAGAGACGGGTCATATACAATATGTACAACAACCAAGAGGGAATAATAAGAGTGGACGATCAAGAACGAAGTGCTTGTATTAAGAAGGGTGTAAGACAAGGCTGTAGCCTTTCGCCCCTACTCTTCAATCTGTACACCGAGGAAGCAATGATGGAAATAAAAGAAAGGTTCAAGAGTGCGATTAAAATACAAGGTGAAAGGATATCAATGATACGATTTGCTGGTGACATTGCTATCCTGAGTGAAAGTGAAGAAGAATTAAATGATCTGCTGAAGGGAATGAACAGTCTAATGAGTACACAGTATGGTTTGAGAGTAAATCGGAGAAAGACGAAGGTAATGAGAAGTAGTAGAAATGAGAACAGCGAGAAACTTAACATCAGGATTGATGGTCACGAAGTCAATGAAGTTAAGGAATTCGGCTACCTGGGCAGTAAAATAACCAATGACGGACGGAGCAAGGAGGACATCAAAAGCAGACTCGCTATGGCAAAAAAGGCATTTTGTGGCCAATAGAAGTCTACTAATATCAAATACCGGTCTTAATTTGAGAAAGAAATTTCTGAGGATGTACGTCTGGAGTACAGCATTGTATGGTAGTGAAACATGGACTGTGGGAAAACCGGAACAGAAGAGAATCGAAGCGTTTGAGATGTGGTGCTATAGACGAATGTTGAAAATTAGGTGGACTGATAAGGTAAGGAATGAGGAGGTTCTACGCAGAATCGGAGAGGAAAGGAATATGTGGAAAACACTGATAAGGAGAAGGGACAGGATGATAGGACATCTGCTAAGACATGAGGGAATGACTTCCATGGTACTAGAGGGAGCTGTAGAGGGCAAAAACTGTAGAGGAAGACAGAGATTGGAATACGTCAAGCAAATAATTGAGGACGTAGGTTGCAAGTGCTACTCTGAGATGAAGAGGTTAGCTCAGGAAGGGAATTCGTGGCGGGCCGCATCAAACCAGTCAATAGACTGATGACCAAAAAAGAGTACGTAATTGCTCTGAGCTCTTGTGCAATTGGGCATAACGTGGGGACGAATCAGGAGAATGTAAAAAAGTCCTTCGGCAATTATTGATAACGATTGCACATACGGAATGTACACAACTTGGAACTTGAGCATTATCCACTAGGAGCAGACTTTTCGCAGTGGTACCCGGAAAAAAGTCAAACGCATCCTGCGCTTCCGTCAGCTGTACTGTTTACAAATGAAGCACGGGCTTCAGCATTCACAATTCGTTTCTTTTCAATTAGGTTAATCCACATGCGACATTGTCACATCCTAAGTGAATATGTGGGCAGGAGTGGGCGGTGAGTGTTTAATTTGGTCTTCTCTCATACATAGTACATAAAATGACAAATTGACGTGTGTTATTACAATTTCCTCTCCAGAACATTGCCTGAATTGCTGGATGACGTGCCGCTCGCTACAAGGCAGTACCTGTGGTTCCACCATGACGGGGGACTCGCACGTTTCACTCGTCCCCTGCGCCGATTCTTGAACCGACAGTTTCCATAAAATTGGGTTGTATGTGGTGGTCCTGTACCACGGTCTATTCGGCGCCCTAAATAGACTCCTCTGTACATTTTTGTATGAGAAGGAACCTTGTTTGTAAAGCCCATGTTGAATCAGAATAGGATCGAATTGCTGGATGCGCGGATAGTAGCAGCAGTAGGAACTAAGGTCACTTCCGCAGTCTGTGACACTCTACTGTAACTGAAGTAATGGTGTTACGTTAATGTTCTTGTCTATTGGTAATGAAGAATTAAAACTTCTTTGTGTTATTTTTTACCCTCACAGAAAAACACATTAGAAAATGTGTTTTCGTTGTCCCACGTAACCTCACCAGTTCGTTAGTTTGATTAATTTTCATGCGGAGAAAACTCCTTCTACTGGTTTAAAAAATCATCGTAGGAAAATATGAAATTAGAGAAAAATATTTGTTTCTAAAAATGGCTCTGAGCACTATCCGACTTCACTTCTGAGGTCATCAGTCGCCTAGAACTTAGAACTAATTAAACCTAACTAACCTAAGGACATCACACACATCCATGCCCGAGGCAGGATTCGAAACTGCGACCGTAGCGGTCGCTCGGCTCCAGACTGCAGCGCCTAGAACCGCACGGCCACACAGGCCGGCATTTGTTTCTAATTCCATCACAGAGTTTGTCGGTTTAAATAAAAAAACTAAGGGACGATGGTAAAATTCCTGACTTCTTACTCGGTTTCATCGCAAAACATCGTGTATAACGGGACGGAAATCTGCTGTTAAAACTCTAAAATTACGAATCCAATATACTCAACGCCTCCATGTGAACGCTCCTCTTGCTCTCACTTTCCTAAGTCTATTTCCATAAGCTTGATACGGGGTCCACCGCCAAAACCTCTACATTCCACATCCTCGCCAAAATACTCTCTGTGCAAAACTCTCCAACCTGCTGCTCAGTTCCTTTAACTATTGGAACTCAAATAGCAAATAAAGAAAATTCTACAAATTATAAAAAGGATTAATACCTCCATATCAAAGTAAATACTTCTAATGCTAGAAACAGAAGCTAGAAAAGAAACTCAAGGGATTACTACTAATTATTTAGCAGACAACTACAAAGCTCCAACAGTAACACTGAGGGTAAAAATAGTAAGATGGCCCACAGCAGCATAAAAAATACAGAAATTTTAGCAGGAACGTTAAAAAAGTTACTAAATTGCGGATATCTTCTAAAACTACTACAAATACACAGATAACTCTATTAAAAACACCAGTAGAAAGTATTGACACACCCGCAATCCATGAAATCTACAAATCTTCCAAAGAGTTCAGAAACTATAAGGGAAATGGAGAAGATTAATCATTTGCGGAACTTTGGAAATTTGCAGCACAACCAGTGAATATATCATTACACTTCTGCATAGTGAAAATCTGGAACAAAGATGAAGGACATTGCACTACAGATATAATCTATCCATCACACAAAGGAGGAGCCGAATCAAACCCAACCAACTACAGAGGAATTTCCCCTTCGGGTATCACACATACAGTCATGTCAAGAACTCTACACAATCGTCGTAAAGATCAACTTGAACTGGTAATAGAGATCAGCTTGAAATGGAACTCGGAGAATAACAAGAAGTTTTACGTGGATATCACATTGATCTTGCTACTGGAATACTACAAAAAAAGGCAAAAGCAACAAGGGATCACCTTTGTAGACTTAAAATCAAAAGAAGACACAGATCTTCAATGATGAAGATCTTAAGGAATTTGTCTTCCCCCAAATTAAAAAACTCTAGCAGACACCAAATCTAAAATAAGTATCAGAGGCGAAATATCTTAGACATGTACGATTAAAACAGGGATAAGACAGGACATTCAGTAATTAAAACTTCCGGGCTAAGAGGCCGTGGTCCAATAGTAGAAATACTTCTCCCTGACGTTTCGTTGCCAGCTGCGGGCAACATCATCTGGGGTGAGTCTACGACTGGCTGCTGGGCCGTGGAGGTTCTGTTTATATAGAGCGTGTAGAGGGCGCCACCTCTCGTCACGTGTTGTCAGCAGTAAATCTATCTCTGGCTGGTGTCATTACTCTCGATCGAAGGTAATCGACTGTCACATCTTTGGTACAAAGTCGATCGCCATATCTAATCTAACTTCAAGCCTTCTTCTTTCCTGTTAAAATTATTGTGGTGTTTAAGATTCTCTACAGCCTCTCTACACATACGTGCATAGAGATTTTTAAACACCACAATGATTTTAACAGGAAAGAAGACGGCTTGAAGTTGGATAAGATATGGCGATCGACTTTGTACCGAAGATGTGACAATCGATTACCTTCGATCGAGAGTAATGACGCCAGCCAGAGATAGATTTACTGTTGACAACACGTGACGAGTGGTGGCGCCCTCTACACGCTCTATATAATCAGAACCTCCACGGCCTAGCAGCCTGTCGTAGACTCACCTCAGATGATGTTGCCCGCAGCTGGCAACGAAATGTTAGGGAGAAGTATTTCTATTATTGGACCACGGCCTCTTAGCCCGGAAGTTTTAATTACTGAAGACGCCGGCCGTGAAAGCCTACACGCTATGATAAGACAGGACATTGTTTATCGCCGTTCCATTTCAACCGTGCATTCGAGTACGTGATGGAATGGTACAAGGAAAATTCTGAAAACATAAGCATTGGAACGAAGAAACATCAAATAAACTTCAGTTGCTTGGGAAATCGCTGGTGAGTTAACATTACAAGCTAAGGAAATCAGAAATCAAATAACAAGCCTACAAAATACAGCACGAAAAATAAGACTCCGGATGTTATTCAGAAAGACGGAAATAATTCTAGCGGATTCAGTAGTAATCAATCATGTAACTCTAAACAACAGGAGAGTAAAAATAGTGAAGCAACTTAAATACATAGGAGAAATATTAACATGCTACTTGGACGGCAAATACGAACTCTCAAAATGGTAAAAGCTCAAACATTAACGTTAACTACATACAATAAAAATGTCTATCTGCAGAAACTAAATTAAAACATTACAGGACGGTGGTTCAACTGCAAGTGACATATGGAAGTGAAACTCTTTTCAAAGTCACTCAGGAAACAGAATCGACAAAATACTACAAGTAGAGACGATAATAGCTACAACGTGCTTAAATAAGAAGTATCAAAAAGATGCATAATGGTGGATAATGCCAAAGGAAGTGGTGTGCATAGAACTGGAGCACATTACAGATAGTGTACGGAAAAAAGTATCTCTTTTTTGTCACATTATGAGTATACCTGAAATCATATTATCAGGAAAAACTGTACAGAAATTTTGGCACACGAAGCAACAAATACAATGGATAAAGGATATCAGGGAGGATGTAAAAGCGCTATAATTAACACTGGTCGATTTGAAAAACGAAACAGATAGTTGAAAGACGCTGAATGACATAAAAATAAGATTTAAACCAAAAATAGACAAACGTCAAACAATAAAAAAGGTATTTAGGTATGAGAAACGTGAAAACATCAGAATGAATTAAAAGTTACTTGGAAATTCGGAAAGAAAACCTGTTGAGGAAAATGACCACAAAATGGATAACTGAAGTGGTCCAATGAGGCTTTAAAAGCAGAAGAAGAAGTTATGACAAGTCTCCTACTACTGTCTGTTGATGCACATTCTCCACAATGATAACCTGTTTGTTTCCTTTCAGAGCATCTTTTTCTTCTTATTGTGTATCCCGTCTAGTACCGGGTACACTGCAATCGAGACTTGGTAAACTTATTTCGTCTCACTTTAGATACCGATACCGTTCATGTGGCCACAGTTGTTATCCAAGGTAAGAAAGGCGTCTGTGTAGCCCATCGGTGAGTTGTGTAAACTTTGTTCTCTGTGATATTGTACTTTAGTCGTACCGCTTTTTCTGATGTATCGGGGAACAGCCGAGCATTTGCCTTAACGAGCGTGGGAAACCGCCTAAGAACCGCACTCAGTACGGCCGGAGCACCAGTGACGGCCGTTAATCCGCTTCGGGAGTTAGCACTCTGCGCGGTATGCTATACGACCACATGCGCTGAACACCTTGTAAACTGTTAAAAGTGAGTGAAAGGCGCCTAAGGTACATACGACCTACCAGACTAACGCAGCCAACACATACGAAAAGATGAAAATCATAAACCAGCGATCAGTAGACTCCTCCCAACCGGGAAGCACAAGATAAAAAATATTAAGCAGCAAAATGAAGTAAGTCGTGGGGTTGTAACGACAACAACGCTGTACTATTGTACATATAATAATTTTTTCTTCTGATTTTCGATAAATTAGTGTAATCGATGTTCTGAATTCATTTCTTTTCTTGTCATGTCATTATGTTAAAGAAACTGTAAACAATTTTCGATGTAAATATTAATGTTTATGTCAAATTGCAAGCAATATCATAACAAAATTGAAATGTAAGAAATGTTGAAACTGTTGTAAGATGTTAAAGTGGTAATTGTGCGCCTGGTCCATACGTAGGCAATGTATTAGGATATGTAGAATGCAAAACCTTTGGTGAATACCCTATCTGTAGGGGAGCGGTAAAAGGTGGATGGCAGGCGAGCGGGGGAAAATGCATACGGGCGCTGCATGGCATAACGGGCTCAGCAGTAGTAGTCGGAGTTGGGCATCGGTCTGAGAAACACGCTCTGGGTCGAGGAGGCTCTCCTGGAAAACGTGATTTCATTGAGCCTCGGATGTGCCGTTTCCGACGACTATACAGCATTGCTATATTCCATAGGCACTAAATGAAAATGTATTGCGACGCTGAGAAGAAGCAAAGCGCCGATACATCAAGAGCCATAGCTGTGATTGTATGTGTGCTTTGCGCCTCGCCATCTCGCCGTCCGCCAACCGCCGCATCGACACGAACAGGTTGAATCTTTTAGTACTGTATTCGTGTGGACCAGTGTTACTTTTGTTCCTGACTGTCCAATAACAACTTAACTTTTACCAGAACTGTCCTATCATTTAATTATCCTCATCACTAACCTAGACAGGGTCCTTTCCACATGTGCAATCCGAGGGTCCCGAAATGAAGATTTAAAGTTTATGTTAATAATACTTACCTGCAGACCTATCTATGTTAGAATGATGTTTAAAGAACTTTGTTGTTAATGAATATATAGGTAAATAATATAGGTCTGACAAAGTTGGAAGATAATGTTGAAATTGGTTTAGTAATGAAGGCTAATTAATTTGAGACAAAAATAATGATAGTTAAATGAGCAAGAAATAAGACAAAAAGAGTAGTAACTCATATATTGGAAATCTTGAGTGCTTAACGATTTTAATAATCAAAAATTTCAGTACAGTGATCATAGCAGTTTCAGGGTCTCCCCCCCTCTCTTTCTATTCATTTAAATTCTGAAGTTTACTGAACTGATTTGACCAGAAAAGTTAAAGTCGAGATAAAACCAAAAGTTATTGGTGTTTTACCTTTTTCAAAATTGACATTGTATGTGTGTTTCGAAAGTGCTATTTCTAGGGTAACCTATGCCCGATTTTAATTAGATCAATAGACTGTACGAAGTTTGTAGTAAACATTATAGTATATTGTTGTGTATTTATGGCTTGTTTATATTAGTACAGAAAGTGAAATTATTAGTTCAGTAGATTTTCTGGTTCTAAAATTTACCATATTATGCAGTGTTACTACGTGTTGTTTTGCATACTCGTACTTCAACTTGTACAGGGTAGAAACTCAATTAATGCCCAATTAGGCTGGCGACCGTATTATTAACAATTTGGTAGCATCTGCTGTGTCGTTCCTTGTCCGTCCTAACGTGTAGTTGCACTTCAGACTCGCTTGACGTATCATTGTTGTTACTGAGTGGGTGAAAGTCTGATTTTGCCTCCATTCAGGTACACGCGGTCAACATATATAGCAAAATCCTTTCTTGTGAGGTGAAGCCCGTCAACTTACCATAGTACAGTCTTTAATAAGTATCGTGCGCAGTAGCGTAGTGTTACAGGGTATGGACCCCAACCGCTGATTCCTCTATACATAATAGTAGCTTGAAATTTCCTAACATTGCCAAAGATGATTAATAATAACAGTTTCAGATGGATAAGTTTCTTGCGCAATAGAGGAAACGTATTCGTAACTGCGAATATGAACCACATCGGCTCCATACTGGGATGGCGATAATGAAAATTTGTGCCGCACCGCGATTCGAACCCGGATTTTCTGCTTTACGAGAGCGGTCGTTTCAATCGCTTCAACTGTTCGTGCACGAATCACATCGAGACCTAAACTTTCGTTTGTCGTACTCCATATGTCACAACCTACACTTGTACGTTACGTATATTCCCGTCCAGGAAGGACATATACATTGAGAGTCGGATGCCTGGTATTGGAGAATAAATGCGAAACAGCAGTGCCCGTGTTCTTAAGAATTATGATGCAATATTACTCCCGACATGCACTCAAGTTCAAAGGAATATTGCATCGCACTTTTTAGTAACACAGCCACTACCATTTCATATTCTTGTAATTTATGAAGACACGTTATAGACACGTACTGCCGTATACACTACAAGATCGGTTGTATGTCACAACTACGACACAGCGAGAGCTTGCTCGTAGTTCAGTCTCAGAAGCGCAGTTCGACTGTCCGCGGTACTTCACATGGTCCCAAGACACGAAAAACGAAGCGCCCCATGCAAGACTGTTTTCTGCGGTAAATTTATCCTTGGACACTCTCCTTAATTTTACATATGTGTCTGTTTAGTTTACATATAATCAATTAATCATAATGATGTGTGATACATATACACTCCTGGAAATTGAAATAAGAACACCGTGAATTCATTGTCCCAGGAAGGGGAAACTTTATTGACACATTTCTGGGGTCAGATACATCACATGATCACGCTGACAGAACCACAGGCACATAGACACAGGCAACAGAGCATGCACAATGTCGGCACTAGTACAGTGTATATCCACCTTTCGCAGCAATGCAGGCTGCTATTCTCCCATGGAGACGATCGTAGAGATGCTGGATGTAGTCCTGTGGAACGGCTTGCCATGCCATTTCCACCTGGCGCCTCAGTTGGACCAGCGTTCGTGCTGGACGTGCAGACCGCGTGAGACGACGCTTCATCCAGTCCCAAACATGCTCAATGGGGGACAGATCCGGAGATCTTGCTGGCCAGGGTAGTTGACTTACACCTTCTAGAGCACGTTGGGTGGCACGGGATACATGCGGACGCGCATTGTCCTGTTGGAACAGCAAGTTCCCTTGCCGGTCTAGGAATGGTAGAACGATGGGTTCGATGACGGTTTGGATGTACCGTGCACTATTCAGTGTCCCCTCGACGATCACCAGTGGTGTACGGCCAGTGTAGGAGATCGCTCCCCACACCATGATGCCGGGTGTTGGCCCTGTGTGCCTCGGTCGTATGCAGTCCTCATTGTGGCGCTCACCTGCACGGCGCCAAACACGCATACGACCATCATTGGCACCAAGGCAGAAGCGACTCTCATCGCTGAAGACGACACGTCTCCATTCGTCCCTCCATTCACGCCTGTCGCGACACCACTGGAGGCGGGCTGCACGATGTTGGGGCGTGAGCGGAAGACGGCCTAACGGTGTGCGGGACCGTAGCCCAGCTTCATGGAGACGGTTGCGAATGGTCCTCGCCGATACCCCAGGAGCAACAGTGTCCCTAATTTGCTGGGAAGTGGCGGTGCGGTCCCCTACGGCACTGCGTAGGATCCTACGGTCTTGGCGTGCATCCGTGCGTCGCTGCGGTCCGGTCCCAGGTCGACGGGCACGTGCACCTTCCGGCGACCACTGGCGACAACATCGATGTACTGTGGAGACCTCACCCCCCACGTGTTGAGCAATTCGGCGGTACGTCCACCCGGCCTCCCGCATGCCCACTATACGCCCTCGCTCAAAGTCCGTCAACTGCACATACGGTTCACGTCCACGCTGTCGCGGCATGCTACCAGTGTTAAAGACTGCGATGGAACTCCGTATGCCACGGCAAACTGGCTGACACTGACGGCGGCGGTGCACAAATGCTGCGCAGCTAGCGCCATTCGATGGCCAACACCGCGGTTCCTGGTGTGTCCGCTGTGCCGTGCGTGTGATCATTGCTTGTACAGCCCTCTCTCAGTGTCCGGAGCAAGTATGTTGGGTCTGACACACCGGTGTCAATGTGTTCTTTTTTCCATTTCCAGGAGTGTAGATGACCCTTCCAAATTTCGCATAATATTTAACTCAACACGCCTTCAACTGACTGATAGCTTTGTGAGTACTGTTGGAGTCACATAAACTGTTTAAGTTAACCCTATTTGTGACTTGGAGGGTACTGGGCCGACTCTCCTTTCCTCGTTGCTCACATTCTTCCAGAATTCAAGAGCAGAAACTCGATGAACTTCCAGGCTTACAAACTACACAGACGCGGCTGATTTCCGAGCACGTTTGACAGACGACACAATGTTTGGGACAGGTGGCGTGTTGAACCTGTGAGACCTGAGTAGATGACGAATGTATAACTTCTGTTGCCAGTGTGCACCGTCCAAAAACGGTGAAGTCGGGACCACGAGCTGGCTAGCGGCAGGACAGAACCAAAACTGAACAATTTTCGAAGCAGATGTCATGGCCATGCAAAAATAAATAAATAAATAAAGGATTGGGGAAGGAAGTACGTTTAATCATCCACGATGTAAGTAGAATGGTGTAGGAACGAGAGACGATGGAAGACCTAGACCCGCCTTTGTTCTTCAAATTAGGTAATGTAATTAAACAAAACGTCAACTGACAGAGCTTGACCAAAGCTATCGAAATAGAGTACTAGATATTGTACTAACTAAATACTGTTTGAACGACGAGCCACCTTTCTCATTCTTGTGATTTTGTTCGGTTCAAATAACCAACATCCTTCACTGAAATTAACTGAGTTATAAAAATTCCAAAAAGAAATAAAAGGTCATGTCGGGTTTATGGAATTTCAGAGCTCTGAAAAGTTGTTCCAACTTAATAAGTAATGTACTTAGTTACGTATGCAGTGTTCCATAGGCACAGGGAATTTTTCCAGATGCTTTAAAATCTGAAATTGCGAAACCATTTCATAGTAAAAGTGACAAGATAACCCTAGATAAGTATCGCCCAATTTCCTTACTGGTACCTTTTTCTCAATGTATTCGAAAAGGTAACTTAATCAGTAAGCCGCACAGTGAAGTGGAAACAACTTACTTAGTATATCACTGTTTCGATTCCAGAAACGTTGCTGTATTGAGAATGCTATTTATACATTCGATCATCAAATAATACGGGCTTTAAATAATGGTGTATCGCCAGCTGGTATTTTTTGTGATCTTTCCAATGCGTTTGATTGTGGAGATGTAGATGCTCTCTCAGAATAACTAAAGTTTTATGGAAATGATGGTTTTACACACAGCTGATTTTAATCATACTTAATAAACAGAACGCAAAAAGTTGTGCTGAATAATAAAGTCTGTGTCGGAAATGTATAAAATATTGATGACTGGGGAAAAAAAATCACAAAGGACGTCCCACAGGGTTCAATTTTGGTTCGACTGACATTCCTTATCATATGAAACGCCTTCCAGTTAACGTTGAACAAGCACAACTGGTACTTTTGGCAGAGAAGACCAGTATTATAATATATCCCATTAGAGAGAAAGAAACAGAAGACTTGGAAAATCGTATTTTCAAAAAAATTATTCATATATATTCAACAAATAGAATCATACCAACAATTGGTATGGCACATGCTCAGGAGTCAATAAATAGGGTAAAATGCTCCAAATTTTTTTTGCTGTAGATACTGATGAAAATTCCAATTGGAAGAAGCATATTACTGAGCTTCTCAGTCAATTAAGTCCATCTATTTTGTGCAATTGCTAATCTGGGAAACAAACGATCAACCTCCTGAGATATTTTGGGTATTTACACTCAGAAATGATGTACGGAATAATCTTTTGGAGTAACTCTGAAAGAAAGTACTTATTGCAAAAAAGCGAGCAGTAAGAATAATTTGTGATGTTTAGCCGTGGACGGCATCTTAATTGCATCGTCACAACACATATATTCGCTAATGAAATTCATCGTAAATAATCCATCAAAATTTGAGAAGAACAGTAATGTACATACCTACAACTAGAGGGAAAAATGATCTTTGTTACCCATTGCTAAAGCTACCAGTGGCTCAGAAACGAGTTCAGTATGAAGCGGCAAAAGTTTTTGATCCTCTGCCCAATAACATAAACTGTCAGACACGTAGAGAAGCAAGTTTTAAATCTAATTTAAAATCATTTATCCTGGATAGCTTCTTCTACTTCATTGATGAATTTTTACTTAAAAACTGGTAGCCAGTAAAAAAAAATTAAGATAAGTGCAGTTTCATGAATAGGACTAAGAACAGTAATGTGTTTATTAATGTTAAAACTAGCCATGTACGCATATTCTGTGAACTGACTTGTTCCACTTTATTTCGATAAAAGATTCGTTCAAATGATCTGTGGAAGATGTAACTAACGAACTAAGGATAAATTTTGTTCTTAATAAATAACCAAAACAATATTGAAATAACTCTCAAGGTAAGTGCTCCACCGAAAAACAAAGTACATGACACAGAAGATGGCGCATTTCCTGATAAGGCTGAGGAATAAGGCTAGTGCCAATAACAAGTTTTCAAATGGTTTTTATTTATTAAAATGGTCAAGAGTTATAGATAGGAGATTGTACGCAATGTTTCACAGATAGTACTATGTAACATTTGAGAAGTATCAGTATGCAAGCGAGAGTAGTAGTGTGTACCAGAGAGTAGAATAAAAGATTTTTAAGCGATAAATAAACGGCAGTGAATTGACTGTACCGCTCTATCGTGGTGCAACTTACCAGGGAGCTTCGCTGTGACAGTAATTTTGATTGGTTTTTTATTGTTTGCCCGCTTGTTACTTTGGTACCTGAGGTTAGGTTCAGGAGTTCTTACGTTGTGTAGTGACTCACCTTAAATTCACAGTTGATGGCCCCCGTTCTGCACTTCACCATGCAGTAACTCGATCTTATTACATTATTACATGACCTGTCCCAGGCAACCCGTTCTCTCATCTTGTCACAGCTACTTTATGGGAAAACTTTAAAAGTAATTTAGGTAACAGAAGTTGATTGTTATGCCTACAACCAATAACTGAACCAAATGTTGATGTTAGCAATTTACCACGGAGATGCGTGGCCTCTAAACATCTTGCTTGACATAAATCTGATATTAACACATGGACGTCAACTGTATTTGGCACCACAGAGCAGAGAATCGTCACAGGAAAGGATACAGTCAGAATATGGCCTTCCGGTATATTCAGCAGTGCACTATACCCATGCAAACTTCATCTTCAGAGGGAATGCCAGATAAACTTTACTCGTACTAGTAACACTAAAGTACTTTCTATGCCACTCGGGTCTTAAAGTAATCGAAACACTACACATACCATTGCATGTTTCACGGCACGCCTTGACAGCACCAGGTGAAAATTACGCATTCACTAAGGCTCCTATACAGCAACCATTGGCCCATTGGTGCTGAAAACACTGATACTGAGAAACGAAACGACGGCAGCAGACAAAACGTTCAGCGTAAACGTACTTACTTTTATCTGGAGAGACGTGGAGCCTTCAGTGAGACGTTTCTTTTCTAATAATGCTATCCACAGATTCAAAGTACACTTTATGTCTCTGGTACAACATCAGATGATTCTAACATCTCTGTCAGACGTCAGACTTTCATAATAGATTGTCGTAGGTCCCCTTCTGACTGCAGCGTTCGCAAAACAATAAATTTCTCCCACACCTATATTTTCTTCCATCTCCAACCAGGACAGATGGTAGAGTCCATTCACTCCGCTGAAGAGTGTCCTCGCATGTTTACTGCTTTCATCAATCTGCTGTAGAGCGGAAGGCCACCTACTCAGAGCGTCCTAAGACATTCACGAGGCTCTTACAGGACTTTCACGCGTGCGCCATGCTGCCACGCCCTCTCATTTCTCCATGGGAAAAGCCTCTTTACGCCATGTTCTGCATTCTATCTCCCTGCTTGAGATGAATACAAAATCAGCTTCCCGCTTGCCTTCTTGCATTATGGCGTCTCGTACTTTTACATTAAACGAACTACAAGATTACTTTCGTCGTTACACACTACGTGGTTACAGAAAACGATTCAAATAACTGCAAACCTTCGTCTGAAAGCATTAGAATGACTATTCCCCATTTTAGCAAGTATATTATCCTTAACAGAATGAAAATAATTGGATGATACGAATGAGTGGTGTCTGTTCTTTTGGACATGGTCGAAAGAACTAAAATCACACGGAATCCGCACGTGTGAGACTTATTATGTAAATTGAAGGCGGAGGGGGAGAAAGGAAAGAAACTATTGATCATCACACAACCGTTCAAAACCTTTTTGCGCGTTTGTGTGATCACATAAAAAAATGTTGTTTGATGTGGTTGGTATCTGTGAGATTACTTGTTCTCCTGTTGCAGTGCTGCCTCTCGACCGTTTCTATCTGCTTGGCCGTACATCAAAACGACCCCGGCTTGTTCCAGACGCGATTATCGAACCATTCTGCTACTTACAGTACGTTGCTTCAGTAGCACGGCCCGCAACACACAAGGAACACACGGCACATGGCCTGTGGAACTTTCATTCGTTAGCGCTTTCTATGGTGTTAACGATGCCTTTCCAGACACATTTTCATAGGACCTCTTTCCTTCATTTCCAAACAGGAATCCGCCCGTGAAGTTTGTCGGTTTTATTAATTTTCATCCCATGTACATTCAAATTTTTTATGGCATTTAAAAATTTTATTTTCGAAAAATAACACATGTACCTTTTTCTCAGAAACTATTCTTGAGATTTCTACAAAATTTTCTCCTTTTAATCTCTCTGCATACGGTAAGCTTCTCTCGTGAAGGTTTTTGAAGCTATCGAATGGAAGAATTTTAATACTTTTATAATTATGTATATACAATATAAAATGAATGCAAAATTCGAACCACTTTGTCCCATTATACTCAGAATTTCAAAACTTTCTGTTGAGACAACGGTTGTTGTTGTTGTTGTGGTCTTCAGTCCTGAGACTGGTTTGATGCAGCTCTCCATGCTACTCTATGCTGTGCAAGCCTCTTCATCTCCCAGTACCTACTGCAACCTACATCCTTCTGAATCTGCTTAGTGTATTCATCTCTTGGTCTCCCTCTACGATTTTTACCCTCCACGCTGCCCTCCAACACTAAATTGGTGATCCGTTGATGCCTCAGAACATGTCCTACCAACCGATCCCTTCTTCTGGTCAAGTTGTGCCACAAACTTCTGTTCTGCCCAATCCAATTCAATACTTCCTCATTAGTTATGTGATCTACCCATCTAATCTTCAGCATTCTTCTGTAGCACCACATCTCGAAAGCTTCTATTCTCTTCTCGTCGAAACTATTTATCGTCCGTGTTTCACTGCCATATATGGCTACACTCCATACAAATACTTTCAGAAACGACTTCCTAACACTTAAATCTATACTCGATGTTAACAAATTTCTCTTCTTCAGAAACGCTTTCCTTGCCATTGCCAGTCTACATTTTATATCCTCTGTACTTCGACATCATCAGTTATTTTGCTCCCCAAATAGCAAAACTCCTTTACTATTTTAAGTGTCTTATTTCCTAATCTAATTCCTTCAGCATCACCCGACTTAATTCGACTACATTCCATAATGCTCGTTTTGCTTTTGTTGAAGTTCATCTTATGTCCTCCTTTCAAGACACTGTCCATTCCATTCAACTGCTCTTCCAAGTCCTTTGCTGTCTCTGACAGAATTACAATGTCTTCGGCGAACCTCAAAGTTTTTATTTCTCCTCCATGGATTTTAATACCTACTCCGAATTTTTCTTTTGTTTCCATTACTGCTTGCTCAATATACAGATTGAATAACATCGGGGAGAGGCTACAACCCTGTCCTACTCCCTTCCCAACCACTGCTTCCCTTTCATGTCCCTCGACTCTTATAACTGCCATCTGGTTTCTGTACAAATTGTAAATAGCCTTTCGCTCCCTGTATTTTACCCCTGCCACCTTCAGAATTTGAAAGAGAGTATTCCAGTCAACATTGTCAAAAGCTTTCTCTAAGCCTACAAATGCTAGAAACGGACGTTTGCCTTTCCTTAATCATTCTTCTAAGGTAAGTCGTAAGGTGAGTATTGCCTCACGTGTTCCAGTATTTCTACGGAATCCAAACTGACCTTCCCCGAGGTCGTCTGTAAAGAGTTCGTGTTAGTATTTTGCAGCTGTGGCTTATTAAACTGACTTACTTATTAAACTTATTAAACACAAAACGTATAGAAAGAAAAAGTTCTCTGATGACTTGTACTCTACGGAAACCCTGAGAAGACGCTACCTGTCCTGCTCTGCGTGGGAGCGGCAGCAGGGCGACAGTACTGCAGCAGACACAGGGTGTCTGGACTCCACTGTGGCTTGCAATAAATATGAAATTAAATATTAAATTGTGTCTAGTCAGTCTTTACAATGTATTCTTGATTCACTAAGGTACACTACTGGCAATTAAAATTGCTACGACAAGAAGCAATTCAGATGATAAACGGGTATTCATTGGACAAATATATTATACTGGAACTGACATGTGATTATATTTTCACTCAATTTAGGTGCATATCTCCTGAAAAATCAGTACCCAGAACAACCGCCTCCGGCCGTAATAACAGCCTTGACACGCCTCGGCATTGAGTCAAACAGAGCTTGGATGGCGTGTACAGGTACAGCTGCCCACGCAGCTTCAACACGATACCACAGTTCATCAAGAGTAGTGACTGGCGTATTGTGACGAGCCAGTTGCTCGGCCACCATTGACCAGACGTTTTCAGTTGGTGAGAGATCTGGAGAATGTGCTGGCCAGGGCAGCAGTCGAACATTTTCTATGTCCAGAAAGGCCCGTACAGGACCAGCAACATGCAGTCGTGCATTATCCTGCTGAAATGTAGGGTTTCGTAGGGATCGAATGAAGGGTGGAGCCACGGGTCGTAACACATCTGGAATGTAACGTCCACTGTTCAAAGTGCCGGCAGTGCGAACAATAGGTGACCGAGACGTGTAGCCAATGGCACCCCATCACGCCCGGTGATATGCCAGTATGGCGATGACGAATACACACTTCCAATGTGCGTTTACTGCGATGTCGCCAAACACGGCTGCGACCATCGTGATGCTGTAAACAGAACCAGGATTCATCGGGAAAAATTGACGTTTTGCCATTCGTGCACCCATGTTCGTCGTTGAGTACACCATCGCAGGCGCTCCTGTTTGTGATGCAACGTCAAGGGTAACCACAGCCACGGTCTCCGTGCTGATAGTCCATGCTGCTGCAAACGTCGTCGAACTGTTCCTGTAGATGGTTGTTGTCTTGCAAACGTCCCCATCTGTTGACTCAGGGATCGAGACGTGGCTTCACGATCCATTACAGCCGTAAGGATAAGATGCCTGCCATCTCGACTGCTAGTGATACGAGGCCGTTGGGATCCAGCGCGGCGTTCCGTATTACCCTCCTGACTGCTAACACTCATTGGATCTCGACCAACGCGAGCAGCAATGTCGCGACACGATAAACCGCCATCGCACTAGGCTACAATCCGACCTTTATCAAAGTCGGAAACGTGATGGTACGCATTTCTTCTCCTTACACGAGGCATCACAACAACGTTTCACCAGGCAACGCCGGTCAACTGCTGTTTGTGTATGAGAAATCGGTTGGAAACTTTGCTCATGTCAGCACGTTGCAGGTGTCGCCACCGGCGCAAACCTTGTGTGAATGCTCTGAAAAGCTAATCATTTGCATATCACAGCATCTTCTTCCTGTCGGTTAAATTTCGCGTCTGTATCACGTCATCTTCGTGGTGTAGCAGTTTTAATGGCCAGTAGTGTAATAGTTTTCCGTTGCCAAGAAACTTACTTAATTTAATTGCATTGAATTTTGAAATATTTTAAACCTTTAATGACAGACACAAAGGTATATGGTGCACTCTAAGTAATATTTTTTGGAATAATAATATGCAATATGCTACAACATCCTACCCTCCACGTGATTCATAGCTAGAGTTCTTTTGTGTGATAGTAGTGAAGTGTCAATAGTGAATTTAACTTTAATATATTGAACAGTTTTATGTCATTTGTAATATTAGTATCTGTTTCGATAGCTTAAATAGACTTACATTCGACAATCTAACGATGCAGACTCATAAAAGCCATACAATTTGTGTAAAAATTTCTTAGATCGTCGCTGAGCAGCGACCACCTGATATTTCAGAGAAGATCATACGCGCCACAGCGCAGAATACGAATTGTTCATAAATTGTATCGATAGTGATATTTTGTGATTCTTATTTTTTTACAGCTGAAGAGTTGTAATCCTCGTCTGTTACCACAGACCTGATATATTTTTTTTAAAGACGACGGACGTGTATATTGCGTGGTCCGCAAACACTAATTAGTAATTATAAAATATTACTATTGTTCAGTGGTATGTAAGAATTTGTGTGTGCAGCTAAGATGAAATGTCGAAAATGTTAAAGGACGTTATTTAAAGAAGCAGCCAGCAAGATATAAAATTGAAATATTACGGAGCCTATTGCTAGCAATACTGACTGAGGTAATTAAATTGGTTATTGTGCTCTCAAATGCTGTAGTGCCTGCTTATTACTCAAAGTATTTCTCTGCTACCCATCTCCTATTAATGGCAACCTAAATAACGTTGTTTTTGTAGTTTTCATACAGCTACCAGCGACCGACTGCATGTCGGGAAACGTCGTAGTTAAGGCAGAAGGCGCACTGCTATTTACCTTGTTTGTGTTTTAAATCCAATTTCTTTTAATGTGTGTTGTAGTATACGAAACAAATTTCCAGTTCTGTCTGGTCCCTTAGGTTTCTCTGTTCGAGTCTCATATCCGGTCGTGATCGAACGTGATCACGGCACAAATAAATTAAGTGGCAATGCGAACTCTGTTCTTAATCTTGAGAACGCTACGGCTTGTGCAAACGATTTCAGGTGACATATAAACCATCACATACAGTACTTAACGTTCTAAAAAGTCTTTGCTCTTCCCGCAAAGAAGTGGTGCAAACCTCACGACAGATTCCTGAATCCTCACAAGAGAATAATAATTTAATCAAAATATAAATACGTTTAAAAAACACTACACATTGTGGGAAAGCTAATTACGAACGGTGCATAATACACCGAAACTCCAAAGAAACTGGTATAGGCATGCGTTATTAATATATAGAGATATCTAAACATGCAAAATACGGCGCTGCGGTCAGCAACACCTATGTAAGACAACAAGTGTCTGTCGCATTTGTTAGATTGTTTACTGCTGCTACAATGCCGGATCATCAAGATTTAACTGATTCTGCATGTGGTATTATAGTCGGCGCACGAGCTATAGGATATCGCATCACCGAGGTAGTGAATAAGTGGTAGATTTCCCATACGACCATTTAACAAGTGTACCGTGAATATCAGGAATCCGGTAACAGATCGAATCTCCGAAATTGCTGCGGCCGGAAAAAGATGCTGCACGGACGCGACCAACGACGACTGATGAGAATCATTCAACGTTTCAGAAGAGCAACTCCTCAAATTGTTGCAGATTTCAATTCTGGGACATCTGCAAGTGTCAGCGTGCGAACAAATCAACGAAACATCATCGATATGGCCTTACATAGCCGATGGCGCACTCGTGTACTCATGATGACTGCACGACACAAAGCTTTACGCCTCGCCTGGGACCGTCAACACCGACATTGGACTGATGATGACTGGAAACATGTTTCCTCGACGGACGAGTCCCGTTTCAAATTGTGCCGGGCGGATGGACGTGTACGGACAAGGAAACAACCTAAAGAACCCACGGACCCTGCATGTCAACAGGGGACTGTTGAAGCTTCTGGAGGCTCTGCAATGGTGTGGGGCCCGTCCCGTTGGAGTGATATAGGACCCCTGATACGTCTAGATACGACTCTGACAGGTGAGACCTACGTAAGCATCCTGTTTGATAACCTGCATCCATTCATTTTCATTTGGCATTCCGATGGACTTGGGCAATTACAGCGGGACAATGCGACACCCCAGAATTGCTACAGAGAGGCTCCAGGAACACTCTTCTGAGTTTAAACACTTCCGCTGGCTACCAAGCTCCCAAGACATGAACATTATGGAGCATGTCTGGGATGCCTTGCAACGTGCTGTTCAGAAAAGATCTCCACTCCCTCTTACTCTACGGATTTATCGGCATCCGTGCAGGATTCATGGTGTCAGTTCACTCCAGCACTACGTCAGACATCAGTCGAGTCCATGCCACGTCGTGTTGTGGCACTTCTGCGTGCTCGAGGGGCGCTACATGATATTAGGCAGGTGTACCAGTTTCTTTCGTTGTTCAGTGTATTTACTCTTTCGAAACGCTTGTGTCTCTGAGAGATTTGGAACTTGAGATTTCGCATCAGAGAAGAATTTTAATTATATTGGGATCATATCAGTGATTACTGAGGGCATCAATCTAATAAGCAGTTGCGCATGATTCTGGAGATTTAATGTTTGGCCCCTAATGCAGGTGTTCTCACATGGACCAGAATTTAATATTCTATAATTATCTTTGATCAGGAGTGTGTGTAAACGAACAGTTACAAGTCACGTTATATCAGCTCAAGATAGACAGAACGTCACATTGGCAACTACAGACACGTCCCAACAGTATGTCATCACAGGTCAGAAACGGATTGGCTGAGATCAGCGTGAGCCACATAGTCAAAAACGTACTGCAGCTGCCTGCGCAAATATCAGCACATGTGGCTCCGTATGACAGTTTTTGCTGACATCCATGAGAAAACATAGCACAACCTTGGGCAGCTCCACCTTCCTTCAGAAACGCGGTTCGATGCATGGTTTGTGGTAAGAACTCTGGATATACAAAGTATGAAATATTCGTATTGAAGGTAACGTAGTTATGCTTTATTGGTTCATAATGTCAAAAATGTGTATATCTGTGATATGTATGGTTTGGTGTTAGAAACAGTGTGCAGTGTGAGTTGCTGTTTCTTTCTGTTACTTTGGTTCGAGGTCGCTGGAACAATTGCGCTGGACTTGCTGCAACAATGTGCGGCGTCGTTGAAATCTGGTCATCATACGCAAGAAGTCGACGGGCATGCCAAGCTGAAAGATATCGTCGTTGCGATAGATGCCTTTCATTATTATTAAAAACAAACATATTGTAATGCATTTGAAAAATAAAAAAAGATCAACATCTTTGTGTGATATTAATTCACGTATCAGTTGTTGACTGGTTATGTTCACATCATTAAGTCCCATTCATATACAGGAGCATCCAGAATTCCTTTTATTACACTGACGATACAAATGTATTATGAAGAACGAACAAAAACTGAAGATAAGATGTTGTTACGAAATTTAAGACATGTGGTGAGAAGTTATTTGTTGCAAGAGCGTTTGTGTTAGACACTCATCGTGTTACATCTTATCCAGCTCATGTTATTCAACAGAAGCGGAATCATTAACTGTGTGAAGCTCAGAAAAAGGAAAGTGGATTGTCTTCAAGACTGGAGTGACATTCAGTTTCGGAGGGAGTATTAAAATTCGCGATCAGCTTTGAAAGACTATAACTGCACGTAAAGTGAACAGGTGCCGCAATTTTTGACAGTGACGTAACGCTAGCTCAGAGATACGAGTTACGTAATTGCCCTCATGTCTGACTAGATGCATGTTCTTAACAACGGACGACAACAACTATATTTTGAACAGCAACGTTATTGCTTAAGATAATGAGCAGATTTATTTATTCCAGTTACACTACTAATGCCAGCTAATCCTGTTAAACAAGAGACTACTGGCATAATATATTTCTTCGGAACAGACTACGGTGATATAGACCCAGTCGGTATTAGTGCAACAGTTTGCAACATTATCATGAAGTCAGGGCCTTAGCAGGATAGTATTGGTAACTGGAGTGAAGACTAGGTAACTGCTAAGAGCACTGAAAGACCGACCTGGTCAACATACGAGGTGTGTGAGAAAAGTAATGAGACAGACAACACTGGTAGCGATCTGGCAACGCTGTGTTGTTCTCCTTCAATAGACCGGTGTGTTCATCCCATTCCAGATGCTCAGCCCGTGTTTCAGCTCAGTACAACCATCACATAATTTTTTAAAGTGCCGTCAGTGAAACTACGTTTTTGTTGTGGGTTACGGAATTAAAACAGTGAAATTTAGGGAAACATTATGCCATATTTGTGTTATACATGTTGATTCACCAGTGTGACCTTCGAAAAGTTGAAACAGCCTTATAGGGAACATTCCTGATCAAGAGCGCAAGTTTTTCGTAGGCAGAAATCATTTTTGGAAGGCCGAGAATACGTTGCAGATGAACCTTGCTCAAGGAGACCTTCGACTTCAAAAACTGACGAAAACGTCGAACGTGCGCCTGCCCTTGTAAGATCAGATTTACGTTTAACAACAAGGACGATGGGTGATCTGCTAAACACTTTCACCGTACATCAAATTTTGACCGAAGTTTTTCTCGTGCGAATGCTTTGTGCCAAAACTCTGCCGAAAAACGTCACAACTGAGCAGAACGACAGTCGGAGAAACATGTGTATTGATCTTGAGAGTACTTCCAGTGACCACGAATGGTTCAGTGGTGTGATCACACGTGACGATTCTGAGGTGAAGTGGCAAAGGGAGGAGTGGCACACTGAGATATCTCCTAGACGGAAAAATGATAGAATCAGCAAATAAAATATCAAAACAACGTCGATTTGCCTTTTTAGCAGTGGGATTGCCGTGCATAAGAAATTTCTCCCTCCAGGACAAACTGTCAACCAAGTGTTTTACAAAAGAGGTCCTTGAAGGGCTCAGGAAAAGGGTTAATCGAGCGAGCCTCGACGTTGCAGGCAAGTGGTTGGTGCCCCATGTCACACGGGCAATTCCATGACAGAGTTTTTGACCTCAAAAGGCATTCCTGTTGTTCCGTTGCCCCCCTTGTTCAAAAATGTTCAAATGTGAGTGAAATCTTATGGAACTCAACTGCTAAGGTCATCAGCCCCTACGTTTACACACTACTTAACCTAAATTATCCTAAGGACCAACACACACACCAATGCCCGAGGGAGGACTCGAACCTCCGCTGGGACCAGCTGCACAGTGCATGACTGCAGCGCCCTAGACCGCTCGGTTAATTCCGCGCGGCTGAGGCCTTGTGACGTTTTCTTTCCCCGAAATTGAAAAAGTCTTAAAAGTACGTCATTTTGGTACTCTGGAGAACATTCAGACTAATCTGACCGACATGTTAAAGGTCCTATCAGCTGAAGCTTTTCAGCGCTCCTAGCTACACTGGGAACGACTCCGCCGGTGTATAGCTGCCAAGGGGAAAATATTGTTGGTAGAAAAAAATAAAAATTTCTGTAGACAAAATATCAGTTTCATTACTTTTCTCACATACCTTGTATAGCATCACCGTTAATAATACCATTGGAAATCTTTTGTTGTTAACTAAGTAGACAGTGAGGTCGAGTAAACGACACAGTGGAGAAATGTCTCTGTATGTCTGTCTTTTTAGAGATGGTTGTGGGACTCGACTGTTCGATAGCGGATGTCAAATTAAACACCTTTTCCACCTTATTGTATTTGGAAACAAGTTTCAGCGTTTTACTTCGCTATCTTCAGGCCCATAATCGACGTGCAGGAAGAATCTACCTCGGTTGCGATCAAAGGAGAGGCCAACAATACTGGTATTAGCAGATATCTACTTGCTACAGTGAACAAGCGATGTCAGCATGTGATGCTTGAAGTGTTCACTGTAGCAAGTAGATATCTGCTAATACCAGTATTGTTGGCCTCTCCTTTGATCACAACCGAGGTAGATTCTTCCTGCACGTCGATTATGGGCCTGAAGATAGCGAAGTAAAACGCTGAAACTGGTTGCCAAACAAAATAAGGTTGAAAATTGACGGCTCAAAAGTGTTTGACAACCCCCATTGGAGAAATAGTATGCCCACGCGCACACGCCACAGTTTCGGGAGTGCCAGGTGCAACAAAAGACGTGGCACACACTGGTAATGTATATGTCATGCCCACATGGACACGCCATAGTTTCAAGACTGCCAGGTGCAACAAAAGACATGGCGCACACTGGTAATGCATACGTCAGCAGCCAAGTCAGCAGTTGTGGCCTCACAGGTCAGCGACAGGAGTGCTCCGCGCGCCGTGAAACGGGGTGCTCACAGGTACTGCAGGTGTTAGTAGGTGAGTCAGCACCTGGGATCCCACGGGTCAGTTCCAGGTGTGCTGCGTGCGTGTGCCGGAGAGGAGTGGGGCACGGAGATGCTGGAGACACGTCAGCAGGCGGGTCAGCACTCACTCGTCGTAGGCGAACCAGGAGCGGCGCGACACTCGGACGCGCAGCGGTTCGGCTGGAACCAGCAGGCGCGCCAGCGGGTGAGCTCTCGCCGGGCGCTCCGGGGTCCGAGAACACCGGCTCAGCTCGAAGTGGGCGAGCAGCGACGCCAGGCCGAACTTCATCGTCGTCTTCGAGAAGATTTCAGCTGAACAGAAGAAGATGCGACATGAAAACACTTAGGATCTCGAGCGAGGTACAGTGGTTAACATTGAGGTGACAGGAGAAGTCATGGGACAGCGATGCGCGCATATGAACGTGGTGGTAGTATTGCTTACACGAGTTGTAGAAGTGCAGTGCATTGGCGAAGCTATTATTACTACTCAAGTGATTCCCGTGAAAGGATTTCCGACGCGATTATCGCCACAAGGACCACTAACAGGCGGCTCACAGAAAAAGGGGCTGAGGTCACGGCATCCCTTGCGCCAGCTACCGCTGGCCTTCGGCACACCAGCATCCCCGCCTGCAGTGATGCCGGGTACATTCGGCCTGGAACCTCACTGACTGGAGTAGAGTTGCCTTCAGTGATGAGTTTGGCTTCGAACTGAGCCCCTATGACAACCGAAGACTTGTCTGGAGACGCCTCAGACAGCGGTGGGGTACCAACTCGACCGTCACCCGTCATGCTGCCCAACTGGCAGGGGTGATGGCGTGGGGTGCCATTTCATTTCATACCAGGACCCCTTTGTGATCCGCGGCTCCCCTGCAGTACGGCAGTACGTCGAAGATATTCTACGTCCCGTTTTGTTGTCCTTCATGACAGGCCATCCTGGGCTTACATTTCAGCACGGTATTGCCCGGCCGCACATGGCGAAAGTTTCTACTGCTTGTGTTCGCGCTTGCCAAACCCTACATTGGCCAGCAAGGTCATCCGAGCTCTCCCAAATTGAGAACTTTTGGAGCCAGGAGCCTCCAACCACTTCAGGGTTTTGACGATCTAACACCCAAATTGAATACAATTTGGCACAATGCACCTCAGGAGGGCTGCCAACTGCCAAAAGCGAATAACTGCCTGGATAAGGGCCAGAGGTGGACCAACGCGTCATTGACTAGCTCAATCTTTGAAGCTCTTTCCCTTGAATAAATCACTTGTGTTAATGTACGAGGTGCATTCAAGTTCTAAGGCCTCCGATTTTTTTCTAATTAACTACTCACCCGAAATCGATGAAACTGGCGTTACTTATGGACCTAATCGCCCTGCAGACGTACACAGTTTTCACAACGCTGACGCCATGATTCCATGGCAGCGGCGAAGGCTTCTTTAGGAGTCTGTTTTGACCACTGGAAAATCGCTGAGGCAATAGTACCACGGCTGGTGAATGTGCGGCCACGGAGATTGTCTTTCATTGTTGGAAAAAGCCAAAAGTCACTAGGAGCCAGGTCAGGTGAGTAGGGAGCATGAGAAATCACTTCAAAGTTGTTATCACGAAGAAACTGTTGCGTAACGTTAGCTCGATGTGCGGGTGCGTTGTCTTGGTGAAACAGCACACGCGCAGCCCTTCCCGGACGTTTTTGTTGCAGTGCAGGAAGGAATTTGTACTTCAAAACATTTTCGTAGGATGCACCTGTTACCGTAGAGCCCAATGGAACGCAATGGGTAAGGATTACATCCTCGCTGTCCCAGAACATGGACACCATCATTTTTTCAGCACTGGCGGTTACCCGAAATTTTTTTGGTGGCGGTGAATCTGTGTGCTTTCATTGAGCTGACTGGCGCTTTTTTTCTGGATTGAAAAATGGCATCCACGTCTCATCCATTGTCACAACCGACGAAAAGAAAGTCCCATTCATGCTGTCGTTGCGCGTCAACATTGCTTGGCAACATGCCACACGGGCAGCCATGCGGTCGTCCGTCAGCATTCGTGGCACCCACCTGGATGACACTTTTCGCATTTTCAGGTCGTCATGCAGGATTGTGTTCACAGAACCCACAGAAATGCCAACTCTGGAGGCGATCTGTTCAACAGTTATTCGGCGATCCCCCAAAACAATTCTCTTCACTTTTTCGATCATGTCGTCAGACCGGCTTCTGCGAGCCCGACGTTGTTTCGGTTTGTTGTCACATGATGTTCTGCCTTCATTAAACTTTCGCACTCACGAATGCACTTTCGACACATCCATAGCTCCATAACCACATGTCTCCTTCAACTGTCGATGAATTTCAATTGGTTTCACACCACGCAAATTCAGAAAACGAATGATTGCACGCTGTTCAAGTAAGGAAAACGTCGCCATTTTAAGTATTTAAAACAGTTCTCATTCTCGTCGCTGGCGGTAAAATTCCATCTGCCGTACGGTGCTGCCATCTCTGGGACGTATTGACAATGAACGCGGCCTCATTTTAAAACAATGCGCATGTTTCTATCTCTTTCCAGTCCGGAGAAAAAAAATCGGAGGCCTTGGAACTTGAATGCACCTAGTACTACATTGTATCAGGAAACATGCAACATCTACCAATTATCAGAAATTGGCTTTGCAGAAAACGGAAGATCTAAGAACAGGACAAGTTTGGGAGTAAAATCTAGAGGCAGTTTGTCTCCAATTCTTTATAGTATTTATTTTGGCAACATGCTGAAGCAATCGATGTATGGCATGCTGCCGAGTATAACCTGACTTTCCAGATCAGGCAGCATGCCATATATCCAACTACTAAACATCATGATGGTACAACGAGAAAAATCTCATTACCCCCAGTCAATAGACTGGGATCGTCGTGAGCATCGGATTCCGGAGGCTCACGGACATCATGAGAAGAATCGGAGCTTCACAAACTCCCTCAAGACCAAACGCAAGCACTACATCGGCACATTCAACGTGAACACACTGATGAAGGCAGGAAAGATGAAACAACTGACAGACACTCTCGAAAAATTTCAAATCAAAATATGTGCACTGCAAGAAACGCGATTCACAGGCGAAGACCATTTCAACATGGAGAATTTCAGAATATACAACTGAAAAACCTAAGGCTTTTTGGCACAGGATTTGCAATACACAGGTCCATCACGGACAGCATAATCGGCTTTCGTCACCAAACGAAAGAATCAGCATCACCACAGTGAAATCAGCCAACAAATCCTACACAATAATCAACGCACATGCACCGACTAATGACTACAACAGGAAAAACCCGGGCGAAACTGATGACTTCTGGACGACAATGGAAGAAACTATCTGAAAAATTCCTGCACATAGAGTCAAATAATACTGGGAGACTTCAATGCTAGACTCGGAAAAGAAAAGATATACAGACATACCACAGGAAAACATACTCCACACAAGGACACAAACAAAAACGGAAAACATCTGATAGACTTTTGCAAAAGCCACGAACTCGCCATTATATCAACAAAACTCAAGAAACCAACACGGAAACTTACCACATGGAAATTCCCCAGCGGAAAGCAAGAACTACAAATCAACCACGTAATAGTCCAGAAAGAATCACAAAAAGAAATTTTGAACATAGACACACGTAAAGGCTACTTCGACTCAGACCACCACCTACTACAGATCAGGATTCGTCTTTTGCCCAAGAAAAAGCTCCAGAAGAACAGAATTGTTAGACCAGATCCAGTATACCTTACTTTAAACCAGATACAAATATTAGACAAAATTAAAATGGAGAAAACGACAGACTGGACACAACTTTCAGGAAGAATCCGAGAGGCCATGAAACGAGCACAAGCACCACGCACAAGGAAACACCGTTGGTGGAACCACACATGTTACCAAGCCATTGACCAACGACTCAGTGCATGGAAAAAATTTAGTAGCCATAAATCCCAAGAGAATTGGATGAACTTCCTGAAAACACAAAAGCAATCTAGCAAAATCATTCGCAATGAAAAACGGCAGTATGATAAACGGCGACTGACGGAGATCGAATCGGACTTCATGAAGAACAATACAAGAAACTTTTACAGAACGTTCAGAGAAAATATGACTCGATATCAACCACCCAAATTGCGCTTCAGAAGACCGGATGGAACCCTAGAAACCAATACCAAAAACAATTGTGACATTCTGGCAAAGTACTTTGCAAAACTGCTCAACACGGAACCCCCTATGGTGAAACGATGACAGAAACGAGCACGTACAATCTAGATAGTGAACCTCCAACTCTAGCAGAAGTTAAAGAAATAATCAAGTCACTCAAGAATCGTAGAGCACCAGGAGAAGACGGCATCATCGCGGAAATCTGGAACTTACAAGACCCAAAACTCACCAAAGACATCCACAGGATCTTGGAAGATATCTGGAAGACCATGAAAATTCCTGACGACTGAAAAATTGCCCTGATACACCCACTACACAAAAAAAGGTGATAAGATTGACCCGAACAACTACAGAGGAATATCCCTACTACTGGTCACATACAAGATCCTCTCTAAAGCTTTACTGAACAGACTAGAATGACAGACCGACCACTTGATTGGGGAATACCAAGCAAGCTTCCGTAAAGGGCGGTCTTGTGCGGAACAAATCTGGAACCTGAAAATGATTTTACAACACAAACAGAATCTGATCATTACCTTTGTCGACTTCAAAAAGGCGTACGACTCTATCGACCAGAACACTCTCTTCAAAATTCTAGCAGAATACAAAGTAGACAAAACCAACACGACCTCCAAAGTAAAGTTCTGAGCCCTTTGAAATTCGCACAGGTGTCCGACAAGGCGATGGCCTCTCACCTCTCCTTTTCAAACTGGTGTTAGATAAGGTAATAAAAGAATGGGAAACATCACAACAAGGGATAACCTTAGGAAACCTACAGATTAAATGCCTGGCTTTTGCAGACGATTTGGCGATTGTCACGAAAGGTATAAAAGAAACAAAAGACGCTATTGAAAAACTATACGAAATCGCTTCCATAACTGGACTACAGATCTCTTACGAAAAGACACAGTTTATGAACACAAAGTATGGCACGATTTACAAAACGGCAAACTTCAAATACCTCGGTGAAACACTGCAAATGAGCGGACATAACAGAGACTCAAACGAAGTAAGAAAAAGTAAACTGGGCAAGGCATACAAAGTAGTGTGGAATCATTACAACAAGATCTCACAAAAAGCCAAATTACGCCACTACGACACGGTGGTGCTCCCAGAGGCACTGTATGCAGCAGAGACCACACTAATCCTAGGGCATACACGTATCAGACAACTAGAATAAGTAGAACGGAAAATACTTAGGAAAATATTTGGCGCAACTAACAACAATGGAATATGGATCAAGAAACCTACAGAGGAACTATACAAACACACGGAGACAATCGCAGAAAAGATTAGAAAACGCAGACTACAATTCTATGGACACCTATACAGAATGCCATCACACAGACTGACCAAACAGATCTTTGACTGGGTAACCACTAGAAACAACAAATGGGTGGCAGAGGTGAAAAACGACCTGAAACAGCTCAACATAACAGCAGACACAATAAACGACGGAATAAAATTCAGAAAGATCATTAAGAAAAGTAAACTACATGACATACAATGTGACAAACGAAAAGGCGTAAAATAGAACGAAGAACGCAAGGAAGATCATAGCCGGAAGATGAAAGAAATATGGGCAACCAAAAAGGCAATCAAGATGAAGCCGAAAACACAAAGCCGACAAGAAACATGGGCAGAGGACCAGAAACAGAAACACAGCGAGCGAATGAGGGAAGTTTGGGCCGCAAGGAAGGCAGCAAAAGGAACTGGCCACGTAGTTAAGTCCAAATGCGCTCTTTAAGGGCAAAACACCAATAATAATAATAGTAATATATATTTATATATACAGGGTGGTCCATTGATAGTTATCGGGCCAAATATCTCACGAAATTAGCATCAAACTAGAAAACTACAAAGAACGAAACCCGTCTAGCTTGAAGGGGGAAACCAGATGGCGCTATGGTTGGCGCGCTAGATGGCGCTGCCATAGGTCAAACGGATATCAACTGCGTTTTTTTTAAAATAGGAACCCCCAGTTTTTATTACATATTCGTGTAGTAGGTAAAGAAATATGAATGTTTTAGTTGGACTACTTTTTTCGCTTTACGATAGATGGTGCTGTAATAGTCACAGACATATGGCTCACAATTTTATACGAACATTGGTAACAGGTAGGTTTTTTAAATGAAAATACAGAACGTAGGTACGTTTGAACATGTTATTTCGGTTGTTCCAATGTGATACATGTACCTTTGTGAAATTACGCATGCTGTTACAGCGCGATTACCCGTAAATACCACATTAGTGCAATAAATGCTCAAAATGTGAGATATTTGGCCCCGTCACGATCAATGGACCACTTCAATGAAAGAAATTATTTCTACTCTTTACTGTCGATCAAATTGTGATTACTGATGAGGTAAAACCTCTCATACGAGCTGGTCCCATTTAATAGCTCCAAAGAGAACAAAAATTAGCCGCGCGGGATTAGCCGAGCGGTCTCGGGCGCTGCAGTCATGGACTGTGCGGCTGGTCCCGGCGAAGGTTCGAGTCCTCCCTCAGGCATGGGTGTGAGTGTTCGTCCTTAGGATAATTTAGGTTAAGTAGTGTGTAAGCTTAGGGACTGATGACCTTAGCAGTTAAGTCCCATAAGCTTTCACACAGAACAAAAATTATGCCTTTCATGGGCCAGGGTCAATTTCCAGTCAGTAATAATTAATGGACAGTAAACAGAAAGAGAGAACCTTTTCAAAACCCGCCTCCGTGGCCGAGGTTGCTAACGCACGCCTCTGCGGTGGCGCTCGCACCGAGGAATCCATGGACGCTGCATGTCAGCAGGGGACTGTTCAAGCTGGTAGAGGCTATGTAATGGTGTGGGGCGTGTGCAGTTGGAGTGATATGGGACCCCTGATGGTCTAAACACGACTCTGACAGGTGACACGTACGTAAGCGTCCTGTCTGATCACCTGCATCAATTCATGTCCATTGTACATTCCGACGGACTTGGTCATTATCAACAGGACAGTATCAACACCAATAGTCTTTTTGTTGCCACTTCCCACAATTTTTTTAAAAATTCTGATGGAATATTATCTTTTCATTCTGCCGTATTTGAACTTACGTCTTCCAAAGCTCTTTTAAATTCTGGTTCTAATACTGGACCCCTCTCTCTTCTATATCAACTTCTGCTTCTTCATCTATGACATCAGGCAAGTCTTCGCCCTCATGGTGGTATTCAATTTACTCTTCCCATCTATCCGCTCTCTCCTCTGCATTTAAAAGTGGAATTGCACCTTTAACACTACCATCGTTTCTTTTTATTTCACCGAAGGTTATTTTGGCTTTCTACGTGCTACACACGTCCAAAATTGCTACAGCGTGGCTCCAGGAACACTCTCCTGAGTTTAAAAACATCTGCTGGCCACCGAACTCCCTAGATATGATCATTCGTGAGCATATCTGGGATCCCTGTAACTTGCTGTTCAGAAGAGATCTCCACCCACTAGTACACTTACGGATTTATAGACAGCTCTACAGGATACGCGGTGCCAATTCCCACCAGCACTACTTCAGAAATTATTCGGGTCCATACCATGTGTCTAGAGGAGTTTGTGGCACAGCTTGACTAGAAGAAGTGATCGGTTGGTAGAACATGTTCTGAGGCATCTAGGGATAGCCAATTTAATACTGGAGGGCAGCATGGAGGGTAAAAATCGTAGAGGAAGACCGAGAGATGAATACACTAAGCAGATTCAGAAGGATGTAGGCTGCAGTAGGTACTGGGAGATGAAGAAGCTTGCACAGGATAGAGTAGCATGGAGAGCTGCATCAAACCAGTCTCAGGACTGAAGACCACAACATCAACAACATGCCACGTCGTGTTGCTACAGTTCTGCGTGCTCGCGGGGATCCTACACGATATTAGGCAGGTCTACCAGATTCTTTGGCTGTTCAGTGTAAATAAACAAACAAACAATGGCTCTTCCAAATTCTCAGGAAATTCAGTCTCATTCATGACTAAACTGAACATTTAAAAGAAAGCAGAAATATTTAATTACGTAACGGAACAATCTACACTACCTTCAGAACTAAAATAAGAAAGGAAACTCTGCGTAAGTTCACAAAACGATGTCAGTACCAGTCAAGACGTATGGAAGTGAGTCATGGGCTGCAACAAAGAGAAATTAAGAATACAATAATATAAGATACAAGGCGCATTACAACACGGAAATGCGATTCCTACGAAGTATTCCTCGGACACACAATGTTGACGTCATAGAAGAACGGGATTAACGAATACAGGAAAATTGTGATGACCACGTCACGAAAATGGAAGGCGAGAGTACACCAAACTTAATTATGAATTATCACCTAGTGGGCATTTGATCTTTAGAAAAACCGTGGAAAAGGTGGAAAGGTCAGTAAGTTGTGCCTACACTACAGGCAGAATAAAGAACATGAGTGAAAAAGTTTTACTTGCAATGTCTGTTTTTTAAGTTTTGGAAGTGAGATGCCATGAGAAACTATTAATTAATTTTGTGCTGACGAGGAAACCCTGTCTTCATGAACAACGTTTCTGATTTTCATTAATGATGTTTTAATGGTATAAAATACGTATCCTGCACTTGAACGAGTATCTTACCTTTTCTCAGTCTATTATGACATTAGCGTATTTTGTTTTGGTGCAGCTATAGAGACAATTATGAAATTATGCTTTATTTGTAAACTTTTTACTGTGGCTAAGACGTTGTTTTGAAGGTTACTTGATCAGATACGGTCATTGTTCCAGCAACGTTTCTTTGTACTACAAGGTCCTCTCTTGTTGTTCGTGAACTAATGATAAGACATTATTGGTGTGTACAAGATTTAGCTTGTACAAGATTTAGCTAGGCATAATAACTAAGGACTGGCATGAACTGTAGATAGTTCTAGGAGTCATGAAACTGCACACAGTCCATGTAGCCAAGTAAACCACAGTTCCCAATCATGATTGAATGTCAGGACGTTTGTGTAACTCATTTTATGTTACCAAATCTGAAGTTTTTGAGGAGAGGTGCCGATGGCAACGAAACTGAAAGTTTAATGCAACTATTCTATGTCATTTTTTTCCAGGGATTTGTCTTCTCCGTATCCAGTCTGACCAAAGTACACATTACTTCTGTTCTGGTGTGCGAGTATTTTGAGTTCAATGCATTCAATCAGCTGAGACATATATGATGTTACGGCCAGCGTATGCGGCAGTATAAAGAGCAGGACGGACTATAGCATAAAGTATATTTACGACTTTTCTGAAAACTTTCACCCCAAAAAGGGTTAGTGGTAACCGTTGGAAATCAAAGTATTCGAACTTTTATGCACACTCTCAAAACCCAGAGATCACAAACACACGCCACTAAGATAATTGCCATTCTACTGGTGGTGGTGGTAAGTTACTATGGGACCAAGCTGCTTACGTCATCGTTCCCTACGCTTACACACTAATTAATCAAATTTAAACTAACTTAAGAGAAGAACAACACACACACACACCCATGCCCCAAGGAGGACTCGAACCTCCGACGGGGGGTAGACGCGCGAACCGTGGCAAGGTGCCCAAGACCGCACGGCTACCCCGCGCAGCATTCTACTGGTTACAGTTATTATTGCACATTACGAACAGATAATAGTGTCGCAGTACTTTGTGTGTAGAATCAGACTTTTGTCTCCAGCAACCGTTCATTTTCTACATTAAAAACTTTTATTGGACCTTGTGGAACTTCCACACCGCCTGGAAACTGTACGAATTATTTTACCCTTGACCAGTACAGCTGCTCCCTCACAGAAATGGGTGACGTCATTTCCAGGGATCCTGAGGCCGCCCTACAGCACGGCAGCATAACCGAGCAGAGCCTGAGGTATAGCTCCTGTGATGATTGAGAATTGGCACAAGGGCCAACACCGTGTTACTAGAGGAGGCCGAAATGCACGCGTTTTAGCTCAGGCAGGCTGGCGTGAGGAGGGAAGAACTATACTGACGTGAGGTCTGGAACATGACAAGGAATTAGAATTCACAAAGCGGACGTAGCTAGTTTGATACTTAACTTTAATCCATTAATGATGAACGTCGCTCTTGACGGTACATGATTCACAATATTGTCTGTTCAGAATACATAGTAACTGAATGTGGCACCTTGCTAGGTCTTAGCAAATGACGTAGCTGAAGGCTATGCTAAACTGTCGTCTCTGCAACTTAGAGCGTATGTAGTCAGTGAACCATCGCTAGCAAAGTCGGCTGTACAACTGGGGCGAATGCTAGGGAGTCTCTCTAGACCTGCCGTGTGGCGGCGCTCGGTCTGCAATCATTGATAGTGGCGACACGCGGGTACGACGTATACTAACGGGCCGCGGCCGATTTAAAGGCTACCACCTAGCAAGTGTGGTGCCTGGCGGTGACACCACAAGGGCTATCGACGATGAGAGACTAAAGAGAAAATGACAGAGTAATTTACGATGCAAAAGGCTCCAAAACTCCACCGACTTCGCTATGACACCTGTCCGAATAAATGTACTCACTTATTCCTGACGAAGAGATTGTTATTGAAAATTCGAATTTAAGTTCCAATTTGACGCTATAAGAAAGCAGAGATTATTATATGCCATGAAGAAACTGTTGATGAATTGGGCTGACCTTCAACATCTACAAAAGAGCGACAACAGGAGCGTGTTCGATGCGTTCAAGCACGCAGTCAATCACAAAGATGTGGAAGCAAGGAAGATCTTCTCTGTTCCGAGCTGCCTGAGTTGGCGGTTAAGTTTGCGTCAGTCGTACTTGCTTGTGTGTATGAGTGGTGTGTGTTTCTCTTTGCTGAAGAAGGCTGTAGCCGAAAGCTTTGTGTAAGTGTCTTTTAATTGTTCCTGTCTGCAACTGAACGTGTCTCCTTTACGTTAATCTGTAATCCATCTTTTCCTATATTTCCTATTTCCCCGAAATGTGCAGTATAAAATATGTAACAAGCACAGTACATTGAACAGGAGGTGCAGTACATATCATTGTTTGACGTGTCTTCCCTGAAAATCACAATCACAGATTATCAGGACTGACGTTACTATTTTGGTCCAGAAATGTATAGACCACCGTCAGGGTCGTATGCCACACCTAACTATACTGAAAGTACCGTTCGAGCAAATTCATAGCTAGTGTCATTAACAGATGTAAGCAGATTATTCGTGTTGGTGTGTAGAATGTATGAGAGTGGCCATATCGGAAAAATATCATCCACAGAATTCAGAAGATTATAAGAGCCGACAAAGGCGAGAACTGTCTCACAATCAGCTTAACAACTCACGCATGTAAGCTACTGACAAGATTGATGCACAGAAGAATGGCAAACAATGCTGCGGATCTCTTTAGATGACGTCAGAAATGTGCCAAGACTGAAAGAAATAAAATGCAAGGCTGAATCTGTCTCCTCTACTGTTGAACGTGTATGCCGAAGAACAATGAAGAAATAAAAGAAGTAATCAGATGTAAGTTCAAAGTGCAATTATAACAATATCAATAATAAGATTCGCTGATGACACTGCTATTGTATGTGATATGCGGAAGGAAAGTGGGACCTGTTCCGTGGAATGTACAATATCCTGAACAAAGGATATCGTTTGATAGTAGACCAAAGAGATAGTAGCAGAAGTGAAATTATCGAAAGGCTTAAGATCTTAGGACCGTGCGCCAAACGAAGTGATAGAATTATTTTGAAGGTGGTTCGATGAATCCTCTGCCAGACAATTAAATGTGATTTGTAGGGTATCCATGTAGACGTAAAAGTAGATGAAGGAATTCTGTCATGAAGGGAGTAAAATAACTCATGACGAACAAAACAAATAGGGCAAAAAAATTGCTCTGAGCACTATGGGACTTAACAGCGGATGTCATCAGTCCCCTAGAACTTAGAACTACTTAAACCTAAGGACATCACACACATCCTTGCCCGAGGCAGGATTCGAACCTGCGACCGTAGCTGTCGCGCGGTTCCAGACTTAAGCTCCTAGAACCGCTCGGCCACTCCGGCCGGCACAAATAGGTCATAAGAAGCAAGCTAGCTCAGGCAGAGTTCATTCTCTGTGAAACATTCATCTAATATCAGTTACAAGCCTTATATATGAAAAAAGGAAACTTCTAAGAATGTATGTGTCAGGCATAACATTGTGTGGAAGTGAGTCAAGGGCAGTAAGAAAACTGGAGAAAGTAAGAATCGAAGCGTTTTCCATGAGACGTTGCAGAATAATGTTACAAATTAAACTAGCTTATAAAAATGGGGGTGCATTCTGTAAAATTGGAGAGCAAAAGAGTCCAGAACATGATAATTAGATTACGGACCAAGACGTCTGACAGTATCAGGCATCAGGAGCTATGGAGAGTAACATTTGTAGGAGGACAGTGAATTTGGAAGATATACAAGGCGTAACTCAGATCCGAGAAGAGGTGTAATTTTGAGATAAGGAGGTAAGTGTAGGATTTGAAAACATGTTATCAAACCAGGAGGTGAGTACACCTGCCCATACGTTGTGAACAAGCAAGTTCGTCGGATAGCTATCGGCGAGAGCAAGATTATATCCACTACTTTTCTCGATCTTCGTTACTAAGTCAAGACGTGACCTTCTGTCTGGGTATATCGCAGTAGTTCTGCATAACAAGCTACTAAAAGTTGTGATAACTTAAAATTATTAAATGGCTGCAAAGATGGTTCAGAAACATGTAAACGTAATTCATCTTGAGTCTGAACGTCGCCTGTTCTACAGTTTCCACAAAAATCGATGTTTTAACGAGTTTCTCCTTAGCTAAAGTTAAAAATTTTAATAGCATATGTGTTTTGGTATAAAAACATTGTGTAGAAGTTTGTGTGTCGACGCTTTACCGAAATAACACATGACTGCAGTTTGAAGCTGCAGAGTTAAAATCGCAATAGATATATCTGAGCACAAAAATATCGTACGGACGTTTCAATAGCTTCGTGTTCAATAATTTCAAAGTTATTTGAAAAACTATCGATTTTGGTAGAAAATGACGTAAGGCGTAACAGTGTCGCTACTCTTTAGAAGTAAGTTATGCTCTAGCTAGAACAGCGCAATATATTGCCTGTAAAATGGTAAACATGTACTCAGTTTCAAGGAAGTTTACATGTTAATATTACAGCGACGACAGAAAACGCAGTTCAGACGACAGAGGCCACGCAAAGCTCTATTGAAAATATTGCACGGGCTGTATTCATTGAAATAAGAAAAGCATAAAAATTGTAGGATGTAAGGTCCACCAGTTATTTGGCGGACCTTACATCCTACAATTTTAACTACAAACACGGTAAACACAAAGAGCTTCATATCCAAATGAAATCAAAACATAAATATCACGTTATTTAAACATTTATCTACCGTAGAAAAAATATACAGGAAACAGGCATAGTCCGAGTTGAGAGAGTCACTGGAAATTGAATGCAGCGAGAAGGATACTTTCGAAGCGCATAATTAAGTATACTACAGGTCCAAGTCACAGCTGCAAAATACTAACACGAATTCTTTACAGACGAATGGAAAAACTAGTAGAAGCCAACCTCGGGGAAGATCAGTTTGGATTCCGTAGAAACACTGGAACACGTGAGACAATACTGACCTTACGACTTATCTTAGAAGAAAGATTAAGGAAAGGCAAACCTACGTTTCTAGCATTTGTAGACTTAGAGAAAGCTTTTGACAGTGTTGACTGGAATACTCTCTTTCAAATTCTAAAGGTGGCAGGGGTAAAATACAGGGAGCGAAAGGCTATTTACAATTTGTACAGAAACCAGATGGCAGTTATAAGAGTCGAGGGACATGAAAGGGAAGCAGTGGTTGGGAAGGGAGTAAGACAGGGTTGTAGCCTCTCCCCGATGTTGTTCAATCTGTATATTGAGCAAGCAGTAAAGGAAACAAAAGAAAAAGTCGGAGTAGGTATTAAAATTCATGGAGAAGAAATAAAAACTTTGAGGTTCGCCGATGACATTGTAATTCTGTCAGAGACAGCAAAGGACTTGGAAGAGCAGTTGAATGGAATGGACAGTGTCTTGAAAGGAGGATATAAGATGAACATCAACAAAAGCAAAACAAGGATAACGGAATGTAGTCTAATTAAGTCGGGTGATGCTGAGGGAATTAGATTAGGAAATGAGGCACTTAGAGTAGTAAAGGAGTTTTGCTATTTGGGGAGCAAAATAACTGATGATGGTCGAAGTAGAGAGGATATAAAATGTAGGCTGCCAATGGCAAGGAAAGCGTTTCTGAAGAAGAGAAATTTGTTAACATCCAGTATTGATTTAAATGTCAGGAAGTCATTTCTGAAAGTATTTGTATGGAGTGTAGCCATGTATGGAAGTGAAACGTGGACGATAAATAGTTTGGACAAGAAGAGAATAGAAGCTTTCGAAATGTGGTGCTACAGAAGAATGCTGAAGATTAGATGGGTAGATCATATAACTAATGAGGAGGTGCTGAATAGAATTGGGGAGAAGAGAAGTTTGTGGCACAACTTGACCAGAAGAAGGGATCGGTTGGTAGGGCATGTTCTGAGACATCAAGGGATCACCAATTTAGTATTGGAGGGCAGCGTGGAGGGTAAAAATCGTAGAGGGAGACCAAGAGATGAATACACTAAGCAGATTCAGAAGGATGTAGGTTGCAGTAGGTACTGGGAGATGAAAAAGCTTGCACAGGATAGAGTAGCATGGAGAGCTGCATCAAATCAGTCTCAGGACTGAAGACCATAACAACAACAAAACAGGTCCAAGAGTGACCGTTTCGTTTGCTATTCGCACTGAGAAGTATCAGAAACGAGAATATCCAGGAACCCAACATCAGTACTTGGGGTTCACGAAGAAGATGAAAATGAGGACTTCTGCTACTTAGATAGCAAACCAACCCATGACGGACTGAGCAAGGAGGGCACAGAAAACAGACTACCACAAACTACTAATACAATCCTGACCAAGAGAAGTCCAGTAGTGTAAAATGTAGGGCATAATTTGAGGAAGAAACTGTTGGGAATGTACGTTTGGAGCACAGCATTTTATAATAGTGAAACACGGGCTGTGAGGAAAGAGGAACAGAAGAGAGCCAAAGCATTTTAGATTTCGTGCTAGAGACGATTGTTGAAAGTTAGGTGGACTAATGATATAAGGAATGAGCGGGTGCTCCGTAGAATCGGTGAAGAAAGGCGAAGAAGAAGGTACATGGTGGGCTTCCGTTAAGTCATCAGTGAATGACCTCCACCATACTAGAAGGTGCTGTGGAAGGTAAGAACTGTAGCAGAAGATAGAGATAGGAATACATTCTGAACATAATGAGGATGTAGCTTGCAAGTGCTACTTTGAGACGGAAAGGTTGGCACAGGTCAGGAATTCGTGGCGGGCCACACCAAACCAGTCAGAAAACTGATGATTCAATAAATAAATAAGAATAAAAAAGAGAGGGGCTGTGGTCATACTTGATTCGTACTGTATTACACCGAAATTTCGTGTTAGCATTAGTCAGTTATTTGCATTATCTGTTCCTGTTTAGTGATTGTTTGTGTGCTGCTCGTATTCAAACAGCGCGTGGCGAGTGGAATATTGAAATTTGTACTTTAAGGCGAGCTAAGCTATCTATGTTCGGTCGAGTCGATGTTTGATAGAGGCAGAGTTTGTAGAAATGTGGAAGCCACTTTGATTGTGAACTGTTCTAGGTACAGGAGAAAGAGTACACTGTTACCGAAATATTAGAATTTTGAGCGCGTGGTCATCATCATTTAACAGTTCCAGTTCCCCGGATACTGGTAATGAGCTTCTTCCACTGTAGAAATTCAAATTTCAACAATGTAAGAAAAACGATTGCTGGATCGTAATCTACGGACTTCCTTCACGAGTTTCCGTATTGTGACGTCATCGGTGTCTACCAAGTTACCACAGGCTAAATGGTGTACATCAACGCTACGTTTCGACAGCGTGCTAACATTGATTTCGAAATTCGCCTCACATTTCAAAGTGCGTATGCTCTGCGTGGGAGCTAGCAGCCTTAGGAGATAGGTGAAGTGTTTCAAAAAGGGGAAAACGAGAATTCAAGATGAGTCTCTCAGCTGTCGCCTGCGAACTGCCTCCACGGAATGCAACAAGGAGATAGCTTGCGTTGAGCTCGTTATAAAATGGCTCTGAGCACCACGGGACTTAGCATCTGAGGTCATCAGTTCCCTAGAACTTAGAACTACTTAAACCTAACTGACCTAAGGACATCACACGCATCCATTCCCGAGGCAGGATTCGAACCTGCGACCGTAGTGGTCGCGCAGTTCCGGACTGTAGCGCCTAGAACCGCTCGGCCGAGCTCGTTAGAGAAGACAGGTGTGTTACAGCTAATGAAACCGCTGCTAGGTTTGCGGTAGGGCACAGTGCAGCGCAAGAAATGACTCAAAGTCTGTTGTGTCTCATGTTTGTTGACGGAAGGCCATAAACTTCAGAGAAGAACATCCAGCCAAAACCTTCTTCACAGACTGCAAAATGAAGGTACTGATTTTTTTGACGAGTATTGTGGCAAAAATAAAGGAATCGAACCACCCGAGCCATATTATCAAAAAGATATTTATTTCAAACAACTACTTTCAGCGCTACACTTCCCCAATCTTCAGGTCCACTGTAAACCAGAAGAGTACTTTCACTCGGCCTGTGTATCGTAGAATCCAAATAACACTTCTTGTCGTGTGCTGCACACATCAGCAGCGTACACTCCACAACGTGTTGTCGCCATTGTGCTGACCTGTTTTCGAGTGTTATGGCATCATGAGGTATAAAGGTGGTGCAGTGAAATTTTGTACGATCAAATATGGTAAACTAGTGCTTCTGCAGAGCAACTCCTTTTCCAGGGATGAAAAATGTTAATGTTACATTTAGGAATAAAAGGAGGGGAAGGATTTCAGCGCAAATGCGATGACAGATTATCTAAGATAAAATATGTAAATAATAAACTAGTGCACTATATACAATAAATCAATGCAAATATCTGTAGACTAAGATGATGTACTTGGTTTCTCTAAAAAAGACAAGTGTTAAGAGATTAAAAATTATTGTTCACCTCTTTCAGTACGACCGTAGTACTTATGGAGAGTTGGAAATATGGAAAAGTGAAGTACAGACTAGAGCATCGATTCCCAACCTGGGGGTAACTACCCCCTGAGGAATAAAATGGAATATTCCGAGGAGGAAAAACTAAACGATTCGATTCCTTTCCAGTCACGGAACTAAGTTATTTTCAAAAGATCTTTACTATTATTATATTTTGTAAGATTCTATTAATAATTATATCAGTTGTCAATAATATCTTTTTTCTCATTTAGTAACATTAATGCGGTGTTCCTCAAATAGTCCACCCACAACACACACTGTTGAGCTCTATCGCGGAAATCGCTGATGATAAAAGTGAGACGTATAGCTCAAAAATGCTAAATATCTCGAGAACATGTCTTTTCCATGTTGATCACAGTACCTACAGTAGTTCACAAATTGCTTCATTTCTAGCTTCGAAACAGATAAACGAATTAATTGGCAACACGACACAGCAGCAACTTCATGAATGCCACTGTAATGCCATACACAGAATTATTATTGTTGTTCTTGTTATTGTTGTTGTGGTCTTCAGTCCAGAGACTGATTTGATGCAGCTCTCCATGCTACTCTGTGCAAGCTTCGTGATCTCCCAGTAACTACTGCAACCTACATTCTTCTGAATCTGTTTAGTGTATTCATCTCTTGGTCTCTATCTACGATTTTTACCCTTCACGCTGCCCTCCAAAACTAAATTGGTGATTCCTTGGTGCCTCAGAATGTGCCCTACCAACCGATCCCTTCTTGTAGGCAAGTTGTGCCACAAATTTCTCTTCTCTCCAATTCTATTCAATACCTCATCATTAGTTATGTGATCTACCCATCTAATCTTCAGCATTCTTCTGTAGCACCACAGAATTATTATTATTATTATTTCTTTCCTTCATCAGACGTTATGTCTGGTTAAAAATGGAAAGTGACGCGGACCTTGATCAAGCGTGACTTCCTTTTAACTGTACGGTATGTGTTACATTGCATTTAGGAACTTTCGGGTAATTGAACATGTTTCAATAATTACAGATTTCTGTAGTTGTATATATACGTTTGGATGTAGCTGTATTTCGTTGATGTACTGGTGGATATTGTGTGGTATGACTCCTGTAGTTGATAGTATAATTGGTATAATGTCAACTTTATCCTGATACCACCATGTCCTTGACTTCCTCTGCCAGTTGGATGTATTTTTCAATTTTTTCTCCTGTTTTCTTCTGTATATTTGTTGTATTGGGTATGGATATTTCGATTAGTTCTGTTAATTTCTTCTTTTTATTGGTGAGTATGATGTCAGGTTTGTTACGTGGTGTTGTTTTATCTGTTATAATGGTTCTGTTCCAGTATAATTTGTGTTCATCATTCTCCAGTACATTTTGTGGTGCATACTTGTAAGTGGGAACGTGTTGTTTTCTTAGTTTATGTTGTGTGTCAAGTTGTTGATGTATTATTTTTGCGACATTGTCATGTGTTCTGGTGTATTCTGTATTTGCTAGTATTCTACATCCGCTTGTGATGTGATCTACTGTTTCTATTTGTTGTTTGCAAAGGCTGCATTTATCTGTTGTGGTATTGGGATCTTTAATAATATGCTTTCTGTAATGTCTGGTGTTTATTGTTTGATCCTGTACTGCAAGCATGAATCCCTCCGTCTCACTGTATATATTGCCTTTTCTTAGTCATGTGTTGGGTGCGTCTTGATCGATATGTGGCTGTGTTAGATGATACGGGTGCTTGCCATGTAGTGTTTTCTTTTTCCAATTTACTTTCTTTGTAGCTGTTGATGTTATGTGATCTAAACGGTTGTAGAAGTGGTCATGAAATTACAATGGTGTAGCCGATGTATTTATATGAGTGATTGCTTTGTGTATTTTGCTAGTTTCTGCTTGTTCTATAAAGAATTTTCTTAAATTGTCTACCTGTCCATAACGTAGGTTTTTATGTCGATAAATCCCCTTCCTCCTTCCTTTCTGCTTAATGTGAATCGTTCTGTTGCTGAATGTATGTGATGTATTCTATATTTGTGACATTGTGATCGTGTAAGTGTATTGAGTGCTTCTAGTTCTCTGTTACTCCATTTCACTACTCAAAATGAATAGATCAATTTTGGTATAGCACAAGTATTTATAGCTTTTGTCTTATTTCTTGCTGTCAATTATGTTTTCAGTATTTTTGTTAGTCTTTGTCTATATTTTTCTATTAGTTCTTCTTTAATATTTGTATTATCTATTCCTAATTTTTGCCTGTATCATAGATATTTATAAACAACTGTTTTTTCCATCGCTTCTATGCAGTCGCTGTGGTTATCCAATAAGTAATCTTCTTGTTTAGTGTGTTTTCCCCTTGATTATGCTATTTTTCTTACGTTTGTCTGCTCCGAAAGCCATATTTATATCGTTGCTGAATACTTTTGTTATCTTCAGTAATTGGTTGAGTTGTTGATTTGTTGCTGCTGCTGTATTATTATTATTATTATTAGTAGTAGTAGCAGTAGTAGTAGTAGTATTACTATTAATGACCGTGGCTGTGGTCAGACACAAAGCATTAACAGCCTGAAATCTTCCAATTTCTGCCCGTTCAGAAGTGCAGCAATCAAGTGATTTACAAACAGCAAGTACACTGTACACATTATAACTTGGTTGACTTTAAATGCCGCTGCAGTGTGCAGGTCAAGCAAGTACCGCAATGGAGAGGAGTAATGGCGGGGAACCACGTTTATAACAACTGTCTACTCTCATTGTGGATAGTTAGCTTTCTTATCTGAGAAGGAGTTGTGGGTAGCACTTGCGACGCACCACGAATTCCTTCGTCACACACACACACACACATACACACACACACACACACACATACACACACACTAAATATCACTCATGTTCCATCATCCAACCGCCCGCCACGCCCCTCCCTATTGTGGGAAGCGCGGTCAGCCAGACTCACCCACGCAGCGACGCTGGCCGGCTCCGTAGGGCATGTAGACGCCCGGGTGTCGCCCCGCGCTGTTCTCCGGGCTCCAGCGCTCCGGGATGAACCGCAGAGGCTCCGGGAAGTGTCGCGGGTCCCTCTGGAGCGAGAAGAGCGGCGCAACGACGTGGGTGCCCGCCTCCACCACGACGCTGGAGCCTCCAGGGCCGCTGAGGCGGTGCGTCTGCGTGCACTCCTCCAGGTACGCGCCGGCCATCACCGGGTACAGCCGCAGCGTCTCTGCAGGAAACGCCTGCTGTCAGCTCCCCTCCTCAGGATAGGCGCTCGAACCCGCCTCCCTGACCTAAACCGCTAACGCGCGCCTGTATATTATTTTCCGACTCACAGGCTGCCAGATCGAGTGGTGTTTGCTGAGGGTATCGACTACGCTAGTATGTGAGTGGTAGGGGGAGTAAACGTCTTGGTACTCATGTACAGGCTGACAATTATTGAACAACATGAAAAAAAATCGGCATGTTTGAACGGTCTGCGTGAGGACGTTCAAACTGGACGGTTGGCGGCGCGGCGTGATGAGAATTAGTATGCGCATGCGTGGTTTTTTTTTAGCGACGAAGCCTTAGCTTTGGATGAGGTTGCTCAGAACAGCCATTCCGGAGGTCATCGGCATCAGTGATGTTTTGCCACAGCGAAACTGGCTCATTTTGGGCACTGAGAATCCGCATTCCACGATCGAGTTGTCTCGTCACCCTCAACGGGTGACTGAATAGTGTGAAACGTCCAGTCATAGATTAATCGTTGCAATATTCCTTGAAGGCACGATGGCTACTATACGGTACGTAAGGGTTTGGAAGATGATTTCATCCTCATTATCCAAAGTGTCTCTGATTTCAACAAAATGTGGTTCATGCAAGACTGAGCTCGACCCCATCGAAGGAGGGGAGTGTCTGATGTCCTGGAGGAACAATTTGAGGACCGCGTTCTGGAGGATACCTAGAGGCCAGTGGTATGGGCCTCGATTGCCCGCCATATTCTCCGGAGGTGAACACATGCGACTGTATTTTGTGGGGCTATGTTAAAGACAAGGTGTACAGCAATAACCTCAAAACCATTGATGAGCTGAAAACAGCCACTCAGGTGGCATTCGACACGAGCGGCTCATGCAGAATTTCGCTAGTCGTTTGCGCTACATCGTCCACAATCCAGTGACGTTTACATTTTGAATAAACCGTGTGCACGCCGTAGTTTGTAATTGATTTAGGTTTTTTCATATAATTCAATAATTGCGACCCCATCAAAACGTAAGCTTCTGTCACCAAAAGTGCGAGGGGCGCTCGATAAATAATGCAACACTTCTTTTTTCTGAAAGCAGGTTCAATTTATTCAGGTTTCCAATACAGCACATTATTCTCCAGTCTTTTACCTTCAAAACCCAATTTTTCAACATAATCTTCGTTCAATGTGGCGCCCTTACGGTCGTCTTACTGGGAGGGTGTGCATGCACGCATGGTGTTACTTGTCTGTCTGCCCCCGGTAGCTGAGTCGCCAGCGCAACAGAACGTCAATCCTAAGAGCCCGAGTTCGATTCCTGGCTGGGTCGAAGATGTTCTCCTCTCAAGGACTGGGTGCTGTGTTGTCCTCATCATCATCATCATTTAATCCCCATCGACTCGCAAGTCACCGAAGTGGCGTCAAATCGGGAGTCTTGCACCCGGCGAACAGTCTACCCGACAGGGGGGCCCTGGTCACACGACATAATCACCACTTTTCTGGTCGACGTCGGAGCCAACGGGTTACTTCTTCAATAAACTCCCAATCATTGACGTACTGCTTTCCTCAGAGTGCGCCCTTCATTGGGCCAAACAGATGGAAATCGGAAGGTGCGAGTTCTGGACTGTAGAGTGGATGAGGAAGATCAGTCCAAAGACGTTTTGAGAGCTAGTCTCGGTCGCACAGACTCGTGTGAGGCCTTGCTTTGTTATGGAGATGAAGAAGTCGTTCGAATTTTTGCGGCCGCAAAACACGCTGAAGTCGTTCCTTCAGTTTAATAAGGGTCGAACGATACCCTTCCGGGCTGACCGCCGCAGCCTGAAGGTAGACATCAAACAGAATAACTCCCTCAGAGTCTCACAAGGCCGTCGCCATGACTCTACCGGCCGAGGCTGCGGCTCTGAACACTTTCTTCGGAGGACAGGTGATGTGGAGCTACTCCGTGGATTGGCGAAGTGGTGAACGCATGTGTCATCGTCTGTGACACTGTTATGCAAAATATTGTGACCATCTGTCTCGCAACGCCCAAGCAATTACCCACATATGGTCCTCCGTTGTTCTTTATCGTCTTTTATTAAGCCGCGAGGAACCCAGCCGGCATAAATCTTCGATTACCCCAACTGGTAGACGACTTTGTCGGCACTACCAACAGGGACGTCCATTTGCGATCCTATGGTCACACCGGTTGAGAGTGTCCGCGCGTTCCAGAACTGCAGGAGTCACTGTTGTTTGCGGCAGGCTCGAGATCTGACAGGTTTGCGCCACCTTGTTGCGATGATGGCAGACGCCTCGCCCAACGACTCACCGTGCTTTTATTCACTGCCAGGTCCTCCCAAGACGTTCCACAAGCGTCTATGAATATCTGAGATGGCCTGGTTTTCCACCAAAAGAAACTCAATGACAGGCCTTCAACCGACTTAAATTAAAATTTGAAGATTGATTTGTTTAAAAACTAAATTTTGAAAGTTTGTTCTATTTGAAATTCTTGTTATCCAGGCCTTAAACCCTGAGTTGTTCAGTGTCCAGTGTGTGGCCTTCAGCCGCGCTTTTACGTGAAACATTTTTAAGATAATGCCTTCAACAGTCTTAAATTACAATTTGAAGATTCATTTGTTTAAAACGATTTTTTTTTTAAATTTGCTGTATCTGAAATTCTTGTTATCCAGGCCCTGAGCCCTGAGTTGTTCAATGTGTTGTGTGAAACATTTTTTAAGTAAGGCCTTCAGCTGCTTGTATTCTTTGAAGCAATTTTCTTATAACTTGTGTTCAGTCCTTCAGCCGTTCTTGTATTTGATGTGGTTTTGGGCCTTCAGCCCAGGATATATCTCAATTTTTCTTAAGTAGGCCTTCAGCCATATTGTTTTATTTTGATCCTTTTAAGGCAATGTGTAATTAAATGGTTCTTAGGAAAATAAAAGTTTTGTGTTTTGTGCAACTGACAGTAACTGATTATGGCCGCCTCCACAACCATAGCCTGATCCGCTCTATCCTGCGTAACCAGATTTCTAGGATGTTTGGATAAAACATAAACGACCCTTGAAAGAGCACCCAAATTCTGTTACCCATCTTGTAAGTTTTATCCGTCCTGTTTTATGTTCTTTCTAATGAAATAGTAATTACCTTGTTAAAGCCACTCTAGTTCTCAATAGTTATCTGGTCCTCAATTTGCATTAGTAATAATAATAATTTGTGACCCAATAAATTTAAAAATGTTTTAAATGAACAATGTTCAATTTCCCGCTCCCCCTCCGTGGCCCAGTCATTCCTAATGTGTGAAGCCGAGCACACGCATTGTTACCGTAGTGCCACACTACATACGCTGCCTCTTCTGATAAAGTCACCATGCCGCTATCGCTGGTTCATGCGATACCCTCTCTCACTGCAGCCCATTTTACACAAGATTCTCAAGCGGCGGCCCTGACGTAGTGTCATCCAGCTCCGTGTACTGGCCGGTTTTTGCACTGGTTTATATAACACCCCATTTCATTTCTGGCATACGGGTCAAGTTTGGCCTCTCTAAAATTGGTTCAAATGGCTAACTATCAGGGTCTCTTTGCCGTCCGCGTCCAAAACTCGACCGTTTTGTGACTATTCAGGCCGAACATTCCTCAAATAACAATACAATCTATTGGTTTCTCTTTGGTCCATCTCAACTGGCACCTCAAAGAGCTTTCTACTAGCAGTGTACTGAGCGTGTTCATAGACATTCTTTTAGAGATCGAATGCTCGATACTGTGTATACCTTTGCAGAATATCTGCGATTTCAAATATGGGAGAGAGTCAGTACTGAAAATTGTCACTTTGGCAAACCACTTACATGTTTTACAAATATATTACAACAAGATCAATATAAGATTAATTTTTGTAATAATTCTGCCCTTCCATTATTATTGGACCTATAATTATCGTTGTCTTCTGGTAGTAAACTGCGCAAGAAACGTAAAATCACCTAATTATCTGAGATGCTGTGTGGGAATAGTCTGCATAGGAGCAGTGAACCAATGCCAAAGCACATACATACATATCCAGTGATCTGCGGCTCTGCACACTACACGCTGTTTCAACTGCCTTCAGTCCTCAGATCTGCCAGGTAATTCACCAGGTCGTCCATACAGTGCTGTCTTGGTCTTCCTGATGTTTGGTTCCCTTCAAGTGCCTTGTTCACCTTTCTTCTGGAGTACGGTCTACATGTCCTGCCCACCGGATTCTTATGCTCTTCGTCTACTGTAGGACTGTTGGTTGTTGCACCAAGAGGGTAAATTCCTCTTTGTTGCTCCTCCTTCATTCTCCTTTGTCTAAGATCGATTATTTATTTATTGTTCCGTGGGCCCAAATTAAGGAGAAGTCTCCATGGTCATGGAACGAGTCAATACATGAAATTATAACACGATAGCAGAAACAGATAAAATGAAATACAACAAACGTATTCAGGCGACAATTCGTAAGTTTAAATAAACAAAATTAAAAATGTAACACTGGAATTTGCTTAATTTTTCAGCTCTTCCAGGAGCTCCTCGACAGAATAGAAGGAGTGAGCCATGAGGAATCTCTTCAGTTTAGACTTAAAAGCGTTTGGGCTACTGCTAAGGTTTTTGAGTTCTTGTGGTAGCTTATTGAAAATGGATGCAGCAAAACAGTACACTCCTTTCTGCAAAAGAGTCAAGGAGGTGCATTCCACATGCAGATTTGATTTCTGCCTAGTATTAACTGAGTGAAAGCTGCTAACTCCTGGGAATAAGCTAATACTGCTAACAACAAACGACATTAAAGAAAATGTATACTGTGAGGGCAATGTCAGAATTCCCAGACTATTGAATAGGGGTCGACTAGAGGTTCTCTAACTTACACCACATATAGCTCGAACAGCCCGTTTTTGACCCAAAAACACCCTTTTTGAATCAGAAGAATTACCCCAAAAAATAATACCATATGACATAAGCGTATGAAAATATGTGAGGTAGACTACTTTTCGTGTTAAACTGTCACTTATTTCAGATACCGTTCTAATGGTAAATAAAAGCAACATTTAGTTTCTGAACAAGATCCTGAACATGGGCTTTCCACTACAGCTTACTATCTATCCGAACGCCTAGGAACTTGAACTGTTCCATCTCGCTTATAATATGCCCATTCTGTCTGATCAAAAATCTGGTCTTGTTGAATTGTGAGTTAGAAAGTGTAAAAACTGAGTCTTACTGTGATTTAGCATCAAATTATTTTCCACAAGCCACAAACTTATTTCATGAACTGCATTATTTGGTAATGTTTCAATATTACACACAAGATCCTTCACTACCAAGCTGGTGTCATCAGCAAACGGAAATATTTTTGAATCGCCTGTAATACTAGAAGGCATATCATTTATATAAATAAGAAACAGAAGTGGCGCCAGCACTGAACCTTGGGGAACGCCACACTTAACAGTGCCCCATTGGGACTGAAATTCACTGCCACTCTCAATATTGCGGAGAATTACCTTCTGCTTTCTGTTCTTAAAGTAAGAGGCGAACCAATTGTAAGCTACTCCCCTTACTCCATAATGGTCCAACTTCTGCAGCAATATTTTGCCTTTAACACAGTCAAAAGCCTTCGTTAAATCAAAGAAAACACCTAGCGTTCGCAACCTTTCATTTAATCCGTCAAAAATGTCACAGACATAAGAGAATATAGCATTTTCAGTTGTTAAACCATTTCTAAAACCAAACTGTACATTTGACAGCAAATTATGTGAATTTAAATGCTCCAGTAACCTTGTATATACAACCTTCTCGATAACTTTAGCAAACACCGATTGCATAGAAATAGGTCTATAATTGTCAACATTACCCCTGTCTCCCTTTTTATAAAGTGGCTTCGCTACCAAGTACTTTAATCGGTCAGGAAACCGACCACACCTAAAGGAAATACTTAGGAATACTTTCCTCGTTCCTCTTCTTTAAAATATTATTAGTTTTTCCTTTCCTCGTTTAGTCATGTTCTGTGTTTATGAACTGAACACGACCGCTGGGTATATGGAACTTAACATCTGAGGTCATCAGTCCTCTAGAACTTAGAACTATTTAAACGTAACTAATCTATGGACATCACACACACCCATGCTCGAGGCAGGATTCGAACCTGCGACCGTAGCGGTCGCGCCATTCCAGACTGTAGCGCCTAGAACTGTTGGGCCACACCGGCCGGCTTTGCCTCTCTACCTACATTATTCCGTGAAGTAGCGCAGTTTCAAACTTTAGCGGCCTTCGGGTCACCCCGTATTACGTAAAGAAACGATTCTAAAGGAACGAAGTAGCTGAGCCGTGGTAAAAATTTCTGTTTTGAAGAGCGCACCGCAGCAGCCCCCCTCCGTTTCTGGCGGTGGCGCCGCTGTGGCAATCGCAGCTTTGGTGTCTCCCTCTGGTGGCAAAGGGGAAAGGTTGCCTGTTCACGTGCATTTAAGGGGCGCTATGAGCTCGACAGTGAGTGTGGGTCAGTCTGGGTCAGTCTCTCGTCCCCAGCTTGCTAGTCTGTCTCTCGTCAGAATTTGTTAGGCAGTTAGTGTCTGTCTGTCGTTTGAAGTGCTAGTATGTCTGTCGTTCGGATCAACCTTTAAAGCCGGCAAAATGAGAGTCTTTCCACTCCGCCAGTAAGAGAACTCAGCGAGTGGTCGCCCGGTCGGGGTTTAGTTCCTGCATCCGAGTCTGCGCGTTAGGCCGCCAGTCTGCTCTAGTTTGCTCAGGCAATGGTCATTGGCGGCTGGATCTATCGGTTGATCGGTCGCGCTGAGACACAAGATGACTTGCCCGTCTTGAGCGTCGGCGCATGTGAGGTCGCCACGTGAGTCCAGTGGGCCGCGGCGTATAGCGAGGGGTAGTGACTTCGCTGTCGAAACGAGAGCAACAGGAGTCAACCCACGACATCAGTCTGGCCGGTGCGAGCTGCGCCGCCGTGAGACGGGAGATCGGCGCGCCTTCCTGCGTCCGTTGAAGCGGCTGGCAGCGGACGGTTCGGGAGAGCGATTTGGAGGTACTGCGCCAGGTCTTCTCGACAAATCGCAGTTTATTAGAAGTTAAGTGATTGGTGATATGTTGTTTAATTTACCCTTGTTAAATTCTACTTGTTTTCTTGGTGAGGTCACCAGCCGTTTTGCTTTGAGGTCGCCCCACCACTCTTCTCCGTTTGCCCACCCGCGGGAAGTTGGTTGTTTATAAATTGGGTGGTCCGTGTTTGCCTTCTGGAGTAGGGGCGGGTTAGAGCGACCTTCGTTTTGGGTTGTTGGTAATCTCCCTATCAATGTACCGTAGCTGCCTCTGTCATGTTTGATTTGGTGAGTTAACGATTTTATTGCTTGGAGTGTAACGGTCTAATACCTGAAATATGTTTTGATCTTTGGAAACATTTATGTTACTGCCTTTGATCTTAAGTGGCGGTATCTGTGTACTGTAGAGCATCTTAACTATTGTTTGGCAACCTTGAAGAATTTTATGTAATATTGCATTTCATGGGCTGTTATTTAAATGATCATTTTAGTATATAAAGTTGCCACCCTTTCACCGTAAGACTTTTCTTAGAAGTTAAAATCAAGTTGCACCCTCGGTGGCAAGGTTGATATTTTAATTGTTAGTGTTTTGTACCATTTCCATCCCTCCTACGAGGGGGGGGGGGGAGGGGGGGTGCATAGTTTGTGTGCTTGTGTAAATTGTTAAAACTCTTAGTTTAAGGTTATCTGGTGTGCTGCAGAACTGCACCAGTGTAGTCTTTCAGAGGTTGTTATGAGCGGTCGTAACTACGCCCGTGTCCAAAGGGAGCGGCAAGGTTCTCAGCCGGAAAGCTCATACAGTCAAAACTTGTTTCTTTCTGCATCTGAATAAATTGTAACTTTGATATTTAGAGGATGCTTTCTGATCATAATTTTTAAATCTGTTTCTTTTAAAAAATGTTTTTAGGCTCTATTAAAGTGAATAAAATTCCCATTTGTTAAAAGGAATTTGGTTATGATTTCATCAGTTACTCCCTGGCAACTACTTCAATGCTTAGACAGTGTGATTAAATGTGTTAATGTTCTTCATGAATCGCTAGTAAATAAAATAAATTCTTAAGTATATTCTTGCGAAATAAATCACGGTTCAGTAGCTTTTTTTAAAAAATCTAGTTCTGAGGTTTCAAAACACAGTACTTGTACCAGTCGTCTCACCGTCATTAGTGGTTGCGGAACGGGGAATGCGTGGTCTGGTCCAACTGCTTTACTGTCAGACGGAGATCAGTGGCCTTACCGCTGAGCACCATGTCGAGGTAGGTCATCTCCTGGACGGCCTCGTAGCTGAGCCTGCCGCCGCGTGCTCTCAGCGCCGCGTCCACCTGCTGGCGGGCCCGCGTCTGCACCTCGGTGTCCAGCGACAGCTCGTACAGGCAGAAGCTCAGCGTGCTGGCCAGCATCTCCAGTGAGAAGCCGAACGTGGCGAACACGTACGCCACCAGGGAGTCGTCCGAGAACTCTGAAACACGTCACCGCGATAACAAAGGTAGTCACTACTGGAGATTAACACTTTAGACTGTATACAGGGTGTTACAAAAAGGTACGGCAAAACTCTCAGGAAACATTCCTCACACACAAATAAAGAAAAGATGTTCTGTGGACATGCTTCCGCAAACGCTTAATTTCCACGTTAGAGCTCATTTTAGTTTCGTCAGTATGTACTGTACTTCCTCGATTCACCGCCAGTTGGCCCAATTGAAGGAAGGTAATGTTGACTTCGATGCTTGTGTTGACATGCGACTCATTGCTCTACAGTACTAGCATCAACCACATCAGTACGTACCATCAACGGGTTAGTGTTCATCACGAACGTGGTTTTTCAGTCAGTGCAATGTTTACAAATGCGGAGTTGGCAGGTGCCCATTTGATGTACGGATTAGCACGGGGCAATAGCCGTGGTGCGGTACGTTTGTATCGAGACAGATTTCCAGAACGAAGGTGTCCCGACAGGAAGACGTTCGAAGCAATTGATCGGCGTCTTCGGGAGCAAGGAACATTCCAGCCTATGACTCGCGACTGGGGAAGACCTAGAACGACGAGGACACCTGCAATGGACGAGGCAATTCTTCTTGCAGTTGACGGTAACCCTAAAGTCAGCGTCAGAGAAGTTGCTGCTGTACAAGGTAACGTTGACCACGTCACTGTATGGAGAGTGCTACGGGAGAACCAGTTGTTTCCGTACCATGTACAGCGTGTGCAGGCACTATCAGCAGCTGATTGGCCTCCACGGGTACACTTCTGCGAATGGTTCATCCAACAATGTGTCAATCCTCACTTCAGTGCAATTGTTCTCTTTACGGATGAGGCTTCATTCCAACGTGACCAAATTGTAAATTTTCACAATCAACATGTGTGGGCTGACGAGAATTCGCAGGCAGTTGTGCAATCACGTCATCAACACAGATTTTCTGTGAACGTTTGGGCAGGCATTGTTGGTGATGTCTCGATTGGGCCCCATGTTCTTCCACCTACGCTCAGTGGAGCACGTTATCATGATTTCATACGCGATACTCTACCTGTGGTGCTAGAACATGTGCCTTTACAAGTACGACACAACATGTAGTTCATGCACGATGGAGCTCCTGCACATTTCAGTCGAAGTGTTCGTACGCTTCTCAACGACAGATTCGGTGACCGATGGATTGGTAGAGGCGGACCAATTCCGTGACTTCCACGCTCTCCTGACCTCAACCCTCTTGACATTCATTTATGGGGGCATTTGAAAGCTCTTGTCTACGCAACCCCGGTACCAAATGTAGAGACTCTTCGTGCTCGTATTGTGGACGGCTGTGATACAATAGGCCATTCTCCAGGGCTGCATCAGCGCATCAGGGATTCCATGCGACGGAGGGTGGATGCATGTATCCTCGCTAACGGAGGACATTTTGAACATTTCCTGTAACAAAGTGTTTGAAGTCACGCTGGTACGTTCTGTTGCTGTGTGTTTCCATTCCATGATTAATGTGACTTGAATAGAAGTAATAAAATGAGCTGTAACATGGAAAGTAAGCGTTTCCGAACACATGTCAACATAACATATTTTCTTTCTTTGTGTGTGAGGAATGTTTCCTGAAAGTTTGGCCGTACCTTTTTGTAACACACTGTATAAATTTGTCCCTAACTTCCGGCAGTGTCATATCTGAGTTTCCGAAAATCTTCACTGTCTTAACCGTCGACAGCTACCTGACTGTTGCGACTGATTTGTGTCACTGACCTACGAGGTGCGACAATAAAGTAATGAGACTGATGTGAAAAAAAATGTTGCGTACCGTTTTAGTAAAGTTTAGTGTTGTCTCCTTCAAAGTAGTTCCCTTCTGATTGCACACACTTTTTCCAGCGCTTCTGCCATTGATGGTAACATTTATGGAACTCATCTTCTGTAATATCCTCCAAGACCTTCGACACAGCTTTTGGATATCTTCTGTTGTTTGAAAATGGTGTCCCTTGACCGCCGTTTTGACTCTTGGAAATAGAAAAAAGTAGCTCGGAGCGATATCTGGTGAATGAGGTGGCTGTGGTAGTACTGAAATTTGCTTTGAGGTTAAAAATTGCTGTACTGACACAGCAGTATGGGATGGCGCATTATCGTGATGCAGAATCCAATTATCAGCAATGCTGGCACGGACACGAAGAACCGTTTTACGAAGTCTTTCTAAAATTTCTTTGTAGTAATATTGGTTTATTGTTTGTCCAGGAGGCACCCACTCTTTATGGACAATTCCCTTGGAATCAAAGAAGCACAGAAGCATGCATTTCACTGTTGACTTTGACATGCGAGCTTTTTCTTGGTCTGGGTGATCCCTTTGAGCACCATTTGCGAACTTTGCCGTTTTGTCTCTGGATCGTACTGAAAAACCCAACTTTCATCACCAGTGATAATACGGGTCAACAATTCTGGGCTGATTTCCGTTTGTTCTAACAGATCGGCAGCCACACTTTTCCGCGTTTCTCGCTGTTGTGGTGTGAGATTTTGGCGATCATTTTTGCACAGATCTTCCTCATACCAAGATCTTCAGTTATTACTTAACGAACTATTTCTCGATTGATGTTCAGTTCTTTTGTTATTTTCACGGATAATCTTCGATCAGATCGTACAAGTTCACGCACACTGGCCAAGTTGACATCCGTCCGTGAGGTTGATGGTCGTCCACTGCGGTCTTCAACAGTCGTTCTGCCTTCACTAAACGTTTTATGCCAACGAAAAACTTGAGCTCTTGACATAACCTCCTCTCCAAAAGCCTTCTGAAGCTTACGGTAAGTTGTCGTCACGTTTTCTCCCAATTTAACGCAAAAAGAAATGGAATACCGTTGCGCAATATTATGCGGTTCCATTTCCGTAAAAAGAGACACAAACACGTGTTAACTTATTACAGCACAACTCACGAATGCATCCATGTGCCGCTTGGATTAGAAGCAGCTTATAGACCAAGGTCAAATGCATTGTGCCTACGCAATCCTGCTGGGTTGACACAACTTGCAAAAAAAAAAAAAAAAAAAAAAAAAAAAAAAAAAAAAAAAAAAAAAAAAAAAAAAAACAGTCGCATTTCTTTATTGTAGCACGTCGTACATCTACATCTACTCTCGTGTCGAAAACTAAAGCAACAAACCATTATTTCCACAGTCTTCTGTCTAATTCACGATATAATCATGTTAACTGTCAACAGACGTCCTTACGATCGTGTCATGCACGAATGAAGGCATTGGGTCCAACGCATAATCACCCCAACGATGACGTCAGGGCACCTATCCAATGGGATAGTGTTTGCTGGGTAGTCCCACAACCAGAATCACTGTGTACACAGACGGTGCAGCATGGCAGAGAGAAGCCGCCTACCAGGTTCTCAGCGGTGTAAGGCCATGGGAGGAATGGAAGCAGGATAGTCGAAAACTGATGTGTCGCGGTGGCTTAAGGGGGGTAGGACTTCCAACGGGCCGACTTCGAGAAGGACAGGCACCACAGGACATTTTAATTTGCACTGTCTATACTTTTACAAATAAATTCATAAAACTTTGTCAGCATGATCAGGAAGGATTCAGGATTCACACTCATAGCAGTGTAAGTTCAAAAACACGAAAAAACAATATTTTTTAAATGTGAAATTTCATGATTTTTTTCACTTTCTGTTGGTCGCATTTGTTGCTATAGGTACACGTTTCTCCATAAGTAAAAGAGATTCGTCGATGAATTTTGCACAGCTTACAAACCATACTTACAGGTGTATGAAACTCTAGAATTTATTCAATCTATGGATAAATGAATGGGCTGTTACGTTTTAAACTTCGTGTTTCGAGAAAACTTGAATTTTACAGTTAATTATCTCAATTTTCACCACAGTTTTCAACAGATTTGGCAATTCTAGTGTTGCACACACCTGTAAGTATGGTTCGTATGCTGTGCAAAATTCACCGAAGAATCTGTGGTGTCACCGCCAGACACCACACTTGCTAGGTGGTAGCCTTTCAATCGGCCGCGGTCCGTTAGTATGTGTCGGACCCGCGTGTCGTCACTATCAGTGATTGCAGACCGAGCGCCGCCACACGGCGGGTCTAATCTAGAGAGACTCCCTAGCACTCGCCCCAGTTGAACAACCGACTTTGCTAGCGATGGTTCACTGTCTACAGACGCTCTCATTTGCAGAGACGACAGTTTAGCATAGCCTTCAGCTACGTCACTTGCTACGACCTAGCAAGGCGCCATATTCAGTTACTATGAATGTATTCTGAACAGATAATATTGTGAATCATGTACCGTCAAGAGCGACGTTCATCATTAATGGATTAAAGTTATCAAAGTAATTACGTCCTCTTTCTGAATTCTAAATCCTTGTCATGTTCCAGACCTCACGTCAGTATAGTTCTTCCCTCCTCACGCCAGCCTGCGTGAGCTAAAACGCGTGCATTTCGGCCTCCATTAGTAACACGGTGTTGGCTCTTCTGCCAACACAACCGAATCTCTCTTTCTTATGAAGATAAGTGTACCTACAGCAACAAATGCAGCAAGTGAAAAAATGATGAAATTTCACATGTAAAAACATTTGTTTTGTTATCTTTTTGAACTTCCTCTGCTATGAGTGTGGATCCTGAACCCTTCCTGGTCATACTGTCAAAGTTTTATGAATTTATTTGTAAAAGTATAGACAGTGCAAATTAAAATGTCCTGTGCTGCCTCTCCTGCTCCAAGTCAGCCCCTTTCACGTCCTACCCCCCCTTAACGTGAATCGTTCTGTTCTTTTTCGCACGTGGCTACAGTTTATAGAGATCGAAACTGTATTCCGCAGACCAGGACAGGACCGACCATGTGTGACATTACAAAGAGAGGACCGCTATTTGGCTGTAAGGGGGCGATGTTACCGCCTTAGTACCGCACGGCAACTGGCATCTGGCCTCGCAGCATCCATCTGACGTGTTGTATCGAGGCAAACGGTATACAGAAGGCTGCGGCAGAGTGGCCTTTATCGTCGGAGACCTGTTGTATGTCTGCCTCTGACGCGTCTTCACAGAAGGGAATGTCTACTAGAGTGGAACCGTCAACACGCCACTTGCACAGTGGCCAATGCTCTTTTCACAGATGAGTCCTGATTTGGTCTCGACGGTCATTCTCGACGGATTCGCATCTGGAGGTAGTGTGGAGCACGGCTTCGGGGCGCAACCATTGTGGAAAGAGACTGACATGGAGGAGGATCCCTAATGGAGTGGGCAGGGATTATGTTGACCATTGGAACACCTGTTAACGAAATTGTACAGGTAAACAGGCAAGCTTTAACTGCCGTCAGGTTTAGTGACGGTATGTCGGGACCTATTGTGCGGTTGTTGCGAGGTGCTGCGGGCCCAGACTTCGTACTGCTGGACGACTATTTTCGGCCTCATAGATCACGGGCGGTTGATGTTTTCCTGAAAACGGAAGATACTGCACACATGGCATGGCCGGCTCGCTCTTTCGATTTGAATCCCACAGAGCACGTCTGGTATGTGCTAGGAACATGCGCTGCATCACGTCAGCATTCACCAACCATTCTCCAAGACTCGCGAGCTGCGCTGCAGGAAGAACCGGCGGCATTGCATCAACATGAGACTGATGGCATCATTCACAGCATGGCACATCGTTTGTCAGGCCTGTATTGCTGCCAGAGGCGGTCACACCCCATACCGAGCGCATTAACCAGTCGACGGAATGCGTGTGTGAATCCGTTAAGTTCGGAAGAACGAAGAACACTTTTCACCAACTGCGACATAATCTACACTATATTTTAAATCTGTATGACGATGCTATGCTGATTATATTTATATGTTTTGACGATGCCATTATGGCCGTATCACTTTATGACATGTAAAAACGATCTGAAGATGGTCATTACAGACTGAAACCGGTAATCGTCTAAAGAATTAATTTGTGATCAGAGACTGGAATAAAAAAGCATTTTAATAACACTTTTGTCTACCGTTATGCATGTTGCATTTGTTACGTTCTGTGTTCATTATATAGTTTCTACTTTACTATCGCCAGATTGTACTGTATTGTGGCTAAAATAGACACAACCTCGCCAAATTCCGGTCTGTTACTTCAGTCTTAGACACCAGTGTACATAGATAATCCGCTGCCCACCGTACGGTGGTTGGCGAAATGTACCCTGTACCATTACTAGTAATTTCTTTTCCTGTTCCACTCGCAAATAGGACAAACCAAAAACGGCTATCAATACTCATCCCTATGAGCACTAATTAGACACTGGACTCGCATTCGGGAGGACGACGGTTCATCAAGAGTAGTGACTGGCGTTTGTGACGAGCCAGATGCTCGGCCACCATTCACCAGACGTTTTCAAATGCTGAGAGATCTGGAGAATGTGCTGGCCAGGGCAGCAGTGATACAGGACCTGCAACATGCGGTCGTGCATTATCCTGCTGAAACGTAGGTTTTCGCAGGGATCGAATAAAAGCTAGAGCCACGGGTCTTAACACATCTGAAATATAACGTCCACTGTTCAAAGTGCCTTCAATGCGAACAAAAAATCACTTAGAAGTGTAACCAATGGCACCCCGTACCATCGAGCCGGGTGATACGCCAGTATGGCGATGACGAATACACGCTTCCAATGTGGGTTCACCGCGATGTCTCCAAACACGGATGCGACCATCATGATGCTGTAAACAGAACCTACATTCATACGAAAAAATGACGTTTCGCCATTCGTGCACCCACGTTCGTCGTCGAGTACACCATCGCAGGCGTTCCTGTCTGTGATGCAGCGTCAAGGATAACCGCAGCCATGGTCTCCGTGCTGATAGTCCATGTTGCTGCAAACGTCTTCGAACTGTTCGTGCAGTTACTTGTTGTCTTGCAAACGTCCCCATCTGTTGACTCAGGGATCGAGACGTGGCTGCACGATCCTTTACAGCCATGCGGATAAGATGCCTGTGATCCGGACTGATAGTGATACGAGGCCGTTGGGATCCAGCATGGCGTTCCGTATTACCCTCCTGAACCTACCGATTACATATTCTGCTAACAGTGTTTGGATCTCGACCAACGCGAGCAGCAATGTCGCGACACGATAAACTGCAATCGTGATAGACTACCATCCGTCTATTCTCAAAGTCAGAAACGTGATGGTACGCATTTCTCCTCCTTAGACGAGGCATCATAACGACGTTTCACCTGGCAACGCAGGTCAACTGCTGTTTGTGTATGAGAAATCGGTTGGAAACTTTCCTCCCCTGTCAGCACGTTGTAGGTGTCCCCACCGGCGCCGACCTTGTGTGAATGCCCTGAAAGGCTAATCATTTGTGTATCACAGCATCTTCTTGGTCATCCTCGTGGTGTAGTAATTTTAATTGTCAGTAGTGTAGCTTAGGAGTAACAAGGAGAGGGAGAACGAGGACTGAGAGGGTAGGGGAAATGGTGTAAGAGCAAGCCTTGGAGAGCAGATTCGACGCAAGGCTAAGAAGTTGTGGGCAAGAAGATATTGAAATGCGAACACCAAGAGGGAGACAAGGAAATAGATGATGGAAAAGTTCGGAGGAGTGTAATGAAAAAAGAGGCGAGGACTGGACCAGATTGAGCAAACAAGGATGGTGGGAAAATAGGACTAGAAGGGGAGGCTTATGTTCGAAACTCACCGGAGCTGGAACTTGTTCAAGATTATGATGGCGATGATGATGATTACGATGGTGGTGGTGGTAAGGGATATACAAAAAACGTGTCAAATTTTATAGAGGTTTATTCTTCAGCCCAAAATGTTACGAAAAGTGCGAATGAACGTGGGGCCGAAAATTCTTGATAATTGCACAGTGTCCCATTGGAGACAAAACAAAAAATTAGCGCGTCGAAGATTTAGCTGAAAATTATAATGCCTCTTAAAAAAGCTTTCATACACTACTGGCCATTAAAATTGCTACACCACGAAGATGACGTGCTACGGACTCGAAATTTAACCGACAGGAAGAAGATGCTGTGATATGCAAATGGTTAGCTTTTCAGAGCATTCATGGAAGGTTGGCGCCGGTGGTGACACCTACAACGTGCTGACACGAGGAAAGTTTCCAACCGCTTTCTCATACACAAACAGCAGTTGACCGGCGTTGCCTGGTGAAACGTTGTTGTGATGCCTCGTGCACGGAGGAGAAATGCGTACCATCACGTTTCCGACTTTGATAAAGGTCGGATTGTAGCCTATCGCGATTGCGGTTTATCGTATCGCGACATTAGTACTCGCGTTCGTCGAGATCCAATGACTGTTAGCAGAATATGGAATCGGTGGGTTCAGGAGGGTAATACGGAACGCCGTGCTGGATCCCAACGGCCTCGTATCACTAGCAGTCGAGATGACAGGCATCTTATCCGCATGGCTGTAACGGATCGTGCAGCCACGTCTCGATCCCTGAGTTAACAGATGGGAACGTTTGCAAGACAACAACCATCTGCACGAACAGTTCGACGACGTTTGCAGCAGCATGGACTATCAGCTAGGAGACCGTGGCTGCGGTTACCCTTGACGCTGCATCACAGACAGGAGCGCCTGCGATGGTGTACTCAGTGACGAACTTGGGTGCACAAATGGCAAAACCTCATTTTTTCGGATGAATCCAGGTTCTGTTTACAGCATCATGATGGTCGCATCCGTGTTTGGAGACATCGCGGTGAACGCACATTGGAAGCGTGTATTCGTCATCGCCATACTGGCGTATCACCTGGCGTGATGGTATGGGGTGCCATTGGCTACACGTCTCGGTCACCTTTTGTTCTCATTGACGGCACTTTGAACAGTGGACGCTACATTTCAAATGTGTTACGACCCGTGGCTCTACCCCTTATTCGATCCCCGCGAAACCCTACATTTCAGGAGGATAATGCACGACCGCATGTTGCAGGTCCTGTACGAGCCTTTCTGAATACCGTAAATGTTCGACTGCTGCCCTGGCCAGCACATTCTCCAGATCTCTCACCAATGGAAAACGTGTGGTCAATGGTGGCCGAGCAACTGGCTCGTCACAATACGCCAGTCACTACTCTTGATGCACTGTGGTATCGTGTTGAAGCTGCATTGGCAGCTGTACCTGTACACTGCATCCAAGCTCTGTTTGACTCAATGCCCAGGCGTATAAAGGCCATTATTACGGCCAGAGGTGGTTTTTCTGGGTACTGATTTCTCAGGATGTATTCACCCAAATTGGGTGGAAATGTAATGACATGTCAGTTCTAGTATAATATATTTGTGCAATGAATACCCGTTTATCATCTGCATTTCTTCTTGGTGTAGCGAATTTAATGTCCTGTAGTGTATATTCTTACAGTTCCCTTGTAAGCAGACAGAAGTAGGAGGGTTTTGCATTCGGCTGACCTCTGGCAGGACCTAGTATAACTACAGTATATAATTGAAACTATTTGCACACCCTTACGTAATGCGGAAATGACCACTAGATGTCATCAGAGGCGTCTAAATGGAGGAGAGTACTGTTTTGTCAGTTGAGAAGCGGTAACTGCAGAATGGGCCGGTCAGAGCAGCTCAGGGACTTGTCTCGTAGTAGGACCTCACCAGAGTCACAAACTAATTTGGGGCATTTCAAACATTTTAAGCTGCGCAAATCGACTTGGACTGCAGTTGAAGTGATTGTAAAGTGATAACGTGGAGAAACAACCAGAACCAAGTCAAAGGGAGGCACGCCTCAATTAGTGACCGACAGGGACCGTAGAACATGATAGAGGCTGAAACTGTGTACCGGACCGAGATTCGAACTCGGGTCCCGACTTCGAGTGTCGGTAAGGCACACAGTTTTAATCTGCCAGGAAGTTTCATATCAGCGCACACTCCACTGTAAAGTGAAAATCTCGTTCTGATTGCGGAGGGTGTTTGTAAAAAAGTCACACGAAAGCTGCGGAAGGAATCCCTCGTGAGTTCCAGTGTGCTGCCAGCAGTGTAGCTAGCACTATGACTGTGTGTAGGGAATTAAAAGGAATGGTGCAGAATGACGAAGCAGCTCCTCATAAGCCACATATTTCCGTAGTCAGTGCTAAGTGAGAGGTGTAAGAAACGACACAAGTGGTGAGTGTGTAAGTGGAAACGGGCGATCCGGAGTGATTAGTCACGCTATACCCTGCGTCAAGTCGAATATAGGTCGGCAGGTAACACAATAAAGAAGTACGTTACCTTGTACTGCACAACAGGCACATAGAGAGGCGTAGGCTTGTTATAATCTCTTTGGTGGTATAAGCCCATTGCTGCTGACACGTATGCTTCCCTCTCTAAGTATATGTTAACGCAATCACTCTCATTAGCACGATGCATCACACACCTCCAAAACACATCTTCGATAAGAGGAGCCCAAACGGAATAGACTCAAGCAGAACGTCCTGTTTTCCTCCCAAACGGGAAGAACTTTCACAGCAACAACGACCTTGCTAGACACTGGTCGAAGCCACTTGCGTATCAAAGACATCAGGGAGACATAGTCGTGATGCCGACGCAAACGCGAACGATCAGAAGCCAATAAATGTGTCATATTACGGTAAGGTAAGCTACTCATAAACAGAATATATGAAAGATAGGAGACTATAAAGGCCCCCCTCCCCCAAAAGTATTCTCCATATCAGGTTTTATTCTGCTTAAGGGCACGTTGCAAGAATCATTTACACTCGTCATTGTCTGGTGTTGTGGACTTCGGTGATGGGGCGTGAACTTCTGTACCAACGGAGAGGTATCTGTTCTTCTCAGCCTTTCTCCACTGTTCGGTCAACATGTAGCGAAAAAATATCTATTACCACAAGGAGAAGGCTTACGAAACTTAATCGGATTCAGCACAGATTGTCCTCATGGCCGATTTATGTCCACAATCTCTGGCTTATATGAGCACTCTTCCCAGGAGTGATTACAGTGTGATTCGTAAAATGTCTGAGTAAGAGGTAACTTGCAAGACGACAGTGAGAAACTACGAAATATTCGTTTCCTGAGAAGACGAATCGAACAGCCAGATATACTTGTACGTGAGGAGTTCAATAAGTGAAGCAACACATTTTATTTCTCGGCCAGTTACGATTGAAAAAATTCAGAATTTGTTGTGGGACCTTGTGAAATAGTCCCGCTTCAGACCCTGTAGTTTCATGAAGTTCCGATAGGTACGGCGCTGTGCATAGCCTTAAAAATGGCTTCTGTAACTGAGCTGCGTTCCAGTTAGAGAGCAGTCGTTGAGTTTCTTTCTGCAGAAAGCCGGAGCATCGTAAGTATTCATAGACGCTTGCAGGATGTCTACGGAAACGCCAACAAAAGCACGGTGAGTCGCTGGGCGAGGCGTTTGTCATCAGCGCAACCTGTTCGATTCCCTGTGTGCCGGCCGGCCGCACACAGATATGCAGTGTTGGAACGTGCGAACACTCTCACTCAAGGTGATCGACGTATCACAACCTAACACCTCGCTGCACAACAGGACGTCTCTGTTGGTAGTGCTGAAACACGCTTCCACTAGTTGAGTTGCTCAAAAGTGTCTTCCCGCTGGGTTCCTCGCCACCTAAAAGAAGACCATGAAGAGCAGCGAAGGACCATCTGCGCGGAACTGCTTGTGCGTTACGAAGCCGATAGTGGCAATTTCGTGCCGCACATAATCACAGAACATGAAACTTATATTCACCACTTCAATCAGAAAACAAAACGAATATCCATGGAGTGGCGCCACACGACTCTCTTCTGAAGAAAAAATTCAGAGCCACACTCTGACCCTGTAAAGTCATGGAAACGTCTTCTGGCACTCTGAAAGCGTTTGTTTGATGTCATCTCTCATGGCTCAATGGTCAGTTCGTAAGTGTCTCGCGCTACCCTAAGGAAACTAGAGAAACAACTGCAGCTTGTTAGTCGCCGCTAAAATGCAAACGAGCTTCTCCTGCTCCCTGACAACGCACAATGGGAGAGCTCACACACCTTCATTGGACTGTTCTTCCTTCTCCACCCTACAGCCCTGATCTCGCACCTTCCGACTTCCATCGGTTTGGCGCATTGGGGAATGTACTCCACGCGACGACCTACTTGGATAATGCAGAGGTCATTGATGCAGTAAAACGTTGGGCTCGACGTCGACCAGTATCGTGTTACCACCTGGGCGTACGGGCCCTCACAATAAGATTGCGTAAGGCCGTCACACTGAGCAGAGATTATGTTGAAAAATAATGTTTTCTTACCGAAACAACGGGAAATAATGAGTGTATTGGAATCCTTAGTAAAATCAACCTGATATCAGAAAACAATGTGTCTTTTACACTACTGGCCATTAAAATTGCTGCACCAAGAAGAAACGCAGATCATAAACGGGTATTTATTGGACAAATATATTATACTACAACTGACATGTGATTACATTTTCACGCAATTTGGGTGTATAGATCGTGAGAAATCAGTACCCAGAACAATCACATCTGGCCGTAATAACGGCCTTCATACGCCTGGGCATTGAGTCAAACAGAGCTTGGATGGCGTGTACTGGTACAGCTGCCCAATGCAGCTCCAACACGGTACCACAGTTCATCAAGAGTAGTGACTGGCGTATTGTGACGAGAAAATTGGTCGGCAACCATTGACCAGACGTTTCCAGTTGGTGAGAAATCTGGAGAATGTGCTGGCCAGGGTAGCAGTCGAACATTTTCTGTATCCACAAAGGCCCGTACAGAACCTGCAACATGAGGTCGTGCATTATCCTGCCGAAATGTAGGGTTTCGTGAGGGATCGATTGAAGGGTAGAGCCACGGGTCGTAACACATCTGAAATGGAACGTCCACTGTTCAAAGTGCCGTCAATGCGAACAAAAGGTGACCGAGACGTGTAACCACTGGCATCCAATTCCACCACGCCGAGTGATGCGCTAGTGTGACGATGACGAATACAGGCTTCCAATGCGAGTTCACGGCAATATCGCCAAACACGGATGCGACCATCATGATGCTGTAAACAGAACCTGGATTCATCCGAAAAAAAAAAAAAAAAAAAAAGTTTTGCCATTCGTGTACACCACCGCAGGCGCTCCAGTCTGTGATGCAGCGCCAAGGGTAACCGCAGCCATGGTCTCCGAGCTGATAGTCCATGCTACTGCAAACGTCGTCGAACTGCCGTGCAGATGGTTGTTGTCTTGCAAACGTCCCCATCCGTTGACTCAGGGATCCAGACGTGGCTGCACGATCCGTTACACCCATGCGGATAAGATGCCTGTCATCTCGATTGCTAGTGATACGATGCAGTTGGGATGCAGCACGGCGTTCCGTATTACCCTCCTGAACCCACCTATTCCATACTCTGCTAACAGTCACTGGATCTCAACCAACACGAGCAGCAATGTCGCGATACGATAAACCGCAATTGCGATTGGCTACAATCCGACCTTTATCAATGTCGGAAACGTGATGGTACGCATTTCTCCTCCTTACACGAAACATCACAACAACGTTTCACCAGGCAACGCCGGTCAACTGCTGTTTGTGTATGAGAAATCGGTTGGAAACTTCCCTCATGTCAGCACGTTGTAGATGTCGTCACCGGCGCCAACCTTGTGTGAATGCTCTGAAAAGCTAATCATTTGCATATCACAGCATCTTCTTCCAATTGGTTAAATTTCGCGTCTGTAGCATGTCATCTTCGTGGTGTAGCAATTCTAATGGCCAGTAGTGTACTTACTGAGCGCCCCTATTATTACAAATTCTGACAAGTGGAACATTATAGATAGTATTATTAAGATAATAGGTATCCTACCTGTGTTGATATTTTGAACAGACTTGAGACCATTTAGCCTCACTTTCAGCAGCTCATTCATCATATCGTCTCGGCACAGTTTGTTGTCTCGCCTGTAGCGAAGAATGTCCAAAGCGACATCCCTGAAGAACTCGTACGTATCACGTGACAATATGTCTGGGCGCAGAACGCTGACAATGTGCGGCTGCCATAGCGACATGACGTCTGCGAAATTTTGCCACCGGTTGATAAACACAGCCTGTAAATTCAAGATTCAGTGTCTCTGCCATTGGAAGAAGGCTTTCATTAGACAGCGTGCCAAAATTTCCAAACATTAGAGCATTCCAACTTCGCTTACAGGTATGCCATACATAGCGATGATTGATTTGCTGAACAAGCAGATTTCCATTGTATTTTGATACGCCCGATTTTTCTCTACCTGTTGTCATGTACACGGTATCCCAGGAGGAATGGTCGTTATTCAGTAATAAGACAGGAAAGATATGTCGAGGCAAAAACGTTCAGTAAAACAACAGCTCTATAATACATACCTGTAAGAGCTATGAGTACCTGTTCAGTGGAAGAGTAGCGAAGATGGAGAAGTGCTCACAGCTCTTAAGGCATGCACTTTAGAGTCCACTTTTCCTAGACACCTTTTTCCCTGTTTTTATCTATACAAACACCTCTAGAAATGTGGAAAGCAAAGAGCTTACTGTATAAGAGATGTGTTTCACAGTACCAAAGATGAAGAAGTGTTCAGATCTCTTAAGGTATTCGTTTTAGAGCCCATGTTTACTAGGTTTTGTTGGTAGGAAAGATAGTTCCATTAACGTCCCTTAATACTAACCATTCCTCCTGGGATAATCTACATACATTTCTTGATAATTGGGTTATAATTAAAGCTGCATACTATTTCAATTTTGAAAACAAGGAAAAATATTTTCTGATTTACAGGCAAAAAATTAATGTAGCACGTGAATAAGATTCAATACATTAAGTAGATTGTTCTGATTGATAAAAACTTGAATGAGAATAGTAATATTACCGAGGAACTCAGGAATCGAAGTTGAAAACTTGTGCTCTTCGTTTAGTTATTTGTTTTGAAATAAACAAATCAATGTCTTAACAATTGTGAAGTATTTTCATTCACCATCATCTAGTGGCCTAATTTTCTGGTGTGACTCATGACTTGGAAAGTACTGACTGACCAAACACGAGCAGTGAGAATAAAATGTAATGTTCACTCATCGGTTAGTCTGATGTTCTATGGATCATCTGCACGATAAATCGTAATGACGCAGGACATGTCATTTTATATTCACAAATTATTTTGTAAATATGCATACATGGTGATAATTGAGAAGGTGTGTGTGTGTGTGTGTGTGTGTGTGTGTGTGTGTGTATGTGTGTGTGTGCTTGATTTTTAGTAAAAATGAAGGATTACGGATATGAGTACCCATCACAATGATAGACACTCTTCTACGGAATACAAGAAGTTGTCAAGGAGAAACTTCATCACTTCATTTTCAAATTTTACTTTGCTGCCTGTCAGACATTTTATGTCAGTGGGTAAGTGATTAAATATTTTCGCTGCATCATTGTGCATCCACTGCCGTGTTTTAGGCAACCTTAATATGGCATAGTGAATGCCATTTTCCTTCTGGTGTTGTACTTATGTAGATCATTGTTCCTTTTGAAGTGCAGTGGGTTGTTTACAACATACTTCATGGGGGAATAAACACACTGTGAAGCAGCAGCTAAAATACATATCTCGTTAAACATATTTCTACAAGATGATCGTGGGTGAGCAGCACATATAGGACGTTTTTTGAGAAATGTAGACTTTCTTTCTTAAAGACGAGTTACCCTAGAACACTAATCCACATGACGCTATAGAATGAACATCTGAGAAACATGTCGACTTACTGATTTGTCTCTGTCAAAGATCTATAATGATTCAAAGTGTAAAGGTGCTGAACTAAGTTGTTTTAGGAGTTCCAAAATCTGATTTTTCCAGTTTAAACTGTCATCAGTATGGACACCTAAGAATTCTAAAGATCTATTATCACCTCTTGAACAATTCTTCAAAGAATTTGGCATTTTAACTACTCTTTCCACTATTTATATTCACTTATGACATTACTTATAGGTAACTGATAACCACTTGCATGCACTGGAGTGGTGGCTTCGCTTTTTCGTGACTAACAGCAGCGAAAAATGGTCGCACATATTCTATCGTGGGTTACCAATTACCACCATGCGAAATAACTCACGAATGCTCCCCATAGAGCCTCTGTTTGTCTCCTAACAGCGACTGTTGGCATTTTAGTGCCAATAAAGTCTGAGAAGTTTACCGTCGCTGGTCTAGTGAAGCTGTAAGAAGCACAATATATCGATGTAGCCACTGCTCAGATAAATTTGTCTACCACTCGAAGAGTTACACAGCTTCTCGATGTTTTAGTTTTCTACGATGACATGGCAGCAGACCAGAAGAATTTTAATGAGATTAACAAGGTACGTATTTAGTATAAAAGTGGTACCATGTAGAAGCGTGAGATATCGAGAATTCGTCTGTTAGTGGTGAGATGTGTTAGGATGGCGCGTAAGCTCGAGTCGTTTTCACTTTGAATTTGGTATTCCGGTTTCTACCCGCCAGGGTAGCAGAGAGCGCTAATGCGCTGCTTCCTGGACTCGGGTAGGCGCGCCAGCCCTGGATCAAATCTGCCCGGCGGATTAACGACGAGGGCCGGTCTGCCAGCCAGCCTGGATGTGATTTTTAGGCGGTTCTACACAACTCGCTAGGTAAAAACCGGACTGGTCGCCACGTTCCGCCCCATTTACACGACTCGCAGACATCTGAAGACGTTCGCACTATTTCATGGGTTACACTAGATGCAGACAGCTGAGGTACACTAATTCCGTCCGGGGGGAGGGGAAGCAATAGAAACACGGCCGACTACGCGCGACGCGGGACAAAGGCCCCAACAAAGAAGGAAAATTTCGTATTCCGGTTGCTATGCATTTATTTACCGACTGTCATATTTTATTTTTCAAGTTCACTGTTGCTATTTGAGTTTTCATATTATCACTGTATCGTATTGTACGTTAACCAGGGACCTAGAAACGACGGAGAGGCTCCGTCCACACCGCAGCCGGAGTGGTCCAGAACCCCACGACGACTACCGCAGTCCACTTCACCCCCCCCCCCCCCCACCCCGCCGCCCCACACCGAACCCAGGCTTATTGTGCGGTTCGGCCCCCGGTGGACCCCCCAGGGAACGTCTCACACCAGACGAGTGTAACCCCTATGTTTGCGTGGTAGACTAATGGTGGTGTACGCGAACGTGGAGAACTTGTTTGCGCAGCAAGCGCTGACATAGCGTAACTGAGGCGGAATAAGGGAATCAGACCGCATTCGCCGAGGCAGATGGAAAATCGCCTAAGAACCATCCACAGGCTGGCCGGTTCACCGGACCTCGACACAAAGCCGCCGGGCGGATTCGTGCCGGGGACCAGGCGCTCCTTCCCGCCCGGAATGCAGATGGTGAGTGGAGCTGTGTCAAGTGGAGAAATCAGAACATTTCCGACTTACTCTACAGTTCGAGTTCAGTGGAGGGGAGACAGCACCGGAGGCAGGCAGAAATACCCGCGCGATGTGTGGGGATAATGCAGTTGGACTGTTCTTCTTTTGAGGAGGACCGTTTTGACATTAGAGACTCTCCACGGAAGACCTTGGGGGTCAGATGAAAATCGTTTAAATGCATTAATCCACAATGATCCACGTCCGTGTAGTCGAGAACTGGCAAGTGTGAAGGACGGTGTTAATTTCATCAAAGCGCGACATGTGCATGCGATGGGGAAGATTCTGAAATCAGGGGTGTGGGTACCACATGCTCTAACCCATAATCACAAAAATCAGCAGGTTGAACATATGTGCATCTCCGCTTGCTCTTCATCAATTGGCTCGTGAACACCACCGATCATTCTTACCCTGCTTCGTTAATGATGACCAGAAATAGTGTCTCTGTGCTAACTTAAGGAAAAGAAAGCAATGGTCGAGCCCAAACACCCAAACAATGCAGCAACTATCCGGAAAAAGACCTGAACGCATCCACAAAAGAAGTGTTATACACCTGGTGCGACGGCGACGGTGTGGTGTACTACGAATTGCTTCCCCGAGGTATAACAATAACGTCTGACATTTTCTATCAACTGAAACTTCTTTGCAGACGCAATACATGAACAACGACCAGCAAGGCTGCGTGAAATGTGCTACTCAACGATAAATACGTCGTCACACGGACCGTGCTGTCGAACGTTAACGCTGAGCGTGCAAAGTTCAAAGTACTGCTGAACGCTCAGGAACGATGCGACTTGTGCATACGGTACGTGGGTCCCAACGTGGTATACGCGATCGCAACGCACTCCAGCGGCAGTTGAGGGATGTTTCTAGTTCGTAAATCACACTATTTACTCAACAAGCGCGGCGTAAAATTCCCACGTTAGCCCTATTAAAACGCTCATTCCCTCCATCGTCCACGAAAAGGAAAGTGCCATGTCCAATCAATAAAGACACAGGCTTATAAAAGTTCCATTGCAAACAGTGCGGTACAAATTTGGAATACTTCTCCGCACAAGATAAACATTATTTCATCATTCCCATATGTTAGTAAAACCCCAAGGTCAGTCTTACTTGATCACTGTTCCTACCCAGTAGCAGAATCTTTGCAACATGTGAATTACGAAGCGTAAAAGAAAAAGGAGCAAAATACCTTTATACAAGTAGCGCAAGCTGTCCTGTAGATTAAGCCAATCCAACAAAGTCACCCCTCAAAAAAAGGTGAACTTATATTTACATAACATCGTATATTATAGCGTATACTTATATTAAACTAATAATAAAGTATCAGACCTAAAAAAAAACGCGAATTGTAGGGAAAAAAATTTGGTAGTACGAAGAAGCGAACCACCGCCTTACCGAAAAACTAAACACTGTACAATGACGCTACTCATTACACTAAACCAAGAAGAACGTTGCCTTACCAAAGAACTAATCACTGTACAACGACGCTACTCATTACGCTATACCAAGCACAACATCCTTGTGATTGATCATATTATGTTACGCCCTGCTGAAAACGTTAGATAATTATGTTACTAATTGAAATTTAATTATAACAAATTGTACCAAGAGCAATGCATTGTGGGTGGATCTTCAGTGTGTCGCTGCCTTCACATAACCTACTCTCATAATATGCAAATTGCATAATTATTTTGCTACGAATATGATGTTTCTCATTATTTTACTGGAACGAATTACACAATTAACAACGGGTTTTCCAGTGATTCTCAATTTGCTGTTGCTTAGAAATGGCATATATAACATATAGGCTTGAAATGAATGCCAATATGGCGCCTCACAACTCTGTACTGAAGGGAGCCGGCGTGCGTGTGACGTAGGTGGCGTAGTGCCATCTCATTGGTCAACGCTCAGATGGACGCTCACAATAACTGACGTGCCAGATATTGCTCTGCACGTTCGGGAAGACTCCCGAATGTGCTGTTCCACGCTATGACGTTTGGATGCACGGTCCGTGTGCCGACGGCATAAGGCCCTCCCGCATTCCGCTAAACTGACAAAAAACGCTCTTGCCCCCTCAGATTTTCACCTTTTCCAGTCTCTATAGAACAACCTTCAGGCAACTTCCTTTCCGGATGAAAATGCGCTCCGAATAAACCCACGTCAATTCTACTGTCCCGGAATCGAAAAGTTGCCCCAGCGTTGGCAGGCTGTTGTAAATAGTGGAGGAGAATATATCATTGATGAGTAAAATGTCTATGTTTTGTGTTTATCAAACTTAGGGAAAAACGCTACGAACTTATGCACCAACCCATCCTTCATATTGTGTGATTATTTACGCTTTTGCCAGTTACCGGAGGATATCACGCTTCCTCTCCGTGAAACGTGAGGAGTTCCGCCGTGCTTACCTCGTGTGATAGCAGGAGGAACTTTGAGCGCGGGTCATCGATGGCGCCGCATTCGATGCCGAAGGCGCAGCAGCCTATGGCATCGGTGGCGAACCGCGAGCAGACGCACATGAGGTCCAAGTCTCTCCAGCCGACATCTTCTATCCGCTGCGACAGCGCGTTCTGCATGCGTAGGCCGCACTCTTCCAGTAGGAAGGACACCTTCCGCGTCTTCTCCGTTACGAAGGCCTTCGTTAGATGTCCCATGATCTCGCGCCAGTGGCGGTCATCAACATTCAACAGGTTCCTCGAAATGGGATCCATAGCATTGCCTTTTATACGGGCGCCCCTGTATGACAGTAAACCAGCGTGAACTGTTACGCAAAATGACATAGCTATAAATGTAGAATATAAGACGACATAGCTACCTGTGTAATATCGAGTCCTTTCTGAAAGTATTTGTATGTGTAAGGAAGTGTAAGGAAGTCAAACACGGACGACAAATAGTTTAGACAAGAAGAGAATAGAAGCTTTCGAAATGTGTTTCTACAGAAGAATGCTTATGATTAGATGGGTAGATCATGTAACTAATGAAGAGGTACTGAATAGAATTGGGGAGAAGAGGAATCTGTGGCGCAATTTGACGAGAAGAAGGGATCGGTTGGTAGAGCACGTTCTGTGGCATCAAGGGTTCACCAATTTAGTATTGGGGGGCAGCGTGGAGGGTAAAAATCGTAGAGGGAGACCAAGAGATGAATACACAAGGATGTAGGTTGCAGTAGGTACTTCGAGATAAAGAAGCTTGCACAGAAGAGAGTAGCATGGAGACCTGCATCATAACAGTTTCTGGACTGTGACCACAACAACAACAACAACAACATCTTTGCGGAATGGTGACTTTTACAGAGGAGACTTTCGCTCTCCAAGAACTTCATAATTCTTGTGCATAAAACATGTGCTATAATTCTACAAGAAATCGACGTCAACGATATACGCCTATAATTGTGTGCGTCTGTCTTGTCGCCCTTTTGATAAAGTGAATTACCTGCAATTTTTTTCCAGGCACTCGATACCCTCCGTGACTCCAGTGTCTAATTCTGCTACAAAAGTTATTTCGCATAATGTTTGTGGAATCTTGAAGGTACCTCGTCTAGTGCTGATCCTTCTCCGCTACTAAGCGAAAGCAGTTGCTTTCGTATTCCGCAATCGGTTATCTCTATATTTGCTGTGTCGACGCTCTTACGATGACTGAAAGGAGATAACGCGTTACAATCTTCTGCGGTGAAACAACTTCGGAAGGCCAAACTCACTATTTCGGCATCTCTTTGTTATCTTCCGTTTCGGTGCTAGTATGGTGGCTGACAAAGGAACAAGTGTCAATTACCGACATTGATGAAACTTGGCGGATTTGTAGAGGGGACAAAATAGGGTAATGTGTATTTTTTTGTTTCTAAACAATTTCACTGTTAAGCGGTAAAACACATCCCGAAAGATATCTTGACGTTTTAGGTTTAGAAGGAATATCTTCGAAACAATGATACATGAAAAACATTTTTCATATAAAAGTTGATACGAAATTAATGTTCTTGAGAACACTGCAATCAATTTTTGTCATAATTTGAAATTTTACACAATACCTCACCACAATTTAGTTATAACAATGCGAAATTTTTCGTTTCTGAAATACCATTTTTGGAAAATAAGCAGTACACAATGTCCTGTCAGAGTATTTTCAACATACGCAATTAAAATATCTAAAAAATTCATTACTTTTCTAATTATTTACTTTACATATTTTTTCCGTTTTGAATTGTTATTTTAAGTTTTTCATTCTTCTCTTTTAGTTTACCGTTTCACGTACGAGTATTTTATTAATTGAAAATAATGAATTACTCATTATTGTGATAGATAATAATTATAATGACGAAAATCTGTAAGAAAACGCTGAAAACATAACCTTTTTTTTACAACGTGCACATACAGTGAACGATAATTCTTCATGTAATATACACAACAGAGAATATAGAATAAAATTCAGCATGATCTTAAACTGGCGCGAATAATTCCCTAAATATCCTGACTTGTATCAGGCATGTTTTAGTGCATTGGTAACCCTTGGCGAAAGGATCTGGTTATGTACTAGTGACTGCAGCTTGATTATATTGTTTCTCTTTATTGTATTGTATTGACATCATAATCATTGAACAGAACTAGATCTGAAAGTCTTTTCACAAAGTTCTTCCAACATCGAAAGCTGTATACGCGTCACGGCTGTGCTGTCTAGCTCTTTGGAGTCACCAAATGAACAAGTTTCTTGCCCTCAGGTACGATGGTCTGAAGGCTTCTTCCGCACTAACCATCGCAAGAACCTATCAATGGCACAGGTATTTCTCTCTCTCTCTCTGGGAACGGAAACATCTTTCAAATATCCTCTGAACTTGTCAGACGTCTGTCTATCAGATTACCATGCTGTCACAATGATATTTTCGGCTTCAAAACAAGATTATCGATTTCTAGGTCCAAACTCACCATTAGTTTCTTTTAATACTGCGAAAAGCCGTGTGCTCTGTGTGAAAAATACAGTTTTGAGCGTCGAACCCGAGGACGAGAAACATCTGGTGATTTCAAAGGGTTCGGTGTCGCAGGTACAGCCGCGGAATGTACACGGCTTTCTACATCTCCATCTACCTGGTTACTCTGCTATTCACAATAAAGTGCGATGCTGAAAAGAACATTGTGAGAGGATTTTCAGATCTATTTTTGTTGAATGATTATGAAGTCTGCCTCCACTTCTGAAGCAATACAATTGAGCTACAGACACTAGTGCATAATCATTCTTCTTCGCCAAAGCTTAACAATGTACTGACATACGCGTGATGCAACTCAGGACGTTTTGACACTCACTTGCGACGATTTGAAATCCTGCTGAATTATGTTTTATACTGTCTACTCCATTGTGTATATTACGAGTAGAAATTTCGTTCATTTCATGTGTGTGGTGCAAACCAAAACCTGATGTTTCAAACATTTCCTTACAGATAATCATTATGGTAATAATAATTTCTATTACAATAACGAGTTACTTATTATTTTCAATTAACGGTGAACTAGGAAAAGCACATGAATGTAAAACGTAAAATAATAATATAAAACACAAAATACATATTAGCAAAATAAATAATTAGAATAGTAATGAATGTTTACATATTTCAATTAGATATGTTGAAGACACTCTGACAGCACATCGTGTACTGCTTATTTTCCAAAAATGGTATTTCAGAAACCAGCTTTATTACACAGGGATGTATATGACTTGAAAGCCTCTTTAATTACATGAGGTCACCCTCCATTAGGAAAGCGGGTACACTCAGCGTCTGTGATATGATTTATAAGTTACAGAGCGCAGCTGTCAGTCGTCCTTTTTCTTTGCAGGTTTTATTTGGCAAATCCAGACTTCGGCGAGTACCTAGCCATTATCAATGCCCTATTTTCTAGTCTAGATGTATGTCAGTTCCCTGTCGTTCGAGCCTCCGTCACAGTTCTTTGAATACTACCCGAACAGGGGACTGACACGCATCGAGACTAGAAAATAGTGCATTCATAACGGCTAGGCACTAGCCGAAATCTGGATTTGCCAAATAAAACCTGCAAAGAAAAAGGACGACTGACAGCTGCGCTCTGTAACTTATAAAACTAATCACATGTCATGAAAAAAAAAATTTTCTGATATAACATCGATTAGGAGATATTCCCTCTGAACCAAAATGTCAGATTACCTTTCGGGATATGTTTTACCCTAAAAAGTGAAATTTGATAGAAACAAAAAGCTGGCCGGTGTGGCCGACCGGTCCTAGCCGCTGGAACTGCGCGACGCTACGGTTTCAGGTTCGAATCCTGTCTCGGGCATGGATGTGTGTGATGTCCTTAGGTTAGTTAGGTTTAAGTAGTTCTAAGTTCTAAGGGAGTGATGACCTCAGATGTTAAGTCCCATAGTGCTCAGAGCCATTTGAACCATTTTTGAACCATTTTGACAGAAACAAAAAAAATACGTTATGCACTGTTTTGAGCGCTCTTCACACCCACCAAGTTTCATCAAGATCGTTTATTGACACTTGGAAATGTTTCCTTTTGAATGAATATTCAGAGGATTGCGAACCGCTGATTTTATGTAGATCCAAAACCTGTCAGAGTTTTTATTCACATTGATAAAGTATTACTTTCAAATTCATTGACTGCTTTCCTCATTGCTTAGCTTGTGCTCCTTACACGTCTGCGCTAAGCTTCATCGGATTTACAGTGTGGTTTGAATTTCGCGACAGACTGGACCTTGAAGAAAGAAAAAAAAGAGAATAGCCTTCTTACTTTCTTTGACGCATCACGTGCCTGGAACTTCAGCCTCAGTAGGCGGCCCTCAACAGTGGCCGTAATGTTTTGGTTCGTCAGTGTATCGGGGCCAGTGGATAAACAAGAAAGATCCCCACCTTGCCTCTCGTTCACAGGCCTCGATGTTCTAGTTTTCCAGAATGAATGCTCTAAACAATCCCATAGGTTTTGGCTAAGCCAATTCTCTGCTTCTTTCTTTCGTCCAAGAATGATAGTTTTGGAAGTTATACAGAATAACGCCTGTGAAATATAGAGGATAGGAGATGAGGTACTTGGTGAAATAAAGGTGAGAGGCCAAGTAGTGAGTCGTAGTTGGATAGTTCAGTTGGTGGAGCACTTGTAGTCGAAAGGCAGAAGTTTCCTAAAAATTATTCCATTCTTGAAGTATCGGAAGGCAATGATATTGAAGAGGTACTGCTAGTACGAAAATGTTCAAAAATGTTCAAATGTGTGTGAAATCTTATGGGACTTAACTGCTAAGGTCATCAGTCCCTAAGCTTACACACTACTTGACCTAAATTATCCTAAGGACAAACACACACACCCATGCCCGAGAGAGGACTCGAACCGCCGCCGGCACCAGCCGCACACTCCATGACTGCAGCGCCTTCAGACCGCTCGGCTAATCCCGAGCGGCACTGCTAGTACGCTTCACAACTATAGTCTGTACGCAAATAATATCAGAAGGCAAATTAGAGCACGCTTCATGACTATTGATTATTATTGATTGAGATGATATCAGAAGGCAGATTAGGTAACATTTACTATAATCTACGGTATGAGAAGAGGGTTTTTTCTCTGGTAATCATAAACCTCGTCCAATCAACATGGAAATGTGTGCGGTTGTATTTTGTTTCTCTACTCCTATGTGTCACACTTCCTGGTCCTGTCTATAACTTTCCTAGTATGTAAGAGGGCATGATAGGAGAACGTAATGGGATGTAGATAGGGGAAGGACTAACCCAGACATAGGCAGTAGGCTTGCCACAGCATAGTAAGAGAATGTTCAGCACAGAATTTGTCTGTGGGGACTGTAGAAAGATCGAGTCGGACGAGAGTAGAGGGCGCAGGTTGGCCTTCAGCCAATGGGAGACCAGCAGTTAGAACGAGGGACTAGTGTCCCCGGAAAGCAGCTGCCGTGTTCCGGCACTTCTAGTAGCGGGGTCGTGCTGAAGAGACGTGCTGTAGTTGAGCTCCGGTTGGTATGTGATAAGAAGTTGAGAAATGAGTTACATCATTATGGACAGGACTTGTTTTACTTACGGTTGATTTGATTAGTGAACTGGAAAATGTCGATGTAATTATTATTTTGGTGGAATAGATGATGAGAAAGTGGTAGTTGCAACCGTTTTGTACTAGTGTTGACCATCACTCTTACACATTACAGGACCAGCTTCGGAGTGTTAAATAGTGGTGTTTACGAAAGCATGTGAAATAATAGACGTAAATTTTGAAGTAGTTTTCTTTGTAATAGGGTCATAGACACCGGTTCGTACCATTGCTAGGGTGGCACAGTAACTATGGAAAGTACATAGGCTTGAAATCGGTCGATAGTAACGAGCGTTCAGGTCCGATAATAGAGAGGGAGCTAGAATGCTTTTAGTGAATTATTGGACAAATTCGTTGCATTTTCTTCCCACCTTGTGTCTTGTGTGCGCGCCACACTTTTGTAAAGAAGTCAGTAACAATCAGAATATCGCGGCTGGTGAGTGTTTAACGGTGCTCAGGAATAATTAGAGGTTCTGCAGAATAGATATTTTACTCGATCATCAGTCTTGGTTTGACTCTCTTTGTGGTTCGCACTTTGTGTTACCCACGTGTATGCCAATGGTAGGCAGTATCCTGATCAGGGTAACTGGATAATAACAGCGTCCAGACGCATATTTAAAGTACTTTGGAACTTCTTGATATTGGTTTTGCGTGAATTTTGAGTACTGTTTTCTGCGTTTCTTCGCAAAGATCCAAGCGGTGTCTGTGGCATAGTTATTCATTTAGTGTTCCCCCTCTTTAGATGTCATTGGCGGAATTATAAATCGTTCAGAAACGTATATTGTTAACATTCATGCAGCTTTTGCGTGAGTGATGGCAGTTCTGAGTGTTCACGCCAAAAATGTATAATGCCCCTGCCTGTCCACGTTATTAGGTCAAGTGATGAAAAATCCTCCCATTTGAACATGTATTTGTTCATTATTTCAGCCAGTCCTTCTCGCTTCACGAGCTTATGTAAAAAATGCACCCTCAGGCATCTTTGATGCAGAGCTTTCGCATGAAGTACGATGGCGCAATTAGTCTTAACAGGAGAGCGCAGCTGCTTTCGATGTGCGTATCGCTGAAAATGTTGTGTTGTTCTAAGAGCGTCCATCCCCCCCTCTCTTACCAAGGGGTAATACATAAGGGTTAGATCGATTAAGGAAAGTTCGTTTTTATAGTAGTTCCATATAAGAAAATTTACTATATTCCAATTCAGAAATAATGTTGGATAAAGTCCACGTAGTTTAAATACAGAGAGAATATTGTGAATCTTCAGGTTTTCGCGGCGCAAAGACTGCTCCATTAAATTTCGGGAATGCAGTCGCATAAATTCTGCTTCTTCTTCTAATATTTCGGCTGTATATCTTTCAGCCATCTTCAGAGAGAGCCGTACGACTGACGCTCCAGCGCTCGCTCCATCCTTTTAAACTCTCGGACCTCGCCACTGCGCATGCGGCCACAGATGAACAAGGCGCCAGTGATGTTGATCGGCGGCAAAGACGTAACATATGCATGAGTTACGTCTGTGGTTGCGCATTCGATCCATGCTGGGAGATCGATGTATTACTGGGAGCTGAACTCTAGCGACGTCTTTGTAAGTTCAATATTGAAAGTGCCGGATTCCATGATCTATCTAATGTGAAACCGCTGTCTCTATTAATTAAATTCTTCGCCAAGCGGATTTCAATGGCCTCTTTTACTACGGAGTCCCAGAAAGATGAAACAGAAGTCAGAATTTCGACATTTTCATATACCATAGAGTGACCTGAATCAATACAATGCTCTGCCACGGCCGATTTACTGGGTTGTAAGAGCCGAGTGTACCTGCGATGTTCCGTACACCTCTCTTGGACTGTACGATTTGTTTGTCCGATATATGAAAGGCCACATTCACATGGTATTTTGTAAACTCCAGGTTTGCGGAGTAGTAAGTCATCTTACCAGGAGTGCAGCCGTCTTCGCCGGTGGACGAAAAATCACTTTTACTTTATGTTTAGTGAGGATCCGTCCTACTTTGGATGAAAGGCTTCCCACATACGGCAGGACAGCCATGGATTTAAATGTTTCCTCGTCATCTTCTGCATTCCTTACGGACACCTTAGGTTTTATTTGTAGTGCCTTACGTATCTGTTGTGGAGAATACCCGTTGTCCTCAAAAACTCTCTTCAAATGTAAAAGTTCGTCTTTTAAACTACTTTCATCAGATATGACGTGTGCTCGGTGTACCAAAGTTCTTAGAACACTACTCGTCTGCGAAGGATGGTGACAGCTATTTGCATGTAAATATAAGTCCGTATGGGTCGGTTTCCGATATACTGCATGACCCAGAGTGCCATCTTCTTTACGCCGAACCAAAACATCCAAAAATGGAAGACATCCCTCGTTTTCCACTTCCATTGTAAACTGAATTTGTCCATGGATGGAATTCAGATGGTTTAAGAAGTCCTGCAATTTGTCCTCGCCATGGGGCCACACTACAAAGGTGTCGTCAACGTACCTCCAAAAAACTGTAGGCTTCAAACTAGCAGACTCCAGGGCCTTCTCCTCGAAATCCTCCATAAATAAATTGGCCACCAAGGGTGACAAAGGACTACCCATGGCAACACCGTCAGTCTGTTCAAAAAAGTCGTTATTAAATAAAAAGTATGTGGAGGTCATCACATGGTGAAACAAAGCTAAAATCTCCTTATCAAAACTTTTTCCAATGAGATCTAAAGATTCAGAGAGAGGTACCTTAGTAAATAGCGACACTACATCAAAGCTGACTAATAGATCAGAGGTGTTCAGTTTCAAAGATTTTAATTTGCCAATGAAATCTGCAGAGTTCCTTATATGATGATCACATTTTCCCACAAGCGGCCTCAATAGTGACGCCAGGTGCTTGGCACAATCATAGTTGGGAGAACCAATATTGCTCACGATAGGACGTAGAGGAACGTCTTTCTTATGGATCTTTGGGAGACCATAAAGCCTTGGAGGCACTGCACCACTTGGCTTCAGTCTTCGTATGACTTCCGGTGGAAATGGGGAGGCATTCAAAAGCGACGCCGTCTTCCTTACCACCTTGTTGGTGGGGTCCTTACTGATCTTTCGGTACATACTATCATTCAGTAAGCTGTATATCTTATCATGGTAGTCGTCACGGGACATTAAAACAGTGGCACTACCTTTATCAGCAGGGAGAACCACCGTTTCGGTATCTTGGCGGAGCATACGTAGTGCAGTCCTCTCTGCCACTGATATATTGCTTCTTTGGGGGCGAGCCTTCATAACAGCTCGACAAGTTTCGCGTCTTATTTCATCTGCAGAATCCGTAGAGAGTGGTCGAACAGCTTCTTCAACGGCACTGATGAATGCAGGTATAGCCAAAACCTTTGGCGTGGGTGCAAAATTCAGTCCTTTGCTTAAGACCATCATCGTAGCGTCGTCCAAATCTCTATCCGTCATAGTAATGACGGAGCGTCGAATGATACTTTCTTGCTGTGGAGATGGCTCAAGTCGGCTGAACTTTGCAGTCTGTCTTGATGTCGCTACCTCACGAACCCAGTCTGATTTGGCCCATGTTGTACCCTCTATCCAGTTCCAAGAGTCCCTGGGTAACTCCACAGACATCTTCAAGTGCAGACGATAAAGTTCTTGAGAAACAAGATCCAGCTTCCTTCGTGTAAATCGGAATTTATGCGGCTGCATTCCCGAAATTTAATGGAGCAGAGAGAATATTGTTTGATACAATAACGGAAGTTCGTTCATGCAAATTACGTGTTACTCGTGACAATTCGTAACCCCTTCGTTATTAATTAGATGATGCAAATCAAATACAACCTCCATAAAAGAAAAGAGTAGGTACAAAGTTAAATGAAATTAAACGAAATAATTAATAAAGTTCCGATAGTTCAATTTAGGGTCAGTTTGGTTAGGGGCATGTTTCAAGCAAGCGGCTCCTACCTATATGTTGAATGCGTTGATTGAAGGTGTGCCTATCGTTATAAGTTGCATTTCTTAACTTATTACTTCCAGAGATCACGAGAAGTAATTTAGTGTAGGACCACTGAGAATAATTAAACAGAATTTTAGCACTGGCACCTCAGCATACGACAAGAGGCAAAAATTTGTCTTAATGAGTGGGATAGAATAGTACAGAGGTAACAATAACGGCACAGACAAATTGCTTCATGTACCTGCAGCCAAGCCAAAAGGAAAAAGCTAGCAATTAAAGACACCGAAGGTAAACTTGCAATATTTGTAACTGACATTGTAACGTAATCATTGTATTTAAAACAAAAATTATTAAGAGTGAGAGGAAATCTCTGTGAGCTGCAGTAAATCATGTTTCCTAGTAGGTATGTACCTCGAACACTCAAAAAATAATTTTTTAGATGGCAAATTAGGCTTAAATACTAAGTGGTGTATTACTGGAAGAATGTCTACACATACTGGTTCTCTATATGATGACAGCCCTCGGGCTCACATCGTAGGGTGGCTTGCAGCGTGTACAGTAGACGTAGAACAGTCACAGGCACTATTTTGCTCTTTATACCGTAATTTAAGGTGCACAGTCGCCCATGGGGAAAGCCGATACATACATATTCATGATCTTACAGTCACGAACATCAACCAAAACGTTAAGTTTAACATATATTCGTAAATTACATGTACTGATGTAGCAGTTGGTAACCCACTGTTTCATTTCATCTCTCACAGACACTCAGTCCAAGCGACACAAAGCGCAGACCTCACACACAAAAATTAGGGCTGCAAGGTATCAATTGAGAATTACACATAATGTAACAAATAGCTGGTCATCGTGTAACCTCCCCCTCTCTTATCGACCTTAATGACAGTGAAAAATGAAACCGCGTGTACCTAATGGAAATTTGGGAAAAGCAATCGTCACCGAAGTTAATCTGTCGGTAAAGAGGGAGGAAAGGGTTACATCTAAATGAAAGGAAAAATGCAAGTGAAACTGGTGGAAATTAATTTTGAAATAGGGATAAAGTTAATAAAGAAAGTAAATGTGCGGCCGTTACGTTAACAATCAACTAGCGGTAATTAGATATTTGAGATTTGGGGGAAATTACGGTCGCCAGTCCTATGGACAATTACTATAATAACTGAAAAAGAAAGGTTATTACACGTATAATTAGCACTAGAAGCGTGGCAACTGAAGGTTGACACGTGTAGTGTGAAAACTGAAAGTTTGTCAGAAGTAATAAATTTCGCTACACTTAATTTAGCAAAAGAATTAATGAAACCGGAAAATCGAAAGTAAATTTAGTGACTGAAGTTAATAGTGAGCTTTCTTTCTGAAGCACATCGAAATACAGTTAGTCTTGGACTACCTCAACAATCATTTCTAAAGCTACTTGAATCTACGCAATTTAGAAAGAAGAGATTTAACTTTGAACTTGAATTAAACGATTCTGAACAATTAACAATAGTAAAATTTAGTACGTACCAAGCTGAGCTGCAGTCACAGGTAAGCTAAAATACGGTAACAAAACTCGCACTCTTAATTTGTGCTTGTGTAATCTAACTATTGTAGCCAGCTGAACTTTGAAATTAAAGCAGTGAAATCGAATGATGCTGGCGTTTGAATTTCAACGACCCTCGGGCTCATTTCGGAAAAGGAAGGGACCCTGCTTGGCAATGCAATTGGGACAATGAGCAACAAAGGTTCATGCTAAGTTGCTGTAATTTTGCGAGGCAAATGGAACAATTTGAAAAGCTGAGGTCTGCCATACAGTTCTGAAACTTTACGTGCTTTTAGTCTTCCTTGTTGGTTGATTGAAGGTTTGAAGCCGTCGATCGAGGAGGTGGCGACAGTCACTCATTGTCGGCCGTCGCTGTTGCAGAAGCTGGATGTTGGCGCGCCTTCTTCTCGACACGGTCACCAGGCGAAACGGGCTCTTGATGTGCGCCAGCTAATGCTTCCCGCCCGCGACACCATGTCAGAAACTATCATCGCGAGTCGAGCGCAATTACATGCTGCCAAACCCCGAAAGCGCGGCAACTCGCGGGAGCGTCACACAACACACCTGCTCCACTCGCTACTCCAGCCAGACCCTCTCTGCTCTGCCCGCGCTCCACGCGGCAGAGTTAACACTCCCAAAGATCCTACACACTTTGAGTCTTCACACGACCTATCGATGTAATCGTTCGATAGCAGTTTTCCCTAGGCAAGACCCAGCGTAAAAATACAAATAATATTTACGAAACAAACGAATTATACATCGACATAAATGCATAAATATATATATACAAATAGTAAAACAATTACAATATGTAAAGACACAGAAATGTCATATATTCAGGTAACAAAAATAAGGAAAACAAATTATAGTACAATAGATGGAAATAGGAGGATATGCATTTCCGGCGTTACAATCGGTCCTATTGGATTAGTGCAGGATGGGGAAGGAAGTCGGCCGTGCCCTTTCAAAGGAACCATCCCAGCATTTGCTTGAAGCGATTTAGGGAAATCATGGAAAACCTAAATCAGGATGGTCGAACGCCGGTTTCAACCGTACACCTCCCGAATGCGAGTCCGGTGTGCTAACCACTGCGCCACCTCGCTCGGTAAAATGGTTTTAAAAAGGTCTACAACATATAACAGTCGCCAATTTTTCGCACAGATATACAAAGACAACAGCATTGAGAAAGGAGATAGCGTTGAGAAAATATCTACTTCATTCTCCGCAAGATCTAATCTCTTATTTTGACCTTACAGTCAATCGAGTTGCAAGTTTGGGACGATATAATTAATCTGCAATCTGTAGCAAATGTTGGTTCTCTTAACATAGGCAGTTTACGTTTCGCGAAAAGATCGGTTTCTTTCTTCCAAGGATTCGCATCATAGCTCCCAAAGATATTCCTTAACACTTTCCTACTGACCTGGCAGACCGGTCACAAATTAACAATTCTAGCATCACGTCTTCAAATAGCTTCGATTTCTTCTTTTAATTCTAAGCACTCGGGACATACGCAAAGATGGGTGGTACAAACGGTCTGGTCACGATTTCAAAACTATCCTGTTCTACCGTAGTCGATTAGTTGCCTTCTCTTACAAGTAACCGGATATTGTCGTTCCATTTGGTACCGTTTTGCAACATTAAGCCGTTAACTTAAATGCTATATGCTAACAAGCCACATTTACACTACTGGCCATTAAAATTGCTACACCACGAAGACGACGTGCTACAGACGCGAAATTTAACCGACAGGAAGAAGATGCTGTGATATGCAAATGGTTAGCGATTCAGAGCATTCACGCAAGGTTGGTGCCTGTGGTGACACCTACAACGTGCTGACACGAGGGAAGTTTCCAACCGATTTCTCATACACAAACAGCAGTTGACGAGCGTTGCCTGGTGAAACGTTGTTGTGATGCCTCGTGTAAGGAGGAGAAATACGTACCATCACGTTTCCGACTTTGATGAAGGTCGTATTGTACCCTATCGCGATTGCGGTTTATCGTATCTCGACATTGCTGCTCGCGTTGGTCGAGATCCAATGACTGTTAGCAGAATATGGAATCGGTGGGTTCAGGAGGGTAATGCGGAGCGCCGTGCTGGATCCCAACGGCCTCGTATCACTAGCAGTCGAGATGACAGGCATCTCATCTGCATGGCTGTAGCGAATCGTGCAGCCACGTCTCGATCCCTGAGTCAACAGATGCGGACGTTTCCAAGACAACAACCATTTGCACTGACAGTTCGACGACGTTTGCAGCAGCATGGACAATCAGCTCGGAGACCATGGCTGCGGTTACCCTTGACGTTGCATCACAGACAGGAGCACTTCCGATGGTGTACTCAACGACGAACCCGCACGACCGCATGTTGCAGGTCCTGTACGGGCCTTTCTGGATACAGATGATGTTCGACTGCTGCCCTGGCCAGCACATTCTCCAAATCTCTCACCAAATGAAAACATCTGGTCAATGGTGGCCGAGCAACTGGCTCGTCACAATACGCCAGTCACTACTCTTGATGAACTGTGGTATCGTGTTGAAGCTGCATCGGCAGCCGTACCTGTGCAAGCCATCCATGCTCTGTTTGACTCAATGCCCAGGCGTATCAAGGCCGTTCTTACGGCCAGAGGTGGTTGTTCTGGGTGCTGATTTCTCAGGATCTATGCACCCAAATTGCGTGAAAATGTAATCACACGTCAGTTCTAGTATAATATATTTGTCCAATGAATACCCGTTTATCATCTGCATTTCTTATTGGTGCAGCAATTTTAATGTCCAGTAATGTACAAGGGGCATTCAATAAGTAATTAACATCACCTTTTTTTCTGAATGCAGATTGCTTTGATTCAGAATTCCAATACAGCACATTGTTCGCCACTCTTTTCTCCACTCTTTTCTCTCTATTTTTCAACAAAATCGTCTTTCAACGCGACACCATTTTACCATCTTACTGGGAGAGCCTGAATGTCCACATGGTACCAATCTACGGGTTGTCATCGGAGCCAGCTTCTTGCTGCTGTATCAATTATCTCCCCATCTTCCATGTACTGCTTCCCGCGGAGTTCATCCTTCATTGGAACAAACAGTAGGAAGCGGAGTGAGGATGTCCGCAAGTTGCAACATTGCAGGAGCCACGACTGTGTGCCGCCGGCCGCCAAGCGGTAGATGGGACGGGTCTGTCGTCATGACGACATACACCTCGCGCGACGACGCACCGTCCTTCTGTTCACTGCCAAGTCTCTGTAGATATGCTGCAAGCGCCTATGAATATCAGCGGTGCTCTGATTTTTCGCCAAAAGAAACTCAATAACAGATCTCTGCTTGGAACAGACCTAGGTTTATAACGGTACTTTGCGAGCAGGCGTGTCAATTAGCATCACATTAATTAAAATTGGGGAAGAATTAAAAAGGGAAAAGTAATATGAAACTTTAATAACTGCACAGTATTACTAAGAAGCAATATAATGAAAAGTAATAAAAAGCAAAGTAGCAAAGACCAAGCGGGACAGAAAGATATAGGGGCGCGTTTGTTTTTTAATGCATATAAAAGAGCATGTAACACATTATTGAGCTCTCTACCTTCAGTTATCGCGATCGGGCTAGTCGGTGAAAAAGTGGTACGCGACTGCGAAATTCGTTAAGGAGATTATTTAAAGACTCTTCAAGCACGTTTAAAATACATTACGTGTGGCGAAGTGATCAGAGACGTTTATTGTCGGGTGGAGTGAAAATGAATCCGATAACATAATTCGAACTTTGTGTTATCTGGGCAAAATATTCTAGGGAAACTGTTATGGTTGTGGAACCCACGAAAGTTGTACGCCATGGAAAGCTACAGTTTACGTAATTCTGCATTTTTTAAAATTGTGAAACGCGTGTGCGCTGAACGTTAATAGAATCTTACCCTTGGACGGTTGCGGGGGTAACTGATACAAACAACGCGCGAGCATAAAAAATAGTTCGCTTATTAACTACCAGATATTAATTAATGGGGACCTAAAATACTAAAAAGAAGGATAGGGTCATCACCTCCAATCCCGATTCATATTTCATATTTAATTAGTGAAAAGAGAAGTGTTAATAAACAAACTACATTTCCATTTTATCCACGATTTTGGCTTCATTACGTAGTCTTGACTACATGATAAACAATATCTGTGGAAGTTGTATGCAACGCATCATCATAATATGTAGCCAACCAATATTGTGGGACACCAAAAATGCAAATGCATTACATTGTTCTTACAGCGGATGTATAATGTGTGAGTGCGACGAACTATATTGAGAAACTGAACATCCATTACGTACTTGCATATTTATCTGCGAAAATGGTCCTTGTCGGTACATCAGCATAGAGTTCGAATAGAATCGCTGGAAAATTGCAAACCATTCATATTAATCGATCATCTAAATATGCATACTGCTGGTACCACCAGGATGTGTTCTTTCCTCTCACCCCCGTGGCAGCAATTGAATTAAGTGTAATGAAACTATGGGGGCCGAAGCGGAAATATTCCACGATGTCCCACAGCAAATTACGCATTTTTTCAACAGAAACTGGCCGACAAAAATAAATGCTGAAATACTTATTGAATGCCCCTCGGACGCCCCAGTTAAGCTAACGTAACAAAAGCATGATGTAATAATCCCATTCTTAGCAGAACACTGGGTGGCATAATAGTCCATAACATAAAACAGAAGATGAACAACATGGATTACACAAAAAAATTGCGTCCCACATCTAATTCCTACTATATAGGAAAATGCAGCAGAAGATAAAGAATTGCATGCTGCGAAATGCCAGCTATTTCACAGCATGTGGCTGAAGCTAAATACGTTATTAACTGTAAACGGAACACTCTGTCAGTACTATACGATCAGGCCAATGGCAAGAACCGAAATGTGCAGGAACGATTAGACAGGCACCGTCATGAAACCTATAGATAAATGAAGAGGTATATTTCGCTATCCGGACTAATTTCAGGAATTTTGAAGACATATCCCAAATGCAGCACCATGTAATAATTAATATGGCTGCCTCTCAACCGGTAACAAGACGATTTTGTGTACTCTCAAGACCGAGAGTATTCCAGCATCAGTGGTTTGATCAAACATAAATTTGTAGTGGCATAATAATGTTTTAAGAACCTTCGTGACCTGCTACCCATACAGGAAATGTTCCCACTGATTAAGTAAAGAAGGCAGCATTCGTGCGTTCCTCTGGAGGATGGGAATTCGACGCTGTGTATCTTCAGGGGTTAAAAGGCTGTAACGGAATTACGAAACAATAGTGAAATGCTGTAACATCACAAAGACGTAGAAACTCATATTCGCATGTTTTTCTATGTTATTTATTACAGAGGCTAATATTTTCTCACTACAGAGGTGGATCACACTGGAACGTAGTGCTTCCCCTCACGTTAACCATGGATTTAGCAGAGTGAGACAGCTTGCACTCCTCACTTATACAAATAGCCATAAGTGTAGGTACAACCACAACGAAATGGTACTGCGGAGAGGCCAGACCATCTTCTCGTTCTTGAAGAGGGGCCTTGTCAGTAGTTCGAGGAGAAACAGTCTGGACAATTGACTGTTCGTATCCTGTAACATTTAACCGACATGATTTTTCTGTATTGGTACTGACAACAGCTGGAAGCGAGGGAAAAGTGCAGGCGTTATTTTTTCCTGTGATATGCAGCTCTACCGTATGGCATGAAGACGAGACCTCTTCTTGGGTATCTGAATCTTCGGCTGGTAACGAGGAAGATGATGTCATCAGGAGAATGAAAACAAGAGCTGTACGGATCAGATGTGGAATGTTTACCTCGTCAGTAGCTTTAAATTCAAAGTAGGGAATGAACGTAGGGGACTGGATGCATGAATCCTGCACTGCTGCTCTAGGCAAGGTCCTAGGGTAAGTGGTTTCTCATTGCCTTCCTCCAGTCAGTTATGAAGTTTCGAGTTTTAACTGTCGCGTCGATGGCTGTGATGAGGGCTTGTACAGTGTAGTATTGGATTTGTATAGTTATGGATGAAACTAAAGGAGAGGGTGAAACCTGATGCTAGTGTAGACTCTCGAATAGCACCAAGGTGGCCGCCGATCTTAAACCGCCCATCCAATGGACGTACACTGTTAACAGTGTCACGTGCCGTCGCTTCATGCAACAATGAGAAGAAATTTTTAATATAATCCAGGATACTTGCGCAAAGACTGAACTTCACGCCACTGAATCCCCTTGGTAGCAAAATACTGGCAGTGAAAATTGCATCCACCACCAGGATTCGAACCGGCGTAACAGTGCTGGAGCGTGCGTTGGTGACCTCTCATACGCAGTCAGGTGGTAGATATGTTACAGCTCATAGTGGAAATTAGTGACGTGCGGCTGGTAGGAGGGACAGGATTCCTGGTTTGGTGAGTACGGGATATGAAAAATAATAAAAAAAATTTAAAAAAAAACATGAAACAAGGGTAAGAGGGGAATAGCTGTAAATAAGATACTTGGGATATGAATGAGCTGCTATGAGCAACGTAGTGAACATATTGTCGTAGGCAAGGTAGACGCCAAGCAAACAGCCTGAATAATACAAGTTCACATGCCAATTACATCCGCAGGTGGTGAAGAGAATAATCGAATGTGTGATGAGATAAAACAAATTATTCAGGTATTGGAAAAGAAAATTTAATTGTGATGATAGATTGGAATGCAAAGGTAGGAAAAAGAAGAGGAACAAAAGTAGTGAGAGAACATAAAGTGGGTGAAAGCAATGATAGAGAAAGCTGTAGACGTTTTTACACAGAGCACAATTAAATTATTGGTAAGACTTGGTTTAAGAATCAAGAATGAAGTCTGATGAGATCTTCTCTGGGTCCACCGGCATATTACTAAGTTTCGTATTCCACGTGCGAGAGCTTCTAGCTGCACAATGACTGCTTTGTTACAAAATGTTACGATTTTATGATTTTACAGCTACACGAGAAACACAAATTATAATGCTTTAGTTTGACATGCGTACAAAATAAAATATAATATGTAATGATGTAAAGAGCGGTTTACATCTACAGATACAGGAAATACTGCAAAGACAATAGCCAAGTAACTAGGAAATATACACTAGTTCTCCATACTAGGAATACTGTTGCCCATATTATGTTCAACACTGAAGAAAGGAATCCACCTGAGAACATGACTGAATGTATAGGGTGTCCTGCAGTTTCTGTTGCAAATTATATGTATGTCAGTCAGGTAGATCCATAATGAGTACACATTAAAGAGAAGGAGAAAAGGTATTATTTTACAGTTGCTTAGCATTCCCTGCATGACTGCACCCTTATAACATTAGGTGTGATGCTCTCAACAGCTCAAACAAAGGCAGAAAATTAACATCACTGGAATTTACGGTTATAAATGAACACCAAACATGGAATAGTGTCTAAGCCTTAATGACACCGCTCCCCTCCGTCCCCCCCTCCCCCGCCACACCTCCGTCTTCCTACGGTTTACTTTCACCAACCTTTGTACTTTTGTCAATACGAGTACATAATACTAGTCTGTGCCAGTATTCACTCGGTGCACCGTTTTCGTCCCTACATTCATATATTTTTAGTTTTTGAGTACAATGTAATGTGAGATATATTTGTACATACCTTCTTTGCGTATGTTTCATTATGCTTGTGACAGTTTATCGGTTTCTGTACACTTTAGAGACTATATTTAACAGATGTATAGGTTCTGTAATACAATGTGTTGAAACCAGTTAGTCAATGGGCTATGGATTTATACTTGCATCTTTATAAACTAAAAATTCAGTGCATAATAACAATATTTTTGTTCTGTTTTGTAGTCTTCCCAGAGTGAATCACTACAGTGTGTGTTTCTCGTAAATATGTACAATCTGCAAACTGTCAGTTACCTTTGAAAATAAAACTTTTTGTTCAGCTAGAAACTTTTGCTGATTTTGTGTATCATTTTATTGTAGAACATTAATACTGTGTGTTACAGTTTATAATATTTCCATGTTGCTCCAAGTACTGAACGAACATTTCATTTAAATATATACGGGTGTGCGTGTTCTTTCATTTTATATGTGTATGCGTGTGTCTGTTTCTCCTTTCACTTTAAGGAACTTTTTCATTACAGACGCCACGCGGGATTAGCCGAGCGGTCTGACGCGCTGCAGTCATGGACTGTGTCGCTAGTCCAGGTGGAGGTTCGAGTCCTCACTCGGGCATGGGTGTGTGTGTTCGTCCTTAGGATAATTTAGGTTAAGTAGTGTGTAAGCTTAGGGACTGATGACCTTAGCAGTTAAGTCCCATAAGATTTCACACACATTTGAACATTTTTGAACACATTAGAGATACCACTAACGCACTGGCATTTTGATGAATAGTAACTGTGGGCTGATGAAATAAAGTCAAACAAGTTTCCACAACATGATTCATCACCTAGTTGATGGAGCAACCTTATCCTCTTTATATTGATTAATCACATTTCCTTGTTGAGAATAGCAGATATCTATGACATAAACTCAGTGATATATAACTTTTGTAGCTGTTAAAGGTCAATGTGCAAGTTGGAACTGTAGGTTACTCTAATAGGCACATACTCTTCCTGATTACATGTTAGAGGATCTATGTACAAACAGTTGACCCAGAACACTATTTCTGATTAGGTACACGATGTCCCAGTGCAGTCAAAAGTTTTATGCAACACTTGGCTTAAGCACATTGAAGTCAGATTTTTCAAGATGGATTAGACGATAGTTTTCATGGCAGAGGGACATAAATGGGAGGACTGTTCCATGGACCTCAACTCTTAGGATTATTTTCTGTGTAGAAAACTAAAATAATTTGTTGATGCAGAAGATATGTCTGTAATGCGAAGCCTACGAAACTACCCCCTGTATTGCTTTGTCCCTAAGGCACACTATGAATAGAGGTCTGTACACGTAAGTACTGGCAGCTGGTGGTACAGTGTACAGTCACTTACTAAATTAATTTTAAGAAAATTGAAGATTTTCTTGGAAACCCTGCTGAATAAATGTAGAGAGTGTATTCGAAGGAAACTGCGGCACAGTTGTATGGCCCTCACTGTACGAAGTACGTAGACCTCATGAGGATCACATGAAAGAGGTACAGGCACATCCATAAGTATTCTTACAATTAGAAGAATTTTTGATTCGTGCATAAATTAATGAAGTAACGTACATTATCGTATCCTGCTGCCTCATTTCTTAATACAATATACTAATCGTATTCTCTCGAAAGTAAAACCTCATCTGGTTTCGATGGAGTCTGCAATAGAGCACTAAAGGTTTGTTTTCACATGACAAACCCCGTTTTATCTGAAATACGTAACGCATCACTAACTCGAAGCTATTTTCCAGAGAGACTGAAACATGCCGTTGTCAAATTCCTATTGAAGAACGGAGATAGGAGGCGTGCCAATATAGGAGACGTCCCAATAACTATCGTCTACTTTGATTGTTGACATCATTTTCCAAAATTTTTGAGAACGGTGTCTCACTTGAACAAGAAGAATATCCTCAGCAAATCGCAGTTTAGATTCCAGAAGCGTTACTATACTGAGAATGCCATTTACATGTTCACTAAGCAAATTTTACGTGCATTCAGTAATAAAATAGTACCGGTTGGCATTCTGCGACATGTCTAAACATTTGACTACACGAATCACAGTATTCTCCTAGATAAATTTATCTTTTATGGGATTGATATTATATCTTACCAACAGGTAATGTAGTATCTAACCAATAGAATGCAGAAAATTATGCTTAGCAATTGATCCAATGGGGCTGTTATTCCGACAGAGATGATTTTATATATATGTATATGGGGTTCCCCAGCACTGAAAGGCCTAAGTCGAAACAAGGCCCCGAGAGTAGACAACATTCCATTAGAACTACTGACAGCCTTAGGAGAGCTAGTCCTGACGAAACTCTACCATCTGGTGAGCAAAATGTATGAGACAGGCGAAATACCCTCAGACTTCAAGAAGAATATAATAATTCCAATCCCAAAGAAAGCAGGCGTTGACAGATGTGAAAATTACCGAACTATCAGTTTAATAAGTCACAGCTGCAAAATACTAACGCGAATTATTTACAGAGGAATGGAAAAACTGGTAGAAGCCGACCTCGAGGAAGATCAGTTTGGATTCCGTAGAAATATGGGAACACGTGAGGCAATACTGACCCTACGACTTATTTTAGAAGCTAGATTAAGAAAAGGCAAATTTGTAGTCTTAGAGAAAGCTTTTAACAATGTTGACTGGAATACTCTCTTTCAAATTCTGAAGGTGGCAGGTGTAAAATACAGGGAGCGAAAGGCTATTTACAATTTGTACAGAAACAAGATGGCAGCTATAAGAGTCGAGGGGCATGAAAAAGAAGCAGTGGTTGGGAAGGGAGTGAACGGGGTTGTAGACTCTACCCGATATTGTTCAATCTGTATATTGAGCAAGCAGTAAAAGAAACAAAAGAAAAATTCGGAGTAGGTATTAAAATCCATGGAGAAGAAATAAAAACTTTAAGGTTCGCCGATGACATTGTAATTCTGTCAGAGACAGCAAAGGACTTGGAAGAGCAGTTGAACGGAATGGACAGTGTCTTGAAAGGAGGATATAAGATGAACATCAACAGAAGCACAACGACGATGATGGAATGTAGTCGAATTAAGTCGGGTGATGCTGAGGGAATTACATTGGGAAATGAGACACTTAAAGTATTAAAGGAGTTTTGCTATTTGGGGAGCAAAATAACTGATGATGGTCTAAGTAGAGAGGATATAAAATGTAGACTGGCAATGGCAAGGAAAGCGTCTCTGAAGAAGAGAAATTTGTTAACATCAAGTATTGATTTAAGTGTCAGGAAGTCGTTTCTGACAGTATTTGTATGGAATGTAGCCATATATGGAAGTGAAACATGGACGATAAATAGCCGGCCGCGGTGGTCTTGTGGTTCTAGGCGCGCAGTCCGGAACCGCGCGACCGCTACGATCGCAGGTTCGAATCCTGCCTCGGGCATGGATGCGTGTGATGTCCTTAGGTTGGTTAGGTTTAAGTAGTTCTAAGTTCTAAGGGACTGATGACCACAGATGTTAAGTCCCATAGTGCTCAGAGCCATTTGAACCATTTTTTTTTGGACGATAAATAGTTTGGATAAGAAGAGAATAGCACCTTTAGAAATGTGGTGCTACAGAAGAATGCTGAAGATTAGATGGATAGATCACATAACTAATGAGGAGGTACTGAATAGAATTGGGGAGAAGAGGAATTTGTTGCACAACTTGACTAGAAGAAGGGATCGGTTGGTAGGACATGTTCTGAGGCATCAAGGGATCACCAATTTAGTATTGGAGGGCAGGGTGAAGGGTAAAAATCGTAGAGGGAGACCAAGAGATAAAGACACTAAGCAGATTCAGAAGGATGTAGGTTGCAGTAGGTAGTGGGAGATGAAGAAGCTTGCACAGGATAGAGTAGAATGGAGAGCTGCATCAAACCAGTCTCAGGACTCAAGACCACAACAACAACAACAACAACATGGGGTTCACGAGGCTCAATCTTAGGCTCACTATTGTTCCTCATATATGTAAACTATCTTCTGTCTAATACACAACAAGCATAGCTATTAGTTTTTACAGAGGACACTAGTATTTAAATCAATCCAAGCATACTTAGAGAAATTAGAAGAAATGGTAAACAACGTTCTTGCAGTATGATTGACTGATTTTCTGTGAAAGATAGCACTCTCAATTTTATGAAAGACACAACATATTCAGTTATGCACAACGTAGTGTTACCACATCAATGATAAGGGTAATACATGATAAAGGTTCAAAATGGTTCAAATGGCTCTGAGCACTATGAGACCTAACTTCTGAGGTCATCAGTCCCCTAGAACTAAGAAATACTTAAACATAACCAACCTAAGGACATCACACACATCCACGCCCGAGGCAGGATTCGAACTGCGACCATAGCGGCCGCGCGGTTCCAGACTGTAGCGCCCAAAACCGCCTCGGTCGGCATACATGATAAAGAAATAATAAATAGGGTGGAAACTTCAAAAATTTTAGATGTCCATATTGATGAGAATTTAAAGCGGAAGAAATATATTTTCGAACTTCCGAAACAGCTTCGTTCAATCACATTTGTACTTAGAATCATTGCAAATCTGGGGAGAGACAAATCAGTAAATAGACGTATTTTCCATATTTTCATTCAATACTTTCGTATGGAATAATGTTCTGGGGTAACTCATATTTAAGAAAGTCTTCATTGTACAGAAACGTGCTGTTACAATAGTACGCCGTGTTCACCCATGATCATTTTGTAAACACCTGTTTAAAGAGTTGCGCATTTTGACTACTACTTCGCAGTATATTTGTTCACTGATGAAGTTTGTTGTAAATAATCCAGTGTAGTGCAAAAGGAACATAATTACGATACCTGGAGACGAAATAAGATCCATTACTCCACATTAAGGAGACCTTTAGCACAAAAAGGTTGCACAATGTTGCAACTAAAATTTTTGCTCACTTACCCAGTGATACAAAATGGCCAAAGACAGAAAAGTAAAATCTGAAAAGAAACTGAGAAAGTTTCTCCTTGACAACTGTTTCCATTAAGTAGAGGAATTTATATTACTGTAATGTGAAAAAGGTGATACGTAGAAATTAGTAACTCACATATGTATGTTTGTTGAATAAAAAACACGAAAATACCACGTAAATGTTCAACAATATTAAGAGAAGGATAGAGTGCTACTCGCAGCAAAAATGATTCGTTGAGTTGCAGCAGGCGCAACGACAAGACTGTTACACATTCCAGCTTTCGGCCAAAGCCTCCTTTACCAAAGGAAACACACAGTCACGCCGAGCACATGTGACCGTTACCACCGACAGCTCCGATCGAAATGCGACACACTCAAATTGACTAGCGATGTGCATGTTACATGACTCATTCCACATCACCACGATTTATTGTGCAAAATGATCAAAGTAATATGAAACTAACTGAACTATACGACAGATGTCAGAAGCGTGTTGTAACTGATTACAAAGTTATTAAGACTTTCGTGGCGACTTGTTGACCAACTCTCTGTTGATTTCTGTCTGGGGTGCTTCGGAGGACGATTGTTTGCTGATTTTCCTGGCGTTTTACCAGCAGGGATGGCTGGTAATGTCATAGCTTCACCACACACCAGCAGTGAAGGGTGAAGCTTTGAGAATGATAGCCACTCGCACTGGTAAAACGTCAGACAAATTGTAAACAAAGGCCTGGCAAAGAACCAGAGACAGAAACTAACAGGTAATGGCAATTACTCTTAAAGTGCCTTAAGCTATTTTGTTTGTAACTCGAGTTTCCTTTATTTTCTGAGGGAATTCTCCGAAATTTTCAGACGCAACTAATGTATAACGCGAACCGAAATGTAATGTGAGGGGGGCCATGCGAGAGGCGTTCAATGAATTCGAAAATAAAGTTCTATGTACTGACTTGTAGGAAAATCCTAAGAAATTCTGGTCTTATGTCAAAGCGGTAGGTGGATCAAAACAAAATGTCTAGACACTCTGTGGCCAAAATGGTACTGAAATGGAGAATGACAGACTAAAGGCCGAAATACTAAATGTCTTTTCCCAAAGCTGTTTCACAGAGGAAGACTGCACTGTAGCTCCTTCTCTACATTGTCGCACAGATGACAAAATGGTAGCTATCGAAATAGACGACAGAGGGATAGAGAAACAATTAAAATCGCTCAAAAGAGGAAAGGCCGCTGGACCTGATGGGATACCAGTTCGATTTTACACAGAGTACGCGAAGGAACTTGCCCCCCTTCTCGCAGTGGTGTACCGTAGGTCTCTAGAAGAGCGTAGCGTTCCAAAGGATTGTAAAAGGGCACAGGTCATCCCCGTTTTCAAGAAGGGACGTCGAACAGATGTGCAGAACTATAGACCTATATCTCTAACGTCGATCAGTTGTAGAATTTTGAAACACGTATTACGTTCGAGTGTAATGACTTTTCTGGAAACTAGAAATCTACTCTGTAGGAATCAGCATGGGTTTAGAAAAAGACGGTCGTGTGAAATCCAGCTCGCGCTATTCGTCCACGAGAGTCAGAGGGCCATAGTCACGGGTTCACAGGTAGATGCCGTGTTTCTTGACTTCCGCAAGGCGTTTGATATAGTTCCCCACAGTCGTTTAATGAACAAAGTAAGAGCATATGGACTATCAGACCAATTGTGTGATTCGATTGAAGAGTTCCTAGATAACAGAACGCAGCATGTCATTCTCAATGGAGAGAAGTCTTCCGAAGTAAGAGTGATTTCACGTGTGCCGCAGGGGAGTGTCGTAGGACCGTTTCTATTCACAATATATATGTAAATAACCTTGTGGATAACATCGGAAGTTCACTGAGGCTTTTGCGGATGATGCTGTGGTATATCGAGAGGTTGTAACAATGGAAAATTGTACTGAAATGCAGGAGGATCTGCTACGAATTAACACATGGTGCAGGGAATGGCAATTGAATATCAATGTAGAGAAGTGTAATGTGCTACGAATACGAAGAAAGAAAGATCCTTTATCACTTAGCTACAATATAGCAGGTCAGCAACTGGAAGCAGTTAATTCCATAAATTATCTGGGAGTAGGCATTAGGAGTGATTTAAAATGGAATGATCATATAAAGTTGATCGTCGGTAAAGCAGATGCCAGACAGAGATTCATTGGAAGAATCTTAAGGAAGTGCAATCCGAAAACAAAGAAGTAGGTTACAATACACTTGTTCGCCCTCTGCTTGAATATTGCTCACCAGTGTGGGATCCGTACCGGTTAGGGTTGATAGAAGAGACAGAGAAGATCCAACGGAGAGCGCGCTTCGTTAGAGGATCATTAAGTAATCGCGAAAGCGTTACGGAGATGATAGATAAACTCCAGTGGAAGGCTCTGCAGGAGAGACGCTCAGTAGCTCGGTACGGGCTTTTGTTGAAGTTTCGAGAACATACCTTCACCGAGGAGTCAAGCAGTATATTACTCCCTCCTACGTATATCTCGCGAAGAGACCATGAGGATAAAATCAGAGAGGCATACCGACAATCCTTTCTTCCACGAACAATACGAGACTGGAATAGAAGGGAGAACCGATAGAGGTTCTCAATGTACGCTCCGCCACACACCGTCATGTGGCTTGCGGTGTATGGATGTAGATGTAGATAGATGTAGATGTATTAAATGTAGGTGGGGGAGAAAAGGTAACCGTCTTTACATAGTGGGTGCAGCTTTTCTGGAAGATTAAGGGTCACAGTCTCTTACACACTACGTGAAACTTGCCTGAGGGAGTAGTGGCTGGAGTCGTGCTTCACTTTCCAGACGAGGTCGGGGTCTCGCAGCATGAGGCACGGCCTGCCCACCATGTAGAAGCCCCCGTAGGGCTGCCCTTCCAGCTGGCGGTACACCTCGTCCATGACGCCGCAGAGGTGCGTGGTGCCCAGCAGCAGGTCCTTGGCGTGCCCCAGGAAGAGCCGGGAGGTGGCCTGCGCCACGCCCATCCGGCGCCAGTAGCCGCGGCCCACGTGCGCGTCGGCCACCAGCAGCGCGAGGGCCAGGCCGAGCAGCGCGACCGTCACCCAGCTGACGTCACACAGTGGCCAGTACGCGGCCGGCATGCCTGTCTCCGGCTGGACCGACGGAACACTTGCCGATCGCTTCCTAGCTACTGTTCAGCAGTCTCGCCACGAAGTACGCGTGACGCATCACGTCAGAAAGAATGCTGAGCCTACAACTTTAGTAGCATTTACAAGAACTTAGCGGCAATAAACCAGTGGGTATTTCTCACAGCATTTGACAGCATTTCTTCTCAAATACTGAGCCACTTCACATCAGTTGTCACATATTCCTCCAAACTGAGCAAGAGAACTGATGATTTATATTCACTGTTCTAGCCGCTACAAGACGAGTGACGACAACTAATTAATCGACGAGAGCCTCGCTTTGAATGGCGCGATCTGCAAATCATCCCACGGTATCCTCTTCACACAGTACCTGTCCGAGAGTAGGCGCTGTCGAATGCAGGGGAGGAAGGTGCTAGCCGCTCGCGTGGTCCTCGTGCGACGGCTCACTGCCCGTGACTTAGCGCAGCGCCTGCCGAGAGATGGAGAGACGCCACGATGCCGTCACGTGACCTCTGTTATGTCAGAGCTTATCTGCTCGTATCGAGCGGCAGAGCACTCCCCACCGGCCGCTATCTCCACTGCGGCCTACCTCACTCGAGCTATATCTCTTGGCTTCGTATGACACTATTCGGAGTATCTACTCGTGTTATATGAGGAATAATACACTGAAGCGCTAAAGGAACTGGTACAGGCATGAGTATTCAAATACAGAGCTATGTAAACAGGCAGAATACGGACAAGTGTCTGTAGCTCTCGTTCGACTTCGACCCAATCTATCTCCAGATGTGTGTTGTGTTGTGTGGTCTTCAGTCCTGAGACTGGTTTGATGCAGCTCTCCATTCTACTCTATCCTGTGCAAGCTTCTTCATCTCCCAGTACCTACTGCTTCCTACATCCTTCTGAATCTGCTTAGTGTATTGATCTCTTGGTCTCCCTCTACGATTTTTACCCTCCACGCTGCCCTCCAATGCTAAATTTGTGATCGCTTGATGCCTCAAAACATGTCCTACCAACCGATCCCTTCTTCTAGTCAAGTTGTGCCACAAACTTCTCTTCTCCCCAATCCTATTCAATACCTCCTCATTAGTTACGTGATCTACCCACCTTATCTTCAGCATTCTTCTGTAGCACCACATTTCGAAAGCTTCTATTCTCTTCTTGTCCAAACTGGTTATCGTCCATGTTTCACTTCCATACATGGCTACACTCCATACAAATACTTTCAGAAACGACTTCCTGACACTTAAATCTATACTCGATGTTAACAAATTTCTCTTCTTCAGAAACGATTTCCTTGCCATTGCCAGTCTACATTTTATATCCTCTCTACTTCGACCATCATCAGTTATTTTACTCCCTAAATAGCAAAACTCCTTTACTCATTTCCTAATCTAATCCCCTCAGCATCACTCGATTTAATTTGACTACATTCCATTATCCTCGTTTTGCTTTTGTTGATGTTCATCTTATATCCTCCTTTCAAGACACTGTCCATTCCGTTCAACTGCTCTTCCAAGTCCTTTGCTGTCTCTGACAGAATTACAATGTCATCGGCAAACCTCAAAGTTTTTACTTCTTCTTCATGAATTTTAATACCTACTCCGAATTTTTCTTTCGTTTCCTTCACTGCTTGCTCAATATACAGATTGAATAACATCGGGGAGAGGCTACAACCCTGTCTCACTCCTTTCCCAACCACTGCTTCCCTTTCATGCCCCTCGACTCTTATAACTGCCATCTGGTTTCTGTACAAATTGTAAACAGCCTTTCGCTCCCTGTATTTTACCCCTGCCACCTCTAGAATTTGAAAGAGAGTATTCCAGTTAACGTTGTCAAAAGCTTTCTCTAAGTCTACAAATGCTAGAAACGTAGGTTTGCCTTTTCTTAATCTTTCTTCTAAGATAAGTCGTAAGGTTAGTATTGCCTCACGTGTTCCAACATTTCTACGGAATCCAAACTGATCTTCCCCAAGGTCCACTTCTACCAGTTTTTCCATTCGTCTGTAAAGAATTCGTGTTAGTATTTTGCAGCTGTGACTTATTAAACTGATAGTTCGGTAATTTTCACATCTGTCAACACCTGCTTTCTTTGGGATTGGAATTATTATATTCTTCTTGAAGTCTGTGGGTATTTCGCCTGTCTCATACATCTTGCTCACCAGATGGTAGAGTTTTGTCATGACTGGCTCCCCCAAGGCCATCAGTAGTTCTAATGGAATGTTGTCTACTCCTGGGGCCTTGTTTCGACTCAGGTCTTTCAGTGCTCTGTCAAACTCTTCACGCAGTATCTTATCTCCCATTTCATCTTTATCTACATCCTCTTCCATTTCCATAATATTGTCCTCAAGTACATCGCCCTTGTATAAACCTTCTATATACTCCTTCCACCTTTCTGCCTTCCCTTCTTTGCTTAGAACTGGGTTGCCATCTGAGCACTTGATATTCATACAAGTGGTTCTCTTCTCTCCAAAGGTCTCTTTAATTTTCCTGTAGGCAGTATCTATCTTACCCCTAGTGAGACAAGCCTCTACATCCTTACATTTGTCCTCTAGCCATCCCTACTTAGCCATTTTGCACTTCCTGTCGATCTCATTTTTCAGACGTTTGTATTCCTTTTTGCCTGCTTCATTTACTGTATTTTTATATTTTCTCCTTTCATCAATTAAATTCAATATTTCTTCTGTTACCCAAGGATTTCTATTAGCCCTCGTATTTTTACCTACTTGATCCTCTGCTGCCTTCACTACTTCATCCCTCAGAGCCACCCATTCTTCTTCTACTGTATTTCTTTCCCCCATTCCTGTCAATTGTTCCCTTATGCTCTCCCTGAAACTCTGTACAACCTCTGGTTCTTTCAGTTTATCCAGGTCCCATCTCCTTAAATTCCCACCTTTTTGCAGTTTCTTCAGTTTCAATCCGCAATTCATAACCAATAGATTGTGGTCAGAATCCACATTTGCCCCTGGAAATGTCTTACAACTTAAAACCTGGTTCCTATATCTCTGTCTTACCATTATGTAATCTATCTGATACTTTTTAGTATCTCCAGGATTCTTCCAGGTATACAACCTTCTTTCATGATTCTTGAACCAAGTGTTAGCTATGATTAAGTTATGCTCTGTGCAAAGTTCTACAAGGCGGCTTCCTCTTTCATTTCTTCCCCCAAATCCATATTCACCTACTATGTTTCCTTCTCTTCCTTTTCCTACTGACGAATTCCAGTCACCCATGACTATTAAATTTTCGTCTCCCTTCACTACCTGAATAATTTCTTTTATCTCGTCATACATTTCATCAATTTCTTCATCATCTGCAGAGCTAGTTGGCATATAAACTTGTACTACTGTAGTAGGCATGGGCTTTGTGTCTATCTTGGCCACAATAATGCGTTCACTATGCTGTTTGTAGTAGCTAACCCGCACTCCTACTTTTTTATTCATTATTAAACCTACTCCTGCATTACCCCTATTTGATTTTGTATTTATAACCCTGTAATCACTTGACCAAAAGTCTTGTTCCTCCTGCCACCGAACTTCACTAATTCCCACTATATCTAACTTTAACCTATCCATTTCCCTTTTTAAATTTTCTAACCTACCTGCCCGATTAAGGGATCTGACATTCCACGCTCCGATCGGTAGAACGCCAGTTTTCTTTCTCCTGATAACGACATCCTCTTGAGTAGTCCCCGCCCGGAGATCCGAATGGGGGACTATTTTACCTCCGGAATATTTTACCCAAGAGGACGCCTTCATCATTTAATCATACAGTAAATCTGCATGTCCTCGGGAGAAATTACGGCTGTAGTTTCCCCTTGCTTTCAGCCGTTCGCAGTACCAGCACAGCAAGGCCGTTTTGGTTAATGTTACAAAGCCAGATCAGTCAATCATCCAGACTGTTGCCCCTGCAACTACTGAAAAGGCTGCTGCCCCTCTTCAGGAACCATACGTTTGTCTGGCCTCTCAACAGATACCCCTCCGTTGTGGTTGCACCTACGGTACGGCCATCTGTATCGCTGAGGCACGCAAGCCGCCCCACCAACGGCAATGTCCATGGTCATGGTTCCAGATGAGCACTTATTCATGAGACGTAGGCAAACATGGCAGTGCCCACATCGTGCGACACCTCACTTTAGTGAATACCAACCCTAATGCAGAGATGGCAGTAGAATTATTGTGTTGGCCATCATGCCGGTGTGGGCGTGGAGGGGCTCCACCTCTACTTTTTAAAAAAAAAAAAAAAAAAAAAAAAAAAAAAAAAAAAGGCGCAGTTGTTAAACCGCTTCGTGCTGCTGCAATGGCAGGTTATCAAGATTTAAGTTTCAATGTGGTGTTATGGTCAGCGTACGAACTGTAGGGCTCAGTACCTCCTAGGCAGCGATGGTGATTTTCCCGTACGACCATTTCACGAGCGTACCGTGGATATCAGGAATCCGGTAAAACACAAAATCTCCGACATCGCTGCTGCTGGAAAAACATCCTGCAAGAACGAGGCCAACGACATCTGAAAATAATCGTTCAGCGTGACAAATGAGCAACCGTTCCTGAAACTGCTGCAGATTGCAGTACTGGGCCACCAACAGGTGTCAGCGTGCGAACCATTCAACGAAACGTCATCGATATGGGCTTTAGGAGCCAAAGGCGCACTTGTGTACCCTTAATGACTAAACGACACAAAGCATTACGCCTAGTGTGGACCAGCCAACACCGAGAATGGACTGTTGACGACTGGAAACAAGTTGCCAGATCGGACGAATCTCGTTTCAGATTGTATCGAGCGGATGGGCATGTACGGGTATGGAGACAGCTTAATGAATCTATGGACCTGCATGTTAGCAGGGGACTGTTCTAGCTGATGGAGGCTCTGTAAAGCTGTGGCACATGTGCACTTGGGGTGATATATATATCCCCTGATACGTCTAGATAAGAATGTGACTGGTGACACTTCCATAAGCATCCTGTCTGATCACCTGCATCCATTCATACCCATTGTGCATTCCGACGGACTTTGGCAATTCCAGCAGGACAATGCAACACCAGACATGTCTAGAGTTTTTACGGAGTGGCTCCAGGAACACTCTTCTGAGTTTAAACACTTCCGTTGGCCACCATACTCCTCAGACATGCACATTATTTAGCATATTTGGGAAGTCTTGCAACGTGTTGTTGAGAAGAGATCTCCACCTCCTTACGGATTTATGGACAGCGCAGCAGGATTTATAGTGTCAATTCCTCCATCACTACTTGGGACATTAGTCGAGTCCATGCCAGGTCGTGCTGCGGCACTTATGCGTGCTCGCAGTAGCCCTACACGATATTAGGCATTTGCACCATTTTCTTTGGCTATTCAGTGTAGGAAAGTTGGCAGCCCTGAATTTCTTTCATACCTCTGGTATGATATAAAATAAGACTTGTCGGATATGGCTGTAATTCATGAAATGGTTCTAGACTCTGCGAAACAATACCAATTGGTCTGAGAGCACTACAGGATTAAGATTGGAACATTGCAATTGATAAAATTACGACACATATGAAAGAGGCACTGTTTTTGAACTGTATAATGTGTATTAACCCCCTAGTGATAGAGTTACTTTTTGTTATTTTTGTTTGCATTTATTACTTTTCGTTGCAACAAAAGAAAATTAGATGTTCAAACTGAAAAATGTAAGATTTACCTTGCTAGTTTTAATATCCACACATCAAAAAAAGTTTTGCATCCCCCCAGTTCCCATAACTCCTGAAGTTCGACGTTGACTGTGGATATTGTATCACAGACACAGTTCCTTCGACTGGTCAGAGATGTCATTAAACCCGCCCAAAGATATAAAAAACCGTGCATGAGCAGCGCCTGTTAGACGGACGGGGTCTGACAGCCGATCACTTCCAGCCATTCCACCACGAAGAAGGTACACGGCCCGTGTTATCTGTATTCAACCATGCCCAGACGGTGAATACCGTGGTTCGATAGTGCCCGCATTGATACTCGCCAGCAAGGGCTCTCAACAAGCGAAGTATCCAGGCGTCTCGGAATAAACCAAACCGATGTTGTTGGTACATGGAGGAGATACAAAGAGACAGGACTGCCGATGATATGCCTCGCTCAGGCCGCCCAAGGGTGGATGATCGCTACCTACGGATTATGGCTCGGAGGAACCCTGACAGCAACGCCACCATGTTGACTAATGCTTTTCGTGCAGATACGAGCCGTCGTATTACGACTCAAACTGTGCGCAGTCGGCTGCATGATGTGCAACTTCACTCAAGATGTCCATGGCGATGTCCATCTTTGCAACCACGACACCATGCAGCGCGGGACAGATTGGTCCAACAACATGCCGAATGGCATCATGTTCTCTTCATCGATGAGTGTCGCATATGGCTTCAACCAAACAATTGGAGGCCAATCGGTCAGGCTGAACGCCTTAGAGACACTGTCCAGCGAGTGCAGCAAGGTGGAGCTTCCCTGTTGCTTTGGGGTGGCATTATGTGGGGCCGACGTACACTGGTGGTCATGGAAGGCGCCGTAACGGCTGTACGATACGTGAATGCCATCCTCCGACCGACAGTGCAACCATATTGGCAGCATACTGGCGAGGCATTCGTCTTCATGGACGACAATTCGTGCCTCCATCGTGCATATCTTGTGAATGACTTCCTCCAGGATAACGACATCGCCAGACTAGAGTGGCCAGCATGTTCTCCAAACAATGAACCCTTTCGAACATACCTGGGATAGATTGAAAAGATCTGTTTATGAACGACGTGTCCCACCAACTACTCTTAGGGATCTACGCCGAATCGCCGTTGAGGAGTGGGACATTCTGGAGCAACAGCGCCTTGATGAACTTGTGGATAGTACGCCACGACGAACACAGGCATGCATCAAAGCAAGAGGATGTGCTGCTGGGAATTAGAGATGCAAGTGTGGACAGCAATCAGGACCACCACCTCTGAAGATCTCGCTGTATGGTGGTAGAACATTCAATGTGTGGTTCTCTTGAGCAATAAATGATGTTTATGTTGATCTCTATTTATATTTTCTGTACAGGTTGCGGAACTCTCGGGACCGAGGTGATGCAAAACTTTTTTTGATGTGTGTATTTCTTTCCCTTTATAGCTCTTATGACCTTTCTGTATTACAGATATAAAGCGCTGATTGTACTTCCGTCCTGGTACAAATATCAGAATCTTAAATTTTATTTGTAACGAAGGAGGTTTATTCATAGAGGTTTTAAGGTACATAGCCGCTGTGAATGAGTGCCCGAGAACCCGACCTACGAACCAAATTTGTCCTACTACAAAGACAACTGTTGCCACCGCTACTTTTAGTCTACGAGTTAAATATGTGAACAAAAATCTTCCACTTCAGGCATTGGCGATTAACTAACTCTTTATGCCCAGAACGTGTTACAGTATACGTTGGACACTAGCAATTGTTTTCCTTTAAGTGTGTAGCAGCACTGAACGATGTACAAATTAATATTTGGTTTTGACAAATAAATAACCTGCAATTCGAATAAACGGTCTTGTCACGTTAAGGCAAACAACGCTGTATCACAAATCTCAAATTCCAGGATTCTGGTACCACAATATCCCGCAGTTAAGTTGTACCCACCAGCTCAATATAGTTCAACACTAGTTCCACAGAAAGTCCACCCCTGCCCTGGAGTACGGGACTACAAGTCCCACCGCCACACCCTCACCTGCCCATGTTAGGCAAAATTCTTCTGCTTGACTCATGTAGTACTATCACCGTCAGAGGGTGGTACGGGACTACAAGTCCCACCGCCACACCTCCAAAGTGAATTGCAGTGACGGAGCCACTGCCCTGTGGAAATTTACTGCCTCGTCAGAGGGCGGTACGGGACTACAAGTCCCACCGCTTCACCCCCAAAGTGAATTGCAGTGACGGAGCCACTGCCCTGTGGAAATTTACTGCCTCACCAACACAGTTAGACCACAATAGACCGGTGATGCTGTATTGTAACATATCACCCCGGACTACAAGTCCATTAACTCTGAACTGGCGCAACAGTACAATAAGTCAGAACAAAATATAAGTCTAAGTCTGTTTAGATTCCGTAGAAATATTGGAACACGTGAGGCAATACTGACCCTACGACCTATCTTATAAGCTAGATTAAGGAAAGGCAAACCCACGCTTCTAGCATTTGTAGACGTAGAGAAAGCTTTTGACAATGTTGACTGAAATACTCTATTTCAAACTCTAAAGGTGGCAGGGGTAAAATACAGGAAGCGAAAGGCTATTTACAATTTGTACAGAAACCAGATGGCAGTTATACGAGTCGAGGGGCATGAAAGGGAAGCAGTGGTTGAGAAGGGAGTGAGACAGGGTTGTAGCCTCTCCCCGATGTTGCTCAATCTGTATATTGAGCAAGCAGTGAAGGAAACAAAAGAAAACTTCGGAGTAGATATTAAAATCCAAAAGAAAACTTCGGAGTAGATATTAAAATCCGGATCCGGAGGTAAAATAGTCCCCCATTCGGATCTCCGGGCGGGGACTACTCAAGAGGACGCCGTTATCAGGAGAAAGAAAACTGGCATTCTACGGATCGGAGCGTGGAATGTCAGATCCCTTAATCGGGCAGGTAGGTTAGAAAATTTAAAACGGGAAATGGATAGGTTAAAGTTAGATAAAGTGGGAATTAGTGAAGTTCGGTGGCAGGAGAAACAAGACTTCTGGTCAGGTGATTACAGGGTTATAAATACAAAATCAAATTGGGGGTAATGCAGGAGTAGGTTTAATAATGAATGAAAAAATAGGAGTGCGGGTAAGCTACTACAAACAGCATAGTGAACGTATTATTGTGGCCAAGATAGACACGACGCCCATGCCTACTACAGTAGTACAAGTTTATTTGTCAACTAGCTCCGCAGATGACGAAACGATTGATGATATGTGTGATGAGAAAAAAGAAATTACTCATATAGTGAAGGGACACGAAAATTTAATAGTCATGGGTAAGTGGAACTCGATAGTAGGAAAAGGAAGAGTAGGAAACGTAGTAGGTGAATATGGAATGGGAGTAAGGAGTTTAAGAGGAAGGCCCCTCGTAGAATTTTCCATAGAGCATAACTTAATCATAGCTAACACTTGCTTCAAGAATCATAAAAGAAGGCTGTATAAATGGAAGAAGCCTGGGGATACTGGAAGGCCGCAGATAGATTATATAATGGTAAGACAGATATTCCGGAAGCAGGTTTTAAATATAAGAGATTTCCAGGGGCAGATGTGGACTCTGACCACAATCTATTGGTTATGATCTGTAATTTAAAACTGAAGAAACTGCAGACAGGTGGGAATTTGAGGAGATGAGACCTGGATAAAGTGAAAGAACCAGAGGTTATAGAGAGCTTCAAGGAGAGCATTAGGGAACGATTGACACGAATGAGGGAAAGAAGTACAGTAGGAGAAGAATGGGTATCTTTGAGAGATGAAATTGTGAAGGTAGCAGAGGATCAAGTAGGTAAAAAGACGAGGGCCAATAGAAATCCTTGGGTAACAGAAGAGATATTTTATTTAATTGATGAAAGGAGAAAATAATTAAAAAAATGCAGTAAATGAAGCAGGCAGAAAGGAAGACAAAAGTCTCAAAAATGAGATCGACAGGAAGTGCAAAATGGCTAAGGAGGGATGGCTAGAGGACAAATGTAAGGATGTAGAGGCTTATCTCACTAGGGGTAAGATAGATACTGCCTACAGGAAAATTAAAGAGACCTTTGAAGAAAAGAGAACTTGTTGCATGAACATCAAGAACTCAGATGGAAACCCAGTTCTAAGCGAAGAAGGGAAAGCACAAAGGTGGACAGAGTATATAGAGGGTCTACACAAAGGCAATGTTCTTGAGCCCAATATAATAGAAATGGAAGAGAATGTAGACGAAGATGAAGTAGGAGATATGATACTGCGTGAAGAGTTTGACAGAGCACTGAAAGACCTAAGTCGAAACAAGTTCCCGGGAGTAGACAACTTTCCTCTAGAACTACTGACAGCCTCGGGAGAGCCAGGCCTAACAAAACTCTACCATCTAGTGAGCAAAATGTATGAGACAGGCGAAATACCCTCAGGCTTCAAGAAGAATATAATAATTCAAATCCCAAAGAAGGCAGGTGAAAATTACCGAACTATCAGTTTAATAAGTCACAGCTGCAAAATACTAACGTGAATTTTTTACAGAAGAATGGAAAAACTGGTACAAGCCGACCTTGGGGAAGATCAGTTTGGATTCCGTAGAAATGTTGGAACACGTGAGGCAATACTGATCCTACGACTTATCTTAGAAAGTAGATTAAGGAAAGGCAAACCTACGTTTCTATGATTTCTAGACTTAGAGGAAGCTTTTGAAAATGTTGACTGGAATACTCTCATTCAAATTCTGGAGTTGGCAGGGGTAAAATACGGGGAGCGAAAGGCTATTTACAATTTGTACAGAAACCAGATGGTAGTTATAAGAGTCGAGGGGCATGAAAGGGAAGCAGTGGTTGGGAAGGGAGTGAGACAGGGTTGTAGCCTCTCCCCGATGTTATTCAATCTGTGTATTGAGCAAGCAGTAAAGGAAACAAAAGAAAAATTCGGAGTAGGAATTAAAATCCATGAAGAAGAAATAAAACTTTGAGGATCGCCGATGACATTGTAATTCTGTCAGAGACAGCAAAGGACTTGGAAGAGCAGTTGAACGGAATGGATAGTGTCTTGAAGGGAAGATATAAGATGAACATCAACAAAAGCAAAACGAGGATAATGGAATTTAGTCGAATTAAGTCGGGTGATGCTGAGGGAATTAGATTAGGAAATGAGACACTTAAAAAGTAGTAAAGGAGTTTTGCTATTTGGGGAGCAAAGTAACTGATGATGGTCGAAGTAGAGAGGATATAAAATGTAAACTGGCAATGGCAAGGAAAGCGTTTCTGAAGAAGAGGAATTTGTTAACATGGAGTATAGATTTAAGTGCCAGGAAGTTGTTTCTGAGAGTATTTGTATGGAGTGTAGCCATGTATGGAAGTGAAACATGGACGATAAATAGTTTAGACAAGAAGAGAGTAGAAGCTTTCGAAATTGGTGCTACAGAAGAATGCTGAAGATTAGATGAGTAGATCACATAACTAATGAAGAGGTGTTGAACAGGATTGGGGAGAAGAGAAGTTTGTGGCACAACTTGACTAGAAGAAGGGATTGGTTGGTAGGGCATGTACCGAGGCATCAAGAATTCACCAATTTAGTATTGGAGGGCAGCGTGGAGGGTAAAAATCGTAGAGGGAGACCAAGAGATGAATACATCAAGGAGATTCAGAAGGATGTAGGTTGCAGTAGGTACTGGGAGATGAAGAAGCTTGCACAGGGTAGAGTAGCATGGAGAACTGCATCAAACCAGTCTCAGGACTGAAGACCACAACAACAACACAACTCTGTTCTAAATAATTCTGAAACTAAAGTGTTGTACTATCAAAAGTGGTTTGTTTACACACAGCCATCAGCTAATATCCCTCAACTATTTAAGGCCAAGAATTAGTGATGCAGACCTCGAATCGTAGGGGAAAAGTATCTCAAATAAGCGTAGGAAGCCGTATGAAACTCTTGATTTGCCCAAACCATCCTTTGAAGCGCAATATTCAAGGTACCACAACTCCCGTGACTTAAACGACCCCGTAACGTCAAACCGACTGTGCCAATTCGACACACTTCTGCAGACTGAAATCTTTCTTACGCTCTGACAGAGGCCATACTACCTATCAGCAACATGTTAAAATTTTTGTGAGCCATCAAAATGAACAAACGATCAACGCTACTACTAGTTATAATTTTAATTTTGATTTTGCTCGTTGGCCGTCGTTATTTACTCAGCAGCCAGCTGTGACATGGTGGATTCTCTTTCTCACTCATTTGGCTTGGGTTCTTTTCTTTGGATTCTGCTTTTATCTACAACATGAAACAATTTATAAAACATAACCACAAGTACAAAACCTATCAGGGACATATCCGAATGAACAGAACTCACTCATGACGATTGCAGGTGAAGTCAGAATTTCTCTTTTGGCACGTATAAGGGATACGGGATCCATGTGTTAGAATCACAATTTAAAAGAGCCTTGGATGAATTAAGATCAAATAAGGCTGAAGGGATAGATAACACTCCATCACAATCTCTAAATTAATTGAGGAAGATGGAAACAAAACGACTGTTCACTTTGATGTGGAGAATATATGACACTGGCGATACACCACCTGACTTCCGGAAAAATATCATCCACACAATTCCAAAGATTGCAAGAGCTGACAAGGGCGATAAATATAGCACAACCAGCTTAACGTATCATGCATCTGAGTTGCTAACAAGAATAATACACATAAGAACGTAAAAGAACGTTATGGATGTGTTAGATGAAAATCAATTTGGCTTTAGGAAATAATAAAGTCATCAGAGGACAATTCTGACGTTTCAATTTATAACGGAAGCGAGACTAAAGAAAAATCAAGGCGCGTTCGTAAGATTTGTCGATCTCGAAAAATCTTTCTACGGTGTAAACAGGAGCTACATGTCCAACATTCTGAGGAAAATATGGGTAAGCTGTAGGGAGAGACGGGTAATATACAATATGTACAAATTCCAAGAGGCAACAATAAGAGTGTAAGCCCAAGAACGAAGTGCTCGTATTAAAAATGATTTAAAACAAGGATGTAGTATTTCACCCTTCTGTTGAATCAGTACATCGAAGCAATGATGGAAATAACTGGAAGGCTCAAGATTGCAATTACCATTCAAGATGAAATCATATCAATGATGAGATTCGCTGATGACATTGCTATCCTCCGTGAAAGTGCAGAAGAATGTACAGTCTAATGAGTACCGAATATGGAGTGTAAATCAAAGAAAGGCGAAAGTAATGAAAGATAGCAGAAATGAGAATAGAAAGACAGTTAAGATCACGAAGTAGATGAAGTTAAGGAATTCTTCTACTTAGGCAGTAAAATAACCCATGACGAATGGAGCAAGGAGGACATAAAAAGCAGATTAGAAGTGGCAAATAGAACCTCCTTGCCAAGTGAAGTCTACTAGTATCAAACATAAAACTTAATTTGAGAAATAAATTTCTTACAATGTAAGTTTGGAGCACAGCCATGTAAGGTAGCGAAACATGGATTATTTGAAACCCGGAACAGAAAAGTATCGAAGCATTTGAGATTTGGTGCTACAGAAGAATGCTGAAAATTAGGTGGAATGATAGCGTAAGGAATTAGGAGATTCCCCGAAGAATAGGCGAGGAAAGGAATATATGGAAAACGTTGCTAAGAAGAAAGTACACGGTGGTGCGACGTCTGTTAAGACGTCACGGACTAAGTTCCATGGTATCAGAGGCAGCTGTAGACTCTAGTGGAAAAGAATGTAGAGGAAGACAGAGAAATAATTGAGAATGTAGCTTGTAAATGCTACTCTGGATGTGGAATGAAGTTGGCACGGGAGATGATTTCATGACGAGCCGCATCAGACCAGACAAAGGATTAAATAAATAAAATAAAAACTGAAATCTGTGGAAACCAGGTGGGACATTCTACAAGGCTTCCATCTTTCCATTTCCCATCTCTCTAATTCCTCTTCTTTCCCCAAACTGGCGTGAAATGCTACAGCTGCTCTCCTCTTTATACTAATATACTGATTCATACGATATTGACACTTCGAGAAATGTATTGTGGCATCAAACATATCCTTCCAGGTGAAATAATTAAGTGATACTTGCTTATTATTTCGAATACCAAACATTAATCGGCCAGCTGTAGATCTTAACAGTAAACTTCCTCAACAGCTAGTCACCTCAGTAAATTTCCTCCCATGTCTTCTCTCTCTCTCCATTGAATGTTTCGTTTCATTTAGTCCGATATCGAAAGGGATACTGATGTGAATCAATACTGGTATTGCAAATGTGTGCGGGAAACCTGCTCCGAGAGTCTCTTTATGTTCGTCTTTTCAGAGATGCTTGTGGAACCTCAGCTGTTCAGTACAGATTGTCAAATCAAACACCTTTCAGTCGTCTAAATTTGCAGACTGTTATCTTATTGGGGTATGACTTCCATTGTTATATTTCACCATCTTCGGGCCCCAACTTCAGCTCAGCATTTAAAGACTGGTGTCTGTAATCAGTTATAAATATACAGATAATAGTCTTCGAATGCTGGCCCCTATTTTGACCAGAATCGAGGTTGGAGTCTTCCTACACATTGGTCAGGGGGCAGTAGATAGCGTATTATAATGCCGAAAGTACTAGCCCAATAAAATAACGGTTTCGAAAATTAGATGGCTGAAAGGTATCGCTGCCTCCTAAAGAAGTGACGCTCTCAGAAGGCGAGGGGAAACAAAGTGAAACTTCACTGGTTGAGAGTGAGATATTATTTCAGTGAATCAATCCACATTTACAAAGAACTTGTCACTCTCTTTTGGGTCATCAGTTTTCTGACTGGTCTGATGCGGCCTGACACGATTTCCGCTCCTGTGTTAACTTGCTCCTCTCAGAGTAGCACTTTCAACCTATGTCCTCTATTATTTGCTTGATGTATTCCAATCTCTGTATTCATCTACAGTTCTTGCCTTCTACAGCTCCCTCTAGTACCATGGAAGCCATTCCCTCATCTCTTAACAGATGTGCTATCACGCTGACCCTTCTCCTTATCAGTGTTTTCCACATATTCCTTTCCTCTCCGATTCGGCACAGAACCTCCTCATTCCTTACCTTTTCAGACCACCTAGTTTTCAACATTCGTCCGTAGCATCATATCTCAAATGCTTCGATTCTCTTCTGTTCCGGTTTTCCCACAGTCCATGTTTCACTACCATACAATTCTCTATACTCAAGATGTGCATTCTCAGAACTTTCTTCCTCAAATTAAGGCCGATGTTTGATATTAGTAGACTTCTCTTGGCCGGGAATGCCCTTTTTCCCATTGGTAGTCTGCTTTTGATGTCCTCCTAGCTCCGTCCGTCACTCGTTATTTTACTGCCTAATAGCAGAATTACTTAACTTCTTCGTGACCATCGATCTCGATATTAAGTTTTTCGCTGTTCCCATTTCTACTACTTTTCATTGCCTTCGTCTTTCTTCGATTTACTCTCACTCCATACTCTGCACTCATTGCACTGCTCATTCCGTTCAGCAGATCATGTAATTCTTCTTCACTTTCACTCAGGATAGCGATGCCATCATTCGAGTCTGCCAGGGACACGGTTTTAATCTACCAGGAAGTTTCTGTCAGGTGTTGATAATGTAGTCCCGCACGAAGGCATGGTATCTCCGTGTGCTTCACAGTGATCACTCAACGTCTGACGCTGTTCACGCCACTTGTACATCCTACCAGGCATGGTAACAATACCTGACACGCTCAGTACTAATCTACTCTGGTGGACGTTCTACTTGTTGTAGAGAAAGACAGCTCTTATAATTCACACACCCGCCTATGATGTGTATATGTAGGACGTTACACTGACATGCAACCATGTCTGCTGGGTGCTCCATTTTTTTTTTGGCAGGCAGTGCGTAAGGCCACAAGTGTCTCATTGTCGGCGTCTCAGTTGCCCAGTCGCTCTCCGTCTGTCTCGATCGTCGTCGCTGACGAAATTCGGGAACAGCATCCCCAACATTTTGGCAGCTCCTGCACGCGGGGTGAGCACCGCACCTCATTGTTTTCCTAGCTCTGTACTCCATCCTCTCAACTCTTGCTAGGCCCTTGATAGATTACTCTTTGGGGTGAGTACCCATAAAAAATCGATGTTACGTCTCTGTCTATTATTTAACATGTATGCATGTGAGCTCGAATTATTTTACTTAAATTAGTAGGTACCTCTCCCACAGATAAGTCCTATATCTAACATAGGAAATACGGTTCTCGAAGTCCACTTTACTCGTCTCCTGGCTTCCAGAAACACTAATAAATTCCTTTACTTTTTTTCTCCAACAAATATGAATCTTTATTAAGTTGAGCACGTGCACAAGGTAGAAGATACAGTATGTCTTTTACATCACGGTAAATAACAAGTAATTATAAGAAAGTAATTATAAAAATAGTACGGGACCCGAGCCTCTGTTGCAAGTGGGGAAATAAGCTGGCTGTGCAGGCGACAAATAACATTCACCTTTACTTAGATTGCTTAATACAGTGTGGTCATAAAGACTCGATCTAAGAAATAATGACTGCATTTAGATAATACGTAATTATAACTCATTTCTGTGATAACGAGGGCCTATTGCTTTTATCCAGGATAATCAAGACGGATGCTTCCGATAGAGGAACGTGTCACTGTTGTTAACGCGTGGTTTATCTTATCTGGATGGCCAACAGGAGTTCTCTTGGAGATTTCAAAAGCCAGCTGCAATAAAAGCAAACATATGGTTGTTTGTCAGAAAGTTCGAAAGAACTGGAAAATCCGACGATAAATCACGCTCATGGAGATCTTCTGTACCACAAGGAAATGTTCGACGGATCAGAGAAGCAGTCGATTCAAGACCGAATGAGTCAACTCGTCGTTTAAGCAACGAAGCAGACGCGCCACAATCAATAATTTAGAAAGTTTGACACTGTATGTTAAAGAGAAGACCGATCTGATTATGGCACTTCACAAATTGGGTCACGGACAGCTCGTGGAGCTCCTCCTTACGATCTGACAGACAAGCAGCAACCTTATGCATTACATTTTATTTCCTGGTGAGACGGCTTTCCACAACTGCCGCACTGGGTAACTGGTTACCTCAGACTACGACGGAATGGCAGAGACACATAAAGAAAGTATGTGCGACTCGGATTCACAGACAGTTTATGGATCCTTCGTGTTTCCAGAAGAGACGATTAGAGAAACTTTTAACTTGATATGCTGCGGCGTGTAAAGACATTGCTTTCCTCGAAGGTCGATAATATTTTTTATTTTTCTTTTGTGCATTACCTTGTGATAGTACGTATGTATCATTTATTTCAACTATTCTTTATTTGTTAATACGTCACATTCTTTCTTCATTCATTTTGCTACTGTTTTATATTTTATATTGTACTAATATGAATTTTCTGGTTTTATATGGTTTGTAAATCTTTGGTTAGCCTAGGAGAAGTACTGTGTCAGAGAGAGAGAGCGAACGACTATCGATAGAGAGCGTGCGAGTTTTGTGGTATCGTGGCCGGTTCGCGGGTGGAGAAACATTGCAAAGCTCGGCTTAAAAGTCGGTGATACGCGGAGAAAATATTAATTACAGCGCGTCCGCTGTGTTAATAGGAGATCGTGCATTGTTAAGTGAACAGTAAAACCTGAAAAGTATATTGTGTGTTTGCGGTGACGATTTTACATACTGTGTGAACTTGTGACAATTAGCCGTCAACCAGACACCATTGTCGTGTGGAGACACTAACTGTTAGAATTGCGTGAAGGTGGAACAAACCAAAATGTTAAGTAAAAGAACAGTGCTGTGATTTGATCAAGAAACATTTATTATATCATCAAAACTGTCTTAAAGACGACGACGTAAATTGAACTGACGTTTAACTGACTGTTATAGTGATAAAACACATGTGACTTTTCCTGTGGCAACACGGACAAACGAACTGTGCGAAGTATTGGCATTAACCGGCTATATATCGTAAAATACTAAAGGCATTGCATAATTCCGAACTACCCGCACAGCGTGATTGATAAAGTTTTATTAATAAAACGTCGCGCGCGTAACGACAACGCACACACTGGAACTATTATTATCGCGCCAGTGCTGCCAGCTGATTCGACTACAACGAAGACGTGGACCACCGCCGTAACTGGAATATTAATGAAACAGGAGGACTGGAATATTAACGAAACAGGAGGATCCGTCATTATCTTCACGCCACGAACCAGGATTCACTTCACACATCGTCCGCGCGGACCACCGCTGACGTCACCGCACTGCCTGCAGTAACAGTTAAGACATTAAAAGAAAATTATTACGCTCTCTCTCATTTCAAAATTAAAGACAATTGCAGTTATCTATTTTAAAAGTACTGTCACGATATCAAGGTTCAATTTTGTTTAGTTCCAATAAATATTCTTTCCATTATTTCGTGTTGTTGACAGTACTGAAAACCCGCCAAATTAAAGTTCAATTAATAATTTTCTTTCAAAATTCTTCTAAGACATTTTGCTGCTCATCATAATTTTATTTTAATGTTTATGTGTAACATCTTTTGGAGGCAGTACATATTTTATTTTTTTGTGAAGTAAAATTAGCTACCATAAAATTACGTATATTACTAGCTGATGCTGTCCGCCATTACTGCTTGAAAACTAACCAATAGTATTTTTGCACCTATTTTCTCGTTTGCTGTCAGCTTAAAAACAAAATTACGTATTTCCTGGGCATCTAGCAGATCCGCGATCTCTATGTAGGCCCCTACAATATTTTTTTTTTTTTTTTACTTTTGCAGGTTTACTGGAATTATATTGACTTTAATTGTTCATTTGGCCCCCGTTAAAGTGATTTATCGCATCTATATAATAATTGTACTGAATTACCTAATTTATTTTTTTATTACGTAAACATTGACATACCATATTTAGATTAAAATTGACGTCTTATTGGCCCTACATAAGATTCTGCACGTTCTGACAAAGACTATGCCAATTTTTTTTTTTCCGTCCATGACTAACAGGGGTAGTCAGATTCCTTGTATGGGTCATGCTTTATTATTTAAAAGGTTTTTTTTTCAGAAGTAGAGAACCAGTTTCTTTACAAGCGGTTCCTGCAACCACAGTTTCAGTAGTCGGTATTGCGGCAATGCCGACGCTGTAGTGTTCCGTTGTATTCCAACAGGGTGGAGCACCCCTTCATTTTGCTCTCACAGTGCGGAGTACGTAAATCGAAGATTCGCCAGCAGATAGATAAGCGGAGGTTCAGCTGGACTGTGGCCTTCGATTTCTTCGTCTTCGGGGTACATAAAGTCAAAGGTGGACATAACGAAATCTCCAGGAACAAAGATGTTAAATCTGGTTCACAGCGTCGGCTATTTCACCACGTATGCTTCAGAGTGTATTCAGGTTTCCCTTCAACGTTCGGGCAATGCTTTTAAATGGATGGAGGCAATGATGTACTGGGATGAAACTGAATACGTAAACTAGCAGTAAATATACATACGCTTTATATAAATTTATCTATTATTTCTTAATAACGGATTATTACCACCTTCCATATTTCTTTACTTATGTCTTGATCACATCAAAACTTAGAATTTGTGAAGCAACATTCAGTGTGAACACCAGTAAGCCTTATGCCTCAGTAGGGCGATAAGTTGACACCCCGCTAAGGCATAGGTTTTGTTGCTACTCATACCGAATTTTGTTTCATAAAATCTAAGTTTTGTCGCGATGATGCCAGTAGCCGAAACGACTTTCTGAGTAAATAAATATACCAAGTGATCTAGACGGCTTTATTCATAATAAAAAAAAATGGCTCTGAGCACTATGGCACTCAACATCTGAGGTCATCAGTTCCCTAGAACTTAGAACTACTTAAACCTAACTAACCTAGGGACATCACACACATCCATGCCCGAGGCAGGATTCGAACCTGCGACCGTAGCAGTCACGCGATTCCGGACTGAAGCGCTTAGAACCGCATGGCCACCGCGACCGGCTATTCATAATCATAGCCAACTCATATAGGACATTTATTTCCCTCATTAATACGTTCATTCTCATTACTTATGAATTAATTTCGCCAGCACAGCTTCTTCTAGAAACTTATTAGTTCAAAAGCATTACCATGGCCTGTGTAAACAGATAACAGTGACAGTATGATTCTGATTTGGCGTTGGTCAGAAGGTGGGGTTATTTGAAAAGCTACGACTCTTCATTCATTATTGTGCTTTTGATCTAATGGCACTGTATTTAATGAAGCCAAAAAGCACTTGGGAAAGCCCTATTATGAAAGTAACTTCAATACCATGTATTTCGTGTTTAGTCCACTAATAAGTTACATACAGTATTGAATTAAGACGCTGGAATGTAAATTATCCGTGGGAAAATATGTCCCATGCGAGGTGCTGTGCACAGCGATGAATAAGTTTGAAGTCGAGTGATAGACGCATAGAATTAGGCCTCCTTCTGAAAAACACCTCCCTGTTGCTATGCGCGTCTCTGCAAAAAGTGCAGACGGACAATGTTTGTGTAAATGTTAAATCTGTTGTGAATCGGTTGCTGCTTTTCCATACGTAACAAAGCTGCTGATGATTTTTGGTTTTAAACGGCCTGAATGATTCGCATTACTTGAACAGGACCCTGTGTACCGTGATTAATGACTTAACAGTGGTCCACACATTTCAAGAAGAGCTCAGTAATAACTCTAGTGGCGTTCTCACTGTTTAATCTCATTCCAGAATTATCAGTGCCAATAAGACAGATCGTAGAAACTGTGACGCTGAATAATTCTGTGCGTCTGAGGCTGTACAGCAATATCCCCCGCACCCACAAGAAACAAAAATCTTGACAATATAACATCTCTAGAATACGGTATTGATTCCAGTTCCACCATAGCACACCTATAATACGTACAAAAAATATGAAAGGAACGGCTTTGTCATTATTTTTCGAAACAAGACATCTTGTTACTAATTCTGCAAACTTGATGAAATATGCCGTGCAGCGTTGTTCACAATCACACTTCACTGAACAGGAACTAAATAATTGTCAGTATCGAAGTTCTTCTCACATAGCACGTCTGTGAGATGGATTACTATTGATAGAGTGACGTCATCTGTGGTACGAATTTCGTGTACAATTGCAAGAGACGGACTGCCAAGTGAGTTAAGCAGCGATTCCTGCACCACCCCCTCCCCCCCCCCCCCCCCACTTTTATCCATAGAGAAAATATTATGAGGTAGATGGAGACCGGGGACTACCCCAAACATCATCACTTTTCTCTGAAATAAAGTTTATATTCTCTGTTGTTTACCAGCACCCCCAGAACCGAATAACATTTTTAATATTTCCTAAATTAAATTTAGTAGTTTTCAATAGAATTTCTGTCGTTTAGTTCATTACAGAATTGCATGGGATAGCATTTTTTTAAATCTTTAAACTTCCTGGCAGATTAAAACTGTGTTACGGACCGAGACTCGAAATCGGGACCTTTGCCTCCGCAGGCAAGTGTTCTACTATCTTTTTTTTTCCTTTTAATCTCATTTTGTTCGATATTGTTCGTTGCATTTTTTCGTGGCCGTCGTCAAGTTCATCGATGATTTACTCACTCAGTTTTTTATTGCAGAGAGCTGTCTAATCCTGTACCGAACACACTGAGGTATCTTTGTCTCTACCTCGTCTCCTACCTTCCAGAATTCACAGAAACTTTCCTGCGGACCTTGCAGAACTAGCACTCCTCAAAGAAAGGATATTACGGAGATATAGCTTAGCCACAGCTTTTCGCTCTGGAGCGGAGTGAAAATTTCATTCATATTCGTATCTTCAAAATATATTCAGTGCAGTCTTCGAAAACGGTGCTAATTATCAACAAATGGACAATGTTCTGAAAAACTACTGCAGATACACGCGTGAGACATGTTTTATTAGAATCACCAGACCAATAAAAAATTCGATATCGTGTTTTACTTTAACTTCGCACAGTTTTGCGATGGTTTGATATTAGCGAAATTGCTAAATTTCAGGCAAAATCTTTTATTAGCCATAACTCCGTAAGTAAACATTTCAACAAACTTATTTCTTTAGGATTACTTGTAGAATAGCATATTAAAATATTTTGATATCTTCGTGAACCATCCTGTATATGTCATTGTAAGCCGGCCGAAGTGGCCGTGCGGTTAAAGGCACTGCAGTCTGGAACCGCAAGACCGCTACGGTCGCAGGTTCGAATCCTGCCTCGGGCATGGATGTTTGTGATGTCCTTAGGTTAGTTAGGTTTAACTAGTTCTAAGTTCTAGGGGACTAATGACCTCAGCAGTCGAGTCCCATAGTGCTCAGAGCCATTTGAACCAATTTTGTCATTGTAATAGGCGACCCTTACGTTAAGCTTCCACCAGTAATACCTACGTACGTTCCACTGTTCATTGCAATCCTTACATCGTGTTTGTTGCAGTCACTTTTACCTGTGTGTCTGCTTATATGTTTATACGTAGTTCAGCTGCCATTCAGATGTTGGCTTTAAGTTTTCTGCCAACATGGACATCATGTCACATCGGTTCTCATCGTCATTACGCTACGTTTCCTGCAGTCAAATGCCTGTGGGTCAGTGCTCATGAAATCCGTCTATTTATTATCCTTCTTTCACATATACGTCGTTCTTGCTTCAGATTTCCCGCAGTGAAACATATGCAGCGTGAACTTCAAATTCTCTAATAAAATGTTCAGGGATATTGTCTGAGCACTAGATGTAAGTATCCTGAGGTCTCCGATGGATCGTTACAGCCTTATAATGTAATTATGATTATTCGGCAAGTTACTGTAATTAGTTTTATTTCTGTGACAAATTTACAACATTAAAAATGTCTGTAACAAGTAATCAACAAAACGTGCAATACAAAAATCACAGAGTATTGCAATAGCACTCAGACAGATAAAACCAAATGGTTATGTCGTCGCCGTCGCCGTGGGAACAGTGACTTGATTTCGGTGAGCCCACACACACAACGAGTATCGGTCAAGTACACCCACTCATACTGCTGTAACTCATGCTAACGTACAAGTAACACGGCCGGGAAAACGAAACGGAGAAAATACTGAGCGGTATTGAGAGCAAGATAGAGGATGAAGGGTAAAGTGGTCATAAATGTTGTCAACTGTATGTATAGTAAGTGAATGGAATATTCGGTTTCCAAATAAGGCGCACAGCGCATACCGTCGACATTTCAACTGTTGTGCAGATAGTTTCAGAGCAATACGATGCAATCTTAAAATGGTGCATGATATCAAATGCCGTTACGAAGGCGAGTCAAATGCAAACCTTAAATTTGTAATAACAAATCGAAATTTCGCCTCGTTATCCTGTAAGTTGGTAAGCGTGCTACAAACAGAGTGAAGAATGGCCTGTAGGTGGCACCATAGTGCAGATGCACTCACACCGTCGCAGTATCACTGTAAAGATGGCCGCCCCACTTGCGACTTGCACCAGGGAAGAAAAGCGTCCTGTCATTCGGTTTTTGCGTAGTGAAGGTGTGAAACCTATTGAAATTCATCTACGAATGAAGGTTCAGTACGGTGATGCATGTTTGTCACCGCAGCAAGTCTACGAATGGAGTGGGAAGTTCGCAAATGGCGTGACTTCAGTGGAAGATGCTGGTCGTCAAGGTCAGGCACAACGAGTTGTGACTCCACAGAACATTGCATCAGTTGAAGCCATAGTGAAGGAAAACCGCCGAGTGACACTGAATTACATTGCAGCATGTTTACAGATTAGTCATGGGTCAGCACACCACATTGTGCATGATGTGCTCCAGTTTCACAAAGTGTCTGCAAGATGGGTGCCACGGCAGCTGACTACAGAAATGAGAGAACGACGTGTCGATGCTTGTGAAGAACTTCTTCGGCGCTTTGAACGAGAAAGTAATGGCTTCCATGCAAGAATCGTTACTGGGGACGAAACCTGGGTTCACTTCTACCTCCCGGAAACGAAGAGAGCGAGCAAGGAATGGCGCCATTCCTCATCACCAAAAGCAAAGAAGTTTCGAACAGAACCATCAGCAGGTAAGGTCATGCTGACTTTTGGGGCGAAAAAGGCGTCATTTTGGAGCATTACATGTCTAGAGGTACTACTGTCACCAGTACAGCATACACAGATCTCCTAAAAAATCATCTGCGGCCTGCAATCAAATCAAAGCGACGTGGATTGCTGTCAGCAGGTATCTTATTGCAACATGACAATACAAGGCCCCACACTGCCCGTACAACAGTTGCAAGAATCGCAGACCTGCATTTTGAGTGTCTTCCTCATCCACAATACTCACCAGACATTGCCCCAAGTGATTTTCATATGTTTGGACCACTCAAATACGCAATAGGAGGAAAGAAGTTCCGTTCTGATGAAGACGTACGCCTCGCGGTGCATGAATGGTTGCGCGGACTACCAAAAGAATTTTTTTCTAAAGGAATTTATGCAGTTTGTAAGTGCTGGAGAACTTGCATTGAGCGTGGGGGAGATTATGTCGAAAAGTGATACAGCTTTGTACCACTTCTGCACAATAAATAATATTTTTAAAAAATATTTCAAGTTTTCATTTGACTCACCCTCGTACTTTGGAATGAGGCACCGGAAACCACGAACCCCTGTACCAAAACAGGAAATATGGCTGAGCATACTCCGGATCTTTGATAGTTGAGTTTTGTTATCACTGTGATTATGTGTCGGTGCACCTTACGATGGTTCCTTCAGGTTTCCAGCAGTCACACATAAGGAGGTATCAGTGTTCTAGACGATGCTTATTTCCTGTTTTTTTTGTTTTTTTTTGTTTTGCACTCATACAAGTATGTGAGCGACAATCGCAGTGCTTCTGACACATCTGTTTATCTACGTGTCTTTATGGTAATGATGATATGCTGTGTTTCGCAAGGCACTCTTAATCATGTGACTGTGTTAGTGACGATGCGCACGCAAGAAACAGGACAATGAAATGTCGTGTGGATAGACCCGTCGCCTGGTGCAAGTCTTTTAAGGTGACGCCAGTTTGGCGACTTGCGTATCGATGGGGATGATATGATGAAGACAATACCCAGTTCCTGAATGGAGAAACCCTCCAACCTAGGCAGGAATCGAACCCTAGCGCCTTTGCGTGGCATTCTGCGGCGCTGACAACTCAGCTACCGAGGCGAACAATCGGACAACCATGCATGCGTAGTTGGTTTCCTAAATGTGGTAAATTTCCATGGAAAAATGGGAAATCTGTGTTGCGCTTTCATAGTTGGTAGGCTTTATTATTCCAAGAATCGTATATTGAATTTCAACAATGTACAGCATAACGTTTACTGATGAGATCCGTCTGAATCGGTTAGTGTGTCGACTGCGATTCAAAACGGAGAAAACCGAGCTTCGTGCTGCCATTTAACATAATTCGATGAAGTTCACACGGACTCCGCACCATCATTGGAGCCCATTTGCTTTTCAATTAACGAGTTTAAACGTGGTCAGGTAAGCACCGCAGAAGAAGCGCGCTCCTGCCGTCCAATGTGGTTTTTTTCGGAGACAATCAGCCTCAGGCACGGTGGAAAAAAGGTAGGCAGGGGTCGAATCCCGAGGCCTCGCCAAGGTGCCTGTCATTTTGCTGGTCGCCTACATGTACTGATGGGCTTTTTTAAAATTTTTTTTTTAAACCTTAGAACTTGCTTTTCCAAAAAGAATGAAACACAGTCCGAGTGAAACCAATATGGCTACCACCACTGTAAAAAGAAGAAGGAAGTTTCATTTCCAGTCGTAGCCTGCAACAACCGTTCGTTAACTTTTTTTTATTAATGAGAAGGAAAGACAAAAAAACAGGCCACAACAGTGAAATGAACTGCGTATCAATACGCCTGAAAAGGGGCTACGACAAGGATACAGACGAGGACCTGTTTAATTCATCCGATATCTCAACGTCGAAATACAAGGTTCAACATGTTGGCAAATAATTCGCGATACTGTGGCGGGTGCGAACAGTTCCATGTGCAATGCCCATACATTTGTAGAAGGTGAGTGGGTCCATGCCGCCTCTTTTTTAAAATGTAGTGAAGATAGTGGCCTAAAAAGACTAAAAACCATGCAGTGGTATTTCACTTTGTCCTGCGAAAGTACGAGGAGGCTGGACACTACTATATCAGCCGGAAAGGCAGTTAGAAACGCTAGTTAATTCGTTTCCATAGTTGGTAAGCTGGATTATTAGAAGGATCACACAAAGAATATCAACAATGTACAGCGGAAAGTTCATTCATGACAGCCGTCTGAATTGGTAGGTGTGTCAACAGCGATTGAAAATGGAAAATACAGGGTTTCATGCTGTAACTACACATTTTAAAGTGAGGGGGTGGACTGCCGCTCAAATCAAAACAGAATTAGATGAAATTCATGCTGACTCTGTACCATAATTTGAGCCCATTTGCTTTTTGATTAATGAATTTAAACTTGTTCGGACAAGCACAGAAGACGAAGCGTGCTCCGGCCATGTGATTGGCGTTGCTGCAGAGGAAACCCTTGACAAAGCACATGATATGGTAGTGCCAGACCGCCGAATAAAAATTGGTGAGCTCTCTGAGACCTTAGAAACTTCAGCTGAGCGAGTGCATGGTATCCTGCAGGGAGAACTGTCTACGAAGAAGCTGTGTACGATGTAGGTGCCGCCATTGCTCACAGTCGACGAAAACCGCACCCGACACAACATTTCGACACACTATCTGGCCATGATTAGTCGCAATCCGCAAGACTTTTGGCGCCGCTTTGCGAATGTTGGTGAAACCTGGATCCATCATTACACACCAGGATTAAAACAGCAGACAAAACAATGTGCACCAAAGAAGGTAAAGGCCATTTTGACAGCTGGTAAGGTGATAGCCACTGTTTTTTTTGGGATTTTCAAGGAATGATGCTGATAGATTACTTGGAAAAAGACAGAACCATAACTCGACCCTATTATCCTTAATTTTTGGACTGTTTGAAACTTGCGTTGCATGAAAAAGAAAACGCAAAAACAAGCTTTTTCACCAGCACCATCCCACATATCAGCGATAACAATGGTGAAAGTGCATGAATTGGGCTTCAATTGGTTCGTCATCCATTTTATTCAACAGACGTAGTCCCAAGTGAGTTTTTCTTGTTTCCTACTTTAAAACTTCGGCTTATTTGGAAGAAAGTTTCGTTCAAAATGGCTCTGAGTACTATGGGACAACGTCTATGGTCATCAGTCCCCTAGAACTTAGAACTACTTAAACCTAACTAACCTAAGGACAGCACACAACACCCAGTCATCACGAGGGAGAGAAAATCCCCGACCCCGCCGGGAATCGAACCCGTGAACCGGGGCGTGGGAAGCGAGAACGCTACCCCACGACCACGAGCTGCGCACGAAAGTTTCCTCAAAAGACGAAGTGATAGTTGCAGTCAACGAGTATTTTACAGACTCTGGCAGAACCTATATTTCAGATGGGACGAAAAAGCAGGCGGACCAGAGGATCACGTGCATACCCCTTAAATAAAACTAAATCTAGAAGTAAGATGAACTACTTAAAAAGTAAACATTTTTCTTGGTGTTTAACCAGGCTTATCAATTCACCATATGTGAATTAGAATACGTGAAAATGCTTACGTTAGGGTTCCTACAATAACGGGTATATACACTACGTGATCAAATTATTCGGACGTCCCCATGTAACACGCAATCGACCAATAGATGCCACGAGATGAGGGAACGTTTTGTTGTCAGTGTGAAGTAGTAACAATGGAATGTGTCCGTCAGGAGAGCTGAGTAACTCAGAATGTGAACTAGTCTTTCGATGTCATCTGAGAATCATATCCACCACGAACATTTCAACCCTTCGGAAGCTGTCCATGTCACTTGATTGTGAAGTGTAAACGCGAATATACACTACTGGCCATTAAAATTGCTACACAACGAAGATGACGTGCTACAGATGCGAAATTTAACCTCCAGGAAGACGATGCGGTGATATGCAAATGATTAGCTTTTCAGAGCATTCACACAAGGTTGGCGCCGGTGACGACACCTACAACGTGTTGACATGAGGAAAGTTTCCAACCGATTTCGCATACAAAAACAGCAGTTGACGGACGTTGCCTGGTGAAACGTTGTTGTGATGCCTCGTGTAAGGAGGAGAAATGCTTACCATCACGTTTCCGACTTTGATAAAGGTCGGATTGTAGCCTATCGCCATTGCGGTTTGTCGTATCGCGACATTGCTACTCGCGTTGGTCGAGATCCAATGACTGTTAAAAGAATATGGAAGACAACAACCATCTGCACGAGCAGTCCGACGACGTTTGCAGCAGTATGGACTAGGAGCTCGGAGACCATGGCTGCGGTTACCATTGACGCTGCATCACAGACAGGAGCGCCTGCGATGGTGTACTCAATGACGAACCTGGGTGCACGAATGGCAAAACGTCATTTTTTCGGATGAATCCAGGTTCTGTTTACAGCATCATGATGGTCGCATCCGTGTTTGGCGAAATTGCGGTGAACACATTTTGGAAGCGTGTATTCGTCATCGTCATACTGGCGTATCACCCGGCGTGATGGTATGCGGTCCCATTGGTTACACGTCTCGGTCACCTCTTGCCCGCATTGACGGCACTTTGGACATTGGACGTTACATTTCGGATGTGTTACGACCCGTGTCTCTACGCTTCATTTGATCTCTGCGAAACCCTACATTTCAGCAGGATAATGCACGACTGCATGTTGGAGGTCCTGTACGGGCCTTTCTGGATACAGAAAATGTTCGACTGCTGCCCCGGCCAGCACGTTCTCCAGATCTCTCAGCAATTGAAAACGTCTGGTCAATGGTGGCCGAACAACTGGCTCGTCACAGTACGCCAGTCACTACTCTTGATGAACTGTGGTATCGTGTTGAAACTGCATGGGCAGCTGTACCTGTAGATGCCATCCAAGCTCTGTTTGACTCAATGCCCAGGCGTATCAAGGCCGTTATTACGGCCAGAGGTGGTTGTTCTGGGTACTGATTTCTCAGGATCTATGCACCCAAATTGCGTGAAAATGTAATCACATTTCAGTTCTAGTATAATATATTTGTCCAATGAATACCCGTTTCTTGTCTGCATTTCTTCTTGGTGTAGCAATTTTAATGGCCAGTAGTGTATATGTTTATTCTAAATGATAGTCCCATTTTCAAAGCCTTGTATTTATTCAAATGCAAATGCTAAATGAACAAGTTTTATACCAATGAAAAGAGGAAGTTTCGAAGTTTTTGTTCATAATGTTTGATATCAGTGTAATAAATTAATTACTTTGTAATAATTTGTAATTAATTATTTTTAATAATTATTTAGTAATTAGAAATGTGATAAATGCTATAAATGTTCAATGTGGTCACCGTTGGCTGCACGGCAAACATCGACGCAGTAACCAAAATCGTACCACACCCGCGAAAGCGTATCTGCTGTTACTGAGTGCATCGCAACAGTGATCCATTTCCGCAGATCGTTCAGAGTGGTTGGTAGTGGCGGGACGAAATCGGCTTCCTTCACGTAACCCCATAAGAGAGAGTCGCAGGGTGTGAGATCAGGCTGGTCAGAAGCGCAGAGCCAGGTCCTCAGGTCCCCCGAGACCGATGCACTGCTGGGGAACCGAGTCATTTAATAGCCTCGTACATAATGGTGCCAATGGGACGGAGCCCCATTCTGCTGGAAAATGAATACCTGGGAATCTTCCATAACGTGAGGGAGCAGCTATTGTTCCGACATATCCAGGTACGTGACTCGCGTTACAGTTCTTTCCGCAATTAAAAATGGTCCACAAAAACCTTTGTACGGGATACGGCGCAGAACACGTTGTTCTTCGGTGAGTCTCTTTCTTGTTGCAATGGTGAATGTGGATTTTCCGAGCCCCATACTCGAACATTCTGTCTGTTGAGTTTTCGACCAGGGTGGAACGTCGCTTCATGGTTGAAAATTACACGCTGCAGAAATGTGTCATCCTCCATCTTTGCTAGCATAAAACTACAAAATGTGTTATTGGGGTTGAGAGCCTGCAAAAGTTGTAATCGGTAGAGTTTGTACAATAAACGCCGACTCAGAACTTTCCATACAGTTGGTTGTGGTATTCCAAGTTCCCGACTGGCTCTATCGGTAGACTTACCGGGACTGCACAAAAAACTTTCTTGAAACCGTCAGACACCATCCTCTGACACGCGCGGTCGACCTGTGCTTTTTCCTATGCGCAGTCTCCCAGTCTGTTTAAATTGCTTAAACCAACGGCTAATGCTTTTGAGAGTTGGTGATTGATTGAATACCGAATTTGGTACGAAATGCCCGCTGAATGACAATTTGCCACAAACTTTTCGCGAACTCAAGAACGCGGAAAACCTTGTGCTCCACAGTCTCCATCTCAGTCACAACAGACAGTGAAACGGAATGACGCCCCTATCGCCGTGCAAACTCTACCGGCCGCTTCTACAACCATCACCGCCCCTCCCGCCGCCGGTATAAAGCTCGTTCCTTTTGGATTTGTACTTGGATACATACGAATTTTTGAAAATGGGTCCATCGTTTAGAATAACCCGGTACAGCAATCACGACCAGGCCGACTTCATGTAATGATGGACAGGGACCATCGAGCTTAAAAATGTTCAGATGAGTGTGAAACCTTATGGGACTTAACTGCTAAGGTCATCAGTCCCTAAGCTTACACATTACCTAACCCAAACTATCCTAAGGACAAACAAACACACCCATGCCCGAGGGAGGACTCGAACCTCCGCCGGGACCAGCCGCACAGTCCATGATTGCGGCGCCTTAGACGACCATCGAGCGTTGCAGAGGACGATTGAATGGTTCAAATGGCCCTGAGGACTATGCCACTTAACATCTGAGGTCATCAGTCCCTAGAACTTAGAACTACTTAAACCTAACTAACCTAAGGACATCACACACATACATGGTGTAACCTCCCCACCGCAATTTTTTTAAAAGAAAGAAAATAAAGCAATACTTAATAGAAATGGGAGCCAAGTGTAAGCTCGCCCACAAAAAATTTTAAAAGAAAGGACGATACTAATTAGAAATGCTGATGGACATTGCTCTATGCGTAACCTGCCCACAAAAAATGTGCTGACAATGGCAACCAAAAACGTGAAATTCGCAATCTGACTCAATTATAAATCCTTCAAAAAATTAAAGTCCATTCAGTGACAAGAAAATTCAATTAAACCGAAATATCGGTTTTTGGCCCTGTGAAAAACAATCAGAATTAAAGTCTTACCTCAGAATAAATGGATGTCACATATCTGCTCTTGTTGTTGCGCACCGCTTGGAGGAACTGCATTGCAAATAATAGTATTCTCTTTTTTTGTGATTTTAGTGGAATTTTTCTTCAAAAGAAGTGGAATGAAATGGGAAGTGCAACGAAATCTTGAGTTCAATAAAAAATTAAATTTTTGAGAAAATACTTTTGAAATAAAAAATTATTATTGGGAGACTTGTTGGAGAATAATTACAATAAATAAAATTTTTCATTATCTAATGATTATATTAATTAACAGTATACCTTATTCCTCATCTTGACCATTGTTGCCGACCGCCTACATCACACAACCGCACTGGGCTGCTACTACTGACCGACCGCTCTGCATGACGACTACAGACTGAGTACTGCTCTCAACTAGACAGAGCTACAGACTCGCAACGACTGAACTGACAGACTCGCAACGACAGACTGACTGCCACTCTGCATAGCGACAACTAACTCGCAAAGACTACTACTGACTGAGAACCGCTCGCAACACTCGCGCGGTCAAGCGCATACTCTCTGGTCACAGATGCTACAATGCCTCGCCATCGCTGCTGCGTTACATACGTGTTTCATAACCCTCCACTCGGGGGGCAAAAATTTGGCAGCGATGGTGAGTCATTTGGACTTGCCAAGCGCGGCAAAATTTTTCTTTAATTAACAAAATCCTACAACTTACAGAATATTTAAATGTTGTGCACACGCACTAAGTACAAAATATATCAGACAAGGACAAAATGTGAATACTAAACATAGTAGCAAATCAGAAAAAAGTATATACAAACTTTTTGACAGATAAAGTGCACAGGCACTGAAAAAATTCTTTAGCATATGCAGAACAAATAAACAGACTGGCAAGAATAATTAGATGTAGTACATAAAGTAAATGTTGTGCACACGCACTAAGTACAAAATATATCAGACAAAGACAAAATGTGAGTACAAAACATAGTAGCAAATCAGAAAAGTATATACAAACTTTTTGACAGATAAAGTGCACAGGCACTGAAAAAATTCTTTTTAGCATATTCAGAACAAATAAACAGACTGGCAAAAAATATTATGTTGACAAGTGTACATGCACTGAAAAATGTCTTTAGCATTGTCACAACAAATAAACATAATGGCAAAAAAAATTCATGTCCAAAGTGCACATGCACTGAAAAATGTCTTTAGTATTTTCACAACAAATAAACATAATGGCAAACATCATGTCGACCAGTGACATAAGTGTACTCACACTGGAGTTTAGCGAATCGAAAAATGTATAACCTATGAACATAAATGATGTTACCAAAAAAAAATTTTTTCTTTATGTGACAAGAATCAGGATAGGAAAGGGAAGGATTGCATCATGGTTGTAGCACTTTAGATTGCACACAGCTGCTCTGAAAGTCCATATCTTTCCACAGTAGTACAACACCAAGTGACACAACTTGAAGTTCTTTTCCCATCAGAATTTATCAGTGTAGCCAAGACACTGAACTGTCGTAGTAATGTTCCATGTTTTCATTTTGGCAGTACATTAGGTACACCAAACAGTGGGACCATAATAATGTCTTCATCGCTCATGGTGGTGGACAGCATGTCGTGTCAACACCACACTCTTACAAGGCACACCAACGTAGAATTAGTGCAAAACCAAATATAGTGCTCCATGATCACTGGGATAAACAGGACAAATGGACATTGCAGTAATTCAGGGTAGTCAGCATATGAGGTGAAGGACATCAAGTCACATAATATTGACAATTACAGTCTTCATTGATAGTTCGTGGCATTCATAGCCCAGTTATTGAACATTTCTGTACCAAGTATGTAGTATTACAGAAAAATGTTCATTAATTGTTTTACATAGAATCAGTAGCCTTCTTTTCCTGGTGACAAAGCATTATGAAATAATCGCATTCTTTTCAGTTACAGAGTATAATTAAGAATCATTAACCTTCTCCTAATTACAGTTAATTAATCATTTGTCATTAATTAATCATTTGTCTAATTACAGTTAATTAATCATTTGTATAATTACAGTTAATTAATCATTTGTATAATTACAGTTAATTAATCATTTGTCGTTAATTAATCATTTGTCTAATTACAGTTAATTAATCATTTGTCATTCCAATCTATTGAGAATCATTAGCCTTCTTCTAATTACAAAGCATTATTAAACAATCACATTTATTTCCAATTACAAAGTATGAACATTGAAAACAAGAGTTAATTAATGGCATAATTAATAACAATTTCGTTGATTGACATTAATTATTGGCACTCAGTGGCCATCAAGTATTGAATAGAATAAAACATAGTTCATCATTCAGTATTATTCAGATCATTACAAAGTCATTATTAAAAATCAGTTAATTACAGTCAAATCATTAGTAATCACAGGCATTACAATAAACAGTGGCAGTTATTAGCTAGTGACAAAGCATTATTTTGAATATAGTCTCATTAAGAGGTCATTACTCGAGTGACATGCTATTCAGAGTTGATCAGTATTATTCAGAATTATCATAAACTAGTGACATTATGTGGGACTGGTAATACATTTTTTTGGTAGCAATGCATTGCGTTGGGATCGATAATTAATTGCTGAGGCATAATACTTTTTGCTTTTGACCTATTGCTGCAAATGAGGATAGGTAACGTCATTCGTCATGAGTCAGCTGTAGCAAGATTATGTAACAAGGCAGTACATGTGATCACATTTATAAATGATAAACACAAATGGGTAAAAAATATAAAAATGCAAGTACTAGAACAGGTACAATAAGTAACAGGTTTAGTAAGTGTCATGAAAAACTTCTCCTGGAAAAAAATACAAAACGGATTATTGACCTGAAAGAAGAAACGCATACTATGCTGAAAAGTAGTGAACTTCGAATTAACAAGTAGTGAAATGTGTATAAAATGTGTTCCATAGCTGTCCTTTCCAAAACTTTCCGTCATCCTACTATGCAATGTAACACCTGCTGTCAAAGCAAACTGCAACAAATACTTAAATAACTACGTAGCATAAATACATTACTTCAACATTATCCTCATCTGTAAAAAAAAAAAACTTCATTATCCATATCATCATAACTTCACCATTATCATCACCTGTAGAGAAAAACTTCATTATTCATAATACCATTTCCTTCATCATTATTCATCAGTATTCACTATCATCTGCAAAAAATCACTTCATTACTCATTACATAACTATTCCTTATCTCTAGCATATTTCATCACTAAAACTAAGATGTGTAGTTCTCTCTGACAGCCTGCATCAATCACCTTGTATTCTGAAAGAAAAAATTAGTTAAAACTGCTATTCTGTGATGAGTATAGTATATTCTTGTTAATGTTTGTTAATCCTGATCCATTTACTCTTCCTCATAAAGTTATTGCATCTCCTTTCGTTTATTCCGTAGGTGAAATTCCCATTTATGTTAAATTTATTTCTTAGACGCATCATTTCTTTCTGAAATTGATGAACAAAGATTAATGTCTTGCATTTAAATCCTATACCCACTAAATGACTGGTTTATGGTGACACAATTAACCATACAGCATAACATGACAGAAAACGTAATATGTTAAAGACGTTGACAGTGTTCAGATGCAAAAATGTACACAGAATAATACAATGCAGCAGCAAAAAAAAATGTGAAACAGTCACGATGTTGAGATGTCATAAGGCAAAAAAAAAATGTCAAAGTCGACTGGTGTGTGTTATATCTTAACTATTTCATAGTGCATACAAACAAAACTGGAGTACAGTCATATACACAAAAAAATGGAAAATGTGCACGGTCTGATGTGTAACGACAAGAAAAGCGACCTGCTAACCTTACCTTGCCGGGCACTTGCCAAGAAAAAAAATACGATAATCATCAATAAGTAGTCACATAAATATAATTGCAGAAATAGTTGTAAATGTGTAAATTCATCTGGAAAAATATGCACGGTCTGATGTGTAACGACAAGAAAAGCGACCTGCTAACCTTACCTTGCCGGGCACTTGCCAAGAAAAAATACGATAATCATCAGTAATTAGTCAGGTGAATTAATTGCATTAGTAAATGGCATCATAGTGTGTTGAATCATACAGTGGTTTCACTCAATAAACGGTTTAATGTTTGAGATATGGTGATTGCCTTTCGATTTTCTGGTTCTCAAAGTTTCGACGTGTACAACATTGGGGTGAGGGATGCTGCGAATCCGATACGGACCTGCGTATAGAAGTTCAAATTTACTGCACTTACCTTTTAATTTGCTGGATAAATAGTGTGTACGTACTAATATCTTCTGTCCAACGTGAAAGTCGCGGCGTGTACAAACCTGTTTTTGCTGTCTTCTCCGGCGCTCTGCGGCACGTTTGATGTTGTTCAGCGCAATGTCAATTATTTCGTGGTGTCGTAGGCGACGATTTTTGGGGAATTCTATTAATTCTTTAATTTTGTTCGGTGGTTCAACGTTTTTCAGTATAACAGTCGGAGATAGCATAGTGGATTCATTTGGAATGGAATTAATTACATCTTGGAATGAGAGTATGTGTGTATCCCAATCAATATGTCTTTTGTGGCAGTATATTCTGCACAGCTTACCAATTTCCTTCATTAATCTTTCACAAGGGTTCGAAGAAGCGTGGTACTTGGATATATAAATCGGAGAAATGTTTCTAGCTCGTAACATGCGTGTCCATATACTACTACGAAATTGTGATCCATTATCAGAAATTACTTTCATTACATGCCCTACATGAAATAGAAAATGTTTTACAAATGCTTTGAAACAGTTTTAGCAGTAGCTTTGCGTAACGGAGTGAAAGTAACAAATTTTGAAGTGAGCTCAACAGCGACAAAAATGTAGCAAAAACCTCTGTTAGTTCTCGGAATCGGACCAAAAATATCTACTGCGGCCATGTGTCTTAATTTCACAGGTATAATGGGATATAAAGGAGGAATATGTGAAGTGGTGTCTGATTTAGCTTTCTGGCAAATTTTACAAGACGCTAAAACTCGTCGTATACGTTTTTCCATGTTGGTAAAATAACAGTTCTGTCTCAGTATAAGAAAACATTTTCGTGCTCCGTAATGTGCGTAACTTAAATGAGTGTACCAAATTAGTTTGTTAACCAGTTCGTCAGGAATGCATAATAACCAAATGTTGCTGTCAGGATGAGAGCGGCGAAACAGAATGTCATTGCGTACAGTGTAGTGGTTCCTAATCGTAACATTTTTCCTATCTTGCCAAAGGTGTTTAATTTCTTTCCACACATTGTCCTTATTTTGTTCTTGTGCTATGTCCTGTAATGACGATGAAATAAAATTTTCAAATGCAACCTGCTGAATGTACATGACACTGAAATTTGCTTTGCAGAAGTTGGTTGCTACGTCTTGCTGATTGTTACTGAGAGAACGCGATAGTGCGTCTGCTATAACATTTTGCGTACCGGGAATGTGAACTATTGTAAAATTAAATTCCTGTAAATATAGTTTCCATCTGCTTAACCTGTCGTGAGTGAATTTAGCTGAAAGTAAAAATTGTATCGCTCTATGGTCTGTGTAGACGGTGGTATGTCTGCCGTAAAGAAAGTGCCTAAATCTCGTGAAAGCCCATACAACACATAATGTTTCAAGTTCTGTGACGGAATAATTTCGTTCAGCAGGTGACAAAATGCGACTTGCAAATGCGATGTTTTTAATTACTGTAGAACCATCTTCTTCTATTTCCTGGAAAATGTGTACGCCTAAAGCGGTGTTGGAACTGTCGGTAGCAATGGAAAAATTACTAGTAAGATCTGGATGCGATAAAAGTGGTGCATTCAACAAAGCATTCTTCAAATAACATTCTCGTGAACAAAATTCTGCGTGTCAAAAGTAATGTTTGCGTTACTGTAGTATGCAATCTGTGCTGTATCTGGTTAAATTCTATCGTTCGTCCTGTTATTTACGGGAGGATGCTGTGGCATATCCACTATATGAACTGTTCTGTTATTTCTTACTGACGTGTTACGCTATGGATGACACCTATTGTCTGTTTCATTCATGATTATTTGTTGTTGCTGATGTTGCTGCTGCTGATAAGATCGACTGTTATTAAGTGTACGCTGAAAATTGTGCTCGTTATTTTTTTTTACGTGCGTCATGATAGTAATTTTTATACGGCGCATTGCGATACGAGTTGAAATAGTGTGTTGTCTGTACGTAGTTATTTCTTTACTGCCATGCGTTACTATTTGTTGGAGCTGGACTATACGTGCACGCGGCGAAACATTAAAGTTTGGTTGACCTTGTAGACTACATTGTTGGTTAGGTATGCTAAGCGGTTGACTTTCATACTATTGTGGTGAAAAACATCTATTGTTACCAAAAAATGCGTTTGCTGTTAATTTTACACATACTGATGATTACGATTTTTATCTGTAATTAAAATTACGGCGGTAGTTGTCATTACGGGAGTGCCTACTGAAAATTGTCACATTCGGTAAAATATTTGTCATATCCGGTTGTCATTACATATTCTTAATACTAGGTAGAGCAATAGTTAAAGAGCAGTTTGGATAGATATAAAGGATAGTAGAAGAAAAGGCAGCAGTGCAGAAAACTAAAGATGAAACAGCACTACTACAGCTCGGGGCCCTATGCTCGCTACGGCACATATTCATTAAAGCGTAATGAATCCCCTGAGGTCATTACGCACTGCAAATAAATTTTAGCTTTTGCGTTGCACGCAATAGCGGTAAAATTTCAAACGCAAATTGTTGTATTCGTGCTAATTCAAATTTCTTCATTACAGGCAATGCTGTTGTAAATACAAAAATAAATTGTCGCATTTGGTTCAAAGCTAGTTTCTCCATTACCGATAATAGCGGTGAAAGTACAAAAGTAAATTGTCGTATACAGCTCAAAGCGTGTACCTGTGTTCTGTCATTATTAAGTTCTTTACATTTTAATGCGGATAAAAATTGCTCGTAATCTACGTTCTCGTCATTGAATTTGAAAACACGTTCGGGTTTGTGTGTGAATCTGTTCGTCTGTGTCATTTCGGATTTCAAGTTGCGTAGCTTTTCAGATTTTAAGTCGCGTGGTTGCTGTAAATTGCTCACATTAAACGCGTTGCGCGAGTCTGACAAATGTTCGCAATGTGGCGGGTTCTGTGACGTATTGGTAACTGAAATAGTTTTCAACTCTGTTACTGTAACACTTTCGACATTTTGGTTGTTCTGTCGTTCACTCTTATAATTGACTTCCGTATTCGCAGTGTGTGAAACTTCCACTGACTCCAAATTAACTTCGACGCGAATCTGTACTGCGTTTTTAGGGCATTGTTCAGTGATTGCATTAATCCCGTCTTTATGTGATTCTGTTGTGTCTACACGTGTGCTACTTAATTCTTGTGCAACAGTGCCAACTTCTTCATTACTGTTATTAGCACAAGTCTTAGTATCTACACGTAATTGTACTTTATTGTCCCGACATTGCACGGTAATAGCTGTATTCTGTTCACTAACTTGTCTGCTCCGTTCGTTAAGGTTGACTTGTTTTTCGTTCGTCAGTTTGAAACTTTCATTAATTGTTTCGCTAAGTTGTTTGAGATCTTCGGCATAATTGTCAAGTTTTTTGTTCCGTTCATTAAGTTGTTTACTCATTTGTCGCAACAAAGCCATAATTGGATTCGACTCAAGGTCAGCATTTCTATTCTCTGTGCTGTTCAATAGTGGATCTGGAATTGTTTCACTTTCTGTAACCATTTGGTCATTTTGAAATTTACAAAAAGGTTTGTCAGTCAAATGTAAACTATCAGTCATTATTTCGCAATTAAATAAATCCGCCCTACTTTGTGTGATCTGTTCATTTTCATTAGACAAATTTGTCTGTTCGTTACTTGGGTTTTCCAAATCGGGTGTGTTAAGCTCTGCAGCACTCATTACAATAGAGCGCTCCGCGTCATCAATTGTCGTCAAGTTAACAGACGAGACAATTGAGTTCGTTTGTTCATTATCAAGGTAAAAGTCATCATTAGTGGTTGTAATGCACTGATTGTTAGTGAACGCAGGAATGTCATGATTACACTGCGTGTCACATGTCCTATCGGTAAAATTGTTTAAATCGGTAGTTTCGTTCGTAATACCTCGCGATACACTATTCATAGTCTTTCGCGGCATTTTTGCAATGGTCACAATTATTCACAAAACAAATGAGCACAATGCAAAAGCAACACACAAATACAACAAAGCAACAAATTGCCGTTGACCTGTAGAGAGAAAGTCACAAGATTAATAAAAGCGTAGCGCCAAATCCTAATTATACTTAAGCAAATAAGAGCAGATATCTGACTGTTGCTCAAAAGACTCTCAACGAAATACGATCCTGGACTGGGTGTCGCCAAGTGTAACCTCCCCACCGCAATTTTTTTAAAAGAAAGAAAATAAAGCAATACTTAATAGAAATGGGAGCCAAGTGTAAGCTCGCCCACAAAAAATTTTAAAAGAAAGGACGATACTAATTAGAAATGCTGATGGACATTGCTCTATGCGTAACCTGCCCACAAAAAATGTGCTGACAATGGCAACCAAAAACGTGAAATTCGCAATCTGACTCAATTATAAATCCTTCAAAAAATTAAAGTCCATTCAGTGACAAGAAAATTCAATTAAACCGAAATATCGGTTTTTGGCCCTGTGAAAAACAATCAGAATTAAAGTCTTACCTCAGAATAAATGGATGTCACATATCTGCTCTTGTTGTTGCGCACCGCTTGGAGGAACTGCATTGCAAATAATAATATTCTCTTTTTTTGTGATTTTAGTGGAATTTTTCTTCAAAAGAAGTGGAATGAAATGGGAAGTGCAACGAAATCTTGAGTTCAATAAAAAATTAAATTTTTGAGAAAATACTTTTGAAATAAAAAATTATTATTGGGAGACTTGTTGGAGAATAATTACAATAAATAAAATTTTTCATTATCTAATGATTATATTAATTAACAGTATACCTTATTCCTCATCTTGACCATTGTTGCCGACCGCCTACATCACACAACCGCACTGGGCTGCTACTACTGACCGACCGCTCTGCATGACGACTACAGACTGAGTACTGCTCTCAACTAGACAGAGCTACAGACTCGCAACGACTGAACTGACAGACTCGCAACGACAGACTGACTGCCACTCTGCATAGCGACAACTAACTCGCAAAGACTACTACTGACTGAGAACCGCTCGCAACACTCGCGCGGTCAAGCGCATACTCTCTGGTCACAGATGCTACAATGCCTCGCCATCGCTGCTGCGTTACATACGTGTTTCAATGGTCGAGGCAGGATTCGAACCTGCGACGTAGCTGTCTACATCTACATCTACATCCAGACTCCGCAAGCCATCGGCCGGTGTGTGGCAGAGGGTACTTTGAGTACCTCTATCGGATCTCCCTTCTATTCCCGTCTCGTATTGTTCGTGGAAAGAAGGATTGTCGGTATGCCTCTGTCTGGGCTCTAATCTCTCTGATTTTATCCTCATGGTCTCTTCGCGAGATATACGCAGCAGGGAGCAATATACTGCTTGACTCCTCGGTGAAGGTATGTTCTCGAAACTTCAACAAAAGCCCGTACCGAGCTACTGAGCGTCTCTCCTGCAGAGTCTTCCACTGGAGTTCATCTACCATCTCCGTAATGCTTTCGCGATTACTTAATGATCCTGTAACGAAGCGCGCTCTCCGTTGGATCTTCTCTATCTCTTCTATCAACCCTAACTGGTACGGATCCCACACTGGAGAGCAATATTCAAGCAGAGGGCGAACAAGTGTATTGTAACCTACTTCCTTTGTTTTAGGCTTGCATTTCCTTAGGATTCTTCCAATGAATCTCAGTCGGGCATCTGCTTTACCGACGATCAACTTTATATGATCATTCCATTTTAAATCACTCCTAATGCGTACTCCCAGATAATTCATGGAATTAACTGCTTCCAGTTGCTGACCTGCTATATTGTAGCTAAATGATTAAGGATCTTTCTTTCTATGTATCCGCAGCACATTACACTTGTCTACATTGAGATTCAATTGCCATTCCCTGCACTATGCGTCAGTTCGTTGCAGATTCTCCTGCATTTCAGTACAATTTTCCATTGTTACAACCTCACGATATACTACAGCATCATCCGCAAAAAGCCTCAGTAAACTTCCGATGTTATCCACAAGGTTATTTATGTATATTGTGAATAGCAACGGTCCTATGACACTCCCCTGCGGCACACGTGAAATCACTCTTACTTCGGAAGACTTCTCTCCATTGAGTATGACACGCTGCGTTCTGTTATCTAGGAACTCTTCAATCCAATCACACAATTGGTCTGACAGTCCATATGGTCTTACTTTGTTCATTAAACGACTGTGGGGATCTGTATTGAACGCCTTGCGGAAGTCAAGAAACGCGGCATCTACCTGGGAACCCATGTTTATGGCCCTCTGAGTCTCGTGGACGAATAGCGCGAGCTGGGTTTCACACGACCGTCTTTTTCGAAACCCATGCTCTTTCCTACAGAGTAGATTTCTAGTCTCCAGAAAAGTCATTATACTCGAACATAATACGTGTTCCAGAATTCTACAACTGATCGACGTTAGAGATATAGGTCTATAGTTTTGCACATCTGTTCGACGTCCCTTCTTGAAAACGGGGATGACCTGTGCCCTTTTTCAATACTTTGGAACGCTACGCTCTTCTAGAGACCTACGGTACACTGCTGCAAGAAGGGGGGCAAGTTCCTTCACGTACTCTGTGTAAAATCGAACTGGTATCAGCTTAACTGTCGCGCGTTTCCAGACTGTAGCGCCTAGAACCGTTCGGCCACAACGACCGGCTGGGCGATTGAAGTCAGCGGAAAGAATCATTAGCGATCCCAAAGTGCTACTTGCGGTCTAGCTAACAAGATTACCCTGCTATGGTCGCAGGTTCGAATCCTGCCTCGGGCATGGATGTGTGTGATGTCCTTAGGTTAGTTAGGTTTAAGTAGTTCTAAGTTCTAGGGGACTGATGACCATAGATGTTAAGTCCCATAGTGCTCAGAGCCATTTTTTGAACAAGATTACCTGTGCGTAGAGAGTTAAAAAGATTGCGTACAGTGGTCGAGCCACTCCCCATAAGCCACTCGCTTCGATATAGTCAGTGCTCAGCGACGCTTTTAGGTGGATGTAATAAGCCAAGACCATTGGTAGTGCTTGACTGGAAACGAGTGATTTGGAGTGATGAATCAGGCATCAGACAAAATTATCTGGGGTTGGGGAATGCTTGGAGAACATTACTTGTCATCATGTGTAGTGCCAACAGTGAAGTTCAGAGCAAGTGATGTTACGGTTTGTGGATGTTTCTCGTGGTGAGGGAGTGCTTTCAATCAAACTTCATAAAACGTTAAATGTGAAGGATATGAGCACATTTTACAATATTATGTGCAGTGTACAGTAGAGAAACCTTTCAGAGATGATTGTATCAGCATAACTGTGCACCCAGTCATCAAGCAGCATTTGAGGCAAACATTTGTGGACAATAACATTCCTGAAGTGGGCTAGCCTGACCAGAGGTCCGACCTGAACCCAGTGGACCATCTTTATGACCAGTCAGAACGTCGACCTCGCTCTGGACCCAAGCGTCCAACATCTGTACCTTCTCTGGTTTAGGCTGGTCTGGGTTCGTATTCATCCACAGACATTCAGACAGTCCATTAAAGGTTTCCTCAGTAGAGTTCAGGCAGTCACCAAGCCGTAGGCTGTAGATAGTTCTTATTAATGTCGAATAGAACATGTCCGGCACTTTTGATCTGATAGTGTATGTTGCAGTCAAGATGGCAATCCATGTCAGGATTCCAGCATTTGAGCATGATTTTGTGGCAGCTTTGGTCGCTTGTCTATGCGTCAGGTTCTATTTACGCAAAGTTTCACGAAGGAAGATATTTCCAAGTGTTAGTGATGATGATGATGATACTTACGGCTGTTCCGTGCAGAAATCCTTATCTATTCGTAAACGTTCATAAATATACCTGCATCAGGCAGGTTTCCTGCAGTCAAGAATATGCCTACACCAACGGGACTGTGGCGATACTTATATGTCGTTATTAAAATGTCACGAAACAGTATGTTGATTGTTAAAAATACTACCATATTCAGAAGTGCATACGGTGGAATTATAAACCTCTCTAGGTATTTCAGTTAACCAATGTCTGCCTATTCCTCCACTGGTTGTGGAAATGAAAACTTTGTTTAGGGTCAATCGTCAGAGTGTGGAGACAAGTATGGTAGAAATGCAGACTTCGGTGGTAATTGGGTTGCGTCGACATAGCGTTCTCGGAAGTAAAATGTTATGACTATTTAAGTATCTATGTACAAAACTCACACAAACTTAAATTCTAGCGCCTCACAATTGTTTGTAACTTTGTTTCCTTGTTCCGTTATGTCATCAACTTATTTGGATAGGAGTAAATTGAATATGTTTGAAGACATCATATTGACGTGTTAAGTGCCGGAATCCAGTGACATGACCAGAATATTCTTTATGACTTATTGAGAATCGCTGAAGAACTTAGTGCTGCAATTTAACGTTTGACGACTTTTGACAACAAGATGTGTGTGACTGCCTCAACAGACGTGATTGACAACTTCGATAGAAAGGATTGCAATCGTAGATTAGGTCGGTGAGAGCGTACTGTGTTACAGCTTCAGCACGCCAACCAGTTGCAATGGGAATCACTTCCTCGTTAGCGTCCATTACCCGTCTTACGAAGGCTTAACACGGTCTTATTTTTGCTTTGTTTCTTGTAGGTATCATTTAGCAATGTAGAGTCTGTTGATTTGTGGATAGTAAAACATACACTCTGAACCCTTTTTCTAAAAAAAATTGTATACAGAGTGTAGTCGTTCACAATATTTAACTTACGATCGTCTCCACGAGTTTTCGTCCAAATTATTCTCGTATCATACAACGTATATTCGAAGACGTAGATACTGATGTTATTTCTGATTAGATCAATACAGCTTCAGATATTTAACTCTTTTATGTAGAAACATCTCGAAGCGATATTCGTTGAAAAACATAAACTGAGGTGACAAAGGTCATTGGATAGCGACTGCACATACATCGATGGCGGTAGTATTGCCTAAACAAAGTATGAAAGGGCAGGGCATTGGCGGAGCTGTTATTTGTACTCAGACGATTGATGTCAAAAGGTGTCCGATGTGACTATGGCCGCACGACGGAAATTAGCAGACTCTGAACGGGAAAGGGAGTTGACGCTAGACACATGGGACATTCCATTTCCTAAATGGAATTCAGTATTATGAGATTCACAGCGTCAAGAGTGTGTCGAGAATACCAAATCCCGGGTACTGACAACACAATGGCCGGCGGCCTTCGCTTAACGTCCGAAAGCACCGGTTTGTGAGTAGAGTTGTCAGTGCTAACAGACAAGCAACAGTGCGTGAAATAACCGCAGAAATAAATGTAGAGAGTACGACGAACTTATCCGCTAGGACATAAATATTGACATTTTTACCGGTTGTAAACCGTAGTTAACGTATTTTATGAATATAATTAGTATAAAAGATGCAATTAATGTTCTTGAAACAACTGATATGCAGCGATAATTTAAGAGTAGCATCTTTATTTAATGTCTGTGAAAATAAAAAGGGATCGAAAGAGACGCGATTGTATGGCCGAGGAGGAAGGACGTACTTTAGGGTACATACACGGTTTTGTTTCGCGATACGAAAGGCAGCCATTGAGCGGCTACACATATTTTATGTAAGTTATTCGTATTTCTGCTAGAATAAACTTGTTATTGTTATCACAAAATGAATTTCCTTGTAATAGTTGTCACCTCAAATGCTCGCAATGGCTGATTATTTTTAATAAGCATTTTTTTCAGTAATTTGCGCTGCAAGAAGCTCATCTTCCGATGCAGCCTCTGGTCGGCCATTACGGCCGAAGTATTAATTTATTTTTCAAAGCGTTAAAAGTAACTGAAAATGCGAGAGATTTCGTTGTAAGAACCTTTTTAAATTGCAACAGATAATTAATTTACGTTGAAGTAAATTTTCTAAATCATACAGATTCCATGAGTTCAGTAGGTTTTATCTTGGCCGCTCCACGGCAACAATCGAAATTCTCTCGAGCCTTGCTTTGCAATCAATAAATAGAAAGTAACCAAATTACATTCAATTCAGTTAACGCCAACTACAATTTAGTCATCACGTTCAAAAAATAAACTTGTTACATGAATAACAGCGGCCCTTCAAGTACCCGTCTCATATTTACTTATGCTCGTAAGTAAAAGTGATAAGAAAAGACAATATCCCTGAGACAAAGAATAATGCACTAACAAAAGAAACATTCATGCTGACAAATTAAAAATAAAAATATATAAAATATATATGTAATTTTTTTTTGTATATAACGTAACAAATGGCACCAAGTAACAGGCGGTGCAGCGAAATTTGGTGTTAATTGACTATGGCAGAAGACGAGGGATGTAATTGACTTTGCTAACAGCACGACATCGCTTGCAGAGCCTCTGCTGGGCTGGTGGCCATACTGGTTGGAGTCTAGACGATTTGAAAGCCGTGGTCTCGGCTGATGAGTTCCGATTTCAGTTGGTAAGAGCTGTTGGTGGGTTTCGAGTATGGCGCAGGTCTCGCAAAGCCATTGACTCAGATTGTCAGCAAGGCACTGTGGAAGCTGGTGGTGGTTCCGTAATGGTGTAACCTGTATTTACATTGAATGGACTGTGTCCTCTGGTCCAAATGAACCGACCATTACTGTAAATGGTTATGTTCTGCTATTAGGAGATATTTTTCAGCCATTCATGGATGGAATTGTTATGGATGAGAATTCACCATGTCCACGGTCCACAATCATTCGTGATTGGTCTGAAGAACGTTCTGGAAAGTTCCAGTGAACGACCCAGATCGCCCAACATGAATCACACCGAACATTTTATGGGAAAGAATCGAGAGGCCTGTTAGTAAACAAAATCCTGCACCGGCAACACTTTCGCAATTATGGATGGCTAAAGAGGCAGCATCGTTCAGTATTTCTGCAGGGGTCTTTCAACGGCTTGTGGAGTCCATAGAACGTCGAGTTTCTGCACAATGCCGGGCAAATGGAGATCTGGCACGATATTAGGAGGTATCCCATGGCTTCCGTCATCTCAGTGTATATACTATTTATGTTACAAGTAAATTTGTTATCGGTAAGCGATGTAATTGTAATAGATTTCTGGACACACATCATTTCCACAATACTGAAAGCAACTAAATATAGTGGGACCTCTGAATAACTGCGCATGTTGAGTACAAGCAGCGGTAAACTGAGTCGAGTTGGTATGTATGTAAATTACATTAAAACCCATAAGAAGTTCATAAGTTAAGTATTATGAATGATTTTACTGTGTTTATGATACAATGTAGTATTGGAAAAAAATTCTGATGACTTGTGTCCTAATTGAGCACTCATCCCAACTTCTCATAATTACTAAACACATACCTCAGTAGATGTTGGTGCTTTACATGTACCACCTTTATTTTTCACATAATATCTACCCAATGACAGAGTGAAAATAATAAATATTCTGCTCGAAACACCTTAATATGCCAGACAATATAATGTGAAGTGCAGCTCTGGAGCATTTTATAGCACAGATGACAACAGCAAAAATAACATTGCTACATGAGTTCATGTCTTTTGCAGTGATCACAACACATCTTGATTCTGAACCACTTTGAATTCCTGAAGAAGATGAGATACCAGCTGAAACAGGTGGGATTCAGGACCTGCTAGTCTAAGGGCAGTCAGTTCCTGTTGAGTATCTTCAGTCGCATCTCATGCAGCTTCAGAAGGCGTTGTCTCTGCGGGTGCTGGGTAGTCGCTCCCGATTTGAGTATCGAGATCCACCAAGCGGGATACAAGTGGGAACGCCAGGTCCATTCCTGCACTGCTTAGCTTTCAGGCTGCCATTGTCTGCTGGAGAGCTTAATCCAGAGCTCGCCTGTTAGTTGCAGCATCAGCAGGTGTGGGTCTATGGGCTGGGAATCGGTATATCCACTGCTAGGAAGTGCATATAATTGCCTATGCTTGCTAGTCACAAGGCAGCCAGTGCCTATTGGAGATCCTGACCAATCCCTCACCTCTGAGGTGTACCATCGGCAGATACAGGTCTGTGGATGCCAGGTAGTCATCTCTGGGATTAGGCCACAAGGTCTACCAAGGAAACTCCAGGCAGGACTCCACCTCACTTAGTTTCAGGGCAGCCAATGCCCAGTGGAGATGACCCACAGCCCACCTCTGGGATGCAGCACAAGAATATATTGGTCAAGGCCCACTGGGTGGTTGGGGCTGGAGAATGAGACCATCGTGAGGGATACCAGCGGCAGCTGTGTGTATAATTACACACACTTGCTTTTCACAAGGGAACCAGTGTTTGTAGGTCTTAGCCCATAACCTACTTCTGGGGTACAGCATCAGCAGACATGGGTTTATCGGCATCATAGGTCATTGTTAGGTTTCGGAAACAAAATCAACCAGGAGGTGCACGAGGAAACCAGATAGGTTCCTACATCGCTTACTCCCATGGCAGATCTGCAGATGTCACATGAGATCATGACCCATTGCCCATTGCTGTGTTGGAAGGTCAGCAAGTCTCAGCATGTCCATTGGAGATCTTGACCCACAGTCCACCTCTGGGATGCAGCACAAAAATATATGGGTCAAGGCCCACTGGGTAGTTGGTCTTGGTGCTGCAGAATGAGATCAGCCATGAGGGATACCAGTGGCAGCTGTGTGTACATATACAACCACCTGCTTTTCACAAGGGAACCAGTGCTTGTTGGAGGTCTTAGCCCATAACCTACTTCTGGGGTATAGCATCAGCAGACATGGGTTTATTGGTATCAGAGGCCAATGTTAGGTCTGGGAAACAAAATCAACCAGGAGGTGTATGAGGAAACCAGATAGGCTCCTACATCGCTTAGTCCCATGGCAGATCTGCAGATGTCGCAGGAGATCGTGACCCATAGCCCATTGGTGTGTTGGAGAGTCAGCAAGTATGGTTCTGAGAGCAATGAGTAGTCGGTAACAGTGCTGTGTAAGGGGATCCACTAGAAGAGTTACGAGTGGGAACACCAGGTAAGCTTCTGGCCCACTTAGTCTCAGGTCAGCCAGTTGGAGGTTTTGATCTGCAGGCCACCTCTGTGGTGCAGCACCAGCAGACATCTGTCTGTGGGCGCTGAGTAGTTGGCCCTGCAGCTGGGACATCAGCTCCTCGATGAGGGGTACAAGCAGGAGCTGCATGTTGGTTCCCACACCTGCTAGGCATATGGAAACTAGTGCCTGTTGGATGCCTTGACTCACAGCCCACCTCTGGGAAGCAGTGTCAGCAGACATGGATCTATGGTCACGGATTGGAATTGGGAAACGAAATCCACCATGAGGAGTATAAGTCAGAGCACCAGACAGGTTCCTCTCGCTTAGTCGCATGGTAGCCAGTGCCTGTTGGAGATCCTGACCCAGAGTCCACCTTTGGGGTGCAGCAACAGCAGACGCGGGTCTATGGGCGCAGGGTACTCTGTTCTCGGGCTTTGGAACAGCTCGTAGCGGGATAGCAGCCGCGCTAAGGTCGTCTTCATCAGCAGGAGGGCCAGCCGCTCTCCTGCAACAATAAATATACACAGAATTGGTTACAGCCACGTGTAATGTAAACACGAGTATTCTGGTAGTGTGAATAACGTATTCGATGTATCAGATAAGTTTAGATATATATTCACTGACAGAAATTCAGAGCATAAAACTTAGAATACTTCAAATAAACGCAACCAAACCTAGACTCCTGCATTTAAATGCCTGTGGGATGGATTGATTAAAACTGCATACCGTGCGAGCTTATTTTTGGTGCAAGAGGAATGCTATTATTACAGATAAAGAACAGTGTGATTACTTGATAACTTTTGGGTGTCTAGCGTTTGAAAGTTTTCAAGCACAGATCGCAACTGGACTAGCAACACATGCAGTTCATCGCTATATTTCAGATTTTGAAAAGTACGAATGATTGATACAGGTAGATCTGATGATGTCTGCGAAGCCAAAACCGGTTACTGGCATGCCCCCAAGACACTGAATTTTGTAACAAATCCTAGATTATCTTCCAAGTATGTTAGAGTGAAACAGGAGGTCTTGGACAAAGAAGGGAAGCACGAATGGGGGTTGACTTGTTTAACCAGGTGGGGAGTGTCACGAAAAGTAGATGTGGACATTCCTGCAACAAATTCACAGAACCAAATCGTCAACGGAATCATGACCATGTGTGACCTTCTGTAAGAGGGATACAAATTTAGAAGACGGGAAAGCGATACGTCGGAACTTTGGCAACTCTCCTACATGTAGTGTTAGATTGTTAAACTCGGAGAGACTTGCTACTGTTCGTCATCGTGCTTGCCAAATCCTGTCTTGGCCAACAAGATCGCCGGATCTCTCACTAGATCAGAACGTTAGGACCACTATGGGCGGGGCTGTCCAGCCACCTCGCGGTTTTGACGATCTAACGCCCCAATTGGACAGGATTAGGCACGATATGCATCAGGAGGGCATCCAACATCTCTACCAATCAATACGAAGCAGAATAAATGCTTGCATAAGGACATCAGTTGGACAATACGTTACCGACCTGCTCAATTTGTGTAGTTTTTTCTCTTCAATAATCATGTAACTGCTCTGAAACTGCACTCATTTGTACATCTGTACGAGGTGCATTCAAGTTCTAAGGCCTCCGATTTTTTTTTCTAATTAACTACTCACCCGAAATCGATGAAACTGGCGTTACTTCTCGACGTAATCGCCCTGCAGACGAACACATTTTTCACAACGCTGACGCCATGATTCCATGGCAGCGGCGAAGGCTTCTTTAGGAGTCTGTTTTGACCACTGGAAAATCTCTGAGGCAATAGCAGCACGGCTGGTGAATGTGCGGCCACGGAGAGTGCCTTTCATTGTTGGAAAAAGCCAAAAGTCACTAGGAGCCAGGTCAGGTGAGTAGGGAGCATGAGGAATCACTTCAAAGTTGTTATCACGAAGAAACTGTTGCGTAACGTTAGCTCGATGTGTGGGTGCGTTGTCTTGGTGAAACAGCACATGCCCAGCCCTTCCCGGACGTTTTTCTTGCAGTGCAGGAAGGAATTTGTTCTTCAAAATATTTTCGTAGGATGCACCTGTTACCGTAGTGCCCTTTGGAACGCAGTGGGTAAGGATTACGCCCTCGCTGTCCCAGAACATGGACACCATCATTTTTTCAGCACTGACAGTTAACCAAAAATTTTTTGGTGGTGGTGAATCTGCGTGCTTCCATTGAGCTGACTGGCGCTTTGTTTCTGGATTGAAAAATGGTATCCACGTCTCATCCATTGTCACAACCGACGAAAAGAAAGTCCCATTCATGCTGACGTTGCGCGTCAACATTGCTTGGCAACATGCCACACGGGCAGCCATGTGGTCGTCCGTCAGCATTCGTGGCACCCACTTGGATGACACTTTTCGCATTTTCAGGTCGTCATGCAGGATTGTGTGCACAGAACCCACAGAAATGCCAACTCTGGAGGCGATCTGTTCAACAGTCATTCGGCGATCCCCCAAAACAATTCCCTCCACTTTCTCGATCATGTCGTCAGACCGGCTTGTGTGAGCCCGAGGTTGTTTCGGTTTGTTTTCACACAATGTTCTGCCTTTATTAAACTGTCGCACCCACGAACGCACTTTCGACACATCCATAACTCCATCACCACATGTCTCCTTCAACTGTCGCTGAATTTCAATTGGTTTCACACCATGCAAATTCAGAAAACGAATGATTGCACACTGTTCAAGTAAGGGAAACGTCGCCATTTTAAGTATTTAAAACAGTTCTCATTCTCGTCGCTGGCGGTAAAATTCCATCTGCCGTACGGTGCTGCCATCTCTGGGACGTATTGACAATGAACGCGGCCTCATTTTAAAACAATGCGCATGTTTCTATCTCTTTCCAGTCCAGAGAAAAAAAATCGGAGGCCTTAGAACTTGAATGCACCTCGTACATGTACATCATGTTACCGATTTCCGCCTCATTCGGATAATTCGCTGTGTGTCGCTTTTTATTTGTTTTAAAGTGTGTTAGCAAATGTGTGGCTGAGTGACTTTAGCGCTTGCTATCAGTGTCAGGCATAACCTATTTTCGTCACGTATTGTTTATGATTCGTGGCCGGATTTAGCAATTCGATATCTAATCCACGAAAAGCATTTGCATTTTGTATCCACTGACAGAAATAAATCGCAGCACCAAGTAGGAGTTGTGTGACATAAACGAAAGTTGGTACAAATGGTTCAAATGGCTCTGAGCACTATGGGACTTAACTTCTGAGGTCATCAGTCCCCTAGAAATTAGAACAACTTAAACCTAAATGACCTAAGGACATCACAAACATCAATGCCCGAGGCAGGATTCGAACCTGCGACCGTAGCGGTCACGCGGTTCCAAACTGTAGCGCCTAGAACCGCTCGGCCACCCCAGCCGGCAATCGAAAGTTGGTAGGTGTAGTGTTGGCAGAAGCGCCAACACTGGGTTGCTAGAGGAGGCCGAAATGCACGCGTTTAATTACACGCTGACTGGCTTTAGGTCTGGAACAGGACAATATCTTGAGAATAGCAAATAAAGTACGTAGTTGATATAATACTTAACTTTAATCCACAATTGTAGAACATCGCTCTTGATGATACATGCTTCATATAATAAATATCAATTGAATACGGCGCCTTGCTAGGTCGTAGCAAATGTAGCTGAAGGCTATGCTAACTATCGTCTCGGCAAATGAGAGCGTAATTTTTCAGTTAACCATCGCTAGCAAAGTCGGCTGTACAACTGGGCGAGTGCTAGGAAGTCTCTCTAGACCTGCCGTGTGGCGGCGCTCGGTCTGCAATCACTGACAGTGGCGACACGCGGGTCCGACGTATACTAATGGACCGCGGCCGATTTAAAGGCTACCACCTAGCAAGTGTGGTGTCTGGCGGTGACACCACAGTAGGTATGTTTCTACATCTGAAAAAGGATGACTATTCAAATTTCACCCTATTGGCGTAAGAGTGGCGCTAGTTGCTACACTATCAGGATGCAAATCAGGTTTACTATACTTACACGTGTAACGATCGTGAGCGTTGGCTACCTCTGAGACTGGACGTGGTAAGTTGATGTTAGTCAAGAATGCCTGTAAGGCGACAAAGACACCATTATCGGTACCCCAGAGATCATGAACGAAGTCGTGTACTGAGACTACGAGAAGCTGGATGTTCCTTCTGTGAAACTGCAGAAAGACTTGGCAGGAATAAAGCCATTGTACATGATTGCTGGCAGCGGTAGTCGCTAGAATGTATATTCGCAAGAAGACCGGGCTCCTGACACATGCGTTGCACAGTAGTGTTCGACGTATGTCTTTGGCTCATCGTATTGCCTCTGCAGCAGCAAACTGAGGAGCAGTTGGCACCACAGCGGCACAACGAATTATTAAAAATCGATTACTTCAAAGTCATCTCCGAGCCAGACGCCCTGCAGCGTGCATATCACTGACCCCAAATAATGGCCATTTCCGACGCTATTGGTCGCAAGCGAGAGCTCATTTGAGAGCACGGTGAAGGTCTGCTGTGTTTTCTGGTGAAAGCTGGTTCTACCTCGGTGCCAGCGATGGCCGCTTCTTGGTTAGAAAAGGCCAGCTGAGGCCTGCAACCAACTGCATGTTAGACAGACTGGATCAACATCTACTGTTATGGTCTGGGGTGCGATTTCGTAAGACAGTAGGAGCATTTTCGTGGTTGTCTCACCCATCCTGACTGAACGTCAGTCTTGTGCTGTTGTGCTGCCTTTCATGAACAGCTCTCTAGGGGGTGTTTTTCAACAGGATACCGCTCGACCGTATACCGCTGTTATGAACCAACACGCCCCACGTGCTCTACATGGTGTCAACAGGTTGCCTTGACCGCTCGGTCTCTGGATCTGTCTTCAATCGAGCATGTATAGGGACTCCAGCTTCATCTACAGCCAGCATTATCCGTACTTCTATAAACCTATCAACTGCAACAGACATGGAACTCCATCCCATAAACTGACACTGGAACCTGTACAACGCAATGATGCACGTCTGCATGCTTGCATTCGACATCGGTTATTAATGTTCCAGCATTTTACATCTGTAATGGCTTTTCTCTCGGTTACGTTAACCTGTGACCTTCAATGCTACTCACCTAAATATGTCATGTAGACAAATGTAGTCCATAAATTTCATTACTCTAATTATTTTTTGGTGTTGCGATTTTTTCCATCAATATATTCAAATCCACGTTTTGGATCAGGTGTTTTCATGACAGCACAACGTAAATCATAGATCATAGATCTGACTGTTCGGTGTTGAGTTTTGATCCTTTTTAGATCAAATAATATGAGTTAAGTTGAAAGGAAATTTCATGTCTTCACTGCTGTTTCACCCTTTTCGTCAATTTAGCTAAGAATTATTAAATTACCTTTGGAAGACATTAGTTGTGAATAGTCACGAGGCTTGTAATGATACCATATGCTGATGTTATTACAGGACAATTATCGTATTTTAATTCTATCGATAACTTAAATCGAACTACTTATGCTACGAGCAATTTATACCAATATGAACCATTCCTGCCATTAGTTAATTAATTTGAGATAACGGAAGGCGGGTTTAAGTCGATAATTTCTAGGCATGCACGGTTTTGTCGTCCCGTTATTGTGTTGCCTGAAAACGTTACATTGCTAGCTCAAAATCAATAGCAGATCTTTTCCGATGGCAAACAATTTTCGCTGCGTTACGTACGCTTGTCTGTAACGAATCATTCCTGAGGATAATAACATCGCGGATTAATGTTATTTTCTTTGGGTTTCACTACGTTTAGAAGAAGAAATAAAAATGTTGAAGTTCGCCGTTGACATTGTAATCCTGTCAGAGACAGGAAAGGACTTGGAAGAGCTATTCAACGGAATGGACAGTGTCTTGAAAGGAGGATGTAAGATGAACATCAACAATAGCAAAACGAGGATAATGGAATGTAGTCGAATTAAGTCGGGTGATGCTGAGGGAATTAGATTAGGAAATGAGACACTTAAAGTAGTAAAGGAATTTTGCCATTTGCGGAGCAAAATAACTGATGACGATCGAAGTAGGGGGGGTATAAAATGCAGACTGGCAATGGCAAGGAAAGCGTTTCTGAAGAAGAGAAATTTGTTAACATCGAGTATAGATTTAGGTGTCAGGAAGTCGTTTCTGAAAGTATTTGTATGGAGTGTAGCCATGTATGGAAGTGAAACATGGACATTAAATAGTTTGGACAAGAAGAGAATAGAAGCTTTCGAAATGTGGTGCTACAGAAGAATGCTGAAGATTATATGGGTAGATCACGTAACTAATGAGGAGGTATTGAATAGAGTTGGGGAGAAGAGGAGTTTGTGGCACAACTTGACAAGGAGAAGGAGTCGGTTGGTAGGACATGTTCTGAGGCATCAAGGAATAACAAGTTTAGCATTGGGGGGCAGCGTGGAGGGTAAAAATCGTAGAGAGAGACCAAGAGATGAATACACTAAGCAGATTCAGAAGGATGTAAGTTGCAGTAGGTACTGGGAGATGAAGAAGCTTGCACAGGATAGAGTAGCATGGAGAGCAGCAACAAACCAGTCTCAAGACAACAACAACAACAACAAGTTTTGAAGAGCGTGTCATCTTTGAGGGCAATTTCAAGTAGAACTCTAACGTCCAGTGCTACTAGAAAAGACTCGTCCAATTTAGCGGACACCACATACCATAGAGCAAGTGGAGGACTCCCTTCTTTGAGAGGTTAGTGGAAAAATGTAGACAATCTATAGAGCAGACTGCTGGAAAATCACTCGTTAAGGTGTCGTACCAAATAGACTAACATAAGACATTGACCTTACACACAGAAGAGCAGCACAGACATCTACATCTACATCCATACTCCGCAAGCCACCAGACGTTGTGTGGCGGAGGGTACTTTCAGTACCTCTATCGGTTCTCCCTTCTATTCGAGTCTCGTATTGTTCGTGGAAAAAAAGACTGTCAGTATGGCTCTGTGTGGGCTCTAATCTCTCTGATTTTATCCTAATGGTCTCTTCGCGAGATATACGTAGGAGGGAGCAATATACTGCTTGACTCCTCGGTGAAGGTATGTTCTCGAAACTTCAACAAAAGCCCGTACCGAGCTACTGAGCGACTCTTCTGCAGAGTCCTCCACTGCAGTTTATCTATCATCTCCGTAACGCTTTCGCGATTACTAAATGATCCTGTAACGAAGCGCGCTGCTCTCCGTTGGATCTTCTGTATCTCTTCTATCAACCTTATCTGGTCTGGATTCCACACCGCTGAGCAGTATTCAAGCAGTGGGCGAACAAGCGTACTGTAACCTACTTCCTTTGTTTTCGGATTGCATTTCCTTAGGATTCTTCCAATGAATCTCAGTCTGACATCTGCTTTACCGACGATCAACTTTATATGATCATTCCATTTTAAATTACTCCTAATGCCTACTCCCAGATAATTTATGGAAATAACTGCTTCCAGTTGCTGACCTGCTATATTGTAGCTGAATGATAAAGGATCTTTCTCTGTATTCGCAGCACATTACACTTGTCTACATTGAAATTCAATTGCCATTCCCTGCACCGTGGATCAATTCGTTACAGATCCTCCCGCATTTCAGTACAATTGTCCATTGTTACAACCTCTCGATATACTACAGCATCATCCGCAAAAGGCATCAGTGAACTTCCGATGTGATCCACAAGGTCATTTATGTCTGTTGTGAAAAGCAACGGTCCTACGACACTCCCCTGCGGCACACCTGAAATCACTCTTACTTCTGAAGACTTTTCTCCATTGAGAATGACATGCTGCGTTCTGTTATCTAGGATCTCTTCAATCCAATCACACAATTGGTCTGATAGTCCATATGATCTTGCTTTGATCACTAAACAACTGTGGGGAACTCTATCGAATGCCTTGCGGAAGTCAAGAAACACGTGATCTACGTGGGAACCCGTGTCTATGGCTCTCTGGGTCTCGTGGACGAGTAGCACGAGCTGGGTTTCACACGATCGTCTTTTCCGAAACCCATGCTGATTCCTACAGAGTAGATTTCTAGTTTCCAGAAAAGTCATTATACTAGAACATAATACGTGTTCCAAAATTCTACAACTGATCGACGTTAGAGACATAGGTCTATACTTCTGCACATCTGATCGACGTCCCTTCTTGAAAATGGGGATGAGCTGTACCCTTTTCCAATCCTTTGGAACGCTACGTTCTTCTAGAGTATGGATGTAGATGTTGATGTCTGTGCTGCTCTTTTGTGTGTTAGGTCAATGTCTTCTTTAAATCATGGAAGGGCATCGTAGATATGTTGAAGAACCTGAATCGGCTGACTCATGAAGATCAAATTATTCCTCGGAAACCTACTTAAGAAGTTTCAAAGACCAGAATACCCTTCGGCCCCTTACGAGTCTCTCCCCTGGGGATCGTGAAGACAAGGTCAGCCTCATTACTACACCCTCAGACACATTTAAAAAGTCATTCTTATCGTCCTCTACTCGTAATTTTAACGGGAAGAATCCCTAACACGTGACAGCATGCTAAGTATCCTCTGCCATACGCTTCACAGTAGTTTGCAGGGTATTTTTGAAGATGTAGATGTAGATCAGCAAACAACACTCAGAGCCGTATCATGATGTAAGGGGCACAAACTTGGCAAAGGTGGGAGGTTCGAAGTCGAAAGATGTAAACGGCGAAGCTCTGTGCAAGACGCCGAGAATGTTGTGAAACACTGACAGAGGTGAACACGTGGTTTCCGCGCAATAAATGTGCAAAAACACCACTCAGCCTAAAGGACGGATCTTCGAAGTTGGGTAAAGGTGGGAGAGAAGTAATGCGGTGTAGACAAATAATTTTGTCAGAGAAATAAAATGAGAACGAGTTTCAAGGTAATGTGGTGTTGAAGCTAAACGTGTATCACACTTATCAGTAACGGCTAAACTTGAGTCAATCACAATAAGTGTAACGACGGAATACGTCACAGATAGCGATCCGCGGTAATTAATAGGGATGGCAGTCGCTTCTGTGTGGGGGCTCGCATCTACCTTGTGGACTGCGGACAGACAGAAAGCACGCAGTGCCTTCAGCAAGCGCGCCCTTGAGTAGCGGTTGATCCCAAGTATGAGCAGATTGTCACGTTTTAGACAGCTTTCACAGGTTTTTATCGATGTGAATTTTAGTTATTTAACAACCGAGAAATTCGTTCATAGAAAGCTTTGCTTCTCTCCAAACCAAGAACGCACACCCACCTCATGCTCTTTGCTTGCGTCGCTTCCGTCTGACAGTGTCTTATCCCTGATGACGACATGGTTTCGGAACAGTGCGATTTGCGTATGCGTATTGTTATAGTTTTGTGAAGTGAATTTTCACATGGTAGGTGCAGTATGGTGAATCATGTTCGGCTTCGTTTAAAAAGACACATTGCAGAATAGGTCTGCACAGCGATGTATTTTCCAGAGCGAGGTTTAAATCTGCTTCTGTAAATATTATTTATTACATTCATTGGCTGTACAACGTCGGCTAGACCTCATAGGGAAGGCATCTTCTGAATATGATTCTCCATGCCGCTGTTTGTGAAATCGTGCCAAGCACAATCTGTTGAAACTGTTTCTAAATCGAGAAAGGTTATTAAAAGCCACAGCGCGACAACAGCAAATGGTCTGTAAACCATATTGCGTTCTGCAGTTGGTTGTCGGCTGAGAAAACTCCTTTGAATAGCTATTTTTCTCAAGGTTTATTGACGTAGTAGAACTGTCTCAAGCAGAGAGCGCACTATTGGTAGTTTAGCTGTACAAAAATTAGAAGGCAGGTTTTCAGCACGGTGGGCTACAGATGACGAAAGAACTTAAAGACGAAAGAAACTTCGCACGACGTATCACTGCCAAGAAACATAGCTCGATCAAATTTCGATGATACATGGAAAGAACATATTGGCACTAAAGCCACAGCGATTTGTGGTAGTCCCCTGGACATTACAAAAGCCGAAACGTGAAACTTAAAATGATGTGTGATGACCATGTACAGCGTACATGCTCTGCAACTTCCTGCCATGACGACCACAAGGTTGGTAAGAGTTCTTGCGTTACGGTGTTTCATTTCTCCATCGGCGCGGTTGAAAACCGCTGGACGGTGGTCACAGCATGTGGGTATGCTGCAATTGATCTCCCCAACGAATCTCACAGAGCAGTCCATTCGCCGCGTATCCTCTCGTTCCCACAGCTGCTTGATGTTGTGTCGCCTTGTCATTCTTCAAAATAAAGTCAATATGGAATGCACACCTAAAGAGACGCGCATGGGAAATGAACACAGCACCACAACAGCCTTGGCCGGTGAGTGTACTATGCCGGCCGCAGTGGCCGAGCGGGTCTAGGCGCTTCAGTCTGGAACCGCGCGAGCCTACGGTCGCAGGTTCGAATCCTACCTCGGACACGGATGTGTGTGATGTCCTTAGTTCTAGGGGACTGATGACAGATTTTAAGTCCCATAGTGCTCAGAGCCATTTCAACCATTTTTTGAGTGTACCATGTTCAAAGATTTGGAGGTTACAATGAAGCATTATGCCTTCCCACACCAGTACTCCCGAGTCACCAAAACGATCATTTTGGACAATTTTGAGACTGAAAACATGGTACAAGTGGGCTGTATTATTTTTCTTCTCTCTGCGATCGGCTTATCACAAGACAGATGACAAGAAGGAACAGCCTACCTGGACCATGTTTTCACTCTCAAAACAACCTAAGACTGTGGACCCCTTCAAGAATAAAATTTTAAAATGTTCGACAATGTTGCAAATTGCCTCATATGGTGAGATGGTGCGAAAATTGTCCAATAAGCTAGTTTTGGTTGTCGAGGTGTTGTCCTCTGGGGAGTAATAATGTTGCATGGACGTACTGAACTTCAAATCTTTGAGCAAGGTACGCTCACAGATCAACATTGCTGTGACACTTCACTCCATTCCCATGAATGTCTTTTCAGGGATGCATTTGACCCTGACTTCATTTTTGCGGATGACATTTCGTAACGACGTCGACCGGCGCAGGTGGAGGAGCTGTTGCAACGACAGTATTTTGGGGGAATGGACTGGCCTGCCCATTCCCAGACTTAAAATGCATCTAGAACGTGTGAAAAGCGTTGGGGAGAAGTTCTGCAGTACGTCCGCCTGCACCAGCGGCTATCCAGCAGCTGTTAATCGCGTTGCTGCAATAATGGAAGGCTCTACCACAGGATGTCTTTACCAAACATGTGGCCAGCATGGGAGCACGTTGCAGAGCATGCAGGCCGCCTGTGGAGACCACACACCCGATATGAACCAAGTCCCGCCGTTCGTAATACCCAGAGAACCATCACAAATCTCGGTGACTCCAAATGCAATTTAGTCTTTCAATGGAAGTGTGACGACAGTTCGTCTCATACCGTATTTCTGTCAGTTACCTTCGGTACTATATTGTAGCAGTTCTTTCTATGTACAGTCAAAGTATCGTGGAGCTACACTGATAAGCCAAAATATTACGACCACCACTTAAAAGCGTACTGCTCCATCTCTGGATCGCAGTTCAACAATGTATTTGTGTGCCTTGGATTCGACATGTACTTCGTATGTTTCCAGAGGTTCGTGGCCCCAGACGCCGACGCACAGGTTATACACATCCAGTAACTTGCGGGCGGTTGGTTCGTGGGCACAGAGCTGGAGTCCAACAGCGTCCCAATTGGGTTTCATCGGATTAAGCCAAATCTGACGGCCAAGACATCAACCTGAGTTCACTATCACGCTCCTCAAAACATGATAGCACAATACTGGCCTTGTGGCACGCACCGTTATCCTTTTGGAAGATGCCATCGCTGTTAAGAAGTATATCAAGCGTAAGGGGTTACAGGTGGTCCCTAATAATGATCACGCAGGCCACAGCTGTCATAGTGCCTTCTATTACTACCGCAGGTCCCGTGGAAACCCAGATGAATGTGCACCAGCACATAATACAGCTCCGACCAGCCTGCGTACAAAGAGTGCTCTATGTTTCTAGAAACGTTTCGCCTGGACGGCAGAGTATCTGGACACCACCATCGACCTGATATAACAATAAACAGGATTCATCCGACCAGGCGACAGGATTCCATTGATCACTGGTCCAGTCTCGATGACCCCGTGCCGACTGTAATCATTACTAACGAGGATGTTGGGTGAAGACGAGAAAGCGTAGATGCCCTCTGCTGCGGAACACCACGTTCAACACCGTTCTCTGAACAGTGTGCACCAAAACACTTGTGCCTGCGCGAGCACTGTACTCTGTCGCCAGATCTGCCACATATCGCTTCTTTAGAGTGTGGGCAAGCCTCTCATCCATTTATTCCGCCGACCGCTGGTGGCCCAGCGGTTCTGGTGCTACAGTCTGGAACCGCGCGACCGCTACGGTCGCAGGTTCGAATCCTGCCTCGGGCATGGATGTGTCTGATATCCTTAGGTTAGTTAGGTTTAAGTAGTTCTAAGTTCTAGGGGACTTATGACCTCAGCAGTTGAGTCCCATAGTGCTCAGAGCCATTTTCCATTTGTTCCGTGGTAAGATATAGTCGTCCAACTTCTTGTCGCCTGCTCGTGGTTACAGCATTCTTCGATAACTTTCCTCTGATACTAACGATAGTAAAACTAGCTTCGCAGTTTCCGAGGTGTTCGCTCTCAGACGCTGGACCACAACAACTTCGCTAATACCAATGTCGCTTAAGCCGGCGGATTTCCGTATTTTCGCCTGCTATCATCGCTAAAATGATTTCCCACTCGCCTCTGCTCCACTCATACACTGCAGACCATTACAATTGCTACACCACGAAGATGACGTGCTACAGACGCGAAATTTAACCGACAGGGAGAAGATGCTGTGATATGCAAATGATTAGCGTTTCAGAGCATTAACACAAGGTTGGCGCCGGTGGCGACACCTACAACGTGCTGACATGAGGAAAGTTTCCAACCGATTTCTCATACACCAACTGCAGTTGACCGGCGCTGCGTGGTGAAAAGTTGTTGTGATGCCTCGTGTAAGGAGGAGAAATGCGTACCACCACGTCTCCGACTTTGACAAAGGTCGGATTGTAGCCTATCGCGATTGCGGTTTATCGTATTGCGACATTGCTGCTCACGTTGGTCGAGATCCAATGCCTGAATTGGTGGGTTCAGCAGGATAAAACGGAACGCCGTGCTGGATCCCAACGGCATCGTATCACTAGCAATCGAGATGACAGGCATCTTATCCGCATGGCTGTAACGGATCGTGCAGCCACGTCTCGATCCATGAGTCAACAGATGGGGACGTTTGCAAGACAACAACGAACAGTTCGACGACGTTTGCAGAAGCATGGACTACCAGCTCGGAGACCATGGCTGCGATTACCCTTGACGCTACATCACAGACAGGAGCGCCTGCGATGGTGTACTCAACGACGAACCTGGATGCACGAATGGCAAAACGTCATTTTTTCGGATGAATCCAGGTTCTGTTTACGGCATCATGATGGTCGCATCCGTGTTTGGCGACATCGCGGTGAACGTACATTGGAAGCGTGTATTCGTCATCGCCATACTGGCGTATCATCCGGCGTGATGGTACGGGGTGCCATTGGTTACAAGTCTCGGTCACATCTTATTCGCATTGACGGCACTCTGAACAGTGGACGTTACATTTCAGATGTGTTACGACCTGTGGCTCTACCCTTCATTCGATGCCTGCGAAACCGTACATTTCAGCAGTATAATGCACGACCACATGTTGCAGGTCCTGTACGGGCCTTTCTGGATACAGAAAATGTTGGAGTGCTGCCCTGGTCAGCACATTCTCCAGATCTTTCAACAATTGAAAACGTCAGGTCAATGGTTGCCGACCAACTTTCTCGTCACAATTCGCCAGTCATTACTCTTGATGAACTACGGTATCGTGTTGAAGCTGCATGGGTAGCTGTAACTGTACACGCCATCCAAACTCTCTTTGACTCAATGGCCAGGCGTATCACCGCCGTTATTACGGCCAGAGGTGGTTGTTCCGGGTACTGGATCTGTGCACCCAAATTGCGTGAAAATATAGTCACATGTCAGTTCTAGTATAATATATTTGTCTCATGAATACCCGTTTATCATCTGCGTTTTTTCTTGTTGCAGCAATTTTAGTGGCCAGTAGTGTGTATCTGTCTTACCGCGTCACGTTCTCTCAACGCCACCAGGCAGCGTACAACGTCGCGAAAGGCAGTGATCATAATGTTTTCGCTTGAGTGAAACATCCACCTCGCAGTGGCTAAGCCACGTCTGCACAATATCCTTTCTTCCAAGAGTGCTAATTCTGCAAGGTGTACCAGAGAGCTTCTGTGAAATTTGGAAGGTAGGAGACGAGGTATTACCGGGATTACAGATGTGGTGACAGGTCATGAGTCCTGCTTGGGTATCTCAGATGGTAGAGCACTTGTCCCCAAAAGGCAAAGGTCCCGAGTTTGTCCGGTACACAGTTTTAATCCACCAGGAAGTTTCATGTTTTGGCTTGTCAGTGTGTGTTACTTGGCAGTGGCGGGTAATGCGAAAGTTAGCTTGGTCTTTAAGCTTTGCAGGCAGCGTAGTTAACTGTAGTCTGCACCATCACTTGACCGTACAGTTGCGCCGACGTCGTCTGTGGGTTGTCCGGTGCGCGCGACTTACCGAGGCACGAGCGCTGCCCCGCGCCGAACGGCAGGTAGGAGAAGGGCGTCTGGCGCGCCAGCTGGTCCGGCCCGAAGCGCTCGGGGTCGAAGCGCTCGGGCTGCGGGAAGAAGCCGGGGTCGCGGTGGAGGGCGCAGATGGGGATGTGCAGCGGCGCCTCGGCCGGCCGCAGGTGCAGCGCGCCGTCCCCCAGCCGCGTCGTGCCGGGGAAGGTGTAGGGCGCCGTGCAGCTGCGCGACAGGTTGGACATGGGCGGGTGCAGCCGCAGCGTCTCTGCAAACCGCGCACACACACACACCGCCGTACCTCACCGTGTGACGTCATCCAAGAGACTCCCTAAAACTAATAGCGTAGGTGTCTGAGCCGTCTCTAGGCGTCGCTCTCACGTCAGCCTGTTTCTTGCAGTATAAGACATTCTGTGACTGAGATTTTCACTCTGCAGCAGAGTGTGCGCTGATACGAAACTTGCTGGCAGATTAAAACTGTGTGCCGGACCGAGACTCGAACTCGGGACCTTTGCCTTTCGCGGGCAAGTGCTCTACCGACTGAGCTACCCAAGCACGACTCACGCCCCGTCCTCACAGCTTTACTTCTGCCAGTGCCTCGTCTCCTACCTTCCTGGCTTTACAGAAGCTCTCCTGCGAACCTTGCAGCACTAGCACTCCTGAAAGAAAGGATATTGCGGAGACATGGCTTAGCCACAGCCTGGGGGATGTTTCCAGAATGGGATTTTCACTCTGTAGTGGAGTGTGCGCTGATACGAAACTTGCTGGCAGATTAAAACTGTGTGCCGGACCGAGACTCGAACTCGGGACCTTTGCCTTTCGCGGGCAAGTGCTCTACCGACTGAGCTACCCAAGCACGACTCACGCCCCGTCCTCACAGCTTTACTTCTGCCAGTACCTCGTCTCCTACCTTCCTGGCTTTACAGAAGCTCTCCTGCGAACCTTGCAGCACTAGCACTCCTGAAAGAAAGGATATTGCGGAGACATGGCTTAGCCACAGCCTGGGGGATGTTTCCAGAATGGGATTTTCACTCTGTAGTGGAGTGTGCGCTGATATGAAACTTGCTGGCAGATTAAAACTGTGTGCCGGACCGAGACTCGAACTCGGGACCTTTGCCTTTCGCGGGCAAGTGCTCTACCGACTGAGCTACCCAAGCACGACTCACGCCCCGTCCTCACACCCTTACTTCTGCCAGTTCCTCGTCTCCTACCTTCCAAACTTTACAGAAGCTCTCCTGGCCACCACAGCAGTAGTTTTGGGTCTGTTGTTCGTGTCGTACGCACGAGGAGGAGAGCTTCTGTAAAGTTTGGAAGGTAGGAGACGAGGTACTGGCAGAAGTAAGAGTGTGAGGACGGGGCGTGAGTCGTGCTTGGGTAGCTCAGTCGGTAGAGCACTTGCCCGCGAAAGGCAAAGGTCCCGAGTTCGAGCCTCGGCCCGGCACACAGTTTTAATCTGCCAGGAAGTTTCATTCTCCGACGTCTTGCCATGTCAGTTCATTGTAAAACCTCACGCTCTCGTCTATGACCTCCAATGTGTACGACACGAACAACAGACCCAAAACTACTGCTGTGGTGGCCATATATACTGAAGAAACTGGTATAGGCACGCGTATTCAGATACAGAGATATGTAAATAGGCAGAATACGACGCTGCTGTCGGCAACGCATATATGAGATAATAAGCGTCTGGTGCTGCTGTTAGACTGTTGTTAGATCAGTGGCAGCTGGCCCAACGGCAGGTCATCAAGATATAAGTGAATTTGAACGTGGCGTTATAATCGACGCACGAGCGATGCGACACAGCATCTCAGAGGTAGCGATGAAGAGGGCATGCTCCCGTTCGACCATTTCGCGAGTGTACCGTAAATATCAGGAATACGGCGAAACATCAATTCTCCGACGTTGCTGCGGCTCGAAAAGATCCTGCAACATCGGGACCAACAACGACTGAAGAGAATCGTTCAGCGTGACAAAAGTTCAGCCTTCCGCAAATTGCCCCAGATTTCAATGCTGGGCCATCAACAAGTGTCAGCGTGCGAACCATTCAACGAAACATCATCGATATGGGCATTCGGGGCCGAAGGTCCACTCGTGGTGTACACTTGTTGACTGCACGACACAAAGCTTTGCGCTTACCTGGGCCTGTCAAAACCGACCTTGGACTTTTGATGACTGGAAACATGTTGCCTGTTCGGATGAGTATCATTTCAAAATGTTCAAAAATGTTCAAATGTGTGTGAAATCTTATGGGACTTAACTGCTAAGGTCATCAGGCCCTACGGACAAACACACACACCCTTGCCTGAGGGAGGACTCGAAGCTCCACCGGGACCGGCCGCACTGTCCATGACTGCAGAGCCCTAGACCGCTCTGCTAATCCCGCGCGGCATTTCAGATTGTATCGAGCGCTTGGACGTGTACGGGTATGAAGTCAGCCTCATGAATGCATGGACCCTGCATGTCAGGAGAGGACTTTTCAAGCTGTTGGAGGCTCTGTAATGGTGTGGGACGTGTGCAGTTGGAGTGATATGGTACCCCTGATACGTCTAGATACGACTCTGACAGGTGACATGTGCGTGGGCATCCTCTATGTTCACCTGGACCCGTTCATGTCCACTGCGCATTCCGAAGGAATTGGGCAATTCCAGCAAGACACTGCGCCACGCCACACGTCCAGAATTACTACAGAGTGGCTCCAGAAACACTCTTCTGTGTTTAAACACTTCCGCTAGCCACCGAACTCCCCAGAGATGGAACTTTATTGAGCACATCTGGGATGCTTTGCAAAGTGCTCTTCGGAAGAGATCTCTACCCCCTCGTACTCTTACAGATTTTTGGAGGGCCCTGCAGGATCATTGGCGTCAATTCCCTCGAGCATTGCTTCAGTCCATGCCACGTCGTGCTGCGCGGGACCCTACACGGTATTAGGCAGGTGGACCAATCTCTTTCGCTCTTCAGTGTATAGCCCATAGACGGCTGGTGATTGTCCGACAATCACGTAGTGCCGTCGCGGATGGCATGAACACCAGCGCTGGTGGCACAACCACTCCCGTAATAACGTAAACATTGCAACGAATATCCCTGCCTCTTCTCCGTATCGGGAGTTCGCTGTGTGCACCGCTTAGATTATATCCACTGTCGCGGTTGACGTTCTTCTCACACGTTTTTATTTCTGCAGCATCTTTAATTACAGAATTGCAGTTTGTAGGAGCCTGGGACAAAATTTTTGTTTCGTCAAACAAAATTTTATTCAGAAACCATTGCCATTGATGTTGTGTACAGGGGTTGGAAACGGTAAAGATGGACTGACCCATGTAATTGCTTCTGCACTGACAAAAAATGTCAGAAATCCCAAGGATCCTGAGGCCGAGACTGTCATAGCATCTCGTTCATTTTCTTAGGAGGTCAGAAAATAGGTCTTACACCTCGTCTTCCGAGAGGGGGAGGACCGGGCGACGTGGCGCAGTGGTTAGCACAGCGGACTCGCATTCGGGAGGACGACGGTTCAAACCTGCGCCCGGCCATCCTGATTTAGGTTTTCCGTGATTCCCCTAAATCGCTTCACGTAAATGCTGCGATGGTTCTTGTGAAAGAGCACCGCCTACTTTCTTCCCCACCCCTCCCTAATACGGCAGGACCGATGACATCGCTGTTTGGTCCCCTCCCCCGAATCAACCAACCAACCAACCAACCAGAAGGGAAGAAACACCCATCATGTGAATTTTCAACATTTTCACGTCCCCTATTGTTGGAGAACGCTGATTACATATCACATGCCCCATAGCCGCTCTTTGGCCACACGTACTTCAGATGATTAATTTCGAAATCCAAGTGCTCTTCATCAGAAACAGTTTTTACTCTACGTACTTAAAGGTGCTCTCTCCTGTACTGGATGGTGAAACATCTGGGAGCGCAGATATAAATCACTGTGCGTCAGGTTCCAGTACACTGAGTGACCGAGGCGTCCACCCGACTTGTACGAAAACAGCTGAAAATGGCAGCCCTCCTTCTCTGTCTGTCTCTGTTTGAAGGAAATTACAGCTAACGGACCGAATCGTGCAGCAACGCGTTGCCCGCTAAGTCGACCATACAGACTTCCCTTAACCATTTGATTCATATTCACAGGGTGTGTAGTGCTCGTCTAATAATTCAATATATATAAAAACCAATATATTATTCCCCTCCGTTTTCGACGAAACTGGGTTTGAAAAGTTTGTGAGTCTTTATGTACAATATGCCCCCTGCTCGTGGTCTCGCGGTAGCGTTGTCGTTTCCCGAGCATGGAATCCCGGGTTAAATTCCCGGCGGGGTCAGGGACTTACACTTGCCCCGGGATGAATGGGTGTTTTTGTGTCGTTTCCATCATCATCATTCATCCTCACTGCGGTTGGAGGAAGGCGGTCAGGGCCTCCCGCATCGTTCCCGTACGCTCTGCCAAAAAGCATGGGACTTCATTTCCATGTACAGTATGGTCGATATTATGCGAGTAAGTAGCCGCTTATTTTCATAAGCGCGTGGTCTTAGGATCGAATCTCACTCCTGGGCTTATTTTTCCTCCGTTACCATATAATTATAACCATAGATTTACTACGACTGTGCTAGATTTCAATATCTAAGCAATCATTTACACTGGCAGAAAAATATCGCACCAACAAATAATAATTAATGTATAGAAATGAAATTTCGGGAACGCATTTGTCTAGATAACAGAGGCGTGGTAAAAATTTACTGTTTTGAAGAGCGCGCCGTCGCTCGTAGTGTGAAGCAGTCACCCTCCGTGGCGCCACTGTGGCAATCGCAGCTTTGGTGTATCCCTCTGGTGAGAAAGGGGAAAGGTTGCCTGTACACGTGCATTTAAGGGGCGCTGTGAGCTCGCCAGTGGGTCGGTCTGGGTGAGTCTGGAGTCGGTCTGGGTCAGTCTCTCGTCCCCAGCTTGCTAGTCTGTCTCTCATCCGGATTTGTGGGGCAGTTAGTGTCTGTCTGTCGTCCAGAGTGCTAGTATGTCTTTCGTTCAGATCAATCTTTAAAGCCGGATTTATGAGAGTCTTTCCACTCGCCAGCAAGAGAACTCAGTGAGTGATCGCCCGGTCGGGTTTTAGTTCCTGCATCTGAGTCTGCGCTTTAGGCCGCCAGTCCGCTCGAGTTGCTCAGGCAATGGTCATTGGCGGTTGGATCGATCGGTTGGTCGGTCGCGCACTGAGACACAAAATGACTTATCCGCCTTGAGCGTCGGCACATGTGAGGTCGCCACGTGAGTCCAGTGGGCCGCGGCGTATAGCGAGGGGTAGTGACTTCGCGGCCGACACGAGAGCAACAGGAGTCAACCAACGACATCGGGCTGGCCGGTGCGAGCTACGACGCCATGACACGTGAGATCTGCGCACCTTCCTGCGTCCGTTGAAGCGGCTGGCAGCGGACGGTTCGGGAGAGCGATTTGGGGGTGCTGCGCCAGGTCTTCTTCAGAAATCGCAGTTTATTAGAAGTTAAGTGATTGTTGATATGTTGTTTCATTTACTTGTTAAATTCTATTTGTTTTCCTGGTGAGGTCACCATCCGTTTTGTTTTGGGGTCGTCCCACCATTCTCTGCTGTTTGCTCACCCGCGGAAAGGTGGTTATTTATGAATTGGGTGGTCCGTTTTTCCTTTGTGGAGTAGGGGCGGGTTAGAGCGACCTGCGGTTCGGATTGTTCGGTAATCGCACTATCAATCTGCCGTACGTTAGCAGCTGCCTCTGTCATGCTTGTCAGATTCGGTGTGTTAACGAATTTAATGCGCGGAGTCTAACGGCCTAATTCCTGAAATATGGTTTTATCTTGCCTTTCATCTTGAGAGGCAACATATGTGTACTGTAGAGCATATTAACTCGTTTGGCCAACCCTGTATAATTTTATATAAGACTGGATTTCATGAGCTTTTATTTAAATGGTCATTTTAGTGTATAAAGTTGCCACCCTTCCACCGTAAGACTTTTCTTAGAAGGTAAAATCAAGTTTCGCCTTCGGTGGCAAGTTAATCTTTTAATTTTAGTGTTTTGTAGCATTTCCATCCCTCCTACTGGGTGCATAGTTTTTGTGCTTGTGTGAATTGTTATGACTTTTACTTTAAGGTAATCTGGTGTGTAGTGGATTTGCACCAATGTAGTCTTTTAGAGGTTGTTGTGAGCGATCGTGACTACGGCCGTGTCAAAAGGGAGCGGAGAGGTTCTCAGTCCGAAAGCTCATACTCTCAAAAATTTGTTTCTTTCCGCCTCTGAGTAAATTGTAGCTTGATATTTAGAGGGTGCTTTCTGCTTATAATTTTAAATCTCTTTCTTAAAAAAAAGGGCTTTTAGGAATAAAATTCCCATTTGTTAAAAACAATTTGATTTTGATTTGATCAGTTACTCCCTGGCAACTGCTTCCACGCTCACATAGAGTGATTAAATGTGTTAATGTTCTTGATGAATCGCTAGTACATAAAATAAATTCAGGTACCCTTGGTCTAGGGGTAGCGTCTTTGATTCATAATCAAAACGTCTTTGGGCCCGGGTTCGATCCCCGTGACTGCCTAAATTTTGATAAATAATCAGCATTGGCGGCCGAAGACTTCCGGCATAGGAAGTCAGCCTCATTCTGCCAACGGCCCTCTCAAAGAGGGCGGAGAAGCGGATAGAGGTTCAGGGCACTCTCTTGTCCTAGGGGTGGGAAATTGCCCCTAAAGGCGGAAGAATTAGTAATGATCAACGACATGAGGATGTAGAAGACAATGGAAACCACTGCATTAAAGACACGTAACGTGTATCCACAGGACATGTGGCCTGTATTTGAAGAAGTGTCATGATGATCTCTCCATTGGCAAAAGATTCCGGAATAGTCCCCCATTCGGATCTCCGGGAGGGGACTGCCAAGGGGGAGGTTACCATGAGAAAAAGATTGAATAATCAACGAAAGGATAACGTTCTACGAGTCGGGGCGTGGAATGTCAGAAGCTTGAACGTGGTAGGGAAACTAGAAAATCTGAAAAGGGAAATGCAAAGGCTCTATCTAGATATAGTAGAGGTCAGTGAAGTGAAGTGGAAGAAAGACAAGGATTTCTGGTCAGATGAGTATCGGGTAATATCAACAGCAGCAGAAAATGGTATAACAGGTGTAGGATTCGTTATGAATAGGAAGGTAGGGCAGAGGGTGTGTTACTGTGAACAGTTCAGTGACTGGCTTGTTCTAATCAGAATCGACAGCAGACCAACACCGACAACGATAGTTCAGGCATACATGCCGACGTCGCACGCTGAAGATGTACAGATAGAGAAAGTGTATGAGGATATTGAAAGGGTAATGCAGTATGTAAAGGGGGACCAAAATCTAATAGTCATGGGCGACTGGAATGGAGTTGTAGGGGAAGGAGTAGAAGAAAAGGTTACAGGAGAATATGGGCTTGGGACAAGGAATGAAAGAGGAGAAAGACTAATTGTGTTCTGTAACAAGTTTCAGCTAGTAATAGCGAATACCCTGTTCAAGAATCACAAGAGGAGGAGGTATACTTGGAAAAGGCCGGGAGATACGGAAAGATTTCAATTAGATTACATCATGGTCAGACAGAGATTCCGAAATCAGATACTGGATTGTAAGGTGTATCCAGGAGCAGATATAGACACAGATCACAATATAGTAGTGATGAAGAGTAGGCTGAAGTTCAAGACATTAGTCAGGAAGAATCAATACGCAAAGAAGTAGGATACAGAAGTACTAAGGAATGACGAGATACGTTTGAAGTTCTCTAACGCTATAGATACAGCAATAAGGAATAGCGCAGTAGGCAGTACAATTGAATAGGAATGGACATCTCTAAAAAGGGCCATCACAGAAGTTTGGAAGGAAAACATAGGTACAAAGAAGGTAGCTGCGAAGAAACCATGGGTAACAGAAGAAATACTTCAGTTGATTGATGGAAGGAGGAAGTACAAACATGTTTCGGGAAAATCAGGAATACAGAAATACAAGTCGCTGAGGAACGAAACAAATATGAAGTGCAGGGAAGCTAAGACGAAATGGCTACAGGAAAAATGTGAAGACATCGAAAAAGATATGATTGTCGGAAGGACAGACTCAGCATACAGGAAAGTCAAAACAACCTTTGGTGACATTAAAAGCAATGGTGGTAACATTAAGAGTGCAACGGGAATTCCACTGTTAAATGCAGAGGAGGGAGCAGATAGGTGGAAAGAATACATTGAACGCTTCTATGGGGGTGAAGATTTGTGTGATGTGATAGAAGAAGAAACAGGAGTCGATTTAGAAGAGATAGGGGATCCAGTATTAGAATCGGAATTTAAAAGAGCTTTGGAGAACTTACGGTCAAATAAGGCAGAAGGGATAGATAACATTCCATCAGAATTTCTAAAATCATTGGGGGAAGTGGCAACAAAACGACTATTCACGTTGGTGTGTAGAATATATGAGTCTGGCGATATACCATCTGACCTTCGGAAAAGCATCATCCACACAATTCCGAAGACGGCAAGAGCTGACAAGTGCGAGGATTATCGCACAATCAGCTTAACAGCTCATGAATCGAAGCTGCTTACAAGAATAATATACAGAAGAATGGAAAAGAAAATTGAGAATGCGCTATGTGACGATCAGTCTGGCTTTAGGAAAAGTAAAGGGACGAGAGAGGCAATTCTGACGTTACCGCTAATAATGGAAGCAAGGCTAAAGAAAAATCAAGACACTTTCATAGGATTTGTCGACCTGGAAAAAGCGTTCGACAATATAAAATGGTGCAAGCTGTTCGAGATTCTAAAAAAAGTAGGGGTAAGCTATAGGGAGAGACGGGTCATATACAATATGTACTATAACCAAGAGGGAATAAGAGTGGACGATCAAGAACGAAGTACTCGTATTAAGAAGGGTGTAAGACAAGGCTGTAGCCTTTCGCCCCTACTCTTCAATCTGTACATCGAGGAAGCAAAGATGGAAATAAAAGAAAGGTTCAGTAGTGGAATTAAAATACAAGGTGAAAGGATATCAATGATACGATTCGCTGATGACATTGCTATCCTGAGTGAAAGTGAAGAAGAATTAAATGATCCGCTGAACGGAATGAACAGTCTAATGAGTACACAGTATGGTTTGAGAGTAAATCGGAGAAAGACGAAGGTAATGAGAAGTAGTAGAAATGAGAACAGCGAGAAACTTAACATCAGGATTGATGGTCACGAAGTCAATGAAGTTAAGGAATTCTGCTACCTAGGCAGTAAAATAACCAATGACGGACGGAGCAAAGAGGACATCAAAAGCAGACTCGCTATGGCAAAAAAGGCATTTCTGGCCAAGAGAAGTCTACTAATATCAAATACCGGCCTTAATTTGAGGAAGAAATTTCTGAGGATGTACGTCTGGAGTACAGCATTGTATGGTAGTGAAACATGGACTGTGGGAAAACCGGAACAGAAGAGAATCAAAGCATTTGAGATGTGGTGCTATAGACGAATGTTGAAAATTAGGTAGACTGATAAGGTAAGGAATCAGGAGATGAAGAGGTTAGCACAGGAAAGGAATTCGTGGTGGGCCGCATCAAACCAGTCAGTAGACTGATGACCAAAAAGAAAAAAAAAAAAAACAGTTCGTTGTGTCACTATGGAGCCAACTGCTGGTCACACGGCCAGTGCACATGCAGCAAGATGTGCCAGAGCCATATGCCGGACACGATGGGCGTAGTGCCACGTGGACATCCGCAGCCCGGTCTCCTTCGGACAGTACAACCTCATGACCACCACTACCAGCAATCATGTACAGTGGCTGCATTCCTGAGATCTTAGTACATCCATATTTAAACTGGATGAAGGTGGGACACAGCTGGTATAATTTTTATTAAAAATGAAATTCCTCCAGCTGTACTTAATATTTTATATTTACTTCGCTACTAGCTTCTGCCCGCCATCCATGTGGAGCACGTGTTGATCTCACCGGCGGACTGCTAGACTGAGCCACACTCAACTGATTTCACCAAAGTGTGTGGGTCTGAAGATGGCGTTGACGGAACGTCGAAACTGGTAGCGAAGTAAATATAAAATCTTAAGTACAGCTGGAGGAATTTCATTTTTAATATAAAACATTCCTGAGAAGTCTTTCTGCAGTATCGCAGAGCCGGACGGAGTGGCCGTGCGGTTCTAGGCACTACAGTCTGGAGCCGAGCGACCGCTACGGTCGCAGGTTCGAATCCTGCCTTGGGCATGGATGTGTGTGATTTCCTTAGGTTAGTTAGATTTAATTAGTTCTAAGTTGTAGGCGACTGATGACCTCAGAAGTTAGGCCGCATAGTGCTGAGAGCCATTTGAACCATTTCAGCCGAGTATCGCAGAAGAACCATCCAGCTTCTCGTTGCCCTGTTACACGAGCTCGTAAAGCTCAGTGAGGCGTTAATATGGCGTCTTTGTCGCCTTAGAGCCGTTCTCAACTGATATCAGCTCACCACGCCCAATCTCAAAGGCAACCGACGCTCACGGCCGTTAAAGCGTGTATTTAAAGTAAACCTCATTTGTATCCTCGTAGTGGCGCTACTAGCTGCACTGTTATGCGACTGGCGCGAAATTTGAATAGAAATCACTTTTCCGATTTATAAACGCGGCTAGCAACTTTCGTTTACGTCGCCCAACTCCTCCCTAGTGTTTGCAGCTTTTTTCCGTCAGTGTATTATCTTTCGTAATCTTTATTCTGAAGAATGGAGTTTTTTTTTTTCGAAAGGGGATTGAAAATAAAAATTGATGCACGATATTTTTCAATTGAACGAATAAAGTCATTTTGTTTTAATTATTGTACATACATTTGTTATAAATATAATGTGCAACCTATGGAACACTGCACAAATAAGGATGATATTGATTGTACAGACATGAGGAACAACAATTATTGCAACATTTAGCACAAGTAATGAACGCCGAATTTTTGGTTCAAATGGTTCAAATGGCTCTGAGAACCATGGGACTTAACATCTTAGGCCATCAGTCCCCTAGAACTTAGAACTACTTAAACCTAACTAACCTAAGGACATCACACACATCCATGCCCGAGGCAGGATTCGAACCTGCGACGTAGCAGTCCCGCGGGTCCGGACTGCAGCGCCTAGAACCGCAAGACCACCGCGGCCGGCGAACTTTTGGACGTGCACTGTGTTTTCGACGTGTCTGTTGTCTAATAACTTGGTTTACGTTCATAAACGGATCTTGGCCATCATCACAGTTTCGTGACGTAACATGCATATCGAAGCATGTCACCAAATAACCAAACAATGGTGCAGACAACTGGTGCAGTCTTCTTTAGCTGATAGATGACAGATGACGTACGTGCAGTTCTGTAATCGTTTCATAAAGTTCTTCATCCATGCGTAAAAAAAAAAAAAAAACCTGCAGCATGGCTACACCAGCAGAGTACATTTTGGAGGAATTATTTAGGTCGTACGCTGACAGACCCTCTCTTTCCAGTGAAGCTTCGCTGTACAAACCTAGTTTCGTTTGCACTCCCTGCGTATCGAGAATCTACAGAAATGATTCTTCTCCCATGTATGTACAGGGAAGAAACGGGCTCATGTTGAGTTGGAACGTACCTGCGAAAGATTGGAAAACCACTTCCAAAATCTTAACGAAAATACTGTTTTTTCACCGTTAGAGTCCAAAAAATAATAAAAACTTCTTTATTTATTGATAATATATACAGACGCAAAAAATCTGTTCTTATAATTACGTGGAAACGAAGAAAAAAGTACCTAGAGCGAAAGTCGCAGAGACTGCGCGATTATGAAAGTAACCGGTTACTCACTCATTTGCGAACACTGCATCTACATCTACATGGATACTCTGGAATAGGGTGCATCGAACCACCCTCACAATTCCCTTCTATTCCAATCTCTATAGCGCGCGGAAACTCCGTAGGAGTTCTGATTTGCCTGATTTTATCACGGTGATCGTTTGTCCCTTTGTAGTTCGGCGCCAAAAAAATATTTTCGCCGTCGGAGGAGAAAGTTGGTGACTGGAATTTCGTGAGAAAATTCCACCTTTGTTTTAATGCTGTCCACCCCAAATACTGCAATTATACAAAATGGGCTGCCCTTCTTTGAATTTTCTCGATGTACTCCGTCAGTCCTATCTGGTAAGGATCCCACACTGAGCAGCAGTATTCTATAAGAGAACGTAAAAGCGTCGTGTAGGCAGTCTCCTTACTAGATCTGTTACATTTTCTAAGTGTCCTGCCAATAAAATGCAGTCTTTGGTCAGCCTTCCCCACAACATTTTCTATGTATGCCTTACAACTTAAGTTGTTCAAATTTGTAATTCCTAGGTATTTAGTTAAATTTACGGCCTTTAGATTTGACTTATTTATCGTGTAACCGAAGTTTAACGGATTCCTTTTAGCTCTCATGTGGATGACCTCACACCTTTCGTTATTTAGGGTCAATTGCCCATTTTCGCACCATACAGACATCTGTTCTAAATCGTTTTCCAATTTGTTTTGATCTTTTGATGAATTTGCTAGTCAATAAACGACAGCGTCATCTGCAAACAACCTAAAACGGCTGCTCAGATTTTCTCCCAAATCGTTTATATAGATAAGGAACAACAAAGGACCTTAGGGAACGCCGGAAAGACTTCTGTTTTACTGGATGACTTTCCGTCAGTTACTAAGAACTGTTACCTCTCTGACAGGAAATCACGAATCCAGTCACATAACGGAGATGATATTCCATAAGCACGCAATTTCACTACAAGTCGCATCTGGGGTCAGTGTCAAAAACCTTCCGGAAATCCAGAAATACGGAATCAATTTGAAATCCCTTGTCAAGAGCACTCACCACTTCATGCGAGTAAAGAGCAAGTCGTGTTTCAGAAGAACGATGTTGTCTGTATCCGTGGTGACTGTATGTCAATAGACCGTTTTCATCGAGGTAATTCATAATGTTCGAACACAATATACTCGTATGTTCCAAAATCCTGATCCATATCAACGTTAATGATGTGGGCCTGCAATTTAGTGAATTACTCCTACTACCCTTTTGAATATTGGTGTGACCTGTGCAACTTTCCAGTCTTTGGGTACGGATCTTTCTTCGAGCGAACGGTTGTATATGATGGTTAAGTATGGAGCTATTGCATCAGTATACTCTGAAAGAAACCTAATTGGTATTGTTGAATATCTGCGACAATGCAAAGCATGTAAGCACCCTAAAATTTTTAAACTGCGTTTTCCCTAAAACGGTTGAGAGTTGTGTCTTGATGTTTACATATCTTGAAGTCCTAACAGTGCCCCACACATCCTGTGAATATGAATGAAGTCGATGATGGGTAGTTCATAATTTCCTCTTGTAAGTTTTTAGTCTACTTTTCCTAATAATATTTTCGGTGAGCATCGTAATTTTACTAAAGACTACAGGATGATTTGTCTGAATGGGTACAAACTGCATCTAACGGCTCCTGACAGGATACGGAGCAGGAAAGGTCACATTGACATATGGCTGGAAATTCGTTCCATGAGAGATCTTTGACAGTGAAGGTTTTAATGACGGAGTCCACATATCAGAACACACAAGGAATACGGGATTGTTCTGGCTGTATTAATGTTTTACCTGCTCACTCAAGAGGGCAGTGACATATAGCACCACCATGTGGTAGCCACACTACCCATCGCACTATCAAAGGCACGTCTTCTAGCAGCGTAATTAGGGTTAACAAGTAGGAAGTCCAGATGCGCTCCAAGTGGGAGGCATTGTGGGAAGGTGGCTGGTCCCAAATGGCTGTCGCCAATAATACCCTTGCAGACATTGAGGGTGAACCAATGCTGACCATTGGCTGCCACCATACCATGGTGATTGTAGTCCACATGTGGGAGCTGTCAAGTAGGTCGGTACCGCCCTTTGTGAAGGTAGCCTCATTTGTGAAAAGGGTGGCTGACGGAAGTCCCAACACCGTGGTGGCCTGTGCGGAGATTCATCGAGCCAAGTGGACAGATATTAAGGAGTGCACAGATTGTGAGTGGTAAGGGTATCGGCAATTGTCATGGGGAATGTTCCACACGGTCGTCTGGCTTATCCCATGCTGCCAGGCCATATGCCTGATTCTGATACCACGGTCACTGTCAAAGACATACTGGCGTCCAAAAACTATCGACAGGTGTCCATACGACCGTTTTCTGCACGAACGGAGGCATTCCAGTCAACGAACAACCACGCCGACGACGACGTTGGGGACCTACCAAACACGGTCGTGTTTAGAGGATAGTCTCACATCCACAATCGCTGTGTACACAGTCATAAACAGTACAGTATGGTACAGAAGAGATGCCTACCAGACGCTCTGGGGTGGAGGGCTATAGGAAGTCCCAAATTGATGTGGTTCAGTTCCTCACTGTGAATCATTTTGTTGTTTCTCGGATGTGGCGACTGTTTATAGAGATCGAAACTGTACCCTGAAGACCAGAGCAGGGCTGACCTTTTGTGACATCAGAAAGAGAGAATCTTTATTTGGCTGTAAGGGCATAACGGCAAATGGCATCTGACATTACAGAATCCACTGGACGTGTTGTAACGAGGCAAAGCGGGTACAGAAGGTTTCAGAAGAGTGGTTTTTATTGCCAGAGACCTGCTGTGTGTGTAGTTCTAACGGCTATCCACAGAAGCGCGCGATTAGAGTGCAGTCGTCAACATGCCATATGGTCGGTCGAAGAGTGGGCCAATATTCTTTTCAGAAATAAGTCCCACTTTTCTGTGTACATTGATTGTCGACGTTTTTTATTCTGGAGTGAACGTGGATCACGATTTCGAGATCCAAACATTGCAGAAGGGGACCGATATCAAGGAGGTTCAAAATGGTTCAAATGGCTCTAAGCACTATGGGACTTAACATCTGAGGTCATCAGTCCCGTAGACTCAGAACTGCTAAGCCTAAGGACATCACACACATCCATGCCCGACGCAGGATTCGAACCTGTGACCGTAGCAGCAGCGCGGTTCCAGACTGAAGTGCCTAGAACCGCTCGGCCACAGCGGCCGGCTATCGAGGAGGATCCCTAATAGTGTGGGAGGGGATTATGTTGACAACTCGAACACGAAATTGCACGGGTGAATCGGCAATGTTTAGGTACTCTCGGGTATCGTGACGAGACCTTGGGGCCGTAGAGCATGGGTGGCCGATTTTTTCTTGGAAACGGAAGATTCTGCAATCATGGCGTAGCCTGCTCGATCTGACAATTTAAATGCCATAGAGCATGTTTCGGATGCACAGGGATGGCTTGCGTCATGTCAGCATCCACCAGCCGCTCTCCAAGACTTGCGAGGAACTCTGCAGCAAGAATGGGCGCTATTGTCTCAATATGTGATTGAGAGCATCAACCTTACAAAATTTCCGTTTCTTGCTTTAATTTTGGGTACCAGTGTTTTATAAGTCCTCCTTCAAGTGGGCGTAACTCCCTTGGAACTCAGTTCCATCCACATGTTTATATAATCTCCTTTGCTCGTATTGCTCTCAGGAATAGTTTCCTACAGTTTGTCCCAATTTAGCAGACTCACGCTACATACAAACGGCTCAGAACAAGGGGATGGATACGGGGACTTACTAGCCTACCTTGACTGTGTCTTCAGGTATCGGCTCACTGGTTAGTTTACAGTCTTAAGAGATGAACTTCATGCTACCGTGAATGAGTTGAAATAGATGAGCAAGAAGTTTCTCAAGCGCTCCGGTTCTCTTATTGGTCTACAAGTATTAGAAACAATGTAGTTACCGAACAAAATGACTGAATTTATGCTGGATAAACTACTCCTCTGCAACAGTATGCGAAGCAAGTAACATTTTGTTGATTTCCAAGGTATCTGGTAACTCAGGGAAATTGAGATATGAGATGTAGCAGCCAAGGAGGCCTGTGGGAAGTCAGTGCGGCTCTGTGTACCTTACTCCAATAGACTGTCGTCTCACTATTGATTCAAAATCCGTGCAACTGAACGAGGGAGCGTGACAAGACATGAAAGACAACAAACTGCAGTCAGTGATGTGGACAGGGCGTACCTCATACCTCTCACTCCGGCAGGCTAAAGTCACTCTGACTCGTCTCCACATAGGACACCGACCGTAACTCACTGATTTTTACTCCGGCGAGAAGAATATCCAATTTGTGCTGATTGTGTTGTACGACTCACCATGTGCCATGTTTTAGTGAAGTGCACTTTATATTGAGACCAGAGCGTATGGGACCTACCCCTTGTTTAAGCTATTGATGAGACGAGTGCGGCAAAGCATTTAAAATTTTGTGCACTGTCTGGGCTACAACCTAAGACCTTCGGTTGTCGCAGAGCGGCTGGCAAATTTCTTAGTGTATTCACCAGTAAGTTACGAATATCTGCTGTTGTTATTATATTAAATTTCAGCCTCCAGTTGCATAAGCAAATAAACTTTACCTAGGTTTCGGCTATAATAATGTACCCCTCTTCAGAAATGTCACAATATAAAATTAAAATTAAAACATGCCAGATACTGGCCTTGTCAAACTTAATATCTGGCATGCTTTAATTTTAATTTTATATTGTGACATTTCTGAATAAGGCTACTTTATTATAGCCGAAACCTAGGAAAAGTTTATTTGCTTATGCAACTGTAGGCTGAAATTTAATATAATTACATTTTAGAGTTGCTGACACTGCTGCACCATGCTAAAAATATTCTAACCTGCTGTTGTCTTTTACTCACTTTTTGATTCTGCGTCCATATATTTTGAAGTAATCTCTTAAGAACTGACATAAAAGAATTTTTACACTGTGTGTGTGTGTGTGTGTGTGTGTGTGTGTGTGTGTGTGTGTGTGTGTGTGTGTGAGTGTTTGTGTGTGTGTTTGTCTGTGTGTTTGCATACTTGTGTGTAAGTATGCATGAAAGGAAGATCCAAAAATAATTTTGTTTTTATTTTAGCTGTTTTTAACTTTTAGCAATTTTAATCACGCTCTTCACATTGACGTTGGAGTCCACAGAATCCTATCATCATCACGGTTATCAGTGCTGGCAAACATGTTTAGGAGGCGGATAAGGAGCCCTAGAGTCAGGTGTCGGCAAGCCCTCCACTTTCTTCGCATATGTACTGTAGGTGATGTGGCTGTAATCGGTCCGCGCTACCCACAGCATTTAAAATTTTTTCAACATCTGAACTCTATGCACTAAAACATCACTTTCACGAAGACGACAGTAAAAGATAACTAATTTACAAATCTATTCGTTTTATTCAAGCGTAGCCTGCATATCTCACCAGGGTTTACCGTAAATCAACGTATGCCACCAGCATGCCACCAGCTGCCAAGCCCGTCGCAACCAGAGGCCGTACTCGGCACACTGCCGCATACACTTGGCGAAGTGTCCGACAAAGAGAGTTTATCAGATGAATTGCAGCACCTACTGACCTATATTGTAAGAATTCTTACAGTAACAGTCAGGTTCAGCGTCGTTTAAAGACAAAGCTGTCTACACGACAGCGTTTATCTCTCACGTCGGGAACACATCAGTGAAAATTGGAAAATGCATTTCGGAAGTATAACGTTAACTGCGTATTTCTCCCCCTACCAAAGACGAAAGCCTTGTTGGACGACTCTCAAGGACGAGTTATGACTCCGGAAACCAAAAGCCTACCGCATCCGCTGCCATTGCGGCGAAATGTAAGCCAGATTATATGGACCGTATGGTAAAGATGAGCGGTGCATAACTGTCACAAGAGTAAAGAACAACCAACAAACTCAGCTGCTGCACAGTAGCGCATCTCTGCAGGGTACACCATGAATTATTACAGCATCATGTCGTTACAGCAAGCAAACACATTTCTTCATAGTGTCTTAAGGGAACTTATAAATAAACACTGTATTTTTCAATGAAGTAAGGATCCAGACCTCACCCTGAGCGTGCTCAAAACACGACGAAGGTCGGTGGGAGTATCTGTTCACGCTACCCAGATTCAGGAGCTGAGAGAAGGCCAAGCAGAAGGGGCCTCTGCTGCATCACCAGCGATCCGAACCAAGGGCAGAGGCATACAGACAGAGGGCCGCTGTTCGTGTCCCGACCGCGAACCTCCCCGTCCACCTCGCCTGCGAAGCCACGTCCGACCACTGCACACGTCCGTGGCGAACAGCAGGAGGCAGGAGATGTGGAGATGCCACCCATCAAGACACGATCGATGAATGAAATTATTTCCATTTTATCCATTATACACATTCTTATACTTTTTCAGATTTTGTGCAAAATTTCAAGGTTGTCTTGGAGTTATAAAGATAGCCTATGTCTTTGAAGTGTGTTGCTACTGATGATTTCCTACAGTTCTCTGCTCTGTAACAGTCACTATGTTCTTTAAATCGAGTTCTGAAACTTCTGCCTGTTTGGCTCACATAACAGCTGTTGCATTGGCCGTGCGTAAGTTTCTAAGTGTCAGATGCGTCAAGTACTGTATCTGACTGTTTGATATTGTGAATAAATCTCCTACTTAAGTTACTGTTGCAGCTGAAGCCGATTTTCACATCTGTGTGGTTGAGTAGCCTAGATGATTTATCAGAAATTATACCAAAATATGACAGAGACAGCAAAGGACTTGGAAGAGCAGTTGAACGGAATGGATGGTGTCTTGAAGGGAGGATATAAGATGAACATCCACAAAAGCAAAACGAGGATAATGGAATGTAGTCGAATTAAGTCGGGTGATGTTCAGGGTATTAGATTAGGAAATGTGACACTTAAAGTAGTAAAGGAGTTTTGCTATTTGGGGAGCAAAATAACTGATGATGGTCGAGGTAGAGAGGATATAAAATGTAGACTGGAAATGGCAAGGAAAGCGTTTCTGAAGAAGAGAAATTTGTTAACATCGAGTATAGACTTAAATGTCAGGAAGTCGTTTCTGAAAGTATTTGTATGGAAGTGAAACTTGGAGGATAACTAGTTTGGATAAGAAGAAAATAGAAGCTTTATAAATGTGGTGCTACAGAAGAATGCTGAAGATTAGATGGGTTGATCACATAACTAATGAGGAGGTATTGAATAGGATTGGGGAGAAGTTTGTGGCACAACTTGACTAGAAGAAGGGATCGGTTGGTAGGACATGTTCTGAGGCATCAAGGGATCACAATTTAGTATTGGAGGGCAGCGTGGAGAGTAAAAATCGTAGAGGGAGACCAAGAGATGAATACACTAAACAGATTCAGAAGGATGTAGGGTGCACTAGGTACTGGGAGATGAAGAAGCTTGCTCAGGATAGAGTGGCATAGAGAGCTGCATCAAACCAGTCTCAGGACTGAAGACCACAACAACAACAGCAACACAACATTTTTACATATTTAACTGCTGGGCTGCTGTCAGTTGTTGAGTGTAGTATCCTCTTGTTTCTACAGTTTATTTATTTTTTCTACTGTGACATCACGTTAATGAATGAAGGATCGTATTCACCGTTTATTGTGGTATATTTTATGGTTTCTGTTTCTTGTTGGAGTTCTGCATGTTGAAGTGGAAGTTTGTTGGCTCTTTGTAGCACTGATCCACTCGCAGCTTATTTGTGGGAGGGCGGTATGTATAGAAGAGTTCGATACAGTGGTCTATAACAGTACGATTTCTATCACCAACATTAAGAGACACTTACTACATCTGTTTTGATATTTTCATGTCAAGAAAATATATAGTGGTGTTGTCTTTGTACTTGAGGTGAATATTTTTATGCACGTTATTGACAAGGCAAACCTACGTTTCTAGCACTTGTAGATTTCCAGAAAGCTTTCGGCAATGTTGACTGGAATACTCTCTTTCAAATTATGAAGATGGCAGGGGTAAAATACAGGGAGCGAAAGGCTATTAACAATTTGTACAGAAACCAGATTGCAGTTACAAGAGTCGAGGGACGTGAAAGAGAAGCAGTGGTTGGGAAGGGAGTGAAACAGGGGTGTAGCCTCTCCCCGATGTTATTCAATCTGTATATTGAGCAAAAAGTAAAGGAAACAAAAGAAAAATTCGGAGTAGGTATTAAAGTCCACGGAGAAGAAATGAAAACTTTGAGGTTCGCCGATGACATTGTAATTCTGTCAGAGACAGCAAAGGACTTGGAAGAGCAGTTGAACGGAATGGACAGTGTCATGAATGGAGAATATAAGATGAACATTAACAAAAGCAAAACGAGGATAATGGAATGTAGTCGAATTAAGTCGGCTGATGCTGAGGGAATTAGATTAGGAAATGATACTCTTAAAGTAGTAAAGGAGTTTTGCTATTTGGGGAGCAAGATAACTGATGATGGTCGAAGTAGAGAGGATATAAAATGTAGACTGGCAATGGCAAGGAAAGCGTTTCTGAAGAAGAGAAATTTGTTAACATCGAGTATAGATTTAAGTGTCAGGAAGTCGTTTCTGAAAGTATTTGTATGGAGTGTAGCCATATATGGAAGTGAAACATGGATGATAAATAGTTTGGACAAGAAGAGAATAGAAGCTTTCGAAATGTGGTGCTACAGAAGAATGGTTAAGATTAGATGGGTAGGACACATAACTAATGAGGAGGTACTGAATACAATTGGGGAGAAGAGGAGTTTGTGGCACAACTTGACTAGAAGAAGGGATCGGTTCTGAGACATCAAGGGATCACCAATTTAATTCTGGAGGGCAGCGTGGAGGGTAAAAATCGTAGAGGGAGACCAAGAATACACTAAGCAGTTTCAGAAGGATGTAGGCTGCAGTACGTACTGGGATATGAAGCAGCTTGCAGAGGATAGAGTACCATGAAGAGCTGCATCAAACCAGTCTCAGGACTAAAGACCACAACAACAACAACATTGAATTTATTTCCGTGAGTTTATTATTTCATTATGTGTTCCATCAAATAGAATGAAGGTGTCATCTATATACCTCTTACAGAATTTAAGTTTCTGATATTAACGTTTAGTGATACCATTTCATTCTCTACACTGTTGATAAATATCTCTGTTAATCGGCCACTAAGATGCAACTCACTCCTAGCCCCAGGTCTTTCTTGTGAATTTTGTTGTTGAAAGAGGAGAAATTATGTGAGAGTAATAAATTAAGTACAACTGTGTATTTTCAGGTCTTTTCACTGTCTTGTTTTTCAATAGCTTCTTCCTTTATACCTCAACTGTTTCATTTAGAGGTACAGTGTGTGTGTGTGTGTGTGTGTGTGTGTGTGTGTGTGTGAACAGAACAATATTTGTTGCTAACCAATTGGTCAGTGTATTCGTAAATAATAGTCATGCCTTGAGTAGTGTATGTAGCGACAATGTCGTGAATCCTTTGGTTGTTGTTGTGGTCTTCAGTCCTGAGACTGGTTTGATGCAGCTCTCCATGCTACTCTATCCTGTGCAAGCTTTTTCATCTCCCAGTACCTACTACAACCTACATCCTTCTGAATCTGCTTAGCGTATTCATCTCTTGGTCTCCCTCTACGATTTTTACCCTCCTTGCTGCCTTCCAATACTAAATTGGTGATCCCTTGATGCCTCAGAACATGTCCTACCAACCGATCCCTTCTTCTGGTCAAGTTGTGCCACAAACTTCTCTTCTCCCCAACCCTATTCAATACTTCCTCATTAGTTATGTGATCTACCCATCTAATCTTAACCATTCTTCTGTAGCACCACATTTCGAAAGCTTCTATTCTCTTCTTGTCCAAACTATTTATCGTCCATGTTTCACTTCCATACATGGCTACACTCCATACGAATACTTTCAGAAATGATTTCCTGACACTTAAATCAATACTGGATGTTAACAAATTTCTCTTCTTCAGAAACGCTTTCCTTGCCATTGCCAGCCTACATTTTATATCCTCTCTACTTCGACCATCATCAGTTATTTTGCTCCCCAAATAGCAAAACTCCTTTACTACTTTAAGTGCCTCATTTCCTAATCTAATTCCCTCAGCATCACCCGACTTAATTAGACTACATTCCATTATCCTTGTTTTGCTTTTGTTGATGTTCATCTTATATCCTCCTTTCAAGACACTGTCCATTCCATTCAGCTGCTCTTGCAAGTCCTTTGCTGTCTCTGACAGAATTACAATGTCATCGGCGAACCTCAAAGTTTTTATCTCTTCCCCATGAATTTTTGGTATACTTTCAAAATTGGGTACTGGCTCTCCTTTCTACGGTCCTGTAGTCTATTAGTACTCGACATCATACATCGGCCACGATTTTTCTATTTAATGGGCTGTGGTGAAGACTGTCGAGTGGTGTCAGCGAGCATTAACAGACGGAGATTTCGGGGATGGCGTCATAGGAGCCGCTGGCGAGTTCAAAGAGAGTGCTCAGGCCTCACTGCTGACCTCTAACGTGCCGGCACCCTTGAAAGGTATGTGCTAAGGTCTGATCAGGGTAGCTCCAGAAAATAGTCGGTACTTGCCAACCGCAAGGTGGAACGAGTATAATATCTTTGAGTACGAGGTTCTTTGATGGTTAAGAGAGTTGGGCACGCGCAGTAAAAAACAGAAGGGTCTCAGGTAGGTGCCCAGAGAAAGCACACGTCTGCTTCCTCTGGCCACCTAGCTGCGACTCCTCGGTCTTTTACTGCGCATGCCCAGCTCTCTTAACCATCAAAGATCCTGGTACTCAAAGATATTATACTCGTTCCACCTTGCGTTTGGCAACTACCGACTATTTTCTGGAGCTACCCTGATCAGACCTTAGCACATACCTTTCACCCTTCCTGCAACGCTTCTCACCTGAGAGCACCATGTCGAGGTAGGGCATGTCTGCGAGCGCCTCCAGGCTCAGCTCCTTCCCGTGCCTGCGCAGCGCGGTGTCCACCTGGAGCCGAGCCCGCGTCTGCACCTCGTGGTGGACGGCCAGCTGGTGCAGGCAGAAGGCGAGCGTGGTGGCCACCTTGTGTCGGCCCAGCATCAGCAGCATCATCACCTGTGACGCCAGCATGTCGCCGCCGAAGTCTGTGGCAGAGTGAGTGAGTGAGTGAGTGAGTCAGCGAGAGTCACTGGCCTGGCGCAGGTGAGCGACGATTTGCAAAAGAACAGCTTTAAGGCTGCATACAAATACTTTTAATCTGACCGGTGTTCGTGACTAGGAATAGTACGCTGGCACCGAATGCAGTCAAGTCAGCATGAAGTACAACTGTCTAGCAGCTAATGATTACTTTGGTTTGAGGAAAATTTAAAAATATAAACACCAAAGGACAGCAGCCAATTGTAAAATGCGTAATTTATTGTATGTCTAGTTTTAGACTCTAACACTGTCATCATTGGTGCATCCGTCAAGGTATTTTACTTTATTTTTATTTATTTATTGCTAAATTGTAGACCTGTTACCTGATGTTCAAAACAGGTTGTACATCTTACAATATTCGTTTTTCATCTTTTTACAGTTTTCTTTTCTTTTGTTTTGCCTACAACATTTACAAAGAATGATACTTTTCAAAATAACAATAATTTAAGGTTGAAATATAAATAAAATTTTGTTGTTTTTTAAGAAGAATATCAAAAGAAGATAGGATAGAGGAGAGATCTGTTAGTACCATCACCGAATGTGACTGGCGGTGAATACCTCGGAATGGTTTCTTCGAGCCGTTGACCGCCAGTCACACAAACACATACACACACACACACACACACACACACACACACACACACACACACATACTCACACACACACATACACAAATGGTTATTAGTAGAGAAATAATGTTCCATATCCTATTTATTACAAATCCTATATATTAACTACTTTAAGGTGCCCATCCATGTACAGCATTTGGTGTTTTCTTGGCTAGATCGCCAGCACCTTATGCTTATTTACAGTCACATCTGAGCTTCCTCCTCTTCTTCCTCCTCATTGTCACTATTTTCGCTGTCACTGTGGGTATCGCTGTCCATACTCTGGAGATTGTTGTTACGCTCCACATAGGCATGTCTGCAATGTCGTGTCCGCATGTACTCTTCATGTATTTTTTTTTTAAATACTGTTTGTCAGTGCGTTTAATTGTGCCCATTGTTCTTCGTCTCTTACTGTTGTGTACACATCTATGTCTGTATCTGTGTAGTCTAAGTGTAGTGTATGTCTATTTTTTGCGCATTGCCTGCAGAAAAAGACAGTGTGTTCTGCGGAACCTTCTTCTCCGCATGTGCATGTAGGTGTCCGCCTCAGACTCACGCGTTTTAAGTGCATGGGATAAGGTCCGTGTCCGGTTAACAAATGTACCATACCTCGGCTGGAATCGATATGTCTCATTCTGAACCGCCCACTTATGTCAGTGAGGAAGTCGTGCAGTCCACGTCCCTTATCACGTACATCCCACTCACCTTGCCATGTATCCAAACGCTAACTTTTAAGGTGACGTATCGTCTCTATCGGCAGACCGGTTATTGTGTATACCTTATCTAGTTTCCCCATCTTCAACCAGTACCTTGCAGCTCTGTATTTGATCGTGATATCTATGGGACATATTCCGAGCCCCACAGACAGTGCAACCGCTGAGGTGATACCGAAGGCTCCAGATAGCCTAAGTAGGACACTTCTCTGCCCTCGTCTGACGGATGCTATGTTGGTGACCACGTTCAGTCTATGTGCCCACGTGCTAGCTGCGAAGCTGAGTACTGATTCGAAGAGCGCACAGTGGTATGTACGTATGACTGGTAGAGGCAGTCTGTACTGTTTTGAATTTAGCCTCACCAGTTTGTGTAGTATTTTTTCTGCTTTGTCGTTAGCCTTATGTGTTCGCGGATATTCAATTTTTCATCTATCCACCAGGGTAGCCGAAAGCGCTAATGCGCTGCTTCCTGGACTCGGGTAGGCGTGCTGGCCCCGGACCGAATACACCCGGCGGATTAAAAGCGAGGGCCGGTATGCCGGCCAGCCTGGATGTGGCTTTTAGGCGGTTTTCCACATCTCGCTACGTGATTAACAGGCTGGTACCCGCTTTACGTCTCAGTTACACGACTCACAGACATTTGGAACACGTTCACACTCTCGCACAGTGTACAATAGACACAGGAAGCTGGGGTACATTCATTCCATCCAAGGGGGTTTGGTGCGATGGTTGGAAGGGCAAGCGGCCACCCTCTGCAGTTAACACTGCCAAATCAATAGTAACAAGGCCGTCCCCGCATTGCAGCGCAAATAAGGCCTCAACCAAAAGTAAAAGCATTGTCATCATTGGTTCATTTACCAAACAGTCCTAACATGTCAGAGCATAACATACGACAAAATTACAGTAGCCATCACATGGGAGACACAGGTTATAGTCTACATTTTGGCACTTTATTGTATAGGTCCGTCTTGATTACATTTTTTTTTCACTATGTCCAGTTTCGACCACTGCCATCTTCAGATCATAAAATATTCTGATGCAGTATCAACGTCAAACTAAATATGTATGTAGGGGAACTCGGGGCAGAACGGGATAGCAGGGCTCAATGGGAAATTGCTCTTTTCTAGACTACACAGTGCTGCAACCTGTTGTATGGGCATGTAACTATTTCTCCGAATGGAACGGAAGTTAGGGTAGCCATTTTTATTTAGTTTGAAGCGCGAGATCTAAGTGAATTGTTGTCCGTCACGTTACCGCTTGCGTTGTTCTAAGGTTTGGTGAATTTCAACGTCAGGTAAGTTGTTAATTGTATACCCTAAAATGACACATTCCCTTAAAGTGCATGCCATTTGTTACACTTAAGTTATTTAATGTGTTTAAATATGTCAGTTATTACACTCCATAAAAGTTGTTAACCTCAAAAGTGCTCTTGGGGCGGAACGGGACGCGGCAGAATGGGATAGTGTCCCGTTCTGCCCCGTCATATTTTGATGCAAGTAGAAAACAAACTATTCTTTTTTCTTTCCCCCTTGCTGTTCCAGATGGTGCTAACTTACAGGAAAAAGACTGATAGGCAACAATGGGACGTAAAAGCGATGGAAATGGCAATTTCAGCCGTTTCATCTAACCCAAATGGGATTTTTAAAAGCATCTGAGCAGTTCAACGTACCGAAATCAACATTTCAAATATATCTCCCTAAAGCTGCGAATAATCCTGACTACATAATTGACAAATCAGATGCGAAATTTAAAAAGGTGTTCGCCACAGAACAAGAACATGAGCTGGTAACATATCTCAAGTCAATGGAAAGCAGACTTTTTGGTCTAACAATGAACGATCTCAGGTCACTAGCCTATCAACTAGCCGAAAGAAATGGCTTACCACACAAATTTGACAAACAAACTTGTCTAGCCGGATAAGACTGGGTTAAAGGATTTATTACGAGGTATCCTACACTGATGATGGAGAATCAGATGAAGAGAGAATCAGAGAGAGAGAAAGGATGCTGAGTGTCTCTACCGTGGGGACTTCTACTCCGTTTCTAATGAGGGCTGGGTCGCATGACAGAGGTGTTTCAGGTGGGCACACAATTCATGTGCTGGCATAGACAGTGAAGATGAAGAGGAAATACTTATTTGTGACTATCGTCGAAAGGACTAGTAGTTACTGGTTTGGTGGTTATTAAGCATTGTACATTTTTCAGAATGACATTAAAATATTCTCGTATTTTGAAGAATGACTTTTCAACTGTTTAAATTACACATTCCTTAGTCTGAATTGCCTTTTATACAACATTTTGTCATAGTTTAATACGATATTCATAATTCAAATTCAATGATTATGCAATAATTTAAGAAAAAATAACCTTATGCCATTCTGCCCCGTGGGTGGGGCGGAACGGGAAATATGCAAGACTTTCTTTGAAAAATAGTAAAAAATGCAAAATGTATTGTTTTAAGTGATTTTAAAATAAGGTACATTAGGTTACACTTCAAGGTGGTTTTTTTTATAACTTTAAGAAGTGTTTCCTTGTGTTCCCTTATTTTATACACATTGTTAAACCCCAGTGGGTACACCAGACGCGTGTAACCTCTATGTTTGAGAGTTAGAGTAATGATGGTGTACGCTAACGTGGAAAACTTGTTTGAGCAGCAATTGCCGACATGGTGTAGCTGAGACGGCATAAGGGGAACCAGCCTGCATTCGCCGAGGCAGATGGAAAACCGCCTAAAAACCATCCACAGACTGGTTGGTTCACCGGATCTCGACACAAGTCCGCCGGGCGGACGCGTGCCAGGGACCAAGTGCTCCTTCCCACTCCGGAAGGCCGTGCGTTAGACCGATCGGCTAACCGGGCGGGCTTGACGTTGATACTACATGAGAACATTTTATGATTTGAAGATGGCAGTGACCGAAACCGGTCACAGTGATAAAAAAAAAAAAGAAAAATGTGATCAAGATAGACCTCTAAAATAAAGTGCCAAAAACATCACCACGGACTCATTTTCCGACTTTATGTCTTAAATTGATATAGCCTAAATCTAGATCTAAAATAAATTACATATTTTGCGACTGACTGCTGTAATTTCTTCAGTTTGAATATTCAACAATCGCTGCGGACACAGGTATACAATGGATGCCAACTTCATGAAAACACGAAGAAGGAACGCAGCTGCTGTGTGGTACGCATAATGCTACTGGATTCATTGATGCCAGGATAAGACTTTCGATGATGGAGTGGGCTCGAACATCAGTCAAACAATAAACAAAAGTTATAAGCGAATTAAAGGTGTTGGTTTGGAATCTGTCACACATAAAGTACATGGGAGTTGCGGAGCCCCGTATATTCCAAATGTTTGTACTTACTCAGAACGCATTTCGGATGATGGACTTCTACCCAGTAGCATTTTACACGATTTTCTGTAAGTAACCACAATATATACGAAACCAACGGACAACAGTAAGAACAGAGGACCGAGAGAAAACTACTCACACCAGGAGTAGTTAAGACAGCAGTTATTGTCGAGTTCTATTCAACCTACATGTAAAAAAGAAACTCATGGAAATAAAAAGAAGGTTGAGAAGTGTAATTAGAATTCAAGCTAAGCAGGTATCACATGTTACAGTTCACCGACGACATAGCCTTTCCCAGTGAAAGTGATTCATAAGTGCCGCTTTTCAATAGAGTGAACAATCCGTTGGTCTGGTAAGGGGTGTACATGGTGCAGGCAGTCAAGGAATATTTTAGTGAATTGGTTTAAAAAAATGTATTGCAAAGGCCCAGTCAAATTTTTACAAGTCTACTCCCAGAGGAACTTGCGCTGTGCCTACGTGACACAAGTTTCCTGTCTTTAGAAACCGAGGCAGTTCTGTCCAGTTGAAACTACTGACAAGAGACGCCTTGAGCCAATAGCGTGCGCGGAATACCGATCACGTGTGTGGGCGCTGGAGTGGTCTGCGGTGCAGAACACAATTGTTTCTCTCTCTTGTACTCCAGACCTCGAGCAGAACAGACGTCTTCTTGGAAGGCAGATCCTCTCGCTCTCCTTTTCACGACCGGCCACCAACGTAAGTTAACATGAACCACTTCCCCTTCCGTTGCCCACTTCAATTAATTGTTCGACCTCCTAGACTGGCCTAAACCTGGTAACTTCCGACCCTAGGCGCGCCCCTTGTACACCTCTTTACTGTACCTAATTTCCTTTTTTGTTATTGAACGGTAGCTCTGGATGCCCACTCTCTAATCCTGAACGCTCGACCTCCTGCATCCTGTCGTCACGGGGCATATGTGTAAGTAGGCTGCTTAGGTTTTTATGTTGGTAACGCCACGTAGCGCTCTGTATGAAAATCACTGACTGTGCTGTATTAAGTCTGTGGCTGGTTGGCATTGTTGGAATAGTCGCTATTGTAGTGTTGGGCAGTTGGATATGAACAGCGCGTAGCGTTGCGCAGTTGGAGGTGAGCCGCCAGCAGTGGTGGATGTGGGGAGTGAGACGGCGGAGTTTTGAGAGCGGATTGTCTGGACGTGTGTCCAGCAGAGAGAGTAAATTTGTAAGACTGGATGTCATGAACATATATATATATTACGACTTTTGAACACTATTAAGCTGGCAGTATTGGCGCTCGCTGTACTGCAGTAGTTCGAGTAACGAAGATTTTTGTGAGGTAAGTGATTCATGAAAGGTATAGATTATTGTTAGTCAGGGCCATTCTTTTGTAGGGATTTTTGAAAGTCAGATTGCGTTGCGGTAAAAATATTGTGTGTCAGTTTAAGGACAGTCTTTTATAATTTTTCTAAGGGGACGTTTCATATGTAACAACCGCCTCCCCCCTTTCCCAAACCCTGTACACATTTACAGGGTCAACACCTATTCGTCACCATTGATTTCGTCCACATTTATAGTATACGCAGGGCTCGGCCAGAAATGAAAGTGACAAAGTGGGAGCTCCAGATGGCACTTACGGCGAAGGTCGGGCGAGGTAAGAGCCATTTATGTCAGACTGATCGCCATGCAGTGGATGGAGCAGCAGGAAGAGTACGAAATAGTGATGGGAGGGTAGTGGGATTCAGGCACTGCGTGAAACTTCTTTCATTTTCCATTTTTACGTTACTTACACTGCCAATGAATGCTTAATTTACTGCATTTGATGTGATGAAACCCTACGTGCAGCAGAAAAAGTTTCTTCTGTTAATTGACTAAGAGGAATGATAAACATATTCACAACTGTTCGACGAGATTCTCCAGATGTAGGAGGACTGCCATCGTGCAATATTGGTTTCCCCCATATGTGCACCACAAGTACAACCCAGAGATGTCTGTTTCCATCGTTATCTAATGAATTTGATCAAAAAGTATCAAAACTGCCCTTATTTCGTCCAGACAGAAGAATAAACCACATCCCGGCAGACTGCATCACAATGCATTTCACTTTACGCCACCAGCTATCCTCACCAATATTTTCCGAAATGATGCACTGCGCGTGGCTTGCTCCCAAACTATGCGATTAGACAGAATCTTTTATCGATGTAGATGAAGCTTGTTTCTGTATAGAAATTTTAAAGACAGCCATATAGCTCTAAGAATGCGGTGTTTGTAACGTGCGCATGATGCCAAGAAAATTACCACATCTCCTGTTTTTACGATGAATATTACAATAGCACGTGCAAATTATCAACTGTAAGATAATAAAGATATCTAATTTTATGTGCTAAGTCCCCATGTACGCTTTATAATACGTGTCTTGAAAGGCCGGCCGGGGTGGTCGAGCGGTTCTAGGCGCTACATTCTGGAACCGTGCGACCGCTACGGTCGCAGGTTCGAATATTACCTCGGGCATAGACGTGTGTGATGTCCTTAGGTTAGCTAGGTTTAAGTAGTTCTAAGTTCTAGGGGACTGATTACCTTAGAAGTTAAGTCCCATAGTGCTCAGAGCCATTTGAACCATTTTTTGTCTTGAAAGTTAATGAACAATCTCACAGTTTCCTTTGTATTTTCGTACCTGTTTTAAAAATACTAATGAAAACAATATATTGATCAGTATTTCGGTCAATTTGCAGTGTAACGTAAATACTGAAAATAAAAGGAAAAGTGTCCACAGAGGAACTCGATGCCACTATCCTGGGATTGCCATACTGTACTCTTTCCGCCAACCGCCGCCAGGAAACTGCGCTAAAATCAGTGGCTCGTGTCTCTGCCGACCAGCGTCATAAAAATGTTATTCTTTTCCAAACAGTTGGCCATCCAGAGCTCTCACTTCAGTCAGTTTCATTTCTGGCCAAACCCCACATATATCATAAAATTGGACGAAATGGATGGTGACGAGTAGGCGCCGTCCTCTTATGAGGGTAAACTGAGAAACGAAACATTGCTGTAGGGCAACGAATCACGTGGTATAAGGACATCACCGCACGACTGATGAAGCGTGGACAGCAGACTCAGACGAGCACACGTGAAGAGAGCTTTGTTAGCCTAGCTCAGTTACCATCTCTATCTGAAAACTTAAGCTTTTTACGCATGATGTCACAGAAAGACTCTGGCAAGGCGATGTGAAATGAAACGAGATTGTAAGGGTGGTAGTAGGGAAGGCGAATGACAGAATTCAGTTCATTGGTAGATCTTCATGGAAATGTATCTGACCTATACAGGAGACTGCGTACGGAACGCTGGTACGACCTGTTCTTGAATACTGCTAGAATGTTTAGGATCCCTGCTAGGTAGGATCGAAGCTGCTCAGAGGTGTGCTGCCAGATATTTTAACGGGTATTACAGAAAAGCTTCGTGAGCTCAAATAGGAATCTATGGAGGGAAGACATATTGTTTTAGAAAAATACTTTCGGTATTTGCGTCTGACTGCAGAACGGTTCTTCTATTGCCAACGTGCATTTAGCGTAAGGACCACGAAGACAAGATACAAGAAACTGATGCTCATACGGTTGCCTATAGACGGACTTTTCTCCCTCGCTCCATTTGCTAGTGGAAACGGGAAGACAATGACTAGCAGTGGACTAGATATCTTGCGCCATGTGCCGTGTGGTGTCATACGGAATACGTATCCAGATGCAGTTATCGAACAGTTACTTTAGGTTCTGTACAGAATAGACAAGGATATAAATATCTGAAGAAAACTAGAGGAGCAGACATAACGGTAGAATATGTGCTACGGAAGGACGGAATAGCTTCCTTGGTACTAAGGGGAATCGCACAAAGAAAATTGAGAGCAAAGAAAATGATTAGATTATATACGGTGAAATCGCTAAAACTTGCACGGTAAATATTGCTGAATTGGAAAGTGCTACTGATGTGCGGTTTTCACAGAATCGATTGGCAGTCAGGATCTCGTATTGTTGGCCCATAAACAGATTATAATAATACTTAGGAAGTGTAACTTTTGTTCAAACATAGACTTTTTAAATGGAACAATGCCTATTTAAACTAACAAACTGAAAGTAGAGTAAGTCAGACTGTCAGTGGTGTCTGGTGCAGGATTCTATCGCGAGTCGTTTACGAGACTTTGTATTTTGAAAAGTTTCCACATAGACACTTGTTTGTGCGGTTCACCCTGCGTAGTTGCTAGGTACAATGTTGTTATGTTTGCTTACAGTGTACTTAGGTGTTCCTTGAGTGAACTGCAGCTTGCTAGTCAATACGAGCCCCTGACTACCAATCCATCCTGTGAAAACTGCATATGAATAATGCTTTCGATGTCCACAATATTTGTGGTAAAAGTTTCAGGCGATTCATCCTGAATGTAACGAACAGTTGAGAATGTTGGGCGTATGTCCGACTGTGAGATGAAGATACTCACACGAGATGAAATAGTGGATCATTGCAGCATACCGATCGGAAGGCTGATGACAAGAAACATATGAGAAACAAGGCACGCGACTGCATTTTATCCTAAGGAAAGCGTAGATACTATAACATGTGATCCTATGTATGTATGTAGGTTCCACATCTCCTCCTAAACAAGAGAACAATTTAAAAGGAATTTGGTACACACGTCGCTTACTGTCTGGAAATAATCACTGTGGGAGTACGAACGAGCTAAAGGGGTGGGGGTAGGGGTGAAAAAGAAGTTAGACTATAACGGGCGAAATTCCAAGCCATATTAACCCAGTATTTGGTAATAAAAGCAGTCAGTGATTTGCAAATATCTTAATACATGAACTCAAACAATTACGAAAGCTTTTGTCGCTGGCCTTCTCCGCAAGATGTTGACAGGAGAACAGTTTATAGCTTACTACATTTTCGCTGTTCACGTAGTAAAACTGTCGCATCAGCCAGTTACTATTTCTTTACAACTAATAATATTGGCAACACATCTTGCATACAGTACTCACATATAGCAGTGAATATACCTACAGAATTATGATTCCACGAAATATCATTGCATTGCAGGAAATATCACGTGATAACGTTTGAGCTGCGTGAAAATGAAAGTACAGGGCGAAAATCGCTAGAGATACAGGTGAAGTACGTGTACAAATGTGTGAGAAATATGTTAAGCATGTGTAAAATGCACTACTGGCCATTAAAATTGCTACACCAAGAAGAAATGCAGATGATAAACGGGTATTCATTGGACAAATATATTATACTAGAACTGACATGTGATTACATTTTCACGCAATTTGGGTGCATAGATCCTGAGAAATCAGTACCCAGAACAACCACCTCTGGCCGTAATAACGGCTTTGATACGCCTGGGCAAACGGAGCTGGGATGGCTTGATACCCCTCGGCATTGAGTCAAACACAGCTTGGAAGGCGTGTACAGGTACAGCTGCCCATGCAGCTTCAACACGATACCACAGTTTATCAAGAGTAGTGACAAGCGTATTGTGACGAGCTAGTTGCTGGGCCACCATTGACCAGACGTTTTCAATTGGTGAGAGATCTGGAGAATGTGCTGGCCAGGGCAGCGGTCGAACATTTTCCTTATCCAGGAAGGCCCGTACAGGTGCTGAAAGATGCGGTCGTGCATTATCCTGCTGAAATGTAGGGTTTCGTAGGGTTCAAATGAAGGGTAGAGCCACGGGTCGTAACACATCTGAAATGTAACGTCCACTGTTCAAAGTGCCGTCAATGTGAACAAGAAGTGACCGAAACGTGTCACCAATGGCACCCCATACCATCATGCCGGGTGATACGCCAGTATGGCGATGACGAATACACGCTTCCAATGTGCGTTCACCGCGATTTCGCCAAACACAGATGCGACTATCATGATGCTGTAAACAGAACCCGGATTCATCCGAAAAAAATTACGTTTTGCCATTCGTGCACCCAGGTTCGTCGTTGAGTACACCATCGCAGGCGCTCCTGTCTGTGATGCTGCGTCAAGGGTAACCGTAGCTATGATCTCCGAGCTGATAATCCATGCTGCTGCAAACGTCATCAGACTGTTCGTGCAGACGGTTGTTGTCTTGCAAACGTCCCCATCTGTTGTCTCAGGGATCGAGACGTGGCTGCAAGATCCGTTACAGCCATGCTGATAAGATGCCTCTCATCTTGACTGCTAGTGATACGAGGCCGTTGGGATCCAGCACGGCATTCCGTATTACCCTCCTGAACCCACCGATTCCATATTCTGATAACGGTCATTGGATCTCGACCAACGCGAGCAGCAATGTCGCCATACGATAAACCACAACTGCGATAGGCTACAGTCCGACCTTTATCAAAGTCGTAAACGTGATGGTACGCATTTCTCCTCCTTATACGAGGCATCACAACAACGTTTCACCAGGCAACGCCGGTCAACTGCTGTTTGTGTATGAGAAATCGGTTGGAAACTCTCCTCATGTCAGCACGTTGTAGGTTTCGCCACGGCGCCAACCTTGTGAGAATGCTCTGAAAAGCTAATCATTTGCATATCACAGCATCTTCTTCCTGTCGGTTAAATTTCGCGTCTGTGGCACGTGATCTTCGTGGTGTAGCAATTTTAATGGCCAGTAGTGTATGTGTGTTATGAGGTAGAATATATGGGACATGTGCATATGAGGACAAATCAGCTGATAAAAGACGCCTAAGAAGACCATCGATCGATTTCAACCGAGCTATTTGCAACGATATACTGGTAGGGTAGATATCAGCAACCTCTTATTGAATTGGGAAGGGGGGTGGGGTGGATGTAAATGAGATCGATGGGAGGAAGATATAGAGAGGAGAACATGTACGGAGAGAGGAGATGGGCCCCAAAAGGAAAGGAGCCGATGGACGGAGCGGAGGGATGAGGACATGCCCCGAGAGAGGGGAAGGATGAAATGGATAGAGAAACGTGCAGGAGAGGTAGGGGACAGGTAGGGGATGAGGAGATAGATTAGATTAGTTTTTCGTTCCATAGATCCTCGTGGATGTGGAACATGTCAATATTTTCTTTTTAAGCTGAAATAGCAATACTAATAGTATGAATATATACAATACATCATTTGTTTCTATTAAAAAATTGGTCAATGGAGTATAAGAAGTTGGCTTCTTTTAAACTGATCTTTATTTGTAACTACATTTTTTATGTTTGCTGGCAAATTATTGAAGATGAGTGTTCCTGAGTAGTGGACCCCTTTTTGAACTAAAGTAAGTGCTTTTAAGTCCTAGTGCAGATCATTTTTGTCCCTGGTATTGTATGTATGAACTGAGCTGTTTGTTGGAAAAAGAGATATTATTTAGGACAAATTTCATTAAGGAGTAAATATACTGAGAGGAAGTAGTTAGTATACCCAGGTCTTTAGAGGACGTACGTGAGTTTACTCCACAAATAATACGTATTACGCGCTTTTGGACGCTGAAAACTTTTGTTTGACTTGAAGAGTTACCCCAAAATATTATACCATATGACATTGTGGAATGAAAGTAGGCAAAGTATGCAAGCTTTTTCATTTTTACGTCGCCTATGTCAGCTAACACTCGAATTGCAAATACAGATTTGTTAAGGCGTTTCTGCAATTCTGTGGTGTGCTCCTCCCAACTGAATTTATTATCAGGTTGTAATCCCAGGAATTTAAACTGTCAACCTCTTCTATCTGCTCTTCTTCATGCTTTATGGATATGCTGGGTGGAAACCTCTTACAGGTTCACAATTGCATATAGTGAGTCTTTTCGAAGTTTAATATCACTGAGTTGGCTTTAAACCATTTATTAATGTCACTAGCAGATCTTTCTAGAACTACACTTGACATACTATTTATTGCAATACTTGTGTCATCTGCAAAGAAAACGAACTCTGCTTCTGGCAGTGTAACTGACGTCGTTGCTGTTGTGGTCTTCAGTCATGAGACTGGTTTGATGCAGCTCTCCATCCTGTGCAAGCTTCTTCATCTCCCAGTACTTACTGCAACCTACATCCTTCTGAATCTGCTTAGTGTATTCATCTCTTGGTCTCCCTCTACAATTTTTACCCTCCACGCTGCCCTCCAATGCTAAATTTGTAATCCCTTGATGCCTCAGAACATACCCTACCAACCGATCTCTTCTTCTAGTCAAGTTGTGCCACAAAGTCCTCTTCTCCCCAATCCTATTCAATACCTCCTCAATAGTTATATGATCTACTCATCTAGTCTTCAGCATTCTTCTGTAGCACCACATTTCGAAAGCTTCTATTCTCTTCTTGTCCAAACTAGTTATCGTCCATGTTTCACTTCCATACATGGCTACACTCCATACAAATACTTTCAGAAACGACTTCCTGACACTTAAATCTATACTCGATGTTAACAAATTTGTCTTCTTCAGAAGCGCTTTCCTTGCCATTGCCAGTCTACATTTTATATTCTCTCTACTTCGAGCATCATCAGTTATCTTGCTCCCCAAACAGCTAAACTCCTTTACTACTTTAGGTGTCTCATTTCCTAATCTAATTCCCTCAGCATCACACGACTTAATTCGACTACATTCCATTATCCTCGTTTTGCTTCCGTTGATGTTCATCTTATACCCTCCTTTCAAGACACTGTCCATTCCGTTCAACTGCTCTTCCAAGTCCGTTGCTGTCTCTGACAGAATTACAATGTCATCGGCGAACCTCAAAGTTTTTATTTCTTCTCCATGGATTTTAATACCTACTCCGAGTTTTTCTTTTGTTTCCCTTACTGCTTGCTCAATATACAGATTGAATAACATCGGGGAGAGGCTACAACCCTGTCTCACTCCTTTCCCCACCACTGCTTCCCTTTCATGCCCCTCGACTCTTATAACTGCCATCTGGTTTCTGTGCAAATTGTAAATAGCCTTTCGCTCCCTGTATTTTATCCCTGCCACCTGACTGATGAGAGATCATTAATGTAATGGCCGTAAGATGGATCCTTGTGGGACACCAGATGTAATTTCTTTCCACTCTGATGATGACTGATGACTTAATTCACTAGGTGATGAATTAATTCACTAGACTGTAAAGAGAGAGGAGGGAGGAGCAGATGAATGGAGGGAGTGGGGAAAGAGAAGATGGACTACTAGAAGCGGAATAAACACGTACCTCTGTAACGCCAGGTACTCAGCTAGTTCTTTATGAAATTGTGTCCCGTACGCATACTTTCCATTCCAGAGCGATTACCTACGTCGGCTGTGACTCTGGGCGTTAGCAGTGTACAGAGGCGGGCCGCTGCTGCTACTGACCAGACTGTGGGGAGTCCCCGGCGTCCTCCTTGGCGGCGAGCGCCATCAGCAGCTGCATGAGGTCGTTGCGCCGTACGTTGTGGCGGCGGCGGTGCGCCACGATCTCTGCCGTCAGCCAGCGGAAGACGTCGGCGTCGCCGGAGCGCAGGAAGCGGACGCCCATCGCCCTGGCCGCGTCGGGTACCGCCAGAACCAGCGTCCTGCGACAGGCGTCGGACGCTTTAAAGCTGGACCTGCCCTCAGCTGAAGGTGCCCAAACACTTGTTATCTGCATTGAAGAGCCAAAGAAACTGGTAAACTCGACTAATATCGTGTACGGCCGCAGAGAACGCGTAGAAGTGCCGCAACACGACGTGAAATGAACTCGACTAATGTCTGAAGCAGTACTGGAGCTAACTCACACCATGAATCCTGCAGTACCAGGAGGTGGAAATCGCTTCTGAACAACACCTTGCAAGCCATCCCAGATATGCTCAATAATGTTCAAGTCTGGGGAGTTTCGTGGGTAGTGGAAGTGAGTTCCTGCAGCCACTCTAAAGCAATTCAGGACGTGTGGGGTGTCGCATTGTCCTACTGGAATTGCCCAAGTTCGTCGGAATGCACAATGGACGTGAAAGAATGCAGATGATCAGACAAGATGCTTACGTGTCACCTGTCAGAGGTGTATTTAGACGTAGCAGGGGTTATTATTACTCCAACTGCACACGTCTTACACCATTACGGAGCATCCACCAGCTTGAAACATGCAGGGCCCATGGATTCATAAGGTTGTCTTCATACCCGTAAACGCCCAAGCGCTCGGTACAATTTGAAACGAGACACGTCCGAACGAGCAACATCTTCCCAGTCTTCAAAAGTCCAATGTCGGTTTTGACGGGCCCAGGCGAGGCGCAAAGCTTTGTGTCGTGCAGTCATCAACGGTACACGAGTGGGCCTTCGGTTCCGAAAGCCCATATTGATGATGTTTCGTTGAATGGTTCGCGCGCTGACACTTGTTGATGGCCCAGCATTGAAATCTGAGGAAATTTGCGGAAGGTTGCTCTTCTGTCACGTTGAACGATTCTCTTCAGTCGTCGTTGGTCCCGTTCTTGCAGGATCTTTTCCCGGCCACAGCGATATTCTCGGTACACTCGTGAAATGGTCGTACGGGAGAATCTCCACTTCATCGCTACCTCGCAGATTCTGTGACCCATCGCTCGTGCTCTGACTATAATACCACGTTCAAACTCACTTAAATCTTGACAACCTGCTATTGTCGCAGCAGTAAACGATCTCACAACTGCGTCAGACACCTGTTGTGTTATACAGGCGTTGCTGACCGCAGTGCCGCTTTCTGCCTGTTTATGTTATCTCCGTGAATACCCATACCTATACCAGCTTCTTTGGCGCTTCAGCGTATATGTTCGCTGATGTCCCATCGACAGGTCAGATAAGACTGACGCAGAGATGGTTTTGGGTCGTGAGGAGAGTACGAGGATAGCGATGGGGCTACCAGTGAAGAGTCGTAATCAGTCTGTCGGAATTCCAAGTGCTGTGTGGCAGCCGCAAGGCCGACCAGACACTCGGGGTTAGGTGAAAGGCATTACGGTTTGTGTTGTCGTGAGGTAAATATGAGCGAATTTTCTGACCCAGAGGCTTGGTTTGCGAAGCATTACAATTTAGTATCCGGTTTGGAGACGAAGCTCTGGGTCCGACATAGAGCAGCAAACACTGGGGTACGTCGGTCGAATCACTACTGTGGAACAGTGTTCACTGCATTGCAGACTCCAGACGGTGCGTGGTAGGCTCTACGCTGCTCCGGCTTGATAGGGATATTCGAGGTGAATCGCTCGCTACGTTAGGTGTTCGCCCCTGTAGACAGCACGAGTGATAGTGCGACATACGTATGGCGCGTTAGCGTCCAGTTTGCCGTTCACGATCTCTGTCAGTCCAGTGAATTACATTGCGTGATCCGCATTCCAAGCATGATCCGTGGTGTAGGACTGAACCATTCTCGACTCTGACAATTGCACTGCAGCAATTTACATATCTTTTTCTAATTATATGTTATTATTTTGGCTCTCGTATTTCACTCTTGGGTCTTTATGATAGTAAAAGGCTGTAATCACACTCAACATCTTCAGTTTCGTAGAAATTAGAAACATATTTATGTGAGAGAGAGTTGAAGTAGTGAAGAATCTATTTCATTAGAGCACTATGGCCAAAAATATTAGTTAAACTCAGGTCACCGTTGCACGTAGTTTTACATTGGTATTGCTGGAGGCTGACTCTATCACGTGGAGTAGCACCTGACTGATTGGAATAGTGCATGTTATCCCACTTCCCCATACTCAGCGTTCATCCCCTGTAACTGACAGCTCGAGAATCAATAAAATGCTCAAAGGAAGACACCATTGCTTTTCTCGTGTAATACTCTACATGTTCTACATGTCAGATGACTCTCATCTTATCTAGTAATAAAGATTTGCCCCAAAATGGCGGCTTTCAAAATGGCCACCATGTTGGTAACATGTCCTCAAGGCTTCTCCTCCCCTCCCCAAATCTCACACTATTTCACTTTAAATTTCTGCTTATCCAAATTTTCCTTTGGTTTGGAAAGGTGGTTCTACGCTTTGGACCACCCTGTAGATTTTAAAGGCACCCACTATTTTCTTGGCTACCTCTGGGCTCCTTCTTCTGGTCGGCTCCATTCTTCTAGGAAAGATCTTCCCTGGTATTATTATCAGTGCCTTCATCTGGACAGAAGCACACTTTCACGTTCTTGTAGTACGACGTAACCCCAAACGACTCGGCATAGCACAACTCGAGGTCAGAAATTGTGGCATCACATGGCTGCAGTACTCGTAACGAGTAAGTCCATGAACCAGTATAAAAACCAGATCGAATGCAATCAGTCCACTGCCGCGGTCACTGAATGGGTGTTAACGACAAACCCTTACAGAACTGTTGCTTGTACTCAAAAATCGTGTTTAAAATACTGCTGTGAATATAAAACCATTAACATAAATTTCATACTACATTATTTATATACTTCTGCTGTACCGTTACGAGCCGCAAACGACGTTCCAGCAACATACATGTGTGAGTCTTGTTACGGTTGGATTAGCTGATGTTTGTCTACACAACGAGTCCAGTAATAGTCATTCGCCAATACCAATGACATCTGTATAACGGATCATACAATCAAAGTCATCCAAAGATCGGACGTGCTGAAAACTAATGTCTCCGTATTCTTTTACGTGGATGCCCTTATACCTTTTTAAATAAAACCAACATTATTAACATTCTCCATCTTTATTCTTCATGACTACATATTATTTATATCTCAACATAGACACCCTGGTGACGACACATTTCTTCCAACGAGAAACCAGTTTGTTGGTGCCGCAACTGTAGAATGTTCGACTTTGTTGATGGAGCCAAGGCTTCATCACTGTCAAACTGAAATCCTCAAAGGTGTTCTTTAAGTTTTGGAAACGTATGAAGAGCGGTTAGGGCCAAGTCGATATCGTATGAAGGATCATCGATGATGGTGAATACAAGGTGGCGGATTGTTGAAGACGTCGCAGCACACATTTGAAGTCTGGAATTGTCATACTGAAGCAGGGGATGTTCCATGTGTGGACGAACTCGTCGAATTCTAAACTCGATTAAAGCACGCTGTTTCTTACGCGCCTGCAGAGTGACGTTACACACAGTCATGTTGTTGTTGTGGTCTTCAGTCCAGAGACTGGTTTGATGCAGCTCTCCATGCTACTCTATCCTGTGCAAGCTTTTTCATCTCCCAGTACCTACTGCAACCTACATCCTTCTGAATCTGCTTAGCGTATTCATCTCTTGGTCTCCTTCCACGATTTTTACCCTCCACGCTGCCCTCCAATACTAAATTGGTGATTCCTTGATGCCTCAGAACATGTCCTACCAACCGATCCCTTCTTCTGGTCAAGTTGTGCCACAAACTTCTCTTCTCCCCAATCCTATTCAATACTTCCTCATTAGTTATGTGATCTACCCATCTAATCTTCAGCATTCTTCTGTAAAACCACATTTCGAAAGCTTCTATTCTCTTCTTGTCCAAACTATTTATCGTCCATGTTTCACTTCCATACATGGCTACACTCCATACAAATACTTTCAGAAATGACTTCCTGACACTTAAATCTATACTCGATGTTAACAAATTTCTCTTCTTCAGAAACGATTTCCTTGCCATTGCCAGTCTACATTTTATATCCTCTCTACTTCGACCATCATCAGTTATTTTGCTCCACAAATAGCAAAACTTCTATACTACTTTAAGTGTCTCATTTCCTAATCTAATTCCCTCAACATCACCCGACTTAATTCGACTACATTCCATTATCCTCGTTTTGCTTTTGTTGATGTTCATCTTATATCCTCCTTTCAAGACGCTATCCATTCCGTTCAACTGCTCTTCCAAGTCCCAATGTCATCGACGAACCTCAAAGTTTTTATTTCTTCTCCATGGATTTTAATACCTACTCCGAATTTTTCTTTTGTTTCCTTCGCTGCTTGCTCGATATACAGATTGAATAACATCGGGGAGAGGTTAGAACCCTGTCTTACTCCCTTCCCAACCACTGCTTCCCTTTCATGTCCCTCGACTCTTATAACTGCCATCTGGTTTCTGTACAAATTGTAAATAGCCTTTCGCTCCCTGTATTTTACCCCTGCCACCTTCAGAATTTAAGACAGTATATTCCAGTCAACATTGTCAAAAGCTTTCTCTAAATCTACAAATGCTAGAAATGTAGGTTTGCCTTTCCTCAATCTTTCTTCTAAGATAAGTCGTAAGGTCAGTATTGCCTCACGTATTCCAGTATTTCTACGGAATCCAAACTGATCTTCCCCGAGGTCGGCTTCTACTAGTTTTTCCATTCGTCTGTAAAGAATTCCTGTTAGTATTTTCCAGCTGTGGCTTATTAAACTGACTGTACGGCAATTCTCACATCTGTCAACACCTGCTTTCTTTGGGATTGGAATTATTATATTCTTCTTGAAGTCTGAGGGTATTTCGCATGTCTCATACATCTTGCTCACCAGATGGTAGAGTTTTGGTAGGACTGGCTCTCCCAAGGCCGTCAGTAGTTCCAATGGCATGTTGTCTACTCCGGGGGCCTTGTTTCGACTCAGGTCTTTCAGTGCTCTGTCAAACTCTTCACGCAGTATCGTATCTCCCATTTCATCTTCATCTACATCCTCTTCCATTTCCATAATATTGTCGTCAAGTACATCGCCCTTGTATAGACCCTCTATATACTTCTTCCACCTTTCTGCTTTCCCTTCTTTGCTTAGAACTGGGTTTCCATCTGAGCTCTTGATGTTCATACAAGTGGTTCTCTTCTCTCCAAAGGTCTCTTTAATTTTCCTGTAGGCAGTATCTATCTTACCCCTAGTGAGATAAGCCTCTACATCCTTACATTTGTCCTCTAGCCATTCCTGCTTAGCCATTTTGCACTTCCTGTCAATCTCATTTTTGAGACGTTTGTATTCCTTTTTGCCTGTTTCATTTACTGCATTTTTATATTTTTTCCTTTCATCAATTAAATTCAATATTTCTTCTGTTACCCAAGGATGTCTACTAACCCTTGTCTTTTTACCTACTTGATCCTCTGCTGCCTTCACTACTGCATCCCTCAAAGCTACCCATTCTTCTTATACTGTATTTCTTTCCCCCATTCCTGTCAATTGTTCCCTTATGCTCTCCCTGAAACTCTGTACAACCTCTGGTTCTTTCAGTTTATCCAGGTCCCATCTCAAGTTCCCACCTTTTTGCAGTTTCTTCAGTTTTAATCTACAGGTCATAAGCAATAGATTGTGGTCAGAGTCCACATCTGCCCCTGGAAATGTCTTACAATTTAAAACCTGGTTACACCCTTCAATTCGGAGCCTTCTAGCGGCACATGTCTCGAAATACGTAGCCATGAAGAATAAGGATGTAGACAGTTAAATCATCATCATTATCATCAGCCAGTTCTATCACTCAATGGTGTAGCCTCTTTGATTCAGCAAAGCTTCCCAGTAAGACCTTCCATCTCTTCCGATCCTGAGCTTTCCGTTCCCAATTGAACACCACTGTCTTCCTTATATCTCTGTCCCATCTGTCTGGTGGTCTTCCTCTAGGTCTTTTTTGTTAAATTTGGCTGCAGTCTAGGGCAGTTTAATAACATTTGTTTAATCAAATAGATTAAGAGTCATCACATTAAAATTCGGGGGCATTACTTTTCAGCACGCCCCCCATATGTTACATCTCTGTGCGAAGATGTCAAGTTACGGATGGATATTGGTAAATGTAGGTATTATCACATGCGTCTCTATATAGGTTGTATAACAAACCAGTGTCACCTACCGGTGATTATTAGTTTAAAAGAAAAAAAAACTAAAGGAGGGAACTCGGAAAATATCGTTCTGAAACACAACTAGTCATTTATTCATGCGATGTAATGAGTGCTGTCGGCATGCGATCTCAGATTGATATTTTCAGATTTCCAAGCGGCTTTTCACGCCGTTTCTCACAAGCGACTGCTAGTCGTACTACGGACCCGCGGAGTATAGCCTAGTTGTGCTACTGGATTCGTGGTTTCTGCCAGATAGGTCACAGTTTGTAAGCTGTTCCTAATCCACGTAAACGATTTAGGAGAAAATCTGAGAGCTCTCTTGGATTGTTTCGAGATGATGCTGTCATTTGCCGTCTGTCTAAGTCATCAGAACATCAAAACCAGCTGCAAAATGATTTAGCAGGATAGCAGTATCGTGTGAAAAGAAGAAACTAATCCTAAATAACAAAAAGTGTGAGGTTACCCACATGAGTACTAAAATAAATTCGCTAAATTTCGGTTACAAGACAATATTACACAACTCTCAACCGAGCGATTTTAACTAAATAATTAGAGATTATGATTACGAATAACTGAATTGGAACGTTCACACAGATGATGTCTTGGGGAAAGGTAACCAAAGACTGCGATTGACTGACAGAACACTTAGAAGATGCAACAGATCTACTATAGAGACTGGAGTATTGCTGCAAGGTGTGGAATTCACATCAGATAGGATTGACGGAGAACATCGAAATAGTCCAAACAAGCACTTTTTTTACTGTCGCGAAATAGGGGAGAGAGTGTCACGTACATGATACGCAAACTTGGTTGGCAGCCGTTAAAACACGCATTTTTCGTTGCGGCGGGCCATTTCACGAAATTTCAATCAACATTTAGTTGGTGTCCACCTGCACAGGGAGAAATGATCATCTATACAAAATGACAGAAATCAGAGCCCGCATGGAAAGATTTAAGTGCTCGTTTCTCTCACGCGCTGTTCGAGAGTGGAACGAAACTGAAAGAACTTAATGATGATTGGTTCAAAATGGCTCTGAGCACTATAGGACTCAACATCTTAGGTCATAAGTCCCCTAGAACTTAGAACTACTTAAACCTAACTAACCTAAGGACATCACACACACCCATGCCCGAGGCAGGATTCGAACCTGCGACCGTAGCAGCCCCGCGGTTCCGGACTGCAGCGCCAGAACCGCACGGCCACCGCGGCCGGCTAATGATGATTGAATGAATCATGTACCAGGCACTATATTGTGAACTGGAGATTACCTGTGCAAATATAGAAGTAGAAACGTGTGCTACGTTTGAATATACATGTCTGTTTTGTAACGTACGATACAACGTACAGCTGCAGCATAAATGATAATAAGGACATATCACACAGTACAGGTTACATGAGACGACAAACCCGTAAGTTATTTCTTAACATAATGATAGTTACCAAATTAAATTCAGTAGACTGTATTTACGTACATGACATTAAAAACAGAAATGTCTAGTGTTGTGTTGTATGTTACAACTATGAATGTAGCAGTTTTTTTATAGTTAATAATGGCGTTCTTTAAATATTTAGAACATGTAGAACACTGCTTACAGACGCGATCGTTCAGTTTTTCTTGGCAAAACTGATTACAGTGCGCTTCAGGTTGTTTTGTGGTGGTGGTGTTGTTGTTGTTTCCACTTTCTGCATAAAATGGAAACAATAAGTTGACAGAATACCCGAAAGCACATATCAACTGCTGACAAACATCTTCCTTTAATCCAGCCTGATGGGAATCCCAGAATCACAAAAAGGTCTAAAAATAGTTCTGTACGTGCTGTCATTCGTAAGCGCACAGATCTGTCCCAATAAGCCGTAGTCAACCATTCGACTTCCCTAAAACTGAGATTACGTGCGTCTTTCATTGCACGTTACACGTTGGTACTTAATCTACACAATTGCTGCAAACGATTAGTACTGTAGCTAAACATTGCAGAAATGTTCCCTTCATTACTTATAATTAGCTTAAATTAAATTAATATATATTTATCGCTACCTTGCGTTCATTCTACCGAACAGAAATTATGCGCAACTCATCCTGAAACAACTCGTGTCGGCTTTGGCCTTTTGCAGCGTTATTTGAATGCCCAGAAGCTAGTGCACTGCCGGCACCTTCTTTTTTGGCGCAGTGGAACTTCCTGATAAGCCTGGATCTCGCCGTGTGATCCTGTACGTTGCAAGAAGCTCTCCTGTTAATCCTGAGGGACTAGGACTCCTGAGAGCAGAGACGTAGCGGAGAGAGCAAATCATCGTCTCCTCTCGGTAGTCAGGTGTGCGACTCTCAGTGAAGAGCAAGAAACGGTAGTGGCCACTCTCCGAAGCCAAACCCACACTTTTTTGAAGTAATTGTATTGATTTGATTCTGCCTTCTATCTTTATCTACCCTGCGTTAACCTTTTATTATCTACAAAAGTACTATACTCACTAGCAATGTATTCAAAACGGTCTTGACTGTAATAAAATATTAATTTGTAAAGGTAAACGGTCCCGGTCAGAATGTGACTATCTTCTGGGCTTAGTACCATGATGGTAGGTGACGGAGGTGAAAGAAGCAGTCGCCGACTGGAACACCACGTTCAAAGTAACTTACACCTTGATAACTTGCCACTGTAGGAGCAGAAACCGACCTAACAACTGCGCCAGACACTTGTTGTCTTATATAGGCGTTGCCGTATTCTGCCTTTTACAAATCTCTGCAATTAAATACGCATCCACAAACCAGTTTCTTTGGCGCTTCAGTGTAGGACGGCCGGCGACAGCCGCTCAGTGCATTCGCACTTGGAGCCTTTTTGTTGTAAAATCGTGACAAAAAATAAAAACACCCACAGCCGTCCTTAAGATTTTATTTTATTTAGTCGCTACCAGTTTTGACGCTTCATTTCTTCATCTTCAGGCTGTTTTGATGCCGTACAGGTTGATAAGATCCCCATGCATAACCCATCATTTGCCAGCAGTACTGGATTCACAGGTAATGTGTCAGCACTCAGCACTCTGTTTTTTGGGGAATTATTTGCAATGAATCTTCGTTAAGTAGACCTTCTGTTTGTTGTGCTAACTAGTTCACTAATCATTTCTGCTCCTCTCCAATTTGCCTACAAAGACTGTTGCCACACCACTCTGTAGGGTAGCTCTCCTTACCATTAGGTACGCAACACAAACACATTAAACTATGTTACGTGGCGGTGACGCATCATTTGAAAGTTACTTTCTCCTTAAGTTTTGTACAGCAGTGTATTTGATCTGTAGTATTTGTCAATTCCGCGAGAGTCTCGAAATCTCTAATGTTTCTGGAATATTAAGCGTTGGTATAAACAACAGCTCCTTCCGTATCTGACTTCAGTTCTGTCCTGGCCGTACATTGGGATCAGTAATAAATCTGCTTTCATTGCTAAGAGTTATGCTTAACTGACGACGCTGCGTTCAGATTAGTACTTGATTGTGGTTTCAAAATGACAATATTATCGTGATAAAATAGTAAAGCAGGGATGATTTAGGGATGATTTTCGTGAGGTGCTACGTAATACGCAGAAGGCTGTAGTGTTGAGTGCACAGTACCGTACTTTCTGAGCCTTCTGAGGAGCGAGCCGCTGGCCATTCGCCTCGTCTTCCTCACGACGAAGCAGTCGTAGTTCAGCATGGACTCGAACTCCACGCCGAAAGCGCACGTCCCCACCGTGTCGATGACGAAACGGTGCATCTGGTCGTAGACGTCCAGCTCCAGGAGCCGCTCTGCTGGAGCCTCCAGCACCTTCAAAAGACGTTGTGCCATCTCGTCCAGCAGGAAGAACACGTGCCTGCAAAATCATCGCCTTTGCAGTTCCTCTGCTGTATAGCTCACTGAAAGATCAATGCTAAACATTATTGACACAAGTTTGAAGTCACAATGGTCAATATTAATGATTCTGTGAGGATCATTTAAGTATTCTCTTTGCAATGTTACTAGAGCTCATTCCGAGGGATTCCCCAATTCCCCATCACCGCCATTGGGCATCAAACCTATATCTCAACATACTGTGTATTGTAAGAGGTGTGTGGCTGCGCGGTGCGGTGTTACAGCGAATAAAGTTCAAACTTTAGGTCTTAAAATCCCTTGTCGCAAAAGACGTTCATTTTACGCTGACCTCACGCACAGGATGCAATGTGGACAACATGCTATTTTTATCCACCTGACAACATGTGCTTGAGGTCAGCGTAAAATGAACATGTTTTACAACAAAAGACCTGAAGATACAGTACAGACTGTTGAAACTTGCTGTCTTAAAAAAAAAAAAAAAAAAAAAAAAAACACGAAAAAATATGCGACCTTGGCCGTCGGTGAGAGGTTAATAACAATTACATGAAAGTATTTACGTGCGTGAAATTTCACTCTATTACGGCTAGCTTCCATACACAAGTTACTTCCAAGCCTTGATCTAGGCTGTACAAAGACTGAAAAGCCCACACGCACCCATCATTCATAACCGTTTTCAGTTTATGGTAATTATTAGTTGTCCTTCTACGAAAGCTTAAAACCCAATGGTTTCTTTTATAATAGCTCTCTGAAATGTTGCTATAATCACTCTCAGGGAACAAAATGTTCACGTTCGAGAGTAAGCAACACGCCACGCGGAATTTAGTTATTTAAAATGTCACCAAAACATCCGAATTATAGACTGTGCAATAAATCGAACTCTCTTCCAAACTTTACGGCACTTCCCAAACATTTCGGCACAGGAAACATCACGATATTAACAATTGTCATGGGAGCACCTATCGACAGGTCTGCTCACTGTGAGATCGAAGCCCCGACTCTAGTCATCTCTCCACGCCAAATAAGTCTCTACTTCCCAAAATACGGGCGAATATGCTAATTTCTGATTGGCAGAGAGAAACATCACAGCTAATGGGAAAGCAGGATCAAAGCGTCTCAAATCCGCGCATATATACAGAACCAATCAAAATTTGTCACTGAATGAGAACAGTAAATTAACATAAATAAATTTCGAAAAACCAGAAATATAAATTTTTAAATTTCTGTTAACAAAGCTACTTTACCGAAATCATAATCTCATTTCGCCAGTGCCATAAACTGACGGAATAGTTTATAACAAATTCCGCGGTACGATTGACTTGCACACACGTCATTCTCGAGCATTCCTCACGAGACCAGTTACTTCAAAGTACAGAATAAAAACTTTATACAAAACGTTATTTCACATTCACACTATCATTCACTCTGACAACTGAGCGCAATTATCGTGGTAATTAATACACAATTAGATAAACAAACAGAGCTGCAAATAAAAATGACAGTATTCTGACTGCAGTTCAGTGTCCGTCAGCTAGTGACATCTACGAGATCGCATAGAAAGTACATATACCACGGCATCCGATGCCACTTGTCCTGCTCGTGACTCGTACTGCACGCCTGTTCACCACTGTTATGCCGGTCTCAATCGCGCCATGTAAGGCGCTACGTCTCAATTGGTGTCCCACAGATCGTTGACATTTGAAAAATGTCTTGATTACTGCCTCAAGCTGCTGATTTTTTATTTTTTTTTATTTTAAAACCAGTTTCGTTCGACAAACCATCATCAGGGCTTCAAAGCATTTACAGCATCATATCAGACGAATAAAAATCATTGACAAGTTTGTTTGCGTGGCCATCCTCCGCAGAAATCGCAGAAATACTTGTTCTGTAAATAAAACCGCAGTTTCTTGCTGCAACTTAAATTATTCTTTCGGGATGCGTTTCGCCTTTTTCTTGCTCTAAGGCATCTTCAGTTGGATCTATAACGAAAGAGGTTTGTTACTTTTAGATAATCTAAAAATACCGAAACTGTATCGTTACAGATCCCACTGAAGATGCCTTAGGATAAGAAAAAGGCGGAGCACGTCTGGGAAGAATAAATTAAGTTGCAGCAAGAAAAGGTGGTTTTATTTACAGAGCAAGTACAAATCATTGACGCCAAGTAATGGAACCACTACATCGTCACAGTTCTCAAATCGTTGAAAACAGTTAAAAATTTAGGACGTTATTGTTTGATGTCACTTTACATTCGCCTAATATGTCGCCATAAATGCATTCAAGAAAATGGTGATTGTTTGTCGACCGAAAGTGGTTGTGAAATAGAGAATTTTATGAGCAGCACGATGAGGTAGTCATGACACTTTCAAGAAGCTATGTCTCTCATTACCATCGATTCATCCCATCCCCTTTCCACGGAACTACTCAATTAAATGCAGACACTCTGCAACACAAGTATCGATATTATCTATAACGATCTTATGTAATTCCTTTGTCTGTTTTTACTTAATATGACTTCTATATAACTATGGTCTTTGATGTAAAGTGTTTTATTCTTTGTTTATGATAATTTATATCATTTTAATTAATCTGTGGACGTAATGTGAGAAGTAATGCGCTGTAAAAGAATGTAAATAGCTAAATATTTAATTGTAATATTGGTTCATGCAAAAGGAAAGTAGGTTTGCAGTCATGTAAAACTTGGATGGAGGTCCCTCAGCAACGGAACTGATTGGGCAGGAACAGGAAAGGTGGATTGGCGGTCGAACTGCGAGGCTCCTGTGTGGCATGAGTCAGTCGGTGGCTAGCAGGCAAAGGATGCGCACCTTGTGAACCGACAGAGGCGAGAACTACTGCAGGATAATGTGATATAACATCAGATGTGGACGTAATGCGGCTTATTATTCATGGCATACTTTGGTTAGCTCTGTGCTATGAAAATCCGACGCGAAGAGGAGAATTTTCAGAGCTGGTCACACAGGAAGAGCCATAGATACTTTTTGCTGCACTTTTTTGAATAGCTCAGGAGATCGATGCTGCCACCATCTTCATCTCACATTAGCAGTTGAGTAACTGCATGGACTAGATACATGGTTCCATTTTCAATAACAATTTTGTGTTCTGTACACTTCTGTTGAGTCACCGTATTTAATCCTTAGTCATTGACATAGATAGAGTCAAGTCCTAAATGCTACGATGAATCCGAGTATCCTGCTTTACTGAACCGAAGAGCAGTTATTTTCCTTAACAGAATTTAATACATTTTGTGGAGTTCTAAAATACAAAATTATTTAGTGAGCGTAAATTCTCAAATAATCCACGTAGTTTCCATGAATGGAGAGCTACTCAGTTCAAAGATTGTTTCCATTGAGATAATAGTGTTCACAATTTTCTGTGTACATCTATATCTACATGGATATTTTGCAAATCACATTTAAGTGTCTGGCAGAGGGTTCATCGAACCACCTTCACAATTCTCTATTATCTCAATCTAGTATAGCGTGCGGGAAGTACGAATACCTTTTTGCTTCCGTACCAACTCTGATTTCCCTTATTTTACCATGGTGATAGTTACACCCTCTGCAGGCCTGCGTCAACAAAATATTTTCGCATTCGGAACAGAAAGGTGGTGACTAGAATTTTGTGAAATGATTCCTCAGCATGAAACACGCCTTTGTTTTAATGAAGTCCATCTCAAATTCTGTATCACGTCAGTGACATTCTCTCTTCTTGGAACTTTCTCGATGAACTCCGTCACTCCTATCCGGTAAGGACCCATATCGCGCAGCAGCATTCTAGAAGAGGACGGACAAACGTAATGTTGGCAGTCTCCTTAGTACATCTGTTACATTTTCTAAGTGTCCTGCCAATAAAACGCAGTCTTCCCCACAACATTTTCAATGTTTTCCTTCCAATTTAGATTGTTTGTAATTGTGATTCCTAGGTATTTAGTTAAATTTTCTGTCTTTTGATTTGACAGATTTATCGTGTAACCGAGGTTTAACGGATTCTTTTTAGCACTCATGTGGATGACCTCATACGTTTCGTTATTTAGGGCCATTTGCCAATTTTCGCGACATACAGATATATTTTCTACATCTCATGCAATTTGTTTTGATATTCTGATGACGTTACTAGTCGATAAACGACAGCGTCATCTGAAAACAACGTAAGACGGCTGTTCAGATTGTCTCACAAATCGATTATATAGATAAGGAACAACAAAAAGCCTACAATACAGCCTTGAGGAACGACAGAAATCACTTCAGTTTTACTCCATGACTTTCCGTCAGTTACTATGAACTGTGGTCTCTCTGACAGGAAATCACTAATCCAGCTATATAAGTGAGACGATATTCCATAAGCACAAAATTTTACTACAAGCCGCTTGAGTGGTACAGTAAAAACAGCCTTCCAGACATCAAGAAATACGGAATCAATTTGAGATCCCTTGTCAATAGCACTCAACACTTCATGTGAGTAAAGAGCTAGTTGATTTTCACAACAACAATGTTTTCGAAATCCGTGTTGACTGTGTGTCAATAGACCGTTTTCTTCGAGGTAATTCATAAGCTTCGAACACAATATATGTTCCAAAAGCCCTCTGCATATCGTCGTTAATGGTATGGATCTGTAATTTAGTGGATTACTCCCACCAACTTTCTTGAATTTGGGCTGATGTAGTTAACAGTGTTTCCCACTTTGTGTTGTGACTTAAGTGTTGAGCCACGATCTGGATCTACCGATAAATTAGAGTCTGGTTCCCCTGCTGGTTGTTGAGCCAAATTTAAATGTCATATTACAATACAAGTAATGAAAACTAAGTAACTTGCTACAGTTATTCAAACTATATAAGGTTCAGGTGCCTCATGTTCCATTTGAGCTAAATAATATAAGGTACTGAATATTCCTTGAGAAAGCAAATAATAATCAGTACAAAAGATATTATTAATTGACAACTATTTCAGTAGTACTAGTTTCCTATAATTACACTGACAAAAGAACCTCTCGTCCATGTGAATGGTGCTCCACCATTAGTAACCATTTACCTATAATTATCATCCTCTTCCTACCGTTGTATACAAACAGTAAGAGTTACTGAGAGCCAATTGTTGCCTAAACACATTATTACTTCTTCAGTGTAGTTCATCACACTTCACTGGAACATTACTTCCTAAATTGTACTACTGTCATGTATCAGCAAAACAAAAGTTTGGTATCAAGTAAAGTCAAACTACATAGATAAGAACCATGCTAGTACTGAGTACAACTTTGCCTAATTAGGCTGACGACAGTTTCTTTTTATGTAATTACAGACTGCTTGATTACTGATAGAACCTTTGTTCTATTCCCGTTTATTTTACTATTGTTACCTCTCAAGAACAGTCCTTCCATGATCGAAAGATAGTCCCACACGTTTTAACTACACACAGTCGCCATTACAAAATTCCTTCACAGGAATAACAGTATCTGGACACTGTAAATTCAGTAGGAGCCGGTAGTGTTAAAAGTTCTATCGAAATTTAAAAATTAGTGGTACTTTGTTCAGGAATACAACAAATGAATTATACTCAGCACACATTTAAATTTCATCTAGCATTAATATTCTCTTAGATCAAACAATAACAGTATCTGTAACATACAAGAAGAGCTGCTGTTACTTAAACTATCATAGTATGCATATTACTTATTCAGTAAAACCCGATTAACAGCCTTTACTTATTTCCTTTAGTAGGACCTACATGGACCCAGTTCAAGAGAAATTGAACCAGTTTTTCACAAACGATTTTCACAAGTCACCATGTTGTAACTACCACAAATAGATGTGCTAAGGTGACTCACCTGTTGTTTATTCTCTCCTAATACTGTCCAATACGTGCAAAAAGTTTAGTTTTTTGAGGCATATATATATATATATATATATATATATATATATATATATATATATATATATATTTTTTTTTCAACGTTCTCAGTGATCAACTATACCCCTTTTTTTCACCATCTGCATATATATATATATATATATATATATATATATATATATATATATATATATATATACAGGGTTATTACAAATGATTGAAGCGATTTCACAGCTCTACAATAACTTTATTATTTGAGATATTTTCACAATGCTTTGCACACACATACAAAACTCAAAAAGTTTTTTTAGGCATTCACAAATGTTCGATATGTGCCCCTTTAGGGATTCGGCAGACATCAAGCCGGTAATCAAGTTCCTCCCACACTCGGCGCAGCATGTCCCCATCAATGAGTTCAAAAGCATCGTTGATGCGAGCTCGCAGTTCTGGCACGTTTCTTGGTAGAGGAGGTTTAAACACTGAATCTTTCACATAACCCCACAGAAAGAAATCGCATGGGGTTAAGTCGGGAGAGCGTGGAGGCCATGACATGAATTGTTGATCATGATCTCCACCACGACCGATCCATCGGTTTTGCAATCTCCTGTTTAAGAAATGCTTCTGCTTTAGCCTTTTCCTTAAGATTTTCCAAACTGTCGGCTGTGGTACGTTTAGCTCCCTGCTTGCTTTATTCGTCGACTTCCGCGGCTACGCGTGAAACTCGCCCGCACGCGTTCAACCATTTCTTCGCTCACTGCAGGCCGACCCGTTGATTTCCCCTTACAGAGGCATCCAGAAGCTTTAAACTGCGCGTACCATCGCCGAATGGAGTTAGCAGTTGGTGGATCTTTGTTGAACTTCGTCCTGAAGTGTCGTTGCACTGTAATGACTGACTAATGTGAGTGCATTTCAAGCACGACATACGCTTTCTCGGCTACTGTCGCCATTTTGTCTCGCTGCGCTCTGGAGCGCTCTGGCGGCAGAAACCCGAAGTGCGGCTTCAGCCGAACAAAACTTTATGAGTTTTTCTACGTATCTGTAGTGTGTCGTGACCATATGTCAATGAATGGAGCTACAGTGAATTTATGAAATCGCTTCAATCATTTGTAATAGCCCTATATATATATATATATATATATATATATATATATATCATTTGTAATAGCCCTATATATATATATATATATATATATATATATAGGGCTATTACAAATGATTGAAGCGATTTCATAAATTCCTGTAGCTCCATTCATTGACGTATGATCACGACACACTACAGATACGTAGATATATATATATATGGGGTGCAATGGATATCAGACCACAAGTGGACACATTTTTAAATACAGTACACAGTAGGGTATCTGTTGTTCTTTCCCTGAGTCGAGCAGTCTTCCCATGAACATGTCCCATAATTTACGACCTGATGTTGTTAGTATGGCTGTAGCACTCCACTAAGTGGACTAGTGGACTACGCCTGTCAGTGTAGACCAGCCGTTGCGCTACCTATCGTCCGCGATTCGACTCGTAACCTGCCGCCCAGGGGAAAATACGCGTTAATGGCTTGCTCTTTCCACATGTACTTGGACGTACTAACCAACCAAAAAACGTAAACTTGTAACAGCTACAACTGTTAGTCTACAAATGATATAAATACTGATGTAATGTTGGTTAGTACACCGTCGTCAGTGACCAATAGAAGTATCTGCGCCTATAGAGTGGAGTAGCTCGAAAAAGTTCATTACTCACAGCGCCACATGAAGCAACAAGTCTTCAGTCAATCCATGAATTTTAGAGAGCAGTTTGCTGATTTTCAGAACGTATGAGTCAATTCAAGTCGAATGCCTTCCTGGCCGAGGACCATCATCAAATGACTGGTGACCACTTTTAAACCGTGAAAAGCATTTCTTACATTGCATATATGTCACTGAACATCTGTCAGCTTCTTTCAAAAGCTGAAACGTTTCTATAAAAGTTTCAGGCAAAATTGTACCTTGCACCAGAAAGTTGCATGTTTCAAAAACTAACACTTGAAGACGCTGCACTAAAATAATAATTTCACGAAACTTCAACCAGATGCCAGCACTCTAAAAAAGAACATGGTTACAAAGGAGGTAACGCGCAAGCAGCGATTCCAAAGCCATATCACTTAATATCTTCGGTGGCCTGTACTTCAAGATGTTCGGTTATTTTCTGAACAGATCTCGTATAGCAGCTCGAAAATGGTTACTTGCAGTTTTAGGGACGCTTCAGGTATAACTCGGCACCTGCTGTTCAGGTTCGAACGATCAAGAATCAGAATGTTTATTTCAACATTCTCAGTGGTAAACTGTAGCCCTTTTTTTCTACATGCTTATCATAGATATGCTGTGTACATTCCTATTTTCCTAGATGACCACGGCCAGGCTCCCAGGTCTACATGCATACGTCCCTTTTTTAGACGATCACTCAGGCATCATGCCGTACTCGTAACTCTCCTGCTGAATCACCAGACTTTAATCCCATAGAAAATGTCTGGGAACAATGAGCGAAACGTAGTAACCAACATTCCTGAAATTTGGTAGGTATGTGGGATCTTATCATCAGATTCAACTGGACATATCCCACCAGAAGAAACTTATACATTCGTCGCCGTCCGCTTCTCGTGGTCGTGTGGTAACGTTCTCACTTCCCACGCCCGGGTTCCCGGGTTCGATTCCCGGCGGGGTCAGGGATTTTCTCTGCCTCGTGATGACTGGGTGTTGTGTGATGTCCTTAGGTTAGTTAGGTTTAAGTAGTTCTAAGTTCTAGGGGACTGATGACCATAGATGTTAAGTCCCATAGTGCTCAGAGCCATTTGAACCATTCGTCGCCGAATTAAGGGTGTTGTCAAGGACAGAGGCGAAGTTACATGGCATTTAGCTAATTTCTGCTAGGGATGCCTCCTTTTTGTTTGGCGCGCTTATGTGTCTCTCACCCCATGTACGTTTCTGTTTTCTGACACTTCTTTATTTCAAAAGAACTAAATTAATGTCCAAAGGTAACAAGAGACAGTCGATTCTACTGTTCAACGGCTCGCCAGAAAGACGTCGGTAAGGTCCACAGGTAAAATGTGCGTGAAGGTAAATGACCGCTGCAGTCCTGGGACCGACTTTAAGAGCTAATAATACAGTTATAAATCCTAATCATCGCCATCATCATCAACAACAACAACATCATTTTATAGTTTATGTTTGCTGAGGACTGTTAATGAGCTTCTTCCACTTTCTTCCTTCCACGTAGAATCTGTCACGTAGAACATTATCCATTGTCTTTCATTTGACAGCGATGTCTTCCTTGACCATGTCCAACGAATGGGTTCTGGGCCTTCCTCCTGGTTGTTTTCCTTGCTTCCTCTTTTTCCAAATGTATTCATTACTTTCTCGCGCCACTCTAGACTGGATACGTCGTTTCTCCATAAAAGGGATGTCTTGAATCTGGCTTTCTTCGTTACCTTATCGTTCCTTAACTTATCTATTTTACTCTTCTGGAAGGTGCATCTAACGAATTTCATTTGTGATGCCTGGAGCCTTGATAATCCTCCCTTCGTGTCGATACATGCTTTGATAGCGTAGGTCATTATAGGCACTAAGTAGGTGTTGAACATCACTAATTTTGCTTTTTCTGAAATATTGTCGTGCCATAAATGGGTCCTCACTTGTTGGTAGAATTCAACACCCTTTTGCACTCTCCTGGTAATCTCCTGTCGGAGTGCAAGAGGGTGCTCAATTCTATCAACATATATGGGACGACAAGATTCTAGAAAAGCCAAAATGAGTGGTGTTCAACAGCTACTCCGTACCTATATTGACCAACGGTATCTGAGCAAGATCGCTCACAAAGAAAGGGGCACCAAGGCTCCAGGCATCATAAATGAATTTCCTTTTCTCCACCATCCAGATGATTCAGATGGATAAGTGAAACAATTAGAAGACCATGAGGAAAGGTGGAATTAAGACGTCCATTCTGGACAGAATCAGAACACCGAGCTATCCGTTAGTGATCTAAACTAATGAAATAATGTAAAATCCCGGATTGAAAAATGACAATATTATAAGATATTAATAACCGGTGTAACCGCCACAGTGTTTAATGCAAACACTCAAACTTGTATGGATTGTGTTGTACAGGTGCCAGATATCAGTTTGTGGGTAGGACTTCCATGCCTGTTACACTTGGTCTGTCGGTACAGGGACGGTTAATGCTGATTCTGCATGACACTGGAGTTGCCGGCCGATGATGTCCCATATCTTCTCGATTGGAGACAGATATGCTGATAGAGCAGGCAAAGCAAGCTTTTGGCACTCCTTATAGCATGTCCGGTTACAACAGCGGCATATGGGCGAGAATTATCCTGTTGGAAAATACCCCTGAGTGCAGTTCATGAATGGCAACACAACAAGTAAAATCACTAGACTGACGTAAAGTTTTGTAGTCAAGGTGTGTGAGATAGCCACGAGATTACTCCTCCTGTCACACCCCAGACCATAACGCAAAGTGTAGGTCCATGGCGTCTAGCACGCAGACAGGCTGGTTGCGGGACTTTAACTAGCCTCCTTTTCATCACTGGCACAGAGGCAGACATAGGTATCATCAAAAGCAACAGACATCCACTCTGCCCTCGAATAAGCTCTCGATTGACACCACCGAAATCACAAATGGCAGTGGTATGGGGTCAGTGGAATGCACTACAGGGGGGTCGGGTCAGATCTGTCCTTGAAGTAACCGGTTTGAATCTATTTGTTGTATCACTGTGGTGCCAATTGATGTGAAAATGCAGCCGCCGATGCAGTACGATGCCCCAGATCCATCCGCTGAACGCGATGGTCTTTCCTGTCGGTAGTTCCACGTGGCAGTCCGGAGACTGTCTTATTGCGACCCTACGTTCTTGCGACCACCGCCGCTTGCATTCGTGTGCAGTGACTATATTGCTGAAAATTCTTTCTGCAACACCGAAGACGGAACATCCAGCTTCTCGTAGCCCTATTAGACGACCTATTTCAAACTCAGTGAGATTCTGGCAATGACGTCTTTTAATAAAACACTCTCCGGTTTCAAGCCGCGTCAAGTGGTTTGCTGCCCACGAGCTTTCGGCAGAGATCTCCTCTGCGATTCTCAAGTGGGTGACTGTCGTGTGGTTGTCACTGGCGTGCTTATTGCCGCGCCGTCGCTCGTGACGTCACTGGAGCTCGGTCCCGCACCATATGTGGTAACGTTTTGGCCGCGCGACTGCCGGGCACGCTTCAACTCCCTCAACACCGGATCCCACGCTGTACTCAGCTGCAATCCACCGTCTCTACTGAAGGTTTTGTCAGAAATTCTGATCTCTATAGCCTCGTTAATCACGCTATCCCAGAAGCCATTTGTCCGTTTAATAATAGACGTCTCATCGAATGCAATTCGGTGTCCGTTTTTCAGAGCATGTTCTGCTACAGCTGACTTTTCGGGATAGCGCGGACTGTAACACCTTTCATGTTCTATGCGGAGCTGTTCAGTAGTGCGAACAGTCTGGCCGACATAGAACTGCCCACATCCACACGGTGTTTCGTAAACTCCTGGTGTTCTGAGGCCTACATCGTCTTTCACAGATTACATTAGTTGCCGGATCTTTGTCGGAGGCCTGAAGATTGTGTCTATTTTATGCCTTTTCAGGAGCCGACAAATCTTCCCTGTTGTCGAACCACAAAATCGTTAAAATGCAACCTGCTTGGTGTCTTCTTCAGAGGTCTTCTTCCTTTGAGGCTTGGATGACACTGCTTGTGAGAACTTTTTGTTGTTGCAACCATTTTCCTTCAAACCTTTGCGTAAGTGGCTCAATTCTCTCGGCAAGTTTTCAGCGTCCGAGACGGTTTCAGCTCGAGGTACTAAGGTCCTTAGAACTTATTGTTTCTGTGCTGGGTGATGGAAGCTGGTGGCCTTGCGGAAAACACTATGACCTAGAGACCCATTGGGTTTACGGCGGACAAGCACGTCCAAGAACGGCAGGGAACCGTCCTTTCCTACTTCCATTGTGAAGTAGATGTGGTCGTGGATGCTGCTGAGGTGCTCCAGGAACTCTTCTCACTTTTCTTGTCCATGTGACCAAATGACGAAGGTATCGTCGACGTAGCGATTAAAACAGCTCGGCTTTCTAGGAGCCGTGTCCAAGCCGATGTCTTCGAAATGATGTAATAAATATGATGACGTCAGAGTGTGCTTAACGAAGCCATACAGATTAGAATTTCAGACAACACATTCAATAGAGACGGTGGATTGCAGCTGAGTACAGCGTGGGATCCGGTGTTGAGGGAGTTGAAGCAACCCGCCAGTCGCGCGGCCAAAACATTACCATATGTGCTGCGGGACCGAACACCAGTGACGTCACGAGCGAAGGCGCGGCTATATAAGCACGGCAATGACAACCACACGGCATTCATCCACTTGAAAATGGCAGAGGAGATCTCTGCCGAAAGCTCGTGGGCAGTAAACCACTTGACGCGGCTTGAAACCCGAGAATGTTTTTACTAACGGATATTGCTGTGAAACCATGCATTCGTACAAAATGACGTCTTTGTCGCCTTTAAAGACGTTCTATACTAATATCGACTCACCACGTCCAGTCCCAAAGGTAACTAACGGTCACTACCGGCACAGCGTTTGTTTACAGCAGACCTGATCTGTATCCTCATAGAGGCGCCACCAACACTACTCTTATACAACTGCCACGAAACCTGAGTAGATATTATCTTTCAGATGAAGCAACACGCCTACCAACTTATCCGTAAGTGAATATCAACAGAACCTGACTAAGGCCTCTCACAAACTACTTAAGTTAATTATTGAGGGGATAGTCTTTAGATTATAGTTTTGAATGTTACTTAGCACACTAATAATGTGACTAATTCTTCTGTAATAACATTAAATAAACTTCGGAGCCTGCCTACTATCGTATCACGAATTTGCGGAGTGGATATTTGGTGTAGTGGATGTCTTTCATAGTCAGCCAGGTTTCAGTATAGGCGATACTGATAAAATTGTAGTATATAACAATCTTAATTTTTAGACCATGTAATTTTGTTCACTCAATTTCTTTAAACATACGTGGATAGTAAGGAGTCCACTTGCGTGTGTGCGTGTGCGAGGAGCTCTCTCAGTGGAGGCTGGATAGTAGCTGTCGTCATTAGCACCCCGTCTTTAGGCAACAAGTGGCCCATCGGGGCCATCCGACCGCCGTGTCGTCCTCACTGAGGATGTGGATAGGAGGGGCGTGGGCTCAGCACACCGCTCTCCCGGTCGTTATGATCGTTTTCTTTGACCGGAGCCGCTACTATTCGGTCGAGTAGCTCCTCAATTGGCATCATGAGGCTGAGTGCACCCCGAATAATGGCAATAGCGCATGGCGGCCCGGATGGTCACCCATCCAAGTGCCGGCCACGCCTGACGGCGCTTAACTTTGGCGATCTGACGGGAAACGGTGTATCCACTGCGGCAAGGTCGTTGCCTAGCTGTCGCCATACACCATTAAAAATGAAAATCCCGTCAAAGGAAACGTTCCTCAAACAGGGCTATTATGAGATTGCAGTTTCTGTCCACGCATCCGTCATACGCAGATTTTTACGAGCAGGAAACATCCTATTTTACAGGGTGTTAGAGACATAGGCACAGGTTTTGTGATCACTGGCAAGTTAATATGTACCCATATGTACCCACCTCCATGTGTTAGTTGCTTTTTTTCTGCGGCTAACACTCGTCCGCCAAACACGCCACGTACAATACTGACCATTAAAATTGCTACACCAAGAAGAAATGCAGATGATAAACGGGTATTCATTGGACAAATATATTATACTAGAACTGATCTGTGATTACATTTTCATGCAATTTGCGTGCATAGATCCTGCGAAATCAGTACCCAGAGCAACCACTTCTGGGCGTAATAACGGCCTTGATACCCTTGGGCATTGAGTCGAGCAGAGCCTGGGTGGTGTCAACAGGTTCAGCTGCTTATGCAGCTTCAACACGATACCACTGTTCATCAAGAGTAGAGACTGGTGTATTATGACGAGCCAGTTTCTCGGCCACCATTCACCAGACGTTTTCAATTGGTGAGAGATCGGGAGAATGTGCTGGCCAGGGCAGCAGTCAAACATTTTCTGTATACAGAAAGGCCCGCACAGGACCTGAAACATGCGGTCGTGCACTATCCTGCTGAAATGTAGGGTTTCGCAGGGATCGAATGAAGGGTAAAGTCACGGGTCGTAACACATCTGAAATGTAACGTCCACTGTTCAAAGTGCCGTCAATGCGAACAAGAGGTGACCGAGACGTGTAACCAATGGCACCCCATACCATCACGCCGCGTGATACGCCAGTATGGCGAAGACAAATACACGCTTCCAATGTGCGTTCACCACGATGTCGCCAAACACGGATGCGACCATCATGATGCTGTAAACAGAATCTGGTGTCATCCGAAAAAATGACGTTTTGCCATTCGTGCACCCAGGTTCGTCAAGCGTCAAGGGTAACCGCAGCCATGGTCTCCGAGATGATAGTCCATGCTGCTGCAAACGTCGTGAAACTGTTCGTGCAGATGGTTGTTGTCTTGCAAACGTCCCCATCCATTGACTCAGGGATCGAGACGTGGCTTCACGATCCGTTACAGCCATGCGGATAAGATGCCTGTCATCTCGACTGGTAGTGATACGAGGCCGTTGGGATCCAGCACGGCGTTCCGTATTACCGTCCTGAACCCACCGATTCCATATTCTGCTAACAGTCATTGGATCTTGACCAACGCGAGCAGCAATGTAGCGATACGATAAACCGCAATCGCGATAGGCTGCAATCCGACCTTCATGAAAGTCGGAAACGTGATGGTACGCATTTCTCCTCCTTACACGAGGCATCACAACAACGTTTCACCAGGCAACGCTGGTCAACTGCTGTTTGTGTACGAGGAATCTGTTGGAAACTTTCCTCATGTTAGCACGTTGTAGGTGTCGCCAGAGGCACCAACCTTGTGTGAATGCTGTGAACAGCTAATCATTTGCATATCACAGCATCTTCTTCCTGTCGGTTAAATTTCGCGTCTGTAGCACGTCATCTTCGTGGTGTAGCAATTTTAATGGCCAGTAGTGTAGTGATGAATGTATAGGTATTTTACTTCGGTGTACTGAAAATACTTTTGGCAGCACATTGCTGGAAAGCACTCCCTGGAATGCTGTTCGTGAATGACATCACAACAGATTGGACCACCAGGCTGACGTACGATTTTGCATCCAGGGTGCGTGAGATAACCAAGAGAGTGCTCTTACTGTCATTTCAGAAACCAGATTTATTACACATGGATGTTTATAGTATGAAGGCTTCTTTAATTTATCTTGTAACACAAGTTTTCATTTTTCAACATTAATGAATGGTGATGGGGTATTCTGCAAAATTTCAAGTTGTTACAAAACTCGATTATTCAATTTTCAAGAACGTTAATTCCGTATCAACTCTGATATGAGATATATATTTTGTGTATCATTGTTTCGAAGATATTCCTTCCAAACCTAATATGCCAAATTGTCATTCGTGGTGTGCATAATCCAGTAAAACTGTAACTGGGCACAATATAAAAAATACGTATTGCCTTATTTTGCCCTTTCTAAACACCTACCAAGTTTAATAAAGATCGTTTATTGACACTTGGGAATGTTCCCTTGTTAATGGACTACGCCTATCGGTATAGAATGACTGGTTTGCGTCCACGCATACACACTTTTGACACCTGACCTGCTGTCCATGGGAAAATAAGGATTAATGGCTTGCTCTTGCGACGTGTACTTGGAGCTACTGACCAACCTAAAAACATACCACTCCTAATAGCTATAGTTATTAGTCTGCAGATGAAATAATTACTGGAATAATGTTATTCAGTACACTCTCCTCAGTCAGCAACAAAAATATCTGCAATTATACCCCTAAACTCCGTATATAATGGAACTTTTGATCCTAAATATATTAATTGGAATACAAAGCTGGAATTTAATAGAATATGTGTTTCAGACTAGTAGCGCATAAGGACTTGAATTACATAATCAGTTACAATTCTGTAATTGCGTCGTACAACGATTTCTAGCTTAGACAAAGAATTACAGGTTGACTCTCCTGAAACTCGTGTGGAACGACAGTTGTCTTGCATAAATCTCATCACACCGAGTAAAGTTGTTTGATCATTCCAAAGACCGCCTCATTCTGTTAGTCACGGAGTGTAACGGTTAAACACACTCGTTGCACGCTACAGCGTAAGAACTCTAGAACTGTCCCAAATATGTAAATAGAATGGATTATAAAGAAGAGGGATACCACAATGGCAACTGAATGCAGTGACCTCAGACAAGCTGACAAATGTATGGGACGAGTTTCACAATCGTCTGGATGTTTGTCTTGCGTCCGATGGAGACACTGAACATTTGTGAAAGTTAAATGAAATCTTTGATCCTAAACTTAATTGTAAAAAGTAACACAAATTTACTGTGGACAAACGTAAAAGTTACACCTTTGCCTCTTTTCAAAGTAAGAAGTTTCTATTCCTATACGTAAGCTGCGATTTACTCAGAGGTTATCTCTTATTCATGTAGAAGATGTAATATGTGAAATCGTAGGTATGTTTCTGAAAGGCCTTATCGTTTTCGAAGTGAGAATCTCAAGATGGCCGGTATTTATTATGGAGAAATACTAGGGATGAGAAATCGCTGGCGAGACAACTGGGAAAAGATCGGCGACGTATAAATAACATTGATCTGTGAAAAGTGAAGTACACAAGTACCACAAAAGCGTATGCTCCAGTCTTGACTTTCAGATGCGAACACGAGGAAGCACATAATTTCCAATGCGCAAAACATTTGTTTACACAGAATGTCTGTCAGTGAAATGTTTAGATAAGCCTGATACACAAATGTGTACACGGGCAGTGTAATTAACGCAGCGCAAGTTCTTCGTGCAAACAAAATATCGATTGTAGGTACTGATACACAGACTGTCTAATTCACTACAGAGGGACGGATTTCAGAGAAACGGTCTGCTGCAGTCGGATGTAATGGAGAACTTCTCTCTCACCCCTTGGACTTCATCGCTTGATGTTTGGGCAGTCTGTTCTGGGAATTCGCGATGGAGAAACTTGGAGGCTATTATGGAGCCGTGTCACCACTGCCACTGCCCCGTCTGTCTCCTCTGTTCGGCGAATAGTTGCCTGTGTAGACGGCAGTGAAACAGCCGGCCTCGGTCTGGAAATACATCCCAGAGCCACCGCAAATTAATGTTCGGTTGGTACATAAGTTCTTAGCATTTTTCCCTTAAGTTTAAAGAACACAACAGATAAGCATAACAGAGACTTTAGTCGTCAATAACATATTCTCCTTCACTGTGTAGAACCGCTGCCAACGCTGGGTAACTTTTTTGAGTTTGCGACTGTATCACATGGTTCTGAGGCTAAGAACTCGTCGAACCATCCTTGTAGCGCATTTTCATCCGGAATGGAAGTTCCTTGAAGGTTGCTCGACAGAGAGTTGAAAAGGTGAAAACCTGAGAGCGCAATATCAGATGTATAATGTGGGTGTGGCGTGACTTCCCAACCAATTCCAGTATAGTGTTCTTTGTCAGTCCAACAGAAAGCGAGCTGGCGGTATTGTGGAGTAGCATGACTTCACGCAGTCATCCTGGTGGTTGTCCTTGGACTGCGTCTGCAAGACGTCTCAGTGGTTGACCATAAATGTCAGGAGTCATGGTTACACCTTGCAGAAGCAATTTTTGGTACACCACACCGTCGCTGTTCCACCAGATGCATGACACTAAATTTTGTGGACGCTCGCATGTCTTTCTATGGGAAATTGCTGCTTTTTTAAGGCTCAGCCATTACTTTATTTTCCTTATCTTTGCATAAAGCCACCATTTCCCGTCTTCAGTAACTATACCAAAATGCAAAACAAAAACGTTGCGAACTTATGCTGCGACCTAACATATCTAAGAAAAAGACCCATAAAAAATGAAACTAATGTCATTGGTGTAATTAACCGTTATCTGTTGTAAGACATTCTTTACGTAGGCTATCCTTTAACGGAGAAAACTTTTTTTTTTCCCCGAGCTCTGTCTATTGGCATTATACACGGCGCAAATATTTCTGGCTGCGTCCATTGCTGCCACCCCTCTATTGAACTCAGACAGTAGAATATGTCGGAACTGTTCCAATTTCTCGACTTGGCACCCCATTTCATAGCGTCCACAGCTCCTCCTACTGTCTCCAGAAGACAAAATGACAGTATGTACACTCAGATAGCAACAGTGAAGTACAAATAAAAAATGACAAACGACAGATAAACCCGTAACAATCGGAATACCAAAATGCAAAACAAAAACGTTGCTAACTTATGCTGCGACCTAACATATCTAAGAAAAAGACCCATAAAAAATGAAACTGATGTCATTGATGTAATTAACCGTTACCTGTTGTAAGACACTCTTTACGTAGGCTTCGCGTTTCCAGACTAGATGGTGACAACAGCCGCGCGTGCACAAAATGTTCGAGACATTTGTGTCTAGATGGAAGAGATAATTAAACAAGGGGATGGAACTAAATGTCAGAAAAAGGAAAACCTCAATTGCAAACAAAAGTGAAGAAAAGCATAATTTCACACGTGAACGTGAGCCATTACAGCTGCTTTTTAATTTAAGTGCCTGAGCTCTACCATCAGTGTAAACGCGTACGTGAAAGCAGGAACCAGGGAAGGTCTGCGGCTGCAGGGCCACCCGTTTAATGTAGTGGGGCAGAGATTTGAAATAGTTGGCGGTATATAGATCTATCTAAATAGTCCTATGCCTCTGAGCCTCGGATGGTGAGTAAGCGTGCAAATACTCTGATCCAGGCAGCTGAAATGTGACACCTACGGAAAATAGAAAAGAACACCAGGAGGGTCACGATCCGAAATTCGACTATTCCGAGAAATTTAAATATGAAGTTTCTGGAAATGGTTCTGTGAGAGTAAGTGCTTAAATGATTTGGTCAGGTCCTGGGATGTCGAAAAATTGCCTGTCGAGAACAATGAAGAAGGTAAGGGTTGAAGGGGAAAGGGGGGACAATCAAAGACTTGGGAAAATAAAACAGAAGAGGCACTGAAGGAGTGGTCACAGTGAGAAGGCCGGTAACTGCGACTGCAGTCGATTAACACACAGATCCAGCAAACCATTTACATAGAACTGATTGAAAAAATTATTATACACAAGCTAATTCGTTTTAAGTGTTTAATTTTTCATGGAGTGGTTTTAGATGTTGAGGGCTCTTAAATTTACTACATTTCTGTACAAGTATTTTGCAATACCTTGTAACAGAAATAAATATATCAAATCTGCTAGTCGTTTCCAAAATAAAGTAATACTTACTTTTGTGATATACAGGGTGGTTCATTGATCGTGACCGGGCCAAATAACTCACGAAATAACCGTCAAACGAAAAAACTACAAAGAACGAAACTTGTCTAGCTTGAAGGGGGAAACCAGATGGCGCAATGGTTGGCCCGTTAGATGGCGCTGCCATAGGTCAAACGGATATCATCTGCGTTTTTTTTAAATAGGAACCCCACTTTTTATTACATATTCGGGTAGTACGTAAAGAAATATGAATGTTTTAGTTGGACCACTTCTTTTGCTTTGTGATACATGGCGCTGTAATAGTCACAAACATATGCCTCACAAAATGGTACAAATGGCTCTGAGCACTATGGGACTTAACATCTATGGTCATCAGTCCCCTAGAACTTACAACTACTTAAACCTAACTAACCTAAGGACATCACACAACACCCAGTCATCACGAGGCAGAGAAAATCCCTGACCACGCCGGGAATCGAACCCGGGAACCCGGGCTCGGGAAGCGAGAACGCTACCGCACGACCACGAGCTGCGGACTATGCCTCACAATTTTAGACGAACAGTTGGTAACAAATAGTTTTTTAAATGAAAATACAGAACGTAGGTGCGTTTGAACATTTTATTTTGGTTGTTCCAATGTGATACATGTACCTTTGTGAACTTATCATTTATGAGAACGCATACTGTTACAGCGTGATTACCTGTAAATACCACATTAATGCAATAAATGCAGAAAAAGATGTCCGTCAACCTCAATGTATTTGAAAGTACGTGTAACGACATTCCTCTCAACAGTGAGTAGGTCGCCTTCCGTAATGTGCGAACATGTCTTGAAAATCCACTGCCGCATGTTGTCAGGCGTTGTCGGTGGATCACGATAGCAAATATCCTTCAACTTTCCCCACGAAGACATCCGGGGACGTCAGATCCGGTGACCGTGCGCACCATAGTATGGTGCTTCGACTAATCCACCTGTCATGAAATATGCTATTCAATACCGCTTCAACCGCACGCGAGCTGTGTGGTGGACATCCATCATGTTGGAAGTACATCGCCATTCTGTCATGCAGTGAAACATCTTGTAGTAACATCGGTAGAACATTACGTAGGAAATCAGCATACATTGCACCATTTAGATTGCCATCGATAAAATGTGGGCCAATTATCCTTCCTCCCATAATGCAGCACCCTACATTAACCTGCCAATGTCACTGATGTTCCACTTGTCACAGCCATCGCGGATTTTCCGTTCCCCAATAGTGCATATTATGCCGGTTTACGTTACCGCTGTTACTGAATGACGCTTCGACGCTGAATAGAACGCGTGCAAAAAATCTATCATCGTCCCGTAATTTTTCTTGTGCCCAGTGGCAGAACTGTACAAGACGATCAAAACAGTCGCCATGCAATTCCTGGTGCATAGAAAGACGGTACGGGTGCAATCTATGTTGATGTAGCATTCTCAACACCGACGTTTAGGAGATTCCCGAGTCTCCCGCAATTTGTCTGCTACTGATGTGCGGATTAGCCGTGACAGCAGCTAAAACACCTACTTGAGCATCATGATTTGTTGCAGGTAGTGGTTGACGTTTCACATGTTGCTGAACACTTCCTGTTTCCTTAAATAACGTAACTATTCGGCGAACGGTCCGGACACTTGGATGATGTCGTCCAGGATACCGAGCAGCATACATAGCGCACGCCCGTTGGGCATTTTGAACACAATAGCCATACATGAACACGTTATCGACCTTTTCCGCAATAGTTGCCGGCCGAGATGGCCGAGCGGTTCTAGGCGCTGCAGTCTGGAACCGCGCGACCGCTACGGTCGCAGGTTCGAATCCTGCCTCGGGCGTGGATGTGTTTGATGTCCTTAGCTTAGTTAGGTTTAAGTAGTTGTAAGTTCTAGGGGACTGATGACCTCAAACGTTAAGTCCCATAGAGCTCAGAGCCATTTGAACTGTGGTGTCACCGCCAGACACCACACTTGCTAGGTGGTAGCCTTTAAATCGGCCGCGGTCCGTTAGTATACGTCGGACCCGCGTGTCGCCACTATCAGTGATTGCAGACCGAGCGCTGCCACACGGCAGGTCTAGAGACACTTCCTAGCACTCGCCCCAGTTGTATAGCCGACTTTGCTAGCTATGGTTCACTGACAAATTACGCTCTCATTTGCCGAGACGATAGCATAGCCTTCAGCTACGTCATTTGCTACGACCTAGCAAGGCGCCATTACCAGTTACTGTTGATGCTGTAAAACTTGTACCGTCAAGAGCGATGTTCACCAATTATGGATTAAAGTTAAGTATTCCAGAAGATACGTACGTTTTTTGCTAGTCTCAATTCCTTGTCCTGTTCCAGACATCACGCCAGCCTGCGTGAGTTTAAACGCGTGCCTTTCGGCTTCCTCATAGTGGGTTGGCTGTCTTGCCAATCCACAACATGAACCATTTTTTTCTGCGTACAACGACAACAAATCTTCCCGGAATACGGTACAGATCTGCATCGCATCAACGTAAAGACAAATGTTCAAAGTGGCCCCTGTCAGGTGACAGGCATAGTAGCGGTTATCATGCAGGGTACACATAATCGTACTTTGCATTACGCCATGTTGGCGGGGCACTTCCGTGGATATCTTGTAGATCCTCATCCTCAATACCTGGCGTACGCGCAGTCTGCCGCCTCCCTGCACGTTCGTCTGTCTGAAAGGACACACGTTCGCACACGCGCCCAAAAAGGGCTTTAAATGTTGTGTGACGTGGTTGGTGTCTGTGAGGGTACATGTTTTGGTGTCTCCTTGCTGACTCTCGACCGTTTCCATCTTCTTAGCCGTACACAAACACCATCTCGGCTTGATCCCGACATGAACACCGGACCATTCTGCTGCTAACAGTACCATGCGTCAATGTCACAAGGAACACACGGCATGCGGTCAGAGGAACGGCCACTCTCACCGCCAGCTACCGTGGCAAGGACGCATTTCCGGACACATGTTTACTCCATTTCCAGTCAGAAACCTGTCTCGGTTTTGTTAGTGTTCACCCTCTTTAAGGGGCAATAAAAAAATTTCCGTTTGAGGCCGTTGGTGCAGCGTATACGCAACGTTGCACCACTGTGATACGGGTATACAAGCACCGGCGTGTAGGTAACAGGTTACTGTGGCATTCGCGTCTTTCCGAAGTGCGCGTGGCAAATCAGGAATCATGGTCTATAGCGACACTATAACCAAACGCGTCCAAACAGCACCAATGTACTGTTACTCTTTTCTTGGCCGCCGAAAGACAAACATCGATAGACATCCACCGGAGAATGAAAAATGTGTATGAGGCAGCACGGCTATCCAAAACCATTGTTGTGGAATGGTGCGCGACAAAGGTTACAGGTGCTTCGTAGTAATGCACGTCTCCATATCGCAAATGTACACTACTGGCCATTAACATTGCTACACCACGAAGATGACGCGCTACAGACGCGAAATTTAACCGACAGGAAGAAGATGCTGTGATATGCAAATGATTAGCTCATCAGAACATTCACACAAGGTTGGCGCCGGTGGCGATCCCTAAAACGTGCTGACGTGAGGAAAGTTTCCAACCGATTTCTCATACACAAACAGCAGTTGACCGGCGTTGCCTGGTGAAACGTTGTTGTCATGCCTCGTGTAAGGAGGAGAAACGCGTACCATCACGTTTCCGACGTTGATAAAAGTCGGATTGTAGCCTATCGCGATTGCGGTTTATCGTATCGCGACATTGCTGCTCGCGTTGGACGAGATCCAGTGACTGTTAGCAGAATATGGGATCAGTGGGTCCAGAAGGGTAATACGGAACGCCGTCCTGGATCCCAACGGCCTCGTATCACTAGCAGTCGAGATGACAGGCATCTTATCCGCCTGGCTGTAACGGATCGTGCAGCCACGTCTCGATCCCTGAGTCAACACATGGGGACGTTTGCAAGACAAAAGCATCTGGGAGAACAGTTGGGAGACGTTTGCAGCAGCATGGACTATCAGCTCGGAGACCATGGATGCAGTTCCCCTTGACGCTGCATCACAGACAGGAGCGCCTGCGATGGTGTACTCAACGGCGAACCAGGGTGCAAGAATGGCAAAACGTCAGTTTTTCGGATGACACCAGGTCCTGTTTATAGCATTATGATGGTCGCATCCGTGTTTGGCGATATCGCGGTGAACGCACATTGGAAGCGTGTATTCTTGATAGCCATACTGGCGTGTCACCCGGCGTAATGGTATAGGGTGCCATTGGTTACACGTGTCGGTCACCTCTTGTTCGCATTGACGGCACTTTGAACAGTGGACACTACATTTCAGATGTGTTACGACCCACGGCTCTACCATTCATTCGATCCCCGCGAAACACTAAATTTCAGCAGGATAACGCACGACCGCATGATGCAGGTCCTGTACGGGCATTTCTGGATACAGAAAATGTTCGACTGCTGCCCTGGCCAGCACATTCTCCAGATCTCTCACCAATTGAAAACGTCTGGTGAATGGTGGCCGAGAAACTGGCTCGTCAGAATACGCCAGTCACTACTCTTGATGAACTGTGGTATCGTGTTGAAGCTGCATGGGCAGCTGTACTTTTACACGCCATCCAAGCTCTGTTTGACTCAACGCCTAAGCGTATCAAGGCCGTTATTACGGCCAGAGGTGGTTGTTCTGGGTACTGATTTCTCAGGATCTATGCACCCAAATTGCGTGAAAATGTAATCACATGTCAGTTCTAGTATAATATATTTGTCCAATGAATACCCGTTTATCATCTGCATTTATTCTTGGTGTAGCAATTTTAATGGCCAGTAGTGTAATTCAGATCCCTCGCCATGCGATTATCACGCCTTCAGTCCCTTACAGAAGCCTTGAGGTTCGACGATTCCTGTAGGACAAGGACGTGCAGCAGGCAGTTACGGACTTCATCACGCAGCAGGACACGGTGCTTTGCCAAAGGGGTATCTTCAGCTTCATGCGTCGCTGGGATTTTAGGCCTATTTTTGCTTGTTGATTAGGACTGGGATTTGTTTTACACTTTATGATTTCATAGAGTTCCGAAATATGAGACTGTGTCTATGTACACTCCTGGAAATGGAAAAAAAGAACACATTGACACCGGTGTGTCAGACCCACCATACTTGCTCCGGACACTGCGAGAGGGCTGTACAAGCAATGATCACACGCACGGCACAGCGGACACACCAGGAACCGCGGTGTTGGCCGTCGAATGGCGCTAGCTGCGCAGCATTTGTGCACCGCCGCCGTCAGTGTCAGCCAGTTTTCCGTGGCATACGGAGCTCCATCGCAGTCTTTAACACTGGTAGCATGCCGCGACAGCGTGGACGTGAACCGTATGTGCAGTTGACGGACTTTGAGCGAGGGCGTATAGTGGGCATGCGGGAGGCCGGGTGGACGTACCGCCGAATTGCTCAACACGTGGGGCGTGAGGTCTCCACAGTACATCGATGTTGTCGCCAGTGGTCGGCGGAAGGTGCACGTGCCCGTCGACCTGGGACCGGACCGCAGCGACGCACGGGTGCACGCCAAGACCGTAGGATCCTACGCAGTGCCGTAGGGGACCGCACCGCCACTTCCAAGCAAATTAGGGACACTGTTGCTCCTGGGGTATCGGCGAGGGCCATTTGCAACCGTCTCCATGAAGCTGGGCTACGGTCCCGCACACCGTTAGGCCCTCTTCCGCTCATGCCCCAACATCGTGCAGCCCGCCTCCAGTGGTGTCGCGACAGGCGTGAATGGAGGGACGAATGGAGACGTGTCGTCTTCAGCGATGAGAGTCGCTTCTGCCTTGGTGCCAATGATGGTCGTATGCGTGTTTGGCGCCGTGCAGGTGAGCGCCACAATCAGGACTGCATACGACCGAGGCACACAGGGCCAACACCCGGCATCATGGTGTGGGGAGCGATCTCCTACACTGGCCGTACACCGCTGGTGATCGTCGAGGGGACACTGAATAGTGCACGGTACATCCAAACCGACATCGAACCCATCGTTCTACCATTCCTAGACCGGCAAACGAACTTGCTGTTCCAACAGGACAATGCACGTCCGCATGTATCCCGTGCCACCCAACGTACTCTAGAAGGTGTAAGTCAACTACCCTGGCCAGCAAGATCTCCGGATCTGTCCCCCATTGAGCATGTTTGGGACTGGATGAAGCGTCGTCTCACGCGGTCTGCACGTCCAGCACGAACGCTGGTCCAACTGAGGCGCCAGGTGAAAATGGCATGGCAAGCCGTTCCACAGGACTACATCCAGCATCTCTACGATCGTCTCCATGGGAGAATAGCAGCCTGCATTGCTGCGAAAGGTGGATATACACTGTACTAGTGCCGACATTGTGCATGCTCTGTTGCCTGTGTCTATGTGCCTGTGGTTCTGTCAGTGTGATCATGTGATGTATCTGACCCCAGGAATGTGTCAATAAAGTTTCCCCTCCCTGGGACAATGAATTCACGGTGTTCTTATTTCAATTTCCAGGAGTGTATAAAAAAATGCGAACTTGCTTCCAAATATATCTCATTAAATCATTGGTGGTTGAAAAATGTACGTTCCGGTGGGTCCACAGTGAAACCACCCTCTTAATTGTTGCCAATTTTTTCTTGTATTCGTTGCTAAATATGATCATAAATAGAAATGTTGTGAAATATTTTACAATTATATCATTGGACTCGATGAGTTAAGGAAGTGGTACAGGAAAGAGCGAATGATTTCTATATGACTACAAAAGGACTCAAGTCACTACTGTTTTCAAAGAGTTTCAAACATTTAAGTACAGAAGTATACAACAATAAGGCTTACATCTCTCTCGTTGCAGGATCGAAAATCATAGCTGCGCTCTTACATAATGACGTTCTTGGAACAAAAGAGACTGTTCCAAAAAATTTAAACAAAAGCAAATGAGGAAAATATTTTCGTGAAAAAGAGCATGTTTAATTCATTTACGATATCTTGCAAATTTTAGATGCCAGTGTCTCCACAGAAATGTGCTCGATGAACACTGTGTGAATGTTCTACATAAGCGAAAGCAACATCGGGTATGGTCTATGGAGGCGTAATAGGACCTCTGACGTTCTCATTACATGTAAACGATATCAGATAGGATCAGAGGCATTCCATTCGGTCGTACTTTTTGTGGACTGGTTTGTGGTGCACAGAATCTTTTTCCACAATCTCTTCCTGCAGTGCCTAATGTTTAGGCAACATTTCACACACGCTAAATGACAGGTTGCGAGATACTTTGGTTTTGATGTGCCTCCCTTTTTGCCTATCTCCCCAGCCCCATCCTTCCCACAAAATGCAGAGTGTAATTCCTCACTCCACCAGAGTATAGCTGCTTTCGTAACTGGCCTGATGACAGTGGGATCGACAGTTGTGGTACAACGATCCACCCACATCTGAACGCAATACAGTGTCCCCTTTGCCTAAATGAACATACGACGTGGTGACTTCTTTCCACTCACTGTTCTTTCTAGCAGCCAAATTGTTGAGTACATAGTTCCGCGTAGTCAGCGCATACACAACATTCCCACTAGAGCGCGCCCCGCTAAGCACAACAGCGCAGGCGCAGCGCTCGTCTGTCTCTGCACTACGAGATGGCGCTGCCATAGAGACGGACCAAACTCTGCTTCCACCGATCCACGTATTAATATGTAACGCGGCCAATGAGATTGCTGCTAACGTAGAACCTTTTCTCCTCGTGGATCACACTCGCTTAGTGATATCTGAACGCGTGACGTATTATAACGAGTGCACAGACCTCTGATTAGTCAGTCTGTATTTGTCTGCACCAGTCTGTACCAGTCTGCATTAGTCTGTACCAGTCAGGTTTCAGTCTGCACCTAAGAAGATTATCATATTCCTGTACATATCCATGAAGATAAATGAATAGACACTTTGTCAAGTATCAGAGATATGTGAGAATAAGATTAACGTACCAAGACCAAAGGAACTTCAGATTATCAATTGTAAATAACATCCAGACTCAAGTTACTTAATGTTTATGCTTGTTATTATTTTAATAAATGTGTGTGAAAATTAATCAAATTCTGTTTAATGTTGGTCACCATCAATCTGCTACTCTAAGCGTGCAAGTGGCATTTCTATCGTCTGACGTAACGGCAGAAGATAAACACACCACGATAAGACCACGAGACGTATTGCTGACACTCGCCTACTTCGTTAGAGCGACAAGTCAAATAATCTGATGATGTGTGTACCGAAGGTCTTACAGTATGCACACCACACGAATCCAAACAGAAAGTGATCAACTCCAGCCGGCTTCACTCTGGTGAGCAAGATGTATGAGACAGGCGAAATTCCCTCAGACTTCAAGAAGAATATAATAATTCCAATCGCAAAGAACGCAGATGTTGACAGATGTGAAAATTACCGAACAATTAGTTTAATAAGACGCAGCTGTAAAATACTAACGCGAATTCTTTATAGACCAATGGAAAAACTAGTAGAAGCCGACCTCGGGGAAGATCAGTTTGGATTCCGTAGAAATATTGGAACACGTGAGGCAATACTGACCCTACGACTTTTCATAGAAGCTAGATTAAAGAAAGGCAAACCTACGTTTCTAGCATTTGTAGACTTAGCGAAAGCTTTTGACAATGTTGACTGGAATACTCTCTTTCAAATTCTGAAGGTGGCATGGGTAAAATACAGGGAGCTAAAGGCTATTTACAATTTGTACAGAAACCAGATGGTAGTTACAAGAATCGAGGGACGTGAAAGGGAAGCAGTGGTTGGGAAGGGAGTGAGACAGGGTTGTAGCCTCTCCCCGATGTTATTCAATCTGTATATTGAGCAAGCAGTAAAGGAAACCAAAGAAAAACTCGGAGTAGGTACTAAAGTCCATGGAGAAGAAATAAAAACGTTGAGGTTTGCCGATGACATTGTAATTCTGTCAGAGACAGCAAAGGACTTGGAAGAGTAGTTGAACGGAATGGACAGTGTCTTGAAAGGAGGATATAAGATGAACATCAACAAAAGGATAATGGAATGTAGTCGAATTAAGTCGGGTGATGCTGAGGGAATTGATTAGGAAATGAGACACTTAAAGTAGAAAAGGAGTTTTGCTATTTGGGGAGCAAAGTAACTGATGATGGTCGAAGTAGAGGGGATATAAAATGAAGACTGGCAATGGCAAGGAAAGCGTTTCTGAACAAGAGACATTTGTTAACATCGAGTATTGATTTAAGTGTCAGGAAGTCGTTTCTGGAAGTATTTGTACGGAGTGTAGCCATGTATGGATGTGAAACATGGACGATAAATAGTTTGGACAAGAAGAGAATAGATGCTTTCGAAATGTGGTGCTGCAGAAGAATGCTGAAGGTTAGATGGGTAGATTACATAACTAATGAGGAGGTACTGAATAGGATTGGGGAGAAGTTTGTGGCACAACTTGACTAGAAGAAGGGATCGGTTGGTAGGACATGTTCTGAGGCATCAAGGGATCACCAATTTAGTATTGGAGGGCAGCGTGGAGGGTAAAAATCGTAGAGGGAGACCAAGAGATGAATACACTAAGCAGATTCAGAAGGATGTAGGTTGCAGTAGGTACTGGGAGATGAAGAAGCTTGCACGGGATAGTGTAGCACGGAGAGTTGCATCAAACCAGTCTCAGGACTGAAGACCACAACAACAACAAGATGACACGTTTACTTTAGAACTCTTGTTGCAGTTCCTTAGCATCGATATCAATGATATCCGAGCTGGTTACAATTTCCTTACAGCAATTTAAAGCCGTGTGCAGCTCACCATTTGTAACCTACTCTCCAAGGTATGTGACATTTAATAGACTGCTCAGTTAGAAAGTGACGTAAAGAAACAAGGTGTGACGTTCAGGGTATTACCTGGCGCCTTTCGGTCCGAACCCCGGCTCGAGGCTGTCCCTGAGGGTCCTCCAGCGGCGGTCGCCCCTGAGGAAGAAGAGGTCCTGCAGCATGGGGTCGGAGGCGCGGTGTCCGCGGTCGCGGAAGCACTCGAAGTCTCGGACGAGCACGCGGCCCGCGATGGCGGGGTCGCGCACCAGCAGCGCGGGCTGCCACAGCAGGAAGATGCCGGCCAGCGGGTGGCCGCGCAGGCGCGCGTACAGCTCGCCGAACACCTGGCCGCAGGTCTGCCGGTTGAGCGCGAAGCCGGCCGCGTTGCCGAGCAGCAGGTGCGGCCGCAGGTAGGGCAGCCCGCGCCGCGCCCAGTGGGACGCGCTGCGCCGCAGGAACCAGCAGGCCGCGCCCGCCGCCGCCATCGCTGCCGCCAGCAGCAGCGCCGTCCACATGCCGACGCCGCTTCACGCTGCGCTGCAGAGGGACAGGCGATGGAAAAGTTGTTCCAGTCCATGTGTGCCATAACAGCAAACCAGTGCTTAAGAGTATCGGTTAAAAACAGTCTTGGTTGCAATTTTAGTTTTGTTTTTTGTTTCTCAACGACGCGTTTCGCCTTAGTTAGGCATCTTCAGGTTATCTATTCTAGATGTACGCGAGAGGCACCAAGATCGAAAGGGTGCAAAAAGGGGCAGCTCGTTTTGTATTATCACGTAATAGGGGAGAGAGTGTGGCAGATTATGGTACGCGAGTTGGGATGGAAGTCATTAATGCAAAGACGTTTTTCGTCGCGGCGAGATCTATTTACGAAATTTCAGTCACCAACTTTCTCTTCCGAATGCGAAAACATTTTGTTGAGCATAACCTACATAGGTAGGAATGATCATCAAAATAAAATAAGAGAAATAGGAGCTCGAACAGAAAGGTTTAGGTGTTCGCTTTTCCCGCGCGATTTTCGGGAGTGGAGTGGTAGAGAGATTGTGGTTCGATGAACCCTCTGCCAAGCACTTAAATGTGAATTGCAGAGTAATCATGTAGATGTAGATGTACATGACGAAAATCTTGGTGCCTCTCGCGCCCATCTAAGAAAGATAACCTGAAGATGCCTAAATAAGGCGAAGCGCGTCGTTGAGAATATATATATATATATATATATATATATATATATATATATATATATATATATATATATATATATATATATATATATATATATATATATATATATATGAAGACAGTAACTGTTCTCGAAAGAACTGATACTGTTGATGACCGTGCAGCGTTTCCCTGGAATAAATGATGACTAACTGAAACCTTCAGCTGCCGACAGGTGTTGTTGTTCAGCTGTCCACATCGAGGTATATCAACAATACCTGTCGGCAGCTGAGAGTTTCAGTTAGTCATCATTTATTCCAGGGAAAAGCTGCACGGTCATCAACAGTATCAGTTCTTTCGAGAACAGTTACTGTCTTCATATATACAGGGTGTTACAAAAAGGTACGGCCAAACTTTCAGGAAACATTCCTCACACACAAATAAAGAAAAGATGTTATGTGGACATGTGTCCGGAAACGGTTAATTACCATGTTAGAGCTCATTTTAGTTTCGTCAGTATGTACTGTACTTCCTCGATTCACCGCCAGTTGGCCCAATTGAAGGAAGGTAATGCTGACTTCGGTGCTCGTGTTGACATGCGACTCATTCCTCTACAGTACTAGCATCCAGCACATCAATACGTAGCATCAACAGGTTAGTGTTCATATCGAACGTGGTTTTGCAGTGAGTGCAATGTTTACAAATGCGGAGTTGGCAGATGCCCATCTGATGTATGGATTAGCACGGGGCAATAGCCGTGGCGCGGTACGTTTGTATCGAGACAGATTTCCAGAACGAAGGTGTCCCGACAGAAAGACGTTCGAGGTAAATGATCGGCGTCTTAGGGAGCACGGAACATTCCAGCCTATGACTCGCGACTGGGGAAGACCTAGAACGACGAGGACACCTGCAACGGACGAGGCAATTCTTCGTGTTGACGATAACCGTAATGTCAGCGTCAGAGAAGTTACTGCTGTACAAGGTAACGTTGACCACGTCACTGTATGGAGAGTGCTACGGGAGAACCAGTTGTTTCCGTACCATGTACAGCGTGTGCAGGCACTATCAGCAGCTAATTAGCCTCCACGGGTTCACTTCTGCGAATGGTTCATCCAACGATGTGTCAATCCTCACTTCAGTGCAAATGTTGTCTTTACGGATGAGGCTCCATTCCAACGTGATCGAATTGTAAATTTTCACAATCAACATGTGTGGGCTGACGAGAATCCGCACGCAATTGTGCAATCACGTCATCAACACAGATTTTCTGTGAACGTTTGGGCAGGCATTGTTGGTGATGTCTTGATTGGGCCGAATGTTCTTCAACCCACGCTCAATGGAGCACGTTATCATGATTTCATACGGGATACTCTACCTGTGCTGCTAGAACATGTGCCTTTACAAGTACGACACAACATGTGGTTCATGCACGATGGAGCTCCTGCACATTTCCGTCGAAGTGTTCGTACGCTTCTCAACAACAGATTCGGTGACCGATGAATTGGTAGAGGCGGACTAATTCCATGGCCTCCACGCTCTCCTGACCTCAACCCTCTTGACTTTCATTTATGGGGGCATTTGAAAGCTCTTGTCTACGCAACCCCGGTACCAAATGTAGAGACTCTTCCCGCTCATATTCTGGACGGCTGTGATACAATACGCCATCCTCCAGGGTTGCATCAGCGCATCAGGGATTTCATGCGACGGAGGGTGAATGCATGTATCCTCGCTAACGGAGGACATTTTGAACATTTCCTGTAACAAAGTGTTTGAAGTCACGCTGGTACGTTCTGTTGCTGTGTGTTTCCATTCCACGACTAATGTGATTTAAAGAGAAGTAATAAAATGAGCTCTAACATGGACAGTATGCGTTTCCGCACACATGTCCACATAACATATTTTCTATCTTTGTGTGTGAGGAATGTTTCCTGAAAGTTTGGCCGTATCTTTTTGTAGCATCCTGTATATGAAGACAGTAACTGTTCTCGAAAGAACAGATACTGTTGATGACCGTGCAGCTTTTCCCTGGAATAAATGCTGACTAATTGAAATCCTCAGCTGCCGACAGGTGCTGTTGATATACCTCGATGTGGACTGCTGAACAACAACAGCTGTCGGCAGCTGAGGATTTCAATTAGTCATCATTTATTCCAGGGAAAAGCTGCACGGTCATCAACAGTATCTGTTCTTTCGAGAACAGTTACTCTCTTCATATATATAGTTAAAAGGCTACCCAGCCATTGACCTTCGTCTGTGCGAATGCGCACAGGTTGCCCAAAGTCTTTCGGGAATCGCCAAAGCGTGCGCGAGTAATGAGTGGATGGGCAAATGTCTATAAGGTACGTTACATATGTAGAATTGTTGACAGTTGGGAATGTGAGTCTTACGGGAATCGTGCAAGGGATAAGTCCCTGCAGTCGCGCTATTCATCTGTGTCCTCGGTGGCACAGATGGATAGAGCGTCTGCCATGTAAGCAGGAGATCCCGGGTCCGAGTCCCGGTCGGGGCACACATTTTCCGCTGTCCACATCGAGGTATATCAAGAACACCTGTCGGCAGCTGAGAGTTTCAGTTAGTCATCAAATAAAAAAAAAACTAAAATTGCAACCAATACTGATGGAAAAGTTGTTACTTGAGGACGCTGCTACTGTACTGGTGCACGCAACTGGTGCCTTTTGTGCAGTGAGGGGCAGAGTACACCTCGCGGTGTAGCCAGTGTGGCGTCTGCGCTCCAGCTGCTGCCTACTACGGCAACCGGCAGTATTCTCGTAGTTGCTTCTGCTTCCGACCCCCACAGAAAACATTATACACTACCTGACCAAAAGTACCGGGTGATCAAAAAGTCAGTATAAATTTGAAAACTGAATAAATCACGGAATAATGTAGATAGAGCGGTACAAATTGACACACATGCTTGGAATGACGTGAGGTTTTATTAGAACCAAAAAAAAAAAAATACAAAAATTCAAAAAATGTCCTACAGATGGAGCTTCATCTGATCAGAATAGCAATAATTAGTATAACAAAGTAAGACAAAGCAAATATGATGTTCTTCTCAGGAAATGCTCAATATGTCCACCATCATTCCTCAACAATAGCTGTAGTCGAGGAATAATGTTCTGAACAGCACTGTACAGCAGGCCCGGAGTTATGGTGAGGCATTGGCGTCGGATGTTGTCTTTCAGTATCCCTAGAGATGTCGGTCGATCACGATGCACTAGCGACTTCAGGTGACCCCAAAGCCAATAATCGCGCGGACTGAGGTCTGGGGACCTGGGACGCCAAGCATGACGAAAGTGGTGGCTCAGCACACGATCATCACCAAACGACGCGCGCAAGAGATCTTTCACGCGTCTAGCAATATGGGGTGGAGCGCCATCCTGCATAAACATCGTACGTTCCAGCAGGTGTTTATCAGCCAGGCTGGGGACGATGCGATCTGTAACCTATCGGCGTACCTCTCGCCCGTCACGGTAGCAGATTGAAAAACAGAATCACGCATTTCCTCGAAGAGAAAAGGCCCGATAACGGTAGATGTGGTAAATACAACCCATTCCGTGACTTTCTCGTCGTGCAATGGAGTTTCCACGACAGTTCTAGGATTTTAGGTAGCCCAAATTCTGCAGTTGTCGGCGTTGACAGACCCTCGGAGCGTGAAATGAGCTTCGTCGGTCCACAACACGTTACTCAACCAATCGTCATCTTCCGCCATCTTTTGAAACGCCCACACCGCAAATGAATTCCGCTTCACCAAACCGCCAGGTAACAGTTCATGATGCCGGTGGATTTTGTACGGATAGCATCGGAGGATACGCCTAAGTGCCAACCAAACAGTAGTGTATGAAATGCCGGTGCGACGTGCGACTGCACGAGCGCTGACTTCCCCGTGCATAGACGAACCCGATACAGTCTCTATTTCTTCCTGAACTCAGCAGCATTACGCCTTGTGCTCGGTCGGCCACTACGGGGTCTATCGTCTAAACAACCCGTGGCTTCGAACTTCGAAATCATTCTCGCCACAGCTGCATTTGTCAACGGACCTTTACCCGTTCGAATCCCCTTCCTATGGCGATAGGATCGTAACGCTGAACTAGCACATTCCCCATTCTGATAACACAGCTTCACTAAAAGCGCATTTTCGGGTAACGTCAACATGCAGCGACTGCTGGCGCATCTGATTCTCTCTCTCATTACAGCTCCTTTTATACACGATTGTCATGCGCAGTCACTGACGTTTTTCTGTCCAGCGTCATCTGTCGGACAGTTTGTGAACTTGGTTTTTTTTGGTTCTAATAAAACCTCATGTCACTCCAAGCATGTATGTCCATTTTTACCTCTCCGTCTACATTTTTCCATGGTTTATTAAGTTTTCAAATTTATACTGACGTTTTGATCATCTGGTATACAATCACCTATTATTACTCGACATCAATATGAGGACTGTCCACCTTCACCTTTACACTGAGGTGACAAAAGTTATTGGATTTCTCCTAATATCGAGTCAGACCACCGGTTGCCTGCCACAGTGCAGTAGTTCGACTTGGCACGGACTCAACAGGTACTTGAAAGCCCCCTGCAGAAGTTCTGATCCATACTGCCTCCATAGCCGTCCATAATTATTAAGTCAGTTGCTGGTGCAGGATTTTGTCCACAGAATTAGTACAAGTTGAAGACTTTGGAACACGCATTACGTTCGAGTATAACGATTTTTCTGGAGACTAGAAATCTATGTAGGAATCAGCATGGGTTTCGAAAAAGACGATAGTGTGAAACCCAGCTCGCGTGATTCGTCCACGAGACTCAGAGGGCCGTAGACACGGGTTCTAAGGTAGATGCCGTGTTTCTTGACTTCCGCAAGGCGTTTGATACAGTTCCCCACAGTCGTTTAATGAACAAATTAAGGCCATGTGGACTATCAGACCAATTGTGTGATTGGATTGAAGAGTTCCTAGATAACAGAACGCAGCATGTCATTCTCAATGGAGAGAAGTCTTCCGAAGTGAGAGTGTTTACAGGTGTGCTGCAGTGGAGTGTCATAGGACCGTTGCTGTTTACAATATATATAAATGACGTTGTGGATAACACCAGAAGTTCACTGAGGCTTTTTGCCGATAATGCTGTAGTATATCGAGAGGTAGTAACAATGGAAAATTGTACTGAAATGCAGGAGGATCTGCAACGAATTGACGCATGGTGCAGGGAATGGCTATTGAATCTCAATGTAGACAAGTGTAATGTGCTGGGAATACACAGAAAGAAAGATCCATTATCATTTAGCTACAATACCGCAGGTCAGCAATTGGAAGCAGTTAATTCCATAAATTATCTGGGAGTAGGCATTAGGAGTGATTTAAAATAGAATGATCATATAAAGATGATCGTCGGTAAAGCAGATGCCAGACTAAGATTCATTGTATGAATCCTAAGGAAATGCAATCCGAAAACAAAGGAAGTAGGTTACAGGACACTTGTTCACCCACTGCTCGAATACTGCTCACCGGTGTGGGATGGAGAGAAGCGCGCTTCGTTACAGGATCATTTAGTAATCGCGAAAGCGTTACGGAGATGATAGATAAACTCCAGTGGAAGACTCTGCAGGAGAGACTCTCAATAGCTCGGTACTGGCTTTTGTTGAAGTTTCGAAAACATACGTTCACCAAGGAGTCAAGCAGTTTATTTCTCCCTCCTACGTATATCTCGCGAAGAGACAATGAGGACAAAATCAGAGAGACTAGAGCCCACGCAGAGGCATACCGACAATCTTTCTTTCCACGAACAATACGAGACTGGAATAGAAGGGAGAACCGATAGAGGTACTCTCCGCCACACACCGTCAGGTGGCTTGAGGAGCACAGATGTAGATGTAGATGTAGATGTAGAACTGGCCTCTCGATTACATCCCACAAATGGTCGATGGAATTTATATCTGTCAGTCTGGTGGTCCAAATAATTAGTTCTAATTATGCAGAATGTTCTTCAAACCAGTCGTAAACAGTGTTATGGCACACTGTCGTACATAAAAATTCCGTGTTTGTTTGGGAACCTGAAGTCCTTGAATGGTTGCAAACGTTTTCCAAGTAGCAGAGGTTGAAAATACCGCTTCAGTTGTAAATTATTTTATTTTCACACGACCGGTTTCGGACTGTTGTAAGCGCATCCTCAGGTGTCGTAGCTGTGCTGTGGTCCCCGAGCGCCGCATGTACCAGGCGCTAGGTGCTGCCTATGAGCGCTCGTAGGCAGCACACAGAGCCTGGTACACGCGGCGCTCGGAGACCAAAGCACAGCTAATGTCTTCCTTTAATCCGACCTGGTACGGATGCAAAACCCTTGAGCATTATTCAAGAATAGGTTGCACTAGCGTCCCATATGTGGTCTCCTTTCCGCGCCCGGGTACCCGGGTTCGATTCCCGGCGGGGTCAGGGATTTTCTCTGCCTCGTGATGACTGGGTGTTGTGTGCTGTCCTTAGGTTAGATAGGCTTAAGTAGTTCTAAGTTCTAGGGGACTGATGACCATAGCTGTTAAGTCCCATAGTGCTCAGAGCCATTTTTTTGTGGTCTCTTTTCGTAGAATTCTCCCAATAAACCGAAGTCTACTATTAACCTTCCCTACCACAATCGTCAAATGCTCATTCCATTTCATATCGGCAACGTTATGCCCAGATATTTAAACCACATGACAGTGTCAAGCAGGGCGCTACTAATGCTGTATCCGAACATTACAGATCTTTTTTTCCTACTCATCCGTATTAACGTACGTTCTTCTACATTTAGTTCTAGCTGCCATTCATCACACCAACTAGAAACTTTGTCTTAGTCATCTTGTTCCTCTTACAGTCACACAACTTCGCAGCAGCATCAGAAAACAACCGCAAATTGCTTCCCACCCTGCCTGCCAAATTATTTATGTATATAGGAAATAACAGCGGACCTATCACGCTTCCCTAGAGCACTCCTGACTTTATCCTTGTCTCTGATGACCTCTCGCCCTCGAGGACAACATAATGGGTTGTGTTACTTAAGAACTCTTCGAGCCACTGACGTCTCTGGGAAGCTACTCCGTATGCTCGTACCTTCGTTAACACCCTGCAATCGGAGCCGTGTCAAATGCTCTTCGGAAATCTAGAAATATGGAATCTGCCTGTTGTCCTTCATATACAGTTCGCAGTACATCATGTGAGAAAAGGTCAAGCTGAGTTCCACACAAGCAATGTTTTCTAAAACCATGCTGATTCGGGGACATAAGACTCTCGGTCACAAGAAAATTTATTATATTCGAAGCGAGAATACGTTCAAGGAGTCTGCAGGAAACCGATGTTAGGGATACTGGTCTTAAATTTTCCGGGTCCGTTATTTTGCCCTTCTTAGGCACAAGAGTCACCACTTTTTTCCAGTCGCTTGGGGCTTAAGAGTTGGGCAAGAGATTCTCGATAAATGCAAGCTAAGTAAGGATCCAATTTCGTTGAGTACTCTTTCAAACACCATACCTGTCGACTTATTTGGTTTCATACAATTTTTGAGAACCTAATCAGCGATCTTTAAAATTAAAAATTTAAAGATTAAAACAGTCTTGATCGCAACTTTTTAATTGTATTGGAGTAACCGGCTTCGGTTCTATTTAAGAACCATCTTCTGACTCCAGAACAGTGGGTGGACTCCGTGGTGCAAGTTGCGCCGACCGTCGACGCTGGAAGAAATACTCCAATAAAAATGAAACGTTGCGATCAAGACTGTTTTAATCTTTAAATTTTACTTGTTTTCAGTTTCTTCACTTTTTTCTCTAAGCCAGGGATGCCTATTATTATATCGGATACAGGTGAGTCCGTTCAATGGTGAAACAACGGTACGATTGTAGGCCGGCCGGGGTGACCGAGCAGTTCTAGGCGTGTCTGGAACCGCGCGACCGCTACGGTCACAGGTTCGAATCCTGCCTCGGACATGGATGTGTGTGATGTCCTTAGGTTAGTTAAGTTTAAGTAGTTCTAAGTTCTAGGGGACTGATGACCTCAGATGTTAAGTCCCATTGTGCTCAGAGCCATTTGAACCATTTTGGTACGATTGTACCATTCTCCTGCGTGGACGATTTCTTGAAAGTGATATTTAAAGCTCCGACTTTTGTTTTGCTATTTTCAGGTGTCTCACCAGACTGATCAACAAGTGACGGAATGGAAACAGACCCACTTAGCTATTTTACACTGTTCAGACAAGCAAAGTATATAAGCTTTCCCAGTTTGGTACTACGGAAGAACTCGATCGGTTAGATGGATTCATTAGATAGCCAGTTTGGCGATACTTATTCGAACTGGGGAGGAAAGAGCTTAATGGTAGACGTTCACTTTAAAAGTGGACAGACTCACAGGACAACCACTGAGACTTCAAACGGTAGACATGGAGAGCCTTCCACAGTATAGACTGCCATGGTCTGCTGCATCTTACCGGTCTTCGAAGATTATGACGACATTCGTGCTAAAGTGCCAAAATTCTACCGCAAACAACGACAGCAACAATATCACAGGATATGTGATATTCTAAATTTGGAAGTTAGTTCAAAAAATGATTCAGTGTGAAAAGAACTGTTAGAAATGGGATGACGCTCATGAACTGCAAGAGATGGAAATGGGTGTAGTATCTGGATAAATTTTTTGCTGCCATTTCGATAATTATTTGATGGCTGTGACTCAATAGATTATTAAGTTTCTATTACGACTACCATATTGCAATTTCTCAACTTATACAACCACGCACAATACACGCCTCAACATAAGACTCCACTGGAAAAATTCAGCGCTCGGTAAAATTCCTTTTATTACTTAACTAAGGTTGGCTTATTGAGGTACGTTACGACAGCTGTGGGAGATACAATCAGCACATGGCCTAGTAATTTACGCGAGTGTACTTTTGTACATCGAATGGCGGCAACGGTGGTTTTTCTCCATCTATGGAGCGTCTGAAGCTATTTGTGAGTATACTGACCGTCGAAAGTGCTAATATTAGATTTATGGCTGACGTGTTGCAGTCGTTAACACGTTGTACCCGAGGCGATGAATGTCCGGTTCTCAGCTTTGTGCTGTAGGCGTTCCCTGGGTTTGTATCAGTGTAGATTTATTCCTGCTAATAGAAATATTCGCTGCACCAAGCGAATTCCACTACCAACTACAAAACATATTTTTTTTAGCGTTTTCCTGCAATTCTCCTTTAATGCCGATACATCACGTAATTAAAACGTTCGCAAACAGGAAACATGCAAGCCAGTAACAAACAGAACATTAAAAATACTTTTAGCATAGAAAATACGCAGCAGAAAATTGCAATATTGTGGAATTGATTGTAGCACCTGTTGACCTCACAAGCTCTGTTGTTGACACAATACTAAATAAAGAAAAAAAAGGCTGCAAATAACACAGCTGAAGAAAAAGACTGAAATGTATATGTGTAACAAACATAGCATACATTGGTACTGTATCCCAAAATATGGTAAAAGATTTGAAGAACACGTCAGATGAAAATAAAGTTTCCTGTATCCAACAAATATCAGTGGCGGTTTGTACACTGTATATACAGTTTTGCGTGTGATAAAGCATTCCACCGGTAATTAAAGGTCACGACAGAAACAAATGGAGATCCACTGATATCGAAAACATGTGAAGGCAAATTACTAAATGAAAAAAAAAATGATTAAAATCGACTCAGTGACTTTCTTCAAATGTGTTGACGTTCTTAATTAAAGAAAAACTTTCAGAATAATATGTATAAAAGTACCTATCTCATTGCTATACAAGCAAATAACACATCGTACTTTGCTTAACTGTTGCCTTTACTCAGAAAGTTCGTACATAAGCCTGCTGACGATCTGTAACATCATAGTCTTACATTTGTGTCTAATTATTTCTGCTTCAGGTGTTTAATAGGTCTGGCAAAGCACCCCAGAAAATTCTGGTTGTATGTAAAATCGGTAAGCGGATCTAAGACTTCCATTCAGTCTGGTGTGGCCGTTGAAGATAGCAAAACGAAAGCAAAAGTTTTATTTTAATCATGTCCAAGAAATCGTTCACGGACGAGAACCGTGCAAACATACCGTCATTTGACCATCGGACAGACTCCCGTATGGACGATGTGGACATAAGCATACCTGGCGTAGAGAAGTAACTTAAATATTTGAAAACAAATAAATCATCAGGTCCGGATGGAATCCCAGTTCTATTTTACGAAGAGTGCTCAACGGCATTGGCACCTTACCTGGCTTACATTTATTGTGAATCTCTCGCCCAGCACAAAGTCCCAAGCGACTGAAAAAAGCGCTGGTGACTCCAATATACAAGAAAGGTAAAAGAACGGACCCGCAAAATTACAGAACAATATCCCTAACTTCCGTTTCCTGCAGAACCCTTGAACACATTCTCAGTTCAAATACATAAGATTTCTTGAGCTAAGCAGCTTATGTCCACGAATCAGCATGATTTGACAAAGCATCACTCATGCGAAACTCAGCTTACCCTTTTCTCACATGATATACAGAGAACTATGGATGAAGGGCAACAGAGATGTCATATTTCTAGATTTCCGGAAAGCATTTAACACGGTGACCCACTGGAGCCTGTTAACGAAAGTACGAGCATATACAACAAGTTCACAGATATGTGAGTTGCTCGAAGACTTCTTAAATAATAGAACCTAGTATTGTCAGGAGTACCCCAGGGAAGTGTGATAGGACCACTGTCGTTCTCTATCTCTCTCTCTCTCTCTCTCTCTCTCTCTCTCTCTAGCTAACATTCATCAAACCAACTGGGAATTTTGTCTAAACCGTCTTGTTCCCTCGTACAGTTACGGACAGGGTGGGTAGCAAGCCGCGGTTGTTTGCTGATAATGCCGTGGTGTACGGTAAGGTGTCGAACTGTAGGAGGGTACAAGACGGATTAGACAAAATTTCCAGTTGGTTTGATGTTGCTCTAAATGTGCAGAAATGTAAGTTAATGCGGAGGAGTAGGAAAAACGTACCTGTAATATTGTGATACGGCATTACTAGCATACAGCTTGACACAGTCAAGTTGTTTAAGTGTCTGGGCATAAAGATGCAAAGCGATATGAAATGGAACGAGTATGTGAGAACTGTGATAGGGAAGGCGAATGGTCAACTTCGGTTTATTAGGATGTTTGTAGGAAAGAGTGATCCACCGCATATAGAATGCTGGTACTACCGATTCTTAAGTACTGCTCTAGCGCTCGGGATCCGTACCAGGTCCGATTGGAGGAAGACATCGTAGCAATTCAGAGGAGTTCTGCTAGATTTTTTCCGGTAGTTTCGAACAAAACATGTTACGGAGATGCTTCAGGAACTCAAATGGAAATCCCTGGAGGGAAGGTGGCGTTCTTTTGGGGAAAAACTATTTAAAAAAAATTAGAGAACCGGCTTTTGAAGCTGACTGCCGAACGATTCTCCTGTCTCGCAACATACATCGCGGGTAAGGACCACAAAGATAAGATACGAGAGATTAGAGCTCATACGGAGGCGTACAGACGGCCGTTTGTCCCTCGCTCTATTTGCGAGTCGAAGTGGAGGGAATTGACAAGTAATGGTACAGAGAACCCTCCACTATGCACCTTACGGTGGTTTTCGGAGTACCTGTGTATATATAGACGTAAATACAGATGTAGATGTAAATAATATCTCAGTGGCTTGTTTGTTAATCTTTCGGTTTTGGTTGTGCGCAAGTGTGCTGTACAAGTGACGATTAACATCTGTGAGTTGGAGTACCACAGGCACACAAAGTCCATAAACATACCTGCTTTCAAATCTCTCCGTACCCACATGACGTCAAACGACAAGATACATAAATTTCCACCCGGGTGCATTAGGGTGAAATTTCCCAAACACTGAAACTGTTCACTCACAGGAAATACTCGTTAAATATACTAAAGTAATGAAACGGGAAACCGAGCGAGGTGGCGCAGTGGTCAGCACACTGACTCGCATTCACGAGGGCGACGGTTCAAACCCCCGTCCGGCCATCCTGATTTAGGTTTTCCACGATTTCCCTAAGTCACTCCAGATATATGCCCGGATTATTCCTTTGAAACAGTATTGCAGATTTCCTCTCATCCGAGCTTGCGCTCAATCTATAATGACCCTAACGTCGATGGGACATTACATACTAATCTTCCTTTCTTCTTTGGAACGTCGATCAACTCGAGCCACATTTGCAACTTCTTCGGTCTTGTTGCACCGACAGGGACCCATTCCGCATTTTGTCGCTTTCTAGTAGGGTTGTACTAATACAAAATTTCGTCACTGGTGACGATTTTTGATAAAAAAAGATTTCCACATTATTTTCTAATTCAGTTAAGTCACGGCAGGCATCCACGCTTTGTTATTCTTGTTCAAGAGTAAAGCTGTGCGAGACAGAGTTTGCGCAGACTTTTCTCCTCTTCAAAATATTCTGGAGGATATCTTGAACACTTTATTTAGAGGTGTCGAGTTCGTTGTTTCATTGTGATCTATAACAGAACAATATGGTCACATGTCCACTATTTAACACAGTCCGGCCACACCTCACAGGTAGAATGCATGTACACACATCAAAAAAAGTTTTGTATCACCTCGATTCCCAGAGTTCCGGAACCTGTACAGAAAACTGGTATAGAGATCAACATAAAAGTCATTTCCGACCTTTTTATTGCTCATGAAAACCACATATTGTATGTTGTACCACCATACAGTGAGATTTTCAGAGGTGGTGGTCCAGATTGTTGTAAACACCGGTATTTCTAATACCCAGTAGCACGTCCGCTTGCATTTTATGCATACCTGTATTCGTCGTGACATATTATCCACAAGTACAGATTGTCCACGGCGATTCGGTGTAGATCCCTCAGAGTGGTTGGTGGGTCACGTAGTCCATGAACAACCCTATTCAATCTATCCCAGGCATGTTCGATAGCTGGCCGGGGTGACCGAGAGCTACGGTCGCAGGTTCGAATCCTACGTCGGGCATGGATGTGTGTGATGTCCCTAGGTTAGTTAGGTTTAAGTAGTTCTAAGTTCTAGGGGACTGGTGACCTCAGAAGTTAAGTCCCATAGTGCTCAGAGCCATAACATGTTCGATACGGTTTATGCTGGCCACTCTAGTCAAGCGATGTCGTTTTCCTGAAGGAAGTCAATCGCAAGATGTGCACGATGGGGGCGCGAACTGTCGTCCATGAAGACGAATACCTAGCCATATGCTGCCAATATGGTTGCACTATCGGTTGGAGGATTGTATTCACGTATCGTACAGCCGTTACGGCGCCTTCCATAACCACCAGCTGCGTACGTCGACCCTAAATAATGCCACCCCAACACAGCAAGGAACCTCAACCTTGCTGCACTCTTCGGAGAGTGTGTCTAAGGCGTTCGCCCTGACCGGGTTGACTCCAGACACGTATCTGACACTTGTCTGGTTGAAGGCATATGCGAAAATCATCGGTGAAGAGAACATGATGCCAATCCAGAGCGGTCCATTCGGCATGTTGTTGGACCCATCTGTACTGCATGATTTCGTGGTTGCAAATATGGACCTCGCTATGGTCGTCGGGAGTGAAGTTGCATATCATATTGCTTACTGCGCACAGTTTGAGTCGTAACATGACGTCCTGTGGCTGCACAAAAACTATATTCAACATGGTGGCGTTGCTGTCATGGTTCCTCCGAGCCATAATCCGTAGGTAGCGATCATCCACTGCAGCTTTAGGCCTTGGTCGGCCTGAGCGAGGCATATCATCGACAGTTCCTGTCTCTCTCTGTATCTCCACCATGTCCGAACAATATACCTCCTTCCTCGTGGAATGACTGGAAATCGGCTGTCGGACCCCCTCCATCTTATAGGCGCAGCTCACGCATGGTTGTTTACATCTTTGGGCAGGTTTAGTGACATCTCTAAACAGTCAAAGGGTCTGTGTCTGTGAAACAATGTCCATAGTCAACGTCTGTCTTCAGGAGTTCTGGGAACCGGGGTGATACAAAACTTTTTTCGATGTGTGTCTCTTGTTTAGTGTTCTTAGTTCAAGAGGCCACAACAGTTACTTCACAAACGTTACTTCTACGCCAGGAATAAAATCAGACTCGCGACTAACAGGACAGACGATGAGTTTTTCTCTGGAACTTAAACTAAGCAGCCCTGAGGTCTGATTCTACCAGTCTTCCCATTCTTTTGTAAATAATTCTATCAACATTTTGCAGTCAAGACTCATTAAATTGATGATTCGGTTAATTGGTAACTTTCGCTGCCTTCATTTCTTTGAATTGGAATAATTACATTTTCTTTCAGTCTGAGAACATTAACCTCGCCTAATAGACGGAACAGTTTTGCCATCGTATGTTTTCTCAAGAATCTCAACAATTCTAACGGTAAGTCAGCTACTTCAGGTGCCTGGTTTTGATGTGAGTATTTCAGTGCTCTGTCAAATTCTTTATCTACTTCCTCTTTCCTTCCCGCAATACTGGCTGCAAGTTCGTTTCCTTTGTATTGACGTTCTCTATACAGAGTTATTATAATCAAACTTCAACTGTTTCAGACAGTGTAGACGGAAAAATCTTTACAGTAGGGTATCCAACTTCATCGGGACGACGTCCAGGCTGTGTGCTCCACGATTTGGGTTGTGAGTAGTGTTAGTGTCACGACTTGCCGTTAGGCGCCAGCACTGGTATGGCCAAGTGGGGTTGAAACACAATAATCAGCGTGCAGTACAGATGCAGACAGTCAACATGGTTGAGGACAAGGTGACCTAACTGTACTTGTAAAGCTGTTTCACGTACACAACAGGAATAGTGCTGCTACTTTTCGCAAGTATCGACGCGTTATTCGGAGAAGTCATCTTTTCGTACCGCATCTCAAGAACGTGATTCAGGTGTTCGAATTAACTGGCGATTTCCAAAATTACTCGTGGGAGAGGGCGACGCCCAGTTGCGCCGCAAATTGTTGAAGAAGTTACTGTTGCCATGACTGGGAATTCGGTACACAATGTGCATCTTCAAGCACTGCGCGAGCTGTGTGATGACACCTGAACGTTCCATGGTCCAACTCTCGAGAAGTGCTACGAACAATTGTGAAATGGTATCTCTAGTGCAGTTCCAAGGTGTCTAGGATGCAGACGGTCGTCACTCTGAGGAGCGTCTGTAACCTGGAACGCAAACATGGTTCGCAATTATCATACATTATCCCCTCAGGTGCAAATTAAAATGTGTTTCTTTAGATTGTTAATTCGTTATTTCTCTTCCGCGTGTCCCTACAAATATTTCCACAAAGAATCTTTGTACTACGCTCACTCGTTTCCCATGGCGGCCCTTCAAGTATCGAAAGTTCAGTGATAGCCAACCTGTACATGCCCACATATTTATTACTATAAGGCGAAATAGATCCATATGTACGTCCGATATGAAATGATGTACACCGCCCCTCCGAATAATTCCGTGGCTGATCTCATTTCTAGCATGTAAGTGACGTGAGCACAATATCTGTTGTAGCAGCTTGGACTAATAACTGTAAACAACAGATGTGTATTCGAGCAGTCGCGAGCAGTCGCTGTTAAGTAGAGGACGTGGGGATGTAGTACGTCAGCGTTAGAAATCGCGATGAAGCAACGAACTGGATGCCTAAATATCAAGTGTTCATGGTATCCTCAAAAAAGTTTTAAAGAAGAGAAAAGTGTCTGAAAAGTTTGTCCCTCACACCTTGACTGCCTAACAATGAAATCGACACGTGGATGCCTGTCGCGACTTGAAGTGCAGAACGTGGAGAATTTTTTTCTGTAAAGCATCATCACTGATGACGAGACTTGGTGTTACCAATAGGAACGTAAAATGCTAGGAAAGTAAAGCACGTGTGAACACGAACATGCCACTCAATAAAACTTGAAAATAAAAAAAAGAGAAATAAATTCGTCAAATGTCTTGTGAAATGATTTGTCTAAAAGAAACAATATAGATTGAAGAACGTAATACGAGCCTTTGAATGATGCTCGACATAACAAAGAGCAATTGAGGTGGATCAAATGTTTCTAAAATCTATTTTATTCCTTATTTTCAGCCGAACCATTTCATAAAACGTTTGACCTCTTTTTCCAGATAATTGCTTTATTTATGCATACTATTTAGGTTAACTGAAAAATTTCGCATTAACATTGACAGCCGATGAATTATGTTCCCAAAAACCAAATATCAGTAAAATTTCGCCTTTTTTCAATGACCTTTCAGAGGAATTTAATGTGTGTGATACAAAGGCTGGTCCATTTATCGTGATAGGGCCAAATATCTCACGAAATAATTCTCAAACGAAAAAACTACAAAGAACGAAATTCGTCTAGCTTGAAGGAGGAAAACAGAAGGCACTATGGTCGGCCCGCTAGATGGCGCTGCCATACGTCAAACTGATATCAATTATGTTTTTTAAAAATAGGAACCCCCACTTTTTTATTACATATTCGTGTAGTACGTAAAGAAACATGACTGTTTTAGTTAGACCACTTTTTTCGCTATGTAACAGATGACGCTGTAATAGTCACAAACGTATAAGTACGTGCTATCACGTAACATTCGCCGGCCGCGGTGGTCTAGCGGTTCTACGCTCTCAGTCCGGAACCGCGCGACTGCTACGGTCGCAGGTTCGAATCCTGCCTCGGGCTTGGATGTGTGTGATGTCCTTAGGTTAGTTAGGTTTAAGTAGTTCTAAGTTCTAGGGGACTGATGACCACAGATGTTAAGTCCCATAGTGCTCAGAGCCATTTGAACCACTTTTTGACGTAACTTTCCACCAGTGTGGACGGTATTTGCTTCGTGATACATTACCCGTGTTACAATGGACCGTTTACCAATTGCAGAACAGGTCGATATCGTGTTGATGTATGGCTATTGTGATCAAAATGCCCAACCGGAGTGTGCTATGTATGCTGCTCGGTATCGTGGAGGACATCATCCAAGTGTCCGGACCGTTTGCAGAATAGTTAGGTTATTTAAGGAAACAGGAAATGTTCAAACACATGTGAAACGTCACCCACGACTTGCAACAAATGATGATGCCCAAGTAGGTGTTTTAACTGCTGTCGCGGCTAATCCGCACATCAATAACAGACAAATTGCGCGAGAATCGGGAATCTCAAAAACGTCGGTGTTAAGAATGCTACATCAACATCGATTGCACCCGCACCATAGTTCTATGCACCAGGAATTGCATGGCGACGGCTTTGAACGTCGTGTACTGTTCTGCCACAGGGCACAAGAGAAATTACGGGACGATGACAGATTTTTTGCACGCGTTCTATTTAGCGACGAAGCGTCATTCACCAACAGCAGTAACGAAAACCGGCATAATATGCAATACTGGGCAACTGAAAATCCACGATGGCTGCAACAAGTGGAACATCAGCGATCTTGGCGGGTTATTGTATGGTGCGGCATTATGGGAGGAAGGATAATTGGCCCCCATTATACTGATGGCAATATAAATGGTGCAATGTATGCTGATTTCCTACGTAATGTACTACCGATGTTACTGCAAGATGTGTCACTGCATGACACAATGGCGATGTACTTCCAACATGATGGATGTCCGGCACATAGTTCACGTGCGGTTGAAGCGGTATTGAAGAGCATATTTCATGACAGGTGGATTGGTCGTCGATGCGCCATACCGTGGCCCGCACGTTCACCGGATCTGACGTCCCCGGATTTATTTCTGTGGTGAAAGTTGAAGGATATTTGCTATCGTGATCTTCCGACAACGCCTGACAACATGCTTCAGCGCATCGTCAATGCATGTGCAAACATTACGGAAGACGAACTACTCGCTTTTGACAGGAATGTCGTTACACGTATTGCCAAATGCATTGAGGTTGACAGATATTTTGAGCATTTATTGCATTAATGTATTTATAGGTAATCACGATTAACAGCATGCGTTCTCAGAAATGATAAGCTCAAAAAGGTACATGTATCACATTGGAACAACCGAAATAAAATGTTCAAACGTACCTACGTTCTGTATTTTAATTTAAAAAACCTACCTGTTACCAACTGTTCGCCTAAAATTGTGAGCCATTTGTATGTGACTATTACAGCGCCATCTATCACAAGGCGAAAAAAAGTGGTCCAACTAAAATATTCATAATTCATTACGTACTACACGAATATGTAATAAAGTGGGGGTTCCTTGTTATAAAAAACGCATTTGATATCCGTTTGACCTATGGCAGCGCCATCTAGTGGGCCAACCATACCGTTATCTTGTTTCCCCCTTCAAGTTAGACTAGTTTTGTTGTTCATAGTTTTTTCGTTTGACGCTTATTTCGTGAGATATATGGCCCGGTCATGATCAATGGACCACCCTTTATACAGGGTGATCAAAATGTCAGTATAAATTTGAAAACTTAATAAACCACGGAATAATGTAGATAGAGAGGTAAAAATGGACACACATACTTGGAATGACATAGGTTTTTGTTAGAACAAAATGTTAGACAGACCGCTATGGACAGCAAAACTGCTACCGTGACGGGTGAGAGGTACGCCGATATGTTACAGAATCGCATCATCCCCAGTCTGGCTGATAAACACCTGCTGGAACGTACGATGTTTATGAAGGATGGCGCTCCACCCCATATTGCTAGACGCGTGAAGGATCTCTTGCGCGCGTCGTTTGGTGGTGATCGTGTGCTCAGCCGCCACTTTCGTCATGCTTGGCCTCCCACGTCCCCAGACCTCAGTCCGTGAGATTATTGGCTTTGGGGTTACCTGAAGTCGCAAGTGTATCGTGATCGACCGACATCTCTAGGGATGCTGAAAGACAACATCCGACGCCAGTGTCTCACCATAACTCCGGACGTGCTTTACAGTGGTGTTCACAACGTTATTCCTAGACTACAGCTATTGTTGACGAATGATGGTGGACATATTGAGCATTTCCTGTAAGGAACATCATCTTTTCTTTGTCTTACTTTGTTATACTAATTATTGCTATTCTGTTCAGATGAAGCGCCATCTGTCGGAAATTTTTTGAACGTTTGTATTTTTCGGTTCTTATAAAACCCCATGCCATTCCAAGCATGTGTGTCAATTTGTACCTCTCTATCTACATTATCCCGTGATTTATTCAGTTTTCTAATTTATACTGACTTTGATCACCAGGTATATAAAGATCAAGTACTTCGGGATACGTTAAAAATGTTCTTTGAGATGGAGTGTAAAGAGAACAGATAAAACTTACAACACAAAACAGGTTATAGAATTGTAGCTGGGTTAGTTCAGAAATAAAAAGAAGCTGGGTTCAAATCCGTAACCCACGACGATTCTGATTACCAGGCAACGGTGTTACCAAAACGCTAAGAACTTCTTGTGGAGGCAGTGACACATTTTATCGTACTTCCGGTAGTCAGTCATTCTTTTGCTCTTATTAGCGGTTGAAAGTTCTTGGTCATATAAGAAACATCTTTAATTGCCCCCCTTCTCACTCCCGAGTCATTTGCATATGCCTCCTCTGTCTTTTCCCATTCCCTCTCGCGTCTGCCCTGCCCCTCCCCCTAAATAATAGATTGCTGAGCTTAATGGATGAAAAGTTGAGGAATGACTTTCAGGCGCAGTGAGACTTGACCGAGATAGCAAAACGAGTACAACATGTGCAGTTGCTGGCTAAAATAGCGTTATCCACTTGGTTTACTGACTGGTACAGGAATAGACGATTAATAACAACGAATACCACGCATGCGCTTAAATCAAGGCAAATTCATAACTCAACTCTTCCTTAAAGTATTCTAGGAACGTCCATTACGTGATTTATGCAAGGAAGAAGGAGACGTGAATCATCTACCGTTTTGTCTACCAGATGCAAGCCACAAAAAAATCTTGTGTCAGAGCATCGGTTAACGCAAAGGTTACTCTTGCAGTGTTGTTGTCAACCCAAAACAGTGCACTAGCATAAAATCTGATGTTCATCCACTAAAATATGCGCAACGAACTATCTAAAAATACAGTGTACATGATATGTGAATTTTTGTTCTTATTATTATCGTATAATCACTTCGTGAGCAGTTTATAGTGGCGATATATACCAATCATTTATTCATACCGTCATGCTTCAGATTCATAACGCTGTAGGTTTCAGTAGCTACTCGGAGATGAAGATGCTTGCACAGAATAGAGTGGCGAGGAGAGCTGCATCAAAGGAGCAGTCTTCAGACTGAAGACCACAACAACAACAAAAACAACAATTTTTTTTTGTAAATAATGTATAGTAAAATATCCATTAAGAAATATCTTGAAAAAGAAAATAACAAAAAAGGTGGAGTTTAAGTTAGTTCATGAAACCTAAAACAACAAATATTACAATCAGATAGATTTAAGCTGAGGGCAGTGGGGGAGAAAGAGAGAGAGGAACATCACAACAATACAAATAATGAAGAGAGGAAAAAGGTGGCCTGATCAGCTCAGATACGAACAGAGAAGGAGGTGTGCTTGTGTGAGGCTGTTTTACTGGCAGAGAAAACTGAGAACGTGTGATAATTTTTAGGGAGAAGTTATGACGGTGACAAAAGGAAAAGTGATTCAACTTTATAACGAATGGAAAGCGGCGCGGCGCTGAAGTGTGCTCAGAGTTCAGGTCAGCAGCATCAGGGAACGAGTTTAGGAACGTTTCTGTTTCATGGACGAGCACGCAGCTACGACATCGACAGCTAGAACGGCATTTCAAAATCGATTCTGGCGTGTTTACGTGGACCAACCAGAAGCGGTATTGAGAAACTTGTTTGTGGGGAACGTACACGGAAGCGCCACGCCAATACCGAGACAGATGAGCAACGGCTCATCGCGTATTTTGAAATCTGCACCGACCTGTTAGCCTGCTGAGGCGGTGGCGATGACGCAGCTGACTTCTCGGCTGATTACCTGTGACGTCACATTACGGTGCAGGCCGCAGAGTCCTCCGCGGCGTGGTATTCGGCGGGCAGGCGGGCGCACTTGCTGCGACGTGGCGCGCTATTCGCGGCCGACTGCTGACTGCGGCTATTCGCGGTCGCCTGCTCCTCGAAACGCAGGTGGGAATTCCCTGCCTCCGACCCGTCGTCCTTGACAGCGTAAGCCCCCTCCGCCACCCACCTCCGGCCACGGGTTCCAGCTGGCGGCCTCTGTCCACTACAATTTGCCGGCGCCGAGGCGAGTGTTGGCGCAGTGCTGCGGTGGCGTGTTAAGCTTTCCCCCGCCGGAACATTCCTCCGTAACCAGTTTACCCGGTGATCTCTGGACCACCTGGATTAAGAGCTTTGGCCTCATTCCACTGAACCTCAACTCCAGCGTCACTGTCGGTCGCTTTATTCTGCTTCGTTCTCGATACTGCAATCAGGTAAATAGTTTCGATTCGTCTGTGCGTAACAAATGATCGCTTACAAGGGAAGGCCACGACGTAGGGATCACAAATTTACTTCAAACTTTCTACATCTTTGCTGATATTCTTCACGGGTTTGCAGCCGGATCATGTCGTCGTCCAGACGGACCAGTTGGCCGCCATCTTCAGGTGTGTTAATGCTCGTGCACTGCCTCGCCGGAAACTGAATTCCGGCCATTTTTTTTCCTTTGTTGTATTTCGATTCCCCTCCCCCCCCCCCCCCCCACCACGAAAGGGGTGGGATGGTAGCAGCGTATTACGCTGCTCTGCAGCCTACAGACTTTTTAAAACGCAAGAAAGAAGATAAGAAACAATAAAATCAGGCGATAAAACGGTAACTGAATTTGTAAAACGGCGGAAAATTGTGGAAAATTAAAACATAAAGCAAAGGATTGGCAAAACTAATAAAATACACAGGAAGCAGACAGGGAACATAGTAGACAGACAATTAAAAAACATGGCGACAGTCTGGTTTCTGTTCGCAAGAGATATAAATAATAAATATCACACCCAGCGACAGTATGATGTCCGTTCGCAACACTTCGGAGAAGACACACAAGACTGAACACTCACTGTAAACACTGTACTAAAATGTCGGCACAAAGATAACACACCATAGCCGAGGACAGATGGGGGGGGGGGGGGGGAAACAAGGAGGGAGGAGAGGAAAAACGAAAGTGGGGGAACCAAAGGAGGGCGAGGACACATTAAGGGGGGAGGGGCAGAGCAGACGCGAGAGGGAATGGGAAAAGACAGAGGAGGGATATGCAAATGACTCGGGAGAGAAGGTAGGTGGGGGAAAAAAAAAGAGGATAGAAGGGAGGGTGAGAGGGAGCCCACCAAAAGGATGGAGGAAAGGAGGGGGGGCGGGAGAGGATCAGAGTTGATAGGAGGGATAAATGGAGGGAGAGGGGGCATCATCCGGGAGGGGGATGGAAGCCACTTTGGGAAAGGAGATGAAGGGTGGAAGATTCCGGCCACAACGACGGAAACCTATATACACCACGTACAGAGCACCGTGCGTGCGCGAGATGATGGACAGCACCTCCTGGCGGCAAGTAGACACGCAGCGTGCCGGTGGGAGAAGACGGCAGAAACGATAAATCGCCACAGCAGTAGTTGGAAGGATCCAATGATCGAAAAGAAGACCGTGGATGTTTAATGTCGGACAAAATGGGATTCTATATTTTACATAGAGCAAAACCTTTATCAGTGTTAATAATATTACTTGGTAATGTAATTTCAATGGATTCTTAAAGAAAACATTCCCAATAGAGAGAAGCAGGAGCGATCAATTGTGTCTTGTCATACATCATCCTGTGTCCTCTTTTAAGGCAATGTTCCGCCACTGCCGACGTCTCAGGCTGGAACAACGGAGTGTGCCGATGATGTTCCGCACACCGCTCCTGAATAGTTCAATACTTTGACCAATACACTTCCTTCCACAGTGATCCTGGGCTACCTCAAGCAAAAATTATCTTTAACTGAGCGAAGAAGGGGTCTAGTCTTGGCCACCGGGGCAAAAATACTTTCAATATCTACACTACTATTCATTAAAATTGCTACACCAAGAAGAAAATCAGGTGAAAACTGGGTATTCATTCTACAAATATATTATACTAGAACTGACATGTGATTACATTTTCACGCAATTTGGCTGCATAGATCCTGAGAAGTCAGTACCCAGGACAACCACCTCTGGCCGTAATAACGGCCTTGACACGCCTGGGCATTGAGTCAAACAGAGCTTGGATGGCGTGTACAGGTACAGCTACCCATGCAGCTTCAACACGATACCACAGTTCATCGAGAGTAGTGACTGGTGTATTGTGACGAGCCAGTTTCTCGGCCAACATCGACCAAACTTTTTCAATTGGTGAGGTATCTGGAGACTGTGCTGGTCGAGGCAGCAGTCGAACATTTTCTGTATCCAGAAAGGCCCGTACAGGACCTGCAACATGCGGTAGTGCATTATCCTGCTGAAATGTAGGGTTTCGCAGGCATCGAATGAAGGGTAGAGCCACAGGTCGTAACACAATTGAAATGTAACGTCCACTGTTCAAATTGCCGTCAATGCGAACAAGAGGTGACCGAGACGTGTAACCAATGGCACCCCATACCATCACGCCGGGTGATACGCCAGTATGGCGATGACGAATACGCGCTTCCGATATGCTTTCACCGCGCTGTCGCCAAACACGGATGCGACCATCATGATGCTGTAAACAGAACATGGATTCATCCGAAAAAATGACGTTTTGCAATTCGTGCACCCCGTTTCGCCGTTGAGTACACCATCTCAGGCGCTCCTGTCTCTGATGCAGCGTCAAGGGTAACCGCAGCCATGGTCTCCGAGCTGATCGTCCATGCTGCTGCTTACGACGTCGAACTTTTCGTGCACATGGTTGTTGTCTTGCAAACGTCCCCATCTGTTGACTCAGGGATCGAGACGTGGCTGCACGATCCGTTACAGCCTCGCGGATAAGATGCCTGTCATCTCGACTGATAGTGGTACGAGGCCGTTGGGATCCAGCACGGCGTTTCGTATTACCCTCCTGAACGCACCGATTCCATATTCTGCTAACAGTCATTGTGTCTCGGCCAACGCGAGCAGCAATGTCGCGATACGATAAACCGCAATCGCGATATGCTACAATCCGACCTTTATCAAAGTCGAAAACGTGATGGTACACATTTCTCCTCCTTACACCAGGCATCACAACAACGTTTCACCAGGCAACGCCGGTCAACTGCTTTTTGTGTATGAGAAATAGATTGGAAACTTTCCTCATGTCAGCACGTTGTAGGTGTCGCTACTGGCGCCAACCTTGTGTGAATGCTCTGAAAAGCTACTCATTTCCCTATCATAGCATCTGCTTCCTGTCGGTTAAATTTCGCGTCTGTAGCACTTAACCTTCGTGGTGTAGCAATTTTAATGGCCAGTAGTGTAATATTTTCTTAAAATTCTTGAAATTTTGGATGATATACTTCCCGCAAAGTGTAAATAAGCAACAACTTCAAAAGAATCCTCGAAATGGCATAAGTTCTTTTCACCAGAGTCCGCAAATTTCCACTACGTTGGTGTGGTGAATGATAGCTGGTCGCATGAAGACAGCGTTCAGTATGAGTAGGTTTCCGATAAACACAGTTTCCAAAATTCCCATCGTCCTTTCACAACTACACTCCTGGAAATTGAAATAAGAACACCGTGAATTCATTGTCCCAAGAAGGGGAAACTTTATTGACACATTCCTGGGGTCAGATACATCACATGATCACACTGACAGAACCACAGGCACATAGACACAGGCAACAGAGCACGCACAATGTCGGCACTAGTACAGTGTACACCCACCTTTCGCAACAATGCAGGCTGCTATTCTCCCATGGAGACGATCGTAGAGATGCTGGATGTAGTCCTGTGGAACGGCTTGCCATGCCATTTCCACCTGGCGCCTCAGTTGGACCAGCGTTCGTGCTGGACGTGCAGACCGCGTGAGACGACGCTTCATCCAGTCCCAAACATGCTCAATGGGGGACAGATCCGGAGATCTTGCTGGCCAGGGTAGTTGACTTACACCTTCTAGAGCACGTTGGGTGGCGCGGGATACATGCGGACGTGCATTGTCCTGTTGGAACAGCAAGTTCCCTTGCCGGTCTAGGAATGGTAGAACGATGGGTTCGATGACGGTTTGGATGTACCGTGCACTATTCAGTGTCCCCTCGACGATCACCAGTGGTGTACGGCCAGTGTAGGAGATCGCTCCCCACACCATGATGCCGGGTGTTGGCCCTGTGTGCCTCGGTCGTATGCAGTCCTGATTGTGGCGCTCACCTGCACGGCGCCAAACACGCATACGACCATCATTGGCACCAAGGCAGAAGCGACTCTCATCGCTGAAGACGACACGTCTCCATTCGTCCCTCCATTCACGCCTGTCGCGACACCACTGGAGGCGGGCTGCACGATGTTGGGGCGTGAGCGGAAGACGGCCTAACGGTGTGCGGGACCGTAGCCCAGCTTCATGGAGACGGTTGCGAATGGTCCTCGCCGATACCCCAGGAGCAACAGTGTCCCTAATTTGCTGGGAAGTGGCGGTGCGGTCCCCTACGGCACTGCGTAGGATCCTACGGTCTTGGCGTGCATCCGTGCGTCGCTGCGGTCCGGTCCCAGGTCGACGGGCACGTGCACCTTCCGCCGACCACTGGCGACAACATCGATGTACTGTGGAGACCTCACGCCCCACGTGTTGAGCAATTCGGCGGTACGTCCACCCGGCCTCCCGCATGCCCACTATACGCCCTCGCTCAAAGTCCGTCAACTGCACATACGGTTCACGTCCACGCTGTCGCGGCATGCTACCAGTGTTAAAGACTGCGATGGAGCTCCGTATGCCACGGCAAACTGGCTGACACTGACGGCGGCGGTGCACAAATGCTGCGCAGCTAGCGCCATTCGACGGCCAACACCGCGGTTCCTGGTGTGTCCGCTGTGCCGTGCGTGTGATCATTGCTTGTACAGCCCTCTCGCAGTGTCCGGAGCAAGTATGGTGGGTCTGACACACCGGTGTCAATGTGTTCTTTTTTCCATTTCCAGAAGTGTAAAACATCAAGAAATGGAAGTTTACTATCAGTTTCAATTTCCACTGTAAATTGAATACTCGGATTTAGACAGTTAAAATGATCTAAAAAGCGATTCGAAGCATCAATTCCATGCGGCCAAACCATAAAAGTCTCATCTACGTATCTTAAAAAACATCATTACTAGGCCATTAAATCAATATAATGTGGAAGTCATAAGGTACACTATGGCAATTCCGAGAACATCACAGGAGAAGTTTCACGCGTCTATTATGGAAGTGATGTCACTGTCCGAACATTCCATCCATAAGACGCCTCCCTGGTCACGTGCTTAGCATTCGCCCTTAGGTAGAAGATCGCAGAAGAGCCGACGGTTCGAATCCCGTCAAGACTAATTTTTTGATCTATGTTTTTTTCATCACTGGTCACATTATTTAATTTATTTGGGAGGTTCAAATGGCTCTGAGCACTATGGGACTTAACATCTGTGGTCATCAGTCCCCTAAAACTTAGAACTACTTAAACCTGACTAACCTAAGGACATCACACACATCCATGCCCGAGGTAGGATTCGAACCTGCGACCGTAGCAGTCGCGCGGTTCCGGACTGAGCGCCTAGAACCGCTAGACCACCGCGGCCGGTTATTTGGGAGGTAATATAGACAAAAAAAAGCCACTTGCATTTTCATGAAGTTGTAGTAAATTTCATATGTTACTTGGGCATTTAGTATTTTTAATTAAATTTTCAAGGACGAGGGACAGTCTTGGAAAACCCAAGTCAAAACTTGACAAACAACGATGCAAATGTTATTCAGTAATATAGCAAGCCTCAATGTGCCAGACACAAGAGTAATGTACAGTTACTCGTCAGATGCGCTCCCTATATCGCACGTTGAATACGATACGTTATAGCAATTCCTATGTTACTCTGATTACAATGCAAAGTTCCTTTCGACATGCATGCAAGTCCAAAGGAACTTTGCATCGTAATCAGAATAACACAGGCATCGCAATATCGTATTTATCTGACGGTACCGGGAAAGCGACTTTCAACTACAATGTCTGACCTATACGGGAATATACATAATGGATGTACGAGTACAGTTCGTAGACGCATTGCTGACGACGTGTGGAAGTTCGGGTCTGGCAGTGAATCGTACACGGACAGCCAAGTGGTCAGTTCCGCTCCGAGCGCCGAGCGGGAAGGTGCTTGTTTATTTCACTCGCCGCAGCGCCGCTTGTGTGAAGTTTTCCTCGTTAGTGTTGTCCTGCCTTACTGTCTGTTTATCTACTTGCAGCGGCGCCGGCCGCTCCGCTATGGCTACCATGGTTTCACGTGTATTCCACGAAAAGGTACTGTGAGCTTCACTTTCGATAAAACAACGCGACATGCGCACCCCAGGATCTCTAGAAATCCACGATTGGCTTGTCGATACCATTCATGTGAACTCTTATCATGTGCACACCGCCTATTTTGACGCAGACGAATACGTGTTTTACGTGAAGTTTATGGATCCCATTCACGTTGAAAGATTATTGTAGTGACATGGTTCTCAAGTACATTTCAAGCATCGCGGTAATTCTGTTAGTATAGTGTCACTTACAGATGCTGAAATTGACTATATCAAATGTTGGGGCGTTCAACCTGCCGCCGGAGGTTGATGACAACTTTCTAAAGGACATATTGACTCCTAATGGTAACGTGAAAAACGTCCGTCGTGAACGTTGCTCTCCTCAACACAGATTACGGTGTTAGACTGGAATTCGTTCCGTGAAAATGCATGTTAAACGAAATATTCCATCATATTTACTAGCGGGTGGTTATCTCGTTCGTGTCATTTATGCTGGTCAAGAGGGAACCTGCTTCCTATGGAATGCCCGCGGAGGGTTTCTGTATTAAATTCGTCATTAATGCAGCGTTGCAAATTGACGGTTGCTGATCTTGTTCCTTCCACTCCCTATGTTGTGTTAGCAGTAAGCCAACACTACGAACACTACCTGAGTGAGGAAGCCGATATGCACGCGTTAACCCACGCAGGCTAGAGATAGGTCTGAAACAGGAATGTAATGAATGCTATAAAGAAAAGGACGTAGCTCCTGGAATACTTAACTTTAATCCATCCTTGTGGTACATCGCTCTTGACGATACAAGTGAGACTCTTTAGATACAAGCTATGTAAGGCTAATGGCGCCTTGCTAGGTCGTAGCCATTGACTTAGCTGAAGGCTATTCTAACTATCTGCTCTGCAAATGAGCGAGGCTTCGTCAGTGTGCATCGCTAGCTACGTCGTCCGTACAACTGGGGCGAGTGCTAGTCAGTCTCTGTAGACCTGCCGTATGGTGGCGCTCGGTCTGCTATCACTGAAAGTGGCGACACGCGGGTCCGACATGTACTAATGGACCGTGGCCGATTTAAAGCTACCACCTAGCAAGTGTGGTGTCTGGCGGTGACACCACACCCTACGTCGGACCTGCTTCTGCTTCAGATCATAATGAACTAAATGTCAGCTCTGATAATCGTCTAACTGAATTTCCGCCTTTACCTCCGCATCAGGTTCAGAATCCCATTGCCCCCAGGACAGAGCCCGCACCAGTGACAAACAAGCGACGCCACACTCAAGATGGCGAGGGTGAGAATTTGGCTGTGCCTTCTGCCCCAACCACCTCCGCATCGATTGTGTCCCCTGCTCCTCTCGATGCTACGATACCTCCCATCCGTGGTAAGATGAGTGGCGATGAAGTTATCTCCAACAACCCTCCTATTTCTCCAAGTGGCTCCTCCTGAGCTGCCTGTATGTGGAGAGGGAGCAGAGACCCGCCCTTCTTCTTTGTGTCCTCCGTTACAGTCTGAGACAGCGCAATGTCCTCCTGCTCCTTCGTCTTCAGACGCCGACGGTTTCCCAAATTTGCCACCTACAACAACTCCTGAGGAGAACAAAATTAGCGACCAAGTAGCACCTGTTGCATTGGCAGTTCCACAGAATGCTTCCGCCTAAGTGACTGGACCGGCAGTACATCACCCTTGTCCTGAGGGGCAGGAAGCTATGCCCATAATCCCTCCCACATCCCCATCTGCAGAGGCCGCCATGCCACGTAGACGACAGAAACAGCGTGTACAACCTGACAGTGCGATGGCACGTAGGAAATCTAAGAAAAAAAGGTTGTGATGATGGTGGTTTTGGTCCCCCGATGTCTGATTCATCTGTGTACTCTGCAATGGACCTTGACTCTCAGCTGTCTACCTAATTCTTCTCAATACCTTCCTTACATACCTGTACAGCTGTGACCAATGACCCACGCCTACACGTTCCTTTCCTTAAATGTTAATCGCGTGGAATCAGAATTGCGATTGGCTTCACTACGTCAGTTCATTTATGATTCATGTGCGGACAAAGCCTTCTTACAGGAGGTGTTATTTTGTAATTTCTCCTTACATAATTAATGTTATTCTTTCGTGAAGGCATTCGTATTGCTGAGGTGGGAATGTTTTGGACTCTGGCAGGGCCATAGATTGTCAACTTTTTAATCTTACCTTGGTTCTTTTATATGCCCCTTCTGGCACTGGTCGCGCAGTGGATCGTTCGCGTTTTTATGAAGAGGATATTGTTTATCTGTCCTCCGGGTATTCTGTTGGGTGATGATTTTAACTGGATATTGCGTCCTGCTGATCAGTCTCCAAATTTTAATTTATCTCGTGAATTACATGAATTGGTCCAATCCTCACACCTAAGAGACGTCTGGATATGTAAATACCCGACGTTTGTTAAATTTACCCACTTTACTGCGACTTCTAGTAGCAGATCAGATAGGTTTTACTTTCAGACAGCCTTAGTGATAGTATTCTTGCTGCTGAAGTCATTCTAGCTTCCTTTACGGATCACTGTGCTGTGACCACAACTCTCAGTCTTGAACGGCAACCTGTCAAATTGTTTCGCCCTCCGTGGATGTTAAACGTCGCTCACATAGCTGACCCCTCTCTCGATGACGTGATGCGAGTCGTGTGGGAACGTACTCTACGGTCCACTGGGAATTACTCTTCCACCCTTCACTGGTGGACACAGCTAGCAAAACCGAGGCTGAGGCAAACTTTGGTACGTTTCTGTGCTGCCAAAGCACGAGACTTTCAGAGAACTTACGAATATTGGTACTCCATCCTGCGTGTACTTTATGCTGCTTCGGATCACGCCCCTCTGCGAATTGCGGATGTTAGGCATGTAAAGGCAAAATTGTTTACTTTGAAGAGAATACAAATGGAAGGTTTGAAAATCCAATCGGAACCGCGTTCATTGGTGACGGAAGAACTGACTTCCTTATATCAGTGGCTTCGGCATCAGACCCGTCGCCGACACGCTCGTATTCATTCTCTCACTACAAATGATGGACGTATTGTAATGGCGCAAGCTGATATAGTGCGTATCTTACACCAGTACTATGTAGACATCCATAACATCGATGAGTCCATTGAAATGTTTTGCGACCCACTTGTAAGAATCTTGGATACGACAATTACACTTGAACATAATGCAACGCTCTTAGTTGCCTCTCAGCCTGAGGATGTTTACAAAGTTATTGTGGGATCGCCGTCTCAGAAGTTCCCGGGTCTAGATGGCCTTCCCAAGGAATTTTACGTGCGCTTTTGGCCGTTGTTGGGTGCTACCTTTACCTCCCCTTTGAATGAAGTGTTACAGGTTAGAGTAGTGCTCACCTCTTTCAAAGTGGGAGAAATTGGTTTAATCCCGAAACACACTGGACTGGCTGCCCCTGATAGCTTTCGCCCACATACTTTGTTAAACTTTGATAATAAGACTGTGCCGAGGTCAGTTAACAGTAGGATGTCGGTTCTGATGGAGACGATTGTTGCAAAACATCAGAGCTACGTACCTGATCGTACCATTCTTACCCCTCTAGTCGAGTGCCGTGACGCGGTTTCTGTTGCTGCTGTAAAGCCCGTCCCTTCTGCCCTTGCTTATCTAGACTTCGATAAGGCATTTGATCGTGTTAATCACGACTTTCTGCTTCGAATTCTAGAGGCAGTAGGTTTCACTGTTGACACACGGCGAGTGCTCTCAAATCTGTTTAGGGGTATTCGATGGTTGTTAATGGCCAACTGACGCCCCCAATAAATATCGATAGGGAAGGGCCTCAAGGAAGTCCGCTGTCAGTGACTTTGTGTTGTCTCTGGAGCCCCTACTTAACATTCCAGCTGACAGGGTGGACGCTTTCCCGCGGGACTATAGCTGTTAGTGCATATGCGGATCACGTGATGGTTCTACGAGGGCAGTTCAATAAGTAATGCAACACATTTTTTTTCTCGGCCAATTTTGGTTGAAAAAACCGGAAATTTCTTGTGGAATATTTTCAAACATTCCCGCTTCGTCTCGTATAGTTTCATTGACTTCCGACAGGTGGCAGCGCTGTACGGAGCTGTTAAAATGGCGTCTGTAACGGATGTGCGTTGCAAACAACGGGCAGTGATCGAGTTTCTTTTGGCGGAAAACCAGGGCATCTCAGCTATTCATAGGCGCTTGCAGAATGTCTACGGTGATCTGGCAGTGGACAAAAGCACGGTGAGTCGTTGGGCAAAGCGTGTGTCATCATCGCCGCAAGGTCAAGCAAGACTCTGATCTCCCGCGTGCGGGCCGGCCGTGCACAGCTGTGACTCCTGCAATGGCGGAGCGTGCGAACACACTCGTTCGAGATGATCGACGGATCACCATCAAACAACTCAGTGCTCAACTTGACATCTCTGTTGGTAGTGCTGTCACAATTGTTCACCAGTTGGGATATTCAAAGGTTTGTTCCCGCTGGGTCTCTCGTTGTCTAACCGAACACCATAAAGAGCAAAGGAGAACCATCTGTGCGGAATTGCTTGCTCGTCATGTGGCTGAGGGTGACAATTTCTTGTCAAAGATTGTTACAGGCGATGAAACATGGGTTCATCACTTCGAACCTGAAACAAAACGGCAATCAATGGAGTGGCGCCACACCCACTCCCCTACCAAGAAAAAGTTTAAAGCCATACCCTCAGCTGGTAAAGTCATGGTTACAGTCTTCTGGGACGCTGAAGGGGTTATTCTGTTCGATGTCCTTCCCCATGGTCAAACGATCAACTCTGAAGTGTATTGTGCTACTCTTCAGAAATTGAAGAAACGACTTCAGCGTGTTCGTAGGCACAAAAATCTGAGCGAACTTCTCCTTCTTCATGACAATGCAAGACCTCACACAAGTCTTCGCACGCGAGAGGAGCTCACAAAACTCCAGTAGACTGTTCTTCCTCATGCACCCTACAGCCCCGATCTCGCACCGTCGGATTTCCATGTGTTTGGCCCAATGAAGGACGCAATCCGTGGGACGCATTACGCGGATGATGAAGAAGTTATTGATGCAGTACGACGTTGGCTCCGACATCGACCAGTGGAATGGTACCGTGCAGGCATACAGGCCCTCATTTCAAGGTGGCGTAAGGCCGTAGCATTGAATGAAGATTACGTTGAAAAATAGTGTTGAGTAGCTAAAAGATTGGGGAATAACCTGGTGTATTTCAATGCTGAATAAAACAACCCCTGTTTCAGAAAAAAAAATGTGTTGCATTACTAATTGAACTGCCCTCGTACTTCGCAGTCTTGCTGAGATACCTCCACTGAAGGCTATAATCGATGATTTTTGTCGGAGTTCAGGTGCAAAACTTAATGAAGGTAAATGAAAGCTTCTTCCCTTACGTGGTTTTGATGACGCGCTTGTTCTATGGGCTACTATGGTGGATCGGCATGCGTCTCTCGGTATCAACATTGATCGTTGTCCACTCAAAATGGCGGCGCTCAACTGGAAGCCTGTTACGGACAGACTGCGTGTGATGGCCTTAGGTTAGTTAGGTTTAAGTAGTTCTAAGTTTTGGGGGACTGAAGACCTCAGAAGTTAAGTCCCATAGTGATCAGAGCCATTTGAAGTATTTCTTCTGCTCAACGTCAGATGAATTCAGATTCCATTATCCACATTTTTAGAGCCAGAATATTTGAGTCACTCCACTAGTCAAACTGTCTGTGCCTCCCAGGATCCTTGTCCTGAGTAGTGTTACACCAACTGTTAGCTGTTTAAGATATTCAGTCAATAACTTTTTTAGCATAATTTATGTCTGCTTTTTTAAAAAAAAGTGTTGTTAGAACATTAAAATTATGCCAACACAATCAGTCGTTTAAACATTCCCCACGAGAGTTACCTTTGAACACATTCCACGTTGTACCACCACCCAGCGAGACCTTCAGAGGTGGTGGTCCAGACTGCTGTACACACCGGTACCTCTAATACCCAGATGCAAGTCCTCTTGCATTGAGTCATGCCAGTATTTGTCGTGGCATACTATCCACAAGTTCATCAAAGCACTGTTGGTCCAGATTGTCCCATTCCTCAACGGCACTTCGGCGTAGATCCCTCAGAGCCGTTGGTGGGTCACGACATTGCTGTGTACCAGGCTGTACTGTAAATTCCAGGGCGAGCCAGCGAAAGAATTTTAGTATTTTCATTCCCAAGAGACTCAAACATTTGGACTAAGTGCTTCTGAGCAATTTAAAGCGCAGGTCTTTTTCATGTTCCACGATTCTTCGGATACCTCTGCGCCTACTGTAATTAATCTAATCTTATCCTCACAATCCCCATGGGAGTGATATGTAGCGGATTTTACTATATTCCTTGTCAATTAGACCCGGCTCTTGGGACTCTGTCAGAATATATTCCATCAATCATTGAAAGAAATCTGACAAAGATTTGGACAAAATTTTGTCTTTGTGTAGCGAATGGCAGCTCTCTTTAAATGTTGATAACTGCACGATAAACCAAACAGTGGAGAGAAAGAATCTTGATAGTATCTGATTACAAAATTAATGGTGAATCTCTTCAACACATCACAACTGTTAAGCACTTAGGGGCAATGTAAGAGCCGATATGAATCATGTGAGCTATCGTTTTAGCCCATGCGAAAGTTTAATAAAAATCCTTGGGAATATTAACGTGTAAGCCATGGAAGAAAGCAGACATAGTTTTCGTGAAACTGTATGTGGAGATGACTGTGCAACCATTGTGTCGTCACTGCGATACAGGGATGAATTCTGTTGCTTTTGCCGAGAAGCACGTAGATACTGAAGATAAAGTGAAGCGAGAAGGTGGTTGTGTGCTAATCCTGCAGAGTTTGAATATCATGCATATGAGGTTGGACACCCATACAGTAAATACACTGAAGCACCAAAGACTATATAAGGGAACAAGTGTCTGGCGCAATTGTCGGATCGGTTACTGCTGTTACAATGGCACATTATCAAGATTTAAATGAGGATCTTCCAGTACGACCATTTCACGAGTCTACAGTGAATATCTGGAATCCGGTAAAATATCAAATCTCTGACATTTCTGTGGTCGGAAAAAGATCCTGCAAGAACGGGACCAACGACGTCTAATCGTTCAGCGTGACAGAAGAGACACCCTTAAGCAGATTGCTGCAGATTTAAATGCTGGGCCATCAACAAGCGTCAGCGTGCGAACCATTCAATGAAACATCATCAATATGGGATTTCGAAGATGAAGGTCCACTCGTGTACCCTTGATAACTGCACGAAACAAGACTGTACTCCTTCACTGAGGCCGTCAACATCGACATGGGACTGTTGATGACTGTAAACATGTTGCCTGGTAGGACGAATCTCGTTTCAAATTGTATCGTGGACGTGTACGGGTATGGAGACAACCTCATGAATCGTGGACCCTGCATGTTAGCAGGGGACTGATCAAGCTGGTAGAGGCTGGTGTGAAGTTGGAATGATATGGGACCCCTGATACATCGAGATACGACTCTGACAGATGACACGTACATAAGCGTCCTGTCTGATCAGCCGCATCCATTCATGTCCATTGTGCATTCCGATGGACTTGGGCAATTACAGCAGGACAACGCGACACCCCAAATGTCCAGAATGTCTACAGAGTGGCTACAGGTACACTCTTCTGAGTTTAAACACTTCCGCTGGCCACCAAACTTCCCAAATATGAACATTATTGAGCATATCTGGGATGCCTTGCAATGAGCTGTTAAGAAGAGATCTCCACGCCCTCGTGCTCTTACGGATTTATGGATAGCCCTGCAGGCTTCATGGTGCATTTCCCTCCAGCTCTACTTCAGACATTAGTCGAGTCCATCCCAAGACGTGTTGCGACACTTCTGCGCGCTCGCGGGGGCCCTACACGATATTAGGCAGGTGTACCAGTTTCTTCGGCTCCTCAGCGTAGTTTCCCTTCTACACAGGCTCAAGTGGCGGAAGGTTGATTGTGACCACCGAGCGCATGTTAATGTCAGTTCTCATACACTGCCCTGCAGCACTCAGACCGTGACGTCACTCGAGGTATTCAGAGGGCTCCCTTCAGGTAGACCTCGCTGCGGCGCCACGTTTTACAGCTACGGGCATTTGCATCACTGATGTGCGGTTTTGGAATTCCAGGTCGCCTGGCAATTCGCTGCTTACGTAGTTCGGTTTGTGTCGTTTCAGTGCTAGCGGGGTTTGCGAGTGCGACATTCAGTTCTGCAGTGGCATTTGCAGCTGTCGTCTCCCTATCACCCGCCACAATCCTGTTCAATGACTATCTTTCGCGGTCATTCACCAACAAATATATATGTTACTGACATGAAGTCAGTCACTTGAAAATGGCATAAAAGGTAGAAACCTGGGTTTTAATTAAATAAACAGTAATACAGTCAAATGGCGGTTTGTTCATTTTTTTAAAAAATCAATGCCGTCTTCCGTCTGTGTTGTGATTTAGCGGGTGATATTTTTCGCTTTCCTCGTATATGGCACAAATCTACGATGCGCTAACTCTTCATGCACCAGACACTTCATCTCCAAATGTGCAAATGTGTGTCAAATCTCATGGGACTTGAACTGCTAAGGTCATTAGTCCCTAAGCTTACACACTACTTAACCTAAATTATCCTAAGGACAAACACACATACATGCACATCCATGCCCGAGGGAGCACTCGAACCTCCGCCTGGACCACCCGCACAGTCCATGACTGCAGCGCCTTGCCGGCCGGAGTGGCCGTGCGGTTCTAGGCGCTACAGTCTGGAGCCGAGTGACCGCTACGGTTGTAGGTTCGAATCCTGCCTCGGGCATGGATGTGTGTGATTTCCTTAGGTTAGTTAGGTTTAATCAGTTCCAAGTTCTAGGTGACTGATGACCCGAGAAGTTAATTCGCATAGTGCTCAGAACCATTTAAACCATTTTGCAGCGCCCTAGACCGCTCGGCTAATCCCGCACCGCACCTCATCCCCCTTGGTTATGGAGGCACCTACCATACGTGTGCCAACAATCTGTCTGTGTTCCAATTCACTCAGAACTACACGACGACTTTTCTCACCTTGACTGACACATATTCAGGACAATGCACAGTTCCTGTCGGTGGTCAAATACAACGGCCTAACTTACAGCCTTGGCTAGCATCTACATTTATGTCTTAACATTCATTTTTACATTTACATTTTACATTTACATTTATACTCCGCAAGCCACTCAACGGTGTGTGGCGGGGGGAACTTTACGTGCCACTGTCATTACCACTCTTTCCTGTTCCAGTCGCGTATGGTTCCAGTCGCGTATCGTTCGAGGGAAGAACGACTGCCGGAAAGCCTCTGTGAGCGCTCGAATCTCTCTAATTTTACATTCGTGATCTCCTCGGGAGGTATAAGTAGGGGGAAGCAATATATTCGATACCTCACCCAGAAGCGCACCCTCTCGAAAGCTGGATAGCAAGCTACACCGCGATGAAGGGAGCCTCTCTTGCAGAGTCTGCCACTTGCTAAACATCTCCGTAACGCAGTCACACTTACCAAATAACCCTGTGACTAAACGCGCTGCTCTTCTTTGGATCTTCTCTATCTCCTCCGTCAACCCGACCTGGTACGGATCCCACACTGATGAGCAATACTCAAGTACAGGTCGAACGAGTGTTTTGTTAGGCACCTCCTTTGTTGATGGACTATATTTTCTAAGGACTCTCCCAATGAATCTCAGCCTAGCACCCGCCTTACCAACAATTAATTTTATACGATCATTCCACTTCAAATCGTTCCGTACGCATTCTCCCAGTTATTTTGCAGAAGTAACTGCTACCAGTGTTTGTTCCGCTATCATATAATCATACAATAAAGGATCCTTCTTTCTATGTATTCGCAATACATTACATTTGTCTATGTTAAGGGTCATTTGCCACTCCGTGCACCAAGTGCCTATCCGCTGCAGATCTTTCTGCATTTCGCTCCAATTTTCTAATACTGCAACTTCTCTGTATACTATATATTTTTGTCCAAACCCTGTGTGATAGTGATAGCAGAATGGTCGCACAGTCATCTCTAAATACAGTTTTCTTAAACTGAGCGTTCGCGACAACTATGACGTTTTTCTTCCATGACTTCCACATCAAGATTCCCAAGGATTTCTGTCAAACTTTCGCATGGTCTAAAACTGCCAGTTACACGATTAATTAGCTGTCCCTATACTGCCACTAAGCACTTATCGGTTATTGAAGAGGTTCACGAACACATTTGTAATCAGATAGTATCAGATTCTCTCTCTCCATGATATGGTTTATCTTACGTTTATCAGCATTCAAAGAGATCTGCCATTCATTGCCCAAATCTGAAATTTTGCTCAAATCTTTGTCAGATTCCCTGCAATGGTAGATGGTGTTCCGGCTTGAAGTCGAGCGCCGACACGCCGTTCGGGAACGTTAAAGCAGAGAGGGCTGTGAAGAAGAAGTCAGGAAACTGCACGCTGTCCGACCCCTCTCCAAGAAGACAACGCGACGGCAGTGCCCTCTATGCGAACTTAAGCACTGCACCCGACTGGCCGCGGGCCAGTTCTACGAGTTCTACAGCAGCGAGTTCAAGAATAGCATCGAGACAAGTAATTTCTCTTCTACTATACAGCATTGTCTATACTGAAGAGATTTCTTATTTCAAGATTTTAAACATGGCTGCAGCAGCAACTGTTAAAATTCTTCACAATAAAGGATGGCAGCCAAAAACAGTTGCAGGATAGAATTTTTTTATTGAAATTCTTGACCAAGGTTTCGGTACATATAAATATACCTTCATCAGAAGTAAAACTTCCTGAATAGAAAGACACAATCATTAGAAAAGCCATATCAACGAAAGTGAGAAACAGAAGCTTAAATAACGGTGAAATTGCTAAAGTAATACAGGCACACAATCTTTAGTACTTACTAAAATTACATCATGCACTGGAGAATAATAAAACAATTATGCCAAAAGGCGTCGTCAGTAATTAAAATATCATCACCATTTGTACAACATGTGTAATGGGCACAGGATCAAAGCGAACAGTTTAACAATGTTACTTCGCATATGAACTGTTGAGACACGAGTGTGAAGGCACTAAGGCAGATTGTTTCGCCGAGAGAGGGCACTTGCATGTGCCAGACTCGCGCATATTACAATCCATAAATACATACATAAGCGCATCAAAAATTATTAAAGGTTGTGTTAATTCAAACTTTGTCTTAATAAATAAAGCGTATCACGCCAATTAAAGACATTTATGTAAACTAGAAATATAGAACCAAATATACCTGTGTCCTAGTGTCAAACGGATAAAGCTTGCGCTTGGAACATCTAACGAGAGAGGGCACTACTGTAATGCGCGAGAGTCTCGCGTAACGTAGGCAGTGAAATACATACTAGCGAAACAACCAAAATGTTATAATAAAACGAAACCATCTGTCTGTATGAATAAAACATAGTAGTCATTTAACCACACATACACATTGAAATTCATAATTAACAAACATCACAATATGTAGATCCCAACAAGACAGGAAAAGCGCATTTCACCGGCATCAACAAGCAAGAAAATAACTCTTAGTCAGCCAGACTATATTACATTAAGGCAATGAGGGGTTTGAAACTGTCTAAAAAATTTTTGTTTCGAAGCTGCACCTGTTCATTAAGAACAAAACCATCTTTTAGAGACAGATGCTTGAAAATCTCTAATTCTTCGAGCAAGTCTAGTTTGTCACCTTTATCAGCTTCATGAAGCAGCTCTACGTCATCCAGTTCACTTGGCGTGTGCTGTAAGAGCCATAGATGTTCAGCAAAGGTGGAATTATATACGTTTTCCCCATTTTTACCTAACCTGTGTTCTTTATACCTAACTTTAACGGGTCTACCTGTCTGCCCTATGTAATAGTTTGGGCAGTCGTTACAAGTAATTTTGTATACACCGGACTTAGTGCTGAGTTCTTCTCGTGCTCCAATATTATGAATTACTCTACGTTTGAGGCTATTATTTACGGAAAAAGCAACTCTATAACCGTATTGTTTCTGTAAAAGTCTTTTAATCTTATATGAAACGTTCCCTAAAAATGGAATAGAAATAAAGTTATTACTCTCATAGTTTTTTGCCCTGTTATCTCCTAAAGTAGAAAATTTTACAGCTGTTTTTTTCTTAGCAATTTGGTCAATTAATTTAGGGTCGTATCCATTGTTAGTAGCTATTGATCTTAATAAAAATATTTCATTTTCAAAACAATTCTGTGCTAAAGGTGTGCTCACAGCGCGATGAACTGCAGAATGAAAAAAGGCGATCTTGTGAGTTTGAGGATGACAGGAATCTGCTGGAATAATATTATCAGAAAAAGTTTCTTTACGGAAAATGTCGAAGCTAATAGTGTTACCCGATAACTTAAGTTTCAAATCAAGAAAATTGAGTTCTCTTTCGTTATTTTATATCTCCTTTGTAAATTTCATTTTCTCGTGGAAACTGTTGAAAACATGAAACAGTTGTTGTAGATCTTGGTCACACCCTTGAAATAGTATGAGTATATCATCAACATAACGAGCATAAAAAGAAATCTTATTGCCTAACGTAGGGTTGTTTTTGAAGAAATTTTCTTCTAATGCATTCATAAAGATGTCAGCAAAGATGCCAGCTAACGGGCAACCCATGGCTAAGCCGAATGGTTGCTCATACATTTTACCATTAAACTGAAAGTAATTGTAATCTAGTACAACCTGCAGTAGTGACATAAGTTCTGACAACTGTAGCTCACTTAAAGTTTTATGTTGTCGAATGTTACCTTCAATAATCTTAAGAGTGATATCCACTGGAACATTAGTGTATAAACTTACGACGTCAAAAGAAACCATACGAGAGGAAGAAGTGATCTCTATTGATTTTAGCTTGTTTATTACCTCAGCACTATTTTTAACAGAGTAATTGTTTCCAAAAACAAAGGCTTCTTTAATTTTAGTGTGTAAAAATCTCGCTAATTTGTGATGTGGGCTCTTTATTCCATTAACAATGGGACGAACTGGGTGTTGACTTTTGTGTACCTTAAACTGACTTCTAGGGGTAGGTGCTCTAGGGTTCATGTTAATTAAGGTTTTCTTTTGAAACTCTTTCATAAGATGTTTACTTCTTCTTAACGTATCTCTAATTTGCTTTTGTAACGTAGGGGTATGATCCTGCTCAATTTCAAATATACCATTTTCTTCGAAAAAAGCCAAAGTTTTAGCAATGTATTCACTTTTATAGGCTACAACAAGCGAATTTCCTTTGTCTGATTTAGTGATGAGAGCCTCATTATTTTTTAATTTACGGTTAATACTAGTAATAATGTTCCCACCTCTCTGTTTTAAATCACTGTTTTTTACCGACTTGATCTCTCTTTCTATAATTGCGCTACATTCATGAGCTATCCTATTTTGTTGGGATTTTTCAGTTTTTACAGAGTCAAGACCAACTTTAAGGTCAACAATAAAATTATCTATCACTTTAGGATCGTTAATATCAGGCATGAAATTGTATTTAAAACCTCTCGCTAGCATGGCGCTTTCTTGAAGGGTAAAGCTTATAGAAGTTTTGTTTAGTACTCTGTCGAAAAATTGGTGTTCGCAATTGACAGTTCTTTTTGCATGAACAACATTAGATTTTGGGGTAACATTTTCCAGTTTCTGAAGTTTAAAAGAATTTCAATAAAAAAATTCTATCCTGCAACTGTTTTTGGCTGCCATCCTTTATTGTGAAGAATTTTAACAGTTGCTGCTGCAGCCATGTTTAAAATCTTGAAATATGTACCTGCCCAGGTTTCAAAGGCTGTTTCGAAATACATGGACATCTCATTTAAAATCCTGAAAACAGGTATGGCTATTGACTTCACTAAACAGTGTGAGAGACGCCATTTGACACCGAATTATGTGAAGGCTTTTATCAATGTGAAACAGTGTAAGAAGTTTCCATCTACTAAAGCTAAACTAGTGAAACAAATTATGAGTGTCAGAATCAGTGACCTTTATAAGAAGAAAGATAAACTAAATGAAGAAGCTTACTCTTTGTATCTCTGTATTACTAGAACTTTTAAAGATTATTTTAACTTTCACGTAGACAGTGTTTGGCATAGTGTTAATGAGTGGTTACACAATCGTAAGGTTGAAATTCAGTGTAGGCATGATTTTAAACTTCAGAAACTGGAAAATGTTACCCCAAAATCTAATGTTGTTCATGCAAAAATAACTGTCAATTGCGAACACCAATTTTTCGACAGAGTACTAAACAAAACTTCTATAAGCTTTACCCCTCAAGAAAGCGCCATGCTAGCGAGAGGTTTTAAATACAATTTCATGCCTGATATTAACGATCCTAAAGAGATAGATAATTTTATTGTTGACCTTAAAGTTGGTCTTGACTCCGTAAAAACTGAAAAATCCCAACAAAATAGGATAGCTCATGAATGTAGCGCAATTATAGAAAGAGTGATCAAGTCGGTAAAAAACAGTGATTTAAAACAGAGAGGTGGGACATTATTACTAGTATTAACCGTAAATTAAAAAATAATGAGGCTCTCATCACTAAATCAGACAAAGGAAATTCGCTTGTTGTAGCCTATAAAAGTGAATATATTGCTAAAACTTTGGCTTTTTTCGAAGAAAATGGTATATTTGAAATTGAGCAGGATCATACCCCTACGTTACAAAAGCAAATTAGAGATACGTTAAGAAGAAGTAAACATCTTATGAAAGAGTTTCAAAAGAAAACCTTAATTAACATGAACCCTAGAGCACCTACGCTTAGAAGTCAGTTTAAGGTACACAAAAGTCAACACCCAGTTCGTCCCATTGTTAATGGAATAAAGAGCCCACATCACAAATTAGCGAGATTTTTACACACTAAAATTAAAGAAGCCTTTGTTTTTGGAAACAATTACTCTGTTAAAAATAGTGCTGAGGTAATAAACAAGCTAAAATCAATAGAGATCACTTCTTCCTCTCGTATGGTTTCTTTTGACGTCGTAAGTTTATACACTAATGTTCCAGTGGATATCACTCTTAAGATTATTGAAGGTAACATTCGACAACATAAAACTTTAAGTGAGCTACAGTTGTCAGAACTTATGTCACTACTGCAGGTTGTACTAGATTACAATTACTTTCAGTTTAATGGTAAAATGTATGAGCAACCATTCGGCTTAGCCATGGGTTGCCCGTTAGCTGGCATCTTTGCTGACATCTTTATGAATGCACTAGAAGAAAATTTCTTCAAAAACAACCCTACGTTAGGCAATAAGATTTCTTTTTATGCTCGTTATGTTGATGATATACTCATACTATTTCAAGGGTGTGACCAAGATCTACAACAACTGTTTCATGTTTTCAACAGTTTCCACGAGAAAATGAAATTTACAAAAGAGATACAAAATAACGAAAGAGAACTCAATTTTCTTGATTTGAAACTTAAGTTATCGGGTAACACTATTAGCTTCGACATTTTCCGTAAAGAAACTTTTTCTGATAATATTATTCCAGTAGATTCCTGTCATCCTCAAACTCACAAGATCGCCTTTTTTCATTCTGCAGTTCATCGCGCTGTGAGCACACCTTTAGCACAGAATTGTTTTGAAAATGAAATATTTTTATTAAGATCAATAGCTACTAACAATGGATACGACCCTAAATTAATTGACCAAATTGCTAAGAAAAAAACAGCTGTAAAATTTTCTACTTTAGGAGATAACAGGGCAAAAAACTATGAGAGTAATAACTTTATTTCTATTCCATTTTTAGGGAACGTTTCATATAAGATTAAAAGACTTTTACAGAAACAATACGGTTATAGAGTTGCTTTTTCCGTAAATAATAGCCTCAAACGTAGAGTAATTCATAATATTGGAGCACGAGAAGAACTCAGCACTAAGTCCGGTGTATACAAAATTACTTGTAACGACTGCCCAAACTATTACATAGGGCAGACAGGTAGACCCGTTAAAGTTAGGTATAAAGAACACAGGTTAGGTAAAAATGGGGAAAACGTATATAATTCCACCTTTGCTGAACATCTATGGCTCTTACAGCACACGCCAAGTGAACTGGATGACGTAGAGCTGCTTCATGAAGCTGATAAAGGTGACAAACTAGACTTGCTCGAAGAATTAGAGATTTTCAAGCATCTGTCTCTAAAAGATGGTTTTGTTCTTAATGAACAGGTGCAGCTTCGAAACAAAAATTTTTTAGACAGTTTCAAACCCCTCATTGCCTTAATGTAATATAGTCTGGCTGACTAAGAGTTATTTTCTTGCTTGTTGATGCCGGTGAAATGCGCTTTTCCTGTCTTGTTGGGATCTACATATTGTGATGTTTGTTAATTATGAATTTCAATGTGTATGTGTGGTTAAATGACTACTATGTTTTATTCATACAGACAGATGGTTTCGTTTTATTATAACATTTTGGTTGTTTCGCTAGTATGTATTTCACTGCCTACGTTACGCGAGACTCTCGCGCATTACAGTAGTGCCCTCTCTCGTTAGATGTTCCAAGCGCAAGCTTTATCCGTTTGACACTAGGACACAGGTATATTTGGTTCTATATTTCTAGTTTACATAAATGTCTTTAATTGGCGTGATACGCTTTATTTATTAAGACAAAGTTTGAATTAACACAACCTTTAATAATTTTTGATGCGCTTATGTATGTATTTATGGATTGTAATATGCGCGAGTCTGGCACATGCAAGTGCCCTCTCTCGGCGAAACAATCTACCTTAGTGCCTTCACACTCGTGTCTCAACAGTTCATAGGCGAAGTAACATTGTTAAACTGTTCGCTTTGATCCTGTGCCCATTACACATGTTGTACAAATGGAGATGATATTTTAATTACTGACGACGCCTTTTGGCATAATTGTTTTATTATTCTCCAGTGCATGATGTAATTTTAGTAAGTACTAAAGATTGTGTGCCTGTATTACTTTAGCAATTTCACCGTTATTTAAGCTTCTGTTTCTCACTTTCGTTGATATGGCTTTTCTAATGAATGTGTCTTTCTATTCAGGAAGTTTTACTTCTGATGAAGGTATATTTATATGTACCGAAACCTTGGTCAAGAATTTCAATAAAAAAATTCTATCCTGCAACTGTTTTTGGCTGCCATCCTTTATTGTGAAGATTTCTTATTTTGTCTGTCGCCCTTCGCCTGCGACACATCTGTATTTCTCAAAGCTAAGTATTGTCATTTGTTTCTGTAATAAAAACAGATTAACATGATTTGCTTGAGCTTGTCTAGCGATCTGAGAAAGCAAATTTCCTAGGCACCCCCTATTCGACGAGTAGGCAAGATACAACAGATAGAAACTGTTATGACAAAGTTTCGGGAACTGGCATTAAACAACAACTCTAGAAATATATTACAATCCCCTGATTATTGCTCCAATAGGGATTGTAGGGATAAGATTACATTAATTAAAGTATGTAGAGAAGCATTTAAACAATCACGTAACAGGAGAAAGCCCTAATAAATGCCACAGTGGGACATATCATCTGCATTTGTGACACTACAGTTTTCCCATAAACAGTCACATAACATAAGCAGATTCATAATGAAAGTTCCATCTGACCAGGAAGAGGAGGAGATAGTGTTTAACGTCCAGTCGACAGCGAGATCATTGGAGACGTAGGACAAGCTTGGATTTTGGAAGGACGGAGAAGGAAATCGGTCGGGCCCTTTAGAAGAAACCATCCTCACCTTTGACTTGAGTGATTTAGGATAATCACGTGACATATAAATCTAGATGACCGGGCGCGCGTTTGAACTGTCGTCCTCCCGAATGTAAGTCGAATGTGCTAACCACTGTACTACTTCACTCGGTCCCAGTTGACCGGAATATTTAATTCATGCCGAGGAATACGATAAACAGTAGTACTTGTTAATTGTCAGTAACTGACTAATACAACCTTAATCTTCGTTTATTCTTGATTCGATTTTGGATGACTTGTAGAAGAGGAAGAACATTAAAAGCATTCTGTACCGTACAGGAACAATAAGAGTCGGCTGCTGCCCTTACAGCGATTTCGCAAAAGGTATCCCGAGGAAGAGGCCAGAGTCATCATCCCATGGACAGGCAGCTCTTCGTAACACTGTTGTGGGGCACCTGAAGGTTCTTGGACACGTTTACAGAACCTCCGGTGGCGCGAGCTCATCTCGAGAACCTAATGTGAACCCACTATTTTCCGCCTTTGAAGACGTAAGACGCCACTGGATGTGTTGACTCAAGCAAAAAAAAAAAAAAAAAAAAGTTACGTGACACAAAAATTTCTGGGATTGGCTCAAGTAAATAAACTACAATTTATACAGAGCAGTTCATCTGTGCCGACGAGGACTGTCTAATTGATCACGCATAGAAAAAGCTGCGACTGTTTGTTGTGTCAAATGGTAGGACGAACATTCTTGGTTAACCCAGGAGAGGAGAACCCCGGTAGGAGGACTAGCGTGTTCTAAGGCCCATTTTTTTTATCGGTTGTTGCTCAGAAGATCTGGGCCCCAACCAGTCTAAATTCATTAAGAAGTAGAAAATGCGTCATTTTGAAATTTCCTTGTAGTAAAAATTCTAGCAGAAATCACCTCGTATTCTCCTTCGTCGTCAACATCTGAGCCTACATCTTCGACTTGGTGGCCGCCAAATTGCGCCAGCTCAGCTGATGAGAAATTTCGAGCTGATCAGTAGTTTGCCATTGGCGAGGGTAGTTGGTTCCGCCAGTGGATCATTATGCATCCACTTCAGCCGCCACCTAAAAACACCATGGTGAGATCGAGCCGCAACCGCAACACTAGCGCGTAGGGAATCTAAATTCAATTTATAACATTCTGAACACCTGGATCCTCTCATTGAAGACTTGTATTTCGAATCGGTGAACAGTCTACTTTCAGCTCCAATTACAGGTCTGACATATTCCCCTCTGCTGCCCTACCTGTTTACAGTTAACATAAAAGCTGTCATTGAGTACTTCACAACTGCAATAAATTCACTTGAGCAATTATTAGCATATTTCTCCCCGACCTCTATGTCAGATATTCCAAGACCTGTTATAATAACGTTGCCACTGTCTGTCACCTGCTTTGTGAATAATTTTATCGGAATAAATCAAAGCAACTGTGATTCATGTCTATTTCAGTAATGATAAATTTCCTCGTTCATCATTTTGGAGGGCACCCTCGTTTTTGCGACGCCTGCCAGGCTTGCAGTTCATTTAAACCCGAGTAATCTTGCACATGCATTTCACATTGGTTCGAAGAGCGTAGATTTAGTTGTAGAAGTAGATGTAGATTTGATCGCCCGACGCACAAAATATGTGCTCTACGACTCTGCAGGGAATGGACGCCAGAGGTGTTGGTAACCCTAAGCTCCGCGCAGCCACTACAACGCTGGATTTTGCGATCTACCTTGTCTTTACTGCACCAAATGGTAACAAATTGTAACATAAAATTACGCTAAATTCCTTAAATTTAAATTGTGGTTGCCCAATCACTAGGCATATGTTGCAGCAAATTGTGAATCATTTAAAAGGAGTGAATAGGATTGGATTGGATTGTTTGGGGAAGAGACCAGACAGCGAGGTCACTGGTCTCATCGGATTAGGAAAGGACGGGGAAGGAAGTCGGCCGTGTCCTTTGAAAGGAACCATCCCGGCATTTGCCTGGAGCGATTTAGGGAAATCACGGAAAACCTAAATCAGGATGGCCGGACGCGGGATTGAACCGTCGTCCTCCCGAATGCGAGTGCAGTGTGCTAGCCACTGCGACACCTCGCTCTGTAATCATTTAAAACAGTATTCCTGAAATCAGTAATGTTTTCTAGTGAAGGAACTACGTGACTTCGTTTGCGGTGCGTTTGCAGAACACGTCAGACTATCCACAGCGATGCAGGTGCTGGTAGTCAATGCGTCACTTTAGATGGTAACTATGAAAGGATGTTTTCAAATGGTTCAAATGGCTCTAAGTACTATGGAACTTAACATCGGAGGTCATTAGTCCCCTAGAACTTAGAACTAGTTAGTCCTAACTAACCTAAGGAAACCACACCAGCCCGAGGCAGTATTCGAACCCGCGACCGTAGTGGTCTCGCGGTTCCAGACTGCAGCGCCTAGAACCGCGCGTCCACTTCGGCCGGCTAGTGATTCTGAATAAAAAACCTTTGTATGGACATATATGCCTTATTATGAATGTTTTCTGAGATAGAACACATTTAATATCATTTTCGAACATTTTCTCTTGAGTAACTCGAAAACCACTCCCTCCAGCAATAATGTGTCGCGGAAAAAAATTAAACTATGTCAAATTTCCTACAAAAAGGGGCCTATTCATTCTTTTCTCCAGGGCTAATAGTTTCTGCGTAGATAGGGCGAGAATATCCAAACTCTCGTGCAACGCATGTGCGCTGTAACTTAGGTAGTTTTGTAGACCAATGAGAGGTAGTTCTCCGATTTACTAGACCACAAATGTCCCTGTCAAACTGTACGTCTCAGCTTCCTCTACAGTACTGCGTCACATTGTAAACAATGACTATGTCTGGAAATACAGAAAATAAAACCAAAAAAAAGGTTCAAATGGCTCTAAGCACTATGGGACTTAACTTCTGAGTTCATCACTCCCCTAGAATTTTGAACTAATTAAACCTAACTAACCTAAGGACATCACACACATCCATGCCCGAGGCAGGATTCGAACCTGCGACCGTAGCGGTCGCGTTGTTCAAGACTGTAGCCCCCAGAACCGCTCGGCCACTCCGGCCGGCGAAAATAAAACACAGTGTACATTAAATGCATTATATCTCTGAAACCGTTCGGAGTAGTGCATACGCCCAACTGACATTTTTTGTTCAGAAACACTAATGCTATCAACCATCAAAGCTTGTACCTTTCCTTCTGACTCACCCTCATGTTAATTTGTTTTTCCTTTGGGAAGTGCTAGTACAGTTCATTTGTAATTGTTGTCTTCAGTGATAGCATGTTCGTGGAAAAGATGTAGATGCATCTTCGTTGTTTGGGACACTTAATCTTACACATTACTAAAAGTATTCGATGATGCAGTACCTCACTACATCCGAACCACACTGGCGTTCCGAAATTATTTTGAAATCGTTGACTATATTCTTCTCTAGAATAATGGAATATGCGGTGTAATAACTTGTGGTAATGCATAATGAGAAAGTACTATCTTCTTTGTTTTGTGAATACTTCGTTACTTGTCTAATTGTAAGTGCAACACGAAGGTCACCAAGTATGAAGAACTTCTGCGACCACGTCCATGCAGCTGCAGTGTGACATCAGTGAGTTTGCACAGCCAGCGTTCTAATTGTGCTCATCACATACCAGTGACAGTCGTATTGTTCATGTCAACGGAACAACCAGTGAAGAAAGTCTACATTCGGAAATAAGCAATAATTAGGTGTCTCGTATTGTCATCATGAGGTCTTCTCCGATTTGTTTAAGGCCTTTACTGTAGCAGTCACAACATTCTGTCAGAGAAAATTTACACAGGATTCATGGTCAACACATCTTTGTTTTATTTCCGGTTTAATAAATAAGATGTATAAAGGTACACTAGAATGGCCAGATAATTCTCATTTAGATTTTGCCCTTTTGTCAGGGGTTCAGTGGAGAAGTCAAGTACAAAGATATTCAACATGCTGCCATCCAATACAAAGCAAGAAATTCGTATCTCTGCCACTTCCGCTTACAGAAAAGTTAAATAACTCACTTTTCGCTCCTCTTGCAAGAATTCCTGTTAGCAGCATTATAAGTAGTAAACAGAAGAAAGTAAATATTTTTTTGAAAGATTACCACTGCAATAAAGTACCAACGGATAATCAACTGTGCTATTTTAAACAGATGAGAAAACAGTAGTTTTTTTCCGAAGTACCTGTATTCCTTCTAAGTTGATATTTTACATTCAGCTGTCTTACGGGAAAATAATATTAACCCTTACATTTAATGATAACACAGAGCATTGCTTAAGTTTTTATGATTTGCTGGAATGACTTTGTGGCTGTCACTTACAGCTGCTAAATTAAATAACTTTATTCATTTCCGTGTTAACTCTGTGTGACCATGTTGATCTTCCATCTTCCATCTTGCTGAAGATATTGGGACAACACCTAATATATATTTGTAGCAGAACACAATGAACTATTTATTCTTATTATTATGACATCCATTTCGCACAGCTGTATTTAATGTCGTTTATTAATCGATGAGAACTAAAAACAAATGTCACAAGAAGAGAATAGAAGCTTTTGAAATGTAAATAACTGATGAGGTGGTACTGAACGGCATTGGGGAGTGGGGGGGGGGGGGGGGGGCAGAGAAGAAATTTACGACACAACTTGATTAAAATTGTCATTCTATTGCTGCAGGGAAGTGGGGAACTGCATATGCGTGTGTGGTGGGTGGGGGGGGGGGGGGGGGGGGGAGAGGGAGCGGAGGGGAGTTGCCAAGGTAATAACTTCATAGGGAGATCAAAGTTTGAAAACAATGAGCACGTTCAAATGGTTGTAGGTTGTAGTTACGCAGTGATGAAAATGTTTGTACAGAATAGCTGGAATAGAATAGGAAGTTGTATCAAACCAGGCTTCAGACTGAAGAGTAGAATAACAATTTCGATTCCGAAGTGCTCAGTGGTTCATTATCAGGCATACGTGGTGCCTATCGACACATTGTACAGCCAAAAATTTATCTAATAATTATGGATCGTTATTCTATGGCTCCCCCTTAAGATGAAATCTCCCATAGATTTCTCTTTTGTACTTCAATTCATACCCTACGCGTGCACTTAGTGAAAATGGGTAGGTCGAATAACACAACCTTTCAGGTCGTTCCACCCTTCTGTTCTAAGAATTTCAGTTTGTCCGCGTTTCAATTTCTTTAGTGATGCGCTCCAGGCGCTCATTTCCAGGAAGTTGTACGCCATTTCCTTATCAATATCTCATACCTGTCGAGAACTTCAACTCTAGAAGGCTTTCTGCGATTGACAAATCTACTCCAGATATCTTCCTCACTTTCGAAAGTCACATACAATCTTATTCCAGGAACTGCTGGATTCTTTCACTAGTTATTATACCCTGTCATCCCCAATTTCGATGTTGAGAAGTTATTTTTCTTCTCGTTCGTACCTGTCACAACTACCTTCGCCCTGCTGTGTGTGTCCTCTCTCGGTATACAGGGCGGTTATAATTACTGTGCAGAGACCCACAGAACCGCGTGTGGACTGTAACTACCGTATGGCAGCGAAACGTTATAGATACCCTAATGTGTTTTTGCGGAACTGCGTTACACTGGAATAAAAAATAGTTCCACTTTTGGCTACCAGGTGCAAATCTGGTTCTGTCAATTCAAGAGAGACGTATAGAAATGAAACTTCCTGGCAGATAAAAACCGTGTGCCAGACCGAAACTCGAACTCGGGACCTTTGCCTTTCGCGGGAAAGTGGTCTACTATCTGAGCTACCCAAGCACGACTCCCGCCCCGTCCTCACAGCTTTACTTCTGCCAGTACCTCGTCTCCTACCTTCCAAGCTTTACAGGAGCTCTCCTGTGAACCCTGCAGAACTAGCACATCTGGAAGAAATGATATTGCAGAGACATGGCTTAGCCACAGCCTGGGGGATGTTTCCAGAATGAGATTTTCACTCTGCAGCGGAGTGTGCGCTGATATGAAACTTCCTGTCAGATTAAAACTGTGTGCCGGCCCGAGACTCGAACTCGGGACCTTCACCTTAGTGGGCAAGTGCTCTACAATCTGAGCTACACAAGCACGACTCCCGCCCCGTCCTCACAGCTTTACTTTTGCCAGTACCTGGTCTCCAACCTTCCAAACTTTACAGGAGCTCTCCTGCGAACCTTGCAGAACTAGCACTCCTGAAAGAAAGGATACTGGGGAGACATGGCTTGCCGGCCGCCGTGGCCGAGCGGTTCTAGGCGCTTCAGTCCGGAACCGCGTGACTGCTACGGTCGCAGGTTCCAATCCTGCCTCGGGCATGGCTGTGTGTGATGTCCTTAGGTTAGTTAGGTTTAAGTAGTTCTAAGTTCTAGGGGACTGATGACCTCAGATGTTAAGTACCATAGTGCTCAGAGCCATATGAACCGTATGAGACATGGCTTAGCCACAACCTGGGGGATGTTTCCCGAATGAGATTTTCACTCTGCAGCGGAGTAAAGCTGTGAGGACGTGGCGGGAGTCGTACTTGGGCAGCTCAGATGGTAGAGCACTTGACCGCGAAAGGCAAAGGTCCCGAGTTCGAGTCTCGGTCCGGTGCACAGTTTTCATCTGCCAGGAAGTTTCATATGAGCGCACACTCCGTTGCAGAGTGAAAATCTCATCCGCGTATAGAAATGTTTCTATACGTGGTTTCTTAAGAAATGGTTCGAATGGCTCTGAGCACTATGGGACTTAACTTCTAAGGTCATCAGTCCCTTAGAACTTAGAACTACTTAAACCTACCTAACCTAAGGACAGCACACACATCCATGCCCGAGGCAGGATTCGAACCTGCGACCGTAGCGGTCGCGCGGTTGCAGACTGTAGCGCCTAGAACCGCTCGGCCACCCCGGCCGGCGATTGATTAGGAATGGAATGTGTGCAGAATAGGTGAAACATGTGGGAAAGACATAACGTTGACTGCATTATTTACTGCCGCTTACACAGTTTGTTCAATATGAACTTTGCAGAGGTCCACGAAGTGCTGCATTCGTAAAATGACGTGATCAATAGCTGCTCGTAGCAGTTCTGGTGGACAGTGAGTAGCGTGTTCCTGTATATTGGTCTTCACATCAGGTTGAGACAGAACGTGTCCCTGGCAAACGGGTTCTTTTAGACATCCCCAGAGCTCAAAGTCTCATGGATTCAGAACACGTGGTCTTGCATGCCTTTCCTCTGCAAAACCTCTGGAGATAAGACATCTGTGGAAGGTTGCATCAACCAGATCTTTCACTGGGCGAGCGACGTGAAGTGTTGCCCCATCATGCACGAAAACAGTGGTTGCTCTGTTACAAAGTAGAAGTCACATGTTGTACAAGGAGGTCTCGATAATGTGCAGACGTCACGGTACACCTGACAGGCGCTTTGGGAGTATTACCTTAAATGAAAATCCAACCGAAAATAAAGGTGATTGTGAATCCACAATCTACAGTCACATACGGCAAGTGCGGTGGTTCTTCCTACACAACACGTGGTTTAACAATACACTAAATTTGGTAGTTCTGTGTATACAGTGCACCCTGTAGTGTAAAATGTGCCTCGTAACTCCATGCCAGAAAGCGAAGCGCTAATTCAAAACGTCACTGCGGATCATGAGGTTGATTATGCTGCTTGATCTTTCATGGTTACCCCTGTAAAACAGACCTCAAAACTTTCCGCTCTATTGACCATGGGATCGACAATTCTCGTGACACTGCAGACGCTGCATAGTCAGTTACAGCAGGAGCAAAGGAGTTAATCACTTCCACCGGCATAGGAAGCCTTCCTGTTCTCTGGCGCAGTGGCTAGCACACTGGACTCGCATTCGGGAGGACGACGGTTCAATCCCGCGTCCGGCCATCCTGATTTAGGTTTTCCGTGATTTCCCTAAATAGCTTCACGTACATGTCGGGGTGGTTCGTTTGAAGGGGCACGGTCGACTTCCTTCCCCATCCTTCCCTAATCTGATGAGACAGATGACCTCGCAGTTTGGTCTCTTCCTCAGAGATCAATCCAACCAACTTTCCTGTTCTAGATGCTACCGAGATCTTCCCTGTTTTCGAATTTCATTATCATCTTCTTTACACCATTGAATGGCAGTGGGCCCCTCCTCAGACCTTTGAGCCGGACACACTCTCTCAATGCAGCACTGTTATTGCTGCCGTTCCCTTAAAACTGCTTCACTATCAGCTCACGTTCTCTTCTCTATTGCCATACAGTTGAGTCACGTCATGGCTTGTCAAATGACAGCATGATTGTATACCACCATACAGTCTGCAGCGCCCGATTTGCACGTGGTGGCCACAACTGGAACTAATTTGTTTACCAGCGTAAATCGTTTCGCATTAACGCATTAGCATATCTTCCAAGTTTCACCGTCATACGATGATTACACTACAGGCCATTAAAATTGCTACACCACGACGATGACGTGCTACAGACACGAAATTTAACCGACAGGAAGAAGATGCTGTGATATGCAAATGATTAGCTTTTCAGAGCATTCACACTACGTTGGCGCCAGTTGCAACATCTACAACGTGCTGACATGAGAGAAGTTTCCAACCGATTTCTCATACACAAACAGCAGTTGACCCGCATTGCCTGGTGAAACGTTGTTGTGATGCCTCATGTAACGAGGAGAAATGCGTACCATCACGTTTCCGACTTTGATAAAGGTGGGATTGTAGCCTATCGCGATTGCGGTTTATCGTATCGCGACATTGCTGCTCGCATTGGTCGAGATCCAATGGCTGTTAGCAGAATATGGAATCGCTGCGTTGAGGAGGGTAATATGGAACGCCGTGCTGGGTCCCAACGGCCTCGTATCACTAGCAGTCGAAATGACAGGCATCGTATCCGCATGGGTGTAACGGATCGTGCAGCCACGTCTCGATCCCTGAGTCAACAGATGGGGACGTTTGCAAGACAACAAGCATCTGCACCAACAGTTCGACGACACTTGCAGCAGCATGGACTATCAGCTCGGAGACCATCACAGACACTAGCGCCTGGGATGGTGTACTCAACGACGAACCTGGGTGCACGAATGCCAAAATGTCATTTTTTCGGACAAACCCATGTTCCGTTTGGAGCATCATGATGGTCGCATCTGTGTTTGGCGACATCGCGGTGAAAGCATATTGGAAGCGTGTATTCGTCATCGCCATACTGGCGTATCACCCGGGGTGATGGTATGGCGTGCCATTGGTTACACGTCTCGGTCACCTCTTGTTCGCATTGACGGCACTTTTTGCGGTGGACGTTACATTTCAGATGTGTTGTGACCTGTGGCTCTACCCTTCATTCTGTCCCTGCGAAACCCTACATTTCAGCAGGATAATGCACTACCGCATGTTGCAGGTCCTGCACGGGCCTTTCTGGGTACAGAAAATGTTCGACTGCTGCCCTGGCCAGCACATTTTCCAGATCTCTCACCAACTGAAAACGTCTGGTCAATGGTGGCCGAGCAACTGGCTCGTCACAATACCCCAGTCACTACTCTTGATGAACTGTGGTATCGTGTTGAAGCTGCATGGGCAGCTATACCTCTAGACGCCATCCAAGCTCTGTAGGACGTAATGCCCAGGCGTATCAAGATCGTTATTACATCCAGAGGTGGTTGTTCTGGGTACTGATTTCGCAGGATCTATGCACCCAAATTGCGTGTAAATGAAATCACATGTCAGTTCTTGTATAATATACTCGTTTAATGAATACCCATTTGTCATCTGCATCTCTTCTTGGTGTAGAAATTTTAATGGCCAGTAATGTACATGCCACACTGGACCTCCGGGTGAAGATATTAATTATAACCACCCGCTCTATTGTGCTAAGAATGCTCTCCATTGCTTTAATTGAGCCTTCTTTGCCTTTGTTACATCACATCACAGTGCACTGTACGGTTTATGTTTATTGAAAACACTGATGATTCTAACCCTCATCTCTGGGACGCACGCAAAGTTACATTCTACTCTGCTTAACATTCGAGTAACGAGCCACTGTGTACTCAGCGACTTTGCAGGTAGGTGCCTGGCGATCTGGCAGAGGAGCGGACGGAGTCTCATTTGGCAGTATTCTTCATCTAGATCTGCCTCTAAAACCACACTGCACAAACCAACGTGGAGGGAGTTTTCCAGTTCTACCATCTGTCTGACAACCAGTGGAAACCTCCTGTAAACTATTCTCAAAAGAGGAGGAAGGAAATGATTTTTAATTCCATTGTGCGACAAAAAATATCAAATCCTAGTGAATGGGAAAAAGCGTACCTTGTCAGTCGAACTCTTGTTGAACATATGCGGCGCGCCGTTGTAGTACATGGAGAGCGCACAATGCAGTCACCCGAAAGGATGATAAAGAAAGAAGGGAAAAAAGGAAATTTGAGCTACGAGTGCTGTTACGTAAGGGCGATAATGCCACCTCGCAGTCAGTCATTAGTCCTCTTCCTGTGGCCTTGGTTGTTATACAGCGCTCGCTTGGGACTCTGGAGGGAGATGCGGAACCGCACAGCAACGTCATGAGCGCCTGCGGTAACAAACGCATGCGGAAGGGGCTACGCCGGGAATTTGTTTGCGTTCCCTCCCTGTCCACTACAGTGGGTCTGTAACGTGGTTACTGGTAGCTGACAGCTTAACGACATGGAAGCAGTGCTTCATTTAACAAATGCTCTAGCAGGTAGTGAAGATACTTTATGAAAAAGTTGCTGCCAGCTAAATCGACGGTGTAGATTACGATGACACTCGTCTGATAAAACGTCATGGCGCTCCTAGAGGAAAAGAAGTTTCGCTCAAGGATTCAGTCCAGATTCAGAAAAGAAACAACTAGTTTCAGTGTTTCACATTATCTCGCATGTGGCGGATGCTGCTGAACATGTTGATTTCATCTCCATCGTCACACGTGTGGAACTAGCTCGATAAATATTTTGCTAACAATACTCAGTACGCAATAATGGATGCGAATGTTCAACGGAAACGGAAGTAGTATTGGGCTAACACATGGAAGCGTAGCAGTACGTGTACTGGCGTGACACAAGGAAGTGTAACAGGACCCCTAATTTTTCTCAGTGCACTTAAAACGTTTGGTAAGTAACCTTGACAGACATCAGAATCAGAACGTCAAATCCAACACCTTTCAGCCGTCTAATTTCCAAGCTGTTATTTTTCTGGGTTCAAAAAATGGTTCACATGGCTCTGAGCACTATGGAACTTCTGAGGCCATCCGTCCCCTAGAATTTAGAACTACTTAAGCCTAACTAAACTAAGGACAGCAGACACATCCATGCCCGAGGCAGGATTCGAACCTGCGACCGCAGCGGTTGCGCGGTTCCAGACTGTAGTGCCTAGAGCCTCTCGGCCACTTCGGCCGGCTATTTTACTGGGTTACCAGTTCCTGCAATATATTACCCGATCTTCCTGTGTACAGACAACAATGGATGCAGTATGAAATAGATAACAAAACGGGTGGTGTAAGTCTTATATACAGTGGTAATATTTAATAACATAGCAACACCAAACTGCAGAGGCGAAGCTACAGATAAATTAAGGAAATAAATAAGAGAAGAGTTGAACACTGTATTAACATAAACTAGGGAGTAAAATATGTACCGGTATGTCATATAATCGCAAAAAAAGAACCTACAAAACGGAGGTCAATATTGCATATTATACATAAGTAATCACGGTGTAATGCTAACGTAGTGCCTGTGAAACAACTGGAGTAAAACGATATAATCATGTACTGATGAATACAGAGTGAAGGTAAAAGATCTGATTACATGCTGTCATAAACTAGAAAAAAATAAACCACTTACTGGAGGTCAACCCCATAACTATGTGTTTCATCAAGTGCCATTTACTAAGAGTAACTAATAAAACTATAGTATAATGTTACATCAATGCAATATATCAATCCCAGACTCATAAGATACAACTTATTTAATAAAATATTTTTAATGAACCAAACTGTGAATCTTATGAAATACCGGGGAGAGGCTACAATCCTGTCTCACTCCCTTCCCAACCACTGCTTCCCTTTCATGCCCCTGGACTCTTATAACTGCCATCTGGTTTCTGTACAAATTGTAAATAGCCTTTCACTCCCTGTATATTACGAGAGTATTCAAGTTAACATTGTCAAAAGCTTCCTCGAAGTCTAGAAATCATAGAAGCGTAGGTTTGCCTTTCCTTAATCTACTTTCTAAGATAAGTCGTACGATCAGTATTGCCTCACGTGTTCCAACATTTCTACGGAATCCAAACTGATCTTCCTCGAGGTCGGCTTGTACCAGTTTTTCCATTCGTCTGTATAACATTCGCGTTAGTATTTTGCAGCTGTGACTTATTAAACTGATAGTTCAGTAATTTTGACATCTGTCAACACCTGCTTTCTTTGGGATTTGAATTATTATATTCTTCTTGAAGCCTGAGGGTATTTCGTCTGTCTCATACATCTTGCTTACTAGATGGTAGAGTTTCGTTAGGCCTGGCTCTCCCAAGGCTGTCAGTAGTTGTAATGGAATGTTGTCTACTCTCGGTGCCTTGTTTCGACTTAGGTCTTTCAGTGCTCTGTCAAACTCCTCACGCAGTATCATATCTCCTACTTCATCTTCGTCTACTTTCTCTTCCATTTCTATAATATTGGGCTCAAGAACATTGCCCTTGTATAAACCCTCTATATACTCCTTCCACCTTTCTGCTTTCCCTTCTTTGCTTAGAACTGGGTTGCCATCTGAGTTCTTGATGTTCATGCAAGAAGTTTTCTTTTCTTCAAAGGTCTCTTTAATTTTCCTGTAGGCAGTATCTATCTTACCCCTAGTGAGATACGCCTCTACATCCTTACATTTGTCCTCTAGCCATCCCTGCTTAGCCATTTTGCACTTCCTGTCGATCTCATTTTTGAGACTTTTGTCTTCCTTTCTGCCTGCTTCATTTACTGCATTTTTTTATTTTCTCCTTTCATCAATTAAATAAAATATCTCTTTTGTTACCCAAAGATTTCTATTAGCCCTCGTCTTTTTACCTACTTGATCCTCTGCTACCTTCACGATTTCATCTCTCAAAGATACCCATTCTTCTCCTACTGTATTTCCTTCCCTCATTCTTGTCAATCGTTCCCTAATGCTCTCCCTGAAGCTCTCTATAACTTCTGGTTCTTTCACTTTACCCAGGTCTCATCTCCTCAAATTCCCACCTTTCTGCAGTTTCTTCAGTTTTAAATTACAGTTCATAACCAATAGATTGTGGTCAGAGTCCACATCTGCCCCTGGAAATCTCTTATATTTAAAACCTGCTTCCGGAATCTCTGTCTTACCATTATATAATCTATCTGCGGCCTTCCAGTATCTCCAGGCTTCTTCCATGTATACAGCCTTCTTTTATGATTCTTGAACCAAGTGTTAGCTATGATTAAGTTATGCTCTATGCAAAATTCTACGATGGGGTTTCCTCTTTCACTCCTTAGTCCCATTCCATATTCACGTACTGCGTTTCCTTCTCTCCCTTTTCCTATTATCGAGTTCCAGTCACCCATGACTATTAAATTTTCGTGTCCCTTCACTATCTGAATAATTTCTATTTTCTCATCATACATTTCATCAATCGTTTCGTCATTTGCGGAGCTAGTTGGTAAATAAACTTGTACTACTGTGGTAGGTGTGGGCATCGTATCTATCTCGGCCACAATAATGCGTTCACTATGCTGTTTGTAGTAGCTTATGCGCATTCCTATTTTCCTATTCATTATTAAACCTATTCCTGCATTAGCCCTATTTGATTTTGTATTTATAACCCTGTATTCACCAGATATCTTGTTCCTCCTGCCACCGAACTTCACTAATTCCCACTATATCTAACTTTAACCTATCCATTTCCCTTTTTAAATTTTCTAACCTACCTGCCCGATTAAGGGTCTGACATTCCACGCTCCGATCCGTAGAACGCCAGTTCTCTTTCTCCTGATAACGACGTCCTCCTGAGTTGTCCCCGCCCGGTGATCCGAATGGGGGACTATTTTACCTCCGGAATATTTTACCCAAGAGGACGCCATTATCATTTAATCACACAGTAAAGCTGCATGCCCTCGGGAATAGTTTCCCCTTGCTTTGAGCCGTTCGCTGTACCAGCACAGCAAGGCCGTTTTGGTTAGTGTTACAAGGCCAGATCAGTCAGTCATCCAGACTGTTGCCCCTGCAACTACTGAAAAGGCTGCTGCCCCTCTTCAGGAACCACACGTTTGTCTGGTCTCTCAACAGATACTCCTCCGTTGTGGTTGCACCTACGGTACGGCTATCTGTATCGCTGAGGCGCGCAAGCCTCCCCACCGACGGCAAGGTCCATGGTCCATGGGGGGACTATTGTAGTACAGTCTATAAAAATAACGTTACAAACCAAGGAAGGAATAGGAGTAAAGAAATATTGCTGTACATGTTGAAGACCAGTAAAGCAATATCGTGTGTCGTTGCACATTTATTGTACGAAATTGTTAGCTAGACGTACAGCAAACACGAACTACAATTACGTATTCCTCGTAGAGTGGTGTGTCATACATACAGTATACCTGAAAGTGTTGCACTCAGTACCGATCCATAGCCCGGAAAGTAAGTTAATGTGTTCTAATATAAAGGCAAACACAAATTAAGATAGAACCACATTTTAATTACCAATGAACAAAATGATCACAGGTTTACAGTTTCCAAACTGTTGTACGTTAGTCTACAACCACACTGAGACATCAGACTGTCCACTGACACTGCTGTAGACTACGAGAAAGCACAGCTGTACGATGATCATATGGAAATAGAGAAAGAGATGGACGAAATATGAACTTGGTGTAATTAGTGGCAGCTTACCTTATATGTAGGTAATGTAAGACAGTGACCATCATAAAGGGAAAGAAAACGATCGTATTCTATTACAAAACAAAGTTGAAAGTCTATAGCACGCAATATAGTTTAAATATGGAAACTTTCCCGTTAGAAACGTTTTCTTAGCCTCCCCCCCCCCTCCCTCCCCCGTATACAGCACAGCAGCACTCTGTCTTCAGGCCACAAGTGGCCCATCGGTACCATCCGACCGCCGAGTCATCCTCAGTTGAGGATGCGAATAGGAGGGGCACGTGGTCAGCACACCGCTCTCCCGGTCGTTATGATGGTTTTCTTTGACCGGAGCCGCTATTGTTCGGTCGAGTAACTCCTCATTTGGCATCACGAGGCTGAGTGCATCCCGAAAAATGGCAACAGCACGTGGCTGCAGGATGGTCACCCATCCAAGTGCCGACCACGGCCGACAGCGCTTAACTTCGGTGATCTCACGAGAACCAGTGAATCCACTGCGGCAAGGCCGTTGCCTTACCCCCGGTATAGTAATAGATTAATATGCTAAAGGAAATTAGTAAATATTTAACAGCTGACGGGATAAGGGCAATAAGTGGAAAAAATTATTTTATTAACATGTGTGTGAAAATATTGAAAGTTGCAGCTGGTAAAAAGTATCCGAGCCGACATCCAGCTTCGTGTTCAAGGCGATGGAGTACCCGGAAGAGCGGTGACGGGAACCATGGTCTAAGAACAAGCTGCGCTACAGTCACAAGCAGCCGTTCTCTTCCCAAGAATTAATAAAAATGTGGCACTGTAATGCTCTCTGTCGTTGTATTGTATCTATTCTGGACTGACGTTCAGAAGGTTGCGATAGGGCAAAGCTGCTGCCGTTATATTATTATTAAATCCGTAAGAAAGTTTTGATTTATGAGACACAGTTACTAAATGTTATTAAAAGAACTTATAAGTTCTCAAAAATGGTTCAAATGGCTCTGAGCACTATGGGACTTAACTGCTACGGTCATCAGTCCCCTAGAACTTAGAACTACTTAAACCTAACTAACCTAAGGACAGCACACAACACCCAGCCATCACGAGGCAGAGAAAATCCCTGGCCCCGCCGGGAATCGAACCCGGGAACCCGGGCGTGGGAAGCGAGAACGCTACCGCACGACCACGAGATGCGGGCTAAGTTCTCAAATCAGAGATCTAAGCTCTATTTTACAGAGTGAAAACCCGCTCGTCGCTCCCTTTTTCAAGAAGGGTCGCCGAACAGAAGCAGAAAACTATAGGCATTTATCTCGGTCTGTTGTACAGTTCTGGAAATGTTTTATACTCGGTATTAGGCCATTTCTGGAAACCGAAAAATCCCATCTGCACGAATTAACACGTGTTCCGGAGACAACAAATGTTTGAGAAAGACTTTTCGCTCTTTGTCCGCGAGGAGCAGATGGTGGCGCCCAGGTAGATGCCGTGTTCTTTGGCTTCCAGAAGGAGTCCGATACAGTTTCGCACTGCCACCTAACGAACAAAATACTTGCATACGAAATATCGGACCAGCTGTGATTGGACAGAATAATTTCTCAATGAAGAGAAATGTACAGACGTAAAACTAACGTCTCGTGTACCCCAGAGCAGGGTTATGAGTCCATTATTTCTCACAATGTATACAAATGTTTTGGTTGACAACGTTGGAAGTCCTATGAGGCTAGGCGCCCGTTGCGGCCGTGCGGTTCTAGGCGCTTCAGTCCGAAACCACGCTGCTGCTACTGTCGCAAGTTCGAATCCTGCCTCCGTCATGGCTGTATGTGATGTCCTTAGCTTACTTAGGTTTAAGTAGTTCTAAGTCTAGGGGACTGATGATTCAAAGAACGTGCTGCACGAGGCACATAATGCGCTTTCGGGTTTCTTTCCTCAATGCGTGCCTGCAGACCAGTGTACGTTCCTGACACATTGCTTGTGTTGTCGTATGACTGGCCTCTACAGTCAGTAATATCAATGGAATTTGTAGACATGACTTTTAGTGCGGCCTCAGCTACGTTTTCAGACTTGTGTCCCAGATTTGGTAAAAACAGAAGGAAACATTCAACAGGTTCTCCATTCTCGTTCACATATTTTAATAGATCAATGTGTGAAATGTCCGGAGTAAAATCTATTATTATAGAGAAATATTTGGCCTGTTTTATTCCATTTATGATAATTCTTTTTATTCGTTCAGAAAGAAGCTCTATTATTTCAACACATATTGTTGAAGAAAGATAACTTTTATGTCCCTAACCTGGATTTCCATGTCGATCAATGTGCTCTACGAGAAAAGGATCAAACTCGGCTATATGTTCAAGAGACATCGTAAATTGGCCATTTTGTAATGAATGGAATCTTTCAACGTGTCCACGGAGGGGAAGTTCACGACTTGTTAGCTTCTTCACCACTGCAAACACCCTCTTCGACACACTGCGCCAGTACATTTTTTCTGTCTCCTCATATGACTCGAAATAGGTATCTATTCTTCCAAGTGACTTTTTTTCTTGTTAAGAGTGATAACTCAGAATTTTTGTGTTGAAGTGAACTCTCATGAAGAAATAAAATATTAGAAATATTTTTCAAAACTGCCATACCATTAGTAGCAATCGCGGCCTTACCTCCGATCAATTTACACGGTACACAAGAAACACCACCAGTGCTACAGGAGTATGCTAGAAAGTCACGAAAAGTTGATTCACTATTTAAAAGATTACGGTAAAATACATTTTTGTTCAAATATCTGCTTTTATCGCCTATTAATCTTCTTGAATTAGAAAAACCACCGTTACAATTTTGATTAATGCCACGTTGTAAGAGAATGTCGATTGTTGATTCATTGACACACCATTCTCCAGGATCATCGCTAACTAGGTTATTTCTTTTTGTAATGTCTGACTCGACACTTAGTTTTTCGTGAAACTGAAAATCAGGAACAATTTGCTTTCCTTCATTTTTAACTTTCGTTTCGTCTGTACTTACTTCTTTTACAACAGCTGCAGCGCCAGAAATATCATCCGTACTGCTTGAACTCGAAGTCGAACCAGAAACATTTTTGCGAAAAGTTTATCTGCCACGCGTTTTTAGAACAGTGGCTTCTCGTTCTCGCCTTTCCTTCGATAACTTCCGAAATGCCGCCCCACTTAATTTTGTACGTTTGCTTTTTTCGCTGTTATTCATGTTAATGCACTTACAAAATTGTCAACCAACAGTCAAAACAAAAGAAAAAAAATTATAAAAGAAAAGAAAGAAAGAAAGACTGTATCCGTTCCAATCGTACTGCACGGCACACGAGCACACAGGTTTTTCCTTTTATCACGGAGCGATGAACTGACCGACTCGGATTACTCGACGTAACTGTACTATGAAAGAACGACAATGCAGAATAATTTAATTTCATTGTCGCCTGTTTCTCTCTTGTCAGCGAACACTAGAGACACACCTGCCAGCTGGAATTCATCTCGTAAAGAAAACGGTACAGCCCCTTTTTTTGGCTTCTGTTTCGCTCGTCGCCGGAATTTTAGCTGGGACGCAAATATCTTCTGAATATTCTTGACACTGTCTTTCTACTTTAAAAAGCAAATAATATTTTGCAATTTCTTGCAGCGAGGTGTGCTGGATCTACTCTTATCCCACTTATTCTTATAACATTTTGCGGTGTCTGTGGGGAGAGAAGACAGACTACAAAGTTTAAGTAATCTGTTTGGCAGTTGATGTGGTGTGTTATGTCTACACGCAACTGCACCTTTTGTTCCAACGTAAAATATAAATAACCTTTCCTCAAACAAAAAAAGCTTAGTTAAGAAGTTTAATATAAAATTTACAATGCCACGTACTATTCGCTTGTACAGAGGTGGAACTTTGATATCGTGCAGGCTGCACCACAATAAATGAGACAAACGAAAGTTGGTTTCTTCTTCTTTTATCGCCAAAGAAAGTTACTAAGTAAATAACTAAATAATATTCTTAAACTGTTGCGAAATGTATTTCACACATTATTAGATATTCTGCTTATATTCAAATAACTAAATAATATTCTTAAACTGTTGTGAAATGTATTTCACACATTATTAGATATTCTGCTTATATTCTTTTCGTACAAACATCTGTTTAAAACATTCCCAGTATCAACATGTTTTGTTAAACGGTTGTCATTAAATCAAAGCTCAGATATTGAAGACTAAACAGCTTTCACATTAATTACAGTAACGGAGGGTTGACTTCATACTTCCTCGTAATTGCTTCAAGAAATTTTAATAGAGTCGGGTTTTCCATACTGAGGCCCACACACGTTACAGTATTTAAGAAACTGCTGGTTAGTTTATCACAGCTTTTCAGGCGTCCCGGTATTTTCATTGGGAAAATTTGGTAGGGGTAAGTATAGGCCGACAACATTCTCGGAATAATAACGTTTCAAACATTTCATTGTAGATTGCCATCCTGACAGCTTGCTTCAAAATATTTTGAACAATCATGAAGATGATACCAGACAGAAACCCAATGTTAAATTTCCATTCAGTCATCAAGTAAACTATGTATGTCTCTAAGCTTGTATTGTCGAATTTCGTTCTTAAGGCTAATTTATCCTGGCAAGTTGTTTAACAGTATTAAAAAATTTTGTAGTTTGTAAGCGCAGTTATTTTAAAACGTATAAGGTTAAAATGAGTATAGAGCAAAAAAATTCCGCCCCCTTTAAGTTACCGCCCCTAGGCCCATGTGTAGAAGACCTATATGTAAATTCGCCACTGGAAGTGAACCTAAGCTCAGGTCAAACTGTACTGCTCAGGATTTGAGGTTAAGTAATAACTTTAAAAAATAAGTTCTCCTTATTATTTACAAGGAGTTCTTACAGTCGTAGATATAAAGTTCAGCATGAGACTTCGCAGTTTAATAGCGTACTTCAGGGTTGTCCACCCATAAAAGTTGTAAAGTTTCCTAGCCAGAATATTCTGAGAAAAGGGGCCCTAAAATTTAACGAGGGGCTCTTACACTAGTCAATTTATATGCTATGGCAGCACAGTGAGATGCCTTCGCCTGTAGCGGACTTGCGGCTGATCCAGGCTCAATCCTGTTTTTTAAATTATTTTCAAAATTATAACAACTATCCAACAACGTTAATGACCCAGAATATTATTAATTAAAACACAAAGAATTTTATTTTATTTATGACATGGCTGTTGCAGCTAATTAACATAAAATGTGAATTACATTCAATATTTTCTTTTTAAAAAGTTGAATAATTTGAAATTATTTTGTAATGGAGATAAATTTAAGATTTAATTATTGTTGCAATTAAAATTTTATTACAAATTAGACGATAATATAAGCTGTGGAAATGTTAAGGGTATTCGTTGTAAATTTGGGGAACCGGTTTCTACATGGAAGAGTAAAGTGTAGCTCTTGCCCTGTTGCACACACAAATATGCAGAAGGTCAGGAAGTGTCAAGAGCCTCACGGAACTAATCGACCAGTGCTCCTTTCCTGCTAGAGCATTATACATACAGTTGTATCCACCCTTATTCCTATACAAGCTCGCACTAATGTTCCAGTTCATTCTTGACTTTCACAGAATTTGGAGCGTTCTGTACTATAAAATAGCATCGCAATTTTTAAAATAATGTGAATTAAAAAGGTATGTTAATGAAAACATCATGAATTTATCAGGAGCTGTAGATGAAGTCAGTCAATATTCATTATACAATGATATGTCGTAGGTAAGGTTAAAAGATGAGGTCATTTATTACGAAAATGTGTTTGCTGAAAATAATTTGATTACACAGGAACCTTCCGCATAAATTTCTTGTGAAGCAGTGCTCTTGGGTGAAGAATTGGCGAATGTCTTATGGACGTGTGGACTGAAAAAGTACTTGTGACTGTTGATGAACTTGCTCACGAAAATGAAATCCGTGAAGAGCAGCCCTTTGATAAAGTCGCAGACCATAGGCCATCAGATGAATATGAACAAGAAGAAGGAAAAAGAAGAGAAGTAGAACATATTTCTTTGGATTACAAAATTACAGCTGTTAATACCGCAAAGGACGACTCCACATAGAAACTACAAACATTACAACAAAAGGATGCAGAAGGTTAAAAATGAAGGAATATTTATCCGAATGGGAAGATGAAATAAAAAAGGAAGAAATCACTATGATAAATAAGCAACAATCAATTCCTCGACATATGAGAGTTTTGTTGAAGCCCAAGAGAATTATCAACAAGTGACTACTCGCATTTTACTGAAATAGGTTTCAGTAGCAACACAACAATTTACAGATTATTAATTTAAAGCTTCTGACAGCTGGATTCAGATACTCTAATATAAGCATGGAATTCGCCAACGACAAGTGGAAAAATATGTTTAGAAAACGAGAAAAAAAGACACTCGAAGAAATCTTGGCTGCTATACACACTTCTCGAACCCTGAGTTTCAAACTGACACCGAAATTCAATAGAGATTTTGTTATCAACACTGGATAGACAGGCAGATTATTGCAGAGTACTTACAGCTTCATTTTGCTTTCCGTTTTCACAACTCTCTGCCAAAATAATTCAGTTTCGGTTGGTTTATTTTTCCAGGATGTCAATGACAGTCGGTATACAATAGGACTCCACTGTTCAATATGTACTCACACTGGCTGGAAAAATCCTACCTCAAATATTTATTTCCCTATCAGAAGGAACTGATAACTTTGATCTTCAAGATCAAAAAAAGTAAATAAAAGAACCATGTAACAGCGTACTCGAAACTTGCGAAGCTAACGACAGGATTGTGTATTAACTTACTCAACCGTTGTTTAAGGTCTTACCTTGGAAAAGAACAGTTTCTATTAATTACTAACTCTTAGGGGGGACAAGCAAAGCCTGAACTATATGATGAAATCTTTCAGGATGACGAGAAATCACAGACACGTCTCAGTCAATCTGATTTCTCCAAAGTGTACACCTCTCGTTCAACCTGACGATGTCTGCTTTATAGACAGATAAAAAACCTAATAAATGTATGCAAAATTGCGCTTATCTGATTGAAAATAATAGAGAAATAAATTCCTTTGGAGATTATATAAAAGTACTATCAATAGTGCAACATCAACTCTCATAGTCGAATTTTAATGAAATGATCCTCTATGCTTGATGTGCTTACACACTTTCTGATGAAAGAGAAGTTTTCGTGTATATTAACGGACTATGTTTCCAACAGATCTTTTAGAGAAACTTTGTTCGTATAGACAGTCGTCTTTCATACAATATGCAAAATGTAATAATATTTTTTGTTCACGAGTTTTTTACAATAATTATGATTCTAGTGCTTGTATGTCATACGAAATTGACAAATAAAGACAACGTTCTAAAAATTTTAATATAAATGGCACCCTGTCCAAAATTTTGTTACAGTTATATTTAAATCTTTAATTTACCTACATTAAAAATGTATTTGAAGTTGCTCCCCTTTTTAAACGAAACTATTGAATGTAATTCACATTTTATGTTAATTAGCTATAACTGTCAAGTCATAAATAAGATAAAGTTCTTTATCGTTTAACTGATAATATTTTAAGTCATTAACATTAGTTAAAATTTGTTATGTTTTTAAAACGACTAAAAACCCAAAATAAAAAGTTACTCGAATGTAGAATCAAACCTGGATCACCCACGTGTCCACTACAAGCACAGCCATTTCGCTGTGCAGCCGGAGCCTATAAACAGACCGGTATTTGAGCTGCAAGTAAAACCTTCTTCTCGTAATTTTCTGACTCGTTCACTTGATAACTTTTATGAGGAATACTACTAACCTGCGAATTCTCCCATCCCGAACCGAATTTCCGAGACTGTAAGGTCCCCTTGTTAGAAGGGAAACACAACATTGTTGGCTTTTCCAATCTAGAACTTGTATTAAGGTGGTTCATATGGTTCAAATGGCTCTGAGCACTATGGATCAGAGGTCATCAGTCCCCCTAGAACTTAGAACTACTTAAACCTAACTAACCTAAGGACATTACACACATCCATGCCCGAGGCAGGATTCGAACCTGCGAGCGTAGCGGTCTACATCTACATCTACATCTACATCCATACTCCGCAAGCCACCTGACGGTGTGTGGCGGAGGGTACCTTGAGTACCTCTATCGGTTCTCCGTTCTATTCCAGTCTCGTATTGTTCGTGGAAAGAAGGATTGTCGGTATGCCTCTGTGTGGGCTCTCTCTGATTTTATCCTCATGGTCTCTTCGCGAGATATATGTAGGAGGGAGCAGTATACTGCTTGACTCCTCGGAGAAGGTATGTTCTCGAAACTTCAACAAAAGCCCGTACCGAGCTACTGAGCGTCTCTCCTGCAGAGTCTTCCACTGGAGTTTATCTATCATCTCCGTAACGCTTTCGCGATTACTAAATGATCCGTTGGATCTTCTCTATCAACCCTACCTGGTACGGATCCCTCACTGCTGAGCAGTATTCAAGCAATGGGCGAACAAGCGTACTGTAACCTACTTCCTTTGTTTTCGGATTGCGTTTCCTCAGAATTCTTCCAATGATTCTCAGTCTGGCATCTGCCTTACCGACGATCAACTTTATATAATCATTCCATTTTAAATCACCCCTAATGCGTACTCCCAGATAATTTATGGAATTAACTGCTTCCAGTTGCTGACCTGCTATATTGTAGCTAAATGATAAGGGATCTTTCTTTATTCGCACCACATTACACTTGTCTACATTGAGATTCAGTTGCCATTCCCTGCACCGTGCGTCAATTCGCTGCAGATCCTCCTGAATTTCAGTAGAATTTTCCATTGTTACAACCTCTCGATATACCACAGCATCATCCGCAAAATGCCTCAGTGAACTTCCGATGTCATCCACAAGGTCATTTATGTATAATGTGAATAGCAACCGTCCTACGACACTCCCCTGCGGCACACCTGAAATCACTCTTACTTCGGAAGGCTTCTCTCCATTGAGAATGACATGCTGCGTTCTGTTATCTAGGAACTCTTCAATCCAATCACACAATTGGTCTGATAGTCCATATGCTCTTACTTTGTTCATTAAACGACTGTGGGGAACTGTATCGAACGCCTTGCGGAAGTTAAGAAACACGGCATCTACCTGGGAACCGTGTCTATGGCCCTTTGAGTCTCGTGGACGAATAGTGCGAGCTGGGTTTCACACGATCGTCTTTTTCGAAACCCATGCTGATTCCTACAGAGTAGATTTCTAGTCTCCAGAAAAGTCATTATACTCGAACATAATACGTGTTCCAAAATTCTACAACTGATAGACGTTAGAGATATAGGTCTATAGTTCTGCACATTTGTTCGACGTCCCTTCTTGAAAACGGGGATGACCTGTGCCCTTTTCCAATCCTTTGGAACGCTACGCTCTTCTAGAGACCTACGGTACACCGCTGCAAGAAGGGGGGCAAGGTACTCTGTGTAAAATCGAACTGGTATCCCAACAGGTCCGGCGGCCTTTCCTCTTTTGAGCGATTTTAATTGTTTCTCTATCCCTCTGTCGTCTATTTCGATATCTACCATTTAGTCATCTGTGCAACAATCTAGAGAAGGAACTACAGAGCAGTCTTCCTCTGTGAAACAGCTTTGGAAAAAGACATTTAGTATTTCGGCCTTTAGTCTGTCATCCTCTGCTTCAGTACCATTTTGGTCACAGAGTGTCTGGACATTTTGTTTTGATCCACCTACCGCTTTGACATAAGACCAAAATTTCTTGGGAATTTCTGCCAAGTCAGTACATAGAACTTTACTTTCGAATTCATTGATCGCCTCTCGCATAGCCCTCCTCACACTACATTTCGCTTCGCGTAATTTTTGTTTGTCTGCAAGGCTTTGGCTATGTTTATGTTTGCTGTGAAGTTCCCTTTGCTTCCGCAGCAGTTTTCTAACTCGGTTGTTGTACCGCGGTGGCTCTTTTCCATCTCTTAAGATCTTACTTGGCACATACTTATCCAACGTATATTGTACTGTGGTTTTGAACTTTGTCCACTGATCCTCAACACAATCTGTGCTTGAGACAAAACTTTTGTGTTGAGCCGTCAGGTACTATGTAATCTGCTTTTTGTCACTTTTGCTAAACAGAAAAACCTTCCTACTTTATCTAACATTTCTATTTACGGCTGAAATCATCGATGCACTAGTCGCTTTATGATCGCTGATTCCCTGTTCTGCGGTAACTGCTTCAAATAGTTCGGGTCTGTTTGTCACCAGAAAGTCTAATATGTTATCGCCACGAGTCGGTTCTCTGTTTAACTGCTCAAGGTAGTTTTCAGATAAAGCACTTAATATAATTTCGCTGGATTCTTTGTCCCTGCCACCCGTTATAAACATTTGAGTCTCCCAGTCTATATCCGGCAAATTAAGATCTCCACCCAGAACTATAACATGGTGGGGAAATCTACTCGAAATATTTTCAAATGGCTCTGAGCACTATGGGACATAACATCTGTGTTCATCTGTCCCCTAGAACTTAGAACTACTTAAACCTAACCAACCTAATGACATCACACACATCCATGCCCGAGGCAGGATTCGAACCCGCGACCGTAGCAGTCGCGCGGTTCAGGACTGCGCGCCTAGAACCACTAGACCACCGCGACCGGCTCGAAATATTTACCAAATTTCCTTCAGGTGCACAGTCACAACAGGTGCTGAGGCAGGGGGCCTATAGAGACATCCAATTACCATGTCTGAGCCTGTTTAACCGAGACCTTCACCCGAATTATTTCACAATTCGGATCTCCGTCACGCGGTTCCAGACTGAAGCGCCTAGAACCGCTCGACCACAACGGCCGTCTGTTAAGGTGGAAACTTGAGATCTCGGAAAACAGGATTTCTGTTATAGAACGTCCTGGACTGAGTCAGCGCTGCGAGTACAAGGTGCGCGATAGGCGCGTGACTCTTCGCGATCTCTCACTCACTCCTTCTAATGCACCGCTTGGCGATTCTGGAAAATCGCGAGACGCTGGCTGCGCAGACGGAAGTCCGGTGATCGATTACGGTTACTGCTTGGCAGGCTCTGGTGACACATCGGTCACAGGTTCCGATGTAGTTGTGGACTTACGGGCCTGTTGCCAATGACGCGGCGAGACGAGAATTTTCGTGTTGTTACGATTGCTTACCACTGTCTGATGAACCTCTGAACGACTTTTATGCGGCTTGTTGTTGTCTCTTACGATTATCTGACCGAATCGCTGCTGGCTGGAGTGGCCATGCGGTTCTAGGAGCTACCGTCTGGAACCGCGCGACCGCTACGGTCGCAGGTTCGAATCCTGCCTCGGGCACGGATGGCTGTGATGTCCGTAGGTTAGTTAGGTTTAAGTAGTTCTAAGTTCTAGGGGACTGATGGCCTCAGAAGTTAAGTCCCATAGCGCTCAGAGCCATTTGAACCATTTTTGAACCGAATCGCTGAGAGTTGGTTGCAGTCGCCAGCAGACTGTGCTCTTAGTCACAAGCGAGACCATACGACGGCTCGGCGGCTTCACTGTCATGTCCAGCGCTGATCCGCAGGGCAGCTGCAACCACACCAGTCTAGCAGAATATAGTCGCTTAAGGTGAGAAGTATCCGTTAAGAAAGTAAGTACATTATCTGTTTAAGATCGTGATCACTGTTAATATGTTGTAAATTAAACCGTCGAGAATGCTAAATATACTGATGTCCAATAATTAAAGCAACAAACTGATATTTCCACGTCCTGTGTCAAATTCGAGATATAATCACACAAACTGTCAACAGATGTCGTTACAGTCGTGTTCTGCACGGGTGACGGCGTTCCAATCAACGGACAAACACGCTAGCAATGACGTCAGGGCACCTGTAAAGCGGGATGGTGTTTGCAGGGTAGTCCCACATCCACAATCGCTGTGTAGGTCACAACCGTACAGTATGGCACAGAGAAGACGCCTACAGACTCTCTACTCTGCAGGGCCATAGGAAGAATGAAAGCAGGAGAGAGGCAAACCAATGCGGCTCGGTGGCTTAATGTAAATCGTTCTGTCGTTTCTCGGATGAGGCGTCATTTTATAAAGATGTAACCTGTATCTCGGAGACCAGGACAGGGACAACCACGTGTGACAAAGAGTGGACCGTTATTTGGCTGTAAGGGCACGACGTATCACCATCGTACTGCACTGCAACGTGCATCTGACGTCCCAGCACCCACAGTACGTGTTGTATTGAGACAAACGGTGTACAGAAGGCTTCAGCAGAGTGTCTGTTTATCACTGGCGCGTCTTCACAGAAGGGGACGTCTAGATTGAGATTGGACCTGTCAACAAGCCATGTGGACGGTCGAAACGTCGAAGCATGTTCTTTACACAGATGAGTCTCGATTTGGTCTGAAGCCTGATTCTCAACGGATTTGCATCCAGAGGGCACGTGAACCACGATTTTGGGACCCAAGCATTGTGGAAAGGGACCCATATCGAGAAGGATCGCTAATTATGTGGAAAGGGCTTATGTTGATCACTCGAACACCTCTTCATGAAATTTTACTGCCGGCCGTAGTGGCCCTGCCGTTCTAGGCGCTACAGTCTGGAACCGAACGACCGCTACGGTCGGAGGTTCGAATCCTGCCTGAGGAATGGGTGTGTTTGATGTCCTTAGGTTAGTTAGGTTTAAATAGTTCTAAGTTCTAGGCGACTAATGACCTCAGAAGTTAAGTCGCATAGTGCTCAGAGCCATTTGAACCATTTTTTGAAATTTTTCTGCTTAATCAGTAAGATTTAACTGCTGTCAGGTAGCGTGAGGAAACCTTGCCATCTTAGGAGCGGTTGTAGCTAGGTGCTGTGGGTCCAGACTTCGTATTAATGAACCATAATGCTCGACCTCACAGAGCACTCGTGGTTGTCGTTTTTTTTTTCTGTTCTCTCTATCGATTTGAATCCCATTGAGCATGTCTAGGATGCACTAGAGAGACGGCTCCCAGCACATCATCATCCACCAACAACTCTTCAAGACTTCTGAAGCAAGGACGGGCGTTATTGCCGCAACATGACGTTGGTGACAGCATTCGCTGCATGCCCCGTCGTTGCCAGGTCTGTATTGGTACCACAGGTGGTCACACGCCATGCTGATCACATCAACCTGTTGTCAGAATCTGTGTACAATTTTGTTAAGATGGAAAACACGAAGAACATTTTCTCTACTGTTATGCATGTTACAGTTGATTATGTTCTGTATTCTTTGCAATATTTCTGTTTCACTGTCACCTGTTTATAATGTTTTTTCGTAAAATAAACACAGCCTTGCAAAATTTCCGTTTGTTGATTTAATTTTGGACACCAGTGTATATTGCTTTATGTATTATGCCGTTTGCGGTATTGTCGGCATCAGACATCTTACTATCAAAGGAACATAGAGAGTGACACGCGTTTCGTACACAATGCACAAAAAATTGAAAAGCAGAAAAATACTTTTTAAAAGGTAGGTTCATCAAATCCTTTGACTCTGTCACAATTGTGAATTCTTTAGACATCAGTTGCATCAGGTGCTGAAAGAATACCTAAAGGTGACACGTGACACTTTGTGCCGGACTGAGAGTGAAATCCGGTTTTCCCGCTTATGGTGAGTGGTCGCCTTAACCATCTGGGCTGGCCGTCCATGTTTCCAGAACTGATCCAAACCTCCTTACGCTACAGTGTCTGCGCACCATAATGTCGCAGCAGTGTTAATGAGACAAATGTCTGAAGGAACAGACACTGTAAAAATAATTATTAGAGTCTAGATGGGCAAAAAAGAGAATACTACTTACGTTGAATACGGTCTTCTCATTGACCCCGGATTTAGAATTGTCTCTTCTTTATAAGAGAATATAGTCCAAGGGAGAAAAAGGAACAGACACTGTAAAAATAAATATTAGAGTCTAGATGGGCAAAAAAGACAATACTACTTACGTTGAATACGGTCTTCTCATTGACCCCGGATTTAGAATTGTCTCTTCTTTATAAGAGAATATAGTCCAAGGGAGAAAAAGGAACAGACACTGTAAAAATAAATATTAGAGTCTAGATGGGCAAAAAAGACAATACTACTTACGTTGAATACGGTCTTCTCATTGACCCCGGATTTAGAATTGTCTCTTCTTTATAAGAGAATATAGTGCAAGGGATAAAAAGAATATTAATAAAATAAGACAAAAGTTTGAAGATATCTATAGTACAGACACTTGTCAGCTGGAACTTCACATCTACGTACAAAATTTTAAACCAGACGTTAGTTGACGCCCTGGCCAGGGACATCTTTTAATATTATAAGTGAACCTCGTTTCGCAAGTTCGGAGCTTTCTGGTAGTTGAACCATTAAAAAATACTTTTTAACGTTTTAATTTTTGATACCTTCATGTTGTACAGGAAAGTCCTATCACTCTTAGTGTTGCTTTAATCTTAATTGCAGATGTCTGATGCTGGCAGTGGCCGTAACCTCGTAATACATAAAATAATATATTTACCAATCTGGATGGTTTAATTCACAAAATATTCGGTGACTGCATCTACATCTACATCTACATCCATACTCCGCAAGCCACCTGACGGTGTGTGGCGGAGGGTACCTCGAGTACCTCTATCGGTTCTCCCTTCTATTCCAGTCTCGTATTGTTCGTGGAAAGAAGGATTGTCGGTATGCTTCTGTGTGGGCTCTAATCTCTCAGATTTTATCCTCATGGTCTCTTCGCGAGATATACGTAGGAGGGAGCAATATACTGCTTGACTCTTCGGTGAAGGTATGTTCTCGAAACTTTAACAAAAGCCCGTATCGAGCTACTGAGCGTCTCTCCTGCAGAGTCTTCCACCGGAGTTTATCTATCATCTCCGTAACGCTTTCGCGATTACTAAATGATCCTGTAACGAAGCGCGCTGCTCTCCGTTGGAGCTTCTCTATCACTTCTATCAACCCTATCTGGTACGGATTCTACACTGCTGAGCAGTATTCAAGCAGTGGGCGAACAAGCGTACTGTAACCTACTTCCTTTGTTTTCGGATTGCATTTCCTCAGGATTCTTCCAATGAATCTCAGTCTGGCATCTGCTTTACCGACGATCAACTTTATATGATCATTCCATTTTAAATTACTCCTAATGCGTACTCCCAGATAATTTATGGAATTAACTGCTTCCAGTTGGTGACCTGCTATTTTGTAGCTAAATGATAAGGGATCTACATGGTGATGACAGGAACCGAAAAGCCGTAGTAAATAAACATACTTTACGATATAGACGATTTAGTTGAGAAATATTTGTTTACTTAGAAACCAGTGCGCAAACTATAAGCTTTTGGTAACACGGAAAAAGAAGTGGGGGTCATATGTAAGGATTTGACATTATCCCCTACTTTTAGAGGGGAGCCGCTACAGTATGGAGAAGTAAATATTAAGAAGGAATATAAAATTGAATGAATAAGTAAATTTAGTAATAGGGAAAGGGAATTTGAGAAAGACTTCTCATGACTTTGTTAATTATTTTAAAAGCAGAATTCTCTTTGTGGTTCAGTAGCTCATACGTATCGAGAATCATTGGTTGGAAAGTTTGGACATTTGTGGTAAGATCTTATGGGACCAAACTGCTGAGGTCATCGGTTACTAAGCTCACACACTACTTAATCTAACTTAAAAAAACTTACGCTAAGGACAACACACACACACACACACACACACACACACACACACACACACACACACACAGCCATGTATCACGATAATGCCAGATTCCAGCACGATTCAGCACACATAATGAGCTATTGAGAGTGGGTTTGCGACCCCGAAGCCTGCAATAAGAAAATAAAATAAACAGAACAACAACATAAAAGTGTAGAAGTGGAATTTATACTTACATGACAAACATTTACATTGGTAGAAACCTTCTGAAAAAGTGTTGTGCATTTGTATAAAACGAAAAAGAGTCGGAGATGCGAAAATTGTAGAGAACTGCTATAGCGTTTGGAGTCTTTATCAAGTAAGCATGACAGTTAGAACGTATTACTAGGGCAGTAAATGGTCATTATGACTGGTACGTAATCCTGACAAAAATGCCAAGACAATAAAATGGAAATCCCTGCAGGAAACCGGACCTTTTTTTCTCAAAACCCATCTAGACGAATTTACAGAACCTATAGTCAAGATAATTGCCTAACCATTCTGTTTACCGACGTATATTTCGTATAATGAGATTAAGGTAATAGAGAGTAGGAAGTCTTACAGAGGCAGGGTAAGTGGGTACGTTGAATGCATTCAAAGATTATTTAATGACTTTTTCATTTTGTTATAAACGGATAGGTTGAGCACACTAGCCACATACTTACTAACATTTTTTTAATAAACGGATCACTTGAGTGTGCAAACCAACACAAAATAAAAAAAGACACAACAAAAATTTTCAAACACAATTCTATGCTGCGAATCATATGTCAAATTCTGCAGCCCACAAAATGAAAAAGCGCTCCGAAAAGCTACACAACGAACTCCAGATCATGAAATTCGTTCTCATTATTTTTAGTCTTTTTCATTCCTTTATATTTCGGTTTAATGTCACCGTCTTTAAGAAATTTGAAGTCCCAGTTAATTATTACTTTATTGAACATTTCCGGCAAATTAATTTTAAATTTATTCTCGAGCTCTAGAGAATTTTTCTCTCCATATCTAGTTTTTAAACGTTCGCAATCAGTAATGTAATACCACTCATTTACCTCAAGCTCACTAATCTTTCTAAGCAAATTAGAATTGCTTGCATTATTTAACTTCTTCGATAGAGCATCCATTTATGTAGAACAAAATTTTAATAAGCTTTTAAATTTTTAAGCTTTATAGATATGACTAATGTGTGGGATGAATTTAAATTTGACATCTTTCTCGAGAGAAGTAATAATCCAAGAGAGAAACAAGTTGACTGTAATACTTGCAAAGTATATTTTAAACCATCATTAATTATAGAACATTTGAGAAGTAAGAATCATACCGAACGTATTATTGTATTAAAGAGAATTTATGGTGAAGAATACGAAAAGAACTTGGATAGCTATGAGGAAACTGATATAGAAATATGGGAGGAAATAGAAAACTCCGATTCTCTCTTTTTTATGACCATAAAGCAAATAGTGGATTCTAATTTGCCAATTAATAATCTCCCTCCAAAATTACAAAAATATTTGAAAGATTATCCATTATTTTTAAAAGTGTCTCACTCGATAACCAAAAAGTTAGATAGCACAGAATACAACAAAATGCAACTAACTACTTTATACTATTTGTATAAAGAATGTGGTATGAATTTTGTTTTTTTCATTAGAAGAGATTCAATAGCCATAAGGCACTCTATCAAAATTTTGTAGAACCACTCTTTTATCGTACTGAAATGAAAATTCTTTCTTAACCAGTTTGTTGACCTGATTTTTAGTATCATCATTTCTAGTTATCTGATTGTACTCTAACTGTATCTTTTCTTTCACTTCACTCTCAATTAGCCTTATCATCGATTCGCCATTCAACTTTTGAATATTCTTGTAATGCAGAGTGGAGCACTTTACCTTCATCTCTGTCTTTTTATCATTTTTCTCATAATAGTAACTTTTTGGGCCTGTTGAAGCCCAACCTGTAATCCAGTTATTTCCCAATTCATCAGTCCATTCGCCTAACAAACAGCCTGTTTCCACAGTATTTTCACTGTCATCAATATATACCACGGAATCAGTACCAAAATATGTAACATGTTCTTTTAGTTTATCTAACATATCATATAAACTGAGTCTTGCATTTTATGTAGTGAATGCTGCTATGAAAATATTTGTGGCTGCATTAATTTCCACATAATAATGGTTGAAATTATATCTCAACTGAACGATCTGCTCTGTAATAAAATTGATATCTAAGTTATCTAATCGGTCATCCCGCAGTATCTCATAAAAGTGCTGTAAATGTGTTAAATATTCTGTTTGACTCGTATTTTGTCTTTGCCAAAAGTTACCCCATTGAGACATATCCTAACAACAGCCCGTTTCCCTGGATTTTCCTCTATTCTGTCATGATCTAAGTCAATATTTGAATCTGTAAATAGCCATGAAAACTCCAGCGATGGTTAAATAACAGTATGGATCAATGTTAGCTATCTCTAGAAATTGTTTTCTCAGTTCCAAAGAGCCTCTTCTCAATATATCTACATCAGAATTACAGTAGCTTCTCTATCTTTTTGGCTTCATAGCGTCAACACAGTAATATTCAGTATCAGAAATCGGTTCTATGTAGTTTTCATTTTCTGTCGTATTGAATAAATGTGGGAAGTAGCCTTTCTTCAATTCTTTCACATGAAAAGTTTTTGGAAGGCTACTGAGTGGTCTTTGGATAAAATTACCGCTGTCTATAATTTTTATGTCTAACTGTTTGATCTCCAACAACATCAGTTTCGTTCCTGTGTAGATGGTATATGTCCTTACTGTATTTTCAACACAGTACTTCAAAATAAATTGGGAATCGTAACCTTTTGCATAGTGAGCTATGAATATGTGATAACTGTTCTTTTCAGATATCATCCACCTACAGAATTGATCGTTTGTCTTAAATTTACAAACAGTATCACCTTTAAAATTGTGAACAATTATGAGATTTGGAATGTGTGTTCCAGTTTCTTAGGCTGCTTCATAATCAAACCACATGTATCTCTCAGTATAGATACAATTCACTTTCTTAGGGAAGCCTTTTTCACAAGATTTCAACTCTTTACCAGCGACTACTTTATTGCATTCGAAGCACTGGTAGATATAAAAATCTTTGAATTCTCCATTAACATAGCAACCTTCTTTATTACAGCTTGGGCAACCTTGCACTATAAAATCCTCACCAAATCTTCTTTCACAGATACCACCTTTTTGTATTACAGGTTGCATATAACATTTATGATTTCCAATTTCCACTACTTGTTTACAATTTCTGCCAAGTTCAAAGCCACATTTACGTTCTGTAGATGACAAACACATCTTTTTGCGTATTTCACACTTGTAAGCTGTATCACAAACTTCTTGGTGATTGTTCAAACATTCTTCATTATAACGATATCTATTGCATTTCTCACAATAAATCTTATTTTCTTCACATTCATGTTCCGGACTTTTGCATAATATTCACACTTTTCTCTCTGTTTTACATTTGTGAGCATTCTTGTTGTTATATGGCTTGCTACATTTATCACAGAAATACACTGATCCTAGGAAAGCTGTCATACTGTTAATTACATCAAAATGGTTGTGATCTATATACAGATAAATCTTAATTTCTTTCTCAGTGCCACTATAGATAACGGAATTGAAATTTTCTGCACATACGACATTTATTTGGATATCCAACAATTCTTCAACATTTTTGTCATCCAAAGTAAATTCTTCTTCGTTGTACCCACCAGCTGTTTACATAACTTGTCAGTCAATTCTCTCTGTAATTTGTATTTATCTTCCTCCCTAATTTTCTTAATTTCCCCTGTGGTCATTTCTCTTCCCAAATAGTATTTGTGCAGTATTCTAAAGCCACAATTACTGCTCTAGGACAACACAGATTATCAGCATTTTTAAAGCTTGTGATGCATTTCTTTGTCTTTTTGTGTTCAGACAGATTTATTATTTTTTTACCTTTACCAACTCTATGAAATGCCAATATCTGAATATGGTATCTGCTATAAACATGGTATCTGCTATATCAAAAGCCTCATCAGATGTTAAGATATCTCTCATTTTGTTGCACAAGACTTGAACAGACTCTCTTTGAATAAAACATTTTTGGGTTGTTGATTGTTATATTCAACTTATCTCCTTTCCAGAAACTAGTTCTCTTTTTAGGTACATCTACCATAGAGTTGAGTGCTTTCGTTATGTAATCTGTTTTTTGACTAACAGTATCGAGTTTGGCAATGTTAGCATCTTTAAAAACAATCATATAGTCAACAGACCACACTTTAAATTTTTCATTAAATCTCGATCTGATTTCTTTAATCTCAAATAAATGATTTTTAGATGGCTCAGCTTCCTTTTCTTGCTCAAATATTTTGCTACTAAATGGGTAAATTTGATCTAGCCTCTCTATTTTTTCCTCTCTTGGCAGGTGAGGCTTTTCAATAGTACCATCATCAAATGTGTAAAAATAATTTATATTGGGTGCAAGCTTTGGTCTTGATCTAGTCTTTTGGAGGAAATGTAAATTCTTGTAATCCAATGGCATTAATTAACTCTGACTTCTTCAATGTAGTGTAACCACAAATGCCAAGACTTTTAGCTCTCGTTTTGAGTTCACTTCTTTTCATATTTTCAAGAGGCCTTGTAGGAGCTGGTAAATTATTTGAAACGATTAAGTTGATAAGATCATCCTTTCTGAATCCGCTTTATCCTCGCAAATTATTCCTCTTGCAAGTATCATGAAGTTGGGTGACTGTGAACTCTCTAAAGGCCTCAGCCATTTATTAACTAATAAACAACATTACTTTTGCAAAAAAATGAGAATTTTCATTTTCACTTATTTTGATGTGACTATTTGTCAGTAAATTTTTTTTGAGATCACTTTTAACTATTTCTTTTCGACACATACACACTATTTTTTTGACTATTTTCGAGTTGACAAAACTTGAATCTACTTGAGAACTTGTCCCTACTTGTATGACTTAAGTAAAAACAACCAAGATCTTTAATTTCTTGTTGCTCTCTATTTAGCGCTTGTTGTTGTTTGTAAAAACGAAGTAAATCTTTCATGTCCTTAAACATTTCCAAAGGACTCTTATAATTAGATATAAACTGTTTAAAACGTTCTTTTTTATTATTATATCCATTTCGTATAAGCATTTTATTACATTCTTTACAAATATTTGAATGCTTATCCTTTGAATATTTATGTGAATAAAAGTTGTCAGTTTACTTCTCCACTTCGCATCTTTTCACTTTTTGTACACTTCCATTTATTGAGACCAAATTTTCATTAGTAATTAAAATTATTCCGTAATAAATGAATCCTCTTTCGTGTTGTTGTGGGCTTGATAACTGTATAGATAAAGTATTTACACTCTTAATTTTCCCTCTATCACTAGTATTTCTACTGTGTGCTTTTTATTTCATTTATGAGCTTTTAGTACAATACACATTTCACGTAATTGCAGATGGAATTCCAGGCGCCTGAATAATTAACTGACCATGATGCCAGCTGATAGTAGAATGTCTGAAGATGTAAAAGGCGTCTCGCAGTTGACCTTCAAAAAGTCTGGCCTTCGCCACAGACCATGACACCAAAGAAATTTAATGTAAATGGAGGTCGAATCATCTATGCGGAATATATTTGAATTCATTCAACAGAATGTGCATGAATTAAATTTAGGAACATGGTTCAATGACATTTGTGTCCCATTGTTCAGTCAAAAACATTTTTATTACGAACGACATTTTATGCTTTATTCATTATGGAATTTCAGCCAATATGAGTGTACCGGCTGCTGAAAAGAAAAATTTTAATTTATTAATGCATGGTCATGCTATATAAATGGAGTCGATTGTAGACCTCATGAATAACAAGCTTACATACAACAATAAGCAAGTGTTTGTGATTACTGATGACGAAAATAATCCTTGGTTTAAGGCAAAGCATGTCGCCGATATTTTGGAATATAGCTAGGTTGCAGGGGACCGGTTTGACTGTTAAACCCAGTATGGTGACATTAGCCAGGCAGCAGGTATTCTTCTTAGGTCGCTTCGAATTTGGCGAGAGCATTCGCATTGGCCAGAGGTTGACTAAGGAATTGAGAGCTCTCCCACCGCTCACTGATAAACGCGGGATTGCCAGGTTCATAAGCATGGCGAATTATTTTCAGCGTTTTGTCCCTAATTTTGCTCAGTTGGCGGCTCCTTTAAATGAATTGTGTCGAAAATGGGGTGCGTTTTGAATGGGGACCTGCCCAAGAGGCTGCGTTTGAGCACATTAAGGCGGTTCTCGGAGTGCCTGATTTTAGTAAAAAAAATCTACTGTACAAACAGATGTATCTGTATTTCGGCCGTCCTCCTACAGGAGTTCAAGGGTCAAAGGCAGCCATTAGCGTACGCATCTCGTCGGTTAACCAGTGCCGAACTTAAATATTCCGTTTACGAATGTGAAGCATTGGCCGTCTTGTTCACGCTGGAGAAGAATCGCTTTTATCTCTAGCATTTCAGTTGGAAACCGACAATCAAGCATTAAGCTGGATGCTAGCCACGTTGCATAAAACTGGCCGCATCGCCAGGTGAGCAGTACGCATTTCAGCGTTTCAACTGGAAGATAAACATGTTAAGGGGACCGAGAATGTGCTCGCGAACGTCCTCAGCCGTATGTTAACTGAACATCCAACTAGTGAGCGTGCCCAAGAAATGGAGGAAGAAAATTTTATTTTTATCGTGTTAGGCGGTATTCCTCATTTGTTTAGTGACATTGCCAACCATTGGATCAGGACCCCACTTGGGGACCGGTTAAGGAAAAGCTGTCGGCGGGGGAAACTTTGGATGGATACAACATCAGGAAAGGCTTTTTGTGTAAAAGGGCGGGACGTGCCAAGAAGTTGAAGATCAACTTACCAGCCACCTTGGTACGCCCCGTTTTTTTATTACTTTCACAACTTGTTAATTGGCGGGCATTTATGAACTTGTAAGACCTCGCAGAAAATTAAGAAGCATTTGACTTGGCCGTCTACGGACCGAGAGGTTCTAGAGATGGTTTCTCGGTGTCGGTTGTGTCATGTGGCCAAGCCTAAGAACGCTCTTCAACAGGGCTTCGTGAGTTCTGAGCGTGAATCCTGCCCCGTGGAGAAACCCTATATCGATTATGTGGGGCCCATACCTCGCACCAAAAGAGGCCATCGGTCTGTATTGGTTATTATTTACGTGGATGTTTACGTGGCTTCTTCCGAGTCGTAATGTGATTGCTGCAACTACTATTGCGCATTTAACTAACGTATTTAGTGCTTTTGGACCCCCAAAGCAAATCGTTAGTGATAATTTGCCGGCCTTTCTTTCGGCTCCCTTCAAGGCATCCTGTTTCCAAAGCGGTGTGAAGCACGTGACTATCACTCCGTATTAGCCGCAGGGCTCTTTCGCGGAGAGAGTCAATCGTAATCTCAAATCCGCTCTTCCATCAGAAGATGCCCAGTAAGTGGGATACTAGTCTCCTTTGGCTTAGTTTTGCCTTCAATACCGCCAGCCATGAGGCTTTGAAGGCTAAACCGGTTACCTTGATCTTTGCTTATCCCCCCTTTCGAACTTATAGGGAATTCAAGATCTAATCCCTGCGGATATTACCCCACTGATCGTCAAAGAAAACTGGAATCGTGCCAGGCGCAGTATTCTCAGGGCCCACAACTAACAAGCTGACCGTTAAAACCGTACTCGACGAGCCTTTAGGGGTAAATCATGAGACCAGGTGATTGTCCGTAATTCTCCTGGGAGGGAGGTGCGTGTTGGAAACCTTGGTAAGTTCACTCCCTGTTTCCTGGGTCCCTGTACTATAATATGTACCTTAGGCCCATTTAATCTTCTGGTTAAGGACAACTGCACCAGTAATCAATACCGGGACCATCTTAATCAAGATTGGTTAGGCCACTTGTTGAGTTACCCCCGAGTTGGTGTTTGAGGGGGCAGGTTGAGCCGTGTAGCGGCTCGCGTTGGGCCGTTGGTAGGTTGGCATCGTGTAATAGAGATAGTCGCGTCTCGTTTTCTTCTTGTGTTTACTGGCGCCACTACTTTGTCAGCATTGTCTGTCCGTGAGTGGCAGCAGCAACAGTTAGCGATACCTAGTACCGCGGTAATATCTTTGGAAGGACTTCAAGTGTTTTCCGGGTAAGAGTGTGTTGGGGAGTTCGGTTGGGACACAGCAGCAGTGAGGTCCAGCAGTGCGCAGACATGCCGGGACCACTGGCTGCACACAGGCACTGCCGGGTCGAGGGGCTGTAGTTGCGAGGGCCACCACCTCGTTGTCCACCGGACCCAGGACGTTTGAGCTGAGTGAACATTAACCCTGTAGTGAACCCTCTACTATTTTGGGATCACGCTGATTGCTCGCATGTTGCTGTTCGCAGGGTCACTGAGACAAAGATCAACGAGTGGAGTGTTTGGAGTTGGCGAAATTAGTTAGCCATCCTCCGCTTCTTATTATTAATCATTGAATTCCTTGTGTTTATTGGTGAAGCTCAAACAGCGGTATTTTTCTGCCTAGTGGCCCCTAACGCCCCAGTTACCTGCCCTGTAGGTTACCGTATTTTCGTGAGAGTGTACCTATCCTAGCCTTGCTACTGCTGTCCGGTAAGGCGTGTAGTTCGACAGCCTCCTTGATTGTGGTTTGGATATGTTCTTTCTGTTGGACTAGTTTGGTCATAGCGGTTCCTTCTGCTTCTGGACCTTCTAAACGCCAGATTCTGAAGACACAGTACTGTCCACCGGTTCTGCCTTCCCTGGGTTATTCCATGATTGTATTGCTTATCAGATTTTGCTAGAGTTGGTCTACGTTTTAAACTGTCACTAGTTTGAGTTGCCATCCGGTTAAGTGAATACAACTCTTTGCTGCCTGTCTCCTTGGTTACGAAGTTCAGCGATTTTCCCAGGCCGATCCTTGGAGCACTGTTTGAGGCCCACTTCTCTCTTGGTTTGATCTGATTGTGATGACCGTTTAAAAAAAAAAATATTTTGAGTTATTACTATTGGGTACTTCAGCCAATAGATAATTTGAATTTCTGGTCAACAAGGCCTTCAGCTGTGAATGAAATTGGTCTCAAGAATTTTTAATTGGATATTGTCTCTTAATACTGAAATTTTGAAGACTGTCTTTAAAAAAGCATAGTGTCTCTTGGAGAAGTTTAACTGTTCATAAGAATTTACTACCCCGGCATTCATCCATCAAATTGTTTTTGAATTATTACTATTGGGGCCTTCAGCCGACAAATAGATTGAATTTCTAGTCAATAAGGCCTTCAGCTGTGAATGAAATTTGTCGTAAGAATTTTTAATTAGATATTGTCTCTTAATAGTGAAATTTTGATCATTGTCTTTTTATAAAAAAATGTTTTAGTATCACTTGGAGAAGTTTCACTGTTCTTAAGAATTGACTATACAGGCCTTGAGCTGCCAAATTGTTTTATGAGTTATTACTACTGGGGCCTTCAGCCGACAAATAATGTGAATTTCTGGTCAATGAGGCCTTCAGCTGTGAGTGCAACTTGCTTAAGAATTCTTATTAGACATTGAGTCTTAACAGTCAAATTTGATAATTGTTCCTTATTGTCCACCTTATTTGCAATTGGTTCCAAATTAAGTGTACGTGATTGAAAAAAAAAGTAACGAACCGTAACTGTTAAGGCCCCGTCAACACCGAATCCTGCCTTCCCCTAAGTAGCATGATTCACTCACATTCCTTTGTTCAAATGAACATAATGTTCTTTTTATGCAAATTATTCACGTCAGCTTCGTTGAACGCATATTTGTTTATATGTTTATGGTAAAAGGCGCACTTGCCTCAAAGTCTTCTACTACTTTCTTGTCTTGCGTCTAGAACAGCCTCATATAGCCTTCACCTTCTCACGTTCTTTTCAGCACCTTTCACTGTAAATATTTGCCCCAGGAACTTTATTCTTTTCTTCACGACATCAAATTTCTTGGATCTCAAATTCATTCTCCCATATATAAAAGCTTTAAACACTTTGTCCAATACTATTAAATGTTCCTGGCAGGTTTTCAGTAGCGATCATTAGATTGCCAACGTTCACTGATACTTGAGATTTTAATTCATTACCAAGTTTTCTATCTACTGCTCTAATAAATACCGAAATGAAAGTGTTCATCTCAAAGGGTACAAATTTATAGTGGTGTCACTTGCCAGCTATAGAAACACAGTATACTTCCGTGATTGTGGATAGATGGCTGCCTGCAAGTACCAACTGGTCAAAACTAAATCGGCCATATGATGCACATCATGAAATTTTTTGAGCAGCTGATCCACATCTTCAAAATGATCAGTCTGTCGTTTTACTCTATGGTTCAGTCACATTAAATCAAATTGATCAGTCTTTCATTTTACTCCATGGTCCAGTCACATTAATCTGAGCATCGCCTATGTTTAACATCAACTTGCAATAACAGCTCACACGCGGCAGGCGGCAGTATTAGCTGTGGAGGTTATATAAAGCGTATCGCGGGGTACGGAAAACAATGCAGTTGAAATGTTGGAACAGAGCGATTTATCTGACGTCCTAAGCGGCATGATCATTGGCTTTTCGGTAAAGGCTGAAAGCGCTCACGAAGTAATTAGGTTGTTAAACGGTTTGTATGCCTCCTCGGATAAAGTACACTGTACATGGCGAAACGGCGCAGTCCAAAACTGTGGCCGAGGAAACTGTGGTGTTGCACGAGCCATAGATGACAGGGTGAACGATTGGTATGGATACGTGTATGGTTGAATAGACGTAACACCTCCACTGGTGGCCACTTCCGCCGCCGCACAGCGCTAGCAGGCCAGGACGAGGGGAAAGTTGTACGCCATAGAGGGACAGCCAGAGATGCATTCTGCAGACACACAGAGGTTAGCCAGGGAGATGCCCTCGCCTCGCCTAAGATGAACACCTTGCCAAGAGCCTGTCAGACAGTGAGAAGGGCAGACACTAAGATACAGAATGGATACAAAGTGTCAAGGATGAGCACATGGACGTGTGTGAAACTATTGGCTGGCAGCAGCCGTTTTCATTTACCTTAAGAAGCGAGAACATGTCATGAATTCATGGACACCCCCCACCCCTGTAGGCAGAGGGACGGAACGAAGTCACAAAGCGCCAAGAGGTCTGTGTAACTGAGGAACTCAGAATGGTTTAAAATTATTTTTCCTTATAAATCATCAACGCCAGCAGATATTTAGTTGAAGCAGAAACATGGGATTGTACGGGCCTCAAGCAGAGACAGCCGGTACAGAGATGTGTTGTGTTCCTGCTTTCACACCAACTTCGGAATGCAGAAAATTATCGGAAATCAACGCTGGGAACAAGCTTGACAGTAAAAAATTCGGAAAGACGCCAGTTCTCGAGTGACACACAAGCCCACGCAAGACAGAAAAGTTCCACTCTACAATGGGAGGCGTGGTCAAGAAACTTCGATCAGTCTTTGGGCGGCATTGCCAATTTAGCCCGCCAGTCACAAAACCGAGAGGAAGAAAAATTCGAGGAGTGTGGGAGCTTCGCAGAGTGAGGAGAAGTGAAGAGAGAGTCTGTGAGACAGTGCAAATCAAGAGCACATGCGGCCCCTTCCACCCGTAGCCTACTTATTCTGTCGACTTCGTGTCCGATCCGGACGCTTGTTGACTTGTTCTTTGTCGGTTGCACGTTAAATGGACAAATCCTTACGCTCCAGTGCTTAGGAATGAAGCGTCAGACTGAACATAGAATTTCCTTGCCTAGCGTCTGCCTTCAAATATCACCGAAACACTGCTTCGGCTACGAAGCTGATAGCGACCTGTCGACGTGGAGACTGGTCCACGCCCCCACTGCACAGCCGCGGGAGAGCAGGGAGGGTCAGCCAACTCGCGCTGTTCAGCTCCGAGATGATACACCGTACTGACCAAGCGTCTCCAGCTGATATCGCTACACGAAGAACGACCTTGAAGATTGGTGAGATGATTCATTTCCCCCTCCTTCCCATTAATAAGTGAGTTGTATCCACAGGCAGCCAATTTGGCCCTGAGATTTATAATCGTTTGTAGAAAAAGTACTGTAACGAAACCCAATGTTTCTTCTCTGTATTTCCATGTCTTTAGAAATGGTGGGGGGGACTCGGCTGTTCGATACACGATGTGAAATTAAACGCCTTTCAGCCGTCTAGTTTCCAAACTTATTTCATTTGGTTACCAGTTTCAGCGTTTTACTACGCCATCTTCAGGCCCCTGATCGCCGTAAAGAAAATTCTGCCTCGGTTCTAATATAAAAAATGGCCAGCAACACTGGTATTAGTAGATTTCTGATTGCTAAAGCGCTCACTTCAACCTACATGTGCCGATAATGACCGATGGTTGGCTGATGATAGTTGAGGTGACTGCTATAACATGGAGAAATCTACTAATACCAGTATTCCTGGCCCTGCTTTGTTCTGAACCAAGGTAGAATCTTCCTACATGCCGGTCAGGGGCCTGAAGGTGGCGTAGCAAAACCCTGAAACTGGTAACCAAATGAAATAACTTTGGAAACTAGACGGCTGAAAGGTGTTTAATTTGACATCCCAAATGTATCATGTCTTAATTAACTCAACAATCTGTTCCATTTGTACATTAATCCCTTAGTCGTATGTCCTTTTGGTGTTTAGTTCACTGAATTACTGACGTCACTTAATTCTTGGCTCGAAATGTTGGGCAACCACGTTAATAACCAGCACGTCAATTATGCAAGAGATCAAAGAATTTTCAGTTCACTACAACGCGCAACTGTTGGGCAACCAACCACCCAGATGAACCAATCAACTACCAACAATGTCTCCTCAAAGACTGTTCAGCGGAACGTTGCTGCATTTGGGCGTCCACAGCAGGCACCTGGTTCGTGCGCCCATGCTGAATGCTGTTGATCAGTGAAGAAGGTTGAGTTTTGCACATCAGTACCTCAACTATACGTCCACTGAGTGGTGACAGCTGGCCTTTTGACAAGAAGTGCGTTTTGTGCTCCATCGGACAGGTGGCACTTGGCGCGCACAGCGTGAAACGTCTAAAAACAAACAATCAGGCCGGAGGAGGGAGCATTATGGACTAGTTGACGTTTTTGTGGCATTTCCTCGGTCATCTAGTCATTCTCGAAGACACAATGGATCAAGACAAGTATGCATTATCCTTGGAGACCATATGCATTCCTACATGCACTTTTGGTTTTCTTCAGCACAGTGACAGGAAAATGCCACGAGTCTGACAGCTCAGAGTGTACGTTCGTGGTTCAAAGAGCATCCGCCCACCGAACTCCCCTGATTTATATCCAGTCGAGAATCTGAGGGACCGCTTCGATCGCGCTATTCGCATCATGGATCCTCAGCCTAGAAACTTAGAGCATCTGGCCGTGGCCCTCGAGTTTCCATGGCTCCACATCCCTATTGGTACCTTCCAGAACATCACATCACTGATCCTTCTCCTGCATGTGCCGCTGTGGTCCATGCTACAAAAGGTGGTTATTCAGGTTTTTGACAGATGGTCACATTAATGTGACTAGACAATTAATTCTGTTTAGCGTTTTAGCAACGACTACTAACGGCATACTACTATCTCTTTCACAATAGCATTTTGTTATATTACATTCACAGCTCTCCACTCGATCATTCAATCTGTTTCCTTCTAAACTTCAGCCTTCTTCGGTGATCTGAAAAATGGTTCGCATTCTCTCACATTCAGACTATGTTTGGAACCCACCATCCTTTATGCTGTATCTGAAGACACATTTTTAGTCTCTATTAGCACTTTAAACAACTCCTTTGTCCTGCAGATATTTCATCAGTTAGGTCTGATAACCTCCTAAAGTCCTGCTCTTTGTTATCAAACTCTACCACATTTCATACATGATATTTTTCAACCTTATTTCCTAGTCCAACATTCACTCCTAAATGATTTATTTTCAGTCGAGCTAATTGACAGTCTTCTAATATACTGGCAGATTCAAAAGCAATCTCTGAGTCTAACATGTAAGCATTTCCTGATCACAATGAATACCCCAAAAAAATTGCATATTCAGTTCTGGTAATACTAAGAATATGTGGGTAAAGGACTGCCCCTGTATTCTGATATCAATGTTTGTTATTTAATCGGTTTTCTCCATTTTCCAGTGGCTCCAGTTACTTTTACTCCTTGTACTGGAATGTATTCCACACCTCGTCGCTCTTTGACGATTTCAAAGAATGCCGGGGAATGGCACTGATGTGCACTCCTGTGTGAAATAAAACATACAGATCATGACTCTACATTGCTATTAGTGTCCGCCTCGATAGCTGAGTGGTCAGCGTGGCGGAATACTGAGCAAAGGGACCCGGGTTAGATTCCCGGCTTGGTCGGAGATTTTCTCCGCTCAGGGACTGGCAGCTGCGTTGTCTTCATCATCATCTCATCATGCCTATCGACACGATCGTCGCCGAAGTGGCGTCAACTCAAAAGACTTGCAGCAGGCGACCGGTCTACCCACCGGGAGGCTCTAGCCACACGACATTTCATTTCATTGCTATTAGTAAAATACTTTGCGTTCTTACGTCCTTCCGTTTGTTCTTCTCGCTCTCCTGCAACAAATCCTTTTCATTAGCCTGGTCTTGTCAAGAAGTCTGACATATTCTGAATTTTTGTTGTTTATTTGGAGGTTTTCTTTTCTCTGACACATTTTTAACTACCTTTCCCTTCTACTGCCTTTCTTCTCTGCCTTCCTAGTCTTCTTTACTGCCATCGTTTAATGTTGCTTCTGTGTCATGTGGTGTTTCAGTAACTATATTTATGGCTCCTTTCAATAACGCTATATTTATGGCTTCTTTCAATAACGCTATTTTCCTTTTTTCAGCTGCGTCATTCTCCGTATGTAAATCTCCGGATCTAAATCGGTTTTGTTTTCGTTACATCGACATTCAGCTAGAAATTTTGCTGTTAATGAACGAATCTCTTTGTCTTCTTCCTCATCCTGTAACAATTTCCTGTTGAGTCGCACATGTAATCTTCCTGTTCATGCTGTGTTAATATCGATTACTTAAGATTTTCTATGACTTCAGGAACAATACTACCGGTCTTGTTTTCTTTTACTTCATCGAATATACACATTATGATATTACTACCATCTTCACAATTGCTTACATAATGATGAATTTCCGCCTGTACTGGATACATATCAAAAATATTAAAAATCAGACTGGGTTTCTATTAGGGTTACCCTCGGATCACCTTAATTTTCGGTTCCAAAGGTTACCTTTTCCTTGGTACTCTTCTCTAGGCATTCACAATTGCTTACATAATGATGAATTTTCGCCTGCACTGGATACATATCAAAAATATTAAAAATCAGACTGGGTTTCTATTAAGGTTACCCTCGGATCACCTTAATTTTCGGTTCCAAAGGTTACCTTTTCCTTGGTACTCTTCTCTAGGCATTGTTCGTGTTCGGGGAATGAAATTATCTCATCAAAATCTATTTGCGCATGGATCGGCGTGCATGGTTTTTTTCCTTTCCTTCTTTTCTACCACTAAGGGTAGAGTGTCTTCCGTATCACTGCCTGTCATATTATCCTTGTTTTCCCATTTTACAACCGATCACATATTTGGCAAAGTTCCCCAAACCGCGTAATATCATATGACCCGTCGTCTTGGCTGCACGTATTGTCGCTTTCCACAATATTATGCCCACCCTTCGGTACTTCCGAATCACCTTCTTCCTGACCCATTATTTCTGTTTGTCTGCCTCCCACTACACCCGTCCTGTTTGATCAGTTTCACCTACCTCCCTTTCAATCGTTTCTTGTTTAATCCCAAGTGTCTGTATCATGGTGTTTACCATTCTACTGTCTTGGTTGGTTTCCAGCTAGATCATGTTCCACCTTTTTCCCCCTATCTCCTTGTCTATAGTATTTCTGCTATCGGCTTTTCTTTGGTAATTTTCTGATATCCGCACACGACAGACTCGAAATCTGGGCAGATGTCAGTTTTCCTCATCCCAATTCCCCATGCATTTACTAACGTTACCTCTACCACGGTTGGCGGAATACTCTGTACCACCGCCTCTCATCATATTTATGTTGTGCCCATTCCAGCCTCCTCTTTCAGGTACATTTTGGTTCCTGGAAGTTCTTTGGCCATCTGTTCCATGTCACCAGTCTTTGTCTTCGACCTTCTCTATAAATTCATAGACCATTTTATGATTACTTCCCATGTATCTTTTTGAATCATTGGGCGGTATCTTCCATAACTCCCACACTATCTCTGACTCTCAATGCCAATAACTTAAATATTCTAATCCCTTAAACCAAGAATTATGGTAATCCTTCATGGTAGTATGTCGCCATAAATTATCCTGTTTTTTGCACTGACCAAAACTCCTCTGAAAACTTCTCTTTTAACTCTGACAAAGTCATACTTGTCGTTTCTGAGTTCCCCATCTTTTTTAATCACTTGTTATATCAGGAAATGTGAAAGTAATTTTTTCTCTATCTGTCATCTCATTTGGGGTCACCAATTCGCTATTCTTTATGAAACCCACCGGATGCCATCCTCCTTGCTTCTTTTGAGCACCATATTTCTTCTCTTCGTTCAATACCTTTGATTTTTGCAAAATTATAGGAGTACAATTCGCTTTATTTTGCACTTCTATGCGTAATCATTGCACTTGATTACGAATTTGTGTAGTTATATGACCTACTTTGCTTTCTACTTTCGTGAAACAGCTCTGTATATTCGTGACACTATTTTTAAGAGCCATGAAGCCAGCTTTTGTTTCATGCGTAATTTCGATCTTTATTAGCTGAACGATTTCCTGCATTTCATTTCATACCATCGGTTCCACATTTCAGTCTATCCCTCTATCGTTGATACGTGACACTTGGTTCTTTACTTTTGTTAATACCTCTTTTACTGAAGAAATCGAAGTACTAAGTTAAGTAATCCTTTAGCTTCTAAGTTCAGTGTATCCAGATTCGCATCTGTGTTTCATCTAGATTTTTGGTTCTCAGTTCTTATATCAATTTTGACCTGAGTCGTAATATGAATTAGTGGAACCCCCATATTATGGTTATTAGTCGTCACATGAAGTGCCATGTTTTCAACGTTTTCATGATTTCGGAGCTAGAAGGGTGCGACTCTACTCCCATTGATGGATACTGTCCACCGTTTTGCTGATCGAAAATTGTTACTCATTCTCTAATCCGATCACTATCGGTGTTGGTTCGCAAAATGAGTGCTTAATCTCAAGCACTCTAACACTATGTACTGATGGTGCTACCTGATTACAACTGTTTTCTCTCTCTCCACGCACGAATCCGCCATCTGGAAACGCTTCACGTTAACGCTGTCCGGCTCGATCTTGATTTTTGCTGGCCCCTGATTATCGTTAGAACTCGCCATACTATTTATTTCTTTTTTCACCTCAACTGACCACTGACGCAATTTGATCCAACCTGTTGTACAGTCCTGAAATATTTTCGGTCCACTGCTTTGCAAGCTGTCGTCGTGCACTTTATCAAATTCTGATATTTTTACCTTACATGAACAGAAGTTAAGCTCCTTTTCAACAAGACAAGTTTTAAAAGTTCTGTCATGGTCACCATATGCATTTGAACCCCCTGATTCCGTATGTGACAATTCGTTTAAATTTTTAAATATACGATTTGCACGTAATCGAACTTTTTGAAGTTTTTCGTAATAGGAAAAGAATTTCTTTTTAACCACGAAAATAGGAATTTTTAGATAATATCTTAACTGCGTTTGCTTTCAAAGGCGTTAAATTTGGTACATCATACGACTTTTACCTAGCGGAAAGCCAATGTTTAGACAGCTACACGCTAAATAAAAACAGGTCGCTGCATATTCCTTTTATGCGGTAGAATATCGCGCGACGTGGCCGTTGTCTTCTGTAGCCAAAAAATCGTCTAATACGACACCCTAACTCTTCCCAGGAAAACTAACGTCTTTTGTCACTCTGTTGAGCACTGGCATTTGTTATGCAGTTCAAAACTGTTATGATTCTAGTGCAGCAAAAATGTTTAACTTACTTGTTGACCATATGAAATATATTGGTAATTTTTAGGCAGTTAATTTTTTCTTGAACCTCTCTGGAAAGTGCGACGAAGATAATAATTTAGGCATACAGCAAAGAATATTTCATTGAATGATCACTTCTCTGTCTGCCTGGCAGTTTTATTCTCACAGCAGCATCGACTGGATTGTAGACTGGTACAGCCTTACTGTACGACAGTCCCTCTGTAAATGGCACAAATTCTATGAAGATTTTCGGCTCCAGCTATGAAGGAGCAGTTTAACTACAGCACTCCAGAATCAAGATGAATGAAAGCTATGTAACTGCTGTGTAGCTGAATGGCTATAAACTTTGAAATTTGCTATTACAGGTTAACGAAGATTAAATAACTGGCAAAATTTTGGAATCAGTCTCAAGACCAATAACTATAATTAAATTACCAATGCAACTAATAAACTTCGGAGAGATTCCAAAAGCTTTAGATTCGCTTTTTTCAGCAAAACTAACATTAGTTGAAATTATGGTAGTATTCTGTTGTCGTGAATTTTGAGAATTAATACGGTATTTAGACCGTTTATCTTTACACAGAATTAAGAAAAACAGGGATAAGGAAACATGTTAATATTTATGACCTTAGGAGAATGAATTTAAGGAAGAACTATAAATAACGGAATATATTCCATAATGGCGTAGGAAGTTTGGTCGTACTACACCACTATGATATAACGCAAGAATTCGTAACATCCTACGCCATTATGGAATAGATTCTGGTTATTTAAAATTCTTTCCTAAATTAATTCTCCTATGATCATAAACACTGTCCTATTTATGGAGTAAACTCTGTAATTTAGTATTATTTCTTAATTTCATTCTCCTGATTTTTACCATATGGGTACACACTTAGCATTTAAAAAAGTTCTTGTCTTATTTGTAGTAGCTGTTTGGCGCTGTAGTTCACGCTTGCAGGATGATAATTGGCTGGGCTCTGCACATCTCCTTCTAGGCGGAAGAACAACAGGGAGCCATTGTTCATAATGTAGCGTTGGCTGAAAATTACGTCATAGGTTAATGTTGGATAACCTTGCTTTCCGAAACCAGCAATATCCTCACGTGACTTTGTAACACAGATGGTGCTGCCACAGCAACTTTCACTCGAATTTGCACGGTTTTAGCATTCACAATGATATTAACATCGCCAGACTTATGCACGCAAGGCTAATCTGATTATGACTGTCATCTTTTCTTTCTGTACACGCGATTCGGCTTTGTGCCGAAAAAAAAAAGCCACAAAAAACGGTCTGAAAACCCACCGTGGATCCCCGTCTTTCTTATTGACTTACTCGAAAACTTGAGATATTTCCAAATAACCTCTGAATATTACTGTCGACGTAACTAATACAAACATTCATTATTATGCTCTTAGCATCGTTATCAATTAATTATTCAACGGTATCCTTTAATATATAGTCAAAGGTATTTAATCTTGTTCATAAAATCGAAATTTCAAGTATCGGTTGTTACGGTTACAATTTAAGTGAAGAATTTCAAAAAATTTTTGGTCAGATTTAAGCTGTTACCTTACAGACTGCAAGCAGTTTAGCAAATTTAGTTCCTTTGGATTCCTGCATTTTGTAAAATTTTTAAAGTAATTTAAAGGTTCTTCTGCGGCATATTCGAAGAGAGAAAATGCTATTTATGAAACGTCACTTGGGAGACGATGCTTTCAGAAGGGGACTGAAGACTGCAGATGTATCTGAGACGGTAGAGGATTTGGAATCATGTTTTTGAAGGAATTTTGACCTAGGATAAAACAACGAGCCATTGTTAATCAGTTCTGGAGAGGTGCCAAGATTGCATCAAGTATATATAGCACCAAGGCAGTATGAACGCTTTCTGCGAAACGTGAGTGCACAAAGGAGCTTCATCACCGGGTCTTCACGTGGAGCCTTGGTCTGAGAATGGTATTAAAGACAAAAATTCTTAGAGAGAATTAAAAATTTAAAAAAATACCTGGACTGGTTTTCATTTTAAAAAAGAGGCAGAAGGAATTATCCACCAATAAATACTTTAGTACCCTCTCAAAATACGTTTAATTATTAGCTCAACATTTTATGGTTCAAATGGCTCTGAGCACTATGGGACTCAACTGCTGTGGTCATAAGTCCCCTAGAACTTAGAACTACTTAAACCTAACTAACCTATGGACAGCACACAACACCCAGCCATCGCGAGGCAGAGAAAATCTCTGACCCCGCCGGGAATCGAACCCGGGAACCCGGGCGTGGGAAGCGAGAACGCTACCGCACGACCACGAGATGCGGGCCCAACATTTTATGGCTGCTGACAAGCCGTTGGAAATATTTGTTCCTGAATAATGCACACTTTCCCGAATCAAAGTAAGTGACTTTATATCTTTATGGCAATTATTCTTATGTCTAATACTGATATTGAGAACTGAGCTGTTTGTTTGGGAAATAGATGTATTTACTGTGAGAAACTTCATCAAAAAATAAACCTATCCGGAAGCAATAGGTAGTACTAAAAGTTCCTTGAACTGGGCTCGCCAGGACGTTGCACTGTGACGAAAGAACACCTTCGCGTTTTCGTTTCAGATAGTCGCTGCATTCATTCTCAGCTCAGCATTATCTCTATCTGCTCAGAGTTGCGAGCAGTGGGTTCTAGCGTCGGTAAAAACTTCTGGCACTGTCTGTCAGAAAGTGCATTCTCGTAAACAACATCGTCCCTTCTTGCACTGGTTTGTGAAAGGTGGATCGTGGCAGGCAGGGGATTTTAGTAACGAACGATGCTTCACAACCTAAAGCGCGAAACAATGTGCCTACGTAAGATATCATTAAAATTGTCCTAAGCCTTGTTTATGTATGGCAGGCAGGGGATTTTAGTAACGAACGATGCTTCACAACCTTAAGCGTGAAACAATGTGCCTACGTAAGATATCATTAAAATTGTCCTAAGCCTTATTTATGTATCTGTTGTTTCTTATCCCTAGTTGAAGTCTACTTTTATTTTAGTCTATAAATTTCGTACAGGCAAGTCCTTGGGCAATCATATCTGACCTGCCAAGTGATTATGAATACCAGGTATCGTAAATGAGTTTGGAGTACACGTTACGTTTTGAACGAAGACTAGACAACAATCACTGCACTTAATTATTTTTCTTCATTGTAGCAAAAGTAGCTGACAAGTACACTATACGTTTGTAATACGCTAACGAATGGCCTGTTGTCTACGTATTAGCGCTTAGTAATACCGGACGTTATTTCTAGTGAATAATATCTGTACCTGTCTATCAAGATTGATTTATCTCAATAAATAAACTGATCATAAGTTGAAATCTTGCAAATAATGATTTTAGGAAACAAAATCGCAACACCACCAAGGAGTTGTGCGACATAAGATGGTGGGTGTGTTTCTACATCTGCCACTGGCCATTGCTACTATCGCCACTATGACAATGCAAATCAGGTTTGCTTCAAATACACGCTCTGGCGGTCGTGAGCGTTAGTTACCTTTGAGACTGGACTTTATGAGTTGATGTTGGTCATGAATGCCTTTAAGTCGACAGAGACGCCATTAGCGATACTTCACTGCGTTTGAACGACGTCGTGTTGTAGAGCCACGAAAGGTGGACGTTCCTTGTGTGATATCGCAGAAAGACTTGCACGAATGTAGCCACTGTACATGACTGCTGGCAGCGGTGGTCACGAGGATGTACATTCTCAAGAAGACCGGGCTCCGGACTGTCACATGGCACTGCCGAGAGGGACGACCATCGTTTTCGGCGTATGGCTCTGGTGCATCACACTGCATCCGCAGCAGCATATAACACTCCTGTCTCCTACTGCTATACCATAACCTTAAAGCTGGAGGAAGTTTGTAAAATGGAACTATTTCGTTAGAGTAATTATGGTATAAAGCAACAGAGAAGTGTTACCCTCTGAGAGGAATTTTGTTATGTTGACCACGTTGTACCTAACGGAAGTGGCTTATCGGAAGTGAAAGTCAGAATTACTTAAATATTCAGACAGTGGCAACTAATATTTTACCTAGCTACACTGTTTAAAGAATAAAGGGAACAGCCGCCAGCATAATTAGGCAAGAGGATGATTAACATTCTTGTTTAAGAAAACAATTATTAGTAGCTTTAACGGACAAACACAACCTATATTTTACCACACGCGAGTGCAATGAACTCTGACACCTGCATATGTTCACGGTTAAGATTGGAAGCTGACAGAGCAGGACAGACTATTTGCATAAATATAAGAGATAACGGAACACACTGTTACTTTCAAGCCTGATTCAAACCGAATAATTTTTATAACATTACTATTAATATTCACTGCAGAATCATAAATTGGACATAGGTTAAGTATTATTTTTCAAACACTTTCCTTGTTAACATAAAATTATAAATGTAGTTCACTGCAAAATTATGAACTGGTCACAGGTTAAGTCTCTCTCAGTTAAATACTTTACTATTTAAAATGTAAGTTAATTGGAATTGACTAACAAGTTACTTCTCACTATATTTTGAATAAAGAAATTATTGTTTTCATAAATAGTGGTCTTTCTGTTTAATTGTTATTTATCCTGAGCACAAAGGGTAACCTGTGGATCCTATTACACTATTAATATACACTCTCATTACCCAAAAGAACCAAGCACTTGGCAAGCATGAGTATATAACTTTCTACTATTGCAGTTTTCCACTTTTACGACAGTGAGATACAATGTTGACAAATTTGCAAGAAACTGACTCACCTTTTTAAAATTTAGTACAGGCAGCAATATGATCATTAACTAAGCAAAACTTTATAAGGCTCAGTTTTATGAACTTTTAATCTTTAAAAGAAACTTCAAATTGTCTTTATTACCACAGTCTCCTACTTTCAAGTAAATGATTGAATAGATGACTTTGAAACTCCACAAAACTTTAAATTAGACTGTTTCCATCATTGGGAGGCTTTCATAAGACTACATTTACTACCTCCCACAATGGCACTAAATCCACAGTAAATCGGAGCACTCCCTTCTTACCAAAGATCAAACAACATTATTTAATTAACTATTTGGCTTTGAGGCTTTCATTTATTCCACAAACTAGGACACTCGGTAATCATAGTTCAAATGGAGAGGAACCTGAGATATGTTGTGATAGGGGAAAAACTCAAGGTAGGTAGATGAATTCAATTATAAGTTACCTTATATTTGAGCACAGTAGCACATCCAATAAGCTGATCCTTCACTGTACATTATTATGTTATTCCGTTACAGTGATTGCGCAATGTGGTGGCAACTGCATATTGGCAGGTGGATTTGCAGGCAGAATTGCTGGACTCTGTCCCTTCTTGGTGGCGATGATAGATACCAATTCCAGAATCGTTCCAGCTATTTATCCATCCATCCGAGGTATTGGAAAGTGGCAGAAAAAGCCTCTCTCGGAACCAGCACAATATACAACTTTTACATGGCAGTACACAGTTTGGTAGCTCGTCCCCGACTAACTCTTGGTTCCACTTTTTCTACATAGGCCAACCACAACTTGCTCGTGCTACTAAGTTCTGTTCCCGAGGGGAACCACACTACCTTTTACATACAGGATGACTAAGAACCCTAAGTGAAGGTCAGCAGTTTACATAACAGCAACCAAACACATTAAATAAAACAGAACATTTGCACATATTGACATTTCTACAAAAAATTATTCACACATAAATTACAATTATATACAGTAAGTTTTGTTCCCTCCAAATGGGACAAAGAATTTAAATGATAGATACACTACATAGCATAGAATCAAACCATGACATCAAAGTTTTTTACAAAGAAACGAGTATACAATTTTGTGTTATCGACTCAATCAATCAACATTTACAGAAGCTCAACGATGTAACATTAAATTAAACAAAAGCAAAATAAATCAGTAGAGTATTAGAGTTATGGTGTTACAAGCAGTTCGCACCACACTGACACAACGAACTGTTACAAATCGGTTACTTGAGGGGCAGCTCCAGGGCAGATGCCCTGTAGCATGCATTCCACCGACCTCAAGTCACCGCCATTTGCGACTTCAGTGTTGGCAAGCGAGAGCTCATTGAAGGGCATGATGGAGCTCTTCTGTATGATGAAAGCAGGTGCTGCCTCGGCACCAGTGATGGCCGCATGTTGGTTAGGAGGAGGCCAGGTGGGTGACTGCAACCAACCCGTCTGTGTCCTGGACATACTGGACCTACACCCGGAGTTACGGTCTAGGGTGCGATTTCGTATGAAAGCAGGCGCACACTCATGGTTATCCCACGCAACTTGAATCTCTAGAGCTGTCATTCATGAACAGCAGACCAGGGCGCGTTCTCCAACAGGATAACGCTCGTTAACATACCGCTGTTGTATCCCAACACGCTCTGTAGAGTGTCGACACGTTTCTTTGGCCTGTTCAATCACCAGCTCTGTCTCCACTGGAGGCAACACGGGAAATCATCGTATGACAACTCCAGCGTCACCGTCAAACATAAGCGTTCCTCTATTGGCAGACCAAGTGCAACAGGCATGGAACTTCAGCCCACAAACTAGCATCTGGTACGTGTACAACACAATGCACCATATCTGCATGCTTACACGCAACATTCTGGCGGTTACACCGCTTATTAATGTACCACAGTTTCACATTTACAGTTCCTTATCTCGCTCTTATTTTGACCTGTGATCTTGCAATGTTAACCACTTAAATACACTACTGGCCATTAAAATTGCTACACCAGGAAGAAATGCAGATGATAAACGGGTATTCATTGGACAAATATATTATACTAGAACTGACATACTAGATCGTGAGTAATCAGTACCCAGAACAACCACCTCTGGCCGTAATAACGGCCTTGATACGCCTGGCGATTGAGTCAAACAGAGCTTGGATGTGTAAGTAGGCTGTTTATGTTTTCTTATTGGCAACGTTACGTAGCGCTCTGTATGAAAACCACTGGCTGTGCTGTGTGCAGTCTGTGGCAAGTTTGCATTGTTGTCTGTCATTGTAGTGTTGGGCAGCTGGATGTGAACAGCACGTAGTGTTGTGCAGTTGGAGGTGAGCCGCCAGCAGTGGTGGATGTGGGGAGAGAGATGGAAGAGTTTTGAAATTTGTAAGACTGGATGTCATGAACTGCTATATATATTATGACTTTTGATGACTATTAAGGTAAATACATTGTTTGTTCTCTATAAAAAGTCTTTCATTTGCTAACTATGCCTATCTGTAGTTAGTGCCTTCCGTAGTTTGAATCTTTTATTTAGCTGGCAGTAGTGGCGCTCGCTGTATTGCAGTAGTTTGAGTAACCAAGATTTTTGTGAGGTAAATGATTTGTGAAACGTATAGGTTAATGTTAGTCAGGGCCATTCTTTTGTAGGGATTTTTGAAAGTCAGATTGCGTTGCGCTAAAAATATTGTGTGTCAGTTTAAGCACAGTCATGTATAATTTTTCTAAGGGGATGTTTCATATGTCGACCCTTAGCCCAGGATACCTCACTGGAATCTTCTGATTTTTTCTTGTAGTTTGTGTAATTAGTGTAGCTATTGTTTATTGCTAGCGCGTAATTATAGAGAGAATTTCCTTTGTAGTTGCAGTCGTTCATTGTTGTACAGTAAAACAGGTGTGGCACGCATGTAGATTTGCACCAAGTATTTCGCAGCTGCAATTAACTAGATATTATTTTCAGTGCTATGTTAATGTGTTCTCTTATTTGTGCTCTTCAAATTGTGTTTTTCTGTGTTGTCGTGTGAAATATTGTGACAATAATGGCGTGTGAAAAACGTAATACTAGGCTCCAAATTAAACTGAGAAATGACAGTGAAGACGAAAGCAGTGTGTTAGCGCTACCATGTAATGAATTAACTAGTATTCAAAGTAGTAATTTGGTAACTGTGCATAGGGAAATGGAGCGGGCGTCAAATAATGGTGTAGACAGTGAAACAGGTGGTGAACAGGGAAGCATTATCGATCGATCGGTCGGCAACAGCTCGCCTCACGAATCGGGAATGACAGAACACAATATTGCAAATACTGTAGAGTCAGGTTTTGGGTTCTCACCGTTTTCTCAAATGAGTCAAGACACATTTTCCGCTTGTCAAAATGTGAATGTTGCCGGTGCAAATTCACTGCCGAAAAGCACTGAGGAACATGTTTCAGACACCAGTGCATTGTTATTACAATTAATGCAACAAATGGGACAGAAGCTTCAAAAGTTAGACACAATGAAACAACACCAGAGACAAACACAGCAACAGTTAGACACAATGGAACAAAATCTTCAAAAGTTAGATACAATGGAACAAAATCAGAGACAAACAGCAAAAGCTTCAAAAGTTAGACACAATGGAACAAAATCTTCAGAAGTTAGACACCACGCTTGAACAAACACGTGAAGATTTAACTACTGAGTTACATAACATTGAATCGAAATGTCAAAAAGTCTGTAATGACGTAAAAACACAAATTTGTGAGCATTTTCAACCTATTTTTTCGCGGCATGAAAATGCATTACAGAATCACGAAGCAGCGATAAAAGAACTGCAAACTATTGTTGATGAAAATCATGAGACCTTGCAAGCTAAAATTGACTCAGTTGCATCTATCGATTTGGTTACGCAACTGGCAAATAATTCAGGCAAACTTAAATGACACAGTAGATATTCTGAAAATTGGTTCAGAAAGACACATGGAGGAAATTAGTTCATTATGAGAGAAAAAAGTTGAACTTTCGGATCAGCTAATTAATTTATCTACGAAGGTAGATAATAATCTGAACGACACAAAACCGGTAGTCTTTAATGACACAGAAGAGTGCGAACAAATTAGGAAATTCAAACAAAATCAGAATCAAATTAATACGCAACACCAAAGAGAAATCCGGGAAGTACAAGATCAGCTGACACAGGTAATACAAGAATTACATATTTCAGAGAACACTGACGCCCCAATACGGGAAAAGGGACATAGAAATATGGAACAGCCACAAAATAATAACACAGGGCATTTCGGAAGTTATGAAAGAAATTGGCAATGTGCACCGAATTTTGAGATGGAACCGCCGACATGACGTAACAATGACCGACATGCAACTCGCTGACATGATGATTTTGACTATAAGCTGTTCATTACTACACGTAAATTCAAAACGTTTAAGAATTCTGGCAACGACATTCATCCACAAGCGTGGCTCCATCAATTCTCTCCTTGTTTTCCTCCCAACTGGTCATTAGAGCTCAGATTAGAATTTATGTGTGGCTATTTAGAGAATGAACCAGCTGTAAGAATGTGATTGGTCATTCACGATTGTCACAGTGAATTTTATCATGCTTTCCTCTCAGCATATTGGTCTCAAGCTACACAAGACCGAGTAAAACATAGCATCATAATGATGCAACATTTCGAACAATCTGAATTTTCCAGTCTTGTGAAATATTTTGAAGACATGTTGCACAAGAATCAGTACCTGTCAAACCCATACAGCCCCTCAGAACTCATCCGCATTTGCTTAATCAAATTGCCCGAACATTTGCGACATATTATTTTGGCAGGACATTGCAAAGACGACATTGAAGCTTTTCAGGGACTCTTACAAGAATTAGAAATTGACACTAACAATCGCGGAACGCGAAAACAGGAACACAACAATTACAGGTCACATAAGTCTCACATACTTAGAACATTTACCAGTACTGCTAATGAGATTTTAATGCAACATTTTGGTTTACTTGAAAATACATTCTGGATTTAAAAGTACTTTCTGTGAGATACCAGATGACACAGTGGTTAGTTTATGTGACAGCTACACGATTTTATCACAACGCTACTAATGAGTGACAATTTACAATGTTGTTTTTGTGGTGTATCTGTTTTATATCTGCACAGGTTTTCTGAATTCTTCTGGAAAGTAAAACACGTTTTAGTAGTAGCTTTTGTGGTAAAGCTACAATGAGACAGCCTTTTTCGTAGCACAACAATACATTACATTATAGTACTTTCTTAATCACGGCAATAAGCATAATAACTACGATATCTATACGGAGAGCATCTCACTTTTGTTTATGACGAGGTGAGTACATTGACTTCAGCAGAACTTTGCTTACAGAGGACGATAACTACGACACTTCAACAGAATTATCTTACAACAAGACGCACATTTAGAGCTACAGGACACGCATTTGAGTGATTAATTCTGTACTTGAACCATCTATTTTTCAAGATTTTTGAATTACAAAGAAAGTTTTCCGAGATACATTTCATTCCATTGCTGTAATCTGTAACACCTGAGGGTATAATTACATTAATCCTCAGGGGGTACACGCCTACTTTGTGTACCATGTGTTTGGCAAGCACAAGGAGCCCTAGCTAATATGGTATTTGCTTATACAACTTTACACATCGGTACCATATTTCTCTAACACACAAATTACACAGCTATCTGATCATTTAACTGAGAGATAAACTTTTTTTTTTACTATGTCAGTGACACATGTTAACGCAATTACAAAGTTGGATAATTTCACACTTATGAAATTGTATTTGTCTCTACTTTGTGAACTGTTCATATTTTGTTGGAACCATTGTGATACTATGAGAGCTTTGAATGATGTATTTGGTAAGGGAGCATAATTTTTAAAGTACATTTGAGGTAGATGACACTATTGAAATGAGCAGAGAATTTTTTTAGGTTTTGACATTATTGCAGAAAGCTACGCCTTTTCTGAGATTTGGCTGAGGTTTTATGATGTTATGATGACGATGTGTATTACGCTGTTGCGGTATGTTTATGATCAATAAGCTGATGCTATATGAGGAATTTGATTATGCTACATATTTATTATGATGAAATATTGAGGAAGTGTCGATGAATATGTATATGTGTAATAAGGTAAGGAATAATGAGTAGTGGTTAGGGACTCTGACTTGTGAAAAAGTATGTTGGAAGCCAAGAATCGTACTTTAAGAGTTATGAAATGTGTCTAAATGCATGAATGTATCACAATGCCAACGAATGTTTTTTGGACACTGTTATAGTTATAGGATTTTGTTTCTACAGATTTGCAACGCAAATTCTCGAACTGTGAAATTTTTATATGAGACTGTCACAGTAGTGCAAACTTTTGGCGTAAATATTTCGGTAAGAAAGCCAAGTGACCTTGACGTAATGCGTCTTGAGTGGCCAGCTGTGTCAGACGCCTGGAGAAAAAGCCATTAGTGTGTGCCTTTTCAGAGGCACAGGTAAAAAAAAAAGAGGGAGGCAATAAACCTCGCTATTGACATTCCTTTGTAGAAAGCATCGTAAATACGACGCCCTCAAACTTGAAAACATGATTACACTGTAGAGTTCTTAATTTATGATATTTACTGAAATGAAATGATGAGAAACACTTCATGTCTATTGTCTTGCTAGTTGAAAGATTGTTAATGCATTATGAAATGCCATATGGCTAGTGAATGACATTTCACACCTTGCTTTGCCTATTTTGTTTAATATCTAGTTCCTAGCTGCACTGCAGCATTGGTTAAAATAAAATTTTATAGATGTACTAATATAAATATTTTATGCCTACACATCCAGTAAAAAATAACTTTATGATGGATGTACTCCAAAAAAATGAGGGAGCACAAAAGACATTTCCACTTCACAGGAATTGCATCCATAATTTTTGTCAGTGACTTGGTAACTTGTCTGCTAGAGCAAGTTACAGTGATGCATCACTCTAGTGTTAAGATGTGACATAGGTATTAGACATGGCCATCTTTACTGTAATATTGTTTCTGCTTGAGCTTTTTCATGATTAGATGTAAGTTATTGCTTTTGCTGCTGCTGTTTGCCAGGCATAGTGATATTAAATTTCACTTTGTATTACTCTGTTAATCTAGTTTTACTACTGATTTATTTTTCTTGTTTGCTGTGCATTGCCTTATATTAGTTGTAATATTGCATTTGCTTTGCTAATTTATGCTGCTTGCTTTGCCATTTGTATTTTTTATCGTTGCTGTTTGTGTTAATTGTTTTGTGCTGCTGCATTGCCTCGTTCCTTAGTTTAGCATCTGAGCTCAGTAGATTTTAGTTAGCTTTAGATGGGGTAGGCCATATGAGACAACGGGTCGTGATGAATTGGAAGAAATGCATTGAGAAGCTATAAGAAAATGGTTTGGCCAAAAAAGTATTTTGAAAGAGGATATGAGCAAAAAAGTAGGGTTTAGGGACAAAAGGTTTACGTAGAATTTTCTTGGAAATAAATGATGAGGTAAGATAATGGAAAATAAATAATGAGGCAAGAAATATGTGAACATATAAATACAGAAAGCATGCTTGGATATGATTTTTTTGGTGGAAACAAATGTTGAAATAAGACCAAAGATCTATGGAATGAAGTTTTAGGTTGGACTGCAGTACCAAATGTTACACTGAAAACAAACCCTGCCCTTTCCTCTTGTGTTATTCTGCTATGTGTTTGTGTACTCTTGTATATTTGTGTTTTTCTTGTCTTTATGTGTTTAGCTGATATGAGTTACGTTGTAGAATTTTTCTAATACTATGTTATTTACTTTGTAAAGATGTTTAGACATTATTTATCTGTTCTGTTGTGTTGCTCATATGTGAAGTTGATGTTTCAAAAGTTATTCTGATCTTTATGTATGTACTTATGTCATAATTCTTGTAACACTGATGTGCATGTTTATTTCTATTCTTTTGTAAAGCCTGGTTTACTACAAATGTTATCTGTACTATCATGTTCTTTAATGATGTATTTTGTACCTTTGTAATTGTATTCTTATGTTATAAAATTGTAATTGACACCAGTTCATCAAATTAAGTAACTTGTAACTGTTGGTCATAGTATATGGACAATATGTGAGAAGTAGGGACTGTTAGTGTTTACACGTGTGTTAATAACTCAGCAAGGGACTGGATAACAGCATTGCTGGTTCTAAGGACATTTCAAAAATAATTTTGTGAGCGCACAAGTGGTGGTTTATGGACTTGCTATATTCTCCGCAAGACTCTTCGATGGTGATTGTGCACCTGCACAGTCGCAACAGATGGCCGCTGGCAGTGTCTACAAGGACTACAGTGGGTCTGCATCTTTGATGGCCCACCAATACCATTATTTTTACAAGGACTGCAGTGGGTCTGCACCTCTGGTGGCCCACCTATACCATACTCTCTACCAAGACTATAGTGGGTCTGCTGTGTGATGACCTACCTACCAATATTCTTCAAAACGTCGAATGACTCTGCTGTGGATTTGCTCTGTTGTGACCCATTGCCTGTCTGCATGTCAAGAGTCAGCATTGTCATTGTCTTTCCGTTGGAAGGACAGCACTAATACTTCAAAACTGCATGGAAATCCACTACTTCCGTGTGCATTCGCTTTTACTGCTCAGACTTTGAGAAAAGAAACGACAGTTTTACTGTGATGAATGATCAGGACTGTATGGACTGTGAGAAAATTTTAGCTTTTGACCAACATTCTATCAATAAGTGTGTGCATTTGATTTCATTGTTATTGTAATTGTGAAAAAAAATTTATCAAATCATTATTGGCCACTGCCCAAAACAATTTGTAAAATTTTTTGTGGGGAGCATTGGGGCTATGTAAGTAGGCTGTTTATGTTTTCTTATTGGCAACGTTACGTAGCGCTCTGTATGAAAATCACTGGCTGTGCTGTGTGCAATTTGTGGCTAGTTTGCATTGTTGTCTGCCATTGTACTGTTGGGCAGCTGGATGTGAACAGCACGTAGCGTTGCGCAGTTGGAGGTGAGCCGCCAGCAGTGGTGGATGTGGGGAGAGAGATGGCGGAGTTTTGAAATTTGTAAGACTGGATGTCATGAACTGCTATATATATTATGACTTTTGATGACTATTAAGGTAATTACATTGTTTGTTCTCTATAAAAAAATCTTTCATTTGCTAACTATGCCTATCAGTAGTTAGTGCCTTCCATAGTTTGAATCTTTTATTTAGCTGGCAGTAGTGGCGCTCGCTGTATTGCAGTAGTTCGAGTAACCAAGATTTTTGTGAGGTAAATGATTTGTGAAACGTATAGGTTAATGTTAGTCAGGGCCATTCTTTTGTAGGGATTTTTAAAAGTCAGATTGCGTTGCGGTGAAAATATTGCGTGTCAGTTTAAGCGCAGTCATGTATAATTTTTCTAAGGGGACGTTTCAAACTTGGATGGCGTGTACAGGTACAGCAGCCCGTGCAGCTTCAACACGATACCACAGTTCATCAAGAGTAGTGACTGGCGTATTGTGACGAGCCAGTTGCTCTGCCACCATTGACCAGGCAATTTCAATTGGTGAGAGATCTGGAGAATGTGCTGGCCAGGGCAGCAGTCGAACATTTTCTGTATCCAGAAAGGCTCGTAAGGGCCCGCAACATGCAGTCGTGAATTATCCTGCTGAAATGTAGGGTTTCGCAGGCATCGAATGAAGGGTCGAGCCACGGGTCGTAACACATCTGAAATGTAGCGTCCACTGTTCAAAGTGCCGTCAATGCGAACAAGAGGCGTCCGAGACGTGTATTCAATGGCACCCCATACCATCACGCCAGGTGATATGCCAATGTAGTGATCACGAATACACGCTTCCAGTGTGCGTTCACCGCGATATCGCCAAACACGGATGCGACCATCATCATGGTGTAATCAGAACCTGTATTCATCCGAAGAAATGACGTTTTGCCATTCGTGAACCAAGGTTGGTCGTTGAGTACACCATCGCAGGCGTACCGTCTGTGATGCAGCGCATTCGCGATAGGCTACAATTCGACCTTTATCAAAGTCGGAAACGTGATGGTACGCATTTCTCCTTCACACACGAGGCATCACAACAACGTTTCATCGGTCAACTGCAGCTTGTGTATGTGAAATCGGTTGGAAACTTTCCTCATGTCTGCACGTTGAAGGTGTCGCCACCGGCGCCAACCTTGTGTGAATGCTCTGAAAAGCTAATCATTTGCATATCACAGCATCTTCTTCCTGTCGGTTAAATTTCGCATCTGTAGCACGTCATCTTCGTTTCGTAGCAATTTTAATGGCCAGTAGTGTATAAATACGACGTGCGCACCTGCGGATTTAGTACTTCGAGCACCAGCCAAAACAGAGAGTGAAATATCCGTAATACAAACATGTTTATCAGTGACTCATCCCGGTTCTTACCCAATCTGCGAAAAGTGTTGAAAAGCAACAACATGTCTATAATTTATTTTACTGCTATTAATCTGCATAACCACCAAGTATATCATCTACACTGCTTAACTATCTGTGAATGTTTTCTTTTGTTTTCCTTTCTGCTCTCGTGAAACAGATTTTTAGTGTTGATATCATTTTACAGTTCATCTAACTAAGAGTTTCCTCGTTTGACGACTGCAGGAAGGATGTCATTACGTATTCGCTCTAAGCAGAGATTCTTTGGCTTTTGCCTAGTACAGTTGCTGAAGCTAACCAGGTTGTTGTTACGGAGAACAGAACAGTTTTTGTTTTGCTACTGAGTAGAAAGAGAACTCTTTGGAAAGTCCTAGCTGCTCTCCTGAACCGGTATCGACAGGAGAGGCAGGAAGAGGAGGGGCGGTGTTAGGAGTCCCCTCTCTACTAAAGTTCTCCATTTTTGCATCGTTCTGCAAGCATTGCCAGGTTCACAATGCGGCAGATGGGTTTGTGTTTGCTGTTACAGTAGATCAGATTATCTGTGTGGTGTGGAAATGTGTTTACAGAGTTAGTAAATGTTTCCCTCTGGACAACGAGACAGGTAACAATTATAAAACTGTTGGGGGAGTACTTTGATAATGCAGAAGATGTACCTACAGGAGAAGAAAGAGTTACATATGAACAAATAAAGCAACAGTTGACGAAAGAGGATGCTGTAATACCAAAGGTTACCACACTTTTAATAGATGATGAGGGATCAGATGAAGGGCCATCACATGAAGAGGCTTCAGATGAAGAAAATGATAGTGCCATCTCAGATGAATGAATGTCACCAGTGGCTCTTTTTTTTTCAGGGAAGCAGCGATTCATCGTATCATCCATCACCTCCAAGAAGGCAAACGAAATTTCCGGAATGACATCTGGATGATGTTTACAAGATATGAACAAAAGAATCAAGAGAAAAAGGTCGAAATTTTGATACTGCCCGTCTGTGTCGTCCTTGATTAGCAGCTAATACGACACCGCGCTTGAAAATTACAACAGATTTGGCACAGAAAAGTAAAGTAAGGATCAAGAATGAGTTACAAAACATTGTAAATAGGCCGAAACAACGTCAGTCGTCAAATGAAAAAATTCTTCAGAATCCGATAAATCGTGAATTACGTGGTGATTTTATACCAAAGAGACAAGAAAATGCAATAATACTTGACCACGCATTGAGAGTTCGGTCATTGAAAATAAAGAAGAGCATTCACCCTCTCAATTCACAGCAGTACAAAGCTTCCAACACGTAGGTAAGGAAATTGAAATGTGAGAATAAGATTGTCTGTCGTATAATAACCCACAATTTAGTTAGCTGTTGGTTGAAGGGGATGAAGTTATTCATCAAAAAGCTTATTTATTCGTGAGAGAAAACAAGTTTCTCATTGAGGAAAAACGTCTGTCACCAGATCAAGTAATTAATGCCGACTAATCAAGATTTGATAAAGAGTTCCAATATGGGCGGACTCTCGCAATGAGAGGAAACAAGCATTTCTTTGGTGTGGTTCCACACACAGCGGCAACCACACGGGCTTATATGATAATACCTGGGGTTGTGATGGATGGTACACTGACACCCCCATTTTTACGTCCTTGTATCGGAGCCCATCTGCCATTTTCATGCAAATACGAACATAAATTTACCAAATATCAAAGCGTTTGCTAACAGTGCAAATAGAGAGAGCTTCCTATTTTTCCTAAATTATTCTTCTGGCTATCGTGTTGCTCAAAGCCGTCACTTTAACAGTGAGTCTGTAAGATAAGTGACGGTTGAAATATGACGAAGAGGAATTCAAAAGTTTTTCCTGAGTAAGAAATGAGGCTAGATTTACAAGACAAAACAAAAGCCGTTCTCTTGGTTGAAATCCGGAGAGCAAACGGAAATGACGAACTACACAGCTCTGCAACTCCCGAAGATGGCGAATTCGTCAAAAAGCTGATTCCATCAAAGTGCACAGCTTAATCAAACTTGCGAACAGAATTATAATTGACAGGGTCTGCGGATAGGTGGCGCTCGATGGGAGTGTGGATCGTACGTGAGGCTTATCGAGACAGTCGGTGCACCTGCGATAACGCTGTGTACCGGGAGCCGCAGTGGTTACCGCACCTGCGCAGTAAGGAGGACAACCCGGTTTCGAATGCCGGCCCGGTACACATTTTCGCTTGTCGCCACTGACTCCGCTTAATGTCCCGCTGCAGCTGATAGTAGTGATTCCTCTCCAGTTTACATACAGTGTTTCACAGCTGCGGGATCTGCGTTATGTCTATTTTTGCGAAGGAACCGACACTGTGCATGCAAATAAATAAGCAAATTTGAGTTTTTTGCAGTGCGGCTACACCAAAGAACTTCCTGGTATATTTCAAACACCCTTTGAGTACTGCATCGAAAGAAGAATAATGGAAGAGTTGAAAGGTGGCTACACCGAGTCACAGCGCCAGAGATTGCGCCAAAGATTATTATTCCGCCGCCTCCACTGGTGCAGTAGTAGTTCAGAGGATTTCGAGTGCAGTTGTTGTTCTGTTGGGCGAGAGAGTATATGCTGTTCGGTTGGTGTAATGTTTAGATGGAAGATGTTCCAATTATCACAGTGTGTTTAAGAAAGGAGATGGGCTTTGATTTATAACGCTGGTGTAATGGAAAATCTTCGTCAATATATAATGAGGTAAAAATGTATTACAGATTTTTTAAATGACAATGCCTCTTGGTCCCAGGTACAGTCAACAAAGCATTTGGCTCGTGACAATGTATTAGACTTGTAATTCTGGTTTCTATGTGCAATTATAGTATTTTTGGTTTTTCAATTAGTTCATTGTAAATGGTGTTTGAAATATTTTGTCGTATTGAGAAAAAACCGAGCCAGATACATGTACGTTGAGTCACACTACCACACACAGAACAGTTACACTTGTGCTTTGTTGTTTCGTAGCTTTTATAGTTTCAGGGGACTTAATTAATCAATTCTGTTAATGGTAATTCCTTGTCATTCTTTATTTTTATTTTATACAGTCAGATTGCGTGCTAATACTAGTCAGGGCCAACCGGTTACGAGACTTCGTAACCGGTCACACAGCTACTAAAATTATTGCATCTTATTCTCTTAAGCCCCCATGCAGAGTGTTTCCATTGAACCAGTGTTCAACCTGCTTTCATCAAATGTGCACACTGCAAGAACTGTCGATGAGGTGCCCATACTGTTACTGCTGACTCCGACAGTGTAGTCAAGCAAGAAAACTCTGTTATAGAATGTTTCATGTCACATTACTGCCAACTTGTCTCAAATAATCCATTTGTGTAATAAATCATTCATAGTTACAGCATTCTCATCGTAACTTTGACGATTGATGTCTCCTGTTCTTATAGCCCGTAGCAGCCGCTATTTTGATGGTATTCCTGTATTTTGTTGCTCTATTAACTGCGATATGTATGAGTATAATTTGCACGACAGTCCACCATGACCTTCCTTTGTGAGATACTTTGATCTGCACAAAATGACCTCTTCCTCTAACCCCTGTCGCGCCTTCCATTCAGGTATTTAGTTTCACTTCATCACCCTACATGCCACGTCTTTATCGTTTCAAGGATCACTGTTGCTGCGACTAAAGATGTTCCGGCGGAACAGAAGCCTTCAGCGAGCGCGATCTGCTGACTGGTTGTCTAATTCTTAATTGCCGTTAAGCAGTTGCAGCTGTGTTGAACTGCGATTCGGTAATTTTGTAAACGGAATACGTCTCTTGGGTGGAGAGATCCTTGTGTAATGGATGTAATATTTCTACTAAATTTTCACATGGAGTGTATTTTTCAAACGTAACACAGTAACACTGAAATGTATAAAGACTGACTCTTTCAAGTTGTTCTCGCAGCACACAAGGAAAGAGTGAGGCGATTATCACTAAGATTATACAGGAGGCTTGTCAGTGATGAAAATATTGAGAGGCAAATTCAGTATGATACCTTCCGTATATTACATAAGCACTTATACTACTAGATTTATCAGCAAACCAGACTGATCCCCACGGCTTCACACGCGTGTGTGTTCGACACATATGTTGAACACACCTCCTCTTCCCTCTCTCTGTGTCCACATTTTCCTCCCTCTGTACGTCCACCTCAACCTCTCACCTCTATCTGTCTCTAGCTCTCCACTCTTTCTGTCTCTTCATCTTCGCTCCCCATATTTTTATCCATTTTTTCGACCCCCTCTCTCTGACCATATCTTCCTTCCCCATCCCTCTGATATCTCCTCTCCCTTTCTCTCTACCAATCTCTGCCTCCCCCTTATCCTTCTTCACCAGCTAACTACTCTTCTACACATTCCACTTGCATCATACATCTCTGGGTCCTCCTCTCTCTCTGTTCGTTTCCGTCTCCCTATCGCTCTCTCCACACTTTCCCAACCAATCTCATAGGAATGTGTAGCCCCTGTGATACAGTTCACTAAAGCAGGCAAATACTACTCCCACTGCATACCTGTCAAGCAGGACACACTACAAAGCAGGGGCTTGAAAACCATTTATTTGCTCCTGATGTACAGGCCGCCACGCATAGCAGGCTAATCTACATCTACATCTACATCTACATCTAAATTCATACTCCGCAAGCCACCTGACGGTGTGTGGCGGAGGGTACCCTGAGTGCCTCTATCGGTTCTCCCTTCTATTGCAGTCTCGTATTGTTCGTGGAAAGAAGGATTGTCGGTATGCTTCTGTGTGGGCTCTAATCTCTTTGATTTTATCCTCATGGTCTCTTCGCGAGATATACGTAGGAGGGAGCAATATACTGCTTGACTCTTCGGTGAAGGTATGTTCTCGAAACTTTAACAAAAGCCCGTACCGACCTACTAAGCGTCTCTCCTGCAGAGTCTTCCACTGGAGATTATCTATCATCTCCGTAACGCTTTCGCGATTACTAAATGATCCTGTAACGAAGCGCGCTGCTCTCCGTTGGATCTTCTCTATCTCTTCTATCAACCCTATTTGGTACAGATCCCACACTGCTGAGCAGTATTCAAGCAGTGGGCGAACAAGCGTACTGTACCCTACTTCCTTAGTTTTCGGATTGCATTTCCTTAGGATTCTTCCAATGAAGACGACACAGACGGGGAGTATCAAAATTTCTACCTTTTTCTTTTAATTCTTTTGTTCATATCTTGTAAACATCATCCATTTGTCATTTGGAAATTTCGTTCGTCTTCTTGGAGGTGATGACTGATATGATGAATCACTGCTTCACTGGAAATTCGCCACTGGTGACATTCATTCATCTGCTATAGCACTATCATTTTCTTCATCTAATGCCTCTTCATGTGATGGCTCTTCATCTGATCCCTCTTCATCTACTAAAAGTGTGTGGTAACACCTTTGGTATTACAGCATCCTCTTCCGTCAACTGTTGCTTTATTTGATCATATATAATTCGTTCTTCTCCTATAGGTACATCTTCTGCATTATCAAAGTACTCCCCCAACAGTTTCATAATTGTTACCTGTCTCGTTGTCGAGAGTGAAACATTTACTAACTCTGTAAACACGTTTCCACACCACACAGATAGTCTGATCTACTCTAACAGGTCAATGAGACAGGCGAGTATTACTCCAGTATAAAATCCTTGACGGGTAGTGCCGCCTACATGTCGCACCCCTGAAAAGTGCCTCTTCCTCTTGACAGGCTGCCCTGTGAAGATGGTCGATTTGGCAATCCAAATGTGTTCCAACATGCCTATGGTTGAAGGCAGTCTATAAACCATGGCCGGGAAAAAAAGTTTCTACCCATATCCCTATTGGAGGTGCAAGGTTATAAACCCTACAGTGCTGACGTTTGTGAGGCCTGATATTTCTGCGCCAATTTTTTTGGAAATCGATAACCTTGGAAGAGATCCGAGACATATACACATACATACTTCCTGCTTTATAGATATAACAGACAAGATTTAAATGATTTATTTAAAATGAAGGTAATAGGTTTGAAACTCTTGTGCTATTTTGAAACACTCAAGGCCTTGGAATATTAACAAAGTAGGGTGCAGAGCTGCCTAAAAGAACATTTCTTGGAAAGGAGCATGAGGGGGGGGGGGGGAGGGTCAGAGTGGAGGAAGAGACACTGGAGTGGGAGTCCGTGACATAAGCGGTTAAAAGGCTTCCTGTGTGTGGGCGAGATACGAGACGGAAACAGCAGCCAGTAGGTGGTCGTCTGACGAAGGAGGGAAGCTTAGTCCGGAGTCATTTTATGGCATCACTGCAGATGGAGCAGTCAGCGACCACCGTAGAGTCTTCATTCGGAATTATGGGATAACTGAGTTCGTAATACGTATGTTACGAGGATGAAATGGGTACTAGTCTCGGAAGTAGAAAAGGGTGCAATTTTCTCTGCCGCATGAGGGAAGGGATGATCACCTCCAGTTTCAGAGGCTTGCTGGAAAGGCGTTTCTACTAACTTTTCTTAAGGCTGCAGCGATGGCCCTGAATTTCATTTCCGCAAGCTACCTTGTCTGCTAAAACTTCATCATTGATAAACATAATTTGGACCTGTGAATTATTATAGTCCTAAGTCACTAAAAATTACGAACGTTCTTCTGGATAATTTAGCGGGGAACGGTATCAGAGAAAATAGGATGGCATCGCTTTATCGAAATAAGTGCTGTGAAGGCATCGCAAGTACGTGAAATTTCCAACAGCTGTGATCAGAGTAATTTCAGACAATAAAGTTAACTGTCTCAATTACTTTTCACTTAGTTATCTCTGTCGATGCTGTAACTTGTTGTTAGAACACAGATACTTAATTATTATTTTTTACCATCAACGTTTCAGCAACAAAATTACTAACGCTACGTAATATGTTCCAAAATGGTGTGCATACAAACGAGATTTTTCCAGGGCTCATACCTCAGTTTCTATTGGTGATACGAAGATGGAGCCTAGTGTTTTGATAGCTCTTGCCCTACCGATCATTTGTGTACCCAACAGGAGGATCGTAACTATCCCACCACACTAAAGGGTCAAAGTTTGAATGTTACACGCTTCCTCCATTTTATGCTAATGAAACAAATATGTCTGTTCCTTTAGTATTATATGTGGCCTAAGGTACGCCTTGAGGGGCTTGTGGAGGCAGCGGTGCCTGAGATAACAAAAAACGAGCCACGGTTCCCAAGATGCCGATCCACAGGAAATGGCTTAAGCTTTTGTGAGATATTCCTACGATTCTCGATCTGTAACCATCTTGAAAATTCTGTTGGTAACTTTATCTGTCTATGAGATACCGAGGTTCAAGTTTACTCTTCTTCTACACGGAAAATACGCATGCAAAATCCGGTGTGAGACGAAAATGTAGTTCATAAGGTGACATAGCACGGAGAAATATGCTGTAAAGTTTCTTCGTCACCATCACCAAGTTTCTGGGAATCTCATATTGTTTTAGTACTGAAGCACATGCAAAATTCTTTGTACATAAATCCAGTTTGAGGCGCAAAATTATATACCTTACCTTATTTTTATTTCACTTACGTAAACCATCAAAATTTCACTGAACCATAAAGTTCTTTTCATATGAGTGGCTGTAGCAGGGAAAAGAATGGAACCAGCTGAAAATACTCCTATCGGAGCACAAAGCAAAGTGAATAATAGCCTTATTCTACTTAGCTCACCACATTTAAAAATTTTCCCAAAAATATTGGCATGCGAAAATATTCCTGTTTTTTATGCAGAGTGAGAACAAGACAATGGCAGTGGGAAACGTGCCGTAAAGTCCTAAATACTGGAAGATTGTACACAGTGGCTGTTATACAGAGACGGTAAAGAAGGCAACGGCAGTGTGAGAGAAAGAGAGGGACATTGTGGCAGTGGAACACGTAGGCAGTGACAGAACAGTGCTAGGAAAAGAATGAAGGGGACAATGCAAATGGGACAGTAATAATGAGATGGAGGAAGTGGAAGTGGGTGAGAGACAGTGATGTCGAGAGACAGAGTTTATGACAACGACATCGGGGAAGAGACAGACAGTCACAGGAAGAAGTGACAGCAAAAGTGGAGTGGAATTAACGAGATAGTAGCAGTAAGAAAGATTAAGAGGGAGGCAGTGACAGGGAGAGGAGACAGTATTAGTTTGACAAAACGAAAGAGAGCGCAGGTGTGAGACAGGAGACAGTGAAAGTTGTAGACATGGAAAGAGATAATGAGTGAGTGACAATGGGTAAATGAGAGTGGACGAGTGTGAGCGACTTACGGCGATGGACTAGAGAGTGAAATTGGAGAGTGAGGGGTGGATTAGAAATTTAAAAAAGTGAGAATATGTTCGACGTCAAAAATTTTCAGACATTTTTTAAAGGTGCTAAGGAAGGTAGAATGAAGCAATTGGTGCCCAGTTTTCCAGTCAAAGTCTTTTAATAACGGGGAGCATATTTGCTTTTTTGTGCTGCAATAGGGGTTTCTTCCATGAAGCTGAAAGTCATATTTCAGCGCTGTTGGTGAAAATATTCTGATCATAACTTAATTTAATGTGGTGTAGTCAACGGAATAATTAATTATTATTCTGCTTTGTGATGTTACCTTGCTAAGCGTCACAGCTCCAACCACGGCCGTCGAGTGTAGAAAGCAAAAGTGGTTGTGGGGGCACAGTTGCCAGCCAAGAGAAGTTGCGCTGTAAACATTACAACGTAGGAAGTCTACAGAGTATTCGAGAGGAATGAACAGCTAACGGAAAATGCACTGCGAATATCCCATGTGTCCATAACTTTAACTTTGAGACTGTGGAATTACAAGAGTACTGGATCTGATTCTCTACTATAAACAACGAAATCTGACAGCCGAAATAGTTTGGCAACCTGAATAGAAAGAGCTTTTGCGACATCTAGCACACAGTACACTATACAAGGTGCTTGTTTTAGCTACAGACAAACAAATATCTTGAAAACGACTCACAGTACGAAATAATGCTCTAGGTGAAAAGGTAGCATTAGTATAGGGGACATATGTCTATGGTACAAATGCCAATCTCTTAACCACCACTCCTTCGTCGGCGGGGTCAACTTTCTATTTTCAGATGGGAACCCCCACCTCTTTTTTACTGCGTAGTCGGATTCTATGCCAAAAATTACGAACAGTTCGCTCAAATCATTGTTTCCTTTCCTTGTAGATGGCGCTGTTATCAACAAATATTGCGTGTGCCTATTGTTGCAACTGAGAAAAGACACATTTAATTCTACATTTCACATGGGATGTAAACGTAGACCATTGTGTTGTAATGGTTGATATGTATGGTCAAACGTTACTTGAGTGCTGCAAATGTGATTGTACGGTACAAATAAAATAGCTAAAAATAACTAGACATTGACATTTCTGGGAAATAAGATGCTTGTATGCTAACATAGTTTCCTGTTTCCTATGGGGTTGACTATGGTGAATCCCGATCAATCGTAATGTTTCATTTCCGTGGACGCCCTCGAACCCCGTCGTGAGGGTGACTGAATTCGGAGTACGTTTCCATCTGCCACTCTGCGTGACGGTGTCTGGTGTTGAATAATTGATCTCTGAACAGCAGTTCATACGAGTAAACCAGATGTGACTTTATCTGATGTTGCTCACACCATAGGTAACTGGGGTATGCATGGTTCTGTAGTCGTAGGGTCAAGCCATTCTACAGACATTATCTGACACAACATAACCACTTCCCTCAATAAACTAATATACTGCAACAATATTTAACTAAATGGAACTATAAACATTTAGTCACACTCAAATCAATTGCAATAAATATAAGTAATAGTTTGTTTATAAATAAACAAGCACTCACTTTAAATGACAACAGATTGTCACTAAATATTGTTTAAACAATTATTTAGGCATTATTGATGGGAGCATCATTTGGTTCTCTTTACAATAGTGGTGTCAGTCAACACATGGGTCTGACAACTTCTTAAATTAGTAACCGTAATCAATATTTAAATAATTTTGCTAGCAAAATAATGTAATATTCATTAAGTAAATACGCAGTATAACAAGATATGAGTTACTAATGCTGTATCAGCTGCTGCGTTATTGGGGAGAATACGATGTTCTGACAAACATTTGCATAATGAAAACATATAAAAAACACAATAAAACAAGAAATAAAATAGGTACAGGTATGTAGGGTTCAGGTATGATAGCTATGTTGCAATGCTATCATCTGAGATATTGTTTGCTGACACCACATGAACCGTCTACAGATCTTAATTCAGAGGTCCATTGAGAAATCTTTTTTTCACTGTGAAATATTAACTTCTGTAGTTTTAAAAATACAGAAAGTATTGTTGTGTCACTGGATGCGCCTCGTTTGTCCGTGATCACAGATATATTCACATTTGTTGTATTATTTGACTGTGGATTATTGTCGAATTTCGAAAAGAGCGGTAAGAAGCCATCCTTCAGCTTGTCTGACATTCCGCCACTGGTGGAGCATAGCCGGTGCTCTTAAGCTATCGACGCCATCCAAAGTCACAGCTAGGGCGTTAACCGTTTCTTACCCTTTGCTGGCGCCTTTGCACCTAGCCCGTCCTGCGCCCTCAGGCTGCACAGCTTCACAGACAAATTCACCTCAAACCACACCACCTCTAGGCGCCCGACTAGCTCGCCCACTTAGCTAACGTTACACATCCAACTGCCGAAACTCTTATGCTGGTTGCCACGTGGCTGCTGGAAGAAACCACAACAATGTAATACTGTAAAATGTCCATGAAGTGGTACTGGCAGGTGTATGTGCCATGGTTACTCGCCGAAATCAAGCAAACTCTTGGGGAGAGGCAAGTGGGCTCAACGGAATTATGCATCACAGTGGTGAGAGGTAAGACGACTCACCGATATCGAGCATACCAACGGGAACAGAAACCTATTACAACCACGTTATTGCTCGTGGATCACGCTAAATGTAGTTACTAACCAGACATTGAAATGGCTAACCATGTTGTACCGTGCTATCTGATTCGCAACAGAAAAATAAAATCCGCACATAAATATCAACAGTTAGAACTCAATGGTTTAGATTTACAAAGTAAATGAAAAGTAGAATCAAATGTGTTGGTTCTAGATTGCTAAAACAGGCACACTTGGTATTTGTCGATTACAGTCCCATCTACCACGAATGGAAAACAATTGTTTGAATAAACCGTACGTATTTTTTGGCGTAGAATCCGAATATGGAATAACGATGGTGGTTCCCTCTTGAAAATACAAAGTTGATCCCAACCACGCAGGAGAGGTTAGGAGGTGGCCAGTTGCACCACAGACACATGTCCTCTTTAATAATATTAACTTTTCATACAGAACATTTGATTCGTACGATGCGTCCTTTTCGAGATATTCAGTTGTCTCAAATTAAATCAAACACCTTGAAGAATAACTGGTTAAATATATCAGTCGTTTGCGAACAACGGAATATGACCGCTGCATTTGACTAGCTTGGTAGATGACTTTTACATGGGAGCTTGCAGCTCGACTCCGAGTCTTTGTTGCGTTGTAGCCGTCTGCCTCAGCGCGGATAATCTTTCATGCCCAGTATTAGTGTGCTCTAAGATAGTCACTTGTTACCTTCAAAGAGATTGTACTGCACCACCCTACAGACACAGCTTCGTAGAAACGACAGAACGATTAGACATTACACAGACGCAATGACACATAAGGAGAGAGCAACGTCGCACAGCAAAAATCAAGACCTTAGGTCCACTCAGTTGTCCTCATGAAGGACAACATTAGATTCAGATATGTCAGCTGAATTATGAAAATACGTTACTCGAATCCACATGTAAGCACTCCGTCTTCAGGCCAGAAGTGGGCCATCGGGACCATCCGACCGCCGTGTCATCCTCAGCTGAGGATGCGGATAGGAGGGGCGTGTGGTCAGCACACCACTCTCCCGGTCGTTATGATGGTTTTCTTTGACCGGAGCCGCTACTAGTCGGTCGAGTAGCTCCTCAATTGGCATCACGAGGCTGAGTGCACCCCGAAAAATGGCAACAGCACATGGCGGACCGGATGGTCACCCATCCAAGTGCCGGCCACGGTGATCTGACGGGAACTGGTGTATCCACTGCGGCAAGGCCGTTGCCGAATCCAAAGGTAATACTATGGCAAAAATAACAAGAGGCCGGAAACTTCTTTATTGGAAGTGACGTCTGTCCTGATCACAATGTAAACGTTTTTCTTGGATGTTGAAATTCTCTCGATACAGTCCACAATACGTACAATTACGAAGATATTTTGCACTACAGAACTGCCGCAAATAATATTTGTGATTTGACGGGCTAGTCGTAGCTACCAGAATATGGAAACAATAATATTAATAAAGCATCTGACTATCAAGAAATCTGCAAGACTCGTAGGAATATCTACCACCAAAGACGAGGTAGTTTCCTAGAATGATTGCCTATCGAAGTTGGAGGGCTCCAAACGATACATATCGAACGTACGATAGTAAATCGATTATGTAAGTCTCGTGACGCGCCTTATGAGCAATTATTTGTGATCGTCATTTTTATCAGTTTTCCGTTGTTTTTTCAGTTCGTATACATTACATTCCCGCCGTAATTATTTGTAATTTGATTAGGAAACCCACAAGGTTTTCTGTTGATAGCGAGTGTAATGTGTGCCTCTTCTAACATTTCACGAATTTGTGAACCACCCTCTGGAGTTCGTCTCTTCGGATGACGCCAGTGTCCACATTCAGAATATAGAACGGCTGTGCAAGTCTGTCAAGTATACCATAAAAAGTACAGAGGGACGAACCGTACTTCTTCCAGTACCTGCACTTCCACAACTTGCGTCTTCAGGGGAAAGTCGACGCATGTGACTCTTTGCCGATATTCCTGTGCGATAGTGGCAGAGTTCACCCCGACTACGGGAAAAAAGGAATTACCCCTGTACCTTATACATCACACGGACTGTTACAAGACGATAACACCGACGACGAGTAAGGTAAGTCGTCTCCTTTGAATACACAAGTGCTTCTCTAACGCTTTTCTTTTGTGGTTGCTGTAGTGACAACTTGAAACTTAACGCGCGCCATGAGACTTCCATAAGCGATTTACTATCGTACGTTCGATATGTATCGTTTGGAGCCCTCCAACTTCGATAGGCAATCATTCTTGGAAATTACCAAAGACGATATCAGTTTCAATGGATAATGCTATGCACTATAGTATGCGTTGGATAGAAAATGAGATCTCGACCTCACCAGCCACAAATTAAATCTTCCAGTGTGTACCTCTACTATACGAGAACGCGCGTCGCTAGGCAACGGCTCAACAGAAATATTCAACTCTTTTCTACAAAAAAAAAAAAAAAAAAAAAAAAAAAAAACCGAAATGCTGTGCTCGATAATACCGTATAAATATCTTCCCAGTTCAAAACCACAACCAAATCGAGTAGAACCAACTAATTGCAGTGTGCTTGACTACATTTTTAAACAATATCCATTTTGTGGGGCACTTTCAGAAGTATCACTTGACGATATTAAGCAGAGATAGCTCCTATACGTAGCAACTGCGCTACAGCAATATCGTTGGATAACTTGAATACCAACGTATTAAATCGTTTTAAAATTCTCACCCTCTCAGCAAGAAGTAAATCATCTTTCTTTCAACAACTACCCATCTTTCTCATTCAATAAAATCCGGGACATAATTTCCCTCCTTTTCAACTTAAGAAATATGAAGTAATTTCTGTCATTGGAAATTAAAAAGTCTGTAGTAATATCTACATTTCTTTGGGAATTTATAGCTTTGTTTCTTATAACGTTGCAGATTTTTCTTTATCTAGTCTTTGATTTCTTTCTACCACATTACGATATTTGCAAATTATTCGTTTGCTATAAAATTGAACTTTACTTTTAAAATACGCTTGAATATTACATTTGGAGCGAATGAGACAGGGGACACTATTTTTCTTTTTTCATCTACATCTACATCTACATTGATACTCCGCAAGCCACCCAACGGTGTGTGGCGGAGGGCACTTTACGTGCCACTGTCATTACCTCCCTTTCCTGTTCCAGTCGCGTATGGTTCGCGGGAAGAACGACTGTCTGAAAGCCTCCGTGCGCGCTCTAATCTCTCTAATTTTACATTTTTTAAAGCAGAAATTCTCGTGTCTTTATTATTTCTTTTCTTTCATGTACGTGTACACGTTAGCTTTGATTCTACGAGTGCTGATCAGTCAAACAAACGCCTATAAGTGAGAAAGTAAAAAAACATCGAGCAAAAAACCTGCGTGTTACCGCTACTTTTAAACTTTCTGTATTTTAAAATAGACACAAAACTAATCGCACTTAAGGCATTGACTTTCTGCGAATCAACTAACGTTGAAATTATTTAATAAACAGCACTCGCACGATAGGTGAGACAAATAGCGTGTCCGCAATAACAATGGTTCATGCTTTGTCGTTTAGGGTTTTATACGAAATGCTGCAAACCTCCTACTAGTTTATACTGGTTCTCAATACGTCACATACAAATGTAGGACGTCTGGTCTCCTAACTACAAATGTAACACAGTCCATGCATCCATGTAGAGATTTCCAAACATTAACTAAAATACATCAACGCTCACGCTGAAGTCACAAAGTAAGTCCTAACACGATTTCGCAAAGTCACTATTTCCGAAGTGCTTGCTTGAAAATCCACGAAAACAAAAATGCAGAGGCACTATTTCCTTAGTGCATGCTTTCTCCATTTCCAAATATAGAGACTTCACATGATGCCGCCACTTATCTCGTACAACAAAATGGAAAATCTCCAATTGGGCTGTAATACGGATCACCTATAAAAGAGTGTCTTTTAAGCTACACTACGTCCAGTAGCAATTTTGCGCTAAAATCACCGACCACGAGGAACCATTGCTAAGCTACAATACAACCGCAGCCACTACTGCTACATCACACGAAGTTCCCACACAAATAAATCACCTGACGCTTTTCGCCCCACAAGTGAAATCAAACAAGCCGATAACAGTCTCACGGAATTCACCTAAACGACTATAGCGTTAGACTGAAACGCTCCAGAGACTAGCACCGATTCGGGCTGGTCTTAGTCCGGTTACAAACCAACAACAACTAACTGAATTTCTCATGGGACTCACCAAGACCCATTTAGGATGAATTCTCCCTTTTAACAATAGTTGGTTTTCCTTTGCAGCTGACAGCTGTGGCCGAGCGGTTCTAGGCGCTTCAGTCTGGAACCGCGCTGCTGCTACTGTCGCAGGTTCGAATCCTGCTTCGGGCATGGATGTGTGTGATGTCCTTAGGTTTGTTAGGTTTACATAGTTCTAAGTCTAGGGGACTGATGACCTCAGATGTTAAGTCCCATAGTGCTTACAAGGGAACCTCCCCATCGCACCCCCCTCAGATTTAGTGGATAGGCCTCGAAAAACTGAACACAGATCAATAGAGAAAACAGGTAGAAGTTGTGTGGAACCGTGAAAAAAATTAGTAAAATGTACAAACAGAGTAGTCCATGTGGAGATAAGCAACATCAAGGAGAATGTGAACTCAGGAGCGCCGTGGTCCCGTGGTTAGCGTGAGTAGCTGCAGAACGAGGGGCCCTTGTTTCAAGTCTTCCCTCGACTGAAAATTTTACTTTCTTTATTTTCGCAAAGTTATGATCTGTCCATTCGTTCATTGACGTCTCTGTTCACTGCAATAAGTTTAGTGTCTGTGTTTTGCGACCGCACTGCAAAACCGTGCGATTAGTAGACGAAAGGACGTACCTCTCCAATGGGAACCGAAAACATTTGATCGCAAGGTCATAGGTCAACCGATTCCTCCACGGGAAAACACGTCTGATAATTCTATACGACACTGGTGACGGCATGTGCGCCACATGACAGGAATATGTTGTTGACCCACCTAACTTGTACACTTGGCGAATGGGTAAAAAGATTCTTCTACCTTGCCCGATTTAGGTTTTCTTGTGTATGTGATAATCACTCCCAAAAAAGTGATGAAAACATAAGAGTTTGTCACATAAACTGAAAATAAAAAATTAAACTTTTCACTCGAGGGAAGACTTGAACCTAGGACCTCTCGTGCCGTAGCCGCTCTCGCTAACCACGGGACCACGGCGCTCCTTGACTCCCAGTGTCCTTGATGTTGCCTATCTTCGCATGGATTACTCAGTTTGTATATTTTACTAATTTTTTTCACAGTTCCACACAACTTCTTCCTGTTTTCTCGATTGATCTGTGTTCAGTTTTTCAAGGCCTATCCACTGTGCCAACTTATAACTAAATCTGGGGGGGTGCGATGGGGAGGTTCCCTTGTTAGAGCCATTTGAACTTTTTTTTTCCTTCTTTGCGACTGTCGTTGGAATATTGCGATGGCCAGCTGCACCGTAAATGTTCTCTTTGCCGCAATTCGCAACTTTGCAATCGCCCGTGCGTGGTAAAGTCACTGTCTTTGACCGGATTCTGCTGTTCAGATATTTTCAGGCGAAAATCTGTCCGATATTTTACTAAAGTACATGTCAGAACACTTTCAAAACAGCTAATTAAACCATTATTTTCATAACAACAAATTTTGATAACAATATGACGTGTCACCTACTAGTAATGCCGATTTAACGCAACGCAAATTTTGGTGCGTTATGAGACGTAGTCTGTTGCGTGTTGTACCAAGTCTAGTTCAGGAGGTCGAGCGGATACTGCAACTTGCAGACAAAATATTAGTAATTGATTAAAAGTTGAACATAGTGAATATTTACCTTTGGGTACATGTAGTGTTCACACAAACGACATGAAATTGATGCTGTCGCAGACATTTACAACATTTAGTATTTCATCGCAGAATAAAGATTCACATATGACTACAATAGTCGTTAACTTACAATAAGTTCAGAATAACTCTCCTGCTTGCACATAGCCGGACCTGTGTTACGACTATACTGTCGTAGTAAGCGATGATTACAGTTGATGGTTGATTACACTGAGATTGGGCATAGCGGTTCTGCGCTCGGACATACATAACTTTTCGGCTGCGGCCACGGAAGGAAACACTTGGGGGCGTGTGCCGGCCGCGGTGGCCGTGCGGTTCTAGGCGCTGCAGTCCGGAGCCGCGCTGCTGCTACGGTCGCAGGTTCGAATCCTGCCTCGGGCATGGGTGTGTGTGATGTTCTTAGGTTAGTTAGGTTTAAGTAGTTCTAAGTTCTAGGGGACTGATAACCACAGCAGTTGAGTCCCATAGTGCTCAGAGCCATTTGAACCATTTTTTGAACTTGGGGGCGTGTCTGCACCGATTTCCCCGATTTGTTACCGCGTTTGCAGTTTCTTGTGGTGTTCCCTTGATGTAGCAACTTTTACATGAGATTTCGTTCTGCGCACTACACCACATATAACACACCCGTCTCCCAGAAGAGTACATCTCTGTGTGGAAATTGCAAGGCATGTTTTCACAGGCCGTGCGCGCACTGACCAGAGCAGGCAGAACTCGTTTTGCTAGCCTTCGTGGCCCGAAAACAGCAGGACTCCTCGTTCCTGGCTGACGTGCCGATTTTCCTCATCGGTTAGACACTTTGTCTTGCTTTGGTGAAGTGGACATGTTCCAGATTAAGGTGACACCGTTGCTAGCTTTGCACGTTTGTGCTATATTTGCGTGATGTTTCCAATGCGCAATCTGTATGTGGTTCTGCAAAACTTAAAGGACGAGACAGAAAAGTAACATAACGTGTTAACAACTTGAAGGGAACTAATGAAGTGTTGGAGAATGTTGTCAGAGGTCTCCCAGTCCTACACAGAAAGTTTGACGTGGCGTGACACGATGACAGCGTGACTACACTGCTGTCCAAAATTAAACCAACAAACCATTGTTTCCCCGTCCGTTGTCTAATTTGCAATATAGTCTTACAATCTGTCAACAGATGTCAGTGCGATCGTTTTCTGCACGGAAGATGGCACACCGGTCAACGGGCAACCATGCCAACAATGACGTCAGGGCACCTCTCAAACAGGATAGTGTTTCCGTTTAGTCCCACATCCACAGTCGTCGTGTGCAGTCACAGATGGTGCAGAATGGCACAGAGAAGAAACCTACCAGACTGCGGTGGAGAGCCATAGTAAGAATGGAAGCAGGGCAGTCGCAAACTGATGTGGCACGATGGCTTCTACATCTACATCTACATCTACATCCATACTCCGCAAGCCACCTGACGGTGTGTGGCGGAGGGTACTTTGAGTACCTCTATCGGTTGTCCCTTCTATTCCAGTCTCGTATTGTTCGTGGAAAGAAGGATTGTCGGTATGCCTCTCTGTGGGCTCTAGTCCCTCTGATTTTATCCTCATGGTCTCTTCGCGAGATATACTTAGGAGGGAGCAATCCACTGCTTGATTCCTCGGTGAAGGTATGTTGTCGAAACTTCAACAAAAGCTCGTACCGATCTACTGAGCGTCTCTCCTGCAGAGTCTTCCACTGGAGTTTATCTGTCATCTCCGTAACGCTTTCGCGATTACTAAATGATCCTGTAACGAAGCGCGCTGCTCTCCGTTTGATCTTCTCTATCTCTTGTATCAACCCTATATGTATATTGTGAATAGCAACGGTCCTATGACACTCCCCTGCGGCACACCTGAAATCACTCTTACTTCAGTAGACTTCTCTCCATTGAGAATGACGTGCTGCGTTCTGTTATCTAGGAACTCTTCAATCCAATCACACAATTGGTCTGATAGTACATATGCTCTTACTTTGTTCATTAAATCGTTCTGTTGTTTCTCAGATGGGGCGGCAGTTTGTAGAGAACGAAACCGTATCCAGACGATCAGATCAGGGCCAACCAAGTATCACACCAAAAAGGGAGGACCGTTATTTGGCTGAGAGGGGATGACGGTACCACCTTAATACTGCATGGAGACTCCCATCTTACCTCACAGCATCCCCTGGATGTGTTGTAACGAGGCAAACGGTGTACGGAAGGCTTCGGCATTGTCATACACCTGCTGTAGGTGTACATCTAACGCGTCTTCACAGAAGGGAGCGTCTAGAGTGGAGTCGTTAACATGCCGCCTGGACGGTCCAAGAGTGGGCCAATGTTCTCTTCACAGATGAGACCCGATATGCTCTGTAGACTGATTGTTGACGCATTTGAATCTTAAGGGAATGTGGAACTCGATTTCGGGACTCAAACATTGAGGAAAGAGACCGATATCGAGGACGATCTCAAATGGTGTGAGTAGGATTATGTTGACTACTCGAACATCTCTTCATAAGATTGTACAGGTGTATCGGCAGGGTGTAACTGCTGTCAGGTATGTTGATGAGGCCTTGGGGCCTCATGTGAAATTGTTACGAGGTGCTGTGGAACCAGCCTCCTTACAGGTGGACGATAAATGCCGGAGCTCATTGAGCACCGGTGCCTGACGTCTTCTTGGAAATAGGAGATATTGCACACGTGTCGTGGCCTGTCCGCGCTCCCTATTTGAGTCAGATGGAGCATGTCTGGGATGCACTTTGAAGACGAGTTGCATGACGTCAGCATCCACCAGTCCCTCTACAAGATTTGAGAGCAGCTCTGCAAGAAGAATGGGCGTTATTGCCTCGACATAATATTGTTGACATCATTCACAGCATGTCCCGTCGTTGTCAGGCCTGTACTGCTGACAGAGTTGGTCGCACCCCTTACGGAGCTCATTAACCAGTTGCCGGAATGTGTGTGCAAATCCGCCAAGTTGGAAAAGAGCGAAGAACATTTTCGTCTACCGTTATGCTTATTTCAGCTGTTTGAGTTTTTTATTTTTTACTTTGTTTCTAATTTACTATCACCTCTTTATATTCTTTTGTGGCAAAATAAAAGCAATCTTACAAAATTACCGTTTGCTGCTTTAATACTGGACACCAGTGTATAATGGCGAAAGGTACTGGTCCTGCAGCACGAAGCAGTTGTGTCCATCACGGTGCATTTTGGTGGTATTCTCCAATGCAAAATTTCCTGCTGATTACATGTGGATGGCTACACACGGCTTAGAACCATCGGGAAACTGGAAGAAATACGAAACGTGAAGAGTGTAGCCTAGGAGTTTGGTATTGTTCCCAGCATCATTTAACGTGCAGGGGGAGCGTTTCGAGGCACAGCCGCTGCTGCCCAGAGGAGAGGAGGAGGTCGACCACGCCACAGTCAACTGAAAACATCAGATTTTTTAAAAATTTAATCGTATGGCTAGCCACCCCCGCACCTTCCCCTCCCACGTCTGGCAGGCCATTCGCCGGGTGCCGGTCTTTCAATTTGACGCCACTTTGGTGACCTGCAGTCGAGGAGGATGATACGATGACGATAAGGACAGCACAACACCCAGTCCGTGGGCGGAGAAAAGTCCCCTACCCAGCCGGGAATTGAACCCGGCCTCAGAGGATTGACAGTCCGTCACGCTGACCATTCAAATACCGGGGCTGGACACAACATCAGATGTCGGCTGCATTACACAACAGGCAGTTGCAACAACATTTAACAGGACCACAATGCTCGCAATCTCATACTCCACAGAGACACGGCGACTAAATGCGGGTGGCCCGACCAAGCAGTGGTACCATTTGCGGTGGAACCAAGAATACAGGGATCTGACCAACGACGAGCCGGTGGCGTGCTTTACTCAAACGGGAGGAGATTCAGTCTATTCTGAGAGTACCCTCATATGGCGAGTGCTGGACACGCGTATGCACCCATGAATACTGTCGAGCAATATCGTTTTGGAGGTCCAGAAGTTATGGCGTGTGCAAGCGTAATGTTGCATGGGCGTACCGACGTCCAGTTCTTTCAACGCGGTACACTGACCAGTCAAATTAATTGTGACACTGTACTCCTTCTCCGTGTGAGTCTTTTCAGGTGTACTTTCGGTCCTGACTATATTTATATATATGTGAATGTACGTTCGCGCTATACAGAGCAGGTGGAGGAGCTCTTGGAACGAGACGATATTCAATGAATTGATTTGCTTGCCAGTTCCCCCGGCTTGAATCTCATCGAGCACGTGTGGGATGTGGTGGGGAGACGTGTCACGGTACATCCAGCTCCATGAACGACCTTCCCGTTGTTACCATCAGCGCTGGAGAAGAAATGGATCGGCCTACCGTAAGAACGCCACACCAACCATGCCGCCATCACGAACTCTCGTTTCAGAGCAAGCCATGCCGTCCGTGGAGATCACACACCCTACGAATAAGTATCTCAGTCTTTTGTAATGTCCAGGGGCCGTCATTAACCGCAGTCACTTAGTATAATTACTGACTTTGAATAAATGTGTCATTTCTTTTGTTCCACGACGTGCATCTTTCAACTACCTTCAGTATTATGCTGTAGCAGTTCTTTCTATGTGTAGTCCAAGTTTTATCGAGCTAAGTTACTTGGCAGTGAAACATCGTACGAAAATTACTTTAAGTTTTGCACGCTAGCATAGTTAATAGGTGTATGACGCCTACAGTGAGCATTCTGATTTAGATTTGCCTCGGTTACGCACTCTTTTTATTTATTCAGTTGCGTTTTGCGAAATTCCTTGCCAGTCTTAAACTCAACATTGTGTCTACTTACATATGTTTCAGATTTCACAGAAAGGCGTCACATTTCAGGGCATAAACCTAGTGCTATAGTCTCTGACACACTCCTAACAACAGTCCTATAATCACGTAGTTAATTAATGAGCCAAAAAAATATTTTATGACATTTCTGTCTGAAATAACAGACGTAGAAACGTATGCTATCAGTCGGGTAACAAAGATTGCAGATAGGCAACGCCTACATCGTTTGTTGCAATTAACAAAAGTCAAAAGCTATACTCCTCTTTCATTGTTGTTGTTGTTGTAAATAATTGTTCAGTTCGAAACTTCCTGGCTGATTAAAATTGTGTGTCGGACCGAGACTCGAACTCGGGATCTTTGCCTTTCTCGGGTAAGTGCTCTCCTGCGAAGCAGAGCTTCTGTAAAGTTTGGGAGGTAGGAGACGTTGTACTGGGAGAAGTAAAGCTGCGAGGACGCGGCGTGAGTCGTGGTTGGGTAGATCAGATGGTCGCCGGCACGGTAACTCAGCGTGTTAGGTCGGAGGGCTAGCTGCCATCTGTAGTAAAAATACTGAGTTAACGGATCAACAACGAACTGAAATGGGTGTCTTTCGACGTCCGCCCCGAGCAGATACTAAGAACAAAAACGAACATAATGAGATTAAAAAAAAAAAGTCGGTAGAGCACTTGCCCGCGAAAGACAAAGGTCCCGAGTTTGAGTCTCGGACCGACACACAGGTTTAATCTGCCAGGAAGTTTCATATCAGCGCACACTCCGGTGCACAGTGAAAATCTCCTTCTGGGATTGTTCAGTTCGTTGTCCCATTAAAAATATGAGTATGTTCTCTATGAAGGCCGCGGATTTTGTGAGTTTGAGAACAAAATATGTTCCCTGATTGCGATGATTCTTTGTAACGCATTTATGAAACAATTATGTCAGTAATAAGGTTCTGCTCACATGGAAAACAATCAGACTCGATATACTATCAATATCCTTAAATGAAATACGTTTTAAACTTCACGCGTCATATACTGCATTTTCATCCAAACCGGAACAATTCGTCAATATAACAATTTGATATATCGTCGAATTTGCAATTAATACATTATAATGGAGACAAATCTCTGACTTGACTCCCCACGTCCGTTGGCCAAAAACAATTCACACGAACTCTCTCCCAGCTAACTTTCCAGAAATTACAAAGTTAGCAGAGATGTTACACTTCGATTACACAATGAGTTTCATAGATGTCAATGCAGTCAGACTGAGATAATGTTTATGTAGAAAATATTCGAATGACAAAATACATTTTGTAAACCATCAACGATTGTGGTAATTTCAAATAAAATATCTGTGACGGACGTTTAATAATTCGTGTATGCCCAAAAATAAGTTTATCTGCAGGAAACTAGTAAACGAAACAAAACTGATTTAATAGGATATTAAAATTTCCAAAAAGAGAGTAAAAACATAAAGAAACAGATTGTCAAAATATAATGGAAAAATACAGTACGTTAAGCGAAATCCGATTGATAGTCGCCAAATACCATAACATGAAAATGTCATCTGTTCTTTCGGTCTGTAAGATGCCGTTAGTGACCGTGCAGCTCTCTAGAATGAAATTACAATTAAATCAATACACTTAACTGCTACCGGGCGTTGATATACATCAACTAGGACAGATAAAAATGTGGGCCCCGACCGGGACTCAAACCCAGGATATCTTGCTTACATGGCAGAAGCTATATCCATTTGAGCCACCGAGGGCACAGAGGATAGAGCGACTGTAGGGATTTATCGCCGGCACGCTCCCCGTGAGACCCACATTCTCAACTTATAGTCCACACACTACGTTCGGAGTGCCCCTGCCATTATACCCATTACTTGCAGCAGACAATCCACCGAGTCCCGTAAGAGTTCAGGCAAATCGTGTGCATCCGCACTGAAGAAGGACGGAAAGAACAGATGCCATCTTCATATCGTTTAAGGCTAACCGGCTGATGACCTTCTTCAGTGCGGATGCACGCGAATAATGGATATAATGGCAGGGACACTACGAATATAGTGTGTGGACTATATGTTGGGAATGTGGGTCTCACGGGGAGCGTGCCGGCGATAAATCCCTGCAGTCGCACTATTCTCTGTGCCCTCGGTGGCTCAGATGGATAGAGTGCACCACAACTTCCTCCTATGAGTGATGGACCGTATGGGATTCCTCCCGGGCCTCATAGGCACTCTACGGCGTCTTTGGACCGCAGCCAACTCACACGTCCAGATCAATGAAAGGACAGTAGTACCTGTGGTGTCACCGCCAGACAACACACTTGCTAGTTGGTAGCCTTTAAATCGGCCGCGGTCCATTAGTATACGTCGGACCCGCGTGTCGCCACTGTCAGTGATAGCAGACCGAGCGCCACCACACGGCAGGTCTAGAGAGACGTACTGGCACTCGCCCCAGTTGTACAGCCGACTTTGCAAGGAAAGGTTCACTGACAACTACGCTCTCATTTGCCGAGACGATAGTTGGCATGGCCTTCAGCTGCGTCGGTTGCTACGACCTAGCAAGGCGCCATAATCCTTTGCTATATATATTGTCGTTATAACATGTACCGTCAAGAGAGATGTTCTACAATTGTGGATTAAAGTTAAGTATTACATCATCTACGTACTTCATTTGCAATTCTCAAGATATTGCCCTGTTCCAGACCTCACGCCAGTCAGCGTGTAATTAAACGCGTGCATTTCGGCCTCCTCTAGAAGCACGGTGTTGGCTCTTCTGCCAACACTACAGGACCAGTACCCATTAAGAAGTCGCTACGACAGGGTTGTCCCCTTTCTACCTACTTCTATGCCATCGCACTCGAGCCACTCTTAGGGGGCCTTCACCACCGCCTATCTGGCATCACGCTGCGGGACGTCACCTTTAGCTATTGAACATACGCTGACGACCTGCTACTGCTGGTTCGTTCCAATGACGAAGTTCAAAGCGCACTAACCTGGATCGAGCGATACGGACAGGCCGCAGGCAGTCTTCTGAACATCAACAAGTCGGCGGCGTTGGATATTGGGCGTGGTCTCGGACCGGAAGCCCTCGCTCCCCTCCTACCAGTTTCTGATATGCGATATTCACGAATCACGTTCACGAAGGATGTACGTAAAACAGCTGCAGCAAACTACCGACGGTTATTACAGATCATACGCGAAATGGTACGACAGAACCTGCTCCGGGACTTGAATCAGCTACAACGTGTTGAATACCTGAACCTCTACGTGGCATCAAAACTCAACCATTTGGCACAAGTCCACCTATTACCGCTGCAGATAGGTCGCCGGCTTCAGGCGGCCTTCAGTTACTACGTTTCCGCAGGTCATATATTTAAAGTACGATACGACACTCTTACCCTCCCAGGGCACAAAGGGGGCTGGGATTGGTCAACGTCAGGGCGAGAGCAGCTGCCCTTTACATGAGCAACATGAGGAAACGATGGAAAAGTCAACATACCTCTCTCACGGGTCGTTTACTACAGGTTCTGATGCCAGCCTCTAACATCCCGCCGGTGTCGGTTGCGCACGTCGCACCACAGCTCTTCCATGTGTCGACCTTCATTCTTGATTACAGCTATGTCAGCTTGAACCTCTCCGCCACACGTCCACCAAAGGCGAAAGATTTTTATACCAACCTTCTGCGGGCTGTTCACCATAACGTGGTGGAAAACAAGTACCCTACGGTTCACTGGTCAAGAGTGTGGAAAACGATACACCACCACTTTGTCATCCACGGTGCGTTCGAAGTGGTATCAGATCGCCAACAAAAAATATGCCACACGCCAGCGACTTCACACTATTGGACTGGCAGACTCCCCTTCTTGCCCAGATTACCACCTTTTGGATACCGATGAACATCGTTTTACTTGCGCATCATCATCCGGAGTTTGGCGGCTAACACAGAAGATATTGGCTTGTTACCTCCGGGTCACACCTGATATGGTTGACCCGCAGACCCTACTCTGTCCCGATGAAACTTACTTTCCGGCTGCAAAACATCATGCGCTTACATGGTTCAAAGGACTTACCGTCGCCTACATCTTTAGCGACGGAGAGAAAGAGCAGCTTGATTACTGGTGGTTCCTACAAAATGCTCACAATGCCCTCGAACGCACACCGAAATACTGTACGCTCTTCGCAAATTATTTACGCAGCGTTTTCGTTAACCCCCCACTCAGCTAGGGAGCGCCAAGCTGCGGTTAATGTTCTGTGCCGGCTGAACGTCCTGACTCGTCAGCCATGAGAGAAGGTAGAGACAGGGTACAGCAAGGATGCTGTTTTCTTTGAGGCACTAGCGAAGCGGGATGCCTCCGTTGCAGATACCCTTCAAAGGATCTGTTGGAGATATCAGATAAGGACGGCGAAGCACCAAGTGGAACCAGTTACGTTTATTGAAGAACCTTTTACCTGGAATTACATCAGTGATTTACATTTTTATTTCTTTGTTTCCTCTTCGATTGCCACCTTTGTTATTGTAACACTCAGTTACTAGAATTCTCATTTGTACACGTTTCCTAAATGTAATCATGTAAAAGAGTACATAACAAAGATGGATAGAGCTTTTGCCATTTAAGCAGGAGATCCCGGCTTCGAGTCGGGACACACATTTTCAACTGTCCCCGGTGATGATATCAAGGCCCGTCAGCAGCTAATGGTATTGATTTAATTGTAATTTGAAATACCATAATGAAAATACGTTTCGCAATAACCAAGAAAGGTCGTTAGGATGCGAATGGTATTGAAAGGTTCATTTGAAGCATTTGTGTCTTCATCTACTACTGAACAGATATCACAAAGGTACAGACAGATTTCCTACTCCCAGGTTAGGGAAATTAAAGAAGGGCAGGCATTGTCCAGAATCCACCGTTCAAGAACTTACATTTGCGACAGGTACAAGACAAAAAGTTTGCCTGCCCCGGTAACCTGCGTCTTGTCGCCACCGTTCTGTCCTCGCCTTTGAAAGGTGGGGCCTCTGTCTCACACGTCAGTACAATTACGAGCTGTTTAGTTACAGCTGTTTCTTGAGCCGGTAGTAACGTCGTCTGCTGTGATACTGTGAGATACAAACGCCAGGTGGCTCCTTTCGCCAGTGTCGTGTTGTGTCTCGCGGTGTCCCGTGCCAGCTCGCAAGGTCGCGGCTGCGTGTGCGGAATATTAATGAGCGCGGAGGGCCACGCGGCGGCGGCATCAGGTATCGATCTGAGCAGTAGACACGGGCGACAGGTGTGGGCGACAGCGGCCGACACACCCGGCTGATCGCCGCGCATGACTGCGACTCCCCATCAGCAATGCGTCGGCTACCTGTCTGTGGGTCTCGAGTGCCCACCCATCACACGCTAGAGCACCACGCGGTAATGGAGTTCAGGGTACGTACACAAAGTTCCTCAAATAAACTGTCTGACAAAAAAGGCGAAGCACCCAGAAGACGTGGTCGAATGTCAATAGATGGAAATGATGAGTTATAGCACTCTGTGACAGGTAGAAGGCCCGCCAGAGTACATTAGTGGTTGTAACACCATAGCTTAGACACTACATACCTTTTGCCGATTCATTTTGCTTTCTGTTTTGTTCAACATTCCATCGTTGAGGTTCCATAATTATTCTATGATTAATTTGGTACTGTATAAAAATCTTTACCTTTTTCTCTGTAAACACTTTGATGTCCTGGTAAAAATATATGCATAGCTTTTGACACCGTTCCTCACAAGCGACTTCTAATCCAGCTGCGGGCCTATGGGGTATCGTCGCAGTTGTGCGACTGGATTCGTGATTTCCTCTCAGGAAGGTCGCAGTTCGTAGTAATAGATGGCAAATCATCGAGTAAAATTGAAGTGATATCAGGTGTTCCCCAGGGAAGCGTCCTGGGACCTCTGCTCTTCCTGATTTATATAAATGACATGGGTGACAATCTGAGCAGTTCTCTTAGGTTGTTCGCAGATGATGCTGTCATTTACCGTCTAGTAAGGTCATCCGAAGACCAGTATCAGTTGCAAAGCGATTTAGAAAAGATTGCTGCATGGTGTGGCAGGTGGCAGTTGACGCTAAATAACGAAAAGTGTGAGGTGATCCACATGAGTTCCAAAGGAAATGCGCTGGAATTCGATTACTCGATAAATAGGACAATTCTCAAGGCTGTCAATTCAACTAAGTACCTAGGTGTTAAAATTACGAGCAACTGCAGTTGGAAAGACCACATAGATAATATTGTGGGAAACGCGAGCCAAAGGTTGCGTTTCATTGGCAGGACACTTAGAAGATGCGGCAAGTCCACTAAAGAGACAGCTTATACTACACTCGTTCGTCCTCTGTTAGAATATTGCTGCGCGGTGTGGGATCCTTACCAGGTGGGATTGACGGAGGACATCGAAAGGGTGCAAAAAAGGGCAGCTCGTTTCGTATTATCACGTAATAGGGGAGAGAGTGTGGCAGATATGATACGCGAGTTGGGATGGAAGTCATTAAAGCAAAGACGTTTTTCGTCGCGGCGAGATCTATTTACGAAACTTCAGTCACCAACTTTCTCTTCCGATTGCGAAAATATTTTGTTGAGCTCAACCTACATAGGTAGGAATGATCATCAAAATAAAATAAGAAAAATCAGAGCTCGAACAGAAAGGTTTAGCTGTTCGTTTTTCCCGTGCGCTGTTCGGGAGTGGAATGGTAGAGAAATAGTATGATTGTGGTTCGATGAACCCTCTGCCAAGCACTTAAATGTGAATTGCAGAGTAATCATATAGATGTAGATGTAGATGTATTGTCTTTATTAGTTAAACACTTTGCCTCGCTCGGAGGGAACCAATTATTATTATATATAACTGAAAAATTGTTTAAATAATTTTATGTTGATCTGTCAATATGTGCATATGATATGTTTTGTTCAAAATGTCTTGATACTCTGTATTTGCTGATCCTCACTTAGGGTTATTAGTTCTTTATATGTATAAAAGGCGTTGTGGTTCCTGTCGGGAACGGAATCGTGCAGAGCGCGCAAAATGTGGTAGGCATGGATAGAAGGGTGGAACTAAGAGTTAGTCGGGGACGAGCTACCAAACTGCCAACAGTTTATGTAAAAGTCGTGTATTGTGCTGGTGCCGAGAGAGGCTTTTTGTGCCGTTTTCCAATGTGCCAAAGCCTCGGATGGATGGATTTGTAACCTAGCTCTGTTTTGGAAATGGTGTCTATCATCGTCACCATCAAATGACAGAGCTTTATCATTACCAACTGTAAATGCACCTGTCGAGATGTGCTCGCCACCACATTGCGCAGTCACTGTAACGGAACAGAAGAATTATAGTAATGTACAGTAAAGGACCAGTTCATTGGATGTTTTAGTGTGCTCAAATGTAAGGTAACGTGTAACTGAATTTATGTACCTGCCTTGATTTTTTCCTTATCACAACACCTCTTAGGTTACTCTCCGTTTGAACTATGATTACCGAGTGTCCTTGTTGTGGAAAAAGAAGCCTCAAAGCCATACAGTTAATTAAGTGATGTTATTTGATATTTGGTAAGAAGGGAGTATTCAGATTTACTGTGGGTTTGGTAAAATTGTGGGAGGTAATAAATGTAGCTTTGTGAAAGCCTCTCAGTGATTTAAATAGTCCAATTTAAAGTTTTGTGGACTTTCAAAGTTACCTATTTAATCATGGTAACTATCAGTTTAATAAGCCACGGCTGCAAAATACTAACGCGAATTCTTTACAGACGAATGGAAAAACTGGTAGAAGCCGACCTCGTGGAAGATCAGTTTGGATTCCGTAGAAATATTGGAACACGTGAGGCAATACTGACCCTACGACTTATCTTAGAGGAAAGACTAAGGAAAGGCAAACCGACGTTTCTAGCATTTGTAGACTTAGAGAAAGCTTTTGACAATGTTGATTGGAATACTCTCTTTCAAATTCTGAAGGTGGCAGGGGTAAAATACAGGGAGCCAAAGGCTATTTACAATTAGGACGCTCTTACGGAAACACCTTGCATATATCTTTTTATCATATAACGTGTGTGTGTGTGTTTTGTCTGATAGTTCTTTCAGGGCAGAGAACAAAATTCAGTTGCAGAAACCTGTATATTCATTCCCGATTTGTTTTCCTTCGCCTACGGCTTTTGTATTTGATAGGGTCTTTAACTATTAGCTTCTTTGGGGGGCTGTTGCTGCATTCGAGAATTTTCAAACCAGTGTTGATATCTGTTGGGCTGTGTTCTGTGTCCATAATGTGTTTAGCAAATATATAACGACAGCTGTTATTTGTTAATGCTCTTCTCTGTTCTGTGTATCTGGTGTTAAAGTTCCCGCTTCCCGCTTGTCGTTTTGTAAATATCAGATGTTTGGTGTTCGTCTGTGTTTATATTGGTTGCCCTTATTTCTTGTAAATTGAGTTTCCTGTCGTCTAGGCATTTTAGCATTTGTTTTCTTTTTTTAGTATGTTGCCAATTCTGTGGCCCGCTTTGTTGTTGTTAGCGAGAGTTTGCCACTTACTTGCTGTTATGGGTGTTTCTTGTTCATGTGTGCTTGTTTGTGTGTGTGTGTGTGTGTGTGTTTGTGTTCTCTGTGACTGCCTTTGTAAGTAGGTAATGAGCTGTTTGTATAGTGTGCTAGATGTCCCCTTTAGTGATTCCGTTTCTCCGTAATTTTTGTATGGTAGCCGTTCTCTACAGCTATTTGTTTAATGATCTGTAATTCATTTTTGTAGTTGTCTGCACTGAGTAGAGTTTTGTTCAGTCTGGGAAGCATATACTGGAAACTTGCTAGTTTGTGCTGTATTGGATGATTAGAGTATATGTGTATGGCTATGCTGATGGTGGTGACTTTTCTAGATATGGAGAACTGATGTTGGTTGTTGTGTCTGTATAATGCGAAACCAAGGAAGTATAACATTTTTTCATTTTCTGATTTTATGGTGAGCTTTACTTTTGGACAGGTGAACATGCACATAAGAGCTTCAACCTGACGGTGATTACATCAGTGTCGTTCATGTCTAGTGTTGCTACCAGGCCTCGTAAGTACATAAGGGAAGCTCCATTAATAACGTGCACATTTTTTTCAACATTTAGGCTCCTGCTTTTCTCTTGGTGATATATTTAGAGATGTGGTGGACCGCTCCCAACTTTTTGCTTTTATAAAGTTTATTAAACAGTTTTTTTAACACGCAATTAAAAACACTTTATTTTAAACGTATCAACCCTAAGTAATGTTCAGACGGGCAGACAGATAGACAAAGATAAATGAACAAAAAGGTTCTGTGTTTCTAAAAGTAACTCCACGTATCAATCCCTCAGTAAGAGAATATTATACTGTTCCACTACTATGACGTTATGCCAAACTGAGATGAGCGACGTGCAACCTCTATTGATAGGAACTCAGTTACACTTTCAGTACAGAGTGTTACAATTCATTTATTTTACATGAAGTTCGAATTTGTAGTAGCCTGAGTATTCGTGTCGTGGAACCCCAGCTTGGCTGTGCGGCCGCCGTGGACTCCTGTATTCTCTAAGTTAAGTCGGAAGCGCGACTCTGGCCGAGTGACCCCAGCGAACCTCGGACACAGTGCCCTTCTCCAGTTTACTCCAAGGAAACGTCCAATCCAGGAGACTGCTCTAGAGAGAGTAGACTGCCCCCAACACATTGGATGTTTTCTACTTTTAGCCACATGAGAAGGGACTTTCCCACTCGAAATTCAAGCTTCTCATGGTGAGACCGAACCAGCAGGAATCAGGATGGGGAATTTTACTGGACGAGCAACGTTCAAGGCGCTTCACTTATTCCAGTTCACATTCCAGATTCAGACTTTCATTCGCTGTTGCTGATGTTGTTGTGATTTTCAGTACGAAGACTGTTTTGCTGCAGTTCTCCACACTACTCTGTCCTGTACAAGCCATTTCGTCCCCCAATAAGTACTGCAGCTCCTCCGGAATCTGCTCACTGTATTCATATCTTGGTTTCTCTCTACGATTTTCACCTACCACCTCCCCACGTTTCCCTTCGATACTAAACTGGTGATCCCTTGATGTCTCAGAATGAATCCTATCAACTGATCCCTTCTTCTAGTTGGGTTGTGCCACAAATTTCTTTTCTCCCCAATTCTGTTCAGTACTTTCTCATTAGTTATCCGATCCATCGATCTAATCTTCAACATTCTTCTACAGCACCACATTTCAAAAACTACTATTCTCCGTATTAACAGAATCTTCCGTCGGTTCTTGGTAGAACAACATTATAATAATAAATGAAAAGCACCAGTTTGCTTTTGTTCTACAATATTACTTTTATTGCTAACCGGTTTTCGGCTTACAAGGCCATCTTCACACATTTACTGAGTATAAGAAGTTAAGTGTTAGCAGACAACATTGGAAGAGAAGTAACACATCTAGAGTGAAGTAGAAACATACAGTAAGTAAAATTTTTGCAATGAAATAGTAAAAACTGAACAGTACATAAATAACAATGTTATTTAGGATAGGGGGGGGGGGGGGGCGGGGGTGCAAAGCTGCTGCATTCAGCGCACTGCAACTTTCAGGAATCAACATGACGTTGACGCGACTGCAGTTGTTAATATTACGATTTTGTTACCACTTCTGTTCACGGTTCATTTTTGTAGTCACGTGTAATCCTAGGGTTAGTTAATCTTGTAGTGTTCCGTATAAAACCCTCGCGTCGTTAAGCTGCGCAAAGTATTTCTTCTGTTGCCACTTCATGATCAATTCTTATTACGCTACTTTGATGAGTGACGTATGATTAGACTGCTTATGTTTTCCCATTTCAGACATCGAACTGTAGTTATAGTCACGCAGGTTGTTCAGCAACTAACGAAATCTTGCGAGAAAACAATTAAGTAAAATAAGTTAATTAAACTTTTTTAATCACCTGTTGCCGCGTCTGTGGAGTAATTTCAGGAACGTGTTAGCATTTTGACAACAGGTGCAGAGGAATAGAGACCGAGGGGAGCACTATCTTCTGGAAATCATTTATTCATGACGCACTGATGCAAGGCAGCTGTATGGGCTGTAGGAGGCAGCAGAATTATTGCACAATTTGCACTGCCCACTATTCCACGAGAGAGCCTTAATAAGTGACATTGCACAGCAAACATTCAATGTTTTGTGCATGTAGATAAGATTTCCGTCATTTGCATGTATTTCCTGTAGGTAATCTGCTTGGATACTGTGCATTCACATATTCAGCAAGATTGAACAATGCCTCGTCAAACCTCAAAATCAGTTTCATTCGCATCAGACGTTACGGATGACATTAACCACTGACTGAAAGCTAGAAGTTTTCCATTGTCGTGAGGTAACAATTCATCAGCAACACGATCTCAAAACAAAAAAAAACAAAAACAAAAAAAAAAATGGTTCAAATGGCTGTGAGCACTATGGGACTTAACAGTTGAGGTCATCAGTCCCCTAGAACTTAGAACTACTTAAACCTAACTAACCTAAGGACATCACACACATCCATGCCCGAGGCAGGATTCGAACCTGCGATCGTAGCGATCTCGCGGTTCCAGACTGAAGCGCCTAGAACCGCTCGGCCTCTCCGGCCGGCACACGAGCTCCACCCAGATAAATATAGACACACTTGGTCAAAATCGTGTGGACGGTACCAAAGGAGAGGCGATAGTGGCTAGGTACACCTGTCACAGACTTGATGGGGCTCAAAGACTATGTCGCTTATTCATCGATCGATTGATCTTCGACCGACAACTTTTGACTACACCTGCCACATTGCTTGTTTATTGGAAGTTATCGTACTGTCCTTTTCCCTTAAGGCATTCTGTGTCACAGTATAACTTCCACATCTGTTGTACAAGTCGGTTTGTGTAAGCTATTCCATCATCCATAAGGAGGACCGCATCTGTAACATAACACATGCTACAAAACTCTGTCACCGACTCACTCTTACAAAGAATGAACCGGGATTCGAGCGACAAAATTTCATACGTCGTTCAAGGATACTTTCTTCGTTTATTGATACAAGGAATCTGTGCTCTTTGTTAGCTCGTGACAGAGTAATAGCAACTGCTTGATTTCTTACACCCATTTGGTTTCGTACCTCTCCTGCAAATACAATGTTTGCACACAGTACAGGTGACGACGATTTACACAGAGTGTCTTGTTTGGAAACTATGTTGTCCATTTCCCTCACTGCACTTGCTGTTGACTGCAGTAATGTGGAGTTTACTGTTAAAATTCAAGCTTGCCTTCAGTGCTACTTGGTTGTCTCTCGGGATTATTTTTCCTGCACATTTTGACGTTGATAGTGAGACACAGCAGAATTCACGGGTAACGAAGAATCATCTGTGCGGAATTGCTTGAGCGTTACGAGGCTGACCGTGACAATTTTTTTGTCGAACTTCGCCACAGACGATGAAACACGGGTTCATCGCTTCGCATTAGAAACAAAATGGCTATCTATGGAGTGGCGCCACACCACCACTTTCCCTCTGAACAAAAAGTTCAAAGACGCACCATTGGAGTCATGGCGAGTGGCATTCTGGGACTCTGAAGGGGCTGTTTGGTGACCTCCCTCATGGTGCACCGATCAACTCTGAACTGTATCTTGCTACCCTCAGGAAACTGAAGAAACGATTTCAGCATGTCGTCGCCACACAGATAGTAACGTACTTCTCCTTCCCCATGACAATACGAGTCTGCACACTAGAAAGAAGCTCACAGATCCTCATTGGACTATTCTCCCTCATCCATCCTACAGCCTATAACTTGCACCTTCTGAGTTTTATTCGTTTGGCCCAACTAAGGATCCAGTCAATGCGAAGCAGTATGTGGGTGTCGGAGAGGTTACTGATGCAGCAAGATGTTGGCTCTGACGTCGACTTCGTACTGTGCAGGCATACAGGACCTCCCACTAAGGTGGCATAAGGCTGCCGCATTGAACGGGCATTCTACAGCTACATCTACATTCATACTCCGCAAGCCACCGAACGGTGTGTGGCGGAGGGCACTTTACGTGCCACTGTCATTACCTCCCTTTCTGTTCCAGTCGCGTATGGTTCGCGGGTAGAACAACTGTCGGAAAGATTCCGTGCGCGCTCGAAACTCTCTAATTTTACATTCGAGATCTCCTAGGGAGGTATAAGTAGGGGGAAGCAATATATTCGATACCTCATCCAGAAACGCACCCTCTCGAAACCTGGACAGCAAGCTACACCGCGATGCACAGCGCCTCTCTTGCAGAGTCTGCCACTTGAGTTTGCTAAACATATCCGTAACGCTATCACGCTTACCAAATAACGACGCCGCTCTTCTTTGGATCTTCTCTATCTCCTCCGTCAACACGATCTGGTATGGATTCCACACTGATGAGCAATACTCAAGTATAGGTCGAACGAGTGTTTTGTAAGCCACCTCCGTTGTTGATGGACTACATTTTCTAAGGACTCTCCCAATGAATCTCAACCTGGTACCCGCCTTACCAACAGTTAATTTTATATGATCATTCCACTTCAAATCGTTCCGTATGCATACTCCCAGATATTTTACAGAAGTAACTGCTACCAGTGTTTGTTCCGCTATCATATGATCATACAATAAAGGGTCCTTCTTTCGATGTATTCGTAATACATTACATTTGTCTATCTTAAGGGTCAGTTACCACTCCCTGCACCAACTGCCTATCCGCTGTAGATTTTCCTGCATTTCGCTACAATTTTCTAATGCTGAAACTTCTCTGTATACTGCAGCATCATCCGCGAAAAGCCGCATGGAACTTCCGACACTATCTACTAGGTCATTTATATATATTGTGAAAAGCAATGATCCCATAATACTCCCCTGTGGCACGCCAGAGGTTACTTTAACGTCTGTAGACGTCTCTCCATTGATAACAACATGCTGTGTTCTGTTTGCTAAAAACTCTTCAATCCAGCCACAAAGCTGGTCTGATATTCCGTAGGCTCTTACTTTGTTTATCAGGCGACAGTGTGGAACTGTATCGAACGTCTTCCGGAAGTCAAGTAAAATAGCATCTACCTGGGAGCCTGTATCTATTATTTTCTGGGTCTCATTAACAAATAAAGCGAGCTGGGTCTCACACGATCGCTATTCCCGGAATCCATGTTGGTTCCTACAGAGTAGATTCTGGGTTTCCAAAAACGACATGATACGCGAGCAAAAAACATGTTCCAAAATTCTACAACTGATCGACGTCAGAGATATAGGTCTACAGTTTTGCGCATCTGCTCGACGACCCTTCTTGAAGACTGGGACTACCTGTGCTCTTTTCCAATCATTTGGAACCTTCCTTTCCTCTAGAGACTTGCGGTACACGGCTGTTAGAAGGGGGGCAAGTTCTTTCGCGTACTCTGTGTAGAGTCGAATTAGTATCCTGTCAGGTCCAGTGGACTTTCCTCTGTTGAGTGATTCCAGTTGCTTTTCTATTCCTTGGACACTTACTTCGATGTCAGACATTTTTTTCGTTTGTGCGAGGATTTAGAGAAGGAACTGCAGTGTGGTCTTCCTCTGTGAAACAGATTTGGAAAAAGGTGTTTAGTATTTCAGCTTTACGCGTGTCATCCTCTGTTTCAATGCTATAATCATCCCAGAGAGTCTGGATATACTGTTTCGAGCCACTTACTGATTTAACGTAAGACCAGAACTTCCCAGGATTTTCTGTCAAGTCGGTAGACAGAATTTTACTTTCGAATTCACTGAACGCTTCACGCATAGCCCTCCTTACGCTAACTTTGACATTGTTTAGCTTCTGTTTGTCTGGTCAATTTTTCTAGCCAAAAAGTGGTGAATCATATAGTGTATTGGAATACTGAATAAAACCAACTTGGTTTCAGAAAAAATTCTTTTACATTACTTAGTGAACGCTACTCATACTTCGAAATGTATCCCTGAAGAAGCAAGAAAGCTATGTCACTCCTATAATTATGGCGTCGTGTTTGAGGATATCCCTTGAAAAGGGGAATGAACTATCCAGTGCAGTGCTGGCGACCCTGCCAGGAGCGTCGTCGACGGGAGTGCCTCACGCGAGCGCCGTTGCAGCTGAGCGGGTCGGTGCGAGGCGATGCGACGCTAAATCAGACTTAGGCCGTTAATCTGGCGACGCTGCCGCCCCCCTTCCCTCACCCCATACTCCTACGCCCCCTCCCCACACCAGCAACGCGCCACGTAGCCTCCGTATAAACACGTCGCGCAGAGTGCGCTGTTGCGCCCGCGCCGACCTGTTTATTGTCGTCATATTTCGCGCTGAGCCTCTGTCTGCGCTACTTCTGTTGTGGTGGATCTGCATCCACAAAGTGCTCTTATCCTTCCGGAGCTGCTGCTGCTGCTGCTGCTATTAGGGGACCTCAATGTGGCTGTGCTGGCAGGATTTCTATTCTTCATTTCCTGGTCGCCATAAACGTCACCTGCCTGAAAGACGAGACCAAATTCGTCATCCCTGCATCATATTTACGCTTTAACGATGTTTATCGTGTTGATCTCAGATATACATTATTTTGGTCTTCGAATCCACATCCTACAAAAGCCTTGAATAACACCTGCCAAGCTGGCCGGTGTGGCCGAGTGGTTCTAGGTGCTTCAGTCTGCAACCTATAACACTTCTGACTGCTATTACTATACCATAACCTTAAAGTTGAAGGCAGGTCGTAAAATAAAACTATCTTGTTAAAGCAATTATGGTATAACACAACAGAGCAATGTTGCCCTCTGAGAGGAATTTTGTTATGTTGACCGTGTTGTACCTAACGGAGGTGGCTTATCGGAAATGAGTCAGAATTACGTAAATATTTAAACAGTAACAAACAATATTTTACCTACCTACACTGTTCAAAGAGTAAGGGAAAACGGTCGCCAGCCTAATTAGGCGACAGAATTATTGACATTCTTGTTCGAGAAAATAAGTATGAGTAACTTTGAGGGACAAACACAACCTACATTTTGTCACACGCGAGTGCAATGAACTCTGGCACCTGCATATGTTCACTGTAAGATTGGAGCTGACAGAGTGGAACAATCTACACTCCTGGAAATGGAAAAAAGAACACATTGACACCGGTGTGTCAGACCCACCATACTTGCTCCGGACACTGCGAGAGGGCTGTACAAGCAATGATCACACGCACGGCACAGCGGACACACCAGGAACCGCGGTGTTGGCCGTCGAATGGCGCTAGCTGCGCAGCATTTGTGCACCGCCGCCGTCAGTGTCAGCCAGTTTGCCGTGGCATACGGAGCTCCATCGCAGTCTTTAACACTGGTAGCATACCGCGACAGCGTGGACGTGAACCGTATGTGCAGTTGACGGACTTTGAGCGAGGGCGTATAGTGGGCATGCGGGAGGCCGGGTGGACGTACCGCCGAATTGCTCAACACGTGGGGCGTGAGGTCTCCACAGTACATCGATGTTGTCGCCAGTGGTCGGCGGAAGGTGCACGTGCCCGTCGACCTGGGACCGGACCGCAGCGACGCACGGATGCACGCCAAGACCGTAGGATCCTACGCAGTGCCGTAGGGGACCGCACCGCCACTTCCCAGCAAATTAGGGACACTGTTGCTCCTGGGGTATCGGCGAGGACCATTCGCAACCGTCTCCATGAAGCTGGGCTACGGACCCGCACACCGTTAGGCCGTCTTCTGCTCACGCCCCAACATCGTGCAGCCCGCCTCCAGTGGTGTCGCGACAGGCGTGAATGGAGGGACGAATGGAGACGTGTCGTCTTCAGCGATGAGAGTCGCTTCTGCCTTGGTGCCAATGATGGTCGTATGCGTGTTTGGCGCCGTGCAGGTGAGCGCCACAATCAGGACTGCATACGACCGAGGCACACAGGGCCAACACCCGGCATCATGGTGTGGGGAGCGATCTCCTACACTGGCCGTACACCACTGGTGATCGTCGAGGGGACACTGAATAGTGCACGGTACATCCAAACCGTCATCGAACCCATCGTTCTACCATTCCTGGATCGGCAAGGGAACTTGCTGTTCCAACAGGACAATGCACGTCTGCATGTATCCCGTGCCACCCAACGTGCTCTAGAAGGTGTAAGTCAACTACCCTGGCCAGCAAGATCTCCGGATCTGTCTCCCATTGAGCATGTTTGGGACTGGATGAAGCGTCGTCTCACGCGGTCTGCACGTCCAGCACGAACGCTGGTCCAACTGAGGCGCCAGGTGGAAATGGCATGGCAAGCCGTTCCACAGGACTACATCCAGCATCTCTACGATCGTCTCCATGGGAGAATAGCAGCCTGCATTGCTGCGAAAGGTGGATATACACTGTACTAGTGCCGACATTGTGCATGCTCTGTTGCCTGTGTCCATGTGCCTGTGGTTCTGTCAGTGTGATCATGTGATGTATCTGACCCCAGGAATGTGTCAATAAAGTTTCCCCTTCCTGGGACAATGAATTCACGGTGTTCTTATTTCAATTTCCAGGAGTGTATTTGCATAAATATAACAGATAACAATACACGCTATTACTTTCAGGGCTTATTCAAACTGAATGGTATTTATAACATTGCTATTAATATTCACTGTAGAATCATAAATTGGACCTAGATTCAGTATTACTTTTCACACATTTTCCTTCCTGATATAAAATTGTAAATGTAGTTCACTGCAAAATTATGAACGATCACAGGTTAAGTCTCTCTTAACTAAATATTATTCTATTTAGAATGAAAGTTAATTGGTATTCACTAACAGTTTGCTTCTCAGTGTCTTTTGAATAAAGAAATTATTGTTTTAATAAATAGTGGTCTTTCTATTAATTGTTATTTATCATGAGCATAAAGGATAAACTGTGGATCCAATTATACTATCAATACACTTTCAATACCCAAAAGAAACAAGTGCTTAGCAAGCATGAGTATATAACTTTCCACAACTGCAGTTTTCCACTTTTACTACAGTGAGACACAAAATTAACATATTTGTAAAATACCGACTCACCTTCATCTACATCTACATCTACATTGATACTCCGCAAGCCACCCAACGGTGTGTGGCGGAGGGCACTTTACGTGCCACTGTCATTACCTCACTTTCCTGTTCCAGTCGCGTATGGTTCGCGGGAAGAACGACTATCCGAAAGCCTCCGTGCGCGCTCTAATCTCTCTAATTTTACATTCGTGATCTCCTCGGGAAGTATAAGTAGGGGGAAGCAATATATTCGATACCTCATCCAGAAACGCACCCTCTCGAAACCTGGCGAGCAAGCTACACCGCGATGCAGAGCGCCTCTCTTGCAGAGTCTGCCACTTGAGTTTATTTAACATCTCCGTAACGCTATCACGGTTACCAAATAACCCAGTGACGAAACGCGCCGCTCTTCTTTGGATATTCTCTATCTCCTCCGTCAACCCGACCTGGTACGGATCCCACACTGATGAGCAATACTCAAGTATAGGTCGAACGAGTGTTTTGTAAGCCACCTCCTTTGTTGATGGACTACATTTTCTAAGCACTCTCCCAATGAATCTCAACCTGGTACCCGCCTTACCAACAATTAGTTTTATATGATCATTCCACTTCAAATCGTCCCGTACGCATACTCCCAGATATTTTACAGAAGTAACTGCTCCCAGTGTTTGTTCCGCTATCATATAATCATACAATAAAGGACCCTTCTTTCTATGTATTCGCAATACATTACATTTGTCTATGTTAAGGGTCAGTTGCCACTCGCTGCACCAAGTGCCTATCCGCTGCAGATCTTCCTGCATTTCGCTACAATTTTCTAATGCTGCAACTTCTCTGTATACTACAGCATCATCCGCGAAAAGCCGCATGGAACTTCCGACACTATCTACTAAGTCATTTATATATATTGTGAAAAGCAATGGTCCCATAACACTCCCCTGTGGCACGCCAGAGGTTACTTTAACGTCTGTAGACGTCTCTCCATTGATAACAACATGCTGTGTTCTGTTTGCTAAAAACTCTTCAATCCAGCCACAAAGCTGGTCTGATATTCCGTAGGCTCTTACTTTGTTTATCAGGCGACAGTGCGGAACTGTATCGAACGCCTTCCGGAAGTCAAGAAAAATAGCATCTACCTGGGAGCCTGTATCTAATATTTTCTGGGTCTCATGAACAAATAAGGCGAGTTGGGTCTCACACGATCGCTGTTTCCGGAATCCATGTTGATTCCTACATAGTAGATTCTGGGTTTCCAGAAATGACATGATACGCGAGCAAAAAACATGCTCTAAAATTCTACAAGAGATCGACGTAAGAGATATAGGTCTATAGTTTTGCGCATCTGCTCGACGACCCTTCTTGAAGACTGGGACTATCTGTGCTCTTTTCCAATCATTTGGAACCCTCCGTTCCTCTAGAGACTTGCGGTACACGGATGTTAGAAGGGGGGCAAGTTCTTTCGCGTACTCTGTGTAGAATCGAATTGGAATCCCGTCAGGTCCAGTGGACTTTCCTCTATTGAGTGATTCCAGTTGCTTTTCTATTCCTTGGACACTTATTTCGATGTCAGCCATTTTTTCGTTTGTGCGAGGATTTAGAGAAGGAACTGCAGTGCGGTCTTCCTCTGTGAAACAGCTTTGGAAAAAGGTGTTTAGTATTTCAGCTTTACGCGTGTCATCCTCTGTTTCAATGCCATCATCATCCCGTAGTGTCTGGATATGCTGTTTCGAGCCACTTACTGATATAACGTAAGACCAGAACTTCCTAGGATTTTCTGTCAAGTCGGTACATAGAATTTTACTTTCGAATTCAATGAACGCTTCACGCATAGCCCTCCTTACGCTGACTTTGACATCGTTTAGCTTCTGTTTGTCTGAGAGGTTTTGGCTGCGTTTAAACTTGGAGTGGAGCTCTCTTTGCTTTCGCAGTAGTTTCCTAACTTTGTTGTTGTACCACGGTGGGTTTTTCCCGTCCCTCACAGTTTTACTCGGCACGTACCTGTCTAAAACGCATTTTACGATTGCCTTGAACTTTTTCCATAAACACTCAACATTGTCGGTGTCGGAACAGAAATTTTCGTTTTGATCTGTTAGGTAGTCTGAAATCTGCCTTCTATTACTCTTGCTAAACAGATAAACCTTCCTCCCTTTTTTTATATTCCTATTAACTTCCATATTCAGGGATGCTGCAACGGCCTTATGATCACTGATTCCCTGTTCTGTACATACAGATTCGAAAAGTTCGGGTCTGTTTGTTATCAGTAGGTCCAATATGTTATCTCTGCGATTTACAGCAGGCAGCAATGTGATCATTTACTAAGCAAAAGTTTATAAGCCTTAGTCTTAAGAACTTTTAGTTTTCAAGTTGGCAACAACATATTAATAAGCATTTTTATAGGAAAATTATTTTCAGCAAGCATCACTTACTTGAACTCACTCTCTTGCCACATTAACTTTAGCTTTCTTTTTACTATGTTCAAGAGGCAATACTTAGCAAAATACTGGGCTTTAATGTTCTTTCAGTAAGGACACTCGGTAATCACTTTAGTTCATACGGAGAGAAACCTGAGAGGTGTTATGATTAGGAAAGAAAATCAAGGTAAGTACATAAATTCAGTTATAAATTACCTTATATTTGAGCACACTAACACATACAATAAGCTGGTCCTTCACTGTACATTATTATAGTGTTCCGTTACAGTGATTGCGCAGTGTGGTGGCAACTGCATGTTGGTAGGCTATCCGAGGCATAGGAAAGCGTCTGGAAAAGCCTCTCTCGGAACCAGCACAATATACAACTTTTACATGGGCAGTTCAAAGTTCGATGGTTCGTCCCCGACTGACTCTTGTTCCACCTTTTCTACCTAGGCCAACCATAATTTGCGCCCGCTACTAAGTTCCGTTCCTGAGGGGAACCACACTAGCTTTTCCATACAGATAAACGAAGAATCCTAAGTGAAGGTCAGCAGTTTACATAACAGCAAACAATCATTTTAAACAAAACGTACCATTTGCACATATAGGTAGTTCTAAACAAAATTATTTAAATAAATTTATTTAATTTTAAAGATAACCAATGAGATTATATGAGGAACACAAAAGATCATTTGCTCTTATTGCGCATATTACAGAGATTATACTTCATTACAGTATCGAATTAATCGTACACTAATCACAGAAGTTCAACGATGGGATGTTGAACAAAATAGATAGCTAAATGAATCAACAAAAGGTATGTAGTGTCTAAGCTACGGTGTTACAAACCGCGCGACCGCGCGACACACCTCATACCTAGTCAACCTCTTACACGAACGAAAAACGCCGACTCTACCTGTTCCTATCTCTAGGCATCGAAAAAGCTTAAGAACATGTATCTCATTCTAGCATCCTATCCAAGCTGAACTGATATTCGTTTCTTATCAATTACATGCCCCTAACTGCAGGCCCAAGGAGCGTTCATCTTGCATAACAATAAACAACTTGCATACTTGCATTTTCCATCCAGCTGTTGACATGCGCTAAAGATCCATCCTGTTACCGCTTCTTTATGCCCAACACAAATCAGAGGAGTTTTAACAATGCCTTCCTGCTTACCTACTTCTGCATGCAGATGACACTGGTGTACTCTTTTCGCATCCTACACTCAGTACATCCAAATTATATTTTCAGGCACAATTGAATAATTTCACCTCATGGTATAAACACTAGTACTACACCATTACTCTTGAAACACACTCTTTATTAAAATACTTTAGAAAATGCATGTTAACTTCGCTGCATTGAATTGTACACATTTATTCGACAGGCTTCTGTTGTCCACAATCGTCCACGGAAAAATAAAAAGCAATACGACTTTTACATTTCTGTATCATGCTGCACGTGAATGCCATATCACAGAGCATCTTACGAAACACATTAACAGCTAACAGTGACATTCGGGAAGACGACGCTTCAATCCCGCATCCAGCCATCCTGATTTAGGTTTCCGTGATTTCCCTAAATCGCTCCTGGCAAATACCGGGATAGTTCCTTTGAAGGGGCACGGCCGACTTCCTTCCCTAATCCGATGAGACCGATGACCTCGTAATTTGGTCTCTTCCCTCAAAACAACCCAACCCAAGCTAACAGTGAAATATTGTGCCTCATTCAACCAAGATACAGTCATAATACTTCACTGATAGCTGTGGGTGTGTATCATAACATGACATATGAAAAGTGAAAGTCATATTGTCGTTTGGTTTTCCCCAGATACCACAGACCAAAGCCATACTACAGGTCATGTTACGATACACGTCAACAGCTATCAACGGAGTATTATGGTTCAAATGGCTCTGAGCACTATGGGACTTAACATCTGTGGTCATCAGTCCCCTAGAACTCAGAACTACTTAAACCTAACTAACCTAAGGACATCACACACATCCATGCCCGAGGTAGGATTCGAACTTGCGACCGTAGCGGTCGCACGGTTCCAGACTGTAGAGCCTTGAACCGCTCGACCACCTCGGCTGGCGAAGTACTCTGACCGAGTCTTTGTATCTCGGTTGAATGAGGCACAATATTTCACTGTTAGCTGTTGACGTTTTTCGTAAGATGTCCTGTAGTATGGCATTCACCTGTAGCATGATACAGAAATGTAAAAGACGTACTGTTGTTTGCTTTTCCCCAGATGATGGCTGACAACCGAAACTGTTCGTGATAAATGTGTAAAATTCAATACAACAAAGTTAACACGCATTTTATAGAGTGTATTCGTGCCGTAGACTCGCTTTCGGAAAATCTTTATTAAAAGCTAACTAGAAACCTGTAGCTACTAAACCACGATAAGGAAATCCGGAACCAAACTAAAACTATTGAAACTACTAAGAGGCTCGACTTGGAGCTAAATCCGTTGAGTGTCAAACGCAACTATAATACCTTTTCTCCGCTTCAGTGCAAATATTACATGGGTAAATAAAGAAATAAGTCGATTCCCACCACAGTTTTACCACTCCTCCCAATCCTTGAATGTTACTAATTTCGCCACCCTTTCTTATTTATCTGCTCACCTTGATCCACACCTTGCACCACTTAATTAAATTCTCTCCCTTCCTCAAGAACTTGTAATAATTTCATCAGCCCTGTGTTTTCCTCAAAAGCAAATCCAAACATCAAACTGCGTCCTCCCTGAAAATCCTTAGGTACTACCACATGTCTACCATTCCTAGCCATTTTCCCTACAACTACACAACCTTCTGACTTTTTTCTATTGTAGTTTCTACCGCCTTCTCCTCCAAGAATCTTTGTTAAATTCCTCCTGATGTCATTCGTATAGATATAACTGCCATTTTCTAAGATAAAAAGGTTTTTTAGTTTAATCTTGTCACCTACAGTAATAATTAGTAGTAAGGTGAGCTTCTGACTTCCTGATGAGTCTGTTTCTTTCCACATTTCCACGTATAAGGCTCTACATATTGCAAGACTACCAGGGCTTATAATTCAGCAGCAGTTTAGATTTAATTGCTTTCTTATTTAGAAACATGTACTGTGACATTCTTTGCCCTTTGTCGTCCTTTCCAAGTTCATTTTCTATTGGGCGAATGAATAGTCACTAACATAACATAAATTTTATAAATCACTGTTCCATTGTTATCTCTGTTAGCGTATCTGAAGTATCCCATCGAAGAGTCGTTCTTCAGCTTGTTTCTAAGTTCATCCAGCTTACATTTATGGGACAGTTAGCACAGGTCAGGGTATATTTAGTTCCTGATATTTTCCACAATCACCTCTGTCGTCATATTTATTTAAAATTCCCCACTTCTTCATCTTTTCCTTTACTGGTAGTGCACCTATTCTGGTGCGTTTCAGTCTTCCCTAGAAACTGCGACTGCAAGTTCTCGAAGCTGGCATCTTCTGTAATCGAAGACACTCATTTGGAGGCATGGTAAGTTCTTTATTCATGACTCTCTGTCGTGATTTAAGTCTTCCGGTTGTATAGCAATCGTCATATAAGTTAGGGTGTTAGTCGAAAGTATGCTTATGATTCACAGTACATTCGAGACCATCTGTTAGAGAGTTACAGTTCGTAAATACGGCTGCTTTGTATTGGAAGTCGAGCATTTCAGTTCATTAATAAATACTGCGTGTACTTTTAATCGATCATACCGATTTCTATACTGTTTCATTAAATTTGGTGGTGATTTCTTTGTTGGAACTCAGAGTATCTTTGTCTTATAGCATCATCCACACGTTCCGGAGTCCATGAATAGCCCGTGTTATTCTCAAGATTCAGTTCGTTGATAAATTCTGCGTGAGTTTACTACTAATGTTCGATGCATGACGGCAGAAAAAACAGTATGAAGCAGAACATTCTCAGTGCGTTTGGAATATGCTTAGTCTGTGCACGGGGATTGGTATCCATTGCGGCACACCTATAATTCAGTAGTTGCATTCATGTAAATGTATTGTGAGTGCGCAACTTTATTCGTCTCCCCTACAGTTGTGTCCCTGTACGAATTTTGCTCTCGTGTACAGAATAAAATCTTCAGCGAGAACGACATTTCTAATGAGACCGCCTGGTACGTGAATTAGGAAACTATCACATTGTGATACCCTGTATGTTTATCGCCAATCTTAGAGGGTAAACTAATGAGTGAAACATGTGGCCTATCGTAGCGGCCCCCTATTGTTAGAGGGCCCGCAGAACCGACACGCAAGATGGGTTGCTAGCCCCCTTTCAGCAGCGCGGAGAGAAACATCGCCAGCGGACAGAAACAGTAACAGACTTTCCAAATAAACACGAAACTACTTCGCCTGGCAACGTGTGACAGTGTTCCACCAATCGGAACTCGTATGACTTCTGTAGCTCATCGCCGACCTGGCTTTATAACCACGCCTAGACTGTCGCGACGGCAGAGTTCACAAACTGCTAGGAACAGCTCCGGCCAGTACGTATGAAGCCCCTTGCCTTGTATTCACTCGCCGTAGTCTTGTAATAGCACGTTTTATTTTGTAGAGGAGTTTTGGTCAGTATTTCCTTTCATTGCCTTGTTTCCCTACCTGATTTGCTATCACAGACTTGCGGATGTTGTTCGTTTGTTTGTTCAGCGTTTAAAAAAATGTTCAGATGTGTGTGAAATCTTATGGGACTTAACTGCTAAGGTCATCAGTCCCTAGGCTTACACACTACTTAACCTAAATTATCCTAAGGACAAACACACACAACCATGCCCGAGGGAGGACTCGAACCTCTGCCGGGACCAGCTGCACAGTCCATGGCTGCAGCGCCCTAGACCGCTTGGCTAATCGCACGCGGCATTCTGCGTTTAAAACTTAGTGTATGCCAAGAAGTCATTTTTTCTTTAATTGTAATAAAGTGTGTTCAAGTTGACAGTCAGTTCTTTCCTGCCGACCGCAGGACACTACATGGTGAAATGATTAACTCAGCATTACCGCCAAGCGGTAGCTGACACCCCAGAAACCGACGCTAGCTCCATCCATACCACTTCTTGCCAGTAATCGATAACAAATTCCTTATTAACCCCTTTTTGAGCAGTCTCAGTGAAATACATGGTGTGCTTGAGAGGTGTTTGCACTATGAACTTTCTCAGAAGGTTTACACGATCCTCCATTATCCGTTGTGTTAGTAATTGATACTTTTTTACCGAGGTAACTTCATTTTAGGGCCTTACTCGTTTCAGATGGAGCGGTTCGTCAGACGGAAAGACGCTTGTGAACGGACGCCTCAGATGATGAAGTGCAGATACGAAATGATATTGATTCATCACGTATATTACTAAGCATAGTCCATGTTCCTGGTCGTTCCTGTCAGAACCCATACCAAACACAGTTTTCTTAGCACTTTTACTACCAGGAATGTTTTTCTCTCACTGAGTACCGGTGAGGTCATACCGACACTGTGAATGTTCCACCAGATATATTGTCCATACTTCAATTAACTGTCATAAGAACATATATTATAGTTTTTCAGTGTAAGAGTAGTGATTATATTTTTATAAATATCATGTTCGAGAAACGAAAAGAGTTTTACTAGGGTCATAGTGACCCCAATGGTACTCAGCGCAAAAAACCATGAATAAATTTAAATGTGTTTTAAATGTAAAACTGAACAAAACATCACTGGACACAATTAGCTCAGAGAGGACAAGTCATATATTTTGAAACAGAAAGAGCTTTCAAAACAAGAAAGGAAGGCACAACACAGCTGACGCAAGAGACCCTAACAATAGATACAAAAACAAGCAGGATATAATATTTTAACTGTCGCAGGTCAGGAAATAATATTTTAGTTTTTGCGGGTGTTTAGTATTACCAGATATTCAACAAATATTCACAATTCCACTGTCATAAATGTTACACAGAAACCAGATGGCAGTTATAAGAGTCGAGGGGCATGAAAGGGAAGCAGTGGTTGGGAAAGGAGTGAGACAGGGTTCTAGCCTCTCCCCGATGTTATTCAATCTGTATATTGAGCAAGCAGTAAAGGAAACAAAAGAAAAATTCGGAGTAGGTATTAAAATCCATGGAGAAGAAATAATAACTCTGAGGTTCGCCGATGACATTGTAATTCTGTCAGAGACAGCAAAGGACTTGGAAGAGCAGTTGAACGGAATGGACAGTGTCCTGAAAGGGGGATATAAGATGAACATCAACAAAAGCAAAACGAGGAGACTGGAATGTAGTCAAATTAAATCGGGTGATGCTGAGGGGATTAGATTAGGAAATGAGACACTTAAAGTAGTAAAGGAGTTTTGCTATTTAGGGAGTAAAATAACTGATGATGGTCGAAGTAGAGAGGATATAAAATGTAGACTGGCAATGGCAAGGAAATCGTTTCTGAAGAAGAGAAATTTGTTAACATCGAGTATAGATTTAAGTGTCAGGAAGTCATTTCTGAAAGTATTCGTATGGAGTGTAGCCATGTATGGAAGTGAAACATGGACGATAACCAGTTGAGACAAGAATAGAATAGAAGCTTTCGAAATGTGGTGCTACAGAAGAATGCTGAAGATAAGGTGGGTAGATCACGTAACTAATGAGGAGGTATTGAATAGGATTGGGGAGAAGAGAAATTTGTGGCACAACTTGACTAGAAGAAGGGATCGGTTGGTAGGACATGTTTTGAGGCATCAAGGGATCACAAATTTAGCATTGGAGGGCAGCGTGGAGGGTAAAAATCGTAGAGGGAGACCAAGAGATGAATACACTAAGCAGATTCAGAAGGATGTAGGCTGCAGTAGGTACTGGGAGATGAAGAAGCTTGCACAGGATTGAGTAGCATGGAGAGCTGCATCAAACCAGTCTCAGGACTGAAGACCACAACAACAACAACAAATGTTACACTCAAAAATCAAACAAACAATTTAAGTTGGGGTCATATTAACCCAGCGCTACTCAGTGCAAAAATCCATAACACACTTTAATCTATTTAAACATAAAAATGAACGAAACATCATTGGATACAAGTGACCCTAAGGGAGAAAGTCATATATTTTGAAAACAATTGTTTACAAGACTAGGAACATATAAATTTCCAGTTTGCTTATGGAGTTACATTGAGCCCACTGGTCCTAGGAGGGTTAAACGCCCTGCTTTCACTGGACACCTTGTTTTATTTTAGCTTATGTTGACCCTTCTGGTATGTATAAATCTGGGCGACAGCGGGCAAGCTTTCTCTGCCGTGGAGAAACACAGCGCCTAAACTACCGTTATCAGCACCTTTCGTCTGCCTCTCCATTTTCTGTTAATGAAATTTCTCGGTATTTTATTTCTCGCTGCAACTTTACGACGGGCCTTCTCGCAGTAAAGTTAGTATATCACTGACCCGTTCAGTATGACGCAAAGGTACGTCACTTTATCCGTATGTTCCAAGCTGATGCTGTTTCAGGTTACGTTCAGCTTTCGGGTTTTCTTGTTTTAAGTGAAGATGAAATGCGCTGAGGTGTGTCTTTGGGAGATGTGGTACAAGGGAATTTTCCTGGTACTGTTCTGGCATGGTGCTTAGAACGCGTTCCAGATTCAACTCTACCTTCTCAAAACTTTTTCGTTGAGCTGTGATTGGTAGATGGTCAACCTACAGGAAATGGCTCATATAATATGGTGTTGGCTGGTCATTGGAGTTCAGGCTCAACAGAAAGAGGGGGAAGGAGAGAGAGCTCTGGGTAACGCCTTTTTCTGCTTTTGTCGTCAGTTTTTTCTGCCCTCCAGTCCAGGACGAAACATTCTATTTTTCTACAGTGATTCATACACTACTGGCCATTAAAATTGCTACACCACGAAAATGACGTGCTACAGATGCGAAACTTAACCGACAGGAAGACGATGCTGTGATATACAAATGATTAGCTATTCAGAGCATTCACACAAGGTTGGCGCCAGTGGCGACACCTACAACCTGCTGACATTAGGAAAGTTTACAACCGATTTCTCACACACAGACAGCAGTTGACCGGCGTTGCCTGGTGAAACATTGTTGCGATGCCTCGTGTAAGGAGGAGGAATGCGTACCGTCGCGTTTCCGACTTTGATAAAGGTCGGATTATAGACTATCGCGATTGCGGTTTATCGTATAGTGATATTGCAGTTCGCGTTGGTCGAGTTCCTACAACTGCTAGCAGAATATGGAATCGGTGGATTCAGGAGAGTAATACGGAACGCCGTGCTGGATCCCAACTGCCACGCATAACTAGCAGTCAAGATGACAAGCATTTTATCCGCATGGCTGTAACGGATCGTGCAGCCACGTCTCGATCCCTGAATCAACAGATGGGAACGTTTGCAAGACAACAACCATCTGCACGAACAGTTCGACGACGTTTGCAGCAGCATGGGCTATCACCTCGGAGACCTCGGCTGCGATTACCCTTGACGCTCCATCACAGACAGGAGCGGCTGCGATGGTGTACTCAACGACGAACCTGGGTGCACGAACGGCAAAACGTCCTTTTTTCGGATGAATCCAGGTTCTGTTTACAGCATCATGATGGTCGCATCCATGTTTGGCGACATCGCGGTGAGCGCAGATTGGAAGCGTGTATTGGTCATCGCCATACTAGCGTATCACCCGGAGTGATGGTATGGGGTGTCACTGGTTACACGCCTCGGTCACCTCTGTTCGCATTGAACAGTGGATGTTACATTTCAGATGTGTTACTACCCGTGGCTCTACCCTTCATTCGATGCCTGCGAAACCCTACATGTCAGCAGGATAATGTACGACCGCATGTTACAGGTCCTTTACTGGCCTTTCTGGATACAGACAATGTTCGACTGCTGCCCTGGCCAACACATTCTCCAGATCTCTCACCAATTGAAAACGTCTGGTCAATTGTGGCCTAGCAACTGGCTCGTCACAATACGCCAGTCTCTACTCTTGATGAACTGGTATCGTGTTGAAGCTCCATGGACAGCTGTACCTGCACACACCATCCAAGCTCTGTTTGACTCCATGCCCAGGGGTATCAAGGCCGTTATTAGGGCCAGAGGTGGTTGTTCTGGGTACTGATTTCTCAGGATCTATGCACCCAAACTGCGTGAAAAAGTAACCACATGTCAGTTCTAGTATAATATATTTGTCCAAGGACTACCCATTTATCATCTGCATTTCTTCTTGGTGTAGCAATTTGAATGGCCAGTAGTGTAGATTTTTAGAAGCTGATAACGTTTAAGCGTATCACACTTAATTATCATGAGCGACTATCAGTATACTAAGTCGTCTACATAGGTTAGTACAACAATTCCCAATCGTGTTGTTTGATTATTTTCTTATATCCTTCCTTCTGAGGGTATTGAAGGCAGCAAGGCATTTGGAATGCACTCTGAAGTTTAGCCTGCCTGGTTAACTACTTAACGATGAAACGTAACATGGAGTCTCCCCTATGCTTTTTTCTCCCACCTCGCCATAAGGTTATTGGTAGAGGGAGGACACGTGATGGCAGTGCTTACACCGTAGGTTCTGGAAAAGGACGCAGCTATTGTGTTTTGTTAATTCGAGTCCGTACATCCCACTCGATTCCCACTCTTTCCTGTAAATGTCTGAGTCTGAGTAACCACAAGCATCACAGTATATTGAAAATGCCTCAACTATAGCCGGAGCTTACAGAAATGTGTGTTTGTATTACCAACGTCAGCCAGTAGATGGAAAGCGCAAAAGGAAACAGAGTTTTTCGATCGGGGACAGAACGAGAGACAGGCTTGTACATCGCAGAAAGGCGGTTGGTATTCGGGCCCCTTCTGACAATGACATTCCCCCACCACCAGTCACAGGGTGGACGGTCCGGACAAGGGCGCATTCCGGCGTTCTGCTTGCTCCGCTAGGGCCCATGGGTTTTGCATCCTTACATTAGCGCTACACTGAGAGATGGACAAAGGCGTCCGTGTCACTAAAGTCAACTTTAAATGGTGCTTAATTTAATTTCGTCACAGGTTCGTTTAGTAAGCACGAAAGCTCCAAAGAGATAATCAGCCAACTCCAGTGGGAGGAACTGCAAGAGAGGCATTACGCATCACCGTGTGCTCTACTGTTAAAGTTCGGAGAGCGTACGTTCCTAGAGGAATCAGCAAATATACCGATTCCTCCTACGTGTATCTCACAAAAACACTTTAGAGGTAAAATTACAGAGACTTCAGCCCGTGTGGAGTCTTACCGGCAGTCGTTCTTCCCCCGAACTGTTCGCGACTGGAACAAGGCAAAGGGGGGAAGTGATAGTGATACACAAAGCAGCCTCCACCACGCACCACAAGGGGACGTCCAGAGTACAGATGAAGCTGCAAATATAGTCAAGCGTTTCGCGGTTTGTTGACTTGCATACTTTCTCTTAATTTCGTGCGTTTTGTGTGTATTGTCCTCACAGTGAAGCCACAAGATATGTACTTTTACCTTATAATGCTAAAGTATGCTCAATGTATTGCCTGACCATGAGATTTCGTTTCTGACTATTTTGTGTGTTGATTTGTGAGACGCATTTTTTAAAAATATATTGGTGTGCTTGTCTTTATATCTGGCCTGGTAACGTATGACCGTTAACTTGTGCACTTGAGAGGAAGATAGTTGCTGCAGTTACATAGTGTTGCCCAAATTGTAGATCATAAAACATAAAGGTGATGGAACACCTATATATGCAATTCACTTCTATACTTCCTTCCATTTCTAAATGTTCTGGAAATAGTATAAATCTTGTTGTGCATCTTCACATTTTCGCGATGCAATGATTTTTCCATAAAACTTCGGGCGTGCATCTGATTACAATTCACTTTTTCTTCTAATATTTCGGGTGTATACCGTCCAATCATCTGCAGAATGAGCCTAGGTGACTTACACTATGGAGAAGGCTGGACAGTATCTAGCCGAAATATTAGAACAAGCAGTGAATTTTATGCGTCTGCACGCCTCAGATTTTATGAAACGGTGTAAATCTTGTCCTCCGACTCTCATCGTGCATCCTAAGATTTCACTATGATTCAGTGTTATTGCTCAAATCGTAGATCGTAAGCCGTAGAGTCGAATTACGGTCCGTGCATGACTGCACAATATCAATATGTTACAAAAATACGGGGGCGACAATGCGATTTTCAGCAGGTCATATCTCGTGTTCGATAGATTACACATATCGTCCAGCCCCGAAAAACTGAATAAATCGGTCGGTTCTTTTCCATTACATGTGGTCTAGGGTGGGCTTAGGCAGCCTATAAAATCGCCGTTTCTTTATGGACGGCTCCTGAAAAAACCTCGGAAAACCATGATTTTAGGGTATAAAACGTATCACTTATAGGGATGGACACTTTTATACTTTCTGTTCATAGAAAATCATCATATGTGCTTAAGATAAGGTTATAAGTGAACATAGAAACGTTTTTCGATCTCATTATCCGTTACAGAAACTCAGAGGTTCAAAGATACTGCACTTGTGTAGAGAACTTCAAAAACCGATTTTCGATCAGTTTTGCACTATGCTTCGCAATTATCTAAATAACCAAACTTAGCTACTTAACAATTAAATAATAACCAAACTGTAAATTTTTTAGACATTCATCTAGAAACACCATTTTCCCGTCTTCAAAAAACTTCATCCATGATCAAGAAACACCCGGAAAAGCTGGTGGCGTACGCATCTTACAAAAACAATTTTGTCACACGAAATTCTTTGTACTTGCAAATCAAACACCGCATTTTTGGTATGCTGTAGCTGTAACCTAAAAAGCTGTGCATGTTTATGTGAAGTAGTATAAAGGGAACTTGCATCAGGTGGGAGACGATTTAGTGTTGACCTTATATTACGCCTCATTTTATATTATGCATACTTACTTGTTGTTTATATGTGTCAAAGTATATAAACGTGTAGAAGTATACAAATAAGTTGTCAGAACTGTACTGATCTACAGAATTCGTTTTACATGAGAAGCACACCCTGCTGTAACAGGAGAAAGAAGGGAACCAGCTGACAAATGTTTCTGTTTGAGCACAAAAAAAGCAAATATCCTCGTTTTTAAAAGACTGACAGAAAAGTGGAGAACCAGCTGCCAGAATCCTCATTCTGTGAAAGGAGACAGTGATGGTGAGAGAGAGAAAGTGCCAGTGAAAGATAAAGACAGATGGATGAAGACATTAGCAGCCGAAGAGAGCGGAGATATTTACAGTCAGTAAGAGATAGTGGCAGTAATAGAGGAAGACAGAGATGGATGAAGACAGCAGCAATTGGAGCAAAAGAAAGAGGAGATAGTGAAAACGAAAATGACAGATGAGTGGAGACAGTACACAACGTTGGGAGGTCTGGTCCCTCGAGACCGAAAAATTTTAGATTGACAGCATTTTCCCACATTGTCCATTTGCTATACCCATGTTGTGAAGTTTTCCGTCTAGTAGTCAAATCCCTGAACAAACCATCCCCAAGATTACGTATGGAGAGGAGACAATGGTGGTTGAAAAGACAAAGACAGTAGACCGTAAGCAAGAAAGATAGAGATAGCGGCAATGGCAGAGAAAAATAATGGGACAAGGACAATGGCAGCAGGACAGAGAGACAGTGAAAGTGGCAGATAATGTGACATTGCTAAAGAAGATTAAGAGAGAGGGTTGAATATAGTAATAGTGAGAGAGACAGATAGGGGAAAGTCCCAATGGGAGAAAAAGGAGACAGTAGACCTATATTTCTATGGAATTCAAACTGATCTTCCCCGAGGTCGGCTTCCATCTGTTTCCCCATTCATCTATCAAATTCGTGTTAGTATTTTTTAACTGTGACTTATTAAACAGATAGCTAGGTAATTTTCACAACTGTCAGCACTTGCTCTCTTTGGAATTGGAATTATTATATTCCTCTTGAAGTCTGAGGACATTTCGCCTTGTCTCATACATCTTGCTCACCAGATGGAAGAGTTTTGTCATTGCTGGCTCTCAAAAGGCTATCAGTAGTTCTAACGGAGTGTTGTCTGCTCTCAGAGCCTTGTTTCGACTTAGATGTTTCAGTGCTCTGCCAAATTCTTCGCGCAGTATCATATCTCTCATCTCATCTTCATCTACGTCCTCTTCTATTTCCCTAATATTCCCTTTAGGTATATCGCGCTTGTATAGACCCTCTACATAGTCCTTCCACCTTTCTGATATTCCTTCTTTGCCTAGGACTGGGTTTCCACCTGAGCTCTTGATATTCGTACAGGTGGTTCTCTTTTCTCCAAAGGTCTCTTTAATTTTCCTGTAGGCGGTACCTGCCTTACCCCCAGTAATATATGCTTCTACATCCACACATTTGTCCTCTAGCCATCCCTGCTTAGCCATTTTACACTTTTTGTTGATCTCATTTTTTGGACATTTGTATTCCTTTTCGCCTGACCCTCTAGGTTAGCCGAGAGCTCTAACGCGCTGCTTCCTGGACTCGGGTAGGCGCGCCGGCCGCGGATCGAATTCGTCCGGCGGATTAACGACGAGGGCCGGTGTGCGCCAGCCTGGATGTGGTTCTTAGGCGGTTTTCCACATCCACAGCTCCTGCCTCAGTTACACGACTCGCAAACATTTGAAACACATTCACACTATTTCATGATATACACTAGACGCAGACAGCAGGGGTACACTGATTCCGTCCCAGGGGGTTCGAGGTGGTGGCAGGAATGGCATCCGCCCACCCCTTCAAATTAACCGTACCACATTCGATTGTAGCAATGCCGACCCTGCGAAACTGCAGGACAATGGCACAAGCGAAAGAAGAAGCGGAATATTCCTTTTCGCCAGCTTCATTTACTGAATTTTTAATTTTCTCCTTTCATCAATTAAATTCAATATTTCTTGTGTTAACCAAGCATTTCCGCTAGCCCTTGTCGATTTATCTACTTGATCCTCTGCTGCCTTCACGATTTTATGTCTCAAAGCTACGCATCCTTCTTTTAAGGTATTTCTTTCCCCTGTTCTTGCCAATCATTCAATGTGCTCCCTTGGAAACCCTCTACAGCCTCTGGTTCTTTCAGTTTATCCAAGTCCCATCTCCTTAAATTCCCACCTTTTCGCAGTTTCTTCACTTTTAATCTACAGATCATAACCAAAAAATTCTGGTCTGGGTTCACACGTGCCTCTGGATATGTCTTACAATTTAAAATCTGGTTCCAAAATCTCTGTTTTACCATTATGTAATCTGTCTGAAATCTTCCAGTGTCTCCAGGCCTATTCTACATATACAATCTTCTTTCATGACTCTTAAACCAGTTGTTAGCAATGATTAAGTTATGCTCTCTGCAAAATTCTACCAGGTGGCTTCCTCTTTCATTCCTTTCCCCCAGTCCGTATCCACCTGTTACTTTTCCTTCTTTTCTTTTTCCTACTATGGAATTCCAGTCTCCGATCACTATTAAATTTTCGTCTCCCTTAAGTATCTGAATAATTTCTTTTATCTCGTCATACATTTCCTCAATCTCCTCCTCATCTGTGGAGTTAGTTGCGTATAAACTTGTATTACCGTGGTGAGTGTGGGCTTCGTGTCTATCTTGGCTACATTAATGTGTTCAATCTGCTGTTCACAGTAACTTATCCGTATTCCTATGTTTTTATTCATTATTAAACCTAGTCCTGCATTACACCCATTTGATTTTGTATTTATAGCCCTGTAATCATCTGACCGCAAGTCCTGTTCCTCGTGCCACTGAGCTTAACTAATTCACACTATATCTAGTATTAACCTATTCCTTTCCCTTTTTAAATTTTTTAACCTACCTGCCCGATTAAGGGATCTCACATTCCACGCTCCGATCCATAGAACGCAAGTTTTGTTTCTCCTAACAAAGACGTCCTGCTGAGTAGTCCCCACCCGAAGATCCGAATGGGGGACTATTTCACCAACGAAATATTTTACCCAAGCGGACGCCATCATCATTTAACCATACAGCAATGCTGCATGCCCTCGGGAAGAATTACTGCTGAAGTTTCCCATTGCTTTCAGCTGTTTGCAGTACCAGCACAGGAACGCTGTTTTGGTTGATGTTGAAAGGTCAGTTCAGTCAATCATCCAGACTGTTGCCCCTGCAACTACTGAAAAGGCTCTTGCCCCTCTTCAGGAACCACACGTTTGTCTGGCCCCTCAACAGATACTCCTCTGTTGTGGTTGCACCTACAGTACATCTATCTGTATCACTGAGGCACGCAAGCCACCCTACCAATACAAGGCCCATGGTTCATGGGGAGGGAGGGGGGGACGTGTTAAAAGTCATATGTGTAAGTCTGTGGAGTTTTTTTTTCTGTTGTACCATTTACCTGCAACATGATGATGGTGTTCCCATCAGCCATATAATATCTGTGCTCCTTATGCTATGCAGATTATTTATCTTTCACTTCAACAGCCACACAACCCAGCAGCACATAGCATACACCTATGTTGATGACATTCTAAGGTAGAGGTGAGATTATTTTTATATGTTGGTTACGTATTAAAGTATGTTCTAACGCCGCCATTCTTTGAATCTAATCTGTTAGCTACTGCTTGATTTTATCTTCTGTCCTACTTATGAAGACAATTCTATCTCACGTTCTTTCAAATTTTTAAAAGTAATGACTATGATGAAAGCAAATGGCATTTCTTCATCAATGTTTTATCTTCCTTTTTGTAAAGTATGTTGACAACAACAAGTTAAATACTGTCTGGGAATTTAAAATATTCATTGTATAACTAACTTAATGTATTACAAAAAGGAGCTGAACTAAATTTTATGACTTTATGAATTTTAATCACTTGAACAATTCTTTTCGATAAAGTTGGTAACTTCAGTAGTACATTCAGAGATCTATTATGTAGTTAAGTTTCATCAAACGTATTTCAAAATATATTCCTTAATAAGGTATAGGTTATCTTTTACAGAAATTTTCAGGCCTAATTCGTTTGTTACCATCACAAAAAGTATCTGCAGTTGTGGTACTATCCTTGAACACTGCACAAAATACATTTAAAAGCATTTGCGCGATTTAGAGATCCATTTTTCCTGTCTCACTTTTCACATTTTTATTAAGTTTCTGCAGCAGTTTATCGTTCTTGAAAATATTTACATTTTACTATCTTTTCTGTTTGCTTTAAATTTTACAGTGTGGACTGTAATGTGATTTGAATCTAATGTCACATGTGTCCATTGATGATGCATTCTTGGTTTTGTATAATAGTCTGATTCCATTTGTAACCCAGGACTTAGGAACATTTATTCTACTTACACCAGTTAATGTCTTAGGACAACAGATTTCAAACTAACCTATGATGATCTTAGCAAAGAAATATTTGTCATGAGCCTGAAGCAAATTGCATGCATCATTCCAGTATGTATTTCACAATTACTTCTTGCAGTCCACAGATCCTGTCTCATTCATTCCTTTTTCTATTCGTGTCCTTCAGCCTGATGCTAAAAATTTCCAGTCGACCATTATCTGTAGTAATTATGAAATAGCTTTGCAATCTCACTGAGTTTATAAAATTTACCAATAGCAGTGTTGCTCGTTTCCATTGCATAATTATAGTTAGAAATTGTATGGTCGAATTTTGGTTGTTCTTGAAAAACAAAGTAGTGATAGATCGGAAGATTTTAGAACAAGTAGACCACTTCATTTACCTGGGATGTCAGGCAAAATATGGCTATAGCAAAGACATAGAAATTAAGCTTTTGTAATTTCAGTTAAATATGTGAAACAATTAACAGAAACCTTAAAAAGAAGAATTGGAAAGATAATGAAACTAAGTTCTAGAAAACTGTTGCGGTCCCTTCACAACAGTGTGGAAGCGAGGCTGGGTGGTTACAAAAATGCAATAAACCTATATTGAGGCAGAACAAATTAGGCTCCTGAGTGGAATTAATTGCACAACAGAAGACCCACTAAGGAATCAAGAAGTTAGAGAAGATCTAAAATATTAGTCTAAATGATAATGTTCTAGATTGTAAGAGGAAAAGGAAGCAACACCTAGAAAGAATAGTGTGTCAGTGACTCTCCTTAAAGGCTAGAAAATATGAGTGCCAAGGAAGAAGATATAGAGGAAGACCCCAGAAAAGATGGGTATCATAGCAGGCAATTCAGCCCAATACCTAAAGAGGAGAAGAGGAAGCAGGAGACTTTTTCGTGGACAAAAAAATATATAAATACTTCAAAATACACAACAGTCTACACTGATGGTGCTGACAACAAGCAGGAATGCAACAGGGTGACGTATTCCCCAGCCATTGATATTTCAACAAGTGAACAACCCTTCATCTTCAAGACGAAACATGGAACGATAGCGCGCTGTGCAAGAGAATTTAAACCCCTCAGTAGGTACGACTACGTCGAACAAGAGCCACAATACGGCGCAGACAACACTTTGCCCTACCACACAACTGAAGATAACCTACGTCAGAAGTTGTCAACATGTTTGTGAGCTAAGCCAGCGCCCGGCCGTTGTGGGCGAGCGGTTCTAGGCGCTTCGGTCTGGAACCGCGCGACCTCTACGGTCGCAGGTTCGAATCCTGCCTCGGGCGTGGATGAGTGTGATGTCCTTAGGTTAGTTAGGTTTAAGTAGTTCTAAGTTCTAAGGGGACTGATGACCTCAGATGTTAAGTCCCATAGTGCCCAGAGACATTTGAACCATTTGAGCTAAGCTAGCTCACCTCGAAGTCACCTTTCACCAGAACGGTTAGAGTGACAGACAGATCAGACGCACTTTATACTGCCGACCAGCCTTGCATCGGGTATGTGATGAAACTAAAGAGACTGCATCTAAGTCCGTGCCATTACTGCATTACACATGTCGCATTTTCAACCGGAACATATTTAGCGGATGCACGGTGTGAAGTGAAGATTTTGGACCTCGATTCAAGATTAGGGCCCTTTCATGGATGATCATGGTTTTCATAAACGGGTGTCTACCGCTTCCGATGCAGTTGTGCCATGTCATACATTGGTCACATCATCAGGACTGTTCAGGCAGGGTGTACAGAGTGTAAGCGTCACACTCGCTTACAACAGCTGAGCAAATCTGCTACTGCAGAACACTGCCTTAGTACCACTCATTACTGCGAATAGAACAGAGAGATCCTTGAGTGCACTTCCACCTGTTGGATAATGGTATTAAGGAAGCAATTGAGATTAAATTAGCAGGAGACCTTATAAACAGAGATGCAATTTTTTCCTTAAATTCTACAATCTACCAAGTCAAACAACAGAGGGCCGGAATTAATGCCGCCTGCTCATCCGTTGGTAATTGACATTCGCTATCGACAAATTCTGACGTTAGTACTCTTTGATTGCAAGGTGACGCTAGTTGTTTTCAATGTGTATGGTGTCTCTCTTCATTTTACACGCAGGGAGAAAGTTTCACGATAAAGTGCTAGCCCCTTATGTTTACAGCCTATAACTTTCTTTAAGGATTAATACTTATTCAATAAATTCCACTCAGCTCAGCTGAAACTGTTCCCAGCTGACAGAAACTCCACGTTCATGTCTTTATTCATACAGTCGGCGCCTCACCTTTTCCAAAGATATTCTTTCTTTCTTTCTCGGGGCCTTTGTCCCACTCCAACGCGGGGTCGGCTTTGTTATTACGGATTTGGTAGTGTTAGTGGCAGAGGGCGGCCGGATGCCCTTCATGACTACACCCCGAACCCCCTGGGACGAAAGTAGTGTACCCCAGGTGTCTGCGTCTAGTGTACGTCGTGAAATAGTGCGAACGTTTTCAAATGTCTGTGAGTCGTGTAATTGCGGCGGAACTTGGGGACCAGCCCGGTATTCGCCTAGCGGGATGTGAAAAACCGCCTAAAAACCACATCCAGGCTGGTCAGCATACCGGCCCTCGTCGTTAATCCGCCGGGCGGATTCGATCCGGGGCCGGCGCGCCAACCAGATTCCAGGAAGCAGCGTATTACCGCTCTCTGCTAACCTAGAGGGTTGCCTTCTCCGAAGATATTAGCAACTTCTTTTTACCGTTCCGTAACTCAGTCGGTTAAAACGGAACCGTTATAGAATCCCTTCGGTCTGTCTCTCCAACTGTCATACATCCTTTTTTTCTGAGGAAGGGACACACGTATGAAGTGTCAAGTTGAAATTTACGTCGAATACTAAGATGCACGGTCCCTTGGCGGTGTAGAACATTTAAGGTGGTAAGTCAAGGTATTCAAAAGATATGGTCTTTTATGTAACATACCTATATACTCGCAAACACATTCATCAAAATCTATAAATGAACTCCCCATGTAATAATTAAGTTAATACAGAATCCTCAGTGTGTGAGATCTGCTCTCCCTTGTCCGGTTTTCTTGCATAAACGAGACCAGAACCGAAATGTGGCCAATGCACATTACTTTGCAACCGAGTAAAAGAATAATTGGGTTCGCTTACATTGCTTTCCTTATTCTGTGACGCCATTCACAGAGTTCTTTAGACGCGTCGTGTAGTTGCCACACAGAACTCGCAGTATTCCCTTCAGCTCGTGTCGCACGAAGCATTACGGGGAAGGTTTTGCAAACGCTACTGCCGACGAGCAGCTGCTAAATGGAGAGCGACGAGTTGGTGGCGCTTTAGAGCGAGTTTTCATCCGGCCGGCAGCGGCTGTGCTCGAGGGCCCTCAGGGGGAGGTGGAGGGCCGCGGCCGCCCTTCTGGGCCGCTCTGCAAAGTGCCGAGGGCCGAGGGCCGAGGGCCTAGGGCCTAGAACGGCCCTTCCTGCCGACAGGCGTTGAGCTCTGTGGGAGAAGTTACGTGGGCAGACTGGTAGCTGCGGTAACTTAACTAGCAGGTAACCAAGTGGCACTGAGAGATGACGGGTACAAAAATATGGGACGATAAATTTGGAAAACTACAGGTGAAAAAGACAGACGAGAGATCCCCCACCCAGGTAGTCATCTGATGAACAGATATTGCTACCAGCAGCACTTGGAACTTTTGCGCACAGTATTTGCCACTGACTTGTCCCAATCTTATACACTACTGGCCATTAAAATTGCTACACCACGCAGATGACGTGCTACAGACGCGAAATTTAACCGACAGGAAGAAGATGCTGTGATATGCAAATGATTAGGTTTTCAGAGCATTCACACAAGGTTGGCGCCGGTGGCGACACCTACAACATGCTCGCGTTGGTCGAGATCCAAGGACTGTTAGCAGAATATGGAATCGGTGGATTCAGGGGGGTAATACCGAACGCCGTGCTGGCTTCCAACGGCCTCATATCACTATCAGTCGAGATGACAGGCATCTTATCCGCATGGCTGTACCGGGTCGTGCAGCCACGTCTCGATCCCTGAATCAACACATGGGGACTTGCAAGACAACAACCATCTGCAGGAACAGTTCGACGACGTTTGCAGCACCATGGACTATCAGCTCGGATACCGTGGCTCTACTCTTCATTCGATCCCTGCGATACCCTACATTTCAGCAGGATAATGCGCGACCGCATGTTGCAGGTCCTGTACTGGCCTTTCTGGATACATAAAATGTTCGACTGCTGCCCTGGCCAGCACATACTCCTCTCACCAATTGAAAACGTCTTGTCAATGGCGGCCGAGCAACTGGCTCGTCACAATACGCATCACTACTCTTGATGAACTGTGGTATCGTGTTGAAGCTGCATGGGCAGCTGTGCGTGTACACGCCATCCAAGGTCTGTTTGACTCAATGCCCAGGCGTATCGAGGCCGTTATTACGGCCAGAGGTGGTTGTTCTGGGTACTGATTTCTCAGGATCTATGCACCCAAATTGCGTCAAAACGTAATCACATGTCAGTTCTAGTATAATATATTTGTCCAATGAATAAACGTTTATCATCTGCATTTCTTCTTGGTGTAGCAATTTCAATGGCCAGTAGTGTACATTGTGCCCCAGGAGGAACTGCCAATACTCAGTGATATGAACGAATTTTCGAAGCAAACAACTTCAGTAAATATTTGCTCTGAACTGGGTACCTTTAAGTTCTGTAAGCGCTTCTTCATCTTGATTATTGTAAAGTAAGTCTCTTCCACTACATGCTCTTTGTTATCCGTATTTTGGGAGGAGGTAGTACGTACCACGACAAGAAAAAATTTCCAAGCAAACATGGAGTCAAAAACACATACATTAAGAGCTATGAGAACTTGTTCACTAGAAGAAATGTGTTTCACAATAGCTTTGATTAACAGGTGCTCATAGCTCTTATTGTGTGCATTTAAGAGCGCATATTTACCAGAATTCTTTTGTTTCGAAGGCTCGTTGCGTCTTATCCTTAAATACTGACCATTCCTCCCGGGATTTCCAGTATATACAGGTTGACTGAGGTACACATACCGCTGGGTTTTATGCAACCCGCAAAAGCTGCAAATACCATAAGCAAAACTTTTTTATTCCCTCACCTGTTACATGGTAACTGATAGTCCAAAAAAAAAAAAAAAAAAAAAAAAAAAAAGGAACAGGACGCCTTTTGTAGGAAATTTAACATAGTTAAAGTTTATACCGTGATGTGTAGATCTTTAACAGCGTTTTTATTGCCCAAATCGAAAACCTTGGCCTCCAGCGAAGACGTATTCCACTACAGAATATAACTGCAGTAAATTTGCTACAAAAAGAACCTGTTCATTGTTTCTGTTGGACTAACGGTTAGCGGGTAGAAAGCGAGAGAAAATGAAAATCTTGTGCCTGGTATTTGAAGGCATTGTGGGCCAGTGGTAGAGGCAGGTCAATCACCCTGTATTGTGAGGCACAATAACGTTTTAAAGAATTTCGTGATCCGTTTTCACCTTGACGAAACGTGACCTGGCGTTCGTGAAACAAGCTTGTGAAGACCTGAGAAATGTCTTTAACGAGTCAAAATTAATCTGATTTAAACTAGCAGGTGCAGTTTAGACCAAAAATTTCATAACTAAACAAGAAGTAGGACTATCGTTGTGATGAGCATTTTCGAGTTTTCATTTTTCCTGCGAGCTGTTTGAAATACAGCTGACAACTGCAAAGCGCATCGCGCACAGGTTCAGTTCAGTGCCCGCCAGATAGTTCAGATCAATACGTGACTTCGAGTCAACCGCCGTACCACTGTGAATATACCAGCTCCCATCAGATGTCCGAAGTTAAGCGCCGTCGGGTATGGTTAGCACTTGGAGGGGCAGCCACTCGTGCCGATACGCGCTGTTCACCTACCGAGGTGGACTCAGCCTCGTGATGCCAATTGAGGAGCTACTTAGGCGAGCAGCTGCGGCTTCAGGTCACCAAACCCGAACGGCCGCGAGTGAGTTGTGCTGACCCGTCGCCTCATCACGTGCACCTCATCTACATCTACATCTACATCGACATGACTACTCTGCAATTCACATTTAAGTGCTTGGCAGAGGGTTCATCGAACCACAATCATACTATATCTCTACCATTCCACTCCCGAACAGCGCGCGGGAAAAACGAACACCTAAACCTTTCTGTTCCAGCTCTGATTTCTCTTATTTTATTTTGATGATCATTCCTACCTATGTAGGTTGGGCTCAACAAAATATTTTCGCATTCGGAAGAGAAAGTTGGTGACTGAAATTTCGTAAATAGATCTCGCCGCGACGAAAAACGTCTTTGCTTTAATGACTTCTATCCCAATTCGCATATCGTATCTGCCACACTCTCTCCCCTATTACGTGATAATACAAAACGAGCTGCCCTTTTTTGCACCCTTTCGATGTCCTCCGTCAATCCCACCTGGTAAGGATCCCACACCGCGCAGCAATATTCTAACAGAGGACGAACGAGTGTAGTATAAGCTGTCTCTTTAGTGGACTTGTTGCATCTTCTAAGTGTCCTGCCAATGAAACGCAACGTTTGGGTCGCCTTCCCCACAATATTATCTATGTGGTCTTTCCAACTGAAGTTGCTCGTAATTTTAACACCCAGGTACTTAGTTGAATTGACAGCCTTGAGAATTGTACAATTTATCGAGTAATCGAATTCCAACGGATTTCTTTTGGAACTCATGTGGATCACCTCACACTTTTCGTTATTTAGCGTCAACTGCCACCTGCCACACCATACAGCAATCTTTTCTAAATCACTTTGTAACTGATACTGGTCTTCGGATGACCTTACTAGACGGTAAATTACAGCATCATCTGCGAACAACCTAAGAGAACTGCTCAGATTGTCACCCAGGTCATTTATATAGATTAGGAACAGCAGAGGTCCCAGGACGCTTCCCTGGGGAACACCTGATATCACTTCAGTTTTACTTGATGATTTGCCGTCTATTACTACGAACCGCGCCCTTCCTGACAGGAAATCACGAATCCAGTCGCACAACTGAGACGATACCCCATAGGCCCGCAGCTTGATTAGAAGTCGCTTGTGAGGAACGGTGTCAAAAGCTTTCCGGAAATCTAGAAATACGGAATCAACTTGAGATCCCCTGTCGATAGCGGCCATTACTTCGTGCGAATAAAGAGCTAGCTGTGTTGCACAAGAACGATGTTTTCTGAAACCATGCTGATTACGTATCAATAGATCGTTCCCTTCGAGGTGATTCATAATGTTTGAATACAGTACATGCCCCAAAACCCTACTGCAAACCGACCTCAATGATATAGGTCTGTAGTTCGATGGATTACTCCTACTACCCTTCTTAAACACTGGTGGGACCTGCGCAATTTTCCAATCTGTAGGTACAGATCTATCGGTGAGCGAGCAGTTGTATATGATTGCTAAGTAGGGAGCTATTGTATCAGCCTCCGATGACGCCGGATGACTGAGGATAACACGGCGGTCGGTCGGTGCCGGTAAACTTTTCGAGGCCTTTTCGGACGCAGATAATTAATTTCTACGGCGTGGTGAGTACAGTGATACGCACACGTAAGTAGTCGCAAAGTTCGGAAACGTTCAAAAGCCCTACATGTCCTTGTTATCTGTCACTGAAAGTGCACCGTCTGTAGCAGTAATGAAAAGCTTCCCGGTAGATATTAAATGTTTCAGTAAAAGCCCGTCAAGTACTTCGTTAGTGACACAGCTCCGAGTAGTGTTGTCGAAACCAACAAGGTCTAAGAGCTCTTTCACCAGCTCCTTGTCGGTTGATACACGTCTTGCAAATATGGCAATATGGATTTAACATGCCGACACGTTTTTATCGGAGTGATTGATTAATGGTCCACTTCCTAGTGTTCTTCCGAGTAGTTGTTCCTATTTTATGGACAATGTTTCGACAATCGATCCAGTCGTCGTCTTCAGGTACTAGAACTTATGCCGTTTTATTTACTCTCTGCCTGAACTCGAACCAAACTGCGGACTATTTCCTGGTCTGCCACTGCTGTTTACAGTTCATTGTGAGTTTTATACCGTATACACACTACGCTTTTTGATACTCTTTTGTGGCCGGCCGGTGTGACCGAGCGGTTCTAGGCGCTACACGTTTGGAACCGCGCGACCGCTACGGTCGCAGGTTCGGATCCTGCCTCGGGCATGGCTGTGTGTGATGTCCTTAGGTTAGTTAGATTTAATTGGTTCTAAGTTCCAGGGGACTGATGACCTTAGAAGTTAAGTCCCATAGTGCTCAGAGCCATTTGAACCATTTGATACTCTTTTGTTTTTGTGTATATTTGATGATGAACCACGGTTTCAAGTACTGAAATATTTCTTCCGAAATTCAATTTAAGTGTAATAATTATAGATGTGCCGCGTAAAGCGTCGTATGAAAATCTGGAATTTCTCATAACTAGAGGCCGGAAGGAGCGATCTGTACTTCCACTGAAGAAACTTGTATTAGCCAAGATCGCATTCAGTACTATTTACTACTGTTGACCAGTATCAACAGTTAAGACTGTCATCTTGTAATCTCTATAAGCTTGAGTCCATCCGCCCTGTTCCATTAAGACTCTATCACACCTGCCACATTAACACTATAGTGGATGTTATATAGTACATTCCCCACTGGCTTTGTCAAAAAGAAAACAATGTTGTCATAAATAAAGATGATACACTTAAAAAGCAAATTGTTTAACTAAGTATGTCTACGCACATAATATCTCACTGATGCGCGTTAGTTGTTAAACTGCGTTAACAGTGCACATTATTGCGCATTCAGATCGGCAGATAACAGTCTTAACTGTTGAAACCGGTGGTCAGTAATAAATACTATTCAATGCAAACAATCCTGCCGGAGGAACATCCGCAACTGAGCATTATAGCAGGGGTTGAAATACCGCTTCAACTGTAAGGTTCTTTTTATTTTTCAGTAGTTAAAACATGACCAGTTTCGGGCTCTTACATGTCCATCATCAAGTATTATAACTTTGTACCGGTTGTACACCGCGTCCTGTACACATCCACGGCGGCACTCGGGGTCATAGCACAAAGTTATAATACCTGATGATGGACATGTAAGAGCCCGAATCCGGTCGTGGTGGGCGAGCGGTTCTAGGCGCTACACGTTTGGAACCGCGCGACCGCTACGGTCGCAGGTTCGAATCCTGCCTCGGGCATGGAAGTGTATGATGTCTTTAGGTTGGTTAGGTTTAAGTAGTTCTAAGTTCTAGGGTACTGATGACCTTAGCAGTTAAGTCCCATAGTGCTCAGAGCCATTTGAACCATTTTAAGAGCCCGATGCCGGTCGTGTTTTAACTAGTGAAAAATAAAAAGAACTTTTCAACTGATGCGATAATTTCAGCCTCTACTATTCAATACGATCTTAGCTACTACAAGTTTAAGCATATGAAAATTAGTAGTGGAGGGGACTCGAACCCGAATTTCCTACCTAAGCATGTCGCATGTCGCTTTAGGCAGTACATCCACGAGTATACATATTACACTAAGCAAAATTTTAGGAATAAATTTCGAAGTATTGCTTTTCACCACTTGGAGTTCGGGAATCAGTTTATTACGATCTCGCTCACCATCACATTCACCGGAGCTGACAAACGCTGAGAGAGTGTGAATTTCACAGAATTACAGGGCGGGTTTTTTATAAAAAGGAAAAGGACCGTCGAAGAGCATATCATGCGTCGGGAGTCGAAATCATACTTCGCTTCAAATAGCTGTGCGAAACCGACAACAGTTCATAGTTGATCGGATTCCAACCAGCGAAGACACACAACAGCAAAATTCACAACAATAAAGGATACGACTGGGTCGCTGGTCGAAATATTGGGGACAAAATGGAAACAGCAATTCAGGAGAACACGCGGAAGCGCGTCATTGATACGTAAGACCAGTGCAAAAATGGCTCTGAGCACTATGGGACTTAACATCTATGGTCATCAGTCCCCTAGAACTTAGAACTACTTAAACCTAACTAACCTAAGGATATCACACAACACTCAGTCAACACGAGGCAGAGAAAATCCCTGACCCCGCTGGGAATCGAACCCGGGAACCCGGGCGTGCGAAGCGAGAACGCTACCGCACGACCATAAGACCAGTGCAAAGTCCGACTAGTTCGTGAACGACCACCACGGATATCATAGTCATAAAGACCGTCACTGAGTAGGGTTTCTTTGCTTTTGTATTATTTAAATTCAAGACGGTTGTTAAATATTCTTCCTTGCTAAACTTTAGCATAACGATACACTGGCGTTGAATGTTTTCCTTCAGCGATACCAGTTTTAGTTTTCTTTAACAGAGAGTCCACAGCAAAGACTTTTCTGAAACCAACGAGCTTAGTGTCATGATGGCATTCCGGATTACTGTCCTCGAACTGTGACAACCCCATTTGACTCAAAAGACACGTTTATTTAACGTTATTCTCCACGAAAACGTAATCCTCTTCTCACTTATTAATAATCATTACATTCCCTGTTTTATTCTTACTCTTAGTAGCCACCATTATAAACTGTCAGGGCACCAGCACTGATTACAGTATTACTTACACTGAGGTGACAAACGTCGTGCCCTATCTCCTAATATCGTGTCGGATCTTCTTTTGCCCGCCGCAGTTCAGCAACTAGACGTGGCGTGAGCTCAACAACTCGTTGGATTTCTGGTGGTGGTTAGTGGTTAACGTCCCGTCGACAACGAGGTCATTAGAGACGGAGCGCAAGCTCGGGTTAGGGAAGGATTGGGAAGGAAATCGGCCGTGCCCTTTAAAAGGAACCATCCCGGCATTTGCCTGAAACGATGTAGGGAAATCACGGAAAACCTAAATCAGGATGGCTGGAGACGGGATTGAACCGTCGTCCTCCCGAATGCGAGTCCAGTGTGCTAACCACTGCGCCACCTCGCTCGGTCAACTCGTTGGAGGTCCCTTCAGAAATACTGAGCCACGTTGTCTTTATAGTCATCCATAACTGCAAAACTGTTGCCGGTGCAGGATGTCGTGCACGAACTGACCCCTCTATTATGTCCAATAAATGTTCGAGGAGATTCATATCGGGTGATCTGGGTCACCAAACCATTCGCTCGAATTGTTCAGAATGTTCGTCAAACCTTCTGGTGGCGTGGTTCACTCCCATACACAAAAATTCCATCGTTGTAGGGTAAGAAGTAGCCAAACATAAACATTTCCCGTCAACGATCTGTCCAGTCGGACCAGAGGATCTAGTCCGTTCCATGTAAACACAGCCCACCATTACAGAGCCATCACCGGCTTGTGCAGGGCCTTGTTGACAACTTGGCTCCATGCCTTAGTGGCGTCTGCTCCACACTCGAAGTCTACCGTCAGCTCTTACCAGCTGAAATCCGGACTCACCTGATCAGGCCGCGGTTTTCCACTCGTCTAGAGTCCTCACGAGTTCAGGAGAGGTGCTGCAAGCGATGTCTTCTCGTTAGCAAAGGCATTCGCGTCGATCATCTGCTGCGGTAGCTCATTAACGGCAAATTTCGCCCGGCTATCCTAACCGGTACGTTCGTCTTACATCCCACATTGATATCAGCGGTTATTGTACTTATTGTTGCTTGTCTATTAGCACTGACAACTCTACGCAAACGGTACTGTCGGTCGCTAAATGAAGGGTGAAGGCCACTGAGTGTTCGTAGTGAGATTTAGTCTCTTCGGCAAACTCTTGACACTATGGATCTTGGAGTATTGACTTCCCAAATGATTTCCGAAATGGAATGTCCCATGCTTCTAGCTCCAGCTGCCATTCCGTGGTCAAAGTCCGTTAATTCTTGACGTGCGACCATAATCACGTAGGAAAACTTTTCACACGAATCACCTCAGTACAAACGACAGCTCCGGCAATGCACTGCACTTATTTGTAAACACTGTACACTATACCGGATGGTCCATTGATCGTGACCGGGCCAAGTATCTCACGAAATAAACGTCAAACGAAACTTGTCTAGTTTGAAGTGGGAAAACAAATGGCTCTATGGTTAGCCCGCTAGATGGCGCTGCCATAGGTCAAACGGATATCAACTGCGTTTTTTTAAAATAGGAACCCCCATTTTTATTACATATTCGTGTAGTACGTAAGGAAATACGAATGTTTTAGTTGGACCACTTTTTTCGCTTTTGATAGATGGCGCTGTTATAGTCACAAACATGTGGCTCACAATTTTAGACGAACAGTTGGTAACAGGTAGGTTTTTCAAATTAAAATACAGAACGTAGGTACGTTTGAACACTTTATTTCGGTTGTTCCAATGTGATACATGTACCTTTGAGAACTTATCATTTCTGACAACGCATGCTGTTACAGCGTGATTACCTGTAAATACCACATTAATGAAATAAATGCTCAAAATGATGTCCGTCAATCCCAATGCATTTGGCAATACGTGTAACGACATTCCTCTCAACAGCGAGTAGTTCGCCTTCCGTAATGTTAGCACATACATTGACAATGCGCTGACGCATGTTGGCTCAAATGGTTCTGAGCACTATAGGACTTAACATCTGGTCATCAGTCCCCTAGAACTTAGAACTATTTAAACCTAACTAACCTAAGAACATCACACACATCCATGCTCGAGGCAGAATTCGAACCTGCGACCGTAGCGGTCGCGCGGGCTGACGCATGTTGTCAGGTGTTGTCGGTGGATCACGATAGCAAATATCCTTCAACTTTCCCCACAGAAAGAAATCCCTGGACGTCAGATACGCTGAACGTGCTTCGACGACCAATCCACCTGTCATGAAATATGCTATTCAATACCGCTTCTACCGCACGCGAGCTATGTGCCGGACATCCATCATGTTGGAAGTACATCGCCATTCCGAATCTCACGCAATTTGTCTGATATGCGGATTAGCCGCGACAGCAGCTAAAACACTGTTACGTGATACCACGTACTTACACGCTTGTGACGACAACAGCGCCATTTATGACAAAGCGAAAAAAGTGGTCAACTAAAACATTCATATTTTCTTACGTACTACACGAATATGTATTAAAAAATGGAGGTCCCTATTTAAAAAAAAACACTTGGTATCCGTTTGAACTATGGCAGCGCCATCTAGCTGGCCAACCATAGCGCCATCTGGTTTCCCCCTTCAAGCTAGACAAGTTTCGTTCTCTGTAGTTTTTTTCGTTTGACGCTTATTTCGTGAGATATTTGGCCCAGTCTCTATCAATGGACCACCGTGTATATGTGCTTATCGCCGTCCCATGACTTTTTATCACCTCATTGCAAATCGTGTTACTTCACAAAGTTTACGGTTCAGGTTTCCCGACATTTTCCCAGAGCCACTTTTGCGCAATATGCAATGACTTCCATGGTACTAGAGGGAGCTGTACCGCCTCGCCTTCCGTATACGTCTCCCGTCCCCCACGCGGATCCTCTATGATCTCATTCCTTTCCCCCATCTGCTCCTATTCCTCGAACATATCCGCATCCTCTACACCTCCCGCCGTCTGGAACCCCCTCACCCCCTGGTTGCTCCTCTCCTCTCTGATCCCCGCCCCCTGCCACGTCTTCTCCGTTGTGTCCCCCCTACCCTCCACCTCTACACCCTCCATCTCCTTTCCCAAGGTGGCTTCCATCAACTCCCCCTCCTGGATGATGCCCTCTCTCCCTCCATTTACCCCTCCTATCAACTCTGATCCTCACTCCCCCTCCTTTCCTCTGTCATTTTCCCGGGCTCCCTCTCCCCCCCTTCAATCCTCTTTCTTCCCCACCTCCCCTCTGTTTGCCCCCTTCTCTCACCCACGTCCTTTTCCATTTCCCTCCTCTGCCTCCTCTCATTCCCTCTCGCATCTGCCCTTCTCCCCCTTTATTAGTCCTCTCCCTCCTTGGTTCCCCCCCTTTTCGTTTTTTCCTCTCCTCCCTCCTTGTTTTTCCCCCTCCTGCAGGTCCCCCCCCCCCCATCTGCCTTTGGCTCGGGAGTGTCGTCTTTGTGCTGGCACTTTCGTGCAGTGTTCTACAGTGAGTGTTCTACAGTGCGTGTTTTACAGTGAGTGTTCCGTGTTGTGTTTTTTGGGACTTGTTGCGAATGGCCATCATACTGTCGCTGGGTGTGCCTTTTATCTCTTGCGAACAGAAACCAGACTGTCGCCATGTTTTTTGATTGTGTGTGTACTATGTTCCTTGTCTGATTCCTGTGTATTTTATCTACATTGCCAACCCCTTTTGCTTTCTGTTTTAACTTTCCGCAGTTTTACGCCATTTTACACTTTAAATCACCATTTTATCGCCTGTTTTTCCTTGTTTCTTTCTTCTTCCTTTTTTAAAAAAAAAGTCTGTAGACTGTAGAGCAGCGTAGTAAGCTGCTGCCAGCCCGCCCCCTTCAGGGGGAGTTGAAATCAATAAAGAAAAAAAAAAGAAAGGGAGCGTTGTAGAGGGCAAATAAAGAAAAAAAAAGAAAGGGATCGTTGTAGAGGGCAAAAACTGTAGAGGAAGACAGAGATTGGAATACGTCAAGCAAATAATTGAGGACGTAGGTTGCAAGTGCTACTCTGAGATGAAGAGGTTAACACAGGAAAGGAATTCGTGGCGGGGCCGCATCAAACCAGGCAGTAGACTGATGACAAAAAAAAAAAAAAAAAAGAGACACTCTTAAGTGGTTTCACCCGATGTAAAGAAACTGAACTATACAACCAGCTGCTGCGTTCTGTCTGTACTTATGATGGCAACCAACCTTCCTCCAACTTTATAACGATCTTTATTGATTTGATATTGATTTCATGTCTAAAATCGTCCAAAATAAATAATAACAGCTTTACAGGTTTCAAGATGTTTTTTCTCGAACGTTTTCTGAGTATCCTCCCAACATATCTGACTCTGTCCCCTACCGTCCCACGATTAAACTTACGTGGTCATTTCAACATAAATCGCTGCGAACAGAAACTCCGTGATACTCCGTGAACGTTGTGACTGATTTTAGTGATTTATCAAGGAACTAAACGAACTCTGATTCATCACCTGCTTCCGAGCACTACATTCCATCCCTACATGTACTAAGTCGGCCGGCGGATTTTTCTGTCTATGTGTGAAGACACACCTCAGGAACTACTGTTGCGATTTTGATACTGTTTTCACTGCTAAATAGACGGAATCACTGAGAAGGCATGTGTGTAATACACTACTGACCATTAAAATTGCTACAGCGCGAAGATGACGTGCTACAGACGTGAAATTTAACCGACACGAAGAAGATGCTGTGATATGCAAATGATTAGCTTTCCAGAGCATTCACACACGGTTGGCGCCGGTGGCGACACCTGCAACGTGCTGACATAAGGAAAGTTTCCAACCGATACCTCGTGCACAAACAGCAGTTGACAGGCGTTGCCTGGTCACACTTTGTTGTGATGCCTCGTATAAGGAGGAGAAATGCGTACTATCACGTTTCCGACTTTGATAAAGGTCGGAGTGTAGCCTATGCGGTTTATCGTATCGCGACATTGCTGCTCGGTTTGGTCGAGACCCAATGACTGTTAGCAGAATATGCAATCGGTGGGTTCAGGAGGGTAATACGGAACGCCGTGCTGGATCCCAACGGCCTCGTATCACTAGCAGTCGAAATGACAGGCATCTTATCCGCATGGCTGTAACGGATCGTGCAGCCACGTCTCGATCCCTGAGTCAACAGATGGGAACGTTTGCAAGACAACAACCATCTGCACGAACAGTTCGACGACGTTTGCAGCAGCATGGACTATCAGCTCGGAGACTATGGCTGCGGTTACCCTTGAAGCCGCATCACATACAGGAGCGCCTCCGATGGTATATTCAACGACGAACCTGGGTGTCACGAATGGCAACGTCATTTTTTCGGATGAATCCAGGTTCTGTTTACAGCAGCATGATGGTCGCATCTGTGTTTGGTAACATTGCGGTGAACGCACATTGGAAGCGTGTATTCGTCATCGCCATACTGGCGTATCACCCGGCGTGATGCCATGGAGTGCCATTGGTTACACGTCTCGGTCACCTCTTGTTCGCATTGACGGCACTTTGAACAGTGGACGTTACATTTAAGATGTGTTACGACCCGTGGTTCTACTCTTCATTCGATCCCTGCGAAACCCTTCATTTCAGCAGGATAATGCTCGACCGCATGTTGCAGGTCCTGTACTGGCCTTTCTGGATACAGAAAATGTTCGACTGCTGCCCTGGCCAGCACATTCTCCAGATCTCTCACCAACTGAAAACGTCTGGTCAATGGTGGCCGAGCAACTGGCTCGTCACAATACGCCAGTCACTACACTTGATGAACTGTGGTATCGTCTTGAAGATGCACCTGTACACGCCATCCAAGCTCTGTTTGACTCAATGCGCAGGAGTATCAAGGCCGTTATTACGGCCAGATATGGTTGTTCTGGGTGCTGATTTCTCAGGATCTATGCACCCAAATTGCGTGAAAATGTAATCACATGTCAGTTATAGTATAATATATTTGTGCAGTGAATACCCGTTTATCATCTGCATTTCTTCTTGGTGTAGCAATTTTAATGGCGAGTAGTGTATTTATTACCGTTATGCTAGACAAATCGTCTGCTCATAGATGCTTGGACCTAATTGCTCGTAGCAAAGGCGAGTTGTTGGTTTTTTAATGACGCGGGCAACTGACAATCTTTGCTCTACGTACTGATAATCTGCAAATCTCCCTGCATTTTTAAACTCACTATACAGAAATCCACCTTTCGTGAAGTGCTCCATAGAGCTACAGACTTTATGCGAAAGTCATTTACATGCACCCCGAACATATGCGGCCCTACCACTCTATCTTCAGGAACCCCAGATGACAGCTTCACTTCTTAAGATGCCTCCCCATTAATACCGACATTCTGAGACCTGTTCACAAGGAAGTCCTCATCAGGTGGGGAAGTCCGTACGCACTTCATTGTTCCGGTGGGTAAGCTGAACATTTTTTTTTTTTTCATTTCCGAGTTAAATTACGCTGATCAGCGAGAACATTGCAACCAATGCCCACCACGACGTTGGAAGCAGCCACGTGACGCGGTAACAAAAGAATGTAAGCTGAGGAGGCACGCAAGGGGGATGATCCTAGCGAAGATATTGGCTGCAAATGAGGAAATCGATTGAGATAAGTGACTTCGACAAAGGACAGATTATTATTACGCAGAGCCTGGGAACGAATATGGCGAATACGGCGAAGCTGCTTGTATGGTCACGTGTTACTGTCGTGAGCATCTATGGAACGAGACAGGACATTGAAACTAGCACTAGGTGCTAATGGTTGGACGTCCACGACTCTTCACAGAACGTGGGGGTCGGAGGTTGACTGCTCTGTAAAATAGGGCAGATGGTGGTTTGTGGGATCTCACCCGAAAGAGTACAACACTGGTGCACGCTCAAGTGTTTCGGAGCACACCGTTCATCGTACAGTGTTGAACATAGAGATCCGCAGCAGATAACCCCCTACATATCCACATGTTGACCCAACGGCATCGGCAATTACGATTGCAGTGGGCACGGGAACATCTGGATTCAACCATCAATCAATAGAAACTTGTCGGCTCTTCGGCTGAATCACGTTTGTGCTACGCTAGGTCGTTGGTCGCCTGCACAAACGCCGTCATCAAGGCGAAAGGGGGCTCGAAATGTGCAGCGTGCCACGGACGCAGGCTGGTGGGGGCGGTATTACGCTATGGGAGACATTCTCCTGCGCTTGCATGGGAGCTGTGGTAGTAATCGAAGACACGCTGACAGCAGCGAACCATTTACATCCCTACATGCTTGATGTCTTCCACAACGGTGCTGTCATCTTTCAGCAGTATAATTGTCTGTATCTCGGAGACGTAAACGGGCGGCAGTGGTTTGTGGAGCATTATAATGAACTTACGTTGATATCTCGGCGACTAAATTCGTCTGATATAAATCCTATTGAATCCATCTGGGTAGCTATCGAGCACCATCACCGCGTCCGCGTATCAGCGGCCCATTATTCGTATTTATGCGGATTTCATAACTTCTGCGTAGACATCTAACGCCACATACCTCGACCAACCTACCAACAAACTGCCGGATCCCTGATACGCAGAATCAGTTACGTATTTCGTTCCAAAGACGGACAAACAAGCTATTAAGCGGGCCGTCATAATGTTTTGGCACATCACGTATTTCCGTAATGATTTCCTGATATTTGCGTCAGTCGAACGTATGAACTGCGTAGTAATCTTTTGTGGGAAACTTTATAAAACAGAAATTAGTGTTTGCCCTTCATTTAGCCCACATTCCTCTTCGCCGCCGTCATAGTCAACGAGCATTGTGACGGACGGTTTTGCTCCAGTATTCCATATTACCAGCTGAATTTGAACGACTTAGAGACATCACGTTGTGTTTGTTTCGGACGTCATTTCACAAGTGCTAATCAAAAGTAGCTCTAAGATGTGATCGTCTACAGAAATTTATCCAAAAGTATTTAGGGTGGTGGATGTGGAGATCATGGTGTCAGAGTGCCAATATATTCAATAACTGGGTAAGTGAGTTTCAAGGCGTGTCGTGTTCTAACAAATACAAGTACATTTTACAGCAGTCACGCGAACTTAGCATATCCCTAAAGACTGATAGTTAGCCAAGCAATAGTTACCGTATGCAGACCAGTAAGATATTTGAAAGGTACACACTATTCAACAGCACACATTATGTACTTGTTTTTCTAATAGTAATACGATAGTTGATGTCATATTTTATAATTTTATGATTAGTATGACTTACAGGTGCTCACTACAAGAACTTTCACACCTCTCGTCCACTCTTGGTACACTGTTGAAAACAAGAGATGGTTTCTGTACGATGAGACTCCGGTTTATATTTAAGTCAAATTGTTCGAGATACGCTTGCTAATATAGGTGATGACAGAACCGTAAACAGGGGAGAACCAGTCGCATGGTCTGAACGTTCCCGTCAACGTCCATCCTGCGGAAAGAACTATGACAAATGGTATTTGCAACACATACATCTCATTGCCAGACACTTCATGAAAGTTTCATGTAAATATAGAAAACAAATGAGGCAACACATACCTCTCATGCCCAGACACTTCACGAAAGTTTCATGTAAATCTAGAAAACAAATGGGACAATTCAGGGGAGTTTGGAAGGTTTCATAATCCACAGTCTGACGAATGTGTACTTGGGCAGGTGTTAGAGGAGCATATTTTAGCCATATGCTACGAGTTGCTGAACTCAGAAATTTCACGAACGTTCTTTCAACAAAAACAAATGAAGGCTTTATGTACACGGTTCCGTATAGTCGTTTGTTCTTCTTTTGTTATCAGGATTCAACTCACAGTTTCTCTAAACGTGTTTTCACATCTTGTAGAGCATTTGATGTGTTCATAAAATTAACATCTGACCACATCAGTGCCTGAATTTAAACATTTCCCTGTACTTTTCTTTAATTGAATACCATAATTGAAGTTGAACAAATGTGGGTTGTAAGGTACATGTTTTTGGTGGTTGATGAAAAGTTTCATTCTTGTTCAGTGATCGCCTCGATATATGTAGCAAACGTCCTAAAACCACACTAAAATTGGCCGATAGAAATGGTCCACCTCAAGTCCACAGTTTGACTCGTTACTGTGTAATCTCACCGCTTATTTGGGCTCGTTTGAGATTATATCACTATATGTTTAGTGACGTTGACACCATTTAGAGAAGGTATCAACAGTAGAAAATTTTTATAGCAGTCGAAAATATTTCCTGCTATTCTGTGTCTACCGCAGCACGTTTCATTTCAGGGCCTGCAGTCGAAGCACTGAACGGCCAAATGTCCGTGTCTTCCACTGTCCATTACAGGCGTTGCGCCATGTAAAACCCAGTGCATCCTACGCGAACCGCCAGAAGTCTAAGTTGTCGGCTGCTCACGGACTTAAGGAACAATAGTTTGCTGATAAAAGGCCCTTTTACTACAGCGACTTTCTTGTCTCAATCGACAATTCGTGGCAAGTGATTCTACTGCAACACCTCGGACCAAATATTCCTATACCGAGACTTGCTTGTCACAAGTGGACGGTCTCCCTTACATATAGACCCCAAAATTTCATCTCTTCTCAGCGTTGTCTGCTACGCACTTTGTACAAGGTGCATTCAAGTTCTAAAGCCTCCGATTTTTTTCCTCCGGACTGGAAAGAGATAGAAACAGGCGCATTGTTTTAAAATGAGGCCGCGTCATTGTCAATACGTTCCAGAAATGGCAGCACCGTACGGCAGATGGAATTTTACCGCCAGCGGCGAGAATGAGAACTGTTTTAAACACTTAAAATGGCGACGTTTTCCTTACTTGAACAGCATGCAATCATTCGTTTTCTGAATTTGCGTGGTGTGAAACCAATTGAAATTCATCGACAGTTGAAGGAGACATGTGGTGATGGAGTTATGGATGTGTCGAAAGTGCGTTCGTGGGTGCGACAGTTTAATGAAGGCAGAACATCGTGTGACAACAAACTGGAACAACCTCGGGCTCGCACAAGCCGGTCTAACGACATGATCGAGAAAGTGGAGAGAATTGTTTTGGGGGATCGCCGAATGAGTGTTGAACAGATCGCCTCCAGAGTTGGCATTTCTGTGGGTTCTGTGCACACAATCCTGCATGACGACCTGAAAATGCGAAAAGTGTCATCCAGGTGGGTGCCACGAATGCTGACGGACGACCACATGGCTGCCCGTGTGGCATGTTGCCAAGCAATGTTGACGCGCAGCAACAGCATGAATGGGACTTTCTTTTCGTCGGTTGTGACAATGGATGGGACGTGGATGCCATTTTTCAATCCAGAAACAAAGCGCCAGTCAGCTCAATGGAAGCACACAGATTCACCGCCACCAAAAAAATTTCGGGTAACCGCCAGTGTTGAAAAAATGACGGTGTCCATGTTCTGGGACAGCGAGGGCGTAATCCTTACCCATTGCGTTCCAAAGGGCACTACGGTAACAGGTGCATGCTACGAAAATGTTTTCAAGAACAACTTGCTTCCTGCACTGCAACAAAAACGTCTGGGAAGGGCTGCGCGTGTGCTGTTTCACCAAGACAACGCACCCGCACATCGAGCTAACATTACGCAACAGTTTCTTCGTGATAACAACTTTGTAGTGATTCCTCATGCTCTCTACTCACCTGACCTGGCTCCTAGTGACTTTTGGCTTTTTCCAACAATGAAAGACACTCTCCGTGGCCGCACATTCACCAGCCGTGCTGCTATTGCCTCAGCGATTTTCCAGTGGTCAAAACAGACTCCTAAAGAAGCCTTCGCCGCTGTCATGGAATCATGGCGTCAGCGTTGTGAAAAACGTGTACGTCTGCAGGGCGATTACGTCGAGAAGTAACGCCAGTTTCATCGATTTCGGGTGAGTAGTTAATTAGAAAAAAAATCGGAGGCCTTACAACTTGAATGCACCTCGTAGACTTAAAGTTATCGTAAGAGAGCATCCTCGTTACATCCGTATCCAAGTTACGGGCTATAGTCCGTAATACACACTATGGTGTGTTGTGGATGATACGTTGTGTACTACGAGCCTATTTTTTCTTTCAGTGTCTGGACGGTCACGAAACAGAAAATAAAAATATTTTATTTGCAACATTTTGTTACACCCTTCAGTTACTTTCCTACGTAGTCGCTGCTCCGCCTTAGACATTTGTCGCAGCGTTGTACCAACTTCATACTATCATCGTCAGAGAATGCATCCGTCATTGCTTTCCTCCAAGTCTTTACGCTCGTCTGCTGCTCGTTGTCTGTGCTAAAATGCTGTTATCATAGCCTGTGGGTCACGTGGGCAGACAGATTAAAATCAGAGGGAGCCGTGTCCGATCTGTATGGTAGGTGTTGAAACAATTCCCATCGAAAACACTGCAGGAGCGTCTTTGTTACAGCGCCGAGCACGTCACGAAAAAGGGTGACACCTGTTTCCTCTTCGCTTTTCCTGTGTTGCGGTTCATAGACAGCTCCCTGGATCACCTGGTCCACTCGCTGACAACATCGTCGATTGATACTTGCTTCCTTCTCTGATCACCTGCATCATGAACTAAATTAAATGAATTCCCAATTGCGAATAAGGACAACCATGAGCAGCAGGTCGCAGGAGAGCTTCTGTAAAGTTTGGAAGGTAGGAGACGAGGTACTGCAGAAGTAAAGCTGTGAGGTCAGGGCGTGAGTCGTGCTTGGGTAGCTCAGTTGGTAGAGCACTTGCCCATGAAAGGCTAAGGTCCCGAATTCGAGTCTCGTCCGGCACACAGTTTTAATCTGCCAGGAAGTTTTGCATTCGTGGACACATGGTTGGCGACATATGGAAGTTTGGGTAGGGCCGTGAGTCGTGCACGGATGGCCTAATGGTAAGGAGACGGCTCGCCATAAGCGGGAAATCTGGGTTCTAGTCCCGGACCGGCACAAATTTTCACTGTCCTCATTCCATTCTACAGCGAATGTATATCATAACGGCTGCAGTCACCACAGTGCCTGTTCCTTTGGACATGAATCGTAATCAGAGTAACACAGGACAGCAATGTCGTATGCATCATGAACGTGTGAACGTCGTGCTTTAAAGTAGTTGCACCGTTGCTACGCTTTACTGTCACGCATTACAGTTACGTTATGTGGGTTGCATGAAATCAGGAGGGACCCTTCAGCATGAAGAAATCGAAAGACAGCACGCGATTCACACTTGACAGAAGACTCTATTGTTCCAGGCATCTTTACGAGCTCGTGTGCACTCAGAATTTGACATTGCGATGAGACGCATTCGATGGCTGTACTAGAGACACTGTGAAAGATCTCTGTTCAAAGCTTCATCGGATTTTCTTCATCTTCTTCTTCTGGTTCCTTCCCGTTGCAGTTGGCAACCATCTTGGCAGTGCTTTTCCTGTCACTTGCAGCTTGCTCTAAGTAGCTCTGTGGATGTTTTAGAGGTCCACATTCTTCTCTGGCCAACGCTTCTCTTCCCTGGTGTTTTTCCTTGCAGGATGGTCTGGACGGCATGGTATCTGTTATTCCACGTGACGTGTCCCAGGTACTGCATCTCTCTTGCTTTCACGGTGGCCAGTACTTGTTTCTCTTTCTTCATTCTTCTCAGAACCTCGATATTTGTGACATGCGCTGTCCACTGTATTCTTAACATTCTCCTGTACATCCGCGTCTGAAAAGTCTCCAGCCGCTTACCCAACGATTCTGTCACAGTCCATGTTTCAACACCATAGCAGTCCTCAAACTATCATTTTCCTCCTTTTTCTGTTCTAGCATCGAATGGCAGGTGGGAATAAAGATTGTGAAGCCTGTGTTCCACTGTCTTCTCATGAAATATACTGAGGTACAGGCAACATATTGGTTGACTCTTCCGGGAGCTTACACTTTTGGAATTTTAACAGAAACCCACTTCATGGTGCAGACCGCTTCTACTATCGCGCGTGCCATTCGAGTTGAGTGAGTAGCTCCCTGTCGTTTTCGCGATTACTAAACGAATCTGTGACCAAACGGATTGTTTTCCATTGGAATTATGTTTCATCTATCAATCCTACCTGGGAAGAGTCCCGGAAAGGGGAGCGATACTGAAGTATGGTTGAACGAGGATTTTGTAAGCTACTCCCATGCTGGGCGGACTGGACTTTCTGTGGAGTTTCCCAACCAATCTTACATACTATATGAATGCCTGTCCGAAAGAACAGACGCTACGCATTCATATAATTGATCGCCTAGATACGCAGTGGATCCACCCTCTTCGGTGTGGATACACAAGTACGCCCGACCTCCGGTGGGAATCTCGGAATAGGAGACGGACAGGGGCTGTGCATAGGTCGCGCTTAGTGGGAATGCGGGTCGGCAGTGAGATGAGCCGAGATAGTCCGTACAGTTGTTACGAACACTGTGTGCCGTATGGTGCAGTGTTTAACGCACCTGTCTAGTAAGCTGAGGTTTGAAGCTCGGTCCGGTAGACATTTTCGCTCGTCGCCACTGATCCCGCGTTGTGTCCCGCTTCACCTGACACCAGTAATCCCTTCCCTCCCCTTTTCTTTCCATCCCCTTTACCACCAAATTTACATATATCATTACGTATGGTAGGTACTGATATTGGTACTGATATGGTAAGAAACTCTGTACAACCTCTGGTTCTTTCAGTTTATCCTTAAATTCCAACCTTTTTGCAGTTTCTTCAGTTTTAGTCTACAGTTCATAGCCAATGGATTGTGGTCAGAGTCCACATCTGCCCCTGGAAATGTCTTACAATTTAAAATCTGGTTCCTAAATCTCTGTCTTACCATTATATAATCTATCTGAAACCTTTTAGTATCGCCAGGGTTCTTAGGGATATGAAATGGAATCGTCACATAAGCTCAGTAGTAGGTGAAGCAGTTGTCAGATTTCAGTCTATTGGCAGAATACGAGGGAAATGCAATTACTCTACACAGGACATTGCTTATAAATCACGTATGTTATCTATTCTAGAATATTGCGCATACCAAACAGGATGAACAGGGGACATCGAATACGTACAGAGTAGGAGAGCCCGAATGGTTGCAGGTCTGTTCAACCTGTGGGAGAGTGTCACAGGCAGGGTAAAAAAACTGAAATGGCAGACACTGGGAAATAGGTGTAAACTTTCCTGAGAGTGCCTACTTACAAAGTTTAATGAACTGTCATTAAATGATGACACAAGGAATATACTACAACCTGCTGCATATCACTCGTGTAGGGATTGAGAGACAAGAACAGCGGCTGTCTTCAAAGTAACCAGTTGCAGTTAATCAACTACATTGTGCATGGATGCATTTAAAAGGTCATTCTTCCTGTGCACTTTATATGAATTGGACAAGGAAAAAGCTGTAATAATTGGTACAATGGGATGTACCCTCTGCCACGCACTTCACAGTGGTTTGCGGAGTACATGTGTAGATGTAGATGTAGAAATCTGCAGTCAGCAGCAGCATTAAAAATTAAATTTCTAGAATTAAATGTGGTCACCCATTTTGGAACCACTATTTACTCAGGAATATGTCTATTAAACATGGTCAGATTATGTTAAAAAGTGTTTCTTAACACAAAGTTTTGTGCAGGAAGGGGCACATATGCAAATCATTTCTGTCAAGGCATACTTTCATATACTACTCCGATAGTAACAAAGAAATAGAGAAGATGACTTACGACGTTATCACCATTTTCATAGCGAGTTAATGAGTGAGTTCCGACCGTAGAAGCGTGCCTATTTGTAATCTGAAATTGAAAAGCCGCCTAATAACGAGCTACACTATGTGATCAAAAGTATCCAGACACACCCAAGAACATACATTTTTCATATTAGGTGCATTGTGCTGCCACCTACTGCCAGGTACTGCATATCAGCGATCTCAGCAGTCATTAGACATCGTCAGAGTGCAGAATGGGGCGCTCCGTGGAACTCACGGACCTCGAACGTGATCAGGTGATTGGGTGTCACTTGTGTCATTCGTCTGTACGGATTTCCACACTCTTAAACATCCCTAGGTCCATTGTCTCCGATGTGATAGTGAAGTGGAAGCGTGAAGGGACACGTACAAAAGCGTACTGGCCGACCTCGTCTGTTGACCGACAGAGACCGTAGACAATTGATGTAATGTGTAATAGGCAGACACCTGTCCAGACCATCACAAAGAAATTCCAAACTGCATCAGGATCCACTGCAAGTACTATGACAGTTAGGCGTTAGGCGAGAAAGCTTGGATTTCATGATCGAGTGGCTGCTCATAAGCCACACATCACGCTGCTAAACGACGTTTCGCTTGGTATAAGGAGCATAAACATTGGACGACTGAATAGTGGAAAAACGTCATCTCCCAGCGTGTGTAGTGCCAACAGTAAAATTCGGCGGCGGTGGTGTCATGGTGTGATCGTGTTTTTCATGGAGGGGGCTTGCACCTCTTGTTGTTTTGCGTGGCACTATAACAGCACAGGCCTACACTGATGTTTTAAGGACCTTCTTGCTTCCCACTGCTGAAGAGCAATTCGGAGGTGGCGATTGCATCTTTCAACACGATCGAGCACCTGCTCATAATGCGTGGCCTGTGGCGGAGTGGTTACACGACCACATTATTCCTGTAATGGACTGGCCTGCACAGAGACCTGACCTGAATCCTACACCTTTGGGATGTTTTGGAACCCCGACTTCGTGCCAGGCCTCACCGACCGACATCGATATCTCTCCTCAATGCAGAACTCCGTGAAGAATGTACTACCATTCCCCAAGAAACTTTCCAGCACCCGATTGAACGTATGCTTGCGAGAGTGGAAGCTGTTATCAAGGCTAAGGGTGGGCCAACACCATACTGAATTCCAGCATTGCCGATGGAGGGCGCCACGAACTTGTAGGTCGTTTTCAGTCTTTTCAGTCAGGTGTCCGGATACTTTTGATTTCATAGTGTATACTATCGAGTAAAATGTGCGTGACACACAGATATTGCAGTCAGCACAACAGCTCCAGTCACAGATTAAACATGCTCGTCGAGGTTAAAAGTGTTGCAGGCACAGAGTCTAAACATATACAGTGCAGTTGCAGATCTGCAAAACGGACGGTGCTCTGCAGATACATCCATGATACGTATGTAGTGTGATCCCACAGTGAATAGATACTGAGGACGTTTTTGGAACATCTTAAATCCATTTACTAAAATGCCAGTTTTAGTGATTCTGGGGGTACTAGTTCGATGGACTGCCGTAGGGCATTCAATGTAGCACAATCACACTCATTCCTGATTTATACTTGAAGGCATCCTGCTGCTAGTATCCTTCACAAACTTTGAGTATACTTAAGTGTTTAGTTGACAGTTGCCACAAAGTGTCTGACTCTGAGGGGCTTTCGAACGACATGCTTCCTATTATTTCAGCTCTCAGCAGTGTGCAGAGTACGCCATTCGACCTGTGTCAAAAACATTCGTTATGCTTTCATCATTAATACTCTCTGTTATTAATTTCATTTCCTTAATGCCTTTTTATAATCCAGCTTTTCATGAAGAGTTCATAGTAAATGAAACGCGCTTCTGGAGTGCGCCAAGGGTCTGCTTCTAATAATACACAGGGTGGTCCATTGAACGTAACTATCCGGCGAACGGTACGGACACTTGGATGATGTCGTCCAGGATACCGAGCAGCATACGTAGCACACGCCCGTTGGTCATTTTGATCACAATAGCCATACATCAACACGGTATCGACCTTTTCCACAATTGGTAAACGTCCATTTTACACGGGTAATGTGTCACGAAGCAAATATCGTCCGCACTGGCGGGTTGTTACGTGATATCACGTACTTATACGTTTGTGAATATTACAGTACCATCTATCACAAAGCGAAAAAAGTGGTCAACTAAAACATTCACATTTCTTTACGTACTACACAAATATGTCATAAAATGGGGGTTCCTATTTAAAAAAAACGCAGTTGATGTCCGTTTGGTCTATGGCAGCGCCATCTAGCGGGCCAATCATAGCGCCATCTGGTTTCCCCCTTCAAGCTAGACAAGTTTCGTTCTTTGTAGTTTTTTTCATTTGACGCTTATTTCGTGAGATATTTGGCCCGGTCATGATCAATGGACCACCCTGTATATAAATGACCTAGTAAGGAAGGCCGGAAGCCCGTTGTCGCTTTTTGTGGACAATGACGCTGTATACAGAGAGCTCGCAACTGTAGACAATACAGGGAGAGCTGCGTAATATCGACGCGTGGTGCACGGATTGACAGGTGTCTCTCAACATTATCAGTTACAAAGTACTTCGAGTAAACGGGTGGAAACAGCTGAAATTATATGACTACACGAATGCGGAAGAATCATTGAAGCAGTCAAATCCGCACAGTATGTAGGAGTAATCTCCCGGAGCGATTTGAAGTGGAACGACCACATGACACTAATAGCAGGAAAAAGCATTGGGCCGAATAGTCCAGGAGATGAGACACAATGGCAGAATAACCGCAGCTAAATGCAATAAATACCATTAAATTGTAAAACAAAAGACATAAAATATCATCAGTGAAACGTCTGTCTGAGAAACGTAAACCATTAAACTGCCCCGGAGCATCCTCTGCACTGTTCACCCCGGTGCTCTGCCGGCTGTGTGGCACTATTGTAAATACAGACACCAAAAAAATTTTGTATCACCTCGGTTCCGAGAGTTTCGGAACCTGTACAGAAAACTGGAACAGAGGTCAACATAAACATCATTTCGGTCCATTTTATTGCTCATGAAAACCACACATTGCATGTTGTACCACCATACAGCGAGAGCTTCAGGGTGGGGCTCCGGATTCCTGTACACACCGACACCTGCAATACCCAGTAGCACGTCCTCTTGCATTGATCCATGCCTGTATTCGTCGTGGCATACTATCCACAAGTTCATCAAGGCAGTATTGGTCCAGATTGTCCCACTCCTCAACGACGATTCGGCGTAGACCCTTCAGAGTGATTGGTGGGTGACATCGTCCATATACAACCCTTTCATGTCCGGAGAACATGCTGGCCACTCTAGCGGAGCGATGTCGTTACCCTGAAGGAAGTCATTCACAAGATGTGCAACGATGGGGGAGCGAATTGTCGTCCATGAAGACGAATGCCTCGCCAGTATGCTGCAAATATGGTTGCACTATCGGTCGGAGGATGGCATTCACAAATCATACAGCCGTTATGGAGCCTTGGGCGACCTGAGCGAGGCATGTCATCGACAGTTCCTCTCTCTCTCTGTGTTTCCACCATGTCCGAACAACATCGCTTTGGTTCACACCGAGATGGAAAAATAGTGAATGACGTTTTCGTTACAATTATCATCTCGTTTTACACGAAGTCATTTACCATAAATTAAAAAATAAATAAGTCATCCATTTTCGTACTGTCTAAAATACTCCTTGTCCTTCTAACATAGTGACATAAAAGGTAGCAACTTCCAAACACATACTGATAAAAAATGAAAGTGAAAAAAGATATTATAAACCACCTACAACGTAATTGTTTAGCTCCTTTGCTATAAGAATAATATCCTGCTTCGAGGAAATAACGAGCAGTGACCTCAGACGACAAGACAAGACTAAACAAAGAATAGAAAGCTGAAAGGAATGAAGCGTTATACAAGGAAAATTAAACTCAAGACAATATTATAGAGGAAGTGAGAGGCGGTAGATTAGAATGAGATAAGGAATAGACTGCGATAAGAATCTGACACAGCACTGAGAGATCTATGGCAAGTGAAATACTCTCACACTGTAACAGTTCCAATTACAAAAAAGTTAGTCTCTGACACACGTGAATATTATACGAAGATGGTATCTGTCCTTTCGGACATGTCCGAAAGAACAGATACCATCTTCATATAGTTAAGGCTAACCGGCCATTGACCTTCTTGTTCTGTACGGATGCACACGCATTGCCCGAACTCTTACGGGACTCGGTGAGATTGCCGCGAGTAATGAGTGTAATGGAAGGGGCACTTCGAATGTAGTGTGTGGACATTAAGCTGGGAATGTGGGTATCACGGGGAGCGTGCAAGGGGTAAGTCCCTGCAGTCGCACTATCCATTGCGCCCTCGGTGGCTCAGGTGGATAGAGCATCTGCCATGTAAGCAGGAGATCCCCGGTTCGAGTCGCGGTTGGGGCACATATTTTTAACTGTCCCCGTTGATGTATACCAACGCCTGTTGACAGCTTGAGGTCTTGATTTAATTATCATTTCACGTGAATGTTATCGAACTATTAGTTTAATAAGTCTTGGTTTCAAAATACTGCCATTAATTATCCACAGAAGATTGGAAAAATGTATAGAAGCCGAACTAGGAGTAAATCAGTTTGGGTCCTGGATAAAGGTAGGAACCCCACTCATCGTAGAAAATACCCTGAATAAAGGAAAGCCTAACTTTATAAAATTTGAGGATTCAGGGAATGTTTTTGACAATGTTGACGGGAGTGCACTCTTTGAAATTGTGAAAGTATCAGAGGTGAAGTATATGGAGAGAAGAATAACGCACAACTTGCACAGAAGCCAGGCAGCAGCTACAGCAGTCAGAAGGCATGAAAGGGAAGTTGACAAGGAAGTGAGACAGGTTTTTAGCCTATCCCCGATGTAACTCAGATCTGTACATTGATTAAACAATACAGCAAAACCAAGCAGTAATTTTGAAAGAGAGCTAAAGCTCTGGGGGGAAGAAATAAAAATTTTAAAGTTTGCCCATGAGACAGTAATTCTTTTAGATGCAGCAAAGGGCTTGTAAGAGCAGTTGAATGAAATGGATAGAGTGCTGAAAAATGTTAGAAGACAAGTATAAAAAGCAACATTACTGGAATGTAGTGGAACGAAATCAGCTGATGCAGAGGGAGATACTACAAGTAGTAGATCAGTTTTACTACTTGGACAACGAAAGAAATGACGACAGCTGCTCTAAAGATGCACTGATAAGCCAAAACACTGACCATTGATCACCGCGACGTTGGATGCCACCCGGTGGCGCTGAGGGCACGGGGCACTCTTATATAAAAGTATTAAGCGGAGCAGACACGGATGCAGGACCATCCAGCCGAACACATGGATTGCTAATGAGGAAATCCAATGAGATACGCGAGTTTGACAGAGGTCAGATTTTTATTACTCAGGGCCTGTGAACGAGTATCTCGAAAACGGCAGAGCTGATCGGATTTTCACGTGCTACTGTCGTGAGCATCTAAGGAAAGAGTTAAATGGACAGTGAAACTATCACTAGGGGCTAAATGTTTCGACGTCCACGACTCTTCACAGAATGTGTGGCTCGCAGGCTTGTCTGCTCTGTAAAGTGGGGCAGGTGGTGAACTGTGCCATCCCTGTGGAAAGAGCACAAAGCTGGTGCACGCACAAGTGCTGCGGAGCACACTGTTCATTGCACGTATTGGACAGCTCCGCAGCAGACAACGCCTACTTGTTCACATTGAAACGTCCCCTTAGAAAAATTAATGAATTACTGTGCTGGTAAACCTCTTACATTATTTGATTTTCAAACAGCTGAGCAGAACTGAACGTACTCAGACATTTCGCTCTTTACCTATTCTGATCAACACTAAACTGACACACAATATTTTTAGCGCAACTCAATCTGACTTTCAATAATCCCTACAAAAGAATGGCCCTGACCAACATTAACCTAGACCTTTCACAAATCACTTACCTCTCGAACTACTGCAATACAGCGAGCGCCACTACTGTCAGCTAAATAAAAGATTCAAACTACTGAAGGCACTAACTACTGATAGGCATAGTTAGCAAATGAAAGATTTTGATAGAGAACAAGCAATTTATTTACCTTAAATGTGTTCAAAAGTCATAATATATACACGGTTATTACAAATGATTGAAGTGATTTCACAGCTCTACAATAACTTTATTATTTGAGATATTTTCACAATGCTTTGCACACACATACAAAAACTCAAAAAGTTTTTTTAGGCATTCACAAATGTTCGATATGTGCCCCTTTAGTGATTCGGCAGACATCAAGCCGATAATCAAGTTCCTCCCACACTCGGCGCAGCATGTCCCCATCAATGAGTTCGAAAGCATCGTTGATGCGAGCTCCCAGTTCTGGCACGTTTCTTGGTAGAGGAGGTTTAAACACTGAATCTTTCGCATAACACCACAGAAAGAAATCGCATGGGGTTAAGTCGGGAGAGCGTGGAGGCCATCACATGAAATGCTGATCATGATCTCCACCACGACCGATCCATCGGTTTTGCAATCTCCTGTTTAACAAATGCCAAACATCATGATGGAAGTGCGGTGGAGCACCATCCTGTTGGAAGATGAAGTCGGCGCTGTCGGTCTCCAGTTGTGGCATGAGCCTATTTTCCAGCATGTCCAGATACACGTGTCCTGTAACGATTTTTTCGCAGAAGAAAAAGGGGCCGTAAACTTTAAACCGTGATATTGCACAAAACACGTTAACTTTTGGTGAATTGCGAATTTGCTGCACGAATGCGTGAGGATTCTCTACCGCCCAGATTCGCACATTCTGTCTGTTCACTTCACCATAAAGAAAAAAATGTTCCTTCATCACTGCAAACAAGTTTCGCACTGAACGCATCCTCTTCCATGAGCTGTTGCAACCGCGCCGAAAATTCAAAGCGTTTGACTTTGTCATCGGGTGTCAGGGCTTGTAGCAATTGTAAACGGTAAGGCTTCTGCTTGAGCCTTTTCCGTAAGATTTTCCAAACCGTCGGCTGTGGTACGTTTAGCTCCCTGCTTGCTTTATTCGTCGACTTCCGCGGGCTACGCGTGAAACTTGCCCGCACACGTTCAACCGTTTCTTCGCTCACTGCAGGCCGACCCGTTGATTTCCCCTTACAGAGGCATCCAGAAGCTTTAAACTGCGCATACCATCGCCGAGTGGAGTTAGCAGTTGGTGGATCGTTGTTGAACTTCGTCCTGAAGTGTCGTTGCACTGTTATGACTGACTGATGTGAGTGCATTTCAACCACGACATACGCTTCTCGGCTCCTGTCGCCAATTTGTCTCACTGCGCTCTCGAGCGCTCTGGCGGCAGAAACCTAAAGTGCGGCTTCAGCCGAACAAAACTTTATGAGTTTTTCTACGTATCTGTAGTGTGTCGTGAGCATATGTCAATGAATGGAGCTACAGTGAATTTATGAAATCGCTTCAATCATTTGTAATAGCCCTGTATATCAGTTCATGACATCCAGTCTTACAAATGTACTGTCTCTGATGGACACACGTCCAGATCGTCCCCTCTCAAAACTCCGCCATCTCTCTCCCCACATCCACCACTCCCGGCGGCTCACCTCCAACTGCGCAACGCTACGCACTGTTAACAGCCGACTGCCCAACACTACAATAGCAACTTCCAACAATGCAAACCAGCCACAGACTGCACACAGCACAGCCAGTGATTTTCATACAGAGCGCTGCGTGGCGTTACCAATATAAAAACCTAAACAGCCTAGTTACAACATGACCCAACAAGGTCGTCAATTACGATTTCAGTGAGCACGGGACCATCTGAATTTGACCGTCGATCAGTAGAAAAGCGTCGGCTCTTCGGGTGAACCACACGTCTGCTACACTAGGTGGCTTATCGTCTCCAGAAACGCCGTCATCGAGATGAACGGCGGCTCCAAACGTGCAGCGCGCTCGCCACAGACGCAGGATGGTGGGAGCAGTATTATACAGGGTTATTCGAAAAGAATACCACAACTTTAGGAATTTAAAACTCTGCAACGACAAAAGGCAGAGCTAAGCACTATCTGTCGGCGAATTAAGGGAGCTATAAAGTTTCATTTAGCTGTACATTTGTTCGCTTGAGGCGCTGTTGACTAGGCGTCAACGTCAGTTGATGCTAAGATGGCGACCGCTCAACAGAAAGCTTTTTGTGTTATTGAGTACGGCAGAAGTGAATCGACGGCAGTTGTTCAGCGTGCATTTCGAACGAAGTATGGTGTTAAACCTCCTGATAGGTGGTGTATTAAACGTTGGTATAAACAGTTTACAGAGAATGGGTGTTTGTGCAAAGGGAAAAGTTCTGGACGGCCGAGAACGAGTGATGAAAATGTAGCACGCATCCAGCAAGCATTTGTTCGCAGCCCAGGAAAATCGACTCGCAGAGCTAGCAGAGAACTGCAAATTCCACAATCAACTGTATGGAGAGTCCTACGAAAAAGGTTAGTTATGAAACCTGAACGTCAACTTCCCAAGGCGATGGATCGGCCGCCAGGCAGTCCGTGACAGAGCACTTCATCACTGGCCTCCAAGAATCCCTGATCTTACCCCCTGCGATTTTTTCTTATGGGGGTATGTTAAGAATATGGTGTTTCGGCCGCCTCTCCCAGCCACCATTGATGATTTGAAACGAGAAATAACAGCAGCTATCCAAACTGTTACGCCTGATATGCTACAGAGAATGTGGAACGAGTTGGAGTATCGGGTTGATATTGCTCGAGTGTCTGGAGGGGGCCATATTGAACATCTCTCAACTTGTTTTTGAGTGAAAAAAAACCTTTTTAAATACTCTTTGTAATGATGTATAACAGAAGGTTATATTATGTTTCTTTCATTAAATACACATTTTTAAAGTTGTGGTATTCTTTTTGAATCACCCTGTACTATGCGGGATACTCTCCTGCGTTCGCACGGTACCTGTGGTAGTAGTCGAAGACACATTGACCGCTGCGAACCACCTTCATCCCATCGTGCGTGATGTCTTCCCCGACGACGATGCCATCTTTCAGCAGTCTAACTGTCTGTGTCTCGGAGCCAGAACAGTGCTACAGTGGTTTGAGGAGCATTATGTTAAACTCATACTAATGTCTCTGTGAGCAGATTCTCCTGATGTAAATACTAAGGAACCATTTGGATTGCTATCGAGCGGCATCACCACGTACATAAATCAGCGGCCCGTTATTTCCACGGATTACGTGGCCTGTGAGTACACATATGATGCTACATACCTCCAGAAACCTTCCGACGATCTGCCTGATCCCTGATACACAGAATCAGTTATGTATTTCGTTCAAAACACAGACAAACAAGCTATTAAGCAGGTAGTCATAATGTTTTGGCTTATCAGTGTAAAGTACAGAGTGAGTATAACAAGGAAAGGATTTTTTTTTTAAAGAGAAATATTTAGACATGAAATATAAGTTAAAGTGTTAGGGACTGTTTTCAGGATTTATCTGTCTGCAATGTAGCCATGTGAGTAAGTGACACGCGAATGTTAAACAGTTCAGACATGAAGAGAATAGAAGCGTTCAATCACTTTCAACAAAAAGTCATTCAGGAGAAACCCGACCATCTACCTTACTTGACTTGGTCGCCAACAATAATTGTTTTTTATTTATCACCTCACGACGCAATTTGGGATTGTCCCATTATCAAGTGTGGGTATGGAACACACATTGTAAGGCAACACGTTACAAGGCGCACATCGCAACAACGGACTGAAGTCGAGAACCTAAATGTTAAAATCAATACGGAGTACATTATCGCTTCACATTCTGTTCTGTAACACCACCAGTGCCCAAAATGACGTAGGCAGTTCGACGCGGAACAGAGTAACTAATTTTGACAGTAGATGCCATCAGGCAGTATTCTTATACGACAGCACATATTTAAAATGGTACAAATGTTATTTTATATATATATATATATATATATATATATATATATATATATATATATATATATATATATGGTGAGTCACCTAACGTTACCGCTGGATATATTTTGTAAACCACATCAAATACTGACGAACCGATTCCACAGACCGAACGTGAGGAGAGGGGCTAGTGCAATTGTTTAATACAAACTATACAAAAATGCACGGAAGTATGTTTTTCAGCACAAACCTACGTTTTTTTAAATGGAACCACGTTAGTTTTGTTAGCACATCTGAACATATAAACAAATACGTAATCAGTGCCGTTTGTTGCATTGTAAAATGTTAATTACATCCGGAGATATTGTAACCTAAAGTTGACGCTTGAAAAAATTGTCCTCACTTCATTGCAGGGGCCCAAACAGCTGCAACATACATTGCGTTTCTACAGAATGATCTGCCAACGTTGCTCGAAAATGTCCCACTGGAAACGCGTCGACGTATGTGGTATCAGCATGATGGTGCACCTGCACATTCCGCAATTAACACTAGGCTGACCCTTGACAGGATGTTCGACGGGCGTTTCATAGGACGTGGAGGACGCATAAATTGGCCAGTCCGTTCTCCTGATCTTACACCTCTGGACTTCTTTCTGTGGGGTACGTTAAAGGAGAATGTGTACCGTGATGTGCCTACAACCCCAGAGGATATGAAACAACGTATTGTGGTAGCCTGCGGCGACATTACACCAGATGTACTGCGGCGTGTACGACATTCATTGCCAGAGATTGCATTTGTGTGCAGCAAATGATGGCCACCACTTTGAACATCTATTGGCCTGACATGTCGGGACACACTCTACTCCTCTCCGTAATTGAAAACGGAAACCACGTGTGTACGTGTACCTCACCCCTCATGGTAATGTACATGTGCGTCAGTGATAAAGACCAAAAAAAGGTGTTAGCATGTGGACGTAATGTGCTGTTCCAGTTTCTTCTGTACCTAAGGTCCATCACCGTTCCCTTTGGATCCCTACGTAATTCGGTGCTCTCCGATACACACGATCGAACAGCGGAGGAGTGGTACCCAAGCGTCAACTTTAGGTTACAATATCTCAGGATGTAATTAACATTTTAAAATACAACAAACGGCACTCATAACGTATTTGTTTATATGTTCAGATGTGCTAACAAAACTAACGGGGTTCCATTTAAAAAAACGTAGGTTTGTGTTAAAAAACATACTTCCGTGCATTTTTTTATGGTTTGTAGTAACCAATTACACTAGCCCCTCTCCTCACGTTCGGTCTGTGGAATCGATTCGTCAGTATTTGATATTTGATGTGGATTACGAAATATATCCAGCGGTAATGTTAGGTGACTCACCCTGCATATATATATATATATATATATATATATAAGAATTGTGAATAAGCGAATCACACTGTACTAACAAGGCCATAGCTGTTACATTCAAAATACGATAGATCTTGAACACATGAAGTGACACAGATCGAAATCGCTCAGTACTTAAATTTCACCAAAACTTTAAAAGCAATGTTACACGGCAAAATTAAAATTACGAATAAATGATTAAACGTGATGTTTAAATACAAATTTATAACATGGTGAGCAATACCCGTTGAAATTCATGGTAAACTGAATGAAACCGAAAAGAGCTGTTAACTGATTATGAACCCACACGACCGATTTCGCTGCTTTAAAGCAGCATCTTTAATTGATACTACATACAGAGGAAAGCATCCTTGTAATCTAGTATAGATGTCTTGGTGTGAACTAAAGCGATGTTGTTCGGACATGGTGGGGATACAGAGAGAGAGGAACTGTCGATGACATGCCTCGCTCAGGCCGCCCAAGGGTTACTACTGCAGTGGATGACCGCTACCTACGGATTATGGCTCGGCTCTGAGGAACCCTGACAGAAACGCCACTACGTTGAATAATACTTTTTGTGTAGCCACAGGACGTCGTGTTCGGCTCAAACTGTGCGCAACAGGCTGCATGATGCGCAACTTCACTCCCGACGTCAATGGCGAGGTCCATTTTTGCAACCCCGACAACATGCAGCGCGGTACAGATGGGCCGAACAATATGCCGAATGGACCGCTCAGGATTGGCGTCACGTTCTCTTCACCGATGAGTTTCGCATATGCCTTCAAACCAGACAATTGTCGAAGACGTGTTGGGAGGCATCCTGGTCAGACTGAACGCCTTAGACACACTGTCCAGCGAGTGCAGCAAAGTGGAGGTTGCCTAATGTTTTCGGGTGGCATTGTGTGGGGCCGATGTAAGCCGCTGATGGTCGCGACTTCACAATAATGCTTTTATCATCCGGAAGACTGTATGATTCAAATAAAATGGGCGATATGTGGCATACAGCAAGGACAGTGATTGCATCCTTCGGGTCACCCATTTTGATTTCTTTCCAAAGCCGATAAGGTTACTTTGCTCTTTCAGTTACTCGAAGACGACACTGTACCTTCCTGCATCATGTTTTCCTGATAAGAACCACTCACCGTCGAGTCAACCGCCGGCAGTGGCGCATGAAGTATGCAGCGTCGGTGATTAACGGCGGCCGTAACGCTCGCGTTCGAAATTCGTTAATTTTGAGATGAAAGAAGAGCCGCGAGTAAACGGAGCGCGCGCTCTTTCCGATCCGGAGATTGCTGCGGTGGAGCTGCGGAAAATATTAAAGGGCCCTCTCCGCTCGAGAGGCGCCGGAAAATTTAATTAGCACAGCTTCCGGGGGAGGGTATTAAATTTTCGGTTTGCTGTTGCCCCCTGCTCTTGTTAATTAATGAGGTTGTAAGAAAAATCAAGCGAACCAGACGGGCTAACGGCTCGTGAATGGTCTGACACAGAGCGGGAGCGGCCGTGGACAGGAGGGGGCCTCGCGACCTTATTACGCTGCAGACTTCCAGAGTTGGGGGAGGGGGGGGGGGGGACACTGGTTGAGACAGTTCAGTCGTATTCTGGAAGGCAAAGCTGTTCTGTACCCGAAGTCTGGTTCGAACGTCGCACTGCGCTGTATGCCCCCTCGACATCATCCCACCTGAGAAACGACTCACGCAACTACACTACTGGCCATTGAAATTGCTACACCAAAAAGAAATGCAGATGATAAACAGATATTCGTTGGACAAATATATTACACTAGAACTGACATCTGATTACATTTTGACGCAATTTGGGTGCACAGATCCTGGGAAATCACTACCCAGAACAACCACCTCTTGCCGTAATAACGGCCTCGATACGCCTGGGCATTGAGTCAAACAGAGCTTGGATGGCGAATACAGGTACAGCTGTCCATGCAGCTTCAACACGATACCACAGTTCATCGAGAGTAGTGACTGGCGTATTGTAACGAGCCAGTTGCTCGGGCACCATTGACCCGACGTTTTCAATTGGTGAGAGATCTGGAGAATGTGCTGGCCAGGGCAGCAGTCGAACATTTTCTGTATCCAGAAACGCCCGTACAGGACCTGCAACATTCGGTCGTGCATTATCCTGCTGAAATGTAGGGTTTCGCAGGGGTCGAATGAAGGGTAGAGCCACTGGTCGTAACACATCTGGAATGTAACGTCCACTGTTCGAAGTGCCGTCAATGCGAACAAGAGGTGACGGATACGTGTGACCAATGGCACCCCATACCATCATGCCGGGTGATACGCCAGTATGGCGATGACGAATACACGCATCCAATGTGCGTTCACCGCGACGTCGCCAAACATGGATGCGACCATCATGATGCTGGAAACAGATCCTGGATTCATCTGAAAAAATGACGTTTTCCCATTCGTGCACCCAGGCTCGTCGTTGAGTACACCGTCGCAGGCGCTCCTGTCTGTGATGCAGCGTCAACGGTAACAACATCCATGGTCTGTGAGATGATAGTCCATGCTGCTGCAAACGTCGCCGAACTGTTCTTGCAGATAGTTGTTGTCTTGCAAACGTCCCCATCTGCTGACTCAGGGATCGAGACGTGCCTGCACGATCCGTTACAGCCATGCGGATAAGATGCCTGTCATCTCGACTGCTAGTGATACGAGGTCGTTGGGACCCAGCACGGCGTTCCGAATTACCCTCTTAAACCCACCGATTCCATATTCTGCTAACAGTCATTGGATCTCGACGAATGCGAGCAGCAATGTCGCGATACGTTAAACCGCATTCGCGATAGGCTATAATCCGACCTTTATCAAAGTCGGAAACGTGATGTTACGCATTTCTCCTCCTTACACGAGGCATCACAACAACGTTTCACCAGGCAACGCCGGTCAACTGCTGTTTGTGTATGAGAAATCGGTGGGAAACTTTCCTCTTGTCAGCACGTTGTAGGTGTCGCCGCCGGCGCCAACCTTGTTTGAATGCTCTGAAAAGCTTATCATTTGCATATCACACCATCTTCTTCCCGTCAGTTACATTTCGCGTCTGTAGCAAATCATCTTCGTGGTGTAGCAATTTTAATGGCCAGTAGGGTATAACGGTGCGCAAAACGTAAGGACGAAAGTAACTTTCGCATTACGTGTCGCTGCCAAGTGACAATGCTCCTTGAAACTTCTACCATTCATAAACAGAACTGTCACAGTATAGTACAGAACGTAACTGAAACAAATAGCCACTGAGACGAACAGAGATGACACTTTTATCACAGATAATAATTACACTGGAGGTACACCTGCTTCGCTGCTGGGCAATCGCTGTGTAGGCACTTTTATTATTCCAAAATGACTAGTTTTAACAGCCTTATCCTGCCATCATCTGAGCTAAGGGGCAAAATGTGAACATAATGATGAGGGGGGGAGACGGGGAAGGGAGAATGCGACTCATTTTAGCGCTTAATACAGGGTGTTACAAAATGGTACGGCCAAACATTCAGGAAACATTCCTCACACACAAATAAAGAAAAGATGTTATGTGGACATGTGTCCGGAAACGCTTAATTTCCATGTTAGAGCTCATTTTAGTTTCGTCAGTATGTACTCTACTTCCTCGATTCACCACGAGTTGGCCCAGTTGAAGGAAGGTAATGTTGACTTCGGTGCTTGTGTTCACATGCGACTCATTGCTCTACAGTACTAGCATCAAGCACATCAGTATGTAGCATCAACAGGTTAGTGTTCATCACGAACGTGGTTTTGCAGTCAGTTAAATGTTTACAAATGCGGAGTTGGCAGATGCCCATTTCATGTATGGATCAGAACGGGGCAATAGCCGTGGCGCGGTACGTTTGTATCGAGGCAGATTTCCAGAACGAAGGTGTCCCGACAGGAAGACGTTCGAAGCAATTGATCGGCGTCTTAGGGAGCACGGAACATTCCAGCCTATGACTAGCGACTGGGGAAGACCTATAACGACGGGGACACCTGCAATGGACGAGGCAATTCTTCGCGCAGTTGACGGTAACCCTAAAGTCAGCGTCAGAGAAGTTGCTGCTGTACAAGGTAACGTTGACCACGTCACTGTATGGAGAGTGCTACGGGAGAACCAGTTGTTTCCGTACCATGTACAGCGTGTGCAGGCACTGTCAGCAGCTGATTGGCCTCCACGGCTACACTTCTGCGAATGGTTCATCCGACAATGTGTCAATCCTCATTTCAGTGAAAATGTTCTCTTTACGGATGAGGCTTCATTCCAACGTGATCAAATTGTAAATTTTCACAATCAACATGTGTGGGCTGACGAGAATCCGCACGCTATTGTGCAATCACGTCATCAACACAGATTTTCTGTGAACGTTTCGGCAGGCATTGTTGATGATGTCTCGATTGGGCCCCATGTTCTTCCACCTACGCTCAATGGAGCACGTTATCATGATTTCATACGGGATACTCTACCTGTACTGCTAGAACATGTGCCTTTACAAGTACGACACAACATGTGGTTCATGCACGATGGAGCTCCTGCACATTTCAGTCGAAGTGTTCGTACTCTTCTCGACAACAGATTCGGTGACCGATGGATTGGTAGAGGCCGACCAATTCCATGGCCTCCACGCTCTCCTGACCTCAACCCTCTTGACTTTCATCTATGGGGGCATTTGAAAGCTCTTGTCTACGCAACCCCGGTACCAAATGTAGAGACTCTTCGCGCTCTTATTGTGGACGGCTGTGATACAATACGCCATTCTCCAGGGCTGCATCAGCGCATCAGGGATTCCATGCGACGGAGGGTGGATACATGTATCCTCGCTAACGGAGGACATTTTGAACATTTCCTGTAACAAAGTGGAGTCACGCTGGTACGTTCTGTTGCTGTGTGTTTCCATTCCATGATCAATGTGATTTGAAGAGAAGTAATAAAATGAGCTCTAACATGGACAGTAAGCGTTTCCGGACACATGTCCACATAACATATTTTATTTCTTTGTGTGTGAGGAATGTTTTCTGAAAGTTTGGCCGTACCTTTTTGTACCACCCTGTATAAGATACGTAAGTTGGCAATGGAACTTGTTATAAAATTTCCATGTTACATTACATGAAGTCAAAGTATAAAAGGCGCTAAACACAGTTGATAAAATGCACACAGCCGATAAAATCGTCGTACCATCCACGTATATCAGCACTACGCTACCGGCGGAATGTTAACATGGAAGCGCCGGATCCGCTACAAAGTTACCTACCTGGTCACTGTCTGGCGTGTGTAGTACAAGCTCAGTTATCACATGAATAGCGGTGCACCAAAAGAAAAACGATGAATTTCTTAAAATGGCCGATGCAACAATGGGGAATTCGATCTGACCATACAAATAAAATCGACATGGGGTTATGGTCAAAATATAATATGTAGTAATTACACACTGTTAGCTAATTGACAGTGAGAGAAAAACGGTAGTAATCAAGAAACTTAATTTCTTTAGTAAGCCTGTATCTTTAATTAAAAAAGCAACGTGACCTAAAAGTAAAACCGCACACGTGGGAGGGCGAACGCTAAATCTGCCAGGCTTGGAGGCGTCCATCGAAGTGTCGGCCGTGAAAAATAGAAAGGGGGAGGGTTGCACCAAAAACGATGCGGGGCTGAACTTACTTCAAAAGTCGTGTAATTCAGATGTAAGCTTTATGGAGTAGGAGATCGAACTGATATATTCTATAAAAAGTAATGTAGATGGCTACAATAAAATTGAAGGTGAGGATGGGTCCTAAAATCCGTAAGTGAATACTACAGCCCTTACAAGATGTCCGCAATCCATGCTGTGTGTCGTTAACTTTTGTAAAGGGGGTCTTTCTCTCACCTCTGAGCAAGTTAACTGGCTGACAATTACTCCAACAAACTAGCTGCGAAGTGCTGCAGTCTCACCTCAAACGTCTTCTCTTCTAATAAGTAAATAAATAATATAATTCAAAATTTAATTTTTTTTTCGCCTTCCAGTGTATAAACATATTCAACCTTGCTGTCCTTTACAATAAATCTTTCTTCATCTAACAGATACCATCACAAGTCAACACAGCTTTACTGAATACGTCCACCACCTGCCACACTTCAACTAAGACTGTATCAAATTTCGCAGAGCCAAAGACTGTGCCGCAACAAGAGCAAAGATTGTTTAACAGTAACATAACGTGCTCTCTCTCCCTCTCTCTCTGTCTGACATGCACATCGATAACTTAGAAAATTCAAAATGACATGCCCACCTTAGAGCATTGCCGTCAACACAAATGAAATCAGGCCAAATACACCCCTGAAAAGACGCACACGAGGACGGAGTACAGTGTCACAATAACATTGGTGTCTGAGTCTACTCTGTTGAAAGATTCGTGAGTCAATACGCCTATGCAGCATTATGTCTCTCCGCACAATAGCAACTGGGCCACCAAAACGATCATATTCAACAATTTCCTGGGTCAATCCGCGTTCCCAGCTCTCGCTGCATCAGCAGGCGTCCAGATTTATTAGTCAGACTGAATCCGCTCTCACCCCAGAAAAGCATGCGACCCCACTCCACGGCGGTCCTGTCCATAAGCTCTTGGCACCATGGCGGATTGTGCCGCCAATGTGCTGTTAACAATGTAACACAACGTACTGGTCGCCGGGACAAGAGACCACACCCATACAGCCGCCGTTTCACAGTAGAGCGTGCCTTGGAGTCCTGTTAAATGCTGCTACAAATGCATCCGCTGTTTGACGTGGGTCGCATCTCGCCTACTGCGCAATGTAGCGGTCATATGCTCCAGTAGTTGAGCGTTGACAACCACGTCCTCTCCTTCGGGCAGCAGCGCCTGTAGTTCGGAACTGAGCCGTGGTAAAAATTGCTGTTTTGAAGAGCGCGCCGCAGCGCTTAGTGTGAAGCAGTCGCACTCCGTTTCTGGCGGTGGCGCCGCAGTGGCAATCGCAGCTTTGGTGTCTCCCTCTGGTGGGAAAGGGAAAAGGTTGCCTGTTCACGTGCATTTAAGGGGCGCTTTGAGCTCGCCAGTCAGTCAGTCTGGGGTCAGTCTCTCGTCCCTAGCTTGCTAGTCTGTCTCTCGTCCGCATTTGTTAGGCAGTTAGTATCTGTCTGTCGTTCGGAGTGCTAGTATGTCTGTAGTTCGGATCAACCTTTAAAGCCGGCAAAATGAGAGTCTTTCCACTCCGCCAGTAAGAGAACTCAGCGAGTGGTCGCCCGGTCGGGGCTTAGTTCCTGCATCTGAGTCTGCGCGTCAGACCACCAATCTGCTCCAGTTTGCTCAGGCAATGGTCATTGGCGGTTGGATCTATCGGTTGGTCGGTCGCGCACTGAGACACAAGACGACTTGTCCGTCTTGAGCGTCGGCGCATCTGAGGTCGCCACGTGAGTCCAGTGGACCGCGCCGCATAGGGAGGGGTAGTGGCTTCGCGGTCGACACGAGAGCAACAGGAGTCAAACCACGACATCGGTCTGCCCGGTGCGAGCTGCGACGCCGTGAGACGGGAGATCGGCGCGCCTTCCTGCGTCCGTTGAAGCGGCTGGTACCTGACGGTTCGGGAAAGCGATTTGGGGATACTGCGCCAGGTCTTCTCGAGATATCGCAGTTTATTAGTAGTCTTGGAGTATAACGGCCTAATACCTAAAATATATTTTGATCTTGCCTATGATCTTGAGAGGCGGTATCTGTGTACTGTAGAGCATCTTAACTTGTTTGGCCAACCTTGCAGAATTTTATATAAGATTCCATTTCATGGGCTTTTATTTAAATGATGATTTTAGTATATAAAGTTGCCACCCTTTCACCGTAAGACTTTTCTTAGGAGTTAAAATCAAGTTGCACCTTCGGTGGCAAAGTTAAGATTTTAATTGTTAGTGTTTGTACCATTTCCATCCTTCCTACGAGGGTGGATAGTTTGTGTGCTTGTGTAAATTGTTAAAGCATTAAGTTTAAAGTAATCTGTTGTGTTGCAGATTTGCACCAGTGTAGTCACTCAGAGGGTGTTCTGAGCGGTGGTAACTACGGCCGTGTCAGAAGGGAGCGGCAAGGTTCTCTGCCCGAAAGCTCATATAGGCAAAACGTGTTTCTTTCTGCCTCTGAATAAATTATAACTTTGATATTTAGAGGGTGCTTTCTGATTATAATTTTAAATCTGTTTCTTTTTAAAAAATGCTTTTAGGCAAGTATTAAAGTGAATAAAATTCCCGTTTGTTAAAAGGAATTTGGTTATGATTTCATCAGTTTCTCCCTGGCAACTACTTCTATTCTTACATAGTGTGATTAAATGTGTTAATGTTCTTGATGAATCGTTAGTAAATACAATAAATTGTTAAGAATATTCTTTGAAAATAAATCACGGTTCAGGAACGCTGTTCACGCACGTCGAACAGTTTTGTGAGCAACGAGCTACACTCGTCACATTTCGTCCTTCTTCCAGTTTCCCAACTAATCGTGCCTGTGTTAATTTATTCAAATGTCTCCTTACCATGTTGTAATTAACACCGCCACCACAGTGCACCGTAAATGCTCGACGATTGGCACACACTATCTTTTCCTGTTGCTTCAACTGCCACGTGTTTCGAGGCCAGCCCCATTTCGCGCGATTTTTTCTAGATATCTGGTATGCAATATCACATAGAGAACATACACGTTAGAAAGTACATTAATTTCCTGCTGAACTTCATGGTACAGTCTGTACTTTCACACACTCAACACAGTCCATACATAACAATGTTTTACATTCGAAACCTTTGAGTCTGACCTATAACTGTGTATCCGCTTCTTGCAAAACCTGGACAACACTGACACAGTCCGTTGTGTTCAGCTGTCGAAACGGGTCCGTCATAGACGTAGGCTAATTAGTTCCTGCTACGATGAAGCTCGTAAGAAACTTACGGCGTTGTCTGTCATAGCGTGAACATCCTAGTAACACGTTGTGGACGTCTGCAATTTCAATTGGCTGGTCCTGGCAGTATGGCGATGGCTGAACTTTCATCCTATAGAGATATGAAGGGGAACAGCTGTGACACAGCCGGGTGCGTGCTATGGTAGTATTACGACGTCTAAACAGCTTTATTTGGGAGAAGCAGGTTTTTCGCCGGCATACTCGGCTGTATTGCGGCATAATGTCTTCCTCTGGAGTGTTGTTAGATCTCTCATATATGGGACCATTCTTGACGAACCGTTTTCTTCACGCCAGCAACAAAATCCTTAAGTGGACGGCAAGTGTAGTAAAGCTGGCCATCAATCACACTTTGTTTTGCCTAATGGTCCGCCATCTTCTTACATGAGGTTCCAAAGTGTCCCTTGATCCACAAGAACTGTACACGTCTATGTTGCACACTGACCACCGAGTACATGACGGATAGTATTGGAGCCTCATTGCTTATTTTCCAGGTTTTCTAGTGCACTCCTCGAATCCGTGACAACAAGGATGTCGTTGAACTGATTTGCAGTGTATTGAAGGGCTTCCTTAATTGCAAGGACTTTGGCAGTGAAGATGTTGGCTTCTGTCGGTAGGTTAAATATAGCCCAAGATAGTGGATCTCCGCAGAAGTAAGCTATCGGGTACCCTCTCCTGTTTCGGAGCTGCAGTGAAAATTCGACAGATGAGGGCCACGTTGATGCAATCAAATGAGAAACGTCAGTTGAAGTAATGATAGGTCGGCCCGAGCCTCTGGGCTGGTAAAAGATTGGGGTTTGGTAGCTTAGTACGCCATGTTTCAAACAAAATACAGGAGCCAGAGAGTCTTTCAGGACGAGGGGTATCACAATTCTTCGCGGCCTGAAGCTTTGAGCTTGGAGGTGTACCCTTCTCCAACGAATAGTACATTTGGCGCTTCAGTAACGCTGACTCCAAGAGTGTTCCAACTATCATTGCACTGCAGGGAGATCACTGGCAACATGCTTCCACACTTTCATTAATTTATCTGAGTAGTTAATATGCCATGTTACGTTGCCTAGCTCGTCTTGAAGTTTTGCAGGCCAATGTAGTTAGAGAGGATCTAAATGCGGGCTCACAAGCGAGGTACAACCAATCGTGTTTCACACTAACAGATCATAACCAGAGCGAAAATAATCGACTGACAATTGAAACAATCGGCAAGGCAGATGAAAGAAGCGATAAGTGAGTGAGAAAAATACTAGGAGCAACTGAGGATTAAATCTGTAATCTGAGACTTACCCAATGACTCAAAAGGCCAGAATTAAGAATAAGACAGTGGAAGATTATAGGTACTTGGCAAGAAAAGATATAACTATTTTTAATCTTATTTAAAGTAGATTTTTCGCACAATCATGCTAATGTCAATTACACAGGATGTACCCGCATTTACATTTATCTATACTTACTGATTCTCTATCATCAAATTCACTAAATCGACAATTTTTTTTTACAAACTGAAACAGTTTACACAAAAGAAAAACAGATATACTTTTGTTCCATTTGTTAGAGTACATAACATTCACCGTCAATCCAAAAAGTATAGAGACTGAATTAGTAAAAATATTATTATAGGTAAGTTGTATATATCTGTTCTGTCCGACATGTGCTAGAGCAATGAAAATTTGCGAGTAGTAAGTTTAATGAACGAGGAGGCATTCTACCTTGCAGCGATTGATAAGTTGAAAATTTGAATCGATCAGGGATCATGACCGGATGGCAGAAACGGTTAAGGCAGCCGCTCATGAGAAGCGGTAAATCCGGTTTCGGTTTCCGGTCTGGCACAAAATTTTCGACTTTAGGCACTGCAGTACCACAATGCGCTGTGCGACTAGCAATCACGATTTCAAATCCTTTTGCTTCCCTTACCTTTCCAACATTTCATGTTTACATTAAAATTGTCATGGTTTCAATGCTTCACGTGTTTTATATAGTCTCCCACCGTCCGCCTCCCCTCGTCCCCCTGCAGAGTACAACGCACAGAACATTCCCCCAACCACGTGAAATTGCCAGAAAACTCCTTTGGGATGTAGTTCCACTCACTCTTCACATTCACGTCTTCATCGGTCTTCGTGAACCATCAGAGACACATTCTGCACTTTGTCGTTTTGTGGTACGCTCACATTGATAAGTCTCGTCGACCATGATGACTTTTCTTTTTTCAGAATGCACTACTGGCCATTAAAATTGCTACACCAAGAAGAAATGCAGATGATAAACGGGTATTCATTGGACAAATATATTATACAAGAACTGACATGTGATTACATTTTCACGCAATTTGGGTGCATAGATCCTGAGAAATCAGTACGCAGAACAACCACCTCTGGCCGTAATAACGGCCTTGATACGCCTGGGCATTGAGTCAAACAGAGCTTGGATGGCGTGTACAGGTACAACTGCCAATACAGCTTCAACACGATACCACAGTTCGTCAAGATTAGTGACTGGCGTATTGTGACGAGCCAGTTGCTCGGCCACAATCGACCAGACGTATTCAATTGGTGAGAGATCTGGAGAATGTGCTGGCCAGGGCAGCAGTAGAACATTTTCTATATCCAGAAAGTCCAGTACAGGACCTGCAACATGCGGTCGTGCATTATCCTGCTGAAATGTAGAGTTTCGCATGGACAGAATGAAGAGTAGAGCAACGGGTCGTAACACATCTGAAATGTAGCGTCCACTGTTCAAAGTGCCGTCAATGCGAACAAGAGGTGACCGAGACTCGTAACCAATGGCACCCTATACCATCACGCCTGGTGATACGCCAGTATGGCGATGACGAATACACGCTTCCAATGTTTGTTCGGCGGTGCGGTTATAGGCGCTACAGTCTGGAACCGAGTTCGAATCCTGCCTCGGGCATGGATGTGTGTGATGTCCTTAGGTTAGTTAGGTTTAATTAGTTCTAAGTTCTAGGTGACTGATGACGTCAGAAGTTAGGTCGCATAGTGCTCAGAGCCATGTGAACTAATGAGCGTTCACCGCGATGTCGCCAAACACGGATGCGACCATCATGATGCTGTAAACAGAATCTCGAATCATTCGAAAAATTGACGTTTTGTCATTCGTGCACCCAGGTTCGTCGTTGAGTACACCATCGCAGGAGCTCCTGTTTGTGATGCAGCGTCAAGGGTAACCGCAGCCATGGTCTGCGATTTGATAGTCCATGCTGCTGCAAACGTCGTCGAACTGTTCGTGGAGATGGTTGTTGTCTTGCAAACGTCCCCATCTGTTGACTCAGAGATCGAGACGTGGCTGCACGATCCGTTACAGTCATGCTGATGAGATGCCTGTCATCTCGACTGCTAGTGATACTAGGCCGTTGGGATCCAGCACGGCGTTCCGTATCACTCTCCTGAACCCACCGATTCTATATTCTGCTAACAATCATTGGATCTCGACCAACGCGAGCAGCCATGTCGCGATACGATAAACCGCAATCGCGATAGGCTACAATCCGACCTTTATCAAAGACGGAAACGTGATGGTACGCATTTCTCCTCCATACACGAGGCATCACAACAACGTTTGCCCGCATCTCGTGGTCGTGCGGTAGCGTTCTCGCTTCCCACGCCCGGGTTCCCGGGTTCGATTCCCGGCGGGGTCAGGGATTTTCTCTGCCTCGTGATGGCTGGGTGTTGTGTGCTGTCCTTAGGTTAGTTAGGTTTAAGTAGTTCTAAGTTCTAGGGGACTTATGACCACAGCAGTTGAGTCCCATAGTGCTCAGACCCATTTGAACCCACAACAACGTTTCACCAGGCAACGCCGGTCAACTGCTGTTTGTGTATGAGAAATCGGTTGGAAACTTTCCTCATGTCATCACGTTGTAGGTGTCGCCACCACCGCCAACCTAGTGTGAATGCTTTGAAAAGCTAATGATTTGCATATCGCAACATCTTCTTCCTGTCTGTTAAATTTTGCGTCTGTAGCACGTCATCTTCGTGGTGTAGCAATTTTAATGGTCAGTAGTCTAGAATTGTCAGCACTTCACATTTCGGTCAAGTCAACGAGTCACTGCAGGTGTCCACCCGTCATTGTTCTTGTTCGAAGAGACAAGCTGCGCGGGAGGAAGTTTGCAAGCACCTTTTTCTTCTTCAGAATATTCTGCAAAATGTCTTGAACTCTTGATTCTATTCTTAGGGGCCGATGACCTCATTAATTTTGTCCAATAGGAACTTACCACCACCACTTGATGCAGACGAGTTGCTCTATTCCGGTTCGTGACACCGCAGTTTCGATACTCGCACACGGCGGTCTCAAGTCCACTACTTAACACCGCCTGCTCACATCTGTTGTCTACAGTTGTTAGTTCAACCTGCCACCGTAGTAACTGCGCTGACGTCGTTTGTATGTTAAGAATAGAGTCGGTCTCGGAACTTTCTGGGAAGACGGCGTATGTCACAGGAGGTTGGGGAGTTGCTAAAAACTTGCTGAGGGAAACAAAGGCTTGGGTGAAGTTGGACGAAGAGGAGAGGAGGCATGCACCGGTACACTACCGCGGACAGTGACATCGAAGCAGCTAATGGCTTCAGACTATGCGCTCGACGACGCGTCCACTGAAATAATGAACAGAATTATAACGTAAGGACTGCAGGCCACAGAGAGTGCTTAACGGCTCGCTACCAGTAGGGAACCTCAGTCTGTCGAACACCCCTGCTATATCTGCCACAATAATCGTAACATAAGTCCCACGAAGGCTGTCCACAATATGCAGAGGCTCTTTGGTGGCGTCATCGCTGCGTATTCCCTATCTGAATACAAATGGTCTCTGGCCAGGTCCCAGGGGCCGCCTGCGCGCCTGCAGACGATTGCATGCGAGGCGCGCCTGGAGCCACGCCAGCGTATTGGTCGGACGTGTGGGCCGCCGGTAAGTCTTCAGATCAGCGGAATCTCGGTCTGACTGTCCTCTATGTGACTGTGTCTCCTTACAGAAGGCTTGAATTCACTCTAACGTAATTTTTAAAAAAATAAAAAAAAGAACACTACTGCCAGAGAGTCATTCAGGAGTTTTGTTCATCATACAAAATCTGCGGTCTTCAGGTAACTATCGTCAGCGAAGGATTCCTCCTGACTTTCATTTGGTCTACTGCCATCAAAATATTTTACTGTGCACTGCAAATTATTGATAACATATAATTTGGACACTTGCGTTATTAACTGTTTCTGTTGTTTACTATGAGTATGGTAGTCCATACCATCATCGTCTTCTTAACCTTCCTAAAAGTTTAGACTTGGGGTCTGTTCTTTCTGAAAGGGAAACTCTCTTCCCAGCAGGTGAGGGGTCTTCCCAAATTCCGTCGACTTATTGCCTAACAATCCAGTAAAGTGTTTAAGATTCTGTCGTCCAAAAACCTTTTTTCAATTTCTCTTTTGTGTCCTGTATTTTATCATTATACTGACTGACAGTTTCCAGTTCGTTAGGTACATCATTTCTTCTTTATTTTACCCAAAAGTTTACAGTGTGCTAGAAATCTTAGAATCGCGGCAGCTCTTAATTACCTCCGTCTAATGTGATAATCATCTGGTTCTCGTTGCCAAATGTTAACATAGTGAAATTTTCTTTATGTAGACTTCCGTATGGCTGGGTGTTGTGTGATGTCCTTAGGTTAGTTAGGTTTAAGTAGTTCTGAGTTCTAGGGGACTGATGACCGTAGAAGTTAAGTCCCATAGTGCTCAGAGCCATTTGAACCATAGACTTCCGTGTTTTCCCCCCAGATGTCCTAATAATTCTGACAAACATTCTTTGAAATTTGCTAATTTAGTTGGCAATCTTCATTCTATCGCAGTAAGATATGTTATAACTTATGTAGTTGAAAATGCATGCTTGTTCTATAATTTTATCTCCACCTTCTAAAAAATTATAGTAAACGATATCAGTAATGAAACAGGTCGGCATTTATTGAGATTTATCCTATCACCTTTCATATAGCGGGATTTAACTGTGGTATATTTTAACCTCTCTGGAAAAACGCCATGAGTAATTGATGGATTACATATTTCACATAAGGCTATTAGAAACATCACCAAATCTATATGAGCATTAATTTTTGAGAAGCTGTGCAATTTTCTTAATTTCAGAGGTAGAAGTTGGTGGTACATTCGTAAGATTGAATTTTAGGGGAGTTGCTTTTTCAACATACTGCTGCGCTTCTTCTCTCTTTTTAGTACCTTTTCTCAATAATTTTGAGTAGTTTTTGTAAGCTGGAACTTCTGAATGATTCTTACTTGTTCTTGACAACAGATACAATTCCCTTTGCTTTTCACAAGATAGTTTAATCCCACAAGAGGTCCATGGTTCTTATGCGACTATTTAATGTCTTCTCTGATAAGCTTAAGCGGAAATTTATTTTCAAATAATGATATGACTTTATCATGGAATAGATTACATTTTATGTCAACATTTGGTTCATTATAATTTTCATCCCCGGTCACCTGTTTTACGCCGTTCTTTAAGTCATTTGTTCTGGAGTCATTAATTACTTCAACTAACTACCACTGAGCAGTATCTTTACTGTGAATAACAATAGCAACACTCAATAAGCATTTGGCGAGCGCTATTGGTTCGGCCACAACTTTACTTTCATCTGATCAAAATTGTGTCGGGGCAAGTTATCAAAGAGTGTCGGAAAATATTGGCAGAAAGCTAAAAAAGAAAAATATCCGTCCAGCATTCTCCATTCGAAGGAATGTTGGTAGTAGATAGCGGCATAATGAAAACGCCGAATACAATAAATGTGAGGGCTCTGGGGCTTATGAGGTTGCCTGCAGCTCAAATGGTTCAAATGGCTCTGAGCACTATGGGACTTAACATCTGTGATCATCAGTCCCCTAGAACTTAGAACTACTTAAACGTAACTAACCTAAGGACGTCACACACATCCATGCCCGAGGCAGGATTCGAACCTGCGACCGTAGCAGTCGCGCGGTTCCGGACTGAGCGCCTGAGCCGCTAGACCACCGCGGCCGGCTGTTGCCTGCAGTGACTGACCCAGGAATATATAGGTCAGACTGAATGCAATTTTAATATACGGTGTAAAGAACTTCCAAACGTCACTGTCCCCAAATCAGCTATCTCAGCTCACCTAAAAGAAACGGGTCACTCTGTTTGCAACACTGAAAAGAATATGTATTGGAAGAAACACATAAGACAGGTTCAATAATAATCAGAATGAAATTAGCCATATTCGATAGGATATTATAGTGCCTATCTGAATTGTTGCCGGAAGCTGACAGGATGATTTTAACATTAATTTAACAACCCAAATACCTATTCTTTTGTAATTTTATAATATTGAGGTACTGATGTAAAGTAGATTATGTTTTATTTTTTCATTTTCTGCCTGCAACAGACTCCCGATTTTTTTAAGTTATGTGATGCGGTTCCCAGCATTTGGTTGTTTTACTAGTTATAATTTCCTCCTGTTTACTTCGATTTCCTATCTGTCTGACAGTATGGCCTCCCGCATTCCAGCGGATTTCTGGCCTCCAAGGGCCACTTACACCCCATCGGCCTGTTGGCAATATGGCGAAAGTAGGCATATTAGACGGTATTTTAAGTTTTACTTCACATTTTTCATGCAGATGGTGCCTACCGGAACCTATATTCCGATTTCAGGAGTTGCAATGTGACTGAAAACAGGAAACTAGGACGTGCGAGTGTATATTGTTCACTTACTAACGATGTCCACGTACTCGTTAAGTAGTACATCTATTTCACATATGGACCATTAAGTCATAGCCGATACTGGAAGTGTGTCTGATGATGACGATCCACAAATAGTGTCACAGAGCTTACCACGAATGTTACTTGAGTTTTTAACCTTAGCAGGTGTTCGCGTTATGCGCACCTTAAAAGAGAGTCTCATGTCTAGCGTGTTCTGGAGATATTTTTGGAAGCATATTATGACGCAGTTTGTTTCCCTCAAAGCATTCATTAAGGGCTCTGTGTGACAACCTGTTGGACAGATGAAAATATGCACCTTCTGCTTTTTTTTGAGTTACGTTGTAACCTCCGTTTAGAAAAGTACTGGCTTAACAGGTCGAGATCGGAAATTATTTCTTCAGTTGTATGAAAGGTTTTCTATTGGGTAATTATTTCGCTGTAATTCGCATGCGCGAACTTAATGGACTGCAATAAGCATATGTATATGAGAACAGATCCTTGGATTACTATATTATTCAATAGTTTTGTACAACTAGTGTGTTTTCCTGTACAAAATTAATGCTTTCGTGACCACTTGTTGACAAACTGCCTACTGACTTCCGTCTCGGGTTCTTCGGCCTATGTTCATCTGATGATTTTACTGTCGTTTCGCCAGCACGAGTGGCTGACATTGTCAAAGCTTCACCCTCCATTGCCGGTGGTGAACTGGAGGCGAGCTCGCGGCCGCAGACTGTATGTACCTGGCGCGCCAACGTCCGAAGGCTTCTCCACGGTCATTCCCGGTGCAGTTCTCCTCTTGCTACCTGCGACGGTCGTTCGCTGCAGTACGGGAAGCCAGGATCCGTTTACCTTAAGGCTTTCCTCTTTCTGGCTGAAGCTATTCGCGTGTTTTTGTATTTCTACAGCTTCTCTGAACAAGCGGGTGTGATACTGCTTCTCTACAGCCAGAACTTCCGTGTCGGCGAATTTTATCACGTGGTCGGTCTCAGTACGTGCTCTGCCACGGCCGATTTTTCCTCCTGCCCCAACCTGCAATGTCGCTTATGTTCTTTGATCCTGATGTTGATTGATCGTCCATTCATTCCTACATAAACTTTTCCGCATGTGCATGGTTTACGGTATATTCCCGACATTGCAAGTGGGTCCCTTTTCTCCTTTGCCGATCCAAGACACTTCCTTCTCGGTTTAAAAATCGTCTTCACGCCGTGTTTGCACAATATACGGCCGATTCTGTCCGTCGCTCTGGGAATGTATGGCAGAAAGGCCATACCCGACATTTCTTTTTCTGATTTCTTTCTTCGCTGAGTGTTTGGCTGTGTTGCACTTCTAATATAATTTGTGGAGTACCCATCGCTCCTCAGAACACTTTCTAGGTGTTGCATTTCACGTCTGAGGTGCTGCGGCTCACATATTTGTCCTGCTCGCATTACGAGCGTATTAATAATGCCTCTTTTCTGGCTCGGGTGGTGGTTTGACAGTTTGTGCAGGTATCGGTCCGTGTGTGTCGGTTTTCGATACAAGCTGTGTCCCAGGTTTTCGCCATCCTTTGTGACCAGCACATCAAGAAATTGCAGTTTTTTGTCCTTTTCTATTTCCATGGTAAATTTTATGTTAGCATGGAGGCCATTCAAGTGTCTTAGGAAGTCACCGAGCTGTTCTTCACCATGGCTCCAGACAACGAAAGTATCATCGACGTATCTGTGCCACACCTTAGGTTTTCAGGTCGCCAAGTCCAGTGCCCCTTCCTCGAAATGTTCCACGAAGAAGTTGGCCACCACTGGGCTTAATGGGCTACCCACTGCGACGCCTTCCAGCTGTTCGTAAAAATCGCCATTCCACGTGCAATAGTTCGTGGTGAGACATGCATGGAAGAACTTTGTTATGTCTTGCGGGAAAATGGAACCGATGTGCTCCAGAGCGTCACTGAGTGGCACTTTCCTAAACAAACAAATAAACATCAGAGCTGACCAGGATGTCGTTTGGTGCAAGTTTCACTTTCAATAGCTTCTCAATGAAATGTCCTGAGTCCTTTATGTATGTGTTGGCCTTACCTACGTGCGGCTGGAGCACAGAGACCAAGTGTTTTGCCAGTTTATACGTCGGTGAGCCAGGAGCGCTAACAATCAGTGTTAGTGAAACGTTGTTCTTATGGATCTTAGGTAATTCATACAGCCGAAGTGGTAGGGCTTCTGTATTGCGCAGGTTTCTCTGCATGTCCGAGGGCAGAGATGACACCTTGATTAACCGATTCGTATTCCGTGTGATACGCTGCGTCGGCTCTGCGCTTAGTTTTCGGTACGTCGTCTGATCTAATAGGTCTCGGATCTTTTGCTCATAATCTTCGGTCTTCATTACGACGGTCTCATTCCCCTTATCGGCAGGTAGTACCAATATACTCTCGTCGGCGTTGAGATTCTTACTAGCTTGTACTTCTTCTTTCTTCAGGTTGCAAGTTGGTGATTTTGCTCGGCGCAGTTTCTTGGCTATTTCCTTTCACAAGGAAGGGTCCGAATGGCCGCTTCGGTGATAGCAATGATGTCCTCCATAGGTATAGTTCTCGGGATGATAGCGAAATTCCCTGCCCTCTCAAGAACAGACACTTCCTTTTCGGTCAATTTTCGTTCAGTGAGGTTGACCACTGTGCGTTACATGTAGGAAATCGCCTTGTCGGTCTGCTTCTGGCATCTTTCAAACTTTTTATTCTGTCGCTCTGTGCGACGCACGAGTTCGTTCCTGATGCTCCTGTGAGTGATGCTGTCGATCTTGTCCCAGTCGTCTCGATGCATTCTGCTACTTAGTTGATAGAAAATGTCCAAAATTTCCTGATCCATTCTTGCCAAGTCTCTCCGTGTTGTATGTATTCGTTCACGAAGAAAAGCTCGTTCCATTCTGTCGTAGATCCGATGTGCTTGGGGCGTGGTGAATAGGCGTTTACATTCCAAGAACTTTGGTGTAGCACATTCATCTCGGCACCGCGACAGAAAGGCGAGAGAGGACATCAATCGCGCTTTCTTCTTCCGTCGTTGGTCAAGGTGTCGGTATAATCTGCAAAGGTCCTCCCCGTAGAGGCGTAATACAAAATTGTTAAGGCTTTCGTGGCCACTTGTTGACAAACTGCCTATTGGCTTCTGTCTCGAGTTCTTCGGGCGATATTCATCTGATGATTTTACTGACGTTTCGCCAGCACGAGTGGCTAGCATTGTCAGAGCTTCACCCTCCATTGCCGGTGGTGAACTGGAGCAGAGCTCGCGGCCGCAGACTATATGTACCTGGCGCGCCAACGTCCGAGGGCTTCTCCGCGGTCATTCCCGGTGCGGTTCTCCTCTTGCTACCAGCGACGGTCGTTCTCTGTAGTACGGAAAGCCAGTATCCGTTTACCTCAAGACTTTCTTCTTTCTTGTTTAAGCTATTCGCGTGTTTTTGTATTTCTAAGGTTCTGTGAACGAGCGGTTTTGATAGTGCTTCTGTACAACCAGTGGTTCCTTGTCGGACAATTTTATTACGTGGTCGGTCTCACTCATTGCGTGCTCTGCCACGGCCGATTTCTCCACCTGCCCCAACCTGCAATGTCGCTTATGTTCTTTGATCCTGGTGTTGACTGATCGTCCATTCATTCCTACATAAACTTTTCCGCATGTGCATGGTATGCGGTATATTCCCGACATTGCAAGTGGGTCCCTTTTCTCCTTTGCCGATCTAACACACTCTTTGGTCTTCCTTATCGGTTTGAAAATCGTCTTCACTCCGTGTTTGCGCAATATACTGCCGATTCTGTCCATCTCTCTGGGAATGTATGGCAGAAAGGCCATTCCCCGACATTTCTTTTTCTGATTTCTTACCTCGCTGCGTGTTTGGTTCTGTTACACTTCTCATATAATTTGTGGCGTACATACAATCGTATGTAAGTGCTTTGTATCTGGGTCCAGAATGTTTGGTTCGTAAGAACACAAACGCCTTATAAACAGTAGCCAGTAGTTATCTGAAGATGGCCTAATAAGCCGGAAAGTAGTTCATGTAAATAAAAATCAGTAGAACAAAAAACCGCGTAAGTGTTATTTAACCCTCAACATGGAATTGTTCTGTCAAGAAGCGACGGAAGAATCCATAAATAAGATCTCAATAGACTTCTGCCTATTCCACATTCCGACCCTTGTCCACTATCAGCCGTCTCTGAGTCAACAGACGAGGTCGGCCTGTACACTTTTGTGCTGTACGCGTCCCTTCAGGTTTCCACTTCACTATCACATCGGAAACAATGGACCTAGCGACACAAATGACACCAGGTTGGAAGTCCGTGAGTTCCACGGAGCGCCCCATTCTGCTCTCTCACGATGTCTAATGACTGCTGAGGTCGCTGATATGGAGTACCTAGCAGTAGGTGGCAGCACAATGCACCTAATATGAAATTCTTGGAGGTGTCCGGATACTTTAGATCACATAGTGTATGTTAAAGAAAAGAACTGATGTTTTCTGCTTCATTTCATACCCTGCTTTAGTGAATGTTGCTATTGATGAGACTTGATCAGCGCAGCTTCATTCTGGTGCGAAAGGAGGCTACTCGTTTGTGATGAGATATCTACAGGTTATTAAAATCTTGGTTATGATTTCCAACTTATTCTCTGACAACTGCAGGTCGTCTTCTGAAAGGCTTTGATACTCGTATTTATTTACTTTCCCTCAGAAAACTAGAGCCTTTTGGTCCTCTCTTTCGTCGGATCTAATTTTTGTGCATACAGAGCTTACTTAAAGAATTTTAATAATATGTATGTGGTTTCTGTTCTTTCGAAGATGTCCGAAAGGACAGACACAACACATATGCAATTAAGGGTAGGAAGGCCAATGATCTCTTCAGTGCCGATGGACTCCAGGCTCGAATTCTTGCGAGTATCGACGAAACACCGAGTGTGGTGAGGACAATGGGGAAGAGGCACTACATCAGTAGTATGTGGAAAATTTGATAATTAGGGTCTGACGGGAGGTGCCTTAAGCTAGTCCGTGCAGTAGCGATGCCCACCGCCTCCCGATCGCACAGTGATCACCGCATTTGCTTAGTAAGCAGTACACACGGTTTCGAGTCCCGGTGCGGCACAAATTTTCAACTTCCCACATTCACTTCAGGCGATGCTCGCGCGCAGCCAATGTGTGTAATTCCTTTGTGTCTTAATTTTAATCTTTACATCATTGTGAATTGTAATAATATAAGTAACTGAAAGCCATTTGGAATTGTAATATTGACTGATAGCAAAAAAAAAAAAAAAAAAAAAAAAAAAAAAAAAAAAAAAAAATCTTAATTTTAATCTTTACATCATTGTAAATTGTAATAATATAAGTAACTGAAAGCCATTTGGAATTGTAAGATTGACTGATAGCAAAAAAAAAAAAAAAAAAAAAAAAAAAAAAAAAAAAAAAAAAAAAAAAAAAAAAAGCATCTGCAATACCAACACCAGTACTGCTTGTAATATTAAAAATAATAAGAGGGAAATGTTTGGTTCAAATGGCACTGAGCACTATGGGACTTTACTTCTAAGGCCATCAGTCCCCTGGAACTTAGAACTACTTAAACCTAACTAACCTAAGGACATCACACACATCCATGCCCGAGGCAGGACTCGAACCTGCGACCGTAGCGGTCACGCAGTTCCAAACTGTAGCGTCTAGAACCGCACGGCCACCCCGGTCGGCAATAAGAGAGAAAGCACAAGAAGTAATATACATTTATAGGTATTAAAAACGGGATGGTCTAACACTCCAGTAGCTAGGCAATCTGAAAAATGAGGAAAGTGTACTGAAGATGAGGGCATTTAGTTTTAATGATGTTTACAAACACGGAGGTAAACATTAATGTTGCCTTACTAGTTAGGTCACTAGCTATCATTTGAAGCTGGACGTGTGATTCTGTTCCCTGGACATTAATGACACAACACATTCAGACAATGCCTGGAGCAAAAGAGAGCAGCGATTCTGTGTGACACGGATTTGACAAGTTGAAAGGTGGCTACACTGAGCCACAGCGCCAGAGAGTGCGCCAAAGAGTATTATTCAGCCACCTCCACTGGTAGTGTTTGTTGAGATGTGGTAGTGGAGAGTGCTTGTTGAGATGTTGCAGTAGCGAGTCGTAGTTGAGAAGTTGCGGTAGTGAGTGCTTGTTCAGAACTTGTAGTATTGTTTTGATGGGCTAGACACCAGATGTTGTTGGATTGGGGATGCTGTAATGATCAGAGTGTGCTTTTCGTCAATATATATGAAGGTAAAAAAATTCCTTTTTTTTCATTATTTCAATGTCTTAAACAATAATGCCTCTTGGTCACAGGTTCAGTCAACAAAGCATCTGGCTCGTGTTCATGTATTAGAGTGTAATTCTGGTTTCTATGTGCAAGTAGAGTATTTCCGTTTTATTTAATTAATTCAATGTAAATGGTATTTAAAATATCTTGTCTTTTTGAGGAAGAACCGTGCCAGATGTGTACGTTGAATCACACTTCCACGCACAGAACAGCTACACTTGTGCCTTGTTGTTTCGTAGCTTTCATAGTTGCTGGGGACTTAATTAATTAATTGTGTTAACGGAAATTTCGTTTCATTCTTTATTGTTGTTCTATGCAGTCAGATTGCGTACTAATACTGGTCAGGGCCAACCGGTTACGAGACTGCGTAACCGGACGTACAGCGACTAAAATTAAAATTATTTGCATAAAATTTAATTAAGCCCCCATGCAAAGTGTTTGATATGTTTCCCGAGGCATGTGGTAAAACATGTTTGCGCGAATGTCACGCAAATTCCGGTAAATTACGGCGAGGAGCTGACGCCCGATAGGGTCACAGACGTGTTCTATAGCGTTAAAACAAGGCGAATTTAGTTTTCCAGGACATAAAAGTGTTTTCACTATCATGGTACTCAAACTACTGTAGTACTGTGCTGGGCTTGTGAAGGACAGTCATCGTATTGGAAGATGCTGCCGCAGTCGCGGAGGGCATAATTAGCGTGATGGGACGCAGGTGGTCCCAGTAATATTCACATTGTCCACAGCTCTTATGGAGCGTTTGATTACCACCACGAATCCTGTAGAAGCTCAAGTGAGTATCCCGAATAGTGTTACTCTGATACTGTATGACAGCGTATGCGGGAACGTCATCAACCTCGTGTAGCAAGGAACGAGATACGTCTGGCCAGGCGAAGCATTTCCACTAATCTACGGTCGAATCTTGATGATCCCGTTCCGACGGCGATCGTAATAGACGATGTCGTCGCGCCAACATGAGAATACCAAAGCATCGTCTACTGCGAAATACATGATCAACAATGTACGCTGAACAACGTGCTCTGCAACGGTCGCTGCTGCCCCACAGTCATATCTGCCACGATTCACCGCTGTCCTGTTTCAGAAAGTGGTCAAGCCTCTGAACGCAACATTTTGTGATGAGGTGTGGACGCCCAACATCTTGCCGCCTACTAGTGGATTCACTATGCTTCGACCACACTGCATAGATACTCACGGAGGCAGCAAGGAAAGAGTCCACCAGCTGCGCCGAGATGCCACTTCACAAACTTATTCATGTCTGTTGACTTCCCCATTCGCGTTGCATATCGTCCTTAGAATGATTCCACATTCGTTCCTGCTCCACTTTTATGCTCTCCTTACCGCGTCGCAAACTTACAGTGTCACCTGTCGATGTTCTATCTTGTGGGGGACAGTGCTAATCGACAAATTTCTATACGAAGACAAATTGTAGTTTAACGCTGATAGCGAAAAACCTCGAAAAATTGTTATCAAATTTACTTCCAATTTTCCCATGGTTTTCTAATAAACCTTCAGACGGACATACGCTACACATTTGTAAAATATATGGTATATAAATATACATGCACTCAATTTAAAAGACAAACATTGTTAGCAGAAATCTTGAGGGAATTATTGTTAGCAAATATCTGGAAATGTTCTGGATCGATGTACTTCAAATTTTTGCACTACAGTATATTCCCCTCAACATTCAGAAATACATAAGCTATATATTTTTTTAAACAACGCTCTACAGGTCTTCTGTTAAAACTGACTGTGGGAAAAAATTCTGTGATTTAGTTTTCTTTCTCACAGTTAATTTTAACTACGATGTCAAGGCATTTAAACCATTAGACATATTGCTTCTCCTCTATAATTATATTCTTTCCCCTTAAACATAAGTCCAAAGAAAATCAGTATGCACAACAATGTGCTCTTTCGTTTTATTGTTCGTAGTCGGTTTTAAGAGAAAACAGGAAAGATGTATTTCTGACTTTTCTGCTTGTGACCAGAATAATACTGTGGTATCTGAATCATCCGAAAATTTGTTATCCTACAATCCTATCCCTTCGCAGATTGAAACCGTGCAAAATACTGTCACTGAAGTTACTATCCTCATAGATACAGCACCTGGGGAGTTTTCTCTCTCTCTCTTTCTCTCTATCAATTTATCTCTATCACACTCTGTATACCAATGATCCCAACCAATTTACCCATTTATTTCAAGCGACTTGAATCCCTTATCAAAGTTTCCTTTCCAGCACCAACAGACAAAGTTCAGAGTGAGAGAGAGGTGAAAGAGAGGTGGACAGCGACGGGGTAGGAATTGAACATATAGTGAGAAAGGAGGAGATGGACAGGGATAGGTGGAGGAGGAGAACAACAGAGAAAAAGTGGGGGAGGTGATGCACAGGAAGGCAGGGGAATGAGATGCCAAACCGGGGGAGAGGGGAGACAGAGATTGTCCAGTTCCCACATATATATTTATCAATTGGGAAGCATTGCCGGTTTGCTAGTCGATAACGAAAGCAAAGCTTTCAAGTACATCTGGGTTCGCAAGAGGGCGATTTGCGAGGTAATTACGAGTGCCTGCTGACGTGACACCGCTGAGTTTAGAATGATATTCTCTCCTAGCTAATACAAAGATATGTGGTATATCTTACTCCCAGGAATGAAAGACAAACAGCGTACGAAACAGGTTTTGTTGTATAAGCTTACTGGTCGGAGACTTACTGGACGGTGGAGAAAGGTTTTCGGAGGATAATCTTGCTATTCTTAGTTGGTCGAAATGCGCGCAATGGGCCAAGAGGAAGGTGGTGCTGATAATAATGACGATGACTTTATCAAGTAAATCATCTTAACTTCAGCAGAATGAAGCTGAAGGGAATACACAACGCGAAAAGAAAGGCCACTACTACTAGGAATCAATCTAATACCTTTTAACAGTCTCTGTGATTTTCATTTTATTTTACACATCGAGATCTGTAGGACCAAATTGACGACCAAAGTTCTATGCTCAGGGAACTAGTCAGTACGTGGAAGGCCGTGTCAGAACTCCCAGGCTCTTGAACGATGGGGTCAAAAAGAGGTCTGCAAACTTTCACAACACCTTGCTCGAACGGCCATTTCCGAACAAAAAATACGCTTTTTGAATGGGAAGAGTTATCCAGAAAATAATTCAGTATCACGTAAGTAAATGGAAATAATCTAAGTAGACTAATTTTCATGCTGGACTATCACTCATTGCAGATTATTAACAGTAAGTATCGCAGGTTTCAGTTTGTGAATAAGATTGAGATCACGGGCTTTCTGTGACAACTGTTTATCTGAACACCTAGGAATCTGAATTGTCTTGACTCACCAACCACATGCCCATTACGTGTAATCAAAATATCAGTTTTAGTTGAATTGTGGGAGAAACTGTGAAACCTGAGTCTATTTCTGATTTAACATTAATTTATTTTCTTACAATCTTGAACAGTACTATTTGACACATTTCTTGTGTTGTACTTAACAACCTTCACTAACAAGTTAGTGTCATCAGCATACTACAGTGTTTTAGAATCACCTAAAATATTAAAAGGCATATCCTGTAAGAGTATACTGTATTTCAGGAATATAAGACGCACTTTTTCTTCGAAAAATTGCCTCCAGAATTCAGGAGCGTCTTATACTCGAAATTAATATAAAAATGTCCAGTGTTTGATTTAAAATTCCCTCCTTTCTTAAAAATGGCCACGATGCCGCGAGGAAATCTATCCCTGCCTGGCAACACTGGATTGGACTGGCAGCAGCAGTGCACCGCTGCGACAAACATGAGTTGTGGGTTCTCACGAGCTTGCTAACACCGTATCCCTCCCGCATCGCCATCACAGACCCAGAACAACGCTTGCCGCATGATGCGTCATTGTAGTCTGCGGTGCCAGTGAACATGAACTGAAAGTGATTTGTGTTATCTGTAACAGTACAATATTTTTGTTAGTAGTGTAGCGTTGCTCTTGGGGGGCCAAAAGAAAAGTATTGTTATTTTATATTTTTTGAAAAATGTCGAAAAAATAAATATTTTGGTGGGCCACTTGGCAACAGAATACGGGATTGATTGCACTATTATAATAACATACGCTGAGCATTAAATACCTGGTTGGATTATTTTGAACACGAGCAACAGATTGATTTATTTGCGATCGTTCGGGAGAAACATTACCATTTATGTGCATTTTTATACTCGAGATGTAATCAGATTTGGAACAACACTAACGGACCACAAGATTTATAGACTTTAAAAGAAATGCAACACTACACAATTTGATTCAGAAATGATAGGAAAACGTTCCTTCTGCCTCATGCTGCATTCGGCCCAACAGCGTGATCGTAATTTCTGGTGATGAACTAACACAAAATAATTATCATTCATGTAAATAAGGAGATGGAAATCATCGAGGTTAATTTACCAAATAGCACACTTACCTTCAACACACGTTTCTTTCATGCTACGTACCTTTTCATAATTAAACTACAATAGATGACCATTGTGGTTAAATACTTTATACATAGCAGTCAAAATGTCCTCTTGATGCTGTCTGTTCGTAATCAATTACAAGAAACCACATGTTTTCTGATTGGAAAAATAATAATTAGCATATTCACTCAATATTTTCACATAAAATATAAAATATCGTTGCGGAACGCAGCAAGTCCGCGTCCGCCTTTCATGGAATACAAACAGTAAAGGGTGAGGCGCCAAATGCCTCATTTGTCTTGAAACAGAATTCTTTTTTATATCATTAATCGATACATGTAATATAGATTTACAGGCACCGCGCAAGAATAATAGATTCTGTCGCTGCTATGCGATGGTTCATATCTTTTACTTTACAATTGATCGGTAAATTTAGGCCATCAGGCGTTTACTATTGAGCGTATATTAATGTTTGTGAGGTGAAAATTACTAATATTACAGTAGCTAGAGTCATAATGAAAAAAAATAAAAGGTATTCATATCGTGTAAAATATAAATTTTATATGCAGAAAAACATGGAAACAGAGGAGCTGAGTGATATTTGGGCCTCTACCAACAGAAAAAACCGTTTTCGATTGGCGTACTAGTAAAGAAGAACTGAAAGAAATGAGGAAGGCTAAATGTGCAAACAGAGGACTGCATGAAAAATGGCCAAAACTAGAAGATGACATGTTGAAATTAATTCAAGGACCCCGTCAGAATGGCATTGGAATGAATACAAAGATGATTGAAAGATACGCTCATAAACGATCGCTACAGTGGAATTCAACAGACATTTATGGTGTAGTTGGTTGGTGTTACACGGTTATGAAACGTCATGCACTTAGCACGCGAACCAAAACCAAAATATTTCAGAAAATGCCACAAGAGTATAAAGAGAAAATGTTATCTCCAGCGTTTTATTATTCAACATCCAAAGAAAACGAGCATGGAACTAAACCAAATAGGGAAATACAGAACTTGGCGTTATTCCGGGAGGACTTACTTGAAAGCTGCAACCTCTCGATGTATCGACAAATAAACCATTTAAAGTGCATACGAGGGAGGACTGGAACAAATCGGTGAAAGATGAAACCCAACATGAACTCACGCCGAAAGGAGCTTTATAGCGATCTACAGTCAAACAGGTGTGTCAGTGGATAAAACAGTCATCGTGTAGACTGAGGGAAGACACTATTGTTGAACCCTTCAAGAAGTGCTGCATACGTAACGCTCTCGATGGCAGTGAAGACCGTCTCACATATGAAGAGAACCAACAAAAAGGTAGAAGAAGAATACCAGACGACGATTTTCAGGGATTTTAAAGGTCAGTTCGGTTTCATAAACTACGAATTTTCTTTTAGTTTGGCTTTGCAATCTAATAATAAAAATGGTAAAAATGTTATTTTTAAAAACATTGCTTAAAAATTAAGGTGCGTACTATAGTCTGCAGCATATTATTACTCCGTGAAATAAGTAGTGGTGCCAACACTGACCCCTGAGGTACACCCCCCAGTTAACTGTGCTCCAATCACACGCCACCTCACAGCCATTCTAATTAGTGTCTGGTGTCCGACTACAGCTCGACAACATTCGAACCTATCGTATATCTGTGACTCATCTTCTGTTCTCCGTTCTTCGCAAAACTTTCCCATGATGTTAGGCTGGTAATGGTTCTGTGCTACTCATGGATCTGTGGTTGTCTCGCGTAAGCATTCACACTTACGATACACTTATTTTTATACACTGAGTAGCACAGAAGAGAACGGAAGGATTGGAAAGGATGTGCACCACTGAATAAATGAACAAATCACCACATTCCTCCTCCAGAGGCAATTGCTACGTTCACCAATTACATACACAACAGGTAAGTAAGCGTTGTAGCTATGCGTCAAAAGGATGGTAATGAAACGGTACATCTCGTTCCGTTTCAGTGTGTCAGTCATTTTTCCGTCGATGCCCTGAGCACATTGTGTCATTTCAAAAGAGGAAAACTCACTACTCGTCAGACTACATGACACGCCCCCAGTCAGCTATTGTCCAGTTTCCGTGTCGTTTGGCCCACTGAAGACGTTCAGCTTTACAGGCCCTTTTGAGAGTGGCCTTTTGCGAGGTTCCCGACTCCCGATATCCATTGCCCGCTGTTCACTTGGCAGTGGTCGATCGGAAACTGGCTAAGATGGCCCTGCATTGATTGACAGCAATGCTACTGTCGGGTTTGAAACCGAATTGTTTGTTGATAAGGCGCTATACTCGTCTTCGCTCACTGTCGGTTAGGATATTTTAACTCTGACTAATGTTAAGCCGTGTTACATGGCTGCGAGCGGCACAATTCATGCAGGCATATTGGACAGTCCGTACTGACACACCAACAAATCCAACTCCCTCATTCAAGGTGTCCTCATGACCCGACCTTGCTATCATTCTGCCCTCCATGTCCGCACATCTTACTGCTTTGATTTCTAGCAGCCGACTGGCACGCAGTGACCACACCACAGCTATCCCTTACCTCACTCGTGGTGTGTCCCATTACACTCGCCTAACTTGCAAGGGCGTTAGTATTATTTGGTACCATAAGTATCTAAATCACCTTAGACCGGCGTCTGACCTGGGTCCACACATCCGGGAGTTGAGACGCCGAGCGCTCGGAAGGATGCTCTTGTTTTATCCCCACGAAGACGCTGCCCCGCCACTTCGGTCTCTCGCTCTACCCAGCACTTATCAGGACGGTGCTAGAGTACGCTGCCCTGGTGTGGGGAAACGCGGCAGACACCCATCTCCAGGCGCTGCAACGAGTGCAGAACAAAGCCCTTCGGCTGGCGCTGCATCTGCCAAGTGACTACGATACAAGGCAGCTACACGACATCGTGCGAATCCCGTGGCTGCAGCGCGGTTTCCGCGCGCTCGCGACGAAATTCTACGAGTCGGCGAGGACTTCGCAACACCCGCTGGTCAGTGGACTGGGCAACCAACTCCACTCGCGCCCAGCCACCAGATGGCCCGACATGCTACTGGAATGACCACCAGGCAGCAAAAGGAGAAGAAAGCACAACTGTGACAACTGAGAAAACGAACCAACCAGCGAGGACAACACATCCACTAAGAAGTCCGACGCAGGAACAGCAGGCCCTGCTTAACCTGCTCCAGCCGTGCATGGAAAGCACGTCAGTCACGACACGCACGCGCGCACGGCCACGTACCGCAGAGGGAACATCCAGAACCGTAGCGGACCGAAAACGAGACGCAACGTTCCAAAAGATCGCCAGCGATCGGGCGCGGACCGCAGAGGGAACTGCTGCAACCGCCGATGGAGGGGGAAGGCCGCAGATGAAATACTGGACCATGTCCATTCGAGGAGCAGTCTCCGGTGGCACCTGATGAAGGTTACGAGCTCAGTTACCGAAATATCGTGCAACTACGACGCTGATATCTGGCAGAAGACACGACAACCCAAGATGTCTTGAGAGATTTGTTTATCTGGGTTGGTGTTGAAAAATGTACCAGGGAAATTGTGAACTTCCGAGTTCACCATACTTGTTTTGTTCATTCTATGACAAACATAGGGTTTGGTGCTGAATTTACTTACTTGGAATATTATTTGTAGGTGTCGATCTAAACTGTGTTGTAATGAAAATATACGATAAGCAAATTTGCAATCCCATTTCCTTAACCAAAACTTCAGTTACTGGAATTCGACTTATTTTTCGTCTAACTGAAAATATAGGGTTCATTTCGGAATTTGTGGGATCAGTGGGAAGAGCAGTCATCAATGTTTCTTCGGAAGAATACCAAGAATTTGACGGAAATGAAGAACGACCTGGCACTGGTTTCAACCCAGGAGATTAATCAGAATTTAAGGTAGAAGGAGAACGTATGTAATAATTTAGATTGTAAGTATGTGAAATATGTTGTTTAAAAGACGGAAGGTATGTTGTTATTCCTTTATCTTGAAAAAGGAAGGCTGATTAAACACGTTTATTTTAACAGATGAGCATTCTTTTTTTAGCCAAGGTGACGTCGCTCTTCATTACTTCACTTATAGATTCTTATAGATTCAAAGACATCATTTTCAAGTATGATTTCAACGACTCAGTGTCGTAACAAACAAATCAATTTAAACAATTAAATGCTGAAATAAATTAGAGATATATCAACTTTTACTTGGGAAATAGTCTAAAAAACCGCAATAAATGCATCGTTTTTATTTTATATATATATTTTCTTTCACGTGAAACTTTCTTTGAACCAAATAAATTCTGTTTCTCATTCATCTACATTCCAAGTAGATTTTGTCTTGGTCTTATTTACAGCATAGACCAACACATAGAAAAAAAATAAGATCAACACAGCTGTTTATATTTGCCCTCTTTGCGGGACAACAGAAACATCAAGTTTTTACTTAACTTTTATGTTCTTAAATTACACAGAAGACCAACAAATAGAAACAATTATAAGGTAAAAACTACAGTTTATATTCGCCCCTCTATGCGGAGTAATAGAAACGTCAAGTTTTTATTTTGTATTATAAAAACATTAGATGTATCCGAAGTCTAATTATAAGTTTAAAACTAGGTCCAATAGATATAATGCCATGTAATTTTGATTTTGATATTTCTTTTTAAAAATGGTATTTTTTATTCGTTTTTAAATTAAAAACTGTTTCTATTCATTCCATTTTACGGAACCTCCTAGCGAAATTTGTGCTTTTATGTTACAAATATGTGGGCTACAAAGCCACAGCTAGTTTTGGATCTCGTATTTATGACTTAGCTCCAACTCGGTCTTACAGAAACGTCAAAATCTTTCACAAAATAAAACAGTGGTGTTATTTATTTATTACTTTAGAACAAATCGGACTACGTTAAGGTCTTTAAATTCACTAGCATGCTTCGGTTTCCCATGCTTTATTTCTCTGAAATTTCTTTATACTCACTCATTAGTATGGTTTCTGCGGCTTGCAAAGCTAATAATTTCCGAACTGTTGAATAGTGACGTATCCTGGTCCTCTGGGAAAGGTACTTTTAGTTTTAAACTTTGACCTGACGTTTGAGCTATCGTTCCCGAAGTGTTTCTTGTCCAAATAATTTTTGTAATAACTCCCTCTCGGTGTTTACATTTTCTTTGTATGTAAGCTGTTGTACAGGGGGTGGACAGAAATATGGGAACACCAAAAGCACAAGACGTTACAATGCCTAAGGCAGGGTAGGAAAACCACTGGCATTCAGAACAGATTCCAGTCGTCTCGATATGGATACGTGCAGGTTCCTCGTGGTTTTCAAAGTAATCTCGTATCATTCTTTCCGCGTAATAGCGCGAAGTTCACACAGCGATAATGGATGAGGACAGCGATCGAGGCACCGGTGCCTCCAAAGTAGACTGCAAAGGCTCAATAATACTGAAATATGGTGACTGTGGTGGCCAGGGAATACGTGACAGTACATCTTGAAACTCACAAACCCAGTCCTGTACACCTCAGCATCAGCTTTGGAGAGTAGACGTTGTACCATGGGATGGATCTAATGGTTCAAATGGCTCTGAGCACTATGGGACTCAACTGCTGTGGTCATCAGTCCCCTAGAACTTAGAACTACTTAAACCTAACTAACCTAAGGACAGCACACAACACCCAGCCATCACGAGGCAGAGAAAATCCCTGACCCCGCCGGGAATCGAACCCGGAACCCGGGCGTGGGAAGCGAGAACGCTACCGCACGACCACGAGATGCGGGCGTGGGATGGATCTGATCAGCCAAAATGGTCACATAATCATTGACAGTATTGTGACCTAGCAGAATAACAATGTGGCTGCCCAAACCATCACCGAACCCCCACCACGTAAACTCAGAAGTTAGAATCTGTGTGAAACAACAATTATCCCACCAAATTATATACTTCTATTGCTCCATAGTCCTGGTTTTTATGGCTCCGGCACCAGGTTTTCTTGTTACTGCCGTTTTCGCACTGATGGGTGATACCGGAATTCCAGGTTTCACTCCAGTTCCCTGCTTCTGGAATTTCCTCCGTGTTGTTTTGTCACTGACGAGGTTCACGAATACAGCATTCAGTTCTACAGTGAATTTTGTAGCTATCGTTCGGTTACTTTTCGTCACAATCCTACTCAATGACAGTCCGTCCCGATCACTCAACGCACATTTTCGTCCGCGTTGTCACATAGCATATGATGTTTTCCCGTTTTCCCAGTGTAAGGCATAAATATTCGGTGCCTCTTGAAACACCAACCACTTCGGCACCCTTGGTTGGGAAAGCACCCCCATACGAGCACCAACAGTTTGCCCACTTTCGAAATCGCTTCGGTTCCACATAATGCACTCACATCTCTACACAACCGTGCGGTTAAAGGCGCTGCAGTCTGGAACCACAAGACCGCTACGGTCGCAGGTTCGAATCCTGCCTTGGGCACGGATGTTTGTGATGTTCTTAGGTTAGTTTGGTTTAACTAGTTCTAAGTTCTAGGGGACTAATGACCTCAGCAGTTGAGTCCCATAGTGCTCAGAGCCATTTGAACCATTTTTGAACGATTGACACCTACAATGAGTTGAGTACATTCCAGATACACCGTTCGCGGTAAGATACAACAGGCTTGGCTACATCTGCCTATCTGTTCAAGTAAGCATTTGTCTCACTGTTTCCATATCTTTGTCCAACCCCTGTATGTAATACAGACCGCGACAGCTGCACGTTAACATTAATGCAAATCTGCTATAGGCAGCAGAGGAAGAGTCAGCAGGCATCGAGGCCATCGAGGCGCATCGTACATTTGGAGCAAAACTGCGATTTGTGACTGAAAGCGGACATCGGTTCCACATTTTACGACGCCCTCTTGGCGACAGAGTCCGTTTGCCCCCTCGGTCTGGCTGGGAGCCACGACGGCCCGATAAGGTGGTTACTGCCCGCCAAGGAGGCGCAAACTCCGCCCCAGATAGCGTTTTATGGCGACTTCCTGGGGAACTCAACGGCGGAAGCGCCGACGAGTCAGCTGTTCGGCTTTAGGGGACCACCCAAGTAGTGCGGAGCAGTTACCCATTTTCACACTCCACATACCTCGCTATATTATGGAACGTGGCAACTGGTACCTATAACGGTACATTCCTCTTACTGAAGAAACCTACTGACCATTTTCTTGATATTGTCAATGTCAATGAAATTCACCGACAGTCGAGTAGCAAAGATGTTATTTTATTTTAATTTGACGACAACCAATTATGCTGTTCTACTGTGCCATCTTCAAGCCACAGATGCATCTCTCAAAGTAAACGATAATGCCTTACAATGCCGTATACCCCTGCGTTTCACTAGTGCTTCAATCGAAGATTTGGTACTTCCTTCCACGATCGTACTGAAAATCAGACGAGCCGCCAGCCCCAGCCATAGAGGGCATAAAATAAAAATAAAAATAAAAAAATAATAATAATAAAAAAAAATAAAAAAAAATTCGGAAGATGGCTTGTCGATATGCAGAAACCAATTAATAAAGAAATATTATTGAAATCTTGACTGTTCATCTTCAAGCATATGTCTTAGTTGTGCATCCGCCGCTTCCACTTCAATCTTTCGGTACACAGTTGCCCAGCGGTACTAAGCTTCAGGCCGCTTTTTTTATGGAGGGTGTTGTAAAAGATCTCTATCCCCGCTTCTTTTAGGGTGCCCGTTTCATAACAGATGGCTTGTCGAGTGCAGATGGGTGTCCGTTTTCCAGAGCACGCTCTGCTATCGCTGATTTCTTAGGATACCGTAGCCGGAAATACGTCTCTTGTTCTACACGGTGGTGTTCAGTAGTAGTCGCACTCTGTCAGACGTAATTCTGCCTGCTCCCTCATGGCATTTTATAGACTCCTGGCGTTCCAAGACCAACATCGTCTTTCACAGGTCTCAGGAGTTGCCGAATTTCAACTGGAGGCCTGCAGACAACTCATTAGGCCTGTGAAAGACGATGTAGGTCCCGGAACACTAGGAGTGTACAAAACTCTGTGTGAGTGTGGACTTTTACCTGACTTACCACTGTTTTATACCATACTAGCTGAGTATCTGGCGTTGGCCGGGTATGTAAATATTCCACTCTTTTATTAGTCTACCTTCCCCTACCTCCTCAGTCTGCACAGCTCCACCACCCTCTGTCTGTCCACCACCTCACTCCCAACCCCCCAGACATCTCCTCTTGCCCCTCTCTCTGTCCATCTCCTCCTTTCGCTCCATCCGTTTCTCCTCTTCCCTCTCTGTCAGTTTCCTCCTCCCCCTCTGTCAGTGTTCTCCTCCCTAACTCTCTGCCTACCTCTTCCTCCCCCTGTCTCTGTCCATCTCCTTCGCTTTCCCTTCTCTGTCCATCTCTTCTCACCTCTCTCTGACAATTTTCCCCTCCCTTACCTCTGTCCATCTCCTCCTCCTGGTCTATCCGCTCCTTTCTCCTTCCTTTCGGACCATTTCTCCGTTGTCTCTTCTCTCTCCATCCTAGCACACTCGTCCCAATAGTCGGTTAATAGTTATTACCCTTACGGTATTTCTTTCCAGATCGTACTTAATATGTGTACCAAATTTGCCTGAAATCGTTCGAGGAGTTTAGGATGAGCTTTTTACTCGTGTCTTTGCCGCAAACGCACTTGTGAAATATATTTCAATGTATTTAACATATTTCAATTGTACTTGGATAAATGTTTCGGCTTCTTTTCTAGTGAATTTCGCCCTGCAGTTTCATTTTCTCGCAGTACAATCTTTATGACGTCGTATCTCCCGAGCTATGTAATTGTGCAGGTAAAACCAGTGGAGTATTATCGCCCACTGTCTGCGAAATGTGTTGTGAATAGATTTAGTACAAACGAGATAATAAATTTAAACGGGTTGGATGATGCAGTAGTTTATCACGTATCTCAGTGCTCATGGTGTCATATCTGCTGAGCTAAGCGTCGTACAATGATGTAATTTTTCTGGTACATTCTTTCAAATATGTGAATGCTGTCTACAAAGGGTATAACGGATACAGTTAGTAGTAAATAAGTAATAAATCAAAACGTCATGCTTCATGTGGTAGTTTTATTGCATGAAGAGGGAGGATTTAGTATGCGATAAACTTTTTTTCTTTCATCATTTTGTGAGAATAGTCTGAGAGATAAGTTTTGGAAAGGTTTTAAATTATGTATAAAGTTTGTTGCAGGTCTGCAAGCGCACTCATTCTCAAATACTGGATGACGAAAGCATGGGTATTCTCGCGTCATGGGCTACACAGCTTGCTCACCCTCACCCGCACAGCTTTGATAGCTGGGTGGTTCTTACGCCTACAGTGAAGAATTCCGGACAGTAAATGATCAGTATACCAAGTTTGGATGACATCGGACCAGTAATTCCGAACGAGATGTGGAACATACTTACATACATACGTATATCCACTTTTCTAATATGTACAGATTTACGTCAGATACATTTTTATCAGTCACTTGCCGATGCCTGGAGGATGACTTTCTGCTGGACATCTACGTTTATTTTATTTTCCGTTTACTTATTGGTACCAGCAGCCTCATTCCTTTCCATATGACGTTCCGGTGAAAACAACTGCGTGAGAAGAGAATATGGTGACACAGCTCCAAGCTAGAGGCAGAGCCTTACTTTATTTTTCTCGGAACCTTGTTTTGATGGTTTGTTGGCTTTCTTTATGCCTGCCTGGAGCGAACAAATCTCGACGGCAGAAGCGAGCCTTCCCGCCGTGTTTAAAATAATCCTTTGATTGGGGGTATAAAATCCCGCGTAGGGCGTTCTAGAACTTTCTAGAACCTTTCTCTGTTCAGACAGAATCTAGGAGTAACGCGCACGTTTTTCCAGTCCCTGTGGTTGACTTAGCGACCGACGTCCTTGAACAGGTACCGGGACTTACTTATCGCCTCTTCATAACGAACTGACTGTGGACACCGCATCCGAGGGAAGTTTTCGCTATAGAGACAGTCGATAAGTACACCTGTTGTGTGCGAACGTGCTGCAAGGTATTAAGGCGGACTGAGATTGGGTGGTTAGACTGAGATCAAGGCTGTCGCTGTCAGCGCCATCAGCAATGGGCAGTGATCACTTTACTTCTTTTTGCTCTTGCGTGAAAGGGAAATTATGAAGGAGGTACGAAAATAAAGAAGCCCTTTCAAGATTTATGATATCCTCTTCCACCTTAGCTCACATCAGGTCCAAAGGATCCAAGAAGGGTGCTCTTGTGAACGGAGAGATTACGTCAAAACTCAATGATACGTCAAACAGGTTCCAGAGGGGGGGGGGGGGGGGGGAGGCACTATGAATAACAATAAAAACTATAAAAACTATTAAACTATTTAAATTATCATGAAAATAGTAACTAAAGAGTCTACAACTATGAGGTGCCTCAAAAAGCCGCTTGGCTGTATGTAGGAGGTGTAGTATGAACACATCTTCAGGCCTATTTGCCAAGAATACAATTCACTGTGTGAAATTTTAGGAATGGTAGTAAAACATAACCATAGATAGGGTTGGCATTCAATAAAAACCAATGAGAAGTACTCACTATGGTTATATTTTCACAATGTAGATGCACTGTTACGGAGTCCACGCATTCGGTAAGTTATCCTCGTTAAGAATTCAACCACTTTGATCTCTTGTCATAATATAGTTGGTTACACCCACAAGATATTTGTCGAAAGTGTACAAAGTGTGAGCCAGGCCTGTTGCTGTCCTCCAAGGGCTGCTTTCACCACATCAGCCTGTCGGCAGTAGGGCGGATGTACGCACATCACACAGTATTTACTTACATAGGTTTTATACAGCTGGTGTCTACCGAATATTGTAATATACCCTATGGGATGTTCATCCAGTAAGCTATTTTTCATATTCTTCCGTTCTCGACGTTTTGATTCCACACTATAAAGTTGATTTTTGGGCGATATCTTCCCATGTACCTAGTACTTCCTCCTGAGATTAGTTAATTTTTAGGCGTTTTTTATTACCGTTCACATTAGTATCCCATTCATTATTCGTTCTTTCGCCACTTTTTTCTAGTGATGTTTCATTCAGCGGTCATGCTTTGTACACTTTTGACAGGCATCTTTCCAATTTACTCAGTTTCATTATGACATCCCACCAGTATGGTTTGACTCCTAAAGTGGATAACTTCCCGAATGCTAGGACTCCGTAATTACCCATTTTCATTACGAAGATATAACCATTGCTAGTACTTGTCATTGTTTGTTGTTGAACGCCTCTCTATAATTTAATACAATTTTTCATACATGCATATATATATATATATATATATATATATATATATATATATATATCATCATCATCATCATTTATTGCCTTATCGGGCCTTTAAGGCCTACAGCAAGAAGAAACAAAAGGAAAAGTAAAGGCAAAAAGACTTACAAAAGTACTCTATACAGTAGTAAAAGTTACATATGTACATTACAGCTTAAAGAAAAAACGAAAAAATAAACAGGGCATTCAATCAAAGGTTTAAAAGGCAAGAGGGATACATTACAGAAAGAAAAAAAACAAAAAAACACACACGCAGTGTCTGTCAATTACACGAGAGGAGGGAGCTGTTGCAGATGGCAGTCCATCTCATCCGGTCGTTGGCGTCCTCCTCCACGGCTGCTGGTTCCACTTCTTTCAGGATCGTTGTTATCCTATCCTTCCATCGAGTTCTTGGGCGTCCTCTAGGGCGTTTTCCTGTGGGTTGAGAGTGGAGGACTCTGTTTGGAAGGGATCCGTCTGCCCGTAGGATGTGGCCAAACCATTGGAGTCTCTTCTGCGCCAATATTCGTCCAATGTGTGGCTTTCCATACCGCTGGTATAAATCTTCTTTTTTTCTTCGTTCCCATTTACCTTCCATGGCATTGTAGATGGGTCCATATATCTTCCGAAGTACCTTCCTTTCAAATGCACATATTGCTTCTTCTGCTGTTGCTGATGTTGCCCAAGTTTCACAGCCGTATAAAAGTACTGGTCTCACCAGTGTCGTGTATAGGTGGATCTTGTTCTTCTGCGATATCAGCCGAGATCTGAAAAGATTGTTCAGGCTAAAGAACATGCGATTAGCATTTGTTATACGTTGCTGTACTTCTTTCGTTACTTCACTTCTATTTGTTAGTATGGAGCCCAGGTACTTGAACTCTTCAACTCGTTCGAAGGTATGCCTGTCGACATCAATGGAAGGAGGGAGATCTCGGCGGCGTGATACAACAAGATATTTAGTTTTTTCCTCGTTCACCACCAGCCCAATTTTCTCTGCATTGTGGAGGAATCGGGAAGTATCCCTGCGTACTTGCTCTAGAGTGTCGCCAAGGATCACAACATCATCAGCAAATGCCAAGATTGTGTCTGCTCCCACCATCTCCATCTCTCTGGTTCGACAAGTGTCACGGCTTACTTTTTCCAGGGCCAAATTGAATAATATTGGCGCCAATGGATCTCCTTGTCTCAATCCATTTTGTATACTGAATGATGGTGATAGTTGATTACCAAACCGCACTTGGGCCGTAGACTGAGAGTAGCAAGCAGCAATTAAGCGGATGTATTTTGATGGGATGCCAAGTTCCTCTAACGTTTCCCATAACGTGGCGCGGTCAATGCTGTCATAAGCTTGTCGAAAATCGATGAAGATGAGGTGTAGATCCTTATTGAATTCGTAGAATTTTTCTATCAACTGCCTCAGAGTAAATATGTGATCAATTGTCGATCGTCCAGCAACGAACCCACATTGATAGGTCCCTACAATTCCTTCAGCCAGTGGTTTCATGCGGTTTAGTAGCAGTGTTGTAAAAACTTTGTAGCCAATTTCAAGTAACGAAATCCCTCGGTAGTTGGATACATGAGTAGCATCTCCCTTCTTGAATATGGGACATATGATTGCTCCCTTCCATTCCTCAGGAATAACTTCTGCTTCCCAGATGGTAGAAATTAATCGTTTCAAAGCACCCACCAGTGTTTCCCCTCCCAAGCGAAGCATCTCAGCTGTGATACCACTACCTCCTGGAGCCTTGTTGTTCTTGAGTGCTTTTAGGGCAACACTGATTTCTTCCTCAGATGGTTCAGGGACTTCAACTCTGTCAAAACGGGCATCCATCTGTGTTGTCCCTACTGGTGGGTTGTCGGGATTCAATAGGTTTTCAAAATGTTTTTTAAATAGGGTTGCTTGCTCTTCTGGCGGTACAACTTCACCCGTCTCATTCGTTAGGACCAATGTACGTTGTCTGTATGCGCCTCTGGCGAATCTTGAGGCCTGGAAAAACGAGCGTGACGACTTTGCTTCTTCGACTGCAATCAACAGACTTTTGTGGTGGTCCCGTTTCTTCTTTCTCATGAGTTGGTCCGTGTTACGCCTCGCTTCGTAGTAAGCTACCCTTGCTTCTTCCGAGAGTTGCTGTAGCCATTTTATCCTCTTCGCTGATCTAATCTCAACAGATTCTCGACATTGTTCATCGAACCAAGGTTTACTTCTTCGTTTTGCATCGCAAACTAGTTCTTCATTTGCACTTTCTAACACTGCATTCCTCAGCAGCAGCCATGCGTTCTCCACACTGGTAGGGTTCTCTGTTATTGTGAGATGTTCTGCAATTTTTTCTTGATAGCGCTGTCTCACTTCTACATCTTTCAACTTATTCTTGTCGAAGCGGACCATCATTTCAGAATTTCTTCTCCACATGGTTGAAAGTTTCAGACGTAGTTTGACTACCACTAAGAAATGGTCTGAATTCATATCTGCCCCGCGAAAGGATCTTACATGCTCGACACTACAATGATGTCTTCGGTCAACAAGAACGTGATCGATCTGGTTCATCGTACTTCCATCTGGGGATATCCAGGTTACTTTATATATATATATAATTTGTTTTTAAGTGAGAGTTCTTGAGTATAAAGTTCTCCGAATTTCGAACGTCTATCAAGAACCTCAGAAGTTGGGAATCCAATGTTGGTGACAATGAGGCGAAGTGGTGCTCCTCACATAAAAAAGGCTGGACATAAAATCACTGTGGAACTGAACCTTGTACTCTAAGGCTCTTGTTCTGCTGGTAAGGAATCTGGGTAAATTCGAGGAGGGCGGACGTCTTCCACAGTACTGCATCCGTAGGATGCTTCTGGAGACGATGATACGCTGACTTACAATAAACCCGTCACCTTGCGAACAAGTCGCAGACAGGAGAACGCAGGCGTTGCCCCTATCTTCAGGTAAAATTACTATTTACATGTTCTCTCTTAAAGATAAGAGCGCTACTGTCTCGTCTGTGGTGACGCTCTGTTTGTCTGCGGAGGATTTCCTATTTATGGCCCTGCAACTCACTCGCATTACTTCTTAAACTGTCTCGCGGAAAAATCTCAGATACTGATGAACCCTTTGACTCGCAAGTTGTTGGGAGTGAGCTCGAAATGTAGTCCCTCCGCCAGGCCTGGTACCGTGGCGTCACTCACTGGTCTATTTGCGAAATCAAAGACAGTTAAGTCTGTATGTTTCACGTTCGTGTGATGCTCGGTGTGTAAAGCGACAGAACATCGAAATCTGACAGGCTGTGGTCTGCTACCGAATCCATTCTGCAAGCGACCAAGTAGTGCCGTCCACCCACTTACTGCAGTGCACCGAAAGACACGTCAAGACATTCAGATGAAGTGAAAGTCGACTTCTGGAGACTTCGGCCATTTCTTGCCGTATATAATGGAATCTCTCCCTCACACCAGTGCCCTGCTGACTCGCAGTTTAATTCTCTCGGCGGTCGCAGCGTCTATAAAATGAGTAAACTTGGGAGACGTTGTTACAGTTTGCTGGTCCAGACATCTGAATAAAAAGACGTGGACGCACAACGGCTGGGGACTGTGGATGTCAACGACCCCTGTGGTGACGCTACAGCGCCTCTCTCCCTCCTGGACCCTGCCTTCTTTCATCTAACCAACACACAAATTGGCGACTGAGGCATTTCTTATAAAGAAGAATGTGAATTGTTAACTTTTTTTTAAATTTCAGAGACAGATTTAATCTCAGTCAGAAGATTATTTAATTGATATATTGTGTATAGCGAAAACAGCAAAGACTGTATCTAAATATCACCCATTTTTAAGACCAAAACTAAGAAAGCGTGAACTTCTTCTGATCTTCATTGAGCCTTGTGTTGCATAAGGGAACAGAGGTACGTCTAATTATTCTGCGTAATCTGTAATTATTAATGAATAATAATGGAGTTTCTTACAAAAGCGTCTGCAGTCATTCGTAGAAGGCTTTCGGGAATCATGCATTTTAATGAGTTTTTATGCTTGAGATCTGTGTGTCAGGATTGTACATACATTCTTTGGAAGCAAACCAGCCGATAATTTATCGAATCGGGTCGTTATGCCATTACCTACATACAGACTCGAACTCTGGCATTATTATTCTACGAAGTTCGATTTCACACGCTCTACCACAATGTCCATGGAAGTCACTATAACATATTTTTACAGTCAAGGCTTTCAAATAATGACGATGTACAGCAGCCACTAGGATCTGATGCATCGAGAACACATCAAAACATCGATGGCAGAAGTAAGATACTAAAGCTGATGAAAGTTAACCAAATGATAATAAGTTTCCTGATGTGTGTTAAACTAGTAACAGTATCGTGCCGTAGAACTTGTGACGTATCTCTTTTCCCGAGGCAAACCTTTTTTAACTGCATTGCATACATTTTGGTTACAGCTAAATATTTTTTCCAACTTTGTTCTTCCAGTATAGTAGGATACGTTACAGGCTCTCACTTCTCTTTTAGGAGGTCTGATATACACCATCAAGTCTGTAGACAACATGGTGGAAGATCACAGGAAGAAGCGATTCTAGAGACCCATACTTCCCCAGCTCAGCAACATTCATGGCATGGGAAGCTATTGGTTATGATAGCAGGATTAATTTGGTAGCTGCTGGAGGGAGGACAATGCTACACAATACATGGAAAAGTTGAGAGCCACGTTGTCATGCCATTCATGACCACGGCGTACTCAGGTAGACTACTACAGATGCACACACTGCAATTCATACAGCACGATGTACTCATCTTTGACTGGCACACCAGTTCCCCTGCTTTGTCGTCCATAGATTACGTCTTGGATGAGACAAGAAGACTCACGCTTTCATACTAGACTCCAGCCATCAGTCTTGGTAAACTGTTCAGCACTCCTTTCAGTCATTGCGAGAAATTCATGAAGATGACATTCGGATTCTATGAGCTTCCCTTCCACAACAAATACAAAAACGTATTCGTACCCATGTCGGTGACGCCTCTAACTGCTGTTGCTAATGGACATCAGCATCTAATGAAATGGGAGTTTAGCCAGTTAGTACTTGTTGTGTGAAGAAGATCTCCACAAAGTCTGATAAATATCAGACTTGTGACTCAAGGTACAATACGATCCGTTTCTGTCAGCCTACGAACTATTACAGTGGGAGAAGTTACTGTAGTCTGTGTACCATTGAAAGATGAGTGGCTGATACAGACTGTATGCTGTGTTAAGGTTAGGCGTTTACAAACGAGTATCCATCCCATGCCACCTGAAACTCATGTTGTTGTTGTTGTGGTCTTCAGTCCTGAGACTGGTTTGATGCAGCTCTCCATGCTACCCTATCCTGTGCAAGTTTCTTCATTTCCCAGTACCTACTGCAACCTACATCCTTCTGAATCTGATTAGTGTATTCATCTCTTGGTCACCCTCTACGATTTTTACCCTCCACGCTGCCCTCCAATGCTGAATTTGTGATTCCTTGATGCCTCAGAACATGTCCTACCAACCGATCCCTTCTTCTAGTCAAGTTGTGCCACAAACTTCTCTTCTCCCCAGTCCTATTCAATACCTCCTCATTAGTTATGTGATCTACCCACCTAATCTACAGCATTCTTCTGTAGCACCACACTTCGAAAGCTTCTATTCTCTTCCTGTCCAAACTATTTATCGTCCATGTTTCACTCCCATACATGGCTACACTCCATACGAATACTTTCAGAAACGACTTCCTGACACTTAAATCTATACTCGATGTTAACAAATTTCTCTTCTTCAGAAACGCTTTCCTTGCCATTGCCAGTCTACATTTTATACCTTCTCTACTTCGACTATCATCAGTTATTTTGCTCCCCAAACAGCAAAACTCATAACGTGCGATTTATAGGTATAGTTCAGACGAATATTCTAGAAGAGCACTTTTGTCACAACAGAGGTGTTTAAAATTGTACTTACTTTTAGTGTGACGCAATTTTATGTTCCCTTGCCTGGCGCCAGGACGGCGTGTGAAAGGACGTGAGAGCTGCCGCCCTTCTCACTCTTGGCCAGCTTTCAGATCGTAACAGCTTCTGCAGAGTCCTCGCCGTGGTCTACTGCCAGATTTGCCAGCTGCTGTCGCATCTGGAACGCAGTGAACCGCCAAAAATGAAAACACTTCCCGTTTGTGGAAGGGATGTTCCTGCAGCGCAAAGGGCCCAAGCAAACACGCTGGAGCCACTCTTTCTCTGAAGGAACGGTGGAGGAACAGTCAGAGAGAAAAAGAGAAGGGACAAGGAGAGGGAGGGAAGGAGGGAAAGAGAAAGCGATAAAAAGAGTGAGATCCCACAAGAGGGCACGTACTTGGTGGTTGTGTACACTGTAATACCAGGGAGTGGAATAGGGACAGTGGGCGGGAGAACTAAGCGGAAGCGTCACTTCCTGGCAGAGACACTTCCGGACAGCCGGTGTGCCCCTGTTATGTCGGCTGCCCGCAGCGCATTCTGTACACCGGCACCCGACTCGGCCCGCCGTTCAGCAGTTTGCAATACCTGACTAGAGGCCCGCAATGCAAGCAGCTCACAACCGATACTGGCAGTCCGAATACCACCAAAACGCAGCTAATATTTGAGAAAACCTTGTGTGTCAGTGTAATAACGGCGCACATGAGTTCAGGAATACATTCGATACTGCTCCGTGCTGTCGTTTAATGAACAAAATACAAGATTATCAAATATCGAACCAGTTTCCTTACTTCTTAGTAGCACAAGCCAACACTCAGTTTGCTCCGGGACTAAATCGATGTAACGTAAAAATTACTCCGGAATTAACCTGTGAAGTCTTACAGCGCCACTGCAGTTCATATTAATTATTATACATTTAGCAGTTAGTATTATTTGCAGTCTCAACATTTTACCGTGTATATTACTAATTGTATGTTGTATAACGTTCGAGCATCCATGACTGTTAAGGATATCGTCTGTGAGGAAGCTGCAATGATGCAAGACTGTATCGAAATAGAGGAATACCTGCAGAGGATCGGTGATTTCTACAGACACTATCAAATGATCTTCACCGTTGGTAAATACGACTTATGTGTATAAATATGCTGAGAAATACTCAATTGTACGATTACTGTATTGATGATAAACCACTGGAAGTAGCAGTAGTCGTAAAATACCTATTTGTCCGCGTCTGGAGCTACCTACCCACGCTCTCCGACAATCAACGACACATATGCCTGATGTTCTGTAACCGTCAGAAAAGGCATCAGTTCTGTAGAATTTTTACCGACAGAAGCGGCAGGTAGGAGTACCACTGAAAATATATATTACGCGAAATATGTTGCACTAATAATGACAGAAAACAAATTGTCTAACTTTGTTGATGGATTTTCATTTGTTAACGAAAATGTTGTTAAATTATTTAATTACTATTAATTATTGAATGGTATTAAGTTATTACTAAATTTAATTAGTTATCATTAATTAAATTATTAATTAAATCATTTTATTGAACGTTATTAAATCATTATTAAATTATGAACCTTAAATATAACAGAACTAATTGGAGAAATAATAGTAGACCTAAGCGTCCGTTTAAGGACAAAGGCTATGAAACTGATATATTTGAATTTACGTAACAATTACCGAAATCGATGTAAGAGGTAATGGCCAATGCACACACGACAGCACAATTGAAAATGTAGGATGTTATAAAATTCTTGAACACTTTGCAACATTCTAAATCAAGAATAAATTATGAATTGTAAAACGTATTGGAGTAATGAGAGAAACGCTACTTCACCATAATGTTCACTGTCTTCAGGTTTTACTGGTCATTTATTTCTAAAAAACAAAACTCGTTATCAGAAATATAACAACTGAACACTGAATATGCCACAGTTAGCAGCAATTATAACAGACAATGCTGAATGTACGAAAGACAAGATTACACAACACTTAAATACAACAACTGCAATACCATTAATTTGTATTATGCTCTGTTACTTTGCAAGACCTACAATTTTCGATAATTAATCAGTTTTCTTTTCTCACCGAAATAGACTGATTTAAGACCTACTTTTCGGCGTAATGAACATTTTTATATTACACTTTTCTCTGTTTCAAGAACGTGACGCTTGTTTATTCAGTGCTAGGAACAGGATCTTACTGTTGATAGTAATGACGTTGGAAAGTTATTAATACCGGGTGAAACACGTATGTAACATAGCAGCGATGGCGAGGCATTGTAGGATCTGTGACCAGAGAGTATGCGCTTGACCGCGCGAGTGTTGCGAGCGGTTCTCAGTCTGTCGGTCAGTCGTTGCGAGTCTGTAGCTCTGTCTAGTCGTTGCGAGTCTGTAGCTCTGTCAGTCGTTGCGAGTCTGTAGCTCTGTCTAGTTGAGAGCAGTACTCTGTCAGTAGTCGTCGCGTGCAGTACGCTAGTAGTCGTCATGCAGAGCGGTCGGTCAGTGGTAGCAGCCCAGTGGGATTGCGTGATGTGGTCTGGCGACAACACTGGTCAAGATGCTGAATGAGGTATACTGTTAATTAAGATAATCAACGGGTAATGTAAAGTTTAATTATTGTAACTAATTTTCAACAAGTGCCCCCAATAATAACTTTGATTTCAAAAGCAATTTTACATAAAATTTTCATTTAATTGAAGTAACTATTTCGTTCCACTTCCCTTAAACAAAAGTTTCAGTTTTCAATTAGATTACAAAAAAAAAAAAAAAAAAAAAAAGGAATATTATTATTTGCAATGCAGTTCCTCCAAGCGGTGCGCAACAACAAGAGCAGAAATTTGACTAGGTGTTGCAATGAGGTAAGAATTTAATTTTGATTTTTGCACAGGGCCAAAGACCGATATTTCGGTTTAATTGAATCATTATTATCACTGAGATTTTCTTATCACTGAATGGACCTTAATTTTTATGAAGAACTTATGCTTGAGTCAGATTGCGATTCTCAGTTTTATTGTCATTAAATTTAATTGCAGGGAGGTTACGTTTGGCTCCTATTCATTTATTATTTCTGTCTTTAAAATTTCAGTGGAGAGATTACACTTAGCGCAATGTCCATTTGCATTTCTAAATAATATTGTCATTACTTTTAAATTTTTGTGGGGAGGTTACACTTGGCGACACCCAGTCCAGGATCGAATTTCGTTGAGAGTCTTTTGAGCAACAGTCAGATATCTGCTCTTATTTGCTTAGATATAATTAGGATTTGGCGCTACGCTTTTATTAACTTGTGACTTTCTTTCTACAGGTCAACGGCAATTCGTTGCTCTGTTGTATTTGTGTGTTCCTTTTGCATTGTGCTTATTTATTTTCTGAAAAATTGTGACTATTGTAAAAATGCCGCGAAAGACTGTGAATAGTGTATCGCGAGGTATTATGAATGAAATTACCGACTCAAACAACTTTACCGATAGGACATATGATACGCAGTGTAATGATGACAATCCTGCGTTCACTAACAATCAGTGCATTCCAACCACTAGTGATGACTTTTACCTTAATGATGAACAAACGAACTCAATTGTCTCGTCTGTTAACTTGACGACAATTGATGACGCGGAGCGGTCCATAGTAATGAGCGCTGCCGAGCTTAACACACCCGATTTAGAAAATCTAAGCAATGTACAGACAAATTTTTCGAATGGAAATGGTCAGTGTAGTGAGAGTATGACGGATCCATTTAATTCCGAAATAATGTCTGACAGTGTACATCCGACTGATAATCCTTTTTGTAAGTTGCAGAATGACCAAATGGTCACACAAAGCGTGACAATTGCATGTACTCCATCACAGAGTACTGAGAATGCAACAGCTACTTTAAGTTTGGATCAATTTATGACAATAATGCTACAGTTTAAGAACGATATTGGTGTAAATATCAAACAACAGAGTGAGAAAACAGACAACAATTTCAAACAACTTAGGGAAGATAACAAACAACAGAATGAAAACCTCAAGCAACTTAGTGAACAGGTCAGACAACAAAATGAAAAATTTGACGACAATTCGAGGCAGCTTAGTGAACAAATTAAAGCTGTTGCCGTGCAGTGTCATGACACTAAGGAACAGTTGCGCTCGGAAATTGAGGCGTGTTCACAAAAAAATAGCGAAGAAATTAAATCTGTTGCGCAAGAATTAAGAGAAATGCAAACAGTCGCAACAGAAACACTCAGAGACGAAATTAGCGGAGTCGCTAAACAATGCTCTGAAAAAGCTACACAATTACGGGATGAGTTTAAAGCAATGACGGTAGAACTTTCGCGCACAATGGACGCAAAGATAGACGCGAAATTCGAACAGCAGAACACTCAGATTAACGAGCGCTTTAATCACCACATACAAAACAGTGATACGCGTTTCCGCAAATTTATTCAAGATCAAAACAAAGTAAAACGACAAGTCATGGAAACAATCACTGCACAAAGACAAGAGGACAAACGTAAAATGTTCGCGAAGGCGAAGACGTATGTAGATAATAATATTACTACAGTGTCCGACAAAATTAATACCATAGAACAATTGAACGCGGAATTACGGGATGAAAATTCTGATCTTAAATTAAAAACAGATACACACACAGTGAATATTCAAACAGTGACAGACAGATTCGAACAATTAGATCTAACACAGGATTGCGATGTCATCAAAGCTGATGTTAAAAAACTGAGCGAAACTACGCGTAAGTTGCAAAAACAGATTAATGCGTCTGATTCTAAAACCGATGATCAGGTTAAAATACTGACTGAAAAATGTGATGAATTGGCCAGTCGTATTGATGTTATCGAAAATACTAATGACAATAAATCAGACGATACTGCACCGGTTTCATTTATCCAAACACCTGAATTTCAAAATTTACAGCAGACAATTAATGAGATCGATTCATCTAACAACACGTTACGTAGGAAGTTATCAAATTTACAACAAGAAGTAACAGAGATGAAAAACATTTCAGTTAATAACATGCCACAACAGACGCCACTTTATGAACATTTGTCAGAGTCACGCAGCGCGTATAATGTGAGCAATTTACAGAGACTACGCGAAATAAAATCCGAAAAGCCACGCGACTTAAAATCTGAAAAGCTATGCAACTTGAAATCCGAAATGACACAGACGAACAGATTCACACACAAACCTGAACGTGGTCTCAAACTGAGTGACGAGAACGTAGATTTCGAGCAATTTGCATTTGTAAGAAAATCTAAGGAATTTAATAATGGCAGAACACAGATACACGATTTACACTGTATACGACAATTTATCATTGTACATTCACCGCTATTACCTGTAATGCAGAAACTAGCTTTGAACCAGAGGCGACAATTTGCTATTGTATTTTCATCAGCATTACGTATTATGCAGAAACTGGAATTAGCAAGAATACAGCGATTTACTTTTGAATTTTTACCGCTATTGCTTGCAACACAAAAGCTAAAGTTTATTTGCAGTGCGTAAAAGACCTCAGGGGATTCATTACGCTTTAATGAATATGTGCCGTAGCCAGCATAGGGCCCCGAGCTGTAGTAGTGCTGTTTCATCTTTAGTTTTCTGCACTGCTGCCTTTTCTTCTACTATCCTTTATATCTATCCAAACTGCTCTTTAACTATTGCTCTACCTAGTATTAAGAAACAAGTAATGAATACCCGATGTGACAAACTTTTACCGAATATGACAATTTTCAGTAGGCACTCCCGTAATGACAACTACCGCCGTAATTTTAATAACAGATAAAATCATAATCATCAGTATGTGCAAAATTATTAGTAACAGGAACCACATTTTTGTAACAATAGACGTTTTTCACCGCAACAGCATGAAAGTCAACCGCTTAGCATACCTAACCAACAATGCAGTCTACAAGGTCAACCAAACTTTAATGTTCCGCCGCGTGCACGTATAGTCCCAGATCCAACAAATAGTAACGCATGGCAGCAAAGAAATAACTACGTACAGACAACACACTATTTCAACTCGTATCGCAATGCGCCGTATAGAAATTACTATCATGACAGACGTAAAAATAACGAGCACAATTTTCAGCGTACATTTAATAACAGTCGATCTTTTCAGCAGCAAGAACATCAGCAACAACGAATAATCATGAATGATCCAAACAATAGGTGTCATCTATAGCGTAATACGTCAGTAAGAAATAACAGAGCAGTTCATATAATGGATATGCCACAGCATCCTCCCGTAAATAATAACACATACGATAGATTTTAACCAGATACAGCACAGATTGCATATTACAGTAACGTAAGCAATAATTTTGACACGCAGAATCTTCTTCACGAAAATGTTATTAATTTTGACGACATCCGACACATGTTTGCATTAAGGACAGAATTACGACGTATGTAGACGATATTCTTATTGCAGAAGCTGACTGGTCTCAACACAATCTGATTCTTGAGCGACTGTTACAAACCTTTCATGCACAAGGACTTACAGTTAATCTTAGTAAATCGCACTTTGGCAAAACTTCCATAAAATTTCTTGGACACGTAATTTCAGCAGAGGGCATTGCGCCTGATCCGGAAAAGCTTCGGGCTCTACGTGACATTACCGTTCCTACGACGAAGAAGCAATTGCGCGGTTTTTTGGGCTTAATTAACTTTTTTCGTAAATTTATTCATTATTCCGCTTTAGACACGCCTAGACTATGCCAATTAACAGGTAAAAACACTATTTGGTCTTGGGATAAGCAAGCACATTCTGAATTCATGAACCTGAAGCATGCTTTGTTGAATGCTCCACTTTTATCGCACCCAGATCTTACCAGAAATTTTTCCATTGCCACCGACAGTTCTAACACCGCTTTAGGCGTACATATTTTCCAGGAAATTGAAGAAGATGGTTCAATAGTAATTAAAAACATCGCATTTGCAAGCCGCATTTTGTCACCTGCTGAACGAAATTATTCCGTTACAGAACTGGAAACATTATGTGTTGTATGGGCTTTTACGAAATTTAGGCACTTTCTTTATGGCAGACATACCACCGTTTACACAGACCATAGAGCTATACAATTTTTGCTTTCAGCTAAATTTACTCACGACAGGTTAAGTAGATGGAAACTTTATTTACAGGAATTTAATTTTACGATTGTTCACATTCCCGGCACACAAAATGTTATAGCAGACGCACTATCGCGTTCTCTCGGCAACAATCAGCAAGACGTAGCAACCAACTTCTGCAAAACAAATTTCAGTGTCATGTACATTCAGCAAATTGCATTTGAAAACTTTATTTCATCGTCACTACAGGACATAGCGCAAGAGCAAAATAAGGACAATGTGTGGAAAGAAATTAAACACCTTTGGCAAGATAGGAAAAATGTTACGATTAGGAACCACTACACTGTACGCAATGACATTCTGTTTCGCCGCTCTCATCCTGACAGCAACAATTGGTTATTATGCATTCCTGACGAACTGGTTAACAAATTAATCTGGTACACTCATCTAAGTTACGCACATTACGGAGCACGAAAATGTTTTCTTATACTGAGACAGAACTGTTATTTTACTAACATGGAAAAACGTATACGACGAGTTTTAGTGTCTTGTAAAATTTGCCAGAAAGCTAAATCAGACACCACTTCACATATTCCTCCATTATATCCCATTGTACCTGTTAAATTAAGACATATGGCCGCAGTAGATATTTTTGGTCCGATTCCGAGAACTAACAGAAGTTTTTGCTACATATTTGTCGCTGTTGAGCTCACTTCAAAATTTGTTACTTTCACTCCATTACGCAAAGCTACTGCCAAAACTGTTTCGAAGGCATTTGTAAAACATTTTCTATCTCATGTAGGGCATGTAATGAAAGTAATTTCTGACAATGGATCTCAATTTCGTAGTAGCGTATGGACACGCATGTTACGAGCCAGAAACATTTCTCCGATCTATATATCCAAGTACCATGCTTCTTCGAACCCCTGTGAAAGATTAATGAAAGAAATTGGTAAGCTGTGCCGAATATACTGCCACAAAAGACATATTGATTGGGATACACACATACTCTCATTCCAAGACGTAATTAATTCCATTCCAAATGAATCCACTATGCTATCTCCGTCTGTTATACTGAAAAACGTTGAACCACCAAACAAAATTAAAGAATTAGTAAACTTCCCTAAATGTCGTCGCCTACGACACCACGAAATAATTGACATTGCGCTGAACAACATCAAACGTGCCGCAGAGCGCCGGAGAAGACAGCAAAAACAGGTTTGTAGACGCCGAGACTTTCACGTTGGACAGAAGATATTAGTACGTACACACTATTTATCCAGTAAATTAAAAGGTAAGTGCAGCAAATTTGAACTTCTATACGCAGGTCCATATCGGATTCGCAGCATCCCTCACCCCAATGTTGTACACGTCGAAACTTTGAGAACCAGAAAATCGAAAGGCAACCACCATATCTCAAACATTAAACCGTTTATTGAGTGAAGACACTTTATGATTCAACACACTATGATGTCATTTACTAATGCAATTATTTCACCTGACTAATTACTGATGATTATCGTATTTTTTCTTGGCAAGTGCCCGGCAAGGTAAGGTTAGCAGGTCGCTTTTCTTGTCGTTACACATCAGACCGTGCACATTTTCCATTTTTTGTGTATATGATTGTACTCCAGTTTTGTTTGTATGCACTGTGAAATAGTTAAGATATAACACACCTGTTGACTTTGACATTTTTTGCCTTATGACATCTCCACATCGTGACTGTTTTACATTTTGCTGCTGCATTGTATTATTCTGTGTACATTTTGCATCTGAACACTGTCAATGTCTTTGACATATTACGTTTTCTGTCATGTTATGCTGTATGGTTAATTATGTTACCATAAACCAGTCATTATTTAGTGGGTATATGATTTAAATGCAAGACATTAATCTCTGTTCATCAATTTCAGTAAGAAATGATGCGTGTAAGAAATAAATTCAACAGAAATGGGAATTTCACCTACGGAATAAACGAAAGAAGATGCAATAACTTTATGAGGAAGAGTAAATGGATCAGGATTAACAAGCATTAACAAGAATATACTATACTCATCGTAGAATAGCAGTCTTAGCTAATTTTTTCTTTCAGAATACAAGGTGATTGATGCAGGCTGTCAGACTGAACTACACATCTTAGTTTCAGTGATGAAATATGCTAGAGATAAGGAATAGTTGTATAATGAGTAATGAAGTAATTTTTTGCAGATGATAATGAATACTGATGAATAATGATGAAGGATATGGTATTATGAATAATGAAGTTTTTCTTCACAGGTGATGATAATAATGAAGTTATGATAATATGGATAATGAAGTGATTGATAATGAAGTTTTTTCTTTACAGATGAGGATAATGTTGAAGTTATGTATTTATGCTATGTAGTTATTTAAGTATTTGTTGCAGTTTGCTTTGACAGCAGGTGTTATATTGCATAGTAGAATGACGGAAAGTTTTGGAAAGGACAGCTATGGAACACATTTTTATACACATTTCACTACTTGTTAATTTGAAGTTCACTACTTTTCAGCATAGTGTGCGTTTCTTCTTTCAGGTCAATAATCCATTTTGTATTTTTTCCAGGAGAAGCTTTTCATACTTACTTACTAAACCTGTTACTTATTATACCTGTTCTAGTACTTGCACTTTTATTTTTTACCCATTTGTGTTTATCATTTATAAATGTGATCACATATACTGCCTTGTTACAAAACCTTGCTACAGCTGACTCATGACGAATGACGTTACCTGTCCTCACTTGCAGCAATAGGTCAAAAGCAAATAGTGTTATGCCTCAGCAATTAATTATCGATCCCAACGCAATGCATTGCTAAAAGAGGTATTACCAGTCCCACAATATGTCACTAGTTTATGATAATTCTGAGTAATGCTGATTAGCTCTGAATAGTAATGACCTCTTAATGAGACAAAAAAATATATAAAAATAATGCTTTGTAACTGGCTAATAACTGCCACTGTTTATTGTAATGAGACTACTTATAATGCCCATGATTATTAATGCTATGACTGTAATTAACTGATTTTTAATAATGACTTCGTAATGATCTGAATAATACTGAATGATGAACAATGTTTTATTCTATTCAATACTTGCTGGCCACTGAGTGCCAATAATTAATGTCACTCGATGAATTGTTATTAATTATGGCATTAATTAGCTCTTATTTTCAATGTTCATACTTTGTAATTGGAAATGAGTGTGACTGTTTAATAATGCTTTGTAATTAGAAGAAGGCTAATGATTCTTACTAGATTGGAATGACACATAATTAATTAACTATGCTATTGTTTCATAATGCTTTGTAATTAGGAAAAAGCTAATGATTATTACTATTGGAAGACAAATGATTAATTAATTATGCTATGCTTTATAATTGGGAAAGAATGTGATTGTTTAATAATGCTTTGTAATTAGGAGAAGGCTAATAATTCTCACTATATTGGAATGACAAATAATTAATTAACGATGCCATACTTTGTAACTGGAAAGGAATGTGACTGTTTAATAATGCTTTGTAATTAGGAAAAGGCTAATGATTAATACTATTGGAATGACAAATGATTAATTAACCATGCTATACTTTGTAACTAGGAAAAGAAGGTTACTGATTCTATGTAAAACAATTAATGAACATTTTTCTGTAATACTACATACATGGTACAGAAATGTTCAATAACTGGGCTATGAATGCCGCAAACTACTACTGTAATTGACAATACTATGTGACTTAATGTCCTTCACCTTATGAGCTAACTACCCTGAATTACTGCAATGTCCATTTGTCCTGTTTATCCTAGTGACCATGGAGCACTATATTTGGTTTTGCACTAATTCTACGTTGATGTGCCGTGTAAGAGCGTGGTGTTGACACGACATGCTGTCCACCACCGTGAGCGATGAAGACGTTATTATGGTCCCACTGTTTGGTGTACCTAATATACTGCCAAAATAAAAAAAAATGGAATATTACTACGACAGTTCAGTGTCTTGGCTTGGCTGATAAATTCTGAGGGGAAAAGAACTTCAAGTTGTGTCACTTGGTGTTGTACTTCTGTGGAAAGATATGGACTTTCAAAACAGCTGTGTGCAATCTAAAGTGCTACAACCATGATGCAATCCTTCCCTTTCCTATCCTAATTCTTGTCACATAGTGAAAATCATTTTTGCTAACATTATTTATGTTCATGGCTATACATTTTTTCAATTCGCTAAACTCCAGTGCGAGTACACTTATGTCACTGGTCGACATGATTTTTTTTGCTATTATGTTTATTTATTGCCAAAATGCTAAAGACATTTTTTGATTTGTTCTGAAGTACAGTATATGTGCACTTTTGTCTTTTATATTGTATATACATTTTTTATTTTCTGAACTACAGTGCATGTGCACATCTGTTAGGTGTTAATATGTTTTCTACTGAACTTCAGTGCCTGTACACTTTTCTCATTTTTCAATATGTTTTCTACTATTCTGTATATTCAATACTTTAATGCGAATGCACTTATGCCATTTGTTACTAATTGTACATACATTTCATCAATTACTGATATGTTCTCAACTGCAGTGCATGTGCACTCATGTCACTTGTCAACATAATATTTTTTGCCAGTCTGTTTATTTGTTCTGAATATGCTAAAGAATTTTTTCAGTGCCTGTGCACTTTGTTATCTGTCAAATAATTTGTATATACATTTTTCTGATTTGCTACTATGTTTTGTACTCACATTTTGTCTTTGTCTGATATATTTTGTACTTAGTGCGTGTGCACAACATTTAAATATTCTGTAAGTTGTAGAATTTTGTTAATTAAAGAAAAATTTTGCCGCGCTTGGCAAGTCCAAATGACTCACCATCGCTGCCAAATTTTTGCCCCCCCCAGTGGAGGGTTATGAAACACGTATGTAACATAGCAGCGATGGCGAGGCATTGTAGCATCTGTGACCAGAGAGTATGCGCTTGACCGCGCGAGTGTTGCGAGCGGTTCTCAGTCTGTCGGTCAGTCGTTGCGAGTCTGTAGCTCTGTCTAGTCGTTGCGAGTCTGTAGCTCTGTCAGTCGTTGCGAGTCTGTAGCTCTGTCTAGTTGAGAGCAGTACTCTGTCAGTAGTCGTCGCGTGCAGTACGCTAGTAGTCGTCATGCAGAGCGGTCGGTCAGTGGTAGCAGCCCAGTGGGATTGCGTGATGTGGTCTGGCGACAACACTGGTCAAGATGCTGAATGAGGTATACTGTTAATTAAGATAATCAACGGGTAATGTAAAGTTTAATTATTGTAACTAATTTTCAACAAGTGCCCCCAATAATAACTTTGATTTCAAAAGCAATTTTACATAAAATTTTCATTTAATTGAAGTAACTATTTCGTTCCACTTCCCTTAAACAAAAGTTTCAATTTTCAATTAGATTACAAAAAAAAAAAAAAAAAAAAAAAAAAAAGGAATATTATTATTTGCAATGCAGTTCCTCCAAGCGGTGCGCAACAACAAGAGCAGAAATTTGACTAGGTGTTGCAATGAGGTAAGAATTTAATTTTGATTTTTGCACAGGGCCAAAGACCGATATTTCGGTTTAATTGAATCATTATTATCACTGAGATTTTCTTATCACTGAATGGACCTTAATTTTTATGAAGAACTTATGCTTGAGTCAGATTGCGATTCTCAGTTTTATTGTCATTAAATTTAATTGCAGGGAGGTTACGTTTGGCTCCTATTCATTTATTATTTCTGTCTTTAAAATTTCAGTGGAGAGCACTTAGCGCAATGCCCATTGGCATTCCTAAATAATATTTCTGTTATGTAAAATTTTTGTGGGGAGGTTACACGGGTAAGAATTAAAGTTGACAAAACTGTAACATTCAGTAACTGATTTTGCTATGCTAGCAAGTCTTGTTACATTTCAAAACTTACGAAATCTCACATACATACTTTGAGATGGTGCTGCTGTAGGTCCGACGTAATGATTTGATGACAAGAGTTACTTGATAAAAAGCCCTACTTCCATTTACGGTCACAATTTACTATACCTGTATGTGGGCGTACTGTACCGTTCTTCCAGTAATAGTCTTGAAAGTGTTCCCAAAGAAATACTGCACTCTGGCCCACGCTATTGACGGCTTGTTACCTTCACAATGCCTTGCCTAACATTTTATCACCTTGAACTTCTCATATGTATTCTGGGCATGCTTTCACAGCGATTCGTGAGCGACTTGCTGCACTGTCAAATTGATTATTTTTCTCCTGCACGCGCTCTTGCATACAAATGATGTTGATATGATGTTGACAGTATCTTTGGTTAGACATTGATAATGTTCATTGCAAAGATCCTGACGTGATCAACGTGTCTCCTACATTCTTTACGAGAATTAACTTGAATACCGAACTAATGACGTTCGAAGAGTTTAAACAAAAGTTTACGGAAGAATACTGGTCCGAACAAAAACAGGATCATTTGTGGCGCGAGTTTATCATGGCCAAACTTCATGATAACAGGGCAGGAATTCTTTGAAAGATTTCTGCGAATATTGGTACCGAAAGTCGACACACTTAAGAGGGAGAAGATCCGATTCTGAAATCGTATGGGAGCTATATAAAAAGCTTCCAGAAGATTGGAAGAGATATGTGGGAAGCAATCATCGTAGCTTCCAAGCGTTTCTCGAAAAGGTGGAAGACGAAGATCACTGGCGCGAAAGTCGTGCCAATTATCAGAATTTCAGTAACAGAAATAACCGCAATAATGACGAGAGAAATGACGCCGATGGGTTTCGCGTCAACATGATACAGAGAGGTAGAGGCAGAGGAAGAGGATGAGGGGGTTATCCAGGTCGCGGTAGAGGGTACACCGCGCAAAATAATAACGACGCGGGAAACTGATTTCCGCGAACGTTGCGGGCCAAACGGAAGCGGACAAGACATACCGGTCCCGATTTAAGAAATGTTACCGGATTGACAGTAAAGTTATGAGACAGCTTAGAGACAGGCGTGGAACGACGCAACGTGTTGTCGCGAAACAAGCGTCAGGTGCAAGCGCAGATGAGTCATCTTCGCTACGCAGAGCGCTACACGTCCGTAAGAGCTGGTGAATACAGTACGAGTGGTAATTCCGTGGCGAAGGAAATAGTAGATGGAACAGTGGATACACGGAGAGGTGCGGTTAGCAGTGTTAGCAATGAAGTAAATGGCGAGAATGAATTAGCAGAAGTAACTGATTGGCGTGTGCAGATCGACGATCTGTACAAGGGCCTCCATCAATATGAGTAGGAGGATTTTAAGAAGGAATATGAGGCAAGGAGGTTATTTACTGAAAAAGGAAATAGTAGGGACGTCGATAAGGTGACGTGGCCCAAATTTAAAGAGGAGAGAGTAAATAGCGCCGCGCAAAGTACGCGTGCTGCCGATAGGACGAAGGTTAAAGATAGAAAGGAATTGGAGGATGAAATCCTAAGCATTGACGAGGAAGTGACTTCTGTTAACGATCCGCCAACAGTACAAGCTGTTACCGAAAGGCACTGTGGGGGAAGGGGCAGGTAATTACCTAAGAATAATTGAAGTCCACGAGGATTACACTAAATATTAAATAACAGTGGATGTGAGTGAAGCTGATAATAAGGCCGTTTTGCCAAAAGAGAATATTGAGTTAAAATCAAAGTCTGACGAAAATGCAGAGGAAGAACTTAGTGCCTGTCTCAGAAAAGCTTTTATGTTAGAACCTGAAAGCGATCCAGAATGGTCGGATTCTGACGATGGTTCAGATGTCGAATATTTCGGTAATAGTGAAAATAATGGGAATACAGCTAATTGCGATATTGTACCTACTGATGACGAAGTTTCAAAACAAAACCCAGATGTTGAGACTGAACACAGAAAAAAGGAACCACCTGACGACTCAGTGTTTATTTTGCAAAGAGTTCAAGTAAGTAAAGACTTTGAACTCCAGAAACCTAGAAAACCACCAGATATAAATGGTTCACAGGTCAGGAACGTATCTTGGGACGATGTCACAGTCGACCAAGGTGCGTTGTGGAAAAAAAACCAGGAAGGGGCATGATTTAGAGCCTGGGGCAGATTTATATTGGACTTTGAGAATGTCATGAACACAGTACATCATGAAACTACTGGGTTCCCACCGGAAGAAATTTTGTTAGGCAGCAGAAGTAAAAGTTTAATAGAGGAAAAACTAGAGTTTCCACCTTGTACAAGCTTGGGGTTGACTCAAAAGAAAGAATTAGTCAGAAAAAGGGCAAAGCAAAAAGCTGAATCTAGATCTAAAAGACATGAAAAAAACCTGAAACTTTCAAAATTTAAAATTGGGGGTTATGTTCTTTTAAAAACCCACGAAAAATCTAATGAACTGAGCCATGATATTTCCAAATTTAAATATATTTATAATGGACTGTATATAATACAGAACATTCCACATGATAATGCTTGCTACCTGATCTACCCAAAATCCAAGAGACCTTTAGGTGTAAGAAACGTTGTGGACCTGAAACTGTATGTTTCTAGGAGTCAGTGACCTAAGTACAATCAGAAAGCAATTTGCAGTAAATGAGCTGCATCTTATGCTGGAACTATTTTATTCTAAATGTCACAAATCTTTGTAATTGTATGTATACTAATGTCAGTGTGCTAATGTACTTATGTAAGTTTCAGATTACCAAATGTACTATAAATGTAAAGATGTATGGAAAAAAAGGGCTGAAGAGAAAAAGCAAATGCTGCAAGCCAGATAAAAGATGGGACTGCCATAAATCAAAGTGGGCAGTACGTGAGTCGTGATATAAAAGACTGCCAAACACCAAAGAAGGCGGATAAATAGTCAAAAGGAGAATTGTAAGTGTGGTACAGGTGATTTGATAAAATGGTGTGAAAAGGACTGCCCAAATCTGAATAACAGGCAGCAAGAATGTGTAGTAATTTTTCTAATTAGTATTGTGTGCTTATTAGTAAATAAGGAAATGGACTGCCATTCAATGCAAGCAGCAACAAATTGTCTTATAGTGTATATAGGTATTTGTATATGCTTTGTAGTTAAGTGTTAAGTGCTATTTAAATCAAGTTGTGGTAGGAGGTTGGACTGTGCCAAAGGCACTTAAGTAAATGATAGGTAAATGTTCTCGATGTATTAAAAAGTATAGACCTATATAATGTGAGTGAAAGGAAGTTTTGTGGTATAAAATTTTATGATGGCACGTTCACACAAAGATTCAGAACCCCTGTATAAATATAAAGTTCAGTGTTCCCAACAAACTTGCACTTAGTGAAATTTATTGGAAACAGGGGCATGTGTAACAACAACAGCGCTGCACTATTGTACAGATAAGTAATTTTTTCTTCTAATTTTTCGATAAATTAGTGTAATTGATGTTCTGATTTCATTTCTTTTTTGTTTCATGCCATTGTGTTAAGAAAACTGTAAATAAGTTTCAATGTGAATATTAATGTTTATGTCAAATGTCAAATAATATTGTAATAGAATTGAAATGTAACAAATGTTGAAACTGTTGTAAGATGTTTAAAATTGTAACTGTGCGTCTGGTCCATACGTAGGCAATGTGTTAAGATATGTAGAATGCAAAACCTTGGGTAAATACCCTGTCTGTAAGAGAGCGGTAAAAGGTGGATGGCAGGCGAGCGCGGGAAAATGCGCACTGGCGCTGCAGGGCACAACGGGCTCAGCAGTAGTAGTTGGAGTTTGGCATTGGTCTGAGCAACACCTTCTGGAGCGAGGAGGCTCTCCTGGAAGACGTAGTTTCACTGAGCCTCGGATATGCCGTTCCAACGCCCACACAGCATGGCAAAATTCCTTAGGCACTAAATGGAAAAGTATTGCGACGCTAGGAAGAATTAAAGTTCCGATACGTCAAGAGCCATAGCTGTGGTTGTATGTATGCTCTGTGCTTCGCCATCTCGCCGCCTGCCAACCGCCGCATCGATACAAGCAGGTTGAAACTTTTAGTACTGTATTCGTATGGACCATAGAATGAATTGTCTAATAATAACCTAAATTTTACCAGAACTTTCCCCTCATTTAATTATCCTCACAACTAACCTAGACAGGGTCCTTTCCAAATGTTGTGCAACCCGAGTGTCCCGAAGTGAAAAATTGAATTTTGTGCTAATAATAATTACTTGCAGACCTAACTATGTTAGAATGGTATTTAAAGAACTGTTTTGTTAATGAACCAGTAAACGGATAACGAAGGTCTAACGAAGTTGAAAGATAACTTTAATATTGATATAGTAATGAAGTTTAATTATTTCGAGACAGATATAAAGGTATTTAAGTGAGAAATAAATAAGATAAAAAGAATAGTAACTTTTATACTGGAAGTCTTGAACGTATAATAATTTCAGTAATCAATTTTTTTTAATACAGTGATCACAATAGTTTCAGGGTCTCCCCCCCCCCTTTTTTTTATTTATGTGAATTCTGAAGTGTTCTAAATTGATTTGACCAGCAAAAGTTGAAGTCAATGTAAAAGCCAAAATTTATCAGTGTTTTATCTTTATCAAAATTGACATTGTGTGTGTGAGACTCGAAAGTGCCGTTTCTAGGGTAACCTATGCCCGAATTTAATCAGATCAATAGACAGTACGAAGTTTGGTAGTATACATTATAGTGTACTGTTACATATTTATGGTTTTTCCATATCAGTACAGAAGGTGAAACTATCAGTTCAATAGATTTTCTGGTTCTAAAATTCTACTATATTATGCAGCGTTACTACTTGTTACTTTGCACGAATATCTGCCAACTTGTACAGGGAAGAAACTCAGTTAATGCCTAATTAGGCTGGCGACCGTATTATTATTAAATTGGTAGCATCTTCAGTGTTACTTTTGGTACATACTGACGTGTAATTGCATTTTGATCTTACTTGAAGGATCATTGTTATTACAGAGTGGGTGTAAATCTGATTTGCCACCATTCAGGTACACGCGGTCAATATCTATACGAAAATCCTGTCTCGTAAGGTGAGCCCCACTCACTTACCATAGTACAGGCTTTAATGAGTATTGTATGCCCCACGCGCACGTTACAACTGTTTTTAGTTTTTTATAAACTTGCTGTTATTCGAGTCATTAGTATGACAAAAAATGATAAAATACACTGATGTCCAAAATTATAGCAACAAATTTTGCAGGGTTGCCTTTATTTGGGCACAAAACAGTATAAACAGGTGATAGTAAAGTAGAAACAATATAAAGAGAACAGAAAATAAACAGCTGTAACAAGCATAACGGTAGACAAACATTTTTTTTGTTGATGGTGTTGGGACAGCAACCAGCCACAAATTTACTTTGAATAAAGGAACTGAAAGTAAATTTGTGTCTGGTTGCTGTTCCAACACAATCAACATTTCTCTTCCAACAACAGCCACGATCTCCATCATGTCATCATATGACAAAATTGCATTTTCTGCGGTTTTTTTTAACTTAACGGATTTACATACACGTTTCGATAACAGGTTAATGCACTCAGTATGGGGTGTGACCAACTCTGGCAGCAATACAGGCCTGACAAAGACGGGGGATGCTGTGAATGATGTCATCTATCTCATGTTGAGACAATAACGCCCATTCTTCCTGCAGCGCTGCTGGCAAGATTTTCAGAGTGGTTGGTGGATGCTGACGTGATGCAAGCCATATGGCTCGCTCATCGCAGAAGTGCTCTCTTGGATTCAAATTGAGAGAGAGAGACCAGGCCGCGCCATGCGCGCGGTGTCTTCCGTTTGCAGGAAAATATCAACCTTTTCGATTTAACAGTACAATTTCATGAAGAAGTGTTCGAGCAGTCAAAATAATGCCTGCCTACACTGCTAGGAATCGTCCTCGATGTCAGTCTCTTTCCACAATTCTTGGGTCCCGAAATCATATTTCACGTTCCCTCCAGATGCGAATCCGTCGAGAATCATTCTCCAGACCATATCGAGACTCATCAGTGAAAAGAACATTATCCCAGTGTTCGACCGTCCAGGTGGCAAGTTGACGGCTCCACTCAGGATGTTGCCTTCTGTGAAGACGTGTCAGAGGTACACATGCAGCTGATCTCTGACGATAAAGGCCACTCTGTACTGTGGATGCTGTGAGGTCAGATGACAGTTGCCGTGCAGTACTAAGGCGGTTCCGTCGTGCTCTTATATCCAAATAAAGGTCCTCTCTTTCTGATGTTACACGTGGTCGGCCCCACTCTGGTCTCCGGGATTCAGTTTCGATTTCTCCAAACTGTCGCCGCATCCTGAAAACAACAGAACGATTCATATTACGCCATCTGGCCACATTAGTTTGCGACTGTCCTGCTTCCATCCTTCCCATGGACCTCCACCGCGGGTAGCCTGGAAGGCATCTTCTCTGTGCAATACTGCAGCGTCTTTGACTGTGTACACAGCGACTGTGGAAGTGGCACTACGCGGCAAACAATATTCCGTTTGATATGTGCCGTGACATCATCGTTGACGTGGTTGTCCATTGGCCAGAATGCTGTCTCCCGTGCAGCACACGATCGTTCGGACATCTGTTGACAGTTTGTATGAGTACATGATGAACTAGGCACAGGACGGGGAAATAGTGGCTTGTTCCTTTAATTCTGGACACCAGTTTATATACTTTTATAATATGAAAATAATATCGAAAATTCAAAAAGAAATAATGTGACAATTCAAAATATTTAACATGGTTGCGAAACAGCAACTTTTGTAAATCTGATGAGGTTGAAAAATCAGCCAACCAGTTGCAAAACAAAGGCTAATCAGCCCTTGACCCAGGCTTCGGTATTTTTAAAAATATTTTCAAGGGCTAGTAAACCTTTGTTTTGTAACTGGCTGGTTGACTTTTCAACCTCTTCATACGAGGTGCGGCTACAAAAAAATCGGACTGATGCTGGAAAAAACATTTATTTACAATTATTTACAATTTCATGTTATCTCCTTCAATGTACTCTCCTCCTCGGTCTCTACACCGCTCCATACGAATTTTCCACTGTTCATAGCAATGCTGCAGATCATTTTCGGTAACTCCATACATTACTTCCGTCGCTTTTTCTTTTACTCCTTCAACAGTCTCAAATCTAGTTCCTTTCAAAGCTGACTTGACTTTAGGGAAAAGAAAAAAGTCACAGGGGGCCAAATCAGGTGAGTAGGGTGGATGACCTAAGATGGGAATGTTGTGTTTTGCCAAAAACGTCTTCACTGACAACGCACTGTGAGCTGGGGCATTGTCTTGGTGAAGGATCCATGACTTTTTTCTCCACAAATCGTTCCGTTTTCTCCGTACTCGCTCACGTAGGGTAGCCAGGACGCTAATGTAGTAATGCTGATTCACTGTTTGTCCCTCTGGTACCCAATCAATGTGCACAATCCCTTTGATGTCAAAAAAAACAATAATCATTGCCTTGAATTTCGATTTTGACATTCGTGCTTTTTTTTGTCGTGGAGAACCAGGAGTTTTCCAATGCATCGATTTTGTAAGAAGGTGGGATCACTTTCAATGTTTTCCAGGATGTCAGAACAAATCATTCTTCGGCGTTCCTTCTGTTCAATTGTGAGACACTTTGGAACCATTTTTGAACACACTTTGTTCATGTTGAAACTTTCATGAAGAATCTGCCTAACACTTTCCTTGTCAACTCCTGTTAACTCAGACACTGCTCTGATTGTTAAACGGCGATCTTGTCAAACAAGTTTACCGATTTTTTCAATGTTTGCATCAGTTTTTGCTGACAATGGTCTGCCAGTGCGAGTGTCATCACTGGTGTCTTCGCGGCCATCTTTAAATCGTTTAAACCACTCAAACACTTCGCGATAAACAATCATCGCCGTACACTTGTTGCAACGTTACAAACGTTTCACTTGCAGATTTTCCTACTTTGAAACAAAATTTGATGTTAACACGCTGTTCTTTCTGTACACTCAACATTTTCCGACGCACAGACAAAACGTCAACTATTTAAAAGAGACGCCACGGGCAGACTGAGTGCAGGAGGCAGATGAAACTCGAGCAGTAGGCGGAGCGAGAGTCAGGTGACAGGCCACGCGACTTTCAGCCTTATTGCATTCGTTTTATTGTTTCACCAGTACTAGTCCGGTTTTTTTCTAGCCACACCTTGTATTTGATAATTATGATGTATTGTGTTATACGTTACAGAATGATCATACAAAAGTAGTTTTAAGAAAAGTAGATTCCAGGAAAAGATTCGTTCGAAGAATCCTACGGATACGTAATTTATCCACGAAAGTAATTGTCTTCATAAATCTCGATTGGTTCAAATGGTTCAAATGGCTCTGAGCACTATGGGACTTAACATCTGAGGTCATCAGTCCCCTAGAACTGCTTAAACCTAACTAACCTAAGGACATCAGACACATCCATGCCCGAGGCAGGATTCGAACCTGCGATCTTAGCCGTCGCTCGGTTCCAGATTGAAGTGCCTAGAACCGCTCGGCCACTCCGCCGGCCCTCGACTGGTAAAAGATTTAGAGAAGACCTGCAGAATAACAGCACTTTACGCCTTGGGTTCGTTTAACGAGTACGTTAAGGAAAGGGACATCAGACGGTGGTGGAAAAAGCTAGAAGAGAAGTATTGTTCATCACGGGGAAGTTTACTCTACAACTCTTGGAGTACGCGTCCGAGAAAGTCATTAAACTTACGTCCTCCAACACACATCTCTCGAAGCGACGACAATGGGAAAAAATAAGAGAATACCGACAGTTGCTAATGACGAGCACCATCCGAGAACACAAAAGGGGGAAAACGGTAGCTGTACAAGAAGTACCCCGCTCCCGCACCACCACCACACACGGTAAGATGGGCTGTGGAGTATGGATGTGGATGAAGACAATTTATGAGTATATTGAACCACGACCGACACCGGAAAGAAAACAACTTCTCTGATGGAGATAAGCATGGATTCCGAAAGACATCGATCACATCAATACCTGCTTGCTATGGCTAGAGGAAACGAGGTTGATGCGATATTTATAAACTTTCTAAAAGCGTTTCCCGAGTGCCACATCGATGCATCGATGCTTTGTAAATAAAGTATGTTGCCGTGGGATATCTAACCAGGTTAGCAAATGGATCTAATATTTCTTTGTTAAATGGAGGCAGCACGTTTTCTAGAATGTAGAGTCATCTGCAGACGCTGAAGTAATGATGTGTAGAGTCTCAGCTTCTCTGCAAATGATCCTGTTGACACTGAGCAAACTGATTCAAAAAAGGAGAGAGAGAGAGATCACTGCTCATTTAAATCGCGAAGAAATATCTGTGCGGTGTAAGGACTGAAAATCTGCTTTTAATGTACATAAATGCCGAGTGTACAGATATGAAGAGGAGGAGTGACCACATGAGCTCAGGTGTGGGTAAAGTAAACGGCAGGTTACAATCATTGGTAAAATACTGGTAAAATGCAATTCGTCGAGAAAGAAGATTACTTATAAAACACGTACAGCCAATTCATAACTACTGTTTATGGGACTCATCTCACGTCGGACTCTCAAGAGACATCGCGCATAAATAAGAGCAATGCAAATTGTCAAATGCTTGTTTCACTGGCTAGATACTACAAAAGAAATGATGAACGATCTTAACTCGCAGACAGTCGAAGATATCCACAGTAAATTTCGTGACAGACAGCTTCAGATTTTTGGAGTACCGTGTTTCTGAATAAAAATTACTAAAATCCTTCAGACAACTACCATTGCATCCCGCAGAAACTAGCAAGATATGCACGGTGGCGTACAGTCAGTAGGCCTTACACAACCTTCAGCGTCCATCGCAGGGCGTCTTGCAAGGGAAGTTGTGGGTCCCAGTGAATGGGGACCTTTGTCTAATTGCTCCGATCGCGAGGATGGTATATCACTCGCAGAGGAAACTTCAATACAGGCTACATGTCAGTGGCTCGGATGACATTTTAGGCAAAGCAGTCGTTAGCGAGAAAACCTTTGGAGCCATTTCCACACTTTAGTTTGATTAGGCCTTCATTCCCCAACCTGTCTGTGGGAGCTCAAATTCCTTACTCCTTAACTGAAAACTTTCCCAAATGAGTATCATGAAAATTCCGTTGATCTCCTGTTACGTAATACGTAGCACAAATGTAGACGTTGACCAAGCAATAAAATATCTAGGGGTTAAAGTGAAATGATTGCTGTAGAGAAAGTGAATGTAGGCAGTGTTTATTGAAAGAACACTTAGAATGTTTGACAAGTCCATCAAAACTGCTTACAATGAAATTTTCTGTCCTCTTGAAGAACTGTCACGCAGTAAGCGATTCTTAGCAGGTGAGATTGACAGAGGACATCGAAAATGATCGGAGAAGAGCTGTTAGTCTCGTGTTATCTCGAAATGGAGAGGATACCAAGGATCTGACGTGCGAGTCCGTACGGCTGTCATCAACACAAAGGCAAGGCGTTTTTCATTATGGCAAATACTTTTCGCGAAATTTCAGTCTGCAATATTCTCCCCCGAAAGTGAAAATACTATTTTACCTCGCAATTGCATGGGGAGGAACAGACGTCGCGATAAATATAAGAGAAGTCAGAGCTCACAGAGAAAAATTAGATGTTCATTGTTCCCAAGTGCTATGCACTAGATGAAAGTTAGATACATAAATTCAAGAGGTCTCTTGCACCCACCGTCAATCACTATGTGTCACTGAGTGTGGGCTCACCGTAAGTGCGTCGTGGACACTACCTGTTCCCTGTCGCGTGGCAGTTTTCACCACGCCGAAACAGAAGGGAAAAGGACGGAGTATGGGGTGGCGAGTAGAGGGCGGAACAAGTAGGTGGAGCTGACACACCCAGACCCTGGATCCAACCACTATAAAATCGTACACTAGAAAAGCGAATGTGTCACGGCAGACTAGCTCAGCTGGGGCATTGCCCAACTGCTCAGCCTGTGAAATAGCAGCTTTAGGCTGCGGTCTGGTGACATCACGAACACTGCTGCGTGGGTGTGTATGAACGCTTCGAGCTGCGGAGCTTGTTCAGGCTGCTATCTGAGTCTTTATGTCCTCTGATGATGTCTCCGTCGGTAGGAGACTAAACGTTATGCACAGAAATTTCCCTCGGGCCGTGGCCTATAAAAGAAAAATGACCAGCGTTTGTGTGTCCCCATGTTCCTGTAATGTGGATAATTTCAATGACCTTCAGACGAGACAGTGGTCGCAAGAGCCACAGTTTCCATATGTAGATAGGCCCTTTCCAGTGCCGCCAGAGATATTGTTTTACCGCAAATAGTATACTCGCTCGGGAAGGTTCCCTCGTCGGCGCAGTAAATCGAAGATTTATGAAACGATGTAGTGAAAAATAAGCGCCACTCGGCTCGCGAGATAAGGCGGGCTTAGCACGGCGGTCACGTGGGAGCGCACGCCGTTACCTCGGCGCCGGCCACTGGCGGCTGCCAGCGCCTCCACACATCCAACCCCTCCTCCCACACCACCTCTTTCCCGATGATATTAATCTTGAAAAACGGCGGCGGCCCGCTGTGGCGAGTGGCTACTGGCTGGGCTCCTCAGTTCCGCACTGTGTGTGGTGGCAGAGTTCTACAAGGGACTGCAGTGCAGCCGAGCATCTGCAACAGACATGTATGACACCTACTTTACTGACATGAGTTGAGTGATTTCTCCAAATACGTGTCTACAAGAGGCAGTAGGGACGAGAGAGGAGAGAGAGAGACACTACTTGAGTGCAACAGTAAATTTCAGATAGTAATAAAGAATTGATGTTAATAATCAACAGCCTCAGTTGCACCGTTTACCTAGAATTTACTAGGTTCAACTGAGGCTGTTTATTATTAAAATTAAAATTAATATTTATACAGTTGCTGACAGGGCCGAGAAAGTTTGAAGATTTTTAGGTTCAAATGGCTGTGAGCACTATGGGACTTAACATCTGAGGTCATCAGTCCCCTAGAACTTAGAACTACTTAAGCCCAACTAACCTAAAGACATCACACACATCCATGCCCGAGGCAGGATTCGAACCTGCGACCGTAGCAGTCGCGCGGTTCCGAAGCGCCTCGAACCGCTCTGTCACCGCGGCCGGCGATTTTTAGGTAATAAAGAATATTCTGTCCAAGAGTCACAAGAGGAGGAAGTATACCTGCAAAAGATCCAAGGCGCGCCAAGGAGCACATATAGGTTTGGATAACGATTTAGTAATGATGAAGACTAAGACGGTAGTTCAAGAGACTCGTCCGAAAAAGTCGGTGTAGAGGGAAGTAAGATATCGAACTACTATGGAACGATGAAATGTATTTGAAGTTCGCTAAGAATGAGTATGCTGTGATAAGGAATACCACAGAAGGCAGTACAGTTGAAGAGGAGTGGAAATCTCTAGAAATGGCAATTAGAGATGTTGGACAGTAAGATAAGAGTACAGCTCTGAAGAGACCTAGGGTAACAGAAGAAATACTTCAGTTGATAGATGAAAGGAGGAAGCACGAAAATGTTCAAAAAAATACAGAATACAGCAGTATAAATCACTTACAAATGGGAAATCAATCGCCTGTGCGTAACAGCCACTCCAAATAGCTACGAGAAATATCTGGAGAAAGTTAAAAAGAAATTATCGTCGGAGGAACTGACTTAGCATATGGAAAAGTCAGAACAGCCTTCCGCGAAATTAAAAGCAAGTGTGGTAACATTAAGAATTGAATAGGGATTCCACTTTTAAGCGCTGAAGAAAGGGCGGGTAGGTGGAAAGAGTATATTGAAGGCCCTTTGAGCGGGAGAACTTGATAGAAGAGAAAAGTTGAGTCAATAAGGAAGAATTAGGAGATCCAGTACAGAGCCAGCATTTAAAAAAGCTCTGGAAGACTTGACCTCAAACAAGGCAGAGAGCATAGATAACATTCAATCGGTATTTCTAAACCAAACGACTATTCAATTTGCAGTCTAGAGTCTATGAGACACTCTACATACCATCACACTTTCGGAACAATATCATCCACACATCTAAGAATACAGCGAGGCAGGTAGCTGAAAAAAGGATCGCACAGTCACCTTAAAGCACATGCAACCAAATTACTGTAAAGAATAATATACATAACAATGGGACCGAAAAGTGAGGCTTTGTTACATGACGATCAGTTTGGCTTTAGGAAAGAAGAAACCCATCAGAGAGTCAGTCCTGCGTTTGCTCTTGATGGAAGCAAGACTGAAGCAAGATATGCTCATAGGATCTTTCGAACTAGAAATAGCGTTCCATAATGTGAAATAGTGCAAGATGTTCGAAATTCTGAGGAAAATAGAAGTAAGCTGGAGGGAAAGGCAGATGACATACGATATGTACATCAAGAGGGGACAATAAGACTGGCAGACCAAGAACGAAGTGACCGGGTTAAAAAGGGTGTAAGACAGGGATGCACTGAAGAAGCAATGGCGGTAACAAAAGAAAGATTCTAGAGCGGGATTGAAATTCAGGGTGAAAGAATATCAATGATAAGATTGCTATCATAAATGAAAGTGAATGGAATGGTCTAATGAGTACAGAATGTGGACTGAGAGTAAATCGAAGACAGATGAAAGTGATGCGAAGCAGTAGAAACGAGAAAAGCTAGAAACTTAACATTTAAACTTGTTATCACGAAGTAGGCGAAGTTAAGGAATTCTGCAGCCTTGGAAGCAAAATAATCCCTGACCGACGAACATGGAGAACGTAAAAAGCATACTAGCACAGGCAAAGAGGGCATTCATGGTCAAGAGAAATCTACTGTTGTAGAATTTAGGCGTTAACTTACTAAGAAATTTCTGAGAATGTAGGTTTGAAGCACTGCACTGATTGGTAGTGGATCATGGGCTATGGGAAAACCGAAACATAGGATACAGAAAGCCATTGAGATGTGGTGCTACAGAAGAATGTTGCAAATCAGGTGGACTGATAAGGAATGAGGAAGTTTCCTGCAGTAAGGAATGAGGAAGGTTCCTGCAGACTCGGTGAAGAAAGGAACATAGGGCAAACACTGACAAGAAGAAGAGACGGGATGACAAAACATGTATTAAGGCCTCGGGGATCAACTCCATCACACATCTAGAGTGAAACGTGTAGTTCTAGAAGTCCTAAAAACCTGCCCAACATTTTAGGAGTACACAGCGCGTCAGTGAACCCAAACAGTATAAAATAATTTCTCAGCGAACTAGAAATTAGTTACAAACTCCACAAAAAAGTTTTGATGCACAGGTAATAGCATGAGTCCACAGGGAAATTTTATTTCCTTAGCGCAAAGTCTAGGAAAATACGAAAAATGTTAAGTGAGTATAAAACTTGTCAACGGATGAAATAGAAAACTTTAAAATCGAAGCTACTAATACACTGTGGCCATAGACTTTTCTGATTTGGTACTGACTGTAAGAAGATTTACTTACATATTTGTCAGTGTAGAAGTATGACGAAATATACAAAGCTTTACCATGTTCGGTGGGGCACTAGTAGTGCTATTAATCGTACCTTAAATCTTGATTTCTTTCCCAGTGTGGGAACATTACAACTATTCTTATCAGGCGGTGCAGCATTATACGTGTGTCGGACAAAATTAGAAGCCTCTTACAAGCGGAGGGAAAGGTGGGATTTACCTTTTTCTACAAACCTCAGGCGAACCCACCCATAGGAATTATGAGTAGGTTCTTGTTGTTGTTGTGGTCTTCACACCAGACCTCTTGTGGTTTGATGCAGCTCTCCATGCTACTCTATCATGTACAAGTTTCTTCATCTATAAGTGCCTACTGCAACCTACAGCCTTTTAAATCTGCTTAGTGTACCCATCTCTTGGTCTCCCTCTACGATTTTACCCTCCACGCTGCCAGGACTAAATTGGTGGTCTCTTGATGCCTCAGAACATGTTCTACCAATCAATCCCTTCTTCTAGTCAAGTTGTGCCACAAATTCCTCCTCTCCCCAATTCTGTTCAATACCTCCTCATTAGTTATGTGATCTACCCATCTAATCAGGTAATGAGAGTATTACCTCCCCTATTTCAAATGTATTGCGTAAATAAATACTCTGAATTGGCTGATGTAATGAGGTACTATGTTTCATTACGGTTTTTTTTCCTTTATTGAGTTTCGATTCCCCCTAAAGGGGGCGGGCTGGCAGAAGCTTATTACACCGCTCTTCAGCCTACAGAATTTGTTGTAAAAATATGAAGATAATAAAAAATAATAACAGTTGGCGATAAAATCGGTGACTTAAAGGTAAAATGGTAGAAAATTCTGGAGCTTAAAACATAATACACAGGGGTGATGATGCTAATAAAATACACAGGAAGCAGAAAAATAATAGACAGACAATTAAAAAACACGGCGACAGTCTGGGTTCTGTTCGCAAAAGATATAAAATGCACACCCAGCGACAGCATGATTTCTGTTCGCAACACTGTGGAAAGACGCACAACACTGAACACTCACTTAAACACAGCACTAAAAAGTTGGCACAAATATGACATACCACACCCAAGAGCAGGTGGGGGGAAACTGGTCAGATGACGGGAAAAAAAGGGGGGAAGGAGAGGAAAAGTGAAGGGGGAGGGGGGAAAGGAGCCAATGGAAGATGAGGAGCCATAAGAGGGGTGGGGAGTGCTGAGCAGACGTGCCAGGGAGTGGGGAAGGCAGAGGAGGGGAGTACAAAAGGACTCAGGGGGAGGGAGAAAGGAGATAGGGAGAGGGTAGGCGGGGAGAAAACACAGGATGGAAGGGGGGAGGAAGAGGGAGCCCAGGGAAAGGACAGAGGAAAGGAGGGGAGTGAGGATCAGAGTTGGGGACGGGAGGGGACAGGAGGCGTATACGGAAGGCGAGGCGGAGTGCATGACGCTCAAGGATCTGGAGGGACTTATAGAATCTGGGGGGGGGGGGGGGGCAGATATCCAGGCAGGACTGGCATAACAGAGGATGGGACGGATTAAGGATTTGTAGGTGTGGAGGTTTCATTATGGGTGTTTCTCCAAGTAATAAATGGAGAGCACGAGTTAGAAAGGACGAGAGCGAATGATTGTCACTTAATGAAGAATTATTTGTGAACGTTTTGAGACAAGTAGCAACTATTCGATCGGTATTCTGCTTATACGGTAGCAGTTTCATTTGTTTCTGAGGCTGATCTGATAGACAGCATCGACATAGGAATTTGATCACGGACGTTTTGGGTACTAGAGGCAGCGTCAGACATAATTTCCCGGAACTGGGGGTAAATGGTTCAGCAGTGAGACTAGAGTATGATGTGTTTTTTTTTCCTATCTGCCCACATTTAGCTACAGAGGAAACACCAAAATATGTACTGAATGTTGTGGCCCATGTATCCAAAGGTTTGTTTAGGGTTAGAATGCTTCCCGTTACGTCTGGAATTTTTCCATTACCATTAAGGTTGACATTATATTACGAGCATTTGTATTGGGGCATTAGTTCCCCCACAAGAGCTATTAGCAGGGTAACACGACTCAGAATGCACTAGCTTGTGATATGAAAAGACAAGGGATAAAAAGAACAGGTAAATACAACGAACTGAGAGATGGGGCAGATGTTGTCGGAGACTCAAAACTGGTTAGAAACTCACTCGATGTAGGTAATAAAGGGCAAAGGACATAAATACAGAAAAGGGAGAATGAACTGAAAAACTGAAGCAGGAACTAGATGCATCTACGAACACAGGAACAAGATTCGCACCTGACAGTTAAGATGTGACAAGGAATATGTGTATTAGAAAAGCAACTTTTCTGGCAGACAGTCAAGCCTGTAACCACTAGCATTACTATTCTTTGAATACGTTTTATATTTTGTGTTTCTCCGGTTTAATATGATTCCTAAACACTGACAAGTATTATAATAAAAGCCACACAATTGTACTGTAAGCAGAGGATCTACACCTTCCCAGTATGTTTCTAATAACAAGGAACTTGTCACTCGTTTTACTTACAAAACACTGTATTGTACACTTCAGTATCATATTGTAACGTGATTGTTACTCCAATGAGATGGCTTACCATCGTTTCAAAGCCGTTAATCATATTATCAATAGCTACCATAACTTCCTTTTCGTGAAAGGACTTCCTTTTTATGCACTCGTGAAAGTACATCCTCTTGCCCTCTTCTTCGGGAATTTCGCCGTCTCATCCTCAGCAAAAAATGATATTAATAAAAATTCAACATGCCTGTCCGAGAAGATATTTTCTCCTCTTTCTTTCTGTATTTACAAGTGCACGTATGAATTGCGATTGCACCTAGGTGCTCTATAATAGTGCTTTGAAACCTTTTCGAGACCTTACAGCTGCGTGAAATCGGATCCTAGATATTAGCTAGTACATCTCCGCCCCTCCCCCCCCCCCCCCCCCACACACACACATACATACACACACCATCATCGACGTTTGTGAACTCTCGAATGAAAAATACTTCGAAAAATTTTATTTTTAGAATTATCAGGATAAATAATACATAGTTTTTTAAATGGGTTTGTTAAATTTCGAACTCATGAGTCAACGGGACAATTGTTAACACTTAGTTCTAACAACATTATTTTTACAAGATGATGAAGCAGTTCTCCGTGCATCATGAGTGCTACCTACAGATCCTCTGCAGTAAATAAATAGTTATCTAAACTGAGCACAGACACTTGTTGCAAAACTACTTCCTTCTGCACCAGTCCTGTTGCTAGCGACACTGCACCCTCATTTAAAACCAACCAAGTTAAAATGTTTGCACTATACTTACTGTGAGTAAATCACTTGACTGCTGGACTCTTCACTTCTTGAATGGCAAAAATTGGAAGACTTCAGGCTCCCAGTGTTTTCTGTATGACCACTGTGACTCTGATAATGATAATAACAATAACAATAATAAAGTGTATTACATACAGAAGTGTAGTAGTCATTACATAATTACCGTTATGCTGTCATGTATTGTTGTCAATCATTTCGTTGATTCTTGTGAAGTGAATAAAAAGATGGTTCAAATGGCTCTGAGCACTATGGGACTCAACTGCTGAGGTCATAAGTCCCCTAGAACTTAGAACTACTTAAACCTAACTAACCTAAGGACATCACACACATCCATGCCCGAGGCAGGATTCGAACCTGCGACCGTAGCGGTGAAGTGAATAGAAAAGGAATTTTTGTTCTCTTCTGGAAGATAGCTACAACTCACAGAGAGCATTTTCAAGATGTATTTCAGCATATGTAGTACATATATGTGATTCAATTTTGCTGTGATAGAGCGTGTTGCAAATTACACTATAAGATCAAAATTATCCGTACATCCCCAGAAACATACGTTTTTCATATTATGTGGATTGTGCTGATACCTAGGTACTCGGTATCAGCCACCTCAGTTGTCATTAGACATCGTGAGAGAGCAGAATGGGGCGTTCCGCGGAACTCACGGACTTCAAACGTCATCAGGTGATTTGGTGTCACTTGTGTCATACGTCCGTACGCGAGATTTCCATACTCGTAAACATCGCTAGGTCCACTGTTTCCGATGTGATAGTGAAGTGGAAACGTGAAGGGACACGTATAGCACAAAAGCGTACAGGCCGACCTCGTCTGTTGACTGACAGAGACCGTAGACAGTTGAAGAGGGTCGTAATGTTCAATAGGCAGACATCTATCCAGACCATCACACAGGAATTCTGTACTGCTACAGGATCCACTGTAAGTACTATGACAGTTAGGCGGGAGGTGAGAAAACTTGGCTTTCATGGTCAAGAGGCTGCTCATAAGCCACATATCACGGAGGTAAATGCCTAACGACGCCTCGCTTGGTGTAAGGAGCGTAAACATTGGACGATTGAACAGTGGAAAAACGTTGTGTGGAGTTACGAATCACGGTACACAATGTGGCGATCCAATGGCAGAGTGTGCGTATGGCGAATGCCTGGTGAACGTCATCTGCCAGCGTGTGTAGTGCCAACTGTAAAGTTCGGAGACGGTGTGTAACAATAACAAGTCTGTACTATTGTACATATAAGTAATTCTTTTCATCTGATTTTACGATAAACTAGTGTAATTGATGTTCTGATTTCATTTCTTTTTGTTTCATGCCATTATGTTAAAAAAAACTGTAAATAATTTTCAATGTGAATATCATTGTTTATGTCAAATGTCAAGTAATATTGTAATAGAACTGAAATGCAACAAATGTTGAAACTGTTGTAAGATGTTTAAAATTGTAACTGTGCGTCTGGTCCATACGTAGGAAATGTGTTAGGATATGTAGAATGCAAAACCTCGGGTGAATACCCGGTCTGTCAGGGAGCGGTAAAAGGTGGATGGCAGGCGAGCGCGGGAAAATGCGCGCGGGCGCTGCACGGCACAACGGGCACAGTAGTAGTTTGAGTTTGGTACTGGTTTGAGCAACACCTTCCGGAGCGAGGAGGCTCTCCTGGAAGACATAGCATCACTGATTCTCGGATATGCCGTTCCAACGCCCACACAGTATGGCAAAATTCCATACGCACTAAATGGAAAAGTATTGCGACGCTAAGAAGAATTAAAGTGCCGATACGTCATGAGCCATAGCTGTGGTTGTATGTGTGCTCTGTGCCTCGCCATCTCGCCGCCTGCCAACCGCCGCATCGATACAAGCAGGTTGAAACTTTTAGTGCTGTATTCGTATGGATCAGAGAGTGAACTCTGTTTGTTTGGTGCATTAAGAACCTAAATTTTACCAGAACTTTTCCATCAATCAATTATCCTCACAACTGACCTAGAATAGGTCCTTTCCATTCGTTGTGCAATCCGAGTGCCCCGAAATGAAAATTAAAAATTGTGTTAATAATAATTATTTGCAGAACTAGCAATATTAGAATAGTGTTTAAAGAAAGGTTTTGTTAATGAACCAGTAAATGGATAGCGAAAATCTAACGAAATCGAAATATAACTTTAATATTGATATAGTAATGAAGTTTATTATTTCGAGACAGATTTAAAGGCATTTAAATGAGCAGTAAATAACATGAAAAGAGTAGTAACTTATATACTGGAAATCTTGAATGAATAATAAATTCAGTAATCATTTTTTTTAAATACAGCTATCATAACAGTTTCAGCCCCCCCCCCCCCCCCCCCTTATTTATTTGAATTCTGAAGTGTTCGGAATTGGTTTGACCAGCAAAAGTTAAAGTCAATATAAAAGTCAAAATTTATCAGTGTTCTATCTTTATCAAAATTGACATTTTGTGTGTGGCATGAAAGTACAATTTTTAGGGTAACCTATGCCCGATTTTAATCAGATTAATAGTCAGTATAAAGTTTTGTAGTAAACATTATAGTGTAGTGTTATGAATTCATGATTTTCCATATCAGTACAGAACGTGAAACTATCAGTTCAACAGATTTTCTGGCTCTAAAATTCTACTATATTATGCAGTGTTACAAGTTGTTGTTTTGCATGAATATATACCAACGTGTACAGGGAAGAAACTCAGTTAATGGTTCAAATGGTTCAAATGGCTCTGAGCACTATGGGACTCAACTGCTGAGGTCATTAGTCCCCTAGAACTTAGAACTAGTTAAACCTAACTAACCTAAGGACATCACAAACATCCATGCCCGAGGCAGGATTCGAACCTGCGACCGTAGCGGTCTTGCGGTTCCAGACTGCAGCGCCTTTAACCGCACGGCCACTTCGGCCGGCTCTCAGTTAATGCCTAATTAGGCTAGCGACCGTATTATTGTCACATTGGTAGCATCTCCTGGTTTGCTTTTGATTCATCCTGACGTGTGATTGCATTTCGAGCTTACTTGACGGATCATTGTTGTTACAGAGTGGATGTATTTGCCACCATTCAGGTACACGCGGTCGATATTTATGCGAAAATCCTTTCTCATAAGGTGAATAACGCATAGTTACCATAGCACAGGCTTTAACGAGTACTGCGTCAGGGATTACAGGTGATGTTGGGGGCTTGCACCCCTTGTTGTTTTGCGTGGCACTATCACAGCACAGGCCTATAGTGATGTTTTAAGCACATTCTTGCTTCCCAGTCTTGAAGAGCAATTCGGGGATGGCGATTGCATCTTTCAACACGATCGAGCACCTGTTCATAATGTACAGCCTGTGGCGGAGTTGTTACACGACAATAACATCCCTCTAATGGGCTGGCCTGCACAGTCCTGACCTGAATCCTATATAACACCTTTGGGATGTTTTGGGACGCCGACTTCGTGCCAGGCCTCACCGAACGACAACGATACCTCTCCCCAGTGCTGCCATTGTCCAAGATATCTTCCAGCACCTGATTGAACGTATGCCTGCGAGAGTGGAAGTTATGGTCAAAGCTAAGGGTGGGCCAACACCATACTGAATTCCAGCATTACCGATGGAGGGCGCCACGAACTTGTAAGTCATTTTCAGCCATGTGTACGGGTAGTTTTGATCACATAATGTATGAGTATAGTGGCTGGTCTGGGTGAGGAAGATGCTGATATATTCATTTCACAAGTTGTAACCCCCGTCAAACAGTCTCATACGTTAATACTAGTACTTGAAATAAAATGTGTAGCTGTTGGGATTTTGTAATTAGTAATACAGTGTTACCAAATAGCGATAATTTGAAAGTAAGTTAATTTCGTGACCGAAACGTAATTACCTTTGTTTTTTTACCCTCCAGAAAATTTCATTTTACCTTTGTAAGAGTAATTACCCACAGGCTGGGAACCACTGCTCTATAACGACACCTTTCGTTCTGCAGCTGCCTCTGGGTAGATACTGCCATAATGATCTGACCTGCAGTCTGCTTGAAATGAATCTATTGCATTTCCTTTCGTCGTGCGTTTCTTCCCTGAATTCCACTCACTGATTCTTGTTTCTTTTCAGTGGAGGGCAGTAAGACATTGTAGAGTGTTCCAGGTTCCTGCAACGTCAGACTTTTGGCAGAGTTGCGGGGTCCGCCAAGCGGACAAGTATCGTGCAGTCTTCCATCATTTGTTTCCTATGCTGTTTGCTGTTTGCTGTTTCCCAGAATGTGTTCTCTAAGGAATTCTACTTCGGCAGCTATGTGGTCCATTCTGTAAGAGAGAGAGAGAATCTTCTTCAATCCTGGTAATACCAAACGCTTTACGTGTGTTACCAAGAGGGAGGGGGGATTTTATGCACACCACAAAAACGAATTTCCTTAATTTTAATACTTTTTAAATAGTTACTAATGTATAAGTAGGGCACAGAACCTGAAAATATGATTAAACACAACCTTAACGGAACCGACGGATTCCCACATAGTGCACTGGTACAGCGATTTCTTTTATATTGTTGTTTCTGAAAAATTCTAGTGTCACATGTACGTAATAGTCTTCACTCACTATTACTGGACAACATCCTTTGCCTGCTGCAATAAATAGAAATAATTATTAATTAACAGAAAGAAAGAATTAAATGTATATCTATGTATAATTGTCTGTACTATGAAGAAGTCCATTGGTAATAATCCAGAAGTGTGCCATATCTGCACATATACCAAGTTCTTTGGCACATCAGACCAGAAGTCGATGTAAACAAATGTATCTGCCATCCTGTATTTAGTTTAGTTCATACATCACCATGGATCGTAAAAGAAAATCAAACCTCTCCCTTGTAATACGTAAACGAGGTGTTTCCGTGCAGTAATACCAACGTATAGAGCATATGAAAGTGTAAAACTATGCTATCGTAATAACTTTGTTATAATTTAGGGCACAAATACAAAACTTGCTAAGAAGCCAACGTTGCCGCCTGACGATGGGCTCAGGGACCGAAAATAGCAACGATGTAATAAAAACATTTTCAAAATTACTTTTGGCCGGTTGCAGTATTTCCAACAGTGTGATTTACAAAAACAGCTGCGGTGTTCTCTAACCGAAATGGACAATTTCATCTTATTACCCCGCCGGGTAAAGAGGACTGTGTATAATTTCAGGACGTGCAAGCTTCAGCTAATGGAAGTAGTACTATTACGTATCGCGTTTAAAAAAAAGTCTAGCTGAAAAAGTGCTTCCAAATGAAAATCAAGAACAGCAGTAAAACTGCTCAACTATCGAAGGTAAAGTGTGAACAATATTGGATGCGTAGTGAAGTAAGACCCCAATGCTAATAGAAAGGCTTTTGAAAAGACAATGTATCTCATTCAGAAATAAGTTACCTACTGTTTCCTGTGCATTTCATGTGTATTGTAGACGAAATTATTGTTTTCATTAAGATAGACCATCATATCATATCGTAAAGGTACGAGAGGAAATTAAAAGCACTAATTTCAAACAAAAGATCATAGAATAACCACCTGGTGAGCATCGTTTCTTTGATATAGTTATCAGTTCCACAACTATTAATTTCTTTGATTCTGAATAAAACCTGCTAAACAAGGGTCTAAAATATAACACTGCAGCTAAAACAAATAAAAATAATATTAAGGAATTAATTTTTAAAACCAAAAGTGCATGTGACATGGCTAAATTAAAAACATGTGTTAAAAATGCTAAAGATAACAAGATAAACAAACTAATCGAGAAATACGTGGACAAAAATAAGACACACTGCAGATATTCACAAGAGTCAAACAGTCTCAGAAAAATAAAGAAAAATCTCAAGGAGAATAAAGCACTTGTAGTTACAACAGACAAACGAATCTCTGCAGTAATCATGTATGAAGACGATTACATAAACAAGACACTAGATTTATTCAGAAACAACAACATAAAAGATATTAATACCGATCCAACATTAAAATTACAGGCTAAGCTTAAAAACGTGCGCAAAGAATGGAACTACCTTCTGACCTCAATTAAAAAGTCTAAATGCACAATAATGAACCATATAGCCCCCAAAATTTCGAGAGCAATCAAAGATTCACAAAGAAAATTGTTCTACACGTCCGACTGTGAACTCACGAAAGAACCCTTTCTAAAAAATCTGAACAAATCTTTATGAGCGTTCTCAAGGCCTTTGTATTTGATGATAGCTTTTCTATAAACAATAGTTCTCATGCCAAACACAGGCACATTCACATCCTTTGATATAGTAAACTTGTATACAAATTCACCTGTAAAAGAAATCATGTCAGTAATTTAAAGGACTTGCTTAAGCATAAAAAGCTCAGTCTACTTGAAATCCATGAGCTTGTTGAGCTTCTAACCTTGTGCAGTCACATAACTACGTCAGCATTAATAACACATTTTATGAACAGGAAAACTGCCTTGCAATGGGCAGTTATCGTTTAGAAACATCATTTTTCATTGCCACTATGACAATAAAGAAAAAAATCACATATTACAAATCCTATGTGGATGAATACAGTCACCTTATTTGATGCGGCAGTAGAAGAAATTGATCAATTTGCAAAAAAACCTAAACAAACTCCGCCAAAAAAATAAAATTTACTGTTGAACATGGAACTCACAATGGCAAAAATTTCTTAAATGCAGTGGCAAACATAAATCTAAAATACACAGAAAACCCACTACAACGTATGTGACAATCAGCAGCTCATTATGTTATCCCGAGAAATACTAGGGCAACGCTCAACACAATGGAAAGAATCCCTTTGAGCAGTGAAGATAAACTACGAGAAATAACAACATTCACACTAATAGTCCACAATAATTGTTACAGCTCTGACATCATCTCTAGACTTCATAACAGAATTAAAAACAAACACAATAACGAAGAAAGCTGTCTGTGAAACAGATGTCCTTCTATCCTGTACCTTCTTCTTGTTAATGTTTCCCTTACGTTCTTCCCCTCGCCGTTTCTCCAGAGGTTCGTGATCACCTAACCGTATGTCAACTTTCTCGCTGTTCTCATTTCTGCTACTTCTCATTACTATCTTTTTCATTCGATTTAGTCTCTATCCACATTCTATACTCATCAGATGGTTCATTTCATTCAACAGATCCTGTAATTCTTCACTTTCATTGAGGATCGCAATGTTGTCAGCGAATATTATCACTGATATTCTATCATCTACAATTATAATTCCATTCTTGAACTTTTCCTTTATTTCTGTCATTGCCTCTTCGACGTTTAGATTAAACAGTAGGGGTGAAAGGTTACTTACCTGTATTCACCCTTTTTAATGCAATCACGTCGTTCTTGATCTTCCGCTGCATTGGTCCCTCTTGGCGCTTGTACATATTGTATATCACCCGTCTTTCCTTGTAGCTTATCCCTATATTTCTACGAACTTTGAAAATCTTGCACCATTTAAATTACCGAACGTTTTTTCAGATGGACAAATCAGATGAACGTGTCTTCATTTTTGTTTAATCTTCCTTCCATTATCAACCACGACGTCAGAACTGCCTCTCTAATGCCTTTACCTTTCCTAAAGCCAAAGTGACCGTCATCTAACCCATCCCCAATTTTCTTTGACATTCATCTGTTTGTTATTCTTGTCAACAACTAGGATGCATGAGTTCTTAAACTGGTTATGCGATAATTCTCGCACTTTTCGGCTTTTGTAAAATTCAGAATTGTCTGGATGATGCTTTTCCGAAAGTCAGATGGTATATCGCTAGACTCATACATTTTACACAGCAACGTGAATAACCGTTTTGTTGCCACATCCCCCAGTTATTTTAGAAATTCTGATGGAATATTATGTATCGCTTCTGCTTTGTTCGATCTTGTTTACTCCAAAGCTCTTTTAAATTATGATTCGAGTACTGTATCCTCTATCTCTTCTGTGTCGACTCCTGTCTCTTCTTCTGTCATGTCGTCAGACAAGTCTTCCCTCTTCATAGAGGACTACTCTTTTCGCCTATCTGCTCTCTCCTCTGCATTTAACAGTGGAATTACCATTGTACTCTTAATTTTGGTACTCTTGCTTTTAATTTCACTGAAGGCTGTTTTGAGTTTTCTATATCCTGAATCAGTGCTGCCGACAGTCATTTCTTTTCCAGTTTATTCACATTTCTCATGTAGCCATTTCGCCTTAACTTCCCTGCACTTCATATTTGTCTCATTCCTAAGTAACTTTTATTTCTGCATTCCTGAACTTCCCTGAACATTTTTTACTGCCTTGTTCATCGATCAACATGTATCTCTTACGTTACGCATTGTTTTTCGCAGTTACTTTCGTAGTACCTCCATTCCGCTTTACATCTTCCGTTATTGCCTTTTAGAGATGTACTGGCTACTGAGCCATACCGTATCGCAGTAGCTACAGCCTCAGAGAACATCAAGGGTGTCTCTGCATTTCTTACTACTACCGTCTCCCTCTTCTTGGTGCATTTATTCTTCTTGAGTAATATCTTTAGCCTACTCTTCATCACTAGTATATTGTGAACTGAGTCTATATCTGCTCCTGGGTACGCCTTACAATTCAATATCTGATTTTGGAATCTCTGGCTGACCGTTATGTAATCCATGTGAAATCTTCCCGTATCTCCCAGCCTTTTCCAAGTAGACCTACTCTTGTGAATCCTGAACAGAGTATTCGCTATTACTAGGTGAAATTTATTGCAGATCTCAGCCTTTCTCCTCTCATTCCTAGTACGACGAAGATATTCTCCAGTAACCCTTTCTTCTACTCCTTCCCCGACAACCCCATTCCAATACCCCATAACTTTTAGGTTTTCATTTCCCACTATATACTGAATTACCCTTTCAGTATCCTCATATACTTTCTCTCTCTCTTCATCTTTGGCTTACGGCGTCTGCATGTACACCTTCACTACCGGTGTCGGTGTTCGTTTGCTGTCGATTCAGATGAGGACAACTCTACCACAGGAACCCACTCTGTGTCCTACGTTCCTATTCCTAGTTCAGCTCTTGCTTTTCTAAAATCTTCATTTGCGTTACCTTCCTTTTAGTGGTACAATATAGATAATTCGAATGTACTTCTCTTAAACTAATTTTTATTTATGTGCGGCGATAAGGCCCCATAGTGAACCATGCTCTATTACGTTATTTATTAGTGTGATTTTCATAGATTTCCTATCAAGTGTGTGTGAAATCTTATGGGACTTAACTGCTAAGGCCATCAGTCCCTAAGCTTACACACTACTTAACCTAAATTATCCTAAGGACAAGCACACACACCCATGACCGAGGGAGGACTCGAACCTCCGCCGGGACCAGCCAGATTTCCTATCCTCCCAGAGCTTCCAGCTATGCATGATGTTTCTCTTCGTATTTCATCGTTATGGGCATGGAATCAGGTTCGTCAAAAGCTAGGAGCTAGCTCAGGTTATATGAACACTATCACAAGCAGAATGATCATACGTACGTGTTTAAAATTAGCAGCTGTGTTCCATTCTGTTCACCAAAACTCATCCCGAAATTAACTATTTAGAAGAATGCAGAACTGGCATAGTCCCTAATCAAAATAGTATTTGTGATACCGGTGCATTTATCAGCAACACTGCATGGCCTGATTCTCACACAGAGATTAATAAAGTGGAAAACTGCTGGCTAACAAACAACCCTCCAGATAGTTTGTAACACCGGAACTAGGTATGTAATTTACGTAGTCTGTGTTCCCATTTGATTCACTGGCATCAATGTACAGCTCGGTAGTAAATAGTTGCCCGTTTTCATTCTCAGTCAGCTAACATTAATATTAACAACAACTGAGTCGTGACACGTTATCCTACAGCCATTCTACGGTAAGTATGTACCTTCTCACGTGCATGATGAGTGCCTTATGAATCATGGAGCAGTTCTATAACATACCCGGCCTTACTCTAATCTTCAGATAGCTCCGTTCAAAGTGAAAACTTTTCCTAGGTGTCCGCAGCAGCTAAGATCAGAAGCAAGTGATAAAGAATCTGAACTGGTGAAGCTAGAAATATGAAATCGCGTCGCTTTCTGCTACGGTTGGGGCCGCTGTCGGTTTTGTCGAGTAAAAAAAAAAAAAAAAGAACGTACCCGTTCACGATCCAATTTCTGTATTTACCGCGCGATAAGCAGGGAAGAAAATATTGCATCTCTGAGTCGAGAGCAACTATTTCCGGTTACAGATGTTTCTCACCCTCTCTATCTCTCTTCCCACGGCGTCGGAATACGCATGCAATCAAAAAATATCGCCCGCGGCGACATCAGAAATGGAGATTGGTCGGATAACGCGGAGTTGACCCCATACGGTTTTATAGCGGGGAATAACGGCGCTATTGGGCGGAAAAGTTGGTAGCGACTTTAGCACCGTCAGGCAACGGGCGGGGCGTCATGTCTCGTGCGTGCGATTTCTTTCTCGGAGGAGCCTCCCGCAGCCGCCGCGGAAGCCAATACGCCGGCGGATCCCAGGCGGTGGCGATAATGCCCGCCGGTACAGCCGCCTAGCCGCGGGGGCGAAGCCAGATGCCGTAAAAGTTTTTACTGCGCGCGGGACCAAAGTGATTCCCAATGGTGGCGCCCAATGACCGCCGGCTTTCCCGTGCTCCTGCGATCGGGCGACAGCCACGGGGGGAGCGATCGACTCCGCCGCGGACAGAGCATAAGCATCCGAGTTCGTCCACACTAGACAATAGGGGAGGAACGGCCATCCACTTTGGACTCACCTGTATCGAGGGATTTGTTGCCTTTTTTTTCTCTTTTCGTCAGTCTTCTGACTGGTTTGATGCGGCTTGTTACATCTTCTTCTGCCGTGTCAACATCTTGAGTTTAGCACTTAGGCGAACGTCCTCAACTACACTGGTGGGCAAAACTTAGGGCTGCAAGCAACTTTCGCATCATGTTTTACTTTCAAGTAACATACCTCGATGAAACTTGGACCATTCACAGAAAGAACTGTATAGTAAATGAAATTTCAGAACATGGTTTCGACTTTCTTTTGACAAAAAAAAAACCAAACTCATTCCTAAAGGTAAAAATAAAATAAGTAAAGCAGAGTACCTCCAATGGTCACAGGTTCGTTTCACTGTCGTAACACATCTCATGTATGTTGTCATATTTCGGAAACAAATATGTCGTCTGGAACCTATTAGGTACAAGGATCATATAGCAGAAAAGAAACATTGTCACAAAGTACAAAGTATGTACATCGTAACAACATTATCACTATAATAATGTTAAAATAATGTATAACTAACATACAAAAGAATAAATATATGAATTAATAACGAAATCGCAGAAATAGTTGGCGAATTGTTGCGTTTAGGACAACTGAGGAAATGGCTATGGGGATAGGAAAAGAAATGAACAGTGCAGTAAAAAAGCTCTGGAGTGATTTTGGCAAAGTAAACATGATTTTTTAAAAAATCGCTTCCAGAATGTGTGAACTAGAGAGTCTACAATCAGTTTACTGCTAGGTGTGCTTCACGCCAGTGAGACACTGACTCTTTATGCGGTTACCGTTCCAAAACTTGGAGTTGCTTGACGAAAAATGTGTTGCGAATTGCGAGGAGAGATTGGAAAGAATACAAATGTTCCACAGAACAAACTAGAGAGTAAGACGTAGCTAGAACCCTAACAAAAATGAAATGAAATTCGGTAGCACATATAGTCAGACGAACTGGGCCAACATCGTTTATCTCTGAGATCTGTGAAGCAAGGAAGAAACAAGACGTCGACCCAACGGAAAGTGTCAGATGACATTAGGAAACACGCAGGAGCGGTATGGGTGATGTGCATGCATACAGCCAACGATTGAATACGAGGTGTGGCTAGAAAAAAACCGGACTAGTACTGGTGAAACAATAAAACGAATGCAATAAGGCTGAAAGTCGCGTGGCCTGTCACGTGACTCTCGCTCCGCCTACTGCTCGAGTTTCATCTGCCTCCTGCACTCAGTCTGCCGGTGGCGTCTGTTTTAAGTAGTTGACGTTTTGTCTGTGCGTCGGAAAATGTTGAGTGTACAGAAAGAACAGCGTGTTAACATCAAATTTTGTTTCAAACTAGGAAAATCTGCAAGTGAAACGTTTGTAATGTTACAACAAGTGTACGGCGATGATTGTTTATCGCGAACACAAGTGTTTGAGTAGTTTAAACGATTTAAAGATGGTCGCGAAGACACCAGTGATGACACTCGCACTGGCAGACCATTGTCAGCAAAAACTGATGCAAACATTGAAAAAATCGGTAAACTTGTTCGACAAGATCGCCGTTTAACAATCAGAGCAGTGTCTGAGTTAACAGGAGTTGACAAGGTAAGTGTTAGGCAGATTCTTCATGAAAGTTTCAACATGAACAAAGTGTGTTCAAAAATGGTTCCAAAGTGTCTCACAATTGAACAGAAGGAACGCCGAAGAATGATTTGTTCTGACATCCTGGAAAACATTGAAAGTGATCCCACCTTCTTACAAAATGTTATTACTTACGATGAATCGTGGTTTTTTACTTACGATCCCGAAACTAAACGCCAATCGATGCATTGGAAAACTCCTGGTTCTCCACGACAAAAAAAAAAAACACGAATGTCAAAATCTAAATTCAAGGCAATGATGATTGTTTTTTTTTTTTTGACATCAAAGGGATTGTGCACATTGATTGGGTACCAGAGGGACAAACAGTGAATCAGCATTACTACATTAGCGTCCTGGCTACCCTACGTGAGCGAGTACGGAGAAAACGGAACGATTTGTGGAGAAAAAAGTCATGGATCCTTCACCAAGACAATGCCCCAGCTCACAGTGCATTGTCAGTGAAGACGTTTTTGGCAAAACACAACATTCCCATCTTAGATCATCCACCCTACTCACCTGATTTGGCCCCCTGTGACTTTTTTCTTTTCCCTAAAGTCAAGTCAGCTTTGAAAGGAACTAGATTTGAGACTGTTGAAGCAGTAAAAGAAAAAGCGACGGAAGTAATGTATGGACTTAACGAAAATGATCTGCAGCATTGCTATGAACAGTGGAAAATTCGTATGGAGCGGTGTAGAGACCGAGGAGGAGAGTACATTGAAGGAGGTAACATGAAATTGTAAATAATTGTAAATAAATGTTTTTTCCAGCATCAGTCCGGTTTTTTTCTAGCCGCACCTCGTAATCCTAGAAGAGGACGTCATCGAGCAGTGACTGTCTAATGGCAGATTATGTGGTGATGATGATACTTAGGTGCTTGCGGTAATTCCCAGACAAGGTGGACCTGTCCTTCGAGCGCACAGTGCACCGCTATCGAGTCTTGAGAACTAAGCCCGGAGCAGCGAGCGAGACTTTTAAGCTCCAGTAGTCCGCTAAACTAAAGCGATTAATCACCCGCCACGGCAGCAGCGCGCGCTCCGCCGCCAAGCAGGACAGCCAGAGGGGGTGGGGTGCGGGGGTGGGGGTGGTCGGAGCACGCTGCTCGCTTCATAATTAAGCACCCGGGCCGTGGCTGTACCTCAGGTATACAGGAGCCCCGGCTGCAGAGCACTCCGATATGACTCACGGCGATCAATTATTCACCGGTGTCTGTGGCTGATCTACACGCCCCTAACACAGGGGGTGCAGCTGGTAGCATAACTGGAAGGGGTGAGCAGTGAGTGAGTGAGTGAGTGAGTGAGAGGCCAGTGGGGCACCGAACTCGTCGCTCTGTTTGCTGATTAATTCAATTTTTAGTCTTGGAAAATAGAAACTGTCTCAGCTATTTGAAAAACCTTTTTACTGGACTCACGAACGGTTTCATGGCATTACAACCACATCTTCAGGTGATCATCTAGATATAAACACAAAACAATTACAGTTACCCTACACCAAAAGTCCTCATTCTTAAAATGTAGCTGTTATAATCGGTACTCACATATTCAGGCATAAGATGAGCAGCACTGGGCTTGTATAGAAGACCCATCATTCGTCGTCAGTGTAGAGCAAAAACTAAACAGCTAAAAAGGCGGTGCGTCAAAAATAAAAGCTACCCGTAGCTATTGCAAGATACCCTCGCTTCTAAACTCATACTTCTATTACTCAGCTTAGCCGCGAGTCCGTAGAGGGTGGTATATGTGACGTACAGTATAACTGGTCACCATTTCCACCTGGAATTTCCGAGTGCAAGTCGGACCTTCCTTGATCCGCCTTGGTGGGTCGTGTCCTCGGATTTCCTCCTACCTGCGCGCGGGGCAGCTGTCGTAAATGTCGTCCCGTGCAGATTCTTCATTGGCGCATTGGATGTCTCTGTCGGTGGAAGCTAATTATCTGAAATTGCTGTCGATTAACTTTGGGATATCTATTTACTCGAAATTAACATTTAGAATGCCATAATATCACTTTTATTCCTATCAGATCAATAATGAAATACTCATGTCACAAACTACTCGTAACCGAGAGCATGGCTACCATCGAACAAGACAGGAGGAGCTCTTAAAGCCGACTGCCGATTTTAGCGCGCAGTTCGTATCTCTTACTAGTTTCGTCACAGTTCGTGGATTTCCGATCAAGTTTGCGCTTACTAAGATACGCATTTGTTAATGAACGGGTGTGAGTTTTAACGAGGCAAAATTATCATAAATAGTTTTAAACATCCAGAGGCTCCTCCTAGTATTCATGTTGTCGTAAATGACTTTAAGTATTAAATATAAATAAACAAAATCGGTGACTGGCGCCAAGATGGCGGTACTTCCCATCATGTATATTTCCCAGGCTGACGCTTGTTGCTACGATCCAGCGCCGAGCCCCACCCCACTACGCGCGACATATGGTCGCTTCGTCACCTAGCCAGCCAGCCAGCCAGCGTGGGAAATGCTCTCTGACTCATGGCCGGCTACGGACTAGAGCACTTCCTAACTATCGTGAATACATCAATAAGAGACAATAATTTATTAAAACTGATAAAAATGTCTTCCTCTCGTAAGAGACACCTTACACTATCCGATCCCCAACTGATAGGGAAGACCCAATAAAGACAATAAAATGCTCTACGAGAACCGACGAAATCACACGAACATTCGCTATGTAATTACACATGAAGTTGAAATGTAGGATAAAATAGAGGTAGCGCCCAGAAACTAATAATGGTACAGCTGTCAGCTAGTTCACATGATAAATTTTTCAAACCAGCGATAAGTCCATTTGCTGGCTTCCCGCTGTAGAAAAAGTAGTACCTAGAATTAAAATAATTGCGCTGCCAGTAGGAAGGAGCAGAAAAAACGATGAACCTGGTGGATTTGCGGTAAGGGACCAAACAGCAAGCTCATCAGGCCGATCAGATAAGGGAAGGATAGGCAAGGAAGTCGGCCGTTCCCTTTCAAAGGAACCATCCAACCATTTGCCTGAAGTGATTTAGGGAAAGCACGCAAAATTTGTATTTGGCTTCTCAGTTAGAAACAAGGAAAGACGTGTTTCTACATCTACATCTACATCCATACTCCGCAAGCTACCTGACGGTGTGTGGCGGAGGGTACCTTGAGTACCTCCATCGGTTCCCCCTTCTATTCTAGTCTCGTATTGTTCGTGGAAAGAAAGATTGTCGGTATGCCTCTGTGTGGGCTCTAATCTCTCTGATTTTATCCTCATGGTCTCTTCGCGAGATATTCTTAGGAGGGAGCAATATACTGCCTGACTCCTCGGTGAAGGTATGTTTTCGAAACTTTAACAAAAGCCCGTACCGAGCTACTGAGCGTCTCTCTTGCAGAGTCGTCCACTGGAGTTTATCTATCATCTCCCTAACGCTTTCGCGACTACTAAATGATCCTGTAACGAAGCGCGCTGCTCTCCGTTGGATCTTCTCTCTCTCTTCTATCAGCCCTATCTGGTACGGATCCCACACCAGTGAGCACTGCAGTATTCAAGCAGTGGGCGAACAAGTGTACCGTAACCTACTTCCTTTGTTTTCGGACTGCATTTCCTTAGCATTCTGCCAATGGATCTCAGTTTTGCATCTGCTTTACCGACGATTAATTTTATATGGTCGTTCCAGTTTAAATCACTCTTAATGCCTACTCCCAGATAATTTATGGAATTAACTGCTTCCAGTTGCTGACCTGCCGTATTGCAGCTAAATGATATAGGATCTTTCTTTCTATGAGTGTCTTTTTGGAAATTAACCACTAATGGGATGAAACGGTATGAAAGTTTTTATAAAAATACTTCATTGTGAACTTATTTTTGAAGCTAAATCTACGAAAATTTGTATTTGATTCCTCAATTGCAAATTGTTTCAGTGTTTTTGGAACAGCCCTAGGGGGTGAAATAGGAAATGAAAATTTTTATGAAAATATTTCTGTTGTGGCGTAACTACGCCACACTGAAGTAGCCGAAAGGCATGCGTAATCTCAGTGGCTAGATAGAGGTCTGAAACAGGATACTTATTAATGTTATAAAGAAAAGTATGTAGCTACTAGAACACTTAACTTTTTATATAGTCCTTTGGTTTACAACGTTCTTGGTGATTCAAGTGAGACTCTATCTTGAGGTACATGCAATGTTACAAATGGCGCCTTGCTAGGTCGTAGCCATGGACTTAGCTGAAGGCTATTCTAACTGTCTGCTCGGCTAATGAGCAATGCATGCTAACTATCTGCTCGGCTAATGAGCGATGCTTCGTCCGTGTAGTCGCTAGCAATGTCGTCCGTACAACTGGGGCGAGTGCTATCCCGTTTCTCGAGACCTGCCTTGTGATGGCGCTCAGTCTGCGATCACACAGTGGCGACACGCGGGTCCGACATGTACTAAATGGACCGCGGCCGATTTAAGCTACCACCTAGCAAGTGTGGTGTCTGGCGGTGACACCACAATTTCGTTATATTAAAACATTTTGAAGCTAAATTTATTAAAATAAATATTTGTCTTTTCGGTTAGAAAGGAATATCGGTTGGCTCGTTGATCTGAGGGAGGAGAATGTACTGTGAGGTCATAGGTCCCATAGGATGAGGGGAGGATGGGGAAAGAAATCGGCATTGCCCTTTCATAGGAATCATCCCGGCATTTGCCTGAAGCGATTCTTGGGAAAAACGAAAAACCTAAATCACGACAGCCGGACGCAGATTTGAACCGCCGTCCTTCCAGATACTACTCCATTGTGCTAAGCACGGTGCTACCTCTGTCGGTAAAGGAATATGGGTTCGGGGATGAAAGTTTCTATGAACATGTCACCACAAGAACTCAAAAAGTAGGGTTTACAAAAACCTCCGTCTTCAGCTACTTTTTGTCATAAGTACAATCGGAAAAGACCATGGTCTGTGCCTTAATTAATATTATATTTTGGATAAATGGCAGCATCGGTTGTAAAAATGGAAAACCTTTCTTTTACAGATCGACTTCGGTGACTGTGCGACCATCTTCAGTGCAAATTATTCGAACCTTGTAGGTCCATATCATAAAAGCACATTTCTCTGTGAGATATAACATGTATTGTGATGATTATTTCCAACAGACGTCTTCCCTTTTACTGCATACAAAGATTTTTAAATTTACAGAAGAGCCTATCTTGTAACCTTAGCAGTTGCCGATTGGAATTTATCATCACAGTGCATGTTAAGCTCATAGAAAATACAGGGTGATTCAAAAAGAATACCGCAACTTTAAAAATGTGTATTTAATGAAAGAAACATAATATAACCTTCTGCTATACATCATTACAAATAGCATTTAAAAAGGTTTTTTTTCACTCAAAAACAAGTTCAGAGATGTTCAATATGGCCCCCTCCAGACACTCGAGCAATATCAACCCGATACTCCAACTCGTTCCACACTCTCTGTAGCATATCAGGCGTAACAGTTTGGATAGCTGCTGTTATTTCTCGTTTCAAATCATCAATGGTGGCTGGGAGAGGTGGCCGAAACACCATATTCTTAACATACCCCCGTAAGAAAAAATCGCAGGGGGTAAGATCAGGGCTTCTTGGAGGCCAGTGATGAAGTGCTCTGTCACGGACTGCCTGGCGGCCGATCCATCGCCTCGGGTAGTTGACGTTCAGGTTTCATACCTAACCTTTTTCGTAGGACTCTCCATACAGTTGATTGTGGAATTTGCAGCTCTCTGCTAGCTCTGCGAGTCGATTTTCCTGGGCTGCGAACAAATGCTTGCTGGATGCGTGCTACATTTTCATCACTCGTTCTCGGCCGTCCAGAACTTTTCCCTTTGCACAAACACCCATTCTCTGTAAACTGTTTATACCAACGTTTAATACACCACCTACCAGGAGGTTTAACACCATACTTCGTTCGAAATGCACGCTGAAGAACTGTCGTCGATTCTCTTCTGCCGTACTCAATAACACAAAAAGCTTTCTGTTGAGCGGTCGCCATCTTAGCATCAACTGACGCTGACGCCTATACTATAATGATATGGGCCTACAAGGCTCGAATAATTTGCGCTGAATATGGTGACATGGTGACCGAAATCGATCTGTAAAATAAATGTTCTTTTTTTTTATTTTTATGACGGAGGCTCTCATTTATCCAAAATATATTGACAATAATACGGTCGTGGTGCAGATGGTTCCCAGTGGAACTAAACATCAGTTTTAGAAGCTGTTCTAATACGTGAACTGCAGCGAAGAAAAGTATTTAACAGTTACCACGACAAATCGGTTTTGCCGGAGTTGTACAGATGAAAATACTCTTTAGTACATTAATTTTTCAGCTGGCCTAATAAATGTTTACTAAATTATTTTAGTTCTAATTACTCCGCAAACGCGAGTGAAGCTGCGGTCGCTAAGCTAGTACTGTAAAAAAAAGCGGCAGTTGAATCCTACCAGAGGGCATATTCCTGTAAGAATGACCACAAACTGTTAAAAATACGTGGCCATGTGCGTGTGTCCTAAGCGAGCGACAGAAGCGTGCGACAGCTTCAGGCGACAAAACACACCTGCAGGTGTAGTTACGGAAGGGTCCTACGTGAGCGACATCTGTGTCGCTGCCTGTCTCCCGCTGCAACTGGCGACGTTGGAATTCGAACGTGTTTGAATCTTGTCGCTGCATCACGCGCGACACAGAGCGACAGCCACGTGTCTTCCCGGCAAAGCTGTGGAGCGGACTCGACGGCAGCTATGAATTACTTAACATCCGATTTTAAGAAAACTATTCGGTGAAAAAATTTTATTCTTCCGCAACCTGTAGCCTGATATCTTTAAACGATAAAGGTCTAAATTTATTTTCGTTATTCGTTATAGTGAATGTGCTGCACGAAATTGAGTACATGACTGCACGAAGTTTTTAAGAATTTGCAAAGGTAAAATCACATTGTGTAGACTTTCCGTATAGTTCATTTAAGGCCATTCATTATTGCGTATGAAATGTAACCAATATATCTAAATTGTATTTAATGTTGAGCCCGGAATGATGTCTCTTTTCATTCTTGAGATATTGGTTGTTATATCGGCGGGCGGGTCGCTCGCGGTGCGTCCGAACCTTTCCTGCGCTTCGGGAATCAAGTGGATGTAAAAATCGTCGTATCTCATAAAAGGTTCAAGATATCAAAACGACGAATTTTGGAAATGACAGCACGCAGAAAGAACTATTTTATCACATGATTAACACTCGATACGTTTTTGTAAACGCGTGAGCAGAGCGAAAACAAGACTCCTTATAACTTACACCATGAGGTTTTGTCGGAATTTTCGTAGCCAAACAAAGGGAGAGAAACAGGTAAACGGAGTATCAAAGTGACCAACATGAGGTCTAGTTTGGCATGAAAATATTTAACTGCCTGAAAGTAATCAGGGTAATTAACGAAAACTTAATTAATAATCTGAGGAAAAATTGAAATATTTCACAAAAAGCTGTTGCCAAGCTATGTAAATGAAGTGTCAAAAAATTCATCTGTTCAAGAACTGGCTATTTTGCACATAAATTGATACATTGGTGCTGTATTTAAATGTCAAAAATGCTTCCTTCGAATCAACTGCGTTAGGAAGGCAAACGAGGAGTCAGTAAGATCATGCATTCTGAATAAAACTTGAAATTAAGAAAATGAAAGAAATCAGTCAAATATTTTATGAAATGATTTGTGTAAAAGAAATAAGTAGACCAGAGAAACGTTCTACGTGCCTTTGAATGATGCTTGAAATCATGAAAAGAAAATTGAAGAGGACCAAACGTTTCCCTAATATTTTTTATTTCATACTTTTAGACAAATCATTACATAAAACGTTTGACTTTCTTTTTAAAAAAATTTGTAAACTTTAGCCGGCCGCGGTGGCCGTGCGGTTCTGGCGCTGCAGTCCGAAACCGCGGGACCGCTACGGTCGCAGGTTCGAATCCTGCCTCGGGCATGGGTGTGTGTGATGTCCTTAAGTTAGTTAGGTTTAAGTAGTTCTATGTTCTAGGGGACTTATGACCTAAGATGTTGAGTCACATAGTGCTCAGAGCCATTTGAACCATTTTTTGTAAACTTTACTTTTACAGACTATTTAGAGTAATTGAAACGCTTAGCTTTGACACTAACTGCTGAGGAATTACGTTCGCGACATCAAATATCTGTAAAATTTCATGGTTCATTGTAATTTATGAGGAATTAACTGTGTGTGATATACTGAGATAGATGTGAAGATCAAGGTCTTTGGCAAGATCTTAAAAATATACCTAGCGATGCAGTGTAAACAGTATACACAAAAATTAGTATACAGAATTGTAACTGAGTCAGTAAAAATATAATAACGGCGCAGAATCGAACCCACGACCTTTTCCAAACAAGTGATCACCAACTGTATACGCCACCCCAACACCACAGCTAGCTGTTGTTCACTGGTATCAATCTGTGTACTTACGTTTGTATTTAGCATAGTTAGTCATGCAGTAGCCATTGCTCTGCATTTATTGACTGTGAAAGGTTCTTGATCATTTAAAAAAAAATCGTATTTCATTTATTGATGGGATACTCCAATGCTCCTCTGCTCATTCACGTGTATTCGAAGAATTTGTCTAGTGATTTTTGTAGTTGATGATATTTTTGAAATTGTCCATGGAGATTCCTCCCTTTGTAAACTTCATATACAGAATTTCTCTACGCTTTATTTTCTTAAGAAAACCTAATTCTGTAGCCTTACTCTCCAGCTACAGTATTCTACAGGTTAAGGACGCCGTTTTATTGAAACAGCTGGTTGGCTCTAAGCAGTCATCTTGTAGCACGACATGGTCGGTCGCACATAGGGCACGCAAGCTTTTCTTCCGATGCTGCTGCTTGTTGCTGGAGTCTCGTGTATCCAGAAGTCGCTCGCTGTCGCTCATGTAGGACACGGCCTTAGGAGCAAGCGTGGGCGGGCCAGCATGTGTTTTGACAGCTGAGGCGGTGTGGAGGACACGCTGGGCTTAACTCAGGGAGCCGTGCCGTCAACAGAGTGTCATCAACAGACGGTGGCATCCTTTGAGGCTCAAGTGTCGTCAACAGACGGTGGCATCCTTTGAGGCTCAAGTGTCGTCAACAGACGGTGGCATCCTTTGAGGCTCAGGGATAGGGCAGACAAGGCGAGTGTGAGAATTACCACGACCGCTGGACAATGACAGGGTAGACAAATGCTCTGAGAGTGTGACCTCTGAAAAACACGCGCGTCCAGGCTGTTGGCGAAGAAAGTTGACAAGGATAAACTGCGTGACCAGAGTAAATATTAAACACGACCAAATTCAATAAAAACTGTACCCGAGGAGTTAGTAGCGTGGTTACAGAGACAAAATTAAGACGAGTGCGTCGGTAAGAAAGAAGCCTCTTTCGAAGCAGTAGTTCTGAAGTTCCAACAATAATGCTGGAGCAACATCCACAACTAGGCATTATTTTAGATGATGAAAATACCTCTTCAGTTGTAAGGTTCTTTTTACTATTGAATACTAAAAGCACAAACAATATTCCGTATCACACCTGACGAGGGTCGTGTAAACGTCCGAAACCGGACGTGCGTTAAGTATTGAAAAACTTAAAGAATCTCGCAACTGAAGCTGTATCTTCAATCCCTACCATTTCTTAAGTTCTTAAATGTTAAATGTTCTGTGCCTAAAATAAATTTTGAAAATTAATATCTCGACAAAGCCTAAAGCAATTTTCCCAGACAATGTGTCTACGGATAGGTCCGACTGAGCACTAATCAGGAGATCATAGCAGAGTTTTATAAAAAATACCTTTTTCTTTATTTACAGACCAGAATGGGCATTTCACGCTTAAAAACATCACTTTTTACATAAATAATAAATACGAGATTGAAAGTAGTTACATCGTTATGAAACAGACATAAAAAGCGGTACACGAATCTACTTAGTTTTGTTTGTATTTATTAACCAGAAACAGCATAAAGTAGTGTTTACCTTGACAAAACACATTGCGCAACAAAATCAAGGAATCACTTTTTCGAGAAACGGTAATTGTTTCCCACTCCAACGCAGACCTGAAATCATCTCCGAGCTGCCTACAACATTCCTCTCTAATGCCTCCGGTTCGACGACGCTTGAGACAGCGATGTGGTATCACACGCGAAAGAAAAGGTCACAGCTTAGAAGTCCATGTTCACCGAGTGGGAGGCTGAAATGGAAGAACGCCATGCTTTAGCACCATTAGAGAGAAACGTGTTAGGTATCTTTCAGCCAAATTTCAAACTTATACCCTGCAGTGGGAGTTTCGAAAAAGCTAATCTTAAATTTTGTTGAGTAGTGTAGTTATTTCTGAACAAATTCTTTAAGTTACAAAAAATACAGTCACAAAACTCGAAATCTAAGGAAATTTGCATGAAGGCTGATGTGTGATACATGTGTATAACATTAAATGTATGATTTTTAAGTATGTTACGTAAGTCGGAAGTGTGTGCGCTTGACTCAAGTCAGAGTGGGGGCTTCAATAGGCAGAGCTGTCGTCCATAGGGCACTTTGTTCTGATGCCTGGTGCAGTCGACGTTGAGTTCTAGGAGAGGCAGTACGTATGAGCGACGTAGGCTGCGCCTCGAGGGTGTCGAAATTTTTCTGTCGAATCGTAGACCAGTAGTATTCTACGTATGTCGGCCGGAAACTACCAGTAGAGGTATGCGACCATTATTATTAATACAATTGACTGAATTTTAGAGAAGCTGAGTAGTCGCAAACAAAAGGTGTTGTTTTTTTGGTGCATTTATTCCAAATTACATGTTTCCGACTCTGCTCATCATATTTCTTGGTGTAAGGAATACAACAAATAATCAGTTATACATTACTTTTTATAAAACACCAAATGTTAAAAAAAAAGCACAAAATCGAACTAAATGCCAGAACCAACACATACCATTTCATAGCAAAAACAGCTTGACAGCTTGTTCCTTATTTATAAATTCACGAACCAAAAGGTGTGACATGTGATTTAAATTTGGAGAATGGGAATGTTAGTCGTGAGGAGGACTACGATAAACCGCTACTTCAGTGCGCTCGCACTTGCTAGGCGGGCCACGCGATGCAAGAAGGCACCAATTTGCAGCATTGCGGCAGTGCAAAGGTGAAAATGTTTATTAAAAACTAGAACTGTAACTAATAACAACTAAAAGTACATGTTATGTGCCGGCATATAGGAACATCGCAGTAGTACGAGATGAATGTTTGGTCGTTACTGATTACTGTTTTAATTTTTACTAAAACATAGCGGCATTTGCACATCGACAATGCTGTAAGGTGATGCCCTCTTGCACTGCTGGTTGACCTAGCACTCAGGTAACAGTTTTTCGTAATACTCCTCACGATTAACATTCCCATCTCCAAATTTAAATCAGGTGTAACAGCTTTTGGTTCGTGAATGTATGAGTAACAAACAGTTTGTCAGGTTATTTTTGCTATGAAATGACATGTACTGGTTCTGACACTCACTTTGATTTTGCGCTTTCTTGTTAACATTTGGGGTTTCATAAAAAATTATATATAATAATTATTTGTTATGTTGCTTACATCAGGAAATCGGATGAGCCGGCCGCAGTAGCCGAGTGCTTCTAGGGGCTTCAGTCCGGAATTGCGCTGCTGCTACTGTCGCAGGTTCGAATCCTGCTTCGGGCATGGATGTGTGTGATGTCCTTAGGTTAGCTAGGTTTAAGTAGTTCTAAGTTCTAGGGGACTCATGACCTCAGATGTTTAAGTCCCATAATGCTCAGAGCCATTTGAAGCAAATCGGATGATGGGCAGAGCCAGAAATGTGTCATTTGGAATAAATGAACCAAACCCAACCAGCACCTGTTTGTTTACGACTACTCAGCCTGTCTAATATCCAGGCAATTATACCTGCAGTATTTAGCGAGTGTCACTAGCGAATATTCTTAAATATTTTTAGTTTGTGGTGACTGAATATTTCGTATTAGGCGAACTGGCCTTATCTGTAAAACCCTACCACAGTTATGTGCACTAGTAATTCTACTAATTCGGAACTTTAAACTTACAATAAGATAACTTTGATTACTTTATCCATTATATTTTTCTGGAGGATTAATAAATACATAAACAGCTCCATTTCGATTTAAGACCTCGCTTAGACATACATTAACCCAAAAATAAGCAAATATTAAGCTGTGTTATGTGAGTTAACGAGCATTTAGCTCTCATTTAAATATATGGCCGAAAGATTCAGCCCTCAGGAATTGTGAAACGAACCCAGTCGTCCAGGACCGCGTGGCACAAAGAGCGCAGATTCGGCACGAGATGGGGAAACTCACAGGCGTCTATTGTGCTGAATGAGGGCTAAGCGCTGTAGTGTGCGAGTGAGATAGACGAGAACCTACGTCATAGGGAAACCCCGTAGAAGCTTTTTGTGACCGAGGAGGCGTAGCAGTGATAAATATGGCGGACCTATGATCGTGCATAAAGGAAACATTTAGAAAATCTATTTAATTCTGTAGTAGTTCAGGGAATGGAGCCACAGTAAATTTAGTCTGCCATCCTCCGTAAATTTTCATGTTCATCCCAATAAAACTTGAATATTGATCATATCTATAGTAGTTTAGGATTTACTGTTAAAGTCAAATTAACAAGTTTTGTAACAAAGACCTGCATGCTAAAATCTGAACGCTTTGGTCAATCTTAGCGATCGACATTTCATATAGAAGCGCATCATTAAAATGACAAAGGTTGTAAATATCAACTCTGTAATTTTATTTGTTTAAAAGATATAGTAAATTTAAATTATCAGTATTTTCAGTTAAGCATCAGATCATCATTTCCTCCATACAAAACACTTTGAACGATGACAGCATGACACCTTATTGAATCATGAGGTAATAGAATATTTGTTGTAATAATAGTTACTTTTTTTTCTTTATTTATTCATGAGAAATCACTTTGGTGCAAGGATACTGGCCGTGGCATTCAAAGCGAAGAAGGAAATTGTACTGGTTTTATGTAACAGAATTTACTGTTTATTATGTAATGGGTATTATGGATACTTTATTTAGAACGTGAAACTGGTCAAGCTTTGATAATTTGAAACATCCCCTTAGAAAAATTAAGAATGACAGTGCTGGTACACCTCCACGTTATTTGATTTTCAAACAGCTTAGCAAAACTGAACGTACTCAGACACTTCTCTCTTTACGTATCCTGATCATCACTAAACTGGCACACAATATTTTTTTAGCGCGATGCACTCTGACTTTCAATAATCCCTACAAGAGAATGGCCCTGACTAACAATAACCTATACCTTTCATAAATCAGTTACCTCACAAAAATCTTCGTTACTCAAATTACTGCAATACAACGTGCGCCAATACTGCCAGCTGAGTAAAAGATTCTAACTACTGAAGGCACTAACTACTGATAGGCATAGTTAGCAAATGAAGGATTTTGATAGAGAACAAACAATGTATTTACCTTAATAATAATTATATATATATATATATATATATATATATATATATATATATATATATATATGCAGGCTTATTACAAATGATTGAAACGATTTCACAGCTCTACAATAACTTTATTATTTGAGATATTTTCACAATGCTTTGCACACACATACAAAAACTCAAAAAGTTTTTTTAGGCATTCACAAATGTTCGATATGTGCCCCTTTAGTGATTCGGCAGACATCAAGCCGATAATCAAGTTCCTCCCACACTCGGCGCAGCATGTCCCCATCAATGAGTTCGAAAGCATCGTTGATGCGAGCTCGCAGTTCTGGCACGTTTCTTGGTAGAGGAGGTTTAAACACTGAACCTTTCACATAACCCCACAGAAAGAAATCGCATGGGTTAAGTCGGGAGAGCGTGGAGGCCATGACATGAATTGCTGATCATGATCTCCACCACGACCGATCCATCGGTTTTCCAATCTCCTGTTTAAGAAATGCGGAACATCATTATGGAAGTGCGGTGGAGCACCATCCTGTTGAAAGATGAAGTCGGCACTGTCGGTCTCCAGTTGTGGCATGAGCCAAATTTCCAGCATGTCCAGATACACATGTTCAACCGTTTCTTCGCTCACTGGAGGCCGACCCGTTGATTTCCCCTTACAGAGGCATCCAGAAGCTTTAAACTGCGCATACAATCGCCGAATGGAGTTAGCGGTTGGTGGATCTTTGTTGAACTTCGTCCTGAAGTGTCGTTGCACTGTTATGACTGACCGATGTGAGTGCATTTCAAGAACGACATACGCTTCTTGGCTCCTGTCGCCATTGCCATTTTGTCTCACTGCGCTCTCGAGCGCTCTGGCGGCAGAAACCTGAAGTGCGGCTTCAGCCGAACAAAACTTTATGAGTTTTTCTACGTATGTGTAGTGTGTCGTGGCCATATGTCAATGAATGGAGCTACAGTGAATTTATGAAATCGCTTCAATCATTTGTAATAGCCCTGTATATAGATACCCTATCTGATGGACACAAGTCCAGATCGTCCGCTCTCAAAATTCTGCCATCTCTCTCCGCACATCCACCACTGCTGGCGGCTCACCGCCAACTGCCCAATGCTTCGCGGTGTTCACATCCAACTGCCCAACACTACAATAGCAAATATTCCAACAATGCAAACCAGCCACAGACTGCACACAGCACAGTCAGTGATTTTCATACAAAGCGCTACGAGGCGTTACCAACATAAAAACCTAAACAGCCTACTTACAAATTTAAATATGTTAATATGTAAAATACTGTAGAATAAGCTGTAGCCCATCAGATGGACGGCTTCAGGAAAGGGAACTGCCCTAGTCAGTTGAGCGAAGATATTCGGCGCGCGGGAAACGCTGTCGGAGACGGGCAGGGGGACAGTGCCGCTGGAGACGCGTAAGCGGACGGTCGGTCTATAGGTAGCTAGGAAGTGAAACGACTTAGAATATCTCGCGTGTGCAGTATCGCGGGACTTAGTCTCTGAGCGGTGAGCAGCCGCGCGCCTGGTGTGAACTCTAACTTTTGGCGTGGTTAACGAAGTGGAGTAACGGACTAGTAATTCGCGATGAGATTGTGAATGATCGAACTGTGTCAAATGGGGATGCGCTCGAGTGTAACATAACTCTAAATACGACCACTTTCGCTATTAGTTTGCTTTCTGAATAAATATTATTCTAAAGAAATCGCAACTGTATGGTCTACATCTACATCTACATCTACATCTATACTCCGCGAGCCACCTTACGGTGTGTGGCGGAGGGTACTTATTGTACCACTATCTGATCCCCCCTTCCCTGTTCCATTCACGAATTGTGCGTGGGAAGAACGACTGCTTCTAAGTCTCCGTATTTGCTCTAATTTCTCGGATCTTTTCGTTGTGATCATTACGCGAGATATATGTGGGCGGTAGTAATATGTTGCCCATCTCTTCCCGGAATGTGCTCTCTCGTAATTTCGATAATAAACCTCTCCGTATTGCGTAACGCCTTTCTTGAAGTGTCCGCCACTGGAGCTTGTTCAGCATCTCCGTAACGCTCTCGCGCTGACTAAATGTCCCCATGACGAATCGCGCTGCTTTTCGCTGGATCATGTCTATCTCTTCTATTAATCCAACCTGGTAAGGGTCCCATACTGATGAGTAATACTCAAGAATCGGACGAACAAGCGTTTTGTAAGCTACTTCTTTCGTCGATGAGTCACATTTTCTTAGAATTCTTCCTATGAATCTCAACCTGGCGCCTGCTTTTCCCACTATTTGTTTTATGTGATCATTCCACTTCAAATCGCTCCGGATAGTAACTCCTAAGTATTTTACGGTCGTTACCGCTTCCAATGATTTACCACCTATGGCATAATCGTACTGGAATGGATTTCTGCCCCTATGTATGCGCATTATATTACATTTATCTACGTTTAGGGAAAGCTGCCAGCTGTCGCACCATGCATTAATCCTCTGCAGGTCCTCCTGGAGTACGTACGAGTCTTCTGATGTTGCTACTTTCTTGTAGACAACCGTGTCATCTGCAAATAGCCTCAAAGAGCTACCGATGTTGTCAACTAAGTCATTTATGTATATTGTAAACAATAAAGGTCCTATCACGCTCATTTATGGGTCGTTCATTTAGCTCCCGATATTATTCTTACTGTGGTTATATTAACGTTGTACGTTCCATACACTTTCGAAAACTTGGCATCAGCCAGACAATGCAACCAAAGGGTCACAAGTATCCAGCTTAGGGCGTGTAATGCGACACGTGCGGTCCACCCCCTAGACGAGTTTGAGCCAAGACATTTCGAGGAAGAGGAACCACCTGTGAGCCCGAACATCTTTGGGATGTTAGCTCGCAGATAGATGTTGAAAAAAGAAAGAGAATAAAGACCATTTTGTTAAACCTTTAGAAAATTGTGAGTAGTGAATATCATTTTACATCGCATGAATTTTGTGAGTAACGCAGCAAGTGCGATTGGTTGGCCGCTATTGTTCAGCACAGTCGACTCACAGCATTCTAACAACACATTCGAGGGCCCTATGGACAGTAATTATTAGCTGAATTACAGTTTATTATTAGTGCAGATGCACATGGGGTCTCACGAGCTAAAAGTTACACAACATTTTTTTATGGGAACAGCAAGTTAGCAGCATAAACATTCTTCTGTTACGTTTCACTTAGGAAGGCATATTAAATAGTAACGAAAAGAGGGCTTAAAATCTTCAGTGAAAAGAGACAAAGGTAAACGAAGAGCATACGAGTGTTCTCTCCCATCTCCGAACGGCCGAACAAGGGAATACTACAGAGTGACGAGAAATAAAACACAATTACTGATAATGAATGCCTTGAGACGGTAGGGATAAATTTGTAGCAGAGGAAAAACGTGATGTATATGACAGGCAACACTTCGCTTAGAAAATACTGAGGTGCTTAAATGGATCTGGGAAATATGTAGCACAAATAAATATAATACGTCAGGAACAACAACAAAATATTACGAGAATCCGTAGTACAATTCAGGAGCAAACAGTCATTATGAAAACATAGCTGGTAATGCTAAATTGCCTTACAAGACACGACCGGCCGTGGTGGCTGAGCGGTTCTAGGCGCTTCAGTCTGGAACCGCGCGACCGCCACGGTTGGAGGTTCGAATCCTGCCTCGGGTAATGATGTGTGTGATGTCCATAGGTTAGTTAGGTTTAAGTAGTTCTAAGTTCTAGGGGACAGATGATCTGAGATGTTAAGTCCCATAGTGCTCAGAGCCATTTGAAGCCTTACAAGACATGAGAGATGTAATTGAAAGAAAATGCAAAAAATGCCAACAACCTGATGGAATTAATACAGAATTACTTAAAAAAGGTTAATTATTGCTGAAGTCGACAATTTTACATCTGATCATCTGGCGGAACACTAAAAATACAGTCGATTGGTTTAAAGTAAATGTGTTGTCACTTGTTAGAGAAAGGAGACCCATGCAAAACTTCAAATTGGAGAAGTGTCAGTCTATTGAACACTGCCTGAAAAATACGTTCAGCTGTATTAAATAACAGGTTAAAGATTATAGAAGTGCTACTTCTAGGAGAAAAAAAAGGACGTCATAAGAGGAAGGTCAGGTAGCGATAACATATTTACTGTGTGACACATAATACAGAATATAAGAGGATTTAATTTACTAACCTACCCGTGTTTTATATTTTTGAAAAAAGCGTTTGTCATAGTGTATAGTATAATGTTAACACTCCTTCGTACCGCTACGGATTTTAAGCTAACTTCGAAGCAGTGAAACAAAATGTTAATGCAAGAAGACGCTTCATGATGGCAAGAAAAGAAACATTTTTTGCTGCTAAATGCAAAACTATGGCGCAAGTTTCACTTTATTGCCAGAAAAGAACTTGCCTGGTCGTAAGATTGTAATCGTTGTAGCCAGCAGTTTTAGGTGGAAAGCGGTGAGCTTCGTGACGTGAACAGAGCAGTTATTAAGATTAGTGCAAAAAGTCAGAATTGGATGAAAATAAGGAGTATGATCGAACTTCACTAAACTTATGAACTGCAGGCTTGAACGATGTACGGTGCAGTTTTGAAACGATAGCATGTTTCTGGCGCACGGCCGTTGCGTCGCCAAACGGGCAACTGCAAAACGACTTACAAAAGATATACAGGGTGAGTCACCTGACATTACCGCTGGATATATTTCGTAAACCACATCAAATACTGACGAATCGATTCCACAGACCGAACGTGAGGAGAGGGGCTAGTGTAATTGGTTAATACAGACCATAAAAAAATGCACGGAAGTATGTTTTTTAACACAAACCTACGTTTTTTTAAATGGAACCCCGTTAGTTTTGTTAGCACATCTGAACATATGAACAAATACGTAATCAGTGCCGTTTGTTGCATTGTAAAATGTTAATTACATCCGGAGATATTATAACCTAAAGTTGACGCTTGAGTACCACTCCTCCGCTGTTCGATCGTGTGTATCGGAGAGCACCGAATTACGTAGGGATCCAAAGGGAACGGTGATGGACCTTAGGTACAGAAGAGACTGGAACAGCACATTACGTCCACATGCTAACACCTTTTTATTGGTCTTTCTGACTGACGCACATGTACATTACCATGAGGGGCGAGGTACACGTTCGACGGGCGTTTCATAGGACGTGGAGGACGCATAAATTGGCCAGCCCGTTCTCCTGATCTTACACCTCTGGACTTGTTTTGTGGGGTACGTTGAAGGAGAATGTGTACCGTGATGTGCCTACAACCTCAGAGGATATGAAACAACGTATTGTGGCAGCCTGCGGCGACATAACACCAGATGTACGGCGGCGTGTGCGACATTCATTACGCCAGAGATTGCAATTGTGTGCAGCAAATGATGGCCACCACATTGAACATCTATTGGCCTGAGATATCGGGACACACTCTATTCCACTCCGTAATTGAAAACGGAAACCACGTGTGTACGTGTACCTCACCCCTCATGGTAATGTACATGTGCGTCAGTGAAAAAGACCAATAAAAAGCTGTTAGCATGTGAACGTAATGTGCTGTTCCAGTCTCTTCTGTACCTAAGGTCCATCACCGTTCCCTTTGGATCCCTACGTAATTCGGTGCTCTCCGATACACACGATCGAACAGCGGAGGAGTGGTATTCAAGCGTCAACTTTAGGTTACAATATCTCCGGATGTAATCAACATTTTACAATGCAACAAACGTCACTGATTACGTATTTGTTTATATGTTCAGATGTTCTAACAAAACTAACGGGGTTCCAATAAAAAAACGTAGGTTTGTGTTAAAAACATACTTCCGTGCATTTTTTATGGCTTGTATTAACCAATTACACTAGCCCCTCTCCTCACGTTTGGTCTGTGGAATCGATTCGTCAGTATTTGATGTGGTTTACGAAATATATCCAGCGGTAACGTTAGGTGACTCACCCTGTATATTAATAAACAAATACAGGCAATCAGTTCTATAAGGTGATGGCTGTACTGTGTTAATGTACGGCAGTAAATCCTGGGGTATGAAGAGGAAAGATTAGAACCATATTCAAGTGGAAGAAATGAAGTTTTTTCAATCAGTCAAAGCTTGCACTAAGGTGGACAGCATTTCTTAGGAAAACATTAGATACGAACTACACAGTTTTACAAGAAATAAAAAAATACAACAACATAAAAAAATGGAAGGAACATCTAGGAACGGAAGAAACAAGGTTTCCGGAGATGGTGGTGCAATACAAACTAAAAGCAGAAAGAGATACAGCAGGGCCAGTTAAAAGATGGAACTGAAGCCAGAACAGGTCGATAGCTCTAAACTGTGTAAGGCAGAAGAACGGGAATGTCTGGTTTCCAGTACCTAGGTTGCGACATGACCTGAGACGTGGGCAAGGACATTTAAAAAAAGAGAAAAAATAAGCTAATCAGAGAAGCAAGAACAGTCAAAACAACAGTGACAAAAAGACGTAAACTAGATTTTATGAGGTAATGATGTTTGGACCATGTTTAACTCTGTGGACTGTTGGGTTCAGAGTAAAAAATGAAGTTATTGAGGTACATGAATGGTTGCAGAAGAGAGAAAAACAGCAACGTCAACGTAAGTGCAAAATAAAGTATGAATTCAATGACAGATAAAAGTGCCCATAACAAATATGAACGAAAGGAACGTGTTGTGCTTATGGCAGAGACCAGAACCCCAAAGCAGGTCTGAAATTATAATCCTTCGAAGAGGAGGTCAGTTCGCAGACGAGGACAAGAGTGCGTCCTCGGAAGACGCTTATCGAAACATAAGCTTGAAAAGTCAAAAGAATAATAAAACAGATGTTGTTGTTGTGGTCTTCAGCCCATGCACCTCTCCATGCTACTCTATCCTGTGCAAGCTCCTTCATCTCCCAGTACCTACTGCAACCTACATCATTCTGAATCTGTTTAGTGTATTCATCTCTTGATCTCCCTCTACAATTTTTACCCTCCTCGTTGCCCTCCAATACTAAATTGGTGATCCCTTGATGCCTCAGAATATGCCCTACCAACCGATACCTGTGTCGAAAGAACGTTATTATTATTGTGTAGTATTCTGCCCAGCGCTAGGACCGTGTCTTCATACGGAGAATTTCTGGCGCCTATGTCCCTCTGTCTTCAGATTATTCCTTCAGTCTGCTCTGCCTCCTTCCATCGTTCATATCATCCAGTTCTTCTTCTTCTTCTTCTTCTTCTTCCTCGTCCTGTATTCCTTTGATTTTCCCTTCGATGGCGTCGCGTATGAGCCGCTAGTGTCAAAGTACGTGTGAGATCCAGTTGGCTTTACTCCTCTTCTTTTCTCCTCAGTATATCGTCGTTTGTCACCCGATCTGTCCATTTGATCTACTCTGTTCTTCTGCAGCACCACATTTCAGAACTTTCCAGGTACCTTTCCTTCATTTTTCTCGTAGTCCACATCTTTGCTCCGTACAGTGAAATGCTCTACACGTAGCACTTTACCAGTTTCTTCCTTAATTCCAACCTCAATTTACTGGTCTTACTGACTGCAGCTTAGGCCATGGCGATTCTTACTCAAATTTCATTTGTGCAGTGTACATCCTTCCTCAACAAGTTTCTCAAGTACAAGAGCTACACCACATTCTCCAGTATTCGATTGTCGACAGTTATCCTCAGATGTTTCTCCTGTTTTCATATCCGCTTTTCATATCCGCATCACTTTTGATATCACGAAGTTGATTTACATGTTATATTTACTTTCAATGTCCACCAACGTATTCACCGTGTGTTGCAACTGTCTTTGACTTTTGGCGAGTACTATCAGGTCATCTGCATACTTGATGGTGTTGGTGAGTCGTCCTCCTATGCTGAAGGTTCCGCATCCTTTTAAAGCTTCTCTTGCCAACCATGTTCTATACACGTTGAAGAGACATCCTTGTCTTCCTCTTCTTCCTATTTCCATGCTGTTTGTTTCCCTGCCTACCATCTCCTTCGTTTCTGGTGCGTGGGATCGTACCTTCCTTTTCTTTGTAACTCTACTATTTTGTCGCTCATTTCTTCTGCCTACTTTTCCTTCACTTTATCTGTTTCACATTGTCTGTTTTTCTCTTGTTAAGTCTTCTGTACCCTTCTTCTTTACCATTTTTACAGTTCCTCCTTTCCTTCTTCTTCGCCTGCTTCTCATTGATGATCCACTATTTCCTCGCTCTCTATGCTACCCTTCCAACGTCACTCTTTAAAGTATTCAACAAAACCAGTTTAACGTTTCACCACTGCAATTTTGCACTTGCATTTTTGTCTTCTTCACTAAATTTTTGCTCCAGGCATTCTGTCACTGCCTCATAGTTCTCTCTTAGCTTTTTCAGGTCCCATTCTGCTTTCTCCTCCCACGCTGTCGGATCGAACCTTGTACACATGTCTGCAACCAAAAGGTTGTGATTCAGGTCAAAATCGGCAGCCGGCACAGTCTTGGCATGTTTCACGCTGCCCCTAAATCTCTGTCTGATGTTTATGTAGTCTGCATACCCTCACGTACATCGCTATATACATGTGCAGATACAAAGGTACGTTTTTATATGTGCAGATGATGTAGTTTCCTCATGTGATTCATGATTTCTAAGAGAATAGGAAATGCACCGAATATGTGTTCCCTCGAACAGACGCGATGCTCCGTGGACAGAAGGCCATGTTCATGGTCAGGACTTTACATACTCATCGCAGACTCAGAGAAGAACTTGCAAGGTGCAAGAATTCTGTAACAGCTTCTTTCACTTTCTGCCTTCCCCTTGTAACGACACAGTTACGGCAAGAAATTAACACACCTTTAAAGTCACTCACTTGCGAAATGTAAATAATAGTTCAAATGGCTCTGAGCACTATGGGACTTAACATCTGAGGTCATCAGTCCCCTAGAACTCAGAACTACTTAAACCTAACTAATCTAAGGACATCACACACATCCATGACCGAGGCAGGATTCGAACCTGCGACCGTAGCAGACGCGCGGTTCCGGGCTGAAGCGCCTAGAACCGCTTGGCCACCGAAGCCGGCGTGAAATGTAAAAGCACAGAATATTTATTATTTGTGAGTTTATTAATTTCAGTTCATAATTCGATCTGGGATGTTTCAAAGTACTCGTATGCGCCGCTGATCTGTAACCATAATCGTTAACGTCATCCATTAGTATCGTCAGAAACTGTTTACATAAATATTGTCATATCTGTCTGAAAACGATAGTATTTACAGATGTATTATTATACCAGATGGCAATTATAGGAGCAGAGAGGCATGAAAGGCAAGCAGTGATAGAGAAGGTAGTGAGACAGGGTTGTAGCCTATCCCCAGTGTTATTCAATCTGTATATTCAGCAAGCAGTAAAGGAAACAAAAGAAAAATCTGGAATAGGAATTAAAGTCAAGCGAGAAGGGAAAAAAACTTTGAGGTCTACCGAAGTTGTAATTGTCTCTGGGACAGCAAAGGACTTGGAAGAGCAGTTAAACAGAATGGATAACGTCTTGAAAGGAGAATATAAGATCAACATCACCAAAAGCAAAACGAAGATAATGGAATGTAGTCGAATTAAATCAGGTGATTCTGACGAAATTAGGTATGAAATGAGACACTTAAAAAGTAGTAGATGAGTTTTCTATATGAGCTGCAAAATAAGTGATGATTTTCAAAGAAGAGAGGATATAAAGTGTAGGTTGCAATAGCAATATAAGCGTTTCTGAAGAAGAGAAATTTGTTAACACGAGTACAGATGTAAGTGTTAGAAAGTCTTTTCTGAAAGTATTTGTATGGAGTGAAGCCGTGTATGGAAGTGAAACATGGATGATAAACAGTTTATACAAAAAGTGAATGCAAGCTTTTTAAATGTGGTGCTACAGAAGACTGCTGAAGATTAGATGCGCAGATCACGTAACGAATGAGGATGTACTGAACGGAATTGCGAAAAAAAGAAATTTGTGGCACAACCCGTCTAGAAGAAGGGATCGGTTGGTAGGACACATTCTGAAAAATCAAGGGTTCACCAGTTTAGTACCGGAGGGAAGCGAATGGGGTAGAAATCGTAGAGAAAGACCAAGAGATGAATATATTAAGCAGATTCAGAAGGATGTAGTGAGCAGTACTTATTCAGAGATGAAGAGGCTTGCACAGGATAGAGTGGCATGGAGAGTTGCATCAAAACAGTCTTTTGGGTTAAGATGACAACAACAACAACATTATTTGTGTAACCAATTATTTCAAAAGTACTGAGAAGTAGAATGTGTGTTAAAAGCAAAAAAGTAAGTAAAACGTTTGTTGTCCTTCTACGAGAAACTGCACGTAGCATGGCAGTAAAAGGAACGAGAAAGAATACGGAAATTATTTATATGCCACTGAGCCTCGACACTACAGCAACATTCCAGACAAGTGATACTTGTAAAGTGCAGTTCTGCACTAATGTTTTGTGTTCAGATTGTGAAACTAAATAACCCAGTAGCCAACTGGCACCTTCTTTTGTAACTATTTTTACAACCTATCATTAGAACTTATTTTGGCACTCAAGTACAAAGTTTCATTATGAGCGTGCTGTCTATTCCACTGCAGTAAATGGTTCAGTCTAGTAACTTCACTGCATTATCTGTTTGAATAGTTATGTTGATCAGTCCATGAACTGTATTTTAGCCTGCACGTACGATGGTGTGAATGATTACTGTAGTGGACGGTTATAATTAAAGTGCAGCTACTCACAGAGGTCCAGTGTTGGTTGTAATTATCGTATGACAGAGAAACTTGGTACACATTCTAATGCGATAATGTGGTAGCGATTAATGCTCAAAAAATTAGTACAGTTTCGGCCACTATGTTTAAATTTGGCGCTATGACAGTAAGGAAAACGTACGGTTCAAATGGCTCTGAGCACTATGGGACTCAACTGCTGAGGTTATTAGTCCCCTAGAACTTAGAACTAGTTAAACCTAACTAACCTAAGGACATCACAAACATCCATGCCCGAGGCAGGATTCGAACCTGCGACCGTAGCGGTCTTGCGGTTCCAGACTGCAGCGCCTTTAACCGCACGGCCACTTCGGCCGGCCCAAAAACGTACGTAAATGTATCCATAAGTAACGCTTTAGGAAGGGGACGTGGGCAGAAAAGGTCAAACAAGCCATAATTCTGATTTTATTATTAACCATCAGTTACACTACTTTTTCAATATGAGTACCAGAGACGTCGACAAGATGCTGTACAGTGCCAGATTTGCACCAGGTGGCCAAAACTGACACTATTTTGTACAGCATAAATCGGTTTCCAAATTAACCCATTAGCATATGTACCAACTTCCGACGCCATATGTTAATAACAGCCCACACTGCACTTCCATGAGCAGCAGCATTTTAATTATAACCACAGATACTTATTACGTTAGTAAATTAATACGTGATTCAGAGATGCAACAAAACCCGTCGTAAGCTGCTACACGTCGATCTTCCGCAGTTGTCAGACCTGTTTTGCTTCATTTTAATTACAAGTTGTTAGTACGTGAATCCAGAAGTGGAATATTACTCGCACGCTTACTGAAATTCCGTTATAACACAGCGTTGGGTGGTCCGATGCTTTCATCGTCATATTTTCAATAAATTAACACCTCTTGTAGTAAATCCCGACCAGCGCATTATTCCCTCTTTCTCTAAGCCTCAATCGTCCCCCTCCCCCCCCCCCCCTCTCTCTCTCCCCCTCTCCCCGTCTCCCTCCCTCCCTCTTTTCCTCTCTTCAGCCTCTCTATCTACACACACACACACACACACACACATAGAGGCACACGCACACAGCCGCGCACGCGGTATACTAAACAACAACAGCGATGCGACATTCTCCCAGAGTGGCGGCAACAGCTGCCACATAAATTAAGCCTTTGTTACGCGGCTTGGCGGGAATAAATCAACCGCGCTTGTTGCTTCTCTTACAGGAAAGCGTCCAGAGCGAGGGAAGGAAAGGGTGGAGACGCAGGCTGCTGCAGAAGGAGGTCCGTGAAAGACGGCTTGCAGTTCCCACAAAAGCTTCAAGATGGAGAACGGCTGACTCTCAGCTCTGCGTTTTCACATGTGGTGAGTTTAAAAGCTGACACAACCTTAAGAAAAAAAAATATTTCTTGCTGCAGGTATGATCCTTTTTCAATAGAGGAAGAAACAATTTACACATTACAAATAGTGGCAAACCGGTATATCTAACAACTAATTGCTATGTAACCCAACAGCTATTAACATTAGGGGGTAGAAAAATTTCCGCTGCCAGTTGTCACACGACCGGTTTCGAGCTTGTGCCCATCCTCAGGTGTTTATACGTTCATATACATGTTTAAATTGCTGGAGATCACTGTATAAATCCAAAGAAAAATATTTTGTGGTGATTAAATAGATATAAGTGCAACAATTTTAAGTGTCAAGGCAGCATTGTCGAAAATATATCTGTAGTTACATAAAGATGAAGCATCATTATTATAATTACACTGTGGGGACAGTTTTTCCACATTTATTATCATTTTAACGTCACGTTTCAGTTTTATAAACTTTAGCTCCATATTTCACTATTGAAACGTGCACTCGTGATATATACTATGTTTACATGAAACATGCAGGCTATGGTCAAAGAACTTAGACGTAGGAGGTGTAAAAATGTTGTTAATACAGAAACATGTAGGTTATGATCAAAGAACTTAGCCATAGGAAGTGCAAGGATGTTGCACACTTGGAAACTTAAAAAGCTATTATGAACTGCGAAGTTTATTGATCCACGTTACGAAATTTTTGATCCACATTTCTGTCAGAGAACTTAGATCTAGGAGTTACAGTGATGTCATATACATGAAATTAATAAAAGCTATTACAAATTAAAAAATGACAGGACTGTTTGTGCCCCACTGTTAATTGCCAAGCAGATTGTTCAAAATATGAAGTACATGAGATTTTGAATGTCGGAGGAAAATTTGAGCCTTTCAGACATTCACGCTGCCGGCCGAAACGAGTAAAGGACACACGTGAAGATGAGGGAACGAAATTAAAACTCGCAGGGTGATGTAACTGTAGTGATTACAAAATCAAGTCAAACTGACAAAACACTTGGCCGAAGAAGCCCAATGATTAGGCCTACTATGGCGTTGTACTCCCTCGGGATGGATGAGTGCACCGATTCGATTGAGAGAGGTGGCATAAAACGGTTGAATCCTCTCCTGTGGCAAGCTAGCCAACAGGTGTTGTTACTGGTCCTTGACAACCTAGATACTGAACTGGGCTGGAGCTGAGGTCCGAGCAGCTCCCTCAAAATGAGCCAGTTCTGTGCACAGACCTGAGGAAGGCAACTTGCAATAGGGGCCGAAACGTCGGGCAATTTTATATATTAAAATTACCAAATAAGCAGCAACCAGTCGCAAAATCATGTTTTATTTATTCACTTTTGCAAATCGATTTCAACTGATTGACAGCCATCATCGGTGCTTTCAACGAATATGTGCCCTGAGTAGCAATAGTGGCTTAAGCAGAGGTCAAACATAAACATGATTTTGCGAGTGGTTGCTGTTTATTTGGTAATTTTACGGTTTATGGTCGCTGCACAACTTGGGAACCACATGGAGCCCACCATTCACAACTTCATATATTGACAATGCGGTCAATCGCCCGGAAGATTTTATTGACCGATTATTTGGTATGTCCGTGCCCTTCACAGTGATCGCTAAAATCGCTCTTCACCCTGCTAGGCCTCGTAACAAAACTAAACACAAACAAAACCAAAGCAATGCAGCAGCCGTTCTATGCGTCACAGCTCTACTACTACATATAAACAAGTCGTTGTTTGAGATTGTTATCAAAAGCTTTATTCAAGTTTTTACACGAACCTTAATCAACATTCGAAGGACACAGGCTACATAACTTTTATTGTGTAAAACATATAAATGTGTATGAAACATATAAATGGGAAACGTTAATTTCAAAAATCTCAAAAAGCTGTTACTTCTTAATCGTTTTACTTAATATTTTTACGTACTGCTCTAATAAACATTCGCAAGGACATGGACTGTATATTTTTTGCATGTAACACATAAATACATATTTAATATAGAATGGAGAAATGTCCTTCCAAAAAATCTAGAAAAATTTTACATTGTTCTCTAATGACTATTCTGGCGGACATACGCTATACATATTTTTAACATATATAATATAGAAGATGAAAATTAATAAAATCGACAAACTGCAAGAATGGATTCTTGACTGTAAATGGAGGTAAAAAAGCCCTATGAACATATGTCCGAAAATGGACTGTGTGCATGCAGCGACAACTCGTGCCGGATCACGGTACAGATCCGCATCGCATCACTGTCGCAATATATGTTCTAAGTGGGTTCCATGGGATTGCAAGTGATTGGGGTAGTGGCATGAAGCACACTCTTAATCATACTTTGGCTTACATCACGTTGGCGGGCGACTTGCCTGGAGCTTGTGCCAGGATTCGTCTCAATATCCCGTATAATCGGGTTTTCCAAATCTGGTGTTCAAATGGTTCAAATGGCTCTGAGCACTATGGGCCTTAACTTCTTGAGGTCATCAGTCCCCTAGAACTTAGAACTACTTAAACCTAACTAACCTAAGGACATCACACACATCCATGCCTGAGGCAGCATTCGAACCTGCGACCGTACCGGTCGCGCGGTTCCAGACTGTAGCGCCTAGAACCGCTCGGCCACGCCGCCCGGCTCAAATCTGGTGTACGTACACTCCGCCGCCTCCCTGCATGTTTGTCTGTCTGAAACGACGCATGATCACATAGATGTCCAAAATAAGAATTGAACTATTGCGTGATGTGTTTGCTGTCTGTGAGTGTACTTTTTTTATTATAGCCGTGCTGCCAACTCGACCGTTTTCGTCTGCTTGACCGTATGCAAACACTATCTCGACTTGCTTCCGACATGCGTACCAGACCATACTGCTGCTTACAGTACCCTGCGTCACACAGCCTGCAACACACAAGGAACACACAACACTTACAAGGGAACCTCCCCATCGCACCCCCCTCAGATTTAGTTATAAGTTGGCACAGTGGATAGGCCTTGAAAAACTGAACACAGATCAATCGAGAAAACAGGAAGAAGTTGTGTGAAACTATGAAAAAACTAAGCAAAATATACAAACTGAGTAGTCTGTGTGCAACATATGCAACATCAAGGAGAGTCTGAGATCAGGAGCGCCGTGGTCCCGTGGTTGGCGTGAGCAGCAGTGGAACGAAAGGTCCTTGGTTCAAGTCCTCCCTCGAGTGAAAAACTTAATTCCATAAGTTGTGCAGTTATGAACTGTCCGTTCGTTCATTGACGTCTTTGTTCACTGTAATAAGTTTAGTGTCTGTGTTTTGTGACCGCACCGCAAAACCGTGCGATTAGTAGACGAAATGGCGTGCCTCTCCTATGGGAACCGAAAACATTTGATCGCAAGGTCATAGGTCAACCGATTCCTCCACAGTAAAACACGTCTGATATATTCTATACGACACTGGTGACGGCATGTGCGTCACATGACAGGAATATGTTGTCGACCCGCCTAACTTGTACACTTGGCGAATGGGTAAAAAGATTCTTCTACCTTACCCGATGTAGGTTTTCTTGTGGATGTGATAATCACTCCCAAAAAAGTGCGAAAACATAAGAGTTTGTCACATAAACTGCAACAAATGACTGCAACAGTCGCACAGTTTTCCCTGTGCTCCGTCAAAACATATGTTTTTAACGTTTTCAAATTTTTCCGTGAGTAGACCGTCAAATCCTGCATATGTCCAAGCAAATCTGAACATGTCCTGGAATTTTGGAGAGCGAAGTTGATTATGTGTGTGTGCCTGAACATTGATAATTGTCTGAAAATAAAAAATTAAAATTTTCACTAGTGGGAAGATTCGAACCAAGGACCTCTAGTTCCACAGCTGCTCACGCTAACCACAGTACCACGGCGCTACTGAGGCGGTACTGTCCTTAATGTTATATATTTTGAGCATGGACTACTCGGTTTGTATATTTTGCTTATTTTTTTCATAGTTCCACACAACTTCTTCCTGTTTTCTCGATTGATATGTGTTCAGTTTTTCAAGGCGTATACACCGTGCCAACTTATAACTAAATCTGAGGGGGGTGCGATGGGGAGGTTCCCTTGTTAGTCAGAGGAACTTTCATTCGTCAGCACCATCTACCGTGGCAACGATGCATTTCCCCACACATGTCCATAGGACCTGTTTTCCTCCATTTGCAGTTACGAATTTGTACCTACAGTTTGTCGGTTTCATTAATATTCGCCCGAAATAAATGTATATGGCCAGCACACCAGCTTACCCGCCGCCGATTCTGGGTTCTGATCATACAGCTGACCACCTCCAGCTCTTTACCATAGTGACAACCAACTACGGACATCTTGTCCCCTGCACTATTCCCTCCAACGTTCTGCCAGTTTCTATTTTCTGACGACTTCCCCTCTTTGTGGAGCTGGATTCCGCGACCAAATACATTGTGGTGACTGGTGGTTGGGGGGGGGGGGGGGGGGGAGTCAGCGTTCCCACGTGCTTATCTGTGTGACGCTACGAACAACGTAAAGAGTAAAGATGCTGCTTTAAGACATCGAAACCGGTCGTTAATAAAACATCACTTAACAGCTCTTTGGGTTTTTATTCAAGTTCAGTTTACTACGTTAGAAAGAAAATGCTTTGCTGTGCTCTGCTGTGAATGTGTGCAATTTTGTTTTCTTACACACAGTTGTAGCAATGACATTACGACATTTAAACCATTTAAACCATTGCCGGCCTCTGTGACCGAGCAGTTCTAGGCGCTTCAGTCCAGAACCGCACTGCTGCTACGGTCGCAGGTTCGAATCCTGCCTCGGTCATGGATGTGTGTGATGTCCTTACGTTAGTTAGGTTTAAGTAGTTCTTAGTCTATGGGACTTATGACCTCAGATGTTAAGCCCCATTGTTCTTAGAGCCATCTGAACCATTTTTAAACCATTGGGCACACTGTTACTCCCAGACGTATTCTTTCTCACTATATACACCTCAAAACAAAAATTGTATACACAGCTACGTGCTGTTTTATTTTATTCTTCGTAGTCGCTTTTTGCGGAAAATATATTAACGGAATTTTCGGCCACCCCGCACATTGTAAGCAGTAATGGCCCTATCAGCTTTCTTGAGGTACTCCCGAAATTATCTTTACATCCGTCGATTTTGTTCCGTTAAAATCACGTGTTGAGTTATTTCTGTAAGGGAGTCTTGAATCCAGTGGCAATTCTGGTCAGATACTCGGTAAGCTCCGTTATTCAATAAACAGCAGTGCGGGATTGTGTCAAATGCCTTTCTGAAGTCTTGGAACACGGCTTCTAGCTGAGCAGTATCGTCTGCAGCACTACAGCTTTCATGGTGGAACAGAGCGAGCTGAGTTTCGCAAGATGTCTGTTTGTGGAATGAGTGTCTATTTTTCGGAGACGATTTTCGTTCAGCTAAAACGTCATAATTCTTGACCATAATACATGTTCCATAATTCTACAAAACATTTACATCAACGATATATGTTGTGGATTGGCAAGAGAACCAACCCACTACGAGAGGAAGCCGAAAGGCACGTGTTTTAGCTCACGCAGGCTGGCGTGAGGTCTGGAACAGGTCAAGGAAATTAGACTAGCAAAAAAGGACGTAGCTGTGGAATACTTAACTTTAACCCATAAATGGTGAACATCGCTCTTGACGGTACATGTTTTACAGCATCAGTAGTAAACTGGTAATGGCGCCTTGCTAGGTCGTAGCAAATGACGTAGCTGAAGGCTATGCTAACTATCGTCTCGGCAAATGAGAGCGTATTTTGTCAGTGAACCATCGCTAGCAAAGTCGGCTGTACAACTGGGGCGAGTGCTAGGAAGTCTCTCTAGACCTGCCGTGTGGCGGCGCTCGGTCTGCAATCACTGATAGTGGCGACACGCGGGTCCGACGTATACTAACGGACCGCGGCCGATTTAAAGGCTACCACCTAGCAAGTGTGGTGTCTGGCGGTGACACCACGTGTATACTATAATTATCTGCATCTATCTTTTGACCCTTCCTGAAAATGGAAATGAAATGTGTTTTTTTCCGGTCGCTTGGTACCCTTCCTTGCTCCAGGTATCTACTATAAACTGTTGCTAGAAGAAGAGCATGTTAGTTACATACTTAGTTACATAGATCATTTGAACGGTTCGTTTATCGGAATTAAGCGTAACGAGACAGTTTACAATATGGCCGGCCACAGCGTGCCAAGCCTTCACGTGGGCCGATTATGCGCCCCGAGTGCGGGCCATGGCTCGGCCTTCCTCGGCTTCATTCGTTCCTTTCCGGAAGTACTCGGTTTATCGCGACATTGCATTTAGTACTGTCGTGTTGCGTTTTTATGTCGGCAAGACTCTCTTCAGTTCGGCAGAATCGTGGTGTCAGCACTGCTTACCCTTCGCTGTCTGTTCGTGATATGAAGGATGTTCACAGGTCCAGCGGATGTTTCTACAAAAAGAGACACTGCAGCGATCTATTGCCACAAGCCTTTAAACATGAACAGCAATGATAGAATGACATAACTGTCAGTATATGTTATGCAATCGCCTAAGCGACAGGCACTGCCAATTCGGTATGAAACCATACTACAAAACCACGCAGAACGAATTTAAAGACTTAGTTGACATTGATCAAAAGGCTAAAAAATTACAACGAACAACAGATGGAATTCATTGTTCAGTACATCATAAAGCATTTTGTGCTAATTATGTATTAATGCAGCACATGAAGAAATTGGTGGTATTGTATTCTTACCCTCCCATATAACAACATTCAAGTTCTCATTCTTTGCACAAATTTTGAAAATTTCAAAAGTAGTAAAATTAGAAAAGAAGAACTTTTTTTACTTATCTTAATTATCTCGTTGTTGTTCTTGTTGCTGGCTCAAAATCTTGTTGTGTCTAGGAGTACATTGTTGCTGCTGAAAATTTTGATTTAACGTTGCAGGTTCTTGAAGACGAAATAAGCCATGAAGAGTTGCCTGTTGCTATGAATATCTTTTTATTTTATCTCGTTCTTCTGAATCACACCGATTTTATAATTTCCACATTCAAAAAACCAATAATTACGTTGTTGGTGAAACTTATAAAACGTCTACTTCCATCAGAGGCATGCCACACTACTACCTACGTTCTGCGGTACTCGCAATTTCCAAAGAGTTTACAAACCAGAAGACTTTGCAAACTTTCTCGACAGGAGAAGAATCTTTTCCAAATTATACCATTATTTCACAAATAAATCCAGAAACAAATTTCATAATTAGCATTTGATTGCACAATTAATAATATGAATTTTAAGTATGTCAGAAATTTTGCAATTTCAGTTATTCTTTAAAGAAGAGTAATTTTAACTGTTAGTACGTATCGATCGTAACACATAAATTTCTTTTTTATACATATTAGCCTGAAATATGATACAACGTATACAAAATCATATCGCTTCTTTTAGCGAAACAGCTGGGATAAATGTTGATGGTGTTGGGACAGCAACCAGCCACAAATTTACTTTCAGTTCCTTTATTCAAAGGGTACCGTTACCGGTTTCGAATCGTTGTGATTCATCTTCAGACGGTTTACACGCTTTCCTCATAACATGTGGTGTGTTTTTTACACATTAATTGTCCTCAAATATAAATAATACATAATTATAAGCACACCACACACAGATGGTTATGTTACAGATTTTCGTTGCATGTGACTTACGTGAAATGTCGGTTTGGAGTGTTTGTTTTCATAACATTCGTCCAACAGATGTGAATACATTCCCACTGCATTCTTACTGTTGCACACGTAAATTTTTCTTACTGAACACTTTAGATTTGTCACTGAGAAGATTTCTACCACGCACCACATGTTTGGATACATCCAAAGAGTTTAGAAACATATGAGTATCAATGATGCTATGATATATAGTAACATTTGAAGATGTCCTATGTTTGGATAACTTTAACCTATGCAATATTCGATAGTATACATGGTATCGGTTATCTCTATAAAAAAAGGTAATGTTAGAGGAACATAATTCATTATAGTACGAATAGTAAAATTTCGGAAGTCGCACGCATTATTCCACTGTCGGTTGCAACTGTCTCCCAGGGAAGTGAGTGAAGAGTTTGGAGACTATATATTACGGCAAAGTACGTTGTTTAAGTTAAGTGGCGTGCCTAGAACGATTTTTCGATTTAAAACTCGCTATTGTTGAATTTATCAAGGACAGAGGAGTGCAGAATCGGAAATTAGAACATCCGTACAGGGTTGCAGACCTCGGATTTTAACAGGACTTGACGGTCCGCTGCTCACAGTAAGACATTGCAAAGTGAGAGACAACTTGTTTGTGATTTGGTAGTGATGCGCTTGATAAAAAGAAAAAAATCGCATTGTAGAAGACACACATTCTGGCAAACACAGTCCATTTCCGTAAGCTTACTACCGTTACTGAAAATGCGGGTTTTGACGAATTCATTATGTCCTTGACAGAATTACAAGAATAGTTTCCTAAGAGTTTGAGGGCACTGTCAGCCTTACGTGCGTTTTCGAGCTGCCTTCGAGACTGTTTGCCGTTTCAGTTGAAAATACCCCTAGGCATGAGCAGACGTAACTTATGCAAAGTAAATCCCATTTTAGTGACAAATTCTTTTACATGTGAATGTATGATTTCCCGGCGTATACAGCTGGCGAAGAGTTCTCGGGCTTCCAGCGGGGTGGCGATGTCTTCAAACTGCGACGTTTCGACGAGTGACATACTCATCGTCTCATCAACTTCGCCAGAAGATGATGAGTATGTCACTCGTCGAAACGTCGCAGTTTGAAGACATCGCCACCCCGCTGGAAGCCCGAGAACTCTTCGCCAAATTCTTTTACGTTAAAATTCTCCAGGACGTCTACCTTGCTTTCGTTAGGTACAGTTTACACGTCTCCATAATGAAGTTACTGAAGTCCTACAACATTTCGATCGACTTATTTATGTGAAAGACTTTTTTTTGGGGGGGTTATGGTACTAAATAAATCACGAGTTTGTTTGCGTGGCCATACTACGCAGCAAGGATAGAAGGTGACGATTTGAGAGGAAACGCAGATGCCAACGACAAACACGAAGAACTATAAGTAACCCCTATTTACGTAAAAAACCAGAAGTTAACTGTTTTACGAGGGCAGTTCAATAAGTAATGCAACACATTTTTTTTCTCGGCCAATTTTGGTTGAAAAAACCGGAAATTTCTTGTGAAATATTTTCAAACATTCCCGCTTCGTCTCGTATAGTTTCATTGACTTCCGACAGGTGGCAGCGCTGTACGGAACTGTTAAAATGGCGTCTGTAACGGATGTGCGTTGCAAACAACAGGCAGTGATCGCGTTTCTTTTGGCGGAAAACCAGGGCATCTCAGATATTCATAGGCGCTTGCAGAATGTCTACGGTGATCTGGCAGTGGACAAAAGCACGGTGAGTCGTTGGGCAAAGCGTGTGTCATCATCGCCGCAAGGTCAAGCAAGACTGTCTGATCTCCCGCGTGCGGGCCGGCCGTGCACAGCTGTGACTCCTGCAATGGCGGAGCGTGCGAACACACTCGTTCGAGATGATCGACGGATCACCATCAAACAACTCAGTGCTCAACTTGACATCTCTGTTGGTAGTGCTGTCACAATTGTTCACCAGTTGGCATATTCAAAGGTTTGTTCCCGCTGGGTCCCTCGTTGTCTAACTGAACACCATAAAGAGCAAAGGAGAACCATGTGTGCGGAATTGTTTGCTCGTCATGTGGCTGAGGGTGACAATTTCTTGTCAAAGATTGTTACAGGCGATGAAACATGGGTTCATCACTTCGAACCTGAAACAAAACGGCAATCAATGGAGTGGCGCCTCACCCACTCCCCTACCAAGAAAAAGTTTAAAGCCATACCCTCAGCCGGTAAAGTCATGGTTACAGTCTTCTGGGACGCTGAAGGGGTTATTCTGTTCGATGTCCTTCCCCATGGTCAAACGATCAACTCTGAAGTGTATTGTGCTACTCTTCAGAAATTGAAGAAACGACTTCAGCGTGTTCGTAGGCACAAAAATCTGAACGAACTTCTCCTTCTTCATGACAACGCAAGACCTCACACAAGTCTTCGCACCCAAGAGGAGCTCACAAAACTTTAGTCCTACAGCCCCGATCTTGCACCGTCGGATTTCCATATGTTTGGCCCAATGAAGGACGCAATCCGTGGGAGGCACTACGCGGATGATGGAGAAGTTATTGATGCAGTACGACGTTGGCTCAGACATCGACCAGTGGAATGGTACCGTGCAGGCATACAGGCCCTCATTTCAAGGTGGCGTAAGGCCGTAGCATTGAATGGAGATTACGTTGAAAAGTAGTGTTGTGTAGCTAAAAGATTTTGGAATAACCTGGTGTATTTCAATGCTGAATAAAACAACCCCTGTTTCAGAAAAAAATGTGTTGCATTACTTATTTAACTGCCCTCGTATAATCTACGAATAATACATATCAAAACAAAAGTGTATCATATCGTTATAGGTCCTACTGATGGTGGCTTAAAGTGAAAAAGGCGAAACGCGCCTGGGAGAATAAAATACAGCGCAGGCAGAGAAGGCGTTTTTTATTTACAAATAAATAAATACGTCGCGATTATGTGCCTAGTTGAGTGCGAAAATCTGTGAAATTGTCTCTATCTGTCCGTATGTCGGCAGTTTGTATGAGATGAAAGTTATATTATATCTTCATCGCGACAAAAATAACTAAATAATACAGAAAATTTGTTACATTTTTGACCTGGGTTGTTGAGAAATGTGAAACATAAAAACAAGAACTGCATTGCCACTTAAATGCGATTGCGATTCATTTGCAGTTTATCCCCTCTATATTCTCTGAGCTCTCAGGAAACATGTCGCGGCAGTGGGGGGAATGTGCAGCGAGGCTGTACGGTATGGCAGTTCTGCCAAGGCACAGCCCACAAATCGAAATCTTAGCCGCCCATGGTTTACAAGTATACATGATCAGTGTTGACATTAATGAAGACATCAGACTTTAGTCATAATCAAGCCACCACACATAAAAAATTCGTATTCTTATTTTTTAACAGGCTACCTATTTTAAACAGAAATTCGTCCATTGAATAGAATGAATTGTCTAGGAGAAATGATTTCAGGTTAGATTTAAATAAATCTCACCAGGATATGGGTGCTACTGCGGAAGTGAAACACCCAGGGTGAACCAAATACTAACTTAGGCCTTAACCCACAAGTGTCTGTTCTTGTACCCAGCAGCTAACGGTCAGCGCCTGTTCACCAAGCTGATGGGGCTGCTACAAATATGTCTTGATCTCAACAATCAAGACTGGTAGCAGTTACTTCTGTAAAATATCTGGGAGTTTGCGTACGGAACGATTTGAAGGGGAATGATCATATAAAATTAATTGTTGGTAAGGCGGGTGCCAAGTTGGGATTCATTGGGAGAGTCCTTAGAAAATGTAGTCCATCCACAAAGGAGGTGGCTTACAAAACACTCATTCGAGTATTGCTCATCAGTGTGAGATCCGTACCAGATCGAGTTCACAGAGGAGATAGAGAAGATCCAAAGAAGAGCGGCGCGTTTCTTCACAGGGTAATTTTGTAAGCGTGATAGCGTTACGGAGATGTTTAACAAACTCAAGTGGCAGAGTGTGCAAGAGAGGCCCTCCAGGTTTCGAGAGGGTGCGTTTCTGGATGAGGTATCGAATATATTGCTTCCCCCTACTTATACCTCCCGAGGAGATCACGAACGTAAAATTAGAGAGATTAGAGCGCGCACGGAGGCTTTCCGGCAGTCGTTCTTCCCGCGAACCATACGCAACTGGAACGGGAAAGGGAGGTAATGACAGTGGCACGTTAAGTGCCCTCTGCCACACACCGCTGGGTGGCTTTCGGAGTATAAATGTAGATGTAGAACATTTGTGTTCTCCAACAGATACCCACAAGAAAAAATCATGATGAAACAACAGGAGAGATATCCACTACCCCAGGCCCCAGTAAGTATACTAGACTTTCCTGGTCATCGGATTCTGGGGTACCAGGAACATCAGGAGAAGGAGAAGAGTCGGAGCTTCTCGAAACCTCTTCGCAAACGCTACACTGGCGCGCTCAACACAAATACGCTGGTTAAGAAACGCAAACTCCAACAGCTTACGAACGTTCTGGAAAAATTTCAGATTAGAATCTTCGCAATACAAGAGACGCGTCCCACAGACGAAAACTACTGCAATGCAGAAAAATACAGGATATACGTAGGAAAACCTGTTGCCAGAAGAGAAACGATGACAATGTTTGGCACAAAATTTGCGGTTCACAGGTGGGTCATAGCCAACGTCCTAGATTTCAGTTGAATATCAGAAAGAATCTCTACAATAACGTTCGACTCGGGAAACAAAAGATACACAACCATGCATCTACCCACACCGACAAATGATCACAACAGAAAGAAACGACAAGAAGCAGAAGACCTTTGGGAAGACATGGAAGAAAAGAAAAACAAATATAATACCAGGAAGAAGATAAATTGCGTTAGGAGCCTTCAATGCACAACTAGGCAAGGAGAAGAAGTACATGCAAATCACAGGTCCACACACAGCACATAAACGTACCAGCAAGAATGGGGAACATCTCATAATTTATTCTCAAAATCGTATCTTAAAATTACATCAACGCAATTTCAAAACCCAAAACGAAAACTCACGACATAAAAAACGCCCAAAATCATATGGTGAGAATTTCAAATAGAGAATGTGAGAACACGAAAAGAATTCTTGCTACATATAAAAATTAGACCCTACGGTCGCAGGTTCGAATCCTGCCTTGGGCATGGATGTGTGTGATGTCCTTAGGTTAGTTAGGTTTAAGTAGTTCTAAGTTCTAGGGGACTGATGACCACAGATGTTAAGTCCCATAGTGCTCAGAACCATTTGAACCATTTGAAAAATTAGACCAGTCCTAAAAAACAGAAACACAACATGGAAAAAAATTATGAGGCCGGACCCAGAATACTTGAACATTAAGAAAGACAAAATTATTGAAGTAGTTAAACAAAGTTCAATTGGGCAGACCACGCAAAGACAATGCAGAAGGCAATGTGTTGGGGCCATCTTCCTAGGAAACCGAAGCGTAAATGGTGAAACGGATCTTACGTTCACGACACTGAACGTAGAATCCAGGCCTGGAAGAACTTCAGCAGTAACAGAACAAAAGATACATGGCAAGGCTTCCTCAAAGTCCTGAAACAGTCCTCGAAAGACGTTAGACAAAAACAGTCTAAATGGAATTGAGTAAGCCTCCAAGAGAAATAAACACGAGGAATTTCCACGGGATTTTCAGGGAGAATATAAAGAGCTATCAGCCTCCAAATATGTGCTTCAAAAGAACAGACGAATCTCCTGAAGCAAATACTAAAGAAAACTGAAAAATTCTTAACAATTATTTTGAAAAACTACGCAATTGCGAGAAGTGTAAAGAAAACGTACACTTCACGAAAACAGTACCAAGACCAGATTCAAAACTACTTTCAATAACAGAGGTAGAAGAGGTTATGAAAAACTTAAAAACCAACAAAAAATGGTTCAAATGGCTCTGAGCACTATGGAACTTAATATCTGAAGTCATCAGTTCCGTAGAACTTAGAACTACTTAAACCTAACTAAGCACATCACACACATCCATGCCCGAGGCAGGATTCGAACCTGCGACCGTAGCAGTCGCGCGGTTCCGGACTGATGCGCCTAGAACCGCTCGGCCACCGCGGCCGGCTAAAAACCAACAGGACCACAGGAGAAGGTGGCATCATCTCCGAGATCTGTAATCTCAGAGACTAGGCCATCACAAAGAAAATCCATGAAATTCTTACATGAATATTAAATACAGAGAAAATTCCATAGCAATGGAAATCTGAGTTGACTCACCCACTCCACAAAAAGGGCGACAACACGGACAGTAATAACTGCCGAGGTATCTCATTATTACCAGTCGCCTAAAAAATTATCTCCATGACATTTCTCAACACTCCAGAACCACAAGCGGATACAAAGATAGTTAAATAACAAAGAGGCTTCAGAAAAGGAAGGTCCTATACTCAACAGATTTTCAACCTCAGAACGCTCTTTAAGGTTAGACAGATGAACAACACTGTAGTCACATTCGTGGATTTTAAGATGGCCTACGACTCCATCCCCTCTGGCAAATTAAAAGAATATGGAATAGACAGAAAAACTATGACACTTGAAACGTCCCCTTATGAAAAATTATGCAAGACTGTGCTTAAACTGACACACAATACTTTTAGCGCAACGCATTCTGACTTTCAATAATCCCTACAAAAGAATGGCCCTGACTAACATTAACCTATACCTTTCACAAATCACTTACCTCACAAAAATCTTCGTTACTCGAACTACTGCAATACAGCGAGCGCCACTACTGCCAGCTAAATAAAAGATTCAACTATGGAAGGCACTAACTACTGATAGGCATAGTTAGCAAATGAAAGATTTTAATAGAGAACAAACAATGTATTTACCTTAATAGTGTTGAAAAATCATAATATACATAGCAGTTCATGACATCCAGTCTTACAAATTTCAAAACTCCGCCATCTCTCTCCCCACATCCACCACTGCTGGCGGCTCACCTCCAACTGCGCAACCTTATGCGCTGTTAACAACCAGCTGCCCAACGCTACAATGGCGAGTATTAAAACAATGCAAAGCAGCCACAGACTGCACACAGCACAGCCAGTGATTTTCATACAGAGCGCTACATGGCGTTACCAATAAGAAAACCTAAATAGCCTACTTACATAGCCCCCATGCTCCCTACAAAAAATTTTACAAATTGTTTTGGGCAGTGGCCAATAATGATTTGATAAATTTTTCATAATTACAATAACAAAGAAATCAAAGGCACACACTTATTGATACAATGTTGGTCAAAAGCTAAAATTTTCTCACAGTCCATAAAGACAGTCCTGATCGTTCATCACAGTAAAATAGCAGTATTTTTCTCAAAGTCTGAGCAGTAAAAGAGAATGCACACAGAAGTAGTGGATTTACATGCAGTCTTGAAGAAGTAATGTTGTCCTTCCAACAGAAAGACAGTGCTGACTCTCGACATGCAGACAGGTAATGGGTCACAACAGAGCAAACCCACAGCCAAGTCAGTCGAAGTTTTGAAGAATATTGGTAGGCAGGTCATCACAGAGTTGACCCACTGTAGTCCTGGTAGAGACTACGGTATTGGTGGGCCATCAAAGATACAGACCCACTATAGTCCTTGTAGAGATAATGGTATTGATGGATCATCAAAGTTGTAGACCCACTGTAGTCCTTGTAGAGATGGCCAGCAGCCATCTGTTATGACTGTGCAGATGCACAGTCACCATTGAAGAGTCTTGCGAATAATATAGCAAGTCCATAACCACCACTTGTGCACTCACAAAGTTTTTGGAATTGTCCTTAGATCCAGCAATGCGGTTATCCAGTCCCTTGCTGAATTATTAACACACATTCAAACACTAACAGTCCCTACTTCTCACATATTGTGCATTACTATGACCAACAGAAACGTGTGTAGTGAAATGTAACTTAATTTGAAAACCTGGTGTCTATACAATTATAAATTTACAACATAAGAATACAATTACAAAGGTACATAATACATCATTAAAGAACATAATAATACAGATAACGTTTGTAGTAGTGGTGGGCAGGAAATCGCGTATCTGTTAGAAATCACAGTGATTGAGAAGTCACAGATATCACAATAACAACTTTACAAAATCTAACTGCAATTTCAGTCACAGTTAGCAGTCGCAAGTAGCATTTCACATTCAACGCCGCGAGCCATCTGTTGGCCGAATTCCATACTCCTTTGTGTGATTTCAGTGACAAGTCGCGGCTAGAAGTCGCAAGTAGCAACTAAAAAGCGCAGTTAACAGTGTCATCTGTAGGCCAAAGTTCGTACTACGCTCATCTCTGCGACACGCTATCGAGTGAAACTGCGATTTCCGTGACAAGTCGCAACTAAGAGTCGCAAGTAGCAACTAAAAAGCGCAGTTAGCACTGCCATCTGTAGGCCAAAGTTCGTACTACGCTCATCTCTGCGACACGCTGTCGAGTGAAACTGCGATTTCCGTGACAAGTCGCAACTAAGACTCGCAAGTAGCAACTAAAAAGCGCAGTTAGCACTGCCATCTGTAGGCCAAAGTTTGTTCTACGTTCATCTCTGCGACACACTATCGAGTGAAACTGCGATTTCCGTGACAAGTCGCAACTAAGAGTCGCAAGTAGCAACTAAAAAGCGCAGTTAGCACTGCCATCTGTTGAGCAAAGTTCATACTATGCTATTGGCTACCGAGTCAAACTGCGATTTCTGTGACAAATCGCAACTAACAGTTGCAAGTAGCAACTAAAAAGCGCAGTTAACATACTTTTCCTAGTGCCATCTGTTGACCGACGTACGTACTTCGTTATGAGAGCCTTGTGCCTCACGAGATCGGTGTGATGTGCTGTGTGTGCATGTGAAGGGCTTATTTCAATAGTGGTACAAGTCCATTTTTGTTCATTTTGAGATACAGAGTCGTAAAGTTAAATGAGCGCTGAAAAATCTGCAGTTGAGATACCAGAAATATTGAAGCATATGGCTTCTTGCTAGAGATGAACCTTTATTTATGTTTGTTTGGATCATTAATTTCAGAAGCATTATAGACAGAAAAGTGGAGGTAATGGACTTGTACCACTATTGAAATAAGCCCTTCATATTATATGACGACATGCACATTCAGCATCAGTTATGGTTGGTCAAATACTGCTGTGACTCTGAATGTATTATATTAATAAGAAGCAACATTGCCTTTTTCTCCTTAAAATATCAAGTAACGTAACAAATGTGTTTGATTCTGCTTCCAATATGACAGTTTTGGTTAATACTCCACATGCCTACAGGACTTTGCAATGTTAACACAGCAGAACTCAGACATCTGTATAAGTGTAGTGAAATGAAAACAGTATTATTGAGTCATATGAATGCCTCACTTTTGTTCCGACACAGTTTAAGACTCGGGAGAAAAGTTTTACACCTGGTGTTCTACATGGCAACTTCACACACAAGAACTTTTTGCCGACACTACTACCACCTACATAAGTAAGCTTTTCCTGTGTTACTTTTAAGTAATGCACTTAAAGGGAAGGGAGGGGGGGAGGGGGAGGGGGGGGCACGTCACTATCCAACAAGTGTTTACCAATAAGTAAGTGGCGGAAAATTACGGGTACTGGACGGCTTAACATGTGGAAAATGAGATTTTTATTATTCACTCACTGTATTTAACATTTATTATTCGTTTAAAATCGCACAACAACTTCATTAAAACACAGTTTAATCACTCACACACTTATTTCACTTTTAAACTGCAAATCCTCTAAGAGCTGTCTTGAATCTTCACGAGCCTCTCAACAACCTTGATGTGGATAGATACGTACCAGCAACCAGTAATCAGTCAGAACTGCGTCTGCAAAAACACAAGGAGTATCAAACAATTTTTGCTGTCACTAATTACTAGCAATATAATTGACAGAGTGGATTGCTAATATTTGCCATAATGAACGTCACATTTGCAAGAACGATCGCACTGAAGTAATTAAGTCCATCGAAACGCTTAGAAACTAACCTCTTGTCTGACGAAAACGGTGTAAAGACGCAGTGGCAATTTCTTCAGATCTGTTGACAACGATATTTTGAATTATGACTTTACTGAGTGACTGAAATGTAGTTCAGGTACCTGTGAACATAACAATATGTTAGAATTCATTTTCTAAACACGAACTATTACGATACTGTACGGCTACTTACATATTAATTACACTATTAATATTTTCACAGTTGTTTCTTAAATACAAAATTAAAGCCAACGGAAGAAAAAACGTAAAACATACTTGCCAATGACAGGTTTGTTGAGATGCAATTTTCTGTGTTGACAGATGTAACTTTTTCATACGGTGGTAAGTCGCAGAAATCGCAGGAGTCACAGAAATCGCAGAAGTAGCAGAAGTCAAAGAAATCGCAGAAGTAGCAGAAATCGCAGAAATCGCAGAAGTCGCAGAAGTAGCAGAAGTCGCAGAAATCGCGGAAGCAGCAGAAATCACAGTGGCGGAGGGATACACGACCTATGTTCCATAACTGCGACTCTTAACTGCGATAAATCACAGTTAAGAATAACAGATACTGAAAAGTAGCATTCACAGAAATCACTGATATCGGAAAATCGCAGTTTAGCCCATCACTAGTTTGTAGTAATACAGGCTTTACAAAAGAATCGAAATAACATATATATCAGTGTTACAGGAATTATGACATAATTACATACATAAAAGATCAGAATAACTTTTGAAACATCAACTTCACACATGAGCATTAAAACAAAACAGAATAAATAATGTCTAAACATCTTTACAAGGTAAATAACATATTATCAGAAAAATTCTACAACATAAATCTTATTAGCTAGACACATACAGACAGGAAAAACACAAATTCACATAGTGTAATAACACAAAAATACAGGACAGGGTTTGTTTTCAGTGTAACATTCGGTACTGCAGTCCAACCCAAAACTTCATTCCATAGATCTTTCGCCTTATTTCAACATTTGTTTCCACCAAAAAAATCCTATCCAAGCGTGCTTTCTGTATTTATATGTTCACATATTTCATACCTCATTATTTATTTTCCATTATCTTACCCCATCATTTATTTCCAAGAAAATCCTACCTAAACTTGTTGTCCCTAAACCCTACTTTTTTGCTCATATCCTCTTTCAAACAACTTTTTTGGACTAACCATTTTCTTATAGCTTCTCAATGCACTTCTTCCAATTCATCACAACTCGTTCTCTCATATAGCCTACTCCATCTTAAGATAACTTAAATCTACTGAGCTCAGATGCTAAACTAGGGAACGAGGCAATGCAGCAGCACAAAACAATTAACACAAACAGCAATGATAAAAAATACAAATGGCAAAGCAAGCAGCATAAATTAGCAAAGCAAATGCAATATTACAACTAATATAAGGCAATGTGCAGCAAACAAGAAAAATAAATTCGTAGTAAAACTGGCTTAACAGAGTAATGTAAAGTGAAATTTAGTAGCACTATGCCTGGCAAACAGCAGCAGCAAATGCAATAACTTATATCCAAACATGACATAGTTCAAGCAAAAAAAAATATTATACTAAAGACAACAATGCAGACAAGGGAAATGTGTATTTACATCGTAATGTCTATGTAATTAAAATGGTGCACCACAAAAACTAATTCTACAAAAAAATTACCAAGTACTTGAAAAGAAAATTATATATGCAGTTACTGTTATTAGTCCCTTCTTATTGTTCTTTCCATTCCAAGAGCTCCTTTTTCGAAGAATGTGGATCATAAAATAATTATTTAATAGATCTGTTGACAGAAAGTGTTCACATTAGCAAATGCATTTAATTTTATTTTATGAAACCAATGCTGCAAGACAGCTGGAAACCAGATATCAAATGAAATAAGCAATTACGCAAACCAAAGCATAAAAACATCATTCAACAGCTATGTGGCATTTCATAAGTCAGTAGAAATTCTCGTAGAAAGACAGTTGTCATAATCAGGTGTGCAGATGTACGAATATTTCCCATCAATTCATAAGCATTTCAGTAATTAGCACAAAGTACAAGTAATCATGTTTCCAAGTAATGAGTGTGTCATATTTGCGATGCTTTCTGCAAAGAAATCTCAATAGCGAGGATAATGGCCCTTTTTTTTCCACCTGTGCCTCTGAAAGGCACACACTAATGGCTTTTTTCCGGGCGACTGTCGCGCAGTGGGGTGCCCACTATGCATTATGTGCAGGTGGCCACTTAACTTTCTTACCGAAATATTTGCGACAGCAGTTTCAACTATAGTGGCAGTCTCATATAAAAAAAATTCACAGGCTGAGAATTTGTGTTACAAATGTGTAGAAACAAAATCCTATGAATATAACAGTGTTCAAAAAGTTTTCGTCGGCATTGTGATACATTCGCGCATTTACACACATTTCATAACTCTTAAAGTACGATTCTTGGTTTCCAACATCCTTTTCCACAAATCAGAGTCCCTAACAACTACTCATTATTCATATACGTATTCATCGACACTTCTTCAATATTTCATCATAATAAATACGTAGCATTATCAAATTCCTCATATACGGTAGCATCATCTTATTGATCATTAACATACCTCAGCAGCATAATACATATCATCATCGTAATAATAACATCATAACACCTGAGTCAAATCTTGAAAACGTCGTAGCTTTCTGCAATAATTTCAAAACCTAAAGAAAATTCTCTGCTCATTTCAATAGTGTCATCTACCTGAAACGTACTTTAAAAATCATGATCTCATACCAAATATATCATTCAAAGCTCTCATAGTATCACAATGGTTCCGAAAAAATATGAACAGTTCACAAAGTACAGACGAAATACAGTTTCGTAAGTGTGAAGTTATCCAACTGTGTAATTGTGTAAACACGTGTCACTGATGTAGTAAAAATATATTTGTTTCTCTGTCAAATAATCAGAAAGCTGTGTAATTCTGTTTTAGAGGAATATGGTACCGATGTGTAAGGTTGTATAAGCAAATACCATATTAGCTAGGGCTCCTTGTGTTTGCCACACACATGGTACACAAAGTAAGCGTGTACCCCCCTGAGGATTAATGTAATTATACCCTCAGGTGTTACAGATTATTGCAAAACTTTCTTTGTAATTCAAAAACCTTTAAAAATAAATGTTTTAAGTACAAAAATAATCACTCAAATACGTGTACTGTAGCGCTAAACTGTGCGTCTTGTTGTAAGATAATCTCTGTGGAAGTGTCGTAGTTATTGTCCTCTATAAGCTAAGTTCTGCTGAAATGAATGTACTTACCTCATCATAAACGAAAGTGAAATGCTTTGCGTATTGATATCGTAGTTATTACGTACCTTACCATGATCAAGAAAGTACTATAATGCAACGTATTGTTGTGCTACGAAAAAGGCTGTCTCATTGTAGCTATACCAAAAAAGTTACTACAAAACATGTTTTACTTTCCAGAAGAATTCAGAAAAACTGTGCAGATATAAAACAGAAACACTGAAAAAGCAACATTGTAAATTGTCACTCATTAGTAGCGTCGTGATAAAATCGTGTAGCTGTCACATAAACTAACCACTGTGTCATCTGGTATCTCCCTGAAAGTACTTTAAATCCAGAATTTATTTTCAAGTAAACCAAAATGTTGCATTTAAAATCTCATTAGCAGTACCGGTATATGTTCTAAGTATGTAAGCCTTATAGTCGTTACGTAATCGTGCAACTAACAATCAAGAATGTACACACACACAATAACACTGTGTCGTCTCTTCACAATAACAATGCATTCGTAATTTCTGTTTAAAAATGTTCCCTGGGGGTCTAGTGTGGATAGTTAACTTCAAAACATTGTTAATAGTTTCTCAGTGTGACAAATTGTACTAGTAGCGTGAAGTGAAAAGTTTTATGGCAATGACAAAGTTAAAAAGCAGATTATCTTTCAATAAACGGTTTTATATGTGAAGTGTGGTGTAAACCTTTACTCTTCCTAGTACGCAGAGTTTCAACTTCAACGCAATTATCATGTGGTATACGTCGGATTCTGTAAGGTCCATTGTAAACTAGAAAGAAATTGTGACTCAAGTGTTTCTTCTTATGTGACAATGAATGAGCTTTAATGAGAACTTTCTGACCAATATATAATTTCTTTGCATTTGCTTCACCGTGTAGTTTTCTCCTTTTGTCTGCTGCAGATTTTGTATTTCTAATAGCCAAATCAATTATGTCTTTGTGTCGAAGATTACGTGTATTTGGGAAAGGTGCAAGCTCTCTGATTCTATGGAAGGCACTAACTACTGATAGGCATAGTTAGAAAATGAAAGATTTTAATAGAGAACAAACAATGTATTTACCTTAATAGTGTTGAAAAATCATAATATACATAGCAGTTCATGACATCCAGTCTTACAAATTTCAAAACTCCGCCATCTCTCTCCCCACATCCACCACTGTTGGCGGCTCACCTCCAACTGTGCAACGCTACGCGCTGTTAGCATCCAGCTGCCCAACGCTACAATGGCGAGTATTACAACAATGCAAAGCAGCCACAGACTGCACACAGCACAGCCAGTGATTTTCATACAGAGCGCTACGTGGCGTTACCAATAACAAAACCTAAACAGCCTACTTACACACTCACACAAAGGAAACTTAGATATACCACATCCAAAACAATATTTATGGGAGAAATCATCGACCTATTCGACCCATAAGACAAGGGGATGGTCTTTCGCCGCTTATCTAACAATGGGAAGAAAAAGTAAAACGAATTCAGTTACCTGGCTGTTTGTGGCCGAGCGGTTCTAGGCGCTTCAGTCTGAAACCGCGCAACCACTACGGTCGCAGGTTCGAATCCTGCCTCGGGCATGGATGTGTGTGATGTCCTTAGGTTAGTTAGGTTTAAGTAGTTCTAAGTTCTGGGGGACTGATGACCTGAGATGTTAAGTACCATAGTGCTCAGACCCATTTCAATTCAGTTACGAAGGACATGTGCAAACAAGACGATCGGAAAATGCCTGGCATTTACTGATAACCTGGAAATACTCAGCAACAATAGACAAGAAGCACTGGAATATTTACACAAAAAATTATTATATAAGAAAACAACACATGGAAAGCAAGAACAAAAGACATACACGCAATGTACATAAAATACGGGAAGGTTGACAGGGTGGAATAATTCAGATATCTTGGGGAGTACAGATAAATAGGAGGATCAAACAAGGCCTCCAGTATGCGAAGAACAGAAAAGCTTCAGAAAGCGTACAAACTGGATTCATTAATATAAAAGAAATATGTCTAACCAGGATAAACTCAGCACAGTTGTACTACCAGAAGCGCTCTGTGCATCAGAAACGACCACAATCGGAGCGTCAGGCATCAAAAAGACAGAAAAAAATATAACATAAAATCCTCAGAAATTTTTTTGGAGCAGTACAAAGAGATAGTACATGTATGAAGAGACCAACCATAGAATTATATGAACACACACACAGGATCACAGATATGACCAGACAACGCCGACTTACATTATATGGACATATACAGACAATGAACAGCAACAGACTCACGAAGAGGGTTTTTGATATAATTAAAAGTTTAGCAAAAAAATATCAAGAAATAGAAGAAGACCTAAAACAAGCAAGGCTCAATGTTGAAATGATATATGAATGAGGCATATTCAGAAACAAAGTTATGAACAAGAAATTTGAAGTAAAAGAAAGGAAGAAAACAGGCAAAATATGGACAGAGTAAAGGAAACAGGAGCACAGCCAAAGAATGAATAAATGTTAATTAATTGAAACCCTCAGCTGCCGACAGGTGTTGTTGATACACCTCGATGGGGACAGCTGAAAATGTGTACCTCGACCGGGACTCGAACCCGGGACCTCCTGCTTACACGGCAGACGCTCTATCCATCTGAGCCACCGATAGATAGAGCGTCTGCCATGTAAGCAGGAGGTCCCAGGTTCGAGTCCCGGTCGAGGTACACATTTTTCATTTGTCCCCATCGAGGTATATCAACAACACCTGTCGGCAGCTGAGGGTTTCAGTTAATTATCATTTATTCTAGAGAAGCTGCACGATCATCAACGGTATCTGTTCTTTCGAGAACAGTTACTATCTTCATATGAAGACTGAATAAGTTTTGGGAAGGAAACAAGGAAAAATTAATAACCATGTAACATTCAAGTTAACCATTCTCCTGGATGTAGAAATGTGTTATAATAAATAATAATAAAGCTGAAACTTAGATTAAAACTGTGTGCCGGACTGAGACTGGAATTCGGGACCTTTGCCTTTCGCGGGCAAGTGCTCTACCAACTGAGTTACCCAAGCACGACTCACGCCCCGTCCTCACAGCTTCAATTCTGCCAATACCTCGTCTCCTACCTTCCAAACCTCACAGAAACTCTTCTGCGAACCTGCAGAACTACCACTCCTGGAAGAAAGGACATTGCGGAGACATGGCTTAGCCACAGCCTAGGGGATGTCTCCAGAATGAGATTTTTCACTCTGCAGCGGAGTGTGCGCTGATATGAAACTTCCTGACAGATTAAAACTGTATTCCGGACCGAAACTCGAACTCGGGACCTTTGCTTTTCGCGGGGAAGTGCAGAGTGAAAGTGTCATTCTGGAAACATCCCCCAGGCTGTGGCTAAACCATGTCTCCGCATATCCTTTCTTCCAGGAGTGCTAGGTCTGTAAGGTTCGCAGAAGAGCGTCTGTGAGGTTTGAAAGGTAGGAGACGAGGTACTGGCAGAATTGAAGCTGTGAGGAAGGGTCGTGAGTCGTGCTTGGGTAGCTCAGTTGGTAGAACACTTAGCCGCGAAAGGCAAAGGTCCCGAATTTGAGTCTCAATCCGGCACACAGTTTTAATCTGTCAGGAAGTTTCAAATCAGTGCACACTCCGCTGCAGAGTAAAAATCTCATTCTGGAATAATAAAGCTCATTGTCCGACATTTTATGACATTGGGAAAATCATCATAAAACTTTTGTTGCTTCATACTGAACTCGATCCTGAGGGGACGTGACCACAGCTACGGTCCTTCGCTGGTGCGTGATAAGTCGCCGGAGCGTGATAAGCCCAGGACACCTGGGAATAGCGTCGACATGCAGTGCCGTTATTACTGCCTTCCTTCCAACAGCTGACTGCCCCAAGTGCTATAAATACCCAAGGCCTATCAGAGGTCGGTATACGGAATAGTAAGTCGCACGCTAGCAATCTGTCGTGTCCAAGAAGTACTGTACACTGCTGAGACGTCAGAAGTAACATTCAATGTCCGGGTCACCAAGAAAATGAGACGAAATATATTGAGGAAGAAATCGGACCCGGGCTCCAAGACGACATATAGGAGTGCTGTGCAGTAAAGTATGACCATAATTTTTACGGTCATAATTTAACTTAGTGTTTATAGTCTGTTAGCTTAATGTGTAACAAACTCGCTGTACTGGTCTCGCGGTTGGCACTCCTGGTTTCCTCCTGTGAGAGGCGGACAAGCTACAACACGTTCAGTATCGCTCATCGAGGTGAAGCGCCTTCGTCTCAACAAATCTTCAGCTGAGGCTTATGCAATGTTGCAGAAGTATGGAGTGTCAGCTCATCCCTACAGCAAAGCTCGAAGATTCTTTAAATTGTTTATAGGGGGGAAAGAGTCAAAGTAAAATGGACCCGACGTTCCAGCCTCTGCTCTTACGGAAGGAAAGATCAACACCGATGGTGTCATTGTGAGAGGAGGTAGACAAATATCCTTACGAACGCTTTCTGAAATACTGAAAATTTCATTGCGTGCCACCCACTAGTTGGTGACAGAAAATTACACATGAGATATGTTTATGCTCAGAGGCTTCCAGTATTGCAGATTGCCGAGCAAAAGGAATTCGCGTGCAGGTGATTATGCAGTTGAAATTGATGTCAGAGAAAGATTCGGAGTTTCTTTCAAACGTAATCACTGCTGACAAAGCTTGGTTATACTGTTTTGATCCTGAGAGCAAACAGCATATCTCAGTGTGGAAATTTCCTTATCACAAACCTCCGATAAAGCAAAAGTGATTCCTTCTGCTGGGAAAGTTCTGGTTGAAAGGAGCCTACTGTGGCACTCGAGTTTGATATTGATATGAATGTAAACAAAAATTAAACTATTATATTATAAAAGATGCATGTCTCTGATAGGCTTTATAAAGCGGATCTCTGACTGTGCACGACGGCAGAATCAAAGATACTGCTTCTGGTCTGAGATTGTAGTGCTGGAGTAAGGCCGGCCATTGTGGCCGAGCGGTTCTGGGCGCTTCAGTCCGGAACCGCGCGACTGCTAAGTCGCAGGTTCGAATGCTGCCTTGGCCATGGATATCTGTGATGTCCTTAGGTTAGTTAGGTTTGAGTAGTTCTAAGGGACTGATGACCTCAAAAGTTAAGTCCCATAGTGCTCGGAGCCATTTGAACCATTTTGCTGGACTAAGAGAGCGCTTGACACACAGTAGCGGGTTGCTGTCCGTAAGCGAAAGAGGATAGAGTAGGCAGTTTTTAGTGGTGTGCTCTGTCAACCCTGACAGGGAAGCCAAGTACAACGCTCTTTAAATAGTGACCTTTTGATTGTGTTGAATAAGTGCCTGAACTGAAGAAAGAATACAAAACAGAAGTTATCACGTAGTGTATTGTAAAAGCAAGAGGTGTACTTCCTTTGTGTTATTCTTAGCAAAAACTTTATACGAATTTATTGGGCAATACAACTCCTAATGCCAATAAAGAAATACAGTCACTGCAAAATACATTCAGCCCTTTAGACACTGAACCCTCTGGCCCTGTTCATAACTGATAACTTTGATCACTGTGCACATGACAAATAAATTAAATTGTAACTTCCTGACAGATTAAAACAGTGTGCCGGACCGAGACTCTAACTCGGGAGCTGTGCTCTAGAGCACTTGCCCGCGAAAGGCACAAGTCCCGAGTTCGAGTCTCGGTCCGTCACACAGTTTTAATCTGTCAGGAAGTTTCATATCAGCGCACACTCCGCTGCAGAGTGAAAATCTCATTCTGGAAATTAAATTGTCTTACCTCTAAAGCAGCAACGGAGGATCGCTATATATTCTGGGCTCTCGAAACAATATAAATAATCTAGCTACAGACTGAGCGGTGTGCAATTCTGGCCGTAATACTTTGGAATGTACATGAAATACTTGTGGATGATAAATGAAAACATATAAGAATAATCCAACGTCTTTCTAAAACGTCTGAGCTGGACAGGGAGGCGGTACTGATTGTGGTGAATTACTATCATTGTCTTTTTTAATAAAATTGTATTCCAAGTTAAGTTTGTCGTTTCAAAAACATCTGACAACTGAAATTATATTACTCAGAAAAATTACATCCTTGTCACTAATTGATTCACAAACAATGAGATTTATACAGCTAGTATTATCTAACCTCACTAAAAAAGTATAAATGCAAATCTTCAAATTACACATACCGGAGTTAACAAATCTTAGAAACGTTACAAAAGGGAAAATCTAACTAGTCTTTACATCAAATCAATTTACGTACATTACTGAACAATTAACAGTTATCAGACAACTCACCTATACTAACGCACTGGCAAAACGAACGTCGTTATTATTTAACATCTTTACCTTGCAAGCATGATGACTTCTGCTTCCACCTTTCTATTTCCAATAATACACGTTCTAATAATTCCCACATCATAATCTAACACTTGGTGGCTTGTCAACACTACAATCTCAGACCAGAAGCAGTAATTTTAGCTCTGCGGTCGTGCACAGTCAGTGATCCGCTTTGGAAAGCCTATCAGAGACATACATCGGCTCTAATATAATAGTTGCATTTTAGTTTACATATTGTTATTATTATTATTATTATTATTATTATTATTATCATATTTGTGTGCCACATGCAAGTATGCCCCAGTAGACTCCTTTCATAGTCATTTTAGTTTTCGAAATTCATGGAACGATTTATCAGCATGCTGTAACTGTGCACGCATCAGTAACTCGATAATACTACAGAGATGTCCTGAAAACGTTGCAAGTCCATATCAGGTGCAAAAGACCACATATCCGTGGAACAGACTGAGTGCTGCACCCATGTAATGCACGGCAACATTTTGAAAATGTTATCTTGCTCAAATCAATGTGTAGTGCGTGGCTCACCCTCTCTAGCTCCATGTGACATTCTTCTACTTCCTAACCTGAAACTACACCTTCATCGAAGGCATCTTCTATCTTCAGAAGCAGTACTGAAAACCGCCGAGGCGATTCTGAAAGACCTTTAAAAATTGTCTCCAGCATGTCTTTGCAGAGTAGCTCAAAGGCTGGGACTGTCGCATCGCATCCAAAGGAGACTATGTTCAGAAGGAGCACCGAAATTATGAGTAAAGGTATGTTTCCAAAAAAATTTTTCATCATTCCTTGCTGGAGATATGTAAAAAGTCAGAAAAGTTTTTCTTGCATTGCACCACACAAAAATACGAGAAATTTTTTTACGTACTTGTAGCATGGATGGACGACTTGCGATTAATTAACATCATTGGTGGGAACCAAAAAATCGAAGTAGGATGGCTAGCCGACAGCCAAATGGAGTAGACTCAGTGTAAACTACATGGACTGCAGAGTCCCACGCAAGTGATCTGTGGCCACATTAAACTGCGTGAAACGTACTGTGAAATTAACAGCACACTATCGACTTAACACAGCGTTCCGAAATTAGCATGTCTTTTTCTTTTCAAGCCAAATGCACTTCATAAGGTGTCCAGAACAATGCATATTGCATGCATTGGAAGCGACAGTGTTCAGGCAACGACAGGCTGAAATCAATGGTAGAAACGTTCTGCAGAGCTCATCGGTTAATGGAGGTTTAATTGGATGTGGGCATTCACAGTGAATATGCACAGTCCACAGCCCTGTAAAATTGCAGTATTGCAGTAATTTCTGAATGACGGCGTTTGTAGCCATAAAACGAGAACGAATCACGTTGAGGTAGAATTATTACAGCCTGTTATGGTCTCAAAATGTGTGCGTATTAATAGATGTGATACAAACAGAGTATGGTAAGCAAAGTCAGCCAAGGTGTGAACTAATGAAGGGCGCAAGAAGATTATAGTGTTTCAACTGGATTTTATCAGTAGTAGTTTTCTTCATCTCTGGATCAGTTCGATAACGACAATGAACACTGTGCGGCTGAGTATGGTAAGCAAAGTCAGCCAAGGTGTGAACTAATGAAGGGCGCAAGAAGATTATAGTGTTTCAACTGGATTTTATCAGTAGTAGTTTTCTTCATCTCTGGATCAGTTCGATAACGATAATGAACACTGTGCGGCTGAGTATGGTAAGCAAAGTCAGCCAAGGTGTGAACTAATGAAGGGCGCAAGAAGATTATAGTGTTTCAACTGGATTTTATCAGTAGTAGTTTTCTTCATCTCTGGATCAGTTCGATAACGACAATGAACACTGTGCGGCTGAGTATGGTAAGCAAAGTCAGCCAAGGTGTGAACTAATGAAGGGCGCAAGAAGATTATAGTGTTTCAACTGGATTTTATCAGTAGTAGTTTTCTTCATCTCTGGATCAGTTCGATAACGACAATGAACACTGTGCGGCTGAGTATGGTAAGCAAAGTCAGCCAAGGTGTGAACTAATGAAGGGCGCAAGAAGATTATAGTGTTTCAACTGGATTTTATCAGTAGTAGTTTTCTTCATCTCTGGATCAGTTCGATAACGACAATGAACACTGTGCGGCTGAGTATGGTAAGCAAAGTCAGCCAAGGTGTGAACTAATGAAGGGCGCAAGAAGATTATAGTGTTTCAACTGGATTTTATCAGTAGTAGTTTTCTTCATCTCTGGATCAGTTCGATAACGACAATGAACACTGTGCGGCTGGTCCCGGCGGAGGTTCGAGTCCTCCCTCGTCATGGGTGTGTGTGTTTGTCCTTAGGGTGGGTGACCGTCCGGTCTGCCGAGCGCTGATGGCAACTGGAGTCCACTCAGCCCCTGTGAGGCCAATTTAGGAGCTACTTGATTGAGGAGTAGCGGCTCCTGTCACGAAAACTGGCAGCGGCCGAGAGAGCGAGGTCATACATTCATCCCCCTCCATATCCGCCTCTAGTGAAACCTGACAAGTGAGGATGACACGGCGATCGGTCGGTACCGGTGGGCACGCAGAAGTCTGTTCGGACTGGGAGTATTTTGTCTTAGGTGCCAAAACCGAAAACGTTGTGAGAAAGCGACAGTCAATGTTTTGTTTGGTGCCACTGCATCAGTTTGCATCCATGGCGTTGTTAGCCAATTGGCTATCAGCACCAGTTAAGAATTTTGGGCTCTATCTTCAAATCAATACTTATGCTAGTTGCTCGGCTATTTTTTTCGTGGTAATATGGAAAACCAGTGACATCAATAGTTTAGTGACATCGAGAAATACAATGGAATTATTTACAAAATGAACCTTTTCAAATATTATTAAAATTAGATTTTATCATCGTAAATCTTAAATCGTTTGTAACTAAAAGTAAATGCGAGTGAGAAATACACAAATTCTAGTACATCAGTTTTTGCTTTGATTTTTACTTCTATGCTTCAAGAGAATCATTGAATTCTACAGTGTGACATACGAGATAAGTAAATCAGCAGCAATGTAGTCTCCCACTTTATATAAAACAGTCTCTCAATGTGCGGATGTTTTTTCGACTTCATGACTATTGACAATTCGTCGGTAGCACTTCATCTCCTTGCATGTGTTGCTGTATTAACAGACAGTAAAGCAGAGTAGTTCAGCGTAACGATGAAGCGAGGAGTCACAAATTCTGTCTCCGACCTTACGTGTAATCAGAGATGAGTCGAATTAGCGGATGTGGACGTAGATGCGTTAAGAAAATGACTTGTCATTTTATGCGACCACGAAACTCGATCGCAGCGGACAAATGAAGATCTTTGGAGACGCCATATTTTAGTTCGACGTATTTTGTTGTTTTGGTATTGCAACTTGCGTGTTATCACAGCATATCGTTTCAAGTCACTGATACATGAAGTTTCATCACAAAAATTTCACTCTTGGCGCGATTCTTGTAATTAAATGTCAACTAATGACATATTGACAGCAAAAGCTTTCAGGAGATTGTAAGACGAAGTTGTTCATTGCATGTGTTCACCGTAGCCTAGCGATTAGAGATGTTCAATTACAAAGGGAAGCAGGTTCGTGTCCTGCAACATTCAAATATTCTTTGACTTTTTGTATCTCCAAGTTTATAACGGATAGTGGGATTCTCTTATTGATGTCATGAAAGCATAATCTACAGTTCTCTATGTCATTTACATATGAGAGCCGTCTCTCTCGCGAGTGATTTTGTGACTTCAATCTGAATAAATAACGAAAGATTAAATTGCTGCTAGCGAACCGAGCTGGAATGAAATTTCTATTCCTGCCTGTCACAAATATTTACCTGCATTTTCCGAACATGTCGCGATTTCTGAGAGTAGAGCTGGGCGGGAACCTAAGAGCACAGGTCAGATTGCTGCGACTGGAACGAGGAACAACGCGATTTGTACTCTTGCTTGTGACAAATATTCAGCGTTTTCTTTTTTTCTCCCGAATATGTTGCGATTTCCGAGGGGCTACGCGAGAAGATGGTGTGACGCTGGGCTTATTGGGTCAACAGCCATTGAGTTTCGTTGTCACGGCGAATAACATGTAGTTTTGACGTCACTTCTGTGCAAGCCGAGCGTCACACCAGCTTTTTCTCCCGCTGTAAGTGCAACGACGTCAGTACGTGCGATAAGCTGACGCCATATTCGAACATCTCGCTCCTGTCGAACTTTAAATGTTAACTACTCCTTTTGTTTCTGTTCGGTGCCCAAAGACTGACACCAAGTATGTACTCATATTCTCTATTGAAGGTACTTTGCTGCAATAGAATTCCAGTGTATAGTAGCCTGGACCAAGAACACATTTTTTTCAGATAGCGGTCTGCGATCATTTACGAGGCAATGTACTGCCACGGCCAACTTATTTAGTTCTCTTTGTTTTATATGGCTTTGAACGGAGCTCTCGGAGACAGTGCAAATGAAACCTGCGCACTAATTATGCCACTGAGGAAGACTGAGTCGATACGTAAGGAATAATACCTATGGTGACCATGTCGGGATTAAACGGCTGCAGGATTTTGGCCTTTTGAGACAATGGTTTATCGTTTTGTCCGCGATATTGCCCCTCACGCCGAACGGGATCCCACAATTGCCAAATAATATGGAATCGATAGATTCAGGGCAGCCATACTCAATGCCATGCAGCATCTCAGTGGCTACGCATGGCTAAACGCCCAAGAGGACAGACACCTTGTTCACTCAGTCGTACAGGATCATACAAGTACGTCATCTGGTATCCAGATGTGGGTGATGAGCGCTAAACGAAGAGAAATGTGCCCTGGAACATCCACATTTCATCAACATCTGTATTTAAAATTCTATGTACCGACTTGACAGAAAATCCTAGGAAGTTCTGGTCTTACATTAAATCAATAAGTGGATCGAAACAGCATATCCAGACACTCTGGGATGATAATGGCATTGAAACAGAGGATGACACGCGTAAAGCTGAAATACTAAACATCTTTTTCCAAAGCTGCTTCACAGAGGAAGACCGCACTGCAGTTCCTTCTCTAAATCCTCGCACGAACGAATAAATGGCTGACATCGAAATAAGTGTCCAAGGAATAGAAAACAATTGAAATCACTGAACAGAGGAAAGTCCACTGGACCTGACGGGACACCAATTCGATTCTACACAGAGTACACGAAAGAACTTGCCCCCTTCTAATAGCCGTGTACCGCAAGTCTTTAGAGGAACTGAAGGTTCCAAACGATTGGCAAAAAGCACTGGTAGTTCCAGTTTTCAAGAAAGGTCGTCGAGCAGATGCGCAAATCTATATGCCTATATCGCTGACATCGATCTGTTGTAGAATTTTAGAACATGTTTTTTGCTCGCGTATCATGTCATTTCTGCAAACCCAGAATCTACTCTCTAGGAATCAACATGGATTCCGGAAACAGCGATCGTGTGAGACCCAACTCGCTTTATTTGTTCATGAGACCCAGAAAATATTAGATACAGGCTCCCAGGTAGATGCCGATTTCCATTATTTCTGGGAGGTGCTCGATACAGTTCCGCACTGTCGCCTGATAAACAAAGTAAGAGGCTACGGAATATCAGACCAGCTGTGTGGCTGGATTGAAGAGTTTTTAGCAAACAGAACACAGCATGTTGTTCTCAATGGAGAGGCGTCTACAGACGTTAAAGTAACCTCTGGCGTGCCACAGGGGAGTGTTACGGGAGCATTGCTTTTCACAATATATATAAATGACTTAGTAGATACTGTCGAAAGTTCCATGCGGCTTTTTGCGGATGATGCTGTAGCATACAGAGAAGTTGCAGCATCAGAAAATTGCAGCGAAATGCAGGAAGATCTACAGCGGATAGGCACTTGGTGCAGGGAGTGGCAATTGACCGTTAACATAGACAAATGTAATGTATTTCGAATACATAGAAAGAAGGATCCTTTATTGTGTGATTAGATGATAGCGGAACAAACACTGGTAGCAGTTACTTCTGTAAATTATCTGGGAGTATGCGTGCGGAATGATTTGAAGTGGAATGATCATATAAAATTAATTGTTGGTAAGGCGGATGCCTGGTTGAGATTCATTGGGAGAGTCTTTAGAAAATGTAGTCCATCAACAAAGTAAGTGGCTTACAAAACACTCGTTCGACCTATACTTGAGTATTGCTCATCAGTGTGGGATCCGTACCAGGTCGAGTTGACAGAGGAAATAGTGAAGATCGGCGCGTTTCGTCACAGGGTTATTTGGTAAGCATGATAGCGTTACGGAGATGTTTAGCAAACTCTAGTGGCAGATTCTGCAACAGAAGAACGTCGCCTTCCCTCCTGGGATTTCCATTTGAGCTCCCGAGTCACCTTTACCAGCAGTACTGAAGAACAAGTCGCACTAGCGTCCAACATGCGGTCTCTTTTACAGCTGAACCACACCTTCCTAAAATTCTGTCAATAAACCGAAGTCTACCATTTGCCTGTCCTACCGCAATCCTCATATGTTATTTCCATTTCATATTGCTATACACAGGGCTATTACAAATGATTGAAGCGATTTCATAAATTCACTGTAGCTCCATTCATTGACATATGGTCACGACACACTACAGATACGTAGAAAAACTCATAAAGTTTTGTTCGGCTGAAGCCGCACTTCAGGTTTCTGCCGCCATAGCGCTCGAGAGCGCAGTGATACAAAATGGCCACAGGAGCCGAGAAAGCGTATGTCGTGCTTGAAATGCACTCACATCAGTCATAACAGTGCAACGACACTTCAGGACGAAGTTCAACAAAGATCCACCAACTGCTAACTCCACTCGGCGATGGTATGCGCAGTTTAAAGCTTATGGATGCCTCTGTAAGGGGAAATCAACGGGTCGGCCTGCAGTGAGCGAAGAAACGGTTGAATGTGTGCGGGCAAGTTTCACGCGTAGCCCGCGGAAGTCGAGGAATAAAGCAAGCAGGGAGCTAAACGTACCACAGCCGACGATTTGGAAAATCTTACGGAAAAGGCTAAAGCAGAAGCCTTACCGTTTACAATTGCTACAAGCCCTGACACCCGATGACAAAAGTCAAACGCTTTGAATTTTCGGCGCGGTTGCAACAGCTCATGGAAGAGGATGCGTTCAGTGCGAAACTTGTTTTCAGTGATGAAGCAACATTTTTTCTTAATGGTGAAGTAAACAGACACAATGTGCGAATCTGGGCGGTTGAGAATCCTCACGCATTCGTGCAGCAAATTCGCAATTCACCAAAAGTTAACGTGTTTTGTGCAATCTCACAGTTTAGTTTACGGCCCCTTTTTCTTCTGCGAAAAAAACGTTACAGGACACGTGTATCTGGACATGCTGGAAAATTGGCTCATGCCACAACTGGAGACCGACAGCGCCGACTTCATCTTTCAACAGGATGGTGCTCCACCGCACTTCCATCATGATGTTCGGCATTTGTTAAACAGGAGATTGGAAAACCGATGGATCGGTCGTGGTGGAGATCATGATCAGCAATTCATGTCATGGCATCCACGCTCTCCTGACTTAACCCCATGCGATTTCTTTCTGTGGTGTTATGTGAAAGATTCAGCGTTTAAACCTCCACTACCAAGAAACGTGCCAGAACTGCGAGCTCGCATCAACGATGCTTTCGAGCTCATTGATGGGGACATGCTGCGCCGAGTGTGGGAGGAACTTGATTATCGGATTGATGTCTGCCGAATCACTAAAGGGGCACATATCGAACATTTGTGAATGCCTAAAAAAACTTTTTGAGTTTTTGTGTGTGTGTGCAAAGCATTGTGAAAATATCTCAGATAATAAAGTTATTGTACAGCTGTGAAATCGCTTCAGTCATTTGTAATAACCATGTATTAAACGACGTGACTATGTAAGGTAGCACACTAGTAATGCTGCAGTGAAACATTACTGGTTTGTTTGTGCTATCCATCTACATTTTTCCACATTTACGGCTAGCTGCCACTCATCACATTCATCACACCAACTTGAAACTGTCTCTGAGTCATCTTGTATCCTTCTACAGCAGTCAACGATGACATCTTCCCCTCACCACAGTACCATCAGCAAACAATCGCAGATTGCTATACACCCTGTCCACCACTACACATATATACACAGAATTAATAATGGTACTATCACACTTCCCTGGGGAAGTCCTGACGGTACTCTTCTCTGTGATGTACACTCGTCGTCGAGGATTACTTAACTAGTTTCCGAGCCAGTCACATATCTGGGTATCTAGTCCATATGCTCATACATTTGTTACCAGTCTGCAGTGGGGCACTGTAGCAAGCGCTTTTCGGAAATGTAGAAGTACCTCCCTGCTGCCCTCCATCCACAGTTCGCAGTATATCATGTGACAAAGGTGGAAGTCGAGTTTTGCGTGAGAGATGCTTTCTGAAACAGTGATGACAGTGGACAGTAGGTTTTTGGTCTCAAGTACGTTTATAGTATTCGAAGTGAGAATATGTACAGATCCCCACACAAAATTCTGGTCTATCGGACCAGGGGGTTATGAAAGGTATGTGCTATGGTCTGATCAGAGTAGATCCAGAAAATAAAGTCGATAGTTGCCAACCACAAGGTGGAATGAGTATAATATCTTTGAGTAGGACGGTCTTTGATAATTAAGAAGAGAGCCAGGCGCCCGCAGTATAAACTCCGTAGTCGCAGCTAGGTGCCCGGAGGAAGCAGACGTGTGGTGACAGGTTTAAGGTAGGATTCGCGCTACGCATTTTTCAGGGTGTACACTGAGCAAACTTTAGTATGTTAATGGAAGAAGCTATAAAATGATATCAAAATGGTTTTTGTTAGATAATGTTCAGAGTTAGGATTTGTATGTCCAAGTTTTGACGCAGTAAGCGTTTTGTAAATTTTTTTGCAATTGCGATTCGTGCTGAAAAGATGTTAGAAACGGTAGTTTTTCTATATGACTTAAATATTTAACAGTATATGTATATTGAGATCAATATTGTGTTTAAATCTAACAGCCTGAATCATAATCCACATGCTTTGCTTGTACTGAATATGAAAATGAGTGGTAAAGTAAAGTTACCCACCAAATGAAAGAACGTAAAGAAAATGAGGCCTCTATGCAATATATATGTGCAGTTCATGGTTTGAAATCGATTTTGGTATAACTAACGTTATCAGAGCAAAGTTATTTCAAATAACTAATTTTATGCAATTGCACAATTAGCATTATTCAAGTCAAGATATACTCTCATTAAGTAAACATCATGGCCAAAAGTTAATATTTCAGTACTATCTTAATGCCATTGCAGAAACGGCATTTTTCTCTTAAACTTGACTGCTGAGTCAAATAAATGTCTCATTACTGGCAAAATGGAGGAGTGCACGAAACAAGTTTGCAGACGCAGTCACATGCTGGTTTGTTGAATAATTATCTTGGAACAATTTTATCTTTGATACTTTCAATAATTAAAAAAAGGAAACAATTCTGGTTAGATACTTTCACCTTTAAAGATAATTTTGGACATGATACTTTCAAGTTTCATGCCTGTTGCACTTGGTCGGTCAGCGCAGGCACGATTAGTGCTGTTTGTGAATGACGCTGGAGTTGTCGTTCGATGCTGTCCCACATGTTCTCAATTGGAAACTGATCTGGTGATCGAGCAGGCCAAGGCAACAGGTCGACACTCTGTAGGTCACGTTGGTTACAACAGTGGTAAGTGGGCGAACGTTACAGTATTGAGAAACACCATCTGGAATGCTGTTCATGAACGGATCACCACATTTCTAACCACCAGACTGACATGCAGCTTGGCAGTGACGGGGTGCGATGGATAACTACGAGAGAGCTCCTGCTCCCGTACGAAATCGCAGGCCACAGCATAGCTCCAGGTGTAGGTCCAGTGCGTCTAGCATGCTGACAGGTTTGTTTCAGGCCTTCAACAGGCCTCCTCCTAAACAACACACAGCCAGCTCCGGCACCGGGGCAGCACCAGCTTGCAGCAGAAAGTACAACAGATCTCCAGCCCACCCTCCAATGAGTTGCCGCTTGGCACCACTGAAGTCGCGAGTGACGGTGGGTGGGACTCAGTGGACTGTACCCTACAGGGCGTCTAGCTCGGAGCTCTGCTTGAAGTATCCGACTTGTAACAGTTCGTAATGTCACTATGGTACCAACTGCTGCTCAAAGTGCTGCTGCAGATGCCGTACGATGTGCCAGAGCCATACGCCACACACAATGATCTTCCCTCTCGGTAGTGCCACGTGTCTGTCCAGTGCCCGGTGTTCATGCTACAGTACATTCCCGCGACCACCGCTGCCAGCAATCATGTACGGTGGTTACATTCCTGACAAGTCTCTCTACAGTATCGCAGAAGGAACATCCAGCGTCCCGTAGCCCTATTACACACCCTGGTTCAAACTCAGTGAGTTGTTGATAATGCCATTTTTGCCGCCTTAAAGGCATTCTTAACTAACATCAAATCACTACCTCCACTCTCAAAGGTAACTACCGCTTACGACTGTTACAGCTAACCTGATTTGGATCGTCATAGTGGAGCTACTAGCTCAGCTCTTATGCGACTAGCGCGAAATCTGAGTAGACGTCTTATTGCAGATGTAAAAACATGCCAATCAACTTTGGTTTATGTCGCATATCTCCTTCTTGGTGTTGCAATTTCCCGTCAGTGTAGTATCACTTGGCTCGCGGAAGCGAGTTAGTGCTGCCGACAATAGCTCTATATTCGGCAGGCGTGGAGTTTTGAACTTCACTCTCGCTAACCAGGATGCGAATGAACACGGTAACGGCTGGGTCACCGTTGCTCTTGTACGTGGACCAAAAGTCGATAAAGTAAAAGGACTAGATAATTTCAATTCGCGTGATGTCATCGTTTATCGGCCATTTCAGATTTGTGAAGTGTACAACAGAGATAAGGGTTCAGCGTATTAAATATCGACTATGACTTTGGTTCTCAAGACCAGGAATCGTCGTAAAATAAATTAATCGGAATCTGTCTCAGTGTGGGTGAAACGTGTTGACAACTGTAAAAAGATAGCACACGTTGGTGATCTGACTCATTATTATAGAAATTAAATAAATTTCCCTTCCTTGTCCTTAACCCTTGTTGTTGTTGTTGTGGTCTTCAGTCCTGAGACTGGTTTGATGCAGCTCTCCATGCTATTCTATCCTGTGCAAGCTCCTTCATCTCCCAGTACCTACTGCAACCTACATCCTTCTGAATCTGCTTAGTGTATTCATCTCTTGGTCTCCCTCTACGATTTTTGCCCTCCACGCTGCCCTCCAATACAATATTGGTGATCCCTTGATGCCTCATAATATGCCTTACCAACCGATCCCTTCTTCTAGTCAAGTTGTGCCACAAATTTCTCTTCTCCCTAATTCAATTCAATACCTCCTCGTTACTTACCTGATCTACCCACCTAATCTTCAGCATTCTTGTGTAGCACCATATTTCGAAAGCTTCTATTCTCTTCTTGTACAAACTATTTATCGTCCACGTTTCACTTCCATACATGGCTACGCTCGATACAAATACTTTAAAAAACGACTTCCTGAGTCTTAAATCTATACTCGATGTTAACAAATTTCTCTTCTTCAGAAACGCTTTCCTTTCCATTGGCAGTCTACATTTTATATCCTCTCTACTTCGACCATCATCAGTTATTTTGCTCCCCAAATAGCAAAACTCCTTTACTACTTTAAGTGTCTCATTTCCTAATCTAATTCCCTCAGCATCACCCGACTTAATTCCACTACATTCCGTTATCCTCGTTTTGCTCCATTATCCTCGTTAATTCTTATCTATTAAAAAAAACTACGCATTGACCTTGCCAAAAGCCGAGAAGCGATTCTTATTGGTGTTGTAGCTCTCTGGTGCACCCTGGGATGCTCTCTGGGGCGCCCTCTGATGCTAAATATTCAGTAATATTTGTTCATATGGACGAAAATCTCGTCTCCAAAGTGTTGTAGCTGGCTGCCTATCTGCCGCGCCAGGCCGGCTCTAGTTTTAACAAGCCGGCCGTAGCACTAAAATTAACTAGGTGCCACACACCAGAAACCTCGATCAAGGAACTGGGCTCGTTTACAGTAGGATACGTATCGATACAGACAGATGGACGATAGCGCGATCACCACAGAGTTTCAGCTGTGCGACGGTCGTTACAGCTTCCAGCAATACGGCAGTAGAGTGACGCGCATCGCAAGTGATGCGCCCCACGAGAAACCTGGATATCGTAGTGCAACTACGCCATCTTTACATACTAGCGTCGCTCCGCATAGTATCACGATAAACGTATCCATGTGTAGAGTTTCCGGGGAGAGCAATGGTTGCCGGGTGGCATTCTTCATCGCCAGAATGCTCCTGTATATGTATTGATGGAATAACTTGCCATTGGATACACTACACTATCACATCTGGCTAATGTAGCCGGTACTATGGACAGCTGCAGTTACATCTGCGACGTCTTACGGCTGTTCACTGTGTGCTGTTTTAGAGGTCTCTGCCATGCTATCTTTCAAATCAATAATGCATTTTAGTCGTGACGTCCTGGCCATGGGTTACTTGTGCTTCACACTGAAGCTTTATGGGTCTCGCTCATGACGATGACGAATCTCTTGTTCACAGGAGCTGTTGTGACGGTAACGTTCCGAAGATAACGAATTACCCAAGGTAACGTTGACACACTGTCAGCACGGATTCAGAAAACGTCGTTCCTGTGATATGCAACTAGCTCTTTGTTCACTGGAAGTAATGAGTGATATCGAAAGAGGATCTCAAACTGCTACCATATTTCTGGATTTCCAGAAGGTGTCACATCGTTTCTCACAAGAGACATGCAATAATGTTGTTTGCCCATGGAGCATCGCTTCAGTTGTGTCGCTGGATTAGTGATTTCCTGTCAGAAGCGTTACAGTACGTAGTAATGGACGGAAAGTCATCGAGTGAACCATAAGTCGTAACCGGCGTCCCCTAACTGAGTGTTATAGGCTCTCTGTTGTTCCATAAGGTGCATAAAGGAATTAGGAGACAATCTGAGTAGCCCTCTTAGATTGTTTGCAGATGATGCTTCATTTACCCTCCACTAAAGTAATCAGAAGACCAAAATCAATTTCGAAATGAGAGACACGATATTTAAGTGGTGTTAAAAGTGGCAATTGTTTCTCGATAAGGAAAAGTGTGAAGCCATCCACAACAGTACAGACAGACACTCGTTACATTTCGTTTGCACGATAAATCATACAAATTTAAAGGCAGTCAATTCGACTAAATCCTAGGAAAAATTCGGTCACGAAGATGATGTTGCGGTAAAGGGAAGCCAAAGACTGCGTTTTATTGGCAAGCACTTAGAAGATGCAACAGGTCTCTTAAACAGACTGCCTACATTGCGCTTTGTTCGTTCAGCGCTAGGGTGCTGGTGTGTTCTAAGGGATTCTTACCAGATAGGATTGAGAGAGGACACCGAAAAAGGTCAAAGAAGGGCAGCTCGCTTTGTATTATCGTGATATAGGGGAGAGAGTGTCACGTACATAATAGCCGAGTCAGGATGGCATTCTTTTTTGCGGCGAGATCTTTTGACGAAATCATCAACTTTCTCCCCCGAATGTAAAAATGTTTTACTATCATCAACTTATAAATGCAGAAAAGATCATTATAATGAAATAAGAGAAGTCATAGGACATGCAGGAAGAGTTAAGAGTGGAACGGTAGAGAGATAGCCTGAAGGTGGTTCGAACAACTCTCTGCCAGGCGCTTCAGTGTGAACTGCAGAGTACTCATGTAGATGTATAGGTATAAGATAGAAGTTTAGGGCGGAAGTAGCTCCAGGCTGAATATATGAACGCCCCCACTGAGCGGACTTGCATGACGACAGCTGTTGAACTGCGCCGTTTTTTCAGGACAGTCCCGCCACAGGATGGGCGCTCATACCATACGACGCTCCCCAGACCTCTGTGGGCTGACCACCAGCTGCAGACAGCAAGATTAATTCTCCATTACAAGAGAGTGTGATTTACCGCCGCAGAGGCAGCCGGAAGCTCCGCCATTTTGACCGGAAGCCGCTCGCTCGGTTGTTTTCTGCAGCAGGAAGTCCTCCATCACAGAGTCTGCCTACGGCGCAGATAAGGTTCCCCTCCCGACCTCCGCCTGACTCCTTCCCTGTTGGATCGTGACATCCGCCCCACGAGTTGCGATACAGCTTCTGCTGGGCGCAGCAGAGGTCTCCTTCCCCCTTCAACGTATTGACCGACTGCATTTGTCAACAACTGTGTTCCAACCAAGCCCAGTAGTTTCTTCATACTCGCATTCTTCCCATTCGAGGGATTTTGTGTCACACGATCGGTGCTGCCTGCCATCATTCCCATCACTATCTAGGTGCTCCATTGATTCTAAGCTGTTGGCTAATTTTGGTATTCTGCTATCTCAATCCCTATTTAAATGCATCTTCCAATTCCCTCTGCCAATACACTCCTTGGGAATTATGTATAGTTAGTGAAAGCTTATCTAAATCAGATTTGCAAGAACAAGAAAATCTTTTCTGAAAAAAAGTTAAAACCAGACACTGGTGCGTTAGCAAGTCTTTTCAGAAAGTATTCGTCTGGAAGGTAGACGTATACAGGAGTCAAACGTGGACGACAAACAGGACAGACAAGAAGAAAACACAAGAAGCAGTCAGATGAAAACGAGACAAATGGCAAATGGCTCTGAGCACTATGGGACTTAACTTCTGAGGTCATCAGTCCCCTAGAACTTAGAACTATTTAAACCTAACTAACCTAAGGACATCACACACATCCATGCCCGTGGCAGGATTCGAACCTGCGACCGTAGCGGCCGCGCGGTTCCAGACTGTAGCGCCTAGAACCGCTCGGCCACTCAGCCCGGCAAAACGAGACACATTAGAAAAAAAAAGTACTGTTTCTTCCTTCAATAGTGTACGCCTGGTTATCTGGGTGATAACGTGCTTGCCTCTCTGCAAGCGGGATCGGGTTCGATTCCCGGCCGGGTTGCAGATTTTCCCCGCTCGTGGACTGGGTAATGTGTTGTCCTTATCATCATCTCCTCCTCTTCCCGGCACCCAAGTCGCCCAATGTGGCCGAACTTCCCCGAACGGGGTCTCCCGGCCAACGATGCCATGCGCTCATTTTCATTTTACTTCAAAATTTATCGCCATTACTGTTAATACGTTTAATCAACTGTGTAACAAGAAGGTCAGTGCCTTCAGAGGAAAATGTTTACTGTTGCCCTAGAAACCATCACTGTACGCAGGAATGCACCTCTCCATCCGAAGCAAATGTCTTTCTTCACGACTCCAAAACAATGGAAATCACATGGAGAGACATCGGGACTTAAAAAAAAAAAAATGGCTTTGAGCACTATGGGACTTAACTTCTGAGGTCGTCAGTCCCCTAGAACTTATAACTACTTAAACCTAACTAACCTAAGGACATGTGTGCATCCATGCCCGAGGCAGGATTCGAACCTGCGACCGTAGCGGTCGGGTGGTTCCTGGCTGTAGCGCCTAGAACCGCTCGCCCATACCGGCCGGCAGACATCGGGACTGCATGGATGATGTGTAAAGGCTTCCCAGCGAAATTTCTGCAGCGTACTGGAAACAACCTTGGCAAAATGCGGCACAACACCACTAAAAGACGGGATCGGTTTCGTAATGGACAAAGTAAGTGTGTGTGTGCGCGGGTACGCGCGTATGTGTGTGTGTGTGTGTGTGTGTGTGTGTGTGTGTGCGTGTGTGTGTGTGTGTGCGCGCGTTTGTGTGTCGGGAGGAGAGCGGGGAGATTATAGTAGAGGAAGTACAAAAGTTGTAAATCACAGGATTCAAATGGATGTACATTTCGCAACAGAACTGAAGGATCACTTTTCCGAAACACCGCAGTTGCCTCCCATTACAACTTATAAATTTTAAATCTGACTCAAAGGTGACTGAAACCTTACACTGTAATGTCGCAGGGCGCTATGCTTTTGCACCGTCACACTCGGGATAGCCGACGATCAAACATCAAGGTGTCACACATGCAAAAAAGGCCACACCTCAGAAGTACATGTGAGATGTAAGGCCGATTAATGACGTCAAATTGGCACCGAATTTCGTCACATTTCAGTTCAACGCCACCGTGGACGTGTCACAAGAATAAAGGTTCGTCTCAGCCCCTCTTACCCACATCTCACACCTTCTTTTGAGGTCTCTGCGATGGTGGTCAGCAACGCGACACCCACGGTTGAAATGACGCGGTTTTTTTTTATGGGTGACCGAGGAAAACATTTCTGACACACTTCTGCTCAGAATCGACACGAAAAGGCCCCAGGGAGAGGCGTAAAGGACGTCAATGAAACCACCAGTTCTCTTTGGGTGTTGATTCCGACACATCGCTCGATAAAGGCAATACGCAGTGCGATGAGCAACAGAAACATGTTTCCAGAATGAAATTTCACTCTGCAGCGGAGTGTGCGCTGACATGAAACTTCCGGGCAAATCAAACCTGTGGGCCAGACGGAGATTCGAACTCGGGATCTTTGCATTTCGCGAGAAGGTGCTCTGTCGACTGAGCTACCGAAGCCCGACTCACGACCCGTCCTCACAGCTTTATTTCCACCATTATCTCGTCCCCTAGCTTCCAAACTTCACTGAAGCTCTCCCGTGAAACTTGCAGGACTAGCACTCCCGAAAGAAAGGATATTGCGGAGACATGGCTCAGCAAGTGCCTGAGGGATGTTTCCAGAACGAAATTTTTAATCCGGCAGGAAGTTGCATAGCAGCGCACCCTCCACTGCACAGTGAAAACTTCATTCTCGTAACACCCCAGTCAACGAGCGGGGAAAATCTCCATTTGCCAATTCCCTGTAATATCCTTTCGCAGGAGAGCTTCTGTAAAGTGTGGTCGGTACTGGACGAGGTACCGGCGGAAGTAAAGCTGTGAGGATGGTTCGTGAGTCGTGCTTGGGTAGCTCAGACGACAGAGCACTTGCAAGAAAGGCAAAATAGGTCCCGAGTTCGAGTCTCGGTCTGGAACACAGTTTTAATCTGCCAGAAAGTTCCGTAACAGGGAAATGTTTTTGGCCACATTTCACATTGCCGACAGCCTCGGTCGCTGCAACGCTTCACCCTTCGATGAAATTTGCTGACGACTGCTCTAGCGCCTGAAGGTAGGCAAATTGCACCCAGGGTATATGGAAGGGGTGCCCACAAGCAGTAGAACAGCCGCCACGCTGATTTGATGTCGAAATTTCTGAAGGTACATTCTAACATGCGAAACAAAGTTGCGTGGGTGGCACTGTGGCTGTTTCTGAATTTGGAGGCCCGAGACGGACCTTTTGCCGCATTATTCACGCACATGTTCATGTTGGACTCCCAAGTGACCGCACTATAGGACGGCGGAAAAGAGGAATTTTGAAAGCATAGGTACCCTTTAATCTTTCGAATCACGTTCAAATTTCGTAGAATGGTTTTGAACGGTCCCTAGTGGTTCCAACCGATACAGCGTGGTCCATTGATATTGACCGGGCCAAATATCTCACGAAATAAGCATCAAAAGAAAAAACTACAAAGTACGAAACTCGTCTAGCTTGAAGGGGGAAACTAGGTGGCGCTATGGTTGGCCCGCTAGATGGCGCTCCCGTAGGTCAAACGGATATCAACAGCGTTTTTAAAAATAGGATCCCCCATTTGTATTACATATTCTTGTAGTACGTAAAGAAATATGAATGTTTTAGATGGACCACTTTTTTCGCTTTGTGATAGATGGCGCTGTAATAGTCACAAACGTAGAAACACGTGATATCACGTAACATTCCGTCAGTGCGGTCGGTATTGGCTCCGTGATACATTACCCGTGTTAAAATGGACAGTTTACCAATTCCGTAAAGGACCATATCGTGTTCACATATGGCTATTGTGATCAAAGTACCCAACGGGCGCGTGCTATGTATGCTGCTCGGTATCCTGGACGACATCAGCCAAGTTTCCGCACCGTTCGCCGGATAGTTACGTTAGTTAAGGAAACAGGAAGTGTTCAGCCACTTGTGAAACGTCAACCACGACCTGCAACAAATGATGATGCCCAATTAGGTGTTTTAACTGCTGACACGGCTAATACGCACATCAGTAGCAGACAAATTGCGCGAGAATCGGGAATCTCAAAAACGTCGGTGTTGAGAATGCTACATCAACATCGATTGCACCCGTACCATATTTCTATGCACCACGTATTGCATGGCGACGACTTTGAACTTCGTGTACAGTTCTGCCACCGGCAACACCTGACATCGTGCGTCAGCGCATTGTGAATGCATGTGCGAACATTACGAAGGCGAACTACTCGCTGTTGAGAGGAATGTCGTTACACGTATTGCCAAATGCACTGAGGTTTACGGACATCATTTTGAGCATTTATTTCATTAATGTGGTATTTACAGGTAATCACGTTGTAACAGCACGCGTTCTCAGAAATGATAAGTTCACAAAGGTACATGTATCACATTGGAACAACCTAAACAAAATGTTCAAATGTACCTACGTTCTGTACTTTAATTTAAAAAACCTATCTGTTACCAACTGTTCGGCTAAAATTGTGAGCCATATGTTTGTGACTACTACAGCGCCATCTATCACAAAGCGAAAAAAGTGGTCCATCTAAAACATTCACATTTCTTTACGTACTACACGAAAATGTAATAAAAAATCGGGGTTCCTATTTTAAAAAACGCTGTTGATATCCGTTTGACCTATGGCAGCGCCATCTAGCGGGATAGTCATAGCGCCATCTGGTTTCCCCCTTTGTTCTTTGTAGTTTTTTCGTTTGACGCTTATTTCGTGAGATATTTGGCACAGTGACGATGAATGGACCACCCTGTATACGAGAGGAAAAACTGCGGTCTTTCTGGACTCCAAAGGGATGCGGTCACGTGTAATGGGTATGCAGCAGCACAATGTCCTTAGAGAAGAGTTGAAACCTCCGAGGGTGTCGGCAGTGTCAAAACTTCTCAACAACATTGTCCTGTTCCTCATGGCACTGCGAACTGTCGTTTTCTACCCCGAAATGTGTGGGAATCAACGTGCCAGGGGAAGGAATTGATTCATTGACACACTTCATACTACCTCCTCACGCCTTTTTGTGTCGATTCTGAGCGTAAGGAGTGTGAAGTGTTTTCCTCGGCCACCCAAACGAAAACCGCATACATTCAACGCTGGGTCTCGCGGTTCTGACCTCCATCGCAGAGGAGTCAAAAGAAGGAGTGAAATGTGGCAAGAGGGAGTGTGGCGTTCTTTCCAACGTTTGACACGTCCACGGTGGCTATGGGCTGAATTATGATTAAATCTGGTCCCAATGTAACTTCATTAGCCCACCTTACAGTTCACATGAACTTTTGAATTGTGGCCTTTACTTCGCGCGCGTCGACACCTTGCTGTTTTAAGCGTCCCCGAGCCCGAGGGTGACGTAGCAGAGTCCCACGCTTTTGCGCCCTAACAGAGGAAGGTTGTAAGCACAATTGAGCCAAATGTCAAAATTATGCATCGCGATGAGAGGGAACTACAGGGTTTCGAAAAAGTGATACTTTAATTCTGTTGCGCACTATTAACTGCAATGATCACGCAGAGATGGTGAGAGTTGTACAGCACAGCCTAGAGTGCAGAGTGGCATGAAACGAGTCTTCGGACTAAAAGTCACGACAATACTAAAAACTTTAAGTTCTTCTACGGCTAGGTTGCTTCTTATTGAGAGGCACCCACATGCCCTGCTCATACTGTGCCATCAAGCAGTCAGGCCTGCAAGATGAATGGTCTGCCAAGCGAGTGGATTTATTCTTATTTATCGAGTAACATCAATGACTGATTATGAGCTCTAGTACTCACAATTAAGCTACAAATTATTCTCCTGTTTGAATATAACGCAACGGAAACGGATAACGCACATCTGACTATTAGTTATATACACAACTCTGATTGTTCACTACGCACTGGCAATACCACATTTTCCTTCTTACCCAACGGCGTTGATCAACACGTGGCCATCGCACTGAATATGAACGGCGCACACATTATAAATTCTGGATATCGTGACTACACGATATTCGAAGAACAAGGCCACCAATCGTTTTCTTCTCACCATATTTTTTATTCCGATAAATTCTATTATGATTCAAAGACAACCTAAACACACCATTACATTTTATACAACAATTACACATGAGAAACTCCGCCCAGTGGGCATGGCTTTACATTGGTGATTCTTTATCTTATGGTCTCGTAATTATCTAACGCTACAGCGCACTTTCTGGATAAGATGGTGGATCTTTTGCTATATCTCACACTTCGACTCTCACACCCATCATCACGAAAATTTCCTCCAGACCGAGCGGTACAAAAAGCAACATGCATAACCCACTGCCCCTGAACCTATCTTGCTACTCTCCCATGCAAACCACACATAATTAAATTACGTGAAATACATCACACTGGCAACAGAATACAATCACAAAGCATAGTCACAACGTTAGAATCACTTCACTTTCAGCTTTCCCACTTCAATTAGTATTCATCCCAGTTTCACACGACACTGCCCCACTTCGTAACTTTTCTTTCCTACTACGAACTCTGGAGGATATGTGCACGTCTTCCTGTGCAATGCAAGCCAAGTGACGTTGCTGGATAGACGGCTGACTCACCTTGCTACTCTCTCAGAGTATTAGAGTTTGAATCCACCGTCACACGGAAACATAACACGCAAAGTAATATTAATATCATATTCGTCACACACGCGAGTCCTCAACCGATACCTTGGACGAGCTCTTCTCTTTATCCTTTGTCTCATACACAGATTGAGACTCATACAGTACTCACCACATGGAAGTGCTCGTCTCTAATTTTAAGTCCTGCACACGCCATTTCTTAAATATTTCCAACTTATAGTACACATGCCAGTAATTCAGCTTAACTTTAGCACTCGGAAGTATTTCTACATAGTACTAGCACTCGCAAGTATTTCAACTTATTGCTACACGTGGTTTCACTGTGACCGTTGGTCACTTCCGAAGATTACTACGATCCCCTTAACATTACCTACCTGTTATTAAATTCTTCCCCCCCCCCCCCCCCCCCAAAAAGTTCCTGAAATAGAGAAATAATTATTCCAAACTACTCTTAAGTATTTCACATGCATACCATTTTCTCCACTCTTTTGTCTTTACGGAGCACACCTAAGACAGGTCTTATCAACACAAGATCCGGCGCCAGAGTGCTGAAACATGGCCGTTCTTCAGATCATCTCGCACCCGCCGAGGTGGGGGAGCACCATGCTACCGTATTGGTCAGCCACATTTCAGGCACTCAAAGCTCAGGTAAATTTCATCTCTTTGGTTCCACTAAAGGTGACCAAAGGACCGTCTCAAAGATGATCATATATTGCACATTCACTATCTGCGGTTAGCAGACGACCATACATTCATTCATTTCACAGATCTCACCAAATTGGATGTAGGGATTTATTTTGTGGGAGTGCACATGTAAGCATTTAAATAAATAAATTGTCCTCCTTTCCTACACTGGTACCTGGCTCCGGTGTATTAAGTGAAACTTAGTTATTATTACAAAAAATATGTTGTTCTGACAAGAATAACGAAGAATGTTGTACCTATTTTCAATGTCGGGCGGTACTGTACCCTTTCATTATTACGTTCGATAGTACGAGGGTGACTGAAATGAAAACCTTAAATATTTTTTAAAAATTATGCATTGTACAGAAGTGGTACAAAGCTGTATCACTTTTCAACATAATCTCCCCCACTCTCAGTGCAAGTCCTCCAGCGCTTACAAAGTGCATAAATTCCTTTAGAAAAAAATTCTTTTGGTAGTCCACGCAACCACCCATGCACCGCGTGGCGTACCTCTTCATCAGAACGGAACTTCTTTCTTCCCATTGTGTCTTTGAGTAGTCCAAACATATGGAAATCACTTGGGGTAAGGTCTGGTGAGTATTGTGGATGAAGAAGACACTCAAAATGCAAGTCTGTGATTTTTGCAACTGTTGTACCGGCAGTGTGGGGCCTTGCATTGTCATGTGGTAAAAGGACACCTATTGACAGGAATCCACGTCGCTGTGATTTGATTGCAGGCCGCAGATGATCTTTTAGGAGATCTGTGTATGATGCACTGGTGACAGTCGTCCCTCTAGGCTTGTACTGCTCCAAAATGACGCCTTTTTCGTCCGGAAAGAGAGTCAGGATAACCTTCCCTGCTGATGGTTCTGTTCGAAACTTCTTTGGTTTTGGTGATGAGGACTGGCGCCATTCCTTGCTCGCTCTCTTCGTTTCCGATTGGAGAAGTGAACCCAGGTTACATCACCAGTAACGATTCTTGCAAGGAAGCCATCACCTTCTCGTTAAAAGCGCCGAATAAGTTCTTCACAAGCATCAACACGTCGTTCTCTCATTTCAGGAGTCAGCTGCCACGGCACCCATCTTGCAGACACTTTGTGAAACTGGAGCACATCATGCACAATGTGATGTGCTGACCCATGACTAATCTGTAAACATGCTGCATTGTCATTCAGTGGCACTCCGCGGTTTTCCTTCACTGTGGCTTCAACTGCTGCAAAGTTCTGTGGAGTCACAACTCGTTGTGCCTGACCTGGACGAGGAGCATCTCCCACTGAAGTCACACCACTTACGAAATTCCTACTCCATTCGTAGACTTGCTGCTGTGACAGACATGCTTCACCATACTGAGCCTTCATTCGTCGATGAATTACAGTAGATGGCACACCACTACGCAAAAACCGAATAACAGAACGCTGTTCTTCCCTGGTGCAAGTCACAAGTGGAGCGGCCATCTTTATATTGATACTGCGACGGTATGTGTGCATCTGCACTATGCTGCCACCTACAGGCCATTCTGCACGCTGTTTGTAGCACGCTTACCAACTTACAGGACAACGGCGCGAAATTTAGATTTGTTATTACAAATTTAAGGTTTTCATTTGACTCACCCTCGTATATATCCTCTGACCTAAATAATTCACTCTGGCTTACGTCCTTTCTGGTCATTACCCAAGTTTCGTTTAAAAAGAGACAATAATTAGACCGATGTCATCGCAATCCACGATGGTCCGTCGAAGGCGGTCTCTTAATAGGGTTTGTGATCAGTGCGGACGGCAATACATAAGGCGTTCTTGTGGTAGGGCTTTCCATTGCTCCACCTGCGCCACTGACAATGCTGTCCACCCAGGCGAAGGCACTCCCGAAAAGACGCAAATGGGGAAGGAGTAGTATCGCGGTGATGTTGACCGTTTAATGTACCATGTTTAATGATTTGGAGGTCAGTTCCACTATGCAACATTATGCATAAACACACAGCGACGTGTGTATCATCCAAACGATTATTTTCTTTTGAAAACAACCCAGCGTGTTTATATTGTTGTCATTCGATCTCTAGAGGCAGTGTCGTTATCGGGCTGGAGCTTCGGCAACCTGAATTACACGACTGTATGCTTGGTGGCAGGGCAGGTATTCAAAACGGCGCTCGGCGGCTCTACAGCTCGTTAACTTCGCCGAGCCAAACTACACTCCTGGAAATTGAAATAAGAACACCGTGAATTCATTGTCCCAGGAAGGGGAAACTTTATTGACACATTCCTGGGGTCAGATACATCACATGATCACACTGACAGAACCACAGGCACATAGACACAGGCAACAGAGCATGCACAATGTCGGCACTAGTACAGTGTATGTCCACCTTTCGCAGCAATGCAGGCTGCTATTCTCCCATGGAGACGATCGTAGAGATGCTGGATGTAGTCCTGTGGAACGGCTTGCCATGCCATTTCCACCTGGCGCCTCAGTTGGACCAGCGTTCGTGCTGGATGTGCAGACCGCGTGAGACGACGCTTCATCCAGTCCCAAACATGCTCAATGGGGGACAGATCCGGAGATCTTGCTGGCCAGGGTAGTTGACTTACACCTTCTAGAGGACGTTCGGTGGCACGGGATACATGCGGACGTGCATTGTCATGTTGGAACAGCAAGTTCCCTTGCCGGTCTAGGAATGGTAGAACGATGGGTTCGATGACGGTTTGGATGTACCGTGCACTATTCAGTGTCCCCTCGACGATCACCAGTGGTGTACGGCCAGTGTAGGAGATCGCTCCCCACACCATGATGCCGGGTGTTGGCCCTGTGTGCCTCGGTCGTATGCAGTCCTGATTGTGGCGCTCACCTGCACGGCGCCAAACACGCATACGACCATCATTGGCACCAAGGCAGAAGCGACTCTCATCGCTGAAGACGACACGTCTCCATTCGTCCCTCCATTCACGCCTGTCGCGACACCACTGGAGGCGGGCTGCACGATGTTGGGGCGTGAGCGGAAGACGGCCTAACGGTGTGCGGGACCGTAGCCCAGCTTCATGGAGACGGTTGCGAATGGTCCTCGCCAATACCCCAGGAGCAACAGTGTCCCTAATTTGCTGGTAAGTGGCGGTGCGGTCCCCTACGGCACTGCGTAGGATCCTACGGTCTTGGCGTGCATCCGTGCGTCGCTGCGGTCCGGTCCCAGGTCGACGGGCACGTGCACCTTCCGCCGACCAGTGGCGACAACATCGATGTACTGTGGAGACCTCACGCCCACGTGTTGAGCAATTCGGCGGTATGTCCACCCGGCCTCCCGCATGCCCACTATACGCCCTCGCTCAAAGTCCGTCAACTGCACATACGGTTCACGTCCACGCTGTCGCGGCATGCTACCAGTGTTAAAGACTGCGATGGAGCTCCGTATGCCACGGCAAACTGGCTGACACTGACGGCGGCGGTGCACAAATGCTGCGCAGCTAGCGCCATTCGACGGCCAACACCGCGGTTCCTGGTGTGTCCGCTGTGCCGTGCGTGTGATCATTGCTTGTACAGCCCTCTCGCAGTGTCCGGAGCAAGTATGGTGGGTCTGACACACCGGTGTCAATGTGTTCTTTTTTCCATTTCCAGGAGTGTATTCCTTGCTACCTGGGCATATCAGTTACAGTGTGTTGCTCCTATCAATCACGAAGAGGATATAAGCTCAGGGATTATGTCAGAGCTACTCTTACAGACGTCAACCCACACTCACGCTGCCCTGCTATTTCACAAATGCAGGGCTCCCGCGAATGAAGATGACGCGCAGCAGAGACTCTGCTCCTACGTGTTGCACCCTACAGTTCCTTAATCCTGGTGCAGACCTTGCTACCCTTTCCTAATTTTAGTTTCGGGTCAACACAATAGCTATTGCGATGATTTTTGTGTTCCTACACACTCTCAACATTCCGAGACGTCTTCCTGGATGCTACAAGACTCACGGTCCATCCTGCCTACTTTTTAAGTTTTCAGCGCTGGTCTGCACACCAAAGAGTCCGCGTCATCCCCACGCTGCTGCTCGACTACCTGCCAGTCCTTAGCCCTTATCTACACATTCACAGCCCTCAGCACTTCTGTCGCACACTGGCCCTTCCCTGACCTCCACGCCCAGCAGCCTTCCAAGTTTCCATAAATCCGTGCTCTCACACTATGTCCTCAAACTGTTCAATTACCAAGACATTGCAATTATGGAAGGGTTTTGATCGAACAGTTCGTTATTAAATGTTACGCGGCTCGAATAATTATCGACTTAAGCTGCAGGACAATGGACAGAAATTATTAAGATAAGTAACACATACCAGTACAGTGTATGATCATGACAGACACTCTATGCATTATTACTTCATTATTTACATGTGGACATTATTATTTCATTATTTACATGTAGATATAGTTGCAGGCCCAACAAACTCAGCATTTGGACTGTATACAGAAGTACAATTCTCATTTCATAAAGAGTGCATATTGTAATAGAGTTAGCAGTTCAATGAATACAAGTGTCAAACTGGGTGTAGCAGTTAAAGAAGTAAACTACACTGTCAGATGGCGCAAGCATTAACCAAAGATAATTCACACGACGAATAAATACACTAAGATGCTTTCTCTGAAACAGGATTTAAGGACTTTTAAGACAGAAGAAATTTATGTAACAGTAACAGAGTAGATGAAATTCGAATACATAGGATGCCATAACATGTGCCATAACACAAGTAAAATAACACATAATGTAAAGCAATACATTGGCAGTAAAGTACAAGTAAAATAATACATGAAGTTGCTGCAGCGATAAATAATACACGAAGCTACAAAATGTATGTGATAACTTGTATTAATTGTGACATAACATGAGAGAAAATACATATTAGTCTCTATTCGTCAACAGCATCAGGGGTGTTTTCTTTTTCTTTTTTTAAGGAATCAAAAATTGAAAAGGAATATAAAATATACATATAACAGGTCATTAAATGATATGCACAATTGAATCTGTGTATGCCTAGACAATGGTAAATAAATGTAAAATGTTACATTTTTAAAAATTTTTTAAACGTGGGTAGGTTAGTATAGGTAGTGATAACAACCCCTTTTGTAACAATTTAAAACTTACAGGTTAATGCAGACAGTAGTAACGACCATATAGTCTTTTTGTAGCCTAAAGGAGGATCAAAACTGTACAAATTATTTGTGTAGTATATTAAAAATAGTTAAAACGTGAATATCATTAGCATATGTTAACATAGTAGAGAGTTTCAGGTCACAAAAAGGTTTCAATAATGAGTCTAAACTTATAAAGAGTCAAATTAAAGCATATTACTAACAATGTTACGAGATAAACTGTAATCTAGTCCCCTTACTTCTGTGAGGCCATTTGGCGGCCAAATCCCTGACAGGGCAGCCTCACCAGACCCATTCATGCCAGACCCTTCAGCGCCACTCTTGTTGCCACCAACATCAGCGCCACCAGCACCAGTGGCACCACCACCACCGCCACCAGCGCCACCATCAATCCACAGCCAGTCCCGTCCCAGCCGCCCACCCCCAACACCTCCTATACTGCAGCTAGCCCAACCATGACTGGCCCCATACCTGTTACACTGCCACCACCACCATGGAACCCATCACCTCCAGCACCCCTTCCTTCATCCCCACCACCTCCTACCCCGCCACTACAAGCTCTTATCGCCACTACTCCTGTTGCCGACACTCTGCCCACATCTGCAGTCCCTTCATTACTCTCACACTCTCACGTCACTTCACCTTCAGGTTGCTGGCCATGCATCTCCATGTATGGCACTTTCGACACTCCTAGTCTCCCTCTACTGTACACAGCTCAGGGACCTCACAACGCTCACAGTAAGGATTAAGGTTATTTGACAGTGCTCTCCAGTCCTCCAGCTGCATTCGTTGTACAGAAACACATATCTTTTCTCACTACACTAGTTGCCATGTCTAGCATCTCATAGTACACTATGATCCTTGCATGCTCCACTCTAAAGCATGTGGAGTCTATGACTCCCATGGCCATTCTACCTGCGATTACACCTGTCGGAAATCCATCCTTGTCAGGTCTTTTATGCACCACCATGTAGGCTCTCACACACTTCACCTCACATCACCCTGTCCTTCGCCTCAGAATGGGCATAAGCCTCACGCTCTTGCGCTTTTTTCTGACGGACGACATCAAAAGACACAATAGCTCTCCCTGTGGCAACATATGAAACCATATGTGCATCATGCAGTGTTGTTGCTGTTTCTCACCTGGACACCCTATGTGGGCCACCAGCTGCACAGCCCATGGTTGTAACATGTTCACCCCTGGAAATTTTGATTCAGGTCCTGACCACACTGTACGGTGCCCCATCATCACTTCCACTTACCCCATCGACCTTCCCAGATAGCGACATCACGTCTCTATCATTGCCTTCAGTGATCAGATCGACCTTCACAGACTACGGTGCTCCACGTTCCTCTTCTTCAGATTCTCTCCTGTGAAACCTCTCCTTAACCAGACCCTCTGTCGTGGCCACATTCAGACCACCTGCCTTTGGCCAGTAACTCCTGGATCTAGGCACACATCGCAGGTTCCATTTCACTGACTCAGGAGTGCCTTCCCCTGTTGGTACCGCATCGTCTCCGACATGGCTCCACCATCACTCCCACAGGCTACACCCTGAGGCACAGATACCAACTACATAGTCGTGTACCACAGGTTTCTGAAGTTCTGGCACCCTAACAACACTACCTCTGGTGATCGAACAGAAACAATCCTACAACACAAACATACCCATTTTCAATCAAACCTCCAGTAACTGCAGTATGAGTCTCACCACTAGAGGCATAAGCGTTGCCATGAACAGCGCTGACATCGCAGGCGCTATTTCGCTTCTAGGATTCATGTATCCACTTACCACTGCACTAGTACCCTTCTGCCAGACAGGTAATAGCGCTCTGTCCAGCTGCTCGATAGTGGACTTCGCCGACCCACACGAGAAGCATGAAGCGTCCGAGCTGCGAAGCCATTATCAAGCGCATCAGCGAATTGACGCATGGTGCATGGAATGGCAATTGAATCTCAATGTAGACAAGTGTAATGTGCTGCGAATACACAGAAAGATAGATCCTTTATCATTTAGCTACAAAATAGCAGGTCAGCAACTGGAAGCAGTTAATACCATAAATTATCTGGGAGTACGCATTAGGAGTGATTTAAAATGGAATGATCATATAATGTTGATCGTCGGTAAAGCAGACGCCAGACTGAGATTCATTGGAAGAATCCTAAGGAAATGCAATCCGAAAACAAAGGAAGTAGGTTACAGTACGCTTGTTCGCCCACTGCTTGAATACTGCTCAGCAGTGTGGGATCCATACCAGATAGGGTTGATAGAAGATATAGAGAAGATTCAACGGAGAGCAGCGCGCTTCGTTACAGGATCATTTAGTAATCGCGAAAGCGTTACGGAGATGATAGATAAACTCCAATGGAAGACTCTGCAGGAGAGACGCTCAGTAGCTCGGTACGGGCTTTTGTCAAAGTTTCGAGAACATACCTTCACCGAAGAGTCAAGCAGTATATTGCTCCCTCCTACGTATATCTCGCGAAGAGACCATGAGGATAAAATCAGAGAGATTAGAGCCCACACAGAGGCATACCGACAATCCTTCTTTCCACGAACAATACGAGAATGGAATAGAAGGGAGAACAGATAGAGGTACTCAAGGTACCCTCCGCCACACACCGTTAGGTGGCTTGCGGAGTAAGGATGTAGATGTAGATGTAGATCAGAAGCTCATGCTCTCACTGTGATAGACCTCACCTCTCCAATGGACTCCTTATTTTCGAGTAGCCAAATACCAGCGCACGCTTCACAACTGGTAATGCCTCAAATCGGAAGAACACAAGATACAAAGCAGTAGTCGAGAAAAACATGGTTGCTTGAAGGCGGACAAGGAACGTACTAGGACAATAGTAAAGCACCCTATGCCTCAACAAGGTGCAAAGCGAAAACCTTCACCACAGCAATGTTGACAGGCCAAGAACAAAGAGACAGTCAATCTGTAATACGACCAGAGAGAAGAATCTAGCGCCAAGCGAGGTTGTTGCTGATAGTCTATAGTAGAGTGATGATAGTAACCGACAATATCAGACGCGAGTAAAGAGCTCACTGACTACTCTCTGGGCTGCCATATACCGGTCGCGAGGAACACTGTTCCCATGGCGAGAAAGGTGGCGCGCTCGCTATGTGAGCCCTGCACTGTGGCGATACTACGCCCTCTGTTGGCCATCAAGGTCCATTTTCTCCGACTGGCATAGACCTGCCGGAGAGTCCGATACCATACAACTCATCCTCGAGGTGACCACCTAGCTGTACTGTACCTTCAGTCTCTCCTCAATCAGCCTACAGCTGACCACCGACCACAGACTCACAGACTTTGTCTATGTAAGAACATTTCAGGGCAACGTCAGTGACTTTCAGTCCGGACAAATAGTGCAGACTCACGTCCATAGAAACTGAGTTATTGTGTTCTGTTCAATAGACTAACAAAAGTACAACTGTTCCTTGCCACCTGCGCACATCAATTACAGTGTGTTACTTCCCTTGGCCAAGAACATCAAAAAGTGCGACTAATGGGACGGCCTGTGCTATTTCGTTTCTTTTTATCCCTGATGAAACTGACGAGCGTATAGGCAGACTTACAGCTTACCAATGGGGAAGCGAGCTATGGGCTCTCTGCTCTGCACAGTATAAACTGTGGGTCACACTGCCTCTTCAGCGATGCGAATTGTTTTGTAGAAAACCCTCTAATTTTCAGCATTCCCATATAGCACCACAAAACCATTTTTTTTCTTCTTGTCTGTATTCTGGACTTTCCATGTTTCACTTGCTCCCTCCTGAAAGCTGGGACACATTTTTTATTCAGTAAATAATTCCTAAGAACTTCTATCAGCGACTCTACTGAATGGCAGGTATAACACGGGTAATACTGTAGCTTTATCAATCACTATATACCTTGAACCTCTTGGTTGCTACGCTATACAGGCACAGTATGTCGATTCCTCGATGCAGCGGCAGTGTCGGCGCTGTTCTAAAGTCAAGCTAGATGCGAAATTTCCAGCATCGTGCCGAAACAGTTTCCTCATTGTTTTCTCCGTCACAGTCGAATCGCAAATGGACCAGAGGAATCTCAACAGTATTTTACTGTTTTCTGTGGATCAAGAAGCCCCATCGATGATTTACACTGCTGAGTTGCAGAAGTTCTCGGTAAAGAACACGACCATGCTATACTGTAAATGTTTGCCTTATTGCTTAATCTTGTGAGCTACATATATCCGCCGAAAAATGGTAATTCCGTTTTCTCCGACAGAAGAGAGAACTGTGTGAAGTTTGAAGGTCGAAAAGATATTCTCTCCGAGGACAGAGACGTTCTCAAAATCTATTAGGTGCAACATATCCCCAGATACAGTCACAGAGCTACGAAGCTTGCAACCCCATTGGTGTGATTGTACAAAAACTGCTAAAAATCGGTTCTACCTGTCAATTTGATGGTGGTTCTGTGAGATTTCGAACATTCATCCAGTCGAATGATGTCCTTGCGTTCACTTTTTGTAAACAATCCAAAAAATATAGTAATAAATGAGAAGCACCAGTTTGCTTTTGTTCTACAATATTGTAGAACAAAAGCAAAATGGTGCTTTTCATTTATTATAATGTTGTTCTACCAAGAACCGATGGAAGATACTGTTAGCATGAAAAAATATAGATTTAGAAATACAGTTTTTCAAATTTAGCGAAACGACAGTAAAGAGGTTTTGAGCTGAACGCAGTGAAAAGTACAAAAAAAGCTCACCCAATAACTTTGTTTAACAGAAAGCATGCAATCTTTAAAAAACAATGCTCACTCATTTAAAATAACAAGATCATTACATTTGCAATAAACTCGATTAAGTCATATTCACAATTAAATATATTTACAATTATACTGAATGAGTCTAATATCTGCTTGCATGAGGCTGGTGCCAGAATAGCTTTAAATCTATGTTACTTGCATTCCTCAAAAGAGTCTGTGATCGAAATGATAGAACTATTTACTAACAGCAAGCAGCCCCAAAATTTCTTATTAATCAAGACCCTTTATGTGAAGTCCCATAGGATATATCAAGTAAACAGTATTGAAGGGTTTAACCAAAACAAAAAACGTACAAAGAAGCTACCAGAATAATTTAAAGACTAGAGAGTAGAACAGGCAATAAACAAAAATGTTGGAACTTTGTTTTAGTAATTGAAATTTTAATACACAACTACAAATTTTCATTGAAAGTCAGCAACAGAGTTCGTCTAAACAAAACAGAAACAGCCCAAATGATTATTCCAACAACCGTTTAAAATTTCATTATCTTTCCATTAACCATCTTTTGGTCAGAATAATTTCTAATCACGGCTCACCGCCCAAGTTAGTGCACAACCACACACGACAGAAAATACAGCATACTCAAAACTATTAAAGATACAGCTTTATCGACACGCAAGAAAAAATATATTTGATCCACTGGCCAAACCGGTACTTCGCGCAGTTCTGAAAATATTTAATCAATGGGCTTTGAAATTTATGACATGGCACAAATTTTAGCACAGCAAACAGTTCCAGTGAGTTGATATTTTAGAGTGCGAAAAACAGTTTTTTTCTCTTACACTAAAGAGAGCTCATTAAATTTGCTTAAATTTGACATAAGAGCAGTTCCAAGATCCACAAACAATCATGCAACAATATTGCCATACCTCCTGAGCTTAGATCGGATGCGTGCTACTATGAGCCGTATTTGTTGAGCTCAATACAATGGGTCAGTTTTCCAACAACGACTCAATAGGATCCACTAAACTTCACATAAGACAATTTCAAATTCGCTTGGGTCTGAAACACAGAATTTTATAATAACTTGCGTAGTACAAGACAAATAATTAGAAAGAAACGTTTCTTCAACTAATAACAGAGAAAGGCGAACCAAACTACGAATAGGTTACTCGCCCTTGCAGAGCTGCAACTTAGTACCAGCGATACTGACTATACTCTCAAAAGTTCTACCAATAATAATACACTGACGCAAGAAATCTCAGCGCCAAGAAGTTGTGTGAGTTGAGCGAAAGTTGTTAGGCGTGTTTCTACATCTAAATGATGACTATTCAAATTTCGGGTCAGTCATACAAGAGTACCACTAGCGGCAACAACATCAGCGTGCAAATCAGGTTTCCTTTAAATACGTACTGGACGTAATGAGCTACTGTTGGTCTGAATGTCTTTAACACGATGAAGATGCCACAATCAACAGCTCACTGAGTTTGTACAAGGTCGTGTAATAGTTCGATGTTCCTTCTGCGATACTGCAGAATGACTTGGCAGGAATGAGCCGCTGTATATGATTGCTTATAGCGGTGGTCAGGAGAAGGTACGAACGCAAGAAGATTAGGTTCCAGACGACCACTTGGAACGTTTCTTTTTTTTCGTCATCTGTCTTCTGACTGGTTGGATGCTCTCCGCCAAGTATTCCTCTCCTGTGCCAAACTCTTCAGCTCAGAGTAGCACTTGCACAACCTATCTCCTCAATTATTTTCTGCATGTATTATGATCTCTGCCTTTCTCTGTCCTCTACATCTCCCACTAGCACCATGGAAGTTATTCCTTGACGTCTTAACAGAAGTCCTAGCGTCCTGTGTTTTCCACACATTCCTTTCCTTGCCGATTCTGCGGTGAACCTCCTTATTCCTTACCTTATCAGTCCAACCAATATTCAACGTTCTTCCGTAGCACCACATCTCAAATGCTTCTGTTACGGTTTTTCTCCAGTCCATCTTTCACTACCATACAATTCTGCGCTCAAAACGTACATTCTCAGAAATTTCTTCCTCAAAGTAGGTCTATTTTTGATACTAGTACACTTCTCTTGGCCAGGAATGCCATTTTTGTCGCTGCTAGTCTGTTATTTATGCCCCCCTTGCTCTACCTGTCATGGGATATTTTGCTGCCTACGTAGCAGAATTCCTTAACTTAATTTACTTCGTGATCATCAATCCTGATGTTAAGTTCCTCGCTGTTTTCATTTCTGTTATTAGTTTCGTCTTCCTTCCTCTCAGTCCATATTCTGCACTCATTAGACTGTTCATTGCATTCAGCGGGTTCTGCATGTATTATGATCTCTGCCTTTCTCTGTCCTCTACATCTCCCACTAGCACCATGGAAGTTATTCCTTGACGTCTTAACAGAAGTCCTAGCGTCCTGTGTTTTCCACACATTCCTTTCCTTGCCGATTCTGCGGTGAACCTCCTTATTCCTTACCTTATCAGTCCAACCAATATTCAACGTTCTTCCGTAGCACCACATCTCAAATGCTTCTGTTACGGTTTTTCTCCAGTCCATCTTTCACTACCATACAATTCTGCGCTCAAAACGTACATTCTCAGAAATTTCTTCCTCAAAGTAGGTCTATTTTTGATACTAGTACACTTCTCTTGGCCAGGAATGTCATTTTTGTCGCTGCTAGTCTGTTATTTATGCCCCCCTTGCTCTACCTGTCATGGGATATTTTGCTGCCTACGTAGCAGAATTCCTTAACTTAATTTACTTCGTGATCATCAATCCTGATGTTAAGTTCCTCGCTGTTTTCATTTCTGTTATTAGTTTCGTCTTCCTTCCTCTCAATCCATATTCTGCACTCATTAGACTGTTCATTGCATTCAGCGGGTTCTGTAGTTCTTGTTCAATTTCACTGTCACTGTCATCTGCGAATCTCATCATGACTTTTACTCTACTCTTAAACTGTTCTTCAATTTCCTTCATTGCTTCTTCGATGTACAGACTGAACAGTAGATGCCGAAGACTACATTCCTGTCTTACACCCTTCTTAATCAGAGCGATTAGTTCTTGGTCTTCCATTCTTATTATTCTCTGTTGGCTCTTGTACGTGTTGTATATTACCCATCTCTCCCTATAGCTTATACATACCTTCCTGGGAATTTCATACCTCTTGCACCATTATACGTTGTCTTCATTTTTATTTAGTCTTGCTTCCGTTATCCCCTTAACGTCAGAACTGCCTCCCCGGTGCCTTTGCCTTTCCTAAGGCTAAACTTACCGTCACCTAACACATCCTCACTTTCCTTTTCCATTCTTCTGTTTATTATTACTGTCACAAACTTGGTGCATGAGGTCTTAAGCTGATTGTGCGATAATTCTTGCACTTGTCAGCTCTTGCAGTCTTCGGAATTGTGTGAATGGTGTATTTCCGAAAGTCATATGTTATAGCGCAGATTCATGCATTCTACACAATAACGTAAATAGTTGTTTTGTTGCCACTTCCTCCAGTGATTTTAGAATTTATAATGGAATATTAGGTATCCCTTCTTCCTTATTTGACCTTAAGTCTTCCAAAGCTCTTTTAAATTCTGATTCTTATACTGGATCACCTATCTCTTATATACGAGTGTTGTCCAGAAAGTAAGTTCCGATAGGTCGCGAAATGGAAACCACTGGGAAAATCGAGTAAAGCTTTGCATGTGTTGGGCAGTGTCTCTAGTATGCCCGTCGCTCGTGTCGCGTTCCTGTTTTCAGTTTTGAGTGAACAGTGAGCACGTAAAAATGCATAGGGAATAGCGTCTCCCGCCGTGTATGAGTCCCTGGTTAGAGATTGCGCCTGTGTCATGCAGCCCACATAACACAACTGTCGAGCAGTTCCTTCTCCATGCCAATTCTCCGTCGCACACTGCAGGGGCAATGAAGACGCTCCTGCAGTGTTTCCGATGAGAAGTATTAGATCACCCACATGCAGTCCTTAATTGGCTCCCCCTGAGTCTCATCTCTGCTGACAAGAACCGCTGGCTATGAAGACAAAATTTTTCCACCGACCACGAGCTGCAGACCTCTGCAGATAACTGACCAAAAGCACAGGTGGTTGCTTTCTGTGACAGGGATACTGGAAAATTGATGCAACACTAAGACAAAACTCGAAGTTGGAGCGGCGACTATGTAGAGAAGTAGGTGGAAAGTGTACCTAACTGTTGCAAATAAAACGCTTCTGGTTTTCACTGTGGTTTCCATTTCGCTACCTATCGGAACTTACTTTCTAGACAACGGTCGTACGACTCTCGTTTCTTGTCCTATCACATCAGACAAAACTCTACCTCATAGATGCCTTCAATGTACTCTTTCCACCTATCCGCTCTCTCCTCTACATTTATCAATGGAACTCCCATTGCACACTTAATGTTGTCAGCCTTGCTTTTAATTTCACCAAGGACTGTTTTGACTTTTCTGTATACTGAGTCAGTCCTTCCGCGTCATTTCTTTTTCGATTTCTTCACATTTTTCATAAAGCCATTTGCTCTTAGCTTCCCTGCATTCCTACTAATTCTTCAGTAACTTTTATTTCTGTATTCCTGAGCATCCCTGAATATTTTTGTGTTGTCTTCTTTCATCGATGAACACATGCATTTCTTCTGTTACCCACGGTTTTTCGCAGTTACCGTCTTCGTACCTATGTTTCCCTTTCCAACTTCCGTAATTGCCCTTTTTAGAGATGTCCATTTCTCCTCAAGCGAACTGGCTACTTAGCTATTCTTTAGCGCAGAATATCCTCAGAGAATTTCAATTTTCATCATTAGTAGTGTCGTATCTCATTTGTTTGCGCATTGCTTCTTCCTGACTAGTATCATAAACTTCAGACTTCTTCATCGTTATTAAATTGTGATGTGAGTCTGTATTTGTTCCTGGGTACATCTTACAATCCAATGATTTAGGAAACTCTGCTTAACCATGACGAAATTTAAATGGAACCTTCCCGTATCTTCCGGCCTTTTCGATGTATACCGGCTCCTCTTGTCACTCTTGAACATAGTATTCGCTACTACTAGCTGAAATATTCTGCTGAACTCAATTGGTCTTTATCCTCTCTTATTCCTAGTACCACGACCGTGTTCTCCAGTAACCGTTTCTTCTGCTCCTTCCCCGGCATTCCATCCCCCTACGACTATCACATTTTCATCTCCCTTTACATACTGCAGTACTATTTCAATATCCTAATATACTTTCTCTGTCTCTTCATCTTTGGCTTGCGACGTCGGCATGTAAACCAGAACTATCGTTATTGGCGTTGGTTTGCTGTCGATTCTGATGACAACAGCGCTATCACAATAACACACTCTCTCCCCTAAATTACTATTCATATCTTCCTTTATACCATTTTATGCTGCTGTTGATATTACCCTATACTCACCTGACTACCGAGAGGAAAGACCACGGTGTTCGGCGGATGGCTATGGCACATCGTACTGCGTTTGCATCTGCAATTCGAGCAGCAGTTGGTACCATAATGACACATCGAATGTTACAAATGGGTTACTTCAACGACAGCTCCGAGCCAGACGCACTGTAGGGTGCATTCCATTGACCGCAAAGCACCGCTATTTGCGACTTCTGTTGTGTGAAATCAGAGCTCATTAGACGAAGGAGGTCTGTTGTGATTTGTGATGAAAGCCGGTTCTGCCTTGGTGCCAATAATGGCCGTGCTTTTGATAGAAGGAGGCCAGGTGAGCGCCTGCAACCAATCTGTCACCGTGCTAGACACATTGCACCTACACCTGGACGTATGCTTTGGGATGCGGTTTCGTATGACAACATGAACACTCTATTATCCCATACACTATGACTGCAAATCCGTTCGTCAGTCTGGTGATTTAACATGTGCTGCTATTCGTGAACAGCATTCCAGGCGGTGTTATCCAGTAGGATAACGCTCGCCCATACGCCGCTCTTGTAACACATCACGCTTGAAAGAGAGTCGACACGTCGCCGTGGCATCCTCGATCACCAGATCTGTTTCCAATCCAGCACATATGGGAAATCATAATAACTTCAGCGTAATCCAGAACCAGCACTAACCGTCCCTGTATTGACCGACCAAGTGCAACATGGAGTGAACTGCATCTAAAAAACTGACATGCGACACCTGTACAATACAATGCATGGCCGTTTGCATGTTTCCATTTATCATTTTGGCAATTACACCAGTTATTTATGTACCTGCATTTGACGTTTTCAGTGGCTTATCTCGCGCTTACGTTAACTTGTGAACCTGCAACGTTAATCACTCAAGTTTGTTGCCTAGACAAATATATTCTCAACATATCATTACTCTACAGTAATTAATTATAGGCGTTGGTATTGTTTTCTTCAGGCAGTGTATAATATGAATAAATTATATAATTCTGGTGCTTATCGCCGGTAAATAACGTGGAAGATTGAGGCAGAACGGGTGGGGCAGGGGGATTGAGATAAAACGGGCGTGCTGCAGTCACCACATAATGGACGACGTCTACAAAACTTCAAGCCCACACAAGCAAAATGGCAAAGTTCCACCAACATATTGCTCACCCTTACAGTCCGTTTTTCTGCAGTGAAGTCGTTCCTGTATCGGCTTTCTTATGAATCTCTGCGCAGCTCCACAGAGACCACAGGGCACACGACCACTGCCCTCAGGACCACCGGTCAACTGCCGAAATCGACAATCTCTGGACAGCCAAGTCCACACACCGCAATGGCGCTTCCCTGTCCAGGCGACTCTCCGCTGTACTGCCCATGCTATTCCACAAACACTTGCTCCTCAGCGGGCACAGCCACCTAAGAACACCGACGTTCGTTCCGACAGAAGCTGCCATAGAACACAGGCTACGAATTATTGATACTAGAGGACAAGGTGCAAGGTTTGCCGTCGGAAGGCCAGTTTAGCATTGCCAGTCACCTTTCTAAATAGAAATCCTGAAAGCAATGCAATAAAACTGTTAGCGTCGTGCGTCGTTTCGTTTGCAAACAATGTGTTATAGATGTCATCAAATTTGAATAAATGTTTTTATAGTTTATTCCCTGCATCTCCACTTTGTGGAACATTAACGTGGCGTTTTAAGTTCGTTATTACTGTCGATATCAAACAGAATTGTATCAGTCATCCTGAATTTCGTATTTTACATTTTTAATTTCAGCACCGCTAATTATTGGAACACAAATTTTCATTGGAATATGTTCCAAGAATATTTCATAACCCATTGGTACCTTACATGTAACTATATGATGATGTAATTTCAGATTTCTGAAAAAAATTGGTTGCATCCTTATTCATATAACTCCATACATTATATATCCTACCCACATGAACCATGGACCTTGCCGTTGGTGGGGAGGCTTGCGTGCCTCAGCGATACTGAAGGCCGTACCGTGGGTGCAACCCCAACGGAGGGGTATCTGTTGAGAGGCCAGACAAACGTGTGGTTCCTGAAGAGGGGCAGCAGCCTTTTCAGTAGTTGCATGGGCAACAGTGTGGACGATTGACTGATCTGGCCTTGTAACACTAACCAAAACGGCCTTGCTGTGCTGGTACTGCGAACGGCTGAAAGCAAGGGGAAACTACAGCCGTAATTTTTCCCGAGGGCATGCAGCTTTACTGTATGGTTAAATGATGATGGCGTCCTCTTGGGTAAAATATTCCGGAGGTAAAATAGTCCCCCATTCGGATCTCCGGGTGGGGACTACTCAAGAGGACGTCGTTATCAGGAGAAAGAAAACTGGCGTTCTACGGATCGGAGCGTGGAATGTCAGATCCCTAAATCGGGCAGGTAGGTTAGAACATTTAAAAAGGGAAATGGATAGGTTGAAGTTAGATATGGTGGGAATTAGTGAAGTTCGCTGGCAGGAGGAACAAGACTTTTGGTCAGGTGAATACAGGGTTATAAATACAAAATCAATTAGGGGTAATGCAGGAGTAGGTTTAATAATAAATAAAAAAAATTGGAGTGCGGGTAAGCTACTACCAACAGCATAGTGAACGCATTATTGTGGCCAAGATAGACACGAAGCCCATGCATACTACAGTAGTACAAGTTTATATGCCAACTAGCTCTGCAGATGAAGAAATCGATGAAATGTATGATGAGATAATAGAAATTATTCAGGTAGTCAAGGGAGACGAAAATTTAATAGTCATGGGTGACTGGAAATCGAGGGTAGGAAAAGGGAGAGAAGGAAATATAGTGGGTGAATATGGATTGGGGAAGAGAAATGAAAGAGGAAGCCGTCTGATAAAATTTTGCAAAGAGCATAACTTAATTATAGCTAACACTTGGTTCATGAATCATAAAAGAAGGTTGTATACGTGGAAGAATCCTGGAGATACTAGCAGGTATCAAATAGATTATATAATGGTAAGACAGAGATTTAGGAACCAGGTTTTAAATTGTAAGAAATTTCCAGGGGCAGATGTGGACTCTGACCACAATCTATTAGTTATGAACTGTAGATTAAAACTGAAGAAACAGCAAGAAGGTGGGAATTTAAGGAGATGGGACCTAGACAAACTGACTAAACCAGAGGTTGTAGAGAGTTTCAGGGAGAGCATAAGGGAACAATTGACAGGAATGGGGGAAAGAAATACAGTAGAAGAAGAATGGGTAGCTCTGAGGGATGAAGTAGTGAAGGCAGCAGAGGATCAAGTAGGTAAAAAGATGATGGCTAGTAGAAATCCTTGGGTAACAGAAGAAATATTGAATTTAATTGATGAAAGGAGAAAATATAAAAACGCAGTAAATAAAGCAGGTAAACGGGAATACAAACGTCTCAAAAATGAGATCGACAGGAAGTGCAAAATGGCTAAGCAGGGATGGCTAGAGGACAAATGTAAGGATGTAGAGGCTTATCTCACTAGGGGTAAGATAGATACTGCCTACAGGAAAATTAAAGAGACATTTGGAGAAAAGAGAGCCACTTGTATGAATATCAAGAGCTCAGATGGATACCCAGTTCTAAGCAATGAAGGGAAAGCAGAAAGGTGGAAGGAGTATATAGAGGATCTATATAAGGGCGATGTACTTGAGGACAATATTATGGAAATGAAAGAGGATGTAGAAGAAGATGAAATGGGAGATACGATACTGCGTGAAGAGTTTGACAGAGCACTGAAAGACCTGACTCGAAACAAGGGCCCGGGAGTAGACAACATTCCATTGGAACTACTGACGGCCTTGGGAGAGCCAGTCCTGACAAAACTCTACCATCTGGTGAGCAAGATGTATGAGACAGGCGAAATACCCTCAGACTTCAAGAAGAATATAATAATTCCAATCCCAAAGAAAGCAGGTGTTGACAGATGTGAAAATTACCGAACTATCAGTTTAGTAAGTCACAGCTGCTAAATGCTAACGCGTATTCTTTACAGACGAATGGAAAAACTGGTAGAAGCCGACCTCGGCGAAGATCAGTTTGGATTCCGCAGAAATGTTGGAACACGTGAGGCAATACTGACCCTACGATTCAGAAGGATGTAAGTTGCAGTAAGTACTGGGAGACGAAGAATCTTGCACAGGATAGAGTAGCATGGAGAGCTGCATCAAACCAGTCTCTGGACTGAAGACAACAATAACAACAACATTATATATATATATATATATATATATATATATATATATATATATATATATATATATATATATATATATATATATATATATATATTAATGTGTGTGTGTGTGTGTGTGTGTGTGTTTGTGTGTGTGTGTGTGTGTATCAGTCATTTGAGATAAATATACAGTATATACATATATATAGGTGTGTTGGAACTTTAAAGAAACAACTATTTACTTACAGCTCGTACAAAATAGATAAGTGTTTCAAAGTTTTACTTGTCTTCAGAGTAGTCACCAGCGTTGTGTGTAACCCGTTGCCAGCTATTTGGAAGTCGTAGGATACTCTTAGCAGTGCCAGTTGTGTTGACACTCCCAGCGACGCGGTCTATTGCCCGACGAATTTGTAGCAGTTCTTATGCGAATGCTGTGAAGTGTTTCCTTCGCTTTAGTAATCGAGTTGAACTTACGAGGGCTTAAGTCAGGGAAGTGCAGTATGGGGTATAGCACTTAGCAGCCCCATCAGTCAAACAAATCAGTAACAGCTTGCACTGTACGTGTTTGAGCACTGTCCTGCAAAATGGAGGTCAGGCACAGCAGAAAGTGTCATCACTTCTGTCTCTAAGCTGGTGGTAGGTTGTGTTCCAAAAATGAACTGCATAGAGACATAAGTGATGACACTTTCTGCAGGACAAACACACACATACATTTTTTGTACTTTCCACATCTCCTACCTCCTACGAAACCACTGCACCGATTTCAACCAAACCTGACACATGTATCTCTTACTGTCTGGCAACAGTCTCTGAGTAAGAACTACCTACCTACCATAGTTCAGGATATATGACGTCATAAATAATGAGATGCTTGAAAAACGTCCGCATCATCTGTCACCTTTAATTTTGTCATTTCTGTGCTACTAACCCCATTCGTAATACATTTTCTAGATATCTACATATGCCGGTGAATGTAACTACACAAGGATACAATTCTACGACACATAGTTCAAGAAATATGGCGTCATAAGCAGTGAGATGCAAGAAAAAATGTTGCATCACACAAGACGTTTCAATACTTTTATTCTTTACTACTAGTACACTCCTACAGTAGAATCAGCTTACGGAAAACACTGACACCTGGCAATGGTTTTTGACAGCCTTCAGCAGCGAAGCACAAACGGGTATAGGCGAAAAGAATCGCCATTTATTTAGGTATGACGAGGTGCGGGTAAAGAGGCGTTTACAAAACCGCGTTTTAGACACGCGAAACAACTGGCCCCACCGTACAGATACTGTCCGGCATATAACATTACAAACACAGTTCATTTTTTTGTTTCAAATAAGATACTCGCAAAATGAATTCCCGCGTAGTCAGCTACTGATTACATAAAACTGCATACATTGCAGGAATAGGGCCTGTACCTACCGTTGGGTGATCGAAGTAATCTACCTTAAGAGTACCAAGTGGATAATTATCAGTCATTTGAGATAAAATTAGTTTTCTATATTTCCTATCAAAAGTAGTACTTGGCTCGCAACACCTCAAGCTCACGGTATGAGCTTCATGAAAAATGAGAATTGTAGAATTTCGTCTCCTCTTGGACACATTTCTGCGTACGGCCATGGTATAAATATCTTATACTTTCTTTGTTTTGCATTCGTCATTTATTTTGCTGCATTAATAGCTTTTTTCAGCATTTCATTTCTTGATTCCCTCAGCGTTGTCTGATTTAATTCCATTACTGTTCATTGTCTTTTTTTTTCTTTTATCTGTTTTATAGATATTATTTTAATCTGTTTAACTAATCTTCCAATTCCTTTGTCGTCTCTGAAATAATTAAAATGGAATTACGAACTCCCCAAATTTTAATCGCTTTCCCAGATTTCTCGTCGGTTTCATTACTGGTCAGCTAGATGTACAGATTGTTTCGGAGCTCTGTTCTTGAAGTTCATTCGACGTGCACTTGTGCCATGTTAAAAATATACGCAGTAGGAATATCAGGGGTTGTGATACTCGTGCTTCACTTTTTTTTTTTTCTTTTTCGCCACATGCGGCGGGCCACGCCCTGCGGCTGTGCGTCGCGAACACCGACGCACCGCTCACGCACTCACGCACGCGTGGACATTAACCTGGATGATCGAGACTCTCTCTTCCTCCGCGGCACGATATTGGCGCTCCAATCGCGTTAATGGCCGCTCGTCTGTTATTCGGGGCACATTCCGTGCGGGGCGCCGCACGTCTTTCGATATTACGTATTACCGTGATGAATGCCCGCGCCGGTGGCGGCCGTGTTATTTACGCCGATTTATCGCTTCCCCCTCCCCCACCAGCCCTCGAGGCAGCGCCGAAACTACTGGGATGTGGGTGACGCCCACTTTGCTCTCATTATAGAACTGTCAGCGCAACTAACACGTGGTCTTAGCGGCGGACGTACACAAAATATCACTGCACGGAAAATCAACAGATCTCACGACATTGTAACTAAACTGTTTACAGGTGTTTAGGAACACTTTCTTCTTAAATACGATCAGATTTATAGATACGTACGAGGGTCACTCCAAAAGAAATGCACACTATTTTTGTAAAAATACAGTTTTCATTCTGCATGTGCGAAAGTTTTACAGTATGTAGATCATCCCGCTTGTTTTCAAATTTATTTCAACCTGTTCCCGTGAGTGGTGCCGTCACAGCATGTCTTCAAGATGGCTGCTACACTGGACGTTCGTCAGAAGCAACGTGCTGTCATAGAATTCCTAAGCTGTGAAAACGAGACAGTGGGAAACATCTACAAGAGGTTGAAAAAGGCGCATGGAGTTGCTGCTGTCGATCGCAGTACAGTTAATCGGTGGGCAAGCAGGTTAGGTGATCAAAGCGGGCACGGCAATATTGAGGCCTCGTACTGCACACACTCCAGACAATGTGCAGAGAGTTAACGAATTGGTGACAGACGCATCACAGTAAACGAATTGTCACGCTACTTTGGGATAGGTTAAGGAAGTATTTGCAGAATACTGAAAGTGTTTGCCTTAGAAGGGTTCGAACTTCTGGAACAGTACGAGAATGGTGGAGATGAATTTCTTGGAAGAATTGCGACAGGTGATGAAACCTGGCTCCATCATTTTTCACCAGAGATGAAGAGGCAATAAATGGAGTGGCAGCATGCAAAATCACCCAAGGAAAAAAAATTCAAAACCACACCTTCTGCTGGAAGAGTTATGGCTACGGTGTTTTTCGATTCCTAAGGACTCTTGCTCGTGGACATCATGACAAATGGAACCACCATAAATTCTGATGCATATGTGACGACACCGAAGAAACTTCAAGCTCGACTGAGTCGTGTTCGACCACATCGGCAAAAGCAGGATTTTTTGCTGTTGCACGACAATGCACGGCCATATGTCAGTCAAAAAACCATGGAGGCGATCACAAAACGAGGATGGATAACACTGAAACACCCGTCTTACAGTCCTGACCTGGCTCCATGTGACTATCATCTCTTTGGGAAACTGAAAGACTCTCCTCGTGGAACAAGGTTTGAAGATGATGACTCCCTTGTGCACCCTGCCAAACAGGGGCTCCAACAGGTTGGTCCAGAATTTTACCGTGCGGGTATACAGGCACTGCTTCCAAGATGGCGTAAGGCAGTTGCGAGGGATGGAAATTATGTGCAGAAATGAAAATATTGTTCCTAATAGATGTATCTACGCACTGTAAATCTTTTAACACGTGGAATAAAAGATCGATAAAAAAAGAACTAGTGTGCATTTCTTTTGGAGTAACCTTAGTACGTTGGACACTGCGGTCTGCAGCAAAGTCGACCTTCTGGCTCAGCCCAAAGTTGTTCCGTTGGGTCCAGGTCGGGACTCTGGGCAGGCACGTCCATTTCAGGAATGTTATTCTCCACAAAACATTGCCTCACAGAAGCACCTCTATGACATGGTGCATTGTCATACTGATACATGAAAAAAATGCTCTTTTATAAAAAAATTTCAAATGTGTGTGAAATCTTACGGGACTTAACTGCTAAGGTCATCAGTCCCTAAGCTTACACACTACTTAACATAAATTATCCTAAGGACAAACACACCCACCCATGCCCGAGGGAGGACTCGAACCTCCGCCGGGACCAGCCGCACAGTCCATGACTGCAGCGCCTCGGACCGTTCGGCTAATTCCGCGCATCCCTATTTTATAACCAAAGGATTATAAAAGAAGTGTTTCCGAGGTGATGGTCAATAATTCACACACGGAAAATACAAGCCAAAAGTAGCTAAAAAGCTCCAAAAGTTGCTAAAAAGCTCCGATAATCAAGGGTGTAAAAATTAATCATTGTCGAGATACAACACATTTTCTGTTGCGGTTCATCAGTGTCTAGGTATGTATGGCATCTCTAAACGTTATGGTGTTCGAAATGTTGTCCATGCGTCTGAATGTAACACTGAACTCGTCTCTGAAATGAGTTGCGAATTCTCCCAGGCAGTCCAGGGGAATGCTGTAAAAGCTGGAAGGCTGCTTCAATCCTCAAGGGAGTTGACCTCGGTAGCGTATATCGGCCTTTTGACATGATCTCACAGACAGAAATCCACGGGATTTAAATCCGGAGACCTTGGAGGTCATGACACAGGCTCTCTCCTGCCTATCCAATGTTGACCATACGTCTGAGTTAGAAGCTGGAGCACTCGCAAATGAAAATGTGCTGGAGCGCCGTCATTCACGAATCATATGCTGATTTAGTGGGACATAATCGTGTACATCTGGAATAACAGTGCGCAGAAACCCGCGAATTACTGCTGTCCAGTTAGTATGTGTGGTAGGAAGTGTGGCCCAACTATGCAGTCCTGCCTAGACGTTGAACGAATAACGCTGCTGATGTCGTGATGCATATGTTGCATTAGGATTGACATCGGCCCGAATTCGGCAGTTATGGTATTTAAAAATACCGTCACGGGTAAATCCAGCCTCATTCGTGAGCAGAATATTGCTTACCAACAGGGGATTCAGGGTACACTTTGTTGCATCCATTGGCAGAAATTCTCTCTAGGAGGGAAGTGTGTAATGTTGCACTGACTAGAGATGATATGGATAAAGTACTCGCCGATGTAAACTCCGCCACACACTGCTATGACTCGGGACACTCTCTTTGTGAGTAATCCTCCTTGTTGAAGTTCTCGGATGTTCGTGTACAACGCGTAACACCCTTTCCTCAACATCGGGTGTTATGAATCTGGGTCGACCTTCTCGTACATGGTGTCCGAAACTACCGGTTTCTCTAACGCCCTGATGTAATCGACTCAATGTACTGTTGTCGGGCTGCCAGTAGAGAGGAAAAGCTATTTCATACAATCGTACAGCCTCAAGGGCGCCACCATTAGCTTTGCCATACCTGAAGTGTATGACAGCGTACTTTTCCCTGTTTTAATCTCTGTCCACGGTGCCTTCGCGTTCGTAACTGATTGTGAGGCCGGTACATCACAGTGCACAGAGGGGGAAAGGGAAATACTTGCACATGCGTAAATAAACGGTCGATCCCAAACTTCGAGATACCAATGTGAATGTCACTGTATCTAGGATTCCTAACTCGAATTAATGCGATGTCTCGGCAACGGTTGATTTGCGAACTCACGTTTATTTGAACATTTCAGCTTCTTTTCGCAGGCACTTCCCATGTCTGAATTACTGACCAGGGCTTCTGAAATCTGCTCACCAAGCGGCGGCAGAACACACACATGGAAGACTGTTATGCTTGGAAAGCTTTCGGAGTTAGTGGCTCCTTCTTCAGGCAGAAGAGGAAGGAAGAAGGGTGAAGGACACGGACTGGAGAGGTCTAGGAAAAGAGGTAGATTTTGAGAATTTCAACCAGAACGGTGGGAGAGGGGAGACTTACCGTACGGGAAGAGACCTTTCCTTCTCTTCCCTTACGGCAAGTCTCCCCTCTCCCAATGTTCTGGTTGAAATTCTCAAAATCTACCTCTTTTCCTAGACCTCTCCAGTCCGTGCCCTTCACCCTTCTTCCTTCCCCTTCAACCTTCATGCCTGAAGAAGGAGACATTGCTTCCTAAAGTTTCCCAAGCACAACAGTCTTTTATGTGTGCGTCCTGCCGCCGCTTGGTGAGTACATTTTTTATCCATCCCATTACATACACTCCTGGAAATTGAAATAAGAACACCGTGAATTCATTGTCCCAGGAAGGGGAAACTTTATTGACCCATTCCTGGGGTCAGATACATCACATGATCACACTGACAGAACCACAGGCACATAGACACAGACAACAGAGCATGCACAATGTCGGCACTAGTACAGTGTATATCCACCTTTCGCAGCAATGCAGGCTGCTATTCTCCCATGGAGACGATCGTAGAGATGCTGGATGTAGTCCTGTGGAACGGCTTGCCATCCCATTTCCACCTGGCGCCTCAGTTGGACCATCGTTCGTGCTGGACGTGCAGACCGCGTGAGACGACGCTTCATCCAGTCCCAAACATGCTCAGTGGAGGACAGATCCGGAGATCTTGCTGGCCAGGGTAGTTGACTTACACCTTCTAGAGCACGTTGGGTGGCACGGGATACATGCGGACGTGCATTGTCCTGTTGGAACAGCAAGTTCCCTTGCCGGTCTAGGAATGGTAGAACGATGGGTTCGATGACGGTTTGGATGTACCGTGCACTATTCAGTGTCCCCTCGACGATCACCAGTGGTGTACGGCCAGTGTAGGAGATCGCTCCCCACACCATGATGCCGGGTGTTGGCCCTGTGTGCCTCGGTCGTATGCAGTCCTGATTGTGGCGCTCACCTGCACGGCGCCAAACACGCATACGACCATCATTGGCACCAAGGCAGAAGCGACTCTCATCGCTGAAGACGACACGTCTCCATTCGTCCCTCCGTTCACGCCTGTCGCGACACCACTGGAGGCGGGTTGCACGATGTTGGGGCGTGAGCGGAAGACGGCCTAACGGTGTGCGGGACCGCAGCCCAGCTTCATGGAGACGGTTGCGAATGGTCCTCGCCGATACCCCAGGAGCAACAGTGTCCCTAATTTGCTGGGAAGTGGCGGTGCGGTCCCCTACGGCACTGCGTAGGATCCTACGGTCTTGGCGTGCATCCGTGCGTCGCTGCGGTCCGGTCCCAGGTCGACGGGCACGTGCACCTTCCGCCGACCACTGGCGACAACATCGATGTACTGTGGAGACCTCACGCCCCACGTGTTGAGCAATTCGGCCGTACGTCCACCCGGCCTCCCGCATGCCCACTATACGCCCTCGCTCAAAGTCCGTCAACTGCACATACGGTTCACGTCCACGCTGTCGCGGCATGCTACCAGTGTTAAAGACTGCGATGGAGCTCCGCATGCCACGGCAAACTGGCTGACACTGACGGCGGCGGTGCACAAATGCTGCGCAGCTAACGCCATTCGACGGCCAACACCGCGGTTCCTGGTGTGTCCGCTGTGCCGTGCGTGTGATCATTGCTTGTACAGCCCTCTCGCAGTGTCCGGAGCAAGTATGGTGGGTCTGACACACCGGTGTCAATGTGTTCTTTTTTCCATTTCCAGGAGTGTAATTTTATCAATAATTGATTGTTTTCGTTGTTTTATATGTACTTATATATACTATGCAGCGAAATAAGGTAACAATAATTCACACATTTAAAGTGTACTGTATGAAATAATTATCAAAATAGGAGAAGGATGATGTACGTCGAAAATAAGGAGCACTAGGATCATGAACTAGTGGCCATAAGTTTAATAAATTCACATTTCGTGACAAATGCTAGATTATAATTGATGATCAATCAATATTCAAACATATGACAAAAGTTAATTCTAATCCCTCTTGATTACAAGAATACGGGAGCAACCAGCCCCCATAAAAACAAAATGCTAGCTGCGGCCACCCTCAGGCACGTAACATAAAAGTACCCTTTCAGAACAAAAAATGGTTCAAATAGCTCTGAGCACTATGGGACTTAACTTCTGAGGTCATCAGTCCCCCAGAACTTCGAACTACTTAAACCTAACTAACCTAAGGACATTAACACACATCTATGCCCGAGGCAGGATTCGAGCCTGCGACCGTAGCGGTCGCGCGATTCCAGACTTTAGCACCTAGAACCGCTCGACCACCCCGGCCGGTCTTTCAGAACATCTGGCTTTCTAAGAGAGAGAAGACAACTCATAACACTACAGTGTAATAGCTTTCATTCGAACTCCTTAAATAAAACTCACCCCTATCCGCGAGCCTGCCTTATTAACTAAAAAAAATTCTGTTGCAAATATGTGAAGGATAAGACCCTTAAAAGACACTTTAACATAATCTAAAAGCATTTCACTAAAATGAAACAAGAAAGATAGCAGCAACATTGCTTAAGCCTTTAAAGGGAGTCGGCCGCGGTGGCCGTGCGGTTCTAGGCGCTGCAGTCCGGAACCGCGGGACTGCTACGGTCGCAGGTTCGAATCCTGCCTCGGGCATGGATGTGTGTGATGTCCTTAGGTTAGTTAGGTTTAAGTAGTTCTAAATTCTAGGGGACAGATGACCTAAGATGTTAAGTCCCATAGTGCTCAGAGCCAGAGCCTTTAAAGGGACGACCGTACAACAGAAACCAACTTATACACGACGACAAAATTTTTGAACTTGATGTAAGTAGTCAGGATCTGTGTCACCAACTAGATAGTAAAAGAGGAAAAGAAACATTTAATAAAACAGTTGTAACATGAGAAAAACGTTTAAACAAAACTAATCACGCTCAACTTCACACAGTTCGATCATATTTTTAAAAAATAGAAATAAAATGAAGTAACCGTCACCAGAGGCGCGCCTGGAATGTACCTGGGACGGGTAAACACCACACGTTTAGTTTTATAAGACTGCAGTGGCAGATGCTCCATACGAATAATAGAACCACAAAGTATAAATGAATCCAGCAAATTGGTTCTCCTTCCATCACGAAGCCGTGGTGAAATCGAAACACAGGATTAGCGTCCACTGTCCCGCATTCATGCCGATGTGGCCGAGCGGTTCTAGGCGCTTCAGTCCGGAACCACCCGGCTGCTACTGTCGCAGGTTCGAATCCTGCCTTGGGCATGGATGTGTGTGATGTCCTTAGGTTAGTTAGGTTTAAGTACTTCTAAGGTAGGGGACTGATGACCTCAGCTGTTAAGTCCCACAGTGCTTAGAGCCATTTGAACCATTTTCCCGCATTTATTTTCAGGTTGACACTGATGCCGAACCGCACGATGACAAAGGAGAGATGAGTCGGCAGAATAGATTGCTTACTTCCATAGATCGCCACGAGCTCTGACGCAGACTCAAATACGGCAGGCGAACACCCTTCATACCGTGAATAACAAACTGCAAAAAGTCAAAGGTCACTAGGAGAACAGGTAACATCTTTCATTACACAAGGAGTAGGCGTTGGTTTAACCTCTGACTGTTACTCTGCGTTTGGTTTCTCGCGGTTATTGCGGTTACGCCGTGGTTCTTCCTCTTTCTACGTGTGGCAGCAGCGGTGTGTATTGATATTCGCATCTTATACTATCTTTGGTCTGGTGCTTATAGTTTCCGGCTAGCCGGTGTGCGGAAGTCGGTCGGTTTGTGTGGATCAGCCAGGAAATCTACGCGCGGCGGTCTCTACGCACTGTCGGAGTGTGTGGGAGCTGTTCTCATTCCTACGATGTTCGTGGCTCACCGAACCAGGACATCACAGTTGAGTGTTGATTTAATTATCGAAGCCTGTCTGTTCACATCGTGCCGTTGGTTTTAGTGGTTGGCTGTTGGCGATATTCCCGTGAGCAACAGCGAGTGTTCGAGTTGGTGGAAGTTTGGCCACCATCCGGTGGAGTTTAAATGTATTTGGTTGTTTGAAGTCCAAGTGCACCAGCGGAATTTTCTGCCTTATGGCCGTTAGCCATCCGGTTACCTGCCCTGGCCGCTGACGTAAAATTCAGGCAGTGTCCTTTCCTCACCATGTTGTCGCTGTCCAACACGTGTGTGTAGTTTTGACAGCTTATGCGTACTTGGTTGTGGGCGGCTACGCCTTTTACGTTTTGGCTTTGGAGTTCCTTGTGTACTGGTTGAGTGGAAAGCAGGTCGTCTTGTCGGTGGGTCCGTTGACTGTCTCTTGGTTGGTTTACCGGCGGATCGGATATAGTTGAGCCGACTACCTGTCTCCCCTAAGCGAACGTTAATATTTCAAGTGTAGACCGACCCCCGGAAACTTCTGAGCGCCGCTTGCTGTACTGCATTTTCTTATTTTTGTTTGTGTATTTTAATGTCTCATAGCCGATGGTTTGAATTGGTACCCTTTTAGTTGGGTTTTAAATAATGGGCCTTCAGCCGCTTTAAAATTGAAAGTTCCTTACCTGTCAAGTTGGGCATTGTTTGGGCCTTCAGCCTCATTTAAAATATTTTTGGATAAAACTTTGGGCCTTCTGCCTTTTGATAATTTGTGTTTTTCAATTATGGGCCTTCAGTCGTCTTAAAATTTAAATTCCTTACTTGTTAAATCTTAGATTGTTTGGGCCTTCAGCCTCATTAAAAAAAATTTAAGGATAAAGCCTTGAGCTTACTGCCTTGTAAAAGTTTGTTGTAGTTGTGTTTTGAATCATTGGCCTTTTAAAAGTAAAATTCCATATTGTTAAGTCTTAGATTGTTTGGGCCTTCAGCCTCCTTTTTTTAAATTATTTAAGGACAAAGCTTTGAGCCTTTGAAAATTTACTGTAGTTGTATTTTTAAATCATGAGCGTTCAGCCATTTTAAAATTAAAGTTCCTTACTTGTCAAGTCTTAGATTGTTTGAGCCTTCAGCCTCATTTGAAATATTATTTAAGGATAAAACCTTGCCCTTTGTGCCTTTTGAAAATTTATTGTGCTTGTGTTTTAAATCATGAGCCTTCAGCCGTTTTAAAAATTGTGCAGGTTGTGCCCTTAAGCCATTAAGATTGTGTGTCATATTCAGTCGATAGTTAAGCTCGGAAATTTGTACTGTAATGTTTGGTCAACTAACTAAAGTTATATGTGTTCGAGTGTAACTGACAGCCGCTCATTTTTGGCCCATTTCCACAATTCCAACTACCTGTTCTGTCCTGCGGATTTAACCAGGCGTTTCCACTACGTGGTCTGTTTTTCTTCTTTTCCTTCTTCTTCTTCTTCTTCTTCTTCTTCTTCTTCTTGCGAACACCTAGTGGATTTGAATCTCGCGCACTTGCATGAACCGACCTTGAACCTTCGTGCGCCTACGTGAATTTTTTTCCCGCCTGTCGATAGCGTGAGGTAGCACGTAGCGCTCGAGTCGGTTTTTCATTTCTGCATCAAATTTTGCCAGAAACTGGGCGACAAACAGATGGCAGCCATTCGGAAGACTCAGACAGCTTTCAGTGGCGGTGCTATGGCCATCACACAGATAAAGGGCTGGTGAATCCACTCGGCTGCACATCGGTTGGGAGCGAGCCACGCTGCGGTCGGGCTTCGACATGCCGACATCACGGGGCCATTGCCGAAGTGAACGCTTTGGTGACGCGGAATCGTCGTGTGAATACCACAGAAACTGCGTAAGAGGTGGGCATCAGCACTTTCTCGACACCTTCCACAGCGACCGACGATATCGCCATGAAGGGAGTGTCGGCGAGATTCGTGCCGGAACTGCTGATGGCGGAGCAAAACCAACTGCATGTTGACTAAAGTCTCACAGGACATGCCTCACTCTACAGAAAGTGACCTCGACTTGGTGAACACCGTAATCAATGGTGACGAGTGCTGGTTGTACGATTCCAACCCTGAAACCAAATCCCAGTCGTCACGGTGGAAGCATTCCTCGTCACCAAAGCGGGGCCGCCACGTGCGCAGCAACGTCCAATTGATGCTGACTGCTTTGTTTGGCTCCCGCGATGTGATATAGACACGTAGCTGTCACGGATGATGGCTATAGTGCAATGCTGTCATCTGAGATAGTGTTTGTTGAAATTGCAAGAAGCAATTAAAAGTTGTTAATTCAGAGGGTCATTGTGAAAATGATTGTTCGTTGTGAGATATTAACTTCTGCAGTTTTAAGGATATTGACATATTATTGGGTCTTAAAAGACATCATAGTCGCCGTTGACTGTATAAAATATTTACTGTTACTACTGCAATTTCGGCCTGATGGCCATTTTCAAGTAAACTGCAAAAGTTACATTCTGTGAGAATGCTATGGCCGTCTGTCAGGATGTAACTTTTGCAGTTTACTTGAAAATGGCCATCAGGCCGAAATTGCAGTAGTAACAGTAAATATTTTATACAGTCAACGGCGACTATGATGTCTTTTAAGGAATATTATGAGACTGTGAATCCCAACCATGAGAAGTTAATCATATTATTGTGTGATTGGATGTGCCCCATTTTTCTGCTATCGCGAATGTAGTCAGATTTGCACTGATATTTGATGTGAGTTATTGTAGAATCTCGAAGAGCTGTAACTTGGCCATGCTGACACTCCGTCATTTCCTGGAGCTCATTGACTCTGCATCTCGCAGGCCGGAAACGTTCCACTACCCTCGCCTGCTAGCCTTCTGGCAGGCATCAGATTCACCTCACCTCGTGGCTGTTCTAGGTGGCCGATTAGCTCGCCGTATACGCCTAACATTACAAGTTACCCGTATTTCGGTCGGAGCACGGTTCTATTCAACGTGCTGTAACCTCTAAAACACATTTCCAATCAAAAGAGTCTTCGTAGGCATAATACACTCCTGGAAATTGAAATAAGAACACCGTGAATTCATTGTCCCAGGAAGGGGAAACTTTATTGACACATTCCTGGGGTCAGATACATCACATGATCACACTGACAGAACCACAGGCACATAGACACAGGCAACAGAGCATGCACAATGTCGGCACTAGTACAGTGTATATCCACCTTTCGCAGCAATGCAGGCTGCTATTCTCCCATGGAGACGATCGTAGAGATGCTGGATGTAGTCCTGTGGAACGGCTTGCCATGCCATTTCCACCTGGCGCCTCAGTTGGACCAGCGTTCGTGCTGGACGTGCAGACCGCGTGAGACGACGCTTCATCCAGTCCCAAACATGCTCAATGGGGGACAGATCCGGAGATCTTGCTGGCCAGGGTAGTTGACTTACACCTTCTAGAGCACGTTGGGTGGCACGGGATACATGCGGACGTGCATTGTCCTGTTGGAACAGCAAGTTCCCTTGCCGGTCTAGGAATGGTAGAACGATGGGTTCGATGACGGTTTGGATGTACCGTGCACTATTCAGTGTCCCCTCGACGATCACCAGTGGTGTACGGCCAGTGTAGGAGATCGCTCCCCACACCATGATGCCGGGTGTTGGCCCTGTGTGCCTCGGTCGTATGCAGTCCTGATTGTGGCGCTCACCTGCACGGCGCCAAACACGCATACGAACATCATTGGCACCAAGGCAGAAGCGACTCTCATCGCTGAAGACGACACGTCTCCATTCGTCCCTCCATTCACGCCTGTCGCGACACCACTGGAGGCGGGCTGCACGATGTTGGGGCGTGAACGGAAGACGGCCTAACGGTGTGCGGGACCGTAGCCCAGCTTCATGGAGACGGTTGCGAATGATCCTCGCCGATACTCCAGGAGCAACAGTGTCCCTAATTTGCTGGGAAGTGGCGGTGCGGTCCCCTGCGGCACTGCGTAGGATCCTACGGTCTTGGCGTGCATCCGTGCGTCGCTGCGGTCCGGTCCCAGGTCGACGGGCACGTGTACCTTCCGCCGACCACTGGCGACAACATCGATGTACTGTGGAGACCTCACGCCCCACGTGTTGAGCAATTCGGCGGTACGTCCACCCGGCCTCCCGCATGCCCACTATACGCCCTCGCTCAAAGTCCGTCAACTGCACATACGGTTCACGTCCACGCTGTCGCGGCATGCTACCAGTGTTAAAGACTGCGATGGAGCTCCGTATGCCACGGCAAACTGGCTGACACTGACGGCGGCGGTGCACAAATGCTGCGCAGCTAGCGCCATTCGACAGCCAACACCGCGGTTCCTGGTGTGTCCGCTGTGCCGTGCGTGTGATCATTGCTTGTACAGCCCTCTCGCAGTGTCCGGAGCAAGTATGGTGGGTCTGACACACCGGTGTCAATGTGTTCTTTTTTCCATTTCCAGGAGTGTATATATAGTTCAGGGATGCAGATTATGTACGCGGCGGAGTTGGAAAATAAGTTTCCCCTGTCGTCTGTGGTCAGAGTTGTGTGTGGAAGGGAAAAAAATAGAATGAGACATTAAAGATAAGACATATCTTTATTTTTCTACATAATTTCCAAGTACATTGAGACATTTGTCATACCGCTTTATAAGCTTCAAAAAGCCTTCCAGGAAAAAAATCAGGGCATTGCATACGGAAGAAGCATTGAACGGCTTGATTGACGTCAGCATTGCTGCCAAAGCGCCTTCCGCCGAGAGTCTTCTTCAAAGCAGGAAACAGACGGAAGTCACTTGGTGCAAGATCCGGACTGTAAGGCGAATGGTCTAGGCGCTCCCAATTAAGAGTTGCAATATGGTTTTGCGTTGCCGTCGCCGTGTGTGGTCTCGCATTGTCATCCGACAGCAGAACGCCACATCTGAGAAGGCGAGGCCGCTTTTTCCGAGTCACTTCTTTCAGTTTCGACAGCGTGGCACAGTACCGCGCAGCATTGGTGGTTGCATCCTCCAGAAAGTCCAGCAGCAAAACTCCTTTGGCGTCCCGGAAAACGGTGAGTAGCACTTTACCTGCAGACGGAGTGCTTTTGAACTTATTTCGGACACGTCATGACGGATGTTTCCACTCCATAGATGCGGCCTTCGATTCGGGCGTGTAATGGTGGACCCACGTTTCGTCCCCCGTCACAATCCGAAACAGAAGGCCAATGCCAGATTCATGGTAACGCACGAATTGTTCCAGGCTAAACGTGCACTTTCACCCGCCGTGTCGTCTTTCGCCCATATCACACAACTCTGCCCACAGTCGATAGTCGAAACTTATTTTCCAATTCCCCCTCGAAAAAAATTCGTCGGTGTCGACCAGAAATTGCCGTTAATTGTGTACCATTTTTAGGTTCCAGGTTGCAAACGTTCCTCATTCAGACGACCATTTGCATCCACGACAGCGTGAAACCGCACCACAGATACAATTTCCCACCTGTTCACAGCACTTTTCGAACGGTTGACGACGGAATACTCAGCTGTCGTTACACAGCTCGTGCACTGCTTGAAGCTCGGACATTGCGTCCAGCATCCTCAGCCATGGCAACAGTAAGTACGTCTACAGTTTACGGGGCAGTTGGCCATCGACCTCTCGCTGGAGCAATTCCCAAATCGCCGGCTAATTATAACTTCCGAACCATGTTCTTCAACCCCAGCGCCTGTAACGGGCGTCTGTGTAAACTTCACCTGCTGTTATACCAGAAAAGAAGAAAACCATACACACAACAGAAATAAAACAACTAGATTGCACTTAATCTTCACGCTGTATCGTGACTCAGCTAGATCCTGTGCGAGGGACGCCTGACGTGACCAGCCCTTCTCGGCCCTTCTGCATGTGCTGCAGGTAGCTGAGGGAGCACGAAGACATGGAAAGTCATGACTCGAAAAATTACAATACGGACGCATCACCCGCTGGAAGTAACCCTCTCTAGTGTTCCCATGGAACTGAGACAAGTCTTTAGGATATTGCTATCTCACATACTATACTTTTAACGTACTGTCAAGGTCTCTACAGCTCAATACCGCCACAGCAAAACACACAAAAAGAATGTAAACTAATAATCCACCCACCACACCGCATTGCTACGAACGTAGAGAGTCAGCTGATGCGGTCCTAGACATCTGGGTGTGGCGGCAGGCATATACGTCTCCAGCTCTGACAATCACCTGTTGACAACAGATATAGGGGCCCAGTCTCAGACCCCTACTGTCGTCAGCATAGAGCCGGGAAGGATGCGGTGGTGCATTACACTCGAGAGCACCAAGAAAACATTAATGACAATAACACCTTTATTAAGCAGTAATAGAGGAAGGATGAAAGATTGGGTTTCAGGATCTGTCGATATCGAGGTCATTACAGACATATCACGAGCACGGATGGTGTCAAGGATGGGGAAGGAAATCGGCCATGTCCTTTCAAAGGAACCAGCCTGGCATTTGCCTGCAGTGATTTAGGTAAATCACGGGAAACCTAAACGTGGATGGCTGGACGCGGGTTGAAATCGTCATCCTTCCGAATGCGAGTCTAGTGTGCTAACCGTTTTGCCACCTCTCTCGATAGTAACACAGGACTGTCTCACTAGACGTCGTGCCATAAAGGGCCAGCAGAATGGCGACCTTGTCAGATGGGAGACACCGGCATGTGCTCAACTTGCAGTTCCGCAGACGCAGCGATGCGTTAGATGGTGGCACTTACATCGCGGGACTGCTGTCGACCTGTGTACCCTGGTGCCCTACAGCTCTACGTATCGATCTTCAAAGTGCCCTCGTTGATGGCGAAGTTTTGCAGTCAGGAGACACGCCCCCAAGTCGACGTGGTGTACTGGCTGACACACAGGGGTCAGCCCTCAGCCCCCGTTTAGAGGCCAGGAGCCAGTAGCATCTGCCTCTCGCACGCGGATGATGGACAGCATCCAGGTCAATGTTCAAAATGTTCAAATGTGTGTGAAATCTTATGGGACTTAACTGCTAAGGTCATCAGTCCGTAAGCTTACACACTACTTAACCTAAATTACCCCAAGCACACACAGCCATGCCCGAGCGAGGACTCGAACCTCCGCAGGCACCAGCCACACAGACCATGACTGCAGCGCCTAAGACCGCTCGGCTAATCCCGCGCGGCAGCGTCCAGGTCAAGCCACCAGCAGGCCTGCAGTGTGATGGCAGTCTCTGCGCCCCATCAGCGCTGCCTCCGAAGTCGGCCCTGCAGTTACAGCTGCAGAGTCCTTCCAGCAAAACTTGTCGTTCCGTAGACGATTGAAGACGGCTAGGTGCGGCGAGGATCGATTCCTCTAGCCTCCCCTCCCACTGGAGAGCTGTAAATGAGACAGTGGGCAGGAAATGGGACATTTGTTAAGAAGGATGGCGTATTTATGTTGGCACTTTCCATGCGTTTTGCAGCAGTGGGGTGGCTATGACATCTTCTGTCCTGGTTTTCCCTCGTCGTCCCCTCTCCTAGTGGCTTCAGACTTCTGCAATTTCACCTTTCAGAAGCTCTTTTCTGCCTGCAAATCACCTGAGAGTACGTATTGTATTTACGCCTTAAGGTGTCTCTCACAACCACAATGAGATTATGTCCCGCTTTCAGACGTGGGGGATTCGGCCGTTCCCTGATGCTGTTGCCACAAGTCTATCAGATTTTCCCCATAGCTGACAGTCTGCTGGTCACTGACACAGGCAGTCTCGCCTCCGGTAGTTGCCGAGGTAGAACTTGGACGAACTTTTAGCGTCCGCTGGTGATGTTATCCCGGCGCATAACATCGCATATAGGACACTACTGTGACGCATTTTTGTGTACTGTTTGAGTGTTACCTATCTGCACCAGATCGGATTCAAGGAAGGCATCATAGCAATTCACAGGCGGGTTGCTAGAAGTGTTACCAGTCGATCTGGACAACAAGCAGGAACTAAAATGGGAATCACTGGAGGGAAAGCTACATTCTTTCCGGGGAGCACTGTTGAGAAAACTTAGAGAACCAACAGTTGAGACTGATAGCAGAATGACAGAACAATTCTACTGTCGCCAACGTAGATTTTAACGTAGGGACCACAAAGTGAAGATACGAGAAGTTAAGGCTCATATGTAGGCATATATATTGTAACCTCCCCACCGCAATTTTTAAAGAAAGAAAATATAGCAATACTTAATAGAAATGGGAGCCAAGTGTAACCTCCCCACCGCAATTTTTTTTTTAAAGAAAATAACGATACTAATTAGAAATGCTGATGGACATGGCTCTATGCGTAACATGCCCACAATGAAATGTCCTGACAATGGCAACAAAAAATGTGAAATACGCAATCTGACTCAAATATAAATTCTTCACAAAATTTAAAGTCCGTTCAGTGACAAGAAAATACAATTAAACCGAAATATCGGTCTTTGGCCCTGTGTAAAACAATCAGAATTAAAGTCTTACCTCAGAATAAATGGATGTCACATATCTGCTCTTGTTGTTGCGCACCGCTTGGAGGAACTGCATTGCAAATAATAATATTCTCTTTTTTTTTGTGATTTTAGTGGAATTTTTCTTCAAAAGAAGTGGAATGAAATGGGAAGTGCAACGAAATCTTGAGTTCAATAAAAAATTAAATTTTTGAGAAAATGCTTTTGAAATAAAAAAATTATTATTGGGAGACTTGTTGGAGAATAATTACAATAAATAAATTTTTTCATTATCTAATGATTATATTAATTAACAGTATACCTTATTCCTCATCTTGACCATTGTTGCCGACCGCCTACATCACACAACCGCACTGGGCTGCTACTACTGACCGACCGCTCTGCATGACGACTACAGACAGAGTACTGCTCTCAACTAGACAGAGCTACAGACTCGCAACGACTGAACTGACAGACTCGCAACGACTGACTGACTGCTACTCTGCATAGCGACAACTAACTCGCAAAGACTACTACTGACTGAGAAACGCTCGCAACACTCGCGCGGTCAAGCGCATACTCTCTGGTCACAGATGCTACAATGCCTCGCCATCGCTGCTGCGTTACATACGTGTTTCATAACCCTCCACTCGGGGGGCAAAAATTTGGCAGCGATGGTGAGTCATTTGGACTTGCCAAGCGCGGCAAAATTTTTCTTTAATTAACAAAATCCTACAACTTACAGAATATTTAAATGTTGTGCACACGCACTAAGTACAAAATATATCAGACAAGGACAAAATGTGAATACTAAACATAGTAGCAAATCAGAAAAAAGTATATACAAACTTTTTGACAGATAAAGTGCACAGGCACTGAAAAAATTCTTTAGCATATGCAGAACAAATAAACAGACTGGCAAGAATAATTAGATGTAGTACATAAAGTAAATGTTGTGCACACGCACTAAGTACAAAATATATCAGACAAAGACAAAATGTGAGTACAAAACATAGTAGCAAATCAGAAAAGTATATACAAATTATTTGACAGATAACAAAGTGCACAGGCACTGAAAAAATTCTTTAGCATATTCAGAACAAATAAACAGACTGGCAAAAAATATTATGTTGACAAGTGTACATGCACTGAAAAATGTCTTTAGCATTTTCACAACAAATAAACATAACGGCAAAAAAAAAATTCATGTCCAAAGTGCACATGCACTGAAAAATGTCTTTAGTATTTTCACAACAAATAAACATAATGGCAAACATCATGTCGACCAGTGACATAAGTGTACTCACACTGGAGTTTAGCGAATCGAAAAATGTATAACCTATGAACATAAATGATGTTACCAAAAAAAAAAATTTTTTCTTTATGTGACAAGAATCAGGATAGGAAAGGGAAGGATTGCATCATGGTTGTAGCACTTTAGATTGCACACAGCTGCTCTGAAAGTCCATATCTTTCCACAGTAGTACAACACCAAGTGACACAACTTGAAGTTCTTTTCCCATCAGAATTTATCAGTGTAGCCAAGACACTGAACTGTCGTAGTAATGTTCCATGTTTTCATTTTGGCAGTACATTAGGTACACCAAACAGTGGGACCATAATAATGTCTTCATCGCTCATGGTGGTGGACAGCATGTCGTGTCAACACCACACTCTTACAAGGCACACCAACGTAGAATTAGTGCAAAACCAAATATAGTGCTCCATGATCACTGGGATAAACAGGACAAATGGACATTGCAGTAATTCAGGGTAGTCAGCTTATGAGGTGAAGGACATCAAGTCACATAATATTGACAATTACAGTCTTCATTGATAGTTCGTGGCATTCATAGCCCAGTTATTGAACATTTCTGTACCAAGTATGTAGTATTACAGAAAAATGTTCATTAATTGTTTTACATAGAATCAGTAGCCTTCTTTTCCTGGTTACAAAATATTATGAAATAATCGCATTCTTTTCAGTTACAGAGTTTAATTAAGAATCATTAACCTTCTCCTAATTACAGTTAATTAATCATTTGTCTTTAATTAATCATTTGTCTAATTACAGTTAATTAATCATTTGTATAATTACAGTTAATTAATCATTTGTCGTTAATTAATCATTTGTCTAATTACAGTTAATTAATCATTTGTCGTTAATTAATCATTTGTCTAATTACAGTTAATTAATCATTTGTATAATTACAGTTAATTAATCATTTGTCGTTAATTAATCATTTGTCTAATTACAGTTAATTAATTAATCATTTGTAGCCTTAATTAATTACAAAGCATTATTAAACAGTACCATAGTTAATTAATTATGTGTCATTCCAATCTATTAAGAATCATTAGTCTTTTCCTAATTACAAAGCATTATTAAACAATCACATTTATTTCCAATTACAAAGTATGAACATTGAAAACAAGAGTTAATTAATGGCATAATTAATAACAATTTCGTTGATTGACATTAATTATTGGCACTCAGTGGCCATCAAGTATTGAATAGAATAAAACATAGTTCATCATTCATTATTATTCAGATCATTACAAAGTCATTATTAAAAATCAGTTAATTACAGTCAAATCATTAGTAATCACAGGCATTACAATAAACAGTGGCAGTTATTAGCTAGTGACAAAGCATTATTTTGAATATAGTCTCATTAAGAGGTCATTACTCGAGTGACATGCTATTCAGAGTTGATCAGTATTATTCAGAATTCTCATAAACTAGTGACATTATGTGGGACTGGTAATACATTTTTTGGTAGCAATGCATTGCGTTGGGATCGATAATTAATTGCTGAGGCATAATACTTTTTGCTTTTGACCTATTGCTGCAAATGAGGATAGGTAACGTCATTCGTCATGAGGCAGCTGTAGCAAGATTATGTAACAAGGCAGTACATGTGATCACATTTATAAATGATAAACACAAATGGGTAAAAAATATAAAAATGCAAGTACTAGAACAGGTATAATAAGTAACAGGTTTAGTAAGTGTCATGAAAAACTTCTCCTGGAAAAAATACAAAAACGGATTATTGACCTGAAAGAAGAAACGCACACTATGCTGAAAAGTAGTGAACTTCGAATTAACAAGTAGTGAAATGTGTATAAAATGTGTTCCATAGCTGTCCTTTCCAAAACTTTCCGTCATCCTACTATGCAATGTAACACCTGCTGTCAAAGCAAACCGCAACAAATACTTAAATAACTACGTGGCATAAATATATAACTTCAACCTTATCCTCATCTGTAAAGAAAAAACTTCATTATTCATTATCCATATTATCATAACTTCATTATTATCATCACCTGTAAAGAAAAACTTCATTATTCATAACAGCATATCCTTCATCATTATTCATCAGTATTCATTATCATCTGCAAAAAAAATCACTTCATTACTCATTACACAACTATTCCTTATCACTAGCATATTTCATCACTAAAACTAAGATGTGTAGTTCTCTCTGACAGCCTGCATCAATCACCTTGTATTCTGAAAGAAAAATTAGTTAAGACTGCTATTCTGTGATGAGTATAGTATATTCTTGTTAATGCTTGTTAATCCTGATCCATTTACTTTTCCTCATAAAGTTATTGCATCTTCTTTCGTTTATTCCGTATGTGAAATTCCCATTTCTGCTGAATTTATTTCTTACACGCATCATTTCTTTCTGAAATTGATGAACAGAGATTAATGTCTTGCATTTAAATCATATACCCCCTAGATAATGACTGGTTTATGGTAACATAAGTAACCCTACAGCATAACATGACAGAAAACGTAATATGTTAAAGACGTTGACAGTGTTCAGATGCAAAAATGTACACAGAATAATACAATGCAGTAGCAAAAAAAAATCTGAAACAGTCACGATGTTGAGATGTCATAAGGCAAAAAAAATGTCAAAGTCGACTGGTATGTGTTATATCTTAACTATTTCACAGTCCATACAAACAAAACTGGAGTACAGTCATATACACAAAAAAAATGGAAAATGTGCACGGTCTGATGTGTAACGACAAGAAGAGCGACCTGCTAACCTTACCTTGCCGGGCACTTGCCAAGAAAAAATACGATAATCATCAATAATTAGTCACATAAATATAATTGCAGAAATAGTCGTAAATGTGTAAATTCATCTGGAAAAATATGCACGGTCTGATGTGTAACGACAAGAAGAGCGACCTGCTAACCTTACCTTGCCGGGCACTTGCCAAGAAAAAATACGATAATCATCAATAAGTAGTCACATAAATATAATTGCTTTAGTAAATGGCATCATAGTGTGTTGAATCATACAGTGGTTTCACTCAATAAACGGTTTAATGTTTGATATATGGTGATTGCCTTTCGATTTTCTGGCTCTCAAAGCTTCGACGTGTACAACATTGGGGTGAGGGATGCTGCGAATCCGATATGGACCTGCGTATAGAAGTTCAAATTTACTGCACTTACCTTTTAATTTGCTGGATAAATAGTGTGTACGCACTAGTATCTTCTGTCCAACGTGAAAGTCGCGGCGTGTACAAACCTGTTTTTGCTGTCTTCTCCGGCGCTCTGCGGCACGTTTGATGTTGTTCAGCGCAATGTCAATTATTTCGTGGTGTCGTAGGCGACGATTTTTGGGGAATTCTATTAATTCTTTAATTTTGTTCGGTGGTTCAACGTTTTTCAGTATAACAGTCGGAGATAGCATAGTGGATTCATTTGGAATGGAATTAATTACATCTTGGAATGAGAGTATGTGTGTATCCCAATCAATATGTCTTTTGTGGCAGTATATTCGGCACAGCTTACCAATTTCCTTCATTAATCTTTCACAAGGGTTCGAAGAAGCGTGGTACTTGGATATATAAATCGGAGAAATGTTTCTGGCTCGTAACATGCGTGTCCATACACTACTACGGAATTGAGATCCATTGTCAGAAATTACTTTCATTACATGCCCTACATGAAATAGAAAATGTTTTACAAATGCTTTCGAAACAGTTTTAGCAGTAGCTTTGCGTAACGGAGTGAAAGTAACAAATTTTGAAGTGAGCTCAACAGCGACAAAGATGTAGCAAAAACCTCTGTTAGTTCTCGGAATCGGACCAAAAATATCTACTGCGGCCATATGTCTTAATTTAACAGGTATAATGGGATATAATGGAGGAATATGTAAAGTGGTGTCTGATTTAGCTTTCTGGCAAATTTTACAAGACGCTAAAACTCGTCGTATACGTTTTTCCATGTTAGTAAAATAACAGTTCTGTCTCAGTATAAGAAAACATTTTCTTGCTCCGTAATGTGCGTAGCTTAAATGAGTGTACCAAATTAATTTGTTAACCAGTTCGTCAGGTATGCATAATAACCAATTGTTGCTGTCAGGATGAGAGCGGCGAAACAGAATGTCATTGCGTACAGTGTAGTGGTTTCTAATCGTAACATTATTCTTATCTTCCCAAAGGTGTTTAATTTCTTTCCACACATTGTCCTTATTTTGTTCTTGTGCTATGTCCTGTAATGACGATGAAATAAAATTTTCAAATGCAACCTGCTGAATGTACATGACACTGAAATTTGCTTTGCAGAAGTTGGTTGCTACGTCTTGCTGATTGTTACTGAGAGAACGCGATAGTGCGTCTGCTATAACATTTTGCGTACCGGGAATGTGAACTATTGTAAAATTAAATTCCTGTAAATATAGTTTCCATCTGCTTAACCTGTCGTGAGTGAATTTAGCTGAAAGCAAAAAATTGTATAGCTCTATGGTCTGTGTAAACGGTGGTATGTCTGCCATAAAGAAAGTGCCGAAATCTCGTAAAAGCCCAGACAACGCATAATGTTTCCAATTCTGTAACAGAGTAATTTCGCTCAGCAGGTGACAGAATGCGGCTTGCAAATGCGATGTTTTTGATTACTATTGAACCATCTTCTTCAATTTCCTGGAAAATGTGTACGCCTAAAGCGGTGTTAGAACTGTCGGTGGCAATGGAAAAATTTCTAGTAAGATCTGGGTGCGATAATAGTGGAGCATTCAACAAAGCATGCTTCAAATAACATTCTCGTGAGCAAAATTCTGCTTGTCAAAAGTAATGTTTGCGTTACTGTAGTATGCAATCTGTGCTGTATCTGGTTAAATTCTATCGTACGTGTTATTATTTACGGGAGAATGTTGTGGCATATCCACTGTATGAACTGTTCTGTTATTTCATACTGACGTGTTACGCTATGGATGACACCTATTGTCTGGATCATTCATGATAATGTGTTGTTGCTAATGTTCTTGCTGCTGAAAAGATCGACTGTTATTAAATGTACGCTGAAAATTGTGCTCATCATTTTTACGTCTGTCATGATAGTAATTTCTATACGGCGCATAGCGATGCGAGTTGAAATAGTGTGTTGTCTGTACGTAGTTATTTCTTTGCTGCCATGCGTTACTATTTGTTGGGGCTGGGACTATACGTGCACGCGGCGAAACATTAAAGTTTGGTTGACCTTGTAGACTGCATTGTTGGTTACGTATGCTAAGCGGTTGACTTTCATGCTATTGTGGTGAAAAACATCTATTGTTACCAAAAAATGCGTTTGCTGTTAATTTTACTTTTACACATACTGATGATTACGATTTTATCTGTAATTAAAATTACGGCGGTAGTTGTCATTACGGGAGTGCCTACTGAAAATTGTCACATTCGGTAAAAGTTTGTCACATCGGATATTCATTACATGTTTCTTAATACTACAAAGAGCAATAGTTAAAGAGCAGTTTGGATAGATATAAAGGATAGTAGAAGAGAAGGCAGCAGTGCAGAAAACTAAAGATGAAACAGCACTACTACAGCTCGGGGCCCTATGCTCGCTACGGCACATATTCATTAAAGCGTAATGAATCCCCTGAGGTCTTTACGCACTGCAAATAAATTTTAGCTTTTGCGTTACAGGCAATAGCGGTAAAATTCCAAAAGTAAATCGCTGTATTCTTGCTAATTCCAGTTTCTGCATAATAGGTAATGTTGATGAAAATACAAAAATAAATTGTCGCATCTGGTTCAAAGCTAGTTTCTGCATTACAGATAATAGCGGTGAAAGTACAAAAATAAATTGTCGTATACAGTGCAAATCGTGTATCTGTGTTCTGCCATTATTAAATTCCTTACATTTTCTTACAAATGCAAACTGCTTATTATCAACGTTCTCGTCACTGAATTTGAGAACACGTTCGGGTTTGTGTGTGAATCTGTTCGTCTCTGTCATTTCGGTTTTCAAGTTGCGTAGCTTTTCAGATTTTAATTCGCGTGGCTTTTCGGATTTTAAGTCGCGTAGTTGCTGTAAATTGCTCACATTATACACGCTGCGTGAGTCTGACAAATGTTCATAAAGTGGCGTCTGTTGTGGTATGTTATTAACTGAAATGTTTTTCATCTCTGTTACTTCTTGTTGTAAATTTGATAACTTCCGACGTAACGTGTTGTTAGATGAATCGATTTCATTAATTGTCAGCTGTAAATTTTGAAATTCAGGTGTTTGGATAAAAGAAACCGGTGCAGTATCGTCTGATTTATTGTCATTAGTATTTTCGATAACATCAATACGACTGGCCAATTCATCACATTTTTCAGTCAGTATTTTAACCTGATCATCGGTTTTAGAATCAGACGCATTAATCTGTTTTTGCAACTTGCGCGTAGTTTCGCTCAGTTTTTTAACATCAGCTTTGATGACATCGCAATCCTGTGTTAGATCTAGTTGTTCGAATCTATCTGTCACTGTTTGAATATTTACTGTGTGTGTATCCGTTTTTGCTTTAAGATCAGAAATTTCATCCCGTAATTCCGCGTTCAATTGTTCTATGGTATTAATTTTGTCGGACACTGTAGTAATATTATTGTCTACATACGTCTTCGCTTTCGCGAATATTTTACGTTTGTCCTCTTGTCTCTGTGCAGTGATTGTTTCCATGACTTGTCGTTTTACTTTGTTTTGATCCTGAATAAATCTGCGGAAACGCGTATCACTGTTCTGTATGTGCTGATTAAAGCGCTCGTTAATCTGAGTGTTCTGCTGTTCGAATTTCGCGTCTATCTTTGCGTCCATAGTGCGCGAAAGTTCTACCGTCATTGCTCTAAACTCGTCCCGTAATTGTGTAGCTTTTTCAGAGCATTGTTTAGCGACTCCGCTAATTTCGTCTCTGAGTGTTTCTGTTGCGGCTGTTTGCATTTCCCTTAATTCTTGCGCAACAGACTTAATTTCTTCGCTATTTTTTTGTGAACAAGCCTCAATTTCCACGCGCAACTGTTCCTTAGTGTCATGGCACTGCGCGGCAACGGCTCTAATTTGTTCGCTAAGCTGTTTGAGATTTTCGTCATTATTGTCAAGTTTCTCATTTAAGTGTTTGTTATCTTCCCTAAGTTGTTTGAAATTCTCTTTAAATTGTTTGTTATCTACACTCTGTTGTTTGACCTGTTCACTAAGTTTGTCTTGTTTTTCGTTCTGTTCGTTCCTAAACTGTAGCATTATTGCTATAAATTGATCCAAAGTAACATTACCTACTCCATTATCTGTGCTATTTGATTGTGTACCTGGAATTGTCGCGCTTTGTGTGACCATTTGGTCATTCTGCAATTTACAAAAAGGATTATCAGTCGGACGTACACTGTCACTCACTATTTCGGAATTGAATGAATCCGTCGTACTTTGTGTATCCTGTTCATTTTCATTAGACAAATTTGTCTGTTCATTACTTGGATTTTCTAAATCGGGTGTGTTAATTTCGGCAGCGCTCATTACTATAGAGCGTCCCGCGTCATCGATTGTCGACAAATCAACAGAGGACATAACCGAGTTCGTTTGTTCGTCATTAAGACAAAAATCATCATTAGTGGTTAGAATGCACGGATTGTTAGTGAACGCAGGATTGTCATCATTACACTGCGTGTCACATGTCCTATCGGCAAAGTTGTTTGAGTCAGTAATTTCATTCAAAATACCTCGCGATACACTATTCACAGTCTTTCGCGGCATTTCTACAGTAGTCACAATTATTCAAAAACAAATAAGCACAAATGCAAAAACAACACACAAATACAACAAAGCAACAAATTGCCGTTGACCTGTAGAGAGAAAGTCACAATATTATTAAAAGCGTAGCGCCAAATCCTAATTATATCTAAGCAAATAAGAGCAGATATCTGACTGTTGCTCAAAAGACTCTCAACGAAATTCGATCCTGGACTGGGTGTCGCCAAGTGTAACCTCCCCACCGTAATTTTAAAAGAAAGAAAATTTGACAATACTTAATAGAAATGGGAGCCAAGTGTAACCTCCCTACAAAAATTTTAAAAGAAAATGACGATACTAATTAGAAATGCTGATGGACATGGCTCTATGCGTAACCTGCCCACAATGAAATGTACTGACAATGGCAACAAAAATGTGAAATACGCAATCTGACTCGAATGTAAATCCTTCAAAAAAATTAAAGTCCATTCAGTGATAAGAAAATTCAATTAAACCGAAATATCGGTCTTTGGCCCTGTGAAAAACAATCAGAATTAAAGTCTTACCTCAGAATAAATGGATGTCACATATCTGCTCTTGTTGTTGCGCACCGCTTGGAGGAACTGCATTGCAAATAATAATATTCTCTTTTTTTTTTGTGATTTTAGTGGAATTTTTCTTCAAAAGAAGTGGAATGAAATGGGAAGTCCAACGAAATCTTGAGTTCAATAAAAAATTAAATCTTTGAGAAATTACTTTTGAAATAAAAAATTATTATTGGGAGACTTGTTGGAGAATAATTACAATAAATAAAATTTTTCATTATCTAATGATTATATTAATTAACAGTATACCTTATTCCTCATCTTGACCATTGTTGCCGACCGCCTACATCACACAACCGCACTGGGCTGCTACTACTGACCGACCGCTCTGCATGACGACTACAGACCGAGTACTGCTCTCAACTAGACAGAGCTACAGACTCGCAACGACTGAACTGACAGACTCGGAACGACTGACAGACTGCTACTCTGCATAGCGACAACTAACTCGCAAAGACTACTACTGACTGAGAACCGCTCGCAACACTCGCGCGGTCAAGCGCATACTCTCTGGTCACAGATGCTACAATGCCTCGCCATCGCTGCTGCGTTACATACGTGTTTCAATATATATATACATATTCGTTTTTTCCTCGCTCTATTTGCGAGTCGAACAGGAAAGGAAAAGACTAGCAGCTGTTCAGGATACCATCCGCCATGCTTGCGGAGTATCCAAGTACACTATGTCATCAAAAGTATCCGGATACCCTCAAAAACACACGTTTTTCGTATTAGGTGCATTGTGCTCCCACCTACTGCCCGACATTCCATATCAGCGACCTCAATAGTCATTAGACATCGTGAGAGAACAGAAAGGGGCGCTCCGAGAAACTCACGGACTTCGAACGTGGTCAGGTGATTGGGTGTCACATGTGTCATACATGTGTACGCGAGGTTTCCAGACTCCTAAACATCCCTAGGTCCACTGTTTCCGATGTGATAGTGAAGTGGAAACGCGAAGGGACACGTACAGCACAAAAGCGTACAGGCTGACCTCGTCTGTTTGCTGACAGAGACCGCCAACAATTGAAGAGGGTCTTAATGTGTAATAGGCAAACATCTATCCAGACCATCACACAGGAATTCCAAACTACATCAGGATCCACTGCAAGTACTATGACAGTTAGGCGGGAGGTACGAAAACTTGGATTTCATGATCGATCGGTTGCTCATAAGCCACACATCACAGCGGTAAATGCCAACGTCGCCTCGCTTGAATGTAATGAGCGTAAACATTGGACGATTGTACACTGGAAAATCGTTGTGTGGAGTCAAGAATCACGGTACACAATGTGGCCATCCGATGGCAGGATGTGGGTATGGCGAATGCCCGGTGAACGACATCTGCCAGCGTGTATAGGACATCAGTAAAATTCGGAGGCGGTTGTGTTACGGTGGGGTCATGTTTTCATGGAGGGGGCTTGCACCCCTTGTTGTTTTGCGTGACACTATCACAGCACAGGCCTACACTGATATTTTAATCACTTCCTTCCCACTACTGAAGAGCAATTCGGGGATGGCAATTTCATCTTTCAACACGAACACCTGTTCATAATGCACGGCCTGTGGCGGAATGGTTACACGACAATAACATTCCTGTAATGGACTGGCCTGCACAGAGTCCTGACATGAATCCCATAGAACACCTTTGAGATGTTTTGGAACGCCGACTTCGCGCCAGGCATCACTGACCGACATCGGTAACTCTCCTCAGTGTAGTACTCCGTGAAGAATGGCTGCCATTCCCCAAGTAACCTTCCAGCACCTGACTGTCTGCGAGAGTGGAAGCTGTCATCAAGGCTAAGGGTGGGCCAACACTATACTGAATTCCATTATTACCGATGAAGGGCGCCACGAACTTGTAAGTCATTTTCAGCCTGGTGTTCGGATACTTTTGATCACATAGTGTATATGTCGCTGTGGATGTGCTGCATCAAGCCATAAAAAGTCATATAAAAAACCTTAGATATTTTCATGTGAGTGCTCTTTAAAGTTATTCTCCCTGTTATGTCGGATGCAGTTGACTCAAACTCTCAAAATTTCTCATTGTTCCTCTATACCTCCAGTTGTCCGCCCCTAGTAGCTGAGTGATCAGCGCTACGGAATGTCAAGCGTAACGGCCCGGGTTCGATTCGCGGCTGAGTAGGAGATTTTCTCCGTTCATGATCTGGGTGTTGTATTGTCCTTACAATGATCATTTCAACCCCATCGACACGCAAGTCACCGAAGTGGCGTCAGCTCGAAAGCACCAGACGACCGATCTACCCGACAGGAGGCCCTCGCCACACGGCATTTCCATTTACCTCCAGTTTACGTATGGAGTAATTGTGCTTACGTGTTAGACAGTTATTAGGTTGCTGAACTGATTTCTTTTCGTTACCACAAAGAGAAGAAAACTAAAGTGTTATATACATTTTAAATTGTGTAATGTACACAACGAAATGGTATAGGAGAAACGATTCTCGATGAGCCTTCGTAAGAGCTCTAATTCCTCTGATCTTCTCGTGTTGGTCGTTTTGTTTGAAGCAATTGTGAGGCAGTGGTTTGTTGTCAGAGTCTGCCGGAACTTCGATAGTTGACCTTCGCGGACTGCCCGACGCTTCCCTTGTGACGTCCGTAGCTGGACTTTTCTGGGCATCTACGTGGCACTCTCGCGATTACTAAAGAGACCAGTGGCTAAACCCACCGCTGTTGGTTAGAGCTTCTACTGATCCAACCTGGCAAGGGACTCAGACTGATGTTGAATAATCAAGAATTGCTCTTACAAGTGTGTTGTAAGCCTCTTCTTTCGTTGATGTATTGCCTTTCCAGTGAATCTCAGCTTGGCACCTGTTTTTCCTACGATTCGTTTCATGCCCTTTTCGCACTTCAGATCACATTGGTCGGTTACTTGCAGGTACCGCTTTCAGTGATATACAGCGAGTGCTGTACCCTAAAAGCAATAGATCACTTTGTCTTTCTATGTGCACTAAGTTTAATTTACACTATCTGATCAAAAGTTTGCGGCCACCGATAAGTAATGAGGAGCTGACCGCTAAACGTCATGAGAGATTTATTTATTGATTTATAACTTCTTTTATATCTTTTTTACCATACAAATGTTAGAACATCGTATTCTCCAAATTTACACATCAAATGCAAGCAGCATGAATACCTCACACTTAGTCATACTTGTGTCTTATTCAGTGAATAGTATACTACTGGTCCAGTAACTTTATTTAAATGTTGGTTGCCAGTGCTATAGGAAAACTGTGCTACTTTAAAAGTCGTCAATCTCATGTGTTAGGGGACACCACATTTGTAAAAGAATGCCAAAAGACCTTTCTGACAAGCAGGCGTAAATAATTGTTTATATTTAACAACAATTCGTTGTTATTTAACGTGAGCGCACTTTCGCAATAAAGCTGATTTATTTATTTAGTATCCAACTGTTACTTATATTTTTTGTAAATGTTTATAACATTTGTTTTATTTAAATATTGTTACATTAGTTTAGTGCACGAAAGTGGTCATCTTGGATTAAATCATGTCTCTAGAACTTGAGAGCGATGTATTTTTGGTGGGTACGGCCTTCAGCTAATAAGAGATTCAAGAGAAGTAAAAACCTAGCCCACAAACAGAAGTTGAACGAAGCGAAAATGAGCGTAAGGAAAGCATTGAGGGAAGCGTTCAATGATTTTGAAAGTAAGACGTTGCCAACCGACTTTAGTAAAAACCCTAAGAGATCTTAGTCGTATTTAAAACCAGTACGTGGGTCAAAATCATCTATCCATTCTCTCAGCGACCACACCGGCGTCGAAACGGAAGATAACAGTGAGAAAGCCGAAATACTGAATTCGGTCTACTGAAGTTATTTCACATCGGAAAGTCGTGCGAACGTCGAAATGGCAGATATTGAGATAACCGATCGCGAAAATGAAAAGCAGCTACAATCGCTTAGGAGTGGAAAGGCATCAGGACCACATAAGATACCTATAAGATTCTATAAACATTATGCGAAAGAAATTGCTCCCTTTCTACCAGTAATTTGTCGTAGATCGCTTGAGCAACGAAAGGTACCTAACGACTGGAAAAAAGTGCAGGTCATTCCCGTTTTTAAGAAAGTCCATAAGACAGATCCACACAATTATTGCCCTATATCGTTGACGTCAAACCATTGTAGAACTATGGAACATGTTTTATGCTCGAGAGTTATGACGTCCTTGGAAAATTAACATCTCCTATATACAAATCAGTATGGATTCGTCAGACAGAGATCCTGTGAAATTCAGTTCGCTCTGTTCCTCCATGAGATCCACAGCACAGTGGACAACGGCCCTCAGGTTGATGCCATGTTTCTTGATTTCAGTAAGGCATTTTACACAGTGCCGTACTGCCTCTTAATGAAAAAAATACGAGCTTACAGAGTATCGCAGCAGACCTGCGATTGGATTCAAGTCTTTCTTGCAGATAGAACTCAACACGTCTCTCTTAACGGAACGAAATCGACAGACGTAAAGGTAATATCCGGATTACCACTGAGAAGTGTGATAGGACCGTTGCTGTTCACAGTATCTATAAATGATCTAGCAGAAAGCGTCGGATGCTCTTTAAGGCTATTCGCAGATGATTCAGTTGTCTACTCCAAAGCAGCAACGCCGTAAGATAGTAAGAATTTGCAGAACGACCTGAAGAGAAATGATGATTGGAGCAGGCTCTGGCAGTTGACCCTGAACGTCAATAAATGTAACGTATTACGCATACATAGGAAAAGAAATGCACTGGCGTACAGCAACACCATTGACGATAACAGAACGGCAGATAGCGTCTGCCGTAAAATATCTAGGCGTAGCTATCCAGTGGAATGACCATATAAAACAGATAGTGGTAAAAGCAGGCACAAGACTCAGATTCATCGGAAGAATCTTAACGAAATGCAGCTCATTCATGAAATTATTGGCTTCCAATGCGCTCGTTCGCCCGATTCTTGCGTAGTTTTCATCTATCTGGGATTCGTATCAGGTAGGACTGATCGAAGAGATAGAGAAGATATAACGAGCAGCGGCACGTTTCGTAATGGGATCGTTTAACTGACGAGATGGCGTTACGGAGACGCTAAACAAACTCCACTGGCACACGTTACAAGAAAGGCGCTGTGCATCACGGAATGAGGATACTATTTAAATTTCGGGACAGCACGTTTCAGGGAGGAGTCGGACAACATATTAATTTCCCCCCCCCCCCCCCCCCCCACATACATCTCGCGTATTGACCATGAGGAGAAAATTGGAGAAACTAGAGCCAATACAGCGGTTTACCGATGATCATTCTTTGCACGCACTATTCGCAAGTGGGATAGGGTTGTAGTGATCAGATAGTGGTACCGAAAGTACCTTCCGCCACACACCATTAGGTGGCTTGCGGAGTATGATGGACACTACTGGCCATTCAAATTGCTACACCAAGAAGAAATGCAGATGATAAACGGGTATTCATTGGACAAATATATTATACTAGAACTGGCATGTGATTACATTTTCACGCAATTTGGGTGCGTAGATCCTGAGAAATCAGTACAAAGAACAACCACCTGTGGCCGTAAGAACGGCCTTGATACGCCTGGGCATTGAGTCAAAAAGAGCTTGGATGGCATGTACAGGTACAGCTGACCACGCAGCTTCAACACGATATCACAGTTCATCAAGAGTAGTAGCTGGCGTATTGTGACGAGCCAGTTGCCGCGGCCACCATTGACAAGACGTTTTCAATTGGCGAGAGATCTGGAGAATGTGCTGATCAGGGTAGCAGTCGAACATTTTCTGTATCCAGAAAGGCCCGTACAGGACCTGCAACATGCGGTCGTGCTTTATCCTGCTGAAATGTAGGGTGTGGCATGGATCGAATGAAGGGTAGAGCCACAGGTCGTAACACATCTGAAATGTAACGTCCACTGTTCAAAGTGCCGTCAATGCGAACAAGCAGTGACCGAGACGGGTAACCAATGGCACCCCATACCATCACGCCGGGTGATACGTCAGTATGGCGATGACGAATACACGCTTCCAATGTGCGTTCAACGCCATGTCGCCAAACACGGATGCAACCATCATGATGCTGTAAGCAGAACCTGGATTCATCCGAAAAAATGACGTTTTGCCATTCGTGCACTCAGGTTCGTCGTTGAGTACATCATTGCAGGCGGTCCTGTATGTGATGCAGCGTCAAGGGTAACCGCAGCCATGGTCTCCGAGCTGATAGTCCATGCTACTGCAAACGGCGTCGAAGTGTTCGTGCAGATGATTGTTGTCTTGCAAACGTCCCCATCTGTTGACTCAGGGATCGAGACGTGGCTGCACGATCCGTTACAGCCATGCGGATGAGATGCCTGTCATCTCGACTGCTAGTGATACGAGGCCGTTGGGATCCAACACGGCGTTCCGTATTACCCTCCTGAACCCACCGATTCTATATTCTGCGAACAGTCATTGAATCTCGACCAACGAGAGCAGCAATTTCACGAAACGATAAACCGCAATCGCGATAGGCTACAGTCCGACCTTTATCAAAGTCGAAAACGTGATGTTACGCATTTCTCCTCCTTACAAGAGGCATCACAACAACGTTTCACCAGGCAACGCCGGTCAACTGTTGTTTGTGTATGAGAAATCGGTTGGAAACTTTCCTCATGTCAGCACCTTGTAGGTGTCGCCACCGGCGCCAACCTTGTGTGAATGCTCTGAAAAACTAATCATTTGTATATCACAGCATCTTATTCATGTGAGTTAAATTTCGCGTCTGTAGCATGTTATCTTCGTGGTGCAGCAATTTTAATGGCCAGTAGTGTAGTTTGGGGATTTTTCTACCATTCTCATAATGTCGTCACTTTAAATTTACCGTATTTTAAAAGAGTATTTTCTGTCTGTATTTGAACTGAATATAGTAGGACCACCTCCGTTTACTTTAAATGTCCTTTCTCGAACAAACCTTTTGCAACAAAATTTTCTGCCGTCTTCGTGAATTACACACGTTAGAATGGAATCCTTTTTGTTAAATTATCCGTTCGTCTTTTATTTTATGTTTCTATGTATTTTATTATCTCGCAATTCTAGCCAACGCATAGACTATTTGAATGCAGGGTCACAGTTACAGGTGACTGTTTGCAGTGAATTAGCTGCGGCACATGAAAACAGGCGTGCGCGGCTCGACCCTATGACTACATCGAGCTATTCGTTTTCAATACAGCTGTGCATAGCCCCAGTACCTGAAGTACGAGTAAACGTAGGTGAACACGCAACTGCTTTGCAGGTATGGGATGCTGTTAGACAGAGCAACCCAGCAGCAGTAACAGTTAGGTACAGTCGCAAACTGTAGGCGCTGAATGAATTAGTTTCAGAAAATATTCGAGCAATATACCGAATTTCTGTCCTATGATGACTATTTTGCTTAAAAGATGCACCTGTGCCGAAACGCATAATAACATCGATAGCTTCAGCGCCTACGTTTGGAAACTGGTACAGAAACATCTTCATTGCGAGGCAAATCTGTCTAAATAGCAACATATATAGCTGCAGGCATATTCAACGAAAGTTATTCATCTATTATGAATACCACGAATGAGGTAGGAATCGTCATAGAGACGAACACCAAAAGCATCGCTGAGTTATACGACAGGAAACCCGTGGCCGCCTCGCAGAAGGGAGTGTCCCTGTTTGTTAAAAGAGCACGGATTGAAAAAATACAAAACCGAATGCAGAATCAGACCACGTTTGCGGAAGAGGATCTTTTTTTTCTGGCAGATAAAAAAGCAAGAGAAGTATCTTAAACTTGTTAAAATTAAACAATGCGTGAGTAAAGACTTTTCTCGGGAAACACACGCTACAAGTGCGTTGACACGATGTAACTAGATACGTAATATACATTTGAGTCAGGTCTGCGGCGTGCTTAAAGAGCCTAATGATTAAGGCGACTGCTCGGGAAGACCAACAAAACCGGGTCTTAATCCTGGTCTGTCACAACGTCAGAAATGAGGCTTAAAAAAAAAAGAAACTTTCAGAAGTGCAGGATTTCATTGTTTGCAGTTACAGTGTATTTGCATTGTACGCTCATTATGTTTTAGGATTTTGTATAGCGCGGCATACTGTGGATGCAGACATTTCAAGCGAGCAAGTGCTGAGATCATTGTGCACATAAAACGCCTTGCTGCCTGTGACGGACGCAGATTGAACATTTGGGTTTGCACTTGTTGCAGCAAGTACGGCAGACTGGTCACTTTTTGTTTCAGCTGTAATGGGGAAAAAAATTCTGACGTTAGGCGTAAGGTCTTCCCGTACTATATCATCACTGCTTTTGAAACTCAATGTACTTTTTTTGGAGACATAGCAATATCCGCAGAATTGTGGAGGTCCAACTTCTTCGTGGCGCGTTACCGCGGCTTTCGATATGCTATGCCGGCGTTCCACCATTCCGTTACTTGCCGGTTGGTAGCTGGTTGTATGATAATGTCGGGACACACACAGATTAGCCTGCTCATGGAATAGTGTCGACTCGAATTGTCATCCTTGGTCTATGGCATCGTGCGAAGCAGAAATGTGATATCCTCGTTGCTATAAAAACATTTGCCTCCGTCTCTCCTGAGATGTCTTCAAATGGGACTGCCTCTACCCTCCCAGTGTACCGGTCGTTAGCGTGTAGCAAGTATGGGTCGCTTTCCAATGGGAGAAGTAGTGCTCGAAAATCCAAAGGTACATAAGAGAAATGATCCGTCATTTTTAGAAATTCTCTCACTTGTTTCTCGACATATATGCCGACATTAGCACGACACATTCGTTTCTACCCAACTGTGACAATCCTTCCTTATGTTGGGCCATATGAATCATTCTGTGATAAGCCTAATGCTGGTTTCTGCTATAGGGAGAGTTAAATAATGCATCAAAAACTGCTTTGTGTAGTTCTCCGGGTACGATGGACCCAGGTTTGCCTTTCGACGTACCTCACCAGATCCTGACCTTAGCCCCTTCTGGCTTGTACTTGCTTAAAATGCAGTCCCGTCGATTCGTTTTGTAAATATTTCCTACGCAAAGCATCAGAAGCCTGTACTGCCCGTAAACTAGATGTTTCTCACCTCTGAAAAAAAATCCCCACTACGTTTCCGGCCGCTTTAACGTGTGTAATACGTATCTGCAGTAAGCTGAGCAATTTCCCTTGTGTTTGCTAACGGCGAAGGTTATAGGCTTGTGGTTCGCATATATTATCAGTGGAATGGTCTCATGGGCCAAAGTGCCGCTCTGCTTCGTACAAAGCTAGTAGTTCGCAATCAAACGCTCTCCATTTTACCTGGGATACTGTGAGTTGCGAGAAGAAAACTGAAGGGTTGCCAACAAAGTTCCACTTACTGAGGGGTGCGCCTCCATCTGCCTGCCTGCTATAGTCTACGACTACTACTAACAGCGCGTCATGCACGGGATGGGCTACAAGAACTGCTTCCTGCAAGTTACCTTTTACCTAGCTGAAGTCTTGTTGTGTCTCAGGTGTCCATTGCAGTAGGCATTGTCGTGTGTGTCTTTACCTGCTAAAAGCTGTCATCAGTGGCAGTTGTACAAAAGTTTAAGATCCGTCGGAATTTTATTAAATGGTACGTTCTTCATGAAATATAGTCCTAGTTTCATTCATGAAACGCATTGCCAGCGCAGCACTCTTCAACCGGAGTGGCATTCGTAAAAACTAGAAAAACTCAAACGGAGTTACCACGGCGGTCTTCAGTATGTCTTCTTTTGCCACTGTTATTTGATTTTACGATTTTTTGCAATTGATTAAGCTGAATGTTGTGGCTCCCGGTAACACATTGGTGAAGTCTTGAATATCTGGCACAGGATATCGATCCCGAATTGTGCGTCTATCCAATACAATGAAATACCCGCAGTGGCTCCAGGTGCCATCCGTCGTTTTAACTACAAGCAGCGGTGACGCCCAAGCGATGTCTGATCTGAGTATAACGCCCATTTGTAGCTTATCTTCAAACTCTTTCTTTGCTATGGCAAAACAATCGGGCACCAGTCTTTTGAGAGGATTGTGATGTTAATGGCTGCCTAGTCATGGGGCGATAAGTTCCTGCTTCTAGTACCCTACCAAAGGTGTGCGATGACACACGATATACACGGAATCCATTACTTGTTACTTACGTAGACGTGAAGGGACTATGACGTGCTTGGTGCGGAAAACGACGGTCATACATTTTGGTAGCCAGACACGGTTGACCAGGACTTTGACGACGAGTATTCCCGAATTCACATTCCCGTGCAGTACAGCATCAGACTACTGTCACATCTGATTGCCCCATAAATCTGGATAATGAATGATTCTGGCAGCCGGTCGAATGAAGAACCGCTATGAGGCCTCTTTCGAGCTGTGTCGGGTGCTTATAATGCTGTCTCACACAACTATGCAACATCTTCATGGCCTTCACAGTGGCCCTCTCACGTTCTTGCGCCCCTTATATACGTCATCACGACTGGTAACAACACTAAACACGAACAACACTAAAAGCCCAAGCGCAATCTGAGACGCGTATAGCACGTGTGACGTGACACGACACTACGTCGTGATGCGCACATTCCCCACGTGCCACGCTGGTCCTGTGCACACTGAGACGCTCGTGCATACTTTGCATACGTCAGTTGGCACCGCATCGCGCTGACAGAATCGATACGTGCCTACCCTGTAGTATTTCTCAAACGATTGTACAGAAAATATTCATTAAAAATATTTTATTATTGCGTTACTTGTAGCTTCGTGGAGAAGTGCCCATCATCTCGCTAATGGTCATACTTATTGTGATACACACATTTACTCTACTAGCCATTAAAATTGCTACACCACGAAGATGACGTGCTACCGACGCGAAATTTAACCGACAGGAAGAAGATGCTGTGATATGCAAATGATTAGCTTTTCAGAGCATTCACACAAGGTTGCCGCCGGTGGCGACATCTACAACGTGCTGACATGAGGAAAGTTTGCAACCGATTTCTCATACACAAACAGCAGTTGACCGGCGTTGCCTGCTGAAACGTTGTTGTGATGCCTCGTGTAAGGAGGAGAAATGTGTACCATCACGTTTCCGACTTTGATAAAGGTCGGATTGTAGCCTATCGTGATTGCGGTTTGTCGTATCGCGACATTGCTGCTCGCGTTGGTCGAGATCCAATGGCTGTTAGCAGAATATGGAATCGGTGGGTTCAGGAGGGTAATACGGAACGTCGTGCTGGATACCAACGGCCTCGTATCACTAGCAGCCGAGATGACAGGCATCTTATCCGCATGGCTGTAACGGATCGTGCAGCCACGTCTCGATCCCTGAGTCAACAGATGGGGACGTTTGCAAGACAACAGCCATCTCCACAAACAGTTCGACGACGTTTGCAGCAGCGTGGACTATCAGCTCGGAGACCATGGCTGCGGTTACCCTCGACGCTGTATCACAGACAGGAGCGCCTGCGATGGCGTACGCAACGACGAACCTGGGTGCACGAATGGCAAAACGTCATTTTTTCGGATGAATCCAGGTTCTGTTTACAGCATCGTGATACTCGCATCCGTGTTTGGCGACATCGCGGTAAACGCACGTTGGAAGCGTGTATTCATCATCGCCATACTGGCGTATCACCCGGCGTGATGGTATGGCGTGCCATTGGTTACACATCTCGGTCACCTCTTGTTCGCATTGACGGCATTTTGAACAGTGGGCGTTCCATTTCAGATGTGTTACGACCCGTGGCTCTACCCTTCATTCGATCGCTGTGGAACCCTACATTTCAGCAGGATAAAGCACGACCGCATGTTGCAGGTCCTGTACGGGCCTTTCTGGATACAGAAAATGTTCGACTGCTGCCCTGATCAGCACATTCTCCAGACCTCTCGCCAATTGAAAACGTCTTGTCAATGGTGGCCGAACAGCTAGTTCGTCTCACTACGCCAGGCACTACTCTAGATGAACTGTGGTATCGTGTTGAAGCTGCGTGGGCACCTGTACCTGTACACGCCATCCAAGATGTGTTTGACTCAATGCCCAGGAGTATCAAGGACGTTATTACGGCCAGAGTTGGTTGTTCTGGGTACTGATTTCTCAGGATCTACGCACCCAAATTGCGTGAAAATGTAATCACATGTCAATTCTAGTATAACATATTTGTCCAATGAATATCCGTTTATCATCTGCATTTCTTCTTGTTGTAGCAATTTTAATGGCCAGTAGTGTAAATAAGACACTGTGTAAAATTCGAATAGCTTGCCACGAAAAATATCGGTTGATATGGCTTTCCGTTTGGTGAGCATTACACATGTTGTTGCGTATGAAATCTAGTTAACACACTGAATTTTTCTTTACACTTGGAAGCTGGTTTTTATCTGCATCCATTCTCTTAAAAAATGAATCATGTATAGCGCGTTCACTCCAGATCGTATGCCTGCGAGAATGAAATATTCATAACATGCCTCACATTTCCTAAACAGCTCGATACATAGAAACCAGATTTTCGCGAATGATAGCACATGAGGAGCAGAGCATTTTATCAAATTGTTAACACATGGAACTTTCTTATACACTTTGATTCAAGAAGATAAGCAAATATTTTAATACGTTATTCTACAAGAAAACTAAAGAAAAAATTCATATAACACATAGATCCGCAAATGTTTAGTTACGGAGTTTTGGCTAATAAAAGGTTCTGTCTGAAAATTAGCTACTTTGCTCATATTAAGCCATCGCAAAACTGTACAATGTTAAAGCAAAGCACAATGATAGGTATTTTTCAGTGAAAAAAATAATAACAACAGTGTATTTAAGTGAAATCACATAGTAACTGTTGTAGTTTGTAGAGTATTTATGGCATAGGGATGCCTTTCAAATTTACGACAGAGGAATACGTCGATATGGTGTTTATTTATGGCAAATGTGATGGTAATGCTGCAGCTGCTGTTAACGAATATCGCGTACGTTATCCAACTCGGAGGATTCCGAATGCACGAACCATTAGTGGAGCGTTTCAAATGTTATGGGAGACAGGTTCTCTACCTAGCGTTCATAATCAGTACGAGCGCTCGATACGTGTAGACGATGATGAGGATGTTATGGATGCTGTTCAACGTAGCCTGGGTACCAGTAGACGACGTATCTCTCAACGATTAGGCATTTCACAATCTAAGGTATGGCACACTGAAGTACAATAATATGTAACCTTATCATAAACAAAAAGTGCATCATTTACTTCTGGAAGGTCCTGCCCTTCGCTTGGAGTTGTGCAACTGTTTAAATACTAATCGGTAGTTACACAAATACATTTTATTTACTGATGAGGCACAGCTTACTCGTGATGGTGTAAACAATTTACATAACGAGCACATATGGTCTGAAGCAAACCCACATGTAACAGTGCAACGTGATTTCCAGCAGCGATTTGGCATAAATGTATGGTGCGGTAGAATCCACACACACTTTATTGGACCATTCATTTTCCCAGGACGTCTAACAGGCGAGACCTACTAACAATTCCTTCAAAAAGAAATGCCCCGCTTGCTCCAAGATGTTCCACTTGCTATGTGACTGCAAATGTGTTTTCAACATGACGGCGCGCCTCCACATTTCACCAATGCCGTTATTACACATTTAAATGAACATTTTCCCCAGAATTGGTTTCGTCGTGGTGCTACACTTCTGTTGCCACCCAGATGGCCCAATTTAATACCAATGGATTTTTGTGTATTGGGATGGATGAAAGACATAGTTTATGAGGAAAAAGTCAATACATGTGAGACATTACTTGCTTCCATTATGAATGCAATAGACGAAATTTAGAACAACCCTGTGAAACTGAAACGAACAACAAAACCTGTTCATATGCGTACAGCTAAATGCATCGAACGCGGTGGACACATTTTTGAACATTTATTGTGAAATTGTATATACACTGCACAACTTCCTTAACACTGAGCTCTGTTTTCTCTGGTTTAACATTTCAGTTAACGTTATTACCAACATTTTTCCAAAATTAAATTCTCTACAACTTCTGTTGAAAACTTGGTGCAGTTGTCTGGAATTTATAAAACAAATTGGGCCAAGTACTTCATAAATTAAAACCTCTACGACATTACGTCTTTGCTTCTCTGTATGTTCTGGAGAACTACTGCAGATACACGTCTGGGACATTTACTATTAGATTCACCATATCAGTAACAACAACATCAATGGAAATCGTGCTTTATTTTAACCTCGTAAAGTTTTGTGGTGGCTTCATATTAGCGAAGTTGCTAAATTTCGCGCAGAATCTTTTATTAGCCGTAAATCCGTAGCTAAACGTTTGCAGACCTATATTTACATGAAGTTATTTCTTTAATTTTACTTGTAGAATAACATATTAAAATATTTGCATGTCTTCATGAATCACCCTGTATATAGCGATACATCAGACGTTGTAGATATGTTTTATTATAACTTTTTTCCCCTCCAGTGACTATAACTTTTTATTTCCTAGCATGAAAATAAACATGAAATTCCTCCTGTTATGTTACAGCAACCCGACAGAAGGAGTTTGTCTGTAAGTTACTGATCTTTCTGGTCACCAATTGCTTGTTCAGTGAGACGTAGTGACTCAGAATTCTATTGCAATAGCTGCTGCAAGGAGAGTTTGTGCAAATTATACTGTGTTTTGCCAAAAGAAGCATAATGAAACCAGGCAACAAGATTCTCCATAGAATAATAAAAGGTTAATAATTCACACAAAAATAAATTGCCAATTCTGTTGCAATTTTAGCTGACTCCACGTCCCTTCGAATTTTTTACACTGTTGACTGGCGTGGAAACTTACCAAAGGGTTTTATTTCTGTTTCTAATCTGAGCAATATTAAAATAATGACGAGCGTACCCATCAGAAGTAGTGACACGTACGTGCCAGACGCTGGTTATTCACCTACGGCTTGCTAAACTGACAATGTGTGATTCGTGAATAGAATAGTTGTTACAACTGCGCGGGGTAGCCGCGTGGTATGAGGCGCATTGCCACAGTTCGCCCGGCTCCCCCCATCGGAGGTTCGAGTCCTCCCTCGGGCATGGGTGGGTGTGTGTTGTCCTTTGCGTAAGTCAGTTTAAGTTAGATTAAGTAGTATGTAAGCCTAGGGACCGATGACCTGAGCAATTTGGCGCATAGGAACTTACCACATCCAAATTCCCAAAAAGCAGTTGTTATTAAGAAAAGTAAACAACTGATCTACAGCACGACACGATGGCCAGTGTGCAGTCAGCAGCTGAGAATAATTCGCGTGACAGGAATGGTAAAGCTAGCCAGGTAGGCCTCGTGTGGGGAACAATTCAAGTCGTTCCAATAAACAGTAAAATTCAACAAATTAAATATGTCAGAACACCAGACTCTTCCAGGGCACTCACACTTTCGGAATGAAATAGACTGTATTTCTCATTTCAGTTGTGTAATTAGTTTATCGATGATGACACGGTGTTTGCGACCAGTGAAATCTATTTCTCTACACTATCCGCCACTTAAAACATTCTTATTCACGGGGATTACGTGACTGTTTATAGCTTACAGTGAACATGTGATGACTGCATGCATGTAGTACAAAGTCTCTTATTACATTCATATCCAAGAAATCGCAGTGAATCTCATATACTTCAGATGTTGGACGTTTTTTAGCAGGATCACAAAGGGGGACACACCTATAGAAATTCTCACTTTTCGAGTTTTTGTAACGCATCATACAGAAATGTCACCGTAGGCAGCCCGTAGTCATCCTTCTTTCATTGTGTAATATTTGAAATTTCTTTCCCTGCTTATGTATCAGATGATTTTGTAAAATTAATTGCCATTTCACTACCCTCGCAATGAACTGTCTGTCCCTGCTTGCAATGTGAAGACATTGCAGAGGCAGAAGATATAATCCTTGTGGCTAATGGCTCACCAGTCACTGAATTGTGCATTGTTCTTGACGAAGAAAAATAACAACGAAATAAAACAAGAAAACTATATAGATACAAATAACTGGAAGATACAGGTTGACAGTTATTGAACTATATGAAAAAAACATAAATTAGTTACAAAGAACGGCATGCACACCCTTTAGTGAACATGTAAACATCACTACAGATATTCAGAATCAGGTTATGATATGTTCGATATGCCTGTCATCATTGGTGATGATGTGGCGCAGACGAATGGCGACATTCTGCATGACCCGCTGAAGTGTCGGAACATCGATACTGTCGATGACCTCCTGGATGGCACTTTTCTGCCCATAAATGGTTTTGGGGTTACTGCTGTACACCTTGTCTTTAAAAGAGGCCCTCAAAAAGGAGTCGCATGTCTTCAGATCCGCAGAACGTGGCGGTCAATCGAGGTCGATGCCAGTGGCCTGTGTATACTCCAGAGCCAGAACGCCGTCTCCAGGACATCAAACACTCTGATGCTTCGATGGGGTCGAGCTCCGTCTTGCATGAACCACATCTTGTCGAAATCAGGGTCACTTTGGATAATGGGGATGAAATCATCTTCCAAAAATTTCATACCGCTCGGTAGTCATCGTGCCACCAAAGAATATTGCACCGAGTATTCCGTGACTGGACATTCCACACCACACAGACACCTGTTGAGAGTGAAGAGACTTCTCGATCGCGAAATATGGATTATCAGTCCCCCAAATGATCCAGTTTTGCTTATTTGTTTGTTTATTTATTTTTTTCTCGTGCAAATGCCAGACAACAGCAAGGCGCGTGCGCATGCGCATACTAATTCCCATCATGACCCGCTGCCAACCTTCCAGTTCGAACGTCCTAAAGCAAACCGTTCATAAGTTATGACGATTTTATTTCATACAGTTCAATAATTGTCACCCTGTATAAATAACAAATGGAAAGAGGTGAAACGCTTAAATAGCGAAAACGAAACACTTCTCAGTGACAGTGAAATTCAGTATACAGTGAAGCTATATTTTTCGGATGGGCAGTGCTACCATTGCCCATATGCACCATGCCGAAGGGAGCGTACGGCAGGACTGCTTTCCGGCTCCCCGCCTCACCCATCCCGCAGTGCATGCGTGGCGAGCGGCGCGAGAAACTGTGCCGATCGTGTTGCGACCAAATTTGCGCGGTCACACTTGAACCTGTTGAATTACAAAAATGCTCGCTACACTGCGCCGCGCCACACGCGCTATACGCGCCTCAATTTACGGCTAGCGTAAGGCACTCTGATGGCCTTCGTATGTGCCACAGAGAATAGCTACTCTGATTATTTACATCCCCCCCCCCCCCCAGATCTACGTACATGTACGAAATTACATCGACATCCGACCACACCTTAAGCGACCTTCACTTTTTTTGTCAGTCAGTGTATGATAAAGATAAAAAATTAATGATCGTATGCTGGACTGTATGATGGAACAGATAAATCACATCTCTCGTGTTTCACTTAAATAAAAAAGTTCTCACATGCCACAGAGGAATGGAGACAATTCCATTGCATAAGCAAAAGAGGGAACGTCGAGCACTGTCAGCGAGAAGTGGCCGATGTCTTAGACTAGACAGTCTAATTTGTGACGAAAGTAATAAAAAACACAAAGAACAAACCAGAGGAACAAGTTGGACTCTTAGCGGACGCTTCCATGTTTTATATTTGATCAAAGTCCGTTTGCGAAGTGCTCAATGGTTCTGAGCACTATGGGACTCAACTGCTGTGGTCATAAGTCCCCTAGAACTTAGAACTACTTAAACCTAACTAACCTAAGGACATCACACACATCCATGCCCGAAGCAGGATTCGAACCTGCGACCGTAGCGGTCGTGCGGTTCCAGACTGTAGCGCCTTTAACCGCTCGGCCACTCCGGCCGGCCAAGTGCTCAATACAGGGTGTTTCAAAGAGAACATACGGTACGTATTTCGAACGTAGACATTTATTAAACTGTAAGATATAAGAGTGTGAAACTAGTGACACATATTTAGGAATCTCTCAAGTTCAGTTTACAGATGTTCAACATGTCCTCCACCAGCAACAGAAACAACATCACATAAATACTCGAATTCCTCCCATACTCGGGTAAGCATATCCATCGTCACTGATGTTATGGCAGTACGGATCCGGTGCTTCAACGTTTCTAGGTTCTGTGGCAGAGTTGGTGCATAAACGTTGGCCTGTTAGTAACCCCACAGTAAGAACTCGCAGGGAGTCAATTCCTGAAACTGTTGAGGCCAACTGAGAAGTGATGTGTCGCCACCCGTTTGAGGACGAATCCAACGGGTCGGCTGAGTTTTATTGAGCTGGTCATACACTTGTTGACTCAATTGAGTGGGTGCCCCGTCTTTTGAAAAACGAAATTCTCCTCTTTCATCCTCGAAAACAACCAGATATGTAGCATAGCGCTGACAGTTAACCGTCTTTCCATCGAAGAACAATGGGCAGTAAACAGGTGAGAGGGATATCGCAGAAGACACGTTGACTTTGGGTGAATCTCGAACATTTTCAGTGTGTGCATGTGGATTTTGTAGGACCCAAATTTCAACACTGCGTTTCTTTACTTCCCACTGAAGTAACAAGTCGCTTCTCACTGAATACGATGCGTTGTGGGAAAGTGTTATCTACCCTGAAGCGCCAAAGAAACTGGTCTAGCCAGGTGTATTTGCGTACAGAGATATGTAAACAGGCAGAATACAACGCTGCGGTCGGCAACGCCTATATAAGACAACAAGTGTCTGACGCAGTTGTTAGATCGGTTACTGCTGCTACAATGGCAGGTTATGGAGATTTAAGTGAGTTTGAACGTGGTGTTATAGCCGGCGCACCAGCGATGGGACACAGCATCTCCCAGGTAGCGATGGAGTGGAGATTTTGCCGTACGAACATTTCACGAGTGTACCGTCAATATCAAATCTGCGACATAGCTGCGGCCGGGACGAGACCATGCAAGAACGGGACCAATGACGACAGAAGAGAATCGTTCAGCGTGGCACAAGTACAACCCCTCGGCAAATTTCTGTAGATTTCAATGCTGGGCCATCAACAGGTGTCAGCGTGCGAACCATTCAACGAAACATCATCGATATGGGCTTTTGGTGCCGAAGGACCACTCGTGTACCCTTGATGACTGCACGACACACAGCTTTACGCCTCGCCTGGGCCCGTCAACACCGACATTGGACTGTTTGTAACGCCGGAAATGCATATCCTCCTATTTCCATCTATTGCACTGCAAATTTTTTTCCTTATTTTGTCACCTGAAGATATGACATTTCTTTCTCTTTATATATTGTAATTGTTCTACTGTTTGTATATATATATTTATGCATTTATGTTGGTTTGTTTTGTGAATATTATTTGTATTTATACGCTGGGTCTGGCCTAGGGAAAACTATGCTATCGAACGAATACATCGATAGGTCGTGTGGAGAACCTAAGTGTTTAGGATCTTTGGTAGTGTTAACTCTGTCGCGTGGAGCGCGGGCAGAGCAGAGTCTGGCTGGAGTAGTGCGGTGGAGCAGGTGTGTTGTGTGACACTCCCGCGAGTTGCCGCGCGTTCGGGGTTTGGCAGCATGTAATTGCGCTCGACTTGCTATGTTAGTTTCTGACACGGTGTCGCGGACGGGAAGCATTAGCTGGCGCACATCAAGAGCCCGTTTCGCCTGGTGACCGTGTCGAGAAGAAGACGCGCCAACATCCAGCTTCTGCAACAGCGACGGCCGACAATGAGTGAGTGTCGCCACCTCCTCGATCGACGGCTTCAAACCTTCAATCAACCAACAAGGAAGACTAAAAGCACGTAATGTTTCAGAACTGTATGGCAGACCTCAGCTTTTAAAATTGTTGCATCACAAAATTACAGCAACTTAGCATGAACCTTTGTTGCTCATTGCCCCAATTGCATTGCCAAGCAGGGTCCCTTCCTTTTCCGGAATGAGCCCGAGTGTCGCTGAAATTCAAACGCCAGCATCATTAGATTTCACTGCTTTAATTTCAAAGTTCAGTTAAGGTATTCGTATCTGGCTACAATATTTAGATTGCACAAGCACAAATTAAGAGTGCGAGTTTTGTTACCGTATTTTAGTTACCTGTGACTGCAGCTCAGCTTGGTACGTACTAAATTTTACTATTGTTAATTTTTCAGAATCATTTAATTCAAGTTCAAAGTTAAATCTCTTATTTCTAAATTGCGTAGATTCAAGTAGCTTTTGAAATGATTGTTGAGGTAGTCCAAGACTAACCGTATTTTACTGAATTTCGATGTGCTTCAGAAAGAAAGCTCACTATTAACTTCAGTCACTAAATTAACTTTCGATTTTCCGGTTTTATTAATTCTTTTGCTAAATTAAGTCAGAGTGTAGCGAAATTTATTACTTCTGACAAACTTTCAGTTTTCACGCTACACGTGTCAACCTTCAGTTGCCACGCTTCTAGTGTTAATTATATGTGTAATAACCTTTCTTTTTCAGTTACTATAGTAATTGTCCTTAGGACTGGCGACCGTAATTTCCCCCAAATCTCAAATATCTAATTACCGCTAGTTAATTGTTAACGTAATGGCCGCACATTTACTTTCTTTATTAACTTTACCCCTTTTCAAAATTAATTTCCACCTGTTTCATTAGCATTTTTCCTTTCATTTAGATGTAACCCTTTCCTCCATCTTTACCGACGGATTAACTTCGGTGACGATTGCTTTTCCCAAATTTCCATTAGGTACACGCGGTTTAATTTTTCACTGTCATTAAGGTCGATAAGTGAGGGGGAGGTTACATGTTGATGACTGCAAAACATGTTCCCTGGTCGGACGAGTCTCGTTTCAAATGGCATATTGCGGATGTACGCGTACGGGTATGGAGACAATCTTATGAATCCATGGACTCTGCACCTCAACAGGGGACTGTTCGTGCTGGTGGGAGCTCTGTAATGGTGTGGGACGTGTGCAGTTCGAGTAATGTGGGTCCCCTGATATTTCTAGATACGACTCTCTCGGGTGACACGTACATAAGGTTCCGGTCTGATCACCTGCATCCATTCATGTCCATTGTGCAATCCGACGCGGGCAATTCCAGCAGGACAATGAGACACCCCACAATTCCAGAATTGCCACATAGTGTCTCCAGGAACACTCTTCTGAGGTTACAAAGTTCTGCCGGCCGCCAAACCTCCCAGACGCAAATATTAATTATTGAGCACGTCTGGAATGCTTCGCAACGTGTTATTCAGAAGAGCTCCCCACCCCCTCGTACTCTTACGGATTTATGGTCAGCTCTGCAGGATTCATGGTGTCAGTTCCCTCCAGCACTACATCAGACATTAGTCGAGTCCATGCCACGTCGTGGTGCAGCATTTCTGCGTACTCGCGGGGACTCTACACGGTGTTAGTCAGGTGTACCAGCTTATTTGGCTCTTCAGTGTGTGTCAGTAGCATTCTGAAGCCCTTCAAAAAATGCCGCACGTTTGTGTTTGCGTCATGAGGCTGTAACAGCTCTAATTTGTACGGCATCATTTCCAGCCGAAATATCAAAACATGCCAAATTGTTATCTTAGGTAGCTGTAACTACCGATTAGCACGACGAGTTGATTTTTTACGACTACGTTCGAATGTGGCTTGAATTCGTGAGACATTTCGTCTTTTCTTTATTGGATTTCAATTCCGCCCCCCCCCCCCCACTTCCCCCCAGAGGGAGCGGGCCGGCAGCAGCGTAATATGCTGCTCTACAGCCTACAGAAAAGTTAAAAAACATAATGAGAATAGAAACGAACCAGAAAAACAGGTGATAAAACGGTGAGATTGTAAAAAAAAACTGTAAAATGGCGGTAAGTTGTGGGATTTAAAGTATAAAAACACTGGGGTGAAAATGAGGATGAAGACACACATGAAGTAGACAGGCACAATTAAAAAACACGGCGACAGTCTGGTTTGTGTTCGCACGAGATAAACAAATACAACTAGCGACAGTATGGCTATGTTCGCAACACTGACAGGGGACGCACATTACTGAACACTCACTTATCACTTATAACAGCGCTATACAGGTAACACGGCGCCAGATGGGGGGGGGGGGGGGGGAGAGGACCCGGATCTACGGATCTATAAGGGGGAAAAGGCGGGGAGGGTCGCCAGGACTCTTTTCTTTACGTAGATTCTCTCTGTCTACAAACTGTCTATAAACTGTCTGCGAATGTGCCACCCATTCTGAGGATCAGTTTGGTACCTCAACCGGAACGTCTTTGCACTGTAATCACAGAATTACACTTCGCAATCTCGAGAACACAAAATTATTTCTGCCGCAGTGTGGCCATTTTACAACATGTGACGGTAACCAAGTAAACAGAAGACAACCGACATCTAGCGGCAACGAGTGTAAACTAGACAATGTATTCGTTCCATCAAAAACTGATATGCGGCGCAGCGATCGATAGTTTTGACAACATAATACTTTGCAACACGTACAAACTTTTGGAAATACCCAGTATTTCGTATGAACGTCGACTGTCTGTTATTCGATGCACTCAGCAGAATAACCACGTCAGCTAGCTGTCGCTCTCAAAAGAACATTTTTGTATAAGTAGCAGTCATTAACATGTGGTTTGCGATCAGTAGAGCATGACTTCAGGAAGGAATTGTTTGTATCGCTCATTCAGCTTTATTTTCTGCTAAAATAGAGGTTTTGTCAACGGTTTCTTGAGTCCCATTGTACCAGGGAATAGGAAGTGAATACTTATTTCAGTTCCTGCAAATCATTTTTTCCTAAATGTATCACATTTGATACGTCGGGGCTCTTCGACTACATTCCGTAGACCTGAAAACAAGTGATGGAGATAGATTTCACTCCGTTCAGGCGTAAGTCCTACAATGCTTTTTTGTTCTTAGACTCCTGGGTCTGATTTTACAATTACGTAGTTTCTTGCTCGAACAGTCCACGGGTATGCTGCCGGTTCATAGTGTCCAACGGGCACTGTGAGCCGGCAGTATACCCGTGGACTGTTCCAGCAACAAATACGCAGGGAGAAACTGAAGAATCACATAGTTTCTTGGCTTTCCTCTACTTGGATGTATTATGAATTTATTTAAATATTATTTCGTCATCATTGACGCGTATATTCACCACAACTATATTGCACTTGAACAGAAACACAAAAGAAAAGAAAATAATGTTATTTTTTCAATATGGAAATTCTGATGCACTATAATGCTCAGACAGGAAACTCGATGATAACAAATACAGACATTGAGGAGAAATTACTCTTGAAAAAAAGAGTAGATTAAGGCCTAGGGAGGACAGTTGTTCAAACGTGACAATTGTGAGGCATTATAAAGGTACGGCATTCTTTTGCCACAATTCGGTTGGAATTTGTCGTAGAGCGCAACGTACTTCACAGAATATTATTTTTATATCGTATAAGTTTTTAAATTTTCATGTAGCTTTCCGTAATTTTCATATTTTACATTGTTTATTACAATTTTTTATTTCAGTAAATTCCAGGAATGACGCAATTTTCAACGTTTCGTTATTCACACCGCGAAAAAAGTTTTTCATTGCGTTATTAATCTAAAATACCACAATTTCTTTTTACTCATGTATCATTGTGTCATGTTAGTACCCTGATGTATCTATCATGACTGATGGCCTGAAACGATGTATAAGACTCATAAACTAATTATTGATGAATATGTTACCATTACTGGCGCCACCTAGCTCGTAAATGTTATTAGCTTCAATATTCTGCAAAACTTTGACGGCAGATCTCTAGAGGCTGCGTAATAAACGAGAATGTGAGACGAGCCCCATGGGAGTGTGATAGGACTGTCCTTGTACCCCACGTTCATACACGGCCTGTCAGAGAGATGGAAACCAATCTGTGGCAGTCGCTAATAATGCTGTTGTCTACGGGAAACTGTCGTCGGTGAGTGATGATCGAGGACAAGCATAGATCCTACAGTAGTTTCATAACACAAAAACCACTCAAACTCACTAGGAAAGGTTAAAAAATCAAGAAACTTGTACATACTGTCAGAAATTAGTAATTCCGAAAGCAGAGTTAAGCCTATATTGAATGCAGTGAAATGAGAGACTGGACAACCAGCCACAGAACAGGATAACATCACTGTTGAACTGAAAGGAAGGGCTGTAAATAATGAGTCATAAGTAGCAAATACAGGGTGTTTCAAAAATGACCGGTATATTTGAAACGGCAATAAAAACTAAACGAGCAGCGATAGAAATACACCGTTTGTTGCAATATGCTTGGGGCAACAGTACATTTTCAGGCAGACAAACTTTGGAAATTACAGTAGTTACAATTTTCAACAACAGATGGCGCTGCGGTCTGGGAAACTCTATAGTACGATATTTTCCACAAATCCACCATGCGTAGCAATAATATGGCATAGTCTCTGAATGAAATTACCCGAAACCTTTGACAACGTGTCTGGCGGAATGGCTTCACATGCAGATGAGATGTACTGCTTCAGCTGTTCAATTGTTTCTGGATTCTGGCGGTACACCTGGTCTTTCAAGTGTCCCCACAGAAAGAAGTCACAGGGCTTCATGTCTGGCGAATAGGGAGGCCAATCCACGCCGCCTCCTGTATGTTTCGGATAGTCCAAAGCAATCACACGATCATCGAAATATTCATTCAGGAAATTAAAGACGTCGGCCGTGCGATGTGGCCGGGCACCATCTTGCATAAACCACGAGGTGTTCACAGTGTCGTCTAAGGCAGTTTGTACCGCCACAAATTCACGAAGAATGTCCAGATAGCGTGATGCAGTAATCGTTTCGGATCTGAAAAATGGGCCAATGATTCCTTTGGAAGAAATGGCGGCCCAGACCAGTACTTTTTGAGGATGCAGGGACGATGGGACTGCAACATGGGGCTTTTCGGTTCCCCATATGCGCCAGTTCTGTTTATTGACGAAGCCGTCCAGGTAAAAATAAGCTTCGTCAGTAAACCAAATGCTGCCCACATGCATATCGCCGTCATCAATCCTGTGCACTATATCGTTAGCGAATGTCTCTCGTGCAGCAATGGTAGCGGCGCTGAGGGGTTGCCGCGTTTGAATTTTGTATGGATAGAGGTGTAAACTCTGGCGCATGAGATGATACGTGGACGTTGGCGTCATTTGGACCGCAGCTACAACACGGCGAACGGAAACCTGAGGCCGCTGTTGGATCACCTGCTGCACTAGCTGCGCGTTGCCCTGTGTGGTTGCCGTACGCGGTCGCCCTACCTTTCCAGCACGTTCATCCGTCACGTTCCCAGTGCGTTGAAATTTTTCAAACATATCCTTAATTGTATCGCTTTTCGGTCCTTTGGTTACATTAAACCTCCGTTGAAAACTTCGTCTTGTTGCAACAACACTGTGTTCTAGGCGGTGGAATTCCAACACCAGAAAAATCCTCTGTTCTAAGGAATAAACCATGTTGTCTACAGCACACTTGCACGTTGTGAACAGCACACGCTTACAGCAGAAAGACGACGTATAGAATGGCGCACCCACAGACTGCGTTGTCTTCTATATCTTTCACATCACTTGCAGCGCCATCTGTTGTTGAAAATTGTAACTACTGTAATTTCGGAAGTTTGTCCGCCTGAAAATGTACTGGTGTCCCAAGCGTATTGCAACAAACGGTGTATTTCTATCGCTGCTCGTTTAGTTTTTATTGCCGTTTCAAATATACCGGTCATTTTTGAAACACCCTGTATATTTAATAATCATTTCTTAAATATAATGCAAAGAATAAGGACAAACAGTTCAGGAGAAAATCACAGTAGTGTGTGAAAGATGTATCTCTCATAAAATTCAATCATATAAATGTAACACCAACTTCTGAATTTAAGAAAATTATATATTCTCTCAAAAATAAAAGCTCATCAGGTTTTGATGGCATTTCCAATAGGGTATTAAAATTGGGTTTTCATATAATTAGCCCACACTTAGCGGAAATGTGTAGTGCATCACAAACTCAAGGCATTTCTCAACACGGCATGTAATGTATCGTTGTCGGATCCCTATTTAAAAATGGTGGTACAAGAGATATCAATAACTAGTGAAATGTTTCACTGCTGACATCATTCTCCATGTTCTAGAATACTGTCTCAGCTTAGAAATAACAGTATCCTCAGCAAATTACAGGTTGGGTTTTTGAAGAGTCTCTCTACTGAGATTGCTGTTTACATGTTCACTCACCAAAGTTTAAATGCATTGAATAATGAAATTTCACCAGTTGGTATTTTCTGCTACCTAACTAATGCATTTGACTGTGTGAATCACAGTACTCTCCTAGATAAATTAAATTCGTATGGTATTGATGGTGTAGCCAACCAATGAACGTCAGTCTGGCAAAAAGAATGCAGAATGTTGTGCTTAGTAATTCAACACAGACAGTCTGGGGACATTATTCTGATCGAGGATAAATCACGTGTGGCGTTCCCCAAGGTTCAGTCTTTGATTCTGTGTCGATCTTCATACATTTAAACGATCTTTTGTCTAACACACAACAAGCAGAATTAGTTCTTTTTGTAGATGTCACTAATGTCATCCAATCACACATATAGAAACAGAAGAAATGGTGAACAGAGGTCTTAAAATTACCATTGGCTGGTTTTCTGCGATTGGCCTCGCCCTCAGTTCTAAAAAAGACGAAACATATTGCATTCTCCACGTCCAGGGGTATTACACCAGTGTACCATGTGGTGACAAAATATTATATAGAGTGGAAACTTCGAAGTTCTTAAATGGCCATACTGATGAGCATTTGAACTGGAAAAATCAGATTTTGGAACTCCTAAAACAACTCAGTTCAGCCACATTTGCACTTAGAATCATTGCAAATTTTGAAGAGAGACAAAACAGTATTTTGGCATGTTTCGCTTATTTTCATTCAATAATGTCATATGGAATAATGTTCTGGGGTATCTCTGAGAAAGAAAGTCTTTATTGAAAACAAAAAAGAAAAAAAAACTTTCTGTAAGAATAATATGTGGTGATGTGATGTGGTGGTGTGTCTAAGATATGAATACTAGTGCACTTGACTGACTTGTGAGATAAATACGTAAGTGTACCTGGTTACCTAACAGACGGGAAGGCCCTTGTTACCCGACAGCGTTAGTTGACGTGCTTTCTCCAGTGAGAAAGCAATTTAGAAAGACAGTTGGTTGCTGTTCTTTTAGTACCACTGATAAATAATAGCTTAACAACAAATTCCATGCCTCACGGCAAAATTTTAAAAAACTAATTCCAAAATTTTTACAATTATCCAGGGGTTCTGGCAAATGGACAATTGTAAGTTCAGATTAACTGGGGAGGGTGTCAAAATTTTACTTAACATACTTAGAATGCCAGACTGGAATATAGGCGGGGCCCACCAGGAAAAATAATTTTCAACGAGAATTCGCCGGAAACAGCCAGTTACAAGTTAGACACTGAAAAGTGCCTCATTTTTTATTTTCTTCAACCGAAAGGAACCATAATCAACGGCCACGTCCATTACGTTTATAACAAGCAACAGAGCAATAATAAGAAAAAAAATGAGGCTCCAAATACATGCTTGATATTTAAGTAAGCCGCCTTCTGGCACCAAATTAATAAATTAGATAAATCGTCTACAGCAATATGCAACAATTTTTTTTAAAATGAAAATCGTTCTTGGTAATCAGTTTAAAAATATATGGTCTCGAATGAAGAACAGCGCACAGTTGCACCAAATTATATTATTTCAAACCTTGACCCTGGTTTCTTCTATAATAATATAGGCTTCTTCAGGAGTCCTGTTTTCATAATTTTTAAAGACCTGTCCATATACCTATATGCTGCCTTCACTACCTGGGTAGGTACGTATTTCATTATCTTCATAATGACAGGGACAACAACAACCGTTACGAAATTGCTCAAATGAAGAACAGTCCACAGTTGCACTAAATCATGTTTATTTTAAACCTTGACCATGGTCATGAACTAACTGCTCAGCGTCGAGCGTCGGCGCAGCTTGCTCCATGGAAGTCCCCCCATTTCTGGAGTCTGAAGATGATCCTGAAGGACTGAAACCGGTCACTCCGATCAAAAGAAATTTTCGATCAAGACTGTTTTTTTTAATTATCAAATTCAGCAAGTAGATCGCTGCCCAGTGACGGAGGTAGACGCCGACCGCATACATTCCAGCAATTTTCAGACAAGAGCAAATTCCAGGCCAGGTTCCCGTCCGTCAAATGGCTGAGTGACCAGTGGCGCGAATTGCAATAGTCTTCTCAGCACCAGCAGTCCTCAGGCCAGGCTGCTACTTCTGCACGAGTGGTTAGCCAGCCAGGAAGGTAAACACAACAATCGCGAACCCTGAACGCTGTACCACCAATGCTGCGGCCCTCTTCATGTATGTCGTGCATGCTCATACACTGTTCAGCCAGACCATTAATGACCACCGACCTACTGCCGATACAAACCAGTCCAGGTGATAGCAGCGTCACCTGGCAAGGAATGACTGCTAGTCAGACACACGTGCGGTACATGTGGTATCAGGGAGCGTGCTGTTCGTGTATAGAATCGAGAAGGCGGGACATCTATCAGAGTTTGAACGAGGGCAGCCTGTGATGGCCCGGAGTCTCGGCACGAGCATTTCGCAAACTGCATGACTTGTCGGGTGTTCGAGGAGTGCTGTGGTGAGTGTCTTCTACACGTGGAGAAACGAAGGTTGTAACCTCCCCCTCACTTATCGACCTTAATGACAGTGAAAAATTAAACCGCGTGTACCTAATGGAAATTTGGGAAAAGCATTCGTCACCGAAGTTAATCTGTCGGTAAAGAGGGAGGAAAGGGTTACATCTAAATGAAAGGAAAAATGCAAATCAAACTGGTGGAAATTAATTTTGAAAAGGGGTAAAGTTAATAAAGAAAGTAAATGTGCGGCCGTTACGTTAACAATTAACTAGCGGTAATTAGATATTTGATATTTGGGGGAAATTACGGTCGCCAGTCCTATGGACAATTACTATAGTAACTGAAAAAGAAAGGTTATTACACATATAATTAGCACTAGAAGCGTGGCAACCGAAGGTTGACACGTGTAGTGTGAAAACTGAAAGTTTGTCAGAAGTAATAAATTTCGCTACACTCTGACTTAATTTAGCAAAAGAATTAATAAAACCGGAAAATCGAAAGTTAATTTAGTGACTGAAGTTAATACTGAGCTTTCTTTCTGAAGCACATCGAAATTCAGTAAAATACGGTTAGTCTTGGACTACCTCAACAATCATTTCAAAAGCTACTTGAATCTACGCAATTTAGAAATAAGAGATTTAACTTTGAACTTGAATTAAATGATTCTGAAAAATTAACGATAGTAAAATTTAGTACGTATCAAGCTGAGCTGGAGTCACAGGTAAGCTAAAATATGCAAACAAAACTCGCACTCTTAATTTGTGCTTGTGTAATCGAAATATTGTAGCCAGCTATGAATACCTTAACTGAACTTTGAAATTGAAGCAGTGAAATCGAATGCTTTTACTTTAATGCTGGCGTTTGAATTTCAACGAAACTCGAGTTTATTCCGGAAAAGGAAGGGACCCTGCTTGGTAATGCAATTGCGACAATGAGCAACAAATGTTCAAGCTAAGTTGCTGTAATTATAGTTACGAAAATGGATCAGTTTGAAAAGTTGAGGTCTGCCATACAGTTCTAAAACTTTACGTGCTTCCAGTCTTCCTTGTTGGTTGATTGAAGGTTTGAAGCCGTCGATTGAGGAGGTGGCGACAGTCATTCATCGTCGGCTGTCGCTGTAGCAGAAGCTGGATGTTGGCGCGCCTTCTTCTTGGCACGGTCCCCAGGCGAAACGGGCTCTTGATGTGCGCCAGCTAATGCTTCCCGTCCGCGACACCGTGTCAGAAACTATCATAGCAAGTCCAGCGCAATTACATGCTGCCCAACCCCGAAAGCGCGGCAACTCGTGGGAGCGTCACACAACACACCTGCTCCACTGCACCACCCCAGCCAGACTCCGCTCTGCTCGAGCTCCACGCGACAGAGTTAACACTACCAAAGATCCGAAACACTTTCGTTCTCCACACGACCTATCGATGTATTCGTTCGATAGTATAGTTTTCCCTAGGCCAGACCCAGCGTATAAATACAAATAATATTCACAAAACAAATCAACATAAATGCATATATATATATATATATATATATATATATATATATATATATATATATACAAACAGTAAAACAATTACAATATATAAAGACACAGAAATGTCATATCTTTAGGTAACAAAATAAAGAATAAAATTTGCAGTGCAATATATGGAAATAGGAGGATATGCATTTCCGGCGTTACAAGGTGAAACCACGTCCAAACGTCGTGGTGTTGGGAGGCCACCCCTCATTACAGAAGACGGGCGTTGTAGGCTGGGCAGACTGGTGAAACAGTACTGGCGGCGAACTGAGCAGAGTACAAGTGTGTCTGCACACACAGCGCACCGAACACTATTAACGATGGGCCTGCGCAGCCGACGACCCATGCATGTGCCAATGTTAACACGACGAGATCGGCACCTTGGACTGAAATGACCACGTGACCATTGGCGCTAGATGTTGGCACAGTGGCAGAGCGCTGCATGCTCTGATGAATCCCGATACCTTCCTCATCATGCCGATGGAACGGTGCTAATCCGTCGTCTTCCAGGGGAACAGCTGCTTGACACCCGTACTGCGGGACAGGGACAAGCTGGTTCAAATGTGTGTGAAATCTTATGGGACTTAACTGCTAAGGTCATCAGTCCCTAAGCTTACACACGACTTAACCTAAATTGTCCTAAGGACAAACACACACACTCATACCCGAGGGAGGACTGGAACCTCCAACGTGGGAGCCGCACGAACCGTGGCAAGGCGCCCTGGACCGCGCGGCTACCCCGTGGAGCTCATCTAGGATGTGATTGAACGTGGCGTCAGATCTCGTGAACCCCTCCCCCAGAATTTACGGAAACTGGGTGAGTTGTGTGTGCAGATGTGGTGCCAACTCCTTCCAGCCATCTACCAAGGCCTCATTGTTTTCATGCACAACACGTCGCCACTCCTATCCGTGGCCGGCCGAAGTGGCCGTGCGGTTAAAGGCGCTGCAGTCTGGAACCGCAAGACCGCTACGGTCGCAGGTTCGAATCCTGCCTCGGGCATGGATGTTTGTGATGTCCTTAGGTTAGTTAGGTTTAACTAGTTCTCAGTTCTAGGGGACTAATGACCTCAGCAGTTGAGTCCCATAGTGCTCAGAGCCATTTGAACCAATCCTGTCCGTGGCAAAGCCGTACATACGAGCTGGCTGTAATATTCTGGCCGATCAGTGTGTATCTCCGCTTGCCGACACATCGCCGCCTCCTTGTCGAAGTGCGTCCCACGGTTACTTAGGAACAAGGTGAAGATATTTCTGTAGAGTCGCTTAGGTAACTTACGTTTATGGAATAGCGATACGCCCATATACAGAGGGTGGTAGTATCTCGTACACAAGGTATGAAACGGCAGTGCATTAGCTAAGCTGTCATTTGTACTCACGTGATTCATGTGAAAAGATGTCCAGCGTGATTACGGCCGCGTGACGTCAATCAACAGACTCTGAACGCGGAATGGTAGTTGGAGGTAGACGCATGGTACATTCCATTTCGGAAATAGTTAGGTAATTCAACATTCCGAGATCCACAGTGTCAAGAGTGTCCCGGTAATACCACATTGCAGGCAGTACCTCTCACCACGGAGAAGCAGTAGGCGACGGTCTTCACGACCGAGAGCAGCGGCGTTTGCGCAGAGTCGTCTGTGTTGACAAGCAACACTGCGTGAAATAACCACAGAAATCAATGTGAGGCGTCCGAAGAAACGTATCCGTTAGGACGGTGCGAGGAAATTTGGCGTTAGGGGGCTATGGCAGCAGATGACCGACAGAGTGCCTTTGCTAACAGCGCGACATTGCCTGCAGCGCCTCTCCTGGACACGTACACGTGTCCGTTGGACCCTAAATGACTGGAAAAACGTGGCTTGGTCAGATGAGCCGATTATGGTAGGTTTCGAGTGTGATGCAGACTCCACAAAGCCATGCACCCAAGTTGTCAGCGAGGCACTGAGCAAGCTGGTGGTCGCTCCATAATGGTGTGGGTTATTCTCTGGTACAACTGAATCACACACTGACTTGAAATGGTTATGTTCGGCTGATTGGAGATCATTTGCATTCTTGGACTTCACGTTCCTGAACAAATACTGAGTTTTATGGATGGCAGTGTCATGTCACCGGGCCACAGTTGTTCGCGACTTGCTTCAAGGCCGAGGCTAGTTCGAGAGAATTATTTGGCCACCCAGATCGCCCGATATGAAACCCATCAAACATTTACGGAACAAAATCGAGAGGTCAGTTCGTGCACAAAATCCGGCAACTCTTTTGCAATTATGGACGGCTATACGGGCAGCGTGGCTCAATATTTCTGCAGGGGATTTGTAACGAATTGTTGAGTCCATATCACATCTATTACCTGCATTATGCAGGGCAAAAAGAGGTCCGACACTATTTTAGGAGGTATCCTATTAGTTTGTTTGTTTGTGTGTGTGTGTGTGTGTGTGTGTGTGTGTGTGTGTGTGTGTGTGTGTGTGAGTGTGTGCATATCTTCAGACGTTTTCTGCTAGGAGGGACTAGGCTATCAGATCTAGTAGCCATCTTGATGCTACTTGGTCTACCTACAAGGAAGGTCAGTTACATTTTCACCAAATACAGTTACGAAATTTCTGGAAGTAACTGTGAGCTATTCGCTCAGATATTGATTTATATCCATATTTCTTCTCGTTGTGAAGTGTAAGCGTGCACAACTCGTGGATATGTTTATGAATCAGTGGACTGATAGCATTATAAATTATTTCTTGGGTAAAAATTTCGCATACGTTCGTGGAATTTTTCTGAAGACATATTTTTATGTACTCAGATCAATCACAAAAAAGAGAAAGAGGATTGCTGTCATTACGAATGTGAAAACACAAAAGGCGCTACGGTTAAATATCACACTAGTCAGAGACACAGTGTTCGCTGTTTCGGCACAACAGTAGCGCCAACGGAGGTTCGAGTCCTCCCTCGGTCATGGGTGTGTGAGTTTGTCCTTAGGATACTTTAGGTTAAGTCGTGTGTAAGCTTAGGGACAGATGACCTTAGCGGTTAAGTCCCATAAGATTTCACACACATTTGAACTTTTTTTTTTTTTAACAGTAGAGCCAAATCATCTACTTATTGGTGTGAGGTGTTTTGCCGCTGGTAGTCTACATTCCTTATAATCACCAAAATGCGAATAAAATATATGGAACTGTAGTAATTTAAAAAGTTAAGATAACCTCCTTCGCCATAAAGCGCTAATAATATTTAAATGAAAACACGATTTAGACTCATTTTTTCATGAAATAATAAATCGACATAACTGTTTTCTCCTGCGACACAAAGCCGCCTTTCTCTAAGAAACTGATTTATTTGCAAAGTTACAGAGCGCCAACTACTGTTAACTTGCAAAGTACGTATGTATTTGTGGTGCAGGGAATGGCAATTGAATCTCAATGTAGACAAGTGTAATGTGCTGCGAATACACAGAAAGATAGATCCTTTATCATTTAGCTACAAAATAGCAGGTCAGCAACTGGAAGCAGTTAATACCATAAATTATCTGGGAGTACGCATTAGGAGTGATTTAAAATGGAATGATCATATAATGTTGATCGTCGGTAAAGCAGATGCAAGACTGAGATCCATTGGAAGAATGCTAAGGAAATGCAGTCCGAAAACAAAGGAAGTAGGTTACGGTACACTTGTTCGCCCACTGCTTGAATACTGCAGTGCTCACTGGTGTGGGATCCGTACCAGATAGGGCTGATTGAAGAGAGAGAGAAGATCCAACGGAGAGCAGCGCGCTTCGTTACAGGATCATTTAGTAGTCGCGAAAGCGTTACGGAGATGATAGATAAACTCCAGTGGAAGACTCTGCAGGAGAGACGCTCAGTAGCTCGGTAAGGGCTTTTGTCAAAGTTTCGAGAACATACCTTCACCGAAGAGTCAAGCAATATATTGCTCCCTCCTACGTATATCTCGCGAAGAGACCATGAGGATAAAATCAGAGAGATTAGAGCCCACACAGAGGCATACCGACAATCCTTCTTTCCACGAACAATACGAGACTGGAATAGAAGGGAGAAGGTACTCAAGGTACACTCCGCCACACACCGTCAGGTGGCTTGCGGAGTATGGATGTAGATGTAGATGTAGGTGTAGAACTAAGGCGAGAAGCAGTGAATGAGAATGTATTCACAGCGTTATGGGGTGTGTTCAGTGATGGCCTATGGAACGACAGAATGAGTACAGCATTCTCCTGTGGCCATAAGAAGCAATTATTCCCAATTTTAGGGGACTACGGCTGTATACACTTTACTCCGATTACAAATAAACAATTACACTTTCACTGGGGAACAAATGCAAAAAATATGAATTCAGTTTTCAAACTACAGAAAAGACTCACAATAATAATAATCAAAAATAGCAGTGAAGCTCATTGTAAAGATGTGTTCAAAACACTCGGTATTTTTAAATGTACATTTTGGGCACATTTATCAATCAGTCGTATGCATCAAAAATAACATGGATAATTATTGCACAAACTGCCCTGTTCATGACTGTGGAATAAGATGTAGTTTGAACTTACATTTACCAAGGCGGAATAAACATAAAATTTAAAAAAGTATTTTCTGCCAATAAATAAAACTGTACAATAAATTGACCGAAGAGATTAAAGAGGTTACTAAAACAGACTTATTTAAAATGGCATTCAAGAAGTACATGTTCAGGTATGCATTCTATTCAGTGAAGGATTAGTTAGATAACACAGAGTAGGAGTTTGGTAAAAGATGTAACGGGTACAAATTATAATAAATATAATAAAACATCATATCTCATAACATTTTCAGACTATGTTTTTTCCTTTTTTTCTGAGAAACCTTAGTCTCAAAGTTATGCAATGTATAATACTAACACCTTACCTTACTTCTGAGCTCAACATTTCACTCATTAGATGGGGATGTCGACTCAGTTTTTAACATAGCAAACAGGAAGTTGCGGTACACAAAATGGAAAACAAACATCGTTGCTATGGTCCTGGTCCTGACATCAGCTGATGGTATATGCAATCTCACTTTATGAAACAATGTGTGCATAGTGTATGCAATGATTGAGAGTGAGAAATGAATGAACGGTGTAGTACCAGCCTTTGTTATTATTCAATAATTTCTTTCGAAGACAGTAATGTACACCAGGTATTGAGGTAGCTCTGTATTAAACTGGTTGGCCTTGTATACCGAAGGGTGCAGCAGGCTGTGATCTTCATCCATCCGTCCTCATTTACATTTTCCGTGGTTTCCCAAAATTAAGCAAGGCTAATTTCACGATATTCCTACTATAAGGCCACAGTCAACCACCTGTCCCATTCTTGTCTAACTAGTGCTGGTGGTGCTAAGTTCCTACGAGACCAAACTGCTGAGGTCATCAGCCGCTAGGTCTACACATTACGTACCCAAACTTAACCTAAATTACGCTACGGACAACACACACATCCATGCCCGAGGGTGGACTCGAACCTACGATGGGGACAGCTGCGCGAACCGTGTCAAAACGCCTCAAATCGAGCGGCTACCCCGCGTGGCAAACTAGTCCTGTAAACAAGTAAATAACTGTCTGTATCAATTGTGTTACTTTGTTATTCTGAACAACTACCTCACTCGCTCAGTAATTGGCTGAAAAGCCGCTAGCTCTACAATGACGCCACCGCCCGAACAATCCACTCTACATAGAAAGTGAAAAGAAAGCCTTTATATCAGCATCTTGTTTCAGTATAGGTTTCCACCTTGGCATACACAGCAACGGAGTTACTAGCGCTGAAACCAGCTGACTGCTCAAAGCTATCCGAGGTGGCGTGTCACGCGTCATCTTGATAAGGATTCCATTACCTCTGGCAACCAATGCATCATGCTGCTCTGTGGGTAGACGACGGGTGTAAAGTGGCCATCGAGATTTCCTCTCCATCCAGAATCGCTGCCCTACTACTGCAGCAGCCAGGGTATGCAGTTTGAGTAGCTGCAGTCCTTTTCCTCACTGACTCACACGAATTTTCCAGTATCGAAGTAACGACGGTTGGTTTTTGAATAAGCGTACTGGATAAATACGACCCAAGGTTTATATTGTCGTAATTGCTGTTGTTGTAACTTAGGGTCCAAAGCTGACAAAACGCAAAGTACACCAGCGGGAAGACAGTCAATACTATCACTGCGCAATAACAATGAAAGTGCTTCTAAAGAGGAGTTACTAAATACGGCTAACTCATCCACGAAAGACGTAGCATATAAGGCGCTTATTCGCTCGATTCTTGAGTATCGTTCATTTATCTGGGATCCCCATCAGGTAGGACTAATAGAGAAGATCCAACGAGGAGCGGCGCGTTTCGTCACGGGATCATTTTGCTGGCGAGAGAGCGTTATGCAGATGTGAAAAAATCTCCACTGGCGGACGTTACAAGAGAGGCGTTGAAATTTCGGGACAGCACTTTTTAGGTGGAGTCAGACAACGTATTATTTCCCCCACATACACACTGGAACGCATTCGGGAGGACGACGATTCAATCCCGCGTCCGGCCATCCTGATTTAGGTTTTCCGTGATTTCCCTAAATCACTCCAGGCAAATACCAGGATGGTTCCTTTGAAAGGTCACGGCCGACTTCCTTCCCCGTCCTTCCCTAATCCAATGAGACCGTTGACCTCGCTGTCTGGTCTCTACCCCCAAACAACCCAATCCCCCACATACATCTCGAGTATTGATCACGAGGAGAAAATTCGAGAAAACAGAGCCAATACAAAGGCTTACCGACAGTCATTCTTCCCACGCACTATTCGCAAGTCGAACAGGGTCGGAGGGTACAGATAATGGTACCGAAACTACCCTCCACATCATCAGGTGGCTTGCGGAGTATGACGTAGATGTTGAGGTTTTCCGAAATTCCTTCACAAAAAAAAAAAAAAAAAAAAAAAAAAAAAAAAAAAAAAAAAAAAAAAAAAAATTAAATATTCCAGGATTCGAATCAGGAGCAGCTGCCAACATTACAAATTAGAAGTGGATATAATCAGTGTGGTGAACCATCTCAAATCACTTCATAAATTCAAGTCTTCCAGTCCGGATTGTATACCAGTCAGATGCCTTTCTGAGTATGCTGATACTTTCTTTTTTTTTGGTCATCAGTCTACTGACTGGTTTGATGCAGCCCGCCATGAATTCCTTTCCTTTGCTAACCTCTTCATCTCAGAGTAGCATTTTCAACCTACGTCCTCAATTATTTGCTTGACGTATTCCAATCTCTGTCTTCCTCTACAGTTTTTGCCCTCTACAGCTCCCTCTAGTACCATGGAAGTCATTCCCTCATGTCTTAGCAGATGTCCTATCATCCTGCCCTTCTCCTTATCAGTGTTTTCCACATATTCCTTTCCTCTCCGATTCTGCGTAGAACCTCCTCATTCCTTACCTTATCAGTCCACCTAATTTTCAACATTCGTCTGTAGCACCACATCTCAAATGCTTCGATTCTCTTCTTTTCCGGTTTTCCCACAGTCCATGTTTCACTACCATACAATGCTGTACTCCAGACGTACATCCTCAGAAATTTCTTCCTCAAATTAAGGCCGGTATTTGATATTAGTAGACTTCTCTTGGCCAGAAATGCCTTTTTTGCCATAGCGAGTATGCTTTTGATGTCCTCCTTGCTCCGTCCGTCATTGGTTATTTTACTGCCTAGGTAGCAGAATTCCTTAACTTCATTGACTTCGTGACCATCGATCCTGATGTTAAGTTTCTCGCTGTTCTCATTTCTACTACTTCTCATTACCTTCGTCTTTCTCCGATTTACTCTCAAACCATACTGTGTACTCATTAGACTGTTCATTCCGTTCAGCAGATCATTTAATTCTTCTTCACTTTCACTCAGGATAGCAATTTCATCAGCGAATCGTATCATTGATATCCTTTCACCTTGTATTTTAATTCCACTCCTGAACCTTTCTTTTATTTCCATCATTGCTTCCTCGATATACAGATTGAAGAGTAGGGGCGAAAGGCTACAGCCTTGTCTTACACCCTTCTTAATACGAGCACTTCGTTCTTGATCGTCCACTCTTATTATTCCCTCTTGGTTGTTGTACATATTGTATATGACCCGTCTCTCCCTATAGCTTACCCCTACGTTTTTCAGAATCTCGAACAGCTTGCATCATTTTATATTGTCGAACGCTTTTTCCAGGTCGACAAATCCTGTGAAAGTGTCTTGATTTTTCTTTAGCCTTGCTTCCATTATTAGCCGTAACGTCAGAATTGCCTCTCTCATCCCTTTACTTTTCCTAAAGCCAAACTGATCGTCACCTAGCGCATTCTCAATTTTCTTTTCCATTCTTCTGTATATTATTCTTGTAAGCAGCTTCGATGCATGAGCTGTTAAGCTGATTGTGCGATAATTCTCGCACTTGTCAGCTCTTGCCGTCTTCGGAATTGTGTGGATGATGCTTTTCCGAAAGTCGTATGGTATATCGCCAGACTCATATATTCTACACACCAACGTGAATAGTCGTTTTGTTGCCACTTCCCCCAATGATTTTAAAAATTCTGATGGAACGTTATCTATCCCTTCTGCCTTATTTGACCGTAAGTCCTCCAAAGCTCTTTTAAATTCCGATTCTAATATTGGATCCCCTATCTCTTCTAAATCGACTCCTGTTTCTTCTTCTATCACATCAGACAAATCTTCACCCTCACAGAGGCTTTCAATGTATTCTTTCCACCTATCTGCTCTCTCCTCTGCATTTAACAGTGGAATTCCCGTTGCACTCTTAATGTTACCACCGTTGCTTTTAATGTCACCAAAGGTTGTTTTGACTTTCCTGTATGCTGAGTCTGTCCTTCCGACAATCATATCTTTTTCGATGTCTTCACATTTTTCCTGCAGCCGTTTCGTCTTAGCTTCCCTGCACTTCCTATTTATTTCATTCCTCAGCGATTTGTATTTCTGTATTCCTGATTTTCCCGGAACATGTTTGTACTTCCTCCTTTCATCAATCAACTGAAGTATTTCTTCTGTTACCCATGGTTTCTTCGCAGCTACCTTCTTTGTACCTATGTTTTCCTTCCCAACTTTTGTGATGGCCCTTTTTAGAGATGTCCATTCCTCTTCAACTGTACTGCCTACTGCGCTATTCCTTATTGCTGTATCTATAGCGTTAGAGAACTTCAAACGTATCTCGTCATTCCTTAGTACTTCCGTATCCCACTTCTTTGCGTATTGATTCTTCCTGACTAATGTCTTGAACTTCAGCCTACTCTTCATCACTACTATATTGTGGTCTGAGTCTATATCTGCTCCTGGGTACGCCTTACAATCCAGTATCTGATTTCGGAATCTCTGTCTGACCATGATGTAATCTAATTGAAATCTTCCCGTATCTCCAGGCCTTTTCCAAGTATACCTCCTCCTCTTGTGAGTCTTGAACAGGGTATTCGCTATTACTAGCTGAAACTTGTTACAGAACTCAATTAGTCTTTCTCCTCTTTCATTCCTTGTCCCAAGCCCATATTCTCCTGTAACCTTTTCTTCTACTCCTTCCCCTATAACTGCATTCCAGTCGCCCATGACTATTAGATTTTCGTCCCCCTTTACATACTGCATTACCCTTTCAATATCCTCATACACTTTCTCTATCTGTTTATCTTCAGCTCGCGACTTCGGCATGTCTACCTGAACTATCGTTGTCGGTGTTGGTCTGCTGTCGATTCTGATTAGAACAACCCGGTCACTGAACTGTTCACAGTAACACACCCTCTGCCCTACCTTCCTATTCATAACGAATCCTACACCTGTTATACCATTTTCTGCTGCTGCTGATATTACCCGATACTCATCTGACCAGAAATCCTTGTCTTCCTTCCACTTCACTTCACTGACCCCTACTATATCTAGATTGAGCCTTTGCATTTCCCTTTTCTGATTTTCTAGTTTCCCTACCACGTTCAAGCTTCTCACACTCCATGCCCCGACTCGTAGAACGTTATCCTGTCGTTGATTATTCAATCTTTTTCTCATGGTAACCTCCCCCTTGGCAGTCCCCTCCCGGAGATCCGAATGGGGGACTATTCCGGAATCTTTTGCCAATGGAGAGATCATCATGACCCTTCTTCAATTACAGGCCACATGTCTTGTGCATACACGTTACGTGTCTTTAATGCAGTGGTTTCCATTGCCTTCTGCATCCTCATGTCGTTGGTCATTGCTCATTCTTCCGCCTTTAGGGGCAATTTCCCACCCCTAGGACAAGAGAGTTCCCTGAACCTCTCTCCGCTCCTCCGCCCTCTTTGACAAGGCCGTTGGCAGAATGAGGCTGACTTCTTATACCGGAAATCTTCGGCCGCCAATGCTGATTATTTATCAAAATCTAGGCAGTGGCGGGGATCGAACCCGGGATCGAAGACGTTTCTGATTATGAATCAAAGACGCTATCCCTAGACCACACACATGAAAAAATGTTTTGCGTCACCCCGGTTCCCAAAACTCCTGAAGACAGAAGTTGACTGTGGATATTGCGTACACTAGTCCCTTTGACTGTTCAGAGATGTCACTAAACACGACCAAAGATGTAAACAACCATGCATGAGCAGCGCCTATTAGACGGAGGGGTTCCTACAGCCGATCAGTTCCAGTCATTCCACCAGGACGGAGGTACACGGCTCCTGTTGTCTGTAGTTCAATCATGCCTAGACGGCCAATACTGCGTTCCGATGGCGTTCCCAGTGTTACTTTGTTCCAGGGAGGGCTCTCAACAAGGGAAGTGTCCAGGCGTCTTGAAGTGAACCAAAGCGATGTTGTTCGGACGTGGAGGAGGTAGAGACGGAACTGTCGATAACATGCCTCGCTCACGCCGCCCAAGGGCTACTACTGCAGTGGATGACTGCTACCTACGGATTATGGCTCGCCACCACGTTGAATAATGCATTTTGTGCAGCCAACGGATGTCTTGTTACGACTCAAACTGTGCGCAATAGGCTGCATGATGCGCAACTTCACTCGTGACTTCCATGGCGAGGCCATCATGCTACCAAGAATTACGCACCGCTGGCCGCGGTGGTCTAGTGGTTCTAGGCGTGCACTCCGGAACCGCGCGACTGCTACGGTCGCAGGTTCGAATCCTGCCTCGGGCATGGATGTGTGTGATGTCCTTAGGTTAGTTAGGTTTAAGTAGTTCTAAGTTCTAGGGGACTGATGACCACAGATGTTAAGTCCCATAGTGCTCAGAGAGCCATTGAACTACCCACCGTCCCACCAAGCTACGTCGACGGCTGATAGTAATAATCAAGCTATTGTCAAAAGTACGGGTAGCACTGTACATATTTTCGCTTTTAAGGGGAGTTGGAACGCCCTATCCCGACGATGTTAAATATAGTGACTTGGCTCCCCTGTGTTTGAGGAACCACTGTAGCCATTGACATGAAACTTTTAGAGGACATTAAACTGTATGTTCTGAGTCTGCTGAACTACAATAATTGCAGTTCAGCCACTGCTTTCGAAAATACAATTTTCTAATTACACGCTTAAAATTTTGAGTACTTTTTTTTGTAAGTTATCCTAAATAATTTTAATTATACACAACATTATGTTCTTCTTTTTGTTTAGTGGACTCAGGATAAGTATGTTATTACTCCCTGAAAATCTGAATACTCTACTCCAAGTGGTTTCTGAGATTTAGTGAAAAATGCAACATAAAATGTAAATGTTCAGGAACGGATTCTAAAGTTTCAAAAGATTGTAACTCACTTAATATACGCTTATTTTTTTTATTTTTAGTCACGCAGAAGCACCGTAAACCATCCTGCATATCATCCTCTAGATTTTTTTCCAAGTTTTTTCTTTTTTTGTTCTCTCTGGACTCCTTAGTGGCCACTGTGCTGCACCCTGTGCTTTCTCAATGTGAACCTTGTTCATCCGATCACGTTCTCTGGTACAGTTTGCTCCAGGATTAATTCCCATATGCTGTAGCACCTTGACCCTACCAATGTTGCCATCATTAAAAGCAATAACCTCCACTTTAGTGTCTTCATTTCAACATACACATTTTCTGCTAACGGAGTCCATATAAGATTATTGAACGATTCATTAGGATTTTGACTCTGACCATGCAAACATTTCTTCAGCAATTCAGGTTTTACGATATCCATGACTGCTGCTGGGATGGAATGATTATGGCTTTATGAACTGTTTGAGTACTGGATTGCGGTAATGGCACCATCAACCAGGTCCAGGAGGGCGAAGGTGGTGTACTGGTTTTTCATCAGTTGAAGAAGTACTATTTCTGAAGAAGTACTATTTCAGAAGTACTGCTGTACTTCATCAATCATTTTGACTATCAGCCTGCCTCTTATGGTTTTATCATCGGAAAGATCATCCTCTTCTGGACATGACCAACACTGTTAACTTTTACAACACAGCACTCCAGAGCCGTCTATATAGAAAATTACCGATTTTAGTAGATCTTAAAGTACTGCACGTAAAAATTATAGCATTTTCAACCGGTGTAGATTATGTTTAAAAAATAAAATACTTTCCATGTGAGTTTATGAGTAATATATATATATCATGTTATTCGGAAAATTGCAATTTTATAATGAGAAAAAAACAGAAACATGAAAAAAAATTACGTTCTAACTACCCTTAATGTCTCCGAAAGGGCTAAACATGGAACTTTTGGAAAGTTAACCTCCGACCACAGTTAACGTCTGAGCATGATCCACGGCTGTTAAGCAAAGTAAGCTCACCTAGTCATACTGGATACGAATTTACCCTCTGGGATCGAGATCATAGCCGGGGATAAACTGACGATGTGGTAAGTCGCTTATGGGGAGAGTGAATGCTTATAAATCTTGAAATTACCATAGGTAACTACCAAGGTGTTTCGATAGTATGGGTTCCGGAATTTGCTGATGAGATATTAACATAAGGATCTTGGGGCTTATTGGATGAAAGCTGGACTTAAATAATTTCTGTTAGTTCATCACGTAACTAATGAGGAGGTATTGAATAGGATTGGGGAGAAGAGAAGTTTGTGGCACAACTTGACTAGAAGAAGGGATCGGTTGGTAGGACATGTTTTGAGGCATCAAGGGATCACAAATTTACCATTGGAGGGCAGCGTGGAGGGTAAAGATCGTAGAGGGAGACCAAGAGATCAATACACTAAGCAGATTCAGAAGGATGTAGGTTGCAGTAGGTACTGGGAGATGAAGAAGCTTGCACAGGATAGAGTAGCATGGAGAGCTGCATCAAACCAGTCTCAGGACTGAAGACCACAACAACAACAACAGTTCATCTTTATACAGGATGGTTGAGGGTCCTCGGCTGTTCAATACAAAACGTCAAAACATCTTCAGCCGTCTACAGTTCAAATGTTATTTATGCGACCAGTTTCGGGGTTTCACAACGCCGTCTTCAGGCACTCTCACCGACGTGAAGAAAGAATCCAACCTCTTGTTCAATTGAAACACTGCCAGCATTCAGTGGTATCAACGTTAAAAAAAGAAATTTACAGCTACCAGTTACGGAATGCTGGTTCTAATCTCCTCCCTCATTCCTTCTATTTCCCACATTAAACAATGTCCAGTGCGTGTAATTAATAAGCAAAGTCCTTTATGAAGATTTGAGAGGGACGAAGATTACAATAAACTTTCTAGTTTCCTTAGCTTGTCATGTTGATATGGCTCCAGTTCTTCTTGTCTAGGGTCTTATTATTGGAGCCGAGAATCTCACATCAGGTCTTCACGATTGGTTTCAAGTAATAAATTTGAAGACTGTTGTTGAAGCATTTTTCTTACGTAACATATTTTCTCATATTTTAGTATATCATACAATATTTTGATTTTTCACGTTAACAACGCAGAAATCTCATTGTTCGCACAATAATACGTCCGATCACATCAGAGGCATGCTTACGACTCCCACACTCTGCGGAAATAACAATATTGCAAAGGGTTTACAATTTTTCTTAACAAATGGATTTCTACTAGTTTCCTTTACATTATTAATTTCTATTACTATTTCATAAATTAATCCAGAAGAAAATATAGTAAACAGTACAGAATTGCGTAATTAATAATATAAGTTTTAAGTTTGCCAATAATTCGTAATTTCAAATGTTTCTTAAAAAGTAATTTTAACTGTAAACTCAGAAATAGTACTTATCGATTATAACAGCGAAACTAAAATATGTTATAAAGTAATTCCTTTTCATAACTTTTACCTTGAAATATAACATACTCTGTATAAAATTATATGGATATTTTCAGAAAAGCAAATGAGATCATATTGACCTATCCAAAATTCGAAAAATAGTACTGGTGTCGACAACTACTGTTGACGGAAAGTAATGCTAGAGGAGGAAGTCCAGCTACGTGATCCTATTTCAATCGAACAAGAGGTTGTATTCATTCATCGCGTCGGTCAGAGTGCCTGAAGACGGCGTAGTAAAACGCCGACACTGGTGCATGAGTAAAATAGCATTTGACATATAGACAGTTCAATATGTTTTCGATTTGACATGTTATCTTAAATAATTTTGTTAGAGTGTTGTTGGATGTGTATGTAAATAGGTTATCGGACCAAGTAATTGTTTTAGGAACTGACGTGTGAAGTTGTTAAAATCGGACTTTCCCAATTCACGGTTAGTAATACTGCAGGCGATCAAAGGAAACTCAGTTTTGTAATTGACTGAGCTGATAGTTGGCACACTCTTTGGTATTTGGGACAACTCCAGATTTTTTAGACTACACGCACGCTCCAAGGTAACTGGGTCTTGGCTTTATGGTTGTTCATGGAAGTAGTAGAAGCCTGCATCGAGCGAGGTATAGTTTCATTGTCAAGACTATATTTTAATACGCACTAGCCATTCTTCTTGAACAGATGGCTGACTTTGTGTGACTGTAAATATTGCGCTAGAAAACTTCCCAGATCTAAGGGAGTTAAGACGTTATTAATTACGGAATCATTATCACAAGCTATGTACAGAACCACCGGTGATGTCTGAAATATTTGTGGCGAGGCAACATAACTGGGACGGGACAAATCAACAACCAATAGAATTGAGATTTCCTATAACTTTTTAACCTCAGGATGAAAGCTGTGCTGGCGTTATCGATGTTTGTTTGTATTTTGTGATCTTTCTCGTCTTAACTGGCGTACAGAATTTTGGTGACTACGGAAGATAATGTAATTTTGAAATATCAAGCAAAAGTAAAACTCGTGAGTGATAAGTAATTCCAGCTTGTAATATTATTGGGTTTCAGATGCTCTGTATATAAAATATTTGTCATAAAAGAGAAGAACAGCCATCGAGCTGTAGTCGGTAAAATGTTACGCATCATAGCGCAAATGTTAGGAAAAGAAATATTTTTGTAATGTGTGTCTACATCCCCAAAGACACGAGTCCGGCATTAACTGCTTCAAATAAACACGATGACCCGCTGAGCGCAGATATGCAGATAATTGCCTCAGCCCTCGATCCTCATAAGATACGAAACATATGAATTATAAAAATTTTGTCTTTTGTTATGAACAGTTCTAAAGACTTCGTTACCTTTTACTGTTTCGATGCTGACGTGTTAAGAAGTGCAGTGTAGCATCGCTACAAGTTTTATATAATATTTGTGTACCAGTAATGTAAATTTTCGAACGAACGCTTCGGCAAACAGTGCGACGCCACGAAAAATTCACGCGCACGCAAGGAGAATTAATTTTGCGAAAATACTGGACACACAAGAAAGGACATTGTCGTAGCACGGAATGTGCGTAAGAAGTGTAAAATGTAAGTTTTATATTCCATAGTTATTTGTCCATGCTTAGTGGTATGGATTATTTCAGAATATACTGATGTGTTGTAATGAAATCCCCTTTTTTATTCTTTTCTTTGAGTAACCTCAGTGTTTTTCCGTTGTATGCAAACTATGTTACAGGGCAGCTCTTTACAGCTGTATCTGGGTTGTTTTCGGGAGGCTACTAATATAGTCAATCGCAGATCTGATAACCATCACCATAACCCACTTTCCTTCATCCATTTCCCTTTCAATATTCAGTTAGGTCCGTTAGGCATTTGTATCGAAAAATCAGACTGCGTGAAGGCAATCCGGGTTAAATGTCAGGTTCAAACCACCTTCGCGTAATCAAACACTATTCCTCCTGGACACAATCGAGAACCGACACATCGCAGTTCACAAAATCTGCTCTCACTCTCCCCAACCCGCACCAAAATTAGAAGCTCCCGACTATTTCTCGGCAGTATTCGGATATTCTCAGCGAAGTATTTTGACGTCTGACTGATAAAAGAAGAAAAATAAAACGAAGGAGGAAAAAAGAAAGATTCCAGTACTTGCAATTTAAGGAAATATCAAGAAACAATTCTTGCCCTCTAATTATTAGTGTTAAACGACATAACTAGATAACTTTTAGTAGTGGTCATTATGTATCACGTATGTTGACGAAATCAATTTGTGTAAATAAAGGGTGGTCCATTGATAGTGACCGGGGCAAATATCTCACGAAATAAGCGTCAAACGAAAAAAAACTACAAAGAAGGAAACTTGTCGAGCTTGAAGGGGGAAACCAGATGGCGCTATGGTTGGCCCGCTAGGTCAAACGGATATCAACTGCGTTTTTTTAAATAGGAACCCCCATTTTTTATTATATATTCGTGTAGTAGTAAAGAAATATGAGTGTTTTAGTTGGACCACTTTTTTCGCTTTGTGATAGATGGCGCTGTAATAGTCACAAACTTATGGATCACAATTTTAGACGAACAGTTGGTACCAGTTAGGTTTTTTAAATTAAAATTCCATTTAGCGACGAAGCGTCATTCACCAACAGCGGTAACGTAAACCGGCGTAATATGCACTACTGGGCAACGGAAAATCCACGATGGCTGCGATAAATGGAACATCAGCGCATTTGGCGGGTTAGTGTATGGTGCGGCATTATGGGAGGAAGGATAATTGGCCCCCATTGTATCGATGGCATTCTAAATGGTGCAATGTATGCTGATTCCCTACGTAATGGTCTACCGATGTTACTACAAGATGTTCCACTGCATGACAGAATGGCGATGTACTTCCAACATGATGGATGTCCGGCACATAGCTCGTGTGCAGTTGAAGAGGTATTTAACAGCGTATTTCCTGACAGGTGGATTGGTCGTCGAAGCACCATCCCATGGCCTGCACTTTCGCGGGATCTGACGTCCCCGGATTTGTTGCTGTGGGAAACGTTGAAGGATATTTGCTATCGTGATCCACCGACAACGCCTGATAACAGGCGTCAGTGCATTGTCAATGCATGTGCGAACATTACGGATGGCGAACTACTCGCTGTTGAGAGGAATGTCGTTACACGTATTTCCAAATGCATTGAGGTTGACGGACATCATTTTGAGCATTTATTGCATCAATGTGGTATTTATAGGTAATCACGCTGTAACAGCATGCGTTCTCAGAAATGATAAGTTCACAAAGGTACATGTATCACATTGGAACAACCGAAATAAAATGTTGAAACGTACCTACTTTCTGTAATTTAATTTAAAAAATCTGCCTGTTACCAAGTGTTCGTCTAAAATTGTGAGCCATATGTTTGTGACTATTACAGCGCCATCTGTCACAAAGCGAAAAAAGTGGTCCAACTAAAACATTTATATTTCTTTACGTCCTACACGAATATATAATAAAAAATGGGGGTTCCTATTTTAAAAAAACGCAGTTGATATCCTTTTGACCTATGGCAGCGCCCATCTAGCGGGCCAACCATAGCGCCATCTGGTTTCCCACTTCAGGCTAGACGAGTTTTGTTCTCTGTAGTTTTTTCGTTTGACGCTTATTTCGTGAGATATTTGGCTCGGTCACGATCAATGGACCACCCTGTATATGCAGATGTCTCTCTCAAGAGTCGTCAGGCCCTTTTTCTCGTTTTTAGGCAGATATTTGCAATTCCGTTTTTGTGTTACGTATCTGGATTCAGCCCAAAGAAATAGTGCTGATCGCGTCTGCCATGCGACGCCCAGTGCTGACGGACAGCGCAGATTCCTTCCCCGCTACAAACAAAATGATTTTTAAAGCGAAATTTTACGTGCTCATTCGACAGAGCGGTCCCTGATTAGTCTCGCCCGACATCTGTGTTGACGATATGTAACTAACACGGACAGTAAAAGACGCATACGTGGCGGGCCAGGAGGGTACTTTCGTGGCTGGAGTTCAGGTTACTCATCGAGTTTTACTGTCCCTGTTAATTCATATCGCTAAAACACATACCGCGCTGGACTAATCTGGGACCGCTCTATTGAATGGACACGTAAAATTCCGCTTTAATAATTATTTTGTTTGTGACGGAAACCAGATGTTTCATGAAAGAAATGTCAAGCTCTGATTGTCTGGATTGACTCCAGCTAGTCAACGCACAAACGAAATTGCAAATATCCGTCGAAAAGAGAAAGACATTTTACTACCTAATGTTTGCTGCGCAGTCGTAACTGCGCTGTGAAGTGGACTACGCCTGTCAGTATAGATGACCCGTTTTACATCAATGTGTCCACACATCCCCTGCTGCTCAAGAGAAAATAACGTTAATGGCTTGCTTGTACCACATGTACTCAAAGGTACTAACCAACCTTGAAACATACTACTGTGATACCTATAATTATCAGACACCAAATGAACTACATACTGATGTAAGTTGTTCAGTACACTGTCCTCAGCTGTCAATAGCAGTATCCGCACTTGCGTCTCTAACACCCCGTATACATGGCGTTTCCTAGGTATGGCAAAGTTGTAATTTCTTTTGATGTTGTAAGACACTTTTCTTGATATTTGTTTCCTTTAAAATCAGTAATGTCAGAGAAGCGTATCGCAATCTGTATTGACGTTATTATGCTCGCCATTGAAAATAGTCAGTACTATTTGTTACCTCCGTTCTTCTTTTTTATTGTATTATAGCTTTTAGATATATTATTTCGTATCTTTTGGAGGGGTGTGCTTTGATATAGGTGTGCTGTGTTTTATCAGGTGCATTTAAATGTTTTGTTGTGGTATGTGGTACTCTGGATAAATTTGTTAACGTCCGCCATTAGATTCCGGATGTCGGCCCATCATACATAACAAGGCTACTCTTTCGCCATATTTGGCAAGGCATGCAGTTGGCCGCAAGTTCGAACTGGACAGCTGACCAATTATGCAAACTATGTTTATATTCACTAAAACAGTACATTACAGCATTTTCATTTATAATTGAGCATAATTACAGTCTGTTTCATCAATTTTTATGAAATTATGTATGGGATTTTTTGTCGTTTGTGTCCTTTGAAGTTCGCTACCAAACTCTGACATACTTACTTTCATCAGGTTACCTTCCATTAGGAAAGTGGGTGCCCTCAGCGACTGTTATGTAATTTATAAATAATAGAACCCAGCAATCAATCGTCCTTTTTTTTTGCTGGTTTTATTATGCAAATTCATATTTCGCTTAGTGCCTAGCCATTATCAATACACTATTTTTTAATCTCGATGCAAATTAGTTCCATGTTGTTCGGGTGTTAGTCACAGTTCCTTAAATACTATCTTTGAGTATTCAAAGAACTGTGACTGACGCCCAAACAACAGGGAACTAACATGCATCGAGATTAATAAATAATGCATTGATAATGGCTAGGCACTAGCCGAAATCTAAAAAGAGGACGACTCATTGCTGCTCTCTATCATTTATAAAATAGTTACCTTCGTTAACTTTGGAAGCAAAACTGGTCTTTTGGAGTTTAAATAATCAAAATTCACGGTCAAAATTATGTAGAGTAAATCTCTTAATTACTTTTTCTTCTCGTCCTGCAGCCGTTGCCATTCTTAATTTTGCTTCGCGAGAAGTATCACACCTCAAGAAAAAAAATACTAAACCTAGAAAAACGACGTCGATTTTCATCTTATTAAGGCAAATGCCACCTGGGGGATAGTATATACACTATGTGATCAAAAGTATCCTGACACTAGAAAAACATACGTTTTTTATATTAGGTGCCTTGTGCTGCCACCTACTGCCAGGTACTACATCCCAGAGACCTCAGTAGCCACTACACATCGTGAGAGACCAGAATGGGGCGCTCCGTGGAGCTCACGGACTTCGAATGTGGTCAGGTGACTGGGTATCACTTGTGTCATACGCCTGCACGCGAGATTTCCACACTCCTAAAATAACGCTAGGTCCAGTGTTTCCGATGTGATGGTGAAGTGAAAACGTGAAGGGCCACGTACAGCACAAAAGCGTACTGGCCGAACACGTCTGTTGACTGACAGAGAACGCCGACAGTTGAAGAGGGTCATAATGTGAAATAGGCAGACGTCTATTTAGACCATCACACAGGAATTCCAAACTGCATCAGGATCCACTGCAAGTACTATGACAGTTAGGGGGAAGGTGTGAAAACTTGGATTTCATGGTGGAGCGGCTGCTTGTAAGCCACACATCACGCCGGTAAATGCCAAAGGACACCTCGCTTGGTGTAAAAAGCGTAAACATTGTACGATTGAACAGTGGAAAAACGTTGTGTGGAGTGACGACTCACGGTACACAATGTGGCTATCCGATGGCGGTGTGTAGGTATGGCGAATGCCCGTTGAACGTCGTCTACCAGAGTGTGTAATGCTAACATTAAAATTCGGAGGCGGTTGTGTTATGGTGTGGTCGGGTTTTTAATGGAGGGGGCTTGCACTGCTTGTTGTTTTGCGTGGCACTGTCACACCACAGGCCTAAATTGATGTTTTAAGCACGTTCTTGCTTCCCACTGTTGAAGAGTAAATCAGGGATGGCGATTGCGTCTTTTAACACGATCGAGAACCTGTTCATAATGCACAGCCTGTGGGGGAGTGGTTATACGACAACAACATCCCTGTAATGGACTGGCCTGCACAGAGTCCTGACTGAATCCTATGGAACACCTTTGGGATGTTTTGGAACGCCGACTTCGTTCCAGGCCTCACAGACCGGCATCGATTCCTCGCCCTCACTGTAGCAGTCCGTGAAGAATGGGCTGCTATTCCCCAATAAACCTTCCAGCACTTGATTGAACGTATGCCTGCGAGAATGGAAGCTATCATCAAGGCTAAGGGTGGGCCAACTCAATATTGAATTGCAGCATTACCGATGGAGGGCGCCACGAACTTTTTTCAGCCATGTGTCCGGTTACTTTTGATCACATATTTACTGATAATTTTAAATGCGAACATTTTTAGGTTAGGCTTTACCGTGACTGTTACTGACATTAAATGAAACAACAAGTTTACTGTTACCAGTCATCGTTTTATTTACTGATAATTGCTTCAACGTCGTCCGCCAACAGCTACCGTAGTGGCATAGATTCCAGAGCACCATCCGTTTCTGCCCTTTAATAGGGAACGCTCACAGCCAGAAGGCCCAGTGTGGTGGAAAAAGAGTGAAGCAAGCAGGAAACCATGCCACAGAGACGCACTCGTGCTTGTTGCGGGGTGGTCCATGTCGCGGGATGGTCCATTCGGAGATATGCCACACAAGTTGGTCGAGTTACGAAACCTGTGCAACCATGCTGGTATGTGTGATTGCGTGATCGTTCTCATACACGCCCACGCATCACAGATGCCCGCCAGGATCGTCGTATTCCAAGAGCAGCAGTGGCAGATCGTACAGCTACCACAGTACAGATAAGCGGGATTGTGAGCCCAGACATGTCAACGTGAACTGCCGCGAACTGGTTACTAGCAGTGGGACTACGGGCTGGCACACTTCTAGTCTGTCTTCCACTCACGCCACAGCATCGACGTGGACGACTGGGCTGGTGCCCAGGATCACCTGTAAGACGGAAAGGCGTCACGTGATCTTCAGCGATGAAAGCAGATTCTGCCCGCGCGCAGTTGATAGTCATTTGCGCATATGATGTAGACCTGGTGAGCACTGCCTCGTAGTGTGGATTCGTCCAAATCACACTGGCTCCACTCCAGGCCTCATGGTCTGAGGTGCGACAAGCTACAACACTCTCTGTTTACCTTTGGTCTTTCTGCAGAGAAAGTTCTTAGACTCGTTCTTTTGCCATTCTTGCAAAAGGAAGGTGATGTGTTGCCACAACTCAATTACACTCACCCTTACGGTGCCCGTGAAACTCAAAGTTCTCCGCAAGATGTGCAGCCATTTCCCTGGCCAGCATGATCTCCAGATTTGTGTCCAACCGAGCACGTGTGAAATATGATGGCACGAGAATTGACTCGTGTGACGCGTCAACCAACAACTCTTACAGAACTACGCAATCAGGTCGAGCAGGCGTGGCATAACGTATCCCAGGACGGTACAAAAGATCAAATGGCTCCGAGCACTATGGGACTTAAGATCTGAGGTCATCAGTCCCCTAGAACTTAGAACTACTTAAACCTAACTAACCGAAGGACACCACACACATCCATGCCCGAAGCAGGATTCGACAGTAGCGACAGTAGCAGCCGCGTGGCTCTGGACTGAAGCGCCTAGAACCGCTCGGTCACCGGGGCCGGCCAGGACAGTACAGGGTATTTCAAAATGAATATATGAAAAAAATGGCTCTGAGCACTATGGGACTTAACTCTGAGGTCATCAGTCCCCTATAACTTAGAACTACTTAAACCTAACTAACCTAAGGACATCACACACGTCCATGCCCGAGGCAGGATTCGAACCTGCGATCGTAGCGGTCGCGCGGTTCCAGACTGAAGCGCCTAGAAACGCTCGGCCACCAGCGGCCGGCATGAATACATGAGTTTTAAGATTGTTGCATTTGTATTATTCACGTGACAATTAGAAATAATACATCAAATTAAAGAGCAACTCAGTTTTTCCTAAGAGTGTTCAATGTGAGCACCATTTGTCACACATCGAACCGATAGGCGAGTTCTTCCCAAACTTTGATGAGTGTGTCTCGAGTAATTGTTGCGACAACGCTGTTTCTAAAGTCAGGTAGTTCTGTTGATAGCGAAGGCACATAGAGGCGATTCTTTATCAACACCCAAAGGTAAAAATCGGATAGCGTCAGAGAGTGTGTGAACATGAGGTCATGAAAAACTAGCTCCTGACATCCAGTCCAGCGGTCGGGTACAATGTCGTTTCACCAATCGCTTACTGAGTTACGTCAGTGAGACGGTGCACCATCTTGCAGAGAAACTGTTATTCAGCTTCTTCCAGCTGAGAAAGATCCATAGTTCTAGTGCATCAAGGTAAGAAATACCACATACAGTTGCTTCACCGACAAAGAAACGGCGGTAAATTTTCCGCCGGGATATGACACAAAACATTCAATTTAGGGGTCTCTCTTGCGAATATACCACATAGTTGGGATTTACTGACCGTCAGATGCGCACTTTATGCGTGTTCACATTTCCACTTAGGTGAAATGTCGATTCATCACTCAAGACGACACTACCCAGAAAATGTTCGTCGTCACACAGTAAGGCAGAAAACTAGACATCCTTGAAACACTCCAAATATACAAACACCAAATGAAACAACCAAAATCCATCTTAAATGACAAAAATGACAATATTTGCAATAGTATCATCTCTGTTTTCAGCAACTGCCTACACTCTTAAAATACACACACACACACACACACACACACACACACGTGCACATATCCTAATATTTACCATAAATATTGACAGCCGCCAAGAGTACAAGAGATTGACCTCATTCACAGATAATTCATCACACCAACAGCTTGTACCCCCTGTCAGCTTAAAACTGTATGTACATCAACTACTGGCACAAATGTATATCTATCTGCATATTTTATAACATTAACCAGTGTATTACCCCAACCTTTAGGCAGCTAATATATGCAACATGTAATCTTAAGACTCCTTGCCATGTAAATGTTTGCTCTCATATAATCACTCCTTCCTCTCTCTCTCTCTCTCTCTCTCTCTCTCTCTCTCTCTTTCTTCAAAGAGTGTCATCCATGTATGATTTTACTGCTGTAGCCAATATGATCATTGTAATTCAAGCCTGTAACATTTTACCTAATTGTTATTAGCAAGTATGAAGTTTAAGCCATTTTAACATTTCACCTGATTGCATAAACGAGTACGAATGTTTAGCTGTTTCAACCTTTCAAAATTGGATTTATATACCACCTGAAGTACACACACATATATTTGACACCTCAAAACAAACACCTCCAAATGGTTTAAACGATTATTCTGCAATAATGTTGTTACAATGTATATCCTTTGCACTTTGCGATTATGTCTTCTCTTCTGCTGTACGAACCTTGCACCCAGTTGATTCCAGACGCCATATTTGTTTACGATAGAAAAAGGAACCTGTGACCACTGGAGGTACTCTAGTTTACTTATTAAAGTTTACCATTAAATATCAGTTTAATTTTTTGTCAAAAGTTATCCAAAACCATATTCTGAAATAGTGTCTTGTTTCTCCACTAGGCAGTGCCACAAGTTCCTCCAAATGTCGTAACACAACATACACACATATGTAATGCTAACTAATGTAAATCCACCTGATGATGGAGGTTTAAACCTTCGAAACGCGTCGTGGAAAAAATAAAACGGTGACTGGTAACAGTAAACTTGTTGTTTCATTTAACATTTCGTTTCCAAAATTGGCGTGTAAACCGGAGTCTGTAGGTTTTAGAACTTGTAACCGTTGTAAACAACAAGGATATTGTAAGTGTGTCCTTAAAAGTCTCCACACAGAAGTCACTGGAACTGTTAATTCACTACTAGCCTTCCGAACTGATTTCTTGGGGCCACTCTTGGGACTCACTCGTTCAACACGTTCTTCAGTCACTCTTCGTCGTTCCATAGTCTTCTATTTGCGCACAGGTATACACACAAAACTGTTTGGGTTGCTCTTTCATTTGATGAGTTGTTTATAATTGTAAGCTGAATGTAATAAATGCTACAGAGCCTTAAAACACGTAAATTCATTTTGAAACACCCTGTATTCGCCATCTGTTACGATCGACTAGATGCCAGAGTCAGCGGCTACACTACGCCCGTGTAGGCTACACAACGTGCTTCAGCGTGGGTCGATTCCTGGCACCTCAGAACTACCTGTGCTATTTATCTGCAAATGTAATCGTGTTGTCTACACCATACGCACTGTTCCAGCAATAACTCTTAAGTGAAATGGGAGCTTATAAAAAGGTGTACTAGTTTTCCCGGCAATGTATATTGCGTCCTCTTACGTACATATTGCAAGAATACCGTGAAGATAAAATTAGAGAGGTTCCATTTCACAAGGCGGCTTACCGGCAATAGTTCTTCTCGCGATCTATTCGCGACTGGGACAGATGAAAGGAAAGCGACAGTGATGGTTTACATGGCTCTAAGCACTATGGGACTTAACATCTGAGGTCACCAATCCCCTAGACTTAGAACTACTTAAACCTAACTAACCTAAGGACATCACACACACCCCATGCCCGAGGCAGGATTCGAACCTGCGACCGTAGCAGCAGCCCGGTTCCGGACTGAAGCGCCTATAACCGCTCGGCCACAACGGCTGGCGAAGCGACAGTGATGCATAAAGGCTTGTGGAGTACAGATGTGGATGTAGATGCAAAATCCTCAGAACTAGATAAGAATGTTAAATGATCAATAAAACATCTCCTCAGAACTTCTGCAGCGAATATAATACGCTCGGAACTTGCTGCCAACATAGGCAGTGTTTTGAAAAAACATGATATCAGATTTGTATTCATTCCGCCATCAAAGATTACATACACCTCTACGTCATACTCTGCAAGTCACCTAATGGTTGCGCTCGCGAATAACGAGTGGGAAGAATGTTCGTCGGTAAGCCATTCTATCAGATCTAATTTCTCGAATTTTCTCCTCGCTACGCGAAACATATGTGGGGGGAGGAATAATATGTTGTACGACTCTTCCCGGAAAGTTCTGGCAATGAAGCTTGTTCAGCATCTCCGTAATGCTCTCACGCCGACTAAACGAAACCGTAACGAAACGCGCCGCTCTTCGTTGAATCTTCTCTATCTCTTCTATCAGTCTGTAACGCCGGAAATGCATATCCTCCTATTTCCATCTATTGTACTATAAATTATTTTCCTTATTTTGTTACATGAAGGTATAACATTTCTGTGTCTTTATATATTGTAATTGTTTTACTATTTGTATATACAGGGTGTTACAAAAAGGTACGGCCAAAATTTCAGGAAACATTCCTCACACACAAAGAAAGAAAATATGTTATGTGGACATGTGTCCGGCAACGCTTACTTTCCATGTTAGAGCTCATTTTATTACTTCTCTTCAAATCACATTAATCATGGAATGGAAACACACAGCAACAGGACGTACCAGCGCGACTTCAAACTCTTTGTTACAGGATATGTTCAAAATGTCCTCCGTTAGCGAGGATACATGAATCCACCCTCCGTCGCATGGAATCCCTGATGCGCTGATGCAGCCTTGGAGAATGGCGTATTGTATCACAGCCGTCCGGAATACGAGCACGAAGAGTCTCTAAATTTGGTACCGGGGTTGCGTAGACAAGAGCTTTCAAATGCCCCCATAAATGAAAGTCAAGAGGGTTGAGGTCAGAAGAGCGTGGAGGCCATGGAATTGGTCCGCCTCTAACAATCCATCGGTCACCGAATTTGTTGTTGAGAAGCGTACGAACACTTCGACTGAAATGTGCAGGAGCTCCATCGTGCATGAACCACATGTTGTGTCGTACTTGTAAAGGCACATGTTGTAGCAGCACAGATAGAGTATCCCGTATGAAATCATGACAACGTCCTCCATTGAGCGTAGGTGGACGAAACTAAAATGAGCTCTAACATGGAAATTAAGCGTTTCCAGACACATGTCCACATAACATCTTTTCTTTATTTGTGTGTGAGGAATGCTTCCTGTAAGTTTGGCCGTACCTTTCTGTAACATCCTGTATATACTTATGCATTTGTGTCGATGTATGATTGGTTTGTTTTGTAAATATTATTTGTATTTTTACGCTGGGTCTTGCCTAGGGAAAACTATGCTATCGAACGATTACATCGATAGGTCGTGTGGAGAACCAAAGTGTTTAGGATCTTTGGTAGTGTTAACTCCGCCGCATGGAGCGCGGGCAGAGGGAGTCTGGCTGGAGTAGGGCAGTGGAGCAGGTGTGTTGTGTGACGCTCCTGCGAGTTGCCGCGCTTTCGGGGTTTGGCGGCATGTAATTGCGCTCGACATGCTATGTTAGTTTCTGACACGGTGTCGCGGACGGGAAGCGTTAGCTGGCACACATCAAGAGCCCGTTTCGGCTGGAGACCGTGTCGAGAAGAAGGCGCGCCAACATCCAGCTTCTGCAACAGCGACGGCCGACAATGAGTGACTATTGCCACCTCCTCGATCGACGGCTTCAAACCTTCAATCAACCGACAAGGAAGACCGGAAGCACGTAAAGTTTTAGAACTGTATGGCAAACCTCAGCTTTTCAAATTGTTCCATCACAAAATTACAGCAACTTAGCATGAACCTTTGTTGCTCATTGTCCTAATTGCATTACCAAGCAGGGTCCCTTCCTTTTCCGGAATGAACCCGAGTGTCGCTGAAATTCAAACGCCAGCATAAAAGTAATATCATTCCATTTCACTGCTTTAATTTCAAAGTTCAGTTAAGGTATTCATAGCTGGCTACAATATTTAGATTACACAAGCACAAATTAAGAGTGCGAGTTTTGTTACCATATTTTAGCTTACCTGTGACTGCAGCTCAGCTTGGTACGTACTAAATTTTACTATTGTTAATTGTTCAGAATCATTTAATTCAAGTTCAAAGTTAAATCCATTAGTTCTAAATTGCGTATCTTCAAGTAGCTTTTGAAATGATTATTGAGGTAACCCAAGAGTAACCTTATTTTACTGAATTTCGTAGTGCTTCAGAAGCAAAGCTCACTATTAATTTCAGTCACTAAATTAACTTTCAATTTTCCGGTTTTATTAATTCTTTTGCTAAATTAAGTCAGAGTGTAGCGAAATTTATTACTTCTGACAGACATTCAGTTTTCACACAACACGTGTCAACCTTCAGTTGCCACGCTTTTAGTGCTAAATGTATGTGCATTAATCTTTCATTTTCAGTAATTATGGTATTTGTCCATAGGACTGGCGACCGTAATTTTCCCCAAATCTCAAATATCTAATTAACGCCAATTAATTGTTAACGTAACGACCGCACATTTACTTTCTTTATTAACTTTACCCATTTTCAAAATTAATTTCCACTAATTTCATTTGCATCTTTCCTGTCATTTAGATGTTACCCTTTCCTCCCTCCTTACCGACAGATTAACTTCGGTGACGATTGCTTTTCCCAAATTTCCATTAGGTACACGCGGTTTAATTTTTCACTAAGGTCGATAAGTGAGGGGGGGGGGGGGGGTTACAAGTCCTACCTAGTAGGGATTCCAGACAGATGAACAGTACTCACGAATCGGTCGCACAAATGCCTTATAAGCCACTTACTTCGTAGGTGAGTTACATTTCCTTAACATTCTTCCTACGAATCTTTGCTGGCATCTACGTTTCCCACTATTTGTTTTACGTGGTCATTCCACTTAACGTCGCTCCTTGATGTTTTACAGCAGATGCTGTTTCCAGCGGTTTGTCGTCATAGTGTAGCTATACACTAGTGGATTTCTTTTCCTATGCATACGCAATATGTTAAGTTTATTTACGTTCAGTGTCAAATGCTAGATCCAGCACCAATCATCAATTCTTTGGACGTCATTCTGCAAATCGCTACTAACTTATGGTGTTGCTAGTTTCTCATAGAGGACTGCTTCATCTGCGAACAGCCTTAGAGAGCATCAGACGCATTCTACTAGGTCATTTATATATTCTGTTAACAATAACGGTCCTATCACACTTCTTTGGGGGTGCTCCGGAAAAAGCGATGTGTTATGTCTGCAAAGAAGTCTTGAATCCAGTCGAAAATCTGCTCCGATACTCGATAAGCTCGTATTTTTTCACTAACCGGCAGTACGGGACGGTGTCAAATGCCTTCCTGAAGTCAAGGAACACGGCATCAACCTCAGTGCCACTATCTACGGCGCTGTGGATCTCATGGAGGAACAGAGCGAGCTGAGTTTCAAAGGATCTCTGTCTGTGGAACCCATGTTGATTTTTATAGAGGAGATTTTACTTCTCCAAGTACGTCAGAATTCTTGAGCATAAAACATGTTCCATAACTCTACAACAGATTGACGCAACGATACAGGTCTATAATTGCGTGCATCTGTACTACGGTCCTTCCTAATGACGGGAATGACCTGTGCTTTCTTCCAGTCACTACGTACCTTCGGTTACTCAGTCTATCCAAGATAAACAATTACTAGAAGGGCAGCAAGTTCTTCTGCATGATCTTTGTAGAATCTTATAGGTATCTCATGTGGTCATGGAGACTTTCTAGTACTAAGCGATTGTAGTTGTTTTTCTATTCCGCGATCGGTTATCCCGATATCTGCCATTTCGACGTTCGTACGACGGTTGAAGGGAGGGACCGTGTTACCATCTTCCGCCGTGAAAGAGATTCGGAACTCCGAATTCAAAATTTCGTCCTTCTAAAAACGGTTCAAATGGCTCTGAGCACTATGCGACTCAACTTCTGAGGTCATCAGTCCCCTAGAACTTAGAACTACTTAAACCTAACTAACCTAAGAACATCATACACACCCATGCCCGAGGCAGGATTCCAACCTGCGACTGTATCGGTCACGCGGTTCCAGACTGTAGCGCCTAGAACCGCTCAGCCACTCCGGCCGGCTTTCGTCCTTCTCTCTGTTATCTTCCGTTTCGGTGCCAGTATGATGGTCACTGTGTGAATGGATAGATGACTTTGATCCACTTAGTGATTTTACATACGACCAAACTCTCTTAGGGTCTTCACTCAGATATCTTGACAAAAGTTTTAAAAATGTTCAAATGTGTATGAAATCTTATGGGACTTAACTGCTAAGGTCATCAGTCTCTGAGCTTAGACACTAATTAACCTAAATTATCCTAAGGACAAACACACACACCCATTCCCAAGGGAGAACTCGAACCTCCGGGATCAGCCACACAGTCCATGACTGCAGCGCCCTAGACCGCTCGGCTATTCCCGCGCGGCACAAAAGTCTCAAAGTCATTGAACGCTTCTCTCATTGCTCTCCTTACGCTCATTTTCGCTTCGTTCAGCTTTTGTTTGACAGCTAGATTTTTACTTCTCTTTAATCTGATGTGAAGTTCTCTTTGTTTACGTACCACTATTCTGACGTTTCTATTACACCATGGCACCTGTTTTCTAACACAGCTATTTAACCATGGTGGGTCTTTCCCATCTCTTAAACCTTATTCGAAACATACTTGTCTAGGGCATACTGCACGATTCCTTTGCATTTATTCCATTATTTTGTTTTCCGTATTTTCCTTCTCATCACCGAGTATTCTATGCCGACTGCTCAGATACTCTGAAATTGGTAACCTGTCAATCTTACTAAGCAAAAATATCTTCCTAACTCTCTCAACATTTTTGGTCAGACCTGTTTTCATAGATGCTGTCACTGCCTTAAGATCATTGAGACCTTCCCCTACGTTAACTAATCCGATACGATCAGGTCTATTGGTTACCAGGAGGTCTAGAACGTTACCGTCACGCATTAGTTCTCTAACTATCTGCTCAAAGTAATTTTCGGACGAGATATCCAGGACAATGTCACACGAATCTATCTCTCTGGTACCAGATTTTATAGCATAACACTCCCAACCTCTACCTGGGAAGTTGGAGTCACCCTCTATTACAACGACATGATCAGGAAAAGTACTAACGACATTCTGCAAGTTGTGTCTGCAGCGTTCTACCACCAGAGCTCCTGACCCACGCGATCTATAAAAGCATTAGGTTACCATTTTTGACAGCTCTTTGATACTTAGCTCCACCCGGATTAATTCACAATCGGAATCCGCGATAACCAAGTTAGATTTTATCGAATTCTTTACTGCAATAAACACTCCACCACCACTGGGGACTAACCTATCCTTACGATAAATATTCTAATCTGAACTTAGGATTTCGTTGTCATTATCATCTGGTTTTAGCCAACTTCTTGTTCCTAATATTATCTGTGCGTTATAACTTTCAGCAAGCGATACTAATTCTGGGACCTTTCCTTGGATTATTTTGCAGTTTATAATCATATTAACCTTTTCTGTCTCTGATCTGCGACGACGAACGTTCTCTATGGACACTGTAGCTAATTTATCAGGCAAATCGTCTTTGATCACGAGGGAGGTTTTCTCTAACATAAAAAAGCCGCATGCGAACGCCACACGTACTCCGCTATCCCAGTAGCCGCTTCCTTCGTATAGTACACGCCCGATCTATTAAGAGAAACCCTACAGTTCTATACGTGAGAGCTCTCTTTCAAATCCTGAAGGTGGCAGGAGCAAAATACAGGGAGCAAAAGGCTATTTACAATTTGTACAGAAACCAGATAGCAGTTACAAGAGTCGAGTGGCATGATATGGAAGCAGTGGTTGGGAAGGGAGTGCGACAGGGTTGTAGCCTCTCCCCGATGTTATTCTATCTGTATACTGAGCAAGCAGTAAAGGAAGCAAAAGAAAAATTCGGAGTAGGAATTAAAATCAATGGAGAAGAAATAATTACTTTGTGATTCGCCGATGACACTGTAATTCTGTCAGAGACAGCAAAGGACCTGGAAGAGCAGCTGAACGGAATGGACAGTGTCTTGAAAGGAGGATATAAGATGAACATCAACAAAAGCAAAACGAGGATAATGGAATGTAGTCGAATTAAGTCGGGTGATGCTGAAGGAATTTGATTAGGAAATGAGACGCCTAAAGTAGTAAATCAAAATAACTGATGATGGTAGAAGTAGAGAGGATATAAAATGTAGACTGGCAATGGCAAGGAAAGCGTTTCTGAAGAAGAGACATTTGTTAACATCGAATATAGATTTAAGTGTCAGAAAGTTATTTCTGAGAGTGTTTGTATGGAGTGTGGCCATGTATGGAAGTGAAACATGGACGATAAATAGTTTGGACAAGAAGAGAATAGAAGCTTTGGAAATGTGGTGCTACAGAAGAATGCTGAAGATTAGATGGGTAGATCACATAACTAATGAGGAGGTATTGAATAGGATTGGGGAGAAGAGAAATTTGTGGCACACCCTGACTAGAAGAAGGGACCGGTTGGTAGGACATGTTCTGAGGCATCAAGGGATCACCAATTTAGTATTTGAGGGCAGCGTGGAGGATAAAAATCGTAGAGGGAGACCACGAGATGAATACACTAGACAGATACAGAAGGATGTAGGTTGCAGTAGGTACTGGGAGATGAAGAAGCTTGCACAGGATAGCGTAGCATGGAGAGCTGCATCAAACCATTCTCAGGACTGAAGACCACAACAACAACAACATCCAGGTACCATTCTTGATAGCATGACACTCCCAACCTCTATCTGGGAAGTTGGAGTCACCCCCTATTACAACGACATGATCAGGAAAATTACTAACGATGTTCTCATGGAGCCATTATTAGACACCTTACAACAACGTGAAGAGGTGCAGATGACCTCCTGCTGTTGGTCGGCGGCCGTAGCCGCGAAGACATAGAACCCAAAATAGAAAGTGCCCTAAATAAACTGCAGCTAAATGGCAATATCACCAAGTAAGTCTACCTACCTATTATTAAAGGGAGAATTAATCAGAAACCCGACTGTACGTATCGAGCGCTCGCCGGTTCTTCGGCGACGTGATACACGATACCTGGGAATCATCATTGATGAGAAGTGAAACTTCGGGAAACACATTGAAACCGTAATTCAGAAAGTCCTTCAAACACTAAACAATCTCATTTCCATTGGACGCAAAAGATTTCATCTCCCCTCTCATCTCATAAAACTATACCATAATAGCATCTTAACATCAATATTGGGTTACGGCTCGGTAGTCTGGGCACACAGGCTCACGAGGGTTGTGCCCGCCATGACAGTGAGAAGAGTTCAAAGGAACATGATACTCAGATCTGTTGGGGCCTGGAGAACATCACCAGGGAGAGCACTACTAGTCATAATGGGCCTCTGCCCTTGGACATCAAAATTAGAGAGCAGGCTGCGTGGTTCCGGTTTAAGAAAGGAAATGTTATGAAGATAGAAGAGATTTTAGGCACTGGGGCTAGAGACAAGGGTGAGATTCGGCAAAGGGGTGAACAACTATGGCAAAAACTATGGGAGGCGGATGAAACAGGGCGTAGGACATATGAACTCATTCCAAACATTAGGGAACGATTAAAAATGAAAGACTTTGAACCCACCAGAGGACTAATCCATTTCCTCACTGGACATGGGCCATACCCGACACACCTAGTCGGTTCGGGAAAAGGGCCGCACCTGCGTGTGAATGTGGTGAACCGGAGGGTACTCCCGATCATGTAATCTACGAGTGCCCCCTCTTCAATGATGTTGCTTCCACACTACGTGACCAATTACCTGACCGTGACACATGCCATCTAATAAGACAACAAGACACTTTTCAAACTATTAATAAACTAGCAGATGAGGTATCACGAAAAGTGCTAAAGGAATACATGAGGGAAATAAATTAACATCAATTAAAGTAAAACTTTAGATATACTAAATACCAAGCACGCTCCCTACTCCTATACCGTCTGCGCGTGGATAGGCCGACCTCAGTAGTCTGGAATCCGCCACGTGCGGGACTAGGGGGAGTGGGTTAACAAAATCACGGACAACTAGCTAGTAGGACTTAGATTAGGAAATTAGCTATATATATATATATTCATCTGCTCTAAATTTGAAACTCAAAAACTGACTACAAAATATGGACAAATTGAGAGAGTTCCATTCTTTAAATACTTAGGCGAGGTCCTAGAACCCACAGGGGGAGAGAAAACTGCACAAAAAGTTCGACTGCAAAAACTGAAAAGAGCATACTGGAAAACCCACAACATCTACAGTAAAAAGTGTCTCTCCATTCACTCAAAAATACGACACTACAATATAGTAATCAAGCCCGAAGCACTATATGCCAGCGAAACACTCACACTCCATAGAAAAGGCGACCTGGAAGGCATCCTGAAAGAGGAACGCAAAATTATCAGAAAGATTCTTGGCCCAAAAAGAACGGAAGATGGATACAGGTTACAGTCTCGGAAAACTACAGAAAAATTATCGAACCTCGCCGCAGACATCCGGAAAAGAAGACTAAAATTTTACGGTCATATCCACAGACTCCCAACACCCAGACTCTCCCACAAAATTTTAATATACATTGAAAAATTGAAAACCATACCCTGGATACAAGAAACCAAAACAGATCTAGCAAATGCACAAATAAATTCTTCAGAAGTTATAAACAGAAATGTATACAGGCAAAAAATCAATAGTTGGAAAGTACAACCCGAGAATGAAGTTTGCAAGAGACAGGGGACAAAATGGACAGAGGAAAGAAAGAGAATTCATGGGGAAAGAATGAGAGAAGTTTGGAGAATTAAAAAATTGAATCGGAAAAGCTTTGCGTGATCCGTATGGGTCCAATCGCACATAAAATATATATATATATATATATATATATATATATATATATATATATATATATATATATATATATATATATATATATATCTGACACAATTGTGACGCTGCAGGCAGTGGAGTTAGTTAAGATTTTATAATACTAATACTTGTAAGTATTTAGCTACCCATTGTAATTAGAGTATAGCTGTAACTCACAATCAATTAAATTAAATTAGCTGCAACTGATATTATCAAACTTACAAAGTAAGACCCACTAATCATACAAGGAAGTGGGTTATGCTGTATAATTATTATTAAATAAAGAAATTTTTTAAAAAAAGTTCTATCTGTAGCGTTCTACCACTAGAGCTCCTGACCCACGCGGTCTATAAAAGCATTCAGTTACCCTTTTTGACAGCTGTTTGATACTTAGCTTCACCCGGATTAATTCACAATCGGAATCCGCGATAACCATGTTAGATTTTATCGAATTCTTTACTGCTTTATACACTGCACCACCACTGGAGACTAACTTATCCTTACGATAAATATTCTAATCTGAACTTAGGATTTCGTTGTCATTAACGTCTGGTTTTAGCCAACTTCCTGTTCCTAATACTATCTGTGCATTATAACTTTCAGTAGGCGATACTAATTCTGGGACCTTTCCTTGGATGCTTTCGCAGTTTATAATCATATTAACCTTTTCTGTCTCTGATCTGCGACGACACTGTGGACACTGTAGCTAATTTATCAGGCAAATCGTCTTTGATCCCAAGGGAGGTTTTCTCTAACATAAAAAAGCCCCATGCGAACGCCACACGTACTCCGCTATCCCATTAGCCGCTTCCTTCGTGTAGTACACGCCCGACCTATTAAGAGAAACCCTACAATTCTGTAACTGATAGCTGAGATCGAGAAATCCGTATCCGATACCGCCGGAGAGTCGCCTGAGCGTCTGGTTTAGACCTTCCACTCTGCTCCAAACCAGAGGACCGAGATCAACCCTGGGGACGATGCTACAAATAGACAGCTTAGTCGACACCCCGCATGCGACGCTAGTTGCATTCACCAAATCAGCCATTCCCCGAAAGGAGTCGAGGATGGCCTCAGAACCCAAGGGGCAGGAGTCATTCGTGCCGACATGTGCCACAACATGCAGCCGGTTGCACCCAGTGCGTTCGATAGCCGCCGGCAGGGCCTCCTCCACATCAAGGGTGAGACTTACCGGCACACTGGAATTCTGTCCCGCCTTGCCCGCTACCTCCCTGAGGGGACCCATCACCCGCCTAATGTAGGAGCTCCCAATGACAAGCATCTCCCCCTATGTACTTGTCCGGACTGGGCAGGAAAATCAACGCTGGCCCAACAGGAGAGGCACCACGTACCGGCTCAGAGTTCAACAATGGATAGCAGCCCGTACCTGTTGTTAAGACGTGGGGAGCCAGCCGCACGGCCTGCTCCCTCTTTCGCCTTCCGCCCTGTGACACAAAGTCTGCAACCCACCCTGGAGTGAGGACGGTCCGGTCAGATGTTGCGTATCAGAAGATGCAACGACACTCGGTTCACCAGGGGATTCCAACATCACCAGAGACGTCACAGGTCTCGTCCCCACCGCCCCGATGTCGCCGCAAATTCGAACACTAGCCAGATGCATGTCGACGGTACTAGCGCTGTTTCCAGCTGTTTGCCGACAGCAGCCAATTATCCTTGTGATTGCTCACGACAAGAACAGTACCTAGCCATATAGTAGTGTGTAAAGACAGGTATAAGATCTCAAATGGTACTATTGAGTTTGGAATGTACGCAAAGCGTAATGAAGACAATAAAGAAACAATAATAACTGCTTTGCAAATTCCTCACTATATCCTCAGACCGCAAGCCCTTAAACAGAAATAAATTTCTCTACTGCAGTGGACTTACGAGGGCAGTTCAATAAGTAATGCAACACATTTTTTTTCTGAAACAGGAGTTCGTTTATTCAGCATTGAAATACACCAGGTTATTCCCCAATCTTTTAGCTACACAACACTATTTTTCAACGTAATCTCCATTCAATGCTACGGCCTTACGCCACCTTGAAATGAGGGCCTGTATGCCTGCACGGTACCATTCCACTGGTCGATGTTGGAGCCAACGTCGTACTGCATCAATAACTTCTTCATCATCCGCGTAGTGCCTCCCACGGATTGCGTCCATCATTGGGCCAAACATATGGAAATCCGACGGTGCGAGATCGGGACTGTAGGGTGCATGAGGAAGAACAGTCCACTGAAGTTTTGTGAGCTCCTCTCGGGTGCGAAGACTTGTGTGAGGTCTTGCGTTGTCATGAAGAAGGAGAAGTTCGTTCAGATTTTTGTGCCTACGGACACGTTGAAGTCGTTTCTTCAATTTCTGAAGAGTAGCACAATACACTTCAGAGTTGATCGTTTGACCATGGGGAAGGACATCGAACAGAATAACCTCTTCAGCGTCCCAGAAGACTGTAAACATGACTTTACCGGCTGAGCGTATGGCTTTAAACTTTTTCTTGGTAGGGGAGTGGGTGTGGCGCCACTCCATTGATTGCCGTTTTGTTTCAGGTTCGAAGTGATGAACCCATGTTTCATCGCCTGTAACAATCTTTGACAAGAAATTGTCACCCTCAGCCACATAACGAGCAAGCAATTCCGCACAGATGGTTCTCCTTTGCTCTTTATGGTGTTCGGTTAGACAACGAGGGACCCAGCGGGAACAAACCTTTGAATATCCCAACTGGTGAACAATTGTGACTGCACTAACAACAGAGATGTCAAGTTGAGCACTGAGTTGTTTGATGGTGATCCGTCGATCATCTCGAACGAGTGTGTTCGCGCGCTCCGCCATTGCAGGAGTCACAGCTGTGCACGGCCGGCCCGCACGCGGGAGATCAGACAGTCTTGCTTGACCTTGCGGTGATGATGACACACGCTTCACCCAACGACTCACCGTGCTTTTGTCCACTGCCAGATCACCGTAGACATTCTGCAAGCGCCTATGAATATCTGAGATGACCTGGTTTCCCGCCAAAAGAAACTCGATCACTGCCCGTTGTTTGCAACGCAAATCCGTTACAGACGCCATTTTAACAGCTCCGTTCGGCGCTGCCACCTGTCGGAAGTCAATGAAACTATACGAGACGAAGCGGGAATGTTTGAAAATATTCCACAAGAAATTTCCGGTTTTTTCAACCAAAATTGACCGAGAAAAAAAATGTGTTGCATTACGTATTGAACTGCCCTCGTACAAATTTACCTGTTGCTAGAAGCATTGCTTACCCGAAAGCTACTAGACGACGTAAGTATGTAAACTACAATGCACTGATCTAAACTATAAGCTGTGTACCAGCACGAAATTTAAACTTAGTGGTGTGACGTGACGGTCTGACGGCGGGAAGATTACACAAGGAAGCTGCCTTACACAAGGACATGCACCAAGTTTTACGCAAAAGCAAAAGCTTGGAGTAATTTGCTAACCACTAGTCTGCACAGTAAAATACACAGGAGTAGTTCATTTATTTGTAGAAGCACGTGGAAAAAGAAACTAAAATTAGAAAATTATAGCACTTCTTGGCTCTTTTAAGGACGATTTAGGTTTGAGGTGAGGAAGCCTGACGTTTACAAGATGCCATGTGAGTGAGGCAAAATATACACCGGCCAAACTATTCGTAGCGTCAATGGCAGATGTGCCGAAAGTCATCACAATACGCGATTATTACATCCGGACAAATCTGCGGTGGCTGAGCACTGTGTTACAGAGGGACATAAGATGCTATACAGTGAGACACAACTGGTAGCAGAAGCCTCGCGTTACTGGGAGTATGCTTTAAAAGAATCTGTCTAAATCAGACTACCAGATAATGTGATTAACCATGATAGTGGACACCCGCTAAGCAAAACATGGAATCCTCTTTCATCAGATATGAAGAAACAACGGTATCTTAATCGGTCGGCTATCAGTATTAGTTTTTAACAATATATCATTTCTCGACAGTATTCACCACTGTAGTCGCTAAAACTCTTCTTGTGCCAAAGGGCAGCAGTAACGACTGAGCGCTATCGTATGACCTTAGCGCAAGCGCTTTCGTATTTTTGCTGCATATGAAGATTCCGTCGTCACGGTTTGAATCAGTTATCGGCGAGAGCGGATTAGCTTCTCAGACCTGATGATGGCAGCCAGGTGGCCCGCGGCAACATTGTGTGCAGATGACAGTTTCATACGGCTGAAGACCCGACAAGAATTTGATCATGCCTAAGAATCTTAGAAATTTCCAGCTACACCAGATAAGTGACCTTTCCCTGCTCCAAAGCGCACTTCATTATTTTTCGGAAAAAACAGTATTAAGATGTGAACACAGCAAATGATTAATAATTTTCGACTGAAATTTTGACTTACTTCTCTCCTCTGTCGTCAGCAGAACCGTTTCAACATGCTGTAAGGCTAAAAGTTCGACGTTCCCACTATCGTGGCGACAGGAGAGATTTTCTGGAGGTAAGACATTACAACTTACCTAAAAGAATGAGAGGAAAGGACAGTTACGGACAGAAAAGAGACCATGACTCACAAATTGCTGATCCCTGGTTCAAATGGTTCTGAGCACTATGGAACTTAACATCTGAGGTCGTCAGTCCCCTAGAACTTAGAACTACTTAAACCTAATTAACCTAAGGACATCACACACATCCATGCTCGAGGCAGGATTCGAACCTGCGACTGTAGCAGTCACGCGGTTCCGGACTAAAGCGCCTAGAACCACTCGGCCACCGAGGCTGGCTGCTGATCCCTGCCCAAAGCTTGGATCTTCTACAAGACTTTCTGCATTTCAGTACAACATTCTAGCGTTGCTACTCCCCTATATGCAACAATATCGTCCACGAACAATCTCACAATGCTCTGGGTTATTTACACTGATGTGACAAAAACTACAAGATACCTCTTAATACCTTGTCGGACCTCATTTTGACCGGCGTAATGCAGCAACTCAACGTGGCATAGACTCAACAAGTCGTTGGAAGGCCCTGCAGAAGTATTGAGCATGAAGCCACTATTGTCGTCCAAGATTGGACAGGTGTTGCATATGAAGGAGTTGATTCACAAACTGACCTCTCGAACATGTCCCATAAATATTGGATGGGGCCCATGTCGGGCGATCTGATAGGCCATATCATTCACTCGAATGGTCCAGAATATTCTTCAAACGAATGACGAACAATGGTGCCCTGGTAACAAGCCGCATTGTCATCCATAAAAACTCTATTGTTGGTCGGGATCTTGTAGTCCACAAGTGGCTACTAATGGTTTCCAAGTTCCCAAACACAACTATTTCCAGTAGGTGATCGATTCAGTTGGACCAGAGGACTCGGTCAAATCCATGTAAACACAGTCCACACCATTATGAAGTCTCCACCAACTTGCACAGTGTCTTGTTGACAACTTGCGTCCATGGCTTCGTGGGGTCTGCACCACACTCGAACCCTACCATCATCTCTTACCAACCTAAATCGGGACTCATCTGACCAGGCCATGGTTTCCAGTCGTCTAGGGTCCAACCGACATGGTCGCGAACCCAGGAGAGCCGCTGCAGGCGATGTGGTACTGTTTATCAAAGGCACTCGCGTCGGCCGTCTGCTGCCGTGGCCCACTAACGCCAAACTTTGCAGCACTATGCTAACGGATAAGTTCGTCGTACGTCCCACATTGATTTATGCCGTTGTGCTCACGCAGTGTTGCTTGTCTGTTAGCATTGACCGCTCTACAGAAACGCTGTTGCTGTCTGTCGTTAAGTGAAGGCCGTCGGCCACTCCGTTGTCCGTAGTGAGAGACAATGGCTGAATTATGGTATTCTCGGCAGACCTTTGTCACTTTGGATCTCGGAATATTCAATTACCCAACGATTCCCGAAATGGAATGTCCCTTGCGTCTATATCTACCATTCTGCGTTCAAAGTGTGTTAATTCCCGTCGACCAGCCATAATCACGTCGGAATCCTTTTCAGATGAATCATCCGAGTAAAAACGACGGCTCCACCAATGCACTGCCGTTTTATACCTTGTGTAAGCGATGGTAGCTCCATCTGTATACGTGTCTACCACTATCCCATGACTTTCGTCATCTCAGTGTATATAACGAACATTAATGATCCTATGACGATTCCTTTGGCTAAACCCACTGTTACTGCTCCGCCCGAAAACCTCTCTCTGTTAACAATGGCGTGTTTTGTTCTATTTATTAAGAAGTCTTCTGTCCTAACACTAAGATAGCCTGATATCTTTCATAGGTTCATATTTTATCCATTAGACGACAGTACTGAACTGTGTCGAAAGTCTTCTGGAAGTCAACGAACGCGACATTCTTTCCGTCATGTCGCTACAAACTTAGCCCAGTAAAAACACTATGTGATCAAAAGTATCCGGACACCTGGCTGAAAATGCTGGAGTTCAGTTGGAGTTGGCCCATCCTTAGCCTTGATGACAGCTTCCACTCTCGCAGACATACGTTCAGTCAGGTGCTGGAAAGTTTCTTGGGGAATGGCAGCCCATTCTTCACAGAGTTCTGCACTGAGAAGAGGTATCGATGTCGGTAGGTGAGGCCTGGCACGAAGTCGGCGTTACAAAACTGTTATAGGATTCAGGTCAGGACTCAGTGCAGGCCAGTCCATTGCAGGGATGTTACTGTCGTGTAACCACTCCGCCACAGGCCGTGCATTATGAACAGGTGCTCGATCGTGTTAAAAGATGCAGTCGCCATCCCCTAATTGCTATTCAACACTGGGAAGCAAGAAGGAGCTTAAAACATCAATGTAATCCTGTGCTGTAATAGTGCTATGCAAAACAAGAGGTGCAAGCCCCCTCCATGAAAAACACGAGCACACCATAACACCACCGCCTCCGAATTTTAGTGTTGGCACTACACACACTGGCAGACGACGCTCACCGGGCATTCGCCACACCCACACCCCGCCATTCGATCGTCACATTGTGTACCGTGATTCGTCACTCCACACAACGTTCTTCCACTCTTCAATCGGCCAATGTTTACGCTCCTTACGCCAAGCGAGGCGTCGTTTGGCATTTACCGGCGTGATGTGTGGCTTATGAGCAGCCGCTCCACCACGAAATCCAAGTTTTCTCACCTCCCGCCTAATTGTCATAGTAATTTCAGTGAATCCTGAAGCAGTTTCTAATTCCTGTGTGATATTCTGGATAGATGTCTGCCTATTACACGTTGCGACCTTCTTCAACAGTCGTCGGCCTCTATCTGTCAAAATTGGCTCAAATGGCTCTGAGCACTATGGGACTTAACATCTATGGTCATCAGTCCCCTAGAACATAGAACTACTTAAACCTAACTAACCTAAGGACATCACATAACACCCAGTCATCACGCGGCAGAGAAAATCCCTGACCCCGCCGGGAATCGAACCCGGGAACCCGGGTACGGGAAGCGAGAACGCTACCGCACGACCACGAGCTGCGGACCTCTATCTGTCAACAGACGTGGTCGTTCTGTACGCCTTTGTGCTGTACGTGTTTCTTCACGTTTCCACTTCACTATCACATCGGAAACAGTGGACCTAGGGATGTTTAGGAGTGTGGAAATCTCGCGTACAGGCGAATAACACAAGTGACGCCCAATCACCTGACCACATTCGAAGTCCGTGAGTTTCCCGTAGCGCCCCATTCTGCTCTCTCACGACGTCTAATGACTACTGACGACGCTAATATGGAGTACCTGGCAGCAGGTGACATCACAATGCGCCTAATATGGAAAACGTATGTTTTGGGGGTGTCCGGATACTTTTGATCACTCACGACGAACGTCCAAAGACATTTTCGGTCTAATGCCTGCCTCTCATTTTATTTGAATAATCCTTTCATTCCAAGAAGAAAATATTCATTTTGTTACAAATATCTATCTACACTGATGTAAGGTAGCTGTTGTGGAATTCAGTCGTCATTGCATAATATTATATCTCCGATCGGTAGTGAAGAAGTAACTGCAGCACGTGCCCCCACCCTCCAAGTCGATAGATGCTCGAAACAGAAAGTACGCAGCACACCTTCGGTCCAGTTCAGCATACATGGCTTTAATTAAGCACCATGCCTCGTCAACGTTGTCGACCTACCCATTTCGCAGCAAACAATGCAGCGCTACGTTACCCAGTTCGTGGCCTGGCTATTACCGCGAGCGCAGCTGCAAATACTGTCGGCATCCACAGTTTATTGCTACAGTATATCGTGCTCAGGACAGGAGGGAAGAGCACACCCTGCGACGTCTGTATGGAGCGCTGGGCGTCAGAGCTGTCCAGAACACACCGCGCCACTCCGCAGCTTCGGGGCCCGCCTCCGCAACAGCTGCGAGCGAGATCCCAGCCAGTTATTAATCACGCTGGCCATTGATGCCACCAGAGTGGAGTTCCAGGTGGACACGGCCGCGGTAGCGACTCTTATCAATACCGCCACGTACCGGCGAACGGGCTCTCCACCGCTCTCCGACAAGCACAGTGGTGAATGGTGTATAGCAGCGAACATTCATTCATTCGGCCATTCATCTATTGTGTTCCATCAAGAAGAAGAGCCATTAATGACGTAGATGTGTCAAGGTATACATTAACAAGAGACATGCAGGCCACGGAAACTTAATTTTTATCCATTAAGGATGAGCATCACTGCGACTGTGATGAATATAGGTTTCTTGAAATTACTGCAACCAATCGCCTTTTGTTTTGTTCTTCAGTTTTTACTATCCCATTACCAGTTTCGAACCGCCAGCGATTCATCATCAGGTGGTACATATTCATTGATTGTCTGCAGCAGTGTGGGAGTCGTGTAGCTGTAGCATGATGTATAAACGAAACATGCAAGCGAGAATGATTCACATTATGAGCACGATTTTGTTACGTTACTTACAGTTATTAGTAATGTAACAAAATCGTGCTCATAATGTGAATAACTCTTGCCACACTTAGTGCTTGCACGTTTCGTTTACACATCTCGTCACAGCTACACGAGTCCCACACTGCTGCAAACAGTCAGTAAATATGTACCATCTGATGAACTGCCGGCGGCTCTGAACCGGTAGTGGGATAATAAAAACTGAAGAACAGACGAAAGGCAACTGGTTGCAGTAATTTCAAGAAACCTTCAATGAAATTTAATCCGTACAATCATAAGGACGACGAACATTCATTCATTCATTCACTCGCTCATCGTCTGACATAGATCCTCTCAAGAAGGAAATCCCTCATAGAGGTAGAACGAATCGAAATATACATTAACAAAAGAAAAGTGAACCACACCAAAATAATCTGTACGTTACATTAATTACGAACTATTGCCGTACTCCTTAATACTACCTGCGCCTACGCCAGCTAAATTTTACGTACTAAGTTAGCAGTTAAGCAGCTACTTCCAAAAAAAAAAAAAAAAAAAATCTGCTGTTCTCAAATTTTGAAAGTAGGATAACGCGTAGGAGTGGCTGATTAGAAGTGTTTTTATTTTCAGTTGCTCACGACTCTCAACTTCATTGTCAGACAATGTTTTGAATGTTTAAATGAAATGTTCAGAATAGTTTTTAAACAACCATAATGCCACGTTGGACAGTAACAAGGAAGAAAAGTGTATATGAAAGCTTTTTCTGTGTCGTTTATTATGAGCCCGAAAATTACACTTTAGCTGAAACTGAATATAAACTGCGATAAAAAGAAAAAGAAAACGAAATGGTCATGGGCCTTCAGAACTCTGAAATTTATAATGCGCATTAAAAGTACATTTTCATTCACTAGGTACCCTTTGCATAACAAATTTTTTACCTGAGCACGTGATCTATCATTTACAGCTTATACATTTGATAAAAATCATTCAAATCCAAGATTGCACAAAATAGTTTTTATTCAAGACAGCCAGTTTCAACAGTCCTAGCAGTCATTCACTCGCTCATCGTCTGACGTAGATCCTCTCAAGAAGGAAAGCTCTTAGAGAGGCAGAACGAATCGAAATACACATTAACAAAAGAAAGTGTATTGGTTATGAACTGTAGATTAAAACTGAAGAAACTGCAAAAAGATGAGAATTTAAGGCGATGGGACCTGGATAAACTGAAAGAACCAGGGGTTGTACAGAGTTTCAGGGAGAGCATAAGGGAACAATTGACAGGAATGGGGGAAAGAGATACAGTAGAAGAAGAATGGGTAGCTTTGAGGGATGAGATAGTGAAGACAGCAGAGGATCAAGTAGGTAAAAAGACGAGGGCTAGTAGAAATCCTTGGGTAACAGAAGAGATACTGAATTTAATTGATGAAAGGAGAAAATACAAAAATGCAGTAAATGAAGCAGGCAAAAAGGAATCAAAACGTCTCAAAAATGATATCGACAGGAAGTGCAAAATGGATAAGCAGGGATAGCTAGAGGACAAATGTAAGGATGTAGAGGCTTATTTCACGAGGGGTAAGATAGATACTGCCTACAGGAAAATTAAAGAGACCTTTGGAGAAAAGAGAACCACTTGTATGAATATCAAGAGCTCAGATGGAAACCCAGTTCTAAGCAAAGAAGGGAAAGCAGAAAGGTGGAAGGAGTATATAGAGGGTCTATACAGAGGCGATGCTCTTGAGGACAATATTATGGAAATGGTAGAGGATGTAGATGAAGATGAAATGGGTGAAATGATACTGCGTGGGGAGTTTGACAGAGCACTGAAAGACCTGAGTCGAAACAAGGCCCCGGGAGTAAACAACATTCCATTAGAACTACTGACAGCCTTGGGAGAGCCAGTCCTGACAAAACTCTACCATCTGGTGAGCAAGATGTATGAAACAGGCGAAATTCCCTCAGACTTCAAGAATAATATAATAATTCCCCAAAGAAAGCAGGTGTTGACAGATGTGAAAATTAGCGAACTACCAGTTTAATAAGTCACAACTGCAAAATACTAACGCGAATTCTTTACAGACCAATGGAAAAACTGGTAGAAGCCGACCTCGGCGTAGATCAGTTTGGATTCCGCAGAAATGTTGGAACACGTGAGGCAATACTGACCCTACGACTTATCTTATAAAATAGATTTAGGAAAGGCAAACCTACATTTCTAGCATTTGTAGGCTTAGAGAAAGCTTTTGACAATGTTGACTGAAATACTCTCTTTCAAATTCTGAAGGTGGCAGGCGTAAGATGAGGAAGCGAAAGGCTATTTACAATTTGTACAGAAAGCAGATTGCAGTTGTAAGAGTCGAGGGGCATGAAAGGCAAGCAGGGGTTGGGAAGGGAGTGAGACAGACTTGTAGCCTCTCCCCGATGCTATTCAATCTGTATATTGAGCAAGCAATAAAGGAAACAAAAGAAAAGTTCGGAGTAGGTATTAAAATCCATGGAGAAGAAATAAAAGCTTTGAGGTTCGCCGATGACATTGTAATTCTGTCAGAGATGGCAAAGGACTTGCAAGAGCAGTTGAACGGAACGGACAGTGTCTTGAAAAGAGGGTATAAGATGAACATCAACAAAAGCAAAACGAGGATAATGGAATGTAGTGGAATTAAGTCGGGTGATGCTGAGGGTTTTAGATTAGGTAACGAGATACTTAAAGTAGTAAAGGAGTTTTGCTATTTGGGGAGCAAAATAACTGATGACGGTCGAAGTAGAGAGAATATAAAATGTAGACTGGCAATGACAAGGAAAGCGTTTCTGAAGAAGAGACATTTGTTAACATCGAGTATTGATTTAAGTGTCAGGAAGTCGTTTCTGAAAGTATTTGTATGGAGTGTAGCCATGTATGGAAGTAAAACATGGACGATAAATTGTTTAGACAAGAAGAGAATAGAAGCTTTCGTAATGTGGTGCTACAGAAGAATGCTGAAGATTAGATGGGTAGATCACATAACTAATGAGCAGGTATTGAATAGAAATGGGGAGAAGAGGAGTTTGTGGCACAACTTGACTAGAAGAAGGGATCGGATGGTAGGACATGTTCTGAGGCATCAAGGGATCACCAATTTAGTACTGGAGGGTAAAAATCGTAGAGGGAGACCAAGAAATGAATACACTAAGCAGATTCAGAAGGATGTAGGCTGCAGTAGGTACTGGGAGATTAAGAAGCTTGCACAGGATAGAGTAGCATGGAGAACTGCATCAAACCAGTCTCAGGACTGAAGACCACAACAACAACAATAGCAGTCATCTTCAGCAGTTAAAAAAAAATTTGTTGTAAAACTGTTCATTTTACAGAATGACGTTTTCACTCTGCAGCGGGGTGTGCACTGATATGAAACTTCCTGGCAGATTAAAACTGGACCGACACTCGAAATGGGGACTTTTGCCTTTCGGGTGCAGGAGCTCTGCCGACTGAGCTACCCACGCATGACTCACTCCCAGGCAAAGGTCGTGAGTTCGAGTCTCGGTCCACCACACAGTTTTAATATGCCAGGAAGTTCCATGTTCATTTTACGCTAAACCTCATGTACAAAATGGTGACATTTGGCTTACAGAAAGCTACCACATGTTATCACGATGAGAAAAATATGTATAGTTGGGAAATTCAAGGTGCCACTGATAACAACATCAAACACTTATAATTTGGAATTAATTTAGCATCTAAGAAATTCATTCGTAATTTACTCACGATTGGCAAAAGAGTTGCGGCATCAAAATGTGTGGAGTGTTCACTGTAACTGACAAAATTACTCCTTCTAGCGAGCTCTAAATTGTCTCTGTGAAGTTATCTGGACGCGGCTAAACGCCTCAGAAGTACTCAAATTAATCTCACAGAGGAACAGAAAGGAATCTTTTTCGTTGCAGAAAGAAAAAATTATGATTTTCAAAGTATCTTTAGCTTCTTACATTAAATATTATATCAATTTCACGCTATCACGAAAGCTTCCCGAGGAAAAGGCATTTATAATTTCAGACACTTCAATATTTTCTACATTCGTAAATACACAATATTCAAACGTTAATATTCGCCTAGAAAGTAAGAAATGATGATTTTCTGCTGTATATCGCCCGTGGAGCGTCAACTTGCCTTGATAGCTCTTTTCCAGAGCGGAAAAGTCCTGATGAGTTTCCCGCGCTCATCGCTCACTGCCCCAAGATTTTCCGGTAAGATATCCAGGTACGAGTGCAGGAAGAGTACTTTTACAGGAATATTACAACCCAGTTTTTTATGAGACGTTGTAAGATCGTTGACTTTTACCATCCACACTCATTTGACGTAACAATTGATAAATTACTCCAAGAGTTTTCGCCCGATGAGTCAAGGCTACGATGTTTACGGAATTCATGGTAAATAGTACGGACAGACAGAATTGAATGGAAGTTCTGAGTGACTCCTCCGAAAACAGTCTTGAGCAACTAGTGCGACAACTCACAGGCAGTGGAAATTTTAGGCCTTATAGCTACAAATAAAGCTGACCTTATCTTCACTGCCAGTACAGAGTCAGGGAATAGCGACCACAATGTCATCGAAGCCACCATCGTTACTGAAGTTCGTAAATCCACCAAGGAGGCTGGGAGACTTTTTATGCTGGGAGGAGCAGATGAGCAGTTGTTAACATCACACCTGGACAATGAATGGACGTCGCTTAGTCCAGACCAGTAGCCGACCCCCAGCTCTCCTCTCCCGACTCCTAAAGAGTCGAACTCCCATGTATAAGGCAGCTTCAAACATGTGATTGCTTTAGAAGTGAGTTTACTGACGGTTAAGCACGGAATCGTTTGTGGTTGAAGACGCAGAGCACAACTTAAGTTTGAAGCATGTTGGAAGGCGCTAAGCGCTATCGTTATCAAACTCTGGATGAGTATAGTCCGGTTAATTTGCGCATCGTGAGTTACACTCACTTGTCTTAAACCTTTAATGTAGGCTGAAATTAATCATCTCAAGTTCAACGAACATCCATATCGGCTCAACTTAAGCATCAATGTTCTATGTGTTTGCAGAGAGCAAGAAGATCCAAACCATATATTCCTACAGTGTCCTCGGATTAAGCATCACACAAACGTAGTTGCAAGTAATCTTCAGGCTCTGGTCATCAATATCGAAGTAGCCTCCACACCTTGTTAACGTACAACGATACAGCAACATATAAAGTACCTTATGAGTTCGTGAACAGTGCCAACATCCCGATGCAGCGCCCAGTGCTGTTGACTAATGCCCTTGGTAATTAGAATGCCAAGGGAGGACCTATTCACAATTAACTGACTAGTTCCTACGTGCTACTCAGCAGGATATGGAACGCTTATCCTATAGATGTATGTCACTAGGTACCTCCTATACGTATGTTTCTGAATACTGCTGTATCTATGTGTATGGCTGTTAATACCGAGCCGCGCGGGATTAGTCGAGCGGTCTAAGGCGCTGCAGTCATGGACTGTGCGGCTGGTCCCGGCGGAGGGTCGAGTCCTCCCTCGGGCATGGGTGTGTGTGTTTGTCCTTACGATAATTTAGGTTAAGTAGTGTGTAAGCTTAGGGACTGATAACCTTAGCAGTTAAGTCCCATAAGATTTCAAGCACATTTGAACTGTAATACCGAAATCTGGTTCTTGTATATTGTTGTCATGTTCTGTCTAGACGGTACTTACAGACCTGCAGAAATATTCAATTCTCCATCCACAGCTTTTGAAATAACTGTTACAGGACACGCCAAAGAACATTTTATTGTTGATAATAGTAATTAATATGGACTGAAGTAGGAATACCCCAAATGTTTACCAACAGCGATTTATGATTTCTTATTATATTACCTGTAATATATCTGTAACGCACTATTTGTGTCACATTCTCGTCTTGTTTACATGTTTCAGTATACTGTGGTTGTAAAATTTGTTTTATGTTAGAATCTGTCCTCTTTACAGCCTAACAAACTTCGTATGTATACTTCGTATACTAACGTCTGCTCTGAACTGTGAAAGCAATTTGTAATGTAACATTTACAGTGTTGAGACGGTTGTATGGGCGCGTTCCAAGAAAATATAATGAAATAAATAGGTACCGTAAGATAATACTTCTTCATGAGCACATAATGACAGCATTTTAAATTTTTAAATCTGTTCGAATCCTGCCTCGGGCTAGGATGTGTGTGATTTCCTCATGTTAGTTAGATTTAAGTAGTTCTAAGTTTAGGGGACTGATGACCTCAAATGTTGAGACCCATAGTGCTTAGAGCCATTTTAAGCATTTAAATATGTTCAGTAGGTATATGAAATACTGAACATAGGATTTTTATTGCCCCTGGAAGCCGTTCGACAGGCAATCTGGAATTGGGTCCAGGTGACTGTTTTAACTGTTTAATAATGGGAATATTGGGTAATATTTAAGGTGACCATAGACCAAACTCTGGCGAAGTGTGTGCCGTGTAAGTCGATTGGAGTACGTAAAGCGCCTGACACAGTGAAACAATGCAGACTGTTAACGAAGGTCTGACCATGTGGAATAAGTTCTCAGATATGAGAGTAGCCAAAGGACACTTTAAGTAATAGAAGGCGGTATGTTGTCCTGGTGGCCTGGACAGCCAGTGTTCGTCATAGATAATGACATATCAGCAGTGCTCCAGGGACGTGGGACAGGACCACTCTTCTCCTCTATATTTCGAACCAAAACAACTCCCAACATGAGTAACTCAGAAGTAGATATCAACGGCGAAGCGAAGTAACTTAGTAAACGCAAGTCTTCCAGCCCAGATACCACACCAATAACATTCCTTGCAGAGTACGTGAAACTCACTCTTTAAATATTTTTGTTATACACTGACCTACCGAATTTTCCCTGTCAAAGACAACTCAGACTTAACCTGTTTATTTATTACCCCCAACATACAAGCCCAACGCAGTCTGACTGCTATACATTAACAACATGACTTCCAATCATTAATAGAACAGAATGGCCCTGAATTGCAGGAAATCCTAGCAATAATACCAATCCAAAATATATGAAATTAAAGAACTATGAAATTAACTCCAACACTGTTAATTGCCTAAACTCATTTCAATCACGAATCCCGATAGTACAAACCCCCATTCTTTTTTATAAGTCACTTACCTCACTGAATATCTTCGTAACACGACCTACAGCAACTACAGCAAGTAGCAACAACGGCCAGCTAAATAAAAAGATTCTAACTGCTATAGACTCTAACTACTTTGAGGCATATGGTCAGCAAATGAAAAATTTTGTTGTAGAGCAAACAACGTATTTAGAAAATTTTACCTTATTCATGTGACATCGAGTTCCAAAAATTATATAGTTCTCAATAATTCCACTACCCAAACATTATAACCATATATCCATTATCACACCTTTCCTTGCATATTTTCTTGTACGAACTTTCTTCGCACTTTACATTGCGTGTCCTACCAACACAGAGTCTCCACTAAGAAAAATATGTCCATACACTTCTTTATCCACTCGCTAACTGCTAGTCCGTCCAAACACAGAATCTCTTGCCGAGGACGTAGAGCGCTTTCATCGACATTAACACAAACTATAGCGCCGTCAGCATACAAACAGGCTACTTACATATGTTGATACAATGCTCCATACTTAGCAATCACATACATCCGCTCGCTCGACGGAAGATCCGTACTAAAAGACTGGAAAGCTGCGCAAGTCACACCAATACTCAAGAAAGGGCACAATAGTAATCCACTGAATTGCAAATCGATATCACTAACGTCAGTTTGTAGCAGGATTTTGGAACATGTACTGTGTTCAAACAATATGAGTTACCTCGAAAAAGACGATCTATTAGCAAATAGTCGGCTGGAATTCACAAAATATCGTTCTCGCGAAATAAAACTATCTCATTATTCCTACGAAGTAATGAGTGGTTCCGACAATGGTTCTCATTTGCATTCCATATTTCTGGATATCCATAAGGCTCCTGACACCGTTCCCCACAAACGACTTCTAATCACATTGCATGCCTGTGGCGTACCGTTTCAGTTGTGGTGCTGGATTTGTGATTTCTTGCCAGAGATGTCACAGTTCGTAGTAACTGACCGAATGTTACCGAGTAAAACAGAAATGATATCTGGCGTTCCGAGGAAGCGTTATCGGCCCTCTGTTGTTCCTGATCGAAATAAACGATTTAGGAGACAATCTTAGTAGCCACTCTAATATTATATTCATATGATACTGTTATTTACTGTGAATTAAAGTCATCAAAAGATCAAAGCCAATTGCAAAATGATTTAGATAAGATACCTGTATGCTGCGAAAAATAGCAAATGACCTTAAATAATGAAAAACATCGGATTTTACACATGGATACTAAAAGAAATCCGTTATATTTCGGTTAAACGATAAATCGCGCAAGTATAAAGGCTGTCATTCAACTAAATATCTAGAAATTACAGTTACGAACAACTTAAATAGAAACGATCACATAGATAATCTTGCGGGGAAGGGAATCCAAAGACTGCATTTTATTGACGGAATACTTAGACGATACAGTAGGTACACTAAGGAGGCTGGCTGTACTACGCTTGTCTGTCCTGTGCTAGAGTACTGCTGTGCCGTATGGGATCCTTCCCAGATTGGGTTAACGGAGGACATCGAAAAAGTTCAAAGAAGTGCAGCTCGTTTCGTATTACCTCGAAACACGAGGATGGAATGGCAGGTAATCGTCAACAAAAATAAATGTTACGTGCTGAGCATAATTAGGGAGAAAGACGCATTATTGTACGACCCCGGAAGTAGTCACATCGATATAATATCCAGGAGTATGCGCACGGAGAAGTTTAAAAGTGCAAAGGCCACAAAAAACTAACAGCAGGAAATGCACATTCCAACCTCAGATTCATTGGAAGAATGCTCAGAAATGTAGTTCTTCAAAAATGGAGGTAGCTTGTAAGTAGGCTGTTTAGGTTTTTTATTGGCAACGCCACCTCTGTATGAAAATCACTGGCTGTGCTGTGTGCAGTCTGTGGCTGCTTTGCATTGTTGTAATACTCGCCATTGTAGTGTTAGGCAGCTGGCTGTGAACAGCGCGTAGCGTTGCGCAGTTGGAGGTGAGCCGCCAGCAGTGGTGGATGTGGGGAGAGAGATGGCGGAGTTTTGAAATTTGTCATGAACTGCTATATTTATATATGATGATATCAAGGTAAATACATTGTTTGTTCTCTATTAATATCTTTCATTTGCTAACTATCCCTATCAGTAGTTAGTGCCTTCAGTAGTTTGAATCTTTTATTTAGCTGGCAGTGGTGGCGCTCGCTGTATTGCAGTAGCTTGAGTAGCGAAGATTTTTGTGAGGTAAGTGATTTGTGAAACATATAGGTTAATGTTAGTCAGGGCCATTCTTTCGTAGGGAATTTTGAAAGTCAGATTGCGTTGCGCTAAAAAATATTGTGTGTCAGGTTAAGCACAGTCTTGTATAATTCTTCAAAGGGGACGTTTCATATGAGCGAGCGCCACTACTGCCAGCTAAATAAAAGATTCAAACTACTGAAGGCACTAACTACTGATAGGGATAGTTAGCAAATGAAAGATATTAATAGAGAACAAACAATGTACGAGGCCTGTTCAGAAAGTAAGCTCCGATTGATTGCCAAATTGAAACCACAGTGAACATCAGAAATGTTTTACCTGTAACAATTAGCTACACCTTTCAGCTACTTCTCTACGTAGTCGCCGTTCTGACTTAGACTTTGTCATAGCGTTGTACCAACTTTTCAATAGCCTCATCATAGAAGGCAGCCGCCAGTGCTTTCCGCCAATTCTCCACGCTGGCCTACACCTCGTTGTCTGTGTCAAAATGTTGTCTTCAAAGACAGCGGTTCATGTGACCAGAGATGAAACTCAGGGGGAGACAATTGCGGACTGTATTGTGGGTAATCTCACATTTCCATTTGAAAACGATGCAGGAGCATCTTCATTGCCCCTGCAGAATGCGGCTGAGAATTGTCTTGAAGAAGAAACAGCACGACAGTTATGTAATGTTAGCTGCATAGCTTCAGGCGAAATTTCTCACCAGGCCCTCGTACTTGGCGGCAGACACTATTTTCTAGACATCTTTACGCACTCACTGCGAGCTCAGAAATGAGAAGAGCGACGTGATGCTAACTGGGGTTATACTAGAGACACTACCCAACACATCTGTGCAAAGCTTTATCGTATTTTCATAGTCGTTTCCATTTCGCGACCGATCGGAGCTTACTTTCTGAACGCCTCTCGTATTTACCTTGATATCATCATATATAAATATAGCAGTTCATGACAAATTTCAAAACTCCGCCATCTCTCTCCCCACATCCACCACTGCTGGCGGCTCACCTCCAACTGCGCAACGCTACGCGCTGTTCACAGCCAGCTGCCTAACACTACAATGGCGGGTATTACAACAATGCAAAGTAGCCACAGACTGCACACAGCACAGCCAGTGATTTTCATACAGAGGTGGCGTTACCAATAAAAAACCTAAACAGCATACTTACAAGCTTTCCAAAACATCATTCGACCGATATCTGAATATTTCTTGTCAGTCTGGGATTCGTAGCAGATAGGATTGATAGAGGAAGCAGAGAAGGTCCAAAGAAAAGCAACACGTTTCGTTCCAGGTTCAATCAGAAAGCACGAGAGCTTCACGGAGATGCTCAACCAACTCCGGCGGCTTTTTGCATCTCTGTGTGCTTTACTTTTGTCGTTCGGAGAGCTTACATTCCTAGAAGAGTTAACCAAAAAATTAATTCAGGCTGCGCATATCTCTCGAAAAGAACATGAAGGTAAAATGTGAGAAATTCGAGTCCACACGTAGAGCCAGCATTCATTATTCCCAGAGACCATTCACGATTGGAACAGGAAAGGTGGGAAGCAACAGTGGTGCCTCTACAGGTACATCTACATCTGCATCTATACTCCGTAGACCACCTCACGGTATGTGATGGAGGTTACCCTGTGTACCAGCTCCACTTCCCTATTTTCTCGTTCCATTTGCGAATTGATCGGGGGGAGAACGATGGTTACTAAACCTCTGCTGTGCGGCCTCGGACCTCTCTGACTCTATCTGTATAGTCTTATCGCGGGATATACGTATGCTGATGTAGTTTATTGCTTAACTCCTCCGGGAACATACGCTTTCGGAATTTTATCAGCAGACCGGCAGTTCGCCTCTCTTGCAGCTTCTGCCAGTAGAGTTGCTTGACCATCTCCGTGACTCTTCCGCGCTTTCTAAATTAACCGTAACGAAACGTGCTGCCCTTCTTTGTATCATCTCGGTTTCTTTTATTGGTCCTTGCTGGTATGGAACGCAGACTGACGAGCAATATTCAAAGAATGGTCGAACGAGTGTTTCTGTCGATGGACTACACTTCCTCACGATTCTTCTAACGTGCTGTAAGAATAATATGTAATGCTCACCCACGATCATCTTGTAGAAATCTGTTTAAGGAGCTGGCTATTCTGACCACTGCTTCACAGTATTTTTATTCCCTCATAAAGTTTGTAGTTAATAATCAATTGCAGTTCAACAGAAACAATTATGTACATTTGGGTATTCTGACCACTGCTTCAAAGTATTTATATTTCCTCGTAAAGTTTGTTATAAACAATCTATTGCAGTTCAAAAGAAATAGCTATACACACAACAACGATAACGCAAGGAAAAATGACAATCACTACTCCACATTAACGTTGTCTTTACCACAAAACGGGGTGCACAGCACCGCAACTAAAATTTTTGGTAATTCGCCCATTGATATATAATGTATGATAGACAGCAAAGTAAAATTTGAAGAAAAAATGAAAAAGTTTCTCTTTGACAAAGCCTTTTATTCCGTATAAGAATTTCTGCTACTGCAGTACGTAAAAGATGGCAGATAGAAATTACTAATTCACGTCTGTATATTTAATAATAATTATAAAGGAAAAAAGAGAAAACCTTGTAAGTGTTCAACAGCTAGCTATATTTACAAATTAATTTGCAGTGTTAATTGAAAATGACTTGTTTCACAACAATGCGATTTACCGTCCAAATGATACATGGAACTAGCAACTAACTAAGCAATGTCGAACAGTCTGATATCTTTCTTCCCTGTGATTAATTTCATATGGTCATTCCACTTCAAATAAATAAATATACTTGCAAACATTTTGTGTAAGTAACTGCTAGTGTGAGGCGAAACAAGTGCTGTAAGCATACAGCTTACTGTAAGAGGTACAGAGGCGAGTGAGTGTGACGAAGGTTACCACAGTTCATTATTACCAACGCGACTTCGTCATGACGTACATCTGTTTAACATATAAGGTATTGCGCCATAATCTAAGAGTGAAATTAAAAATTAAAATAAATTCTCCAGACTTCGTCGGTGTAAGCTTAAGTATATTAATGTTAACATTTCAAAGCCTCAGAATGGTCAAATGAATATGTCAAGCAAAACATACGATCTTAGGAAAAAATACATGGCGCTCAATAACGAAACTACAAACCTAAAAACTGCTCAGAGTATGGGAAAAGTGTGTCAAAATTAAAAATTGTAAGTCTCAATCAGAGCAATATTTTGCCCAAAATCGGAGTTTTTGAGAAAAACTGAAGGCTCTAAATATTAGACCGAGAAAGATGAAAATTCGTATGTTACCTCAGTTACATGTAAAAACCTGATATATGTGAGATCAGTAACCTACCTCTACTAGTTTTCAAGATATTTACTAAAAACCAAATTTGGAACTAGAATGTCCTTATTCATATTACACTCCTGGAAATGGAAAAAAGAACACATTGACACCGGTGTGTCAGACCCACCATACTTGCTCCGGACACTGCGAGAGGGCTGTACAAGCAATGATCACACGCACGGCACAGCGGACACACCAGGAACCGCGGTGTTGGCCGTCGAATGGCGCTAGCTGCGCAGCTTTTGTGCACCGCCGCCGTCAGTGTCAGCCAGTTTGCCGTGGCATACGGAGCTCCATCGCAGTCTTTAACACTGGTAGCATGCCGCGACAGCGTGGACGTGAACCGTATGTGCAGTTGACGGACTTTGAGCGAGGGCGTATAGTGGGCATGCGGGAGGCCGGGTGGACGTACCGCCGAATTGCTCAACACGTGGGGCGTGAGGTCTCCACAGTACATCGATGTTGTCGCCAGTGGTCGGCGGAAGGTGCACGTGCCCGTCGACCTGGGACCGGACCGCAGCGACGCACGGATGCACGCCAAGACCGTAGGATCCTACGCAGTGCCGTAGGGGACCGCACCGCCACTTCCCAGCAAATTAGGGACACTGTTGCTCCTGGGGTATCGGCGAGGACCATTCGCAACCGTCTCCATGAAGCTGGGCTACGGTCCCGCACACCGTTAGGCCGTCTTCCGCTCACGCCCCAACATCGTGCAGCCCGCCTCCAGTGGTGTCGCGACAGGTGTGAATGGAGGGACGAATGGAGACGTGTCGTCTTCAGCGATGAGAGTCGCTTCTGCCTTGGTGCCAATGATGGTCGTATGCGTGTTTGGCGCCGTGCAGGTGAGCGCCACAATCAGGACTGCATACGACCGAGGCACACAGGGCCAACACCCGGCATCATGGTGTGGGGAGCGATCTCCTACACTGGCCGTACACCACTGGTGATCGTCGAGGGGACACTGAATAGTGCACGGTACATCCAAACCGTCATCGAACCCATCGTTCTACCATTCCTAGACCGGCAAGGGAACTTGCTGTTCCAACAGGACAATGCACGTCCGCATGTATCCCGTGCCACCCAACGTGCTCTAGAAGGTGTAAGTCAACTACCCTGGCCACCAAGATCTCCGGATCTGTCCCCCATTGAGCATGTTTGGGACTGGATGAAGCGTCGTCTCACGCGGTCTGCACGTCCAGCACGAACGCTGGTCCAACTGAGGCGCCAGGTGGAAATGGCATGGCAAGCCATTCCACAGGATTACATCCAGCATCTCTACGATCGTCTCCATGGGAGAATAGCAGCCTGCATTGCTGCGAAAGGTGGATATACACTGTACTAGTGCCGACATTGTGCATGCTCTGTTGCCTGTGTCTATGTGCCTCTGGTTCTGTCAGTGTGATCATGTGATGTATTTGACCCCAGGAATGTGTCAATAAAGTTTCCCCTTCCTGGGACAATGAATTCACGGTGTTCTTATTTCAATTTCCAGGAGTGTAGATTACGCACCATTTGCATTTGTAATAGAAAGTTATACTTACAGCGCTTGATTACATTCATGTGATAATACAAGTGTACCAAGTTTCAACACTGTATGGTGAATAATAATAGTTACAAGGAAACTTAAAGAGGCAGCCGGCCCCTGTGGCAACTTAACGTCTCAGGTCATCAGCCCCTAGAACTTAGAACTACTTAAACCTAACTAACCTAAGGAAATCACACACATCCATGCCCGAGGCAGGATTCGAACCTGCGACCGTAGCGGTCGCACGATTCCAGACTGTGGCGCCTAGAACCGCTCGGCCAAAGTGGCCAGCTTAAAAATAAGAAGTGAACGAGCGACGACTGTACACCGTCTTGAATCGCTTAGACGTCATGGAAGTATCTGTTTGTGTGCTGCTAGTAATGTTGATATAACCGTATGGCAAGCGGCGAGATTATTTTCCGCTTTTAAGACGAGCAATTAACTTTTCGTGATTATAAATCAAGGTGACGGACTATTTTACTTGGAACTTGCCATAGAGGTCGCCTTTGAACTGTTAATAGTGTTGTTACCGATAGCGATATTATTATTGTTATTGTTAATATTATTATTATTATTGTTAGGGACACTATTATATTCTGTGCATGTGAACTTTTACAGAATATATCAGTCAGTTAAAAAAAAATGTGTATGAAATGTTCTGGGACTTAACTGCTAAGGTTATCAGTCCCTAAGCTTACACACTACTTAACCTAAATTATCCTAAGGACAAACACACACACCCATGCCCGAGGGAGGACTCGAACCTCCGCCAGGACCAGCCGCACAGTCCATGACTGCAGCTTCCCAGAATCAGTTAAAGCTCAAAACTTTTATTTATAGTCATAGTTCCTGATCCCGATGAATAAACAGCAAGTAGGAACATTCTGTTTCAGTAAGTAAAAAGGGTAATACGGGCGTGCAGACTGGAAATTATGATCAGTATGTTCTTCATCGCTTTATGAGTGACCGGAAAAACAGTTTTCAGGCTCTTGTAAACGGCGAAGTTACGTGTAAATCACGCACAGACTGTTTATTGTCTTTTCATAACGACATAATGAAGTGACGACAATTTCAGTACTTACCTGCCGTCCTACAAGTGGTTGTCCTGTAATCGTAAAACCATACCATAATGCGTATTTCCCTCTATTTATACGCATTAGATTACATTTCTTTTTGTAGACGGCCAATTTCTACTCTCAACACCAATCGCCACTTCTCTGGCAGTCTTCCCGCAGTTTGCTACAGTTTTATGTGGTCGAGAATTCATTTAAACACAGGAGCATCAGGCACGAAAAGTTTCGTGGAACTTTCAACCTTATATACTAGGGTATATATACAGGGTGGTCCACTGATCGTGACCGGAGCAAACATCTCACGAAATAAGCATCAAACGAAAAGACTACAAGGAACGAAACTTGTCTAGCATGAAGGGGAAAACAAGTTGGCGCTATGGTTGTCCCGCTACATGGCGCTGCCATAGGTCAAACGGACATCAACTGCGTTTTTTTTTTTAATGGGAACCCCATTTTCTATTTGATATTCATGTAGTACGTAAAGAAATATGAATCTTTTAGTTGGACCACTTTTTTCCTTTGTAATAGATGGCGCTGTAATAGTCACAAACATATGGCAGACAATTTTAGACGAACAGTTGGTAACAGGTAGGTTTATTAAATTAAAATACAGAAAATACAGAACGTAGGTACGTTTGAACATTTTATTTCGGTTATTCCTATGTGATACATGTACCTTTGTGGACCTATCGTGTCTGAGAACGCATGCTGTTACAGTGTGATTACCTGTAAATACCACATTAATGCAATAAAGGCTCAAAATGATGTCCATCGACCTCAATGCATTTGCCAATACATAGTAGCGAGTAGTTCGCCTTGCGTAATGTTCGCACATGCATTGACAATGCGCTGACGCCTGTTATCAGGCGTTGTCGGAGGATCACAATAGCAAATATCGTTCAACGTTTCCCACAGCAACAAATCCGGGGACGTCAGATCCCGCGAAAGTGCAGGCCATTGTATGGTGCTTCGACGACCTATCCACCTCTCATGAAATATGCTGTTCAATACCGCTTCAATCGCACACGAGCTATGTGCCGGACATCCATCATGTTGGAAGTACATCGCCATTTTGTCATGCAGTGAAGCATCTTGTAGTAACATCGGTAAAACACTACGTATGAAATCAGCACACATTGCACCATTTAGATTGCCATCGATAAAATGGGGGCCAATTATCCTTCCTCCCACAATTTCGCAGGCCGGTGTGGCCGTGCGGTTCTAGGCGCTTCAGTCTGGAACCGCGTGACCGCTACGGTCGCAGGTTCGAATCCTGCCTCGGGCAAGGATGTGTGTGATATCATCAGGTTAGTTAGGTTTAATTAGTTCTAAGTTCTAGGCGACTGATGACCTCCGAAGTTAAGTCGCATAGTGCTCAGAACCATTTGAACCATTTTGAACCCATAATGTCGCACCATACATTAACCCGCCAAGGTCGCTGATGTTCCACTTGTCGCAGCCATCGTGGATCTTCCGTTGCCCAATAGTGCATATTATGCCAGTTCACGTTACCGCTGTTGGTGAATGACGATTCGTCGCTAAATAGAACACGTGTCATCGTCCCATAATTTTTCTTGTGCCCAGTGGCAGATTTGTACACGACGTTCAGAGTCGTCGCCATGCAATTCCTGGTGCATAGAAATATGGTACGGGTGCAATCGATGTCGATGTAGCATTCTCAACACCGATTCTCGCGCAATTTGTCTGCTACTGATGTGCGGATTAGCCGCGTCTGCAGCTAAAACACCTACTTGGGCCTCATCATTTGTTGCAGGTCGTGGTTGACGTTTCACACGTGGCTGAACACTTCCTGTTGCCTTAAATAACGTAACTATCCGGCGAACGGTCCGAACACTTGGATGATGTCGCCCAGGATACCGAGCAGCATACATAGCACTCGCCCGTTGGGCATTTTGATCACAATAGCTATACATCAACACAATATCAACCTTTTCCGCGTGGTCCACTAAAACACTCATATTTCTTTACGTGCTACACGAATATGTAATAAAAAATGGGGGTTCCTATTTAAAAAACGCATTTGATATCCGTTTGACCTATGGCAGCGTCATCTAGCGGACCAACCATAACGCAATCTGGTTTCCACCTTCAAGCTAGACGAGTTTCGTTCTTTGTAGTTTTTTCGTTTGATGCTTATTTCGTGAGATATTTGGTCCGGTCACTATCAATGGACCAGCCTGTACACACTGCAAAAAGTAATGGTCCTATAACACTGCCATGGGGGAGGCCCTAAGTTACTTTCACGTCTGAAGACTTCTGTCCGTTGAGAGCTAAACGCTCTATTCTTTTTGCTAGGAAATCGGTCCAGTCACGCGGTTGATGATATTGCATACGCTCATACATTGTTCTGTGGCAGTAGATGCCATAAGACGGATTGGAGAGGAGAATATAGATTGACAGTATTCTTATAAAATAAATCATTTGATGCGATTTGATATATCTGACTGTCTTGATAACTTGACTGTAAATCTACTGTTGATTAGATATGGGTGACTGTGCATTTACAACTGCGAGAGAAACAAAGTATATCTGGCTGCGAGAATGCAACAGAATTTGGCGCTGTTTTATAATCTTTCTAGCAAAATATACAAATTCATTAAATAGTGAACTTTACTACAAATCTCTTTAATTAAACAAAGTGGTCCCTGCCTAATAATGCTCTTCGTGAAATGGTCCCTGCGCGCTGGTAATTTTCGTAGCACACTGATCCTGAAATGAAAGTATCTTACCTCGTAAAATAATGGCTTGGAAACGTGGTGCTTGCTACTCTCTGTGCGCCAGCTGCAAATTGCTAACTAAAATTCCTCAGAGCTTAGTGCAGTGCTCCAGACAACAAGTGAACTATTTTATACACATTACCGGGTGAGACACTCCTTTAAAATAAAATGATTCCGATCGAGGATGTGGATAATGCTCTTACGCGAAATATTCTTTTAACAAATTGTTTCTCAAAGTGTCTGGTATATTATTACTTGTATACAATTCATGTTAAAACACTCAGTAACATTGACAAATTCTTACTCTCACAAATGTTAGACAAATCACTAATAAACATGAAAAATAGCTTACATTGAAAAATACTCAATCTTTAATGAAAAATCTAAACTTCCTTGATATAGACGTCTCATTCAACAATGAATCCTAACTACGCACCACTGCAGTTCCAGTAAATATAAAATACTACCTTAATTCCTCTTCATACTCTTTCTGTTCTAAATCACGAATCAAATCCTTCTCCTCTGCTTCATAGTATTCAAACACAAATCATTTTACGTAAACACAGATGCATTTAACTATACGTCTGCATTGCCAGGAGTCCTCTGCACGGCGTCTGTGCAACAACTACTATAACTATAGAACTGCCGCGCTCCTCATTGCCCAACAGGGAAGATAAAAACAACCACATCTTCCAGCGACACAGCTACTTTAACCAAAGACTGCGCGTGAATGACAAGCCATTCAAAATTGTCGCTTAGCGTCTGAGATATCCATGGTACGTACATATTCCAGAAATGCTAATAAAAACACCCAGTAGACCTGTTTCAAGATGTGGATGTAGGTGTAAATGAAATCGTGGAAGACTTCTGCCAATACATCCGGCAGAGCTTGACACGGTACTCGGAACGGCTAGTGGATCCGTCCACTTCGCGCCTTCTAATTTCCCTCGGCTGATCCTGCGGCTAACGTCCCCGCCTGGGTGCTCCGATATTAGAATATGGCGGTGCAGTCCGCGACTCGCCCGCGCCGGCCTGCCGCGTTGAGAAGCAAAACATTTGTTCTGCGGGCAGCAAATCCTGCCGGCGCCGCCCTGGCAGTAATAGGCCCTAACGCTGCTCAAAAGGTGATTTGCATGAATATCGGATCAAATTAGCATAGGCCCGAGTGCCGGCGCCCCGGACTGGATGGCGGGGCGGGGGGGGGGGGGGGGGGGGAAGGGGAGGGGGAGGGAGGGGGGCAGTAGCGCTGCACGCATCTCGCCGGCACCGCCGCGCAGTGCTGTGCCAACAGGCAGGGGTAGACGCAGGACGGACTCGGCTGGTACCCCCTGTAAAATACACTCTTCCCGAGGCTTTCCCTCTAATCTACTTGCCTATTCAATCCTGAATCGATTGGGCTTATGTGTCACTAATACAATGACAAACAATACTTGGTGAAACATCCAAAATTTGTGGAACAAGGAATCAAAAATACGTAGTAAGGCAGTCAGAAATTTGTAGAAGAGAGATCATTCAGGGTGACAATTATTGAACTGTCTGAAATAAAATCGGTTTGCGTTAGGACGTTCAAACAGCAGTGTTGGCCACAAGGCATGAAGGGAACTACACTACTGGCCATTAATATTGCTAAACCAAGAAGAAATGTAGATGATAAACGGGTATTCATTGGACAAATATAATATACTAGAACTGACACGTGATTACATTTTCACAAAATTTGGGTGCATAGATCCTGAGAAATCAGTACCCAGAACCACCTTTGGCCGTAATAACGGCCTTGATACGCCTGGCCATTGAGTCAGAGCTTGGATGGCGGGTACAGGTACAGCTGCCCATGCAGCTTCCACACAATACCACAGTTCATCGAGAGTAGTGACTGGCGTATTGTGACGAGCCAGTTGCTCGGCCACATTGACCAGATGTTTTCAATTGGTGAGAGATCTGGAGAATGTGCTGTCCAGGGCAGCAGTCGAACATTTCCTGTATCCGGAAAGGCCCGTACAGGACCTGCAACATGCGGTCGTGCATTATCCTGCTGAAATGTAGGGTTTCGCAAGGATCTAATGAAGGGTAGACCCACGGGTCGTAACACATCTGAAATGTAACGTCCACTGTTCAAAGTGACGCCATTGCGAACAAGAGGTGACCGAGACGTGTAACCAATGGCACCCCATACCATCACGCCGGATGATACGCCAGTATGGCGATGACGAATACACGCTTCCAATGTGCGTTCACCACGATGTCACCAAACACGGATGCGACCATCATGATGCTGTAAACAGAACCTCGATTCATCCGAAAAAAAGACGTTTTGCCATTCGTGCACCTAGGTTCGTCGTTGACTACACCATCGCAGTCGCTACTGCCTGTGATGCAGCGTCGAGGGTACCCGCAGCCATGGTCTCCGAGCTGATAGTCCATGCTGCTGCAAACGTCGTCGAACTGTTCGTGCAGATGGTTGCTGTCTTGCAAACGTCCCCATCTGTTGACTCAGGGATCGAGACGTGGCTGCACGATCCGTTACAGCCATGCGGGTAAGATGCCTGTCATCTCGACTGCTAGTGATACGAGGCCGTTGGGATCCAGCACGGCTTTCCGTATTACCCTCCTGAACCCACCGATTCCATATTCTGCTAACAGTCATTGGCCCTCGACCAACGCGAACAGCAATGTCGCGATACGATAAACTGCAATCGCGATAGGCTACAATCCGACCTTTATCAAAGTCGGAAACGTGATGGTACGCATTTCTCCTCCTTACACGAAGCTTCACAACAACGTTTCACCAGGCAGTGCCAGTTACCTGCTGTTTGTGTATGAGAAATCGGTTGGAAACTTTCCTCATGTCAGCACGTTGTAGGTGTTGCCACCGGCGCCAACCTTGTATGAATGCTCTGAAAAGCTAATCATTTGCATATCTCAGCATCTTCTTCCTGTCGGTTAAATTTCGCGTCTGTAGCACGTCATTTTCGAGGTGTAGCAATTTTAATGGCCAGTAGTGTAGTATGCACATGCGCTCGCACCTTGTTGTTGTCAGCCCTTCGCACGTGAAAACGTCACGGTAGAGCGTGCCTGAGCGTATAGCGCTTGTGAAGGCCTACTTTGCGAGCAACAACAGCCCAGCTGCGGCTGAAAGAAAGTTTGCGACCGAGTTCAAGCTGAAGACAGCCGGTCAAAGTGTGCTAACAATCAAGAATTTGATTCGCTAGTTTGAGAGGACGGCTTGTGTTCGTGATGACAGTGTTGGCAACCTCGGTCGTCCAAAAAGGGTGAAAACGCCTGAAAACATCGAGAAGAAATGCGCTGTGTTCCAAATCAGCCCCAGGAAATCGATCAGGTGAGCTATACAACACGTGGGAATCGACTGGGAGGCAAATATTTGCTGAAGACGTCCAGCTCTTCCCGTACAACATTCAAACTCATCAGCCATTAAGCCCCAGGGTCACGGAACAGTGGTTGTGTTTCGCAAACACTGTTGTCCACAGAATTAACGAACAGTACTTTGATGTCAATATGATTTCGTTAAGCGACGAAGCCCACTCTCATTTGGATGGGTTCGTCAACAAGCAAAACTGGTGCATTTGGGGGACTAAGAATCCGCATTTCGCGATCGAAAAATCTCTTCACTCTCAATAGGTGACTGTTTGGTGAGCAGTGTCTAGTCACGGAATAATCTATGAGATATTCCTTGATGGACAGTGACTACCGAACGGCATGTGAAGCTTTTGGAAGATGATTCCATTACCGTTATCCAGAGTGACCCTGCTTTCGACATGATGCGGTTCATGCAAGACGGAGCTCGACCCCATCGAAGCAGGAGAGCGTTTGATGTCTTGATGCAGCACTTTGGGGACCGCATTCTCGCTATGGGATACCCAGAAACCATTGGCATTGGCCTCGATTGGCTGCCATATTCTCCAGATCTGAACACATGTGACTCCTTTTTGTGTGGCTATAGAAAAGGCAAGGTGTACAGCAAAAACCCCAAAACTATTTCTACTAAAGAGACTGCTTGCACCACGCTTGTCTGGAGTATTGCTGTGCGGTGTGGGATCCGCATCAGGTGGGACCGACGGATGACATCAAAAAGTACAAAGAAGGGCAGCTCGTTTTGTATTATCTCGAAATTGGGGAGATAGTGTCAAGGACATGATGCGTGAATTGCAGTGGCAATCATTAAAACAAAGGCGTTTTTCGTTGCGACGGGATCTTCTCATGAAATTTCAATCACCAGTTTTCTCCTCCGATTGCGAAAACATTCTGTTGGCACCCACGTACATAGGGAGAAATGATCATCACGATAAAATAAGAGAAATCAGGGCTCGCCCAGAAAAATTTAAGTGCTCATTTTTCCCGCGTGCCGTTCGAGAGTGGAACAGTAGAGAGAGAGCTTGAAGGTGGTTCATTGAACCCTCTGCCAGGCACTTTATTGTGAATACCAGAGTAATCACGTAGATGTAGATGTAAGTGAGCTGACAACAGCCATTCAGAAGGTCATCGACAGCATCGATGTTCAGAGCCGGCAGTTGTGACCGAGTGGTTCTAGGCGCTTCAGTGCGGAACCGCGCTGCTGCTATGATCGTAGGTTCGAATCCTGCCTCGGGCATGGATGTGTGTGATGTCCTTAGGTTAGTTAGGTTTAAGCAGTTCTAAGTCTAGGGGACTGATGACCTCAGATGTTAAGTCCCATCGTGTTAAGAGTCATTTGAACCATTTGATGTTCCGACACTTCAGCGGGTCATGCTGAACTTCGCCATTCATCTGTGCCATATCATCGTCAATGACGTCAGGCATATCAAACAGGTCATAACCTAAATCCGAACATCTCTAGCGACGTTTACCAGTTGAATAAAGTGTGTGTACGCCGTAGTTTGTAACTAATTTACTCCCTCCTCAGTCCAAATTACAATTCACGCCTCATTCTTCTTGGCGCTTCAGCTGAATCGGAATAGTACCTCAGCATCGACGACCCGGGGTATCCTGCCTGAAATCCATGCGAAAATCGCAACCTCCCCACTATATAGTTTTTCTGTCTTGAATTTAGTCCAAATATACATCCCACTCTATAAAAGTCTACGTACTAGCAAAACTATGTTCCCAAAATTCGTTATCTAACTTAAACTCGTGTGCTAACCTTTGATGCCTCGGGCATGGATGTGTGTGATGTCCTTAGGTTAGTTAGGTTTAAGTAATTCTATGTCTAGCGGACTGATGACCTCAGATGTTAAGTCCAATAGTGCTTAGAACCAACCTAACCTTTGACTAAACAGAACCTAATTTGAATTGAACTGTAACTGATCTGAATGCAACTAATCTTTATATTAAATGCGTAAACTGAAGTAAAACAATAATCTGTCCCTAACAAAACTTTTCACTTACCTCGCGCCTTGATAACATTGTTGCAGATTTCTCTAAAGTACAACAGCAAACAACAATCACGCAGTGGCTAAGATAGATTTCTGTTTCTAAACACAAGTTCTAACTGTTGCATTTGGTAGTGCACTATGATAAATATTGGGGTTGAAAGAGAAACATTCCCTATGAAATGATATTCCAAGACAACGATTTCTGAGTGTAGTATGTATTCAAAAAGACAGAATGAAACTTCGCGCGATCCTCGCACATAACACTGATCTGCACAGTTCTATGCTTAACAAAGTGAACAATGGTTTAAAACGGTGCAATGTTAACAGAGAATTTCTATGAAGAGCTTAATCAGTTAATATGTTAATGCATGATTCAGGGAAGTGGGATGGTCTTTTTCTCAGTTCTGAGCAATTAATCTAGATGACAACAATCATTTCTAGCTGCGCAATGTTGCAGTCTTCCCTCAAACATCTCCTCTTCAAAAATAATAACATTACTCAAAATATACATTCCTTTCATCTTTCAAAGTACACATCATACTAATCCTTGGTTTCCTTTACAGTCAAACTTTCTTTACCTAACTGATACAATCACAAGTCCATACAGCCCTACTAAATATGTCCATCACCTACCACAATTCAACGAAGAATTTATTAGCCTGCGCAGAGGCAAAGACTGTGCCAGAACAAGACCAAAGATGGTTTAACAGCAAAATAACTTGCTCTCTCTCTCTCTCTCTCTGACGTGCATAGCGATAACATGTTGTTGTTGTTGTTGTGTTCTTCAGTCCTGAGACTGGTTTGATGCAGCTCTCCATGCTACTCTATCCTGTGCAAGCTTCTTCATCTCCCAGTACCTACTGCAGCCTACATCCTTCTGAATCTGCTTAGTGTATTCATCTCTTGGTCTCCCTCTACGATTTTTACCCTCCACGCTGCCCTCCAATACTAAATTGGTGATCCCTCGATGTCTCAGGACATGTCCTACCAACCGATCCTTTGTTCTAGTCAAGTTGTGCCACAAGCTCCTCTTCTCCACAATTCTATTCAATACCTCCTCATTAGTTATGTGATCTACCCATCTAATCTTCAGCATTCTTCTGTAGCACCACATTACGAAAACTTCTATTCTCTTCTTGTCTAAACTATTTATCGTCCACGTTTCACTTCCATACATGACTACACTCCATACAAATACTTTCAGAAACGACTTCCTGACATTTAAATCTATACTCGATGTTAACAAATTTCTCTTCTTCAGAAACGCTTTCCTTGCCATTGCCAGTCTCCCCAAATAACAAAACTCCTTTACTACTTTAAGTGTCTCATTTCCTAATCTAATTCCCTCAGCATCACCCGACTTAATTCGACTACATTCCATTATCCTCGTTTTGTTTTTGTTGATGTTCATCTTATACCCTCCTTTCAAGACACTGTCCATTCCGTTCAACTGCTTTTCCAAGTCCTTTGCTGTCTCTGACAGAATTACAATGTCATCGGCGAACTTCAAAGTATTTATTTCTTCTCCATCGATTTTAATACCTACTCCAAACTTTTCTTTTGTTTCCTTTATTGCTTGCTCCATATACAGATTGAATAACATCGGGGATAGGCTACAAACCTGTCTCACTCCCTTCCCAACCACTGCTTCCCTTTCATACCCCTCGACTCTTATAACTACCATCTGCTTTCTGTACAAATTGTAAATAGCCTTTCGCTCCCTGTATTTTACCCCTGCCACCTTCAGAATTTGAAAGAGAGTATTCCAGTCAACATTTTCAAAAGCTTTCTCTAAGTCTACAAGTGCTAGAAACGTAGGTTTGCCTTCCCTTAATCTTTCTTCTAAGATAAGTCGTAGGGTCAGTATTGCCCCACGTGTTCCAACATTTCTACGGAATCCAAACTGATCTTCCCCGAGATTGGCTTATATCAGTTTTTCCATTCGTCTGTAAGGAATTCGCGTTAGTATTTTGCAGCTGTGACTTATTAAACTGATATTTCGGTAATTTTCACATCTGTCAACACCTGCTTTCTTTGGGATTGGAATTATGATGTTCGTCTTGAAGTCTGAGGGTATTTCACCTGTCTCATACATCTTGCTTACCAGATGGTAGAGTTTTGGCAGGACTGGCTCTCCCAAGGCTGTCGGTAGTTCTAATGGAATGTTGTCTACTCCGGGGGCCTTGTTTCGACTCAGGTCTTTCAGTGCTCTGTCAAACTCTTCACGCAGTATCGTATCTCCCATTTCATCTTCATCTACATCCTCTTCCATTTCCATAATATTGTCCTCAAGTACATCGCTCCTTCCAACTTTCTGCTTTCCCTTCTTTGCTTACAAATGGGTTTCCATCAAAGCTCTTGATATTCATGCAAGTGGTTCTCCTTTCTCCAAAGGTCTCTTTAATTTTCCTGTAGGCAGTATCTATCTTACCCCTAGTGAGATAAGCCTCTCCATCCTTACATTTGTCCTCTAGACATGCCTGGTTAGCCATTTTGCACATCCTGTCGATATCATTTTTGAGATGTTTGTATTCCTTTTTGCCTGCTTCATTTACTGCATTTTTATATTTTCTCCTTTCATCAATTAAATTCAATATTTCTTTTGTTACCCGAGGGTTTCTACCAGCCCTCGTCTTTTTACCTATTTGATCCTCCGCTGCCTTCACTACTTCATCCCTCAAAGCTACCCATTCTTCTTCTACTGTATTTCTTTCCCCCATTCCTGTCAATTGTTCCCTTATGCTCTCCCTGAAACTCTTTACAACCTCTGGTTCTTTCAGTTTATCCAGGTCCCATCTCCTTAAATTCCCACCTTTTTGTAGTTTCTTCAGTTTCAATCTACAGTTCATAACCAATAGATTGTGGTCAGAGTCCACATCTGCCCCTGGAAATGTCTTACAATTTAAAACTTGGTAACTAAATCTCTGTCTTACCATTATATAATCTATCTGATACCTTTTAGTATCTCCAGGGTTCTTCCATGTATACAACCTTCTTTCATGATTCTTGAACCAAGTATTAGCTGTGATTAAGTTATGCTCTGCACAAAATTCTACCAGGCGGCTTCCTCTTTCATTTCTCTCCCCCAATCCATATTCACCTACTATGTTTCCTTCTCTCCCTTTTCCTACTCTCGAATTCCAGTCACCCATGACTATTAAATTTTCGTCTCCCTTCATAACATACAATAACCAAAATGGGATGACCACCTTATAAGGCGTCTCAATCAAATGAAACTACATGGTTCCAAAGAGCTCTTCAGGTCTCGAACACCTATGATGTATTTAGGCAGACTGAAGGCAGGAATGAAAATTTACGAACTTGCAGCAAGCTACGGGTGAAAAATGGGTCGGGCGTTTGTGTTACAACTGAAATAAATGGTTACTGTTCCGTCAAAAGCTGCATTGAGCAGTATTTTTTTTTTTAATTTCTGGGTGGTGACTAATTTCGGACGCCTTCGTCCATTTTCAAATCATCCGTATCGTACATGAGACAAATACAGGCAATGTGATGTACTTACTGTTGCTGACTCGGCCATAGTGCCAATTTGATCATTACTGCAGGCGTAGTTTTTGTTCGTAGGCTATCGCCTGCATTTATCACACATACGATGCTGATGGTTTGCAAACGTACACAGGTGTCAGAAACTAGTCGCCATCAAGAAATAAAAAATAATACTTCTGAATGAAGCTTATGACGGAGCTTCAATCATTTCCTTGGAATGGAAATGCCGTATGGCTAGGGCACTCCCGTCGGGTAACCCGTTCGCCTGGTGCAAGTCTTTCGAGTTGACACCACTTCGGAGACTTGCGTGTCGATGGGGATGAAATGTTGGTGACAAGGACAACACAGCACCCAGTCCCTGTGAGCGGAGAAAATCTCCGACCCAGCCGGGAATCGAACCCGAGCCGTTAGGCATGACATTCCGTCGCGCTGACCACTCAGCTACCAGGGGCGGACAATCATTTCTTCAAGGATGAGAATTTGTACCAAGGAGGGAGGCGTTTAGGGTAGTCCGTGCTATCGTGCAGAGCCACTGTGCCAGGATTGTATAGTGGTTAGCGCATCTAATTATTAAGCACAAGACCCAGGTTCGAATCCTGGCCTTGGTACAAACATTCATTCGTCGTTTCAGTCTGCGTGAATACACCATAGCTTTTTAAGACTTGGAAAGCTCTCTGGAACCATGTAGTTTCATTTGAAGGGTAACTGTATTAATTTGAAGTAAATGTGAAACGTCCCCTTTGAACAATTGTTACATGACTGTGCTTAAACTGACACACAATATTTTGTTAGCGCAACGCAATCTGACTTTCAAAATTCCCTACAAAAGAATGGCCCTGACTAACATTAAACTATACCTTTCACAAATCACTTACCTCACAAAAATCTTCGCTGCTCAAGCTACTGCAATACAGCGAGCGCCACTACTGCCAGCTAAATAAAAGATTCAAACTACTGAAGGCACTAACTACTGATAGGGATAGCTAGCAAATGAAAGATATTAATAGAGAACAAACAATGTATTTACCTTAATATCATCACAAGTCATAATATATATATATCAGTTCATGACAAATTACAAACCTCCGCCATCTCTCTCCCCACATCCACCACTGCTGGCGGCTCACCTCCAACTGCGCAACGCTACGCGCTGTTCACATCCAGCTGCCGCTGCCCAACACTACAATGGCAGACAACAATGCAAACTAGCCACAGACTGCACACAGCACAGCCAGTGATTTTCATACAGAGGTGGCGTTACCAATGAAAAAAACCTAAACAGCCTACTTACATAGCCCCCATGCTCCCCACAAAAATTTTTACAAATTGGATTGGGCAGTGGCCAATACAGATTTGAAAAAATTTTTCATAATTACAATAACAAAGAAATCAAATGCACACACTTATTGATACAATGTTGGTCAAAAGCTAAAAATTTCTCACAGTCCATAAAGACAGTCCACATTGTTCATCACAGTAAAAATGCAGAGTTTTTCTCAAAGTCTGAGCAGTAAAAGACAATGCACACGGAAGTAGTGGATTTCCATGCCGTCTTGAAGAAGTTGTGTTGTGCTTCCAACGGAAAGACAGTGCTGACTCTTGACATGCTGACAGGTAATGGGCCACAACAGAGCAAACCCACAGCAGAGTCATTCGAAGTTTTGAAGAATATTGGTAGGTAGGTCATCAAAGAGCAGGCCCACTGTAGTCCTTGTAGAGATTACGGTATTGGTGGGCCACCAGAGGTGCAGACCCACTGCAGTCCTTGTAGAAACAATGGTATTGATGGATCATCAAAGATGTAGACCCACTGTAGTCCTTGAAGAGATGGCCAGCAGCCATCTGTTGTGACTGTGCAGGTGCACAATCACCATTGGAGAGTCTTGCGGATAATATAGCAAGTCCATAACCACCAATTGTGCACTCACAAAGTTTTTGGAATTGTCCTTAGAACCAGCAATGCTGTTATCCAGTCCCTTGCTGAATCATTAACACACGTGCAAACACTATCAGTCCCTACTTCTCACATATTGTCCATATACTATGACCAACAGAAACGTGTGCAGTGAAATGTAACTTAATTTGAAGAACTGGTGTCTATACAATTTTATAACATAAGAACACAATAACAAAGGTACAAAACACATCATTAAAAACATAATAATACAGATAACATTTGTAGTAATAGGGGCTTTACAAAAGAATAGAAATAAACATATACATCAGTGTTACAGGAATTATGACATAAGTAAATACATAAAAGATCAGAATAACTTTTGAAAAATCAACTTTACACATGAGCATTAAAACAAAACAGAATTAATAATGTCTAACATCTTTACAAAGTAAATAACATATTATTAATGCAAATTATATTTGAGGATAACAGTATTCCTCATATAGTTCATGTAGCTGAGTATGAGAAAAATTCTACAACAAAAGTCTGATGAGGTAAACATATAAAGACAGGAAGAACATATATACACAGGGGTACCCAAACACATAGTGGGATAACACAAAAGGAAAGGACAGGGCTTGTTTCATTGCAGTATTTTGCAAACAAAACTTTCTTTGCTTCTTGGAGATCTCCCTTCATTCATCATTATTCCCAAAAGTCCTATCTAAGCCTGCTTTCTGTATTCTATTCATATTTTTTTCAATATAATTATTTCTCAGTGCACAATACTCATTTTGGCCCAAGTCTGTTTCATATAACTTCGCAACGCATTCTTTACCTACTCTCCATAGTCAGTTTCTTATATAGTCTACCCCTCTTAAGCTAACTTAAATCTACTGAGCTCAGATGCTAAACTAAGGGACGAGGCAATGCAGCAGCACATAAAACAATTAATATAAACAGCAACAAAAAAAATGGAAAATCGCAAAGCAAGCTACAGTAAATCTAAATTACCAAGCAAATCTACATTACAACTAATATGGGGCAATGTGCAGCAAAAAAATAAATCTGGCTTAGCAGAGTAACACAAATTAAAGTTCAGTAGCACTATGCCTGGCAAACAGCAGCTTATATCTAAACATGACATAGCTCAAGCAGAAAAAATATTACAGTAAAGATAACAATGCAGATAAGGGAAATGTATAATCACATCTTAATGTCTAAGTAATTAAAGTGGTGCACCACAAGAAGTTATTCTACCAAAAAGTTACCAATTACTTGAAAAGAAAATTATGAATGCAGTTCCTGTGAAGGTAAATGTCATTTTGTGCTCCCTCATTTTTTTTTAAAAAAAATTATTATTTACTCGATCTGTAGACAGAAAATATTTATATTAGTACATCTATAAAATTTTATTTTAACCAATGCTGCAGTGCAGCTAGAAACTAGATATCGAATGAAATAAGCAACTATGTACAAAGCAAAGCATAAGAACATCGTTCAATAGTCATGTGGCATTTCATAAGTAGTAAAAAAAATCTCTCATCTAGGAAGACAGTAGTCATAGTCAGGTGTGTAGACAAACTATTTCTTGTCATTTCATTAGGCATTTCAGTAAATATCAGAAAGTACGATATGTTTCCAAGTAATCAGCGTGTCGGATTTGCGATGTTTTCTCTAAAGGAATGACAATGGCCAGGATAATGGCCTCCCTTTTTTTTCTGTGCTCTGAAAGGCACGCGCTAATGGCTTTTTCTCCAGGCGTCTGACACAGCTGGGTGCCCACGACGCATTACGTGCAGGTGGTCACTTAACTTTCTTACGGAAATATTTACGACAGCAGTTTCCGCTACAGTGGCAGTCTCATATAAAAATATTTCACAGGTCAAGAATTAGCGTTGCAAATCTGTAGAAAGAAAATCCTATAAATATAAGTGTCCAAATAAAATATTCGTCAGCATTGTGATACAGTCACGCATTTACGCACGTTTCATAACTCTTAAAGTACGATTCTTGGTTTCCAACATACTTCTTATTCCTCATATACGGTAGCATCATTTTATTGATCATAAACATATATCAACAGCATAGTACACATCGTCGTCGTAATAATAACATCATAAAACCTCAGGCAAATCTCAAAAACGTCGTAGCTTTCTGCAATAATTTCAAAACCTAAAAAAAATTCTCTGCTCATTTCAATAGTGTCATCTACCTCAAACGTACTTTAAAAATCATGAATCCATACCAAATACATCATTCAAAGCTCTCATAGTATCACAATGGTTCCAAAAAAAATATGAACAGTTTACAAAGTACAGACAAAATACAGTTTCATAAGTGTGAAGTTACCCAACTGTGTATTGCGTAAACATGTGACACTGATGTAGTAAAAAAATGTTTATCTCTCAGTTAAATGATCAGATAGCTGTGTAATTCGTGTGTTAGAGAAATATGGTACCGATGTGGAAAGTTGTATAAGCAAATACCATATTAGCTAGGGTTCCTTGTGGTTGCCACACACATGGTACACAAAGTAAGTGTGTACCCCCCTGAGGATTAATGTAATTATACCCTCAGGTGTTACAGATTACAGCAATGGAATGAAATGTATCACGGAAAACGTTCTTTGTAATTCAAAAATCTTTAAAAATAAATGTTTTAAGTACAAAATTAATCACTCAAATGCGTGTCCTGTAGCGCTAAATGTGCATCTTGTTGTAAGATAATCTCTGTGGAGGTGTCGTGGTTATTGTCCTCCGAAAGCTAAGTTTTGCAGAAGTCAATGTACTTACCTCATGATAAACAAAAGCGAAATGCTTTGCGTATAGATATCTTAGTTATTACGCTTATTGCCATGATGAAGAAAGTACTATGCTGTAACGTATTGTTGTGCTACGGAAAAGGCAGTCTCATTGTAGCTATACCACAAAAGTTACTACTAAAACATGTTTTACTTTCCAGAAGAATTCAGAGAAACTGTGCAGATATAAAACAGAAACACTGCAAAAGCAACATTGTAAATTGTCACTCATTAGTAGCGTCATGATAAAATCGTGTAGCTGTCACATAAACTAACCACCGTGTCGTCTGGTATCTCACAGAAAGTACATTAAACCCAGAATGTATTTTCAAGTAAACCAAAATGTTGCATTAAAATCTCATTAGCAGTACCAGTATGTGTCCTAAGTATGTAAGCCTGATAGTCGTTACGTAATCGTGCAACTAACAAGCAAGAATGTACAAATACAACACTGTGTCGTCTGTTCACTATAACAATGCATTCGTAATTTCTGTTTAAAAATGTTCCCTAGGTTCTAGACTGGATATTTAACTTCAAACATTGTTGTATGTTAACAGATTCTAAGTCTGACAAAGCATATTAGTAATGTGAAGCGAAAAATTTTATGACAAAGACAAAGTTAAAAAGCAGATTATCTTTCAATAAATGGTTTTACATGTGAAACCTGGTGTAAACCTTTACTCTTCATAGTACTCAGAGTTTGAACTTGAATGCAATTGTCATGCGGTATACGTCGGCAAAGAATACTGGAATTTTTCTCAAGGTTAGCGTTTATGTTATTTTTCTCTGAGCCAGCCGGCGCACGTGGGAGCCTGCGGCGCGAGTCATTGTCTGTCTCTTTGTTGGCGCGCGTTGTTATTGGGATTAGGAGACCTAACTTCTACAAATTCGCCTTGCCGAGAGGGCCCAGCTCTGTTAGAATCCCGCCAGTTCTGATGAAATTCACGTCTGTCGTTTTGTCGGTAGTTTACATAGTTTCTTGTTTGTCGGTCATGTGGTGGAGAATTTCTCCCTGAATCGTAACTCTGCGCCGAACTGTTGCGTCTGAAGTTATTCTGCCTCCCTTGATAATAATTATTTTGGTTCCCATATTGTCTGTTTCTCTGATTGTCTCTGTGATAGTCATTACTACGGAAATGCGATCTTTCTCTGTAACTATTATTACTCTGCCAACGGTTGTCGTACGGGTGGTGTCTATTTTGGTCACGATTTGCGTTGTAAGAATAGACCAGTCGTGTCCGGTTATTGTTTCTGTCGTCACGGAATTGTGACGGATGTGACCTGTAATTGTTGTGTCCTTGTTTTCACGTTCCGCGATTGTCAGTGTCACTTTCCAGTTCTTGTAACAGTCCCTGAAAAGCTTCAATGTCGTCTTTGCAACGTCCTGCCAAAATAATATGTCGTAAATGTTCAGGTAATTTGATTAAGCAAATGCGGATGAGTTCTGAGGGGCTGTATGGGTTTGTCAGGTACTGATTCTTGTGCAACATGTCTTCAAAATATTTCACAAGACTGGAGAATTCAGATTGTTCGAAATGTTTCATCATTATGATGCCATGTTTTACGCGGTCTTGTGTGGCTTGAGACCAATATGCTGAGAGGAAGGCATGGTAAAACTCTCCTTCACTGTGGCAATCGTGAATGATCGATCGCATTCTTACAGCTGGTTCATTCTCCAAGTAGCCACACATAAATTCTAATCTGTGTTCTAACGACCAGTTGGGAGGAAAACAATGCGAGAATTGATGGAGCCATGCTTGTGGATGAATGTCGTTGCCAGAATTCTTAAATGTTTTGAATTTACGTGTAGTAATGAACAGCTTATAGTCAAAGTCATCATGTCGGCGAGTCGCATATCGGTCATTGTTACGTCGTTTCGGCGGTTCCATTTCAAAATTCGGTGCACCTTGCCAATTTCTTTCATAACTTCCGAAGTGTCCTGTGTTATTATTTTGTGGTTGTTCCGTATTTCTAAGTCCCTCTTCCCGTATTGGAGCGCGAGTGGCCTCTGAAATACGTAATTCTTGTATTACCTGAGTCAGCTGATCTTGTACTTCCCGGATTTCTCTTTGGTGTTGCGTATTAATTTGATTCTGATTTTGTTTGAATTTTCTAATTTCTACATACTCTTCAGTGTCAGTGAAGGCTACAGGTGTTGTGTTATTCAGATCATCATCTACCTTTGTAGATAAGTTAGTGACCTTATCCGAAAGTTCGGCTACTTTCTCCGATAGTGAACACATTTCCTCAGCGTGTTTTTCTGAACCAAGTTTCAGAGTGTCCATTTGTGTTGAAATCGTATCTACTGTGTCCTTTAAGTTTTCTTGAGTTTTTACAAGTTGCATAACCGAATCGGTAGATGCAACTGAGTCAATTTTAGCTTGCAAGGTGTTGTGATTTTCATGAACAATGGTTTGCAGTTCTTTTATGGCTGCTTCGTGATTCTGTAATACATTTTCATGCCGCGAAAAAATGGGTTGAAAATTTGTGTTTTTATGTCATTACAGACTTTTTGACATTTCGATTCAATGTTATGTAACTCACTAGTTAAATCTTCACGTGTTTGTTCAAGTGTGGTGTCTAACTTTTGAAGATTTTGTCCCATTGCGTCTAACTGTTGCTGTGTTTGTCTCTGGTGTTGTTCCATTGTGTCTAACTTTTGAAGATTTTGTTCCACTGTGTCTAACTTTTGCTGTGTTTGTCTCTGATTTTGTTCCATTGTGTCTAACTTTTCAAGCTTTTGTCCCATTTGTTGCATTAATTGTAATAACAATGCACTGGTGTCTGAAACATGTTCCTCAGTGCTTCTCGGCAGTGAATTTGCACCGGCAACATTCACATTTTGACAAGCAGAAAATGTGTCTTGACTCATTTGAGAAAACGGTGAGATCCCAAAACCTGAGTCTGTAGTATTTGCAATATTGTGTTCTGTCATTCCCGATTCCTGAGGCGAGCTGTTGCCGACCAATCGATCGATAACGCTTCCCTGTTCACTACCTGTTTCACTGTCTACACCATTGTTTGCCGCCCGCTCCATTTCCCTATGCGCAATTACCAAATTACTACTTTGAACATTAGTTAATTCATTACCCATTGGTGCTGGCAAGCTACGCTCGTCGTCACTATCATTTCTCAATTTACTTTGGAGCCTAGTGTTACGTTTTTCACACGCCATAATTGTCACAATATTTCACACGATAACACAGAAAAGCACAATTTGAAGTGCAAAAATAGGAGAACACATTAACATAGCACTGAAAATAATATCTAGTTAATTGCAAGCGTAGCTGCAAAATACTTGGTGCAAATCTATATGCATGCCACAACTGTTTTACTGTACAACAATGAAAGGCTACAACTACAAAGGGGATTCTCTCTACAATTACGTGCTAGCAATAAACAAAAGCTACACTAAATACACAAACTACAAGAAAAAATCAGAAGATTCCAGTGAGGTATCCTGGCAGGGTCGCCATATGAAACGTCCCCTTTGAACAATTGTTACATGACTGTGCTTAAACTGACACACAATATTTTGTTAGCGCAACGCAATCTGACTTTCAAAATTCCCTACAAAAGAATGGCCCTGACTAACATTAAACTATACCTTTCACAAATCACTTACCTCACAAAAGTCTTCGCTGCTCAAGCTACTGCAATACAGCGAGCGCCACTACTGCCAGCTAAATAAAAGATTCAAACTACTGAAGGCACTAACTACTGATAGGGATAGCTAGCAAATGAAAGATATTAATAGAGAACAAACAATGTATTTACCTTAATATCATCACAAGTCATAATATATATATCAGTTCATGACAAATTACAAACCTCCGCCATCTCTCTCCCCACATCCACCACTGCTGGCGGCTCACCTCCAACTGCGCAACGCTACGCGCTGTTCACATCCAGCTGCCGCTGCCCAACACTACAATGGCAGACAACAATGCAGACTAGCCACAGACTGCACACAGCACAGCCAGTGATTTTCATACAGAGGTGGCGTTACCAATAAAAAAAACCTAAACAGCCTACTTACAAATGGTCGTGGTTCGAAAACGACTGATTCGAAAACTATAAGTGAAAATTGTTTTGATACCTCTTACAGTGGATTACATGCACCGGTACTGCTGATGTTAATATTGTATGTTGGGCAGTCCCGACGAGCAGTTGTTATTCATCAACGCATGATGGATCCGCGCCTCACTTTGGATTTAGGTTTCTGGGACACCTGGATCAGACATTCCTTGAAAAAGTGGTACGCAGAGGTGGTCCTGTTTCGTGGCCAGCACGTTCATCCAATCTCACCCCACTAGATTTCTTCTTGTGGGGCCATGTGGGAAAAGTCTTGTGTACAAGATGGCTGTCGAGGCTGAAGTGGATTTCCTGGCAAGAATTCTCGCTGCCTGCGACACTGTTCAAACGACGACGGGCATATTAGAACGTGTACGACAGACCTTTTTCGGACGATGCAGAGAAACGGAGTTTTGAACAACTGTTGTGCATGTAGCGGCTTGTGAAACTTGTGCAGGTAAAATGAATTCATTACACTATGCTGCACTTAAAACATTTGGAACGACGTTTTATGGATGTAAGGTACTATTTAAAGTATTTTTCATTCTAATTTCAAATCTGATTTTAGTTTACCTATGTCACGTCACATTTGTGTACAAATCACGTCTGAAATTTTAGCTACAATCACGTCTCTTTCCTAATAGGGAATTTTTTTTAACTGAATTATAATATATACTATTATTTTGTAATTGTTATACAATCGTTATACCCTTCCGTAGAGTGGACTCTCAAACATATTCACTTAAATTGCTAATAATTATTACAAAAACACATATGACTCTCTAATTTGCCTTCGTTTATTTCAGTACATCAAGTTGTTTCTGACTTGGGGTAAAACTTCTCTTCTTTGGCACTATCCGTTCACCAGTGCCATCTCTCTTTAGCATACAACAAAAGTCAGCCATCATGCTAGCATTCTCGATCCCTCTTTCACGTCTATTTGACGTACCTGGAGGAACCGTTCTCCTTGGACTACACTAGCACTGCGCAGATTCGCAAGGGAAAATGCGTTAATGTAGAAAATGAAGTTTCACACCCATGTTACATCCTAATTTCGTTAAAGTCTGCAGCACTGTTTTAAACATGGTATTATAATTTGATTGTTCGTTGTCGCCCCAGCTGTTCCTTTAAAGGAAAGCCAAGCCCTTATTTCCGCTGCTTTCATTAAACTTTCAAAGAGAGTCTCCTTCATTAAATTTATGATCTGCAGTCCCACAAAGATACCTTCCATTTTGGTTTCTCATAAGAAACTTTTGGAAATCTTGTTACCAAGTACAGGAAGCAGTCACCAACTTTCGGAAGTACGTTAGTGAACTGTTCCATTAACGCAAGCTCGATGTGAAGACGAGGCAATTGTATCTTGCTTGGTTGAACAGTTGTTTCATTTATTTTGTGAATCGAGTTGGAGAATTATTCTTTCTGGCCGGTTAGTTACCTTGCAATGCTTATCTTCGGTTCGCCTGTCCCACTCACAAATAAAACACAGCATTTTCATGTAGCCGAATTATTGGTACCATGTGTGATACCATGGTTTGTTTTGATCACCAAGCCTTACACCAAAATATGTGTTGTAGAAATTTTCCACGGAACTATCAATGCGCTATCTTTGCTTATGAATTACGTAGTTACCACAAACATAACAGAATATGTCTGAATTATTCAAACAATTGAGGGAACTCATTTCTATGAAACTGAAAAACTGAAAAAGCTGTAAAGTTCCCTCCTAACAGCCAGATGGGTGTGATAAGTACAGCCAACTACACTCATGCTCATAAATTAAGGATAACTGCAGAATGTGGAGCTACACAACGCCTCGCTACACAAAACTGGCGCTAATAGCATAGGCACATAGGAAACACACACGACACAGATCTCTAATCCAAGGTATTGGTGATAAGTTGAGAAAGCCGTCCCGAAGTACATGTACAACAAAACGCCACTGCTTCCTGCGCATGTACCCCGACATCAGTATGGGATATAATCACCATGCACACATACACAGGCCGCATAACGGGTTGGAATACTCTGGATCAGGTAGTCGAGCAGCTGCTGGGGTATAGCCTCCCATTCTTGCACCAGTGCCTGTCGGGGCTGCTGAAGTGTCGTAGGGGTTTGAAGACGTGTAGCGATAAGTCGAACTAGAGCATCCCAGACGTCCTCGATGGGGTTTAGGTCTGGAGAACAGGCAGGCCACTCCATTCGCCTGATATCTTCTGTTTCAAAGTACTCCTCCACGATGGCAGCTCGGTGGGGCTGTGCGTTATCATCCGTCAGGAGGAAGGTGAGACCCACTGCACCCTTGAAAAGGCGGACACACTGGTGCAAAATGACGTCCCGATAAACCTGACTTGTTACAGTTCCTCCGTTAAAGACATGCAGGGGTGTACGCGCACCAATCATAATCCCACCCCACACCATCAAACACGACCTCCATACAGGTCCCTTTCAAGGATATTAGGGGGTTGGTATCTGGTTCCTGGTTGATGCCAAATGAAAACCCGGCGAGAATCACTGTTCAGACTCGTCCGTGAACATAACCTGGGACCACTGTTCCAATGACCATATGCTGTGTTCTTGACACCAGACTTTAAAGGCTCTCCTGTGACCAGGGGTCAGTGGAATGCACCTTACAGGTCTCCGGGTGAATAAACCACCTCTATTCAGTCGTCTGTAGACTGTGTGGAGACAACTGTTGCAGCGGCTGCGGTAAAGTCCCGAGCAAGGCTACCTGCAGTACTCCGTGGCCGTCTGTGGGCACTGATGGTGAGATATCGGTCCTCTTGTGGTGCTTACACTGTGGACGTCCGGTACTCTAGCACCTGGATACGTTTCCTGTCTGCTGGACTCGTTGCCATAATCTTGAGATCACACTTTGTGGCCCACGGAGGGCCCGTGCTACGACCTGCTGTGTTTGACCAGCCTCAAGTCGCCCTAGTATTCTACCCCTCATAACGTCATCAATATGTGTTCTTTCAGCCATTTTCAGCACACAGTCACCATTAGCACGTCTGAAAACGTCTGCACACTTACTCGCTGCACCGTACTCTGACATGCACCAACACACCTCTCCGCGTGTGGACTGCTGCCAGCGCCACCGTGCGACGACCACAGGTCAAATGCACTGCATGGTCATACCCCAAGGTGATTTAAACCGGCAAACCGCCCACCAGAGCGTTGTTTCACCATGTATCAGCATTAACCTTAATTTATGAGCATGAGTGTATTACAGCTTATTAAAATAAATTTACCCTTACTTACAATAAAATTTCTCTCTTTGGAACTTGGGTTTATATGAAGAATGAGCTTACTTGATTTGTGAAAATATTGTACGTGGTTGAAAAAATTAATAGTGAAAAAGTATTAACATCAAAAATTATGTCGCATAATGTTGTTACTTTATTGTAAATTTGGAATTATCCGTCTCCATGACATCAAGTTTCGTGGGCTGTTACTAGTCCATCAACAGGTAAAATTATCTTAGAGTATTGGAGAGTATTCGGCGCGAATGACGTACGTCGTGATCAGTATTTGGAAGTTGTGGGCCTTGGTGTGAGCGCTGCCTGAGGGTAAGGCGGCGCTGGAGTAGATTTTGACTTATAACTTTCGACTTGGTCGTTTCCAGGCTAAGCTCCCTTACCTCAAACTGATAAATTTACCCCCTTCCCCATCATCTGTGAGAGCTGCTACCATCATCACGCTGTAAATTTTTAAACTAAGAGTTAGGTTTTTGTTTGAACACTTTTCACAGCCTTATACTGAAACTGTTAACCTTGGCAAAAGATCTTGCCGAGTACCAGATAAACTTCTGGTTATACGTAAAACCACTAATCAGGTCGAAGGTTTCTGGCCTGTAAGTCATCCACCAGTCCACGGCGGCAATAGAAGACAGAAGAAAAGTAAGCTTAAGTCTTAAACTTCATGTTTAGGTTATCATTCACGCAGGAGGATTTTACAAACATACCGTCGTTTGACTGCCACATGTACTCTCCGACATGGAGCACATTGAAACAGATATCCATGGTGTATAGAAGCAACTGAAAGAGTTGAAAATAAATAAGTCGTCAGGTCCAGTGGAATGCCAATTCAATGCAATTTGCATGTAAATGCTGCGAGACAATGCGGCCGTTTGGATGCACATTTAATAACTTTTCTTATGTCTTGATCACACTTTTCTTTTTCCATCAACCTTACGCGTTTCGACTTTACGTCATTTAAAAAGGCAGTGTTATGTCAGTCATAAAATTTTTCATTAGATACTTTGTACGCAAGGGTACCGTGAGGAGTGCCCCTGGCAAGCGTGATAGGATCACTCATATTCTCTGTATACATAAATGAGCTGGCGGACAGGGTGAACACCAATTTAAGGCTGTTTACTCATTTGTTTGCACTTGTCGCGTGATCGATAATGTTGACGTGAAACAATGTATGGAATGAAAAATTTCATGACTGAAATAACACTGCCTTTAAACATGACGTAAAGTCGAAACGCGTAGGGTTGTTGAAAAAGTACGAGGGTTGTCCAGAAAGTAAGTTCCATCCGGTCGCGAAATGGACATCACAACAAAAACCCAATGAAGCTCTGCACAGATGTGTTGGGTAGCGTCTCTAGTATGACTGTCGATCGTATCAAGACGCCCTTTTCAGTTGTGAGTGCACTGTGAGCGAGTAAAGGTGCCTAGGACAACAATGTCTCCTGCCAAGTAGGAGGGCCCGCTGAGAGGCTTCGCCTTAATGAATGCAGCCCACCTAACACAACTGCCACGCACTCCCTTCTTCATGGCAATTCTCAGCCGTACTCTGCAGGGGCAGTGAAGGCGCTCCTGCTGCCTTTTCGATGGGAAGTGTTCGATCACCCACAACACAGCCCTGATTGGCTCGTACTAAGTATCATCTCTATTCACACGAATTGCTGGATACAAAGCGCTTGGGCGCAGGCTACGCGCTATAGACCAGTGTAGGGAATTATCGGAAGCACAGGCAGCTGCCTTCTATGACAATGGTGTTGGAAATTTGGGATAGTGCTCCGGCAAATCTCTAAGTCGGAGCGGCGGCTATGCAGAGAAGTACCTGGAAACTGTCGCTAACTCTTGCATATAAAATGTTTCTGATTTTCACTGTGATTTCCAGTTAGCGACACATCGGAACTTACTATCTGGACAACCCTCGTAAGTGTGGTCAAGACATAAGGAAAGTCATCAAAAGTAAATCCCAATTCGTTTTTACGGAGACTAGTCTTCGGCGTTGGCCTCTTACTTAGCCTGCATTTATCGCGAATCTCTTGCCTAGGGCAAAGACCCAAGCGTCAGGAAAAAAGCGCAAGTGACTCCTGCATATAAAAAGAACGGACACGCGTAATTACAGGCCAATATCCTTAACATGGGTGTGGTGCGGAGTTCTTGAACACATTCTCATATTCGAATATAATAAATTGCATGAGATAAAAAAGCTTTTGTCTAGGAATCATTGCAGATTTAGAAAGCATCGCTAGTGTGAAACTCAGCTTACCATTCTCTCACACGATATTCTGCGAACTTTAAATGAAGCAGAATAGGCAGATTCGGTATTCCTAGATTTCCAGAATCCGCTTGACACGGTGCCCCGCTGCAAAATGTTGGCGAAGGTCCGAGAATACGGATTAGGTGCCCAGATGTTTGAGTGGCACTAACGCTTTTTAAGTAATGGAACCCAGCGCATTTTTCTCGACGGCGAGTGTTCATCAGAGACAAGGGTATTGTGAAGAGTGCCACAGGAAAGCGTGATAGCATCACTCTTATTCTTTGTGTACGGAGAGGGTCCGAATGTACAACAATGTAATGAAATATTCGATCTTTCACCGACGTATTTGGTACTGTTGACATTCACCGGTGAAAGTCGACATTCTCCAATTTCGGTCTTTCACGGCAACATATACATAAATGACCTGGTGGACAAGGTGAACACCAATTTACGGATGTGCGCTCATTTATTTATCTCATTTTATTAGACGCTGTTTGATCATGACGTTGTGGTGTGCATAAAGGTGTTGTCCGTGAGTGACTGTAGGAGTATGCAAGCCGATTTAGACAGAATTTCCAGTTCGTGTGATGAATGGGAGCTTACTCGACATATATCAAAAGAGCTACGGTCGCAGGTTCGAATCCTGCCTCGGGCATAGATGTGTGTGATGTCCTTAGGTTAGTTAGGTTTAAATAGTTCTAAGTTCTAGGGGACTGATGACCTCAGAAGTTAAGTCCCATAGTGCTCAGAGCCATTTGAACCATTTGAGTGGGAAAAACAATTCTGTAACGTTCAAATACAGCTTTAGTAATGTGCTGTTTGACACAGTCACATCGATTAAATACCGAGGCGTAACATTACAAAGTGATATTAAATGGTATGAGTACGTAAAGTTGGTAATTGGGAAAGCGAATGCTCAACTACGTTTTGATGGGAGAATTTTGAGGAAGTATTGCTTTTCTGTAAAGGAGACAGCGTATAGAACGCTAATGTGACCCATTATTCAGCAGTGTTTGACTGTTTGGGATCCCCAGGATTTCGCATTAAAGAAAGATAACGAAGCAGTTCAGAGGCGGGCAGCTAGATTTGTCATTAATAGGTTCTATCAGCACACAAGTATTACTGAAATGCTTCGTGATATCAAATGCAAATCCCTGAAGGTAAAGCGAAATTCTTTTTGAAGAACACTGTTGCGAAAATTTAGAGAATCGCTAATTGAGGCCGACTGCAGTACGATTCTACTGCCGCCAACGTACATTTCGGATAATGACCACTAAGGTAAGACGAGAGAAGTTAGGACTCTTGCGGAGGTATATAGACAGTCTTCTCTCCCTCTCTCTGTTTGCGAGTGGAAAAAGGCAGGAAATTACTAGCAGTGGTACGAGGGTAGCCTCCGGCATGCACCGAACGGCGGCTGGCGCAGTATGCGTGTAGATGTAGATACAGAACCGACACATTCTTAATTGGTCTCACAATAGCTGGCTATTTCCCTGTTTTTAGTAGCGGTCAGAGAGCTGTATTCAGCCAATTCTCGTGTTACTTAGCATTTTATGTCATGACCGTACGGGGTTATTTTTAAGTACCTCAGAGGATTCAGAAGAAGACTGCGCGAAAACTGCAAGGCGTACGGAAAACAGACACACCTCACTGGATGAAGCATATCTCCAAGTTTTTAACTCGCATTGCATGTGCTTAATATGGATACTGTTTGCGACACGCAAACGTCAACACAGGTGGAAGAGCAGGTGCAACTCACTGAACTGCCCGGGTAGGCGCAAGCTAGGCAGCCCGCTGGACGATCTGCTCACCGAGTTGTCTACCTGCAGGCGCTAAATAGTTCCATGCAGCATGAAACAGGAGTTCGTTATTTGCATTTCTATAATTTGAACATACTTCGGAAGTTTCAAACGCTAACGACAACTTTGAATTTCTTGTTACGCACTCTCTGGTCACAGTAGCTGCGTCGCTGGAAGATGTGACTGTTTTGTCATCCGTGCCAGGCAGCGAGAGGCGCAGGAGTTCTGTCATTAGAGGAGTATTGGTGATTTAGAATGACATGTCATGTAATAAAATTAGAAAAGCATAAAAAGAAGAATGAAGGTAATATTTTTTATTTTGTTGCACTGCAGTCGCGCGTATTTTGGAACCGTTGTTGCATGAGACATCAGTATCAGGAAACTTTAGTTTCTTCATTAAAAATTGAGTAATTTTCACTTTAAGTTGTTTTACGCGTTTATTATTTGTCTAATATTCGTGACGGTAAGAGTTCGATATTAATCTTGTCCTTTGTCAACGTTAATGAGTATTGTAACATGAACTTCATACAAGTAGTAATATATCAGATAATTTAAAAACAGTTTCACCTAAGAGCATTGTCCACATTCTCGATCCCAGTCGTTTTTGTTTAAAGAGTGTCGCACTCAATGATGCGTATAAAATAGTTTACTTTTTAATATTTTAATTTTGTATGGAGCCACAGCCATATAAAATTTTTTGAAAGATATAACCGTCATTTTGACTGTAGAACAGGTTTTATTTCCCCATCTACATTTCTACCTTAGGCCATTCCCAAGTGTTACAAAAAAAAAATGGTTCAAATGACTCTGAGCACTATGGGAAATAACATCTGAGGTCATCAATCCCCTAGAGCTTAGAACTACTTAAACCTAACTAATCTAAGGACATCACACACCTCCATCCCCGTGGCAGGATTCGAACCTACGACCGTAGCAGTCGTGTCGTTCCGGACTGAAGCGCCTAGAATCGCTCGGCCACCGCGGCCGGCTCAAGTGTTACAAGAGCATCAGAAAATAGTAGCGCAAACAATTAAATCAATGTATGGGATGCATGAATTGTACTCCTACTTACGTATTACAAGTCATTAGACTTGAGCAGAACCCAAGTCACCGTCAAAACATGTATCTTCGGTTACATAAATGCATTTTGTCAAAAATAAATGGGAGAACATTTGCATAATACGCTAATTTACCACATATATTACATACTGAAAGTGAGGGAGTTACTCTGTTCACTGATACGTGTCATTTGTTTGCATGTCTGGTAGTTTTCACGCAGTTGCTTTCTGAACCCTAATATGGGCTTATGAATAACCTTGCGTACAGTTTGGCGAGACACTAGATATATGCCCGTGCTTCGCAACGGAAGTTAAAGAATGCCCTTTGCAGACTACCGCTTTTTTGGGTTTCGTACCTCAGTTGGTAAAAACGGTGTCTTATAGGACCACTTTTTCAATAGACTGGCCTTCCCAACCAGTAACTCAAATATATACAAAACCCATCGAAAGAAGAAAAGCAATTTCGGTAAGCTTTTAATACACAAAGAGTAATCAATAAATCCGTATATCCTAGTCAAGTAAACTCACTCTAAGTTTGTCCCAGTAAAGATAATACTGCGAGGCCTAATTCTGTCACTGACGTAACTACTGAAAAAACTTCCATCACTGAAGAAAAAGACTAACGGCGCCGTTAATTGGTTCATTGTTGTATTACAAAACTAACAGTGACATCTATTGGTTCTTTGGCGTACTGCACCGTGATGATAGTGGCAGTAAGTCAAATTTCCGGACCACTAAGCTGAGCAGACCCCTATAACTTTAAATAACGATATCTCTTTTCCATGATTCGAATTTGTCGAAATAAAGCCTTTATGCTCCAACCTACGCTCAAGTTGCCTTTAAAAGCGCAATCAAAACTCGCCCAGTAGTTTTGGAGATCAGCTTCTTCAAACAGACAGACACGAAGGTTTTAGATAAAATTTTAAAAGACTGTATATTTTTACCATGATCTGATTTTGATGAATAATGCCCAGATGTTGCCCCGAGTTCCGCTGCCGTTACCTATCAAAACCTCATGAAAATTTATCTAGTAGTTTTGAAGATTAGAATGTCCAACTGACAAACAGGTGACCGTTTCAGATAAAAATCTAATCACGGCATCTTTTTTCTTTCTCGTGATCCGCTTTTGATTAAATGAAATCTGTACGTTGTCTCAGACTGTGCTCAAGTAACCTTTGAAGACCACACGAAAATTCGTCAAGTAGTATTGAAGATTACTGTGTTCAAACAGGCATACAGACAGACACGACAGTATTATAATTTTATTATTAGTATAGATAAGGAAAAGGCATGAAAGGTCACGTGCATTAGTGATTTTTATTCTTAACTTTAATATACTGATAAGCAGTGATTGTTTATGTTGTCACTGACAGACAGTCCTTCAAGTCTCGAGGATCTATAAATCGGCCTTTGTCTCAAGATGATTGTTTACGAGGCCACACTTTTCCTCACTGACCGCATAGTCCATATCCTGCAACAGTACTGTTTACACTGCGTAGTTCATATTCTGCAACAGTACCGTTTACCATGTCACTGAGATCCTTACAAGCACTCTCATCATCATTATTATAATCATCAGAAATTACAATAACGTCATATCCTGGTCGAAATAAATATAATTCGTGACACTAACAAACACAATATCTAAAATAAAATTTGCGTGCGAAATATCTCAACTATTTGCAATAAACACTTCCGTAAGACAGCAGAGTGAGTACAAATGTGGTTTAGAGAAAAAAGTTAAGGTTACGGAATTTGTAAGTCAAAAGTGACAAAACTAAATTAATAGTTTGCAACATTTCAGCAAATTTAACAGAAGTATTTATTCAAGTGAATCTTTTAAAGAAAATAACTAACAGGAATGGGTTCAGAATGTCACCTAAAATACCCTGATGACGATCACAAACAATTTCATGAAAATAAATAGAAACATAAACAGGAGAAATAGAAATGGAATAAATTCAAAGATCTTGGAGAAACCATGAAAGAGAATGTACGGGATAGACTGCAACAGACGTAAGAAATAATACAATAGAAATAGCTTAGTTTGTAAGGAGTGTTTTTTTAGAAATATAAAAATTAAAACACTGTGCTACAGTTGTAAGCCGGAATTTTTATGTGAATGAGATTGCATAACACAGAAGACCGAGCAGGGTAGACTGAATTTACTTGAAAGAAGAATTGTTAGACAAATAATCGTGGAAAACGAACAAATGAAGGCTGGAAAATGAGAAACAATGATAAATGAAAAGTACCAGTTTGCTTTTGTTCTACAATATTACTTTTATTGTTAACCGGTTTTCGGCTTACAAGGCCATCTTCAGACATTTACTGAGTATTAGCACCAAAGAAGTTAAATGTTAGCAGACAACATTGGAAGAGAAGTAACACATCTAGACTGAAGTAGAAACATACAGCAAGTAACATCTTTGCAATGAAAAAGTAAAAACTGAACAGTACACAAATAACAATAGAGTAGACAGGAAAACCTTTAGCACAAAATAGAAATAGCATGCCTACATAACAATTTCTATTAATATACAAAACTAATAAAATAAAATTAGTACTAGACAAGGCCGCATCAGGAGGTATGAAACATGGAGAGTGATACACAACCAATTAAAAGAAGAGGCAGTTATCAATGTAAATACAGAAACAATGACGATATCACTTTCTCAGCCACTGATGTCCTCAGTAGTTCTGCTACCAAATCACATTCCTACCAACATTACATAAGAGCAATACAAGATCTGATACGTCGATCATCTTGATTATACCAATGCATATCACCAAATCTCTCTGCGTTTCTTTCTGCATGTGAGCATACGTCCCTGGGATAAAACCACCCAGTAACCTGCGTCTAATCTGAAAACACGTTCCATTTCAGAGATGATCAATATTTACCTGATATCACTGACGTAGCTTCCCTCTCGTCGAATTCTACTTGTCTTCCTTAGTTCCAAAAGCGAACCAGGTTTTTATCCTTGTATCAACAGATTCCCAGCTGTCCTCATTCCTAGTACCTTTTTCCGTCTTATCTGCTAATCGTATCCCGTTATTCATTACCCTTCCCCAGACCAGACAACGCCTCCAGCCTGAATTTCATCTTTACCACTTCCACGCACTTATGTTTATATGACATTGCTCCCATTTCACAGGAACGCTGTGTAGTATCAGACTTAGTTAGCAGTGCTTTAATAAGACATCCACTGTTGTAATACCCTTTTTTTCTTTACTTTTAACTGTTATAATTATTAATAATATCAACAGTACACGTATTATGCACTTTGCATAGTTAAATTTCTATGAATGTTGGGTTATTTATTTATTTTATTCATCTTATGATGATATGGGAAATATTTGACAACTATTTACAACAAATATATATATTTCTACACAGATACATACAGTCCCAAGTTCATAAAGCGAACATGTAGCCCTGTCAAGGAACCCTGAATGATCGGTTAGAGGGAAAATATAGTGTGGTCGCAAATTTTTGCTAAGTGCTAAGAGGGAGTGTGCTGAACAACATATTAAAAATCCTGTCCGATGGAGTTTGAGCACTGGAGTGAGAGTGGGTTCGGAAGTTACTTTTTTTCCCTCGAACAATTCAAAAACCGCCGCTGTACTGAAAATGTTTCCCAATAAAAAATTAAACTGCATTAAATTTCCTACAAAAAATTTATTGTTTACTTTTCCTCTGAGACTGGTAGTTTCCGCCTCCAGGGCGTGTAAAAATTGCATATTATTTAAAATATTGTTCTGACAGTGTAAACTTAATGTTTATCTTTAAATGAAGTGGGTTAAAAACAAATATTAAATGTGTGTAACACATCTAACTGCAGTAGAGTTGTATTAGGGGATAAATTGTGTTCCTGAGACGTAACAGGGTTTATAGGGAAGATGAGTGGATTAGAAGCGCAAGCAAAGGTAGATCGCCGGTTTCTGTTCATGACTTCCCTCTTTCATTTTGTCTGCTAACCGAAGGTCGAGCTGGTGCTTCCCCATCCTGTCTACCCCACTAGGTCACAAGAAGCAACTGAGGGTGTTTCACAGAGTTAGAGGGCCCACCACAGGGCCCAGTATGAATCATTGGCGACGCATTGCGCATTCAAAGATAATGCTGTAACACTACATGGAATGCGGATATGTGTCACTAACAACAGTAACGCAGGTAATACATGCGGACAAAATCTACGTTAATCTCTGAACATTGTTCTACATTGCTAAAGGAGAAATTTCTTAATCATCCCCCACGGCTGTTGTTGTGTTCTTCCGGGGAAGGTAACTTCTCCCACCATGAGGGCTGTTCGCTTTTCAGTTTACAAACTATACCCCTCCAGTATTTTCTATCCAGTTCTCTTACGCAGGTGGACAGGATAATTTCACTGAGCCAGTGTTTACGTAGTGGAACTACACTCCTGGAAATTGAAATAAGAACACCGTGAATTCATTGTCCCAGGAAGGGGAAACTTTATTGACACATTCCTGGGGTCAGATACATCACATGATCACACTGACAGAACCACAGGCACATAGACACAGGCAACAGAGCATGCACAATGTCGCCACTAGTACAGTGTACATCCACCTTTCGCAGCAATGCAGGCTGCTATTCTCCCATGGAGACGATCGTAGAGATGCTGGATGTAGTCCTGTGGAACGGCTTGCCATGCCATTTCCACCTGGCGCCTCAGTTGAACCAGCGTTCGTGCTGGACGTGCAGACCGCGTGAGACGACGCTTCATCCAGTCCCAAACATGCTCAATGGGGGACAGTTCCGGAGATCTTGCTGGCCAGGGTAGTTGACTTACACCTTCTAGAGCACGTTGGGTGGCACGGGATACATGCGGACGTGCATTGTCCTGTTGGAACAGCAAGTTCCCTTGCCGGTCTAGGAATGGTAGAACGATGGGTTCGATGACGGTTTGGATGTACCGTGCACTATTCAGTGTCCCCTCGACGATCACCAGTGGTGTACGGCCAGTGTAAGAGATTGCTCCCCACACCATGATGCCGGGTGTTGGCCCTGTGTGCCTCGGTCGTATGCAGTCCTGATTGTGGCGCTCACCTGCACGGCGCCAAACACGCATACGACCATCATTGGCACCAAGGCAGAAGCGACTCTCATCGCTGAAGACGACACGTCTCCATTCGTCCCTCCATTCACGCCTGTCGCGACACCACTGGAGGCGGGCTGCACGATGTTGGGGCGTGAGCGGAAGACGGCCTAACAGTGTGCGGGACCGTAGCCCAGCTTCATGGAGACGGTTGCGAATGGTCCTCGCCGATACCCCAGGAGCAACAGTGTCCCTAATTTGCTGGGAAGTGACGGTGCGGTCCCCTACGGCACTGCGTAGGATCCTACGGTCTTGGCGTGCATCCGTGCGTCGCTGCAGTCCGGTCCCAGGTCGACGGGCACGTGCACCTTCCGCCGACCACTGGCGACAACATCGATGTACTGTGGAGACCTCACGCCCCACGTGTTGAGCAATTCGGCGGTACGTCCACCCGGCCTCCCGCATGCCCACTATACGCCCTCGCTCAAAGTCCGTCAACTGCAAATACGGTTCACGTCCACGCTGTCGCGGCATGCTACCAGTGTTAAAGACTGCGATGGAGCTCCGTATGCCACGGCAAACTGGCTGACACTGACGGCGGCGGTGCACAAATGCTGCGCAGCTAGCGCCATTCGACGGCCAACACCGCGGTTCCTGGTGTGTCCGCTGTGCCGTGCGTGTGATCATTGCTTGTACAGCCCTCTCGCAGTGTCCGGAGCAAGTATGGTGGGTCTGACACACCGGTGTCAATGTGTTCTTTTTTCCATTTCCAGGAGTGTATTTTCAGTTTATTAAGTGGGTAGTTATTTGTAGTTAATTGAGCTATTATGCAAAATGTTTTCTTGTGTGTTTAACACGTAAGTGTGATGTTGTCAGTGCCTACATTGTGTTGATGGGAAAGTAACTGGATTGGTAAAGGTGGTACCTTTCTGCTGTCTATCGTTCACAGCGTATATTAAAGCCATGTTATTGCGTTTGAATCATTTGGTGGTGAATTAGTAAGTGACCAAAAAGTAATTACAATTTTCTCTCCATTAATTTGCTGCTGGTAGACTGCATAAACTTCTTCCATTCAGAAATTGCTGACACGTAGTGTGGACTGCACTGACTGGAGCCACTTATCACCCATCTGTAGTATGTCTTCCAAGGTGGGTGTGAAAATGTCTGATGGAATTGGACTGATCACGTTCAAGTCTGGAACAGTAAATCGCTGCAGTGCACTGCTTGACTAATGTCGAAATATCTGTAGTTGTATGATACCTACGTCATGTACTTCTGTTGCAGAGTCTCTGGGCCTCTTCAGATTTTGGGAGAGACCAAAAATTTGATACTTCTAAAGCCTTTGAAAAGTATTCCAGACAGTGTTAGTGGATACAGTGAAATCGTCATTGTCCAGTATCCACTGAAAGCGTGTTACACTTGGCACTGGCTCTTCAGCGCAGTAGAATTGACGGGTCCACTTGTCTAATGTTTATACATACTAGTCTTTTTAACAATTACAGATAAGTACTCAGCTAATAAAATCCCTCCACTATATAAAGACGGGCTCGGTGAAGATAATGATGATGATTTTGACACGTGGGGCACTCAACAGCGTAGTTATCAGTGCCCGTACAGATTCCCAACGTTTTCACTTTCCAGCCTCGCCACTTCCCGAATGATGATGAAATGAGAAGGACAACACAAACACCCAGTCCCCGGGCAGAGAAAATCCCCGACTCGACCAGGAATCGAACCAGGAACCGCGTGATCCAGGGGTTTGGTGAGGTTATCGAGTCTACTCGCGTAAGAGAACTGGACAGGATATTCTGAGGAGTTGTAGCCTGTAAACTGAAAAGCCAACAGTGCTCATCGTCTGGTCAGATGAGCCCCCATTTCAGTTGGTAAGAGCTGATGCTAGGCCACACAACGTCATGGACCCAAGTTGTCAACAAAGCACTGGTCATGATGCTGGTGGCTTCACAACGGTGTGGGGCGTGTCTACGCGGAATGGACTGGGTCCTCTGGTCCAATTGAACCGATCATTGACTGTAAATGGTTATGTTCGGCTACTTGGAGACAATTTTCAGCCATTCATGGACTTCATGTTCCCAAACAACGATGGAATTTTTATGAATGACAATGCGCCATGTTGCCGTCGTTTTAGAAGCACGCAACCTGGTTCTTCATGCAGTCGAAAGAGCAGCAGTTGGGTGTTCTAGATCTGCAGCACACGTCACGCTCGTTATTCTCTTCACAAGAGTCGTTCCAATTTTCAGAGCTGCAGCTACTCATTCGATGACTTTTGACAACGTTATAGAGTACACCATATACTTTTAATAACTGGGATTCACAGTCATTTGAAATATCAGTCTTACGTGACTGACTGTTAAACGTTTTATTTGCACTATTGCAGTTTCGACCTTAGGCCATTATCAAGTGCAGATGTTTTGGCTTTAAGCCATGTCTACTTTACCCAAGCTGACACATTTATATGTCTTTTTTTTTTTCTTTATTGATTTTCAATTCCCCCCAAAGGGGGCGGGCTGGCAGCAGCTTACTACGCTGCTCTACAGCCTAGACTTTATTTAAATAAAGGAAGAAGAAAGAAACAAGGAAAAACAGGTGATAAAATGGTGATTTAAAGTGTAAAATGGCGTAAAATTGCGGAAAGTTAAAACAGAAAGCAAAAGGGGTTGGCAATGTAGATAAAATACACAGGAATCAGACAAGTAACATAGTAGACACACAATTAAAAAATATGGCGACAGTCTGGTTTCTCTTCGCAAGAGATAAAAGGTACACCCAGCGACAGTATGATGGCCGTTCGCAACAAGTCCCAAAAAACACAACATGGAACACTCACTGTAAAACACGCACTGTAGAACACTCACTGTAGAACACTGCACGAAAGTGGCAGCACAAAGACGACACTCCCGAGCCAAAGGCAGATGGGAGGGGGGGGGGGACCTGCAGGAGGGGGAAAAACAAGGAGGGAGGAGAGGAAAAAACGAAAAGGGGGGAAACCAAGGAGAGAGAGGACTAATAAAGGGGGAGAAGGGCAGATGCGAGAGGGAATGAGAGGAGGCAGAGGAGGGAAATGGAAAAGGATGCGGGGGAGAGAAGGGGGCAAAGAGAGGGGAGGTGGGGAAGAAAGAGGATGGAAGGGGGGGAGAGGGAGCCCGGGAAAAGAACATAGGAAAGGAGAGGGAGTGAGGATCAGAGTTGATAGGAGGGGTAAATGAAGGGAGAGAGGACATCATCCGGGAGGGGGAGTTGATGGAAGCCACCTTGGGAAAGGAGATGTAGGGTGTAGAGATGGAGGGTAGGGGGGACACAACGGTGAAGACGAGGCAGGGGGTTATATGTCGTTGTAATTTGCTGTTATATGCATTCGTAACGCTGCTAAGTAGTGCCAGCACACATGTCCATATATCGTAAAACAGCACAGTGCCCGGCGGAGGTACGAGTCCTCCCTCGGGCATGGGTGTGTGTGTTTGTCCTTCGGATAATTTAGGTTAAGTAGTGTGTAAGCTTAGGGACTGATGACCTCTGCAGTCCCTAAGATTTCACACACATTTGCACAGCACAGTGTGTACATGCATATGTTCTTTCCACCATCACTAGGAACTTTTGCGTGGTTTAGTGATGGTGGAACGAACATATGTATGTACACACTGTGTTGTTTTAGAATATATGGACATATGTGTTGGCACTACTTTGCAGCGTTACGAATGTATATAACAGCAAATTACAACAATATATAAATGTCTCAGCCTGGTTAAAGTAGACATGACTTATTGCCAAAACATCTTCACTTGATAATGGCCTAAGGCTGAAATTGCAATAGGGGAAATAAGAAGTTTAACAGTCACTGGCGTAAACATGATGTCTTTAAAAAAATACGAATTCAGGAGATTGGCTCTTTAAGATAGCGTCCCTGCCTTCTTTCCTACGGCTTGAAGAAGAGGCTATATCATACAAGTTTAAGATTAACAATGCGATACTTTACAGCTTACCGGTAACACGAACTGAATCACTAATTCAACATCTGCAGCAAACGACGAGAACACGACAAACGTTTTGCAGCTGATGAGAAAGAATAATACCATGCGCGACGTTGAGTTGTATTGGTGGCAACATGGCACCATCACCATGTTGAATGTTGGTAAACTCCAGAGTTCGAATTGGCACTAGTGTGCCGCCTTTACACAATGCACTCAACGTGCGTAAAGTATCAGCAACGTTCTTTAGCTGGCTGAGTATAATCGCATAGTTAACTAATGAAACATCACATTCACAAGTCTGCCCTCTTGCCCTTTTTGTTACTCTGCATAAGACGCCTCGCAGTTAGCAATCACTGATGTAAATTAGCAGAAGCCGAATGAATATATTGACACATCAGGTACTCATGTCACCAAATATTTTCCAACGCAGCCTCAGGGTTAAAATACAGAGGTTACCCAACAAGTTGTTGTTTCTCTGTGGGAAGGGACCGCAGCCACCGCAAGGCACTGGAGAAAACAGACACTCCTCGCGGGAGAATAATAATCTAGAGTCATTGTAGACGCTGGTAGTAGGCTTGCTGCTGCCATGTGCGTCGGTGATTTTAGTGCAAAGGAGGAGTTGTGTAAGGGTCATTCCACCTGGACTCTCAATGTGGCAGAAATATGGAATATTTTTGTAGAATATACATGGTGTCCATAAAGTCCCTTTACAACTTCAAAATTTTATTACAACGGCAGTTGCTGAAATATTTTAACAAAATTTCTTTTATTGTAATCACTGTTTACTAAAGTTTTTATATATACTAAAAGTTTGTGTTTCATGTACTCTGTTGATGGAAGGAACTGAACCTCTGTGAAATGGCAACTCCTTAAGAGAAGGCACAGTGTGTGTCCTGGTTTATTGAGATAAAATCGGATGTTCAGGCTCAACTATACTTCAGAACGAAGTATGGAAGAGATCCACCATCACGCCCTTCAGTCCGTGCAAGTCACAAAAAATTTATGGAGACAGGGACAATGTTGGATAAAGGGAGGAGTGGGCGTCCAAGAACATCTGAGGGAAACATCTATTGCGTTTTAAAAGTCTTCAGTAGTTCACCTACTAAGTCCACCCGCACTGCTGTCAGACAGTTGCAACTACTACGTTCAACTCTCCATAAAGTCCTCCACAAGAACTTTACGGTTGTACGCTACAAAGTGCAACTGTTACAGACACTTGAGCCAAATGATAAGCCAAGACGGACAGAGTTTGCACTCAACATGCTGGAACGCCTTTCGGAGGATGAAGCATTCCTCAGACGCGTTTGTTTCAGTGACGAGGCAACTTTTCATGTTTCTGGGACATTAAGCAGACACAGTGTGAGAATCTGGGGATCCGAACACCTCCATGTGACTAGGGAGCTGCAATGAGTGGTGTGGAATCATGTGCAACCGAATAATTGGTCCATTTTTCTTCAACGAGTCAGCAATTACTGCAGATGTTTACCTCGACCTCCTGACTGAATATGTAGCCCCACAACTGATTGACTTACAACCAACTATCATTTTCCAGCAAGATGGTGCAACACCACATTGGGGACTGCATGTTCGTCGGTTCCTCAGTGAAACATTTCCAGGTAGATGAAACTTCCTGGCAGATTAAAACTGTGTGCCCGACCGAGACTCGAACTCGAGACCTTTGCAAAGGTCCCGAGTTCGAGTCTCGGTCGGGCACATAGTTTTAATCTGCCAGGAAGTTTCACATCACCGCACACTCCGCTGCAGAGTGAAAATCTCATTCTGTTTCCAGGTAGATGGATTGGGAGGGATGGGCAATTTCCTTCGCCACTGCGTCGCCAGATATAACTCCCTTGGACTTTTTTTATGGGGGTATCTAAAAGATATCGGGTATCAAACACAGATATGAGACATACGTGATTTGAAGCAAAGGATTCGTAATGCCATTACCACCATTGATGACGCTGTGCTACAGCGAACATGGCAAGAATTCGAGTACCGTCTTCATGTGCTACGTGAAACTAAAGGCGCCCATATAGAGGTATATTATACACTGTCAAAAAAAAACTTTTATTAACACTGATTACAATAAAAGAAATGTTGTTAAAATATTTCAACAACTGCCGTTGTAATAAAATTTTGAAGTTGTAAAGGGACTTTATGGACACAGTGTATTTCTTTTAAGGTGGGGAAAGAGGTAACCGTGTAATACCCACGAAAATTACTAACAAATAATTCTATCGCGATGTGAGGAATTTGTGCAGTGTTGTCAGAACAACACACAGCCACGGCAAAAGCACCAGAGGCGCAAAGATGCGAGCTGGTGCCAGTTGTGCCATAGAGACTCGCCACTTGCACGAGTTTCACCAGAGCCGCGGGCGGCGATGGGGATGAAGATATCGACTTCGCCTCGGCCAATTGCCGGCCGAATACAATCCGCCAATGATCAGACGACAACGGTCAGAAGCCTACTTAGAAGAGCAGCTCTCGCCCACTTGGTTATAGATCATCGTCCCTGGCTGACTTAGACAGGGAACGTCGTTTCGTGAACTCTTACACGTAAACAGACAGTTGTAAATAGCATTTGCTATGTACGTACGATTATTTACATTTAGCCACTGAGGGCCTTTTTTGTGTTATATCACATGCAGTGTTGCAAACTCCATTATTAGACAAGTCACAAAGATAAGTAAACCCATTTAACTCATTTGTGTGATTTTGTTGTTAATTTGTTGGAGTGTTGTAGAACCTTCGTTTTCATACCATACTACCTGACCTGGGGCACAGCTGTAGAACAATGGCAGGAAAAATTGTCTTGGCAGTGTACTGTACCAGAAGCCGTTTCCTGAACTCACAGACTTTCCCTACCGCAACTACAGTGGCAACTCGGCTAAAAAAAATGGTTCAAATGGCTCTGAGCACTATGGGACTTAACTTCTTAGGTCATAAGGCCCCTAGAACTTAGAACTACTTAAACCTAACTAACCTAAGGACATCACACACGTCCATGCCCGAAGCAGGATTCGATCCTGCGACCGTAGCGGTCGCGCGATTCCAGACTGTAGCGCCTAGAACCACTGGGCCACTCCGACCGGCCGGCAACTCTGCCTCCACAGCAGTAGCGACGAGGCCTTTACAAAATAGGCGACTCGGGTTTACAAAAATCTGCATGCCCTGTCAGCATTATGGACAAGACCTTAGAAAAATTTGTACGGTGTTAAGGTAGGGATCTTTATAGTATTAGATATCTCACTGCTAAGTCCCATGCAAGACACTTCTAATTTCTCATTACTTTTATTCTGAGCACAATGACTACGAGTTAGTCTTGCTCAGCAGATGTCTGTCTGTCCAACAATGCTGGTGCAAAACTCAGCCACCGGTACTACAACAAGATGATTTCACCTGGGTGCAGCACGGACATCGAACAAAGTCAACAGTACCGCCTTCAAATACGAGGGTGAGTCAAATGGAAACCTTAAAATTTTTTTTAATATTATTTATTGTGCGGTAGTGGTACAAAGCTGTATCACTTTTCAACATATTCTCCCCCACGCTCAATGCAAGTCCTCCAGCACTTACAATGTGCATAAATTCCTTTAGAAAAAAATTCTTTTTGTAGTCCGCGCAACCACTCATGCACCGCGTGGCGTCCCTCTTAACCAGAACGGAACTTCTTTCCTCCCATTGCGTCTTTGAGGGGTACAAACATATGGAAATCACTTGGGGCAAAGCCTGGTGAGTATGGTGGATGAGGAAGACACTCAAAATGCAGGTCTGTGATTGTGGCAACTGTTGTACGGGCAGTGTGGGGCCTTGCATTGTCATGTTGCAAAAGAACACCTGCTGACAGCAATCCACGTCGCTTTGATTTGATTGCAGGCCGTAGATGATGTTTCAGGAGGTCTGTGTATGGTGCACCTGTGATAGTGGTCCCTCTAGGCTTGTACTGCTCCAAAATGACGCCTTTTTCGTCCCAAAAGAGAGTCAGTATAACCTTCCCTGCTGATGGTTCTGTTCGAAACTTCTTTGGTTTTGGTGAGGAGGACTGGCCCCATTCCTTGCTCGCTCTCTTCGTTTCCGATTGGAGAAGTGAACCCAGGTTTCGTCGCCAGTAACGATTCTTGCAAGGAAGTCACCACCTTCTCGTTCAAAGCGCCGAAGAAGTTCTTCACAAGCATCAACATGTCGTTCTCTCATTTCAGGAGTCAGCTGCCGTGGCACCCATCTTGCAGACACTTTGTGAAACTGCAGCACATCATGCACAATGTGGTGTACTGACCCATGACTACTTTGTAAACATGCTGTAATGTCATTCAGTGTCACTCGACCGTTTTCCTTCACTATGGCTTCGACTGCTGCAATGTTCTGTGGAGTCACAACTCGTTGTGCCTGACCTGGACGAGGAGCATCTTCCACTGAAGTCACACCACTTACGAACTTCCTACTCCATTCGTAGACTTGCTGCTGTGACAAACATGCATCACAGTACTGAACCTTCATTCGTCGATGAATTTCAATAAGTTTCACACCTTCACTACGCAAAAACCGAATAATAGAACGCTGTTCTTCCCTGGTGCAAGTCGCAAGTGGGGCGGCCATCTTTATTCTGATACTGCGACGGTATGTGTACATCTGCACTATGCTGCCATCTACAGGCCATTCTGCACGCTGTTTGTAGCACGCTTACCAACTTACGGGACAACGGCGCGAAATTTCGATTTGTTACTACAAATTTAAGGTTTTCATTTGCCTCACCCTCGTAAAATGCCCGGCAGAAATTCGGTAAATGTTGCTGTCGACAACACTGCCTTCTTTAACAAGAACGCTCTGTGAGCGTACGATGCCTGAACGGACAATGTGTCTTTATGTCTGGTGCACTTCCGTAAGTCAACAAATGTGTACAGCTTTCTGCCATATGCTCAGCATATTCGGACGGCTTTCTCAAGATTTTAAAGCTGATCGTTAAATATCACAGGTTTCCCTACGAGACTGACAAATTTTTTTTAGGTGCAAATAGTACACAGCAATGTTGTGATGTTTATTTGTCTGTGGGTACAACCAAACATTCTGATGATGAGCATATCACATCACTTAACGCATCTATGGTCATGTCACATAACATAACATGACATACAAATGTTCCCTCATACCACTGAAAGGGACAATGGAAGACCTTCACGAATTCGCTGCGGAAGCTTCTGACTGCATTTCAGACCTGGCCTTTGAGCTATTAGGCCGTTCAACGAAGGAAAATTAGGGAGGGAGAACCGAGTAACTGCAAATTTTTGCTCAGTGCTAGGAGGAAGTGTCCTGAGCAACACAATCAAAATCCTGACCGGTGGGGTGTGAGTGTTGGTGTGGGGGTGGACTTAAAGATAGCTTTTTTACGAAACCGCTGCTTTTATCTTAACTGTTTCCCAGCAAAAAACTACATCAATTTTCTTGTAAAGAACAGCGTATCAATTTTTTCTCTAGAACTAATAGTTTCCTCGTTCAGGGCATTGATTGTTGATAATATTGTTTTACCGGTATAGAATTAATGTTCATCTTTAAATGAAGTAGTTTAAAAACAAATATTAATTGTGTATACCGCATGTAAGTGCAGTTTGCAGAAAATTCTGGACAAACCGAGCAAACGATTTCGCCATCCAGATCACCTGACGTGAGACCCAAGGAATAGTTATGGCAAATAAACGAGAGGTTGGTTCATGCACAAAATCCTACACCGGCAACACTTTCGCAATTATGGACGGCTGTACAGGCAACCTGGCTCAATATTTCTGCAGGCGACTTCTAAAGACTTGATGAATTTATGCCTCGTCGAACTGTTCCACTCCGCTGGGCAAAAGGAGACGCGACACGGTATTAACAGGTAGCCCACGACTTTGAGTCGGCTCAGTGTATATGACTATTACGTGCAGTAAGATTACCCCACCTGGAAGAAGCTGCTTCTCTCACAATGAAGCAGCAAGCTGTATTTCGGAGAAAAACTGGCTTTTAATAGGGTTTCGGTGACAAATGTTTTCTGGAAGAAAAGGACCAGTGCTTCACTCCTAAGCTTTTAGATGCCAGAACGCACCTTTTCAACCACACAACCTTCCCCTTCGGTTTTTTAAAACTTCTGACGAAACTTACAATGAGAAATAATTTTTTACAAAATATTTTTCTGAAGTTTAGGTTTGTGAAAATAATTTCTTATAATCCACACAATAAAACTGCAAGATTTAACATGAACAATAGATGCTACTGTCTGTCCCAGTAACAGTGTCTCTTTGCCCCCTAGCTCTGCTCGATACATGTCGGCAGGAGTCGGTGGTCCCCGTGACTATAACGTCATGCTTCCCACTGCTGCCAACCGCAACAGTCAAATAACTGCGTTGCAGCTGCAGGAAAGCAAGCCGTTTCACTGGCAGAATAATCGACCAGCCCGTAACTGTGGGGTAAAACACGAGAGTGAGCATCCCGTGTTATGCACAGCCTTTGCTTTGCATCGGACTGAGTAGAAGTGAGCGGCATTTGATCTGAGTAGCTCTAAATAGTTTTTAATATTATTAGGTTTTGCCATGTCGCCGCACTGAAAATCAGTAAAAATCTCTTGAAAATTTTGCGTTCCATGGGTCACAGGTCTGCTGACTGTATTGACGCTGGCCTCCACCACTTCTTCTCGTGCACTTGTGTCGTACCTTCATATTGGTGTACGTAACTAAGAGCCTCAATTTCTTTCTCATTTCTGTCTTTTGTTGTAAATTTTGCCCTTGAGGCGGCCTCTGGAACCAAGGAACTTACTCCCTGCCCTAATATGCCATCTCCTGTCATCCTGTCCGTTCATCTAGTCAGTTTTTACACATATTTTAGACTTCCTGAAGCTCTTCTATTCTCTTCTTTTCCAGTTTTTCCGAAGCCCTCGACTCTTTTCTGCGCAATGCTGTGCTCCAGAAGTTTGCTCTCAGAAATATCTTTCTCGAATTAAGGACGGTTTTTGATAACAGTAGGGGAGAGTGTTGCACCTTGGACCACCTTTGAGTTTCAAATGGCTCTGTGCACTATGGGACTCAACTTCTGAGGTCATAAGTCCCCTAGAACTTAGAACTACTTAAACCTAGCTAACCTAAGGACACCACACATATCCATGCCCGAGGCAGGATTCGAACCTGCGACCGTAGCTGTCGCGCGGTTCCAGACTGTAGCGTCTAGAACCGCTCGGCCACTCTAGCCGGCACACCTTTGAGGATTCCGCCCCTAGACAGCCCTGTGATAAAATTTTTGCATATTTTCTAATTGAATTTTGAAATGGTAGCAGTCATTTTATGTGTGCTTCAGTCTTTCTGAAGTTACAAACACCTACTCCAGGAAATTAAGGTTCTTCCAAATATCAAAAACTGTTCCATAGTAGAAGACGGTCTCGTACCTAGGAATGAATATTGTATTCAAATTTGAAAGTGTTGGAGTCAACAAAATGTTTTCAGTATTGCATTTAATGATTTATGTGTAGTATCGTTACTCTACTACACATCAATAACAATAACCAAAAACTGAAATCATATTAATTAGAAGTATTATCGAAAACTAGTTGCCTCCGGGATTAGCCGAGCGGTCTGAGGCGCTGCAGTCATAGACTGTGTGGCTGGTCCCGGCGGAGGTTCGAGTCCTCCCTCGGGCATGGGTGCGTGTGTTTGTCCTTTGGATAATTCCGGTTAAGTAGCGTGTAAGATTAGGGACTGATGACCTTAGCAGCTAAGTACCATAAGATTTCACACAATTTTTTTTTTGAAAACTAGTTGCTACCTATGAAATTTTGAAATAGAACCTACTGGCAACTAATACTCGTACTAATTTCCATTTTCAAGACAGCGAAAATTGTTAAGAGAATAAGGGAACTCAGTTCATTTTCAAATGTCACGTGTTGTTTGGCACAAGAACTTTTTCTGTTACAAGGTATAAGATGCATGTAAGCACGTAGCATGCGATGATTGAAGCAGGGCATATAGGGCATTACGGCGGCCTGTTGTTACGTGCTGTTCGTGTGTTTCGGATCACCACCACAACAGTTTAAAGGAAGACATCGTAACAGTTCAGAAGCGGGCTGCTAGATTTGCTACCGGTGGAATTGAACAACACTCAGGTATTAAAAGGAAGGTCAGCGTTGGTCGTAATTGATGCTTTACTGATAGTAAAATCGATTTTCAATCTCATAGTGATCACCTTCAGTGCTGTGGTGTACAAATTAAACTCACAGGCACTGGCATCATTTTATTATCAGTAACCAAAGCCGGGAAACGAACTCGTGATCGTTTGTCAGCTTCGCGTGTCTCAGCTTTGGTTACTGAGGGGAACACCTTTTCGCATAGGAACCACGAAGATAAGATACAAGAAATAATGGCTCGTACAGATGGATATACGAGGGATATTCGGAAAGTCAGATCCGATCGGTCAAGAAATGGAAACCACTGTGTAAATCTAATAAAGCTTTGTATGAGGGCAGTTCAATAAGTAATGCAACACTTTTTTTTCTGAAACAGGGGTTGTTTTATTCAGCATTGAAATACACCAGGTTATTCCCCAATCTTTTAGCTACACAACACTATTTTTCAACGTAATCTCCATTCAGTGCTACGGCCTTACGCCACCTTGAAATGAGGGCCTGTATGCCTGCACGGTACCATTGCACTGGTCGATGTCGGAGCCAACGTCGTACTGCATCAATAACTTCTTCATCATCCGCGTAGTGCCTCCCACGGATTGCGTCCTTCATTGGGCCAAACATATGGAAATCTGACGGTGCGAGATCGGGGCTGTGGGGTGCATGAGGAAGAACAGTCCACTGAAGTTTTGTGAGCTCCTCTCGGGTGCGAAGACTTGTGTGAGGTCTTGCGTTGTCATGAAGATTCGTTCGAGAAGTTCGTTCAGATTTTTGTGCCTATGAACACGCTGAAGTCGTTTCTTCAATTTCTGAAGAGTAGCACAATACACTTCAGAGTTGATCGTTTGACCATGGGGAAGGACATCGAACAGAATAACCCTTCAGCATCCCAGAAGACTGTAACCATGACTTTACCGGCTGAAGGTATGGCTTTAAACTTTTTCTTGGTAGGGGTGTGGGTGTGGCGCCACTCCATTGATTGCCGTTTTGTTTCAGGTTCGAAGTGATGAACCCATGTTTCATCGCCTGTAACAATCTTTGACAAGAAATTGTCACCCTCAGCCACATGACGAGCAAGCAATTCCGCACAGATGGTTCTCCTTTGCTCTTTATGGTGTTTGGTTAGACAACGAGGGACCCAGCGGGAACAAACCTTTGAATATCCCAACTGGTGAACAATTGTGACAGCACTACCAACAGAGATGTCAAGTTGAGCACTGAGTTGTTCGATGGTGATCCGTCGATCATCTCGAACGAGTGTGTTCGCACGCTCCGCCATTGCAGGAGTCACAGCTGTGCGCGGCCGGCCCGCACGCGGGAGATCAGACAGTCTTGCTTGACCTTGCGGCGATGATGACACACGCTTTGCCCAACGACTCACCGTGCTTTTGTCCACTGCCAGATCACCGTAGACATTCTGCAAGCGCCTATGAATATCTGAGATGCCCTGGTTTTCCGCCAAAAGAAACTCGATCACTGCCCGTTGTTTGCAACGTACATCCGTTACAGACGCCATTTTAACAGCTCTGTACAGCGCTGCCACCTGTCGGAAGTCAATGAAACTATACGAGACGAAGCGGGAATGTTTGAAAATATTCCACAAGAAATTTCCGGTTTTTTCAACGAAAATTGGCTGAAAAAAAATGTGTTGCATTACTTATTGAACTGCCCTCGTAAATTGGTGTTCGACAGTGTCTCTAGTATCCCTGTCGGTTGCATCACTTTGCTCTTTTCAGTTCTGAGCGCATAAAGGTGTGTAGAAAATAATGTCTCCCGCCAAGCATGAGGTCCTGGTGAGAGATTTCGCCTGATGTTATGCAGCCCACATTACAGAAGTGTCATACAGTTCCTACTTCGTGACAATTCTCGGTCGCAATCTGCAGGGGCAATGAAAATGCTCCTGCAGCGATGGGAATTGTTTGATCACCCGCACTACAGCCGGTAATTGGCTCCCTCTGTGTTTCGTCTCTGCTCATATTAACTACTGGCTATGAAGACAACATTTTCGCACAGACAACGAGCTACAGATGAACGTAGAGAATTGGCAGGAAGCACAGGCGGCTGCCTTCTATGACGAAGGTATTGGAAATTTGGTACAACGGTGCGACAGACGTCCTAGCTGCGACTATGCCGCTGGAAGGTGGAGCCAACTGTCGCAAATAAAACATTTCTGATTTTCGATGTAGTTCCCATTTCGTCACTGATCGGAACTTACTTTCTGGACAACCCTTGTATACAGTCGCTTTTCCCTCGACATATTTGCAAGTGGAGTGGAAAAGGAAATGACTAATAGTAGCACAGGTACCCTCCGCCACGCTACATATGATGGCTTGCAGAATGTGTACGTTGATTTAGATGTAGATGGTGCACAAACGGCGAAGTGTGGCTCAACCGTCCTCACATTGTGTAATTAATTTTAAAAATATACAGAATTTCACCCACCATGGAACTCTAGAACTGAAGAATTAACAGTAGCCTCCAAGTAGCTTTACTACACCATGCGACACTCACATATGGGTATGTGGAACCTTCAGCATTTACAAGTGCTGCACGAAACACGACCTTATGTTTCAGGACAACAGCAAAAAGTCGCAAAAGCTCGAAACTGATCATGGTAGTTTCTACCACACGTTCCTGCAGTGCAGTCACATTGACGTGACCACGCCAATGTTCGACGTCAGTATGAAGTAACCACTCATAGGCGGCATGTGGCAGCACCAGGAGTGGACGGTATATAGAACCTGTCAGAGGTACGCGCAAAAACGGTGCACTTGTCGTCGCACTGCGAAAACGGAGTGATTTATCTTATGTCCAAAAGGGAATGGTGATTGCCTTTCGGCCGGAGTGGCAGAGCGGTTCTAGGCGCTACAGTTTGGAACCACGCGACCGTTACAGTCGCAGGTTCGAATCCTGCCTCGGGCATGGATGTGTGTGATGTCCTTAGGTTGGTTAGGTTTAAGTAGTTCAAAGTTCTAGGGGACTGATGACCTAAGAAGTTAAGTCCCATAGTGCTCAGAGCCATTTGAACGATTTTTTTTTTTTTTATCATTGCCTTACGTGCCAAGGGTGGAAGCATTTCCGAAATGCTCGCTTTATTTGTTGATGAGACCCAGAAAATATCATATACAGGCTCCCAGGTAGATGCCATTTTCCTTGACTTCCGGAAGGCGTTCGATACAGTTCCGCACTGTCGCCTGATAAACAAAGTGAGAGACTATGGAATATCAGACCAGCTGTTTGGCTGGATTGAAGAGTTCTTAGCAAACAGAACACAGCATCTTGTTCTCAATGGAGAGACGCGTACAGACGTTAAAGTAACCTCTGGGGTACCGCAGGCGACTATTATGGGACCATTGCTTTTCAAAACATATATAAAAGACCTAGTAGATACTGTAGATGTTCCATGCGGCTTTTCGCGGATGATGCTGTAGTATACAGAAAAGTTGCAGCATTATAAAACTGCAGCGAAATGCAAGGATATCTGCAGCGGATAGGCACTTGGTGCAGGGAGTGGCAACTGACGCTTGACATAGAAAAATGTAATGTATTGCGAATACATAGAAAGAAGGATCCTTTATTGTATGATTATATGACAACGGAACAAACACTGGTAGCAGTTACTTCTGTATGATATCTGGGAGTACGCGTACGGAACGATTTGAAGTGGAATGATCATATAAAATTAATTGTTGGTAAGGCGGGTGCCAGGTTGAGATTCATTGGGAGAGTCCTTAGAAAATGTAGTCCATCGACAAAGGAGATGGCTTACAAAACACTCGTTCGACCCATACTTGCGTATTGCTCATCAGTGTGGGATCCGTACCAGATCGGGTTGACAGAGGAGATAGAGAAGATCCAAAGAAGTGGGGCGCGTTTCGTCACAGGGTTATTTGGTAAGCGTGATAGCGTTACGGAGATGTTTAGCAAACTCAAGTGGCAGACTGTGCAAGAGAGGCGCTCTGCATCGCGGTGTAGCTTGCTGTTCAGGATTCGACAGGGTGTGTTTCTGGATGAGGTATCGAGTATATTGCTTCCCCCTACTTATACCTCCCGAGGAGATCACGAATGTAAAATTAGAGAGATTCGAGCGCGCACGGATGCTTTCCGGCAGTCGTTCTTCCCGCGAACCGTACGCGACTGTAACAGGAAAGGGAGGTAATGACAGTAGCACGTAAAGTGCCCTCCGCCACACACTGTTGGGTGGCTTGCGGAGTATAAATGTAACCTGTTTGCATGGCGCTGCGGTTGAAGTATACGGTGCATGACAAAATGGCGCTGTCTGAAACCAGAGATGGGGCAACTGTGGTGCAACGCGATCCAGAGATGACAGAGGGGAACGACGGCTGCCGAGATGTTATATATATGCAGCTGTTGAGCAAGGGGCTGCCGCCAGTGCCGCCTCAACGACCGTTCAGCGAACGCTGCTGCGCATGCGCCTTCGCAGCCTGGTTCATGCACCCATACTGACTGCTTTTCATCGGCGACGGAGGTGGGAACTGACACGCCTTTTCTGACCACTCACGTTTCATGCTCCATTGGAGCGATACGTCTGAAAGCAAGCACACTGCATGATTCGTTGGAAGGGTTGAGGCTGGAAAGAGAGCGTTATGGTCTGGGGAATGTTTTCGTGGCATTCCCCGGGTGATATCGTCGTTACGGGAGGCATAGTGGGTCAACGCACGTATGCACCTATCCTTGGGGACCATGTCCACGCGTACATGCTGTTTGTTTTTTGTCGACATGATGGCATCTACCAACAGGATAATGCAATGTGTCACACGACTCTAAGTGCACGTTCGTGGTTCGAAGAGCACCAGGAAGAGTTTGCTGTACTCCCCTGGGCACCAAACACCCCGAATTTCAACGTAATCGAGGATTTGTGGGGCCACCTCCATCGGGCTGTTGGTGCAATCGATCATCAACCGAGAGACGTTGCGCAGCTGGCTACGGCGCCGGAGTCAGCAGGGCTCCACACCCCTGTCGGTGCCTCGCAGAACCTCGCTGACATCCTTCCTGCACTTTGATTTTATCCATACTGGATGAGAGGTCGTGGTTGTGATTGTCAATATTAAAAAATATATCGGCTCAACCACTTGTTGGTAGGCATGTTTTTAAAATATTTAGGAAATCAACCACAACTGATGTGTTGATACAAAATAATTCCTGCCATCCTAATAGCCAGAAACTTTCTGCTTTTAGATCTTTGATAGATAGAGCCTTTAGAGTCTCTATGAATGAAGAAGACAGAATTACTGAGCTGAACATCGTGAAACAACTAGCCAGAGCTGACGGATATCACCAAAACGTTGTCAATAAATTAATACGACAGAAACAGCGCGCGAATGAACGAAGAATACCGCAAATAACATTACGAGAGTCACAATACCATACTTCGTTGATATTTCGCAAAAAGTGGCTAACATTTTCAAACCTTTTAAAGTTGGTACCGCTTTTCAGACCAATAATACGCTGCGGTTTTAAACTAAGAAATAATTTACAGCAGGAAAGCGTTAAATATGAGAGAGCTGGGGCCTATAAAATTCAGTGTAACACGTGCAAGGCAAGCTATGTAGGCCAGACTGGTACGTCCTTTAAAGTACGTTACAAAGAACATAGCGATGCCTTTCCGGCTTAATAATTTCGAAAAGTCAGCTGTAGCCACGCATATTTGGGAAACGGGACACCCCATGTTGGGAATAGATCAGGATCTCGTTATTTTACATAGACAGAACAAAGGCAAATAGCTGGATCGACTAGAACAGCTGGAAATTACGATACATAGCGTGGATAACAAGAACACACTGAATGAACAGCTAACTGGTGATACAAATAACTTTTTCAAACATTTCACTGGTTTCTTTTAGCAACTACATTTTTAGCAATTGGCAGGATAGCATCATTTCATGAGGTCCTTCGAACATGTATACGTTATCTGTTTGTACAGACCTCTCTGTGACTTCCTTGTTTACTTGCGCGTGAGCTCACTCGCGTTTCACTGTCGTGTTTGGCTACGTGGTGTGTGGTATCAACGAAGACGCACGGGTGGTTTACGACGATAGAGGAGAGAGTCATGTGGTTAGATGTTGAACACCATAGGCGACACCATTTTAGAGTTTTTTATATTTTGACGACTATGTCGAGATGCACCTTGGAAGACACGGCTGCAACAAGGGAAGCAGCCACGATGTTTTATTTTTATTATCAGTTTTATTGTGCCTGGTGCATGGCCCATTTTAGCGACTTTTAACAGGTTCTTTCACTTTTTATTATTCTGATGATGGAAGTTCAAATGGTTCAAATGACTCTGAGCACTATGCGACTTAACTTCTGAGGTCATCAGTCGCCTAGAACTTAGAACTAATTAAACCTAACTAACCTAAGGACATCACACACATCCATGCCCGGGGCAGGATTCGAACCTGCGACCGTAGCGGTCACGTGGTTCCAGACTGAAGCTCCTAGAACCGCACGGCCACAAAGGCCAGCGATGATGGAAGCTTGACTTCCGAAACGCGTCAATCTTAGTGTTTTACACTATAAACAACTGGTTGAGCCGATATATTTTTAACATTAACTTTAACTTCCTACACGTCTCGCAGCGATCCGCGATGCGAAAGGACTGACGCGATACCACACTGCAGGCTGGTAACGAAGGTACGAGCATATGGAATAAGTTGACAGGTATGTCAGTGGCTCGAAGACTTCTTAAATAATAGAAACCTGTATGTCGTCCTCGATGGCGAGTGTTCACCAGAATAAGGGTATCGTAGGAGTGCCCCAGGAAGTGTGATAGGACCACTGTTCTATACAAACATAAACGATTTGGCGGACAAGGTAGGCTGCAATCTGCGGTTGTTTGCTGATGATGCCGTGGTAAGGTGTCGAAGTTGAGTACTGTCGGAAGATAAAGACAACTTAGACCAAATTTCCAGTTGGTGTGATCTAGCCCTAGATGTGGAAACATGTAAGTTAATGCGGATGAGCAGGAAAAATAACCTTCAACTTTCAGATACAGTATTACTAGTGTCTTGCTTTGCACAGTCAAGTCGGTTAAATATCTAGCCGTAAAGTTGCATAGCGATATGATATTGAACAAGCTTGTGAGAACTGTGGTAGGGAAGGTGAATGGTCGACTCTGGTTTGCTGGGAGAATTTTAGGAAAGAGTGGTTTACCTGTAAACGATACAGAATGATGGTGCGACCTATTCTTGTGCACTGCTCGAGTGTCTGGGATCCGTACCAGATCAAATAAAAGCAAGAAGTGGAAACAGTTCACAGGTGGGATGCTAGATTCGTTACCAGTAGGTTTGAACAACATGTACAGAGATTCTTTGGGAACTCAAATGGGAATGAATCACTGGAGGGAAGGGAACGTTCTTTTCGAGAAACACTTCGAGCAAATTTAGAGAACCGGCATTTGAAGCTGACTGCTGAACAATTATACTGCCGCCTTCATACATCACACATAAGGACTACGAAGATAAGATACCTTAGGGCTCATATGGAGGCATACAGACAGTCTTTTTTCCATAGCTCTATTTGGGAGTGAAACAGGAAAGAAAATGATTAGTAGTGGTACAGGGTACCCTCCACCACGTACCATACAGTGACTTGCAGAGTGTACGAGGTGCGACAATAAAGTAATGAGACTGTTTTTCTTTGCAAGATTTGGCAACCCTGCAGGCTTGCGTAGGCACAATATCTTTGACCTTGGTCTATAAGCTGCTTCTAGTCCGAGCAGCACATCGATGCAACTGCTCAGTCGTGAGTTGTGCTGTAATAAGTTAACACGTGTTTGTGTCTCTCGTCACGGAAATGGAACCGCATGATATTGAACGATGGTATGCCATTTCTTTTTGCATTAAATTGGGTGAAAACTCGACTAAAACTTACGGTAAGCTTCAGAAGGCTTTTGGAGAGGAGGTTATGTCAAGAGCTCAAGTTTTTTGTTGGCATAAAATGTTTAGTGAAGGCAGAACGAATGTTGGAGATGAAGACCGCAGTGGACGACCATCAGCCTCATGGGCGGGTGACAACTTGGCCAGGGTGTGTGAACGCGTATGATCTGATCGAAGATTATCTGTGAAAATGATTGCAGAAGAACTGAACATCAATCGAGAAACAGTTCGTCTATTAATAACTGAAGATCAGGGTATGAGAAAGATGTGTGCAAAAATGGTCCCCAAAAATCTCACACCATAACAGCGAGAAACACGGAAAAATGTGGCAGCCGATCAGTAAGAGCAAATGGAAATCAATCCAGAATTGTTGAGCAAGGGATCACCTAGACCAAAAAAAGCTCTCAAGTCAAAGTCAAAAGTGAAATACATGCTTGGTTCAAATGGTTCAAATGGCTCTGGGCACTATGGGACTCAACTGCTGAGGTCATTAGTCCCCTAGAACTTAGAACTAGTTAAACCTAACTAACCTAAGGACATCACAAACATCCATGCCCGAGGCAGGATTCGAACCTGCGACCGTAGCGGTCTTGCGGTTCCAGACTGCAGCGCCTTTAACCGCACGGCCACTTCGGCCGGCGAAATACATGCTTGTGTGCTTATTTGATTCCAAGGGAATTGTTCATAATGAGTGGGTGCCTCCTGGACAAACAGTTAACCAATATTACTACAAAGAAATTTTGGAAGGACTTCGTAAAAGAGTTCTTCGTGTCCGTGTCAACATTGCTAATAATTGGATTCTGCATCACGATAATGCGCCATCCCATACTGTTCTGTCAGTACAGCAATTTTTAACCTCAAAGCAAATTTCAGTGCTACCATAGCCACCTTATTCACCAGATATCACTTTGTGTGTCTTTTTTCTATTTCCAAGAGTCAAAACGGCGGTCAAGGGACACCATTTTCAAACAACACAAGATATCCTAAAAGCTGTGACGAGAGTCTTGGAGGATATTACAGAAGATGAGTTTCAGAAATGTTACCATCAATGGCAGAAGCGCTGCAAAAAGTGTGAGCAATCAGAAGGGAACTACTTTGAAGGAGACAACACTAAACTTGAGTAAAATGATAAATAACATTTTTTTCACATCAGCCTCATTACTTTATTGTTGCACCTCGTATGTGCACATGTAGAAAAGGTGGTTATTCCGGCTTTCGACAAGTTGTCACGTTAGTGTAAAATCAGTCTCTCGGCTGAAACATCGACCAGGAATTGTAATTCATTTCTACTACAACTCTTTACTTCCGTCTTTCTTTGCTTACTGTCAGTTTCTTCTCTCTTTCGGTACACTATTGATTCAGTTCAACTCTCCAGAATGAGATTTTCACTCTGCAGCAGTGTGTCTACTGATATGAAACTTCCTGGCAGATTAAAACTTTGTGCTCCACCGAGAATCGAACTCGGGACCTTTTCCACACCGTTTTAATCTGCCAGGATGTTTTGAAATCTCTTCTCGTTCACTAATGATAACACTGACATCGACGAATCTTTTTTTATTTATTTTTTATTTGTGGTAACTTGCTATGGGACCAAACTGCTGAGGTCATCGGTCCCTAGGCTTACACACTACATAATCTAACTTTAACTATCTTACGCTAAAGACAACACACACACACACCCATGCCCGAGGGAGGACTCGAACTTCCGACAGGGGTAGTCTCGCGAACCGTGGCAAGGTGCCTCAAGACTGCGCGGCTACGAATCTTAACATTGATGTCCTTGCCCGTGAATTATAATCCCATTCCGGAAATCTTTCGTTTACTTCCGTCATTGCTCCGTCGACACAAAGGTTGAACAGCAGGAAGAAAGACCACATTCCAGCCTTAGGCCCTTTTTAATACAAAGTCTTTTACTCTCAGGGTCTTCCAGTCTCACTATATTAACTTGGTTATTGTAAATACCGTATATTACCCGTGTTTCCCTATAGTTTACACTTACTTTTGTGATGATTTCAAATTTGTTGCTCTAGTTTCTGTTGTCAACAGCTGTCTTTTAGTTCCATGAATCCAGTGGAAGTCCTGAGCTTTCTCAAGTTTTGCCTTTTTTTATCGAGCGCAACGTCAGAATATTTCCAAAAGTCAAAATATTCCACTTCATGAAAAGAAGTTAACACTCGAATACATGACAATTTCTAGCCAATTCTGCTCAACTCGCGACTTTCACTGTGAGAAACGATGACCGTTACGCCGGTACATCTGGTTTCTGTTGTATGTGACACACCTTCGTATTTCCTATTTGAATTGTAATTAGTTTTGCCGTAAGCTGTCATCTTAACCGCCCGCGAAGCGGCGTTTCATTAACTCGCCGTCGCTCGCAGCCCTTGGCCACAGTTTTACGGAGACATGCGCTACCCCGTAAAACTGGCCACTTCTGCGCGCTGCTAATGGCCGTTGCCCCGGCTTTAGTGTGGATAACAAGAGCGGGGACGCTGTTACGAAAATGTGCGCCCAGTAATAAAAACTCACGCACTCCACCGGCTGTTACGCTGCCTTTCCTGTTTTTTTTTTTTTTTTTTTTTTTTTTTTTGTCTTTCAGACGGGGTCTCCTTACGAGGCTCACTGAACCATAAAAAGCTCCTTAAGGCCCGTCTAGAGAGTTCCGCGTGAAAAATGCCCGCTAGATAAATTAGCGAGAAGAGCGCGCGCCTAATTTCTGTCTTATCGTGCACGGCGAGGCTTTAGAGCGGTGTCAACTCGTTTACAGAGTTGAAGGGAGGGGGTGGAGGGGTGAGCTGGTGGTATGGGGGTAACTGGAAGGGGGGGAGGGCGGGTGTAATGAAGTGGGCACAAAAGTGCACCCCCTTCCATAAGCCACCTTTCTTCCAGCGACGCTGCCCTGTAAGAGGCGGACAGCGTGACAGCATTGCTCCGGCCGAGGTAACACGGATTTTCTCAACGCTAACTTACTGTACCTCCACCACTAGGCTTCAGCAATGTTGAAATCAGGGGATACCTGTTTAAAAGACGAAGGGCAAACTGTAAGACGAGCACGGCGTCTGTCTCCTTCACTCGTTTAACACACAGGGAGGTTATAACTGAGGAGGTAACACGCAAAGGCGAACATGTGTACAGTATAAAAAATCGGATACGGAATGGAATGGTACATATAGGGTAAGCAGAATCTAAATACGTCACGCAATTTAAGTGAAATCGAACATGTTCCGTGACACCAGCTTGTGAAAATATTAGATTGGTGCGTAAGTTCCTACCACTTTTGTTTTCCATATAGGTATTCCGGTTGGTATGGGTTTATCTATCGATTGTTATTTTTATTCACTGTTTACTGTTGCTATTGGAGTTTATGTATTGTCACTTTGTCATCTGGAGATAGTGGGTGCAGCTGTGGATGCTAGAAAATGTAGCGCCAAGTGGAGAAACCGGAATATCTGCGACATATCTACATCTACATCCATATTCCGGAAGCTACCTGACAGCGTGTGGCGGAGGGTACTTTGAGTACCTCTAACGGTTCCACCTTCTATTCCAGTCTCGTATTGTTCGTGGAAAGAACGAATGTCGGTATGCCTCTGTGTGGGCTCTGATCTCTCTGATTTTATCCTCATGGACTCTTCGCGAGATATACGTAGAAGGGAGCAATATACTGCTTGACTCCTCGGTGAAGGTATGTTCTCGAAACTTCAACAAAAGCCCGTACCGAGCTACTGAGCGTCTCTCCTGCAGAGTCTTCCACTGGAGTTTATCTATCATCTCCGTAACGCTTTCGCGATTACTCAATGATCCTGTAACGAAGCACGCTGCTCTCCGTTGGATCTTCTCTATCTCTTCTATCAACCCTATCTGGTACGGATCCCACACTGATGAGCAGTATTCAAGCAGTCGGCAAACAAGTGTACTGTAACGTACTTCCTTCGTTTTCGGATTGCATTTCCTTAGGATTCCTCCAATGAATCTCAGTCTGGCATCTGCTTTACCGACGATCAACTTTATATGATCATTCCATTTTTAATCACTCCTAATGCCTACTCCCAGATAATTTATGGACTTAACTGTTTCCAGATGCTGACCTGCTACTTTGTAGCTAAATGATAAGGGATCTATCTTTCTATGTATTCGCAGCACATTACACTTGTCTACATTGAGATTCAATTGCCATTCCCTCCACCATGCGTCAAGTCGCTGCAGATCCTCCTGCAATTCAGTACAATTTTCCATTGTTACAACCTCTCGATATACCACAGCATCATCCGCAAAAAGCCTCAGTGAACTTCCAATGTTATCCACAAGGCCATTTATGTATATTGTGAATAGCAACGGTCCTACGACACTCCCCTGCGCCACACCTGAAATCACTCTTACTTCGGAAGACTTCTCTCCATTGAGAATGAAATGCGGCGTTCTGTTATCTAGGAACTCTTCAATCCAATCACACAATTGGTCTGATAGTCCATATGCTCTTACTTTGTTCATTAAACGACTGTGGGGAACTGTATCGAACGCCTTGCGGAAGTCAAGAAACACGGCATCTACCTGGGAACCCGTGTCTATGGCCCTCTGAGTCTCATGGACGAATAGCACGACCTGGGTTTCACACGATCGTCTTTTTCGAAACCCATGCTGATTCCTACAAAGTAGATTTCTAGTCTCAAGAAAAGTCATTATACTCTAACATAATACGTGTTCCAAAATTCTACAACTGATATAAGGTGTCAGGCAATTCCAACACCTTCCATGAAAACCCTGACATGATAAGCAAATCCAGTAGTATGTCACATAGCTCCGAATAAATCGTGACATTAAATTAACCACAGTAATACGAGTAACGAGTGAGCAAATGGAATACCACAGACTAACACAAGAATGCCTAAATGCATGTCATACCTTCCCACCGTGAGAAAGACGCAGTTCCGAGGGGAGAAAGGAGAACAGAAGCCGAGAGCAGAGCCGTGTTAAGCTAGAAGGCCCTACGATAAGGGACGGACACCCACGTTGCCAGCTAACCAATAGAAAGTGAGACATTCTAGCAGAGACAATAGCATAATTAAGTTATGAATTTTAATTTTGTTAGAATTAAGTTTTCTCTACAATGCAAGCGCACAGGTTGCGGATACATCGTTGACAAGTTGGTTCTGACCCAACAAGTAAGTGAATTGATTGTCAAGTCGTGTGTGCAAAAAGTTTATGAAACGCGTGAGATCGTATGAGCGCATGTTGACGCGAAGTAGGGCGCGTGAATTGCTTTTAAAACAGAAAATAAGGGATTCGGAAAGATTAGCAATGGCAGATCGAGACCTTGACCGAATTGAGGTAGAGACCCAGCATGAAGATGGACAGAGAATAGAGGACAGTACAACAGACGATGCAGTATCGCGAGAAATAGGACAGATAACGCACCATAACGAGGATAATGTACGCCAAGGCATAGAAAACGTAGGTCAGCATACGACAGAGGAGCAGGACAGTAGAGAGACAGCCGATGAGGATTCTAACTTGCGTCTTGAATACGTAGAACCCATAGTACAAGTAATCAGAACTCCCTCACCAGAGAGTACAAGGAATTCGAGCAGAAACGTGTCACAGCACAGTTCAATGCAATCGGTTGCGAACCAACACTTGGGCGAAAACACAGAGCGTAGGATGTCGGAGGAAACGCAATAGGACCCACCAGACTGGCAGAATTATTACAATTAATGATGGAAACCATGACAAGACAAAATAAAGAAATTGCGAACCAAATTAAAATTCAGAATGCAGAAACGACGAAACAAATTGCATCAACCACGACACAAATGCATGAAATTAAAGAACAAAACAAAAAAAATTCAGTTACACCTAAGTCATATTGAAGACGAGGCAAAAGAATCTCGAGAAGTGATAGGAAACTTAATAACAGGTCACAATCAATTGAGAACAGACATTAAGAAGGTACAAGTGGACGTACAAACATTGCGTAATGACACTCAGGACGAGATCAAAACATTACGTAACAACACCCAGGGAGAAGTCAAGAAACTAGAGAAACAGATAAACGTAATTACTAGACAAACAGCAGATACAGCGCGTGAAATTGTTGAAGACAGTGTGTTACGCAAACGTATCACAAAAGCAGCTCTGAAAAGATATGATAACCGCATAGTCAAAATAGAAGCACAAACGAAGCGACAATTTCAGAAATTGCGAACAGAGTTGTTGCAAACCATTGAAGAGCGTAGTGAACAGGATCGAACAAGCACTGAGTCAGCAACCACACCCACATCTGTAACAGCACCGGAAAAACAAGCAATTAACGAAGATATCATGCATTTTCGACTCCAATCACAGGCGGAAAGTAACATACGTGAAATCAGACAGCCTGCACAGCAACAAACACGTTTCGAAATTCTTGATGAACAAACAGCATCACAAACACATGCGGAACCACAAATGTATGTTTCAAGACAGTTTGGATCGTGCAATGAAGCAGCAAGGATACCGAACCAATAACTGACAATGGAAAGCCAGGTCGCGAAGAGTACAGTGCAATGCATTCAGCTACACGTTCACAACCGATGGAAGAAAATTATTGCGTACCACTCCAACGATACTACGCAAGGGTAGGCGAAAGTTACAGTGGACAATATCCAATGAATCTACCACAACCGGAAAGAACGACGGGAGAAACGATCAGAAACAAAAGTGGCGAAGAATCGCGAATTTCATATGGAACTATGACGAAGTACGACAACGATCATTTCCTCACAGTCAGAAAATTTCAACACTTTCGAGAAGGAAACTCATTACATCCACGAACTTGTATTGATGAATTCCGAGTAGGATTACCAGATCACTGGACGCTAGCACACAAATTAGACTTTATATGTGCACACATGTCAGGAACAGTCGCAGAAACCATGCAGAATGTTGCAGCGACATGCCGATCGTACGAAGATTTCAGAGAGAAGTTTCTCTCACGATATTGGTCCAGCGAAGCACAGAACAGAGTGAAGTACGAATTATTACAGAACCCATATTTGGAAAATTCAGGAGAGAAGAGTCCCGTGAAATTTTTCGAATTAATGGCAAAGAAAAATCAATGCTTAGATGTACCATACAGTGACGGAGAGTTGATTAAATTATGCGCGACGAAGCTACCATTGAAATACCAGCAATCATTAGTAGGTCGCGGAGGCAATGACGTCGAAGCATTTAAAGATATTCTAAGGGAACTTGAGTTCATATTTTCGGAAGATGACGCAAGAAAAAGACGAAGCGCACGTGAAAACGAAAGCAAAAAGCAGTGGAATCCACAAGACACAGTACGAAGAAACAATAATTACGAACCATGTGATAACTTCGCACCAAGAAACGACAATAGGTTTCAACAAAGAACCGGTTATGGATTTAGAAGAGAATATGTCAATAACTATAATTCACCCAGGAACGGCAACAACTATTACAGAGGGAATAACGACAACCGGAACGGGTACTGGAGAACCAATAGACCGACAAATTATCAACAAAGAAACCACTATCAACAAGCTGAACAAGAAAAGAGAATACAGATAGAAGAGGTGGAGGTAAGACCACCAAACCCCGATAAACGTTCGAATTGACAGCTAAGCGCCCATGCCAAAGAGAATGACGCACCGACCCAGGACAATTGCAGCACCTTGAACAGAGAAGTAAAAATCTTATCACGAGAAGAGAAGAAGGGAGAAACAAATCCGCAGGGACCAGATGAAAACGAAGATAAGAAAATAACAATATCGTGTTGGGACGAAATTAATTGGGAGAATACTGACGAAGGAGATGAATTACCAGGGGCCTGCACAACGAATGTAGGAGGAAAGGACGAAGTAATGAGTATTGCAGAGCTATCTGAGATGGAAACCAGGGAAAGCGAATTCAATGAGGACAATGCGCAGTCAACAGAAGATGAAAATAATTTACGAGTGGGCACACAACCCAACGTATATAATGAAGGAAGTTATGAAGCGATAATTAGAGCATTTAGATGCGATTATGTGGAAGTAACAACGAAGAAGGAGAAGATAGACGAGGATGAGGAAAAAGTAGAGGATGTTGAAGTAAGCGTAAATGAGGGAAGAAGTAGAGAAGAGGAAATAAAAGAGAGAGACGTAGCAGTCGAAGCTTATCCTACAGAAAGTTCGAATTCACAAGGGAAATTCCTAAAAAGACTCATGTATGATTCAGTGGAGGATTCGTTGATGCAAGAAGAAGAAGAACAGAACCAACCCTTTCAAATTCAACCAATTGTGAAGGTCATGGTAAAGCATATCCCAGTCAATATTGTAATTGATAGCGGAAGTGAACCGACTGCGATCTCAGAAAATTTATTCATGCAGTGTAATGCCAATGAGGAATTGCCAGTTCTGAAAACACGTAAGATTAAAGTAAGAGGTCCTATTAGAAACAATGCTGCAGAAGTTACGAGACAAACAAGGTTAACTCTTTCGTGTCAAGGTCAAAAGATCGAAGCCAACTTCGTGATTATACCTAAACTAACTGTAGATTTGATTATAGGTGCACATTTTTTAAATGAGAGACGAATTAAGAATGATGCGAGATAAAGAGGATGAAGAATTAGAATGGTATGCACAAAAGAGGGAATCGCCTCAACTCATGTTAGAAGTCCATAAAGAAATCGACGAAAAATTGCAAGAAGTTCAAGGTATTACGGAACACAGTAAAAGAGAATTAGAGGGTATTTTACAAGATAAAGCAGAGGTATTTTTACCTAAGACTGGCAGTATTAAACATTTTCAGTCCAATTTTTAAGTAAAACAGCACAAACCATTTAGAGTGCCACCCTATACAATCCCATTAAGCTACAGGAATAAAGTATTACAATCATAATCACTGAGACAGATCACCCAGAAAAAGTAGAGGAATTGATACAAAACTTCCACAGTGCTAAGATATTTTCATCAATTGATTTACGGAGTAGTTTCTGGCAAATAGAATTGGCCCCAGAATGTAGAAAATTTACAGCATTTATCGTATTCGGTAGTTGTTACCAGTTTAAACGATTGCCATTTGGTTTAAACATATCATCAGCAGCGTTTATTAGGGGATTTAATGCTACACTCAGTCCTGAAATTTTACAAAAAATTACTGGTTATGTTGATGATGTGATTATAGCAGAACTCTCTTGGGAACATCACAACGACACATTAAATCAGTTTTTAGAGATCATGAAAGAGCATGGGGTCACAGTAAATATAACAAAACCCAAATTTGGAAGGCGAGAGGTCAAATTTCTAGGACACATAATTTCAGAGAAAGGGGTAATGCCCGACCCAGAAAACTAACGGCAATCAAAGAATTCTGTACTCCATATAATAAGAAAACTCTCAGAGGATTTCTAGGTCTCACCGGATTCTATAAAAAATTTATTTGGATCGACTCTCTCGCAACACAACGCCTATGTGCATTGACTGGAAAAAACACGCCATGGGTATGGGATTAACAAGCCTATGAAGAATTTTTAAAAGTGAAAAACGCACTAACAACAGCACCGATTTTAGCACATCCTGATCTAGCACAAAATTTTTGTATGGCCACTGATAGTGCGAAAACGGATTTAGGAGTTGTTTTATTCCAAGAATAAGAACAGGCAGGGCTAAGATCATATAGAACAATTGCATTTGCCAGTCGTGTACTCACAAAAAGCGAGAAAAACTATTCAGTCACGGAGCTCTAAGCATTGGCCATTGCATGCGGCTTCCAACGTTTCCGATACTTCCTATTCGGAAGAAAAACAAAAGTATACGCTGACCACAAAGCATTAGAATTTCTGTTATCCGCCAAACTAACTCATGGGAAGTTAGCCAGATGGATGTTAATACTACAAGAATTTGACTTCACTATTACACACATATCAGGACCAGCGAATGTATTAGCAGATTATCACGACATCCACAGGGTGCATCCAATAACATAGGTTTGGAAGCAGTAGAAGACCAGTTTACAATGTACTATATGAAACAAGTACCTTTCGAAAACTACATTACGACAGCATTGAAAAACATAGGCATAGAACAGGACAAGGATCCCGAAATACTAGGAATCAAACACAAGTGGAGAAGTAAGGATTTTCCAGACATTCGACAGCGCTATCTCGTAAAAAACAATGTTTTATTTTTTAGACGAAATGTTGCAAATGAATGAATGGTTAATTTATATACCAGATGACCTAATTAATAAGTACATATGGTATACACATTTAAGTAATGGCCACTTTGGACCAAAGAAATGCTTTTTAACAATAAAACAAACAAGCCATTTTCCTAACATGGAAAGACGAATTAGAACAGTATTAGTCAAATGCAAAAAATGTATGAGGGGTAAACACGTCACTTTCCAAGCCAAACCACCTATGTTTCCAATAGTCCCTAAAAATTTAAAACAAATAGCTGCAACAGATTTGATGGGGCCCCTCCCACGCACAAAAAATGGATATATTTTCATATTTGTCGTTTTAGAACTTACTTCTAAATATGTTACCTTGACACCATTAAAACGGGCAACAGGTCTTACTATAAGTAAAGCATTTAGACAAGATTTTCTCAGACAAGTAGGTCGAGTGGAACGAATAATTTCGGATAATGGCCCACAATACAAATCAATGCAATGGCAGAACACGTTAAAACAACACAAAATAAAACCCATCTACATATCTAAGTACAAACCTAGCGTAAAAAAAATGGTTCAAATGGCTCTGAGCACTATGGGACTTAACTACTGTGGTTATCAGCCCCTAGAACTTAGAACTACTTAAACCTAACTAACCTAAGGACATCACACACATCCATGCACGAGGCAGGATTTGAACCTGCGACCGTAGCAGTTGCGTGGTTCCGGACTGCGCGCCTAGAATTGCTAGACCACCGCGGCCGGCAAACCTAGCGTAAATCCAGCAGAACGATCTATGAAGGACATAGGCACTTTATGCCGATCATATGCAGGCAAAAGACACAACACTTGGGATATATACCTTAAAGATTTTCAAGAAGTAATAAATGAAATGCCACATAGCACTACACTACTACCTGCAGTTACTGTACTTAAAAATACTGAACCCCTAAACGTAACCAGAGAAAATGTTAGATTTACTATTGTACCACGTAGACAGCACAGACAAGTCATAGCAACAGCACTCTCCAACATCAGAAAGGCAGCCATTAAAAGAAAATAAAGATGAGATAGAACAGCAAGTAAAAGAACATTCTCAGTAGGCCAGAAAGTATTTGTAAAAACACACCATCTCTCCAGCAAACAGAAACACAAAATACATAAGTTTTACGCTGCATACAAAGGACCTGTCATAATTAGCCGAATTGCTCATGATAATGCTGTGGAACTAATGAACCCAAAAACAGGCAGAACCTTAGGACTTCACCATGTGAGCCATATCAAAAAGTTTGAAGATTAATTTTATTACTGGTAAATAATCAGCACAATATTTCAAGATTATGTTGCAGATAAGATCATCAGGAGAAAGAAGAATGAAGAGAGAGGAAGGTGGGAAAAAGAAAGTAGTTTCAATAAAAATAAAAACAAAAATAACACCAATAGTACCATAGATTAAGGTGAAAGGATAAAGCGTAGATAGTCTAACAGCATGAAATACTAAAGTGCTATACACCATGACACAACACAAAATAAAAAACGAATTTGAGGATTCTTGTAGAAGTTAAGACTCAAAATATCTTAGAATTGTAACATGGAAAGGGCGCCGAAATTTGTAAAGCTTTTTAAGAAGGCGTAAAACAATGTAGGTACTAGACATGTGTTAGATGATTATAAGTAAAACTTTTTGTAAGAACCATTGTAAAAACTCCAGCAAAGACCAGATGCAACAACCCACAAGTCGCAACACGAGAAGTATCAAGAAAGAAAAGGACATAACTATCAAGACACGATTCCTACAAGGCAGAAGCGTCGAGAGAAGGGAAAGGACAGTGGAACCACAGAGTGGCGGAACCCTGCATTGACAAGACAGGACACCGAACGCCAGAAGGGTCTCGGGACGCCCCGACTCAGCGGAGCGAGCAAAAAATGGCAGGACGAGAAGACGGCTTGGGCAAGCCACCACTGGCAAAAAATATGTGTAAAAGTCACACTACTGCTATTAAACAGCACGCTGATGCACGAAACTGAAGAAAACTTCCACAAAGTAAAAATGACAAGCCCAAACAATTTATCAAACTGTTACTAACAGGAGAACTCCAAAGCGACTAGTTATCAGTAAATATTTCCATATCTTGCACAGAGAAGAACCAAGAATCAAGTAAGAAGCAGAGAAAAAGCATGAAGAACAGAAGTTGAAGATTCACAAGATTGAGACCAAGAAAGAAGATGGGTGAAGAATAGACGATATACTTTCCCAAATTCCTATCCAAGTATTACAACGAAAAACGACCGCTTTCAGCGACACATAACGATGACATTCACGCATACAAAGCCAGTAAACCTCGAGATTCAGCACTCACAGCTCCATTCCATTATGGGACCTCCACAACAGCAACACACACTTGCAAAGCCAACAAGGAACGACGAATGAAGCTGTACATCAAATACTTGCCCACATCCATCGCGCTCAAGTCCATCGCCTTTGTGTAAAAACATTTGCCAACCTCATGCTTAAACATTCATAGGATTGTGTGAATGTGTGAAATCAAATTATGTGATGTAGGAATTGTGCAAAAGAAACGTGTGAAAAACTAAATAAGGTAAGCACACCAAACAGCTAATAAACTATAAAATAACAGTCATTGACTATGGACTTAAGTAATAAATAGACTATCGATAAAAATAAGTCATTAGTTCTGAAATGGACAGTATATAAAGAAAAAAAGTAAGGTATAATAAACACTAAAACTATATGCCACTTATTTTCTCCTCATAAAAATAAAAGAATAACTATATTTTACTTATTTTCTCCTTATAAAAACAAAAAATAAAAAAATTATCTTGTTGGATGTTTTCCCTTTTTTTTAACATTTGTACCATTTGTTAGGATGATATATCAATACTTGTGTATGTATATTTCTTTGTCAAAGCAATTCTTGGAAGTAATTCTTATTTGTTAGTGTAACAATGTTGAAATGAATGTCTAGAAACAAAAACATTTTATTTGTACATGATATTTAGAAAATGTGTTAGGAATAGATTTTACTTAATTACTACATTTATAAAAAAAAAATATATTTCTAAGAAAATCGATGTGAAAGACTCCTCACTTTCGATAACAAACTTCTTAAAAAACAAACTTCACACTTAAATAAAGAAAGAAAATAATTAAAAATAATAATTATAATTTCTTTTCTCTTGTCAATATAAACATATTTCTGAGAATAATGTGGAAGAATATAAAAATATAAATTATTTATTTATTTAACCTGATCAGATTAGGGCCATCAGGCCCTCTCTTACATCGGACCAGTGTTCCACACATGCAGCATTTCACACATCAGAGTTACATCATGACCGTAGTTTAAATGAGAAAATTAGCTTACTCTAGTGACAATATGAATAAAGAGTAGTGACTAAGACCTAATAAAGTAAATGCGGGAGTATTTTTACAACAGGTGCTATACATACAGATTATGATGAAAGCAATAATAATAACAGTAAAAAAAATCAAATAATAATGGTAAACATGACTAAGACCTAATAAAGTAAATGCTGGCAGAATTTTTACAACAGGTGCTATTCATACAGATTATGATAAAAGCAATAATAGTAACATTAAAAAAAATCAAATAATAATGACAAACATGAGAAGGATTGGCAATAGTAATGAAGGTTTGGGCAGATGTACATAATACCTTGGTGTGTAAAGTAGATGTTTACTAGTACAGCGAGTTTTGGGGAAGGGGGATTCAAGGAGGGGGAATGAGGAAAGTAATGAGGTGAAGTGCATTCATGTACAGAGGAAGGCATTACTGTTGCTTAATTAGATACGGCATTAACTGTTTTTTGATCCTTACATGTTTTTAAGTTCTCTAACATAACGAGGGAGGTTATTCCAGTGTCGGGTTCCTGCTACTGTAAAGGACTTGGAGAAGGTGACTGAGCGATACAGTGGAATGGAGAGGATTTTATTATAATGGGAATGTGTGTTTCTGTCATGTTGTTCCGACATGAGCGTTAGGGACGAGGAGAGATATGACGGACAGTGTACATTTATAAGGCAGTAGATGAGAGAGTGTATGGAAATCTTTGCGTTTGTCTGCACGCAGACAGGACAATTTTGCATATGCTGGTGAAATGTGATAAAAAAGTCGAAGGTCACAGATATATTGGACGCAGGCATTCATGACCAGTTCTAGACGTAGGAACTTTTCCTGAGAGAGGCCTTGTAGGATAATATCGCTGTAGTCAATGATTGGGAGTACAAGCGTTTGTACTAATTTCTTTTTCAGATCGAAAGGGAAGAGTTTTTTATATTTTTGTAGGACATGAAGGGATGCTGATGCTTTTTTGCACACTACAGTTACGTGCTATATCCAATATAGATTTTCATCTATTATTACTCCCAAACTCTTTGCTGAGGGAGAGAAGTTAATATTTGTTCCATTTAGGATAATAGGTGGTGCGGATTCCTGATGTTTTGGGCTAATGAGCTTAGAGTGACCAACAAGTACCGCTTGGGTTTTAGATGGGTTTAGCTTTAGACCTATGCCCTGTGCCCATTTTGACAGTGCATCGAGGTCAGTATTGAAATTTTCAATAGCTTTCTTGAGATTGCTTGGTTTCGCACTTAGATACAACTGAAGGTCATCAGCATACATATGGTATTTGCAATAGGTCAGAACCGATGACACATCATTGACATACAGAGAGAAGAGTATAGGACCTAATGCTGAGCCTTGGGGAACGCCTGACACTACCTGCCGCCATTGTGATTTTATATTCCCAGACAGGACGCGGTGCTGACGAGACGTCATGTATGAGTGAAACCATTGCACTGCACATGGTGAGAAATTTAGACCGCTAAGTTTCGTCAGTAAGATGTCGAAGTCGACAGTATCAAATGCTTTGCTGAAATCTAAGAAGCAAATGATAGTCGCTTCTTGTCTGTCTATGGCAAGTTTCAGGTCATCTGTCACCTTTATCAGAGCGGATGTTGTCCTTCGATGTTTACGGAAACCTGATTGGTATTCGTCTAGTAGGTTGTTAGCAGTTAGGTAGTTGGTGAGCTGGTCATGAACTATATATTCTAAGGTCTTTGATAGTGCAGGAAGAAGGCAGATGGGGCGGTAGTCAGAGGGTGCTGTGGCAATGTCCTTTTTAGGCAGTGGCTTCATTTGTCCCAGTTTCCAGGCCTTAGGGAAAACACTTGTGATTAATGAATCGTAGAAAATGTCTGTAATAGAGGGCAGTAGATGGTCAATAATAAGTTTTACCATCTGGATAGTGATACCATCATGTCCAGTAGATTCTGATCTAATCCGCATTATGGCTTTCTTGACAGTACTGCAAGTGACGTGCTGTGGATAGAATTTTTCTTTGCTACAGTCGTTCATCCCCATGAAGTAATCAATGTTTCTCTGTTTTTTTTTGCGGTTCAATTTTGTTTGTAGGTAATGTGAAGAATCGGTTTAGTTCTTCAGCTGGGACCATGTGATTTTCTGTAACTTTTATTTTGCCTAAACCGAGACTACGGAGATTTTTCCACAGGATAGCTGGTCTACATCTATTGTCAGCTAATGTACGGGCATGTCTGAGCTTATCGTTTCTCACCGCTTGACTGACTTTGTTTCGTTTCTCCTTGTATACAGCATGATTTTCAGGTGTAGGGTGTATCTTGTATGCTCGATGTGCAGCATCTCTGAGATTCATGAGCTGTTTTAGTTCATCAGTCAGCCAAGGTGCAGGTTGCCTTTTTACTTTTCTGGTCTTTATTGGTGCATATTTGTCATATAGTTGAAAAATTTTGTTAGTGAAATCCTGGAGTTTGTCGTTTATGTTCATGAGGGCGGTTGAGGTCAACCCCCAAACTATTTCTTGTGCCTCAGTTTCGAGTTCAGGCAAATTTATCGTTTGAGGTCTCGGTATGTAGACAGTTTTTGTTTCTTTCTACGACATTCTAGTGAATGCGTCATTGAAATGATGTTATGGGCAGACATGCCAGGCGCAGATATTTGAGAGGTGCGGATTATTCTGTTCAGAGATTTCATTGTGAATATATCTATGAAAGTGTGACTGGTAGTCGTGTGATGAGTAGGTGCCAGCTGAAGTAGCGTCATATTTGAGGAAGAAAGCATCCTCTTAAATTTCCCAGTGGAAGGACTATTGCACAGAAAATTAATGTTAGTGTCACCTGCTATAATTGCATGTTCATATGACGATTCGAGACTAGAGAGGGCAGTTTCGAAGCAAGCGAACCCACCTACTTTAGGAGGTTTGTAAAGGACACATATTAAGCACTTTCTGTTAAGTGATTTGATCTCTACGAACATATATTCCACTTGTTTATCTACATTGTTGTCGGATGTGTGTAGTACTGTAGGTGACAAATCAGAGCATATGTACGCCCCTACTCCGGCCCCTCGTCTGTTGCATCTGTCGTGCCTGAGAAAGATATAGCCATCTAGGTTTACGGAAGTTGTAGGAATACTTGGCTTGAGCCAAGTCTCTGACGAAAGTATTACGTGTATATCAGCAGTTTAAAATATATATTTGAACTCGTCGAAGTGAGCTGGCAGAGACTGGACATTTGCATGTGCAATATGTAGCTTGGTGCGTTCAGGTGTTGATAACCCGAGGAGGCTGCTGACCGATGTTTGCGGGTCGTAGTTGGCGGTGACAAGAGGGTCTGGCATGAGGAATGCGGAAGGCGTGTGAAGGAGGGGGGTGAGGGAATGTCCTCCCAGTTCTGTGCATTGAAAGCGGCTGGGAGGGGGAGGGGGTAGGTCCCCGGGGAGGCAACGGGATCTGCGGCCGAGGTCAGCGAGGCCTGCAACGGTTCTGGAAGTAGCCGTGGGCTGGCAGGGGAAGGAATTTCGCTAAACACAACGGTAGTAATCTCCACGTTACGACAGAGTGTGATATTAATTTCACTTATGAGGATTACAACTAAAGTATGATGGCGGGTTGCTAATTAAGCATGGAAGTGAGACTACCTTATGTAATAATTAACAAAATTACATGAGAAAAACAATTAAAGATGAAAATAGTTATGTGGAGAAACGAAAAGTTGATAATACAAATAATAACAAACATTACACGAGAGAAAAAAAATTAGAGATAAAAAAAATAGTTATGTAGAGAAACGAACAATTTGATAATACATTAGTTAAGATATGGTTGACAGTGTAAACAGTATAAAGATACAGCTTAGTGGCAGCAAGATTAGACATGATTTAGCTTCTAAAGCACAGGTTTTCGAGTTCATTAACACTGCAAATTGTTTTCTTTCCGTTTTCGGTCTTCACCATTATCCTGCCGTCATTTGTCCATACGTTCTGTAGCCCAAATTTCGAAATCGCGCTCTTCAAAATTTTTAGTCTTTCAGAGGTCAGATCCTCGCGTACTGTCAGACTCGACTTCGCGAGATTCTTCTTTGCTCTGAAGATTTCAGATCTCTTCCTATACGACATAAATTTCACTATTATAGGCCTTGGTTTTGTAGAACCTGGCGACCTACGACCCACTCTATGACTTCTGTCAATGTCACTCAGAGTCACCTGCACGCCTAGCTTCTCTTGGACAAGGTTTATCACAAGTTCATCTGTGTTCTCTCTGCTGCTCTCTGGAATGGCGAACAGTCTGAGATTATTGCGTCTCTGATATTGTTCGAGCTCGTCCGTCTTCTCGATCAATTTCTGTTCGAGCAGTCGTGCTTTCTTCTCACTTGCTTTTAACGATGTGTCCAGTGCGCGGATCTCGCTCGCATTCACCTCCAGAGTTTTCTGTATTTTGTCCGTCACTGCTGCAGTGACAGCGTCAGTGATGGTTTGAACAGCGAGTCCGAGCGCCTCCTTAGCCTGCAGCGCGGCACTCGCTTCACCTCAGCCTTCACGAGTGCGGTGACGCCAGCGATGCCGGGCGGGGCGGCCGCAGCTCCCGGTGTGGACTCCACGCCTGCGCCGTCGCCGGCCTGGCCGTTGGCTGCACTGCGCGTTGTTCGGCGATTTTCCACTTTAAGTGCGATTCCGTGTAATTGGTGCTCAGTATGTGATGTAAAATACGACACTCGACAGCAGATATACGGGTTTAGTATATGTAGACTAGCCTAACTGCTTAAAACACCTCCAGATTTCACGTAAACTTACGAGCCGAGCTAACGCACGTCACTCACTCGCCACCATGTTGCTATAGGTAGCAGTAATACAAACTAGCATAGAACCAGAATAACGTGGCTGAACAGTAGGCAACAAAATTTAGATAAAGGAATAATTTTTGACTGACTTAGACAACGATTCAATCATTGCCTAAATTCAGTGCAAAAATTAAGTTCGAAGGGTGGTGATATGTAAGGTGTCAGGCAAATCCAACACCTTCCATGAAAACCCTGACATGATAAGCAAACCCAGCAGTATGTCACATAGCTCTGAATAAATCCTGACATTAAATTAACCAAAGTAATACGATCAACGAGTGAGCAAATGGAATACCACAGACTAACACAAGAATGCTTAAGTGCATGTCATACCATCCCACCGTGAGACAGACGCAGTTCCGAGGGGAGAAACGAGAACAGAAGCCGAGAGCAGAACCGTGTTAAGCTAGAAGGCCCTACGATAAGGGACGGACACCCACGTCGCCAGCTAACCACCAGGGCCACACTCCAACCCATGTTAAAAGCTAGAGCCCTCCAGAAAAACAGTATAGATCTTACGATAACACTAAAACGGCCACACCAGCTGCACGTTTTAGCGTGAGACTTTTTCGCGTCTCTGTTACGTTGCAAACTTCAAAAACATTGCCCCACCACGAAAAGTATAACGTTTCTCATTGGATAGACAGAACTTTATAGGCGGAGCTTAAGGTTAACATTGAGACCCTGATTGGTCAGATGAAAACACAGCCAGATAGTTTTCTTTTTAACCAACTTCAGTAAATTGTAGTAAGAAGAAGTTAGAAAATAGTTGCTTCCGAGACGGCGAAGGTGGAGTTGCGCCGCCCGCTGCCCCCCTGACGCTGCCTAACCAAGGACAAGGTAATGAACGCACGCGGTGCCGCATAACAGCGCATAAAGCTTCACTCAGAACTGCAGAAGTCTCATCTGTTACACCCCAGTTTTATGTAATACTAGTGTCGATCGTCAATTAAAGCTCATGGTATTCAAATTTGCTACGTAAGTTAAAATCTGAAACGCGATGATTTTTCTGTTATATAATTATTGAGAAGCCACATTTACGACAAGTTAGGTAACTAATTAAACATAATTTAGGGTCACTGTAGACCATTTTGATAGTTTTCTCTTTTGTGAAACTTAGTTTAAACCTAGATTATAGATGTGATATGTCATAGGTCATTCTTAGATCCATTGTAGAACTTGGAAACACACTCAGAGAATATTCGTTCACATTTTTGTTGAACGCAGTTCGTTTTTATCATCCTGTATTAAATATTTCCTTTTATCAATAGTGCAATTTATAAACAATGTTTTGTGAGTAGAATAAAATTTCCGATGGTAAACTTAACTGCTTTTTCGACGTTATTTTACCAAATAATTAAAAATAGGATAGCCTTGAACCCCTTCCACTAAATTTAGTTAGTATTAAGATTCTTTTACAGGGAGTGCAGTGGAGCTGACGCTGAAATCATTAAGTATTTGGTTATATCATCGCTAGTCTCACTGAACTCTTCTGAACTCTACGTGTCATGTGTGGTCTGGCGTCTCCTTACCAGCAACAGGTCCCAGGTTCAAACTAGACAATTCCCTAAAAAACACGCTCAGAGCGTCGTTGCGCGAAAGTGGTAGGGAGACACGACTTAGAACAGACAGACGCCACGCAGAATGTTAGACTGATCGACCACAGAGATATAGGTCTATAGTTTTGCACATCAGTTCGACGACCCTTCTTGGAAACGGGGATGACCTGTGCCCTTTTCCAATCCTTTGGAACGCTACGCTCTTCTAGAGACCTACGGTACACCGCTGCAAGAAGGAGGGCAAAGTCCTTCGCGTACTTTGTGTAAAATCGAACTGGTATTCCATCACGTCCAGCGGCCTTTCTTTTTTGAGCGATTTTAATTGTTTCTCTATCCCTCTGTCGTCTATTTTCATATCTACAATCTTGTCATATGTGCGACAGTCTGGAGAAGGAACTACAGTGCAGTCTTCCTCTGTGAAACACCTTTGGAAAAAGACATTTAGTATTTCGGCCTTTAGTGTGTCATCCTCTGTTTCAGTACCAATTTGGTCATACTCTTCTGTTTAAGTTCGACAGAAGAGTGACAGTAGCGGATACAGTCAGAAACATTTGCGCCGTGTGTGGGGATAGTGCCATTGGACATTCTCCGTTTATGGAGGATCGTTTTGACATTAGAGACTCTCCACATTCAGGGGTTTGATGAAGTTCGTGTACATGCATTCAGCCACAGTGTCCCACATCAGTGTAGTTGATATCTGGCAGATGTGATGAACTGCGTTACTTCCACCATAGTGCGACATTTGTATGCAATGGGAAAGACTCAAAAATCGACCAGGATCACAAAAATCAACGGGTAGCCATACGCTCATCTCTCCTTGTTCATCATCAACTGGCACGTGAACAACACCAACCATTCCTCTCCTGTATCGTTGCTGGTGACGATAAATTCTCTGTTTATAACGATATAAAGTAAGGAAAGAAATTGTTGAGCTCAAACAAAGCAGAAACTCTCAGTACAAAGACCTGCGAGCATCCACAAAAGATATTGATACGCATCTGTTGGGACAGCGGCAGTGTGGTGTACTACGAATTGCTTTCCCATGGTGTAACCAACACTGCTGACATTTGTTGTCATCAACTGAGACGTTTTGCAGACGCAGTCAAAGAACAATGACCAGAAAGACTGTCAAATGATGCTACTCCAGGATAGCGCCCGCCGGCATTCTTTTAGACTGACAGAAATCGTTATACAGGAACTGGTTTGGGAGGTCATCCCACACCTACTTTATTCGCCTGGTTTACCGCCTTCAGATTTTCATCTTCTCCGCTTTCTATCGAACAACCTGCAACGAACTTCCTTTCCATATGAGAACGCGCTCCGAACATGTCTCGACGAGTTCTTCGTGTCAAAAGAACGTGATTTCTACAGTTGCGGAATCGACAAGTTGCTCCAGCTTGGCAGTGCACTGAATAATGAAAAATAATAAATTATTGATGACTACAGCCTCTGTTATGTGTGCCTGTTACGTTTATTAAACTTACGCAAAAACACTAGAAATGCTACATTTCGTGCAGAGCACAACTAGTCTATTACGGCAACAGAAGATGCTGATTCCTGTCACGTGACTTTCATTCCAGTTATGCCCAGACGATTCCACACGGAGCAACTGCATCAGTTTGCGCTTCTGTGCTCCCTCGTAATAATATTGCATAGTACTAATATTAATAATCATTACTATGATAACACAGTTACTTACCTGCTGACTGCATTTTCGATACAGCAGAGACACTTCAACGAAAAGGTCGACAATTGTAACAGAACAGGAATATAATGAGGTCTATCAGACACAGGATTAAGTAATAAACCCTGATGAAGGTTGGAGAGTGATAGACGTGAAATCCCTATCTAAAGGCCTACTAAATTTGGATCTTACAAATTAAATTAAATGAATTTTCTTGCAAAAGTACAAAGCTATGGGAAACACTCATCCATATATGAAGTCCACTGAATTCTATATACGCCAGTTTACAGAATAATGGACCACAAGTTTCTTTAGAACCGAAGATGGACCTTTACGAACCTCTTTTTCTTGTTGTAGAATGAAGGATTTCACGACCGGATGACGTAGCTGTTGATATACTATTCGGGATGGTCTACAGTGACCCTCAATTATCCAAGAATTTTTCTGCTCCTTACGTTTCGTCCAGGCTGCGCTGGACTTCCTCAGAGGCGCTGCTCCGCTGAGTCTTGCCGACTGACTGGTCAGGTGTCTGAGAGCGACTTATATATTGTAAGAAAGGGGGGCGTGGTTCAGGTGACACGTGATGACCAGTGATAATCCATAGCAAAGATACTGAGTTACTGAAGCTTCATTTATTCTTAGCTTGTAAGATACAGATAGACCTGTGGAATAAAATTGATTATCTTACGTTTACAACTATGGAAGCTACGATAGAAATGACTACTAGTAGACGTAAGAAAAAGTTCGGAAAGTTACAAGCGAATGTAACAAACACAAGTAATACGATGATGACTGATACTGTTATAAACAAGTCAAAGAAAGTGTTATCTCAAGACGATATTTCCGTCCTTCCAAAAGGAGGAAATTATGCTATAACACCTGTGAAAGTACCACTTCAAGATATTATGGCGAATATAGAAGCAGGTATACGAAATATCCCTAAGGCAACCGCGAATGCAATTCGAACTGAAACCACTAGAGTTTTAAGCCACAGTAGACCTCTAGAAAGTAATTTAACAAAAGGTGAGAGGAAGGCTCTTATGGATTGGAATGCAGATGAAGAAATAGTGGTTCTTCCTGCAGATAAAGGGAGCCTTTTAAGGTCAGGACAGTATAAAAAACTTACGATGGATCCTACAGCCAGTGTACTTAGGAAAACAAATAATTTGATTAAGTAATCTACCTCTATCCGAAAAGAAGATAAAAGAACTTAGTTGAAAAGTGAAGCTGTGTGTCCTCGATTATATGGTGTACTTAAAATTCATAAAATAGATTTTTCTTTAAGACCCATAGTCAGTGCCATCAATTCTCCCACTTATGAAATAGCAAGATATTTAACAACTTGTTTACAACCATTTATTGGAAAAACTGACTCTTATATAAAAGATTCGCGTCATTTTATTGAAAAACTAGAGGGACTAACTCTGGCCCCTGAAGATATTCTTGTAAGTTTTGACATTGTGTCCTTATTCACAATGATTCCTCTTAAAGAAGTTATGATTTTCATAGCGGATATTTTTCCAGAAGGTTTGACTGTTCTTTTCAGACATTGTCTTACATCAAGTCAGTTCCAGTGGGATGATGAATTTTATGAACAACTTGATGGAGTAGCAATGGGTAATCGATTAGGCCCTGCGATTGCCAATCTTTACATGGAGAAATTTGAACAATCAGCCCTAGGCAAAGCTAATAACAAACCATCTCGTTGGTATCGATATGTAGATGACACATTTGTGGTTTGGTCCCATGGCAGAAAGGCCTTGGACGATTTCTTTGATTATCTAAATAAAATTCACCCAAAAATACAGTTTACCATGGAAATAGAAAAGGATAACAGAATATCTTTCTTGGATGTCTTAGTTCTGAGACGGTCCGATGGAAGCTTGGAATATAAAGTTTTTCGGAAGGCAACTCATACGGACAGATATTTCCATAAAAATTCTAATCATCATCCACAACAAAAAAGAGGTGTCATAAAAAGTCTTGTCGATCGAGCGGAACGGATATATACACCTGAACATTTGGATGCTGAAGTGAAACATCTGAAGCAGGCTTTTGATAAAAACGGCTACTCAAGAAAAGAGATAATTAGAATTTTGCGTCCAAGGAATAGAAGACCAAAAGATAAGAATGATCCACAACGACAGAAAAATACAGTAGTTCTCCCTTTTATTAAAAATGTAACAGATCGGATCGGTAAGATTTTACGAAAACATGACATAAAACCTGTCTTTAAGCCAACAAAGAAAATAAGTCAAGTACTACGATCTGTGAAAGATAAACGCCTTCCCCTGTCGACATATGGTGTGTATAAAATTCCATGTACCTGTGGTAAAGTTTATATTGGTGCTACCAAAAGAAGCGTAAACACGCGACTGAAAGAGCATAAAAGTCTTTGTCGACTTGGAAAAATAGAAAAATCAGCTGTAGCGCAACATGATCTTCAACCAGGCAACCACCAAGTGAAGTTTTCGGATACCGAAGTTTTATCTACAACGTTAAATTACTATCCACGGCTATATAGAGAAGCTATTGAAATTTATAAACATCACGATAATTTTAATAGGAAAGAGGAGGCTATGAAACTTAGCGATATATGGACAGTGGCTCTACAAAATTGCTAACAATTTTTATCTTTGACAAGGTGGTAATCGATAGTCAACCTTATCTTTGCTATGGATTATCACAGCTCATCACGTGTCACCTGAACCACGCCCCCCTTTCTTACAATACATAAGTCGCTCTCAGACACCCGACCAGTCAGTCGGCAAGACTCAGCGGAGCAGTGCCTCTGAGGAAGTCCAGCGCAGCCTGGACGAAACGTAAGGAGCAGAAAAATTCTTGGATAATTGAGGGTCACTGTAGACCATCCCGAAAAGTATATGAACAGCTCTTCTTCTTGACCACGAGATGAAGAACTCGTCAGCCATCCAATGTCAGATGACAAGAAGAAAGTTGTTGACGGTTTACTGCAAACTATTTTCGGTGAAGTGCACCAACATCAATAAAACTTAACTCGGTACGCATCCATTAGTGACAATGTACCCACAGCGTTTAACATAGAGGTAAAGGAAATTGCTTCTGATTGTTTAGAAGATGCTAGTTCTGCAAGGTTCGCAGGAGAGCTTCTGTAAAGTTTGGAAGGTAGGAGACGAGGTACTGGCAGAAGTAAAGCTGTGAGTACCGGGCGTGAGTCGTGCTTCGGTAGCTCAGATAGTAGAGCACTTGCCCGCGAAAGGCAAAGGTCCCGAGTTCGAGTCTCGGTCGGGCACACAGTTTTAGTCTGCCAGGAAGTTTCAGGAGGAACAATGTTAGAACAGGTGGATGGTTTCAAGTACTTAGGATGCATATTCTTACAGGATGGCAACATGGTGAAAGAACTGGAAGCGAGTTGTAGCAAAGCTAATGCAGTGAGCGCTCAGCTACGATCTACTCTCTTCTGCAAGAAGGAAGTCAGTACCAAGACTAAGTTATCTGTGCACCGTTCAATCTTTCGACCAACTTTGTTGTATGGGAGCGAAAGCTGGGTGGATTCAGGTTGCCTTATCAACAAGGTTGAGGTTACGGATATGAAAGTAGCTAGGATGATTGCAGGTACTAGTAGATGGGAACAATGGCAGGAGGGTGTCCACAATGAGGAAATCAAAGAAAAACTGGGAATGAACTCTATAGATGTAGCAGTCAGGACGAACAGGCTTAGATGGTGAGGTCATGTTACCCACATGGGAGAAGCAAGGTTACCCAAGAGACTCATGGGTTCAGCAGTAGAGGGTAGGAGGAGTCGGGGCAGACCAAGGAGAAGGTACCTGGGTTCGCTTAAGAATGATTTTGAAGTAATAGGTTTAACATCAGAAGAGGCACCAATGTTAGCACTGAATAGGGGATCATGGAGGAATTTTATAAGGGGGGCTATGCTCCAGACTGAACGCTGAAAGGCATAATCAGTCTTAAATGATGATGATGATGATGACTACTTCATATCTAAAAATTCATCTATTTATTAGAAGGAACTGTCATTCAGAAATTATTTTAATTTGTTTTTAAATGTTGGTTGACTATCTGTCAGACTTTTAACGCTATTTGGCTAATGAAAACAGATTTTTGTGGCAGCATAATTCATCCGTTTCTGTGCCAGAGTCAGATTTAATCCAGAATAGTGAAGATCATCCTTTCTTCTAGTAGAGGTTGAAAAAACCGCTACATTTGTAAGGTTCTTTTATTTAACGCAGGACCAGTTTCGGGCTCTTATACGCCTAGCTTCAGGCCGCGTGCTGGTTATACCAAGAGACGGGAGATAATTTTTACACGCAGCAACACACACACAAAAAAACAAATTTAAAAATCTATTAAAAAAATTAACAACATTTAAAAGACTACCGGTCGGGGTAGATGCTGTGAAACCTAAGTCATTGCCAAAGTGACACCAGACAATACTACGGACGACTGCCTGGGTAAAGAAATATATAAAGGATGCCAGGACACTTACACTTGGTGCATGACCCCGAGCGCTGAGGTGGACGAGAACAAGACGTGATGTGCTACCAACGAGCGCAGAGCATGGAGTAGCAGACGCTAAGGAGGAAGCAAACTGTTGAACCAGTGTGGCAAAGTGCTGCCACCTGTTGACGGGAAGGAGAACACGGGGCCACTAGCCCGGCCGTTCACAATTTTTATTAGTGATTTACATTTAAAGTGAAGAATGAAAAATAAAAAATAGTGGTGTTGCTACGCCCTTTGCTGTTATTTGTAAATTTGGATGAGTTATTACTAACAAATTTCGTGGGTTAACATATGTATTGCGAAGTTACTGTTTATATCCCTCGTTCATTAAATAAATGTCTACAAGGTGAATTTGGATGGGCTCCAGCTATCATTCCGATTACACGCTTTTGTATAATGAATACTTTTTGTTTTAGTGCTAAATTGCCCCAAAACATGATGCCATAGGAAAGCAGTGAATGAAAATTGGCATAGTAGGCTAATTTACTGATGTGTTTATCACCAAAATTTGCAATAACCTTAATAGCATAAGTAGCTGAACCTAACCGTTTCAGCAGATCATCAGTGTGTTTCTGCCAATTCCAATTCTCATCGTGCCACACACCCAGAAATTTTGAATATTCTAGCTTAGTAACAGACTTCTGTTCAAAGTCTATATTTATCAATTCTGTTATGCCATTTAATACAGAATTGTGTATACTGTGTTTTCTCAAAATTTAGTGAGAGCCGATTGACAGAGAACCGGTTCGTAATTTTCTGAAAGGTATTGTTTTACCTCCACTGGTTTCGGCTCTTTAGGAAGAACGTGCAACCATTCCTCCACAGACATCCAGATACTTCGTGGAAAGTGTCCCAAACAGAGTTCAGGCAGTCACAGAAGCGTCTGGTAGACATACCCAATATTAATGTCCACTGATAGCTGTCCAAATACATTTGACGAGACAGCGTCTGTGGAAGTGTCACTGGAGAATGTGACCAATTATCCAACATAAGCAAGTGGCTTTCAAACCCTATAGGTGCCAAATCACGACACTGACTTTTTTTTAAGAGAAATTATATAATTTTCTTTTGTGTCATTTGGATTGTGAAGGCTGCTCGCCTGTTTGGAATTCGCCACACTGCCGACTGGCTGTTAGAAAGACGATTCCTCACCATCTGCTGGCAGTGGCCATCTTCGTGGCACCTGCATGCCAGAGCAGTGTGGGGCAGTAGGGAAAAATGGAGCGTGTGCAGTCGAGCTGGTGTGACAACGCGCAGGGGGCCTGAACCAACGCTGTCGGCATGGAGAGGTGGAACGGTGCTGGAAAATCACAGCAGAGCCCTTGGTACGCCTGTAGAGTCTTTTGCTGCACTGGGTGTACGGCGAAGGATAGCAGAGAGTGCGGGACGGATAACAGCTGTTGTTTAAAGCGACGTGATCGACGTGGAGTATTTGATGCAGTGGGAAATAAGGTACTGTATAGTGCCCGCGCTCTTATTCTGGGCGAGGCCTGTAAATTCATCAATACTCTGGATACATAAGTCAGCTCCAGCCGTATTTGCGTTCCGGGCGTCAGATGTCGAAATCAGTTACCGGGCCCCTTTAAAAAGTACTGCTGTGTACAAGAGTGGTGTCAAGACGGAAAGAATTTCATGTTACAGTTTTCTAAGTGTTAGTAGTTGTCGTTGGTACTTACTTGATGAATGCCTCTACTACACTCATGCTCATAAATTAAGGATAATTGCAGAATGTGGTGCCACACAACGCGGCGCTACACAAAACTGGCGCTAATAGCATAGGCACATAGGGAACGCACAGGTCATAGATCTCTAAGTCCACGGTATTGGTGATAAGTTAGGAAAACTGTCCTCAAGCACATGTGCTACAAAACGCCACTGTTTCCTGCTCGTGTACTCCGACATCAATATGGGATATGATCATCATGCACACGTACACAGGCCGCACAGCGGGTTGACATACTCTGGATCAGGTGGTCGAGCTGCTGCTGGGGTATAGCCTCCCATTCTTGCACCAGTGCCTGTCGGAGCTGCTGACGTGTCCTAGGGATTTGAAGACGTGCAGCGATACGTTGACCGACAGTATCCTGAATGTGCTCGATGAGGTTTAGGTCTGGAGAACAGGCAGGTCACTCCATTCGCCTGTTTCAAGGTACTCCTCCACGATGGCAGCTCGTTGGGGTCGTACATTATCATCCATAAGGAAGAAGGTGGGACCCACTGCATCCCTAAAAAGGTAGACATACTGGTGCAAAATTACGTCCCGATACACCTGACCTGTTACAGTTCCTCTGTCAAAGACATGCAGGGGTGTACGTAGACCAATCATAATCCCATCCCACACCATCAAACCACGACCTCCATACAGGTCCCTTTCATGGACGTTAAGGGGTTGGTATCTGATTTGTGGTTCACGCCAGATGAAAACCCGGCGAGAATCACTTGTCAGACTACAACTGGACTCGTCCGTGAACAGAGGTCAGTGGAATGCACCTTGCAGGTCTCCAGGCGAATAAACCGTGTCTGTTCAGTCGTCTGTAGACTGTGTGTCTGGAGGCAACTGTTCCCGTGGCTGCGGTAAAGTCCCGAGCAAGGCTACCTGCAGTATTCCGTGGCCGTCTGTGGGCACTGATGGTGAGATATCGGTCCTCTTGTGGTGTTTACACTGTGGACGTCCAGTACTGTAGCGCCTGGACACGTTTCCTGTCTGCTGGAATCGTTGCAATAGAGATCACACTTTGTGGCAAACGGAGGGCTCGTGCTACGACCTGCTGTGTGTGGCCAGCCTCCAGTCGCCCTAGTATTCTACGCCTCATAACGTCATCAGTATGTGTTCTTTGGGCCATTATCAGCACACAGTCACCATTAGCATGTCTGAAAAAGTCTGCACACTTACTCGCTGCACCGTACTCTGACATGCACCAACACACCTCTGCGTATGTAGACTGCTGCCAGCGCCACCGTGCGACGACCGCAGGTCAAATGCAGCGCATCGTCATACCCCGAGGTGATTTAAACCCGCAACCCGCCCAGCACAGCGTTGTTTCACCATGCATCAGCATTATCCTTAATTTATGAGCATGAGTCTGATGTGGGACGAATTTGTCTAATAGATCATGTCTGACTGATTGCAACTGAACTGGTTCATCACTCGAGGGCAAGCCTTCGGATACTCCTTATTTCTATGTGGTACTTACTTTCGCCTTATCCTTTGATAAAGCCTCCATCAAAAGTGTGACCGAGCGAGGTGGCGCAGTGATTACTGGACTCGCATTCAGGAGGACGACGGTTCAATCCCGTGTCCGGCCATCTTGATTTAGGTTTTCTGTGACTCCCCTAAATCGCTCCAGGCAAATGCCGGGATGGTTCCTTTGAAAGGGCACGGCGGACTTCCTTCCCCGTCCTGCCCTAATCCGATGAGACCGATGACATCGCTGTCTGGTCTCCTCCTCCAAACAACCCAACCCAAAAGTGTTCCAGTGGTTGAAATATGATGAAATGAATTGTTCGCTTAACGAATGAATACTAAGAAACAATGAAATGTGGTACCTTTTGGATAAGTGGGAGAGACGGTTCGGGCAATAACTGGTGTGAGTTCACGAACCTCTTGTCGACCTCTGTTCACGAGTCTGGGTGTTTTGACATTGGCCTCTCAATATGTATATTCCTTATTGTCGTTTCTTGTTACCAATATTAGTTTATTCCCAAGAATAAGCAGCTTTCACTCGGTTAATACTGGGCAGAAATCAAACCTTCATTTGAATCGGACTTCCTTGACTCTTGTGCAAAAAGGTGTGCAGTATACTGCTGCACCCATTTTCAATAAGCTGCCACTCGAATTCAAAAATCTTAGCAGTTAACCACGCGCTTTCTAATCTAAAGTGAAGAGTTTCCTCGTGGATCACTCCTTCTATTCTGTCGAGGAATTCAATGAAAACTTAAGCTGATTCTTATTGTAAGAATTGCTGACAGCGTTTTACTTAAACTTATGGACAGACTTTTTTCAGGTTCATGAACATTTATTTTTATCTGTTATTACTTTTATGTTGTAATTTCATGTACTGACACGTTCCATGACCTTGGAGATTTGCTCCTCAGTTTGCTCCTACGGAACTTGACGTGTCAATAAAAAATTAAAAAAAGACAGATTGCGATACCTGCTTCGATGAGATTAGTTTTGTTCTCTGGATTAGATAGTAGTAATATTTTGTTAATGGATTGTCTCTAACTTCATTTGTTTCTATGAAAAAAACTGAGAAATTTTAAAAAATGTTCAAATGTGTGTGAAATCTTATGGGACTTAACTGCTAAGGTCATCAGTCTCAAAGCTTACACACTACATAATCTAAATTATCCTAAGGACAAGGGAGGACTCGAACCCCGCCGGGACCAGCCGCACAGTCCATGACTGCAGCGCCTTAGACTGCTCGGCTAATCCTGCGCGGCAGAAATTTTAAAGAAAAACGCTATATTTACTTATCTGAAGCAAAATTTGATGTTTTCACTGAGATAGTGCGTTAATGTATGCGGTATTAAAATAATTGTGTCTTGCGAGTTTTGTTAAGAGTATTCCTTGCAAATAAATCCACAGTATAAGGTCCAACTTCTGTGTGTGAATCAGTCTAGTCCACCATTCCACCCTTTTGAAGTAATTTTTTATTGTTTCATTTAAAATGAAAATACTTCAGGTTTACCGGCTGGTAAAGCACAGGAGTTAGAAGAGGACAATAACGTACGTGGAACTCGACCGAATGGTAACAGCGCCGCAAACCAGTGCCCCGTCGTCAGGAGGAGATGTCCCACAATCGAGTGGCCTGTTGTACTAAAGGAGGGTCAAAATCGTGTCTTTGGTACGATTCGTATGTTTACTATTATGACGGCATATCCAGGGCTTGAGCACTGATATGTATTTTAAAGAGATACACACGGAGCTAGTTACTGCCACGAGCTATTTGAGGACGGGGATACGGTCCAGCTACTCCGTCTTTGATTTCTCCGGTCTCAACAAGCAGTAAAACGTCGGAAAAACTCTCCGCTTGCTAGGTGAGTAATCAGACTTTGTTTCGATTACAGTACTGCGTACTCAATGACGTAACGCATTCGTGGTTGTAATTAAAATGTTATTGACGAGAGGTACGCGTTTCCCAGTAATCAGGTGGCAATCTCGTGTTGCTGCTATTGGTACAGTTTGTGGAGTTGTAACCCTTACAAAAACCTACCTCTTGCTGGCCACACATATGCGCTGAAATCCTCTTCACTCTCGCTTCCTACAGGAGGCGCAGCCGGCTCAGCCCTTGCGAGTACCTGTTGTATGTAACACTGATGAGCCATGGCGGCTGGCGCTAGGCTGTTCGACTTGCATCGCTGACATCGATATTCGTCTGTCCTGCTGGCTTTGACTGCTCCGCCGGCTTGTTCTCCGGGTGAACGTGTGACGAGTGAGTCTCCGGTCGGCGTTCAACGAGCCAACTTGTGTTGAAAACAAGCCCGCGTCCCTAACCGTGGTGCACGCGCCTCGCCGTGCTCGCCGCCATGGTCTAGGCGCGCGCCGGATGCACGGTGTCGATTATTGGGCGCCTTGACGTGCAAAATTGTGGTGGGTTCGTCGGCTCACGCTGAACGTCTTCCTAGCTCGTAATTTGAAAGCTCCAAGTTACGTTTGACTTTTATTCTGTGTTCAACCAACAAGGAGACGGCACGAGCGGGGGGTCGGGGATGTGTCCGAAATTTTGTGTGGTGGAAGAGGACCCATAACACCTCACGTGGTTAACATATTAGGACGCACTACCCAGAAAATCCCGGGAAAAAAATCTGTCCAAAGTTTCTTAGGTGCCTTATGAGTATAAAATGTTAGTCCATTGCCGAGCCGCCGTCTGTCCTAGATGTTTAGGGCTCGGACTCTTACGCCAGAGGTCTCGGGTTCTATTCCTCCTCTGGCACTTTTTTTCTTCTGCTTCATTTTCTTTTGTTATTACTCCAATTATTCAGAAACTTTCCCAAATCTACATTATCTTTAATAAATTAGTTACATTATTGAATAAAAATTATTTTCTTTTTGTCCAACAACACAATTCATGGCGGTGGGTTTTCCATTTTTCATTGTAAAGTATATAAGGAGGATCACTGGGTTTTTAATCAGAATAACAAAGTCGATTGCGAAACATTCAATTTTTATACATATAATAATTATAAACAAGAACTGCAGTGGTAATTATCGTAAAAACAAACAAAGCAATAATTTTTGCGTCATCTTGCGCAATGTATAAAAGCGGATTTTTTTACAACCACAGGGCGCTTGCAATAAGTATGTACAAATATATGCCCTATCAACATTTACGATAATTTTTTGAGTTTCTGATAATTTTGAGGCAAACCAGGCATATTGAATCATGTCTCGGAATATTGGTGACGATAACTGATGGTGAATTATAGAATGTATTTTTATACAGTCTTCCCGGGAATTAATTTCACGATTCTCCTGTAACAATGCGCTGCAATTTTGAAAGCAACAGAAGATAAAGAAAAGAGTGCCAGAAAAGGAATCGAACCCGAGACCTCTTGGCGTAAGGGTCCGACCGCTAACCATGTAGGCCAGACGGCGGCTCGGCAATGGACTAACATTTTATATTCATAAGGCACCTAAGAAACTTTGGTCGATTTTTCCCGGGATTTTCCGGGTAGTGCGCCCTAATATTTTAACCACTTGAGGTGTTAGGGGTCCTCTTTCACCACACAAAATTTCGGAAAAATCCCCGACCCCAGTCCAGTTTTATTAAGCTTTAAGATCTCTTGTCGTTTATGAAGGCCGGCCGGAGTGGCCGAGCGGTTCTATGCGATTCAGTCTGAACCGCGCGACCGCTACAGTCGCAGGTTCGAATCCTTCCTCGGGCATCGATGTGTGTGATGTCCTTAGGTTAGCTAGGTTTAAGTAGTTCTAAGTTCTAGGGGACTGCTGACCTTAGAAGTTAAGTCCCATAGTGCTCAGAGACATTTGAACGATTTGTTTATGAAGTTTTGGCTTATGTGGCTGTGTAACTTTCGTGAGAAAGTGTATAATGTTGTTAGTCTTTCGAGGTAGGGTTAAACAAGAAGGATTGTTTGTGATTGATTATTCACCGTACCTAGGATCAATGATTTTCGTTGCGGACGCAAAATATTATCGTTCTTACCCGTGTCTATGTAATTCAGTTAAAGTGAAGATTTGTACGAGTATATTGCATCAGTAAGAGGGCGAATTGAAGTTTATAATGAAATTTGTTGTGTCTAGACAAGACAGCCTAGACACAATGAGAGGAAGCCGAAAGGCACGCGCTAAGGTAAACTGGATGGCGTGAGGTCTGAAACAGGATACGTAATGAATGCTATAAAGAAAAGTACGTAGCTGCTGGAATACTTAACTTTAATCCATCCTTGTGGTACATCTGGAGATTGTGGCGATACAAGTGAGACTCTTTAGATACATGCAATGTTACTAATGGCGCCTTGCTAGGTCGTAGCCATTGACTTAGCTGAAGGCTATTCTAACTATCTGCTCTGCAAATGAGCGAGGCTTCGTCAGTGTAGTCGCTAGCAAAGTCGTCCGTACAACTGGGGCGAGTGCTAGTCCGTATCTCGAGGCCTGCCTTGTGGTGGCGCTCGGTCTGCGATCCCTGACAGTGGCGACACGCGGGTCCGACATGTACTAGTGGACCGCGGCCGATTTAAAGCTACCACCTAGCAAGTGTGGTGTCTGGCGGTGACACCACATTCCTCCCCCGCAAATCGGCGAACGGTCGTGGTATAAGGCTTCCGCCCGCCGCGGGGAGGACCCCATGTTGACGTATGCGATGAGATGGGGAGCCTAACAACAGGCGAGGCTGTGCCACCCGCACCCGGCCAGTCGGTCCGAGGGGAGCTAGGAAACGCCTGAAAACCTAGTCCAGGGTGCACGTCAACATGCGGTGTATGCGCCCGTAAAGAGACAGGAGGGGCCGAAGGGTCGACCTCCATTGCGTCGGGGTATCCGACGCGCGATGACGTCATGTGGTCCGGAGCGGGCAAGAGTTCCATGGCGGAGGACAGCTGGTCACGGGAAGCGATCGGCGGCGCATGACCCAGGGAGGCGCTTGGCGGCTGCAGCGAAGCGTCCACTGCGGGCGGCGCCAGCTGGAGGACAGACGGCGGCGGCGGAGGCGGCGGCGGCGCGTCGCCATGGGGCAAAATGGAAGGCATCGTCGGTAACACCTGGGGATGTGGCGAGCCAGTAGATGGGTCCCCAGGGCGCTGACCGGACGGCACAGTCGCTGAAAGCAGACGGGGAGCGGCAGAACCCGTGCGACGACAGAGGCGCAGCTGATTGAGATGCCGACGCACCTCACCAGAGGCCCCCAAAACCAAATACATCGCGCGGCCGAGGCAGCGAAGAATGCGCCCTGCGAGCCAACGCCGTGAACCACGAAAGTTGCGATAGAATACAACGTCGCCTGGAGCAAAAGCAGGAGTCTGCCGCTGCACAGGAACCTGATGCGGCGGGTGCAGCAAAGACATCGAGGTTCGATGAGGACGACCGTGGAGCAACTCAGCCGGCGAGCGACCATCTCGGGGCTGAGAGCGATACGATGACAAAAAGAGCAACAACGCGTCCTCCCGAGAATGCGACTCTTTCAACTTCAACATCTGTGACTGGAAAGTCCGGACCAATCGTTCAGCGGCACCGTTTGACTGAGGCGAAAACGGCGCGGATGTCAGATGTTGAATACCATTGGCCTGGCAGAATGACTGAAATTCTACGGACATGAATTGTGGGCCACTGTCGGAAACAATAGTCTGCGGAAGACCTTCAATGCAAAAGATAGCAGACAACGCTTGGATGGTGGCAGATGACGTCGTGGAAGACATCCGGACAACAAAAGGAAAATTACTGAAGGCATCTACCACAACCAACCATCTAGCATTCCAGAAGGGACCAGCAAAATTGAACGTGTGCAAGCTTCTCTCAGGGCCTCACCCTTAGTAATTTTGCCAAAACCTTCCGGAAAACTGATACTTTGTGTGGACTTTGAAGGCAAAGTGATCCCATCCTCGTCGCCAAGAAATGTTGTGTCTAGACAAGGCAGCCTAGACACAATGAGAGGAAGCCGAAAGGCACGCGCTAAGCTAAACTGGATGGCGTGAGGTCTGAAACAGGATACGTAATGAATGCTATAAAGAAAAGTACGTAGCTGCTGGAATACTTAACTTTAATCCATCCTTGTGGTACATCTGGAGATTGTGGCGATACAAGTGAGACTCTTTAGATACATGCAATGTTACTAATGGCGCCTTGCTAGGTCGTAGCCATTGACTTAGCTGAAGGCTATTCTAACTATCTGCTCTGCAAATGAGCGAGGCTTCGTCAGTGTAGTCGCTAGCAAAGTCGTCCGTACAACTGGGGCGAGTGCTAGTCCGTATCTCGAGACCTGCCTTGTGGTGGCGCTCGGTCTGCGATCCCTGACAGCGGCGACACGCGGGTCCGACATGTAGTAATGGACCGCGGCCGATTTAAAGCTACCACCTAGCAAGTGTGGTGTCTGGCGGTGACACCACAAAATTTATTTTGAGTCAAATTAAAATCGTAAAACAATTACAAGCTTGTCCATCACTAGTGATCCCGGGTTTCCTATTTCCTTTAAATAACTGTGGTGAGATTGTAATTTTTGATTTTCTAAAGAATTTAGTAGTACCACGGTACAACTGACTCGTCGCAAACTTGCAATGTTCATCCGATTACTCCATGTAAAGTTGAACACTGGGCGAGTCACTTTTGACAGCGACACTGAAAAGCCACCCTGGAAGATGTTGAGTCCAACTGACATCAGAATGAGATTGTTATCTACTTAGCTTATCAACTAGCATTTACTCCAAAAACGGAATGTAAATCATCATCTGTGTTTCAGCAGTGCTTCATATAGCTACAGTAATATCTTCGTAAAAAGAAAATAATAAAAGTGAGAAATGAAGTAGTAATTGTGTTGTTTCAGTGTTTTTACTGCTCACGGTTCCGTATTGGTTTTGTATCCAGTTGCTTTTCGACGTCTTCTTCTTTGGCGAGATGTCCCCAAAAGACTCCTTGCCTGCTCAGTAACTGCTGCCAGCTAAGCTTTTAGAGAGAATGTTTAGGAGTGAAGCCTAAGGCATTATTCCGGAATTGAACGTTTCATGCACTTTGTGCAAGATTATTTACATTTTGCAAAAATCACAAAGTACTGTAACACAACTACGAATCATAGCTAGAAAGCTACAGATAGTTAAATACGTCTTTGTGCAATGCCTTTGATTTTACTTGGGTACTATTCAAAGAAGCTGCTGGTAGATCCGTACTCAGTGCAGCAAACGCTAACTACCTTTATCGCCAGGATTAGGACCTGTCTAATTAGTACAGCCTCAGGTGCTATGAAGTAGCCTAACTTGTAATTTTAGATGGAATCTCGAAGAAAGTCTGGCGAGTCGACGTCTGCATGTACACCTATCAGCTGCTGTGTGCAGCCACGCCCAGCTGCTCCAGCGGCCTCCACACCCCGTTGGTGGCTGCCACAGTTTCGTGTCTCATTGTGCTGGCTCTGGCCACCTTCTGCCTTCCCACAGAGAAGCTTTCACCAGTGTCGGTTCCACTTCCGTAAACCCACCGAGAAGCGATCTGAATGGTGACTCTCACACTGTTGTTTTTCTTTCATCAATTAATTCATTTGCTGCCCGTACCTTAGTTATTAACGAACTTGTGCCGGCCGCGGTGGTCTCGCGGTTCTAGGCGCGCAGTCCGGAACCGCGCTACTGCAACGGTGGCAGGTTCGAATCCTGCCTCGGGCATGGATGTGTGTGATGTCCTTAGGTTAGTTAGGTTTAAGTAGTTCTAAGTTCTAGGGGACTGATGACCTAAGATGTTAAGTCCCATAGTGCTCAGAGCCATCTGAACCATTTAACGAACTTGTGAGAACGCGTTGATTCTTGAAACTTCCTGGCAGATTAAAACTGTGTGCCGGACCGAGGCTCGAAGTTTCGTATCAGCGCATACTCCGCCGCAGAGTGAAATCTCATTCTGGCATTGCGTAGGCTTTCCCGGCGTAATAAGTCTTGAAAGTCTCTTCGGGTTTGCTGCCGGATCCTAAAATCAACTTGACTCGATGTTTCGGCGATCCAGCTGGTCGCAATCTTCAAGAAAATGCTGCTTCTGCCGATGAGTCCCGCTGAGAACTGTACGCCAGGTTGCAAATCGACGTCCTATATAGGCCACCGTTCAGTACACGGCGCGTGCGCCGCCCGTCACGGTTGATGCCCTCCAAGATAGGGAGGTGGCGCCGCCCTTAGTGGAACGCAGCTGGCAACGATACATCGCACTCAGGGCCGCACCGAAGAACGTTCAGTTTCGATGCGAAACAATACAGGATTCCACGTCTTGCTAAGACGCAACCCATTGTCTCTGTTGATTAAATTATCCGCCAACCTAATTTCAGTCGCCTCTTTATAGACACTGTTCCAAAAACCGGAAATGTTGGCAACTGCCACAGTTTCATCAAATTTCACACTGTCTCCCTCATTTAAGCAGTGTTCTGCTACTGCCGATTTTTCCGGCTGTTGTAGCCTCGTATGACGGCGGTGTTCCACACACCTGTCATGCACTGTGCGAATCGAACGGCCGATGTAAGCTTTCGCACACTGACACGGAATTTTGTACTCACCGCGTTTCCTAAGCCCCAAATCATCTTTCACAGAGCCTAATCTTAGAAGGTGGACGGAACACACTCTTCATGTTTAAATTCCTCAAAAATTCTCTATTGCTTCCATGGTATTAAATGATAAGCCTCCAGCATAAGGAAGAAAGGCCACCGATCTATGCTCCTCTTCATGCACCTCCGGAGATGGTCCAAACTCCATAGCCCGACGAATCTGCTTCTCGGAGTATCCATTTTCCTTAAAAACAGCCATCAAATGCGCAAGTTCTTGGGTTAAGCTGTCCGCGTCGGAAATGGCATATGCTCTCCGTACCAAAGTCCTAAGGACACCACTGCGTTGGTGTGGTGGATGACAACTCTTAGGATGCAAATACCAATTTGTGTGAGTCGGCTTTCGGTGAACACTGTGTCCCAAAGAACCATCTGGTTTTTTATAAACCATAACGTCTAAAAATGGAAGCATGCCATCATTTTCAACCTCCATAGTAAATTTGATGCGGGTATGATGACAGTAGAAGTGGTCCAAAAATCTATTAAGAGAATCACGCCCATGCGGCCAGACGAAAAAGGTATCATCCACATATCTCCAGAAGCACGTTGGTTGCAAAGCTGAAGTCCTCAGTGCCATATCCTCGAAGTCCTCCATAAATAAATTGTCAACTATCGGTGATAAAGGACTACCCGTAGCCATTCCGTCATTCTGTTCAAAAATGTTAGCGTTAAATAAAAAATACTTGAATGTCAGCACATGACGACAAAGCTTCGCCACCTCTTCATCCAGTTTTTCACTGATCAAACTAAGGGACTCTTCCAGAGGAACCCGTGTAAAAAGGGATACCACATCAAAACTCGCTAACAAATCTGGCGTCAGTTCTCAGCGGGACTCATCAGCAGAAGCAGCATTTTCCTGAAGATGGCGACCAGCTGGATCGACGAAATATCGAGTCAAGTTGATTTTAGGATCCCGCAGCAAACCCGAAGAGACTTTCAAGAGTAATTCTGGCATTGATTCTTGTCACGTAACCCCTGTTCACTATTTACATAGGTGAAAAGAGATAACAAATATCTTAAATCACTCAAAAGCTGTATGAAGAGAAACAACTAGGAGTGTCGCTTTGCATGTTCTCTTACTCTAGAGGAAAAATGCTCCTATCGGAGCACTAAAACGGTTAATATGCTCCTGCTTTAGCCGGCCGGAGTGGCTGAGCGGTTCTAGGCGCTTCAGTCTCGAACCGCGCGACCGCTACGGTCGCAGGTTCGAATGCTGCCTAGGGCATGGATGTGTGTGATGTGCTTAGGATAGTTAGGTTTAAGTAGTTGTACGTTCTAGGGGACTGATGACCTCAGATGTTAAGTCCCATAGTGCTCAGAGCCATTTGAACCATTTTGCTCCTGTTTTAAAATACTCTGACTGAAAAGTGGGACACCAGCTGCCTCGTTCTACCTTCCTCGGCACATTTAAAAATTTTCCCAGAAAGTTTGGCATGTGAACATACTCGCGCTCTTTCCAACATGTAGCTCGCCTCTCACTCCCAGAAGCTCCCCAATATCTAACTCACTCATACTCACTAGTCCATTGCTGTAAGTCGCTCACACCCGCTCACTCCCACTTGTCCATTCTCTCACTCACTCATGCAGCCCAACTCATCGTCATTATCTCTTTGTGTCTCTCTGTCACTGTCCCCTGTCCTACAGTCACAGTCCACTTCATTCTGTCCTCCTACTACGGTCTCCTCTCACTCTCTCCATCTTGCTCTCTCTTACTGCTCTCTCTTGTATTATCTCACTCATTCTTTCCTGCTGCTGCTGTCTCTTCTCACTGTCACTATTTCTCTCTTCCTAGTTCTCCTTATCACAGACACTAATTATCACTGGCTCTCACGCATTTCCACTTTCTCCTTCCCTTTATTCCCTATCCACAGCAACTGTCTCGTTCACTCTGTCCCTAGCAATGTTGTGTCACTGTCAGCTACATTCCACTGCCACTCTGTCCCTTTCTATTTCTGTCACATTTCCGTTGTCTGCTTCGCTCGTTCTCTACCACAGACACTGTCTACTATCAATCAGTATTTATTACTTTTCCGTCTCTTTCCCACTGCCACTGTTCCGTTCTCTGTCAGCATAAAAAAGCGTGAAAATGTTCGCAAGCCAAAATTTTTGAGAAAATTTTTATAGTTGCTGAGGAAAGTAAGATGAGGCAGCTGTTACCCCACTTCTCAGAGTCTTTCAGACAGCAGCATATTCGCCGTTTTTGGGCTCCAATTGGAGCACTTTTCCTCTGTCACTGCATGGCAAATCACTCATACGAAAATAACTTTATGGGTAATTAAAAGTAGGTATGTAAACTGAAATATTGGAAAACTAAATTTACATCTCAGACCGGACTTCACGTGCAGACATTTTACAGCACATTTCTGCGTGCTACGTCACTTTGAAAACTACGTTTTACCGTCACATCGGATATTACGTACCTATTTTACGTGTACGTGTAGGATAAATTTGAACCTCTGTACCTCGGAAGCAAATTAAGATATCAAGAAAATTTTCAAGGTTATTCGAGATCGAGATGTATCGTAAAAATTACAGCCATTTGCTGTTTGCCAGTAATCCGTGGTTCTAGATAAATTCCTACAGAAAACACCGTTGAAATTTGGACAGTGTACTGCAGTTAGTTATTTATTATCAACTGCTGACGGAGAAAAAGCTTTGAAAAACGTTTTCTCGTTTTTTTTTTTTTTTTTTTTTTTTTTTTCAGGAACCGCCTATGAACTAAATGGTGCGTCCGTAATCGCTTTAAAGTGCACTGTAGGCCACATCTAATGAAAAAGAACCAACAGAATTGCTCCAATTGCCTAAGCTGGAGGCATGTGTAATATTCAAACTTTGACCACCTACTGCAGGATTTATAGTACATTGATCCTTCTGATTTATACAAGTGGTCCCTCAAGGGCTATCCAAAACACTTGGCCCTACATTTCTACCACCAACAGAACTCGAGGTATGAGCCCCGAAAGAAACCCGTTTTTAAAAAAGGCGTTTTGGAATATACTGGAAATGCATGCTCTCGCATGCATACCAACCAGCGACAAATCGTTGATTCTTGCTATATGAGCTCTGGTCACTATTCATCCAAATGAAAAAAGATGACAAATGTCTTAAATCATTCAACAATTATTTGAAATGATAAAGCTACGAGCATCAACTAGTATGCGGTCTTATATTCACCATTCATTAATTTCCAATTGTTTTATACACTGAAGAGCCAAAGTAACTGGTGAACCAACGCAATATCGTTTAGGGCCCCCAAGGGCTGTCCATAAATCCGTACGAGTACGAGGGGGTGGAGGTCACTTCTGAACAGCACTTTGCAAGGCATCCCATTGTTGAGCAACAATGTTCACAACTGGGGAGCTTGGTGGCCAGCGGAAGTGTTTAAACTTAAAAGAATGTTCCTGGGGCCACTCTGTAGCAACTCTGGACGTATGGGGTGCCGCATTGTCCCCCTGGGATTGGCCGGGAAAATGCACAATAGACGTGAATGGATGCAGGTGATCAGACAGAATGCTTACGTACGTGTCACCTGTCAGAGTCGTATCTAAACGTATCAGGAGTCTCATATCACTCCAACTGCACGCGCTCCACACCATTACAGGGCCTCCACTAGTTTGAACCGTCCCCTATTGACATGCAGGGTCCATGAATTCGTGAGGTTGTCTGCATACCCGTGCACGTACATCCGCTCGATACAATTTGGAACGAGACTCCTCCTACCAGGCAACATGTTTGCATTAATCAACGATCCAATTTCGGTGTTGACGGGCCCAGGTGAGGCGTAAAGCTTTGTGTCGTGCAGTCATCAAGAGTACACAGTGGACCTTCAGCTCCGGAAGCTCATGTCGATGATGTTTCGTTGAATGCTTCACACGCTGACACTTGCTGATGACCCAGCATTGAAATCTGCAGCAATTTGCGGAATGGATGCACTTCCGTCACATTGAACATTTGTCTTCAGTCGTTGCTGGTCCCGTTCTTGCGGGATCTTTCTCCGGCCCCAGCGATGTCGGAGATTTGATGTTTTACTGGATTCCTGGTATTCACCGTACACTCGTGAAATGGTCGTACCGGAAAATCCTTAGTTCATTGTCATCTCGGAGATGCTGTGTCCCATCGCTCGTGCGCCGACTGTAGCACCACGTTCAAACTCACATCTTGATAACCTGCTACTGTAGCAGCAGTAACCGATCTAGCAACTGAGTCCGACACTTGCTGTCATATATAGGCTTTGCCGACCGCAGCGCTGTATTCTGCCTGTTTCCATATCTCTGTATTTGAATACGCATGCCTATACCAGATTCTTTGGCGCTTTTGTGTATAATCATGTTTCATTGATTTGCACTTGTTTTACAGCTTTCTGTAAAACACCGACAACAGCTGATTCGCTGATTTCGAAACGAGTCGGGCACAACAGGTTCCCCCATACGAAGCAGCAAATTTTATAGGATGGCCCGGAGCGGCGTGACGCAGGGAGAAAAAGCAGCAGCCAGCCACACGTCGCATTTTTGACGCAGCTCTTCGCACGCCCGCCAGCGGCGGCTACACGGGATCCCGCACAATGCGACGCGATTCGGCCGCCGCGCATGCGTAATGTGGGATCACGGCGCCCGCCACAATGCGCGCCAATTCCACGCCATTCTGTCCGGCCACCGATCTCGCCCACCCCACTCGCTCTCCTCCCACCCCAGTTGTTACCCCCTTTCCAAATCGTCCCCGCCTCCCGTCTCCGACAACCAATATGTCGCACGTGACTGATGCTAGTCGGCGCCTGTGGGAAAGATTTTCTATGGCCACGAATTAGAATTAGGCGCTCAGTTGCTTCTAGCTGAAAAGGGTGGGGGAAGGAGACGTGCAGAAAATATGCTTGTTGTTTATACACTACATAAACGGGTATTCATCGGACAAATATATTATACTAGAACTGACATGTGATTACATTTGCGTGCATAGATCCTGAGAAGTCAGTACCCAGAACAACCACCTCTGACCGTAATAACGGACGTGATAGGCCTGGGCATTGAGTCAAACAGAGCTTGGATGGCGTGTTCAGGTACAGCTGCCCATGCAGCTTCAACAAGAAACCACAGTTCATCAAGAGTAGTGACTGGCGTATTGTGACGAGCCAGTTGCTCGGCCACCATTGACCGGACGTTTTCAATTGGTGAGAGATCTGGAGAATGTGCAGGCCAGGGCAGCAGTCGAACATTTTCTGTATCCAGAAAGGCCCGTACATGACTTGCAACATGCGGTCGTGCATTATGCTGCTGAAATGTAGAGTTTCGCAGGGATCGAATGAGGGGTGGAGCCACGGGTCGTAACGCATCTGAAATGTAACGTCCACTGTTCAAAGTGCCGTCAGTGCGTATAAGAGGTGACCGAGACGTGTAACCAATGGCACCCCATACCATCACGCCGGGTGATACGCCAGTATGGCGATGACGAATACGCGCTTCCATTGTGCGTTCACCGCGAATTCACCAAACACAGATGCGACCATCATGATGCTGTAAACAGAACCTGGGTTCATTCGAAAAAGTGACGTTTTGCCATTCGTGCACCCAGGTTCGTCGTTGAGTACACCACCGCAGGCGCTCCTGTCTGTGATGCAGCGTCAAGGGTGACCGCAGCCATGGTCTCCGAGCTGATAGTCCGTGCTTCTGCAAACATGGTCCAACTGTTCGTGCAGATGGTTGTTGTCTTGCAAACGTCCCCATCTGTTGACTCAGGGATCGAGACGTGGCTGCACGATCCGTTACAGCCATGCGGATAAGATGCCTGTCATAGCAACTGCTAGTGATTCGAGGCCGTTGGGATCCAGCACGGCGTTCCGTATTACCCTCCTGAACCCACCGATTCCATATTCTGCTAACAGTCATTGGATCTCGACTAACACGAGCAGCAATGTCGTGATACGATAAACCGCAATCGCGATAAGCTACAATCCGACCTTTACTAAAGTCGGAAACGTGATGGTACGCATTTCTCCTCCTTACACGAGCCATCACAACAACGTTTCACCAGGCAACGCAGGTCAACTGCTGTTTGTGTATGGGAAATCGGTTGGAAGCTTTCCTCATGTCAGCACATTGTAGGTGTCGCCACCGGTGCCAACCTTGTGTGAATGCTCTGAAAAGCTAATCATTTGCATATCATTGTATCTTCTTACTGTCGGTTAAATTTCGCGTCTGTAGCAGGTCATCTTCATGGTGTAGCACGTCATCTTCGTGGTGTAGCAGTAGTGTATGAATTACATGAATGTGTGGTGTCTGTTTTTTGGACATGATTCGGATCGATGGGCAATGAATCCACAAACTTCAATGCAGATGCACATTTTTGTTCGACTTCCAGCGGGAATCTAAAATCAGTGGACACGGAGAACATGGACTGAGACTGCGGACAGGTGGAGCTAGGTGAGAATGTGAGTCGGCTGGGGAGCGTGCCGAGATAGTCTGGGCATTTGCAGTAAAACTACGTCCGGGTGACGCAGAGTTTAACGCAACTGCCCACTAAGCAGGAGATCCTGGGTTCGAGTGTCAGTCTGGCATACATTTTTCACTCGTCCCCGCTAATTCTGCACAAAAACTCCGATGCAGCTGACATCATTAGTTCCTTCCCATTCTATTCTTTTTTGTCCTCATTCCCGTTGAAATAACATAATGTGCTTTTTGTTTCCTATCCTTGAATAGCTCAGGCATAGCTTAAAATTAAGTTACTGAGCATGGATTCTTAACTACGTGATTCAAACCTTTTGTAAAGGCTGAAAGCGCGTTTCCCAACTTCCAACATTCACTAACTAAAAGGTTTCTTTTGATAGAAAATAAATCTGAGTCAACAATTGAATTACAGTAGTTCGTAGCACAACTGATAACGAAATTTGATACAAGCAGCATATTGTAAGTCATCTATATTCCTTTATATTACACATTTGTTTCCTTTCAGCACTGCAGACATATTAATCTCCGTACGAATGCGTACCTTCGCGGCGATGTCCGTTAGTAAAACATTCTAGGGTTTCAAGCCGCGTCAAGTGGTTTACTGCCCACGAGCTTTCTGCCGTCTTCAAGTGGATGACTGCCGCGTGGTTGTCGTTGCCGTGCTTATATAGCCGCGCCGTCGCTCGTGACGTCACTGGTGCTCTGTGCCGCACCATATGTGGTAACGTGTTGGCCGCGCGACTGCCGGGCCCGCTTCAACTCCCTCAACACCGGATCCCACGCTGTACTCAGCTGCAATCCACCGTCTCTACTGAAAGTCTTGTCAGAAATTCTAATCTCTATGGCCTCGTTCAACACACTATCCCAGAAGCCATTTGTCCGTTTAATAATAGACGTCTCATCGAATGCAATTCGGTGTCCGTTTTCCAGAGCATGTTCTGCTACAGCTGACTTTTCGGGATAGCGCAGACGGTAACACCTTTCATGTTCTATGCGGCGCTGTTCAATAGTACGAACAGTCTGGCCGACATAGAACTGCCCACATCCACACGGTGTCTTGTAAATTCCTGGCGTTCTGAGGCCTACATCGTCGTTCACAGATTTCGTTAGTTGCCGGATCTTTGCTGGAGGCCTGGATATTGTGTGTATTTTATGCCTCTTCAGGAGCCGACTAGTCTTCCCTGTTGTCGAACCACAAAACGGTAAGAATGCAAGAGTATAAGTACGGAATCATCGTGAAAGACTGGCAGTACTTATATGTCATTTATAAAATAATAAATATGCTAAATGGGCATTAGTCACAAAGATATTTAAGATAAATAAAACTGTGATGGCGAGCCACTAAGGGCTGCTCGTTACTTGCGTGGTGCAGGTTGTAAAACGGACTCCATAGTGGGAAGTGTTAGCCTACACCGTTAACACTTTGACTGAATGCTATCAAACTGATATACCAGTATTTGCATGTCTGTGTCACGTTTTGTTTAAATGTGTAAGTAGGCTGTTTAGGTTTTTTTATTGGTAACGCCACCTCTGTATGAAAATCACCGGCTGTGCTGTGTGCAGTCTGTGGCTGCTTTGCATTGTTGTAATACTCGCCATTGTAGTGTTGGGCAGCGGCAGCTGGATGTGAACAGCGCGTAGCGTTGCGCAGTTGGAGGTGAGCCGCCAGCAGTGGTGGATGTGGGGAGAGAGATGGCGGAGTTTTGAAATTTGTCATGAACTGCTATATTTATATATGATGATATCAAGGTAAATACATTATTGTTTGTTCTCTATTAATATCTTTCATTTGCTAACTATCCCTATCAGTAGTTAGTGCCTTCAAAATGGCTCTGAGCACTATGGGACTCAACTGCTGAGGTCATTAGTCCCCTAGAACTTAGAACTAGTTAAACCTAACTAACCTAAGGACATCACAAACATCCATGCCCGAGGCAGGATTCGAACCTGCGACCGTAGCGGTCTTGCGGTTCCAGACTGCAGCGCCTTTAACCGCACGGCCACTTCGGCCGGCTAGTTAGTGCCTTCCATAGTTTGAATCTTTTATTTAGCTGGCAGTAGTGGCGCTCGCTGTATTGCAGTAGCTTGAGCAGCGAAGATTTTTGTGAGGTAAGTGATTTGTGAAAGGTATAGTTTAATGTTAGTCAGGGCCATTCTTTTGTAGGGAATTTTGAAAGTCAGATTGCGTTGCGCTAACAAAATATTGTGTGTCAGTTTAAGCACAGTCATATATAATTGTTCAAAGGGGAAGTTTCAAATGTCACCCTCATCCGAGCTTATGTAGAGTACTTTTAATTAAAAAAATCGTCCGCTACGGTTGGAGAACAATGTGATTATATAATTGTTACTGAAACTTTGGTGGTGATTATATAATTGTTACTGAAACTTTGGTGGTAGAGATTTCTACACAGTATGTCTGGAGGACGTTAATATCCAGCTGATCTCGATCTTTGGAACTTTGAGGTCAGGTGAAGAATTGTCATGGGAGATATATAAGCATCACACTCTTAAATCGGGTAAACAGTTTCTCTGTACTTGAATGACCGCAGAACGAGTCATGGTGAGGTGTACTCAGGACAACATGAAGCGTTCCTACCCACCCATCGTCTCGGAGATTCTGTAGCACCTGGTGAAGTGCCTTCGCATCAGCAGCTGGTCATCGAGGCTCAGTTTGAAGTGGGACTCCTCACTGAACACAATCCTACTCCAGACAGTGAGATACGACGCCGAAGATGTGTCTGCAGACGCCCCAGACACCAGTGGGACACCAGCTTGACTGTCGCCGCCATATCGCGCGACAGCCAGGAGTGATGGTCTGGGGTGCCATTTCTTTTCGTAGCAGGACCTCTTTGATTGCCATCCGCGGCACAGCGTTACATTGACGATGATGAACCCCTTTCGCTATCCCTTCATAACAAGCGATTCTGAACTTACATTTCAGAGAAGTTATGCCCGCCCGCAAACGGCGAGAGTTTCTGCTGCTCGTCGTCGTGCTTGCCAAACCCTACTTTGGCGAGCAAGGTCGTCGCATCTCTCCTCAACTGAGAACGTTTGGAGCATTAAGGCAGGGCCTTCAACCAAGTCCGGATTATGACGATATAATTTGTACGGTATTCCTCAGGAGGACATCCAAATCTCTATCAAGGTCGCCGAATCCCATCTCAACTGAGCACGTTTGGAGTACTATAGGCAGGGCCTTCAACTAAGTCGGGATTATGACGGTCTAGCGCCCAATTCGATATAATTTGTACGGTATTCCTCAGGAGGACACCCAAGTCTCTATAAAGGTCGCCGGATCCCTTCTCAACTGAGCACGTTTGGAGTATTATAGGCAGGGCCTTCAACCAAGTCGGGATTATGATGGTCTAACGCCCAATTCGATATAATTTGTAGGTTATTCCTCAGGAGGACATCCAAATCTCTGTCAAGGTCGCCAGATCTCTCATCAACTGTGCACGTTTGGAGCAATATGGACAGGGCCTTCAACCAAGTCGGAATTATGACGGTCTAACACCCAATTCGACATAATTTGTATGGTATTCTTCATGAGGACATCCAAACGTTCTATCAATCAAAGCCAAGCCGAATAACTGCTTTCATATGGACAAGACGTGGACCAACGTGTTATTGACTTGCTAAATTTTTTGTGGAGCTCTGTTGAATAATTCATCCAGTTTTTCTGAAATTCTAATCGTTTGTTTGTCTGTACATATACATCACATCTACCGATTTTCATCTCATTCGGATAATCCCTTCACGATGCGTTGTTTTTCTTCTGTCTCCCAGTGCACAGCAAGAAATGCCTGCTTGAACGTAAATGCAGAAACATCCAACCCAGCAGGTTGCGGTGTATTTCGCAACTAAAGGTACTTGTGAAAAGCCTCATTACGTGGCAATTGTTAGCCGTGGTAAAAACAGTGTTTTGTGTAGTTGTAAGGGCGTTGTGTCGGAGCTAAGTGTCTTCGAAGGGGCCAAATTGTTCGTATGGTGGGTCCGTCCGTATCCTAGGTTGTCGAAGTGTTTGGTGTTTCAACACGCAGCCTTTTGAAGTTTGTTCCGCATACAGAGAAAGCGGGAAACATCATCCGCTATGTCATAACTCGGACGAAAGATGAGTTACTGTGACAGACGATCAATGAAGAGGATTGTGCCGAAAAATAAGACGACAGAAGATGCAACTGCAGAATTGAATGTCGCACTCGCGAACCCTGTCAGCACCAAAACAGTGCGAACGGAGCACCATAAGCAGGGAATTTTAGGGCGAGCTGAAATTCTAGAATCATTCATTAGTGATGGCAATGCCAATCACAGGAAAATGTGGTGTCGAAGCCATAAAACATGGACTAAGAAGCAATTGAAAGAAGTCATTTGGCCAGATGAGTCTTGTTTCAGATTGCTGCCAACTTCTGGCCGAGTTTAAGTCCCAGGAGTGAAACATGTCGGAGATCTGGTAATTATTTGGGCAGACATATCGTGGTGGTCCAGGTACTCCATGGTTACTGTCCAAGGTTGCACTCCTTCCAAGTATTTTGAGACCATTCCATGGAACGATATTTGTTTCCCAATGGTAATGCTCTGTTCGAAGGCGACAGGGTCCCTATTAGCACAGCTCGCGTTGTCCAGGACTGGTTATGTGAACATGAGAATTAATTGTCACATCTCTACTAACCCAGCAGTCACCGATTCAAGTATTATTGGGCCTTTATGTACTACTCTGGAGAGAAGAATGCTTGAACGCTATCCACCTCGATCACCGTTATCTGACCTTGCTACGATTTTGCAGGAAGAGTGGTGGAAGAGTCCCTCGAAAAAAATGCAGAACCTGTATTTATCCATCACGAGACGACTGGATGCTGTTTTCAATGCCAACTGTTTTCCTACTCCGTATTAGGCATGGTCATGTGTTGCGCTTTTGTTCTATCCGTCCACCTCTTTTACATATCATCATGTCTCTTTGAGGGATTCTCATTTCTGTTATGATGTGCTAAACGATATACGAAGTGTAGCTTCAGCACAAGTTCACAGCATCAAGTCGTCCATATTAAATGTCGCTCGTCTGACGTTCTAACAGTGAAACTCACTGAACAAATGGTTCAAATGGCACTGAGCACTATGGAACTTAACTTCTGAGGTCATCAGTCCCCTACAACATAGAACTACTTAAACCTAACTAACCTAAGGACATTACACACATCCATGGCCGAGGCAGGATTCGAACCTGCGACCGTATCGGTCGCGCGTTTCCAGACTGTAGCGCCTAGAACAGCTCGGCCACTCAGGCTGGCTGTTCACTGAACACAAGGTAGGACAAAGGTCATTTGTTTACAGTACATTGTTAACTACTGCTCGAAGGAGTGTTCAGAACTCTTCAACGCGCGTTTCTAGATGGTTCCAGTAGTTTTACTTTTTTTTTTATAAAAAAAAAAAAAAGCGAACAGTTTCCATTTCCAGAAGTAGATGAAGTCAAATTATTTGTCCTGTAGTTATGTTATTTACTCAAATTAATGAAATACTAGGTGATACCTCCATGTATTAGGTCCACAGAATTCTGTTATAAAAATTTTAGTTAGCTGTCATATAAAGATAAAGTAATCGTCGTATCGGTTTTCTCTTGATTTGTTTCCTACATAATTTGTAAAATGCATATTACTGTTGTTTTATATATTGGAAATGGAAATGCCGTGTGGCTAGGGCCTCCCGTCGGGTATACCGCTCACCTGGTGCAAGTCTTTCGAGTTGACGCCATTTCGGCGACTTGCGTGTCGATGGGGATGAAATGATGATGATAAGGACAACACAACACCCAGTCCCTGAGCAGATAAAATCTCCGACCCTGCCGGGAATCGAACCTGGGCCATTAGGTATGACATTGCCTAGCGCTGACCACTCAGCTACCAGGGACGGACGTTATATACGGGGTGTTACAAAAAGGTACGGCCAAACTTTCAAGAAGCATTGCTCACACACAAAGAAAGGAAATATGTTATGTGGACATGTGTCCGGAAACGCTTACTTTCCATGTTAGAGCTCATTTTATTACTTCTCTTCAAATCACATTAATCATGGAATGGAAACACACAGCAACAGAACTACCAGCGTGACTTCAAACACTTTGTTACAGGAAATGTTCAAAATGTCCTCCGTTAGCGAGGATACGTGCATCCACCCTCCGTCGCATGGAATCCCTGATGCGCTGATGCAGCCCTGGAGAATGGCGTATTGTATCACAGCCGTCCACAATACGAGCACGAAGAGTCTCTACATTTGGTACCGGGGTTGCGTAGACAAGAGCTTTCAAATGCCCCCATAAATGAAAGTCAAGAGGGTTGAGGTCAGGAGAGCGTGGAGGCCATGGAATTGGTCCACCTCTACCAATCCATCGGTCACCGAATCTGTTGTTGAGAAGCTTACGAACACTTCGACTGAAATGTGCAGGAGCTCCATCGTGCATGAACCACATGTTGTGTCGTACTTGTAAAGGCACATGTTCTAGCAGGACAGGTAGAGTATCCCGTATGAAATCAGTTTTAGGTTCTATTCGAGCACTCGATATGCAATGAAAGCCATTTCAGAATTGTCTTTTAAACTTCCTTTATGTCCTTATTGCCATCATTGTCTGAAAATGGACTGCCTACCTCTTCTCAGACCAAACGGTTTCCGTCTTGGGTGTTTCTTCCTAGCCAACTATCCAGTCTTGCACCTTCTGTTGAGTTATCGCTACTTACTTCAAGTATCCTTTTTTTTGCCCATTACATTTTATTGTAAGCACTTTAGATTTACTTCTGGTTTCTAAGATTGTGCATTTGATCTCTTACATTAATTTACCAGCAGAAAAATGCTCCTGTCGCAGCACAAAAAAGGCGAATATGCTCCTCTTTAAACAGGAAAGTGGAGAACCAGCTTCCTCAATCCACACTCCCCTTTCCTCACCGAAAATTTTTGCATGAGAACATATTTGCGCTCTTTTGACACATAACATTCCATATCTTTTCATCCAGTCTCTCTTTGTAGAGAAGCCTTCATACTCAGAATCTTCCTCTCACTGTTGCTGACTGTATGTGTCTCTCTCCCACTCTCTCCTTTATCTCCCATTGGCACTTTCTTCTGACTCTCCAACTGTCAGTATCTACAGCTCTTTCTCTCACTCTTCCTTAGCACTGTCTTCTTCTCCGTCACCTTCACTGTCTCTCTGTCCCACTGCCATTGTCTTTGTCCCATTGCCACCTTCTCTTTCTTTCTCGCTTAGAACTTTCTGTCTGACTCATCAACCAATAGTGTCTCCTCTCCAAACATGTACTTGGGGACGGTTTGCTCGGTGTTTTGACCACTAGACCGCGAAACTTTGACAAATGGGTGTAGGGGATGGAGAAAAATTGGCAAATTTTGTCGTGTTAAAGTTCGGCCACTTGGGGGTTCAGAACGCCAAAGCCTATTTGTCTCCACTCATCTGTCTCTTTCATTTTCACTGTCTCCTCTCTCTTTCGCTCCCATTGCTACTGTCTCTTTCCATCTCTCCATCTCTTTTACTGCTGTTGTTTCGCACTGATCACCACTATCTCCACTTATTTGGCTCCCACTGCTATTATCTTCATCCATCCCTTTTTTCTTTCACTGCCACTTTCTGCCATTGTCATTGCCTCCTCTCGTTTTTCCTCCTTCTGACAATGTCTATTCTCTCTTCCACCATCGCTGTCTCTCTGCTGCCCTCAGCACAGAAAAAAAACGAAAATATGGCCACATGCTAAAATTTTTGATGAGGGAGGCTGAATGGGACAGCTAGTTCCCTACTTTTGAAAGGGAACATATTCCGCTTTTTAGTGCTCTGACAGTAGCGTTTCTCAGCTGGTTACCTTGTTTTCCATGTTACAGCAGGGTATGCTGCCTATAAAACGAATTCTATAGGTCAACGCAAGTTTACTTTACATTACCTTACATAAAACACACAACACATTTAAGCTACACCTATAGAGGCTCTGAGCACTATGGGACTTAACTGCTGAGGTCATCAGTCTACACCTATAGAACACCAAAAACTACGGTGTTTGATTTTCAAGTACAATGAAGTTGTTGACAAAATAATTTTTTAAGGGGCTTACGAAGCCAGGTTGTACCAACGTAATATTTACAGGTCAATACAGCCTGCCCAGACATGAAGTGCCCATTATACAGGGTGTTTCGAAAAGGACTTTACAACTTTATAAATTCACATACATTTAATGAAAGGAGGTGTGGATCTGGGTTATTTTGTAGGGAAACACACAAAGTTCTTTTACAAATTAAAGATGTTGTATGTGACTATAGTGCACACTTCCCATCGGAAGTCAAATTCTTCCCAAATTCGCTGTAGCATCGCAGGTGTAGCTTGCTCAGTGGCGGCGTAAATTCTTGCTCTAAGTTCAGGTAGAGAAGCCGGCCCAGGAGGTACAAACATGATATCCTTGCTGAATCCACATAAAAAACATCGAATGGTGTCAGGTCTGGGGAACGTGGGGGCCATGCATTTGGCGCATCACGGCCAATCCATTGTCTTAGAAAGAGGTCACTGAGAAAGTCACAGATGTCAGCCACGTAGTGGAGTGGTGCACCATATTGCATGAAGTAAACATTTATTTCTTGGTCTTCCTCATCGATCTGTGGTATCAAAAATTGTTGTAACATATCCAGGTACACTGTCCTATTGATGGTTCTTTTATGGAAAAAAAGGGGAACTGTACACTTTGTTCTTGCTCAATGCACCAAAAACGTTCAGTTTAGGGCTATCACGAACATGTTTCAATGTTTAATGTGGATTTTCACTGCCCAGAATCCTACAGTTACGTGTGTTAACCTTGCCACTTAACTGAAAAGTCGACTCGTCAGAAAATATGGTTTTGTTCAAGAAATGTTCATCCCCATGTAATCGATTTAGTATACCCACACAGAAGTTCTTGCGAGCAATTTTATCATTGTCTTTTATTGCTTTTACGATGGTCAATTTGTACGGTTTCTCAACATACGCTAAACAGTCATATGTGGGATTTGCATTGCGCGAAATGCCCGCTGGGTCGATTTCGTAGGGCTGTTGATAATACGTTGTCTCACTCGCTCAACGACGTCGTCAGATGTGCTTGGACGACCTGATGATTCCCCATGTCTTACCGAGCACCCTATTTCTGCAAAACATTTATGCGACTCATAAACTGGAGGCGTACTAAGAGGATCTTTAGCGTAATTGGTACTGACATTACGCTGAACTGTTGTCGCAGACTTCGATTCTTCAAACCACAACAAACAGCTAACACGCTGGGGTACAGTGAAGGCAGCCATCTTTAACGCAACTGCCGCTAGCGCTCTTTATGGTGTGATTCGGCACTAGCGAACTACGCGAGACAAAAGTGATGTATTTCCCTACACAATGACACTACACTCACCTCTGTAGGTACTATGAATTAATGTATATGAATTTTCAAAGTTGGTAAGTCCCTTTTTAACACCATGTGCAGAGATAGCACATCATAAAGTTAAATTGGTGAAAAAAATGGAGACTGGAAACGTAGTTTGGTAACTTCAGATTCCCTGCTATGATTGCTTATCAGTCCTCTTAATTTCCAGCACACTTTAGTTACGCTAACCCTCTCCATGTGTTCACTACGTCATTTAAAACTACGTTTACTTCTCAGACCGGATATTACGTGGATATTTTACTTGCATAAATACGATATCTTTGAACGTCTGGATATCGATAACAGATAACAATACCGCAAATTTTTCAACGTTCCTAATGAACAGCATTTTAAGACACACAGTAATAATTTCGTAGATTTGCGACGAATGGAAATTGTACAAATAATCATCCCCACAACAGTCGTTTTGGCACTCAAAAAATCTTAGTTGTTCGGTATTTTCTCAGGAACTGCCCTCGGACAAATGTTGCTTTTATAAGTTGCCTAGTGCCCACTCTATACCACACCTAATAGCCTATAAAAGAACCAACCGACTTGCTCAATTTTCCTGGGTTGGAGGCCATCTTGGCCCCTTTTCTCTGTGATTAACAGCACCCGAGATAAAAAAAAACCGAAAATCTGTTTCGAGGGTGGCGTTTAGGAACATATTGTTACCGTGCACCATTTCGCGGACCCATTTTAATATCTCCACAGAATTTAAATATGCACGTTCTTTTCTTCCGAATGAAAGTTAGCTTCCTTCTGATGTGTTGTTTGCTGTTACTCTTCCATCACAAGTGTATTTTTATCTAATTTTTTTTATTACTTTATATTCTGTCTTTTGGATGTCTTCACCTTTCTCTTTCTCTTTAAAATCAGTGTTTGCTGCCACATAATGACACTCCATTTCTTTACCGTCTTATAGTCTGTCAGTTTTGCATTTTCTTGCAGGTACGTCTTCTATAAGACTGAGAACAGTTTCCACATCTCATGACTATTATTATCTAGGCCAGTTTCTCGAATAGTTTTTTCCTACATATTTCAGTTTAAATTTTTGGCGATTTGTCTGTGTGATTCTTAGAACTGATGCCAGACATGTAATTTTTTAACGTGTTTTGGATGTCTGCTCCTTCTGCTATTTTTTTTTTTTTTTTGAAGAATCTGTTTCTTATGGCGCTTTCTGACATTTCATTCACAGATGATCTGCAAAAACTAAGCAGTCAGTCCTAATACTATTTTCCCCTAATTTGCCTAATTGTAAGTTCCGAATTTAGTTTGCTTCACTTTGCTTCATTTTTGTAGAACTGGCTTTGTTTTTTTATCATTGATGTTGTTGTTTTTTCACTCTAATTTTCAGTGTGGAATTTCACATTTGATTGTTTTGTTATTTTAATTATTTTAACTAGTTCCGTGTATGCTATGATACTTCAGCTTTCAATCCCAGGAAGGAACACTTACTGAAAATTTGAGTACATACAAACAGCATACTCTAAATACGCAGCACATTTCACAACTTTTTAACGCAAGATCACACTCATTGGGCAGTGATATTTCAATTGACGTGTCATGCAGTGCACAGAAAATACGACACCGAAAAGCAAAGACTAAATCACGAGGAGAAAGCTGTCATTTTGGCGGTTCGTGACCGGCGTTTGAAGGTTATGTGCGAACCAGTAGCACAACGACGGAAAAAAAATGGAGAAATGGAAATACAATTGGGTTCTTGTTGTCGGGAGTACCCCCGCGAGCACGCAGAAGTGCCGCAACACGACGTGGCACGGACTCAACTATCGTCTGAAGTAGTGCTGGAAGGAACTAACACCATTAATCCTGCAGGATTGTCTAAAAATCCGTAAGAGAGCGAGGGAATGGAGATCTCTTCTCAATAGCACGTTGCAAGGCACCCAAGATATGGCTGTTGATATACTTTCCGGGATGTGAGGTCGTGGTCCAAGAACTTTTCTGCTCCTTACGTTTCGTCCAGAACTGCGCTGGACTTCCTCAGAGGCGCTGCTCCGCTGAGTCTTGCCGACTGACTGGTCGGGTGTCTGAGAGCGACTTATATATTGTGAGAAAGGGGGGTGTGGTTCAGGTGAAACGTGATGAGCAGTGATAACCCATAGCAAAGATAAGGTTGACTATCGATTACCACCTCGTCAAAGATAAAAATTGTTAGCAATTTTGTAGAGCCACTGTCCATATATCGCTAAGTTTCATTGCCTCCTCTTTCCTATTAAAATTTTCATGATGTTTATAAATTTTAATAGCTTCTCTATATAGCCGTGGATAGTAATTTAACGTTGTAGATAAAACTTCGGTATCCGAAAACTTCACTTGGTGGTTGCCTGGTTGAAGAGCATGTTGCGCTACAGCTGATTTTTCTATTTTTCCAAGTCGACAAAGACTTTTATGCTCTTTCAGTCGCGTGTTTACGCTTCTTTTGGTAGTGCCAATGTAAACTTTACCACAGGTACACGGAATTTTACACACACCACATGTCGACAGGGGAGGGCGTTTATCCTTCACAGATCGTAGTACTTGACTTATTTTCTTTGTTGGTTTAAAGACAGGTTTTATGTCACGTTTTCGTAAAATCTTACCGATCCGATCTGTTACTTTTTTTAATAAAAGGGAGAACTACTGTATTTTTCTGTCGTTGTGGTTCATTCTTATCTTTTGGTCTTCTATTCCTTGGACGCAAAATTCTATTTATCTCTTTTCTTGAGTAGCCGTTTTCTTCAAAGGCCTGCTTCAGGTGTTTCACTTCAGCATCCAAATGTTCAGGTGTACATATCCGTTCCGCTCGATCGACAAGACTTTTTATGACACCTCTTTTTTGTTGTGGATGATGATTAGAATTTTTATGTAAATATCTGTCCGTATGTGTTGCCTTCCGAAAAATTTTATATTCCAAGCTTCTGTCGGACCGTCTCATAGCTAAGACATCCAAGAAAGATATTCTGTTATCCTTTTCTATTTCCATGGTAAACTGTATTTTTGGGTGAATTTTATTTAGATAATCAAAGAAATCGTCCAAGGCCTTTCTGCCATGGGACCAAACCACAAATGTGTCATCTACATATCGATACCAACGAGATGGTTTGTTATTAGGTTTGTCTAGGGCTGATTGTTCAAATTTTTCCACGTAAAGATTGGCAATCGCAGGGCCTAAAGGGGTGTCATAAAAAGTCTTGTCGATCGAGCGGAACGGATATGTACACCTGAACATTTGGATGCTGAAGTGAAACACCTGAAGCAGGCCTTTGAAGAAAACGGCTACTCAAGAAAAGAGATAAAGTGAATTTTGCGTCCAAGGAATAGAAGACCAAAAGATAAGAATGAACCACAACGACAGAAAAATACAGTAGTTCTCCCTTTTATTAGAAAAAGTAACAGATCGGATCGGTAAGATTTTACGAAAACGTGACATAAAACCTGTCTTTAAACCAACAAAGAAAATAAGTCAAGTACTACGATCTGTGAAGGATAAACGCCCTCCCCTGTCGACATGTGGTGTGTGTAAAATTCCGTGTACCTGTGGTAAAGTTTACATTGGCACTACCAAAAGAAGCGTAAACACGCGACTGAAAGAGCATAAAAGTCTTTGTCGACTTGGAAAAATAGAAAAATCAGCTGTAGCGGAACATGCTCTTCAACCAGGCAACCACCAAGTGAAGTTTTCGGATACCGAAGTTTTATCTACAACGTTAAATTACTATCCACGGCTATATAGAGAAGCTATTGAAATTTATAAACATCATGAAAATTTTAATAGGAAAGAGGAGGCTATGAAACTTAACGATATATGGACAGTGGCTCTACAAAGTTGCTAACAATTTTTATCTTTGACGAGGTGGTAATCGATAGTCAACCTTATCTTTGCTATGGATTATCACGGCTCATCACGTTTCACCTGAACCACACCCCCCTTTCTCACAATATATAAGTCGCTCTCAGACACCCGACCAGTCAGTCGGCAAGACTCAGCGGAGCAGCGCCTCTGAGGAAGTCCAGCGCAGTCCTGGACGAAACGTAAGGAGCAGAAAAGTTCTTGGACCACGACCTCACATCCCGGAAAGTATATCAACAGCCATGTCATCCGGTCGTGAAAGCCTTCATTCTACCACCCAAGATATGCTCAATAATGTTCATGCCAGGGGAGTTTGGTGGCCAGCGGAAGTGTTAAAAGTCAGAAGTCTGTTCCTGGAGCCAATGTGCAGCAATTATAGACGTGTGGGGTGTCGCATTATCCTGCTGGAGTTTCGAAGTCCGTCAGAATGCACAAGGGACAAGAATGAATGCTAGTGATCAGATGATCAGACAGGATGCTTACATACGTGTCACCTGTCAGAATCGTATCTAGACGTATCAGAGGTCCCATATCACTCCAACTGCACACGCCCCACACCATTACAAAGCCTCCACCAGCTTGAACATCCCCTGTTGACACAGACGGTCCATGGATTCATGAGGTTGTCGCCACAACCGTTCGCCTCCATCCGCTCAATACAATTTGAAACGAGACTCGTACGACCAGGCAACATGTTTCCAATCATCAACACTTCAATGTCGGTGGTGACGGGCGCAGGCGAGGAGTAAAGCCTTGTGTTGTGCAGCCATCAAGGTTACACGAGTGGGTCTTCGGCTCCGAAAGATCGTATCGATGATGTTTCGTTGAATGGTTCGAAAGCTGACACTTGTTCATGGCCCAGCATTGAAATCTGCAGCAGTTTGCGGAATGGTTGCACTTCCGTCACTCTGAACGATTTTTTTCAGTCGTCGTTGGTCCCTTTCTTGCAGAATATTTTTCCGGCTGCAGCAGTGTCAGAGATTTGATGTTTTACCGGATTCCTGATATTCCTGATATTCACGATACACTCGTGAAATGGTCGTACGGGAAAATCCCCACTCCATCGTTACCTCGGAGATGCTGTGTCCCATCGCTCGTGCGGCGACTATAACACCACGTACAAACTTACTTAAATCTTGATAACCTGCCACTGTAGCAGCAGTAACCGATCTATCAACTGCGCCAGACGCTTGTTGCCTTAAATAGGCGTTGCCGTCCGCAGCGCCTTATTCTTCCCGTTTACATATCTCTGAATACACATGCCTATACCAGTTTCTTTGGTTCTTCAGTGTAATACAGTTGTTAGAATGTCTCGTCTCGAAATACACTTCACAGCCTTGTAATTATCTCCAGTTGCGTCGTGTAAGATTGAAATTTGGCTCAAAGTTGCCCACAGCCTTCCTTTGCAATGTTGCAACATGGTGGTGGCATGTGATGTCACCCTGTGTCTCGGCGTCGCTTCAAACTGCGACGTATCGACACGTGCTGGTAAAAAGGCCAGAGCTCAGGAGTTCATATGAGGTTTAAGCTGGGCTAATGACGTCACTTTGGCACCAAATTTCACCACGAATCTGCTCTACGCCACCGTCACGTTTCACACTGCGAGAGAGTGGTCGCGCAGACCCGCTTATTAACGTTTTACCCCTCCTTTTGACGCCTCTGCGATGGAGGTCAGAACCGCGACGCGCAAAGTTGAAATCACGCGGTTTTCTTGTGGGTGCCCGAGGAAAACATTTCAGACACACCAGTGCTCAGAATCGACACGAGAAGGCCTAAGGGGGTGACGTAATGACCTTCAATGGAACCTTACTTTCCTACGAGCCGTTGTTTCTCAGACATTTTGCGGCCGGAACGGCAGGTTACCGTGCGGGAAGCAATAGGACGACGTTCTTGAAGAACTCTGCTTACATCTCACGTAAGCTTCAACCCTTCTCTGAAAACAACGTGGGCCAGCAGTTGCACCGATAGTGATCGCAACCTTTTAGTGAACAGTGAGACAGCTATTTTTACTCTGGTCCACAGTGAGGAATTACAAGGGACCGGTCACAACGATTCGAAGAAATTTAAACGCGATCTGAAGCAAAGGCTGCTTATGCCTTTTCAGTTATGTTGTTTTGCATCTTCGTTTGGCATGATCACAGGGGGACGGGGTGCTACATTGACACATACGTGAATGTTCAAAACCTGTAAGGGATTTTTTTCCAGCATGTATATAACATATGAAGACAAGCAGATCGAAGAGATTGACAGTGTTAAATTTTTGGGTTAACAACTCGATAATAAGTTCAGTTGGGAAGGGCACACTACACAATTGCTTAAGTGCCTAAACAAGTCTGTATTTGCAGTGAGAATGATGTAAGATGTAGAAGATATAAATACTCGTACAAAAAAAATTGCATACTTTTCTTACTCTCATTCTGATATGTCATTAGGGGTCATATTCTGGGGCAACTCATCAAACCGAGCAAAAGTTTTTACGGTGCAAAAGCGTGTGATAAGAATCATTTGTGGTGTAAATTCAAAAACATCATGTAGGGACCTGTTCAAGGAACTCTGTATTCCAACCACTGCTTCTCAGTATATTTATTCCTTAATGAAATTTGTAGCTAGTACTATATCTCTATTTTCAACTAATAGCTCAATGTATAGTATCAATAAGACCTAAAATCACTTACCTTGGTCCAAAAAGGCGTCCGATATTCAGGAACACACATTTTCAATAAATTTCCAGCAACCACTAAAATCTTGGTTTCAGATAATGCACGGTTTAAATAGAGATTGAAAGACTTTTTGATAGGCACTCGATCTTTATACATGAATATTTTAACAGAGACTGTTAGGCCAGCTTAAGTAAAAATTGTTAGATTTCGGTTTTGACGCCACTTGGTTGCAACACTCTCGATTAAGTATTTTGTGTGTGACAAAATATTAATAGTGTATAACAATGTTTCATTCTGGCAGCGTATTAATTCTGTGAATATTAGCTGCTCCAGTTTACAGCATTGTATTCACATAGGTTGGCAGTCTCCTGACAAATGAGCAAGGTAGTAAGTATTATATTCAGATGCTTTGTTTTTTGTGTTGTACTTTCTGACATTGAAACCTGGTTGGTAGGTACTCACAGAGCGCACATGGTAAGGTTATGATTGTGGATGGGGCCGTAAACAGTTCCTGTGAGTTGCACAATCAAACATACAACTTTATTTTTCTAAGAACCACTTATTTACACTTTGCTTTAAGAGATCACAATTAGACAATACGGCTGAAGGCCTAGTTAAAGAAAACTTGAGATGCTTTCTGGGATGAAGGCCCAAAACGACACCAAAAACAAGAACGGCTGAATGCCTGGCTTAGAAATTAAAAGCAATTAAAAATAGAAGGTAAAAATTTTAAAAAAAACATGCAATTGAAAACAATTAGCGGCTGAAGGCCTACACTACACATCTGAAGGACCACTATAATTAAAACACATTAATAAACAATTTTTCTAACCAAGAAATTTCTTTTTAAACTTACAACAGAATGGCTGAAAGCCTAATTAAAGAAATATTAACTTATTGCACGGCTGAAGGCCACAAACAAATTTGAAACAACGGCTGAAGGCGTGAACACCAAGTCAGACAAACAATTTAAAATAAACCCCTTCCTTCTTACAAAAAAAATTTCGTTTGATGACTACACATTCCTGAAGGCCTTATTACAAGTGGTTCGCGTAAATCCTCAGCTGAAGGCCACAGATAACTCATCGAACAACTAACGACTTAGGGCCTGGATTCCAAACAATTTCAGGTAGAACAAATTTTAAGGAAAAAAATTTTTTAATGAAATCAATCTTCAAAAATTTAATTTAACACGGCTGAAGGCCTTTATGTAAAATCGAAAAAGAACTAAATTAATACACAGCCGAAGACCTCGCACAATACTTCAAACTAAAATGAAAATCACAATCTAAAACAAACAGAACAAGTGGTGCTCACAAGTGTCCCAAGGGTCGGCCTGAGAAGGTAGCTCAAACGTAAGGTGAGGTGAGACAGGCAGCCAAGAGTTGAAGTTAACCAATCGGATGGCAACCCAAACTAGGGATGGCGCAGTGACCGACCAACAATTTAACTAATTCCCTTCCATCCGACCAATGGCACAACGATAAAAAAATATCGGCTGAGGACAAGGCTACTAAGAGCACTACGTTTTCAGAAATTGGCGTCTAAAACTAGCCAAGGCAGCAATAACCACACTAAGCAAAATATGAACCAAACAACTTACTGTCGAACTACACGCCGTGCTTGACAGCATCAACACGACCAGGAAAGGAACACAGCCAGAAAACTACACTAACGGCCAGGGAAGGTAACTGGGGCGTTAAGCAGAAAATACCGCTGGTGCACTTCACTGGCAAGTAACAGTCAATTTAATAATTAATCACAATATAGGAAGACAGCTGTAAGATTTCGCCGACTCCAACACCTCGTATGTTGCTGCTAGCCCGAACAGCCCAGGGAGCAACAACCCTCAAATGAACGACGAGATGTCACAATAGTTGATGTTTCATAACAGGTTAACTGATCACTCAACTTGAGCGTCCAGGTTCAGTGGGCAACGAGCTTTGTGTCGCTGTCGCAACTAGCGCCTCACGATCTGACAGCACGTGCACGCCGTTAACGGTCCCGGCCTGGCTCGCGCCACGAGGACATCCTCGCTGCTCCGTCCCAATCAACCAACCGACCACCTCAATCCAGCACACAGACGGCATAAAAATAACTGCTCAGTCAAAACCACACAAGCTACACGTGGTTCCGTGAAAACACTTCCACAAACAACTCGAACAACATAAAAACCTGTCACTGTGGAACAACTAGGAGGAATCGTTAGTCGACACGCACAGAGATCCCGGAAGCGGTCGGCGACCAAATACACGTCGTCCGATGACACGACTGACCGAACAACCAACCAAGGTCATCCCCACTGAAGTCATCCGGACCTCACTGTTGCTCCCGTCCCAACTGAACTCCAGACACACGACGACCTTGAAATACTGGCGGTCTCCAAAGATAGTACGACAGTGCTCTTATCGATAAGCGCTGCTGCCGCCACTCACGGGCAGGCAAACCAGCAAACTTAGTGACGCCAGTAAATGGAATAAGAAACGACAGGGCAGTACCGCCAAGACAACATGTGAAGCAATAACGGCACAAACACGAGCCACGAACGGCTCAGACATGTTCCACACCCACGAGAATCATCTCATTTTTTGGGTCTATGGACCGAAAACTGAGCCTAATCTAATCTAATCTAACCTAAAAACGGAAAAGGCACCTCAAGGACTCCTCCCCCCCCCCCCCCCCCCAATTCTGCAACACCCCCAGTGCCATACGCCGACGGTTGTTGAACCCTTTAACATCTATCTTTCCAGCGAAAACCCGTGACGACACTCCTAGGCCCCTGTAGGTAGGCAATCACTTTTATACTTGTGCATCCCGACATGCCTATCAGCAAGAGGCCAAGACTCTCTCTCACGGGTTTTCTCTGTGCAGGTAACGGGTGACAATTATTGAACTGCATGAAATAAAATAATTATAGCTTCTGAACGGCTTGCGTTAGGACTCTCCAACTGCACGAGTGGAGGAGGGACATGATGGCAATTAGTATGCGCATTGTTGTTTGGTTTAGCGAGAAAACCCACTTGCATCTGGATGGGATCGTCAATAAGCAACATTACGCATTTGTGGGACTGAGAATCCACATTTCGCGATAGAGAAGTCTCTTCATCCTCAACGGGTGACTGTGTGGTGTGCAATGTCCACTCACGGAATAAACGGTGCGATATTCCTTGATGGTACGGTGACTACCAAATGGTACGTGGAGGTTTTGGAAGATGATTTCATCCCCATTACCCAAAGTGCCGCTGATTTCGACAAGATGTGGTTCATGCAAGACGGAGCTCGACTCCATCGAAGCTGGAGAGGGTGTTTTATGTTCTAGAGGAGCACTCTTGGGAGGGCATCCTGGCTCTGGGGTACCAAGACGCCACTGGCGTGAGCCTCGATTGGCCGCCATATTCTCCAGATCTGAACACATGCGTCTCCTTTCGGTGGGGCTATATTAAAGACAAGGCGTACAGCAATAACCCCAAATCAATTGATGAGCTGAAAACAGCCATTCAAGAAGTCATTGACAGCATCGACGTTTCAAAACTTCAGCGGGTCATGCCGAATTTCGCTATTCGCCTGCGCCACGCCGTCGGAAATGATGGCCGGCATATCGAACATGTCATAACCTAAATCTGAATATCTGTAGTCACGTTTACATGTTGAATAAAGTGTGTGCACGTGGTAGTTTGTAACTAATTTCCGTCTTTTTTCATATAGTTCAATATTTTTCGCCATGTACGTTTCTAAGGTGCTCAACAAACGTGAGCAGGTCGCACTGAGACTACTGCCGAACTTAATGGTCTTAAAATTAAATTTTCTCCGAGACTTTTAAGTCTCATCTTTATCTAAATGTAAGAAAGAAGACCCGGTTTCGAGTCCCGGCCGTGGCACAAATTTTAACTCATTTCTCCAGCTGCTATCATTATCCCTAATCATCTTAAAGGAAGACAGGGAAGCGCAAAACAGGAAGGCTGAAATTGCGTAAATGCTATTTGCTTGCTTCAGATCGCGTTCAAATTCCATCAAATGGTTTGAATGGTCAGAGGTTGCAGGCATCTCTGAGCAAAATTTCAAACTAACGTCACAATGTGAAATAATTACAGGATTTCGAAAAAGTGTTCCTTAAATGTTTTGCGCAGCATATTTATCTTGTACGTACATATGAATCTGAAACTCAGACAACAGACTGTGTGAATAAGAAGAAAAGAGGAGCTGATGAGAAGTAGTGTTGCACATGATTTCTGAAGATTATTTGGAATAGATCAAGTACCTAGTCGGAAGACTGGTTCGATAGAGATTTTCATGCTAGTCTGTGCTGTACAAGACTCTTCATATCTTAACAACTACTATACCCATCAGAGCATGCTCAATGTATTGATATCTAGGTCTCTTTCTATGTCTTTTGCCGTCCACAATTTCCTCTTTTATGAAACTGGCTATTCCATGATGCCTCAAGATGTGTCCTATCAACTGATCCCTTCCTTTAATAAAGTCGTGCCATAAATATCTTTTCTCCCAAATTCTATTCAGTACCTCACGTTTAGTTACTTGATCTGTCAATCTAAACTTGAGTATTCCTCTCTACCATCACATTTCAACAGCTTGTACTTCTTTTTTTGTCTGAACCTCTTGTATTTCGATTCAGCTTCCACACAAATCTACCTTCAAAATAGATTTCCAGATACTTTATATTCGATATTAACACCATTCTCTTTCCAGAAATGCCTTTTTTTGCCAGACCGCATTTTATATCCACTTCTTCTCCAGTTATTCTCTTGCACAAATAACAAAACTCCCCTACTACTTTTAGTGTCTCATTTTCCAATCTAACACAAACAGCATCTCCTGATTTAATTCGACTGTATTACACTATCCTTGTTTTATAAGATGTATCCGCTATTTAATGCAAAAAACGTTTTTCGGCCAATTCCGGTGGAGAAAATGCGGAATTTGTTGTGAGACATCGTGGAATACTCCTACTTCAGCCCCTATAGTCTCACGAAGTTCCTATAGGTGGCGGCGCTACACACAGCCTTCAAAATGGCTTCTGTAACAGAGTTGCGTTACAAGTAGAGAGTTGTCATTGAGTTTCTTTTGGCGGAAACCCGTAGATTCGTAGATATTTATAGGCGCTTGCAGAATGTCTCTAGAGACCTGACAGTGAACAAAAGCACGGTGAGTCGGTGGGTCGAGGGATGCGTCACCACAGCAAAAAGGTCGCGGAAACCTGTCCGAACTCCCGCGTGTCGTCCGACCGGAGACGGCTGTGACTCAAACAATGTTAGAACGTGCGGACACTCTCATTCAAGGTGATCGGCGGATCACAATCAAACATCCCATTGTTCAACTGCACGTCTCCGTTTGGTACTGCTGACACACTCTTCCCCCAATTGGGGAACTCAAGGTATATACCACCTGGCTTCCTCGCCGCCAACAGAAAACCATAAAGAGCAACGACGGACCATATGTGCGTAATTGCTTGTGCGTTACCAGGATGATGGTGACAATTTTTTGTCCAACATCGTCACTGGCGATAAAACATGGGTCATCACTTCGAACCGGAAACAAGACGGCTATCGATGAAGTGGCGCTGCACCACCTCTCCTCTGAAGAAAAAATTTTAAAGCCACATTTTCAGCAGGTAAAGTCGTGTCGACTGGGACTCTGAAGGGGCTATTTTGTTTAATGTTCTCGCTCATGGTACAATGATCAACTGGGAAGTGAATTGCGCTACTCTTAGGAAATCGAATAAATGATATCAGCGTGTTAGTCGCCACAAAAATGCAAACCATCTCCTTCTCCATGGCAAAGCAAGGCCTCACACAAGTCTGCGCATCAGAAGGGAGCTCAAAAATCTTCACAGGACTGTTCTTCGTCATCTACCCATCTACATCTACATGGTTACTCTGCAATTCACACTGAAGTGCCTGGTAGAGGGTTCATCGAACCATTTTCATACTACTTCTCTACCATTTTACTCTCGAATGGCGCGTTGAAAAAGGAACACCTAAATCTTTCCGTTCGAGCTCTGATTTGTCTTATTTTATTGTGATGATCATTTCTCCCTACGTAGGTGGGTGTCAAAAAAATATTTTCGTTTTCGGAAGAGAAAGTTGGTGACAGAAATTTCGTAAGTAGATCTCGCCGCAAAGTGACTGCCACCCCAACTCGCGTATCATATCAGTGACACTCTCTCACCCCTATTGCGCGATAACACTCTACGAGCTGCCCTTCTTTGCACTTTTCCGACGTCCTCCGTCAATCCTACCTGGTAAGGATCCCACATCGCACTTCAGTATTCCAGCAGAGGACGGACAAGTGTAATGTAGACTGTTCTTTAGTGGGTTTGTCGCATCTTCTAAGTGTTCTGCCAACAAAGCGCAGTCTTTGTTTCGCCTTCCCCACAATATTATCTATGTGGTCTTTCCAATTTAAGTTGCCCGTAATTTTAATTCCTATGTATTTAGTCGAATTGAAAGCCCTCAGATTTGTGCGATTTATTGTACACACAAAATTTATCGGATTTCTTTTAATACCCATGTCGATGACCTCGCACTTTTTTTTGTTTAATGCCAATTGCCACTTTCCGCACTATACAGAAATTCTCTCTAGATCATTTTGTAATTGGAATTTATCGTGTGATGATTTTACTAGACGGTAAATTACAGCGTCATCTGCAGACAATCTAAGGTGTCTGCTCAGATCATCACCTACATCATTTATACAAATCAGGAACAGTAGAGGGCCTATGACACTACCTTGCGAAACGCCAGAGATCACTTCTGTTCTACTCGATGATTTGCCGTCTGTCACTACGAACTGCCACCTCTCTGAGAGGGAATGACGAATCCAGTCACACAACTGAGACGGTACTCCATATGCCCGGATCTCGCACGTTCCGACTTCTATCTGTTTGGCCCAATGAAGGATACGCTTCGCGGGAAGCAGTGCGTGGATGGCGAGGTAACTGATGCAGCAAGACGCTGCTTCCGACGTCGACCAGTAGAGTGGTAGCTGGCGAGCATACAGGCCCTGTCAGTTGGGTGGTGTAAGGCCGTCGCACTGAAGGCAGATAATGTTGAAAAACAAGGCTTTGTAACCAGAAGAGAGGGGCATAATGTGGGGTACAGAAATCTTGAATAAAACCAAGCTGCTTTCAGAAAAAATGTGTTTCATTACTTACCGAACGTTTCTTGTACTTTTGTAAAAGACCCTAATCGTCGAATATTGGGTGTCTAGGAAACCTGCTTTCTCGGATCGCTAGACAACAATTCAAGCAAATCGTGTTAATGAGTTTTATTACGAAAAAATAAATGACAATACTTAACTTTGAATATTACACTGATGTGTCGCTAGCAAAGCGCGACAGACAAAATAGTCGCGTTTCTTCAGTATAACAATTCAAAGTTTCAGTTACATAGAATACGAGCAAAGTAATCAGCTTTGACGCTTCTATTCTAGTTGCTAGTCTTTTTTGTTTTCTTTACTGTCATTTTCAAACCTTTACAGGCAGGCCGGCAGCGCCAAAACTGAACCGCTCTTCGGCCACAGATAATAAAATCAGTACATAAAGAGACATAGAAAAACAAAACAAACTTGGTGGATAAAAAACAGTAGACAGACAAAATTAAATACATGGAGCCGTTCACAGAGGCAGTGCCCGAATAAAAATCGTTCAGCACTTGTACACGAACATAAACGACAGAAATGACACATGTGAACGATGGAGCACAAACGGTGAAACACTAAAGCACTAACACGAAGGCACACAAAAACCGTTGGCGATGATCTCCGGAACATGAACAGTCACTGTTCACGTACAATTCCGGGGACCTGCCAAAGGGGAAAAGGTGGGGGTAGGAGGGAGAGGGGGAGGGTGTAGAAGCCAGTGGCAGAGGAGAAGGGAGGGAGAGGAAAGAAGGTAGGGTGGTAAGGGAAGCCTGGGGGGAGAGGAGGGAGGCAGGAAGAGAGGAGGGAGGAAAGGGAGAGAGGATGCCATTGGGAGAAACATGAGGGGACGAAGGGGAGGATCAGAGTTGGTAGGAGGGGTAGATGGAGGTGATGAGGGCATCATCAGGGAGGGGGAGTTGGCAGAAGCTACCTTGGGCAAGGGTATGGAGGGTGGAGAGATGGAGAGTGGGTGGGATATTGGAATACAGGCACGGCAGCAGACAGGGGTGGGAAAGGATGGGAGAGACAAGCGTGTGAGGGGGATCAAGTTTGTGGGAGGTGTAGAGGATCCGTATCCGTTCAAGGAAAAGGAGGAGGTGTGGGAACAGAATTAGGTCATACAGATCCGCGTTGGGGAGGGGAGGCGGACGCGATAGGCGAGGTGAAGCGCATGGCATTCCAGGATTTGAAGGGATTTGTAGAAGGTAGGAGGGGCAGAGATCCAGGCGGAGGATAGGGCGGATGAGGGATTTATAGGTGTGGAGGATGGTGGAGGGGTCCAGACACCATGTGTGGCCAGAAATGAGCTCGAGGAGGCAGAGTCGGGAGCATGACTTCTCTTGGATTGTCCAGAGATGGGGGGTCCAGGAGAGGCGACGGTCAAGGGTGACGCCAAGGTACTTCACGGTGGGGGTGAGTTTGATAGGATGGCCATAGATGGTGATATAGAAATCGAGGAGACGGAAGGAAGGGATGGTTTTGCCTACAATGATCGCCTGGGGCTTCGGAGGATTGACCTTGAGCAGTATATAGAAGGTAGAGAAGAGGGCAGAGGACGGAACCCTGGGGCACACTGGCGGAGGGGTAGAAGGTGTAGGAGTCCGTGTTATGGATGGTGACATAGGAAGGACGTTGGGGAAGAGAGGACCCGATCAGACGGACGACGCTAGTCTTGAAGCTTCTGTAGAACTGGACCGCAATCAGTCGAGAGCGGCGCTTATGTCCCATTGGCATAGAGGCCGCTGCTGTCGCGTTGTCGTCCTGGAGAGAGGTCGGTCAGCGTGCAATTGGCTGATGTCTTGTCTCAGGCCTCTTCGCTCTATCGTTCCCGACTGGCGTGCCGGCACGTCACTTTACGCCGTAACAGAGATAGTACCGGGAAGGGGGGGGGGGGGTGAGCTTATAATTGCAGGAAACTGTATTACCTACGGAGTGCTTGTTTGCTGCAGTAGTTATACAAGGGACGAAGAGACTTGCTCGGAACCGACCAGCGCAGAGTGCTGCCTTAAACCATTTTTGGGGCTGAAGGCCACGACAGCATCAGCGCTCCAACAAGAGTCATATTACTGCCTCCGAAATTTATGTAGCAAATTCACCACGACAGGAAAATCACTACACATGCAAGGAGGCCGGACGGTGTAGCCGAGCGTTTCTAGGCGCTTCAGTCTGGAACAGCGCAACCGCTACGATCGCAGGTTCGAATCCTGCCTTGGCCATAGATGTGTGTGATGTCCTTCGGTTAGTTAGGTTTAAGTAGTTTCTTAGTTCTAGGGGACTGATGACCTCCGATTTTTAGTGCTCAGAGTCATTTGAACAATTTTTTGCAAAGAGCAGGAAAAGGGGGAAATTGCACTGGTAGAAGTATTGCACTCCTCCCCGTGCAGTGTGGATGGAGATGTAAAGACACACCGCAAGTTGTGTCGTGCCTTACTTGCGCAGTCAATTAACTGGTACAAGTTCGTGCTCGTGAAGGTCTTATTAAGTGTGTCTCGACAACTGTGCTCTGACTCGCAGGCAACTGGCCGTTTAATTAATGGCAGCACTTAGCCAAAAGAGCTGAGCGGAGACCAATGTTTGCATAAACCTTTTAAAGCAGAAATACCAATGATTCTGCGACACTAGATTAAAACTGTAAGTGACGCACGAAATGTCACTGGCTACGTTTTACATATGAGGCGTGTTTTTAAGCAAACATCGTTTTTTCTTTCTTTTGATAAGGCTGCTGCAGTACTGCAGTGTGGCATCTGCGCATGCGCTCTGAAAGTGTACGTCAGTTGGCTATCCGCGTCCAGCATTATTGTGTTTTAAAAATTGTTTGCGCATATATCAAATGTGGCAGTTAATTGAAAATTCCACCGATTGTGAAATACGTGGTCTGCTCCGTTTACTCAGCACAAAAGGACGTCATCACAATCTAAATTAATCGGTGGATTAGTGACATTGATGTAGAGAACACTGTCAGCGATGGAATGGAAATGAAATGTGTTAACAGCATCTAAATATGGCCGTACTAATGATTGTAATGGAGTGTGATGTGGGCGCCGACTGAAGACTTGGAGTACAACACGCATGTGAAATCTTCATCTACATCGTCATCTACATGGATACTCTGCAAATCAACTTTAACTGTATGTCAGAGGGTTCTTCGAACCATCATCATAATTCTCCATTATTCCAGCCTCGTACTGCGCGCGGAAACAACGAACACCTATATACGAGGGCAGTTCAATAAGTAATGCAACACATTTTTTTTCTCGGCCAATTTTGGTTGAAAAAACCGGAAATTTCTTGTGAAATATTTTCAAACATTCCCGCTTCGTCTCGTATAGTTTCATTGACTTCCGACAGGTCGCAGCGCTGTACGGAGCTGTTAAAATGGCGTCTGTAACGGATGTGCGTTGCAAACAACGGGCAGTGATCGAGATTCTTTTGGCGGAAAACCAGGGCATCTCAGATATTCATAGGCGCTTGCAGAATGTCTACGGTGATCTGGCAGTGGACAAAAGCACGGTGAGTCGTTGGGCAAAGCGTGTGTCATCATCGCCGCAAGGTCAAGCAAGACTGTCTGATCTCCCGCGTGCGGGCCGGCCGTGCACAGCTGTGACTCCTGCAATGGCGGAGCGTGCGAACACATTCGTTCGAGATGATCGACGGATCACCATTAAACAACTCAGTGCTCAACTTGACATCTCTGTTGGTAGTGCTGTCACAATTGTTCACCAGTTGGGATATTCTAAGGTTTGTTCCCGCTGGGTCCCTCGTTGTCTAACCGAACACCATAAAGAGCAAAGGAGAACCATCTGTGCGGAATTGCTTGCTCGTCATGTGGCTGAGGGTGACAATTTCTTGTCAAAGATTGTTACAGGCGATGAAACATGGGTTCATCACTTCGAACCTGAAACAAAACGGCAATCAATGGAGTGGCGCCACACCCACTCCCCTACCAAGAAAAAGTTTAAAGCCATACCCTCTGCCGGTAAAGTCATGGTTACAGTCTTCTGGGACGCTGAAGGGGTTATTCTGTTCGATGTCCTTCCCCATGGTCAAACGATCGACTCTGAAGTGTATTGTGCTACTCTTCAGAAATTGAAGAAACGACTTCAGCGTGTTCGTAGGCAAAAAAATGTGAACGAACTTCTCCTTCTTCATGACAACGCAAGACCTCACACAAGTCTTCGCACCCGAGAGGAGCTCACAAAACTTCAGTGGACTGCTCTTCCTCATGCACCCTACAGCCCCGATCTCGCACCGTCGGATTTCCATATGTTTGGCCCAATGAAGGACGCAATCCGTGGGAGGCACTACGCGGATGATGAAGAAGTTATTGATGCAGTACGACGTTGGCTCCGACATCGACCAGTGGAATGGTACCGTGCAGGAATACAGGCCCTCATTTCAAGGTGGCGTAAGGCCATAGCATTGAATGGAGATTACGTTGAAAAATAGTGTTGTGTAGTTAAAAGATTGGGGAATAACCTGGTGTATTTCAATGCTGAATAAAACAACCCCTGTTTCAGGAAAAAAATGTGTTGCATTACTTATTGAACTGCCCTCGTATTTCAATGCGAGATCTGATTTCCCTTCTTTTATTATGGTGATCGTTTCTTCCTACGTATGTCAGCGTCAACAAAATATTTTCGCATTCGAAGGAGAAAATTGCTGATTGAAATTTCATGAGAAGATTCCGCCGCAATGAAATCGCCTTTGTTTTAGTGATGTACACCCCAAATTCTGTATCATTTCAGTGATACACTCCCTCCCCTACTTCGCGATAATACAAAACGTGCTGCCCTTCTTTGAACTTTTTCGATGTACTCCGTCAGTCCTATCTGGTAAGGATCCCACACCGCGCAGCAGTACTCTAAAAGAGAACGGACAAGTGTAGTAAAGGCAGTCTCTGTAGTAGATCTGCTGCACCTTCTAGGTGTTCTGCCAATAAAACTCAGTTTTTGCTTTGCCTTCCCCACAACATTTTCTATGTGTTCTTTTCAATTTAATTTGTTGGTAATTGCAATGCCTAGGTATTTAGTTGAGTTTACAGACTTTAGATTTGACTGATTTAACGTGTAACCGAAGTTTAGCGTATTGCTTTCAGCACTCTTGTGGATGGCCTCACATTGTTAGTTGTTTAGGGTCAATTGTCAATTTTCGCACCATACAGATATCTTTTCTAAATCTTTTGCAATTTGTTTTGATCTTCTGATGACTGTACTGGACGATAAACGACAGCGTCATCTGGGAAACCGATTATATAGATAAGGAAGAGCTGAGGGCCTATAACACTACCTTGGGGAACGCCAGAAATTACTTCTGTGTTACTCGATGACTCTCCCTCAAATTACTACGAACTGTGACATCTCTGACAGGAAATCACGAATCCTGTCACATAAGTGAGACGATATTCCATAACTACGCAATTTCACAACAAGCCGATTGTGTGGTACAGTGTCAAAAGCCTTCTGGAAATCTATAAATACGGAATCAATTTGAAATCCCTTGTCAATAGCACTCAACACTGAGTGTGAGTAAAGAGATACTTGTGCCTCACAAGAACGTTGTTTCCTAAATCGTGTAGACTGCGTGTCAATAGACCGTTCTCCTTGAGGTAATTCATAATTTTCGAACACATTATCTGTTCCAAAATACTGCTGTGCATCAACGTTAATGTAATGGGCCTGTAATTGGCCGAAGTGGCCGTGCGGTTAAAGGCGCTGCAGCCTGGAACCGCAAGACCGCTACGGTCGCAGGTTCGAATCCTGCCTCGGGCATGGATGTTTGTGATGTCCTTAGGTTAGTCAGGTTTAACTAGTTCTAAGTTCTAGGGGACTAATGACCTCAGCAGTTGAGTCCCATAGTGCTCAGAGCCATTTTTTTTTTTTTTGGCCTGTAATTTAGTGGATTACTCCCACCGCTTTTCTTGAATAGGTGTGACCTGTGCAATTTTTCAGACTTTGGATACGGATGTTTCGTCGAGCGAGCGGTTGTGTATGATTATGGAGCTATTGCACAAGCATATTCTGAATGTAATCTAATCGGTACAGAGTCTGGACCGGAATGCTTACTTTTGTTAAGTGCTTCACTACTCCGAGGACATCTACGTCAACGTTAATGTTGTCTGCTGTCCGTGATTCAAATTCTGGAATATTTACTTCGTCTCCTTTGGCGAAGGAATTTCGTCAGGCTGTCTTCAGAAACTCTACTTTAACAGCACTGCCATCGATAATATTTCCATTGCTACCGTGCAGAGAAAGCATTCACTGTGTCTTGCCACTAGCATACTTTACGCCGGCCGCTGTGGCCGAGCGGTTCTAGGCGCTTCAGTCCGGAACCGCGTTGCTGCTACGGTCGTATGTTCTAATCCTGCCTCGCGAATGGATGTGTATGATGTCCTTAGGTTGGTTACGTTTAAGTAGTCCTTAGTCTAGGGGACTGATGACTTCAGATGTTAAGTCCCATAGTGCTTGGAGCCATTCGAATTAGCATACTTTACATACGACCAGAATCTTTTTGGGTTTTCTGCCTGATTTCGAGACAAAGTTTCGTTGTGGAAATTAGTTTAAGCATCTCTCATTGAAGTCCGCGCTAAATTTCGAACTTCTGTAAAAGATCACCGATCTAGGAGATTTTTCATTCGTTTAAATTTTGAATGGTTTTTTCGTTGTTTCTGCTACAGTGTTGTGACCTGTTTGGTGTACCATGCTCGATCCGCTGCGTCGTTTGTTAATTTATTTGGCGTAAATCTCTACATTGCTGTCGATACTAGTGAACCGTGAAGCGGCTGACTAACTAAAACCACTGAAAGACGTCCTGTGCAACACTGATGTGAAATTTCAAGATGTGACCGATTCCGACTTCGACCTTTTCTATTGAGTTTTCTAGAGTTTCAAGAAGTGTTCTTCGTGGAATTCATACAGAACACTTAGAGTATTGGAACTTGTGCTGACGATGGGTTCGGAAAATACTGACTGCAGTGCACAAAATCAGTCTAGTAAGCAATTTTATAAATTTTGTGATGGGTTCAGTAATGAAGGTGATGCACATTTTTAAGCCGAAATAGCACTGAATAGAAAAAAAAACAGTCGACAGAGTGGAGGCATCACCAAAAGGATGTGAAATTCATGTTCAAATGACTTATAGGAACGCACGTAGGTGAATTATCGGCGGCAAAACTGCAGTAAGTAATTTTTTTTAATGGAAGACTTCGAGGTCGTGACCTCTAGTCAGCGACTTTGAAACCTGCATGTTTAAGACGATTTTTTTGTTTTGTTTTGTTTTGTTTTGTTTCGCCTCGTGGCCGTGGGAAATCAAAAGACTTTTTACGTTTGAATTCAATCCATTCGCATAATCGTTGATTTATGATGGAGGTAGAAAACAATGGCTGCCTTCCCTTCCTTGGTCAGGAGAAAGGTTTATGGTGCTTTGGAACACGTTGTTTATAGGAAGCCTACTGCGACTGTGTTGTGTATACAGGATGATACACTGAAAACCCAAAGAAACTGGTACACTTGCCTAACATCGTGCAGGGCCCTCGAGAGCACGCAGAAGTGCCGCAACACGACGTGGCATGGACTCTAATAATGTCTAAGTAGTGCTGGAGGGAATTAAAACCATGAATCATGAGCACGATGGAGTGGAGATCTCTTCTGAACAGCACATTGCAAGACATCCTAGATATTCTCAGTAATGTTCATGTCTGGGGAGTCTGGTGGCCAGCGGAAGTGTTTAAACTCGGAAGAGTGTTCCTGGAGCCACTCTATGGCATTTCTGGACGTATGGGGTGTTGCGTTGTCCTGCTTGCATTGCCCAAGTCCGTCGGAATGCACGATGGACATGAATGGATGCAGGTCATTAGACAGCATGCTTCCGTACGTGTCAAATGTCAGAGCCGTATCTAGACGTATCAGGGGTCCCATATCACTCCAGCTGCACTCGCCCCACACCATTACAAAGCCTCCACCAGCTTGAACAGTCCTTTGCTGCCATGCAGGATCCATGAATTCATGAAGTTGTCAACACAGCCGTACACGTCAAAACGCTCAATACAATTTGATACGAGACTCGTCCGACTGGGCAACACGTTGCCAGTCATCAACAGTGCAATGTCGGTGTGGACTGGCCTAAGCGAAGCATAAAGCATTGTGTCGTGCAGTCGTCAAGGGTATTCGAGTGGGCCTTCGGCTCCGGAAGCCCATATCGGTAATGTTTCGTTGAATGGTTCGCACGTTGACACTTGTTGATAGCCCAGCACTAAAATCTGCAGCAATACACGGAAGCGTTTCACTTCTGCCACGTACAACGATTCTCTTCAGTCGTCGTTGGTCCCGTTCTTGCAGGATCTGTTTCCGGCCGCAGCGATGTTGGAAATTTGATGTTTTGTGGGATTCCCGATATTCACGGTACACTCGTAAAATGGTCGTACGTGAAAATCCCCACTTCATCGCTACCTCGGAAATGTGTCCCATCGCTCGTGCACCGATTATAACACCAGTTCAGGCTCACTTAAATCTCGATAACCTGCCATTGCAGCAGCAGTAACCGATCCAACATTTGCGTCACACACTTGTTGCCTTATACAGCCGTCGCCGGCAGCAGCGCCGTATGCTGCCTGTTTACATATCTCTGTATTTGAAAATGCATGCCCATATCAGTTTCTTTGTCGCTTCTTTGTAGATGTCGCTGTCCGGCTGAGTGTGAAGGGGTTCTTCCTGCCTTAATTGACAGGGTCCACGTGATGTCAGACCCAATTCTCAGGTCACTTTCAGTCAGAATGGGTATAGTGAAAGACAGGTCAGACGTGCTTTGCGCTATCGACCAAGGGTGCACCAGGTGAATGATGGACGATGATATCGAGTTGATACCAAGGTCTACGGCCTTTCTGCCTTACGCAGACAGTATCTCCAACAGGCCTGGTCGCAGTTTGCCGAAATATGATGTGGTTTTTTGGGTTTTATGAAGGATGACACTGGTTTGCGTAAGGCGAGTGTCTACATGCACTTCCAGCTATGGGGCTAATGATATTAAGAAAGCAGTTGAGATAGATTAGCGAGTAACCTTGAAAAACGGAGATGGAGGTTTTTGCTTAAATCCTACGTGGAATCCTCTCTCTCCTTTGGCGAAAATTAGAGGGACGGAGTTATGCTATCTCACGGGATGTTTAGTAATTTTCACTGTCGATATCTTCTGGCGTCGGTCACCTTTGGTTAGTGGTTGCTCTCGTGCTTACAGTATGTATATGCGTGTTATTTTTATGGAATTGCTCTGCAAGCGTTTAATTCACTTGCACGGCGCTCACTTGATGCAATTTTGTTTTGAAAATGACCCTTCGAACTATCGGCGGTTAGCGACGACGTCTACCGGCAGCATCCCCGTAAGTTATTTGAACATCGCCGGGAGAAACTTAAGTCTCACATGTGTAATTCAGTCAAACAATTTCAGTTTGAACAACCATCTTCAGTGTGTTCCGCAATTGTCAGCGAGTAGTGATTGAAAACATCTGGCCTCATATTCTTTTATCATCATTTACCTCACTTGTTTAATTCTCCCATAGTCCATTATTCATTGCCATGCAATGTTGTGCTACAGATATACATTTGCAAAAAATTTCATCCTTGAATAAAGGCATGTGTTTGCTGGTAGCAGACTTGTTTTAGTAAGGATTGCTTTCTTTGCGTGTGCTAGTTTGCTTCCTCTCGCCTCGGCCTCACATCGCATAGTTCGTTCTCCTAACTTTCGATGTTAAGTTAATCGCTTATCACATTTCTGCTAATCATTATTTTCGACATCCTTCATTTACTCTGAGTCCTTACCCTATCCCCAATAAACTTTTAGTGCAATCGAAAGTCCTTGTAATGTTCCTTCAGATTCACTGAGGATATAACTGTCATCAGCAAACATTAGCATTGGTGTCATTTTATCACCAGCTTCAATCTTACTGTTGAACCTTTCCGTCATGGTTGTCAATCTGCCTTACGTTCTTCTAAACCCGAGCTGTTCACTCTTCGTTTTCCGTTCTCATAACGTCTCTTGGTCTGCATACTGTACATTTCACATTGTGTGGTATTCACTAAAGCAGCATCTACAACCTCGGAGAAGTTCAAACTTACATCATAATTCCACAATACTTCTTTACTCAGACTCTTCATCACAGTTCTCTTAAGCTTCAGTCTGCTCATCATCGGTACTTAATTGTGTCCTGAGTCTATATCAGCTTCTGTATACACCTTACAATGAAGTACCTAATTTCAGAAATTAGGTCACTATGGTGTAATCCAACTGGTATCTTCCAGTGTCTTCGTGTGCTTTCCTAGTACCTCCTCTTGCGATTCTTGAACAGTGTATTTCGTATTACTAGCTGAAATTTTGTCGCAAAATTAAATCCTGGGACGTACATTGAGTCCTTAACTAAACTATGACGAGCTCTGTAAATCAAAAGGCGTGGAAAGCTCAGAAAAGAGACTTCACTCCATAGCCATAGTCATCCACATACGTCTCAACGAATCCAAGATCTAACAGTACTCTGTTAACATGATCTCTCTCTGATTAGCCGTTATTTAAAGCCTAGTTGTTACTATTTGTTTTCGCGCTCGAATAACACATTTAGGTGGTCAGCACCGCGACGACGACGATGGCGTCAAAATGGGCTTTCCACAGTGATTGTTCACGTCAGGCGAAAGGTTTTTAAGAGACTGGAATACAGAAGTTCGATATCCGCTGTGGTAAGTACCTTAATATGGGTGAATAGTAGTGGAGAAATTGATTAAGGTTCATGTCACGATATAATTATTTTAATATAAAGATATACAGGGTCACGACTATTGAACTATATGAAGCTGGCCGCTGTGGCCGATCGGTTCTAGGCGCTTCAGTCCGGAACCGCGCTGCTGCTGTGATCTCAGCTTCGAATCCTGCGTCGGACATGGATGTGTGTGATGTCCTTGGGTTAGTCGGGTTTAAGTAGTTCTGAGTCTATGGGATTGATGACCTCAGATATTAAGTCCCATAGTGCTTAGAGCCATTTGAACCATTTGAAATATATGAAATAAAATCGTCATAACTTCTGAATGGTTTGCATTACGACTTTCAAAGTGCACGGTTTACCGCGGGGCATGATGGGAATTAGTATGGTATGATTTAGCTACGAAGCCCAGTTTCATTTGGGTGGCCTCGTAAATAAGCAGAATCGGCGCATTTTGGGGAGTGAGAATCCGCATTTGGCGGTCGAGAAGTTTCTTCACCCTCAACGGCTGACTGTGTGGTGTGCAACGTTGAGTCATGGAACAATCGGTGCCATATCCCTTGATGGTGCGGTGACTACCGAACGGCACGTGAACGTTTTGGAAGATCATTTCATCCTCGTTATCTGAAGTGACCCTGATTTTGTCAAGATGTGGCTCATGCAAGACGGAGTTCGACTCCATCGAAGCAGCAGTGTGTTTGATGCCCTGGAGGAGCACTTTAGGGGCCACATTCTGGCTCTGGGGTACCCTGAGACCAATGGCATGGGCCTCGGTTGGCCGCCGTGTTCTCCGAACTCCCTTTTGTGGGGCTGTATTAAAGACGAGGTGCACAGCAATAACCCCAAAACCATCGCTGAGCCGAATGCAGCCATCAGGGCGTGATTGACAGCACCGATGATCCGACACTTCAGCAGGTCATGCAAAGCTTCGCTATTCGCCTGCACCACATCATCACCAACGACGGCAGTCATATCGAACATGTCATAACCTAAATCCAAGTATCTCTATTGACGATTACATGTTGAATCAAGTGTGTTGTAATATATTGATTATTCCTTGCTACTGTAGTGTTATCTTGGAGCTGTGAGAAAGGAGGACAGGCGTTGAGGGCAGACGAAACTAGGAGAGATATTGTTACATGAAGTAAGGGGAGAGACTTGCGAAAATGCAGACGCCCCCAGACGTGGTCCCAGGGCGCTAGTTACTCTTCAAGGAATTAACATGTAACTTCATATGTCGTCTAGACGCTGTAGTAGGTTGTCACAGTAGAACTTTGTAACCAACAGGCACGTACTAGGGTATAAAGCCAGCTTGATACCAGCCCTGAGAACAGCAACGTCAGTAGGCTCACAAGGGTTAGAGAGAGAGCGAAAACGGCAAAAACTGTTGACCTAGCAGTCCCTACTCCGGGTCAGCCCGAGGGCGAGGCTAAATGACGTATAACAATAATGTTGAAAGCCTTATTTGGCAGAGCAGTTACGTTTAGCTTTCAGCTGAACAATGTCGATACCAAATACAGACTTAGTTAGTGCAACTGAATTAACATCCCCACCTTAGGAGCGGTAGAGGGGACCTAACTAAACCGTGATTGGCAGGCACCTGCAAGAGACCTGCGGGATTGGCTGGGTGGCTTTAAGTGGGATAAACAGTGCCCCCACGCGACTCTTTAAAATCCCTAGATTCCGCAATTTGGCGGAGTTCTCAGCCAGACGATCTGGGCGCCGAATCCGCGTCCGTCGACTCCAGCCTCGATCCAGCTCCGCGTAAGTCTGCTCTCTCTCACTTGGAGTGCCTCAGTGAACAGCGTCACATTCATTAGGTTTTATTTTGCAGCTTAGTTGTTGCCTTAAGATGCTGCTAGTGTTTGCTACTGTGGTTAGCATCCACTCCTGGGACTTCTGCACTGGCTTCTGTCGTAACAGTGTTATTCGTGCTTTTTCTAACCCTAGAACTAGCCTCCAGTGTATTAGTTAGTCCTGCCTGGAATAAACAACTATTTCAAAACCCTGTTTGTCCAAGAGTCTCCACAACGAGTTCCCTACCGACTCTCAGCACCTGCATTTCTAGTAAATGCCTGTACCAATGTTGGCTCAGATAGGAGGAAACAATCAAATGCCTTCGCTGTGAATTGTCCTTCCGCCTTCTGCTCTGTGCCGCTAGGGAGCGCAGGCTAACCAGCAACCCCTTTTTCCCTCTCCCACCTATTAAGGACACGACAGTGTGCACGCCATAGTTAGTAACAGATTTACGTTTTTTTCACATAGTTCAATGATTGCCACGCTGTACTTACTTTAAAAGAGATGGCTGTATGACCTTCATCCCATTTGACGTAAGTGCGAAAAGTGGCTCTGACCATTATGTTACTTACGTGCTCCTCTTCCAGCGAATATGCCTCAAAATGGTAGTGATGCCTGTAATAAGTCGCACTTAGTGCAATATTAAAAAAGAATGTTACTGACACCGCTAAAAAAAAAGTCTCCTTTCATCTATGACATCGGGCCCCTAATATTTCTACATCTACACACGCTGATCAAAATTATCCGCCCACTTACCAGCGGACAGTAACATGAGATGTGCCTACTGTTCCCTCTTATGACGGCTTGACACCTACTGGGGCCACTTACAGTGTGACGACTGAATCCCTGTGGAGGAATGGCGGCCGATTCTTACACGAGAGCCTTAACCAGGGGCGGGGTGGCAGCGGTGTTTGACTTTGGCGTCTGGAACGAATTCGACGTTCTAACTCATTCCATTGGGTTCATGTCGGGACTCTGGGAAGGTTAGTCCATTTCAGGAATGTTACTGCTTGCAAACAATTGCCTCGTAGCTTCAGCTTTATGAGAGGGTGCAATGTGATGCTGATTCACCCAATCATGGTGTCCGAACCGTTCCTCTGCTGTCTCCAAACTGTTCCTCTACTGTAAGCATTTAACGTTTCCTTAAGTGCAGTGGTGGTGGTAATTTCCCATGGGACAAAACTGCTGAGGTCATCGGTCCCTTAAGTGCAGTAAGAAGACCACAACTCAATCGCAAAAGACACCCCAGCACCATAACCTCACATCCTCCCTTCTTTCACTGTGGCACTACACATGATGGCAGGTGACGTTCTCCAGGCATTCGGCAAACCAAAACCCAACCATCGAATTGCCACGGGATATGACGTGGTTCACCACAACCCGCCAGGGCAGCCGAGAGCGCTAACGCGCTGCTTCCAGGACTCGGGTAGGCGCGCCGGCTCCGGGTCGAATCCGCCCGGCGGGTTAACGACGAGGGCCGATGTGCCGGCCAGCCTGGATGTGGTTTTTAGGCGGTTTTCCACACCCCGCTAAGTGAATACCGGGCTGCTTCCCATGTTCCGCCTCAGTTACACGGCTCGCAGACATCTTAACACATTCGCACTATTCCATGGATTATACCCGACGCAGACAGTTGGGGTACACTAATACTGTCCCGGGGGGTATGGGGTGGCAGCAGGAAGGGCATCCAGCCACCCCTTAAATATTAACATGCCAAATCCGATTAACGCTGGCTGACCCTGCGTAACTGCGGGATAAGGCTCAAGTAATAGAATAGAATGGCTTGATTCATCACACCAAATCATACATTTCCTGTCACCCACAGTCCAGTGGGGTCACCGTTTGCACCACCTCAAGAGTCTCTTAATATCAACTAAGAAATGTACGTCTTACAAGCTACTGCCAGCCCATTGTACCCCAATCTTTCTAATTCCCTACGCATAATCATTTACGCTGGTTGGATTGCTGGTAGCACATTGAAAATCACGGGCAATTTCTGCCACTGATTTCGTGCGACGTTTTACAAGCACACCCCTTAATGCTGGACAACCTCTGTGTGTCGATACATGAGGTCTGTCTGCTCCTCTGTCTGCTCTGGTTTAGTGTGGTTGTCGCTTCGCTTTTCACTCAATTCTGCCTCGTGCGCCGACCGAAAGGATACTTCTTTTCAGCCTCACTGAAGCGTCGCGAGCGCCTGCACAGATTGTCCACAGGGTTGATTGTGTCTTTGCGTGTTTGGTCCATGGCGTCAGTTGCAGAGCGTGTCTGCTGGTAGCGGCAGTCTACAGTGGTTTCCAAGCATTCCATGCAGCCCAAATCTTTGGAAATATCATGACTGGCTCGTAGATATTACGCTACTGGCCATTAAAATTGCTACACCACGAAGATGACGTGCTACATACGCGAAATTTAACCGACAGGAAGAAGATGCTGTGATTTGCAAACTATTTGCTTTTCGGAGCATTCACACAAGGTTGGCGCCGGTGGCGACACCTACAACGTACTGACATGAGGATAGTTTCCGACCGATTTCTCATACACAAACAGCAGTTGACCGGCGTTGCCTGCTGAAACGTTGTTGTGATGCCTCGTGTAAGGAGGAGAAATGCGTCCCATCACGTTTCCGACTTTGATAAAGGTCTGATTGTAGCCTATCGCGATTGAGGTTTATCGTATCGCGACATCGCTGCTCGCGTTGATCGAGATCCAATGACTGTTAGCAGAATATGGAGTCGGTGGGTTCAGGAGGATAATACGGAACACCGTGCTGGATACCAACGGCCTCGTATGACTAGCAGTCGAGATGACAGGCATCTTATCCGCATGGCTGTAACGGATCGTGCAGCCACGTCTCGATCCCTGAGTCAACAGATGGGGACGTTTGCAAGACAACAACCATCTCCACGAACAGTTCGACGACGTTTGCAGGAGCATGGACTATCAGCTAGGAGACCATGGCTGCGGTTAGCCTTGACGCTAATCACAGACAGTAGCATCTGCGATGGTGTACCCAACGACGAACCTGGATGCACGAATGGCAAAACGTCACTTTTTCGGATGAATCCAGGTTCTGTTTACAGCATCATGATGATCGCATGCGTGTTTGGCGACATCGCGGTAAACGCACATTGGAAGCGTGTATTCGTCATCGCCATGCTGGCGTATCACCCGGCGTGATGGTATGGGGTGCCATTGGTTACACGTCTCGGTCACCTCTCGTTCGCATTGACGACACTTTGAACAGTGGACGTTACATTTCAGATGTGTTACGACTCGTGGCTCTACCCTTCATTCGATCCCTGCGAAACCCTACATTTCAGCAGGATAATGCACGACCGCATGTTGCAGGTCCTGTACGGGCCTTTCTGGATATAGAAAATGTTCGACTGCTGCCCTGGCCGGCACATTCTCCAGATCCCTAACCAATTGAAAACGTCTGGTCAATGGTGGCCGAGCAACTGGCTCGTCACAATACACCAGTCACTACTCTTGATGAACTGTGGTATCGTGTCGAAACAGCATGGGCATCTGTACCTGTACACGCCATCCAAGCTCTGTTTGACTCAATGCCCAGGCGTATCAAGGCCGTTATTACGGGCAGAGGTGGTTGTTCTGGGTACTGAGTTCTCAGTATCTATGCACCCAAATTGCGTGCAAATGTAATCACTTGTCAGTTCTAGTATAATATATTTGTCCAATGAATACCCGTTTATCATCTGCATTTCTTCTTGGTGTAGCAATTTTAATGGCCAGTAGTGTAGTTACCCCGCTACTGCGAGGGTCGTTCAATAAGTAATGCCCCAAATTTTTTCTCAGAACATATTTATTGTTAAGAGTCAGAATTTGGTGACAGTATACATTAACATATCTCCTCCATGTCCTATTTTGCTACGTAGTCTCCATCACGTTCTACGGCGTAGGCCATTGTTGTGGAAGAGCATGTATTCCCTGCTGGTAAAAGTTCTTGTCCTGTAGGTGTAGCTTTGTTTTCACTGCATGACTGAGACACTCGTCATCTTCAAAGTGTGTTCCCCGTAGAGAATCTTTAAGCAGCCCAAAGAAACGGAAGTCCGAGGGTGCCGGGTCTTAATGTAGGGTGGATGAGGCAATAATGTCCAACCCAATTTCGCGTTGTGTTACCGGGTTCTCAAACTTGTGTGTGGGCGTGCATTATCGTGTTGGAGCAAGATTTCTGCTGGATTCTTGTCCAATCGCACACGTCGGAAACGGTCCTTGAGTTCATTCGGAGTCTTCACGTATGCTTCTCAATTGATTGTTGACTTTCTTGATATCACATCCACGAGAATGAGACCATCACAATTCCAGAAGACTGTCACCATAACTTTTCCGGCAGAAGGGGTTGTCTTGAATTTCTTCTGTTGTGGTGAATGTGGATGATGTCATTCAATGGCCTGCCTTTATGTTTACAGCGCAAGTGGTGCACCCAACTTTCCTCCCCCGTAACGATCCGTGACAGAAAGGCCTCTCCGTCGGTCTCAAAACGTTCCAACAGTTCAGATGAAATGGCCTTTCTTTGAATCTTGTGGTTTGCTGTGAGCTTTCGCGGAACCCATCGTGAGCACCTCTTTGAATATCCGACAGTTTCGATCATGGCAGACGCACTTCCAATACTGACCGACAACTGTAGAACCAATTGTCGAGTTGTGATGCGCCGGTCGCCACGAATAATGGCATCTGTACGATTCAGCATGTGTGGAGCAGTGGCTGTGACAGGACGTCCCTAGCGTGGCTGCTCATGGAGCTCTGTTTCTGCACTTCCTATAGCTGTAACTTTCTTTACCCATCACCCCAATATCAACCACAGCATCGCCATACACTCCACACACCACGGTGTCTTTTTCGCACACAAGAATTCAATAACAGCACACTGCTTGTAACGTGGGTCTTGTGTAGACGCCATTTTGGCGCTGTTCTACAGATCTGCCCTCTGCCTGAACGTTCGAAACTTCATCGGCGCACAGAACAAACATCAAATGTGAAGCACCAACAAGGACGTTTGTCTATGTATATTAACGGCTTTTTCAAAAAAAATTTGGGGCATTACTTATTGAACGACTCTCGTAATATTTCACTGTAGTGAGTGTCTGACTTTGCTCATGTTTCATTTCGTGGTGGCGCTAGTTGTTACGTTGTATGTTGTCTTTCTGCATACGCCGTCTTTTGGCTTGTGGCGATCACTTTGCTCTGCCAACCGAAAGTTTGTGTTGTGCACCGCGATCTTTCCTTTCAGTATTCAGCTGTCACAATATCGGTGCTTGTCCTGGACGTTACCGGCTTGCGTTCTCGTAAGTTATCTGTACACTCGATACGCGGTAGCAGTAGTTATGGGGCTGCGAAAAGAGTCTCGCACGAGACATCGTTGTGATATGAGCTGTATCGTTGTGGTAAGAGGTGATGACCACAACGACTGGAAGTAATCGAAATTTTAAGAAATATTATGTATGCAAAATACACTGCTGTGCAAAACTTAAAGACGAAAGCAGCTTTCGCATGATGTGTCATTGCCAAGTAACACAGCTCGATGAAATTTGGACCACGCAAAGGAACAACTGGTACAGTTAAGTACAGAAGGTGACGGGAAACGAGACAAACTGACTTGACATTTTTATTCAAAAACAATAATTACACTCAAGTGACAACGGTTTTGGGGTGGTCCCCTAGACATTAGAAAATGATGGGACATGGTTCTTAATAGGGTGTCATCCCCACGGAAATCTCATTCCTCCACCAACTGCAGGACGATCCTTGGTGTATGTGGACGTGCTTCAACATGTCCGCCCAACACAGTTCACACGTCCTCGATGGAATTTAAGTCGGGGTAACGGGCAGGTCAGTGGATTCCCGGAATGTCCTCTTGTTCCAAGAGCTCCTCTACATGAGCTGTTTGATGCAGTTGCGCATTGTCACCCAAAAAGGAGAAGTCGCGGTCAAATGCACCCCCTGATAAGATGCACAAGGGGAAGAAGCTCATAGTACCTATGGAGCATCGCTTCAGTTGTGCGACTGGATTCGTGATTTCCTGTCAGAAAGGTCACAGTTCGTAGTAATAGACGCAAAGTCATCGAGTAAAACAGGAGTAATATCCGGCGTTCTCCAAGGAAGTGTTATCGATCCTCTATTGTTCCTGATCTATATTAACGAAATAGGAGACTATCTGAGAGCCGTCTTAGATTGTTTGCAGATGATTCTGTCATTTACCGTCTTGTAATGTCATCAGATGATCAAAACGCCTTGCAAAATGATTTAGATAAGATATCTGTATGGTGCGGAAAGTGGCAATTGAACCTGAATAAGGAAAAGTGTGAACTTCTTCACATGAGTACTAAAAAAAATCAGCTAAATTTAGACTACGCGACAAGTCACACATATCTCAAGGCTGTCAATTCAAATAAATACTTAGGGATTACAATTACAAATAACCTAAATTGGAACGATCACATAGATAATATTGTGGGTAGAGCAAACCAAAGACTGCGACTCATTGGAAGAACACTTAAAGACGAAAGTAACTTTCGCATGATGTGTGATTGCTAAGTAACACAGCTCGATGAAATTTGGACCTCGCATAGAAACAACTGGTACAGTTAAGTACAGAGGGTGACGGAAAACGAGACGAACTGACTTAACATTATTATTCAAAAACAATCATTACACTGAAGTGACTAAAGATACTGCTTACACCACGCTTGTCCGCCCTATTCTGGAGTACTGCTGTGCGGTATGGGATTCGCATCAGGTGGGACTGACGGACGACATCGAAAAAGTACAAAGAAGGGCAGCTCGTTTTATATTATCACGAAATAAGGGAGATAGTGTCACAAACATGATACCTGAATTGGAGTGGCAATTATTAAAACAAAGGCGTTTTTCGTTGCGACGGGTTTTTCTCATGAAATTTCAATCCCCAGTTTTCTCGTCCGATTGCGAAAACATTCTGTTGGCACCCACCTACATAGGGAGAAATGATCATCACGATAAAATAAATCAGGGCTTGCACAGAAAAATTCAAGTGCTCGTTTTTCCCGCGTGCCGTTACAGAGTGGAACGGTAGAGAGACTGCTTGAAGGTGGTTCATTGAACCCTCTGCCAGGCACTTTATTGTGAATAGCAGAGTAATCACGTAGATGTAGATGTAGATGTAGATGTAGATGTAGACGCAGTAAGGCTGATCGGTGAGTGTACCGTATTTAAAGGTCTGGACGTCAGTGACGCCCATGCAACATTATGCCTCCGCAGACCATAACCATAATTCAGACCATGCACAATTCCATAAATTTGTGTTTTACGTGTCTGCTACTCGCGAGCTATCTTTGCTGTCACATCAGCCCCCACTGATCTGTTTCCCATAAACTCACTTCTGCTTCTGTTATACTATTTCGTCTCGGCTAATAAGCTCTTTGCGCCTAAAGCGCGCTCAACCAGTGGTGATCGAGAGCACTGTTATGGCCCGCATGGCTTACAAGTTGCAGACCTTTTCTTCGTTCTGTTCCGTTGTGCTTTTGCATGTGTCTGATATGGAGTGTTAATGAGTGTAGCTGAACTGAATTACACTCAGAAGGATGGACATTGATGTGTGAAAGCAGGCTGCGGGTTGCATTCATGAAGTGATACAGAGAACTGTATACAACATTTATCCATGGGTCTACTGTAGAACACAAGGTAATGTTTTCTGCATTTAGCAGCTTGGTGAACCGTACTGCAAAAGTAACATTTCATGGTTATTAAAGCAGAATGAATAGTGTAGTGATATTCGTGGTCACGATAAATGTAGGGCCGTTACATGCTATTTACATACGATATTTGATCGTAATCGAGTTTACCAATTCGGTATTTCATTCACCAAAGAATTTTTGCAGTTTGTGTTTTTAACGTGTATGCCACGTAATTCACGTAGCATTAATCTTATTGTTCTGTTACAAATAGGTATTCTTTGGGCGTTAATTATTACTAGTCAAAAGCGAATCTCAAATTTTTATTCACATTTCTTTCCTTCATTAGTTTAATTTAATTAAATGTGCTTTTTCATGATTGAGGTACCGAGCATCTATGAGGCATTGTACTAATGCCTTGGACAGAAATAATAAGAGAGATGATCTTTTGCCTCCAGCTCAGTCACACACCGTAAGAATAGTACGGACAGAAAATATTACTGTTAGTTTAGTAGTTTGTTTTCAATTTCCAGCAGGTAAGATTGCCTCTTAGATTTACAGACCAGCAGTTGTTTCACCGTACCGATACAATACTTTGAGGCGTACGAAGAGTTAAGCATTAATAGCTGTATGTCTTTCCTACTATGTGTTTTAAGTTACTTTCTTTGCACCACTAGTTTCTGGCACTGTCGAATTTCAAGAGCATATACGAGTAATCGATGTGGGCACATCGTTGTCAGTGCGTTAAAAAATCGTGTGCCGTGCTCTTTAAAATGAACAGTGTGTGCATTTAGTAGTGAAAATAATGTTATTTAAAATACAGCCCAGTGGAATCACGTCATTTTTAAAATTTATTGACTAAGAATATTCTAGACAATGCCTATGCGAACCAAGATTAGATTCAGTGATGAGAAATTTGCTCACTTAGCGATAGTAAATCATTTCAGATATCAATGAAGATCCGATCCGCTATGTATTCGCTTAGTAAACACGGCATTCTTAATCAGTGTAATTTTAGGTGGAACTTAACTACCACTACTACTGGAAACGAATTTTACAGACACCATACAAAAACACACACACAAATCCAGTTTTACACGTACAGTTAGACGAAATTTATTTTTACTTAAAAATATTTCTTCTTCTTTATTTTATCTACGTCTTCTTCTACCCGACTACTCTGCAATTCACAATTAACTGCCAGGCAGACGGTCCACCAAACCACTTTCATACTATTTCTTTGCTGCTCCATTCTCGAATTACTTGTGGGAAAAATGGACGCCTAAATCTTTCCGAGTGAGCTCTGATTTTTCTCATGTTACCGCGACGGTCGTTTCTTCTCATCAAAAGTCAAAAAAAATGTATTCGCATTATGAGCCGCGAGTTGGTGGCTGAAATTTAATTCTTTAGCACTCATGTAGAAGACCTTACACTTTCATTGTTGAGGTTCGATTGTCAACTATTGCAATTAATATTCATCTTCTGACGAGTTTAGTAGACGGCAAACGACAGTATCAATTCCAAGCATTACAAGGAAGCACTCAGATCATGTCGTACCTCTTTTGTACAGGTCAAGAATATCTGAGGGCCTACAACACTTAGTTGAGGAACCGCACGTATCACTTCTGTTTCATTCGATGATATCCCATCAGTTGCTACGAACTAAGACTTTTCTGACAGAAAATCACTAATCCAGCAGCACAACACGGACGGTCCTCCAGACACGCAGTTTTTCTAGTGGGTGCTTGTCAGGAGCAGCGTTAAAAGCTTGTAGAAATCTAGAAATATAGAAACAATTTGAAATTCTCTGGCGATAGCACTCATTACCACTCATTACTTCGTGTGAATAAAAAGCTAGTCGTCTGACTCCGTGCTCTTTGATAATACAGTGCGACAATTATTGAATTATATGAAATAAAAGTGTTATAAGTTCTGAACAGTTTGCGATAGGACGTTCAAACTGCACTGTTGGCCGCGGGGCGTAATCGGATTTAGTATGCGCATACGCACGCGCCTTTTTGTTGTCGGCTATTTCACTCACGGGAAGTTTGCGACCGACTTCAAGCTGAAGACAACCCGTACAATTGGGCTAACAATCAAGAACTTGATTCGCAAGTTTGAGATAACGGGTACTGGTCGTGATGACAACGTTGGCAATGCCGGTCGGTCAAAAAGGGTGAAAACGCCTGAAAACATCGAGAAGACGCGCGATATGTTTCAGATCAGCCCCAGGAAATCAATCAGACGAGCTGCACAATAGGTGGGAATCGACTTCGAAACACTCTGACAAATTGTTGTCGAAGACGTGCATCTCTCCTCATACAAATTTCAAACCGATCAGTCATTAAGGCCCAGGGCCATGGAAAAGCGGTTGTGTTCCGCTAACACTATTGTCCTCAGAATTGACGAGCAGGACTTAGATGTGAATATGGTTAGGTTTAGCGACAAAGGCCACTTCCATTTGGATGGATTCGTCAGTAAGTAAAACTGGCGCATTTGGGGTACTGAGAATCATCATTTCGCCATAGAGAAGTCTCTTCACCCCCAACACGTGACTGTGTGGTGTGCAATGCCCCATCACGGAATAATCGGTGCGATATTCCTTGATGGCACAGTGACTACCGAACGGTACATGAAGCTTTTGGAAGATGTTTTCATTCCCATTATCCAAAACGACCCTGATTTCGACAAGATGTGCTTCATACAAGATGGTGCTCGACTCCATCGCAGCAGTAGAGTGTTTGAAGTTCCGGAGCAGCACTCTGGGATACCCAGTGCCCGCTGGCAAGGGCCTCGATTGGCCACCATATTCTCCAGATCTGAACACTTGCGACTCCTTTTTGTGGGGCTATATCAAAGACGAAGTGTACAGGAAAAAATCATTTCTGAGCTGAAAATGACGATCCAGGAGGTCATCGTCAGCATCGATGTTCCGACACTTCAGCGGGTCACGCAGAATTTTGCTGTACGTCTGCGACACATCACCGCCAATGATGGCAGGCGTATCGAACATGCCTTAACCTAAATCCGTATATCTTTAGTGACGTTTACATGTTGAATAAAGTATTTGTACGCTGCAGTTTATAACTAATTTACGTTTTTTTCATATAGTTATGTAATTGTCGCCTTCTAGACCGTTTTGTTCGAGATAATTCATAATGTTCGAACAGAGTTTATGTTCCAGAATCCTGCTACAAAAATGGTTCAAATGGCTCTGAGCACTACGGGACTTGACTTCTGAGGTCATCAGTCTCCTAGAACTTAGAACTACTTAAACCTAACTAACCTACCCCCATGAACCATGGACCATGCCGTTGGTGGGGAGGCTTGCGTGCCTCAGCGATTCAGATGGCCGTACCGTAGGTGCAACCACAACGGAGGGGTATCTGTTGAGAGGCCAGACAAACGTGTGGTTCCTGAAGATGGGCAGCAGTCTTTTCAGTAGTTGCAGGGGCAACAGTCTGGATGATTGACTGAGCTGGCCTTGCAACACTAACCAAAACGGCCTTGCTGTGCTGGTACTGCGAACGGCTGAAAGCAAGGGGAAACTACAGCCGTAATTTTTCCCGAGGACATGCAGCTTTACTGTGTGGTTAAATGTTGATGGCGTCCTCTTGGGTAAAATATTCCGGAGGTAAAATAGTCCTCCATTCCGATCTCCGGGCGGGGACTACTCAAGAGGACGTCGTTATTAGGAGAAAGAATACTGGCGTTCTACGGATCGGAGCGTAGAATGTCATATCCCTTAATCGGGCAGGTAGGTTAGAAAATTTAAAAAGGGAAATGGATAGGTTGAAGTTAGATATAGTGGGAATTAGTGAAGTTCGGTGGCAGGAGGAACAAGACTTTTGGTCAGGTGAATACAGGGTTATAAATACAAAAACAAATAGGGGTAATGCAGGAGTAGGTTTAATAATGAATAAAAAAAAATAGGAGTCCGGATTAGCTACTACAAACAGCATAGTGAACGCATTATTGTGGCCAAGATAGACACGAAGCCCACGCCTACTACAGTAGTACAAGTTTATATGCCAACTAGCACTGCAGATGATGAAGAAATTGATGAAATGTATGATGAAATAAAAGAAATTATTCAGGTAGTGAAGGGGGACGAAAATTTAATACTCATGGGTGACTGGAATTCAAGAGTAGGAAAAGGGAGAGATGGAAACATAGTAGGTGAATATGGATTGGGGCCAAGAAATGAAAGAGGAAGCCGTCTGGTAGAATTTTGCACAGAGCATAACTTAATCATAGCTAACACTTGGTTCAAGAATCTTAAAAGAAGGTTGTATACATGGAAGAATCCTGGAGATACTAGAAGGTATCAGATAGATTATATAATGGTAAGACAGAGATTTAGGAACCAGATTTTAAATTGTAAGACATTTCCAGGGGCAGATGTGGACTCTAACAACAATCTATTGGTTATGAACTGTAGATTAAAACTGAAGAAACTGCAAAAAGGTGGGAATTTAAGGAGATGGGACCCGGATAAACTGACCAAACCAGAGGTTGTACAGAGTTTCAGGGAGAGCATAAGGGAACAATTGACAGCAGTGGGGGAAAGAAGTACAGTAGAAGAAGAATGGGTAGCTCTGAGGGATGAAATAGTGAAGGCAGCAGAGGATCAAGTAGGTAATAAGAAGAGGGCTAATAGAAATCCTTGGGTAACAGAATAAATATTGAATTTAATTGATGAAAGGAGAAAATATAAAAATCCAGTAAATGAAACAGGCAAAAAGGAATGCAAACGTCTCAAAAATGAGATCGACAGGAAGTGCAAAATGGCTAAGGAGGGATGGCTAGAGGACAAATGTAAGGATGTAGAGGCTTATCTCACTAGGGGTAAGATAGATACTGCCTACAGGAAAATTAAAGAGACCTTTGGAGAGAAGAGAGCCACTTGTATGAATATCAAGAGCTCAGATGGAAACCCAGTTCTAAGCAAAGAAGGGAAAGCAGAAAGATGGAAGGAGAATATAGAGGGTTTATACAAGGGCGATGTACTTGAGGACAATATTATGGAAATGGAAGAGGATGTAGATGAAGATGAAATGGGAGATACGATACTGCGTGAAGAGTTTGACAGAGCACTGAAAGACCTGAGTCGAAACAAGGCCCCGGGAGTAGACAACATTCCATTGAAACTACTGACTGCCTTGGGAGAGCCAGTCCTGAGAAAAATCTACCATCTGGCCCGCAACTCGTGGTCGTGCGGTAGCGTTCTCGCTTCCCACGCCCGGGTTCCCGGGTTCGATTCCCGGCGGGGTCAGGGATTTTCTCTGCCCCGTGATGGTTGGGTGTTGTGTGCTGTCGTTAGGTTAGTTAGGTTTAAGTAGTTCTAAGTTCTAGGGGACTTATGACCACAGCAGTTGAGTCCCATAGTGCTCAGAGCCATTTGAACCATTTTGAACCATCTACCATCTGGTGAGCAAGATGTATGAGACAGGCGAAATACCCTCACACTTCAAGAAGAATATAATAACTCCAATCCCAAAGAAAGCAGGTGTTGACAGATGTGAAAATTACCGAACTATCAGTTTAATAAGTCACAGCTGCAAAATACTAACGCGAATTCTTTACAGACCAATGGAAAAACTGGTAGAAGCCGACCTCGGCGTAGATCAGTTTGGATTCCGCGGAAATGTTGGAACACGTGAGGCAATACTGACCCTACGACTTATCTTATAAAATAGATTTAGGAAAGGCAAACCTACATTTCTAGCATTTGTAGACTTAGAGAAAGCTTTTGACAATGTTGACTGAAATACTCTCTTTCAAATTCTGAAGGTGGCAGGGGTAAAATACAGGAGCGAAAGGCTATTTACAATTTGCACAGAAACCAGATGGCAGTTATAAGAGTCGAGGGGCATGAAAGGGAAGCAGTGGTTGGGAAAGGAGTGAGACAGGGTTGTAGCCTCTCCCCGATGTTATTCAATCTGTATATTGAGCAAGCAGTAAAGGATCAAAAGAAAAGTTCGGAGTAGGTATTAAAGTCCATGGAGAAGAAATAAAAACTTTGAGGTTTGCCGATGACATTGTAATTCTGTCGGAGACAGCAAAGGACTTGGAAGAGCAGTTGAACGGAATGGACAGTGTCTTTAAAGGAGGATATAAGATGAACATCAACAAAAGCAAAACGAGGATGATGGAATGTAGTCGAATTAAGTCGAGTGACGCTGAGGGAATTAGATTAGGAAATGAGACACTTAAAGTAGTAAAGGAGTGATGGTAGAAGTAGAGAGGATATAAAATGTAGACTGGCAATGGCAAGGAAAGCGTTTCTGAATAAGAGAAATTTGTTACAATCGAGTATAGATTTAAGTGTCAGGATGTCGTTTCTGAAAGTATTTGTATGGAAGTGAAACATGGACGATAAATAGTTTGGACAAGAAGAGAATAGAAGCTTTCGAAATATGGTGCTACAGAAGAATGCTGAAGATTAGATGGGTAGACCACATAGCTAATGAGGAGGTATAGAATAGAATTGGGGAGAAGAGGAGTTTGTGGCACAATTTGACAACTAGAAGGGACCGGTTGGTAGGACATGTTCTGAGGCATCAAGGGATCACAAATTTAGCATTGGAGGGCAGCGTGGAGGGTAAAAATCGTAGAGGGAGACCAAGAGATGAATACACTAAGCAGATTCAGAAGGATGTAGGTTGCAATAAGTACTGGGAGATGAAGAAGCTTGCACAGGATAGAGTAGCATGGAGAGCTGCATCAAACCAGTCTCAGGACTGAAGACAACAACAACAACAACAACAACCTAAGGACATCACACACAGCCATGCCCGAGGCACGATTCGAGGCTGCGACCGTAGCGGTCGTGCGGTTCCAGGCTGTAGCGCCTAGAACCGCTCGACCACCCCGGCCGGCAATCCTACTACAAATAGACGCCAATAAATCAGCGGATTACTTCTATTTCCTTTTTTGTGTATTTGTGTGACTTCTGCAATTTTCCAGTCGTTAGCTATGGATCTTTCGTCGAGCGTGGGGTTGCATATGACTGACAAAAATGTAGCTGTTTCGTCAACATACCCGAAAAGAAGCGTAAAGGGATAGATCTGGACCGGACGACTTGCCTTTAAGTGAGTTAAGGTCCTTCGCTACATCGTGAATAATTACTTCTCAGTTTCTGATCTTGGTAGTTGTTCTTGAGCCAGCCGATGTGACCGAGCGGTTCTAGGCGCTTCAGTCTGGAACCGCGCGACCGCTACGGTCACAGGTTCGAATCCTACCTCTGGCATGGATGTGTGTGCTGTCCTTAGGTTAGTTAGGTTTAAGTAGTTCTAAGTTCTAGGGGACTGATGACCTCAGATGGTAAGTCCCACAATGCTCAGAGCCATTTTGAAGTTGTTCTTGAATCGACTTCTGGAATGTTTGTTGCCTCTTCTTTGGTGAAATAATCTCAGAAAACCGTGATGGGTAACTCCTTTTAGGAGCGCTGTCGTCGGTGATATTACCATTGCTGCACTGATTGTGCCTTAGTGCAGGTGTACTTTGTATACGAGCAGAATCTGATTTCATATCCTGCCAGATATTCAGCCAGGTTTTTGTTGTGGAAACTATACGAAGCATCTCGCTTTGAAGTACGCCGCGCTAAATTTCGATCTTGTATAAAGCACCGTCAGTCCACTGTAGAGTGTAATTTTTAGTTACAAGTACCCTAAGAGTCAACAGCGCTTTCAGTTAGTAGCCCGATGCAAAGTTTGCTGTTTAATTACTTCGTCATGCATTTGGTGCGACTCTTCGTTAATCGCCGAAGTGCAGCAGTGCAGCTATCTCGCGCGCCAGCACGCTCGCTGCCCGTTGCCTAGGCAACGCTGGCAGTCGACGGGGAGTCCCCGAGCTCTGCGCGTTGCTATGTAAAACAAGTGCGCCGCGATGATCTGCTTGCGCTCCCACGCTACTGTTCGATGGGCGCCCCGCGCCGTAAACACGCAGCGTTGCCGCTATAATGGGCAACTAATGTTATGTAAATTGCGGCAGTGTTTATAGTGTCCAGCGGAGCTCTCGCATTGATTTGTGTCCCGCTGCATTCCGCTACGGCACACCAACCGCCGCCACACACGATCGCACAGCAGGGAGGGCTCTGCCCGCACTGACACAACACGCCGTTCGCCGCCCGTTACACCGGCGCTGGCTACACTGCGCCACGCCGAATTAACGGAGATGCGTCCTCAAAAATCCCCGCCGCTGTGTACACGTGTCGGGCGCGCGATGGTCACGGTTCATTTTGCACTGCACTGTCGCGTGCTGTCTGCACACAGTGCCGTTGTTTGGTGACAGTTCACCAAATTAAGGCGGTTATTTACCGCCCTCCGTGCCTGCGTGCAGCTGTATGAACTCTTCATTTCCCATAATTCAGTAGTTACCGATAAGGCAGAATACTGCCATTAACGTATTAAAGTATGTATTACCTCGAAGAAAACGGTCTACTGACACACAGTCAACATGGGTTTAGAAAACATCGTTCCTGTGAACACAACTAGCTCTTTATTCACATGAAGTGTTGAGTGCTATTGACAAGAGATTTCAGATCGATTCCGTATTTCTGGATTTCCGGAAGGCTTTTGACACTGTACCACACCAGTGGCTCGTAGTGAAATTGCGTTCTTATGGAATATCGTCTGAGTTATGAGACTGGATTTGTGATTTCCTGTCAGAGAGGTCAGAGTTCATAGTAATTGACGGAAAGTCATCGAGTAAAACAGAAGTGATTTCTGGCGTTCCCCAAGGTAGTGTTATAGGCCCTTTGCTGTCCCTTATCCATATAAACGAATTGGGAGACAGTCCGAGCAGCCGTCATCGGTTGTTTGCAGATGACGCTGTCGTTTATCGACTAATAAAGTCATCAGAAGATCAAAAACAAACTGCAAAACGATTTAGAAGAAATATCGGAATGGTGGGAGAAGTGGCAGTTGACCTTGAATAACGAAAACTGTGAGGTCATCCACATAAGTGCTAAAAGGAACTCGTTAAACTTCGGTTACGCGACAGATCAGTATAATCTAAAAGCCGTAAATTCAACTAAATACCTAGGTATTACAGTTACGAACAACTTAGATCGGAAAGAACACACAGAAAATGTTGTGGCGAACACTAACCAAAGGTTGCGTTTTACTGGCAGGACACTTAGAAAATGTAACAGACATACTAAGGAGACTGCCTATACTACACTTGTCCGTTCTCTTTTAGAATACTGCTGCGCGTTGTGGGATCCTTACCAGATAGGACTGTCGGAGTACATCGAAAAAGTTCAAAGGAGGGCAGCATGTTTTGCATTATGGCGAACTATGGGAGAGAGTGTCACAGAAATGATACAGGATTTGGGCTGGACATCATTAAAAGAAAGCCGTTTTTCGTTGCTATGGAATCTTCTCACGAATTTCCAATCACCAACTTTCTCCTCCGAATGCGAAAATATTTTGTTGACACCGACCTACATAGGGAGGAACGATCAACAATATAAAATAAGGGAAATCAGAGCTCGTACGGAAATATATAGGTGTTCATTCTTTCCGCGCGCTACACGAGATTGGAATAATAGAGAATTCTAAAGGACACGAGATTGGAATAATAGAGAATTGTGAAGGTGGTTCATTCAACCCTCTGCCAGGCACTTAAATGTGATTTGCAGAGTATCCATGTAGATGTAGATGTAGCTCATAGCAACACGTGAGACAATACTGACACTGTGGAATATCTCAGCAGACACACATAAGAGAGGCAAACTTACGTTTATATCACTTGTTTTTTGGAATTGATTGCTTTATGGTTTGAATCATACTTGACAAACAGGATGCAAAATAGTCTGCTGTACAATTCAGACAGTGATGGAAAGGCAGTAAATTTAGTGACTGGGGAGAAATCGTTCAGTGCATCCCACAGGGTTCAATCCGGAGTCGTTATACAGTGTGTAAATTTTATGTTGACAAACCAGACTAATTCGAAAAATAAGTTCCACACGAAAAAATGTGTAGACTCCAAAGTTGATTACTTTTGAGGGGGACATCTGCTGGTGGTAAAATTAGCCCCCCCACCACAGCCCCCTGGGGGTTGGGCGGGAGGCAACTTTATAATTTCAAATGGGAACCCCCATTTTTATTGCAAAAGCAGATAATACATAAAAAACTACGTACGTTTTGTCTGAAACATTTGTTTTGAATCTTGGTAGTTGGCGCTGTAATTCAAGAAAATCCGTGTTCTCATTTTTGCGTGGAAAATGGTTACGAATAAACAAAAATTACTTATTTCATTCGTAAATTTTGATTCGCTAAAACTAAAACTCTCCCTCTCTCGCCATAGGGTGGGGTTTGTGAGAGAAGAATTAGAGTTTTACAAATGTTGACCAAAACAAACGAAATCTATCCGAATCTACGGAAAAAATCATATTTGTGTCAACACTTGTAAATCTTCAATTCCTCTCTCTCAAACCCCACCCTATGGCGAGAGAGGGAGAGTTTTAGTTTTAGCGAATCAAAATTTACGAAGTAAATAAGCATTTTTTATTTATTCGTAACCATTTTCCACGCAAAAATGAGAACATGGATTTTCTTGAATTACAGCGCTAACTACCAAGAATCAAAACAAATGTTTCAGACAAAAATGTACGTACTTTTTAGGGGATTCCCATTTGAAATTTTAAAGTTGCTTCCCGCCCCACTCCCAGGACGCTGAGCTGGCGGGATAATTTTAGCACCAGCAGATGTCCCCCTCAAAAGTAGTCAACTTTGGAGTCTACACATTTTTTCGTGTGAAACTTATTTTTCGAGTTATTCTGGTTTGTCAACTTAAAATTTACACTCTGTATATGTAAATGGCCTTCGACTCAACATTCACCAAGCAGAACTGGTACTTTTGGCAGATGTTTCTAATTTTTGTAATATATTGTATTAGAGAGATTGTTCATTAAGTTTTTTAAAAAGTTATAAAGTGTTTAAAGACATATTCGCTGTTGAGCGTAGAAGTTATTTATTTCACAATTGCAATTTCGGCCCTTGGGCCATTATCAAGTGGATGCTGCAAAAGATATTGCTTCAGCACATGTCAGACATCTTAAGCCTGCGGCATGTATATATGTCATCGTCAAAATAAGCTTTTTTACTGCAGAAATAAAGTAAAATCAGACGCGTGCGAAGCTCTGTACATCATGAAATTACGCGCAATTTTCACGTAATTTACACCACAGAGCTTCGCACTCGTCTGTTGCTACTATATTTCTACAGTGAAAAAGCTTATTTTAACGATATGTATACATGTCGGAGGTTTTTGAAGTGTGGCATGTGCTGAAGCAAAATGGTTTGCAGAACCACTTGAAAATCGCCCAAAGACCGAAATTGCAGTTGTGAAATAAATAACTTCTACAGTCAATGACGAACATAATGTCTTTTAAAAAATTCTTTAAAAATTCCCCACTGTGAGAAATTGATTACAAAGTGGTTCTCTGAAAAAGCAGTTATACCAACAATTGATGTAGTACAGGAGCTTCAGTTACTATGTACTGTAGAATGGTCCAAATCTCTGGGTGTTAATATTGTTGAAAACTTGAATTGAAAGAAACATACTAGCGAGTTCTAAAACGTTAAGTTCAGCTGTTCTTGCTCTTCGTATAGTTGCCAGGCTTGGAAACAAACGAATTAACCTCCTGGCATATTTCCACTCAATAATGTCTTACAGAATAATTTTCTGGCGTAAATCAGACGCAGAATATGGAAGCAGTAATAATAATATGCAGAGTACACCTGTGATCGTCATGTAGGTATCTCTTGCTGGAGTTCGGCATTATAACTCCACCATTACAATATAAACATTCGCTAATGAACTGGTTATAAATAATCCATCAGAATTTGAGAATAAATGAGATATCGATACCTATAGAGGAAAAAATGACTTTTATTAACCTTTATTAAACCGGTCAGTGGCTCAGAAAGTAGTTAAATATGCAGCGCCGAGAGGGTTGGTTCAAATGGCTCTGAACACTATGGGACTTAACTTCTGAGATCATCAATCCCCTAGAACTTAGAACTACTTAAACCTAACTAACCTAAGGACAGCACACACATCCATGCCCGAGGCAGGATTCGAACCTGCGACCGTAGCGATCTCGCGGTTCCAGACTGTAGTGCCCAGAACCGGCGCCGAGAGAGTATGTAGTGTTAAGTCAGCGGTTAGAAAATCGATATAATTTACAAAGAATTTGCCAGATTGAGCCCATTTAGCCGGCCGAAGTGGCCGTGCGGTTGAAGGCGCTGCAGTCTGGAACCGCAAGACCGCTACGGTCGCAGGTTCGAATCCTGCCTCGGGCATGGATGTTTGTGATGTCCTTAGGTTAGTTAGGTTTAACTAATTCTAAGTTCTAGGGGACTAATGACCTCAGCAGTTGAGTCCCATAGTGCTCAGAACCATTTGAACCATTTTGAGCCCATTTATGAGTAGGACACGGTATCCCCTCTTGGTGTATGCACTGATTCCGTTGGGAAGGGTGCCGCCAAGGTCATTGAATTCTCTCGTGAGACAATCTGGCTCGCAACTGTTACAACTGGTCCATGAAAGACTGAATACTGTCATTGGGACAGAGTTGACTTCCGAGCTGGTCACACACATGTTGTGTCAGGGACAGGTATGGGAATCCTGCTAGCCGCGGTAGTACATAAACATCACGCAGAAAGTTCATAGAAGCATGTACCCTGTGTGACCGAGCACTGTCGTGTTGAGAAATGAGACCATGATGCTGTCGCGTGAGAGGCAACACATGAGGTCAGCAGGACGTCCACTGTGCCGTCACTACCGAGCAGTGACCGAAAGTCACACCAGCTGTCTACCAGCTTTACGCTACGAGAAACAGTTTTGAACTTCTATAAAACATTGGAAGAATGGATCTCTTCCCAAGCACCCACCATAAACATGGAAAACGATGTGCGACAGTAAAGTAATGAGACTGATGCGAAAAAAAAAGTTGCTTACCGTTTTAGTCAAGTTTAGTGTTGTCTCCTTCAAAGTAGTTCCCTTTTTCCAGCGCTTCTGCCATTGACGGTAAAATTTCTGGAACTCGTCTTCTGTAATATCCTCCAAGACTCTCGTCGCAACTTTTTGGACACTTTGTGTTGTTTGAAAATGGTGTCCCTTGACCGCCCTTTTGACTCTTGGAAATAGAAAAAAGTCGCACGGAACGATATCTGGTGAATAAGGTGGCTGTGGTAGTACAGAAATTTATTTTGGGGTTAAAAATTGGTCTACTGGCAGAGCAGTACTGGATGGCGCATTATCGTGATACAGAATCACGAAGACCTCTTTTATGAAGTCTTTCTAAAATTTCTTTGTACTAATATTGGTTAACCTTTTGTCCAGGAGGCACCCACTCTATGTGAAAAATTCCCTTGGAATCAAAGAAGCACACAAGCATGCATTTCACTTTTGACTTTGACATGCGCGCTTTTTTTAGTTTGGGTGATCCCTTCGAGTACCATTGCGAACTTTGGCGCTTTGTCTCTGGATCGTAGTGAAAGAAAACAACTTTCATCACCAGTGATAACACAGCTCAACAATTATGGATTGATTTCCGTTTGCTCTAACAGATCGGTTGACTCATTTTCCCGTGTTTCTCGCTGTTGTGGTGTGAGATTTTTGAGGACCATTTTTGCACAATTCTTTCTCACACCAAGATCTTAAGTTATTATTAGACGAACCGTTTCTCGATTGATGTTCAGTTCTTCTGTAATCATTTTCACGGATAATTTTCAATCAGACTGAACGAGTTCATGCGCCCTGTCCAATTTGACATCCGTCGGTGAGGTTGATGTTCGTCCACTGCGGTCTTCAACATTCGTTCTGCCTTCACTAAATATTTTACGCCAAAGAAAAACTTGAGCTCTTGACATAACCTCCTCTCGAAAAGCCTCCTGAAGCTCACCCAATTTAACACAAAAAGAAATGGCATACAGTTTTGCAGTATAATGCTGTTCCATTTCCGTGAGGAGAGACACAAACAAGTGTTAACTTATTACAGCACAACTCACAACTGAGCAGTTGCATCGATGTGCCGCTTGGACTAGAAGCAGCTTATAGACCAAGGTCAAAGATATTGTGCCTACACAAGCCTGCAGGGTTGCCACATGTTCCAAAGAGAATCAATCTCATTAATTCACTGTCGCACCTCGTATAGGGGCTGAACCAAGAATACTCAAAGATATCCCACAGCAAAGTCTGCATTTTTTAAGTGAAACCCGCCGAGAAACATTACCTTATTGTCGCACCTAGTATGGCCGTCCATAGTAGGGGTGGCCTTGGATTCACTGCTGAACAATATGCGAGGCCATTCATCAGCACTCCGTGCCTCCCAATTACGGCACCACCCCAAACGCCGGTGTTTGTGTCGTGGTGTTAACGGCAACCTACGCATGTGACACTTATTCCTTGATCCGGCGGCTGCTAATCTCCGGCCAATGGTGTGGGATGACGCGGACTGTTAACGGGATTCCATTACGAGGGGCGGTTACTGTAATGTTTCCCACAAACACCAACACCTACTTCTATGGTGACCCTTTCTGGTTATGCAAGTCAAATTCCGCGGCTCCAGCTTCGTTAATTTTGCCGCTAGGATGCGTGTATACTGTAGCGTAAACAAAATGGCGAATTTCGAGAGAATCAAGCACCGCGCTGTGATTGAATATCTTCATTTGAGAGGAATGACGCACAAGGAAATTGCGGAGGACATGCTGAGTACGCTTGAGGACAGTGCACCCTGTTACGCAACAATGATAAACTGGGTGTCCGACTTCAAACGTGGATGAGTGATTGTGGAAGATGCGCCAAAGAGCGGAAAGTTTGCCACCCCTGCCACCGACTAAACAGTGACTGCAGTTCACGCTACGATTTTGCAAGATCGTCGAACAACGTTGCAGCACATTGAAACCACATTTGGAATCTCCCATGGGTTTTCTCATGACACTGTTGTGGATATTTCGGGAATGCGGAAAGTTTCATCTCGGTGGGTCCCGAAAGACTTGAATGCAGATCAGATACGGGAAGATGTGCAGTCCTCTGAAGAAATCGTCAGCCAATTTGAAGCGGATGAAGACGGCTTTCTTGCAAGGTATGTGACAATGGACGAAACGTGGGTACACCACTTTGATCCTGAGACAAAACAACAGTCACAACAGTGGAAACATCCTTCATCCCCTACCCCAAAATCAGCCGGTAAGGTGACAGCACCGGTTTTCTCGGATGCAGAAGTGGTAATTACGGCGAATTACTTGCAAAAGGGCGTAACCATCAACGCGTCACACTATTGCACCCTCCTGCGCCGTTTGAGAGAAGAGATAGAGAAAGAAAGAAAGGGGCGGAAAATTAGCACGTTGAGTTCTTATGCATCAGGACAAGGCACCGGCCCACATAGCCCTCGCAACACTGGAAACTCTGCGTGACTGCGGGTTCGAATTGTTACGTCATCCGCCACATTCTCCAGATTTGGCTCCATCAGACATTTTTCTTTTCCCAAACCTAAAGAAGACCTCAAAGGACGACGACTGGACAATGATGATACAGTGACTGAGGCTATGAACGCTTGTTTGCACTCTAAATCGAATACCTTTTATTTCAACTGTTTGCAGAAGTTATCTCCATCTACATCTGCATTTATATTCAGCAAGCCACCCAACGGTGTGTGGCGGAGGGCACTTTACGTGCCACTGTCATTATCTCCCTTTCCTGTTCCAGTCACATATGGTTCGCTAGAAGAACGACTGCCGGAAAGCCTCCGTGCGCGCTCGAATCTGTCTAATTTTACATTCGTGATCTCCTCGGGAGGTATAAGTAAGGGGAAGCAATATATTCGGTACCTCATCCAGAACCGCAACCTCTCGAAACCTGGACAGCAAGGTACACCGCGATGCAGAGCGCCTCTCTTGCACAGTCTGCCACTTGAGTTTGCTAAACATCTCCGTAACGCTATCACGATTACCAAATAACCCTGTGACGAAACGCGCCGCCCTTCTTTGGATCTTCTCTATCTCCTCCGTCAACCCGATGTGCTACGGATCCCACACTGATGAGCAATACTCAAGTATAGGTCGAAAGAGTGTTTTGTAAGCCACCTCCTTTGTTGATGGACTACATTTTCTAAGGACTCTCCCAATGAATCTCAATGTGGCACCCACCTTACCAACAATTAATTTTATATGATCATTCCACTTCAAATCGTTCCGTACGCATACTCCCAGATATTTTACAGAAGTAACTGCTACCAGTGTTTGTTCAGCTGTCATATAATCATACAGTAAAGGATCCTTCTTTATATGTATTCGCAATACACTACATTTGCCTATGTTAAGGGTCAGTTGCCACTCCCTGCACCAAGTGCCTATCCGTTGCAGATCTTCCTGCATTTCGCTGCAATTTTCTAATGCTGCAACTTCTCTGTATACTACAGCATCATCCTCGAAAAGCCGCATGGAATTTCCGACACTATCTACTAGGTTATTTATATATACTGTGAAAAGCAATGGTCCCATAACACTCCCCTGTGGCACGCCAGAGGTTACTTTAACGCCTGTAGACGTCTCTCCATTGAGAACAACATGCTGTGTTCTGTTTGCTAAAAACTCTTCAATCCAGCCACACAGCTGGTCTGATATTCCGTAGGCTCTTACATTGTTCATCAGGCGACAGTGCGGAACTGTATCGAACGCCTTCCGCAAGTCAAGGAAAATGGCACCTACCTGGGAGGCTGTATCTAATATTTTCTGGGCATCATGAACAAATAAAGCGAGTTGGGTCTCACACGATCGCTGTTTCCGGAATCCATGTTGATTCTGGGTTTCCAGAAATGACATGATACGCGAGGGAAAAACATGTTCTAAAATTCTACAACAGATCGATGTCAGAGATATAGGTCTATAGTTTTCCGCATCTGCTCGACGACCCTTCTTGAGGACTGGGACTACCTGTGCTCTTTTCCAATCATTTGTAACCTTCCATTCCTCTAAAGACTTGCGGTACACGGCTGTTAGAAGTGGGGCAAGTTCTTTCGCGTAGTCTGTGTAGAATCGAATTGGTATCCCGTCAGGTCCAGTGGACTTTCCTCTGTTGAGTGATTTGAGTTGCTTTTCTATCTCAGCGTGCCCGCAAGTGTATTGGTGTACATGGGTATTATATTGAAAAATAAATTGGTATTACGAAATTTCCGTCATTATTTATTTGTTCGGCTAGAATCTTTTCGAGCACCCCCCCCCCCTTCGTCCTTGTTGTCGGTTGGCAGACACAGATATGAAAGAGTTACGACGTGCCTGGTACGCAGTACGGTGATCCTCTCTTGCGTTGCTCAGACATGATCGACCGGAACCTTTACATTGAGTGAAATTGTATGTATTTTGAAAGATTTATGCTGAAATGTAACTGAATCTCTCGTTAGTAATCTGAAAACTCTCCGACTTCTAACTTCCGACTACAGATTCTGATCCAGAATCGGCGGAACTGCTGCAATTCGAATTTGATTTTAATTAATCTGAAATGCATCTGACTCCCAGTAAGTAGATTGCACAAAAAGGACTGCCAATAATACCCAGAAGAACTAACTGTTAGGTAATTTAAATATGACCTGTTACAAAAAACGCGTCTGTTGAATTTACATGAAATGTTAGCAAGTGAAAACTCTTCCTCCTGTTCTGTCAAAATGCTCATTTAGGCCCAACAATAAATGGAGAGACGTCTACAGACGTTAAAGTAACCTCTGGCGTGCCACAGGGGAGTGTTATGGGACCATTGCTTTTCACAATATATATAAATGACCTAGTAGATAGTGTCGGAAGTTCCATGCGGCTTTTCGAGGATGATGCTGTAGTATACAGAGAAGTTGCAGCATCAGAAAATTGTAGCGAAATGCAGGAAGATCTGCAGCGGATAGGCACTTGGTGCAGGGAGTGGCAACTGACCCTTAACGTAGCCAAATGTAGTGTATTGCGAATACATAGAAAGAAAGATCCTTTACTGTATGATTACATGATAGCTGAACAAACACTGGTAGCAGTTACTTCTGTAAAATATCTGGGAGTATGCGTGCGGAACGATTTGAAGTGGAATGATCATATAAAATTAATTGTTGGTAAGGCGGGTACGAAGTTGAGATTCATTGGGAGAGTCCTTAGAAAATGTAGTCCATCAACAAAGGAGGTGGCTTACAAAACACTCTTTCGACCTATACTTGAGTATTGCTCATCAGTGTGGGATCCGTACCACATCGGGTTGACGGAGGAGATAGAGAAGATCCAAAGAAGGGCGGCGCGTTTCGTCCCAGGGTTATTTGGTAATCGTGATAGCGTTACGGAGATGTTTAATAAACTCAAGTGGCAGACTCTGCAAGAGAGGCGCTCTGCATCGCGGTATAGCTTGCTCGCCAGGTTTCAAGAGGGTGCGTTTCTGGATGAGGTATCGAATATATTGTTTCCCCCTACTTATACCTCCCGAGGAGATCACGAATGTAAAGTTAGAGAGATTAGAGCGCGCACGGAGGCTTTCAGACAGTCGTTCTTCCCCCGAACCATACGCGACTGGAACAGGAAAGGGAGGTAATGACAGTGGCACGTAAAGTGCCCTCCGCCATACACCGTTGGGTGGCTTGCGGAGTATAAATGTAGATGTAGATGTAAATTCTCACCTTGGAATGGGTAACGTTACTCTGCTCTGGCAGCACTGCAAGACTGATGAGCTCAAATAAATCACTGCGCAGCAGTTTGCCTTCTTATTTTTATTTCTTTTAAACTGATATTTTAGCAAATTATTTACTTATTCTCTTTTCAAAATTTTTAATTTATTGTTCACGCAAAGGTGCAAGGTGCGACGGTGTTAATTTCACTAAACATATTTTTCTTTGAACAGTGGGGATACGTTTTGCGAAATATTTATAAACGACAAAAGGAAGAACTTTGAAATTATTTTCGGCGCTTTTAATGACACAAAAGTAAGCTCAAGCTAATATGAACAATCTGCAGATTCTTTCTCCACATTGCATATACTATAATTTCTGCTTCTTCAAAATATTTCTATTGCAAAATTTATTTTCTTGGATTCCTTGAGCAATATTATTTAAGTAATCCAAATGGGGAAAGGCTAATCAGAAAACTAAAAATATGATTGACATTTCTTCCTTATTACCAACAAAAACGTAGATATTACTCGACACAATTAAATTTTCGCACAGCAGTAATTACTGAACTCCTTCTAGCAGTTAAGAAACTCAAAATAAATTAACTTTTTCTGAAGTGCTGTCTCTTTCTACAACCATCTTAAAATCATTCCTCATCCTAAAGTTACGCGTCGTGGAACATCTCAAAGTGGAATCTCTGTGCGGCACATTTCATTCCAAGCTGCTCAATCTGCCACTATAAACGACTCCCTCTGCACGCCTCCACAACTGGTACTGCTCAAGACTGCCACCGAGCCGACTGCTTGCCTGCGCTCTGATCAATACTGTAATAATTTAACTTCTGGAAACAAGAGACTTTGTATCGCTCATGTGTTCAGCGTGAAAAGATGGTTAAAGTGACAACATTCCGAATAAACAGATAATTTTCATTGTATTTGCCTTCAAAGATGCACCAAGTTTTAACCCACCAAAACACTGTGATTTGCCCTCATTTCACTTTATGTGTTAACTTCTCACGAGTATGCCTGCCATCATGTCCCCATGCAGACACACATCCGACCACTACCCCATCCGAAGGCCCTACATATCTGACTATTGCACGATTCGACCAGCTGGCCAAATGAAGAATCAGAACAAAGCCGTTTTCAAACTACGTCAGGTGCAGATAACGCTGTCGCACATGAGTACGCGACATCTCCGTGTCCTCCACAGTGGTCACTCAACATCTGACGCTGTTCACGTACCTCATATATACCCTACCAGCCGTGTTAACATTGAACACGAACGTGACTAACGCCCTCTGGTGGTCGTTCTATCTGCCACAGAAAATTGCGACCTGGACCATTAGAAAGGCTGAACGGCGTAGAATTGACTCCTTCGAATCGTGGTGTTGGAGGAAACTGTTGTGACTTGGCAAGACAGCCAAGTCACTATGCGAGGATGCCGAAAGGCACGCGTTAAGCTCACGCAGGCTGGCGTGAGGTCTGGAACATTACAAGGAAATGAGAACTTAGAAAAACGGACGCAGTTGCTGTAATACTTAACTTTAATCCATAATTGTAGAACATCGCTCTTGATGATACAGAACTATAATCTCAATATAAACTGGTAATGGAGCCTTGCTAGGTCGTAGCAAATGACGTAGCTGAAGGCTATGCTAACTATCGTCCCGGCAAATGAGAGCATATTTGTCAGTGATCCATCTCTGGCAAAGTCGGCTGTACAACTGGGCGAATGCTAGGAAGTCTCTCTAGACCTGCCGTGTGGTGGCGCTCGGTCTGCAATCACTGACAGTGGCGACACGCGGGTCCGACGTATACTAACGGACCGCGGCCGATTTAAAGGCTACCACCTAGCAAGTGTGGTATCTGGCGGTGACACCACAGAAACTTCTTAGAGTTCCATGGACTGCAAAGAGAACCAACAGATCAATATTGGACCAAATAAAACCAGATTTCTTCCTGGAAGGTCTAATGTTACAACAAAAGCTGACGTACTTTGGACACATAATGCGAAGGCATGCCTCGCTGGAAAAAACATTAATGCTGGGGAAGATTGAAGGAACTAGAAGAAGAGGACGTCAGAGGATGAGATGGATCGATGGCATCACAGATGCAATGTGTTCCAACCTGGAAGGTCTACGGGAGAAAGTGCAAGACAGGAAAAAGTGGCGTGATTTGGTTCATGGGGTCACGAAGAATCGGAACCGACTAAACGAATAGAGAGAGAGAGAGAGAGAGAATTATTTACATATCGCCCAACGCTGTTTACGTGTATGAAGTTACATTGACTTGAGTCCACGCCTTGTGGGTACTCCACTTTCTTGGCAGGTAGTGTACATACCCCTGCTTTTTCTGAGCAATCTGATTAGCAACTTAATTACACCTTTAAAAAATTCGTGCGGCTGACTTTCTTATCGCCCTCAGGCGAATCATCTAGAAGTCGAACTCCCGATACACTTCACTAAAATCATTCACTACGACTGCTCGCCAATGACTGTGCCGACCGACTCTTTAACTGCCCGTGGCCCGAAACTCAAGCCGAAACCCACCTCTCGCTGTGGCCAGAGATGCACTTTCACTTAAACTCACAAATCGGGCACCGCTGTTGCTCCCTAGGCTCGTATTGACGTCTCGATATTCGGACGAGCTGTGGCTTCAGTAACCTCACAACTGGAATAGATTCCTTGAAATTCTGAAATTATCAAGGGTAACATACAGGGAGTTCGTTCTGAAAAAACTGAAATGAAAATTCCGAGCACGAAGTGTTCACTAAATATTCAAGTTCTTCTAGTTCAACTCTACCGACATAAGGGTCCTAAAATAAAAATCCCGGCGAACTTTAAGTTACTTACGTACAAATCATAATAATTTTTGCTGTCGTATTGGAACGACAGCGATCATCACAAGCATATTGTCAAAAAATCGTTCTGGATTGCATCTAATATCTATTCTCACTAGCTGCGACATTGTCGCGAATAAAACAGTCATCCATATATACAATAAGTTTCCTTTAATTTACGTCTATGGTCACAAACTTTTTGTTAACGGATTACCGGTTTCGGTCTACAATAAACATCATCAGATCTGTTTTATAAGAACAAAGTCCTAATGTACTGCAGCTATAGTGGCATCGTCAAATGTTAAATGCAAAATCAGCACCAGCATCGTCATATATATGTAAATAACATCATATGCACGAGTCATGTTGTCAGTAACACATCTGACGATGCTGGTGCTCATTTTGCATTTTACATTTGACGATTCCACTATGGCTACAGTACATTAGGACTTTGTTTTTATAAAACAGAGCTGATGATGGTCATTATAGACCGAAACCGGTAATCTGTTAACAAAACGTTTGTGATCATAGACGTAAATTAAAGGAAATTTATAATATTTATTCATCTTGGACGACTATCTTCAGACCACTAACTATGAAAGTAACAGAATGGGCCAAGTTTGACAGTTCCAATCACCATGATAGCTTATGTACTGCAGCATAAGAACAAAACAAAATTTATGTACTGCAGCATAGGTACAAAGCAAAATTAACGTGTATACCCTTGATATACACATATTCTGTCCAGTAACTATGTTGCTGTATGCTTGTTTGGCTGTATCACACTCATCCCATTTTGTTAATTTCGGAGTTAATTGTCTGATCATGCCCATGTTTGACTGAAACAGATTGCCAGAACAAATGAATATTAGATGTGGTGCAGATTGGCAGATTTTGTTATATAAATCGTAACTGGAGTCCCAATATACATGCGAGGGTGTACTGAAAAATAATATCTCCGAATTTTTTATCTGAAAATTCTTAAAAGTTTTTAAATAAAACAAAAGTTATTAAAAACGTTCTAAATTCTTATTCTTTATGCCAACATATTTATTTCTCAAGATAGTCACCCTGGCGACGACAAATCTCTCCCAGCAAGACACAAGTTTGTTGATACTGTCACTGAAGAATGCTTGCCTTTGTCGATGGAGCCAAACCTCACCTCTGGTTGTACCGCTTCATCAATACCAAAATGAAGACCTCGATGAGGTTCTTTAAGATTTGAAAACAGATGAAAATCGTATGGGACCAAGTCAGGACCATATGGAGGTTGGTAGTGACAAGGAGACCAAGGCTTGTTGCAGATGCTGCAGCGCTTGTGTGTGTGTGTGTGTGGTTTAGCATTGTCATGCTGAAGGAGAAAGTTCTCCTCGTGTGGACGAACTCTTCGAATTCGAAACTCGACTACAGCACGCTCTTATTCACGCATCGACGTAGTTAAACACCGCCATGTTACACACTACAGTTCGGAGCCCTAGTGGCAGACGGCTTCAGACATGTAGACATGAAGAATAAAGACGTAGAATGTTAATAACGGTTCTTTTACTCAAAGAGCTTTAACAGCCTTCACAAAAATGAATCAGAAACGTTACTTTTCAGCACGCCCTCGTATCTCACTGCTTCCAATAGTGTTCTGCCACTCGTATCGCCGACAGATACCAAGCACTGTTCAGTAGTAAAACAAAGAGTAATTGTCTCTGCTTCAAGCAGCAACAAAAACGCTGTAAATTCTGCAAAATAAATAATCTTACTGCACCTATTTGTAAAGGAAATGACAAACAGCTGAGAGCAAAACAAGAAATGTGTTCGTAGAACATTCTTCCAGGCGATGCTCTTCGTAGTAATAAATCCTTAAATTTTTTCCGAAGAAATCAGTAAATAATAACTGCAAAATCACTAGCATTCTAGACGTCATTCTAGAACGAATACAATGCAAAGACTGGCTGGTACAATTGAAACGTCCCCTTTTGAAAAATTATATACGTGACTGGGCTTAAACTGACACAAAATGTTTTTAGCGCAACGCAATCTGACTTTCATTAATCCCTACAAAAGAATGGCCCTGATTAACATTAACCTATACCTTTCACAAATCACTTACCTCACAAAAATCTTCATTACTCGAACTACTGCGATATAGCGAGCGCCACTACTGCCAGCTAAATAAAAGATTCTAACTACTGAAGGCACTAACTACTGACAGGCATAGTTAGAAAATTAAAGATTTTGATAGAGAACAAATGATGTATTTACCTTAATAGTCATAATATATATAGCAGTTCATGACATCCAGTCTTACAAATTTCAAAACTCCGCCATCTCTCTCCCCACATCCACCACTGTTGGCGGCTCACCTCCAACTGCTCAACGCTATGCGCTGTTAACATCCAGCTGCCCAACACCACAATGGCAGACAACAATGCAAACTAGCCACAGACTGCACACAGCACAGCCAGTGATTTTCATACAGAGCGCTACGTGGCGTTACCAATAAGAAAACCTAAACAGCCCACTTACATAGCCCCCATACTTCCCACAAAAAATTTTACAAATTTTTTTGGGCACTGGCCAATACATATTTGTTAAAATTTTTTCACAATTACAATAACAAAGAAATCAAATCCACACACTTACTGATACAATGTTGGTCAAAAGCTAAAATTTTATCACTGTCCATAAAGACAGCCCTGATCATCCATCACAGTAAAATTGCAGTGTTTTTTTTCTCAAAGTCTGAGCAGTAAAAGAAAATGCACACAGAAGTAGCGGATTTCCATGCAATCTTGAAGAAGTAGTGTTTTCCTTCCAACGGAAAGACAGTGCTGACTCTTGACATGCAGACAGGTATTGGTGCACAACAGAGCAAACCCACAGCAGAGTCAGTCGAAATTTTGAAGAGTATTGGTAGGTAGGTCATTAAAGAGCAGACCCACTGTAGCCCTGGTAGAGATTACGGTATTGGTGGGCCACCAGAGGTGCAGCCCCACTGCAGTCCTTGTAGAAATAATGATATTGGTGAGTCAACAAAGGTGTAGACCCACTGTAGTCCTTGTAGAAATAATGGTATTAGTGGGTCATCAAAGATGCAGACCCACTGTAGTCCTTGTAGAGATGGCCAGCAGCCATCCGTTGTGACTGTGCAGGTGCACAATCACCATTGAAGAGTCTTGCGGATAATATAGCAAGTCCATAACCACCACTTGTGCACTCACAGAGTTTTTGGAATTGTCCCTAGAACCAGCAATGCTGTTATCCAGTCCCTTGCTGAATTATTAACACACGTGCAAACACTAACAGTCCCTACTTCTCACATATTGTCCATATACTATGACCAACAGAAACGTGTGCAGTGAAATGTAACTTAAAAGTTAATAATATGATGAACTGGTATCAATTACAAATTTATAACATAAGAATACAATAACAAAGGTACAAAATACATCGTTAAGAACATAATAATACAGATAACATTTGTAGTAATAGGGGCTATACAAAAGAATAGAAATAAGCATATACATCAGTGTTACAGGAATTATGACATAAGTAAATACATAAAAGATCAGAATAATTGTGATTCTTGAGTTTCTCCCGGCATATTTGATAATCAAAATATCCACGGGTATGCTGCCGGTCTATAGTGTCCAACGGGCACAATATTTCGGCGATCAAACATGTCGCCATCATCAGGTTAACTGACGGACTGAGCTCCTGTGAACGTGCCCGCACGGAGATCCGTACGCTATGGCTGCTCAGAGGGAACTGGGTTCGGTCGCAGCGGCGGCCGATTTAAATACCCTCCGCCCGCGGCGCGCCACGGTCGCGCGGTGGAATAGATTGCGACGGCGTCGGAGAACAAGACGAGGGCGCTTCTCAAGGACGCAGATTTACCGGAGGGTGACGCTAAGAAATTGTTACCCCAAGGTCCGGTACCGCCTAGACTATATGGACTCCCGAAGGTTCACAAAGAGGGGGTACCATTACGCCCCATTGTCAGCAACATCAGGGCACCTACATATTTGTTGGCCAAATACCTGATGGGAATATTAAGTCCTTATGTGGGTAAATGCCCTCATCACATCCGTAATTCCGTGGATTTTGTTAAACGCCTTGACAGCTTCCTGTTGGATGAGTCAGATATCATGGTGAGTTTTGACGTCGTTTCCTTGTTTACGAGGGTACCACTGCGAGAGTCACTAGAATTGATTAGTCAGAAGTTTGACGAGAAGACCACTGAACTTTTTAGGCATGTCTTGACTTCCATGTATTTACTTTTTAATGGAGAATACTACGAACAAACGTAGGGAGTCGCCATGGGTAGCCCACTCTCACCGGTGGTAGCGAATTTGTACATGGAGAACTTCGAGGAGGAAGCCCTGTCGTCATCCGTATGGAAACCTACTTGCTTTTCCGTTACGTGGACGACACTTTCGTCATCTGGCCACATGGTATGGATAAACTCCTTGACTTCCTTACACATCTAAACTCCATACACCCCAACATCAAATTCACTATGGAGACTGAAACGGAGGGTAAATTACCTTTCCTTGACGTCTTGGTCAAGAGAAGGGTTGACGGCACCCTAGGTCATGGGGTGTATCGGAAGACTACGCACACTGATCTGTATTTGCACGCAGACGGCTGCCACCACCCTTCACAGAGGAATGGGGTACTTAAAACTCTACTACATAGGGCGCGCACTATCTCTGACGCAGAGAGTCTACCCCAGGAATTGGAACATCTGAGAACTGTATTTCGAAAAAATGGGTACTCAGAGTGGCAGATTCAACGTGCTCTCCGCCCAACCACTGCATCACAACCTGTTGAGATGGATGAAGCCACGAGGGAGGAGGTAGGCACTGCATTTATTCCATACACAGGCGCACTCTCGGGGAAAATCGCCCGCATTCTGAAGAAACACCGGGTCGGAACTGTGTTTTGACCTCCAAATAAAACTCGTGCACTGGTGGGGAGCGCCAAAGATGACCTCGGTTTGAGGAAGGCCGGCGTGTACCAGATTCCGTGTCAATGTGGCAAGTCGTACATTGGTCAGACGATGCGTACCGTCGAGGATCGATGCCGTGAACACCAGAGGCACACTCGACTGAGGTATCCGAGCAAGTCGGCGGTCGCTGAACATTGTTTGTCGGAAAATCACGCCATGGAGTATGACCGCACGAAGATTCTGGTACAGACGTCGAGATACTGGGACAGCGTTGTAGAGAGGCCATCGAAATTCGCACCAATGACGACCTCATAAACCGTGACTGTGGCTATAATCTTAGCAAGGCTTGGGAACCAGCGATCGGGTTAATCAAGAGTAAATCGAGCAAACGTATAGTTGTGACGACCACGGCGGACAGAGCCATCACACCGACGTCATCTCAGACGCCGTCGCAATCTATTCCACCGCGCGACCGTGGCGCGGGGCGCGGACGGCGGAGGGAGCGCGCCACGGGCGGAGGGTATTTAAATCGGCCGCCGCCGCGACCGAACCCAGTTCCCTCTGAGCAGGCATAGCGTACGGATCTCCGTGCCGGCACGTTCACAGGAGCTCAGTCCGTCAGTTCACCTGATGATGGCGACATGTATGATCGCCAAAATATTGTGCCCGTTGGACACTATAGACCGGCAACATACCCGTGGATATTTTGATTATCAGAATAATTGTTGAAACATCAACTTCACACATGAACATTAAAACAGAACAGAATTAATAATGTCTAACATCTTTACAAAGTAAATAACATATTATTAATGCAAATTATATTTGAGGATAACAGTATTCCTCATCATAGTTCATGTAGCTGAGTATTAGAAAAATTCTACAACATAAGTCTTATCAGATAAACATATAAAGACAGGAAGAACATAAATACACAAGGGTACACAAACACATAGTGGGATAACACAAGGAAAGGACAGGGTTTGTTTTACTGCAGTATTTTGCAAAAAAACTTTCTTTACTTCTCGGAGATCTCCCTTCGTTGTTCATTATTTCCAAAAGTCCTATCTATACCTGCTTTCTGTACTTTTCTCGTATAGCCTCTCAGTGCATTTCTTCAAATTCATCGCAACTCATTCTCTTATAGGCTACCCCCTCTTAAGCTAACTTAAATCTACTGAGCTCAGATGCTAAACTAAGGGACGAGGCAATGCAGCAGCACAAAACAATTAACACAAACGACAAAAAATGGAAAATTGCAAAGCAAGCTACAGTAAATCTAAATTACCAAGCAATGCAACATTACAACTAATATGAGCCAATGTGCAGCAACAAGAAAAATAAATCAGTAGTAAAACTAGCTTAACAGAGTAATACAAAGTGAAATTTAGTAGCACTATGCCTGGCAAACAGCAGCAGCAAATGCAATAACTTATATCTAAACATGACATAGCTCAAGCAAAAAAAATAGTACACTAAAGACAACAACGCAGGTAAGGGAAATATCTGTTCACATCTTAATATCTATGTCGTTAAAGTGGTGCACCACAAAAACTAATTCTACAAAAAATTATCAAGTACTTGAAAAGAAAATTATATATGCAGTTACTGTTATTAGTTCCTTCTTATTGTTCTTTCCATTCCAAGAGCTCCTTTTTCGAAGAATGTGGATCAGAAAATAATTATTTAATAGATCTGTTGACAGAAAGTGTTCACATTAGCAGATGCATTTAAGTTTATTTTATAAAACCAATGCTGCAACACAGCTGGAAAACAGTTATCAAATGAAATAAGCAATTACGCAAACCAAAGCATAAAAACAACATTCAATAGCTATGTGGCATTTCGTAAGTCAGTATCTCTCAACTCTCATAGAAAGATACTTGTCATAATCAGGTTTACAGATGTAAGAATATTTCCCATCAATTCATAAGCATTTCAGTAAGTAGCACAAAGTATGATATGTTTCCAAGTAATGAGTGTGTCGTATTTGCGATACTTTCTGCAATGGAATGTCAATAGCGAGGATAATGGCCCCTATTTTCTTTTTACCTGTGCCTCTGAAAGGCACACACAAATGACTTTTTTCCAGGCGATTGTCGCGCAGCTGGGTGCCCACGACGCATTACGTGCAGGTGGTCACTTAACTTTCTTACCGAAATATTAACGACACCAGTTTCCACTACAGTGACAGTCTCATATACAAATAAAATTTCACAAGTCGATAAATTACAGTAGAAAAGTGTAGAAACAAAATCCTATAAATATAACAGTGTCCAAAAAATTTTCGACAGCATTGTAATACATCCACGCATGTACACACATTTCATAATTCTTAAAGTACGATTCTTGGTTTCCAACATCCTTTTTCACATATCAGAGACCCTAACCACTGTTCATTCCTCCTTACTTTATTACACATATACATATTCGTCGACACTTCTTCAATATTTCATCATAAGAAGTATGTAGCATAATCAAATTCCTCATATACGGTAGCATCATCTTATTGATCATAAACATACCTCAGCAGCATAATACACATTGTCATTGTAATAATAACATCATAACACCTCATTCAAATCTTGAAAACGTCGTAGCTTTCTGCAATAATTTCAAAACGTAAAGAAAATTCTCTGCTCATTTAAATAGTGTCATCTGCCTCAAACGTACTATAAAAATCATGATCCCATACCAAATACATCATTCAAAGCTCTCATATTATCACAATGGTTCCAAAAAAATATGAACAGTTCACAAAGTAAAGACAAAATACAATTTTGTAAGTGTGAAGATACCCAACTGTGTAACTGCGTAAACATGTGTCACTGATATAGTAAAAAAAAAGTGTTTTCTCTCAGTTAAATGATCAGATTGCTGTGTAATTTATGTGTTAGAGGAATATGGTACCGATGTGTAAAGTTGTATAAGCAAATACCATATTAGCTAGGGCTCCTTGTGCTTGCCAAACGCATGATACACAAAGTAGGCGTGTACCCCCCTGAGGATTAATGTAATTATACCCTCAGGTGTTACAGATTACAGCAATGGAATGAAATGTATCACGGAAAACTTTCTTTGTAATTCAAAAATCTTTAGAAATAAATGTTTTAAGTATAAAATTAATCACTCAAATACGTGTACTGTAGCGCTAAACTGTGCGTCTTGTTGCAACATAATCTCTGTGGAAGTGTCGTAGTTATCGTCCTCCGAAAGCTAAGTTCTGCAGATGTCAATGTACTTACCTCATGATAAACAAAAGTGAAATGCTTTGCGTATAGATATCGTAGTTATTATGCTTATTGGCGTGATGAAGAAAGTACTGTACAGTAACGTATTCTTGTGCCACAAAAAAGGCTGTCTCATTGTTGCTATACCACAAAAGTTACTACTAAAACATGTTTTACTTTCCAGAATAATACAGAAAAACTGTGCAGATATAAAACAGAAACACCACAAAAGCAACATTGTAAATTGTCACTCATTAGTAGCGTCGTGATAAAATCGTGTAGCTGTCAAATAAACTAACCGCTGTGTCATCTGGTATCTCACAGAAAGTACTTTAAATCCAGAATGTATTTTCAAGTAAACCAAAATGTTGCATTAAAATCTCATTAGCAGTACTGATAAATGTTCTAAGTATGTGAGCCTTATAGTCGTTACGTAATCATGCAATTAACAAGCAAGAATGTACACACACAATAACACTGTGACGTCTGTTCACTATAACAATGCATTCGTAATTTCTGTTTCAATAAGTTATCTTGGTTCTTGACTGGATATTTACCTTCAAACATTGTTGGATGTTAACAGATTCTAAGTCTGACAAAGCATACTAGTAATGTAAAGTGAAGAATTTTATGGCAAAGACTAAGTTATAAAGCAGATTATCTTTCAATAAACGGTTTTACATGTGAAATGTGGTGCAATCCTTTACTCTTCCTAGTACGCAGAGGTTCAACTTGAACGGAATTATCATGCGGTATACGTCGGTAAGGAATGCTAAAATTTTTCTCAAGGTTAGCGTCTATGTTATTTTTCTCTGAGCCAGCCGGCGCACGCGGCTGCCTGCGGTGCGAGTCATTGTCTGTTCCTTTGTTGGCGCGCGTCGATATTGGGATTAGGAGACCAAACTTCTACAAATTCACTTTGACGAGAAGGCCCTGCCCTGTTTGAAGCTCGCCAGTTCTGATGCAATTCAGGTCTGTCGTTACGATTAGATCGTCTGTCGTCATGTCGGTAGATTCCATAGTTTCTTTCTTGTCGGTCATGTGGTGGAGAGTTTCTCCCGGAATCGTAACTGCCTGGTGGACCGTTGCGTCTGAAGTTATTCTGTCTCCCTTGATAATAATTATTTTCGTTCCCATATTGTCTGTTTCTATGGTTGTCTCTGTCACATTCATTACTACGAAAATTCGATCTTTCTCTGTAACTATTACTCTGCCAGTGGTTGTCATATGGGTGGTGTCTGTTTTGGTCACGATTTACGTTGTAGGAACAGCCTTGTCCTGTCCAGTTATTATTTCTGTCATCGCGGAATTGTGACGGATGTGACCTGTAATTGTTGTGCTCCTGTTTTCGCGTTCCGCGATTGTCAGTGTCTATTTCCAGTTCTTGTAACAGTCCCTGAAAAGCTTCAATGTCGTCTTTGCAACGTCCTGCCAAAATAATATGTCGCAAATGTTCAGGTAATTTGATTAAGCAAATGCGGATGAGTTCTGAGGGGCTGTATGGGTTTGACAGGTACTGATTCTTGTGCAACATGTCTTCAAAATATTTGACAAGACTGGAAAATTCAGATTGTTCAAAGTGTTTCATCATCATGATGCTATGTTTTACTCGGTCTTGTGTAGCTTGAGACCAATATGCTGAGAGGAATGCATGGTAAAATTCTCCTTCACTGTGACAATCTTGAATGACCGATCGCATTCTTTCAGCTGGTTCATTCTCTAAGTAGCCACACATAAATTCTAATCTGTGCTCTAACGACCAGTTGGGAGGAAAACAATGAGAGAATTGATGGAGCCATGCTTGTGGATGAATGTCGTTGCCAGAATTCTTAAATGTTTTGAATTTAAGTGTAGTAATGAACAGCTTATAGTCAAAATCATCATGTCGGCGAGTGACATGTCGGTCGTTGTTACGTCGTTTCGGCGGTTACATTTCAAAATTCAATGCGCCTTGCCAATTTCTTTCATATTTTCCGAAGTTTCTTGTGTTATTATTTTGTGGCTGTTCCGTATTTCTAAGTCCCTCTTCCCGTGTTGGAGCGCGAGTGTCCTCTGAAATATGTAATTCCTGTATTACTTGTGCCAACTGATCTTGTACTTCCCGGATTTCTCTTTGGTGTTGCGTATTAACTTGATTCTGATTTTGTTTGAATTTCTTAATTTGTTCATACTCTTCTGTGTCAGTGATGGCTACAGGACTTGTGTCATTCAGATCATCATCTACCTTTGTAGATAAGTTAGTGAACTGATCTGAAAGTTCGGCTACTTTATCCGTTAGTGAAATTATTTCCTCTGTGTGTTTTTCTGAACCAAGTTTCAAAGTGTCCATTTGTGTTGACATCGTATCTACTGTGTGCTTTAAGTTTTCATGAGTTTTTGCAAGTTGCATAACCGAATCGGTAGATGCAACTGAGTCAGTTTTAGCTTGCAAGGTGTCGTGATTTTCATGAACATTAGTTTGCAGTTATTTTATGGCTGCTTCGTGATTCTGTAATGCATTTTCATGACGCGCAAAAATAGGTTGGAGATGCTCACAAATTTGTGTTTTTACGTCATTACAGACTTTTTGACATTTCGATTCGATTTTATGTAACTCAGTAGTTAAATCTTCACGTGTTTGTTGAGGTGTGGTGTCTAACTTTTGAAGATTTTGTTCCATTGCGTCTAACTGTTGCTGTGTTTGTCTCTGGTGTTGTTCCATTGTGTCTAACTTTTGAAGATTTTGTTCCATTGTGTCTATCTTTTTAAGCTTTTGCTGTGTTTGTCTCTGGTGTTGTTCCATTGTGTCTAACTTTTGAAGCTTTTGCTGTGTTTGTCTCTGATTTTGTTCCATTTGTTGCATAAGCTGTAATAACAATGCATTAGTGTCTGGAATCTGTTCCTCTACGCTTTTCGGCAGTGCATTTGCACCGACAACATTCACATTTTGACAAGCAGAAAATGTGTCTTGACTTATTTGAGAAAACGGTGAGGACGCAAAACCTGAATCTACAGTATTTGCAAAATTGTGTCCCGTCATTTCGTATTCCTAAGGCGAGCTGTTGCCGAGCGATCGATCGATAATGCTTCCCTGTTCACTAATTGTTTCACTGCCTACGCCATTGTTTGCCGCCTGCTCCATTTCCCTATGCACAATTACCAAATTACTATGTTGAACATTAGTTAATTTATTACACGGTGGCGCTAACACACTGCTTTCGTCTTCACTGTCATTTCTCAGTTTACTTTGGAGCCTAGTATTACGTTTTTCACACGCCATTATTGTCACAATATTTCACACGACAACACAGAAAAACACAATTTGAAGAGAAAAAATAAGAGAACACATTAACGTAGCACTGAAAATAATATCTAGTTAATTGCAAGCGCAGCTGCGAAATACTTGCTGCAAATCTACATGCATGCCACAACTGTTTTACTGTACAACAATGAAAAACTACAACTACAAAGGAAATTCTCTCTATAATTACGCGCTAGCAATAAACAAAAGCTGCACTAATTACACAAACTACAAGAAAAAATCAGTAGATTCCAGTGAGGTATCCTCGGCTAAGGGTCGACATATGAAACGTCCCCTTTTGAAAAATTATATACGTGACTGTGCTTAAACTGACACACAATGTTTTTAGAGCAACGCAATCTGACTTTCAATAATCCCTACAAAAGAATGGCCCTGACTAAGATTAACCTATACCTTTCAAAAATCACTTACCTCACAAAAACCTTCGTTACTCGAACTACTGCAATATAGCGAGCGCCACTACTGCCAGCTAAATAAAAGATTCTAACTACTGAATGCACTAACTATTGACAGGCATAGTTAGCAAATGAAAGATTTTGATAGAGAACAAATGATGTATTTACCTTAATAGTCATAATATATATAGCAGTTCATGACATCCAGTCTTACAAATTTCAAAACTCCGCCATCTCTCTCACCACATCCACCACTGCTGGCGGCTCACCTCCAACTGCTCAACGCTATGCGCTGTTAACATCCACCTGCCCAACACCACAATGGCAGACAACAATGAAAACTAGCCACAGACTGCACACAGCACAGCCAGTTATTTTCATACAGAGCGCTACGTGGCGTTACCAATAAGAAAACCTAAACAGCCTACTTACACAATGTGTTGATCTTCTTGTTTCGGCGAGACAATGAAGAGTTGGTGAGCCCGTTAATCTTAATTCATTGTTCCGCCTAGTGCTGTGCTTGAACACAATTCGAACTATTAGAACAGTTGACGTCACAGCTAAAAGCTCTGGGGCTTTGCTCCAGTTTTCAATTTCCACACGGTCTAGCAATCTGTGTTGATACTATCGCCATAAAGTGTCAAAGCGTACTAATATATTACGGACTTCAGGCGGAAAATAACCGTAGAATACGTATTGCAGTATCTCACAGAGTGCAAATCATACGAAAACACAGCCAATACGGAATAAATAAAGTATCACAATTACGATTTAATCTAGTTCTCAAGCTTTAGCTCGTCCTGCTGTTTGCTGATACTTGCGTGGTACTATCTCCACAATAGATCTTGCCACTGCAGTTTATTCTTGCGGTCGCAACTACAGTCAAATAAGATTTATTTCGTTTATTCAGCATTCTGCTCCCAATTAATCTTCTTTCTTCTTACGTTTGAATTGTTATCATCCTGTTTTAAAGACGACTGACATTTTACACAATATGCTAATATGTGAACCGGGATCGAAATGCTCGTTTGCAATTGATCTGACAAATTATTATAATCTCCAAAAAGTTAATAAACATTATATATGATTCAGAACCGAGTGATATTTTTTGAAGGACAGCATTTCGGAATTTGACTCTTAGCTTTAAGTAAGAAAAAATTGCCATAAATGTTATATATGGTACCAATAAATATAGAATGACAATTCTTATTGTAAATGAGTGTAAATATAACAGGTGTCTGTACAAAGGCAAATTTGTTTGCCACTTCCACCTGTGATTCATGTAACTTTCAAATTTCAAGAACAGTTGTACAAGTAGTTTGTTCTGCTGGTAGTTTTTTAGTTTCGCGCGATTGCTTGCTCTCGCACCAATTGTGTGAAATGTTGTGTGATTGTTTGAGAAGCAGTTGATGCTGTATCGAGCTCTGCAGCATTTAGGCAAATTCCGAGCTCCTTTGAAGATGAGGTAAGTGGCGACTACAATTGTTCTGAACACTGGTATTGGTGAATGTTATACATGCCAATTTATTTTGTAAGTCTCGTGAGATCATAAGGGTACGAACATGCCCTGTTCAGAATTGTAAGATTACTGGAGCAAATGGTGTCAGGTCGCGGATTGTCAAAATGGAGTTGCAGATTGAAGTTGTAATAGGAAATGGAGCCATAGTCTACCTGTTCCTAATTGTAAGTGGCTTAATAGTAGAGTGTATTTTTGGCATAGAATTCCCACAGGAGAAGGCCAGAGTGATCGAATTCTCCTCTGAAAATTCTTTCTGAACATCAAAGGCAAAAACATTGCTGTTGACTTAGTAAAAACAAAGAGTGAGCATGGTAAATACCGCCAAGGCTTAAAGATCAAGTTCATTAAAACGAAAGCTACACATACCAACAGTACATCTTCTCACCGTAATTCAGATGAAAATTATAGTCACATAAAGAATAAGACTATTCTCTATAACAGAAAGAGTTAAAGAATTTGTTTTTAAAGTATGTACATGTTACTGAGAAAAAAAACAAGTATTATTAATGCACACCAAAATTGGACTATCACCCTCATGAAATATATTGCCTTAATATATGCTCCATTCCATGGGCCAAATGAGCCACAGCTACAAAACAAGTACAGAAAATGCTTGATCCATACATCATACATGGGGACATTATGGAGGAACAAAATGTATTACAAAAACATATCTGTATTGTTATTTTCCATCGTAAGAGGACAAATACAACAGCTACTTAAAACGTGTCTCATATGTCGGAAAACAAAGTCTGCAAACAAATGTAGTTATAGCTAGCTATATCCTACCTTGTCAATAAAACCATTACAAATCGTTTCAATTGATATTGCCAGGCCTTTTCCTTTAGCTAGAGATGGGGTTAAATATGTAGTATCATTATAGAATATTTTCTCGAAGCATGTTAAATTATATTCCACTGTGTCCACCACAGCAGGTCCGATCATTAAAAGAATTGTAAATGATTACATGTGAATTGTTGGCAATCCTGCACAGCACCTCACATTTCACTAGCTGGGTACAGAAAACATTTCTACATGATCATCAGATTAAGCAAATGCTTAATCAACATTTAACCCTGAAAGAAACCCCACACAGAGCATTTTCCAGAAATTTAATAGATTTATCCGCCCATATGATGGTAACTGGCAAACAAATTCAACTGAATATTTGGAACTATTTGAACAAATAATGAATAATCTGCAAATATGCGCTACACCATATACACCAGCTCAACTTCTATACAACGTAAACGAACAAAATGAATGGCTAGATCTTCTTCTTCACCTCCATAGAAAGAAGTGTTCTTGGGAAGACAAGAAAGAATATATCTGTGTTTTCCTAGCCCTCTGATGCCAAATTAAATCGAAGACTGGTATATATAAGTAATGCATTGGTTACCAATTATTTATAGGTGTATGACTTGTTCTTGTGACATATATAAAAACGTCTGAATATGATTAATGGAATTCAAATCTATGTAAATAATTACATTAATATATGTTGGCGATCTTTGAATGATTTAGTTGGCACGTTGCAAATTCTGAAGTACTTGTTCTGCTCTGCTTGAAGATTGTTTTCTCTTCTTTTGTGTTTTGCTGCGTTTACATGTTCTGGATGTGACTTAATGCATATACACAGTGTCACATTTTATACCGTTAATAGATAGATAATGCTGCCCTGGCCTCTACAAGAGATGAAATTCTAAAGAATTTTGAGGTTTCAGTAGCACAAAGTATAGTTCTAAAGGTAATATGTTTTGGTACAGAATGCGATTTATACTGAACTATGGGAAATTTGTTCGCCCTCCTAATACAGGTGATGCCAAAGAATTTGCAATTAGCGAATAAATTTCATAATATTAATACAGCTACAGATCGCCACCACTGTCTGCTCCTTCAGACATGGATGCGTCTCTAAAGGAACAGACATTGTAAAGTAAGTACGTACAAAGGGTATCAGTTGGATTTATATCTGTATGGCGATCTGCAGCTGTATTAATTTTATGAAATTTATTTTGTTTTCCTATCGAACAAAGTATTGAGATCCATTGGGTTCATATGAAAGCAAGCATTGTAAATAATATGTACTGCAAACTGTGGTACAGTGAACTCAGTTCCTAAAAAGTAACTTTGTTAGTGAGTACACAACTGAAGTATGGAACACTGACGAACACATTGGTGCCAGTGAAACGCCGAGGACAACCAAAAATAGTTTACAGAGGAAACTCTTTGAAGTAAAACTTCCTGGCAGATTAAAACTGTGTGCCGGACCGAGACTCGAACTCGGTCCGGCACACAGTTTTAATCTGCCAGGAAGTTTCATATCAGCGCACACTCCGCTGCAGAGTGAAAATCTCATTCTCTTTGAAGTACTTTTGCACTTACTAACAGCAAACTGTGATTCACTTATGGAGCTCAAGTAAATGTGAAGGATGTCCTCGAGTGATGTTCCACGATTTTCTGTGTAGTCACGTTCACTATGTAGCTGAGATGGACGCACAGCGGGAACTGGACCTCAGCGTTGCAAAGTCGACAATACAGACTGCTTGCCACAAGACTGATTGTCGTCGTGGAGCACTGTGCACGATGTTGTGGCTTAAAACTATACAGTAAACATCAGTAAGCATTTGTCCGACAGGGACGCCCTCTCACTGCTTGTTGTGGACATATGCTATGCTAGACTGGTGTTGACTTCATCAGCTAGCTCAAGACGAAAATTGTATATCTCGATCGCTATGCACTTTAAAAAAGAATAAATGTAATGTCACCACAAGTTAGACACATCCATTTCGTAAGTTCAAATCGAGATCTTCTTTGTCATACCTATTCGTTTGAAAAATTTTACTTGTGTATTAACAAAGATATTTTTCGTTGCAAGCTATACAGGTCGTACATTAAGTAATTCTAATTCCTTTGTACAACTGTTGCATGTATCTTGATAACGGTGGACTGTCTGATGACATTTTGAAATCCAACCAGGGCTACGCTGACGTATCCCGCCCGCTGTCTGGCCATCAACTTCTGTCAGGATCATGGCGACGAAGATGGGTCCCCAAAACAACTGACTACATTGCCTACACACTGTCCTTGGGTCCGTCATACCTTGTTATCGCCTGCAACACCATCCAAGCATCACCATCATCCAGCATCTCCTGTCTTCTGACACTTACTGACATGCAAAATGAACTATAAGAGCTAACTTACTGCTATGTATTATATGTCACTCATGTGGTGCTATTTGTGAGAAACTACTAACCAAAAATAATAAGATGGTTAACTGAAGCTTAATTTCATAAACGACAAATTTGAGCTGTATCAGAACAGCAGAGCAGCTGAACAAAATGGACAGTGTCTTGAAACGAGGATACAAGATGAACACAACAAAAGTAAAACGAGGATAATGGAATGTAGTCGAATTAAATCAGGTGGTGCTGCGGGAATTAGATTAGGAAATCAGACGCTTAAAGTAGTAAATCAGTTTTGCTATTTGAGGAGCAAAATAACTCATGATGGTCGAAGAGTAGAGAGGATATAAGATGTAGAATGGCAATGGCAAGGAAAGCGTTTCTGAAGAAGAGAAATTTGTTAACATCGAGTGTAGATTTAAGTGGCAGGAAGTTGTTTCTGAAAGTATTCGTATGGAGTGTAGCCATGTATGGAAGTGAAACGTGGACGATAAATAGTTTAGACAAAAAGAGAATAGAAGCTTTCGAAATGTGGGGCTACAGAAGAATGCTGGAGATTAGATGGGTAGATCACATAACCAATGAGGACGTATTGAATAGAATTGGGGAGAGGAGAAGTTTGTGGCACAACTTGACTAGAAGAAGGGATCGGTTAGTAGGACATGTTCTGAGGCATCAGGGGATCACCAGTTTAGTACTGGGGGGCAGCGTGGAGGGTAAAAGTCGTAGAGGGAGACTAAGAGATGAATACACTAAGCAGATTCAGAAGGATGTAGGTTGCAGTAGGTACTGGGAGATGAAGAAGCTTGCACAGGATAGAGTAGCATGGACAGCTGCAGCAAACCAGTCTCAGGACTGAAGACCACAACAACAACAACAACAACAACAAGCTGAGACTTTGAACGCATACTTAATGACAAGTTTAGTGAACAACATATTCTCACAAGTTGTTTTACCAATATATGTGCTTAAAAGAATTAACGTCTGTACTCCATACTGTACCGTTTTCATTGTGGAATGCTTCATGACATCTTTCACTGAGTAAAATGTTAACGTCCGAAAACCCCGTCGCAGTTTTTTTATGTTTCCTGTTAACTACGACCAGATGGAGGGAGGGGTGTATATTCACATAAATGGTCGAGATCGTAACAATAATTTCAGAATTCAACACAAGTCATGACATCTACTATTTTGTTGCAAACTTTTCGCCAATCGGTTGTAATCAAATCATTTGCATAAACATCATAACATGAATACCATTTATCGCATGTTAATTATCTGTACTGTCTAGAAGAAACTATTACGCGTCGAACGATAAGCCCCTGTATGAAACAGAATTGAATGGCGTTTCCATATTACGTAGTAGACATTGCCTCTGCCATTTAGGGGTGCAGTGAAACAAACTTTTGTATTTCGCGAAGCCACCAATAGATTTCTTTTGCTTAAAGCAGAGTTAATATCTACGTTACGAATTAATATATTTTTTTCCAATTTTTGGCTGTATGCTGTTTAAAAAAAGTGAAGTACGTGTAGTGGTCTTATATCTCTTTCTGGAGTCACTGGAATATCAACCATATAATTAATAATATTTCTATGATGAATACCTGCAGAGTGAATTTTGGAATGAAAATCTGTACCAAGGCCAGGATCCGATCCTGGGTTTGTAACGACAACTGTACATATAAAAATTTTTTTTCTTTATGAATTTAGATAAATTAATGTAAGCAATGTTTTGAACTTCTTTTTCGGTTCGTATCGTTATGTTAAAGAAACTGTGAGCAACTTTTGAAATTAATATTATTATTTATGTTAGATTTCAAATAATGTGGTAATCAAAGGGAAGTGTATTTAATGTTAAAACTATTGTAAGATGTGAAAATTGCAATTTATACACTTGGTCCATACGTAGGTAATGCATTAGGATATGTGTAGTAGAAAACCTGTGGTGAATACCCTACCTGTAGGGGAGTGGGAAAAGGTGGAGGCAGGCGAGTGCGGAAAAACGCACACTGGCGCGGTTCGGCACAACGGGCACAGTATTACAGTCGGAGGCGAGCAACAGTCGGAGTTGTGAATCGGTCAGAGGAACACGTACTGTACCGAGGCGGCTACCCAGGAAAAGTGGATTGCATTGAGCCTCGGATGTACCGATTCCGACGACTACTTGGCATGGCTATATTCTGAGGCACAAAATTGGAAAGATTACGACGCTAAGAAGAAAGAAAGTGCCAATGCAGTGAGAGCCTTAGCCGTACTTGTATGTGTGCTGTGCTGCCCGCTATATCGCTGCCCGCCATCCACCGCACCGACTTGCACAGGTCAAACATTTATTTCATCTTTAGAAGTGTATCTGTGCGGACCAGTGTCGAAACTGTTTCTAACTGTTCAATAATAACGTGACTTTTACCAGAATTGTTTTAGCCATGACTTATCCTGATCACTGACCTAGACAGGATCCTTACCTCGTATTGTGCAACCCGAGTATCCTGAACTGAAAGTTTAATGTAAGTGTTAACGAAAATTATCAGCAGATTAATCTATGCGATAAAGAAGTATAAAGTTCTGTGTGTTATTGCAAATGTTGGTAAAGAACAAAAGTATGACTAAATTGGAAGAGAGTTTTTTTGAATTGAGTTAGTGATGTTATTTAATTACTTTGAGACAGAAATAATGACAGTTAAATTATTCAGAAGTAAGACAAAAGAGTAGTTGTCCATAGATTGATAATTTTGAGTGTTAATTTGCTTTCAGTACTTAATAGTTTCAGTTTAACGACCATAACAGTTTCAGGGCCCCCCCCCCCCTTCTCTTGTCCATTCTTTCAAACCTTGAAATGTGTTGAACAGATTTGACCAGTAAAGCTAAATTCTATATTAATCCTAAGTGTATTAGTGTTTTTCCATCCTTAATAGTGACATTGTGTATGTGCTTTCAAGATTGTCGATGCTAGGGCAATCTATGCCCGATCTCAGCCTGATCAATATACAAAATGCAGTTCGTAGTAATCATTGCAGTGTGGTGTTGTGTAAGTATAGCTCGTCTAAATTAGTACCAAAAAGAGAAAACTTTAGTTCAGTGGATTTTTCCGGTTCCAAACTTTGCCATATAACGCATCATTACTACATGTTACTATGCTTGTACATGCACCCACTTGTACAAGGAAAAACTCACTCATTGCCTAAGTAGGCTGGCGACCGAATTATTAATTATAGGTAGCATCTACTGTGTGTACTTCTTGTCCATGCGAAAGAGTAATTATACTTTACATTTGCTTGATGCATCACTGTAGTTATTGACTGAGTATAAGTCCGATCTTGCTTCTATTAGGTACACGCGGTCAACTTATGTACTAAAATCCTTGTTTATAAGGTGAAGCCCGTGAACTTATTGCAGTACAGGCTTTATAGAGCTAACGTACGTCCGAGCAGGGAGGTAGCGTTACAAGTGGCTTCCCGGTGACAGGACTTCCAGCTGTTGTCAGTTACAAATTAATGTAAATACCGAACAGTGGATGTTCAGTGGCACGAATTGCAATAAAAGTCAGTAAAATAAACTGCAGTGTGAGTCAAGTATAATAGTGTGGTGTAGTTGGCATTCAATATGGACAGGAACGTAGGCAGGGTAGATGCACCAAGCGAAATGGAGAATACGGCTGGCAGTAGCAGGAGTTTAAGCGGCCAGATAACAGATGGCGTTAGCGAAAGACAATTGGCGTACTTACAATACCATGAACACGTCAACGAACAGATTGAAATATCGAGATCGTCTCGAACGCAGCAAGGAACAAAACAGAAAGAAGAGGGTGACTTTGTAGATGATAGTGGGTACGTGAACGAATCCACTGACATGTTTGATTCTCCACAGATAAAGAAAGAACCGAAAGAAACTTCTGAAGTAGAATCGGAACACATCGATCCTGTAGAACAAAACAGTATAAAAATTTTAAGTATGAACGACTTATTTGAACAATTAACCAAACAAATTGCAGGACAGAATGAGCAGCTTAAAACGCACGTTGATGAGCAGATCAAAACGCAGGGCCATCAGCTCAAAACACAGAATGAGCAGCTTAAAACGCACGTTGACGAGCAACTCAAAATACAGGGAAGTCAGCTCAAAACACAGAATGAACAGCTTAAAACACACGTGGATCAAATTAAAGCACAGGTCGAAGGACAGGGAATTAAAATTAGTAAACAAATAGAACAGGTAGAACAAAAAGTGGGTAATTTAAGTTCTGTGGTAAATACACTGAAACTTGAAATTGATACCATTAACAAAAATATGGATACTATGCAGGAGGAAATTGGAAACATAAATAGTAGATTCGATGTTGAAATTCTCAACATCCAAGAGAAAGTAGAACCTCTGGTTGAAACTAAGATAGACGAAAAAGTTTTCGGTCTTAAAACTGAGATCGTAAGCGAATGTCAACACGGGATATCACAGTTGGAAAAGGTAGTTTTAGAAACTGAAAGTGATTTAGATAAAAAAGTAACCGGATGTGTTCAAAACTGTGAACAAAATACTACGAAAATTCAAGGCAGAATTTTCGATCTGGAGAGCAAAATTAAAGATAGGCCTGGTGTTGTCTGTAATGGCACACCAATTACGAAGCTGTTAGAAGACGAGGAACGCCTCGATCCAGCCAAGAAACATAACGGGTGGCATCCGTTAGATTTTATTAAAAATTGCGAGAGAATATTTCCTGAGCACTTGTCTGATCAGGAAAAGATAAATGTTGTAATTAGCGCCTTAGCAGGTGACGCTAAGCGCTGGGGAATAAATTTAAATACCGAACGAATGACGTTCGAAGAATTTAGGCAGAGATTTACGGAAGAATATTGGTCTGAACAAAAGCAGGACCATTTATGGCGCCAGTTTATCATGGCCAAACAGCATGATAACCGGGGCAGAAATTCTCTGAAAGATTTCTGTGAGTATTGGTACCGAAAATTGACACACTTGAGAGGTAGAAGATCAGATTCAGAAATTATCTAGGAGTTATATAAAAAGCTTCCAGAAGATTCAAAGAGGTATGTAGGAAGCAATCATCGCAGCTTCCAAGCATTTCTCGAAAGAGTCGAAGACGAAGATCATTGGCGCGAAAGTCGTGCCAATTATCGAAATTTTGGTAACCGTAATAACCAAAACAATGACGAAAGAAATGACGGCGATGGATTTCGCGTCAATATAATACAGAGAGGAAGAGGCAGAGGAAGAGGCAGAGGAAATAATTCAGGTCGTGGTGGAGGGTATACCACGCAAAATAATAACGATGTGGGAAACTAATTTCCGCGAACGTTGCGGGCCAAATGGAAGCGGACAATACATACCGGCCCCGTTTTAAGAAAAGATACCGGACCGACCGTAATGTAATGAGACAGGATAGGGACAGACATGGAACGCCGCGACGTGTTGTTGCGAAACAAGCGTCAGGTGCGAGCCAGAATGAGTCATCTCTGCCGCACAGAGCGCTACATGTTAACAGGCGAGTGGAGCATCAGAGGGCAACGGCCCAGCTTAGCAGAACATCTGTTCGGAAAGAAGCCGCTAGCAATACGGCAGCAGTGGCAGCAGTAGATACGAACGTAGCCGTCAGAGCTAAGGAAAATTTTACGAGTGATAATTCCGTGGCAAAGGAAACAATAAATGAGACAGTGAGTACACAGACAGGTGCGGTTAGCAGTATTTGCAATGAGATAAAAGGCGAGGATGAATTAGCAGAAGTAACTGATTGGTGTGTGCAGATCGATAATCTGTACAAGGGCCTAAAACAATGTGAGTGGGAGGATTTTAAGAAGGAGGATAAGGCGAAGAAATTAGTTGGTGGAAAGAGAGATAGTAGGGACGTCCATAAAGTGACGTGGCCCAAATTTGAAGAGGGGAGAATAAATAGCGCCGCGCAAAGTACGCGTGCTGCCGATAGGAGGAAGGTTAATCATAGGAAGGATTTGGAGGATGAAATCCCCAGCATTGACGAAGAAATAACTTCTGCTAACAGTCCGCCAATAGTACAACCTGCTACCGAGAGGCACCGTGGAGAAGGGGTAGATGATTACCTGAAGGTAATTAAAGTCCACGAGGATTACTCTGAATATGAAGTCACAGTAGATGTAAATAAAGCTGATGATGAGGCCGTTTTGCCAAAAGAGGAGATTGAATTAAAATCTAAGCCTGACGACAATACAGAGGAAGAACTTAGTGCCTGTCTCAGAAAAGCTTTTATGTTAGAACCTGAAAGCGATCCGGAATGGTCGGATTCCGACGATAGTTCAGGTGATGAAAGATACGCAATTACAGACAAAAATGAATGTACTAACTCTCCCTATTGTGCAAAAGTAGCGTACTTAAGTGAATCTGATGTTGAGGAAGAGAGTAGTGATGACTCTAGTGAAGATGAATTTTCAGGTGTAAAGGAAAATGAATACACTTTTACTGAAAGAGGGTATGAGAAAATCAATGAAAATAAAGGGGATGCAGTTAATTGCGATATTGTACCTAACGATGACGACGTATCAAAACAAAATCCAGACGTTGAAACAGAACAAAGAAAGAAAGAGCCACCGGACGACTCAGTGTTTATTTTGCAAAGAGTTCAAGTAAGTAAAGACTTTGAACTCCAGAAACCGAAAAAGCCGCCAGATATAAAAGGTTCACAGGTCAGAAACGTATCTAGGGACGATGTCACAGTCGACCAAGGTGCGTTGCGCAAAAAAGAAGTAAGTCACAATCATAGAGCCTGGGGCAGATTTATATCGGATTTTGAGAATGTCATGATCAAATTACATCATGAAACTACAGGATTTCCACCGGAAGAAATTTTGTTAGGCAGAAGTAGTAAAAGTTTAATTGAAGAAAAACTAGAGTTTCCACCTTGTACAAGTTTGGGATTGGATCAAAAGAAAGAATTGGTGATAAAAAGGGCAAAGCAAAAAGCTGAATCTAGATCGAAAAGACACAATAAAAATTTAAAAGTTTCAAAATTTAAAATTGGAGATTATGTTCTTTTAAAAACCCACGAAAAGTCTAGTGAACTAAACCATAAAATTTCAAAATTTAAATATATTTATAATGGACCATATATAATACAGAATATTCCACACGATAATGCTTACTACCTGATCTACCCAAAATCCAAAAGACCTTTAGGTGTAAGAAATATTGTGGACCTGAAACTGTATGTTCCTAGGAACGAGTAATTCTGCTGTATCTTATGCTGAACCCAAGTTACTCTAAATGTAACTAATCTGTGTAAATGTCTGTATACCCTTGAAAGTGTGCTAATGTTGTTATGTGAGTTTCACATTACCAATTGTACTGTAACCGTAAAAATGTATGGAGAAAAGGACTGAAAAGAAAGGATAAATGCTATCAGCCAGATAAAAGATGGGACTGTCAAAAATGAAAATGGGCAGTGTATGAACCATAATATGAAGGACTGCCAAATACCAATGAGGGCAGATAAACTGTCGATGGAAAATTGTAAAGGTGATCCAGGAGATGTAACAAAATGAAGTGAAAAGGACTGCCCAAATCCGCAAATAGGCAGCAAATATGTGTAGTTAATTTTCAGAATATATGTGTGTGTGTTTTGTTTAGTAAGTAAGGAAATGGACTGCTATTCAAAGCAAGCAGCGACAAATTATCTTATAGTGTATACAAAATATGCAATTGTTTTTGTAGATAAATGTTTGTATTCCAGAATTTTAAATTATTTCTTTGAGAAATTTAGAAAAAAAATGATTAAATTGCTAATTTAGTAATGTTATGATGGGAAGTTGGACTGTGCAAAAGGCACTTGAGTAAATGACAAGTAATTATTCTTGGTGTGTTAAAAGAGTGTAAACCTATATACAGTGAGTAAAAGGAAATATGTAGTGTAAATCTTTTTGGACATTTAAGTAAAGATTCAGAACCACTGTATAATTGTAAGATTTAGTGTTTCCATAAAATTTGGATTTAAGAAAATTTTCTGGAAACAGGGGCATGTGTAACGACAACTGTACATATAAAAATTTTTTTTCTTTATGAATTTAGATAAATTAATGTAAGCAATGTTTTGAACTTCTTTTTCGGTTCGTATCGTTATGTTAAAGAAACTGTGAGCAACTTTTGAAATTAATATTATTATTTATGTTAGATTTCAAATAATGTGGTAATCAAAGGGAAGTGTATTTAATGTTAAAACTATTGTAAGATGTGAAAATTGTAATTTATACACTTGGTCCGTACGTAGGTAATGCATTAGGATATGTGTAGTAGAAAACCTGTGGTGAATACCCTACCTGTAGGGGAGCGGGAAAAGGTGGAGGCAGGCGAGTGCGGAAAAACGCACACTGGCGCGGTTCGGCACAACGGGCACAGTATAACAGACGGAGGCGAGCAACAGTCGGAAGTACACGTACTGTACCGAGGAGGCTACCCAGGAAAAGTGGATTCCATTAAGCCTCGGATGAACCGATTCCGACGACTACTTGGCATGGCTATATTCTGAGGCACAAAATTGGAAAGATTACGACGCTAAGAAGAAGGAAAGTGCCGCTGCAGTGAGAGCCTTAGCCGTACTTGTATGTGTGCTGTGCTGCCCGCTATATCGCTGCCCGCCATCCGCCGCACCGACTTGCACAGGTCAAACATTTATTTCATCTTTAGAAGTGTATCTGTGTGGACCAGTGTCGAAACTGTTTCTAACTGTTCAATAATAACGTGACTTTTACCAGAATTGCTTTAGCCATGACTTATCCTGATCACTGATAAGTGCAACCCGAGTATCCTGAACTGAAAGTTTAATGTAAGTGTTAACGAAAATTATCAGCAGATTAATCTATGCGATAAAGAAGCATAAAGTTCTGTGTGTTATTGCAAATGTTGGTAAAGAACAAAAGTATGACTAAATTGGAAGAGAGTTTTTTTGAATTGAGTTAGTGATGTTATTTAATTAATTTGAGACAGAAATAATGACAGTTAAATTATTCAGAAGTAAGACAAAAGAGTAGTTGCCCATAGATTGATAATTTTGAGTGTTAATTTGCTTTCAGTACTTAATAATAACCTTGAAATGTGATGAACAGATTTGACCAGTAAAGCTAAATTCTATATTAATCCTAAGTGTATTAGTGTTTTTCCATCCTTAATAGTGACATTGTGTATGTGCTTTCAAGATTGTCGATGCTAGGGCAATCTATGCCCGATCTCAGCCTGATCAATATACAAAATGCAGTTCGTAGTAATCATTGCAGTGTGGTGTTGTGTAATTTTAGCTCGTCCAAATTAGTACAAAAGGAGAAAACTTTAGTTCAGTGGATTTTTCCGGTTCCAAACTTTGCCATATAACGCATCATTACTACGTGTTACTATGCTTGTACATGCACCCACTTGTACAAGGAAAAACTCACTCATTGCCTAAGTAGGCTGGCGACCGAATTATTAATTATAGGTAGCATCTACTGTGTGTACTTCTTGTCCATGCGAAAGAGTAATTATACTTTACATTTGCTTGATGCATCACTGTAGTTACTGACTGAGTGTAAGTCCGATCTTGCTTCTATTAGGTACACGCGGTCAACTTATGTACTAAAATCCTTGTTTATAAGGTGAAGCCCGTGAACTTATTACAGTACAGGCTTTATACAGCTAACGTACGTCCGAGCGGGCGGTAGCGTTACAGGTTTCCTGCTCACCAGGCAGATGCGCTAACCATTACGCGGCAAGCTTCGCATAGTTGTGAGAAACCATAACTCTGTCTCACTCCCTTCTCAACCACTGCTTCCCTTTCATGCCCCTCGACTCTTATGACTGCCATCTGCTTTCTGTACAATTTATAAATAGCCTTTCGCTCCATGTGTTTGACCCCTGCCACCTTCAGAATTTGAAAGAGAGTATTCCAGTCAACATTATCAAAAGCTTTCTCTAAGTCAACAAATGCAATAAACGTAGTTTTGCCTTTCCTTAACCTATCTTCCACGATGAGTCGTAGGGTCAGTATTGCCTCACGTGTTCCAACATTTCGACAGAATCCAAACCGATCTTCCCCAAAGTCGGCTTCTACCAGCTTTTCCACTCGTGTATAAAGAATTCTTGTTAGTATATCGCAACCGCGACTTATTAAACTGATAGTTCGATAGTTTTCACATCTGTCAGCACCTGCTTTCTTTGGGATTGGAATTATTATATTCTTCTTGATGCTGAGGATATTTCGCCTGTCTCATACATCTTGCTCACCAGATGGTAGAGTTTTGTCATGGCTGTCTCTCCCAAGGCTATTAGTAGTTCTAATGGAATGTTGTCTACTTCTGGAACCATGTTTCGACTTAGGTCTTTCAGTGCTCTGTTACATTCTTTGTGCAGTATCACATTTCCCATTTCATCTTCATCTACGTGCCCTTACATTTCCATAATATTGTCCTCAAGTACATCGCCCTGATGTAGACCCTCTATACACTCCTTTCACCTTTCTGCTTTCCCTTCTTTGCTTAGGACGGGTTTTCAATCTGAGCTCTTGATATTCGTACAGGTAATTCTCTATTCTTTATTCACATGTCTGGCAGTTACCAACAACTGTGATCAGCAACAAGTCGAGAAGAATAAAGGTTTGAGACTCTTGCTTTGGCAGAATGAACTCTTTCTATGCCTCAAGTAATTTTTCTAATTAGCCTATATTTTACCCGTTGTCCCTGTAGTCAGTATCTATCTTGCTACTAGTGGTACATGCTTCTACATCCTTACAATTGTGCTCTATCCATGGCTGCTTAGCCATTTTGCATTTCCTGTCTGTAGCATACTGTATAGAATTTATTACGAAAGTGGTAGATGCATATAAGACATAAACAATCATGACGGAATTATATAGTTTTTTCCATAAGAAAAGTAACAAAATAAGGCGTTTGTATTTCCTGGAGGGAAATTTGTATAAAGGCACTCACTGTCCTGTTGTGCTATTGCACCGTTAGTACTTTGACTGTTGTTGCTAATTACCTCAAAAGTTCTCTCCGGCATTGATTTTCCTAGGGTTTGCATTTCTTTCAGTGAAGTTGTCACCCACTCTTCTCGTACAGCAGTTTTCAGCTCATATGTGGCCTCAAATTGCCTTCCAGTGCGATAAACACGCCTTGCACGTATTTCCCAACGGTTTTCCACGGTATTCATGTCCGGGGTATATACAGGCCACTTTTGATTGTAGCAGAAACATGCACAGATGCATTATCTTCTTGAAACATTAGACTGCCGTTCCCTAGGTCCTCATACATTATAATCAGGTCTGTCACTATCATCTCTTTGTACATGTCAGACTTCACAGCAGTGTTCAGCGAAGCAATGGGTGATTTATCTTTTGCGGAGAACGCTGCTCAAATCATAATTCTCTCACCTCAGAAATTTCTAGCCATTCCTACCTGCTGCTCTGTTCTCATCTAATGCCAATAATACTGAAATCTGTCTGGCTCATCTAATTTAAACTTCTTCTCATCACTGAAGATCACTTTACCTTATTGTGTAATCCATCTGTGTTTTTCAGCGAACCCCAGTCTAGTCTATTTATGTTTTGGTGTCAGAGCAGGTTTCTGTAGTCGTTTCTTGAATGCAAGATGTTTGTCATTTGGCAAAATCTGTCGCACATGTCTGGCAGTTACCGACAACTGTGATTAGCAACAAGTCGATAAGAATAAAGGTTTGAGACCATTGCTTTGGTAAAATGAGCCGTTTCTATGCCTCAAGTAATTTTCTAATCAGCCCATATTTACGTGTTGTTCCTATCGTGCGCCCCATCTAAGGAAACTATCGATCACTACACTCGGACGGAGCAACTTATTGGCGATTTGGCGGTTAGAGAGTCCCATTTCCTTTCGCACACCAATTTTTGCTTTTTCTTGTCATGTTAACTGTTTTCCACGTGAAACTGTCACAACTGTAGTTTATGTACAGAGCATTATCACTAATGGTGTGTTTTTCCTATCTGCAGTAAAGACACATACGCACACACTAACACCACACAGATATGATTGCTTTTATATTGAGTTCCATCTCTACCACCTGAATCGTTGATGTCTTGTTATATATACTTCTGACAGCAAATGCGATACCAATTGACTGCATTTGTCAGTATGCTGAATCTCATAATATTACATATACACTGTGCACAACTATTCCATTCGACAGCGCTAATTTTCCTACAAATATCGATGCCTTTATACTGATTTCTACTACTGTATGCCTACACCTGTGATCCTCTAAGCGATGAAATCTTTTCTGTGGTTTTCAGCCTGTTAAAATGCTTGGAAGTACTCGGTTTGGTGACGCAACGATTGCGCGCTATAACCAAGAAATCGTTTTCGTATTTCAAGATTTATAAGTCGAGCCTGCAATCCATGTATTCACCGAAGTCCGTTAGTTATTTCTATTCTCTGACAAACCATTTCTTTGTGTAGAAACCTAACACAAAGCTCCCCTCTTTCGAACAACGACTTCTAAGGCTGACGTTTTAGCTTCACAAAGAGAACAGGTATTTAGTTAATTTAAAGTGATACACCCAGCAAGTGAATTTTCATTGTTTCAACTCATTACTTCTAAAGCCAAAGTTTTACGTTACTCTTTTGTTGTCGTTAATATGATTCGACCTTCCTCGGAGAAGTTTTTTTTTCTTATTTTAAAACATTTATAAATCCATACCAGGACGAGCAAGGTAGCATACAACTTAACCAATAGGGAAAACATAGCTGCAAGGTTAAGTGAGATTCTCGTAGCCGGTTTTGCATAAATGCTCTATAAATAAGGAAGCAATTCAGAATTTTCTTAAATTTCAGACGGCACCGCATTACTTGAAAGTGGTAGTAGAACAACCATTGTGATAACGAGTTTTCAATGACACCTAAGTAGAAGAATAGGCACGCGAAAATCATGTCAAACGCTGAAAACTCACAAGCAATAATGCTCATAAAGAAGCGGCCAGAACTACGCAACACATTACTAATAAATGGAACACTCACAAATTGGACAAATCAGGTAAAATATCTTGGAGTAATTTTGGACAATAAGCTGACCTCTCAAACACATGTCGTATATAAAAAGGAGAAAATGATAAAACTAGTACATACACTATTCCCAGTTTTGGCCAGCACAGATATGGGAATGCAAACAAAATCAATACTGTATAAAACAACAATATTACCAGCACTGTTATACGGTTGCTCAACTTGGGGGACAATTGGCGACGCAAACCAGCAAGTGCTGCAAGAGTCCAAAACCGTTGTTTCGGAATATTGCTCAAACCACCTCGGTGGACTACAATAAACAACTCACATGTTGCACTCAATACGCCAACAGCCACGCAACAAATACAGGAAAAAACTAGAAAACTGCTGGAAAAAATGGACTAATTAAGAAATACAGCCAGTCACCTAGAATATGCTGGAACAGTCGAACTTCGAGAATGGTACAGAATGAGAGTGTCCAGAGCCATTGAGAGTGTCCAGAGCCATCATAAGGAATTAATAGACTAAAAAAAATGTTCAAATGGCTCTGAGCACTATGGGACTTAACATCTGAGGTCATCAGTCCCCTAGAACTTACAACTACTTAAACCTAACTAACGTAAGGACATCACACACATCCATGCCCGAGGCAGGATTCGAAACTGCGACCGTAGTGGTCGTGCGGTTCCAGACTGAAGCGCCTAGAACCGCTAAAGAAAAACCCATAGCAATCACCGTATTAGGCTTAAAGGACGACAACAGCCCAAATGTCCTAATAAGGAGAAGTGAAATAAAATTATGTTAGGAACTATAAATGAAGTCAAGCCGCCAAAGGCGGAAGCACTTCTAAGTAACAAAAAAAAAAAAAAAAAAAAGTGAACAAACCATAGAAGTTTTGATTACAAGAACGTTCCAACAGTAATTGTAATGGGCTCACAAGTACGTAAAACATAATATGGTATAAGAGGGTTAACAATACAGCGAAAGAGAGACATCGTTCTTAGTGGGTAACCGATCGTACGGACTATAGTGCGTTTAAAATTAGTTGCAGCTTTTGACGTTTGGCTCAGCGACGGGAAGGTGGTGCCGTTGCCCCGGGAACACCAACGGCGAGCCGGGTTTCCCTACCACGCCGCCAGTAGTTCGGCTGGTAAAGCGCCCCTATTGACACGCGGTGGGTAAAGAGTACGACGTTGTGTCACGCCAACAGAGGCACCTATATTCATTAGCTCTCATTACAAAATGATATCTTCAGGCGCTGAAGTGTTCTATAGTCGTCAGGTACTGTGAATGAGTGTTTCGTATTGGTGCTACATTAATAACAACAGTGTAGTATGTCTGAAAAAACAATAAAAATGGACGTTGAGGAACACATTCCCTGGCTGTGAAAGTAATGTTCTGCTGCAAAAAATTTCTCCGAATTCGACAATAGCCGCGCGAGGTAGCGGCACAGTCTAGGGCGCCTTGTCACGACCAGCGCGGCTTCCCCCCCCCCCCCCCCCCCCCCCCCCGTCGGAGGGCCCGCGATGAATAAAGCTACAACAGCGCAGTGGATGAAAGCGGATATTTGGTTCTGGGTACAAATATATGTTCCACTGGATTAGGCTGAATGCAACGTGTATAAGGTGAAGTTAATGGAACTTGAAGTACTGTACGATCCAGAAACCCCACGGTACCGGGCCCACGCTACTTTAAATGCGATTGAGAATACGCTGAGTGAAGCTAAAATACCGAAAGATGAAGCCATTGGAAATGTTACATCACAGGACAGGACTCGACTTATCAGCCGTACCATGAAGGTACTTGAGGAGAGATGGATTCACAAAGGACTATGACGAGTTTTGAGTAATACGTAACTTCTCGTATTGCCATGTTAAAATCTGCTTGTTTTGTCAAAACACAGCGTAGTTTACAAATATTCATCTCACTAACATTCCAATCCAGTTGAAATTGCAACAGAGTCATGAAACGTTGTGTTATTAAACTAGTAACTGAGGGCAAGTAAAGTCAACAGTTTATGAAACAACCCATTCTCAGAATAAAATAAACGCATAACTTCTTCACTTATATTGTAACAAAACCCACAGCAATTCTCGTTTCACTGGATATGGAAGGTCCTTAAAAATGTCATTGTTGCATTGAAAAATATCTGTAGTTGCTTGATTATCGTGGTGGACATGAAGTTTCGCATATTAACCATAGGGCAAAATACTCTGTTCTTCGTGCGCTATCATTTTTCAAAAATCTTGTTTCGGTACCCCGAACGGTTTATGAGATACGTGGGATTTATGACTATTTCTTTTTGAATTTTTCGCTGGCGCGTGCTTTCATGACTGAGTAGTCTACATGCATTCCATTTTCTCGAGATTACAGACAGATCACTTCAAGTTTAAAGAATAATTCAGTATGTTTTCTACATTTTATACGAAGCAACACATGACCTAACTTGCACGAACTGCAAATTCATAGCGGCCCTTATGTTTCACTGCAAACTTTAAGAATTTCTTGCAGTAGTTTGACAAATATCGAAATATCACAATAACTACGAGCATTAAGAAAATGCTACCCGGTTCATCATGAAGCTGACAACCTGTAAGATGTGCGAGAATCACATGTTTTTAGCTAATAGTTTCTTTACAATCGTTTGAGAAAGACTGCAGATCTCTCGCGGCTTGCTGTTCACGCAGTCAGCTGCTGCTGGCACGCCCAGCTCACGCTGGCTACTGCACTTCCCTCTCCACTCGTTCCACAATGAACGGACATAAGTCGAAACTAATTTCAAACGCACTATTGGAAGTGTCTCTTATCGCTGTCGGCATGCAACAAAATAGAGTGTGCATTAAAGGAATACAGCAGTTCCGTGGCTACACCGCCACCGCACGTCTGTCAGAATAACCTGTATGCACGTATCTTGGTCATTTGATGACAGACTAGAAGCCCATGGAAGAGCATCGCCCGATATCCGCCACCTACTGAAACGTAAATTTCACATTATTAGGAAAACCAAGTAACATTTATTCAATGCTGCACTTCATACTATTTTTTGGCATAGTTACCACGTTCCCGTGAGCAACAGTTGGGAAGTTCTATCAAAAAATGGCTCTGGGCACTATGGGACTTGACTGCTGGGGTCATCAGTCCCCTAGAACTTAGAACTACTTAAACCTAAATAACCTAAGGACATCACACACATCCATGCCCGAGGCAGGATTCGAACCTGCGACCGTAGCGGTCGCGGGGTCCAGACTGTAGCGCCTAGAACCGCTCGTCCACCCCGGCCGGCGTTCTATTAATCATTAAGTTACTAGGAGTTAGAAATCCATTCCTTGGATACAGAGGCATTTGAGGACCGCTGTGTGGGCGTCCTCGTGATTAAAAGATCTCCTCGTCCCGCGGAAGTTCCTTCAGCTTGACGAGAAGACGGAAATCGCATGGTGCAATACCTGGACTTCCCTATCTGCATCAGCCACGTCTGTGGGGCAGTGGCCAAATTGTTGGCACCAGCTCACTAAGGCAGGGCGCGACATAGCAGTTTAGACGCTTCTGCGCACAACAGTCGTACTGTCCCGCGTACTTCAGTTCTGGAGTTTATCTTCACTCACTGCGCCATTTCACTGCCACATTGCATACACAATCTTCTGACAATGCGCCACCCTGCGCAATGGTCTTAGCGCGGACCATATGTCTGGAACTTTCTGGAGTCCCTAGGTACTTCCTTCTGAATCTCGCTAATGAACAGAGCATGCTCGCTCTCACATTTTCGCTGCTTGCCAAAAGTATATATAGTTTCCCACGTGAGATTTTTCGGACTCCGGAATACCACACTACTGGCCATTAAAATTGCTACACCCCGAAGACGACGTGCTACAGACGCGAAATTTAACCCACAGGAAGAAGATGCTGTGATATGCAAATGATTAGCTTTTCAGAGCATTCACACAAGGTTGGCGCCGGTGGCGACACCTACAACGTGCTGACATGAAGAAAGTTTTCAACCGATTCCTCATACACAAACAGCAGTTGACCGGCGTTGCCTGCTGAAACGTTGTTGTGATGCCTCGTGTAAGGAGGAGAAATGCGTACCATCACGTTTCCGGCTTTGACAAAGGCCGGATTGTAGCCTATCGCGATTGCGGTTTATCGTATCGCGACATTACTGCTCGCGTTGGTCGAGATCCAATCACGGTTAGCAGAATATGGAATCAGTGGGTTCAGGAGCGTAATACGGAACGCCGTGCTGGATCCCAACGGCCTCGTATCACTAGCAGTCGAGATGACAGGCATCTTATCCGGATGGCTGTAACGGATCGTCCAGACACGTCTCGATCCCTGAGTCAACAGTTGGGGACGTTTGCAAGGCAACAACCATCTGCACGAACTGTTCGAAGACGTTTGCAGGAGCATGGACTATCAGCTCGGAACCATGGCTGCGGTTACCCCTGACGCTGCATCACAGGCAGGAGCGCCTGCGATGGTATACTCAACGACGAACCTGGGTGCACGAATGACAAAACGTCATTTTTTCGGATGAGTCAGGTTCTGTTTACAGCGTCGTGATGGTCGCATCCGTGTTTGGCGACTTCGCGGTGAACTCACATTGGAAGCGTGTATTCTTGATCGCCATACTGGCGTATCACCCAGCGTGATGGTATGGGATGCCATTGGTTACACGTCTCGGTCACCTGTTGTTGGAACTGACGGCACTTTGAACAGTGGACGCTACATTTCAGATGTGTTACGACCCGTGGCTGTACCCTTCATTCGATCCCTGTGAAACCCTACATTTCAGCAGGATAATGCACGACCGCATGTTGCAGATCCTGTACGGGCCTTTCTGGATACAGAAATTGTTCGAATGCTGCCCTGGCCAGCTCAATCTCCAGATCTCTCACCAATTGAAAACCTCTGGTCAATGGTGGCCGAGCAACTGGCTCATCACAATACGCCAGCTACTACTCTTGATGAACTGTGGTATCACGTTGAAGCTGCATGGGCAGCTGTACCTGTACACGCCACCCAAGCTCTGTTTGACTCAATGCCCAGGCGTATCAAGGCCGTTACTACGTCCAGAGGTGGTTGTTCTGGGTACTGATTTCTGAGGATCTATGCACCCAAACTGCGTGAAAATGTAATCACATGTCAGTTCTAGTATAATATATTCTGTCCAATGGATACCCGTTTATCAATTGCCTTTTTTTAAGGGCCAGTAGTGTAGTTTCTCACGTAAGATTTTTCGGACCCCAGAAGACTAATTATTTGCAAGCACAATGCATGTTCCATAATTGAATAAGAAATCGCCTTGAATGAGGTACGTCTTTAGTTCTGTGCTTTCTTCTGTTTCCTTTTTAATAATTACACAGAGATGACAGACACTGGATACCTACGAACATGGTGTCGGATCTCATTTTGCCTGGCGCAGTGCAGCACCTCTATTTGGCATAGTGTCAACAAGTCGTAGAAAGTACCCTGCAGAAATACTGCTACACGCTGCCTCTAGAGCCGTCTATAATTGCAAAAGTGTTGCCGACGCAGGGTTTTGTGCACGAAGCGACCTTCGATTATGTCCCATAAATGTTCGATGGGATTCATGGCGGGCGATATGGGTGGCCAAACAATTTGCTCGGAATTGTCCAGAGTGTTCTTCAAACAAGTCACGAAACGATATAGCCAGATGACATGGTGCATGTCATGGGAACATGATGTCCATGAATGGCTACAAGCGGTCTCCAAGTAGCAGAACGTAAACGTTTTTGGTCAATGATCGGTTCAGTTGGACCAGAGGACCCAGTCCATTCCATGTAAACACAGCCCACATTCTTATGGAGCAACTACCACCAGCTTGCACAGTGCCTTTTGGCTGCATGGGGTCTGTTCCATGCTCTAACCCTACCATCAGCTCTTACCAACTGAAACGGCGACTCATTTGAGCAGACGACAGTTTTCCAGTCTTCTGGGGTGCAACCGATATTGTTACGACCCCAGGAGAGGCAATCTCGTTCTCTTAGCAAAGGCACTCGCGTCAGTCGTCTGCTGCCGTAGCCCCTTAACGCCAGATTCCCCCGCACTGACGTAATGGATACGTTCGTCATAAGCCCCACACTGGTTTCTGCGGTTATTTCACGCGCTGTTGCTTGTCTGTTAGCACTGACAACCTACGCAAATGCCGCTGCTCTCGGCTGTTAAGTGAAGGCCGTCGGCCACTGTGTTGTCCTTGGAGAGAAGTAATTGCTGAAATTTGGTATTTTCGACACACTTTTGACACTATGGATCTCGGAATATTGAACTTCCTAACGGTCTCCGAAATGAAATGTCCCATGCGTCTAGCTCCAATTACCATTCCATGTTCAAAGTTTGCCAATTCCCGTAGTGCTGACGTAATCACGTGGGGAACCTTTCAACCAGAATCACCAGAGTACGACTGACAGCTCCACCTACGCATTGTTCTTTTATACCTTGTGTACGCGATACTACTGCCACCTCTATGCGCCCAAATCGCTATCCCATGAGTTTTCTCTCCTCAGTGTAGGTAATAGTTGCACATAATTTTGTCTGCTGGAGGATGTCCCTATACTACTCCGATTCAATGAAAGAAGAGCGAGTCTTCTAAAAAGAAGTACTCGTAAAACTGTCTAGGTACTTAAGGTAAACAACCCTCGCCTCACAAGACTTTGAAAATAAAATGCGACTGGTGATCTTAAAATGTGGACAGTGATAAACGCTGGACGCCTGGCGCCATGTTGACATTTAGGCTGGCGGAGAAACCAGTGATTGGTGTCTCCGGTTGGAGGTCATGCTAGAGACAGCATAAGACGGGAGAGTGTTCCAGTGGAGAGATGAAGATTTGGCGACAGGAGGAGATGCCAGACGAGTGGAGAACTAGTGTACTGATCCCAATATTTAAGGGGAAAGGTGATGTGCAGGACTGCAGTAACTATAGAGGTATTAAACTGATGGCACACACAATGAAAATTTGGGAAAGAGTTATAGAAGCAAGATTACGCAAGGGGACCGTGGTGTGTGAAGAACAGTTTGGGTTCATACCTGGAAGAGGAACGACTGATGCAATACATTGTGAGCCTGTGGGGCTGCTATTCTGTTATTCTGCGCAACGGATTAATCTGAGATGTACCCTTTACCCTGTGCTCCTGCAAGATACAATTTCCACCCCCACACTGCTACAGAAGTCAGACAGACGCTCCTAACGTTCTAAAGAGAAATGCCTGAAAAACTTTCAGCAATAAATATTTTCTGGAGTCGTCCGCTGTAAGGAAATGACACAAAAATTCACAAAATTTCTTACGTAACTAGTGGGATACTTGGGTACTGGGGTAGTGCTAGTTAATGTAAGAAAAACATGAAACTAACGAAAATTTTTATTTATCTTTCAAAAATTCTGAGAAATCACAATGGCACTTTTAGTTATGAATTGAACAAGTTATATCCTGGTTCTTTTTGGAATGTGAAGTTACCTCTCAAGGATAGGATTCGCTAATGAAATTTCTATACAGAATTTAAGATTGTTATTGACTTGGCAGAAGGGCTGAGAGCCGTGCCTACTCAACTTGAACAATCATCCGTTAGAATATTGCTAGGTACGGTCGAGGCTGTCGCGTGTGAGATGCAGTGAAGTGTACTGTTGTGGGGGAAATATGGGGCTCGCAAGAGCTGTAGCGCACAATACCATAAGCTGCGATGACTGCTGTCTGCGCCGCTCGCTGCTGACAAATAAGATAACTCTCGTTCTATCTGGATTGACCTTCGCCAATCAAACTCTCCCTACGTCTTGATGAAGTCAAGGACTCCTATTTGCCCCTAGTCTAACTATTGGCGTGGTACACCGGTCAGATAACCAGTCCACCGCGATGCCACTCAAAAATTCGCTCGCAAGCGTTTAAAACTATAACTCTGTCCGTTCACGCTGCACAATAAGTGTGGCAGCCAACACAGTGAACAATGCTTAATCGCAAGGACTCAATATAGAGTCGCACTACGATTCGCTCTCGACAGAGGTGCTCTCCCAGTGAAGTACTGAGGAGAGACTTGTTCCTCGCTCTTTGAGTACACGTACGAGCGCGCACGCTCTCGTTACGTGTTCTCGCTCCAAGAGCGACAACAGAACGGCCCCTCTCCATGCCAGACGTGAAGGGGTATATCTTTCGGTCTCTTCCATTACTCCTTCAGCTCAAGGCATCAGAAATATCGTCTGCCAATCAGCATTGCTCTTCTAAAACGGGAGAATGACGTTTCGTTTAAGGCGACCAATCCGGAAATCTGTAGCATCGGCTTTTGGCATTTGCTGTCTCCCTGTGAAAATCTCTGAAACTGCGTGCTATGTGCAAAGAATGCAAGGGCTGGCCGCTCCCACACAATGTAGCGGAATTTGCTTTTAAGCGGAACACGGGGTCGTCCTTTCACTCGGACGAATGCTGTCTGCTGTACAGGCGCTCACTGGCCGACGTAGATGGGTTGGGACCGGCCTCCTGGCGTGCGCTTGCCTCTCTCGAACTAAAAGCTCCTGTGACCGTCGTGTCTGGAATGTATGTGTGTGCGCCAGCCTCAAGTATTTCAACCACGGTGCGCACTTGCGATTTATTAGTTATTTGCATATTGTTTACATGAATTCATACAACATTGACTTTATCTTATCGAGTTTGGGTTCAAATGAAGCGTCTTGATGTGCTGAATATGATTGTGAGGGCGGAATACACTCCTGAAAATGGAAAAAAGAACACATTGACACCGGTGTGTCAGACCCACCATACTTGCTCCGGACACTGCGAGTGGGCTGTACAAGCAATGATCACACGCACGGCACAGCGGACACACCAGGAACCGCGGTGTTGGCCGTCGAATGGCGCTAGCTGCGCAGCATTTGTGCACCGCCGCCGTCAGTGTCAGCCAGTTTGCCGTGGCATACGGAGCTCCATCGCAGTCTTTAACACTGGTAGCATGCTGCGACAGCGTGGACGTGAACCGTATGTGCAGTTGACGGACTTTGAGCGAGGGCGTATAGTGGGCATGCGGGAGGCCGGGTGGACATACCGCCGAATTGCTCAACACGTGGGGCGTGAGGTCTCCACAGTACATCGATGTTGTCGCCAGTGGTCGGCGGAAGGTGCACGTGCCCGTCGACCTGGGACCGGACCGCAGCGACGCACGGATGCACACCAAGACCGTAGGATGCTACGCAGTGCCGTAGGGGACCGCACCGCCACTTCCCAGCAAATTAGGGACACTGTTGCTCCTGGGGTATCGGCGAGGACCATTTGCAACCGTCTTCATGAAGCTGGGCTACGGTCCCGCACACCGTTAGGCCGTCTTCCGCTCACGCGCCAACATCGTGCAGCCCGCCTCCAGTGGTGTCGCGACAGGCGTGAATGGAGGGACGAATGGTGACGTGTCGTCTTCAGCGATGAGAATCGCTTCTGCCTTGGTGCCAATGATGGTCGTATGCGTGTTTGGCGCCGTGCAGATGAGCGCCACAATCAGGACTGCATACGACCGAGGCACACAGGACCAACACCCGGCATCATGGTGTGGGGAGCGATCTCCTACACTGGCCGTACACCACTGGTGATCGTCGAGGGGACACTGAATAGTGCACGGTACATCCAAACCGTCATCGAACCCATCGTTCTACCATTCCTAGACCGGCAAGGGAACTTGCTGTTCCAAAAGGACAATGCACGTCCGCATGTATCCCGTGCCACCCAACATGCTCTAGAAGGTGTAAGTCAACTACCCTGGCCAGCAAGATCTCCGGATCTGTCCCCCATTGAGCATGTTTGGGACTGGATGAAGCGTCGTCTCACGCGGTCTGCACGTCCAGCACGAACGCTGGTCCAGCTGAGGCGCCAGGTGGAAATGGCATGGCAAGCCGTTCCACAGGACTACATCCAGCATCTCTACGATCGTCTCCATGGGAGAATAGCAGCCTGCATTGCTGCGAAAGGTGGATATACACTGTACTAGTGCCGACATTGTGCATGCTCTGTTGCCTGTGTCTATGTGCCTGTGGTTCTGTCAGTGTGATCATGTGATGTATCTGACCCCAGGAATGTGTCAATAAAGTTTCCCCTTCCTGGGACAATGAATTCACGGTGTTCTTATTTCAATTTCCAGGAGTGTATGTATGCAATGTAGGTCAGGGGACCACGACGTCTTACAACATGCTTTAAGATGGATAGTGAAGAGACACGGGGAGCTACATATGGGTTTCATTGATTTGGAGAAAGCCTATGACAGAGTTCCAAGCAACGAAATGTGGAGAAGCATGAGAAAGCAGTGCATGCCAGAGAAGTATGTGAGGTTAGTGAAGGATATGTACATAGGAGCAATGACACAGGCGAGAAGTAGTGTGGGCATGACAAAGGAGTTTCCAGTAAAAGTAGGGTTACATCAAGGGTCTGCGCTTAGTCTCTACCTCTTTGACCTGATTATGGATGTGCTGGTGAAAGATGTGAAGAAGGAAGCGCCGTGGAATATGATGTTTGCGGATGGTGTGGTTCTATGTGAGCAGAGCATTGACAGATTTGAGGAAAAACTGGAGAATTGGAGGAAGGCACTAGAAGAAAAAGGGATGAAAATTAGGAGGACAAAGTCAGAATATTTAGCACTGAAGGATGTGCAGATGAGGTCTTGCAAGATCCAGGATGATGAGCTGAGACCGGTCTGCAAATTTAAATACCTGGAGTCGTACATACAGAGGGACGGAGGACTGGAAAGCGAGATACAACACCGAATAAGTTGCGGTTGGACCAAGTGGAGGAAAATGAGTGGAGTGTTGTGTGACAAGAAGGTGAGCATTGGGTTGAAAGGGAAAGTGTACAAGTCGGTGGGAAGGCCTGCTATGAAATACGGGGCAGAGACACGGCCCATCACCGTATCCCAGGAAAGGAAGATGGAAGTGGCGGAAATGAGGATGCTGACGTGGATGTGTGGGGTAACACGGAAGGACAGGATTAGAAATGAATTTGTTAGAGGAGCTGCGAAAGTGGGGCCCATGGGGAAAAAGATAAGACAGAGAAGACTAAGGTGGTACGGACACTTACAGGGAAAAGGGGAAGAGTATATCAGAGACGGAGTTGAAGATATAAAGACTGAAGTAGCGAGAAGGACAGGAAGACCGAAGATGAGGTGGAAGGATAAGATATCTGGGGACCTAAGGGAGAAAGGATGGAAGAAGGAAGAGGCAATGGGTAGAGTACTGTGGAGGAGAAGAATTCAGAAGATCAACGCCGACCCTACGTGACGTGGGACAAGGCGACGATGAAGAAGAAGAAGTAGAAGAATATCCCAGTGAAGAGAGCCCTTGTAACGGCACCGAAACCTTAGGAATAAGTACTGTAGATGGCAGGAAACTACATCTTCTAACGACTTAACCCACTCACATATGAACTATCATTCATAATGGAGCTGGAAGCCTTTTCTGTATATCTCTTGCACATTTATACAGATTCATCGTCCAGTCGCATTAATCGCATTAATGTGAACACCACCTACATTCGACATCAGAGTGCAATAACCATACGCAGACGGTAGTGGCAGCACTAGCAGTGAAGGACACACAGATCGTGTCAGGAGGACGCGGAAAACACTACAGTCGATGTCATAACGTAGCAAGGGAGCGATTTATCTTACGCTCAAAAGGGAACGATCATTGACTTTCGGGCTGAGGTGCAAGCAATTCCGAAGCGGCTAAGTTTGTAAACTCCATGCTAAAGTACGCTGTGCAGGTTAAAATGGCGCTATACTAAACGGCGGCGAGGCAGCTGTGGTGAACGACGGCTGTGGAGATGTGTACGGGAGAATACAAGTGCAGATGTTGAGCTGCTGACCGCCCAGGTGAACCATGGGGCTACCAACATCGTCCTCTCAATGACCGTTCAGCGAACTTCGCTGCGTATGGGTCTCCACAGCAGGCGCCTGGTCCGTGCACCGACGAAGGTTGGAATTGCACGCCAATACCTCAGCTGGACGTCCATTGAGTGGCGTTTTCAGTTGAATCGCGTTTTATGCTCCATCTGACGGATGGCACTGGGCGTGTACGGTGTGAAATGTCTGAAAGCAAACACCCTGCAACAATCGTCTAACGGTTCCAGGGCGGAGGAGGGAGCGTCATGAACTGTACTCCCTGGGCGATCTCGTCATTCTGGAAGGCACCATGGACCAACACAAGTACGTCCCTATCCTTGGTTAGCAAATCCATTCCTAGATGCAGTTAGTTTTTCCTCGGCACGGCGTCATCTACCAGCAGGACAATGCAACGTCTTACACAGCTCGCAGTGTACGTGCGAGGTTCCAGTAGCACCAGGAAGAGTCTGAGAATCTAAGAGACCATTTCTATCGGGCTATTCGCGCCATGGAGTCGGCACTGGGGTCTTCATGGCCCCACATCCCTGTCGGTACCTTCCACAACCTCACTGACTCTCTTCCTGCTCATCTCGCAGCGGCCCGTATTGTAAAAGGTGGTTGTTCAGACTTCTGACGGGTGGTCACGTTAATGTGACTGCATAATGAATGTCTTTTCGAATGACTACGAAAACGTGTGCTTCTGACAATGTATTAGCAGCAAGGACTTATTTGTTGGATATATTCCAGTCTTCGTCTTCTTCTACAATTCCTGCTGCCCTAATACGTGTTGTAAGATTTCTAATTTATTTTTGGTATTCAAGGATTGTGATGCGAACTCTATATTTTCATTTGATGTGTCATACTTCGTATCTGTACTCCGGATACTTCTCAAACAGTAGTTGCAATAGACGGTATGTTACGGCACAGAGGTTTTGAGAACAAGCAGTGTGATCTTTGGTTGTCAGTAGTATAGTTGTTGCTGTAGCATTCTGTGAGAAGTAAGTGAGTCGGGTGTAAGTCACACTACTGTAAATAGCTTGCAGCGCATAAACATACAGAGGATGTTGAAAATTGAGAATATGACTTCACTCTCACTCACTCACTGGTCATACCGGACTCGAGAGTCCATTACCGCAGCAACGTATTTTCGCCACCTGTCCCTGTCTTGGGCTATTTCCTTCCATTCACCTTCAATACCTAGGCTCCTCAAATCAGCCTTCACATTGTCCTCCCATCTACGCCTCGGTCTCCCCACAGGACGTTTTCCCTCTAAGTGCCCTACAAGTACTCTGCGCGCTGCCCTGCCCTCATCCATTCGAGCTACGTGACCCGCCCATCGCAGCCGACGTTATTTAATAATACTGTTATGTCATGGCTTGAATAGAGTGCGTGAACCTCTTCGTTATGCAGTTTTCGCCACTCTCCGCTAATGTCATCCCTTTTTGCTCCGAAATTTTTCCTCAAAATTTTGTTTTCCAATACTCGAGACGGCTTTTCATTTTGCACAGCGAGAGACCAAGTCTCACACCCATACAACATAACTGGTAGAATAACAGTTTTGTATATTATAATCTTTAAATTCCTAGACAATATCCGTGGTGAAAGCAATCTATTCAGTGAAAAGTAGCACGCATTTCCCGCCCGTAATTTCTTCTTCAGTTCGGATTCAATCTCATTTCTCGAAGTGATGTCCACGCCTAGATACTTATATGTGTTCACTTTTTCAAACTGCATGTCTCCAACTCTTAACATTTCGTGATCTACTGCTGTTGGCATTCTAGTAGTAACCTGGTATTTAGTTTTATCTTCACTTATCATTAGACCTACATCTTCACTAGCCTTGATTAACACATTCGCATTTGCTGTTACAGATTCTTTCTATCGCTAATGATGTTTAGATCATCTGCATATGATTTGGTAAAGATTAATTTGAGAAGCGAAGAGTGGCAATGTTTTTCTGCGCTCCTTGCCAGCCTGTCATTTATGATTTGTTTAGAAAACGAAGTTTTATTCGATCGGCGTTATTGCTTCGGGCTAGTTTCATTGGTCAGACGTGAAGAAGTAGAATCATCAGGTCATATGGCTTACACTCAGAACTTGTAGGTCCACCACTTCTTTACCATTTCCATACTCAGTTTCATTTCAGAGTCATATTTTAAATGAGAAGTAATTTTTATAAAGATTATTGTAATAGTCGTAGCATTGAGAAGTAATTTTTATAAAGATTATTGTAATAGTCGTAGCATTAGTTTCATCATTCATAATGTAGTGTTTGAACGCTACTCTCTTTTCAGTCGTATAGTAAACACGATGTCCTCCACCGTCTCCTCACGAATTTTATTTTTTGATTGTACTGAGCGGAACCAGCTGAACAAAAGTAAAGCTGGAGCTTGATGTGCTTAACATACTTGCGTGTCTTTGCACGGCACTGCAAAGGAATCTATTTTTATGTAGCTGGTTGCCTGCTGCGCTCTACTTTTTATATTGATTACTTTCGAGCTGTACAGAGTTTTCTTTGAGTCACGAAAATTTGTCAGGGCCAGTTTTACATCAGAGCCATGACAATAAGATCATTCATAGTTATGTGTTGCATTCCAAAATTAATATCAGGTTCAGATTAGGTAAAGCTTAGTTGAAATTACATTTCTTGTCAGACAGTCTCGTTCTTACAGTGCACAGTTGCATTTGCTTGTGTGTAACCTAGCAATTGGAATTTTATTTAGTCAGTTGCTTACGTAGAATTACTGGACTTTTTTGTCGGGGGGGGGGGGGGGGGAGGGAAGGACATTTATGGTTATTTATTATTTTAAAAGTCATTTCGTAAGTTTACGTAGCATTTTTATACTGTTAGTTTTGAGTGTTGAAACATCACGTGATGTATTGTGACGTCATGCACTTTAGCGCTGTTCTCTGCTCAATACAGAGTTTCACAAGACACCCCACTTAGTATACAGATTTACTTTTCCTAATGAAATTGGTAGAAGTTTATGCAAACAGAGTTATACAGTGTTGACGAGTTTATAAGATAGCGTTTCGTAAAACACCACATGCATTGTTCAGCCTTACAACACAGGCACACTTGAAGTTAAAAGATAGGAAACCAATCTGCTACTGTATAAGTTCACAACATTCAACATACCATTTATTTTTATTGAAAAAAGGTACAGTGTCCTATTATCCTATCCCTGTTTCTAATGTTTTCCACATATTCCTCCCTCGGCGATTCTGAGGAGAACTTCCTCGTTTCTTTTCTTATCAGCCAACGTAATTTTTACAATCCCCCTGTAAAACAACAACTCAAACGCTTCGATTCTCTTCTTCTCCTGCTTTTGCCACGGTATCTGAATCACTTTCATAAAACAAGGAGAATAATAATTTTCCCGGCGATATTCTGCTCCTCTGTCCTTCTTGCTTCGTCTATCATGCTTTATTTGGCTTCCAAAGTAGCAGAATTCCTTACCTTCATCTATAAGGTGATCCCAAATTTCGGTTTTAAGATTTCCACTAATCACATTTCTGCTACTCCTTAATACTTCTGTCTGTCCTTTGTTTACTCTAAAGCAATATTGTGTGCTCAGTTGAATATCCTTCTCGTTCAACAGGTTCTGTAATCCTTCCACATTTTCATAAGAGGATAAAAATGTCATCGACGAATCTTGTCATTCATACGTTTTTCCCTTATTTCTCATATCCCTTGTCCACCTCTTTGTTGATTTCCTTAATCGCTTCATCAAAATACCGGTTGAATAATAGAGAAGAAAGTCTGTATCCTATGGTTATTGTTCAAAATGGTTCAAATGGCTCTAAACACTATGGGACTTAACATCTGAGGTCATCAGTTCCGTAGACTTAGAACAACGTAAACCTACCTAACCTAAGGACATCACACACATCCATGCCCAAGGCAGGATTCGAACCTGCGCGCCGCGCGGGATTAGCCGAGCGGTCTTGGGCGCTGCAGTCATGGACGGTGCGGCTGATCCGGCGGAGGTTCGAGTCCTCCCTCGGGCATGGGTGTGTGTGTTTGTCCTTAGGATAATTTAGGTTAAGTAGTGTGTAAGCTTAGGGACTGATGAGCTTAGCAGTTAAGTCCCATAAGATTTCACACACATTTGAACAATTCTTCGAACCTGCGACCGCAACAGCCGCGTGGTTCCGGACTGAAGCGCCTAGAACCTCTCAACCACAGTAGCCGGCCATGGTTATTGTTCTCACTACGAAGTTGGACATATTGTGTAATACCAACGTTTTATTGTATTGTAAAATCTGTAAAATCGTGTTGATCTAAATATGTTCGACGGAATACCGGTTATATGACAGACAACTTGGTGTTCTCCAAACTCCGAGAAAAGGTACGAAGATGGCACTTTTGCGAACTGCAAATTTGGCACAAGGCATATAACTATGCGAGGTTCTAAATGAGTAACATGCCCCCCCCCCCCCAACCCCTTTGTTACAATTCGTTTCATCATTAAGTTCATTAAACCATTTGTTGTAAAGCAGTCACATGGTAAAAGAAAGAAACAGACAGGAGTTTTTCGGTACACAAGGAGGCTTCTTCCTTCCTTAGGGAGTATGTCACCTAAAGGCTCCAGGAAGCCTTGGAGGACGCTCAACTTGTGTTCAAATTGGCATCTGGGCACTTAGTTCTCTGAGCTTGTCTAGTCTTACTGCACAGTGAAAGGTGACCAATAAATACGGGCATAGTCAGTCTCCACTCTGCCCGCTAAAATGTTCGCTTCACGGAAATTCAAATGAAAATTTATATTAGGTCCCATATTAAATTATTCCGTTTAGAATTAAAACCTACTTCTCAGTCTGAATCCCAGTACAGTATATTGCCTATGTTGGCGGACCCACTTTTTTAATCACAAACGGCTAATATAATAAGCACTGCCTGACATCGTTAACTGTTGGGTGAATTATTTCTAGTCATCAACAGCTGCAGCAGGCGGCTGAACCTGCAAAATTACCTTCACAGGCTGTAGAATTAACTAAAAGTAACTTCCTATTTTAAAGCCAAACGTTCCGGTCCATTGTGAGTCGAGAGAGTGTTTTATTGAGTGAGGCAGAATATTCGATTCTCCCGTTGGACAAGTACCGTGAATATTTAACGGGAAGCTGGTCACAAAAACGAAACGTCGCTGCGAATTACCGGAACGAATGAACGTTTCCGCACGTCATCGTAATCCCGCTGCACTCGCCGTTGCCATGGTGATGGGAACAAATACTGTACTACAGGCCTCGTTTCCGCGAAGTTTTTTTTTCTTTTAATACGTCTTAAAATATACTGACATCTTAGCTGTCTGTAACAAGTTGTTGCAAGTGTATTACAAACGAGCAGTAGTTTACTATTCAGTGTACCAACTTTCCCACCCTCAATAACCTTTCACTCATTAAAGATGTTTCACCTTTACAAACAATGTCCTGGAGCTCATGTAACAAAGGCAACCGCATTTTTGCCAATTATCTGTCACAGAGATATCAGTTATCAACTTTTTAATGGAACTCCGGAATTTTTACTCCAGAGTAGTAGAACTGTAAAAGACAAATTCAGTGACACAAGTTTTTTTTAATGCTCCGAGAAAAAGTACATTCAATACCGGGTTTTCGTGCTGTTGTCACGGGCGTTTGAGTTAGACACCGCCCAAGAGTTATGACTACGTGGCGTCACAGCTGGACTTCTAAAATTTTCCCCCTCTTTTCATGAACAATACGTGTTATATACTACGATCTATTGCGCATAAATGGAGCAGTATTCAATTTTCTTTCCGTCAGTATCTGCATAATTCTGCGATCCACGTGATCTAAAGTGAATAACAAGATAAATCTCTGTACAAATATCTTCTTGATAGACTGTAAATGTGCGTACTGGTACAAAAAAAAGAATACTGATGCTATGCTAAGCCGGCTGACTTCTCTTGCTATGTGAATTGGAAATACTATGTGTGTTCATGTGTTATTTGTTTCTCATTTTAAAAAATCTCTAAAATACTTTCTTGAGTAAAGACTACATCATCATTAACAAACGTTTTTCATTGAAAGTAGTATCCTTGTTCAAACCGACTTATTTAAATACGGAGGCTTTTCGTTTGGTTCGCGATCTTTCTAAGCAACACTTTGCGCGGGATTGTAATTCGATTAACATAGGTGACAGAACCAGCAATAATTTAAATTTTAGCAAGTCCGATATTATTCCTAAATATTCCCCGCTCCACCCGGAGGGAAAACGTTATTTCTTTTCGCGGTCGATTAAAAATTACCAAAGGAATCGTCTGCCATGCTAATTGTGGGCCGTAGCTATTGTAATAAGTGCAGTGAAAGAAGCTCTATAGCGTTATAAATTATTCTTGCCTTTTCCATGCAATCGTTTACTATACAGGGTGGTCCATTCATCGTGACCTGCCCAAATATCTTGCGAAATAAGCGTCAAGCGAAAAAACTAGAAAGAACGAAACTTGTCTAGCTTGAAGGGGGAAACCAGATGGCGCTAGATGGCGCTATGGTTGGCCCGCTAGATGACGCTGCCATAGGCCAAACGGGTATCAACTGCGTTTTTTAAAACAGGAACCCCCATTTTTTATTACATATTCGTGTAGTACGTAAATAAATATGAATTATTTAGTTGGACCACTTTTTTCGCTTTGTGATAGATGGCGATGCAATAGTCCCAAACATATGGCTCACAATTTTAGACGAACAGTTGGTAATTTTGAAATTAAAATACAGAACGTAGGTATGTTTGAACATTTTTTTTCGGTTGTTCCAATGTGATACATGTACCTTTGTGAACTTATCATTTCTGAGAACGCATGCTGTTACAGCGTGAGTACCTGTAAATACCACATTGATGCAATAAATGCTCAAAATGATGTCCGTCAGCCTCAATGCATTTGGTAATACGTGTAACTACATTCCTCTCAACAGCGAGTAGTTCGCCTTCCGTAATGTTCGCACATGCATTGACAATGCGCTGACGCATGTTGTCAGGCGTTGTCGGTGGATCGAGATGGCAAATACCCTTCAACTTTCCACGCAGAAAGAAATCCGAGGACGTCAGATCCGGTGAACGTGCGAGCCATAGTATGGTGCTTCGACGACCAATCCAACTGCCATGAAATATGCTATTCAATACCGCTTCAACCGCACGCGAGCTATGTGCCGGACATCCATCATGTTGGAAGTACATCGCCATTCTGTCATGCAGTGAAACATCTGGTAGTAACATCGGTATAACATTACGTAGGAAATCAACATACATTGCACCACTTAGATTGCCATCGATAAAATGGGTGCCAGTTATCATTCCTCCCATAACGCCGTACCATACATTAACCCGGCAAGGTCGCTGATGTTCCACTTGTCGCAGCCATCGTGGATTTTCCGTTGCCCAATAGTGCATATTATGCCGGTTTACGTTACCGCTGTTGATGAATGACGCTTCGTCGCTAAATAGAACGCGTGCAAAAAATCTGTCATCGTCTCGTAATTTCTCTTGTGCCCAGTGGCGGAACTGTACACGACGTTCAAAGTCGTCGCCATGCAATTCCTGGTGCATAGAAATATGGTACGGGTGCAATCGATGTTGATGTAGCATATTCAACATCGACGTTTTTGAGATTCCCGATTCTCGCGCAATTTGACGGCTACTGATGTACGGATTAGTCGCGACAGCAGCTAAAACACCTACTTGGACATCATCATTTATAGCAGGTCGTGGTTGACGTTTCACATGTGGCTGAACACTTCCTGTTTCCTTAAATCACATAACTATCCGGCGAACGGCCCGGACACTTGCATGATGTCGTCCAGGATACCGAGCAGCATACATAGCACACGCCCGTTGGGCATTTTGATCACAATAGCCATACATCAACACGATATCGACCTTTTCCGCAATTGGTAAACGGTCCATTTTAACACGAGTAATGTATCACGAAGCAAATACCGTCCGCACTGGCGAAATGTTACGTGATACCACGTACTTATACGTTTGTGACTATTACAGCGCCATCTATCAGAAAGCAAAAAAAGTGGTCCAACTAAAACATTCATATTTCTTTATGTACTACACGAATATATAACAAAAAATGGGGGTTCCTATTTAAAAAAAAAACGCAGTTGATATCCGTTTGACCTAGCGGGCCAACCATAGCGCCATCTGGTTTCCCCCTTCAAGCTAGACGAGTATCGCTCTTTGTAGTTTTTTCGTTTGATGCTTATTTCGTGAGATATTTGGCCAGGTCACTATCAATGGACCACCCTGTATCGCGAAAGATTGCATGGAAAAGGCAAGAAAAATTTATAATGCTATAGAGTTTCTTTCATAGCGCTTATTAGAGTAGCTACGGCCCACAGTTAGCATGGCAGACGATTCGTTTGGTAATTTTTAATCGACCGCTATTCACTTTATGACCTCAGTTTTTCTTATAACATAGTCGCCAAAGAAAGAATTTTCTGTGGTTACTTTACCTAATTTCAAGCTCGATTATTACAAAATTCAGAAATTAAGTTTTATTACAAACAACACGGACGGTAACGCGTTAGCCGCTCCCCACTGTCGGTGGAAACAGGGGTCACAAAGCAGGTTTTAGACTCTGTTTCAGAATAATGTTCGGAAAATGTAGTTTCTGTTTTTCCTTTCGTTGGTAACGCGAGGTTCGCCTTGCGCAGTACTAACGACCCAGACCGCCGTCGCACGGATACCATTAAGTATCCACGGCCAGTCGACTGGTGTGGGATACCGCATTTTGTTCGCGGGGCATTGCGCAATGTTATGAATAAATTTCAGAGATCAAAATTAAGTAACTGAGTATCATCACATTCATATAACTTACACGATATAAGTAGCGCACGAGAGGAAAGTTGTCTGGAGGCGCGAATGTTATGCGTTCCGTAGTGAACTGGCATTTGCAGTGACATTACGTGGCAAACGAAGGGCGAACATCATGATGTCTTTAATGTATTTATAACCAATGTAAATATTGCACGATGAGGTGGTTATCTTTTCGTTACTGGTCATTTTTGTTAAGATACTTCAAAGCTGAGTATCCCGCCGCCCATTGTACGAAGAATTTGCCATTGTAGCGATTCAGGATTTAGTGGCACTAGATATTGAGCGTCAGTGACAGAGGGGGGGCAAAGGTCATTATTTTGTCAGGGATGGCGGGAAGGAAGCGACACTCTGAGGGCGGTGAAGTGGGCTCTTTCCTTGGATCAGTGGGTGGGGTGTCAGTGAAACATTGGTGGTTCCACTAACAATCATTTATTGACACCCTTTAATCAGACTAATACGTTGTGTTTTAACTCGCTCAGTTCCTCTCGGCGGTGGAGCGGCGGAATCGTGGCGTGCAGAATCCATAGAGTAAATATCTCTGGAGTGAGCATTCACATGCGCAGAAAAGATTTTGTGTTGTCAACATACATTTCCGGCCTGGTCACGTGTTCTCGGGACGTCGTGTGTTTGTCAGTATAGCGCCCTGTATATTTCGAATGTCATTATATCCCTTGTACAGACGAATTGTTTTCGTAGGTTTCGTGGATTATTTATATATGTTGCGCAGACATTTTAACAGTATCCATTTGATAGCGGGAATAAACCAGCTACGTAACTTCTAAGGGCAAGTGGTATTACATCCCTCTTTGCGATAGGTGTCACAGAACAGATACACTCGATTTTTAGTAGTTTTCGGTATGATACGCCACTTTATAGTATTACAGAGCCTGACGTACATTTTTGTAGTGATAGTCTTGCAAAACGACTTGACAGTACGCTAGTACTTTTGCAAGTGTCCGAAAAACACCGAATTTGCCTCGTATTAGTGATTATATCCCTGCTAATTCGTCCTTTTTTCTGCTATTTCTGCGTATTTATTTTCTCGTTTTTGCGACGTAAAGCACAATTTTTCTTACTGGTGTCATTTTGAAGTGTTTATTTAACGCATTTTACGTACTTGCTTCCAGTTTATTAGTAAATAGTAGACTGAATAAGAAGGTGAAAAAAAGGCTATCGGAGAATAAATGTACTGTAAAGCAAATACAGTTGGTCATGTAGCAGTCAACCCATATAACACCATTCAGGGGAGAGGAAAGTGACACAAATGAAAGAGTTTGGGGACATGTTTACTAATATTTTACGCTTCTTAATCAAATGGTGAAGAAAATAAATTGAAGGCAAAATACACCAAAGAAGATGAATGTGTACTTTGATTAGTACACTATTGTGTTTTTTATTTGATTTGTGCAGAAAATGTATTTAAGCTGAATGCAGAAATTGGTAGTAGGTGCTGTGGAAAATTAAAAATGGTTGGTATAGCATCTACCTTTAGCCACACACGTCCAAATTTTTCTCTTTCTAAACATTCCTCTTCAAAGTGTTTTGAACATACTTTGGAATATTTTGTGGGGACAAATTTACTCCTCCTTATTTTCTGGAGCCACGTCTTTACTCATTGTTCATCCTTCGGGAAACTAAAATATAAATCACACATAATCGTTCTCTATGTCCTAGACACACATAACATGGTCTCCTACTGTAGCTTTATAGTAAACAAAAGGTTTGGACACACATATTATACGAAGACAATTACAGACTCCCACTTTATTGAATTTATCTGTCTCCCGTCGTTCAAATCTATATACATAATCGACAAGTCACTGATAAATGCATGGAGGATAGTATTTGCTGAAACAACTAACCATTCCCTTTCCTGTTCCACTACCAAATTTACGAGAGGAAGCGATTGTTTCTAAGCTTCTGTACGAGCCGTAATATCTATTATATAGTCATAAAATTGTAGAAAAATAGATCTACAGAATCAAGCCTCAATTATAATGCGTCTCGAAATTTTTAAACAACATAGTACCCATGAAAAGTTACTATCCCTCCTTCCGCATGTTTTTCTCTGCATCCGTAGCAACAACAGTAATTCACCATCACTATTACGCTATCAACAAACTGTGAAAACACAACAAAAACTCTTGATAATATAAACTTCAAACTCTGAGGAACGCACGCACGCACAGCGAAGTCCCTAAAACACGTGACAGTCCTGGTTTAATGTTGATAACATGCGCAGAACGCAATGCTCACTCCAGAGGTATTTTACTCTATGGCAGAATCCGGCGACTGTTGCGGCGACGGCTCGTACTGCAGCGGCGCGCCGACGGCGTATTCTTCCATTCAGTACAGTGCCCGTGACTCACTGCGGCGGTGGCTCGGCCTTCTCCTTGTCCAATCGCTCTTTGCGTTATTAACAAGCGGCTACGGGGTGCCGGAGAGTGCTCCATCCCGGAATCGAACCAGCGACCGTCAGGTTCGGCGTCTTGTGACTTAGTTCATCAGCTTCTAATTTCACGGGTGACCCATTTGGTGAGGCCGCAGTCCCTTCGTCCTCACGAGCTACCTGGGTAAGTACCACACGAGCTTCTTTCTGGTAACATCTGGAATGGCATCATCAGAGTGGACCTATTTGCGCGGTGCCGTGCAGCGTAGTAGATAAGTCGTAGCGAAGTACGACGTTCGCTGGCTAACCATCGGTCCGTCCGTCCACGCGACGTTTCTTAGTGACTTCTTTCTCCCCTCGAAGAGCCTTTCCGAAGGACCACCTCAATCCCGTTTGTCGGAGGTATTTATTCCGTGTTTTTGCCAATGTCGTGAAGTATCTATGGCGGCGACTGACTCTTCGGTCGTTGATCTATGCCTCTCACGTTGGGCATAAACGTGACCAATGTCACACACGTGCCGGCTTTCCTTGTTCTACTGCTGCTGCTCCCGAATTTTGTGGCTTAACGTGCCAAAGTCTCTAAAATGTTCACTTAACCTATAATAAGTCTTTCTGCCTTGAACAACCACAAATAACACATAATTATTCTACATAATTATTATACACCCTACACCGTGAATGAACAGTGCGAATTGTGATTGCTAATCTGATAGAAGCAGAAATTGGAAGTCTGAAACTGTCTTCATATTTCGAAATGCGTATCTTCACATCAGTAAGAGGCGAATGCTAGGTTAAAAGACAAATTGAAGAAAATTCTCCACCTAGGATTCGATCCTATAACCTTTTGGTTTTCAGCCACACGCTCTACCGCTAGACCATCGCACCTAAGAGGAACAGGTGGTTCTAAAAATAAATGAGACATTTGGAACAAGTGCATGTAGTGTTGCAAACCTCTTAAACAAGTACTTCGTATCTGTTAATGACATCTTGGGGTTCGGTAAACAGTGCAGTGGAGTATCTGAGACCATTCTTTACAAATAACTTCAGTAAAATGGAAATGTCACTCACGTCTACCAAAGAAGTAACATCTATCATAAAATCCTTAAAATCTAAGTATTCTTGTGCTTATGATAACATATCAACGAAGTTAATCAAATGATTCAAATGGCTCTGAGCACTATGGGACTTGACTGCTGTGGTCATCAGTCCCCTAGAACTTAGAACTACTTAAAACTAAGTAACCTAAGGACACCACACACATCCATGCCCGAGGCAGGATTCGAACCTGCGACCGCAGCGGTCGCGCGGTTCCAGACTGTAGCACCTAGAACCGCGCGGCCACTCTACCCGGCGAAGTTAATCAAAGAGCGCTCGTGCGAGTTGAGTTCTGTCTTAAGTTATTTGTGAAATCAATCTAGTATCAGTGGAACATTTCCAGACTGATTCAAATATGCTGAAGTTAAGCATCTGTACAATAAGGGGGATAAAGAGATACCATCGAACTACTGACAAATTTCACTTTTGCCGGCCTTTACAAAAATGTCTGAAAAAAGTTGTGTTCAAGGGTCTTCTTAAGCATCTGGCTGCAAATAATCTATTCTCCAAGTCACAGCTTGTGTTTTTAAGGCTTGTGGTATAGGGAAATCTATTTACATGTACAGTGAGAATGTGCTTAATTCATTACATAACAAATCAGAGGCTACTGCCATTTTCTGTGATCTGTCAAAAGCCTTTGACTGTGTGAATCACAGCATTCTTTTAAGTAAATTAGAATATTATAGTCTCACTGGCAGTGTGTGAAATGGTTTGAGTCTTATCTAACAGGAAACATAGGGTGTCGTTGCGAAATACCTGTGCAGCAAGGAGTGAGTCCTCATCTGATTGTGAATTAATTACATGTGGTGTCCCTCAAGGTTCCATCTTGGGTCTGTTGCTTCTTTTGTGTACATTAATGACCTCTTCTCTGTTACATTGCCCGATGCTATGTCTGTTTCGTGTGCGGATGATACAAACATTGCAATAAGTATCAAGTCTGGTATAGATTTAGCAATGACTGCTTATCAAATTTTCACTGAAATTAATAAATGATTTAGAGCTAATTCACTGTCATTCAGTTCTGAAAAGATCCACTATATGTAGTTCAGAACCTGTAAGAGATTTCCTTCTGGCATATGTATAAAATATGAAGACATGCAGTTCGAAGATGCTGACAGTATTAAATCTCCGGGATTACAACTTGATAATAAAGTCAGCTGTGAAGGGCATATCACAGAATAGCTGAAGCTCCTAAACTAGTCTGTATCTGCAGTGAGAATGATGTCAGAGGTAGGAGATATAAATCTAAAAAAACTTTCTTAATTTACTTACTTTCATGTTCGCAGGTAACTAATCAAGCCAAGCTGAAGTTTTTGGCGCACAAAAGCGTATAATAAGAATCATTTGTGGTGTAAATTCTAGAGCATCATGTAGAAACCTGCTCAAGGAATTGAGTATTCTAACCACAGCTCCTCAGGATATTTACTCCTTAATGAAATTTGTTGCAAGTCTCTATTTCCAGTCAATAACTCAATATATAGCATCACTATTGGGAATAGGAACAATCTAAATAAAGACTCAAAATCACTTACCTTGGTCCAGAAAGGGATCCAATATTCAGAAACACACGCTTTCAATTAATTGCCAGCAACCATTAAAAACTTGGTTTCAGATAAAGCAAAGTTTAAACAGTGTTTGAAACACTTTTTGATAGGAAACTCCTCCTACTCTGTAGATGAATATCTTAAGAGGGGTTGTTAGACCAGCTTAAGCAAAAATGTCTGTTAAGATTTCAGTTTGGCAGCACTTGGTCTCAACAGTCAAGATTAGGTATTTTGTGTCTGATTAATTTATTTGTTTTATTCTGACAGTGTATTAATTCTGTAAATATTAGCAGTTCCAGTGTACTGTAATAACCTTTTTTTGACAATCTGTTGACAAATTATCAGTATAGTGAGTATTATAATCAAATGTTTTATGTCCTTTATGCTATACTTTCTGATGTGTTTCAGACCCACGAGATTCATCTCATTTTTGGGTCTATGGAACGAAAACTGAAACAGATCTAATCCAACGAAGAGTTAGAAATCAGTTGCTGCCTCTCGTGTTAATGGCAGGTTTTCACTAGGTGGCAATGGCACAGTTTTCACAACTTGTAGCGTTGCTCTTGGGGGGCGAAAAAAAAAAAAAAAAAAAAAAAAGAATTGTAATATCATTTCCTTTTTAAATTTCGACAAAGTGAATATTTTGGTGGGCCACTTGGCAACAAAATCAGGGATTGATTACACTATTATAATAACATACGTTGAGCATTAAATACCTGAATAAGAGCAGCATATTGATATATTTGAGATCGTTCGCAAGAAACATTATCATTTCTATGAAGTTTTACAGTCGCGATGTAGTCATACCTGGACCAACTCTAAGGGATCAGAAGATTTATAGGAATGTAACACTACCCAAATAAAAAAAGAGTTGATTCAGAAATAATAGGAGCACGATAATGTCCCTTCTGCCTCATGCTGCGTTCAGCCCATTAGCGTGATCGTAATTTCTGGTGAGAACTAACACAAAATAATTATCATTCAAATAAATAAGGAGATGGAATTCATCAAGGTTAATTTACTAAAATAAGCACACTTATCTTTAACACACGTTTTTTAATGCTACATACCTTTTCATATTAAAGTACAACAGATAATCATTGTAGTTAAATACTTAATACATAACAGTCAAAATGTCCTCTTGGTGCTGTCTGTTCGTAATCAGTTACAAGAAATTAGATGTTTTCTGATTGGAAAAATAGCAGTTAGCATATTCACTCAATATTTTCACATAAAATATAAAATACCGATGCGGAACGCAGCAAGCCCGCGTCCACCTTTCATGGAATACAAACAGTAAAAGATGAGGCGCCCAGTGCCTCATTTGTCTTGAACAACAGAATTCTTTTTTATATATTTAATCGATACATGGTACATAGAGATTTACAGGCACCGCGGAAGGACGGCAAAGATAAAGAATAATAGATTCTGTCGCTGCTATGCGATGGTTCATTTCTTTTACTTTACAATTGTTCGATAACTTTAGGCCATCAGGCGTTTACTATTGAACGTATATTAATGTCTGTGAGGCGAAAATTACTAATATTACAATGCCTCCCATGAGGAGGGAAGGAATACCGAAGGTATTACTTTCTTCCTCATGCCCATTGGAATATTTGTAATTTTCGGGTGTAACATACAGGTTATTACAAGTTTTCATTTCACATTCATTCCACAATAAAAGAATTAACGTTACAATTTGTAATTGCTGACAGTAGATCATTGCGAATTTGTTCTCCTGTTTCTATCAGTCTTTGTATGGATTCAGTCTTTCTTGATGATTCTTAAAATTAAGGCTATAAGTACACGTATCCACAAAATTTATAAGGAAAAAAGTCACATTTCATTTTTCATCATTGCAAAAGCAATTTGACTATCACAACTGATACACAGCTTTCTGTTTTGACTGTGTTCATTATATTGTCATCGTCTTGTCAGTTGATTGCTTTGTCCATTATCGCACTTAATTATACACTTATTTTCGTCGCACATACACTATTTATGATAGACTTGGATTGTAGAGCGCCCACTGGTGATGGCTTCGATGAGGAAGTCCGTATCTTTCACTTTCAGGGCTCGAGAGTGGCTCTCCGAATTATTTCACGTATGAAACAGATAAAATATCTTATATTAGAATGGCTTACAAAACTAATTTTATGTACATGTGGGATGGGATATAGGAAGGATCGGATCCTTTGACGTATTTTCGTGTGCTTATTTTCATTCCCATCGTGACCTCTCGTTAAATTTTACATTTCAACAGTGTTCAGAGGTGACCTTGTGACTTTTCTCTGTGGATAATCAGTCATTATACTAATGACGCTAACTTCTCTATCTTAGAGTCTCGCAGAAGGTTTATGATACATACAAAATTGTTTTCAGTACTGGGTATCAATGTTTTTGCTACAGAGTGTAGCGCACATCAACTGCTGTTGTCGGTTGAACGTTTGCATTATTTCGTCACATGGTGGCTGTCCGCCTCCAGTGTTGCGAGCAGTCTTGAAAATCAGTCTGCGCGCGCACGTGACCGGAGCTTACTTACAGAGCGTTGATTTCGCGTTTGTGGTGCCGTGCGTCGCTTTTGTTCGTCGGATCGTGGCTTTGTTTTTTTTAGATTGCTGGAGGGAGCTTCTGCCACCGAAACTGCCTTACATCTCTTCCTGTCCGCTATCCAGTTACGGATTCATAGGTAAGTGGTAGCTAACACTGCACGTGCATGTGTGGAATGAAACATTGCACACATCAATGAATTTTTCACACACATAGTGCAGTAGACTACTGCCACTGAAAACCGTCGAACTTTAAAACTTCACTTGCTCTGTGGTGAGCGTCTGCGTCACAGGTAAGCTATGAAAAGACCTTTTTCTTTGATCACATTCATTCCAATCTCCTTTACAAATTAATTTCATTCATAGTAATCTTTATCACGCTTGCTTATTCATTTTTTAGACCCAATACATTTTTTAATGCTCATCTTATTTAGTGACTTGTAAGGGGTGCTTCATTTATGTCAAAGTTTCTCTCGTATGTGCTTGTCTTTAAAGAAAATTCGAGGACAGATTTGAAAATAGCAAATCCGCCTCTGGATTTCGTGTAGAAATACAAACAGTCGAAAAAGAAAAGTGGGCAAAGCGGGCCTACTCGCGGATCGTCGACAGAATTTAAATTACTTCTCAATGATGTTGAAAATTTAATTTACATTGCGCAACACAAAAGCAATTTGCGCGTCGCGAACCTACTCAATTTTATACGTAGTGACTCACTTCACAAGCACACGTGCATCTTTACAAGTTGATCCTGGGGAGTGGATGGGATCAAGGATCTTAAAGGATTTGCACTTAGGAAAGAGATTCAGTATTCACATGATCACAGAGAAAACAATAAATATTGCAGTGAGTTCTTAAAATAAAATCTATCACTTCAAGCATGTATATCTAATATGTATCTTGCTGCAGTTTGGTTACTGATCATTGTTCATTTCTTAGACTAAGTCAAGTTTATGCATTACGCATTTCGTTATTAATTATCATTTGTATATATAAGCCTCTCACTAGAGTGTTGTTGTTTGCTGCTGTGGCGATCTGTGAAGCGGGGGCGAGATTCTTATTCTATTTGCTGCTAACTTGTGAATTTGCAGTATCGCTAATGCTCTATAGTACCGTGAAGCTGCCATAATAAACCATGTTACTCATACGTTCTTTTACTCAGCTTGCTTATAGTCTGGACTCATCTTAATTTGCGTTATATAATTAACTTCCTTTTTATTCCATCAGACTTTTATTTAGGGTTAACGTCGGGTCTTTTTAGAACAATTGCACTGCGTTAGCAATTTGTTCATGCTTAATACTACGTATCTGTTTACCTCAAAGAGATGTTATTTTATCTCTGGCACAGAACTGTGCTGGAACTTAAAAGTTAAATCAACCGACTGTTTTGCGCTAACACACACATTTGAAATTAGCGAATAACCTCATGGAATCGAATCTTTTCACACTACTTTCCTCCTTTGTCTGGACGCTAAACACTTTCTTTCAAAACAGGTCATTAATTTGTCCTCGATTAAATTTCACTTACTGATACTAAGAGCATATAATCATCATTTTTATATTTACTGTTTAACGAGAGAAGTGCATTATTCGCTCCTTCCTCTTTCCTCATCTTAGTACCTCGGGGCTAATTAATACCTCTCGAGTACATCATTTTTCTTACATACTAACTTATAACTAAAATTGGGAACCGCCTCCAGGACATGTCCTCCTGTTTACATAAAGATTATTCATATAAATATTTGTCTACCACTTATTCTGTATTTTATTTTCCCGACACGTTGTTTTAATACATAAGGTTTCTTTTTAGCACCGGTAAACGTCCGTAGTCAGTTCAGATCAGTTCTTGTCACTCATTGGTTAATCCTGATCTCGCTGGCCGAAGTGGCCGTGCGGTTAAAGGCGCTGCAGTCGGGAACAGCAAGACCGCTACGGTCGCAGGTTCGAATCCTGCCTCGGGCATGGATGTTTGTGATGTCCTTAGGTTAGTTAGGTTTAACTAGTTCTAAGTTCTAGGGGACTAATGACCTCAGAGGTTGAGTCCCATAGTGCTCAGAGCCATTTGAACCATAATCCTGATCTCCAATACCTTAGAATTTTCTTACAGCTTAAATTAACTTAATTCTTGGCGTTATAAAACTTTCTTAAATCATGATGGTGGAACAATCCTTTGATTTTATTTGTGGCAGCATCAGATAACAAATAGCTACCAATGTGTGGTTTCCTCAATATCACAAAGGGACCTTCATAAATGTGTTGCCACTGACAATTCTTCTTTAACAACAGGGATGGTTTGAAGTGAGTCCTGACAAGGGTACTCAAATACCTAACTCCATTAAACTTCTGCAGATGCTCTTCAAGAGCCTCAGGTCTAGTTCTTATGGGTACTATAGTTTTAAGGATTAATGTTGCATCTAGGAACAGCCTTACGCTACCATCTGATTTTAGTACAGACAATAAAGGACTCGAATAAGGTGAATGAGATATTTCTATCACATTCCACCGTCACATTTCCCTGATCTCGCACTTGACAGCTTCGCGTTTCGCAAATTGAATGGAATAGCTTGTTCTACAGTCGGTTGAATGGGGCAGGATATCCATTCGATATTCAAAGCCTTTTATTAGTCCAGGTTTCTTAGCAAATATTTGAACGTAATCTGTTAACAAATTGTAAAGCTCATTCTTCTGTTGTTTGGATAATTCAGTGGACTCACTAGCTTTACCGTATAATTCATTCTGACCGGGAATTAGGTCTTTATACTCATCGTCATTAACACTTTCAAGATCTGTCATGTCTTCTGTCTGACTGTACTGTTGCCTTTTAGTCCGTGGCCGTACCGCTATTTGAAGCACACCAAAGTTTGTCTTCACCTTACTTCTTAACAAATTTACCGTTACTTGTTGCTGACCAGCTACTCCAGAGAGATACTACATTCGATGTCAATTTTAGCTTTCGTCTGCCTCAATAATTCCATAATCAGGATGCATGACACTGATAGGTTTTTAACAATAAGAAAAATGCATGTTACTGAAATATACTCTACCTGGATTTGAAGCTGAGTCTGAAGATTTACACATTGTGTTAGTGGACCAATTGCTCCCGAAAAGGTGCAACCTTGAACTGGAAGTGATAAAATTTGCATACAGAGGATATTTGCTTAAATAAACACAGAGACAAGACATTTATATTAGCTCCTGTATCTACAATGGCTGTTACTGGTATGTTGGCCATTGATACTCTTATGGAAGCTTGAACTTGTTCGTCCCGTGCGTCATCATTGTCTTTCGTCTCAGTGTCTGCTACTAGATCATCCCGTAAGTTTGTCTCTTTGTCATGCCTAATTCCTTTAATTTCGTGTCGACTAATAGACAGGGTGCCCCCATTCAAACCTGCAGCATCCTCTAGGAGGCTCAAAGGTGCTGCTTTTAATTTTCCGCTCGTCTTCCGTCTCTAACTGGTGTTGGTTTTGTGGTACGAACTCGGGTGGAAATGGATCTTGTTGCCCAGGCGTATTCGCTTGCGCATAATAAATTTGCGTATTATGCTTGCGTTTAGCCTTCAGACTTCCCGAAGGTCCGTTTGCTTGATGCGTGAAGCGTATATTTTGTGGCTGAAATGTATTTTGCTGTGGCTAGTGTAGATTGTAACTGTTTCTGAAATGTGTACGTTGGTCTCCAACTCAATTATGCCATTTATTTCCTTTCCACTGACGATTTGAATCGTAAAACTGATCGTTTTGATAATTACCGTTGGTCGGTTGCGTGTTTCCATATTGCTGGGGCTGTGTATTATAATGTGCATTTCCGTACTGATGTGGTGACGAATTATATATTGGATCGTATCTCTGCCCGTTATTATATTTATTTTTGTATTTACTGTTGGAGTACATAGTGTGTTTATTTTTGAAACCGTTGTGGGGTTGGTACTGGCCGTCGCTGTGACGCGCTTTCGCTCGGCTACCATTGTTGCTTGCGTATTCTGTATTGTGCTGGCCGCCTGCACTGAAGTGGGCGTTGCCAACATCAACTCTAGCGTCCTCGTAAATCAGATCTAATGAGTCTAACACAGATAGGAAGGTGTCCGTATCGTCCTCAGACACGTTTACTAACTTTTCTTTGATCGCAATCGGTAGCTTAGTTTTTAGAATCATAATAACGTCTTTGGCGGTGATCGGCGAATCCCAGAACTTGATTTTCGCTAAATACTTTTCAAAATATCTCCTCAGGCTACCTCGCTTACTGTTAAACACATCGGCGTTTTTTCTCAGCCGCTGCTGCACACCAGAACTCCAGAATGTAGCTAAAAACATATGTTCAAACTCTTTGTAACTTTTACAAGAGTCGACCATTTCGGTTCCCCAAAAGGCAGCATCGCCTACGATAAATCCAATAACGACCTGAATTCGCTAGCGGTCACTCCAGCTATTCGGAAAAATTCCTGAAAAATTTCGGAGGAATACTGTAGGAGGAATTTCTCCTTTGTGTGGGTGAAAGGTCGAAAAACACGATGTTTGATCACGCTTTCATCCTGCATCAAACTGACGAAGTTGGGTGGGCTGGTACTCAGATTAAATTGTGCTTCTATAGAACTATGAGTTTGAGCGTTATCAAGTGGTGAACGGTAATGTACCTGCCGTTGTTCATCACATGGTGGTGAATTATTCCACTCTCCTGACACGGGAGGTGGGGAATTTTCAATTTGACATTTTAGTGTACGAACTTCATCTACTATCTGTTGACGCCATTCAGGTAAATCTTGAGCTAACGTTCGTCTTATCTGGCCTGATTCTGACATGACCGTGTCTCCTGTTTTTCCAGAGGCTGCCAATATTTCAAAGGTTACATTTTTGACAGTTTCCCTGAGTTCGTTCTTGACCTTGTTTTCTACGAATCCGTCTTTGTTTTTAATCCACTCTCGGTAGTGGTCGGAGAATGCTTTGGCATGTGCCTTAACAGTACTCTTTATTTGATCCTCTATATTAAGAGTCTCAATCTGTTTGGAAAGATCTTCAACAACATTCTCGATCGTGTCTACTGCGGTTTTAACTCCATTGACCTCATCAGAGATTACATTATGATCTTCTTTTAAGGTCGCAGCTTGTTGATGATATTCCATCACTTTTGAATTTATCTCTCCCTTGGCTACTTCAATTTTTTCATCTAACCGTTTTGAGATATCCTCTATTTTTGACTCTACTTGTATGTCAATTTCTAACCTCATGCTCGTGCTCTGACTACTGATTTGGTTTTGGACATTACCCAACAGGGTATTTAAATCAGCTGTTTATGTCTGCCTTTAATTCGGCCTTTACCGAATTTAACCATGTATTTAGGTCATTTATCTCAGTTTGCGGATCTGTTTTTACTGAATTTATGTCTGTTTTTACTGAATTTATGTTTTCATTAAGATTTGCAATGATCTGGTCTTTATTACGCCGTCTTTAGACCTTCTCTTCTTCTTCGCGGCCCTTTTCATCTAATTTTTCCTGTTTTTGACTTTCGAACTTACGTTCCACTATTGCTCAATCATTGCGGCTAAGTCATTTTTTTCAAATGCGGGAATAGTTTGCACACTAGGACCGGCTTCTAACACTTCGGTCGGCGCTGTTTCTGCCTCCGCTCGTGTACCTATCGTGCGTTTTCGTAATGGATAGCGAGGTCCATTCGCATCACCGCTGTCATCTGCTTTCGTCTGTGTCCGCTGTTTACCATCAACCATGTTCATGAATTATTTGTCAAACATCAAAATGCTACAGATATTGATTGTCACTGCCGTCAGTCGTTTGTCTGTGAAGTGGTGCTATGGCTTACTGGGACCTAAGACGAAATTTTAACTCTGGGTAACAACTGACATTCACGTACGCCAAGAAGACAAGATGGTTCCTACTAATTACAAACAAATGAAATATCACACGTTTTACCAGTTTTGAGCGCAATTATCCGCCATTTCACTGAATTTAACTACATAAGAATGGACTATGGACAAATTGAAATAAAGCTGTTACAAGGCAAGGAAACACAGGTTTACATTCTGATCAACTCGAAAGGTGCTACGTCACTACAAAAGCTTGACTACTGCGTATGAAAATTTCACTTAGTATTGGCTGTCTTGATGGCTGGATACTTGCGTAATTTAGCCTTATCTTATGTCGTTCTTCTGAACTGATTAAAGGTTTGTCCCATTTCTCCTTCTCGGTTGTATTGCATCCACATGAAAAATTGAAACAGTTATTAGAACAAGCACTGAAAAATTTTAAACACATTCATGAAATGATTTTTGATCGAGTCCCTGTCGGGCGCCAAGTGTAGCGTTGCTCTTGGGGGGCGAAAAGAAAAAAAATTGTTATTTTATTTTTTTTTTAATGTCGAAAAATTGAGTAATTTGGTGGGCCACTTGGCAACAGAATCAGGGATTGATTACACTATTATAATAACATACGTTGAGAATTAAATACCTGAATAAGTGCAGCATATTGATATATTTGAGATCGTTCGCAAGAAACATTATCATTTCTATGAATTTTTACAGTCGCTATGTAGTCATACCCGAAACAACACTAAGGGACCAGAAGATTTATAGGAATGCAACACTAGACGACTAAAAAAAGATTTGATTCAGAAATAATAGGAAAACGATAATGTTCCTTCTGCCCCATGCTGCCTTCGGCCCATCAGCGTGGTCGTAATTTCTGGTGAGAACTAACACAAAGTAATTATCATTCAAGTAAATAAGGAGATGGAATTCATCAAGGTTAATTTACTAAAATAAGCGCACTTATCTTTAACAAACGTTTTTTTTTAATGCTACGTACATTTTCATATTAAATTACAATAGATGACCATTGTGGTTAAATACTTAATACATAACAGTCAAAATGTCCTCTTGATGCTGTCTGTTCGTAATCAGTTACAAGAAACTACATGTTTTCTGATTGGAAAAATAGCGGTTAGCATATTCACTCAATATCTTCACGTAAAGTATAAAATACCGATGCGGAACGCAGCAAGCCCGCGTCCACCTTTCATGGAATACAAACAGTAAAAGGTGAGGCGCCCAGTGCCTCATTTGTCTTGAAACAACAGAATTCTTTTTTATATAATTAATCGATACATGTACATAGAGATTTACAGGCACCGCCCAAGAACGGCAAAGATACAAAGATAAAGAATAATAGATTCTGTCGCTGCTATTCGGTGGTTCATTTCTTTTACTTTACAATTGTTCGATAACTTTAGGCCATCAGGCGTTTACTATTGAGCGTATATTAATGTCTGTGAGGCGAAAATTAGTAATATTATAAATTCAACTACGATTCGTCGTAATTCAGACAATTTGTATGAAATATTTGTAAGTTAAATACAAGAACCTTGCCAACGATTCAGTGTATCTTTTAGTCAAAACAGGATAAAAATCTCACAGCATTTCCTGAGATTAGCCTGCACATACAGACGGACACGAGCAGGCGACTTCAGTTTATATAGAGATAGATGAGACATGTTTTATAATCTTGAATATGGCTGCAAAGAGCAACTGTAAAGTGATAGTATTCGAAAGGATGAAAAAATTAGTGGACACAACTGGTTGACTGATCTTTTTTTTCATATTTTCTAGTAAGACTTTATAGAGATATCCATTCTACTTGTTCTTTCTTTAGAGACCAGCTGAGAACTACTCTTAAGCAATCTTTGCGCTCTCTCCAATACTCCTTTATATGATCACTTTTTTTTTCTTTCCTCACTTCTGCTGCGTCTTTTCATCTGTGCTATCTTGGAACTGTTTTGTGCTGGAAACATTCCGAACTCTCATTTTTGTTACTGTAGTTGGGTCTTGAATTTCTTCTTTTTTATGTCAATTTTCTTTTGTGGGGTCTCTGACATAGTCATGCTCTACTAGATTTTTTCCCCTCCATTACGTGTAATTATTTTCGTAGGTAGTTCAATTTATCTTTTTCAATATTTACATATTTTGCACTTAATTCTGATGACACTGTCATGTTATTTTCCATGCTCTCGGTTTTTAGGGAGATTATTGACTGAATATTTCTACGTGTTTTTGTGTTACACCTACACCATCTGCCAGAATGACCGAATCATCTGCAAACGCTACACAGTCAGTTTTCAGATCACCCCTTTTACAGCCAATTCCCATTCCAGTTTTGAGCATTTCCATTGTATATCCTTCAAATAAATCTTGCATTCAACACTAGACGCATCTTGCAAACATTTCATCTTCTACAGCAAAGTACAGGCCAGCAAAATATTGAACAGAGATGACGCAGAAAAACCAATCTTTTTAAAAAATTTAAATCGCTGTCTGCGTTGTGAGATTCTAAATTTGCGCATTCATCTGTCTCATTAATTTAGCAATCATAATTTGCTTACCCAAATAACAAATATATAGTACAGCAGTACATCTTCTATGAAAGTGGCCCTCTGGAAATAAAGATACTGCAACTTTTTTCATGACAGTACACACTGCCCCCAACATATGAAATTGTCGTGCAAGACATTCAGCATCTGTCACCCATCTTTATCCATGTTACGACCTTTCGTAATGTTTTATATCCGGATCCCAAGGATAATTCCGGGTGTGTGTCCGCTGATGGCGTAAGTTGATTTTTTTCTGAGATTCGTGTCACTCAAGCTACATTTAGATGTACAGACATGTCCCGCAACTGTGTAACGAATGAAAGAGAGTGGTTCAAAAATTGTTCAAATGGCTCTGAGCACTATAGGACTTAACATGCGAGGTCATCAGGCCCCTAGACTTAGAACTACTTAGACCGAACTAACCTAAGGACATCAGACACATCCAGTTCCGAGGCAGGAGACGAACCTGCGACCGTAGAAGCAGCGCGGTTCCGGACTGAAGCGCCTAGAACTGCTCGGCCACAACGGCCGGCGGGAGAGAGTGCTCTATATCAGTGCTGGTCACTTCCTTCACAGTTTGACCCGAAAAAGGCAGCAAGTATGAAGTGATTGCCTGTATGGCTCTAGAAGACCACTTGTCTCCTCTCTGTTGGTCCCTAAAGTCCTTATTGTATCAGACGGCAGTAGAAACGTCCTTCAGTCTGCTGCAAATTCTGGTCCTCTGAATCCCCTCAATAGAGTTTTACGAATTGATTGTCTTTCTCGCCTAGCATATAAGCTGATGGGACATTTCCGTAACGCTCTCGCACTGATATAACCGATCAGTAACATCATGGATTCATGAGGTTGTCTCCATACCCGTACACGTCCATCCGCTTGATACAACTTGAAACGAGACTCGTTCGACCAGACAACATTACAGTCATCACAGATGAATACACTAAGCAGATTCAGAAGGATGTAGGTTGCAGTAGGTACTGGGAGATGAAGAAGCTTGCACAGGATAGAGTAGCATGGAGAGCTGCATCAAACCAGTCTCAGGACTGCAAACCACTACAACAAAAACAACGTATCTCTGTATTTGAATACGCATGCCTGTACCAGTTCTTTCGCGACTCAGTGTACATTTTGTAAGTAGTCTGCTTAGGTTTTTTTAATGGTAACGCCACGTAGCGCTCTGTATGAAAATCACTGGCTGTGCTGTGTGCATTCTGTGGCTGGGTGGCATTGTTGGAATTTGCCATTGTAGTGTTGGGCAGTTGGCTGTTAACAGCGCGTAGCGTTGCGCAGTTGGAGGTGAGCCGCCAGCAGTGGTGGATGTGGGAAGTGAGATGGCGCATTTCTGAGAGCGGATGATCTGGACAGAGACAGTAACTTTGTAAGACTGGATGACATGAACTGATATATATAATACGACTTTTGAACAATATTAAGGTAAATACATTGTTTTTTCTCTATCAAAATCTTTCATTTGCTAACTATGCCTGTCAGTAGTTAGTGCCTTCAGTAGTTTGAATCTTTTATTTGGCTGGCAGTAGCGGCGCTCGCTGTATTGCAGTAGCTTGAGTAACGAAGATTTTTGTGCGGTAAGTGATTTGTGAAACGTATAGGTTAATGTTAGACAGGGCCATTCTTTTGTAGGGATTTTTGAAAGTCAGATTGCGTTGCGCCAAAAATATTGTGTGTCAGTTTAATCACAGTCATGTATAATTTTTCTAAGGGGACGTTTCATATGTCGACCCTTAGCCAAGGATCCCTCTCTGGAATCTTCTGATTTTTTCTTGTAGTTTGTGTAATTAGTGTAGCTTTTGTTTATTGCTAGCGCGTAATTGTAGAGAGAATCTCCTTTGTAGTTGTAGTTTTTCATTGTTGTACAGTAAAACAGTTGTGGCATGCATGTAGATTTGCACCAAGTAATTCGCAGCTGCAATTAACTAGATATTATTTTCAGTGCTATTTTAATGTGTTCTCTTATTTTTGCTCTGCAAATTGTGCTTTTCTGTGTTATCGTGTGAAATATTGTGACAATAATGGCGTGTGAAAAACGTAATACTAGGCTCCAAAGTAAATTGAGAAACGACAGTGAAGACGAAAGCAGTGTGTTAGCGCCACCGTGTAATGAATTAACTAATGTTCAAAGTAGTAATTTGGTAATTGTGCATAGGGAAATGGAGCGGGCTGCAAATAATGGTGTAGGCAGTGAAACAATTAGTGAACAGGGAAGCATTATCGATCGATCGGTCGGCAACAGCTCGCCTCAGGAATCCGAAATTACAGGGCACAATCTTGCAAATACTGTAGATTCAGGTTTTGCGTGCTCACTGTTTTGTCAAATAAGTCAAGACACATTTTCTGCTTTTCAAAATGCGAATATTGCCGGTTCAAATGCATTGCCGAATAGCACTGAGGAACATGTTTCAGACACCAGTGCATTGTTATGACAGTTAATGCAACAAATGCGACAAAGGCTACAAAAGTTAGACACAATGGAACAAAATCTTTAAAAGTTAGACACAATGGAACAACACCAGAGACAAACACAGCAAAAGCTTCAAAAGTTAGACACAATGGAACAAAATCTTCGGAACAAACACGTGAAGATTTAACTACTGAGTTACATAACATTGAATCGAAATGTCAAAAAGTCTGTAATGTAAAAACACAAATTTGTGAGCATTTTCAACCTATTTTTTCGCGGCATGAAAATGCATTACAGAATCACGAAGCAGCCATAAAAGAACTGCAAACTATTGTTCATGAAAATCATGAGACCTTGCAAGCTAAAACTGACTCAGTTGCACCTACCGATTCGGTTATGCAACTTGCAAAAACTCAGTAAAACTTAAAGGACACAGTAGATACGATTTAGACACAAATGGACACTCTGAAACTTGGTTCAGAAAAATTTCACCATTGGATAAAGTAGCCGAACTTTCAGATCAGTTCACTAACTTATCTACAAAGGTAGATGATGATCTGAATGACACAACACCTGTAGCCTTCACTGACACTGAAGAGTATGAACAAATTAGAAAATTTTAACAAAATCAAAATCAAATCAATACACTGTACAAAAGAGAAATCCGGGAAGTACAAGATCAGTTGGCACAAGTAATACAGGAATTACGTATTTCAGAGGACACTCGCGCTCCAACACAGGAAGGAGGACATAGAAGTACGGAACAGCCACAAAATAATGACACAGGGCATTTCGGAAATTATGAAAGAAATTGGCAAGGTGCACCGAATTTTGAGATGGAACCGCCGACACGACGTAACAATGACCGACATGCGACTCGCCGACACGATGATTTTAATTATAAGCTGTTCATTACTACACGCAAATTCAAAACATTTAAGAATTCTGGCAACCACATTCATTCACAAGCATGGCTTCATCAATTCTCTCATTGTTTTCCTCCCAACTGGTCATTGCAGCACAGATTAGAATTTATGTGTGGCTACTTAGAGAATGAACCAGCTGTAAGAATGTGATCGGTCATTCACAATTGTCACAGTGAAGGAGAATTTTATCATGCCTTCCTCTCAGCATATTGGTCTCAAGCTACACAAGACCGTGTAAAACATAACATCATAATGATTAAACATTTCGAACAATCTGAATTCTCCAGTCTTGTGAAATATTTTGAAGACATGTTGCACAAGAATCAGTACCTGTCAAACCCATACAGCCCCTCAGAACTCATCCGCATTTGCTTAATCAAATTACCTGAACATTTACGACATATTATTTTAGCAGGACGTTGCAAAGAAGACATTGAGGATTTTCAGGGACTGTTACAAGAACTGGAAATTGACACAGACAGTCACAGGATGCGAAAACAGGAAAACAATCACTACAGGTCACATCCGTCGCAATTCCGTGACGACGGAAACAATAACTGGACACGACAGGTCTATTCTTACAACGCAAATCGTGACCAAAATAGACACCACCCGTACGACAACCGTTGGCAGAGTAGTAATAATTATAGGGAAAGATCACCTCTCCGCGGTAGTGACTATCACAGAGACAATCAGAGAAACGGACAATATGGGAACCAAAATAATTATTATCAAGGGAGACAGAATAACTTTAGATGCAACGGTCCAGTGCGCAGTTACAATTCAGGGAGAAATTCTCCACCACGTGACTGACAAGAAAGAAACTATGGAATCTACCGACATGACGACAGACGATATGATCGTAACGACAGACCTGAATTGCATCAGAACTGGCGAGATTCAAACAGAGCAGGGCACTCTCGACAAGGTGAATTTGTAGAAGTTAGGTCTCCTAATCCCAATAACGATGCGCGCCAACAAAGAGATAGCAGACAATGACTCGCACCGCAGGCAGCCACGTGTGCCGGCTGGCTCAGAGAAAAATAACATAGACGCTAACCTTGAGAAAAATTTTTGCATTCCTCACCGACCTATACCACCCCATGATAATTCCGTTCAAGTGGATCCTCTGCGTACTAGGAAGAGTAAAGGATTGCACCACATTTCACATGTAAAACCGTTTATTGAGAGAGAATCTGCTTTTTAACTTTGTCTTTGCCATAAAACTTTTCACTTCACATTTCTAGTATGCTTTGTCAGACTTAGAAACTGGTAACATGCAACAATGTTTGAAGTTAAATATCCAGTCAAAAACCAAGCGAACTTATTTAAACATAAATTATGAGTGCATTGTTAGTTGCACGATTACATAACGACTATAAGGCTGACATACTTATAACATGATAATGAGGTTTTAATGCAACATTTTGGTTTACTTGAAAATACATTCTGGATTTGAAGTAATTTCTGTGAGATTAAAGATGACTTAGTATTTGGTTTCTTTGACAGCTACATGATTATATCATGATGTTACTAATATGTGACACAATTTACATTGTTGCTTTTGCGGTGTATCTGTTTTATATCTGCACAGTTTTTCTGAATTCTTCTGGAAAGTAAAATATGTTTTAGTAGTAACTTTTGTGGTATAGCTACAATGAGACAGCCTCTTTCGTAGCACAACAGTACATTACATTATAGTACTTTCTTGATCACAGTAAGGTACATAATAACTGCGATATCTATACGCAAAGCATTTCACTTTTGTTTATCATGAGGTATGTACATTGACTTCAGCAGAACTGTGCTTACAGAGGACGATAACTCCAACACTTCCACAGAATTATCTTACAGCAAGATGCACGTTTAGCGCTACAGGACACGCATTTGAGTGATTAATTTTGTACTCAAACCATTTATCTTTCAAAATTTTTGAATTACAAAGAAAGTTTTCAGTGATACATTTCATTCCATTGCAGTAATCTGTAACACCTGAGGGTATAATTACATTAATCCTCAGGGGGGTACACGCTTACTTTGTGTACCATGTGTGTGGCAAGCACAAGGAGCCCTAGCTAATATGATATTTGCTTATACAACTTTACACATCGATACCATATTTCTCTAACGCAGAATTACACAGCTATCTGATCATTTAACTGAGAGAGACAAATATTTATTTTACTACATCAGTGACAGATGTTTATATAATTACACAGTTGAATAACTTCACACTTATGAAACTGTATTTTGTCTGTACTTTTTGAAATGTTCATATTTTTTCGGAACCATTGTGATACTATGAGAGCTTTGAATGATGCATTTGGTATGGGATCATGATTTTTAAAGTATGTTTGAGATAGATGAAACTTTTGACATGAGCAGAGAAATTTTTAGGTTTTGAAATTATTGCAGAAAGCTACGACGTTTTGAGATTTGGCTGAGTTTTATGATGTTATGATGACGATGTGTATTACGCTGTTGTGGTATGTTTATGATCAATAAGCTGATGCTATATGAGGAATTTGATTATGCTACGTATTTATTATGATAAAATATTGAAGGAGTGTCTACAAATATGTATATGTGTAATAAGGTAAGGAATAATGAGTAGTGGTTAGGGACTCTGAGTTGTGAAAAAGGATGTTGGAAACCAAGAATCGTACTTTAAGTGTTATGAAATGTGTGTAAATTCGTGAATGTATCACAATGTCGACGAATATTTTTTGGACACTGTTATATTTACAGGATTTTGTTTCTACAGATTTGCAACGCAAATTCTCGGCCTGTGAAATTTTTATATGAGACTGTCACTGTAGTGCAAACTGGTGTCGTAAATATTTCGGTAAGAAAGTTAAGTGACCACTTGCACGTAATGCGTCGTGGGCACCCAGCTGTATGACAGTCGCCTGGAAAAAAGCATTAGTGTGTGCCTTTCAGGGGCACAGGTGGAGAAAAAATGAGACCATTAACCTCGCTATTGACATTCCTTTGTAGAAAGCATCGCAAATACGACACGCTCATTACTTGGAAACATATGATTACTTGTACTTTGTGCTATTTACTAAAATCCCCAATGAAATGATGAGAAACATTTTACATCTATTGTCTTTCTAGTTGAGAGATTGCTCATTTTGTTTAATATCTAGTTTCTAGCTGCACTGCAGCATTGGTTAAAATAAAATTTAATAGATGTACTAATATAGATATTTTATGCCTACAGATCCAGGAAACAGTAATTTTATGATCTACTTCCAAAAAAACGAGGGAGCACAAAAAGACATTTCCCTTCACAGGAATTGCATAAATAATTTTTGTCAATGACTGGTAACTTTTTAGTAGTGTAAATTAAGGTGATGCATCACTCTAGTATTAAGTTGTGACATAGGTATTAAACATGGCCAATTTTACTGTAATATTTTTTCTGCTTGATCTATGTCATATTTAGGTATAAGTTATTGTATTTGCTGCTGCTGTTTGCCAGGCGTAGTGCTACTAAATTTCACTTTGTATTACTCTGTTAAGCCAGTTTTACTACTGATTTATTTTTCTTGTTTGCTGCACTTTGCCTTATATTAGTTGTAATATTGCAATTGCTTTGCTAATTTATATTTGCTTTTTCCAATTTGCATTTTTTGTCATTGCTGTTTGCGTTAATTCTTTTGTGCTGCTGCATTGCCTCGTCCCTTAGTTTAGCATCTGAGCTCAGTATATTTAAGTAAGCTTAAGATGGGGTAGACTATATAAGAAACTAACTATGATGAATTGGAAGAAATGCATTGAGAAGCTATAAGAAAATGGTTTGGCCAAAAAAGTAGTGTACAGTGGAGAAAAACTATTTTTGAAAGAGGATGTGAACAGAATACAGAAAACATGCTTGGATTGGATTTTTTTGGTGGAAACAAATGTTGAAATAAGACGAAAGATCTATGGAATGAAGTTTTGGGTTGGACTGCAGTACCAAATGTTACACTGAAAACAAACCCTGCCCTTTCCTCTTGTGTTATTCTGCTATGTGTTTGTGTACTCTTGTATATTTGTGTTTTTCTTGTCTTTATGTGTTTAGTTGATACGAGTTATGTTGTGCAATTTTTCTAATAATATGTTACTTATTTGTAAAGATGTTTAGACATTATTTATTGTGTTCTGTTTTAATGCTCATGTGTGAAGTTGTTGTTTCCAAAGCTATTCTGATCTTTTATGTATTTACTTATGTCATAATTCCTGTAACACTGATGTATATGTTTATTTCTATTCTTTTGTAAAGCCTGTGTTACTACAAATGTTATCTGTATTGTTATGTACTTTAATGATGTATTTTGTACCTTTGTAATTGTATTCTTATATTGTAAATTTATAATTGTAGAGACACCAGTTCTTCAAATTAAGTATCATTTCACTGCACACGTTTCTGTTGGTCATAATATATGGACAATATGTGAGAAGTAGGGACTGATAGTGTTTGCACGTATGTTGATAATTCAGCAAGGGACTGATTAACAGCATTGCTGGTTCTAAGGACAATTCCAAAAAGTGTGTGAGTGCACAAGTGATGGTTTATGGACTTGCTGTATTCTCCGCAGGACTCTTCGATGGTGATTGTGCACCTGCACAGTCGCAACAGATGGCTGTTGGCCGTCTCTACAAGGTCTACAGTGGGTCTGCACCTTTGATGACCCACCAATACCATTATTTCTACAAGGACTGCAGTGGGTCTGCACCTCTGGTGGCCCACCAATACCATACTCTCTACCAGGACTACAGTGGGTCAGCTCTGTGATGACCTACCTACCAATATTTTTCAAAACTTCGACTGACTCTGCTGTGGGTTTGCTCTGTTGTGGCCCTTTACCTGTCTGCATTTTAAGAGTCAGCACTGTCTTTCCGCTGGAAGGACAATACTACTTCTTCAAGACTGCATGAAAATCCACTACTTCCATGTGCATTCTCCTTTGCTGCTCAGACTTTGAGAAAACCACTGCAATTTTACTGTGAGGACTGTCTTTATGGACTGTGAGAAAATTTTAGCTTTTGACCAACATTGTATCGATAAGTGTGTGCATTTGATTTCTTTGTTATTGTAATTATCAAAAATTTTTTCAAATCTCTATTGGCCACTGCCCAAAACAATTTGTAAAATTTTTTGTGGGGACCATGGGGGCTATGTAAGTAGGCTGTTTAGGTTTTTTTAATGGTAACGCCACAGTGCGCTCTGTATGAAAATCACTGGCTGTGCTGTGTGCAGTCTGTGGCTGGGTGGCATTGTTGGAATTTGCCATTGTAGTGTTGGGCAGTTGGCTGTTACCAGCGCATAGCGTTGCGCAGTTGGAGGTGAGCCGCCAGCAGTGGTGGACGTGGGAAGTGAGATGGCGCATTTCTGAGAGCGGATGATCTGGACAGAGACAGTAACTTTGTAAGACTGGATGTCATGAACTGATATATATAATATGACTTTTGAACAATATTAAGGTAAATACATTGTTTTTTCTCTATCAAAATCTTTCATTTGCTAACTATGCCTATCAGTAGTTAGTGCCTTCAGTAGTTTGAATCTTTTATTTAGCTGGCAGTAGTGGCGCTCGCTGTATTGCAGTAGCTTGAGTAACGAAGATTTTTGTGAGGTAAGTGATTTGTGAAACGTATAGGTTAATGTTAGTCAGGGCCATTCTTTTGTAGGGATTTTTGAAAGTCAGATTGCGTTGCGCCAAAAATATTGTGTCAGTTTAAGCACAGTCATTTATAATTTTTCTAAGGGGACGTTTCGATTTCCGTTATTTTCGTTGTGCTCCCTCTTCTCGTAGTAGTGCAGCATTGTCGTTTGTACTACGCTCTTGCCAACGCCTTTATCAACTGAGGACTATTAACATTTTTGGCTTATGCTAGTATACACGATTATTCCTTGAACATATTCATCATCAAATTTGTGTTCCGTTTAAAGAAAGAAAACGTAATTGTAAACTGTTAGGACGGCTTTAATCTTTTAAACAGAGACGCTCACCAGAATCCTTTCCTATCATCATTTTTGAAGGGGAACTTTGATTCATTAATTTAATTAATAAATTATATAAGAGGCTAGGGATTCCATGTAGGATTTATTTCAGGGTCATTATAAGATTGCGTTAAGCACCTGTGCAGATTCAATATAAATCCACTTCGGTGCGATTATGATAACATCGTGATTCAGCCCCCTGGCTTGCATATCAGTTAAGTGTCCCACGATAGCAAGCACGTGGCTAGTTGCCACAGTAAACTACAAATGAAAAATCACAATCGATAAATAAACCCATAAGAACAAGAATACCAACATGTAAACCAAAACCGCTACGAACTTATGCACCAACCTAATACTTCTGTGCCTTCACTTCTACGAGTACGGGCGCTCGCACGGACTATGTTATTGTTACCAAAAGGTTTTCTCTGTGCATAAAATAAAACTTCCCTGCCGTGGCCTGTGTGGAACTTCCTGGCAGAGTAAAAGTGTGTGCTGGGCCAAGACTCGAACTCGAGACCTTTGCCTTTCGTATGAAAGTACCGTACCGACTGAGCTACCCAAGCACGACCGGCGACCCATCCTTACAGCTTCTATTCCGCCAGTACCTCGTCTCTTACCTTACAAACTTCACAGAAGTTCTGACAAGAAGTTTCACATCAGCATACATTCAGCTGCAGAGTGAAAATTTCGTTATGTTCTGTGCGTTTCCTACAATGATTTGACATAAATAACTCGTACTTACCGTGTCAACATATATTGCATTTACATAAACTGACTAAATTCATTAATATATATATATATATATATATATATATATATATATATATATATATATATATATATATATATATAAAGGGTGAGTCACCTAACGTTACCGCTGGATATATTTTGTAAACCACATCAAATATTGACGAACCGATTCCACAGACCGAACGTGAGGAGAGGGACTATTGTAACTGTTTAATACAAACCATACAAAAATGCACGGAAGTATGTTTTTAACACAAACCTACGTTTTTTTAAATGGAACCCCGTTAGTTTTGTTAGCACATCTGAACATATAAACAAATACGTAATCAGTGCCGTTTGTTCCATTGTAAAATGTTAATTACATCCAGAGATATTGTAACCTAAAATTGACACTTGAGTACCACTCCTCCGCTGTTCGATCGTGTGTATCGGAGAGCACCGAATTACGTAGGGATCCAAAGGGAACGGTGATGGACCTTAGGTACAGAAGAGACTGGAACACCACATTACGTCCACATGCTAACACCTTTTTATTGGTCTTTTTCACTGACGCACATGTACATTACCATGAGGGGTGAGGTACACGTACACACGTGGTCTCCGTTTTCAATTACGGAGTGGAATAGAGTGTGTCCCGACATGTCAGGCCAACAGATGTTCAATGTGGTGGCCATCATTTGCTGTACACAATTGCAATCTCTGGCGTAATGAATGTCGTACACGCCGCAGTACATCGGGTGTAATGTCGCCGCCGGCTACCACAATACGTTGTTTCATATCCTCTGGGATTGTTGGCACATCACGGTACACATTCTCCTTTAACGTACCCCACAGAAAGAAGTCCAGAGGTGTAAGATCAGGAGAACGGGCTGGCCAATTTATGCGTCCTCCACGTCCTATGAAACGCCCGTCGAACATCCTGTCAAGGGTCAGCCTAGTGTTAATTGCGGAATGTGCAGGTGCACTATCATGCTGATACCACATACATCGACGCGTTTCCAGTGGGACATTTTCGAGCAACGTTGGCAGATCATTCTGTAGAAGCGCGATGTATGTTGCAGTGCTCTCCGATACACACGATCGAACAGCGGAGGAGTGGTACTCAAGTGTCAACTTTAGGTTACAATATCTCCGGATGTAATTAACATTTTACAATGGAACAAACGGCACTGATTACGTATTTGTTTATATGTTCAGATGTGCTAACAAAACTAACGTGGTTCCATTTTAAAAAACGTAGGTTTGTGTTAAAAAACATACTTCCGTGCATTTTTGTATGGTTTGTATTAAACAATTACACTAGCCCCTCTCCTCACGTTCGGTCTGTGGAATCGGTTCGTCAGTATTTGATGTGGTTTACGAAATATATCCAGCGGTAACGTTAGGTGACTCACCCTGTATATATGTCAATGTGTCACCTCAATCAATAACTTTATTTATAAAAATACAGTGTACAATCTCCAACGAATTTAATGTATTCACAAACACCTTTTCCTTTACACCAAATAAATACACTTTCGTTTACATTAATTTTAGCTCTCTTACGGGTATACAGGACAAAAGGTGATGGAGACATATATGTTGATTTGCCGAAGTCTTTATTAGCATTTTCGGTAACATGATATGTTTTGTAAGCGATGATGTCTCTGTCGACGAAGCTTTCCAATCCAGACACGTTTGGAACACCACTCCCACCACGTACAACTGCTACTGTTAACTAGCCATTACCATGGGAAAATGTGTCATTCAAATCAATGCTGAAATTCAATCTGCAACCACAAAATACAGACGGTCCGTCTAGCAATGCGTGTGCGGCAACAGATTTAACAGCGTCTCGCGCGGCCTTGAGGTTATATAAGCGAGCGATAAGCGCTTCGCGCCATTCGCGCTGCTGCTGCTGCTGCCGCACACGCAACTGCATTGAACGCTGCCGAGATGCCGTATAGAAGGCGATGGAGACGTTCAAAACAGACAGTATATAAGACTATTGAAGACGTTGAAATGTCAACGACCGCCGCCGACAAGAAGAAGAATACAGTTAAATCTGTTGCCGCACACGCATTGCTAGACGGACCGTCTGTATTTTGTGGTTGCAGATTGAATTTCAGCATTGATTTGAATGACACATTTTCCCATGGTAATGGCTAGTTAACAGTAGCAGTTGTACGTGGTGGGAGTGGTGTTCCAAACGTGTCTGGATTGGAAAGCTTCGTCGACAGAGACATCATCGCTTACAAAACATATATATACTCCTGGAAATGGAAAAAAGAAAACATTGACACCGGTGTGTCAGACCCACCATACTTGCTCCGGACACTGCGAGAGGGCTGTAGAAGCAATGATCACACGCACGGCACAGCGGACACACCAGGAACCGCGGTGTTGGCCGTCGAATGGCGCTAGCTGCGCAGCATTTGTGCACCGCCGCCGTCAGTGTCAGCCAGTTTGCCGTGGCATACGGAGCTCCATCGCAGTCTTTAACACTGGTAGCATGCCGCGACAGCGTGGACGTGAACCGTATGTGCAGTTGACGGACTTTGAGCGAGGGCGTATAGTGGGCATGCTGGAGGCCGGGTGGACGTACCGCCGAATTGCTCAACACGTGGGGCGTGAGGTCTCCACAGTACATCGATGTTGTCGCCAGTGGTCGGCGGAAGGTGCACGTGCCCGTCGACCTGGGACCGGACCGCAGCGACGCACGGATGCACGCCAAGACCGTAGGATCCTACGCAGTGCCGTAGGGGACCGCACCGCCACTTCCCAGCAAATTAGGGACACTGTTGCTCCTGGGGTATCGGCGAGGACCATTCGCAACCGTCTCCATGAAGCTGGGCTACGGTCCCGCACACCGTTAGGCCGTCTTCCGCTCACGCCCCAACATCGTGCAGCCCGCCTCCAGTGGTGTCGCGACAGGCGTGAATGGAGGGACGAATGGAGACGTGTCGTCTTCAGCGATGAGAGTCGCTTCTGCCTTGGTGCCAATGATGGTCGTATGCGTGTTTGGCGCCGTACAGGTGAGCGCCACAATCAGGACTGCATACGACCGAGGCACACAGGGCCAACACCCGGCATCATGGTGTGGGGAGCGATCTCCTACACTGGCCGTACACCACTGGTGATCGTCGAGGGGACACTGAATAGTGCACGGTACATCCAAACCGTCATCGAACCCATCGTTCTACCATTCCTAGACCGGCAAGGGAACTTGCTGTTCCAACAGGACAATGCACGTCCGCATGTATCCCGTGCCACCCAACGTGCTCTAGAAGATGTAAGTCAACTACCCTGGCCAGCAAGATCTCCGGATCTGTCCCCCATTGAGCATGTTTGGGACTGGATGAAGCGTCGTCTCACGCGGTCTGCACGTCCAGCACGAACGCTGGTCCAACTGAGGCGCCAGGTGGAAATGGCATGGCAAGCCGTTCCACAGGACTACATCCAGCATCTCTACGATCGTCTCCATGGGAGAATAGCAGCCTGCATTGCTGCGAAAGGTGGATATACGCTGTACTAGTGCCGACATTGTGCATGCTCTGTTGCCTGTGTCTATGTGCCTGTGGTTTTGTCAGTGTGATCATGTGATGTATCTGACCCCAGGAATGTGTCAATAAAGTTTCCCCTTCCTGGGACAATGAATTCACGGTGTTCTTATTTCAATTTCCAGGAGTATATATATATATATATATATATATATATATATATATATATATATATAAACTCGAGAAATCAAGTAGCTGAAAATAAGTGAGACACTGGATTGTAGTGTTACAAGTATTGGAAGCTGGAGGGGGAGAGTCAGTTCTCTGCACAGATTAAAAAGAATAATTAAGATACGGCATGTAAGAACCGCTACACTGTTTTCTACTTGTCCTCTGGGTTTGGATACATTCAGGCTGCATTTTCAAGGTGCTCCCATTTTGCCAACCCAGTGTAAAGTGCTGTGACGCACGCGTAAGTCGGGCGTAATGCAGAGTGAAGCACGGCGCAGGAGAGCGGGGGGTCCGCCGCATGAGGACGCCTTCCCGGAGGCGACGGAATTTGTGTGGCGTTGCGGCGCTGATGGATGAGGTGGCAGCGAGACCTGGCGGCCGCGCCACCCAGCTGCAGGTAGGACCGTAGGAGGCAGACCAGCAGCGGCCGGCTCTGACATGCTGTAGCGGACGGGGCGCGGCGAAGGGGTCAGAGTCTAGTGGGTTGACAGCTCGTTTCATCGTGACGCTGGGTATAGAGCCAACACTGTGCATTTACCCCGTCTTCAAACTGGGGATGCCTCCAAGAAGTCGTGTGTGTGTGTGTGTGTCTGTCTGTGTGTGTGTGTTGGGTTTTGGCAAACAGCTCCTTAGAAATTAAACCACCGATTTGTGTCAGAATTTTCAGACGGAAATGAGATGTGGGAAATCAACAACCGGGTAGCAAAGAACCAGCATGAGGTTTAATTTTGCAAAAAGGATTTGAGCGCCTGAAACTAAACAGAAAATTAAGAAGGGTTTAATTAATGATTTGACAGAAAAGTACACAATGGATATATTTCTCCGAATTTTTAGAACTAAGTGAGGAGTGGGAAACAGACAACTGAGTATCTAACCAACCAGCTTGAGGTCTAGTTTATAAAAAAGCACTTGAAGGTAAACACGGTGTTCAGGAAGAACTAAATTGGTTATTTAGATAAGACTGAGATTTCTCGAACAGCCGCTGGTAGTATCAAAGAGTTCATCTTTTCATAGCCTAGCTATTTTGCGTATAAAATATTGAATTGGTGTTATATTAAAGTCAACAACAAAAATTTAAATAAAGAAACTAAAGGAAAAGAGCCAGTCTGTGAAATGGTTTGGCTAAAATTAAGAAATAAAATACATCAGAAGAGCTTTTGGCGCATCTTTGAATTGAGTATATCAAATAAGTTGCTTATTGAGAATTTAATGTTCAGTATTTATCTTAGAATTTTGAAGATTACTGCAGGCTAACTGACTGGTGGGTGCTGTGAACCGTACAAACTCAGTTTTAGTACATGAGTGCTATTATCATTTAAAGGAGCGTCAAATGTTTATCTAATATGTGTTATTTCTTACTTTCAGACAAATTATTTCATGTAACATGTCACTTTTTTTTAAGTTATTTTATCGTTTCCTACAGGGTGAACAAAATAAAACTGGCTCAGTAAATACACTCCTAGACGAAAGAAAACGACACACCATAAAGGAATTATTTGAGTGGGACGGATATCGGTTGATATGATGTACAGGTACAGACAAATACGATTATAAGTTCAGAAAATTTTGATAATTTATTGCAGGAAAAGTTCTTCACAAATCAAGCAAGACAATAATATTTTCGTCCACCGCTGGCCCTTATGCAAGCAGTTATTCAACTCGGCATTGATTGACTTGTTAGATATCCTCTTGAGGGATATCGTGCCAAATTCTATCCAATAGGCGCTTTAGATCGTCAAAATTTCGAGCTGATTGGAGGGCCCTGTTCAAATGGTTCAAATGGCTCTGAGCACTATGGGACTTAATTTCTGAGGTCATCAGTCCCCTAGAACTTATAACTACTTAAAACTAACTAACTTAGAACTACTTAAACCTAACTAACCTAAGGACGTCACACACGTCCATGCCCGAGGCAGGATTCGAATCTGCGACCGTAGCGGTCGCGCGGTTCCAGACTGTAGAGCTTAAAACCGCTCGGCCACCACGGCCGGCGAGGGCCCTATCCGCAACGCTCCAAAGTTCTTAACTGGCGAGAGATCCGGACACCTTCCTGGCCAACTTAGCGTCTGAAAAACACGAAGACAAGCAGTAGAAACTCTCTCCGTATGCGGGTGGGAATTATATTGCCACGAAGGGCATTAGAACGACGAATAGCATATCGTGCTAATGTGCCATGGCTGGCAACAAAATGGGCCCTGGTACAAACAGAAATAGCATCCCAGACCATCACTTCTGGGTGATGGACCGTATGACAGGTGATGGTCAGGTTGGTATCCCACAGCTGTCCAGGATGTCCCCAGACACATCCTCCATCTGGAATATTTCGCTGGAGTAGAACTGTCTTCAGTAATGAGTCCTGCTTCGAACAGAGCCCAAATGACCAGCAAAGACGTGTCTGGAAACCATCACAGGTAGCGGTGGCTGTGTCCCACCGTACGGCGCAAGAAGCAGGAAGGATGCTCTGAGGCGCCACTTCATTTGAGAGCAGGACCCCTTTGGTTGTCATCTGTGGCACCGTTACAACATAGCGGTACGTCGACGATATTCTACGGCTCCTTCTCTTTGCCTTCTTGGTAAGCCAGCCTGGACTTACATTTAAGAAAATATGATGTTCACCCACACAAGAAGAGTTTAGATGGCTTGTCTTCGTGCTTCCCGCGCCATATAAGTTCGCAGGATCTCTCCCCAATTGAGAACGATTGGAGCATTATGGATAGAACCATCCAGCTAGCCTGTTATTTTGACGATCTAACGAGCTATTTTGACAGAATCTGGCACTACATGCCTCAAGAGGTCATCCAACAAAACCCTCAGTCAATGACAAGCCGAATAAACGCTTGAATAAGGCCCGGAGGTGGATCAACACGTTATGCACTTGCTCAGTCTGTGACGCTCTTACTCTTGGCTAAATCATTTAATTTTTCTCACATTGCAATGTCTTAAAATGTATTTGTAGTAAGACTGGAGCGGTAATGACCTTTGTTAATGATATGACAGAACATGCCATCCTCAAAGAGAGATGAATACAAAAATGTAACAAAAATAATCACTTAAAAATAATAGATTTCAGCTATCAGTCGTCCTTTTTAAATTTAAAAAGGACGACTGATAGCTGAAATCTATTATTTACAAGTCAATATAACAACCGCTGAGTGCGACAGGCTTCTGAATGGAAGGTAAGCTGACCTGATGAAAAATAATCAGTCTAGATAGCAAATTCTCGCTATCTTAAAAATAAACAGGATTTACTAATTATTTGTTTACATTACGTACCGAGGTCGCTAGCATAATTAACTGGATATTAGAAAATCTGAGCAGTCATAAACAGAAAGGTATTAGTTGTTTTTTTGGTGTATTTATGCCAAATGACATGTTTCAGGCTCTGCCCGTCATCAGATTTCCTGATGTAAACAATATAATAAATAATTATTTATTACATTTTTGAATTTTTTAACACCAAATGTTAACAAAAAAAGCAAAATCAAACTAAATGTCGGAACCAATACACACTATTTTGTAGCACAAATAGCTTTGACTGCTTGTTCCTTACTAGTACAATTCACGGACCAATAGTTGTGACGTATAATTTAAACTTGGAAAATGGGAATGTTGGTCGTGATAAGGACTACGAAACACAGCTACGTCAGTGGGCTGGCACTTGCTAGGTTAACCACGTGATGCAACAGGGCACCACTTCACGGCGTTATGACTATACAAATGCCTACTTGTTTACTAAAAATTAAAACAGTGACCAATAACAACTAAAAGGATATGTTGTGTGGCTACATAAGGGCACATTAAAACACTTGGAAAGACATGACTTGTCGAAGATTACAAAAGGATTTGTTTGGATTTGCAATTACACTTCTTTGCTTTTCGTCAAACATAAAATCTTAACATATATGTCCCATCCTATGGTTTATTAGTGTGGCTATCCATATGCCAAAATGTTTACTGCCTGTTGTTGTTGTTGGATGTTGTTGTCGTCTTCAGTCCAGAGACTGGTTTCATGCAGCTCTCCATGCTACTCTATCCTTTGCCAGCCTCTTCATCTCCGAATAACTACTGCAACCTACCTCCTAAATCTGCTTAGCGTTTTCATCTCTTGGTCTCCCTGTACGATTTTCATCTTCCACACTGCACTCCAATACTAAATTGGTGATCCCCTGATGTATCAGGACGTGTCCTACCAACCGATCCTGTATTCTAGTCAAGTTGTGCCACAAATTTCTCTTCTCTCCAATTCAGTTCAGTATCTTCCCATTAGTTACATGATGTATCCATCTAATCTTCAGCATTTGGAAACCTTATATTCTCTTCTTGTCTACACTATTTATCATCAATTTTTCACTTCCATACATGGCTACACTCGATGCAAATACTTTCAGAAAATACTTCCTGACACTTATATCTATACTTGATATTAACACATTTCTGTTCTTCGGAAACGTTCTCCTTGCCATAGCAAAACTACATTTTATGTCCTCTCTACTTCGATCATCATCAGTTATATTTCTCCCCAAATAGCAAAACTCATTTACTATCTTATATCTGTCATTTCCTATTGCCTGTTAAAACCGTAAAACACAATAACAAAAATACATGTAGTGTGTCTCTACGTAAGCACAATAACAGAAGCATCACTGTAGTACATGGGCGCGAGATTGAGATTGTAGCAAAGGGTTACCGAGCTCCACAAAAGTGGTTACGGAAGCTATCATAGTCTTTACGCGCCTCTCACAACAAACCGTCCAGTTACGAGTTAGCAAAATACAGTAACTAGAGTAAAATGGAACTGACTTACGTGAGTCCGAATACTGCGGTAACTTACACACTACTGCCCATTAAAATTGCTACACCACAAATATGACGTGCTACAGACGCGAAATTTAACCTACAAGGTGAAGATGCTGTGATACGCAAATGATTAGCTTTTCAGAGCATTCACACAAGGTTGGCGCCGGTGGCGACACATACAACGTACTGACATGAGGGAAGTTTCCAACCGATTTCCCATACACAAACATCAGTTGATCGGCGTTGCCCGGTGAAACGTTGTTGTCATGCCTCGTGTAAGAAGGAGAAATGCGTATCATCATGTTTCCGACTTTGATAAAGGTCGGATTGTAGCCTATAGCGATTGCGGTTTATCGTATCGCGACATTGCTGCTCGCGTTGGTCGAGATCCAATGACTGTTAGCAGAATATGGAATCGGTGGGTTAAGGAGGGTAATACGGAACGCCGTGCTGGATCCCAACGGCCTCGTATCACTAGCAGTCGAGATGACAGGCATCTTATCCGCATGGCTGTAACGGATCGTGCAGCCACGTCTCGATCCCTGAGTGAACAGATGGGGACGTTTGAAAGACAACAACCATCTGCACGAACAGTTCAACGACGTTAGCAGCAGCATGGACTATCAGCTCGGAGACCATGGCTGCTGTTACCCTTGACGCTGCATCACAGACAGCAGCGCCTGCGATGGTGTACTCAACGCCGAACGTGGGTGCACGAACGGCAAAACGTTATTTTTTCGGATGAATCCAGGTTCTGTTTAGAGCGTCATGATGGTCGAAAGCGTGTTTGGCGACATTGCGGTGAACGCACATTGGAAGCGTGTATTCGTCATTGCCATACTGGCGTATCACCCGGCGCGATGTTATGGGGTGCCATTGGTTACACATCTCGGTCACCTCTGGTTCGCACTGACGGCACTTTGAACAGTGGACGTTACGTTTCAAATGTGTTATGACCCGCGGCTCTGCCCTTCATTCGATCCCTGCGAAACCCTACCTTTCAGCAGGATAATCCACGACCGCATGTTGCAGGTCCTGTACGGGCCTTTCTGGATACAGAAAATGTTCGACTGCTGCTCTGGTCAGCACATTCTGCAGATCTCTCACCAATTGAAAACGTCTGGTCAATGGTGGCCGAGGAACTGGCTCGTCACAATACGCCAGTCAGTACTCTTGATGAACTATGGTATCGTGTTGAAGCTGCATGGGCAGCTGTACCTGTACACGCCATTCAAGCTGTGACTCAATGCCCAGGCGTATCAAGGCCGTTATTACGGCCAGAGGTGGTTGTTCTGGGTACTGATTTCTCAGGATCTGTGCACCCAAATTGCGTGAATATGTAATCACATGTCAGTTCTACTATAATATATTTGTCCAATGAATGCCCGTTTATCGGCTGAATTTCTTCTTGGTGTAGCGATTTTAATTGCCAGTGCTGTAGAAGGGACGGCTAATAAGATCCTATTTTACTTTTTAATATTATCTAGGCTATTTAGTTACCTAACTAGTATCAACCTGTCTGTAATAGTTTCAATCTGTTCTGTAATGATTTGTGAAATAATAGCGTGCCTTTATGAAAACACTGTGCTTTCGCTACGTCGCAGCCGGAACTGAAACAGACAGGCAGGCAGGCGACGCGTGAGGCCGACACGTGCGGTTCGCGACGCCGCCCCCGCCGCGTGGGACAAGCCCGCGACGTCGCCGCGGCGCCGCGTGACGCCTGGCGTGACTCGGCGCCCGGGGGCGGCGTCGGGCGTGACTTGGCGCCTGGGGGTGGCGCCGGAGACGCCTCGCGGCGCGCCGGCCGGAGAGACGGATTTACACCGCTCTGCGGGGGGTCCGCCGCGTTTAATTTGGGCAGGTGGGCCTCGCCGCGCCGAGCTGCATTCCTCTCCCCTGGCCGGGCCAGCCACACCGCCACGTCGGCCAGCTGCGCATTAATTTTCCGGCAGATTAAGGGCGGCTCCAGTCGGACCCATTAGCACTGCGGAGCGCGCCGCGCGCAGCACTTTCACAGGACGCTCGCTCGACGTGCTGTGCACAGTACCGACCAGGAAACTGACTGAGCTAGGGAAGGCGCCGTGCACTATCACGTCTTATCCATACAGTACACTGGCGTCCGAACTTGAAGCAACAACGGAAAATTTTTCCAAGGTTGCGTTCATTTTGCCACAGATCAGTATAAAACAGTATAAAAAAAGGGACGATAAATAGTTTGGACAAGAAGAGAATAGAAGCTTTCGAAATGTGGTGCTACAGAAGAATGCTTAAGATTAGATGGGTAGATCATATAACTAATGAGTAGGTATTGAATAGAATTGGGGAGGAGTTTGTGGCACAAGTTGATGAGAAGAAGGGACCGGTTGGTAGGACATGTCCTGAGGCATCGAGGGATCACAAATTTAGCATTGGATGGCAGCGTGGAGGGTAAAAACCGTAGAGGGAGACCAAGAGATGAATACACTAAGCAGATTCAGAAGGATGTAGGTTGCAGTAGGTACTGGGAGATGAAACTTGCACAGGGTAGGGTAGCATGGAGAGCTGCATCAAACCAGTCCCAGGACTGAAGACCACAACAACAACAACACAGTATAAACAGGAGATAGTAGAGTGAAAACAATGTAAAGAATACAGAACGCAAACAATTTTAACATGCACAACGGTAGACAAAAACGTCCTTCCTTTTTTCCAACTTCACGGATCTGCACACAAATACCGACAACTGGTTAGCGTGCTCAGTATGGGGAATATAAAAGTGCTTTGGAGGACTTAAGACCAAATAAGGCAGAAGGGATAGATAACATTCAATCAGAATTTCTAAGATTATTGGGGGAAGTGACAACAAAACGACTATTCACGTTGGTGTGCAGATTGTATCAGTCTGGCGACATACCATCTGACTTTCGAAAAAATATCGTCCACCCAATTCCGCAGACTGCGAGAGCCGACAAGTCAGAGAATTTACGCACAGTCAGCTTATTAACTCATGCATCCAAGTTGCTGTCAAGAATAATACACAGAAGAATAGAAAGGAAAACTGAAGATAGACGACTATCAGTTTGCCTTTGGGGAAGGTAAAGGCACGGGAAGGTAAAGGCACCAGAGAGGCAGCTCTGACGTTGCAGTTGATAATGGAAGCAAGCACTCCGTCTTCAGGCCACGAGTCAGTGGAGGATGCGAATAGGAGGGCGTGGGGTCAGCACACCGCTCTCCTGGCCGTTATGATGGTATTCTTGACCGAAGCCGCTACTATTCGGTCGAGTAGCTCCTCAATTGGCATCACGAGGCTGAGTGCACCCCGAAAAATGGCAACAGCGCACGGCGGCCTGGATGGTCACCCATCCAAGTGCCGACCACACACAACAGCGCTGAATTTCCCTGATCTCACGGTGAACTTGTGTATCCACTGCGGCAAGGACGTTGCCTATAATGGAAGCAAGGCTGAAGAAAAATCAACAGGCGTTCATAGGATATGTATACCTGGAAAAAGCGTTCGACAATGTAGAATGGTGCAAGATTTTAAACTCTGAGAAAAATAAGGGAAACTATACGGACAGACGTGTAATGCACAATACGTCCAGAAGCCAAGAGGGAATAATAAGAGTTGACGACCAAGAACGAAGTGCTTGGATTAAAAAGGGTGTAAAGCAGGGATGTAGTGTTCCGTCTCTACTGTTGAATCTGTACATCATAGAAGCAATGATGGAAATAAAAGAAACGTTCAGGAGTGGAATTAAAATTCAAGGTCAAAGGACATCAATGATACAATTCCCTGATGACATTGCTATCCTGAGTGAAAGTGAAGAAGAACTACATGATCTGCTGACCGCAATGAACAGTCTAATGAGTACAGAGTATGGACTGAGGGTAAATCGGAAGAAGACGAAGGTAATGAGAAGGAGCAGAAATGAGAACAGCGAGAAACTCAACATCAGGATTGATGGTCACAAAGTAGATGAAGTTAACGAATTCTGCTACCTTGGCAGCAAAATAACCAATGACGGACGAAGTAACGAGGACATTAAAAGCAGACTAGCAATGGCAAACAGGGCATTCCTGGTTAAGAGAAGTCTACTAGTATCAAACATAGGCCTTAATTTGATAAAGAAATTTCTGAGAATGTACGTCTGGAGTACAGCACTGTATGGTAGTCACACATGGAGTGTGGAAAAACCGGAAGAGAATCAAAGCATTTGAGATGTGGTGCTACAGACTAATGTTGAAAATTAGGTAGAAGCATAAGGTAAGGAATGAGGAGGTTCTTCATAGAATTGGAGAGGAAACGAATATGTGGAAAACACTGACAAGGAGAAGGAACAGAATGTTAAAACGTGAGGGAATGACTTCCATGGCACTAAACGGAGCTGTAGAGGGCAAAAACTGTACAGGAAGACAGAGATGGAACACACCCAGCAAATAATTGAGTACATAGGCTACAAATACTATTCTGAGATGAAGATGTTGGCGCAGGAGAGGAATTAATGGTGGGCTGCATCAAACCAGTAAGAAGACTGGTAAGCCTGTAAGGTGGCAGCTTGAATGAATGTTAATTTCACATCTTAGATAAGATTTTATGCATCGTAACAAGTAGAGGGATATGTCACCTGACATACTTCAGTGATAGCACATTTATGTATCAAAATGTACAGTAGGTAATGCCAAAAGGGATGACACTCGATTCGACGGTATTAACACACCGAACCCGAATCCTGCATACCATTGAGCAAAAGGTGAAAAAAGCTGCTGGAAGAACTGGAAGAAACGTTTTAGTTCGGGGGCAGACGCGAGTTGCGCCATCACAGCCCACATACAACGAAGGGCTTCTAGAAACGGTTTGTGACCCATGGCGAGAGGGACAACGAATTCGGCGGGCAATACATCGAGGGGAGCAAGTAGCGACCCAGCGCTGCTTGCGACGGAGAAATTCTTTAGAAAACTGCTTTGGGGAATTTCCAGACGGATACAAACAGCTCTGGTGATGTATGCGTGTAACATTTAGGCGTCAGGAGAGGTCAAAAATTGTCCGATTGGCTGAAATAAACTCGGAAGGAATAAAGGGGGGGACATTTCGATGCAGTTTAAAGGTAGGCGTTTTGCGATTGGCAGGGGCAGTTGCCACAGGATGAAAGGAACACTCCCATTGGTCTGAAAAAGCCATGATGCGAAGCACGAAATTACAAAGGTGGGGTACCATTTGTTACAAAAGACACAATACCGAAAACTTTGTGGACTCTCCTCTGAACCAGCAATAAGTGTAGAACAGGATGCATCGCGCTCTGTAAAACGCCAAAAGAGGAATTTTTGTGTGAACTCTGCGTTCACTTTGGCTGACACTCAGCTAGAAATTAGCTGAAAAGTCGTTGAGCTCTGATAGCAGAGAAACGAAACAGACACATAGTTAATTGTTCTTGCAAAAACTGAGAGGGTGTAGAAGTATACATGCTGCTCCATCTATGCACTTGTATATCGCCATATTTTCCAAACCAGGGATCAGTGCGTGTTTTCTCCCCTAACGACAAACAGGACAATTTCAGCTGATAAAATCACTAAAGATTTTGATTAGGTTTTTGTAGGATTTTCAGAGGGCAAGAGCAACCATGCAGCCGACATCATATCGCAGCTAAAGGTAAATGCCACTCGCAGAGGCGTAAAATTGTTGGATCACCAGCCTGCGTCCACTGTGAACTCGAGGAACGTTGAGTAAGCTTTTGCTCATCTTGTCACAAAAACTAACCATCCTTCATACACTTGATTGTCATTCTAAATAGTACCGAACTTAAAACCGGAATCGGTTGATTTGTCGTAGTACTGATCAACTCTGATAGTACTTCACTGTCTAGAAGTAAGAACAATCTTGTAGAGAACCTTTTGTTTAGATTTAATATTGTTGAGTTCAGTGTTATTTCTACTAAGCAGGACGCAATACGTTATCTTGACAACTATCCTGAAATTATCATCTCACAATCTATGGAAATGAGCGTTTGGCGTCATTGGCCGGGAGGCCCCTTGCGGGGCAGGTCCGGCCGCCTTGGTGCAGGTCTTATTACACTCGACGCAACATTGGGCTACCTGCCCGCCGGAGGGGGATGAAATGATGATGAAGACAACACAACATCCAGCCCCTGAGCAAAGAAAATCCCCGCCCCAGCCGGGAATCGAACCCAGGCCTGTAGGACGGCAATCCATCAAGCTGACCACTCAGCTATCAGGCAGACATGTCACAATTCATGTGAACCTGTGTGCTTCTTTGACAACAACAAAGAGGTTAAACAAATGTTACAGCTAAACACCGACGTGCTCTATCATAGAATAAGTGTCCACTCCTAACCCCAGTAATTAATTCCAATGACGCTAACGCACTCACTGTATGTTTTTGCTGATTACTGACGAATGTGAATGGAGGTGGAGTGTCAGAACCCTCTAAAAAACGAAAAGAAGGTATGTGAGCACATCTGGCAGGGTGTGACCACATCCGGCAGTATTGCAGACCTAACAACGACAAGACATTCTGTAAGTGGTGTCATCAATCTATTGTTGAGGCAATAACGCCTCACTTCGTGTAGAGTTGCTCATGAGTGTTGGAGAGTGGTTGATGGGTGCTGATGTGATGCAACCCATCTCCCTAGTGCATGACAGACATGCTCTATGGGATTCAGATCGGAAGAACGACCAGGCCACGCTATGTGTGCAATGTCTACAGTTTCCAAGAAAACATCAATTCTATGAGGTCGAGTATTATCGTCCATTAAAACAACATCTGGGCCCACAGTACCGCCCAATAACAGCACATGAGGTCCCACGAACTCGTTACGAGATGTGGCAACTGTTAAACATTGCCGATCCACTCGCACAGTTTCATGAAGATATGTTAGAGTGGTCAAAATAACACTGCCCACACTATTAGAGTTGCTCCTCTATGTTGGTGTCTGTTCACAATGTTTGGCTCCAAAAACCGTGTTTCACGGTCCCTCCAGCTGCGAATCCGTCGGAATCACTCTCGAGACCAAATTGGGACCCATCTGTGAAAAGAACATTGGTGGATGTTGACAATTCCACTCTAGCCGTCCTCTCCAATGCTGGTGCACCAGAGGTAAACAGACAGCAGGTCTCCGAACAGTAAAAGCGACCCTGCCGAAGCCTTCTGTACTCAGTTTGCCTCGATACAACAACACGTCCAGTGCATGCTGCGAGGTCAGATGCAAGTTGCTGTGCAGTACTAAGGTAGTATCATCATGACCTTACAGCCAAATAACAGCCCTCTCTTTCTGATTCAAAGCGTGGTCGGCCATTTCCTAGCCTGCAGGATACTGTTTCGGTCTCCATACAACGTCTCGTCACATCAGTTTGTGACTCTCCTGCTCCCATTTTTCCTATAGCTCTCCACCGCAAGGAGTCTGGTAGGCGTCTTCTCTGTGCAATGCTGCACCGTCTGTGTCTATGTACACAGCAACTGTGGATGTGGGTTTACCAGGCAAACACTACCACATTGCTAGGTGCAATGTAGTCATTGCTGGCATGGTTGTCCGTAGCAGAAGGACAAAGGGAGAGCTGATGCAATTTGTTAGTGTGGGTTCCCCACATCTGAGGCAGTAATGCACTCAGGGGCAAACCTATTGTTCTCCTTTGATTGACAGATCGTTAACCTATTGTTCACCCTTGATAGGTCCTTAGCCTATTGTTCTGCTAAAAGGATCCCTCCTTTTGATTAACAGGCACTAAATCTATTGTTCCAACACCCCCTCCTTCTCCCCCTCCCCCTTCAGGAAACCTCCCCCCTCGTTGCTACAGGTACAGTTTCAGGTCTGAGTTATTCGAATAGGCCTTCTCACTCTTACCAATTTGAATGACTACTTAATTAAATTGATCAATTAATTAATCCCTCCCCTCTGATAAACCCCCATCCTCCCCTCCCCTCTGCTCCAACCCTCTCCCCCATCCCCTCCTACACCTGGGAATTGGCGGCTCTGTGGTGGGGGGAAGGATCTCAAGAAAAAAAACTGTTTTTTATAAAAAGAATCAGTTTTCGTGGCTCGGATTCCTCTTGCTCGTCTTCCTCTGGTGTTTGGAAAGACGCAGGCCTTGTGAGAAGTAATTACATCTATCCCCTTTCTTTTTTTATTCCGATTGCACAAGGAATACCATCATGAAACACACATCACACGTAATTACACAGTTGAAAATCTTTCGATAACGAAGCACACACAGACCCCCCCCCCCTCTGCCCCCCTGTCCCCTGCGATTAAGCGTTGTTCACTGTGTTGGCCGACACACTTATTGTGCGGTGTGAACGGACAGAGTTATAGTTAAACGCCTGCGAACGAATTTTTGAGTGGCATCGCGGTGGACTGGTTATGTGACCGGTGTACGACGCCAATAGTTAGACTAGGGGCGAATAGGAGTCCTTGACTTCATCAAGACGTAGGGAGAGTTTGATTGGCGAAGGTCAATCCAGATAGAACGAGAGTTATCTTATTTGTCAGCAGCGAGCGGCGCAGACAGCAGTCATCGCAGCTTACGGTATTGTGCGCTACAGCTATTGCGAGCCCCATATTTCCTCCACAACAGTACACTTCACTGCATTTCACACGCGACAGCCTCGACCGTACCTAGCAACATTCTAAAGGATAATTATTCAAGTTGAGTAGGCGTGCCTCTCAGCCATTCTGCCAAGTTAACTACCATCTTAAACTTTGTGTAGAAATTTCATTAGCGAATCCTATGCTTGAAAGGTAACTTCACATTCCGAAAAGAACCAGGATATAACTTGTTCAATTCATAACTAAAAGTGTCATTGTGATTTCTCAGAATTTTTGCAAAAATAAATAATAACTTTCGTTAGTTTCATGTTTTTCTTACACTCACTAATACTATTCCAGTACCCAAGTATCCCACTAGTTACGTAAGAAATTTTGTGAATTTTTGTGTCATTTCCTTACAGCGGACGACTCCAGAAGATATTTATTGCTGAAAGTTTTTCAGGCATTTCTCTTTAGAACGTTAGGAGCGTCTGTCTGATTTCTGTAGCAGTGTCGGGGTGGAAATTGCATCTTGCAGGGGCCACAGGGTAAAGGGTACATCTCAGATTAATCCGTTGCGCAGAATAACAGAATAACAGATCAACGCCACACCTCAGATAGCTAGCAGGTGAAAGTCACGTCTATTTTCGGGTATACAGTTAGAGTTCTTTGTGTGTTATACTGAAGTCATATGTCTATGTAAATACGAGCCAGGTCACCCTCTGGGCCATGCGCACGTGTTTACCGTTGCTGGTGTGATACCTTCCTAACTGTGGATAACAGCGTCACAGGTCACGCTATAGAAATCTGGGGATGGCTAGCACCAAAACAGTGATCTTGTACATGACTGCAATATGAGGAATCAGTTGAAATGGAACGCAGAGCCATCTGCTGTTCCGTGACTTTGACAGATGAGTTTAAATGTAGAGGTTGTCAATCACCTTCAGACAGCAGTTTGAAAACTCTCCACAACGCCGCCAATCCCTTCCAGTTTCCTTGTGTTGTAACTCACTTTTATTTAAAATCATCCAGTATGTGTTGTGAGTTATGATAGCAGCAGTAACAACATGACTTATACTGTGTGACATCTAGTTTTCTGTAAGAAGCAAGGGTTCAGAACATGTTAATGTCAGTTTAGAACCTGACGCAGACCTCGAAGTCGTGGCAGGAAAAACAAAATGTAGGGCAGTGTACAAAGGGTTTTACAGCAGAAAAGAAAACAATGTGTCAAACAACGACTCAGGGTCACAGGGAGGGTCTCTCCGACTTATAGTGTAGGTTGTAGGATACGGTCATACTCCAACAGTACAGGTGATGCAACTTTGCACTGCTCTGTGCAATGCATCAATAGCTGTATATTTTATAGGATCGTCACATGTGCTCGATGCCAGCATGCAGATGGTATTAATTTGTTTTCGATGTATGGGAGGAGAGAGATGCAGTAAATCTCATCAAGTTCTCTATCGGATGAAGTTATTGGAGCTTTTATAGTTCGTAATTTTTCTCTGTTGGATGGTACAGAATATAGAAGATAGCATGTTGTTGTGATAGATGTGAATGGGCACTGAGGGACGCCGATCTGCTTCAGACAGCATTACTGTTATGTAGTTTGGAGGTGCATAATAATGCAGTAGCAAAATCATCGTCCTTCTCCCATTTCCCGTACCATCTTTCATACTGCCTCGTGTTCCAGGGGCAGGCTACATATGACACTGACCTTATACATCATACACTGCTGGCGGAGCTACATGTTCCCATTTCCACCTCAAGGTCAAAACACGGTCCTGTCGCACTAACTCTGGCCACTCTGTTTCTACACAAGTTGCAGGAGGTGGTGGATATAGCTCTCTCTGACTTCTGCTCAGTTCGAACTTAAATTTGAACGATCACATGCAGAAATGGCTGCAGTTGTAGGAGGCATAGGGACGATCTAAAATTTTACTGTAGCTGATAGGTTCGAAAAAGGTGACTCGTTCCGAGATATGAGAGTGCTAGAAATATGATTCACTAGTGACAGTAATCATTGAAGGACTTCTCCATAGGATCCAACGCCGGTATGTGGTTGAATGGAAAGACTTGATTCCTAATCCCAGATAGCATTTCTACCAGAGAGTGTAACACTAGAGAACTGAAAATTCTGTGTACATTTCATACGACCTCAATCAGCACACCATCTATGGTTTGTGATCCTTCTCAATCAACCTTCACCTATAACCCACTGGATATATCGCAGAACCTCTGACATGGCACAGAGACAAAAAGTGTTACAAATACTGGCGAAATATCAAGTGGCGGCATGAGGGAATTGCAAATACCGGTTTCATACGACGTTTCTTAGCCGAATCTCTTTCAAATTTACATGATTTTATCACAAGGTTGCATCGAGGGCTGTGGGTAACTGCACTATAGGTTTGATAGTACACACTCCAGCGATCACCGTCTGTATTCAGTGTCACAGCATTTGTCCAGAAAAACCACGTCATTTGGAGATAATGCCATATGTCGATTTATAAATCAGGTATAACTTTTAACAAGAATACTTGTGTGCACCTGGAGAACCAAAACCGATTGTGATAGTAATATGGTCGTGATTTTTTTTTTTTTACATATAGCTATTTGTAAGACGATTAGGCCTCTCTATCTAAGACACAGTGGTCACACTCGCAGGAATAACTTATGAGATATGTCCATCCATCACTGATTTTCTCTCAGTATTATTTCGTATCGCCAGCAACCAGTTATTGGCAGAGTATTATACTTAGTAGTAGGGGGTGCGTAATAGGTTTGCATTGAGCATCAGGCTTTTGGAGCATGTGTGCGTGTTCCGACATATGTAAAGGAAATGACTATGTCCAGTCGTAGGGAAGGTATGGATTAGACGTAGAATACCGTGATAGCAAAGGGGAAGGTACGTCAAGTAATAAGAATGGTACAGGTATTTCTATTTCCAGAGCCACAGCCGTCAGCGGGATGTATTTCCGATACTTCTCTCATTGTCGAATGTCGTCCAATTGAGACCGCGATCGTAACATTTAATTTTAAGTATAGCGATCAAATATGTTTGTGACTGGTTTCCTAGGATACTCTGTCTAGGGATGCGTGGCGCACCGGCAGTGGCCTGTGGCGGGAAAGATTCTCGTTTCCGGTTAGCGGTAGGAATTGTCAAATGGGATGCAGTAATGTAGCGGACTTAACCGTGTCGTCCTCTAGGCGGCCGAAAAGCGAACTAACACATAGATTGCGTTGGATAGCCTTTGTGATCGCGTGGAAATTTGAGAAGATTCAATATGGACGTGTGTTTGCGAAGGACCATTATTCCCTCCCATGTAAATTGTCCCGTTGAATGCTTCTGCACATTGCGGACCTTTAATCAGTAGAGGGAGCATCGACTGCGGTGTGTGCATCTAGCAGGTGAAAGACATGTGGAAGACACGTTTGCTGGTTCTCCAGATATGAGAAACACCTTAGTTAACTTTGTAAATTATAGGGATGATTTGAAATCTGTTACATCACCAACATCGGTATTCGTGAGTGGAAATATTAGTTTCCTCTATTTTTTTCGAGTTTTCTTGTAAAGGTCTTCGCAGATGGGATAAGTTTTTAGTCACTCAGTGGCTTACAGTACGCTCCACCTTGCTAAAGTTTTGGGTTTCTAGTGAAATAATTTCAGGTCTATATCTTTGGAATTACGTTTCTCGAGCGATACTGCTATGCAAGACATATTGCTATGTGCTTGATATCGAGAAGTATCGCGTAAATGGTACAATATTCTGGCAAACCATTTGAAAATACGTTTGTTCTTTTAATCCCAGAGTCTGGAGACTGCTGTAGAAAGCAAGCAAGCAAGCAGGTCCGAACCAGTAACGGTGACGCCTTTGGCTGAGGGGAACTGACCCAGCCTTCATACAACAGTCTTCGCAGTATATATACGAGTATCTCACGAAAATGGCACGATATTCTGGCAGACCATGTGAAATTACATATGTCCTTGTAATCCCAGAGTCTGGAGATTGGTGTGAAAATCAAGCAAGCAAGCACTTCGGGGCCACAAACAGTAACGCCTTTGTGCCGAGGAGAAACGACCCCGACTTTGTACAACAGTTCTGAGAGTGACATTGGTCCGCTGCAGGCGCTCTGGTCACGCATTGGGAGTGGATGACTGCCCAACCTTGTGGGCAGCAGCGAAGAGTACACCTATGGTACATGTGCTCAGGCTGTCTGTCTTTGCGGAATATGTATGAGTGTCTGACAGTGGATAGCTATATGCTTGATGCAAAAGGGGCGAGTTTGTATGGCGCTGGTTACGAATAGTATGTTTACTAGACAACACAGTATGCGATGACATATTGTTGGGTTGGAGATTAGTTTCACGCTCTAATATTAAAGCTCCCATCCTCAGTGGCAGAGCAATGTAGTTGAGTCAGATTCTTTCTGTATCTGACGATCTGTAGGACACTTTGCAGGGTTTCTTTGTCAGTGCAATATGGCGAACTGTACAAAATTGTTTTGCTGCTGGCAGTCTCCTCTGCAAAAAGAAAAAAAAGGCGGACAGTGTGAAGTTTCGACTATGACTGCTGGGAGGAAATTTGGGAATGGTCAGAAAATTTTCATGCTGAATGATTCATTATGTGCCACACTCGTCAACTGCAAGAGTAGGACGTCCTTCGCCTGTCTCCATCATTGACACTCAAGTATCGTACCGATAAGAGGATGCAGTCAATTTACTTTAAACACATGCTGTAACGGTTGTGAGCGTTAGTTATCGTTGAGATTGGACTTGGTGAGCTGGTGTTAGTCAAGAATCCCTTAGAGGCCAAAAAGACGCCATTATCGACACCATGGGCTTCAGACGACTACATTGCGCTCCTGAGAGGGAAGACCATTATGTTTGGCATTTGGCTCTGGTGCATCGTGTGTCAACTGCATTAGCAATGTGAACAGCACTTTCACACCACAGTGCAACAACGAACTGTTACAAACCTTTTTCCTCAAGGGCACCTCTGAGTCAGATGCCCTATAGTGTGCATCCCATTGACCCCAAACCACCACCTTATGCGACTTCAGTAGTGCCAAGTGATAGCTTACTAGAGAGCAGAGTGGAAGTCTGTTGTGTTTCCTGCTAAAAGCTGGATCTGCCTGGCTGTCTGTGATGGCCATGTGTTGATCAGGAGAGGCCAGTTGAGGGCTTGTAAATGACTTGTCTGTTTGCTGGACCTAAACCAGGCGTTATGGTCTGGGGTGCAATTTCGTATGTCAGGAGGAGCAGTCTCGGTATTATCCCACGCATCCTGGCTGTAAATTTGTACGTCGGTCTGGTGATTCAATGTGTTGTGCTGCCATTCATGAACAGCATTCCAGGGGGTGTTTTCCAACAGGATAACGCTCTCCTACATACCGCTGTTGTGGCCCAATATGTTCCACAGAGTGTCAGCGTGTTTCCGTGGCCTGTTCCATCACCAGATGTGTCTCCAATCGAGCCCATATAGGACATTATTGGACGAAAACTCCAGCGTCATCCACAAACAGCTTTAACCGTTCCTGTATTGACCGGACAAGTGCAATAGACATGAAACTCCACAGCACAAACTGACATCCGGCACCTGTACAACACAATGCATGTACATCAGCATGCATTCATTCAACATTTTGGCGGTTTCACTGGTTATTCACGTACCAGCATTTCACATCTGCAGTGACTTATCTCGCTCTTACATTAACTTGCGATCTTAAAGTGTCATGGGCAAATGTATTTCCGGAAATTTCATTATTCTGCATTAATTATTTGGCGTTGCCATTTTTCTGTCAGTGTAGTCAATAAAACAAAAGCCACTTGGTAACCATGGCCTAGATCCCATAAATAGTTCACCCACTGAACTGTTGTACAACTAACAAAATGCAGGTATTCTCTTGTGAATGTACGACCTGTTTCCTTAACTCGACTAAGAATCAAATATACTACGTAAAGAGAACTGCCCAACATTAATCGTAACTATTAGTTCCATTCTGCCATTGGTGCTGCTTGAATATCCAAGGAAATTCGTTTTCCATTACGCCCATACAAATTCGTAGTTATAGAAAAATACTACCTTGTTTCTAAGACCAGGCGCATGGAGAAATATTTTATGCAATTCTCAGCATAACCTCACCTGTACAAGTCCAATGGTGTGTTCTCCCTGCGTCTCAGTATAATTCAAAGCAGCCACACTTGATTTCCGCGCGTACCACATGCAAGCAAAATGCACAGCGCCAACCGCAAGAACAAAGTATAATGGCTTTGTTTCCTCCAAACTTGCAACCCATGTGGACAGTAACCTAGCCTTCAATTCTTAATTGCCGAGGCCGGCCGGGGTAGCCGAGCGGTTCTAGGCGCTACAGTCTGGAACCGCGCGACCGCTACGTTGGTTAGGTTTAAGTAGTTCTAAGTTCTAGGGGATTGATAACCTCTGAAGTTAGTGCTTAGAGCCATTTGAACCATTTTTCTTTATTACCGAGCCCTCGTTGACCCAAGAGACCTCAGTCAAGACAAAGCAGCTTAGCAGAAGCAGATCCGACTATACCCACAATCGACCAGTGGGCACAGACGCAATAGCAAAGATTGTGCGCAAGTAACAGACACTTATAAAATGATACATGGAAGTTGGCAAATGATAACTGACAACTCTCGCTTGGTAAAAGCCAAGTCGTGTGGCACAGTTGTCAAAGGTACCAAAGGGGTAGTTTCAGCCACGTAATTGGAAAGGTTCATCCTCCTTCACGCACACTGGTACCACTTCTCCGCATGTAAGAACCGTGTGTTAGGTGTGTAGGTGACTGTAATGAGGGCATGTACAGTGTGTTCTCATGCCTCTGTTGTACAATAATCACAGAAGGTAGAGGGTGTAACACGATGTCCTGATCTCCCGGCCTGCCAGGTGGATCACCACAACTACGTCCCTTGCTATCTCTCCATGAGACCCTGTGGAGGGATTTGAAGTGTAATCTAGCACACTGGTCCAAAGTCTGGAGATCTAGAACTTCACACCAACATCTCTTCCAACTTGGCGATGCAAATGTCTTCCAAGACCAGGATTTGAACCGACTTACCTCTGCGTCGAGAGCTACTGCACAGGCGAGCATTTGCCTACCTCAGCTATGGAGGCGAGTTCATAATTTGGGTGCAACGCCATTGAAATTTGACTGGACAGTGGCTTGCAGAGAACATAAGTGGGTGGAGTTTGACGTGTAATGGAAGCACTACTGTACCGCCGCAGGGAGATGGCGGAACTGTCAGCCGCGACCGTACTTGCAGACCAATCCGTGTGCGTGGGCCTTGAGAGGGAGCGGCTAACCATCGCAGCCCGAGGCCGCACTGGAGGAGCCGCTTTCCGCGCTATTGGGCCGCCAAAGTTGAAGCGGGACGGCTCCCGCGGTCGGACGATAGCGCCGTATTTCTCCTTTATTGTCAGGGCCAATCGCAGCGGGATGACTTAAGCGGCCTCCATAAATCCTGCGCTGCGAGTCACTTTTGTTCTTGCGGGAAAAACCTTCTCGCTTTCTCTCCTGTGGCCGAGGCGGCCCGCCGGTACGGCGGAAGGGTTGGGCTCGCGTTTGTCTTCAGCTCTCGGGCAATGGTCCACTGAGAAATACTGGATGAAGTAATAGCGCTGCGGATAGGCAGGAATTTCCGTTAGTTGTACTATAACGGGCGAGTCAGAAACGAAGACAACGCTCGATGTTCCTCAAGCTGGTGTGAAAGGACTGCTGCTTTTAACGATATATGTACCGGGTGTCTCTACTAACAAGGAGACGGGACGACCGTGGGGTCGAGGATTTGTCCGAAATTTTGTGTGGTGAAAGAGGACCCCTAACACCTCACGTGGTTAAAATATTGGGACGCACTACCGTGAAAATCCCGGGAAAAATCGATCCAAAGTTTCTTAGGTGCCTTATAAGTATAAAATGTTAGTCCATTGCCGAGCCGCCGTCTGGCGTAGATGCTTATGCCTCGGAGTCTTACGCCAGGGGTCTCGGGTTCGATTCCTCCTCTGGAACTTTTTTTTCATCTCTTTCATTTTCTTTTGTTATTCCACCAATAATTCAGAAAGTTTTGCAAACCTGCATTATCTTTAACAAATTAGTTACATTATTGAATAAAAATTATTTTCTTTTTGTCCAACAACACAATTTATGGCGGTGGGTTTCCATTTTCAATTGTAAATTATATGCGGGGAAACATTGAGTGTTTCATCAGAATAACAAAGTCGATTGGGAAACTTTTAGTTTTTATAATATAATAATTAAAACAAGAACCGCAGTGATAATTATCGTAAAAACAAACAAAGCTATAATTTTTGCGACATATTGCGCAGCATATAAAGGCGGATATTTTTCAATCACAGGGAATTTGCAATAAATCTGTACAAAAACATGCCGCATTAACATTTACGAAAATGTTTTGAGTTTCTAATAATTTTGAGGCAAACCAGGCATATTGAATCATGTCTCGGAATATTGGTGATGGTGAATTATAGAATGAATTTTTATACAATCTTCCTGGGAACTATTTTCACGATTCTTCTGTAACAATACGCTGCAATTTTGCAAGCAACAGAAGAAAAAAAAGTGCCGCAGGAGGAATCGAACCCAAGACCTTTGGCGGAAGGGTCCGAGCGCTAACCATGTATGCCAGACGGCGGAGTTTTATACTCATAAGGCACCTAAGAAACTTTGGATTGATTTTTCCCTGGATTTTCCGAGTAGTGCGTCCTAATATTTTAACCACTTGAGGTGTTAGGGGTCCTCTTTCACGACACAAAATTTTGGACAAATCCCCGACCCCACGGTCGTGCCGTCTCTTTGTAAGAGTCCTTAGATGGATTTTCGTCTGTGTTTCAGCAGATATTTGTTATATCGCGATTTTAATGTGTAGCTGGACTGAACCCAAACAAATACTGCTCATCACGTCTTTCATACAATGCCCACTGTCAACAGAAAGCGTCGTTTTGCTTCCCGTTACAAACAAAATGGTTTCTAAAGCAGAATTTTACGCGCCCATTAGATGGAGCGTTCACAAATTGTTCTACTGCGATATTCAGTTTACAGATATGTATTAACAGAAACAGTAAAACACAGTAAAACCTTTATTTGCAACGTCTTCGTTCCCCTACTCATCTCGTCTTCTGTGCCGCACTCGCCCCCACTGTCTGCTACCACCATGCAGCAGCGCTACTCAGTCGCTGCAAGAGTACCACTTAGGCTTTGTGTTTTGTTTCTTTTTTTCTGTGTTCATAGATATCGTTAAACCGAACGTCGCATTAGACTAATTATGAACCGCTCTATCAAATAGACACTTAAATTTCCGCTTTAATAATCATTTCGTTTGTAGCTGGTGCAGTAACTCGACGTCGCATTGACTCAACAAGTCGTTGGAATTCATCTGCGGAAATACTGAGCCATGGTACCTCTATAGCCGTCCGTAACTGCGAAAGTGTTGTCGGTGCAGGATTTTGTGCACGAACTGACCTCTCCCTTAGTCCCATAAACTTCTGACAGGATTCGTGGTAGCCAAATCATTCTCTCGAGTTGTACAGAATGTTCTTCAAACCAATTGCGAACAACTGTGGTCCTGAGACACGGAGCATTGTCATCCATAAAAGTTCCATCGTTGTTTAGGAACATGAATTCATGAATTGCTGCAAATGGTCTGTAAGTAGCCAAACATAAGAATTTCCAACCAATGATCGGTTCAGTTAGACCAGAGAAGCCAGCACATTCCATGTGAACACAGCCCACTACATTATGGAGCCACCAGCATCTTACAGAGTCCCTCGTGCACGACTTGGGTCCACGGTTTCGTGGGGCCTGCGCCACTCACGAACTCTGCCGTCAGCTTTCACCAACTGAAATCGGGACTCACTGACCAGCCCTCGGTTTTCCAGTCTTCCAGGGTCCAACCGATATGTTCAGGAGCCCAGGAGAGGCACTACGAGCGACGTCGTGCTGTTGCCAATGGCACTCGCCTTAGCCGTCTGCTGCCGTAGCCCAGGAGGTAAGTCAACTTCGAGAACGTCGGATCAGTAGTGGTTGTGCCATCTTCCACGAAACATTTTGCAACAACTGCAGTATTCTCAGCGTCATTGTAAAAGGGCGTTCTGATTTATAAGCTCCTTACACTTGCTTTGAATGTCAGGTGTAATGTGAGAAATGTTTCGAGTACCACGTGTTAGCTTCTATGATAGGGAGTTTGTGTACCTTTTTTTTTTTTTTGGTCATCAGTCTACTGACTGGTTTGATGCGGCCCGCCACGAATTCCTTTCCTGTGCTAACCTCTTCATCTCAGAGTACCACTTGCAACCTACGTCCTCAATTATTTGCTTGACGTATTCCAATCTCTGTCTTCCTCTACAGTTTTTGCCCTCTACAGCTCCCTCTAGTTCCATGGAAGTCATTCCCTCATGTCTTAGCAGATGTCCTATCATCCTGTCCCTTCTCCTTATCAGTGTTTTCCACATATTCCTTTCCTCTCCGATTCTGCGTAGAAGCTCCTCATTCCTTACCTTATCAGTCCACCTAATTTTCAACATTCGTCTATAGCACCACATCTCAAATGCTTCGATTCTCTTCTGTTCCGGTTTTCCCACAGTCCATGTTTCGCTACCATACAATGCTGTACTCCGGACGTACATCCTCAGAAATTTCTTCCTCAAATTAAGGCCGGTATTTGATATTAGTAGACTTCTCTTGGCCAGAAATGCCTTTTTTGCCATAGCGAGTCTGCTTTTGATGTCCTCCTTGCTCCGTCCGTCATTGGTTATTTTACTGCCCAGGTAGCAGAATTCCTTAACTTCACTGACTTCGTGACCATCAATCCTGATGTTAAGTTTCTCGCTGTTCTCATTTCTACTACTTCTCATTACCTTCGTCTTTCTCCGATTTACTCTCAAACCATACTGTGTACTCATTAGACTGTTCATTCCGTTCAGCAGATCATTTAATTCTTCTTCACTTTCATTCAGGATAGCAATGTCATCAGCGAATCGTATCATTCATATCCTTTCACCTTGTATTTTAATTCCACTCTTGAACCTTTCTTTTATTTCCATCATTGCTTCCTCGATGTACGGATTGAAGAGTAGGGGCGAAAGGCTACAGCCTTGTCTTACACCCTTCTTAATACGAGCACTTCGTTCTTGATCGTCCACTCTTATTATTCCCTCTTGGTTGTTGTACATATTGTATATGACCCGTCTCTCCCTATAGTTTACCCCTACTTTTTTCAGAATCTCGAACAGCTTGCACCATTTTATATTGTCGAAAGCTTTTTCCAGGTCGACAAATCCTATGAAAGTGTCTTGATTTTTCTTTAGCCTTGCTTCCATTATTAGCCGCAACGTCAGAATTGCCTCTCTCGTCCCTTTACTTTTCCTAAAGCCAAACTGATCGTCACCTAGCGCATTCTCAATTTTCTTTTCCATTCTTCTGTATATTATTCTTGTAAGCAGCTTCGATGCATGAGCTGTTAAGCTGATTGTGCGACAATTCTCGCACTTGTCAGCTCTTGCCGTCTTTGGGATTGTGTGGATGATGCTTTTCCGAAAGTCAGATGGTATGTCGCCAGACTCATATATTCTACACACCAACGTGAATAGTCGTTTTGTTGCCACTTCCCCCAATGATTTTAGAAATTCTGATGGAATGTTATCTATCCCTTCTGCCTTATTTGACCGTAAGTCCTCCAAATCTCTTTTAAATTCCGATTCTAATACTGGATCCCCTATCTCTTCTAAATCGACTCCTGTTTCTTCTTCTATCACATCAGACAAATCTTCACCCTCATAGAGGCTTTCAATGCATTCTTTCCACCTATCTGCTCTCTCCTCTGCATTTAACAGTGGAATTCCCGTTGCACTCTTAATGTTACCACCGTTGCTTTTAATGTCACCAAAGGTTGTTTTGACTTTCCTGTATGCTGAGTCTGTCCTTCCGACAATTATATCTTTTTCGATGTCTTCACATTTTTCCTGCAGCCATTTCGTCTTAGCTTCCCTGCACTTCCTATTTATTTCATTCCTCAGCGACTTGTATTTCTGTATTCTTGATTTTCCAGGAACATGTTTGTATTTCCTTCTTTCATCAATCAACTGAAGTGTTTTTTCTGTTACCCATGGTTTCTTCGCAGCTACCTTCTTTGTACCTAAGCTTTCCTTCCCAACTTGTGTACTATTAAATGATAAATAATTTGAAATGCCCAATTAACCATTGTGCTATGTAAATTCGCCTTTGCCAATATCGTTTCTGAAGTCAGAATGCGCTGTAAAATTATTTTATGGGCCAACATGCTTGCAAAAAGAAGGCCTTCTCACCTGTGGAAGATTCTCTGGGGTTTTCGATGACCACTCAGTTCATTTCTCAAAAGACATGTAGTTGACATGTGGCGACGCCTGACAGAACAGAATTTGGTACAGGTCATTACGTTTACTGGTTTATCAAGTATCTTCCAGCCTACACAGTACAAGGGATCTTGTTTCATAAGACTCATCAGAACTCACAAGAGTGTTTCTCCTACACGAATGAAGACAGAACTTGATATTAATTTTAGTAAACGCATCGAAATTAAAAGTTAATCTTGGTGCCAGTTGCCGGCCGTAGTGTCCGAGCGGTTCTAGGCGCTACAGGGTGGTACCGCGCGACCGCTACGGTCGCAGGTTCGAATCCTGCCTCGGGCATGGATGTGTGTGATGTCCTTAGATTAGTTAGGTTTAAGTAGTTCTAAGTTCTAGGTGACTGATGACCTCAGAAGTTAAGCCTCATACTGCTCAGAGCCATTTGCACCAGTTTTCGGTGCCAGTTTCCAGTTCATATTGTTGCCCTTAGCAGGACCGCCTGGTGCAGCTATCTCGCCCATCTGCTCCTCGAGATACCGATAACACAGCAACAAAAGACGTTTTGCGTCCTCCGTCTCAACATGTGCAGTTCAGTTACAACAGTGTGGCGTCATTTCCATCAAGATTCTGGCCCTTTACCCCCTGCAGATCACAGTATTCGACACTGGTACCAGAGGAAATCCGTAGTCCTCCCGCTTGCGATCGCCGAAGGGCAGAAAACCATCAAAAGAGTTTTGCACGTAGCATACAGAACTCTATTCGTCGCGCTAGCTAAGAGTTCCTCAATTCTCAAGGGCCTGTTGGCGTGTTTTACGTCGACGTTTGTGTCTCATACCGTACAGGATTCAAATGCTCCAAGCCTTACACAGTGAGAATAAGTATCAACGTTTAGAGTTTCAGCGATTCGTTCTCAGTATGCAGTACCCCAAGGTTCTAAATGTATTAAATGTATGATACAGCGTTGTAAAATCGGATGATTCATTTAACACTAGTAGTCCTGCACAGATATTACAATTTCTCACCCTCGTCCAGGTTTCTATCCTCATTCAAGCAGAAATATAGTGTTGCAATACTGAACAAATCTTCAAAAACCCTCTTTATCATGGGGCAGTAGTGTCGACATTACAAAGAAGATGAAAGAAAGTCACCGTACAATGGAAATGATGTTTTGGAGAACCAAAAACCGTAGTAATGGACAGGCTAAGGAATGAATACGTCAAACTGATGATCTCGACAAACTTAAAACTCGGGAAACATTCTAAAGGATTTTGAATAAAATAATTTTGGGTGTTAGGCCGACTCATTATAAAACTGAAGTAACTAAATTGGCGACCTTTCGACCGACTTTGTGTGGTTCTCTTCAGGGCAGTTAACTGCAGCATGCTGGTGAATGTCTTCCCCTATATACTATCTATTTCTGTTATCTGGTGGATACCGACGTCACCTATGTGGGATGTCATTGGACAATTTTGAAGAGACTTTGCTATGACCAGGAATGGCTGTGCGCTAGGCTATTGCTTGTACTAATGGGTCAAATGGCTCTGAGCACTATGGGACTCAACTGCTGAGGTCATTAGTCCCCTAGAACTTAGAACTAGTTAAACCTAACTAACCTAAGGACATCACAAACATCCATGCCCGAGGCAGGATTCGAACCTGCGACCGTAGCGGTCTTGGCTTGTACTACTCTGGTGGCTGATTGGTAGGCAGTTGTAGTGGGTGATAGGTAGGAAATACAGTAGCAAATCGGCAGATGGCAACGTGTCTTCTAAGGTAATTTCTTGAGATTACTAGTGACAGCAACATAGTTTGTTAGAAAAAAAGTAAAAAAAAATTAATCCATATTTTGAGAGTTCCTAGTATGGACCAAAACAAGACAAAAATGTCCAGTAAACTAGGGCTCTAAAATGTGCACCTCTAAAGCTATGAACCCTTGTTCATCTTTGCTGTTGTGAAATACATTGCTTATACTGCAATCGCTTTGCTATTACGAACGGCGTATAGCATGCAGTAAACAAATGAGAAAACATTGTTCTGTGAAACGACAAAGCATCTAATGTAATGTGCTTGGTATTTCCAGAATGAGATTTTCACTCTGCAGTGGATTGTGCGCTGATATGAAACTTCCTGGCAGATTAAAACTGTGTGCCGGACCGAGACTCGAACTCGTGACCTTTGCATTTCGCGGGCAAGTACTCTACCATCTGAGCTACCCAAGCACGACTCACGACTCGTCCTCACAGCTTTAATTCCGCAGTACCTCGTCTACTGACTTCCAAACTTGGTATTACTTAGCATCTGTACTTGTAAGCCATCGTTTAAGAAGGTGGAGAATAAAGTGTCCATTCATCGCAAAGGCATGCTTCATCTTAGGGAACCATACTGTCTCTGAAAAAACTCCAGGTTGGTCATGGATGTACTGGCAGGCACTGACAACGTGTCCCTGTAGTGATTACACATCGTTAACAGGGTCCCATATCCCAAGGATTGGGCTCCCGTTGGATATATAATAGGGTCAATTCTTGTTCGAATAGCTGGAAATTTTGAATGCAGCTTTTACGATTATGACGAGTTAAGACCGCATAGTAAGCCCTGTTTTTGAAGTTTCCGCGACGTTTGTTACCCAGCTAACGACAGACTGCATGCAACCTGTGATGTCCTGACCTACCTCAACGTTCGACTGTTGCCTTGGCAAGCAAGTTCTCCAGATCTCTCAGTCACTGACAACATCTGGTCTTGTGTGGCCGAGAATGTGGCCACTACTCGTCATTCAAGCTCAGTACGACTCGGTACCAAACTAGGTTAGAGCCACTGTTCACCACCACGTGTGGCAGCTCTTCCTATTCAGTTCCATACGCCATGTACCCCCAAATTGCCTTTTAAATGAATCGTGCATCCTTCTTACTACATTGTGTAAGCTAACCGCCTGACACGCTTTGTCTGAGTTCATGTAAATACAGGTTGCTAGCAGTGTAATTGTAGCTATTTCTATTGATGACTGAGGACAGTGTTCTGAACAATACATCAGTATTTACTTAATTTACAGACTAATAATTATAGCTGTTACGACTGGTATGTTTTTCGGTTGGTTAGTACCTTCAAGCACGCATGGCACAAGGAAGCCATTAATGCTTATTTTCCCCCGAGCTTTGGGTCACATATTGAAGTGTGGACGCATAATGGACGGTCTATATTGAAAAGTATAGTCCATTTCACAGCGCTTTTACGACCTTGCGGAAAACGTTAGGTAGTAAATTATGTGACTTGTTTGTAGGAAGACTGTTAGATGCAGAGACGAACCAACTACGACAATGAAGTGGGTGCTTATCAAGGTACCAATGGTCACAATATCTGTACACACACCCCTGACGTCTGTATGTTTTAAGGAACAATACCCTAGGTAATGCCACGTTTCTACATTGACTTTAGACCCAAGAAATTATTCATTGCGGAAGCTGACTGTAATTCAAGAAACATATTCGAGGGAAGTTAATGTTTATTTTGCGCAACACAAAGAATTGAGGGCATAAATGAATGTGTTATATTGAATTTCATGATCACCAGCATTTGTAACAAGTTCGTAATTTGATTTCGAGAAAGGGTGAGTTACGTCCAGTGAGCATACACGGCTCAATCTGATAACCATACACTTTTCTGCCTAAAAATTTGAAACATAAAGACGAATAGCAGCCACTTCGAACACGAAATGATAAACAGCCAGCGCTCATAGGATTTTCATGATGTCACCTACCTGCTTACATGCAAAGAATACTAAAGGCCTCCTCCTAATTGCAGTTCTTAGAAAAGCTCATGGTGATTGCAGTTGTGCTTAGCTTTAACCAGCTTTCTTGCTGATGGCAGAAAACGCAAGAATTTTCGGGCGTTAATTTAAATGCGGAAAACAGAATCACGCAATACTACGTATGCAATCGCATCTTTACACATTAACTTGACGCTGGAAAGAGAATGTGAATTAATCAGAGAAGCTCCAGTACAATTGGCAGCTATTTCGTCTCCAAGCATATTAATAGATACATTAAGGAACACAACTGTCTGCACATGGAACTCGAGCCGTACCGGACTGCCACATAAAAAAAAAACTGAACAACAAAATGTTCTAAATGCATTGGAAAAAGCTAGCAACATTTAAATAAACAAGAGTGTGATGTGTCCGGGTGGATTTGTGAAAATAGGAGTCTATACAATGTGCACCGAAAGCTAACCACCTCACTAAACAAATAACGTTACGTTTTAGCACAAGGAAATGCGCTTTAAAGATCTGCCAATGCTAACAAACAATATTACGCCAAGCTGCGCTGTGCGAGCTGCAGTCTCACCGCACCTTCTGTAACTTGTTGCATGAGACCGATCATCATAAAGGAACTGCAAAGTAGGTTACTACATCTCTAGTCCATAGCAGAAGCGTCGACGCAACAGACAAGATTACACGCAACACAACACTAAAAAAAAAGAAGAAGAAGAAGAAAAGCTTTTCTTCCATGCTGGGCGCCTGGTGCACCAACTGGTGATGATTTTTTTAAAATAAGACAGTCTTTCTTCCAAATTGTTTCTATCTATTTATTGGAAACGACGCGTTTCGCCTTTGCAGGGCATCTTCAGATTAGCCTAGAGCTCTACAATAACATTATGAGGGATAGATACATTAAAAACAGTGAGACTGGCGTAGTATGAGGCAAAGTTTCAGGTTGTGTAGCCGTCTCTACAATTAAAAGTAACATTGAACTTACGTAAGAAGTAATATGGTGGGTCAATATCTGTGTTTTAATGCCAGCGTATGGCACGCATCAAGATAAAAATTATAAGGAAACATCGTCCTATCGTCATAAGGCAAGACTTGAAGGAAATTTCGTACATGATTTAGTGCACTGTGGTATACACCACTTCTAACAAACACCGAACAATGCGCTCCAGTACGCGGCCGCCAAATACATCGCCGGCCGCACTTCTGTGGGCGGCCCGCTGCTTCCATCGCTGGCCGTCTTCACACGCACGCTCCCTGACGTGACCGAGAAATACATCGCTGGCCGCACTTCTCCGGGCGGCTCGCGGCTACCATCGCTGGCCGCCTTCGCGCGCGCGCGTTTGTCAGCACCCAGCAATTGGCTACGCCAGGAAACACTGCAATTGGTTTTCCCTGGAAAACAGCGACCCCAGCCGACCGCTCCATTAACTAGCAAGCCTTATACAAACCCGGCCGCCGCCGCAAACGACAGTTCTCATCGGGAAGTGCAGTACGCCTTGGTCCAGTTGCTTGTGGATGACTCGCCGCACCACTCGAGGTTACCTGGCTGCTCGGCGGAAATCTAGCGACTTCACTTGGAGATACTCAACTTCACTGGACTTGGGAATAATTACGGGACGTGCACCCCACCATGCACATTGGGACATTGGTATAACCAAACTTTAATTCTGCATTACTTGAGAGTGTGAGCCTGGGTAGACGCTTGGCTAACATAATTGTTAAAAAGTGATTTGTGATTTAATAAACCAGACTGAAGAGGTTATTGTGTTATTCCTGGTTATAACATGAACATTTACTTAACAAGAATGAATAGGTTAAACAGCATTCCGTTTTTTGCTGACCGCTTAAAATCTAGTGACCACTGGCCCCCGACGTTGAAGAATTTACATGTACTCCATACCACCCATAGAGGGGAAAAAGGAATAAAACTTTTAGAGGAAATGGAAATTCATAAGCACCCCTGTGCAGAGAAATCTAGACTATTCAGTAACCAATTGGTTAGTAGAAACCAGTTTTATTATGATATTACGATCGCCACTATACAAACCCATCAATAGTTCTTCAGCTTGAATGTGACGCTACCTTATTCCATCCCTTATCATGTAACTGATTTTTTATGTTGTGAATTATTACGTTTTATTCATTTTAAGCACTGTTGTTAGGCACTTTTTAACAATTTCATACTTTATAGAGATTATTTTATCTCTACAAAGGTTGTGTCTTTGCACTTATTTTATCGCTATATCTGCACTAATTAAATTTTAATCATTTTACTGTTTAAATAATTGTTTTCCGCATATGTAATTAAGCTGTGGAACCACTTTTTCTAAGTATGTTGGTTACGCAACGCCATCTACCCCTAATATCTGTTATTAAGGTTGTAAAATCTTGTCTTTACGGCACTAGGTTTGTATGGCCGGCTGCAGAGTCTGACGTTTCTTGTCTTTACGAGCGCATTACACACACATCAAAAAAAGTTTTCCATCACCTCGGTTCCGAGAGTTCCGGAACCTACACAGAAAATTGGAATAGAGATCAACATAAACATCATTTCCGCCCTTCTTATTGCTCAGGAAAACCACACATTGCATGTTGTACCACCACACAGCGAGACCTTCAGAGGTGGTGGTCCAAATTGCTCTACACAATGGTACCTCTAATACCCAGTAGCACGTCCTCTTGCAATGATGCATTCCTGTATTCGTCGTGGCAAACTAACTAAAGGCGCTCTTGGTCCTGATTGTCCCACTCCTCAATGGCAATTCGGCGTAGATCCTTCAGAGTGATTGGTGGGCCACGTCGTCCATAAGCAGCCCTTTTCAATCTACCCTAGGCAAGTTCGATAGGGTTCATGGATGGAGAACATGCTGGCCACTCTAGTCGAGCGATGTCGTTATCCTGTAGGAAGTCATTCGCAAGATGTGCACGATGGGGGCGCGAATTGTCGCCCATGAAGACAAATGCCTCGCCAATATGCTGCCGATACGGTTGCACTATCGGTCGGATGATAGCATTCACGTATCGTACAACCGTTAGGGCACCTTCTATGACCACCAGCGGCGTATGTCGGCCCCACATAATGCCACCCCAAAACAGCGGGGAACCTCCACCTTGCTGCATTCGCTGGACATTGTGTCTAAGCCAAGGCGTTCAGCCTGACCGGGTTGCCTCCTAACACGTCTCAGGCGATTTTCTCGTTGAAGGCATATGCGACGCTCATCGGTGAAGAGAACGTGATGCCAATCCTGAGCGGTCCATTCGGCGTGTTGTTGGACCCATCTGTACAGCGCTGCATGGTGTCGTGGTTGCAAGGATGAACTTCGCCATGGACGTCGGCAATGAAGTTACGCATCACCCAGACTATTGCGCTCAGTTTGAGTCGTAATACGACGTCCTGTGGCTGCACTAAACGCATTATTCAACATGGTGGCGTTGTTGTTAGGGTTCCTCCAAGCCATAGTCCGTAGGTAGCGGTCATCCACTGCTGTAGTAGCCCATGGGCGGCAATGGAGAGGCATGTCATCGACAATTCCTGTCTCTCTGTATCTCCTCCATGTCCGAACAACATCGCTTTGATTCTCTCCGAGATGCCTGGACACTTCCCTTGTTTACAGCCCTTTCTGGCACAAAATAACAATGTGGACGCGATCGAACCGCGGTATTGACCGTCTAGTCATCGTTGAACTACAGACTACACGAGCCGTGTACCTCCTTCCTGGTGGAATGACTGAAACTGATCGGCTGCCGGGCCCTCTGAGGCGCTGCTCATGCTTGGTTGTTTACATCTTTGGGCAAGTTTAGTGACATCCCTGAACAGTCAAAGGGACTGTGTCTGTGATACAGTATCCACAGTCAACGTCTGTCTTCAGGAGTTCTGGGAACCGGGGTGATAGAAAACGATTTTTGATGTGTGTATTTACCTATCGTCCACTGTACAACGTTCCATGCTGTGTACGCCGGGACGCGGTTGGCTCCGAATTATGTCCGTTACGGTTTTATTTTCCTTATGACGATAAGACGATGTTCCCTCATAATTTTTATTTTGATGCCATATGCTGGCAGTAAATAACAGATTATGGCTCACCACATTACTTCTCGCATAACTTAAACAGTTATTGTTAGTTATAGAGACGGCTACATAACCAGGAACTTTGCCTCATACTACCCCATCCCAATGATTTACGAGGTGTAGCAGTACGAAACCGGAATCTCCCTATAGGTGGTGTAGGGCCCGTGAGACCGCGTCTGCAGCCCCATCTGCTTCCTGTAACGGCTGACGACGAATGTCAACACACAGTAACCCAAGTTCCATACACAGAAATCTGTTTTAAACCCGTAAACATGTTGAGGAGTTTCGTGCCTACGATCTATGATTTGCGGACAGCATTGATTTTCTGTTATCATTTGAAAAAAACAGCTGCAGAATCACACCCAATGCTTGCCGAAGCTTTCGTCGAACATCGTCTTGGGAAAAGACAGTGTTTCGAGTGGTCAAAAAATTTGAAGGTGGTAATTTTGAGGTGAGAGGCGACGGATGCGGGAAACCACCGAAAACGTTCGAAGACAACAAATTTCAGGCCTTATTACATACAGATGATACTCAAACACAAGAGAAACTAGCGGCACAATTGAATGTGACGCAGAAAGCCGTTTTTCTTCGGTTGAAAGCTATGGGAAAGGTGCAGAACGTGGGTTCCGCACGAGTTGAATGAAAGACAGCAAGCAATTCGAAAGATCACTTGTAAAATACTGCTCGCCATATACAATAGAAAATCATTTCTCCATAGAATAGTGACAGGTGATGAAAAACGGATATATTTTGAGAGTCCTAAGCGTTGTAAATCATGGGTGAATCCAGGCGAACCATCGACTTCCTCTGCAATACCAAATCGCTTTGGAAAGAACACAATGCTGTGTGTTTGGTGGGATTAGAAGGGGGTCATCTATTACGAACTGGTGAAACCGTTAACACTGATCGCTACCAACAGCAAATGAGTGACTGAAATCGAGTATTACGTAAAAAACAACCGGAATATCAAAGAAGGCAACACAGTCATATTGCTCCGTGATAAGGCCACATCTCACACAGCAAAACGGATCAGGGAAGCGATCGAGGAACTCAGTTGGGAAATACTAGGGCATGCGGCTTATTCTCCAGACTTGGCTCCTTCCTATTATCATTTATTTGCATCACAGGGACACGCTCTCGCTGAGCGACGCTTCAGTTCGTATGAAAATGTACGAAAATGACTCTGTGATTGGTTCGCTTCGCAACAAGAACTGGTTTTTTGGAGTGGCATTCATAGCCTTCTGGAGAGGTGGGAGAAATATATAAATGGCAATGGAGATTTTTTGAACAAATATTGTTTATCAGTTTCAAACAACAGGCGTGAATTAACTTCTCATGACTGGGTTCAAATGTTCAAATGTGTGTGAAATCTTGTGGGACTTAACTGCTAAGGTCATCAGTCCCCACGCTTACACACTATTTAACCTAAATTACCCTAAGGACAAACACATACACACACCCATGCCCGAGGGAGGACTCGAACCTCCGCCGGGACCAGCCGCACAGTCCTCTCATGACTGGGATTAACAGTTATATAATATTTCTTAAAAGACATCATAGTCGTCGTTGACTGTATAAAATATTTATTATTACGATTGCAATCTCGGCCTTATGGCCATTTTCAAGTAACACTGGAAAAGTTACCTAAACACTATCCTACTGCCCCTTACAATCATAGCACTATTTAGAAAGCTGTATGATGTCGACAGATGAAAATACTTTACGGAATAATGCTTATAAGTTGTATCCTTGGTGTGCACTATCTTTGATACGTGCAGAGGCAGTATATTTAGTAAATATATTTTCGCGCCAACAGACTTAGCTCCACATGTTGTCAGTGCACCTGAGCTTGTATGTGCGATAGATTATTAGAAAGATGGTAACATTGACAGTCCAGTACATATTTAACAAGATATTACGATGTAATAAGTGTCGTACTCATCGGATCTTGTGGGAGTCTCACAGTCAAAAGGCTGCATTTTGACGACGACATGTAGTAATGTCAGATAATCTTCTATTATGGCAGAATGTAAGTAATGTACATTTATCATCAATATTTATAATTGAGCTACTTTCTTAATGAAATGTTTGCTTAATTATGTATATACACCCTGTGCTTCACTTCCACATTTTTGTGTTTAGGTAACTGTTGCAGGGTTACTTGAAAATGGCCATAAGGCCGAAATTGCAATCGTAATAATAAATATTTTATACAGTCAACGGCGACTATGGTGTCTTTTAAGGGGCGTGTAATTATTGCAACCAAATTCCAGTTTCGTACTACTACAACAGGTAAATGTACCCGTATTTCACAATGTTATTTTACATCTCTAGGTTAATCCGAATATGCCCCACAAGAGTGAAAAGGGTCATTGCCATAAATGGATTAAAATATTACCAACCGAGACTATCTCTTATTTCCAGACACATTTTATACGTCGATAGGAAACGGAGAGCCTGCTGTTTATGCTTAAAACGGTCAAGCACGTCGAGACAACTAAAAATGTTCAAATGTATGTGAAATCTTATGGGACTTAACTGCTAAGGTCATCAGTCCCTAAGATTACACACTACATAACCTAAATTATCCTAAAGAGAAACACACACATACCCATGCCCGAGGGAGGACTCGAACCTCTGCCGGGATCAGCGCCTGAGACCGGTCGGCTAATCCCGCGGAGCTCGAGACAACATGGAAGTCCTGGTTTATCTCTGGCTGCCGTTTCAACTCGCCAAAGTACCTCCCTTCAGACCGCCTTTTTCAGCTAGCCGAAGACTTTGATGGCTCCAGTAATCGATCACTTAGTATAGAACACCTTTCCAGTAGGCCTGCAATCTAGAAAACACGGAAGAAAGATACGCTTTGAAACTTAACATCGTGTCAAGCAACTTTCACTTGTATACGCGCAGCAAGTAGTAGTTACACGACTGGCCATTAAAATTGCTACATCACTAAGATACAGTGCTACAGACACGAAATTTAACAGACAGGAAGAAGATGCTGTGATACGCAAATGATTAGCTCTTCAGAGCATTGACACAGGGTTGGCGCCGGTGGCGACACCTACAACGTGCTGACATGAGGAAAGTTTCCAACCAATTTCTCATACACAAACAGCGGTGGACCGACGTTGCCTGGTGAAACGTTGTTGTGATGGCTCGTGTAAGGAAGAGAAATGCGTACCATTTCGTTTCCGACTTTGCTGTTTATCGCGATTGCTGTTTATCGTATCGCGACATTGCTACTGGCGTTGGTCGAGATCCAATGACTGTTAGCAGGATATGGAATCGGTGGGTTCAGGAGGATCCCAACGGCCTCGTATCACTAGCAGTCGAGTTGACAGGCATCTTATCCGCATGGCTGTAACGGATCGTGCACCCAAGTCTCGATCCCTGAGTCAACAGATGGGGACGTTTGCAAGACAACAACCATCTGCACGAACAGTTCGACGACGTTTGCAGCAGCATGGACTATCAGCTCGGAGACCATGGCTGCGGTTACTCTTGACGCTGTATCAGAGGCAGGTGCGCCTGCGATGGTGTACTCAACAACGAACCTGGGTGCACGAATGGCGAAACGTCATTTGTTCGGATGAATCCAGGTTCTGTTTACAGCATCATGATGGTCGCATCCGTGTTTGGCAACATCGCGGTGAGCGCACATTGGAAGCGTGTATTCGTCATCGCCATACTGGCGGATCACCCCTCGTGATGGTATGGGGTGGCATTGGTTACACGTCTCGGTCACCTCTTGTTCGCATTGACGGCACTTTGAACAGTGGACGTTACATTTCATATGTGTGGCTCTACCCTTCATTCGATCCCTGAGAAACCCTACATTTCAGCAGGATAATGCACGATGGCATATTGCAGGTCCTGTACGGGCCTTTCTGAATACAGAAAGTGTTCGACTGCTACCCTGGCCAGCACATTCTCCAGATCTCTCACCAATTGAAAACGTCTGGTCAATGGTGGCCGATCAACTGGCTCGTCACAGTACGCCAGTCACTACTCATGATGAACTGTGGTATCGTGTTGAAGCTGCATGGGCAGGTGTACCTGCACACGCCATTCAAGCTCTGTTTGACTCAATGCCCAGGCGTATCAAGGCCGTTATTACGCCCAGAGGTGGTTGTTCTGGGTACTGATTTCTCAGGATCTATGCTCCCAAATTTCGTGAAAATGAAATCACATGTCAGTTCCAGTATAATATATTTGTCCAATGAATACCCGTTTATCATCCGCATTTGTTCTTGGTGTAGCAATTTTAATGGCCAGTAGTGTAATTGCGGGCTAACTGCCTCGTATGTGCGCCTGCACCACGTACACCCTGCCAGTGGACTCGGTGTGAGCAGCGGCAGGGGGAGGGGGAGGGGGTGGGGCCGGCTCTGGAGCCCCAGTGACCGCCTGTGCCGGCAGCACGCGAACGCCGCCCCCTTCCTGCGATATTCAGTTTGGGAGCCTCCAGTCGTCCTGTTCGCAAACTCGCCGCCGCCATCACGATGCTAATGTATTGAAATGGCCGGCTCCTCCCTCCGGCGCTGAATATTAAAACGCCGGCGGAGGCAGACTGATGCCCTCTGGGCGTTCCCACGGCAGCGACCCTCCAGTCGCGAGAACATGTGTAGGGCAGGCGGGGGGCGCGCGCTCAACTGAACCGCCCGCCTGCCGGCAATTTGCAGTTCACACCGCCCACGCTGGCCTACTGACTCTCATTTCCGAGAAAACTAGAACACTGGTCATGGCACCAACTACGTAGTTTGAGCGGACAACGTAAAGGGGAGGATCGCAAAGCAACACACAACTTTTTTTGTGTCCTGGTATTGCAGTTGAAATGTTGAAGCTTCATGACTGTATAGTTTGAACTTTTTATAGACGGTACTATGTTTTCATGTGCAACTCTAACGAGAGAAGCCTGAATTACGAAACAAGCATGGCGCGCATGTTACTGTCGTCAGCTTGTGAGGAGCAGCGAAACGTAGTTCGATATTTGTGGGTTAAGGGGAATATACCGACTGCAAGTCACAGGGACACGGGTGGCGCGTGTGGGGACGAATGCATGGACCGTAGCAGTGTCTCCAGGTGCTCTCCATTCTTCCAAAGTATCAATTTTTCCGGTAAGCATCTAATCTTATGTACATTACCTACATTTCGTACTCTCAAATTTCCGTTTTGTCTCTATCAACTCTATGAATGAGTGGGTGTGTATGCTAAATTTGTCTCATATGTGGTAGCAATACAGCATCTGGCTGTCTGCTATGGCAGCAAGAGTGTAACCAGCCAACGTAGCTTTCTCAGTCACGGCAAAGAGATTTGTACCCTCTCAGTAGTCATTCGACAATAGTTAAGATGGTGGCGAGAAGGATCCCTGTGGTCTCTTCCAGCTACTTGGGGGAAGTTCGTCGCAGCGAGAGCATGCTCTCAGCATTCGGGACTGGACCTTGGGTGAGTGAAGATGGTACTCTTAAGAGCCACTTGGCGCTGGTGAATGTATTAATGTGAGATTGTGTGTAGCTATTCTAACGGATGTATACGTTTGATCTACTAGTTCAAGTTTGGTAGCCGAATTCTTACATTTTTCATAGTATGTTTTTCTGTATCTAGTTAGTTTTTTCCGGTGCTCGCTTTGCGTAAGCAGAACACGTGGTGTAGGAAGTTCGTTACTCCAGCGCAGTTTTAAAATTCAGTCGTCTAACTTCTTTTTCAACTGGAATGTATGTCTGAACATTTCTCGTGTGTATGTGTTTTATTTCTTCTACTTTTCATTTCGTCTGAATATTAAGATTGTGTAGCTTTTTTCATACCACGTGGCGGTAATTTTACAGTGTGCAATTTCAGTTTATTCTTAATTCTGCGTGATCTTTTATTGCTATTTGTGTCCATACGGTTTACATTTACGTTCTTAAAGTTTTCATGAGTCTTAATAATTTTGCTTTGTTCATGAATATTCACTGCATCTGTGAGTGTTTCACCGCAACGTAGCTTAGTTTGATATGCATGGTGGTGCAGATAAATTTCTTTGTCGGAGAGTGTTCCATAATATTCTTATCCGCAATAATTCAATCATAGCGATAGGGATGAACCTCTGAGCCTGTTATTGTGATGGGTCAAATTCTTTTTATCCCTCTTCTTTCGTGTGAATCGTGTATGCTGTGTGAACTTTTCCGATGCGCGCCCAAGATTTCCTTTTCATTTATCACAGCAGTGTACCACAGCACTCAATGTAATGATAATAGAAGTGAGGTAATTAAGTACATAACAGGCCACGGCAGATCATAGTTTAGAATTATTTAGTGAATTTTTAATATGATGTTTTATTTTAATAAAACAGTGATGACTGTTTCTCAGACAAACACGTCCCCTTTTGTAAGACTGCTTTTAATACCTCGTACCTGGCGTTTATGAAGCGCACAAGGCAGGTCTTATGTTTGTAGACTTTGTCTGATTATCTTATTCTTTTTGTTGAGGCTAAACCTCCTGCTTGCTCTGAATTATTTGACTTTACGGTTGTACTTAAACTGTTCCCGCATGCTCATTCCAAATATTTACTTAGATCTTTTTATTAGTATTAACACGTTAGTTACACTTAGCGGTTCAGTGATTATTTCAGTTCTTATGTTCAATTTTCCCAATTTTAATAAAATTGGGTGGCGACCTAGAAAAATTTTGTGGCACACGAAGCTTACAACAGACTGTAGTGTTTCACATTGGCTAACTTCCTCCAGTTTCTGTTTGCAAATCGCTCTCCAGATAACCATTCACCTATTAATAACCATTTATGCCGAGTGATGAATTGGTGGGCGAGTGGCATCCGTCGAAGGTGGGTGGTAGCCTGTGGCCCCGCTGGTGTGCGTCGTACGAGCTGGTGGGAGGTCTCTCCCGGAAGAACCGGAAGGAGACCCACTGATTCTCCAAGTGAACTCTTAGTTGACTCTGCAGTTCACTCTGTTATCACCTGGACGTGTAGCCCCCTAGTCCCAACGGGTGGAAGGATACTCAGCAACTCTCTAACTCCGCACACGTGACGGGCGCTGCAGAAATAGTGCGGCAAAGGGGGCAGCATCTCTGTGCGCCCTACCGGAACAAGGTGTCGTTCGCAGCCTAACGCCTGCTGCTTAGGCAACCGCGCTGACTCTGCCGCACCGCGTACGGCCTCTGGCGCCTGTAGATGCAGCCGTGACTTGTTAAATGACAACCGATTTCAATTTAGAGATCAGAAACGGAGCGGGTACGAGTCTGACATTGCGGGTTGCATACTTTATCAATCAATATGTTATATCAGTACTAACGGGCTTCCGCCGTTCCCTCCGCAGTTCCGCGAATATGACGAGTCTGAGAAGTGTGGCGCTGCGGTCGCTTCAAATTCGTCGACTCGTTCTACTTCAGCCTACTGAAGCGTGCAGGATTGTAAGGCTAGTCGTGACTTACTGTTAGTGAGGAAAATGAGCACACGACTTCCAGCTGTAAAGTAGCGCTGACAAAGCGAAAAGACCGATTGTCGGGATCAGAAGGCCTTTAACGAAACTATGTTTTGTGAGACTGCGGATGATGTAAGACGAAATTTAATTGATTTAAAGTACGCAACTGAAAATGTGTTCCATTAGAGGAGGAGTGATGTCTGGAATAAGTTTCATGCTGTACTTCAAGCTTCAGCGACAAACACCCCAATTCCGTCCAATGCAAATAAATGGTTGAATTCCTGTTTATTCCACTTCAACTGTGAGAAAACATATGTGCTGCGTCAAACAAAAACTGGGTGGAGAACAACGACAGTGTTCTATACCTGCAATCAAAAAGTGCACTATTTCTCTATTCGGCCGCCCGGGATTAGCCGAGCGGTTTAAGCTGCAGTCATGGACTGTGCGGCTGGTCCCGGGGGAGGTTCGAGTCCTCCCTCGGGCATGGTTGTGTGTGTGTGTTTGTCCTTAGGATAATTGAAGTTAAGTAATGTGTAAGCTTAGGGACTGATGATCTTAGCAGTTAAGTTCCATAAGATTTCACACACATTTGAACCTTTTGAACATTTTTTCTCTATTCTTTTGAAAATGGCAACTTGCATTTATGTGAGTACAGTGAGCTGTGTAGCTTATCATTGACTTCTGTAACTTTTTCGAACACTGTTATATAAATATTTCAACAGTCAGTCTCTAATTAGAGATGGCATTTCATCCTCAAGTCAGATTTTCTGATACTGGGGTTACAGTCAGTAATATATGGAAAGTGTGTTCATATCAAAAGAAGTTGTTCGACATCCTCTGACTAGATATTAAATAATAAAATAAATTTGCAGCAGACTTCGAAAAAGAAGCGATTTGCACATATAGATGCACACACACACACATACATACACACGTACATATATGTACGAGGATCGATCCGAAAGTAATGCCTCCAATTTTTTTGTGGTGACTTTGGATGTCCACGTGAAATGTCGTTGGTGTAGTGCCAATGCTTGAACTTTCTCTTTCTTTTGCAGGTTGTTCCGTTGTTCTGCGCTAGTTGGTACCAGCAGAGGAGTTTTTCAAAATGGAGGCTGATATGGGTGCTTGTATTAAACAGTGATGTCTGATTAAATTCTTCACTGCTGAAGAAATTGCGTTGATTGAAATCCATCATCGCTTGCTAAGGATGTATGGAGATAATGCAATAGACGTGAGCAACATGAAGCAATGGGTAAGGCATTTTCAAGATGGTGAAAAAGGTGTGCATGATAAGCCACAGCCCGGTCGACCCTTCACTGCTGTCATCCCTCACAATGAAGAGCGTCTTGATCAACTCATTCGTGGTGATAGGCGGAGAACGACCAGAGAATTGTTTGCAAAGCTGAATGTCGGCTGTAATACCTTGGAAACAATTATGGAACGTCTTGGTTGTAGCAAAGTCTGTGCGAGATGGGTCCCGTGGGTTCTTACAGAAGAACAAAAAAAACTTATCGAATCGAAATTTGTTAGGCCTTGCTGGACCAATATGAAGCTGAAGGTGACAATTTCTGTATTGCATCGTCACAATTAAGAGCTAGAATCAGAAAGACAGTCCATGGAATGGCGACATGTGAATTCTCCATCAATGAAGAAATTCAAGACACAGCCGTCTGCAGGCAAAGTGATGTGCACAGTTTTCAGGAATAGCCAGGATGTGTTTCAATTGTATGTCCTAGAACCTGGAGAAACTGTCAGTTCAGCACGTCGCAAGACGACACTGCCTGAGCTGAAAGCCCGAATTTCCAGAGGAAGGCTAGAGAAGAAGACCAGCTTTCACCTGCAACATGATAACGCCAGATTCCTCAACACTTATGCGACCACGCAACTCATTGCAAAATTCGCCTGGACTGTCTTACCACGTCCACTGTACAGACCCGATTCAGCGCCTACGCACTTTCATCTTTTTACGCCTCTGAAAAATGGACTACGTGGCGAACATTTTCAAGACTCCGATGCTGTTTTCAAAGCTGTAAGGAAGTGATTAGGCTCAGCTGCTTACGATTTTTACAAGCGTCGGCAAAAGTGCATAACATTAAGCTGAGATTAATGACAGCATTTGTTAAGGCTGTGCATAGGAATGAAACAGCATTTCAGTACTTGTGTATGATTGATTGGCGGCTCCATTCAGTGCTGTGTGCACAACGACCATATGACAAATTAGAAGGAAGATCAGCGTTGGCCGTAATTTTCATGATTTATTAACAGCAAAATCGATTTTCATCTCCATCTACATCTACATACATACTCCGCAATCCATCATACGGTGTGTGGCGGAGGGTACCTCGTACTACAACTAGCATCTTCTCTCCCTGTTCCACCCCCAAACAGAACAAGGCAAAAATGACTGCCTATATGCCTCTGTACGAGTCCTAATATCTCTTATCTTATCTTTGTGGTCTTTCCGCGAAATGAAGTTAGCGGCAGTAAAATTGTACTGCAGTCAGCCTCAAATGCTGATTCTCTAATTTTCCTCAGTAGCGATTCACGAAAAGAACGCCTCCTTTCCTCTAGAGACTCCCACCTGAGTTCCTGGAGCATTTCCGTAACACTCGCGTGATGATCAAACCTACCAGTAACAAATCTAGCAGCCCGCCTCTGATTTGCTTCTATGTCCTCCCTCAATCCGACCTGATAGGGATCCCAAACACTCTAGCAGTACTCAAGAATAGGTCGTATTAGTGTTTTATAAGCGGTCGCGTTTACAGATGAACCACATCTTTCCAAAATTCTACCAATGAACCGAAGACGACTATCCGCCTTCCCCACAACTGCCATTACATGCTTGTCCCAACTCATATCGCTCTGCAATGTTACGCCCAAATATTTAATCGACGTGACTCTGTCAAGCGCTGCACTACTAATGGAGTATTCAAACATTACAGGATTCTTTTTCCTATTCATCTGTATTAATTTACATTTATCTATATTTAGAGTTAGCTGCCATTCTCTACACCAATCACAAATCCTGTCCAAGTCATCTTGTATCCTCCTACAGTCACTCAACGACGACAACTTCCCGTACACCACATCATCATCAGCAAACAGCCGCACATTGCTGTCCACCCTATCCGAAAGATCATTTATGTAGCTAGAAAACAGCAGCGGACCTACCACACTTCCATGGGGCACTCCAGATGATACTCTCACCTCCGATGAACACTCACCATCGAGGACAACGTACTGGATTCTGTTACTTAAGAAGTCTTCGAGCCACTCACATATTTGGGAACCAATCCCATAGGCTCGTACCCTAGTTAGAAGTCTGCGGTAGGGCATCGAGTCAAACGCTTTCCGGAAGTCAAGGTTCAAAAATGGTTCAAATGGCTCTGAGCACTATGGGACTCAACTGCTGAGGTCATTAGTCTCCTAGAACTTAGAACTAGTTAAACCTAACCAACCTAAGGACATCACACACATCCATGCCCGAGGCAGGATTCGAACCTGCGACCGTAGCGGTCTTGCGGTTCCAGACTGCAGCGCCTCTAACCGCACGGCCACTTCGGCCGGCTGGAAGTCAAGGAATATGGCATCCGTCTGATACCCTTCATCCATGGTTCGGAAGATATCATGTGAAAAAAGGGCGAGTTGCGTTTCGCAGGAGCGATACTTTCTAAAGCCGTGCTGATGCATGGACAGCAACTTCTCTGTCTCAAGGAAATTTATTGTATTCGAACTGAGAATATGTCGGAGAATCCTGCAACAAACCGATGTTAAGGATATTGGTCTGTAATTTTGAGGATGAGTCCTTCTACCCTTTTTATATACAGGCGTCACCTGCGCTTTTTTCCAGAGTCGCTCGGGACTTTACGTTGGGCAAGAGATTCGTGATAAATGCAAGCTAAGTAAGGAGCCAATGCAGTAGAGTACTCTCTGTAAAACCGAATTGGAATCCCATCAGGACCTGGCGATTTATTTATTTTCAACCCATTCAGCTGCTTCACAACCCCAGGGATGTCTATCACTACGTCCTCCATACGGAAATCTGTACGAGACTCGAACAGCGGAACGTTTGTGCGATCCTCCTGCGTGAAGGATTTCTCAAATCATAAATTTAAAATTTCAGCTCTCGTTTTGCTGTCTTCCGTTGCCAGGCCAGACTGATCAGTGAGTGACTGGATGGAAGCCTTCGACCTGGTTACCGATTTTACGTAAGACCAGAATTTCCTTGGGTTTTCAGCAAGATCCTTTGCTAAGGTATGGCGGTGGTAGTGGTTGTATGCTTCGCGCGTCGCTCTTTTTACAGCAGCACGAATCTCTACTAACATTTGCCTGTCCTCATTCTCCCGATCTTTCTTATACCACTAATGCAACTGCCTTTGCTTCCTGAGCATTCTCCGAATTGCACTGTTAAACCACGGTGGGTCTTTTCCGTCCGTAACCCACTTTTTCGGCACATACTTGTCCAATGCGTGATTTACAATGTGTTTAAAATTTGCCCATAATTCTTCCACGTCCATCGTACCGGAAGTAAATGAAGTCGATTCATTTACTAAGTAGGATGTTAACAACTGCTTATCTGCTCTTTCTAGTAAGAATACTCTCCTAGCCTTCTTGACCGACTTTTTAACTTTCGTAACCATAGTCGTAATGACAACATCATGATCACTAATCCCTGTCTCAACACTGACACCGTCTATGAGGTCTGGTCTGTTCGTGGCTACCAGATCTAAAATATTTCCATTATTCGTTGGCTGTCGATTTAGCTGCTCAAGACAGTTTTCGGATAACGCGTTCAAAACTAATTCACACGACGGCTTGTCTGTAACACCCGTAATGAATCCATAGACATCCCAGTCTATACTAGGTAGGCTGAAGTCGCCTCCGACTAATATAGCATGATCCAGGTACTTCTGCGATACAGAGTGTAGACTCCCTTTGAATGATTCTAGAACTGTCACAGTGGAACCTGGTGGCCGGTAATAACACCCAACAATTAACTTTATTTCTCCTAGCCCTGTTAAACATGTCCAGATAACTTCACAATCACACTCTTCTTCGACATCGGTAGGCACAATATTTTTGTCGACTGCAATGAAGACACGACCTCCTACGGTGTCTAATCTGTCTTTCCAATATACGTTCCAACCCTCACTAAATATTTCAGAACTTCTTATCTCAGGGTTCAGCCAGGTCTCAGTCCCGAGAATAATTTGCGCGCCACATGCTTCCTGGAGGGCAGTAAATTCAGGAACTTTAATCCGTACACTCTATAAATTTACTGTTAATATCTTGATAGCTGAATTGTCCTTACAATGAGCGCGTCCTGATTTCCCTGCATGCACGTCGACTGGTGAGTGTTCATCAGGACACCTCGCGCTACTGCCTAGCCTAAAAAAAAACCATGTGCACGCCACAAGTACTCTGCTACCCGAGTAGCCGCTCCCTTTGTGTAGTGCACCCCTATCTAGGGGCGTCCTACAATTCCCCACCCAACAGCGCAAGTCTAGAAATCTGCAGCCAAGACCGTCACAGAGTCGACGAAACCTCTGGTTGAGACCTTCCACTCGGTTCCAAACCAAAGGACCCCGATCCACTCTGGGAACGATGCTGCAAATAGAGAGCTCTGCTTGCACCCCGCGTGCGAGGCCAGCGGTCTCCACCAAATCCGCCAGCCGCCTGTACGAACTGAGGATCGCCTCAGAAGCCAAGCGACAGGCATCATTGGTGCCGACGTGAGCAACTACTTGCAGACGACTGCACCCCGTACGCTCGACAGCCGCAGGCAAGGCCGCCTCCACATCTTGGATGAGCACCCCAGCAGACAAACCGAGTGCACGTTGGATTTCTTTCCAGCCCTGTACGCTATTTCCCTAATGGGCTCCATCACCCGCCTAACGTTGGAGCTCCCAATAACCAACAAGCCTTTGCCCCCGTCTGCCTGCTCGGGTCCTGCTGAAGGAGCGGCCACCTGCCCACTGACAGGACGAACGGGCGAGGCTAGCCGGCCAGCCTCCACATTGACCCTCCGCCTCGAGCGAGGCGAACGCGTTGCAGTCCGCCACTCACCCTGAGGTGAGGCGGCCCCAACGCGCCGGGTACACTAGAAGGTGCCTCAGCGGCTGAGTCAGCGGACGCAGCAAGCGACACCTGGATTGTCTCAAGCGACGCCCCAGACCCTCCGCCGTCGCTGCACCTCGAGGCAGCAGCCTGAAGGCGGCTGACCGTGGCCAACAGCTCGCTCAGCTGCTCTCGAACCGCGGCCAGTTCCTCCTGCGCCCGCACACAGCACGCACACACCCCATCCGTCCTACTGCTAATATCTGACGACTCCGCGAATTTATACTCTACGGCTATCAATAAGCAACATTACTCCACTCAAATACGAGAATACGCAAGGATTTTATGTAATTAAATATGCAAGCGCACAAACACTCGGAAAGAAATTAAGAATCAAACTACAAAACAAATATGAACGCTAAATATGCGACTCGCTGCTGCACTGATACTTCACCAGCGGCTGCTCAAGGATCACATAATGATCATCTTCAGTGCTTTAGCGTACACATTGAAGCTCGTAGGTACCGGTTTCACAATGTTATTGTGATCGTTTCATAGCTTCTGTTACTGATAGTAACTAGACACCAGTGCCTACGAGCTTTAATTTGTACGCTAAAGCACTGAAGGTGATCATTATGTGATCGATTTTGCTGTTAATAAATCATCAAAATTACGGCCAAAGCCGACCTTTCTTCTAACTTGTGTATAATGTTTCCATGATGCAGCACAGAGAAGATCAGAGGAGGATATTCACTGATTCACAGAATACGTCAGCTGTTGAAGCACGCACACTCTGATACATCTCTAACCTCTGATCAGCTGCATGCGTCGCATTGTTGTCGTAAAGTGACAAAACTGTTCTTGGGAAACAGGAGAGCTGAAATCTAGAGGGACCTTGTGGACGAACATTTGTGCTTATAAGGCCATTGCCCGCAACATGAGCCGGAAAATGCAATTCCTTTACTGCCACTTCGATGTGCCCCCAGAGAACTGTGGTGCATTCAGCAACGAGCACAGAGAGTGCTTCGACCAGCACATTTCTGTCATGGGACAGCGGTGCACAGGACGAGAGACTGCTGCTATGTTGGCTGGTTTCTGTGTGATACTACACAGAGATGCTCCAGACACCACGAACAAGAGGGAGGCAAAGAAATGGCGTGAATAAACTAGGTAAGTGCAATTAGTGGATATATCCTAATGGTTATGGTAGCTATATAATTATATGAAATTTGAAGTCCCAACATATTTATAACCCTGAGGTAGGAGACAGACAATTTTAGTTGTGCTATTTGTGTTCAGCACACTGAGATCTGAAAAAAAAAAAAAAAGAAAAGACACTGTGGACCAGTGTTATTAAACCAAGTAAGTTCACTGTACCACAGTTTCTCAACATATACACGATATCTCATTCGATCGCAAGAAACGATCAGTTCAGTCGTCGTTTATGTCATCCGAGGTTAGCGGAGACGGATGCAGCACAGAATCACGGCGGATTCTTTAGGAGAGCGTAACACATTCCATACTGCCCGACAACGACCGAATAACTTCCCAAGTGCAGATACCTCGGCCTTATACAGTCGCTGTGAGGACGGCAAAGGAAAGTCTTGCTAGAAAGTTGCTTCCAGCATCGGCAACAGTGCTCACCCAACCCCTTTCTTGACTACAAACTTATTTATATCATTATTAGGTGAAGACCTACAACGATCCCAATTTCTGTCTAAGTCAAGGTATACTCTCTAAGTCAAGGTATACTCTGTTTACGTTGTGTAAGATTCTGAACACGAATACTTTCAAAGTTTATCCTTCAGAATTTTTCAGACGGATCAGATGGTATATAGTGGTCTCTGAATTGACTCTTTACCTGTTTTTGTATAGTGAATGTTGGTCCAGTTTCATTTTTATTTACACTGAAGAACCAAAGAAACTGATACACCTGCCTAATATCGTGTAGAACCTCGCTAGCACACAGAAGTGCCGCAACACGACGTGGCATGGACTCAACAATATCTGAAGTAGTGCCGGACGGAACTGACATCATGAATCCTGCAGGGCTGTCCATAAATCCGTAAGAGTACGACGGAGTGTGGACCTCTTCTGAACAGCACGTTGCAAGGCATCCAACATGCTCAACAATGTTCATACCCGGCGAGTTTGGTGGCGAGCGGAACTGTTTAAACTCAGAAGAGTGTTGTTGGAGCCACTCTGTAGCAATTCTTGACGTGTGGGGTGCTGCATTGTCCAGCTGGAATTTCCCAAGTACGTCGGAACGCAAAGTGGACATGAATGGATGCAGGTGATCAGACAGGATGCTTACGTTTCACGTATCAGGGGTCCCATATCACTCCAACTGCACACGCACCACACTATCACAGAAACCCCGTCAGCTTGAAAATACCCCTGCTGACATGCAGGGTCCATGATTCATGAGGTTGTCCCCATACCCGTACACCTCCATCCGCTCGATGCAATTTGAAATAAGACTCGTCTGACCAGTCAACATGTTTCCAGTCTTCAACCGTCCAATGTCGGTGTTGACGGGCCAAGGCTAGACGTGAAGCTTGGTATCGTGCAGTCATAAAGGGTACACGAGTTGGCCTTCGGCTCCGAAAGCCCATATTGATGAATTTTCATTGAATGTTTCGCACGCTGACACTTGTTACTACCCCAGCATTAAAATCTGCAGCAATTTGCGGAAGGGTTGTAATACTGTCACGATGAGCGATTCTCTTCAGTCGTCGTTAGTTCTTGCAGGATCTCTTTCCGACCGCAGCGATGTCGGAGATTTGATGTTTATTTGATATTCACGTTACACTCGTGGAATGGTGGTACGAGAAAATGCCCACTTCATCGCTACCTCAGAGATGCTGTGTCCCATCGCTCGTGCGCCGACCATAACACCACGTTCAGACTCATTTAAATGTTGACAACATGCCACTGTAGCACCAGTAAGCGATCTAACAACTGTTACAAACACTTGCAGTCTTATATAGGCGTTGCCAATCGCAGCGTCGTATTCTGCCTGTTTACGTATCTCTGTATTTGAATACGAGTGCCTGTACCAGTTTCTTTGGCGATTCAGTGTATATCAAATGCAGTGCTGGAATTTTAACTTTACATCTAATATAATAAGGTAATTTAATCAAACTAGTTTTTATTGCTTTAGGCACGAAAATTGGTTTTTACTTAATGATTCAAAATATGAAGGAGGCAGCTTCATGAAAAATTCTCCCAGACGTCTTCATGATAAACTGAACCAAATTCCAAAGGTATTTGATATTACTCACCTGTAAAATTTCCAGAAAGAGGAGTAATTCCAAAAGTGGAAAAGGTAACTTCATGAAAACCTCTACAGCATGTTTTTATAATCAACTGAACTATATTTCAAAGGTATAATTTTCTAAGTTTAATATTATGTGGTTTTAAAATTACGAAAAAACTGGATTTTTCAAGAAATAATTACCAGATCATGCTGAGACCCGCAATCTTTAACACTGACTTTGTTTCACATAATCTACCCAAGTTTTGTAAACATATTTAAACATTTAGTTACAAATTACTACGCAATCTCTTTGTTCACTCTGTTCATGCATGCATTAGGCACTGCCGTCTTGACCTTGCCCGAGGGTCGGATATAGATCAATATCTGTCACGTCACAATAGACATATCGGTAAATGATTGCTTCCCCATAATTGCTTGGTTTAGAAGAGGGGTAAGGCAGGAGGAGGTAGGAGGGGATTAGCTTTTAACGTCTCGTCCACAACGATTAGAGACGATGCAGATGCTGGATTCAGGGAAGGATGGAGAAGGAAAGTGACCGTGCCCTTTCGAAGGAACCATCCCGGCATTTGCCTTAAACCATTTAGGGAATTCACGGAAAACCTAAATCATGATGGCCAGATGCTTTTTATCTTTATACTTTCAGGCATCTGGGATTTGAGAAGAAACAGTGACGGACATAAAAGAAAGGCTCAAAATCGGGACTAAATTAAGGGCGAAAGGGTATGAATAATGAGATTCACTGAAGGCATTATTATCCTTAGAGAAAGTAAAGCCGAATTAGATGAACTGTTGTATGTAATGAACAATCTAATGAATAATGACTAATGAAACTTCCTGGCAGATTAAAACTGTGTGCCGGACCGAGACTCGAACTCGGGACCTTTGCCTTTCACGGGCAAGGGCTCTACCAACTGAGCTACCCAAGTACTGCTCACGCCCCGTCCTCACAGCTTTACTTCTGCCAGTATCTCGTCTCCTACCTGGACTAGAATCTTTTGCCAACAGAAATGTCATCGCCTGCAAGACCTGGCACTGTGGAATAGACCCGAAGACGCAAAGTAGACCTAGTTTTGTTTATAGTAATATGCCACTCTTGCGAGTGTAAACCACCCACTGCCAGCTGCTCCAGATGCGATATCAAGTGAAAAATTAAGTCGACATCCACGGAAAAAAAATTGGCCCATTAAGAATAACAGATTGTGCAGTGCCATTTCCTCCAAGTTTATTTTCGAGGCTGATTATGTGCTTATAAACTCGCATGCGCTGGCGACGATGACGATACACACGTCGACGAGGCATAGCGCTTCAATGCTGTTGCAGATAGAGCTCACAGCGGAATGGTTCCGCTTGCGTGCGCTGCCCGCTTATATAGGGAAAGGCAAAGGTCCCGAGTTCGAGTCTTGGTCTGGCACACAGTTTTAATCTGCCAGGAACTTTCATATCAGCGTACACTCCGCTACAGAGTCAAAATCTCATTCTGGAATAACTAATGAGATTCACTGAAGCCATTGCTATCCTTAGAGAAGATAAAGCAGAATTGGGGGACCTGTTGTATGTAATGAACAGTCTAATGAGTATAGAATACGGATCGAGAGTAAACCGGAAAAAGAAACAAATATAATGAGAAATAGCAAAAATGAAAATAGCAAGAAACTTGGGAAACACTGACATGAAGAAGTGACACGATGACAGGACATGTGTTAAGGCATCGGGGAATAAGTTCCATGGTACTACAGGGAGCCTCGCAGGGTAAAAACTGTAGAAAACGACAGAGATTGCAATACATCCAACAAATAATCGGGGACGTAGGATGCAATTGCAAGATGAGAAGGTTAGCGTGGGAGAGGATTTCGTGGCGGGCCACATGAAACGAGCCAGGAGACTGATGGCACAAAAAGAAATAAAAGAAAAATAAAGAAATGGAGGAGCATGCGGATGGCCACTTGGCAGTTAGACATGCTAAGCTCTTAAGTGCGGACCGTGCGGATGGAGTACGTACGATCTGAAATGTGGCGGCTGGAGCGCGCGAGGCAGGAACGGAAGGGTAAACAAAACGCGCGCATCACGACGACAAGTGTCGTTCGAAGGCTGAGCACGCGGTTTACCCACCGCGAGGGGCCTAACAACGCGCCGGCAGATAGGCGGCCGTTACGCAGACAAACTGCCTCCGATAGCGGCGCGTCCATTCTTGCGTCGGGCGCGCCGCAGGTCCGTTCCGCTTTAAACTCCCCACACCGACCGCCGCGGCCTCGCGCGCTCGAAAGAACAGCAAAGCAAGCGCGGGACGGCCGCAAACATTATTAGTCCCCAAGGTAGGGCGGCAACGGCGGCGCTTTATCGGTTATGGCGGCGGCCATTGTGAGCGGCGCGGTAATCCTGAGGGCGACAGCGCCGGCGCGGCGCGCTCCATGCACGCCGTGGATTTACTGGACAGGGGTCGCCGGCCACGCCGCCCCCGCCCAACGGCAACTGTCACCCGCAGCCGCTGCGCCACCTAGGGGCTGTTCAAAACGCGGCCCAGCCTAATGGGATACTCACCGAGCTAGTAAAGTTGTTGGAAGCGTCATCGGCAGAGATACGTGTGGTCCGTATGTGCAGAACAACCATCGTAAAACAAAAACAGTCCAGTGTTTAACCACTCCAATCACAACAACATGAAAAACATGTTATTTATCCTTGTCATCACAATAGGGAACGTCCGCCCCTGGTAGCTGAGTGGTCAGCACGACGGCATGTCATACCTAACGGCCCGGGTTCGATTCCCGGCTGGGTCGGAGATTCTATCAGCTCAGGGACTGGGTGTTGTGTTGCCCATATCATCATCATTTCATCCCCATCGACGCGCAAGTCGCCGAAGTGGCGTCAAATCGAAAGGCTTGCAAGAGGCGAACGGTCTACCAGACGGGAGGCCGTAGCCACACGGCATTTACATTTATTTACAATAAGGAACGAATACAAGAATAAGGTGGCAAAAAAAAACACTAAATTCCAGAATGAGATTTTCACTCTGCAGCGGAGTGTGCGCTGATATGGAACTTCCTGGCAGATTAAAACTGTGTGCCCGACCGAGACTCGGACTCGGGAAGGTAGGAGACGAGATACTGGCAGAAGTAAAGCTGTGAGTACCGGGCGTGAGTCGTGCTTCGGTAGCTCAGATGGTAGAGCACTTGCCCGCGAAAGGCAAAAGATCCCGAGTTCGAGTCTCGGTCGGGCACACAGTTTTCATCTGCCAGGAAGTTTTTCAAACACTAAATTGTTTTAAAGAGATGGCCTCACTTTGGAAAATGCTTTAAAAATGTATTACAGAGACTCTCGACCACAATAAATCAATTATTTACAATGGTTACCTGTTTCGGTCAGAATGTGACCATCTTCAGACCGTGATGGTAGGCGTTGGCAGGTGTTATAGCCCCACGAACGGCAACAGCACTTCACGTCAGTGAAGTCGTAAAACCCCTGCTCCGTTCACCGCCACCGCAAGCCATCACGGTCTGAAGATGGTCACATCCGGACCGAAATCAATAACCATTCTAAGTACATGTTTCATTGAGGTCAAGACTGTTTTTAATACTTTTTAAAGTACTTTGAGGCAGACCGCTCGTTCTCCACCATAAATAGTTCAAAAATGGTTCAAGCACTATGGGACTTAACATCTGAGGTCATCAGTCCCCTAGAACTTAGAACTACTTAAACCTAACTAACCTAAGGACATCACACACATCCATGCCCGAGACAGGATTCGAACCTGCGACCGTAGCGGTCTCGCGGTTCCAGACTGGAGCGCCTAGAACCGCTTGGCCACACCGGCCGGCCGGACTGAAGGACCTAGAACTGCTCGGCCACAGTGGCCGGCACGAGAAATAGGCTCAAGAACTATTTTAGAAAATAAATTTAAAATTTTGCCAAAATTTATCTTTAGTACCATCGAAAGCAATGAATTCAAGAATAAATTGGCAAAAAGACAGAAATCAATTGTTTTAATACGGTTGTTTCACTTTGGAACGACCAGGATTTACAGTTTTCAAATATCCATCATTTCATGTTATAGGCTATATTTGAACCCAGGGAGAAGGAATAAAAACTCTGAGGTTCGCTGATGACATTGTAATTGTGTCAGAGACAGCAAAGAACCTGGAAGAGTAGTTGAACGGAATGGGCAGAATGTTGAAAGAAGGGCATAAGATGAGCATCAACAAAAGCAAAACGAGGATAGTGGAATGTAGTCGAATTAAATCAGGTGATGCTGAGGGGATTAGCTTAGGAAATGAGACACTTAAAGGAGTGGATGAGTTTTGCTATTTGGGAACCAAAATAACTGATGATGGTCGAAGCAGAGAAGCTATAAAATGTGGACTGGTAATGGCAAGAAAAGTTTTTAAGAAAAAGAGAAATTTCTGAACATCGAGTATATTTGTATGGAGTGTAGCCATGTATGGAAATAAAACATGGAGGATAAACGCATTAGACAAAAAGAGAATAGAAGCTTTTGAAATGCGGTGATACAGAAGAATGCTGAACATTAGATCGGTATATCACGTAATGAGGAAGTAATGAATAGAATTGGGGAGAAGAGAAATTTGTGGTACAACCTGACTAAAAGAACGGATCGGTTGGTAGGACACATTCTAAGACATCAAGAGATCACCAATTTAGTATCGGAGGGAAACGTGGGGTGAAAAAATCGTAGAGGGAGACCACGAGATGAGTACAGTAATTAGATTCAGAGAGATGTAGGTTGCAGTAGTTACTCGGAGATGAAGAGTCTTGTACAGGATAAAGTATCATCAAGAGCTGCATCAGAGTAGTCTTTGGACTGAATACCACAACAACAACACTTGAAACCAAATACGCATTTTTCCTAGACGCAATCCCGCACCTCGAAACTTCTATGAACTCATACTCCACAAAACAAATTATGCTGCTAAATAACAAACAAAAAGGTCCCTAAATTTTTAATACATTTTGTATGAAAACTACATACTGCCCCAATGGCTTCATTTAGAAATCACACATTACAGCTTCAGATTAACGTTCCAATAGCTTTAAATATACTTACTTTCACAGTCAAAGATTTTATCAGTATGGCATCTATAAAAAAATACACACACATTTCGCAATCTCCTACAGTCAACATAGCCGCCGCCTGTAGCGTTGAATGTAGTAATTAACTGCTACAGTGCAGCATATTCGTAGAAGTTACCTTATTGTAGCACTAGACGTCTCTACCTTGCAACTGCATCGATAGTTTCATACTAAAGACACCGGTGCCTCAAATAAATTAATTAAATTGTGGTTTTAGGCAATACACCGCAATCCGATTTTTGTAATTTTTTTGTGTTTATTATACTTGAAATTCAGAACTCAAATAACTCTCCGCCAAAGCACTTCGACGCACCTCTCAAAAATTCTCGAGAAAATCGACATTGAAGTCTTGTTAGAATGTTTATGCGAAAACAGAGGTTTTTTTTACCGCCAGCCTGTCCGTTTGGTAGAGTGCTTGCTTGTCACGTGCAGGGCCAGGGGTCGATTTGTGGCCGACGCAAATTTTTAAACAAAATTTCGTATTCTGCGTACATTTCCATGAAGCATAGAGTACATAAAGATGGAAAAACTCGGTAAAGCTTGAGACTGGTAATTGCGAGGTCGAATCTCGTTTCGGTCATTTTTTCGTTTTATTCCGAATAGTTCGAATCCCTACTGTAATATTTCCTCCTATCTATGTAATTATGTAGTTATGTAGTTCTCAATTCGTTCGAGCAATCAATCATTCATAATAGGAAATACAGTCATAACTCAGTCACTCAAAATGATACAGAAATTTTACTTGTTAGAATGAAATCAGGCGATGATTCTCCTTCTCTGCAGGCTCGTGCTTTGCGGCAGTCTGCTAATCTGTACAAATAAAATGCCTCGTATTTTTGGGAGCGTTGTATAATCAGTCGGGAAACCTCAGATCAAGCGGATATTTGGCTTTGATGAAGTTTAACCTTCCGAAGAAGTAATGGAGCTCTTGGATTATTAAATGCAGGTTCTTATCCAGTCTTTCGGAAGTTCCCTTCTGATTAACAACTACGCAATATATCGATGAACATCATTAATTCTCAAATGTGAAACAATGTAAATTGTTACACACCTTTTGTATGAAGGAGCAATATACAGGGTGAGTCACCTAACGTTACCGCTGGATATATTTCGTAAACCACATCAAATAGTGACGAACCGATTCCACAGACCGAACGTGAGGAGAGGGGCTAGTGTAATTGTTTAATACAAACCATACAAAAATGCACGCAAGTATGCTTTTTAACACAAACCTACGTTTTTTTAAATGGAACCACGTTAGTTTTGTTAGCACATCTGAACATATAAACAAATACGTAATCAGTGCCGTTTGTTGCATTGTAAAATGTTAATTACATCCGGAGGTATTGTAACCTAAAGTTGACGCTTGAGTATCACTCCTCCTCTGTTCGATCGTGTGCATCGGAGAGCACTGCAACATACATCGCGTTTCTACAGAACGATCTGCCAACGTTGCTCGAAAATGTCCCACTGGAAACGCGTCGACGCATGTGGTATCAGCATGATGGTGCACCTGCACATTCCGCAATTAACACTAGGCTGACCCTTGACAGGATGTTCGACGGGCGTTTCATAGGACGTGGACGACGCATAAATTGGCCAGCCCGTTCTCCTGGTCTTACACCTCTGGACTTCTTTCTGTGGGGTACGTTAAAGGAGAATGTGTACTGTGATGTGCCTACAACCCCAGAGGATATGAAACAACGCATTGTGGCAGCCTGCGGCGACATTACACCAGATGTACTGCGGCGTGTACGACATTCATTACGCCAGAGATTGCAACCCAGTTGTGTGCAGCAAATGATGGCCACCACATTAAACATCTGTTGGCCTGACATGTCGGGACACACTCTATTCCACTCCGTAATTGAAAACGGAAACCACGTGTGTACATGTACCTCACCCCTCATGGTAATGTACATGTGTGTCAGTGAAAAAGACCAATAAAAAGGTGTTAGCATGTGGACGTAATGTGCTGTTCAAGTCTCTTCTGTACCTAAGGTCCATCTTCATTCCCTTTGGATCCCTACTTAATTCGGTGCTCTCCGATACACACGATCGAACAGCGGAGGAGTGGTACTCAAGTGTCAACTTTAGGTTACAATATCTCCGGATGTAATTAACATTTTACAATGGAACAAACGGCACTGATTACGTATTTGTTTATATGTTCAGATGTGCTAACAAAACTAACGGGGTTCCATTTAAAAAAACGTAGGTTTGTGTTAAAAACCATACTTGCGTGCATTTTTCTATGGTTTGTATTAAACAATTACACTAGCCCCTCTCCTCACGTTCGGTCTGTGGAATCGGTTCGTCACTATTTGATGTGGTTTACGAAATATATCCAGCGGTAACGTTAGGTGACTCACCCTGTATATATATATATATATATAATTTCCCTTTTAATCGTACAATTTCGTATCAGTTATCTTTTGTCATAAATCTCAATATTCAGATTACAATTCTTCAAACAATGCTCAGGCTAATCGGCACGAAGACAATCTCGGAAGCTTTCTTCTAACAACCACCAGAGAGAGTACTACAAAGCATAATTATGCACTCATGGCATAGCTATTGTAGGAAACTACTTTGCGCATGGACTCTGCGAGTATGAAGATAGAAAATTAGTAAACGTCATTCAAGGGTAGAATTGTATCAGAATAATTCATCTAATATAAAGAAATATTACACTACGTTACTTTAAATATAATTCATCAAATATATCCTAATTAACACGTCTAACTGGCGTCTTAAGGAAAAATGCTTGTTTTATTAGTTCTAAATACATGATGCACACACAAATCCAGCTTTTATTGCAAACATTAATTCGTAATTGTGGATCGTTTATAAAAGAATGTTATTCGTGTAACGCCGGAAATGCATATCCTCCTATTTCCATCTAATGTACTATGCATTTTTCCTTTTTTTGTTACCTGAAGATAGGACATTTCTGTGTCTTTATATATTGTAACTGTTTTACTATTTGTATATATATGTATATATATATATATATATATATATATATATATATATATATATATATCGATGTGTAATTAGTTTGTTTTGTAAATGTTATTTGTATTTTTACGCTGGGTTTTGCCTAGGTAAAACTATGCTATCGAACCATTACATCGATAGGTCGTGTGGAGAACCAAAGTGTTTAGGATCTTTGGTAGTGAAGTCGACCGCGTGGAGCGCGGGCAGAGAGAGTCTGGCTGGAGGAGGGCAGTAGGAGGGCAGTGGAGCAGGTGTGTTGTGTGACGCTCCTGCGAGCTGCCGCGCTTTCGGGGTTTGGCAGCATGTAATTGCGATCGACTTGCTATGGTAGTTTCTGACATGGTGTCGCGGACGGAAGGCGTTAGCTTGCACACATCAAGAGCCCGTTTCGGCTGGAGACCGTGTCGAGAAGAAGGCGCGCCAACATCCAGCTTCTGCAACAGCGACGGCCGACAATGAGTGACTATCGCCACCTCCTCGATCGACGACTTCAAACCTTCAATCAACCAACAAGGAAGACTGGTAGCACGTAAAGTTTTAGAACTGTAAGGCAGACCTCAGCTTTTGAAACTGTTAAATTTTTCTCACTAAATTACAGAATGTAGCATGAACCTTTGTTGCTCATTGTCCCAATTGCATTGCCAAGCAGGGTCCCTTCCTTTCCCGGAATGAACCCAAGTGTCGTTGAAATTCAAACGCCAGCATTAAAGTAATATCATTCGATTTCACTGCTTTAATTTCAAAGTTCAGTTAAGGTATTCATAGCTGGCTATAATATTTAGATTACACAAGCACAAATGAAGAGTGCGAATTTTGTTACCGTATTTTAGGTTACCGGTGACTGCAGCTCAGCTTGGTACGTACTAAATTTTACTATTGTTAATTGTTCAGAATCATTTAATTCAAGTTCAAAGTTAAATCTCTTATTTCTAAATTGCATAGATTCAAGTAGCTTTTGAAATTATTGTTGAGGTAGCCCAAGACTAACCGTATTTGACTGAATTTCGATGTGCTTCAGAAAGAAAGCTCACTATTAACTTCAGTCACTAAATTAACTTTCAATTTTCCGGTTTTATTAATTCTTTTGCTAAATTAAGTCAGAGTCTAGCGAAATTTATTACTTCTGACAAACTTTCAGTTTTCACACTACACGTGTCAACCTTCAGTTGCCACGCTTCTAGTGCTAATTATATGTGTAATAACCTTTCTTTTTCAGTTACTATAGTAACTGTCCTTAGGACTGGCGACCGTGATTTCCCCCAAATCTCTAATATCTAATTACCGCTAGTTAATTGTTAACGTAACGGCCGCACATTTACTTTGTTTATTAACTTTATCCCTATTTCAAAATTAATTTCCACCAGTTTCATTTGCATTTTTCCTTTCATTTAGATGTAACCCTTTCCTCCCTCTTTACCGACAGATTAGCTTCGGTGACGATTGCTTTTCCCAAATTTCCATTAGGTGCACGCGGTTTAATTTTTAACTGTCATTAAGGTCGATAAGTGAGGGGGAGGTTACAATTGACACAGTTTATGTGGCATCGTAGATGGATATCACCCCCACCAGCGTCTCATAGGTGGCACGCTTCCGACAGACGCCTATAACGGTCTCACTGAGACCAGGCGGTTCCAATGACGCAAACCCTCCAAGCCACGCCTTCAGCAGCTTCGACTACGAGCGCTCTCTGCCGCCGCGACGTGGGATGGCTGGCGGCAGCCACACAGCCTATTCTTAGTCCCAGTCTGCTACGGTCTTACGTCTTCTCAGTCAGCCTTCAGTAGCTCGTTCCTGCATTACTAGCGGGAGTCTCACACTGCACGATGCTCTTTAGTTTGCTTGTTGTAATAGCTGGAATTTATTGTTGTTTGTTCTTTTCTAAAGGTCATTCACGACACATTGAGAAAGCTAGAAGTTAAGTGAAAAGTCTGTTTCATGTATTTATGTGTTTTCTAACATTTTGGCTCCTGTGCAGCTTGTCTACGATGACAGCTGCTGCTCCGCTTTGTAGCCCACCCACTGGGTACGAAGTCGTACATAACAGTTTATATCTGAAAAAACATTACAAATTCATTTTTCCCCATCTTTCTGTATTTTACCTTTGCAGAAATACTCGTAGAACATGCACCTTAATTTGATCCTACCAATGAATCGAACCCAGTCCTCTCACATGTCAGGTGAGCACTCGACCACACAGCCACACAGCATGTCGAAAAAGAAAAGAGAAAGGAAAAAAGGTACACTTTTGCGTATTGAAGAATATGGTTGGAAAACTTCAAACTCGATTACATCGACAATTTTAGAGAATATCATCAATTTTATTTGGGAAATTGATGTACAATGAATTTACAATACACGAAAGTCCCATTGCCATGTGGTCGCCTTGTTGGAATTTTCAAGAAAATTAGAGAAACTAAATCCTCTGAAACTTCAACACACAGCTAATGGCACACTTTCTTCTTTCAGCTCACTCCCGTCAACTCTCCCTTCCTGCACCAGATTTCTCTCCCCTTGTCTACACAGTTCTCTCATCTTCCCTAGCATTTTCATTTCGATTGTCTCCTGTCTTCATTATACCTTCCACTTCTTCTAATACCAAATAAGGCTTCAGAAGTGCTAAAGTAATCAATATCATTTTTAATGCCTCCATTATTTTATTATTATCTGTTATTATTATTATAACTTATTACTTTTCCAAGAATGGAGATTACTATTATTGAATTTGTTACATAAAAACTAATTAACATCATTCTTAATTTCTCCATTATTTGATGCTCATTTTCAGTGTTATTATTATTATTACTATTACCCGCCACGTTAGCCGAGAGTGCTAATGCTCTGCTTCCTGGACTCAGATAGGCACACCAGCTCCGGATCGAATCCGCCTGGCGGATTAACGACGAGGGCTGGTGTGATGGACAGCGTGGATGTGGTTTTTTGGCGGTTTTCCATATCCCACTAGCTGAATTCTGGGATGGTCCCCACGTCCCGCCTCAGTTAAACGACTCGCAGACACCTGACACGCATTCGCACTCTTTAATGATTTACACTAGACACAGACGGTTGGGGTGCACTGATTCTGTCCCGTGGAGTATGGGGTGGTGGCAGGAAGGGCATCTGGCCAACCCTTCAAATTAACCATGCCAAATCCGATTGTAACCATGCCGATCCTGCGGACACTGCGGGACTCAGGCACTCGTAAAAGAAAGATTATCATCTTCTTTCCTTTCTCAGACCTTAGGTCTGGTTAAAAATGGAAAAAGTGACACGGACCTTGATCAAGCGTGACTTCCTTTTAACTGTACGGTATATGTTACATTCCATTTAGGAACTTTTGGGTAATTGAACATGTATCAATAATTACAGATTTCTGTAGTTGTATTTATAAGTTTGGATGTAGCTGTATTGCATTGATGTACTGGTGGATATTGTGTGGTATGACTCCTGTAGTTGATAGTATAATTGGTATAATGTCAACTTTATCCTGATGCCACATGTCTTTCACTTCCTCAGCCAGTTGGATGTATTTTTCAATTTTTTCTCCTGCTTTCTTCTGTATATTTGTTGTATTGGGTATGGATATTTCGATTAGTTGTGTTGATTTCTTCTTTTTATTGGTGAGTATGATGTCAGGTTTGTTATGTTGTGTTGTTTTATCTGTTATAATGGTTCTGTTCCAGTATAATTTGTATTCATCATTCTCCAGTGCATTTTGTGGTGTATACTTGTATGTGGGAACGTGTTGTTTCATTAGTTTATGTTGTATGGCAAGTTGTTGATGTATTATTTTTGCTACATTGTCATGTCTTCTGGGGTATTCTGTATTTGCTAGTATTGTACATTCGCTTGTTATGTGATCTAATGTTTCTATTTGTTGTTTGCAAAGTGCATTTATCTGTTGTGGTATTGGGATCTTTAATAATATGCTTGCTGTAATATCTGGTGTTTATTGTTTGATCTTGTATTGCAATCATGAATCCTTCCATCTCACTGTATATATTGCCTTTTGTTAGCCATGTGTTGGATGCATCTTGATCAATGTGTGGCTGTGTTAGGTGATACGGGTGCTTGCCATGTAGTGTTTTCTTTTTCCAATTTACTTTCTTTGTATCTGTTGATGTTATGTGATCTAAAGGGCTGTAGAAGTGGTTATGAAATTGCAGTGGTGTAGCCGATGTATTTATATGAGTGATTGCTCTGTGTATTTTGCTAGTTTCTGCTCGTTCTCGAAAGAATTTTCTTAAATTGTCTACCTGCCCATAATGTAGGTTTTTTTATGTCGATAAATCCCCTTCCTCCTTCCTTTCTGCTTAATGTGAATCTTTCTGTTGCTGAATGTATGTGATGTATTCTATATTTGTGGCATTGTGATCGTGTAAGTGTATTGAGTGCTTCTAGGTCTGTGTTACTCCATTTCACTATTCCAAATGAGTAGGTCAATATTGGTATAGCATAAGTATTTATAGCTTTTGTCTTGTTTCTTGCTGTCAATTCTGTTTTCAGTATTTTTCTTAGTCTTTGTCTATATTTTTCTTTTAGTTCTTCTTTATTATTTGTATTATCCATTCCTATTTTTGTCTGTATCCTAGATATTTATAGGCATCTGTTTTTTCCATCGCTTCTATGCAGTCGGTGTGGTTATCCAATATGTAATATTCCTGTTTAGTGTGTTTTCCCTTGACTATGCTATTTTTCTTACGTTTGTCTGTTCCAAAAGCCATATTTATATCATTGCTGAGTACTTCTGTTATCTTTAGTAATTGGTTGAGTTGTTGATTTGTTGCTGCCAGTAGTTTTAGATTGTCCATGTATAGCAAATGTGTGATTTTGTGTTGGTATGTTCCAGCAATACTGTATCGATAATTTGTATTGTTTATCATGTTGGATAGTGGGTTCAGAGCAAGGCAGAACCAGAAAGGACTTAATGAGTCTCCTTGGTATATTCCATGCTTAATCTGTATTGGCTGTGATGTGATGATATTTGAATTTGTTTGGATATTAAGTGTGGTTTTCCAATTTTTCATTACTATGTTTAGGAACTGTATCAATTTAGGATCTACTTTGTGTATTTCCAATATTTGTAGTAATCATGAATGGGGTACACTATCAAAAGCTTTTTGGTAATCAATGTATGCGTAGTGTAGCAACCTTCGTTTAGTTTTAGCTTGATATGTCACTTCTGCATCTATTATCAGTTGCTCTGTACATCCTCGCGCTCCTTTGCAACAGCCCAGCAACAGTAAAAGAAAGATTATTATTATTATTATTATTAGTACTGTTATTATTATTATTATTAGTACTGTTATTATTATTATTAGTACTGTTATTATTATTATTATTATTATTATTATTATTATTACTGTTAATGTTAATACACAAAGGAATTCAGTAGTTTAGCTGCCAGTGGGCAGTGATTTATATCAAAGGGGCAAGAATTTGTGTGGCGAACTGGAATTTGGACCTGGGTTTCCCACTTACTAGGAAGTTGCGTTGACCACTACTGCATCCAGACACAGTGGTTACCATGACCACACAGAATACCCTACCACACCTCTCATCAGACCAAAATTCTCAACTTATACCACAGACCACTGATTTAGCGCCCTTACTTATTAGCCTCATTACTATTGGTATCTCATCAATACCTGTAAGAGTTCGAGTTTGGTTCGCATCTGCACTGAAGGGATCACTGGCCATCATCACATTTATTATATACGTGGTGTATGTTCTTTCAGGCATGTCTGAAAGAACAGACACCATTTTGATATTATTATTATTATTATTATTATTATTGCAAATTATTTTTTATTAATACTGTAAATTATTATTATGATTGTTATGTAACATTGTTCCTGATCAGATGCAAGGGGGCTATAATCTGGTAAGGTTAAATAAGCAATAAAGAAGTAAATAAATAGAGGATATTTGTCTGGTGGATTTTTCTTAAGTATCCAGATTGTTTCCAACCAATTAAATCTTTCCTAGAACGAATTTTCACTCTGCAGCAAAGTATGTGCTGATTTAAAACTTACTTGCAGATTAAAACTGTGTGCTAGATCGGCACTCGAACCTAGGACCTTTTGTGTCTCGCGGACCAGTGCTCTCCCAATTTTTTTTCCTTCTTCTTCGAAACTAAAAGTGTTTCATTACCTCATCTCCTACCTACAAAACTACACAGAAGTTCTTACACACACGTTCCGGTAGTAGCAGTGTATTGGCAGAAGAAAGTCGTGAAGGCGGGCCACGTGTTATGCTTGAATACCTCAGTTGGTGGAGCACTTGCCCGCGAAAGGCATTGGTCCCAAGTTAGAGTGTCGGTCCAGCAGGCAGTTTTAATCTGCCAGAAGTTTCAGTTAAATATGTTTTGGGAAAACTGGACCTCTCGCTGATCAATTTGATACTCTATTTGTCCATTTTTCTCTCTTCACTTGACTTTGAAAATTCGGACGAAAATCCGTTGTATAATTTGTTCCCAAATCAGTAATTAAAGCGAAGAAAGCCAGCAAAGTTCTGTGTTCTGGCACAGCTCAGTCTAATAGATACTGACCGACCGACCGCCGTGTCATCCTCCACCAAACACATGTGGAGAGGCTGTGTGGAGAGGCATGGAGTCAACACTTAGACATGGGGTCACCACACCACTCTCCCAATCGTTGTACTGTGTCTTGACCGTGGAACCGCTACGTCTCAGTCAAGCAGCTCCTCGATTGGTCTTCACAAGGTTTGAGTGTACGCCATTCCAGTCCTTCCGCCAGCGAAAAAATCCACGACAGTACCGGAAATTGATGCCGGGTCCTCCACGTAGTAGCCAGACACGTTGACCACTGAGCTACGGAGGCAGAACAAATCACTGATTATGTTTTCTTTAATTACACTGATTAATTTCAAGCAATTAAATATCATTTTGTGCAGCTCGACCTCATACTGGTTACTTTGATACCCCATTTTTCTATTTCCCACTCTATGTCTGGCTGTGAAAATTCAGACAAAATCCATAGTGTAATTGATAGGATGTTTTTGTTCTTGCTCCGGTCAGACATTTCACCAACAAAAACAGATGCATAAGCAGACGTATAAAGTAGCGTGAGATTATTCCATTCCATTGTGGGAGGGTGCTACAGCAACCAGTTTCGAATTATTCCAGAATAAAAACAATTTTGGTTGCGTAAATATCTAACATCAATGACGCGTTTTGACCCTTTTGAGCCATCATCAGATACTTCGATATGCAACCCATCCGTTGTAAAATCGTATAAAACGGAAAATGGACTCAATATCTGAATACGTTACTTGTGTGTCCATTTACCATTTTACAGGGTCTTACAAAAAGGTACGGCCAAACTTTCAGGAAACATTCCTCACACACAAAGAAAGAAAATATGTTATGTGGACATGTGTCCGGAAACGCTTACTTTCCATGTTAGAGCTCATTGTATTATTTCTCTTCAAATCACATTAATCATGGAATGGAAACACACAGCAACAGAACGTACCAGCGTGACTTCAAACACTTTGTTACAGGAAATGTTCAAAATGTCCTCCGTTAGCGAGGATACATGCATCCACCCTCCGTCGCATGGAATCCCTGATGCGCTGATGCAGCCCTGGAGAATGGCGTATTGTATCACAGCCGTCCACAATACGAGCACGAAGAGCCTCTACATTTGGTACCGGGGTTGCGTAGACAAGAGCTTTCAAATGCCCCCATAAATGAAAGTCAAGAGGGTTAAGGTCAGGAGAGCGTGGAGGCCATGGAATTGGTCCGCCTCTACCAATCCATCGGTCACCGAATCTGTTGTTGAGAAGCGTACGAACACTTCGACTGAAATGTGCAGGAGCTCAATCGTGCATGAACCACATGTTGTGTCGTACTTGTAAAGGCACATGTTCTAGCAGCACAGGTAGAGTATCCCGTATGAAATCATGATAACGTGCTCCATTAAGTTTAGGTGGATGAACATGGGGCCCAATCAAGACATCACCAACAATGCCTGCCCAAACGTTCACAGAAAATCTGTGTTGATGACGTGATTGCACAATTGCGTGCGGATTCTCGTCAGCCCACACATGTTGATTGTGAAAATTTACAATTTGATCACGTTGGAATGAAGCCTCAACCGTAAAGAGAGCATTTGCACTGAAATGAAGATTAAAACATTGTTGGATGAACCATTCGCAGAAGTGTACCCGTGGAGGCCAATCAGCTGCTGATAGTGCCTGCACATGCTGTACATGGTACGGAAACAACTGGTTCTCCCGTAGCACTCTCCATACAGTGACGTGGTCAACGTTACCTTGTACACCAGCAACTTCTCTAACGCTGACATTAGGGTTATCGTCAACTGCACGAAGAATTGCCTCGTCCATTGCAGGTGTCCTCGTCGTTCTAGGTCTTCCCCAGTCGCGAGTCATAGGCTGGAATGTTCCGTGCTTCCTAAGACGCCGATCAATTGCTTCGAACGTCTTCCTGTCGGGACACCTTCGTACTGGAAATCTGTCTCGATACAAACGTACCGCGCCACGGCTAGTGCCCCATGCTAATCCATACATCAAATGGGTATCTGCCAACTGAGCATTTGTAAACACTGCACTGACTGCAAAACCACGTTCGTGATGAACACTAACCTGTTGATGCTACGCACTGATGTGCTTGATGCTAGTACTGTAGAGCAATGAGTCGCATGTCAACACAAGCACCGAAGTCAACATTACCTTCCTTCAATTGGGCCAACTGGCGGTGAATCGAGGAAGTACAGAACATACTGACGAAACTAAAATGAGCTCTAAGATGGAAATTAAGCGTTTCCGGACCCATGTCCACATAACGTCTTTTCTTTATTTGTGTGTGAGGAATGTTTCCTGAAAGTTTGGCCGTACCATTTTGTAACACCCTGTATATTCGGTTTTATGACGGTTGGGTTACATATCCAGCTACTTTTACACAATCTGCTGATGGCCAAAAGGCTGAAGCAATTCATTGATATTAGATAATTATGCAACCAAGACTGCTTTTATTCTGAATTAGTATGAGATGACAGAGGCGAAATTCACGTGGCTGTTACCAACGTAGCGGCCATTTTGCAAGCCGCCATCTTCAATGCATCTCGTGATTTTGCCAGTGGAGACGGGTTTATGTGACATGTCAAACAGATGGAGAATTGCAATAGAACAGAATACCGGGTGGTTACAATTGTTAAATGGCATCTAGTCACAGAAATACAGTGTGGACTGTAATTATCGGACGGCAACGAAACTTGGTAAATATTCCAGCATGTTAACGCGCAGTCGACTTGCGCTGGATATAAATTAGTTCTAATTTTGGCCACCAGAAACAAATCTGTTGCTGTGAATGCAGGAAAGACGTACAGAAATATGTACACGTGTAACTGATAAGGAATAGCTCGTGGGCATAAAAGGTAAAAACAAGTGATAAAGGCATAATATTTATGTTATTATTAACCGTCGCTCCGCAATTTGTGCAATATGAGCACAGGAGACATCGACGAGGTGCTGTACAGCGCCACATTTGCGCCAGGTGGCCATAATTCGAGATAACTTTTCCAGTTTGAATTGGCTCCTCAGTAACGCGTTAGCATATTTTCCAAGTTTCGCTGCCAAACGATAATCATAGCCCACACTGGACCTCTGTGAGTAGCTGCACTTAAATTATAGCCACCCGGTACAACGACTTCTTCCAGCTGTGCATAGTTTTATTCATTTTCGAGCTGTGTCGCATTTTGTATAGAACAAAACAAATGTTGGAAAGACACATAAAGACTACAGAATGTGCTCTATGTAGTACTCAGCACGCTGTAAGGTTGTTCCTATCTATTTAATTGGCAGATCACAGTGTTCAAGCAATATAATTACCGGAACAAGTGTGCGAATTTCTGATCTTCGATGCATACCCAACGTATAGAAATGTAGTTGTGTAGGTTAAATACAGTCTTCGCAATTGTCATGAAAGTCTTATTAAGGCCAAACGCGTTTAGCTTTATTCCAAAGCATCTTCAGTGGCCACTGTAACAATACGGTTTTTATCTCTTACAATTTTGTTTAGTAGGATCATGAGCAGTTCAAATGCTTTAACTTTCTAACATAAACAATACTAATTCTTATTGTTACTCATGGTTTCTTTCTTGCTTACGTCATTCTTCCTTTTCTTCCACGTATTTGTGTTAGGTAATAGCACACAGCATTTTCACCAACAGTAAACATATCCACGTTTTTGTGTGCTGTGAAGAACCACTGTCATCTCACCATTACGTGCGTTCGTCTTTTGTTTGTTTTTGTAGTGGTGGGAACAACTATTGGTCTCTCACTCTGTCTGTTAGGAAGCTTTAATTGTCGGGTGCTATTAATAGTGTTCCATAGATTTCGTGTTTGTTTTGAATACAGTCAGAGAGAGTCCCTTTAGTCAGCCATACTGCCAGTAGTGCTAGTGTTTGTTTTCAATACAGTCCAGAGACAGGTAGCGCTATTTTCATTGTTTTCTACAAGAAGTGCCTAGCAACCACAGTTTAGTTAATAAACAGCCGCCTTTAGTGAATTAGCAGTCTAGTTAAAGGTTGATTAACTCTCTTCAGTAAATTGATTCCTTAGGATGGATAGGATGTGTGACTGCTGTGTACGGACGCAGGAGGAGCTGGCCACTGTTCGCGAACAGCTGAGCGTGTTGATGGCCGCGGTCAGCCGTCTTCAGGCTGCTGCCTCGGAGTGTAGCGGCAGTGGGGAGTCTGGTGCGTCGCAAGGTACACCCCAGGTGTTACATGCTTCATCCACTGTCCCTGCTGTCGAGACATCTTCGCGTGTACTGGGCGCGGTTGGGCCACCCTCTCCCCAAGGGGAGTGGCGGGTTCAGCGGCGTTCGCGGCGCACGAGGCGGAGGGTCAATGTGGTGGCTGGCCGTGTGGCATCGCCCGCTCTGCCTGTGAATGGACATGTGGCTGCTCCTTCAGCAAGGTCCGAGCAGGCACACGGGGGGAGGGGTTTATTAGTTATTGGGAGCTCCAACGTTAGGCGGGTGATGGAGCCCCTTAGGGAAACAGCGGTAAGGTCGGGGAAGGAGGCCAGTATTCACTCTGTCTGCTTGCCGGGGGGTCTCACCCGAGATGTGGAGGAGGCCCTACCGGCGGCGATAGAGAGCACTGGGTGCACCCGACTGCAAATTGTTGCTCATGTCGGCACCAATGACTCCTGCCGTCTGGGTTCAGGGGTCATCCTCAGTTCATACAGGCGGTTGGCGGAAATGGTGAAGGCGGAAAGCCTCGCTCGCGTGGTGAAATCAGAGCTAACTATTTGTGGTATCGTTCCCAGAACCGATCGCGGTCCTCTGGTTTGGAGCCGAGTGGAAGGCTTAAACCAGAGGCTCAGACGATTCTGCGGAGATCTGGGGTGCAAATTTCTCGACCTCCGCTATCGGGTGGAGAAATGTAGGGTCCCCCTGAATAGGTCAGGCGTGCACTACACGCCGGAAGCGGCTACAAGGGTAGCGGAGTACGTGTGGAGTGCACATGGGGGTTTTTTAGGTTAGAGAATCCCCTCCCTAGGCCCGACAAGACGCCTCCTGAGACGCAGCAAGGTAGGAGTAGGCAAAATGCAACAGGGAATAACAATATTAATGTGCTAATAGTAAACTGCAGGAGCGTCTACAGAAAGGTCCCAGAACTGCTCTCATTAATAAACGGTCACAACGCCCATATAGTACTAGGGACAGAAAGTAGGCTGAAACCAGATGTAAATAGTAATGAAATCCTAAACTCAGATTGGAATGTATACCGCAGAGACAGGCTGGACAGTGAAGGGGGAGGCGTGTTTATAGCGATAAGAAGTGCAATAGTATCGAAGGAAATTGACGGAGATCCGAAATGTGAAATGATTTGGGTGAAGGTCACGGTTAAAGCAGGCTCAGACATGGTAATTGGATGTCTCTATAGGCCCCCTGGCCCAGCAGCTGTTGTGGCTGAGCACCTGAAGGATAATTTGGAAAATATTTCGAGTAGATTTCCCCACCATGTTATAGTTCTGGGTGGAGATTTTAATTTGCCAGATATAGACTGGGAGACTCAGACGTTCATAACGGGTGGCAGGGACAAAGAATCCAGTGAAATTTTTATAAGTGCTTTATCTGAAAACTACCTTGAGCAGTTAAACAGAGAACCGACTCGTGGCGATAACATATTAGACCTTCTGGTGACAAACAGACCCGAACTATTTGAAAAAGTTAAGCAGAACAGGGAATCAGCGATCATAAAGCGGTTACGGCATCGATGATTTCAGCCGTAAATAGGAATATTAAAAAGGGTAGGAAGATTTTTCTGTTTAGAAAAAGTGACAAAAAGCAGATTTCAGAGTACCTGTTGGCTCAACACAAAAGTTTTGTCTCAAGTACAGATAGTGTTGAGGATCAGTGGACAAAGTTCAAAACCGTCGTACATAATGCATTAGATGAGTATGTGCCAAGCAAGATCGTAAGAGATGGAAAAGAGCCACCGTGGTACAACAACCGAGTTAGAAAACTGCTGCGGAAGCAAAGGGAACTTCACAGCAAACATAAACATAGCCAAAGCCTTGCAGACAAACAAAAATTACGTGAAGCGAAATGTAGTGTGAGGAGGGCTATGCGAGAGGCGTTCAATGAATTCGAAAGTAAAGTTCTATGTACTGACTTGGCAGAAAATCCTAAGAAATTTTGGTCTTATGTCAAAGCGGTAGGTGGATCAAAACAAAATGTCCAGACACTCTGTGACCAAAATGGTACTGAAACAGAGGATGACAGACTAAAGCCCGAAATACTAAATGACTTTTTCCAAAGTTGTTTCACAGAGGAAGAAAAGTGTGATTGGATTGAGGAGTTCCTAGATAACAGGACGCAGCATGTCATTCTCAATGGAGAGAAGTCTTCCGAAGTAAGAGTGATTTCAGGTGTGCCGCAGGGGAGTGTCATAGGACCGTTGCTATTCACAATATACATAAATGACCTTGTGGATGACATCGGAAGTTCACTGAGGCTTTTTGCGGATGATGCTGTGGTGTATCGAGAGGTTGTAACAATGGAAAATTGTACTGAAATTCAGGAGGATCTGCAGCGAATTGACGCATGGTGCAGGGAATGGCAATTGAATCTCAATGTAGACAAGTGTAATGTGCTGCGAATACACAGAAAGTTAGATCCTTTATCATTTAGCTACAAAATAGCAGGTCAGCAACTGGAAGCAGTTAATACCATAAATTATCTGGGAGTACGCATTAGGAGTGATTTAAAATGGAATGATCATATAATGTTGATCGTCGGTAAAGCAGATGCCAGACTGAGATTCATTGGAAGAATCCTAAGGAAATGCAATCCGAAAACAATGGAAGTAAGTTACAGTACGCTTGTTCGCCCACTGCTTGAATACTGCTCAGCAGTGTGGGATCCGTACCAGGTAGGGTTGGTAGAAGATATAGAGAAGATCCAACGGAGATAAGCGCGCTTCGTTACAGGATCATTTAGTAATCGCGAAAGCGTTACGGAGATGATAGATAAACTCCAGTGGAAGACTCTGCAGGAGAGACGCTCAGTAGCTCGGTACGGGCTTTTGTCAAAGTTTCGAGAACATACCTTCACCGATGAGTCAAGCAGTATATTGCTCCCTCCTACGTATATCTCGCGAAGAGACCATGAGGATAAAATCAGAGAGATTAGAGCCCACACAGAGGCATACCGACAATCCTTCTTTCCACGAACAATACGAGAATGGAATAGAAGGGAGAACCGATAGAGGTACTCAAGGTACCCTCCGCCACACACCATCAGGTGGCTTGCGGAGTATGGATGTAGATGTAGATGTAGATGTAGATGTCTGTCTGTCTGTCTGTCTGTCTCTCTCTCTCACTGTGTGTGTGTGTGTGTGTGTGTGTGTGTGTGTGTGTGTGTGTGTGTATGTAAAGAGAGCTAACATACAGTAGCGGCTCGTGGGCATACATTCTGGGTGTTGAAAAATTTTCAGATTGAGATAAACATGGGAGTGCGAAATCAATACCATCTCCTGTATAACAGTTACGTTTATCAACATATTTACACAACTACAGCCACTGCTGATAATAATAATAATAGTATGCATAACCTGTTTGACAAAAGAAAGAACTGTTTTGGGTAATTTTGTTATTTTGTACATAATTAAGTACAGTTTGGGGCAAGAACTAAATAACATGTAAGCTTTCGTTACTCTCCATTTCGTATTTTTGTGGAAGGGGGGTTTTCGTGTAATTTTTTTTTTTTTTTTTGACAAATTTACAAGACCCATAACACGTTTATTAGTTTACGAATTAACTTGCGGACTGAAAATCAGACATTCTTAAATTGAACCCGCACAACAACTTACGCTTATACACCTTTTTTTCCCTTGTAATCACGCTTGTTTGATTTCGTCACTTTCTCAGTCAATGGATTAAGTCTGGGAGGCCCTAATTCTTTTGCAGCTAACTTTTCCTGGTAATTTTCTTTTCTGTCACCAGTTAAAACGGAATCGACAGAGTTCATGGTGACAGTAGACACGAAAGCAGATTCCAGCACAGTAAACAACCATCTCCAAACACAAACTCTTTGTAGAAATGATTACATTAATGTAGTACTGTCTACCAACATGATCGGCCGGCCGCGGTGGCCGTGCGGTTCTAGGCGCTTCAGTCCAGAACCGCGTGACTGCTACGGTCGCAGGTTCGAATCATGCCTCGGGCATGGATGTGTGTGATGTACTTAGGTTAGTTAGGCTTAAGTAGTTCTAAGTTCTAGGGGACTGATGACCTAAGATGTTAAGTCCCATAGTGCTCAGAGCCTTCTACCAACATGATCACTTGACTAGAATAGAAATGAGGTGCTGAGAACCGAAAGGGCCAAAAGCACACCCCTGTTGATTCCACGTTTTACTGAATATCAAAGAAACCAGTGAGATAGCTTCGTTAATATTCATACATACAAAGTGGGCCTAAAGGACAGATAAACCTGACCCACCACAAGATCAACAAGTGTCAGATGCAAGAATAAATGCTATAGTCTCACAATCGAGGATGATGTGCCACAAATGGATTACTGTATCACAAAATCCAAAACTTAATATGTTATATCTCATTCATACTCCCAACAAATAGGTTTTTCTATGAGTTATAACTATAACTTGTATTGATTTACGATCTAATTTTACTATATAGTAAGTCAGTTGGCATATGTGAGGAATGTTCTGCCGTCCAGCGGGATTTAAGCGAAGCGAATGGGGATAAAAGTTTGCTGGAGTGTGCTAACACGTGGTGGCACTGACGTAAATTTACAGTTGAGTGGTAAGGGCCAGCAGTGCACGCCGTGAACCGTGCACTTAGTTTGTCAAATGCGTACGTGTTTGGTGCGTAAGGAAATTACGACACGTCCATAGCGCATACGCAAAAACTCCTTAACGTGCTCAACCGAAGGTGTGCTCGCGACCCTGATGGCAGGTTTCAAGGAGTAAAGAGGCGTTGAAATGAAGCATAGAGCGGTAGATTTAGCGCCGCACATTTCAGATTACCTCATCTACAATACGTTTAACAGCATTCCATGCAAAATAATAACTCTGAAAGGTATCAAAAGATGAGCACTCACGTGCTCTTGTGTTCTTCTACAACAGCCGCCACTGCTAACATGTCTTAACTGCTGCGCATGTAAATATTGCCTTACTGTGGTACAGTAATGGTTGCCCAGTTTGAGATATTATTTTCTGGTGCCTAGAGGGTTGTTCTCTCTTTACAGTATGTTTTACTACTTTAAATAAAGTATGGTTGCTGATGTTTGTCAGCTCATTTATTAAATGTTTGTTCTCTAATATAAACACACACACACACACAGAAACACACACATACAATGTCTGCTGAGAAACATAAATATCCACACACGTTCACACTAGTTGGAAATCATAAACACACATACACACTGACAGGCACACGCACACACACACAGCAATAATAGAACCCCCCACCACTACCAAAACAAACAAGAGACATGAAATGGCGAAATGAGAGTGGGTCTTCACAAGACACAAAAGGGTGAATATTTTAGTAATGGGGCAAACTATGTTTCAGCGCTTTTTGTTAGTGTGGGTTGCTACATCAGGGGCAGGTATGCACTCGGGGGGAAAGCCATGTTCTCTTTTGATTTACAAGTCCTTAACTTATAGTTCTGCTTAAAAGATCCTTCCTTCAACTGACAAGCACTTAACATATTGTTCCCCCAGCCCTCCCACATCCCTTCCCCCTCTCACGAAAACTCTCCCATCTCTACTACAGGTACACTTTCAGGTCTCAGTTATTGGAATAGCCCCTCTCACTCTCATCAATTTGATTAACTACTTAATTAAATTGATCAATTAATTAACCTCTCCCATCTGGTAAACCCCACTCCCCCTCCTCTACACCCCCCATCGCAGAAAATGGTGGAAAGTTCAAAATTTGATATGGGAAAAAGGTCACTTGGGCTACATCCACTAACCTAAGACTCGCATTCGGGACGACGACGGTTCAATCCCGCGTCCGGCCATCTTGATTTAGATTTTCCGTGATTTTCCTAAATCACTCCAGGCAAATGCCGGGATGGTTCCTCTGAAAGGGCACGGCCGACTTCCTTCCCTAAACCGATGAGACCGATGACCACGCTGTCTGGTCTCCTTCTCCAAACAACCAACCAACCACTAACCTAAGACGATGACGGTAAAATAGCTCACTTGAGCTACCTCCATTACCCTAAGTCATTCGACCGCCACCTCTTCCTAAGAATTGGTGGGAAAAGGACTCAGCATGTGCTGGGCTGCTGGAGAGAGGAAGGAGTGTACTTTATTTATTTACGGACAGATTTCACGTGGTCTATTTATTACACTGATACAAAACACTCGCTATGATGTACTTGGGGTTCACTGATGTGTAGACATTCTCACTAAGCAAGTGAAAGGCTCTGCAAACACGTTTGCTAATCGTCACCTGTCCAAATCATGCATTGTACAACCCGCCCACCTTTTCACAAAATAATGCAGCAGACACAAACACAACTTGTAAATTGTCAGAAGTTAATGCATGTGCAACACCATGCAAACACGTCCAAAATGCTTAAATAGCCAAAAACAATGCAGTGCACAAACACTCATTGCACGTAAAAACACTTTCGAACTATCTTCAACCACGACATATCAGCCTACTGCCCCCCTACAGAACTCCAGGACACCCACACCGTATGCAAGAAGTCTCTGGGCCGCACATGCGTGTTTACAGTTGCTGGCGCAATATCTCTCTACCTGTGGATACTGACGTCACAGGTCGAGCCATAGAAATCTGTTCCAATGCTTCTCAGCAGGGCACAGAGTGCATTGTTCATAGCGATCATAACGGGACCTGCGAGCAGCAACTAGCCATGCATTCGTGTTTACCTGCCCTGAGTAGCTTATGCATCACCACGAAATGTCGGCGTAGTGACTTACCACAGCAGGTGCATTTAAAAGGTTCTCAATGTTATACGGACATCACTTGGCTATGTAAATAAAAGCCAAATCAACCTCTTGGAAACTGTAAACTGTGGCAGGAATAGTTAACGGTCGCTTTTGTAGGAGCTTTCGTGATGTCTCAGCAGACTGAAGTCACTCTCAGAACTGTTGTACAAAGTTGGCGTGAGTCTTTCTCAGCACAACGGCGTTACTGTTTCTGGCCCCGACCTGCTTGCTTGCTTGCTTCCTACACCTATCTCCAGTCTCTGGGATTAAAAGAACACATCTATTTTCACATGGTTTGTCAGAATATCATACCATTTACGCCATACTTCTCGATAACAACCACATAGCAATATCGCTTTCATAGCATATACTGGAAATTATTTCTTTAGAAACCTGAAACTTTAGCGAGGTGGAGCGTGCTGTAATCCACTGAGTAACTAGAAACTTATCCCATCTGCAAAGGCCTTTACGTGAAAACTCGAATAAATCGAGGAAACTGATACTTCCACTTTCACATACCGATGTCGGTGATGTAACAGATTCCAAACCATCCCTATAATTTACAAAGTCAACTAAGGAGTTTCTCATGTCTAGAGAGCCAGCAAACGTGTCTTCCACCTGTCTTTCACCTGCTCGATGCACACAAAAATGGTTCAAATGTCTCCAAGTACTATGGGACTTAACATCTGAGGTCATTAGTTCCCTAGACTTAGAGCTTCTTAAACCTAACTAATCTAAGGACATCACAAACATCCATGCCTGAGGCATAATTCGTACCTGTGACCATAGCAGCAGCGGAGTTCCGGACTGAAGCGCCTACAACCGCTCGCCCACAGCGGCCCGCTAGATACACACACCACTATCGATGTTCCCTCAACTAAATATAAGTGTGAAATGTGCAGAAGCAGTCAACCGGACAATTTATGTGGGAGGGAATAATGGTCCAGCGCAAACACACGTCCATATTGAATCTTCTCAAATTCCCATGCGATCACGAAAGCTGTCTAACACAAACTAAGTATTGGTTCGCTATTTGGCAGTATAGAGGACGACATGGTTTGGTCAGCTACATTCCTGCATCCCAACAGGCCTCTCCATTCAGACAGCTCCTACTGTTAGCCAGAAACGTGAATCATTCCCACCACAGGCCACCAGCGCTGCGTGACATGCTGCATAGACAGAATCCAAAGCTTCCGAGGAAACTGGTCACATATGTATTTTATAATTGTACTTACAATTAAATATTATGATCGCGTCTCAATTGGACGACATTCGACATTGAGTGAAGTATCGGAAATACACCCTGATGTCGGATGTGATTGACATCGTTTGTTTGAGATGGAGCAGGAGCTTTGGAGGAGGGGCAACACCTTCTGGGGATGGCTAGCACCGAAACAGTGATCACATGCACGACTGAAATATGAAGAATCAGTCGAAATGGAACGCAGACCCATCAGCTATTCCATCACTGTGATAGATGAGTTTAAATGTAGAGGTCGTCAATCACCTTCTGACAGCAGTTTGGAACCTATCCACAATGCCGACAAAGTTTTCCTATTTCCTTAAGTTGTAACTGTCTTTTATTTAAAATCATCCACTCTGTGTGTTGTGTAATGGCAGCAGCAGTAACAATATGATTTACACTGTCTAGTTTTCTGTGAGAAGAAATGGATCAGAACGTGTTAATGTCAGTTTTGAACCTGACACAGACTTCAAAGCCATGGCGGAAGAAACAGAAATGTATGACAGTGTACAAAGCGTGTTACGGCAGAAAAATACAATGTTTCGAACCACGACACAGGGTCACAGGGGAGCGTCTCTTGTGACATGCAGTATAGTTTGTGGTATACGGTCATCCTCCTACAGTACAGGGGATGCAACTTTAAACTGGTCTGTGCAGTGGATCTATACCTGTACATTTAATAGGATGTGCTCGATGCCAGTATGCAGATGGTATTTGCTTTCAATGTATGGGAGGAGAGAGATGCGGTAAAAATCTTATCAAGTTCTTTATTGGATGAAGTTAGTGGAGCTTTTGTAGTTCGTAATTTTTCTCTGTTGGATGGTGCAGAATATCGAAGATAGCATGTAGGGGTGAAAACGTGAACGGGTCCTGAGGGCTTTGGACACCAGTACCTGTAAGAGTTTGGGGATGCACCACAATGCTGTAGCAAAATCCTAGTCCTTCTCCCAGTTCCCATACTCTCTTTTCTACTACCTCGTCATGCAGGAGTAGGCTTCATCTGGCGCTGACCTTACACATCGTACACTGTTGGCAGAGTTATGACAACTTGTTCCCATTTCCACCGAATGGTCGAAACACAGTCCTGTAGCACTAACTCAGGTCTCCCTGTTTCTACACATGTTGCAGAAGGTGGTAGATACATCTCTCTCCGACTTCGGCTCAGTTCTGACTTATATATTGGAACGATCACATGCACAAAGCTGCAGTTGCAAAAAGCATAGGGACTATCTGAAATTTTACTGCACCAAATAGGTTCGAAAAAGATTACTCGATATGAGAGTGCCAGAAATATGACTCACTACTGGCTGTAATCATTAAAGGGCTTCTCCATTGGATACAAAGCAGGTATGTGGTTGAATGGAAAGACTTGATTCCAAATCATAGACATCATCTCTACCAGAAAGTGTGGCACTAAAGATCTGAAAAGCTAGTGTACATTTCGTACGACCTCAATCAGCACACCATCTGCTGTTTGTGATCCTCCTCAATCAACCATCGCCTATAAGCCAGTCGATATATCACCTAACCTCTGATGTGGCATCAAGGCAAAATGCGTTAGAAATGCAGGAGAATATCTAGCGGCAATCGGACAGCGGCCACCGTCTATTCAGGGTCGCAGTATTTGTCTGGAAAAACCTCTTCATTCGGAGGTAACCTCATAGATGGTTTTATAAAGCCAGTATATCTTTTAACATGGATACTTGTGTGCACCTGTAGAACCAAGACCACTTGTGATAGTAATATGGTCATGTTTTTTAACATCTGGCGGTTTGTAAGATGATTACATCTCTCTTTCTAAGACACAGTGGTACCACTGGCAAGAAAAAATTATGAGACATAGCCACCCATCGCTGATTTTCGGTCAGTATTATTTTGTATCACCGACAGTTAGTTACTAGCCCAGTATTATACTTAGTGGTAAGGGCGGAGTGATAGGTTTTCCTTGAGCATGAGGCTTATAAAGTATGTGTGTGTGTGTGTTCTGACATGTACACTGGAATTGACTATGGCCAGTCATAAGGAAGGTTTGGATTTGACGTGGAATACTGTGACAGCAAAAGGAACAGTATGTCAAGTCACAAGAATGGTACAGATATTTCTATCTCCATCAGCAGGGTGTATTTCCGATACTTCACTCAATGTCGAACGTCGTAAAATTGAGATGCGATCGTAATATTTAATTGTAGGTACAGTGATAATTACATATGTGTCCAGTTTCCTACGAGGATTCTGATACTGTCTATGCAACATGCTACGGAGCACTGGTGGCCTGTGACGGGAATGATTCACGTTTCTGGCTAACAGTAGGAGCTGTCTGAACAGAGAGGCCTTTTGGGATGCAGGAATGTGGCTGACTCAACCATGTCGTCCTCTAGACGACCGAATAGCGAACTAATACTTACTTTATCATGTGTTGGACAGCTTTCGTGATCACGTGGAATTTTGAGAAGACTCAATATGGACGTGTGTTTGTGCTGGACCATTATTCCCTCCCATGTATATTGTCCGGTTGACTGCTTCTGCACATTTTGCACCTTTATTTAGTTGAGGGAACATCAAATGTGGTGTGTGCATCTAGCAGGTGAAAGACAGGTGAAAAACACGTTTTCTGGTTCTCTAGACATGAGAAACACCTTAGCTGACTTCGTAAATTATAGGAATGATTTGGAATCTGTTACATCACTGACGTTGGTAATCGCGAGTGGAAATACCAGTTTCCTCTATTTTTTCGAGTTTTCACATAAAAGTATTCACAGATGTGATAAGTTTCTAGTCAGTGGTTTACAGCACACTCTATCTCGCTAAAGTTTCGGATTTGAAGAGAAATAGTTTCCAGTCTTTATCTTCAGTATTATGTCGCACGAGTGATAGTGCTGTGTAAGTGATATTGCTATGTGCTTGATACCGAGAAGCATCGCGTAAATGGTATAATATTCTGGTAATCCATCTGTGAATACATGTGTTCTTGTAATCCCAGAGTCTGGAGATAGGTGTAGGAAACAAGCAAGCAAGCAGGCTGGGACCAGAAACGGTGATGCCACTGTGCTGAGGGGAACCGACCCAGCTTTTGTACGACAGTCTTCACAGTATATGTACGAGTGTCTCGCGAAAATGGCATGATATTCTGGCAGACCATGTGAAATTACATATGTTCCTGTAATCCCAGTATGTAGATGGGTGTGAAAAACAAGCAAGCCAATACGTTGGGGCCAAAAACAGTAACGCCGTTGTGCTGAGGGGAGCCAACCCAGATTTTGTACAACAGTTCTGAGAGTGACTTCGGTCCACTGAAGGCACTCTGGTAATGTGTCGGGAGGGGATGACCAACCAACCTCATGGGAAATATCTAGTGCAGCGAGGAGTATACCTACAGTGCATGTGCTCATGCTGTCTGTAAATTTATTTATTTATTTATTTAACCTGGCAAGATTAGGGCCATCAGGCCCTCTCTTACATCTAACCAGGCATTCTACTTATTTTACATTCATACGTTTTAGTAGGCATGTTAAACTACATCTAGTACAAAAAGTGAAATAAACAATTAGAAAGGTACACCTGGAAAAATACATACATATAGAGTTTATATTCGTAGATCATAAGTACTGTTATAATTAGACATTATTGAAGAGACAAATTTTAGATAGGAGTGCTGGCAGCAGGGAGTATGAGGGAGACTCATGGTAAAGGGAGGAGAAGAATAGACATGATGAAACATAATTAACGAAATATAAAGGAAAAGAAGATTGCCTGGCTAATATAGATGAAGGGGAAGGCATCTCAGGAGCAAGATAGAAGACGCTAGCTTTGCTATTTGACGGATGAGAGGATTGGCCTGGTACATTAATTTTGTAGAGAACTTTATGAGGATGATAGTAGGAAATGCTTCAACTTCTTCTTAAAAGCAGCAGGAGATTGAATTTTGCGCAAGGTAAGGGGCAGTTTGTTCCAGAGGCGGACAGCGGCAACTGAGAAGGAGTTTGCAAAAGTTTTTGTTTTCTGAGTGGGCACAGTTAGGATACTAAATAAGAGTGACCTCGTGTTTCGATTATGATGGCATGACAGGTTTTTAATCTCTGAAGCAAGGTACTGGGGTGCTTGCGCGACGAGGAGTCTGTGAAGTAGACATAGAGTGTGGTAGTCACGCAATTTGTCTGGCCGCAACCACTTTAGCTCGGCGTATGAAGCACTAACATGATCATATCGGCGAATGTTGCAGGTGTAACGCACACAGGCATTCATGGTTAGCTCTAGCCGTCTTTTGTTTTCACTACTCGTGCCGTGTTGAATCACATCACAATAGTGGAGGTTCGGTAGAACGAGTGCTTGCACGAGCTGGCGTTTCAAGTCCTTTGGAAATATGTTCCGAAACTTTTTGAGAGCATAGAGACAAGCAGACGTCTTTCGGCACACTGCGACTGTATTCTCCACCCAGTTCAGATGCTCATCCAAAGTTACACCCAAGTTCTTCACTGTTTTCTGATATGGTATTGGAGTACCGTCGAGTTGAATAGGAGGTAGCCGTTCGCGGAAATCTGAACTTATTAATTTCTGATGGGCTATTAAGATTACTTGCGTCTTTTTTGCATTTAGTTTAAGCCCCAGGTTTTTCGCCCATGTCACTACCGAAGACAGATCATCATTCATCTGAGCGATTGCAGTGTTTATGTCTTCAGGTCTGACGCTTAGGTAGAGCTGGAGGTCGTCGGCATAGAAATGATATTTACAGGAGGACAGAACCGACGAAATATCGTTGACATATAATGAAAACAAAAGTGGTCCTAAGACTGATCCTTGTGGCACTCCCGAGGAAACATGTTTCCAGGAAGATTTTTCATTTACGCAGACAACACATTGCTGTCTGTCTTTTAAGTAGCTTTCAAACCATCTCATTGCACTATCAGAGAAATTAAGCTGTTGCATTTTTCTGAACAATATGTCAAAGTTAACAGTGTCAAAAGCTTTGCTGAAGTCCAGTAGCGTCAATATTGTTGCCTTTCGATTGTCGATGGCACATTTCAGGTCATCTGTTACTTTAATTAGAGCGGTGTTTGTGCTGTGATGTTTACGGAAACCGGATTGAAATTTGTCATATAGGCTGAATTCATGCAAGTGTTCAGTGATTTGGTCATGAACAATATATTCGAGTGCTTTGGAAACAGCAGGCAGTATGCTAATTGGTCGGCAATCACTAGGCAGTTGCAGGTTTTCGATCTTAGGGATGGGTCGAATTATGCTTCTTTTCCATGCAGTGGGGTATATTCCGTTCACGAGGGAAAAATTAAATATGTCAGTTAAGACAGGTACTAAGATATCGGCAACATTCTTAATCATGGTTATACTGATACTGTCGTTGCCTATTGCATCAGAAGAGATTCTCATTATTGCTTTTCTTGCCGTATTTGTTGTTACATGTTTTAGATGGAAGCTATCGTTGTTAGTTATCCTGTTTGGGGATTCTTGTGGACGGTAATTATCAGCTGTGCTGGTATTCAGAGGTGCAGAGAAGAATTCATTTAATTCGTTAGCTGACACATGAAAAGTAGTTTCCGATTTTGCCTTTCCGACCCCCAAGCTACGGAGATTCTTCCATAGAGTCGTGGGCGTCAGATCGCTGCATACAAGGGAGCGAGCGTGCCTGATTTTAGCATTGCGAATGCATTGTTTCACTCTGTTCCATAACTTTCTGTATTCTTCGAAACGCTCGGGTTTCGGATCTGCCTTGAAACGCCTGTGGGCAGCATCCCTATTAGTCATCATTTGACGTAATTCAGCTGTCAGCCATGGAGCAGGAGATTTTCTTACACGGATTGTGCGCACAGGTGCATGTTTGTCGTAGAGGGCAGTGAGTTTATCACCAAGTTCATTAATTTTGCCGTCCATTGTAGGTTCTCTGATTATTTGATGCCATGAGATTTCTGAGCAATCGGCTGTTAGAGCGTCAAGGTCAACACGTTTCATGTTCCTACAAGTCATGTAACGCGATTTGATCCTTGGGGGCTGCACAGAGTAGGCCAAGAATATTACATCATGTGCTGAGAGGCCAGGGGCCGATGTTTGACCAACATCTCTTACTTTGTCAGTCTGTTTCGTTGCAATTACGTCTATAAGAGTATGACTGTGCGCCGTATGGTGTGTAGGTTGTAATGGAAGAATGTTCATGCTATTGCAACTAAACAATCTTCTTAGGTTTATTGCGGAGGGAGTGTCTCTTAGCAGGTCTACGTTCAAGTCACCCATTACGATGACATGTTCGTATTGACACTGGAGTGAATGTAATTCCGACTGGAAGGAACTCATTGAGTTTATTTTTGGCGGCTTGTACACGACGCCAGTCAAGAATTTCCGACTTTGTATATTTATTTCGATGAACATGAATTCGGCCTCTTTTTCTTCAGCAGCATTTGACGTACATAAGACTTTCGCTTTGAGATCTGTTCGTATATACGCGCCGACCCCGCCACCTCGCTTTTTTTATCTGTCTGCCCTAAGAATTGTGTACCCTGGGAGATGAATAGATGCAGTGGATATGTGTGGTTTCAACCACGTTTCGGATAAGAGGATTACATGGTAGTTTAGTTGGTTGAAGAGGAGGCTAAGTTCTTCGTAATGTGTAGGTAAAGACTGGATGTTGCAGTGAGCTGCTAAAAGCTCTGATGCGTTCCGCTGAGCAGCCTGGAGTAGGGTGGCAGACTGGTTTGTCCCTTTGTTAGGCACTACCTGCCGCAAGGGGCACTGGCCGGTGCTTCCGCCAAGTGACATAACACAGGGGTGTCCGAGATTTTGTGCACCCTGTTTGTGACTCCGCGAGTGCCGAAAGAAAGGCGACTGCAAGAGATTTCCTGAGGTTGCGGGAGTATAGAAAATGGATTAGTGGTATTCGGTGCAAGGAGAATATGACCAATAATAGTGACGGCTGTGTGTCACTGTGTATCCTATGTCGTAAGAGGAGAAATGTAATTAGCGTATTTGAAACAGGTTAGGGTGGAAATAAGGGAAAGGGGAGTGATTTAAGAGGCCGATACTGCCAGCAGAGAGAAGTAAGCTTAATAATTAATAGATTATCGTAGGAAGCTAGAATTAAAATGAAATTTACTAAAGTGATACTGGTAGTGATTATTGTAGGAAGCTACAATTAGATTGAAATTTGCTGAAGTGATACTGATGGTGATTTTTGTTATGAACAATTTAAACCGAAGAGATGGGTGATTAATGAACTAAAGGAGAGACTAATAATTGCAATAGAACTATTACAGAATGGAAGAGAATAAACTGAGAAAATGAAAAAAGTATTAACAGTAACTAAAATTAAGTAATGGTTAGAGCTACAGACACAAAAAAATAGTGAAAAGTTAATACAGTTACAAAAACAATTAGTTGAAGGTACAAATATGGGTATAATTGAAAAGTTAATACAGTTACAAGACTATATCTGAGTATAGGACTGTTACAATTTGCAAATGGTGTTAAGTTTGCACTTTTGGCTCGAGTAGCTTCACTTAATACTATTCAGTTCTGTCATGTTTGTGACTGTCTTCTTTCCAGCTGCTGTCTTAATGATTACTCTGCCATCCTGAGTCCACACATTCTGAAGACCGAAATGGGATATGGCACTGTTTAAAATCTTTAGCCGTTCGTATGTCAGATCTTCCCTTATTGTAAACCCTGTCCTTGCTAACTTCTTCTTCTGGGTAAAGATCTCTGCCCTTTTTCGGTACGAGAGAAATTTAATTATTATTGGACATGGTTTGGTAGCACCTGGTAGTTTTTGTCCCACCCGATGGCTCCTTTCAATGTCTGCCTTGGTCACTTCAACACCTAATTTTTCACGCGCAACCTCTATAAGCAGGTTGTCTGTGTCTTCTTCCTTATTTTCTGCTACTCCAAACAGTCGTAGACTATTTCGCCTTTGGTACTGTTCTAGCTCGTCTGTTGCAGCAGATAGTTTCACCTCTAACTCTCGTGTCTTTTTCTCGTATTCAGACACCAACTTTTTTAGTGCTGCAATTTCGGCAGTATTGGCCTCAACAGTTTCACGCATTTTGGCCAATACTGCTGCCGTTACAGTATCTGATATAGTGCCTGCTATCAGATCGAGATTGTTTTTATCGCGAAGCACAGCGTTTACCTCAGAGCGGACCAGCTCCGCTATACCGGGAGCCGCGGCCGCACCTTCTGCCACGAGCAGACCCGCCGCACCTGCGGCTTCCCCGCTGCTGGACGCGCTGCTGTTCACTCTTCTGTTTACCATTTTCTCGAAGATATTGGCGGAGCACAGTAAAAAAATAGCACTACTGCACAGAACTCTGTTGTTTACACGATTTCCACTTGTACTAGACAGCACCACCTGCGAGAACACCTTCGAAATCAACTAAATTTCGCGAGCCGAACTTAACACGTGTTACACTGCAGCCGCCATGAAGTTTGTGGTACATGTCTGTGGTACATGTATGAGTGTCTGGCGGTCGATAGCTATATGCATTAAGCAAAAGGGCCGATTTTGTATGGCGCAGGATACGAATTTTATGTTTAGTACATCAACATGGTACATGGTGATATGTTGTCAGGTTGGAGTTCGGTTTCACGCTCTAATATTCAAGCTTCCATCCTCAGTGGCAGAGCAGTGTAATTGAGTCAGATTCTTTCTGTATTTGACGATCTGTAGCACTCTTTGCAGGGTTTATTTGTCAATGCAATATAGCAAACTGTAAAAAATTGTTTTGCCACTGGAAGTCTCCTCTGCAGAAAGAAAAAAAAAGGCAGACAGTGTTTCCTCACTGGTGGCATCAGTAATTTTGTGGGTAAATTCAGTAAGAGCTAATCAAAAGGCTCTATTCATTCACAAGACACCCTTTGTGCCAGGACTTAGAAGCCTCTACATAGTGGTCAGAATGTTTGCATTTTGAAGATGTTTGTTGAAAGTAGGACTTAACGATTTCCAGGAAGGGTAACATTTGATGGACAATGTGCTACATTAGAACAATCAGGAGGTATGCATTCGGCGTTATTCTGGGCTATTTTCGTAAACAGGTTGTGTTAGGACAAGAATTTCCATGCGGACAAGCTGAGACATCACGAAAGCTCCTACAAAAGCGACCATGAACTATTCCTGCTACAGTTTACAGTTTCCGAGAGGTTGACCTGGCTCTTATTTACATAGCCATGTGATGTCTGTATAACACTGAGAACGTTTTAGATGCGCCTGCGATGGTAAGTCACTACGTCAGCCACTCTGGGCAGGTAAACACACGTGCACGGCTAGACACAGCTTGCATGTCCCATTAGGATTGCTAGCCACAGTGCACCCTGTGATATGCGAGGAGCATTGGAAGAGATTTCTATAGCACAACCTGTGATGTCAGTATCCACAGGTAGAGAGGTATCACACCAGTAGCGGTAAACACAAGTGTGGCCCAAAGGCATCTCACATACTGGACTGGCGTGAGTGCACCATCCAGAGTGAGTGCCTTGGAGTGCTGTAGGTGGCAGTTCGCTGATACGTCGTGGTTGAAGACAGTTCAAAATTGTTTTTACGCGCAATGAGTGCTTGTGCACTGCATTATTTTCAGCTGTTTAAGTGTTGTGAGTGTGTTTGTATAGCAGTACACATGTATTATCTTTTGACAATTTATGAGTTGTTTTTGTGTCTGTTGCAATATTTTGTAAGCAAGTGCACAGGCTGTGCAATGCATTATTTGGACAGTTGACGATTAGCAAGTGTGTTTGCAGAGCCTTTTACATGCATAGTGATTGTGTCTGCACATCAGTGAACTGCATTATTTCAGTGATTTACGAGTAGTTTGCAGGTCTGTAGGCTGTGTATTGCGACCCCAAGCACATCAGAGTGAGTGTTTTGTATCAGTGTAATAAATAAACTATGTGAAATCTGTCCCTAAATAAATTGTTACAAAATAAATACTGTGCACTCCTTTCTCTCTCCAGCAGTCCAGCAGATGCTGAGTTCTTTTCCGGCCAACTCCTATGAAGAGGTGGCGGTGGGATGACTTAGGTTAATGGAGTGAGCTATTTTCCCGCCATTTTCTTAGATTAGTGGAGGTGGCCCAAGTGACCTTTTTGACCACCAAATTTTGAACTTCCCACCATTTTCTGGGGAGAGGGGAGGGCTTTTACCAGTTGGGAGAGGTTAATTAATTGGTCCATTTAATTAGCTAGTTAATCATATTAATGAGAGTGAGAGGGGCTATTCCAATAACTGAGACATGAAAGTGTACCTGTAACAGCGAAGGGAGAGGTTTCCTGAGGGGGGAGGGGAGTAGGTTAAGTGGCTGTCAATCAAAGGAAGGATCGTTTTAGCAGAATAATAGGTTAAGGACCTGTAAACCGAAGGAGAACAATAGGTTAATGACCTGTCAGTCAAAGGAGAACAGTAGCTTTGCCCCTGAGTACATACCTGCCCTTGACACAGCAACCTGCACTAACAAAATGCGCTGAAACCTAGTTTGCCCTACTACTTATGTTTAGAGTTGTTGAAAGTGCTGTGTGCTAAAATCTGACACAGGAAAAGTGACATAAACAAGAAAGAAACCATGAGTAGATACAAGAATTAACACTAATTATGGTAGTAAATTGGAGCATTCGAACTATTCATGATCTAAGCATACAAAATTGTAAGAGAAGAAAACCATATTTTTACAGTGGACACTGAAGATGCTTTAGAGTAAAGTGAAACCGTTTCGTCTTAATGAGACCTTCATTACAGTTGCAAAATATTGTATCTAAGCTGTACAACTTGTATATCTGCAACTGCAAAAAAAGGCCAAACAAAGAAGACAATATATACAAAAACCTAATTGACTTAAATTTAGGGAACGTGGTAGTCACTCCACCGAACCTTTTTGATCTCTCCATCAATGGGCAAATCGGATATCCTGGTAAGACCCATAATGAGGTGGGGAAAAACCTTGCTGTAAAAAATGTCCAGCCTTCAGACACCAGCGACAGTAGCAAATCTTTGTCTAGGAGCAGCAGATAACGGACTGATGTCAATGTGCTCTGTACAAAAAAGGGCCCGGCAAGCCGAGAACCCCATATTTCACACCAAACCATCACTTTCGATGCGACTACTACTTTCGATATTTAACGATGAAATTCGCCAACAGCCACGCAATTGAGATGTTATTTTATTTTATTTTATTTTCACTACTAGTTTCAGCATTGCGTTACGCCATCTTGAAGCCCCATATACACCTCTCAAAAATAAACGATATCGTCATACTGGGCCTTATGTTCTTGGATGTAGTGAATTCTAAACTGTATCCCAAGTGCTTCCTTCGAGGACTTCATTGCAATCAAAAGGGCAGATTTTGAGATAACTGATCACCGAACAGCAGAACAACTACAATTCCTCTGTAATGGAAAGGTATAATGACCAGAATATAGGTGTAAGATCCCACAAAGATAATGCAAAAGAACTTTTTCCCCTTCTGGCACCAGTTTATCGTAGGTCGCCAAAGCAACCAAGGGTACTTAGCAACTGGAAAAAAAAACGCAGATCATTTCCGTTTTCACGAAGTGTCGTAGACATCAATCTGCTGTTGAAATGTGGAACATGTTTTATGCTCATATATTATGAAGTTTTTGGAGAACAAAAATCTCCTTTAGAGAAATCAACATAGATTCCGTAAATAGAGATCCCGCGAAACTCAGCTTGCTATGTTATTCCATGACATCCACAGCGCCGTAGACGTCGGCGCTCAGGTTGATGCCGTGTCTCGACTTCAGGAAGACCTCTGAAACTATCCCGCACTACCGTTTAGTGAGACAAATACGACCTTACCTAGTATCGTACAAGATTTCCGACTGTACTCAAGATTTTCTTACAGATAAAACTCAACCAGTCTCTTAACAGAACAAAATCGACAGATATAAAAGCAGGGAAGTGTGATGGGACCGTTTCTATTGACACAGTATGTAAATAATCTGGTAGAATGCGTCGGAAGGTCTTTAAGGCTGTTCGCGGATGACATGGTTGTCTATAAGAGGGTAGCTATGCCAGAAGACAGTAACCATTTCAGTGAGACCAACAGAATATTGATGAATGGTGCAGATACTGGCAGCTGACCTTGAACATAAAAAATGTAACATATTTCGCATACATAGGAAAACAAGTCCACTAATGTACACCTACATTATTGATGCCAAATTGTTCTAAACAGTAACTACCGTAGAATATCTGGAGTATCAATCCGGAGCGACTTTAATTGGAATGAGCACATAATATAAACAATAGGAAAAATAGGTGCGACACTGGGCTACATAAAGAGTTCGGAAATGTAATTCATACACTAAAAAAAGCGGCTTGTAAGGCGCTTGTTCGACACATTCTTGAGTATTGGGCTGTCAGTTCGACTAAATACCTAGGAATTACAATCACGAGCAACTTAAATTGGAAAGACCACACAGATAATGTTGTGGGGAAGGCGTAACCAGCTGGTCCCGGCGGAGGTTCGCGTCCTCCCTCGGGCATGGGTGTGTTTCTTTGTGCTTAGGATAATTTAGTTTAAGTAGTGTGTAAGCTTAGGGACTGATGACCTTAGCAGTTTAGTCTCATAAGATTTCACACACATTTGAACATTTGAAGGCGGAACAAAGACTGCGCTTTGTTGCCAGAACACTTAGAAGATGCGACAAACCCACTCAAGAGACAATCTACATTACACTTGTCCGTTCTCTGCTGGAATACTGCTGCGTGGTGTGGGATCCTTACCAGGTAGGATTGACGAAGGACATCGAAAAAGTGCAAAGAACGGCAGCTCATTTCGTGTTATTGGGCAATACCGGTGAAAGTGTCATTGATATGATACGCGAGTTAGCCGGCCGCGGTGGCCGTGCGGTTCTAGGCGCTCCAGTCCGGACCCGCGCTGCTGCTACGGTCGCAGGTTCGAATCCTGCCTCGGGCATGGATGTGTGTGATGTCCTTAGGTTAGTTAGGTTTAAGTAGTTCTAAGTTCTAGGGGACTGATGACCTCAGATGTTAAGTCCCATAGTGCTCAGAGCCATTTGATACGCGAGTTGGGATGGCAGTCACTGAAATAAAAGCGGTCTTCTTTGCGGCGAGATCTACACTCCTGGAAATGGAAAAAAGAACACATTGACACCGGTGTGTCAGACCCACCATACTTGCTCCGGACACTGCGAGAGGGCTGTACAAGCAATGATCACACGCACGGCACAGCGGATACACCAGGAACCGCGGTGTTGGCCGTCGAATGGCGCTAGCTGCGCAGCATTTGTGCACCGCCGCCGTCAGTGTCAGCCAGTTTGCCGTGGCATACGGAGCTCCATCGCAGTCTTTAACACTGGTAGCATGCCGCGACAGCGTGGACGTGAACCGTATGTGCAGTTGACGTACTTTGAGCGAGGGCGTATAGTGGGCATGCGGGGGGCCGGGTGGACGTACCGCCGAATTGCTCAACACGTGGGGCGTGAGGTCTCCACAGTACATCGATGTTGTCGCCAGTGGTCGGCGGAAGGTGCACGTGCCCGTCGACCTGGGACCGGACCGCAGCGACGCACGGATGCACGCCAAGACCGTAGGATCCTACGCAATGCCGTAGGGGACCGCACCGCCACTTCCCAGCAAATTAGGGACACTGTTGCTCCTGGGGTATCGGCGAGGACCATTCGCAACCGTCTCCATGAAGCTGGGCTACGGTCCCGCACACCGTTAGGCCGTCTTCCGCTCACGCCCCAACATCGTGCAGCCCGCCTTCAGTGGTGTCGCGACAGGCGTGAATGGAGGGACGAATGGAGACGTGTCGTCTTTAGCGATGAGAGTCGCTTCTGCCTTGGTGCCAATGATGGTCGTATGCGTGTTTGGCGCCGTGCAGGTGATCGCCACAATCAGGACTGCATACGACCGAGGCACACAGGGCCAACACCCGGCATCATGGTGTGGGGAGCGATCTCCTACACTGGCCGTACACCGCTGGTGATCGTCGAGGGGACACTGAATAGTGCACGGTACATCCAAACCGTCATCGAACCCATCGTTCTACCATTCCTAGACCGGCAAGGGAACTTGCTGTTCCAACAGGACAATGCACGTCCGCATGTATCCCGTGCCACCCAACGTGCTCTAGAAGGTGTAAGTCAACTACCCTGGCCAGCAAGCTCTCCGGATCTGTCCCCCATTGAGCATGTTTGGGACTGGATGAAGCGTCGTCTCACGCGGTCTGCACGTCCAGCACGAACGCTGGTCCAACTGAGGCGCCAGGTGGAAATGGCATGGCAAGCCGTTCCACAGGACTACATCCAGTATCTCTACGATCGTCTCCATGGGAGAATAGCAGCCTGCATTGCTGCGAAAGGTGGATATACACTGTACTAGTGCCGACATTGTGCATGCTCTGTTGCCTGTGTCTATGTGCCTGTGGTTCTGTCAGTGTGATCATGTGATGTATCTGACCCCAGGAATGTGTCAATAAAGTTTCCCCTTCCTGGGACAATGAGTTCACGGTGTTCTTATTTCAATTTCCAGAAGTGTATTTACGAAATCACCAATTTCCTTAAAAACGGGCTCTGAGCATTATGGGACTTAACATCTGAGGTCATCAGTCCCCTAGAATTTAGAACTACTTAAACCTAACTAACCTAAGGACATCACACACATCCATGCCCGAGGCAGGATTCGAACCTGCGACCGTAGCTGTCGCGCGGTTCCAGACTGAAGCACCTAGAACCGCTCCACCACACCGGCTGGCTCCAACTTTCTCTTCCGAATGCGAAAATATTTTGTTGACACCCACTTACGTAGGGAGGAATGATTATCATAATAAGAGAAATCAGAGCTCGAACGGAAAGATCTAGGTGTTCCTTTTTCAACGCTCCATTCGAGAGTGGAATGGTAGAGAAGTAGTATGAAAATGGTTCGATGAACCGTCTACCAGGCACTTAAGTGTGAACTGCAGAGCGACCATGTAGATGTAGATGTAGATATAGACTGTTCATCAGTCTGGGACTTTTACCAAGTACGACTGGTAGAGGAGATAGAGAGGGTCCAACGAACAGTGGTGCGTTTCGTCACGGAATCGTTTCGTCCTCGCGAGAGAGTTAATAGGGATGCTCACCAAACTCCATCGGCAGACGCTACAAGAGAGGCATCTGTGACACAGAGAGCATTACTATTAAAAATTTCGGGAGAATACTTTCTGAGAAGAGCCGGATAACATATTACGTAACGTAAAATGATCACAGCAAGAAAATTCGGGAAATTAGATCTAATACAGAGGATTACCGGCGGTCATTCTTCCCACGTACCATACGCGAATGGAATAGGGAAGGGGAACTCAGATGGTGGTAACAGAAGTACCCTCCACTACATACCTCCAGATAGCTTGCGGAGTACTGAACATATGTAAATGTAGTTGTGTCACAGGTAAATGTGCTGGGAACCTTACTGTTCAGGCTTAATATATATTAAGGGGAGTTGGAACGCCCTACGCCGACAATGTTAAATTTAGTGACTTGGCTTCTCTGTATTTCAGGAACTACTGTAGCCATTGACATGGAACTTTTACAGGATATTAAACTGTATGTTTTGAGTCTACTGAAATACAATAATTGCATTTCAACCACTGCTTTCGGAAATACATTTTTTTAACTGAACAGTTAAAATTTTGTGTACTTTTTTTGTACGTTAGCCTAAATAATTTTAATTATACATAACATTATGTTCTTCTCTTAGTTTAGTAGACTCAGGATATGTATGTTACTACTGCCTGAAAATTTGAATACTCTACTCGAAGTGGTTTCGGAGATTTAGGGAAAAATGCAACACAAAATGTAAATTTCCAGGAACGGCTTCTAAAGTTTCAAAAGACTGTAACTCACTTAATATATGCTCAGAAGGACACTGTACCATACTGCATATCATCCTCTTGATCGTTTTCCAAGTTCTTTCTTCTTTTCTTCTTTCTGGACTCCTTAGTGGCCAACTGTGCTTCATACTCCGCTTTATCAATGCGGACCTTGTCCATCCGTTCAAGTTCTCTGATGCAGTTTGCTCCAGGATTAACTCCCATATGCTGTAGCACTTTTATCATACCAGTGTTGCCATAATTAAGAGCAATAACAGCATCACTGATCCCCATTCCAACAAAAACATTTTTTGGTAAGCGAGTCCATATAAAATTACTGAACGACTCATTAGGATTTTGAGTCCGACAATGCAGATCCTACTTCAGTAAATCAGGATTTGCCGGGTCTCTGTAAACTGGTTTTATGAGATCCATGACTGCTGCTGGGATGGAATGTTTATGGCTGTACGAACTGTTTGAGTACTGGGCATTGCGGTAATTGCACCATCAGGTCCAGGAAGGCAAAAGTGGTATACTGGTTTTTCATCAGTTGGAAGTCTGTGGCCGGCCGCGGTGGCCGTGCGGTTCTAGGCGCTCCAGTCCGGAGCCGCGCTGCTGCTACGGTCGCAGGTTCGAATCCTGCCTCGGGCATGGGTGTTTGTGATGTTCTTAGGTTAGTTAGGTTTACGTAGTTCTAAGTTCTAGGGGACTGATGACCACAGCAGTTGAGTCCCATAGTGCTCAGAGCCATTTGAACCATTTTTTGGAAGTCTGTGGAAGAAGGTAGCCCATACTGCCTGCTTCATTTTCAACAAATCCTCAGTACAATTTCTAATGGCCATCCCATAATACTGCTGTAGTTCATCAATCATTTTGTCTGTCAGCCTGCCTCTTATGGTTTTACCATCATAAAGTTTCTTCTCTCTCAAACTTCGCTTCAACTTCCTCAACCTGGTGCCCATCCTCTTCTGGAAATGACCAACACATTCTAGTTTTGTGATAACATTCTCACCATAAGGCTCAGCGGCTACTACACTGTTATATGCTTTTGAGTCTCCATACCTAAGAACTTAGTGTAACACACTCCCCGTTTGTTCATAGATCAGTTGCAGAGGCCTCCATACCACCACTTGTTCCTTCCTAATTTCTGTCACAGATATTTCCATCTCCATTCTCTGATTTACACTTATAACAATATTTGGTTGAAATCTGGAAATCTATCACCTTTCCAGTATCCATACTGGTCACCATAACAACGGAATTCTTAGAACTGTACCCGCACTTCTGCCAAGTGCCATGAAAAGCTACTGGTATGTTAGTCAAACCACCATTTATTTTAACAGCTTCGTTTGCAGCACCCTTCATTGACTCACATGCAACAGATTCCAAAGCAGCTCCATTAAATCCTGAATACTTGTCGATTTTACAAGGTGGGTGTGGCGTATTCATCACGGCCCACACTGTTTCTGCTGCAATGTGTCCTTTGCTAATAACTCTCAATCCATTTACTTCAAAGTAATTATCTTTACACTTATCAGAATTCCAAAATGGATGAGTATATTTACAACTGACACAATTCATGAAAAGTTTCCTGGCTAGTCCATTTGATACCTCACTGTCTTCATGTATACTAACTGGCCTTCCACATATTTTACAACGCACAGATTCACCTAATACCCTTGTTAGGACATGTAAATCTATCAGAATATAACCTAGCCTACTATTTACATCATTTTCGTTTCGAGAAAACTACGTATCACAACGTTTCATTTTAATCTTCGAAGCACTAATGGGTGTTTCTCTAGATACTGACGAGTTTGCTTGTATTTCACGGTCTGTAACTTCGCACGCCACATGTTAAACACAATGTTTCCCTTTATTCGAAAATCAATTACCATGAAACCCACGTTTCTTAGAAAAGCTTCGTTTTGGCGTCATACTTTGCTTTTTGACAGATTTACCAATCTATTCATCAGCTTTTCTCGGAAAAACGTTAGCACTTCGAAATACAACGCGTGTTTGTACTATAAAACGATATGATACTGTTTCTTGACAGTGCTAGCAATACAAACACGTAATTTAACCTTTATAACACAGCAGTCCACAGCCTTCTAGAAATAATTACTGATTTTATTAGATCTTGAAGTAATGCACTTAAAAATTTTATCATTTTCAACCGGTGTAGATTATATTTTAAAAAAAATGCTTCCCATGTGAGTATATACGAAAATATGAAAAACTTTTTTTTTCGTTCTAGCTCCCCTTAATGACCTGGCACACAATATTGATAGAACCCTCAGATTTTTTTGCAGATCATGTACTTATCTACAATATGATCCCGAACTCCGCTGACAACATTTCTGTAATTGTTTAGGGATATTTTCTGGGCATTTTTAGTACAAGGCACCCTTAGTCTCCCGTGGATCGCTAAGGGTAATTGCACTTTGATTTCTCATGGCCAATTACCTCTGGCCGGCTGTGTGGCCGAACGGTTCTAGGCGCTTCAGTCTGGAACCGTGCGACCGCTACTATCGAAGGTTCGAATTCTGCCTCTGGCATGGATGTGTGCAATGTCCTTAGGTTGATTAGGTTTAAGTAGTTCTAAGTTCTAGAGGACTGATGTCCTCAGATGTTAAGTCCCATAGTGCTCAGAGCCATTTGAACCATTTGAATTACCTCTGTATTTGTACTGGACTGAATATACTGTGAGGCATAGCGCCCCGCATCATCCCTATTTAGATGGGACATTACAGCTGTTATTGGACATGCAGTGTGAGTCACGCGCAAGACAGATGGCGTTAGCTGGCTCGAGTGTATGTAGGTCCTATGCGATATGATAGAGGGCAGTAGCCGACGGACACTGTTTGAGCTGTAGTCGAAAAACCGTTAATTTTACTTCCGGTTTTGTTGATTTAATTTTCTAACTGATTATTAATTACTATTCTTATTGTGTTTCGTTATGAGATTGAAAGAAAATACGAATGTGAAATACCGTTTTATGTAAAATTTTTATACTATACATAAAAGTAACACGCCACGTGAGGAGTGTTCAACACTCACGTGTGTGTTGGTCATTCGTACCGGAGTATTTCTTATAAACTACACTGGAGCACCAAAGAAACTGGTATAGGCATACGTATTCAAAAAGAGCCATATGTACACAGACAGAATACCGCGCAGCGATCGGCAACGCTTGTATAAGACAGCAAGTATCCGGCACAGTTAGATCGGTTACTGCTGCTAAAATGCCGAGGTTATCAAAATTTAAGTGAGTTTGAACGTGGTGTTACAGTCCGCGCAAAAGAGGTAAGGATACATCACCTCCAAGGTAGCGGTGAAGTGGCTATTTTCCCGTATGACCATTTCACGAGTGTACTGTGAATATCAGGAATCCAGGAAAACATCAAATCTCCGACATCGCTGCGGCTGGAGAAAGATTCTGCAAGAACGCGACCAACGACGACTGAAGAGAATCGTTCAACCTGACAGAAATGCAACCCTTCCGTAAATTCTTGCAGATTTCAATGCTGGGCCATCAACAAGTGTCAGCGTGTAAACCATTCAACGAAACATAATCGATATGGGCTTTCGGAGCCGAAGTCCTTCTCGTGTACCCTTGATGACTGCACGACACAAAGCTTTACGCCTCGCCTGGGCCCGTCAACACCGACATTGGACTGTTGATGACTGGAATTATGTTGCCTGGTCGAACGAGTCTAGTTTCAAATTGTATCGAGCGGATGTACGTGTACGGGTGTCAGACAACTCATGAATCCGTGGACCCTGCATGTCAGCAGGGGACTGTTCAGGCTGATGGAGGCTCTGTACTGGTGCGGGGCGTGTGCAGCTGGAGTGATGTGGGACTACTGATGCGGCTAGATACCACTCTGACAGGTGACACGTATGTAAGCATCTTGTCTGATCACCTACATCCATTCACGTCCATTGTGCGTTCCGACGAACTTGGGCGATTCCAGCTGGATAATGCTACACCTCACACGCCCAGAATTGGTACAGCGTGGCTCCCGGAACATTCTTCTGAGTTTAAACACTTTCGCTGGCCACCTAACTCCCCAGACATGAACATTACTGAGCATATCTGGGATGCCTTGCAACGAGCTGTTCAGAAGAGAGCTCCACCCCCTCGTACTCTTACGGATTTATGGACAGCCCTGCAGGATTCATTCTGTCAGTTCCCTCCTGCAGCACTTCAGACATAAGTCGAGTCCATGTCATGTCGTTTTGCGACACTTCTGAGTGCTCGCGCGAGCCCTACACGATATTAGGCAGGTATGCCAGCTCCTTTGGCTCTTCAGTGTATTTTGTCAGTTTGTGGCACTATGGAAGTGAGTCTATGCTTTCGGTAAAGTAGTTTCGTTAAAGGGGAATAAATTTTATACTTGTGTGTTTTCAAAATTTATGTATGTTAATTCACTATTATTATTCAGCGACAAATTTTGACTGGTTCTGTATACACGCGCGGGATTGAGCGGGTTGAATACTGCTTTCCGATTGGCTGTGAGGTTTCTCCGCCAATCAGAAATTTGCATATTCACGCGTTTTTTGGGAACTAGAAACTTCTTTGTTTAGAGAGGAGTAGAACCAGGGCCTGGATCTCATATTCATCAAAGCTATTGATATGTGCTTCGTTGAAAATTATTAATATTGTGATATTTCGGTACTAAACTGTTCGAGAATTGCCATGAAGTGTGGAAGAGAATTCGATTTAATGTACGGGGTGAAATTCTGATTTTTTGTGACATTTAAATCATTAATTACCGCGTGGCGTATTGCTTACTCGTGAACTTGAACATTTTGTTCAGTGAGACTGATACTAGCAACATTTGAGATAGTAATTCTAAAAGAAAGGATCCGTTTGTAAACTTTCGGTGACGGATTATCATAAACTGGCTGGATTTTGAATGAGGTGTGCGTGTGAACTTTTTAAGGTAAGTACAGCTTAGAGTAAATCTTGGTAGTGACTTTTATATGCAAGATTACCGTAATAAAGTAAAGCACTACGTACTCAAATACTTTCATTTAACTATTCCTCCACAGCCAAAACAAATTTAGTGTGACTCGCAGTTATATGTAAAACTGTTTCTCTATAGCTCTTTGTGGCTGAGAGCTGCGTGTCAGTAACTTCAAGGAGGTGTGTGAGTTATAAGAGATGCACCACCACGTGAACGGAACTTTCTAATGCTCTGCGTCGCCGCAACTGCATTTGCACAACGTTGCAGATGTCGAAAGTACGCGTCATGCATTTTGTTTGGAAACTAACTCGTCCCATTCGCTCACAGTGCTTGTCGCTGACAACTGTAATGAAGACTTTCCTTTTCGCGCTCAGACTTCCACCAGTACTGCTCCGTTCTGTCTCGCACTTGTTTTCGCGGCAATATGGATAGGTTTACTGATGAATAGCTGGCCGATATCCACTTCATGCGTGGGCTCACTGAATGCAACGGATATGCATCTCGATATGATTTGAAAGTGGTGTAAATAACGGAAATACACTTGAGATGTTTAGAAGTACAAAATTGTGCACTTGAAACGTAGTATGCTATAACTACAATGTCATTGATTCATTATTGGAATCACTCAACTCGTACAAATAAAATGGCTCTGAGCACTATGCGACTCAACTGCTGAGGTCATCAGTCGCCTAGAACTTAGAACTAATTAAACCTAACTAACCTAAGGACAGCACACAACACCCAGCCATCACGAGGCAGAGAAAATCCCTGACCCCGCCGGGAATCGAACCCGGGAACCCGGGCGTGGGAAGCGAGAACGCTACCGCACTCGTACAAATACCTGAGTGTAACAATTCGTGGAGATGTGAAACGAAACCATCACATAGGCTCTACAGATGAAGCAGATGGCACACGTCGAGTCATTCAACCAGCCTGCATGGGAGATTACTTACATGACATTCTTGCGACCCATCCTAAAATATTGCTTACATGCGTGGAACCCATACCAGACAGGACCAACAGGGGATAATCAACGTTCTACGGCGAAGGTCGCCGCTGATGGTCATTGATCTATGGGAGAGCGGCACGGGTGCCTCGATATAAGTCGCAGTCGGGACGATCTCCTTCGTTTTTGTATTCTTCTTCTTCTTCTTCTTCTTGCAGATTACCTACGGCTGGCCCCGCTTCTCTGCCGCCAGCCGCCATCTTCTTCTGTCTTGACTTTCCTCAACGTTCATATTCCGTACTTCCATTGTCTCCCCACATCGTCCGCCTCTGGTACCTGAGTGGTCAGCGCGACAGAATGTCAATCCTGAGGGCTCGGGTTCGATTCCCGGCTGGGTCGGAGACTTTCTCCGCTCAGGGACTGGGTGTTGTGTGGTCCTTAACGTTGTTAAACGATTCATTAAGGCTGGGCCGTGTGCCTGCAGTGTGGAAGACCTCGAAGGCGGTTATCATCAAAAAGGCTCCAGACAAAGACCGATCAGACCCCAAGTCATACAGACCAATTTGCCTTATCAATACACTCGGTAAAGTACAAGAAAAACTACTCTGCAAAAGACTACAAGCACGCCGAACACTACGGGGACTGACACCACACCAATACGGCTTCAGGGAAGGGAAATCTATAGACGACGCAATTAACAGAGCACTCCAAATAGTACACGACACACCCTCCAAATACACACTTGCAATTATGATAGACATCTTAGGTGCCTTCGACAACCTCTGGTGGCTGGCCTTGTTCAAGAGGCTCAGACACCTACAGGTACCGGAGTCTCTGTATAATAGTTTCATGGACTACTGCAGAGACAGAACGGTCGTTAGGCAAATGGACAACCAGAAAGTGATTAAACGAATTACAAAAGGGTGTTCACAAGGGTCGATCTGCGGCCCCATCTTCTGGGACATAGTTATAGAACCGCTCCTACAGTTACTAGAGGAGCACATCTTGACTGATGGAGCTGTCGCTTATGCTGATGATCTACTCGTCGTAGTTTCAGCAAATAACCGTGCCCAGCTAGAAGAAAGAGCCAATGGAACACTTAGGACAATAACCCAATGGTGCACAGATAATAAATTAAAGATAGCAGGAAACAAAACAACTTATACTTTGCTAATGGGTATCCTGTGCAGGAACCCAATAGTCAAAATCGGGGACACAAACATAAAAAGACTAGCAGTCACACGCTATCTAGGAGTATACATTGATGAACGATTGAACTTCCACGAACACATGCGAATATGCACAAACAAAGCAGAAAAGATACTACACAAACTGGCTAGGCTAAATTCAGAACAATTCAGACTTCCCATGTCAGTGACACGAACATACCATTGCGCTCTCTTCGAGTCAGTACTATGCTTTGCTGCCAGTACGTGGGCCCACAGGTTAAATCTCTCAACCAACAGAACCATTGTACGTCGAGGCCAAAGAAGTGTTCCACTTCGACTAACAGGGGCATTCAACACAACATCAAATGACGCACTATGTGTCGTCATGGGAATTTTCCCCATAGATATCACCATCAGGTACCGCGCAGCAATGTACTGGCTTAGGATGGGGAGAATAGACCAGGTTCGGCAGATCACTGATGTACCGATTGAGACAACACGCCAACTCAGAGCATGGCGAGTGGATACCTGGCAGAGCGAGTGGGCCAACAGCGATAAGGGCCGCCGTGTATACAACTTCTTCCCTGACATCCGGGAAAGACTAAAACTAAAACATATTGATCCCAGCCGCAGTATGGTACATTTCATCACAGGACATGGCCCTTATCCCACGCACCTGTACCGCGTGAGTCTGCAGCAGACTAATAGATGCACATGCGGGGAAGAAGGTTCCCCTGAACATACTGTCTTCTTCTGCGGACAACGCACGAACATAAGACACACAGTACACATAAATCGCCTGAACACACAGAACGAACTACATGCCATAATACGCGACCTGGAAAGGTGGACTGAACTCAACAAACTAACGGACGAAATCTCGAAGATCCAACAAATAGAATACTTGCGCAACAGACCCTACTGAAGGCAAGTCGGTCCAAACAGACGTCACGATGCCCAGGGGGACACAGATATGATTAGCACCACGAGTGATGAAGAAGAAACAGATACAGACCAGGAAACCAACACAGAGATTGAAGCGTCCAGCGCGGATGATCCATAGTGTCAACCAAGTCAAATTCAAAGAACAGAGTGGAACAACCGACAAGAGGTGCACAAGTCACACATAATCCTAAAAACAGATTGCACCATATATATAAATAGTTAACAGCATCTCCATGTCCAATAAGAGCTTAAAGCTAGGTACCTCTTCAAGGGACCTACGCCTTCCGTTAAGAGGCAGCGCACAGTCTGTATGGAAGGATCTTAATTGTGGTCCCTCTCTTTTGAGCCCAACCCGACGGATACCTATGATAGATCGGGGAAAACCACCGCTCAGGCTGTGTTGCTGGCGGGGCCGGAAGGTGCTAACTGCCACACCACGTATCATTGTAAGTCTCATTGGCTCAGTGTGAACTGTTTGTACAACCAACCTACACAGCCTATACCTCGACCTCCACTATACTAAGAACTTCTCATCTGAAGCTTAAAGTTGGGCACCTCTTCAAGGGACCTACGCCCCCCTGGTAAGAGGCGGCGCACGTCCTGGATGGAAGGATCTTAATTGTGGTTCAAATGGCTCTGAGCACTATGGGACTCAACTGCTGTGGTTATCAGTCCCCTAGAACTTAGAACTACTTAAACTTAACTAACCTAAGGACATCACACACATCCATGCCCGAGGCAGGATTCGAACCTGCGACCGTAGCAGTCGCACGGTTCCGGACTGCCCGCCTAGAACCGCGAGACCACCGCGGTCGGCTCTTAATTGTGGTTCCTCTCCTTTGAGCCCAACCCGACGGATACCTATGGTAGATCGGGGAAAACCACCGTTCAGGTCGTGTTGTCGGCGGGGCCGGGAGGTGCTTGCGCCTGATGTACTCTACTAGCAGCCTTGTAGGCTCAACACAAACCGTTAGCGTCATTATCTTATTACTTTTACCACGAGTACCCTTTCATTAGCAACTTTCGAGCCAAGCACAAAATCAGTTACCTCTCTATTGTACATCGTGAATAGTTTAGCAGGCTGGACATGGAGGTCTTAGTCTTAGTTTCTAGCTTTAACGTACCCTAATCTCTTCTAGTTAAGGTAGTTTTTAGGATGGTAGATGTTAAAGGCATGGTGAGCGACGGCCAGCGTCTTGAGGGTCATTCCAAGACCCGGGCCGCCGCCCACAACCAGGTGACGGGCAATATTATACCTATTACTTCTCTATTCAGTTCTCTTCCTTCCTTCTTTCTAAACATTTAATTTCGTTTTGTTTATTAATATCTCACTTGATTTTGTATTAGTTGTAGGATTCTAAAATGCTGCACAAAAAATATCAAATGGACGTAAACAAACAGAGCCCGCCTCCACGTGGCGGGACACGGGCAACGGTGTGAGTGGGGACGGGAGCCGGGGTGGTGTCACTCTCAGTCACTCCGGACCCCGGACCCAGTCACAGCGGATAAGTGGCAACATACGACCCACCATAAGAAACTAGACGGTGGGTCATAAAATATAAGCAGCTAGGGGAAAGAAAAGTGTCCTAATGATCATCATTTCATCCCCATCGACGCGCAAGTCGCCGAAGTGGCGTCAAATCGAAAGACTTGCACCAGGCGAACGGTCTACCCGACGGGAGGCCCTAGTCACACAACATTTATTTTCCTCCACATCATTTTACGGTTTCCCCGTTCAAGACCCATTTTTCTTCCACTCGTAGTAACCTATTCGAGATCCTATCTTCATTCATCCTACTTACATGGCCAAGCCACATTGGCTGTTTCTGGTGCATGTCGTCACAGATATTTTTGTCAATTTTCGTCCTTTATCAGAATATGACATCCTACTAGTGATTTCATGATTACTTGTGCCCTATTTATTAAACAATACCTCAAGATATTTTGCATTTGCCACACGTACAATTACTTCTCCGCTTACGTCAAAATTATTCACTTTTCCCGTTTCAACGACCGGGTACTCACACTTCTTCACGGTTATCTTCAGGCCAGACTTATTACATTACTCTTTAAGCTTTCTTATCATATAGCTGAGACCATCTTCATCTTTTACTCGTAAAATCCGGTTTACAGGCTAAATATTTTGCTGTCTTCAACTGTCACGCCCATAACCTGGCATTGTCTATGTCAAGTCTGCAGGATTGGTCCTAGAGACAGCTTAAAAAGGGCCTGTGACAGTCCAAATCCCTGCCGAGACCCTTATTCACTTCGAACTGTTCTGCCCAACAATTGGTTCAAATGGCTCTGAGCACTATGGGACTTAACTTATGAGGTCATCAGTCCCATAGAACTTAGAACTACTTAAAGCTAACTAACCTAAGGACATCACACATACCCATGCCCGAGGCAGGATTCGAACCTGCGACCGTAGCAGCAGCGCGGCTCCGGACTGGAGCGCCTAGAACCGCACGGCCACCGCGGCCGGCTAACTCGCATATCATATCAATGACACTTTCACCGCTGTTGCCCAATAACACGAAATGAGCTGCCGTTCTTTGCACTTTTTCGATGTCCTCCGTCAATCCTACCTGGTAAGGATCCCACACCCATGCCCGAGGCAGTATTCGAACCTTCGACTGTAGCGGTCGCTCGGTTCCAGACTGTAGCGCCTATAACCGCTCGGCCACCCCGCCGGCGCCCAACAATTGCCAACTATTACTCTCGCTGTCATATTTTCATACAGTTTCATAACAGCCTATAGCAGTCTTTGGTCCAACTCAGTCTCTTTCAATTTTTCCCATAGTTTGTCGGTGGGTCCATTGTCGTATGCTTTCTCTAGGTCAATCAATGCAGCATGCGTCTGCAGTCCAACTGTGAGTTTATATCCACTAGCATCGCTGCTATCGATATGCGGTGGCGGTATTGGTTTCACATTTCTTTGGCGCGTTTTGCTAACGGTTGGCGCCAAGTGATGAGAAGTGTGTGGTTGGCTCTCTACTGCGACGGAACAGCGCAGATCTCGGGTCGCAAAAATATCGTAAAAATTGTGACGAAGGTATAATCATCGATGTGCAATCGTCCGTGCGCTTCACGCGAAGGCAGCAGTAATCCGCGAAAGGAGTGAATTGAGTCAAAACGCGAGAACTACGATTTCATGTTCCCGCGCATCTCCTGCTCCGCGCCACGTTAGAATTGGTTTAACTATATTGCCACGAACGTCGCCTTGGTACATGTCAGTGAATGGATGTAAGTGTGACCTCAAGAATAATAGGTTTAGAGTGGGAGCAGTGTAGTCCTGTTAAGTGCGCAAATAGGCCTATTAATAATAGTCAAAGTTCTACCAGACTCACGTGACGTAGTGAAGCACCCCACCCCCTCTCCCCTCCCTTCCCTCTGTGCTTATTTGGACACTCCAGACATGTTCCAGCACCATTGCAGTGCAGTACTACGAGGGATGAATCGAACGTGATCTGAACAGCGCAAGGTGAGTGGGAATTAAGTAGGCATCCGTTCGTTAAACATCATCATATATACATATACTTTATGACGATTCCATGTCCTAAGAACCAACGGCATACTAGAAACAGTAAGAAGTACCACGATCTCTGTTATACACCTCACAAAGTAATCATCCTTGTTCTTCTTGCTGCGTTTGACTTCTTTCTTTCTGTACGAAATCTTTAGGTACCTTCGGGAACAGTATTCCAACGAAAGGGATCATTGCTCATCCCCTATAACTACACTGACGAAAAAAAAATCCTAACACCAAAAAAATAATTAATGTAGAGTAATGGAACCGCCACCCCCTCCCCCCTTTCACGAAACGAACCATGGACCTTGCTGTTGGTGGGAAAGCTTGCGTGCCTTAGCGTACAGTAGGTGCAACCACAACGGAGGGGTATCTGGTGAGACACCAGACAAACGTGTGGTTCCTAAAGACAGGAAGCAGCCTTTTCAGTAGTTGCAGGGGCAACAGTCTGGATGATTGACTGATCTGGCCTTGTAACATTAAAGCGGCCTTGCTGTGCTGGTACTGCGAACGGCAGAAAGCAAGGATAAACTACAGCCGTAATTTTTCTCGAGGGCATGCAGCTTTACTGAATGGTTACATGACGATGGCGTCCTCTTGGGTAACACATTGCGGAGGTAAAATAGTCCCCCATTCGGATCTCCAGGCGGGGACTACTCAGGAGGACGTCGTTATCAGGAGAAACAAAACTGGCTTTCTACGGATCGGAGCGTGGAATGCCAGATCCCTCAATCGGGCAGGTAAGAAAATTTAAAAAGGGAAATGGACAGGTTAAAGTTAGATACAGTGGGACTTAGTGAAGTTCGATGGCAGGAAGAACAAGACTTCTGGTCAGTTGAATACAGGGTTATAAATACAAAATCAAATAGGGGTAATGTAGGAGTCGGATTAATAATGAATAAAAAAAATAGGAGTGCGGGTAAGCTACTACCAACAGCAAAGTGAACGTATTTTTGTAGCGAAGATAGATAGAACACCCACGCCTACCACAGTAGTACAAGTTTTATGCCAACTAGCTTCGCAGACGATGAAGAGATTGAAGAAAAGTATGATGCGATAAAAAAAATTATTGAGATAGTGAAGGGAGACGAAAATTTAATAGTCATGGGGGACTGGAATTCGATAGCAGGAAAAGGAAGAGAAGGAAAAGTAGCTGGTGAATATTGAGTGGGGGTAAGGAATGAAAGAGGAAGCCGCCTTTTAGAACTGTGCACAGGGCATAACTTAATCATAGCTAACATTTGGTTTAAGAATCATGAAAGAAGATTGTAAACGTGGAAAAGGCCTGGAGATACCGGAAAGTTTCAGGCAGATTATATACTGGTAGGACAGAGATTTAGGACCCAGGTTTTAAACTGTAGGACATTTCCAGGGGCAGATGTGGATTCTGACCACAATTTATTGGTTATGAACTGTAGACTAAAACTGAAGAAACTGCAAAATGTTAGGAATTTATGGAGATGGGACCTAGATAAACTGAAAGAACCAGAGGTGATAGAAAGTTTCAGAGAGAGCATTAGCGAACAATTGACAAGAAGAGGGAAAGGAGATACAGTAGAACAAGAATGAGTAGCTTTGAGAGATGAAATTGTGAAGTCAGCACAGAATCAAGTAAGTAAAAAGACGAGGGGTGGTAGAAATCCTTGGGTAACAGAAGAGATATTGAATTTAATTGATGAAAGGAGAAAATATAAAAATGAAGTAAATGAAGCAGGTGAAAATGAATACAAACATCTCAAAAATGAGATCGACAGTTAAGTGCAAAATGGCTGAGCAAGGATGGTTAGAGCACAAATGTAAGGATGTAGAGGCATATATCACTAGCGGTCAGATAGATACTGCCTAAAGGAAAAGTAAAGAGACCTTTGGAGAAAAGAGAACCACCTGTATGAATATCAAGTGCTCAGATGGAAAACCAGTCCTAAGCAAAGACGGGAAAGCAGAAAGATGGAAGCAGTACATAGAGAGTCTATACTAGGGCGACGTACTTGAGAGCGATATTATGGACATGGAAGAGGACGTAGAGAAAGATAAAATGGGGGATATGGTACTGCGTGAAGAATTTGACAGAGCACTGAAAGAGCTAAGTCGAAACAAGGTCCCAGGAGTAGACAACATTCCATTAGAAGTACTGATAGCTTTGGGAGAGTCAGCCATGACAAAACTCTACCATCTGGTGAGCAAGATGTATGAGACAGGCGAAATACTCTCAGAATCAAGAAGAATATTATAATTCCAATCCCAAAGATAGCAGGTGCTGACAGATGTGAAAACTACCGAACTATCAGTTTAATAAGTCACGATTGCGAAATACTAACAAGAATTCCTTATACGCGAATGGCAAATCTGGTAGAAGCCGACCTTGGGGAAGATTATTTTTGATTCCGTAGATATGTTGGAGCACGTGAGGCAATGCCCACCCTACGACTTATCTTAGAAGACAGAATAAGGAAAGGCAAACCTACGTTTCCAGCATTTGGATACTTGGAGAAAGCTTTGGCAATGTTGACTGGAATACTCTCTTTCAAATTCTGAAGGTAGCAGGGGTAAAACACAGAGAGCGAAAGGCTATTAACAATTTGTACAGAAACCAGATGGCAGTTATAAGAGTCGAGGGACAAGAAAGGAAAGCAGTGGTTGGGAAGCGAGTGAGACAAAGTTACAGCCTATCCCTGATGTTATTCAATCTGTATATTGAGCAAGCAATAAAGCAAACAAAAGAAAATTTTGGAATAGGAATTAATATCCATAGAGAAGAAATAAAAACTTTGAGGTTCGCTGATGACATCGTAATTCTGTCACAGACAGCCAAGGACCTGGAAGAGCGGTTTAACGGAATGGACAGTGTCTTGAAAGGAGGATATAAGATGAACATCAACAAAAGCAAAACGAGGATAATGGAATGTAGTCAAATTAAGTCTGGTGATGCTGACGGAATTAAATTAAGAAATGAGACACTTAAAGTAGTAAAGGAGTTTTTCTACTTGGGGAGCAAAATAACTGATGATGGTCGAAGTAGAGAGGATATAAAATGTAGACTGGCAATGGCAAGGAAAGCGTTTCTGAAGAAGAGAAATTTGTTAACATCGAGTATAGATTTAAGTGTCAGGACGTCTTTACTGAAAGGATTTTTATGGAGTGTAGCCATGTATGGAAGTGAAACCTGGATGATAAATAGTTAAGACAAAAAGAGAATATAAGCTTTCGAAATGTGGTGCTCGAGAATAATGATGAATATTAGATGGGTAGATGATGTAACTAATGAGGAGGTACTGAATAGAATTGGGGAGAAGAGGAAATTGTGGCACAGCCTGACTAAAAGAAGGGACCGGTTGATAGGACACGTTCTGAGGCATCAAGGGATCACCAGTTTAGTATTGGAGGGAATCGTGGAGGGTAAAAACCGTAGAGGGAGACCAAGAGATGAATACACTAAGCAGATTTAGAAGGACGTAGGTTGCAATAGTTGCTCGGAGATGAAGAAGCTTGCACAGGATAGAGTAGCATGGAGAGGTGCATCAAACCAGTCTCTGAACTGAAGGCCACAACTAAAGCAACATATTCAAACGATTAACGCCGCAACATCACGGGTTAATATAAGCACGAGATAAGCCATTGCAAATGTAAAATGCTGGTACATGAATAACCGTTGTAAACGCCAGAATGTTAACTGCAAGCGTGCAAACATGCGTGCATTGAGTTTTACAGGTGCTGGATGTCCATGTGTGGAATGGAGTCCCATGCCTGTTGAACTTGGTCCGTCAATACATGACGGTTAATGCTAGTGTGCATGACGCTGGAGTTGTTGTCCGATGATATCCCATCTGTGCTCGACTAGAGACAGACCTGGTGATCGAGCAGGACAAGGCAACACGTCGACGCTCTGTAGAGCACACTGGGTTACAAAAACGGTATGTAGGCAAGCCTTATCTTATTGAAAAACACCCCCTGGAATGCTGTTCACGAATGGCAGCACAACACATCGAATCACCAAATTGACACACAAATTTTTCGTCATGTTGTGTGGGATAACCACGAGAATGCTGCTGCTGTCATACGATATTGCATCCCACACCGTAACTCCATGCGTTGGTCCATGTTGGCTGCAGGCCCTCCGCTGGGCTGCTCCTAACCAACACACGGCCGTCACTGGTGCGAAGGTAGAACCAGCTTTCATCAGAAAACACAACAGACCTCCACCCTGCCCTCCTATGAGCCCTTGCTTGACACGACCGAAATCTCAAATGCCGGTGGTTTGGGGTCAGTTGAATTCACAGTAGAGGGCGTCTGGCTCGGAAGTGCCGTTGAAGTAACCGATTTGTAGTAGTTCGCTGTGTCACAGTGGTGCCAAATGCTGCTGAAATTGGTGCTGCAGATGCATTACGATGCGCCAGAGTCCTACACTGAACGCGATGGTCTTCCCTTGCGGTAGTCTCACGCGGTCGTCTGGAGCCCGGTCTTCTAGCGATCGTACATTCTCGTAACCATCGCTGCCCTTAATCACGCACAGTGGCTACAGTGCTGCCAAGTCTTTCTCCAGTATCGCTAATGGAACATCCAGCTTCACATAGCCCCGTGAGGTTTTGATAATGGCGTCTAGCCGTTTTTGACTAACATTAACTCACCACGTCCAGTCTCAAAAGTAGCTAACGCTCACGACCGCTATGTGTTGTTGTTGTTGTTGTGGTCTTCAGTCCTGAGACTGGTTTGATGCAGCTCTCCATGCTACTCTATCCTGTGCAAGCTTCTTCATCTCCCAGTACCTACTGCAACCTACATCCTTCTGAATCTGCTTAGTGTATTCATCTCTTGCTCTCCCTCTACGATTTTTACCCTCCACGGTGCCCTCCAATGCTAAATTTGTGATCCCTCGATGCCTCAAAACATGTCCTACCAACCGATCCCTTCTTCTAGTCAAGTTGTGCCACAAACTCCTCTTCTCCCCAATCCTACTCAATACCTCCTCATTAGTTACGTGATCTACCCACCTTATCTTCAGCATTCTTCTGTAGCACCACATTTCGAAAGCTTCTATTCTCTTCTTGTCCAAACTAGTTATCGTCCATGTCACACTCCATACAAATCCTTTCAGTAAAGACGTCGTGACACTTAAATCTATACTCGATGTTAACAAGTTTCTCTTCTTGAGAAACGCTTTCCTTGCCATTGCCAGTCTGCATTTTATATCCTCTCTGCTTCGACCATCATCGGTTATTTTACTCCCTAAATAGCAAAACTCCTTTACTACTTTAAGTGTCTCATTTCCTAATCTAATTCCCTCAGCATCACCCGACTTAATTTGACTACATTCCATTATCCTCGTTTTGCTTTTGTTGATGTTCATCTTATATCCTCCTTTCAAGACACTGTCCATTCCGTTCAACTGCTCTTCCAAGTCCTTTGCTGTCTCTGACAGAATTACAATGTCATCGGCGAATCTCAAAGTTTTTACTTCTTCTCCATGAATTTTAATACCTACTCCGAATTTTTCTTTTGTTTCCTTTACTGCTTGCTCAATATACAGATTGAATAACATCGGGGAGAGGCTACAACCCTGTCTCACTCCTTTCCCAACCACTGCTTCCCTTTCATGCCCCTCGACTCTTATAACTGCCATCTGGTTTCTGTACAAGTTGTAAATAGCCTTTCGCTCCCTGTATTTTACCCCTGCCACCTTCAGAATTTGAAAGAGAGTATTCCAGTTAGCGTTGTCAAAAGCTTTCTCTAAGTCTACAAATGCTAGAAACGTAGGTTTGCCTTTTCTTAATCTTTCTTCTAAGATAAGTCGTAAGGTCAGTATTGCCTCACGTGTTCCAACATTTCTACGGACCGCTATGTATGTAAAGCAAACCTGATTTGCATCCTTATGGTAGCGCTACTAGCAACTCTCATGTGCGACTGGCGCGAAATATGAACAGACATTATCTTTCAGGTGTAGAAACACGCCTACCAACTTTCGCTTATGGGTTACAACTCCTTCCTGGGGTTGCGATTTTTTTCCCGACAGTATATTTAGGTGATAAAGTGACTTTCTTATGCACCTGTGTTATGTAACATGTTTTCTATTTCGTTGGAGCTGCTTCTCTGTTTAATACTCTTTCAAACAGGCTCCGCAACACCTCTACAAATTTCGATGAGTCAAACTTCACCAGCTCTGGATATGTTGATCCATATCCTGGTGCCTTCTTGATCTTACAGCTCCTAACAGCTTGTCGAAGAACTTTTATGTCTAAACGCCATAACTTCTCCTGCTGCATACTCGCCTCACATCTATGTGAAAATTCGGACCGATTTTCCTGGAATAAATCCTTAAAATCGTTTGTCCATTGACCGTGACTAATATTATTGTGACGCAACTTGCTACTATTTAACACTCCCACTGACTTGATTGTTCTTCATGCCTCGGCATTATGAGCCCCGCCAATCATCCTCTCTACATATTCACAGCTATTTTTTTTTTCCTTTTTAGCTTCTCCTTTTACTTCTTTATTTACTGTGGACCACATTGCCTCAGAAGAGGATACAACGGCTTTGACACTTTGGCTACCGGAATCAGTGAATGCCCGAGGGGGAGCAACGTTGGATAGTAATTGGGCTCATACCGCAAGGACTAAATAAATTTGACTCGATTTTGTGAGGAACATCAGTGAAAGAACATCACATACCTTCTCAGTCCGTGAAGATTCATTTCGCTTCCTCCTTCCTTTGTGTATGCCTACTTTTTTGTCAGGCAGTATCTGATCTCCCTACTATACTTCATACGCTCAATCAGTAAAATCTCGATATTTCCTTTTCTTCCTGCTGATGCAGTTTTAGTGGCAAGCGGTTTAAAGAGGGATGTATAGCTACATTCACGAATATTCAAATGGGTCATGCATATGGTAACAGAAAGTAATCAGAAACTACCAGTTCATCTTCGCCAAAGCAGTTACAATCCCATTAGTATGCAGTGCCAGTTATCTTTATTACACCAGAACATTCCGGGGCTTAGAAATAAAGTTGATGAACTACTCATTTGTATCGATGAAATGAATTCATCTAACCAAATTGACATAATCTGCCTCTCTGAACATCAAGTGACCACTGATATAGATATGTTAGACATTTCAGGATTTAAGCTAGCTTCCTACTTCTGCAGAGTAGATATGGATGGAGGAGGAGTTGCCACATTTATCAAAAACTGCCATAAATTCAAAAACATTGACATTAATAAATTCTGTTTAGAGCAGCATCTAGAAGCATGTGCAACAGAAGTAGAGTTCCATAACAGATCCTATATAATAATAACTATTTACTGAGCACCTGCAGGAAATTATAATCTATTTTTAGATCATCTAGAAGCTCTTTTCGGTTATTTAACAGGAAGAAACAAAGAAATTTTGATTGCTGGTGACTTTAATACAGATTTTCTAATGCAATCTTCCAGTAAACATTCACTGCAGTTAGTAATGTTGTCTTTCAATCTAACTCACACTGTAAACTTTCCAACTAGGATCACTAAATCCTCAAGGACAGCCATTGAGAACATTTTTATAGACACATCAAAGGAACAAAATCATATCATAAAACCTGTTATAAATGGACTATCAGATCATCACATGCAGCTCCTTGTTTTAGATGTAAATTCTAAGCAGATTATCAAGACTGCTAAATCTGAGTACAGGAGAGTAGTCAATCAACCAAAAATTGAGTGTTTTAGAAAACTGCTCAAAGATATGAACTGGAAAGATGTTTATGGTGCTCATGACATGAATGAAAAATATAACACATTCATGAACAATGTCAGTACCATGTTTGAAAACTGTTTTCCTCTAAAAGTTACTCAAATTAAACAGAAGTCTATAATAAAACCATGGATTACACAAGGAATAAAGATTTCGTGTAAGACAAAAAGGAAAATGTATCTGTCGACCAAGAATAGCTTCAATGCTGATGATTTAGCTAAATACAAGGAATACTGTAAAACATTAAAAAAAGTAATGCAGACGTCTAAACAAATGCACTACGAGAAGAAGATAGCAATGTCAGAGAACAAAATAAAAACAATATGGGATATACTGAAAGAGCAGACTGGTAGAACCAGAAAGGAACGGGAGCAAATAGCACTAAGGGTAGATGACACATTAGTAACTGATGGGCATAGTGTGGCAAATCTATTTAATAAGTACTTTATATCCGTTACTGATAGAATGGGACTTTCAGGATCAGTAAATAATGCCCTTGAATATCTGATGTGGTGGTGGTGTGTTGAAACTAGCCTTCACAAATAGCTTCAAGTACATGAATATATCACTCACTTCACCAAGAGAAATAACTTCCATAATAAAATCTTTAAAAACAAAGGATTCTAGTGGGTACGATGAAATATCAACAAAGTTAATTAAGGCATGTTCTTGTGAGTTTAGTACAATTCCAAGTTACTTGTGTAACAGGTCAATTATAACTGGGACATTTCCTGACTGCCTGAAATATGCAGATGTTAAGCCTCTATTCAAGAAAGGGGATAAAGAGATACCATCAAACTACAGACCAATTTCACTTTTGCCAGCATTCTCAAAAATTTTAGAAAAAGTAGTGTACAGGCAGCTGCCCAACCATCTGACCACAAATAACATATTATCAAGAACACAGTTAGGATTTCTGAAGGGTTCTGATATCGAGAAGGCTATTTACACCTACAGTGAAAATGTACTTAATTCATTAAATAACAAATTACAAGCAGCAGGTATTTTCTGTGATTTGTCAAAGGCATTTGATTGTGTGAACCACAACATCCATTTAAGTAAATTAGAATTCAATGGTGTCATGGGCAGTGCTACAAAATGGTTCAAGTCATACCTCACTAACAGGAAACAAAGGGTGTCAGTGCAAGGGACTAGTGAATTAAGTCATCAGTCATCATCAGAATGGGAAGAAATTACATGTGGTGTCCCACAAGGATCCATCTTAGGGCCATTGCTTGTTCTTGTGTACATTAATGATCTCTCATCAGTTACACTGCCAGAAGCAGAGTTCGTTTTGTTTGCAGATGACACAAGTATTGCAATAAATAGTATGTCAAGTAAAGTTCTAGAAAGATCTGCTAATGATATTTTCATGGATATTAATAAATGGTTTAAAGCCAACTCACTGACATTAAACTTTGAAAAGACTCACTATATGCAATTCAGAACCTGTAAGAGGTTTCCACCAGCATATACATAAAATACGAAGAAGAGCAGATAGAAGAGGTTGACAGTCTTAAATTCCTGGGATTACAACTTGATAATAAATTCAGTTGGGAAGAGCACGCCACAGAACTGCAGAAACGCCTTAACAAATCTGTATTTGCAATTCGAGTGTTAGCAGACATAGGCGACATAAAAATGAAAAAGCTTGCATACTTTGCCTACTTTCATTCCATAATGTCATATGGTATAATATTTTGGGGTAACTCTTCAAGTCAAACAATAGTTTTCAGAGTCCAAAAGCATGTAATACGTATTATTTGTGGAGTAAATTCACGGACGTCCTGCAGAAACCTCTTCAAAGAACTGGGTATACTAACTACTGCCTCTCAGTATATTTACTCATTAATGAAATTTGTCCTAAATAATATATCTCGTTTTCAACAAACAGCTCAGTTCATACATACAATACCAGGAACAAAAATGATCTGCACAAGGACTTAAAAGCACTTACTTTAGTTCAAAAAGGGGTCCACTACTCAGGAACACTCATCTTCAATAATTTGCCAGTAAACATAAAAAATTTAGTTACAAATAAAGATCAGTTTAAAAGGAGCCTGAAAGACTTACTAGTGGCCAACTCCTTCTACTCCAGTGATGAATTTTTTAATAGAAACAAATGATGTATATATTCATACTATTAATATTGTTATTTCAGCTTTAAAAAAATGACATGTTCCACATCCACAAGGATCTCCTCAGCACGGATCTATGGAACGAAAACTAATCTAATCTAATCTAATATGGTGTGGCCGGCCAGGGTGGCCGAGCGATTCTAGGCGCTACAGTCTGGAACCGCGCGACCGCTACGGTCGCAGGTTCGAACCCTACCTCGGGTATGGATGTGTGTGGTGTCCTTAGATTGGTTAGGTTTAAGTAGGTGTAAATTCTAGGGAACTGTTTAGGAAATGAAACGCTTAAAGTAGTAAATGAGTTTTCCTATTTGGGGAGCAAAATAACTGATGATGGTCGAAGTAGAGATGATATAAAACGTAGATTGGCAATAGCAAGGAAAACGTTTCTGAAAAAGAGAAATTTGTTAACATCGAGTATAGATTTAAGTGTCAGGAAGTTTTTTCTGAAAGTATTTGTATGCAGATTAGCCATCTATGCAAGTGAAACATGGACGATAAATAGTTTAAATAAATAGAGAATAGAAGCTTAGGAAATGTGGTGCTACAGAAGAATGCTGAAGATTAGATGGCTTGATCACATAACTAATGAGGAGGTCAAACTGCTTGTTGGCTTCTGTCTCGGGTTCTTCGGCCGACGTTCATCTAATGATTTTTCTGACGTTTCGCCAGCACGAGGTGCTGGCATTGTCAAAGCTTCACCCTCCATTGTCTTAACAATTTTGTCGCGAGGAGGTATTGAATAGAATTGGGGAGAAGAGAACTTTGTATCACAACTTGACTAGAAGAAGGGATCGGTTGGTAGGACATATTCTGAGGCACCAAGAAATCACCAATTTAGTACTGGAGGGCAGCGCAGGGGGTAAAAATCGCAGAGGGAGACAAAGAGATGAATACAGTAAACAGATTCAGAAGGATGTAGGTTGCAGTAAGCACTGTGAGATGAAGAAGCTGGCACAGGATAGAGCAGCATGGAGATCTGCATCAAACCAGTCTCTGGACTGAAGACCACAACAACAACCTAAAGTAGGAGGGAAGGGCCTCAGCTAGCTGTAGATCAAAGTAGGTTGCAGCAGACTTCTAGCAAAGAAACCAGATGCAGGTCGGTACCGAAAGAGAGTAGGAAGAATCTAATCTTGGTGCTAGATGGTAGCCATGGGAGGGGTGTAGGCCAGAGGGTGCTGGATAAATTAGGAACAGGGTACCAGGTTGCAGGTATTGTGAAGCCAGGTGCTACTCTTAGCTAGGTGTACACATACGTAACTTGGGCAAAGGTCTTGGCAAGGAAGACAGGTTCTTATATTTGGTGAAGCAGGGAACAGCCTGGCTAAGGACGGTAATTACAGCATTAAGGGTGACCTGGATGAAATAGGAGAAGCAACTACACACAAAATGTGAGTTCTGTGAAGGACCTGCAATGCGATGAGCAGTCTGGGTAGACACTGCTGTGAGCTGCGTCAACACTGAGCACGCTGCTGCTGGCTCATGCCAGCCGAAGTGGCCGTGCGGTTAAAGGCGCTGCAGTCTGGAACCGCAAGACCGCTACGGTCGCAGGTTCGAATCCTGCCTCGGGCATGGATGTTTGTGATGTCCTTAGGTTAGTTAGGTTTAACTAGTTCTAAGTTCTAGGGGACTAATGACCTCAGCAGTTGAGTCCCATAGTGCTCAGAGCCATTTGAACCATTTTTTTTGCTGGCTCATACGAGTGCAGCGCCAGTTGCTGCGATTGGAAAATGGAAATATACTAGACACCTGGACAGGAGAAGGAAAGATAGGTTGGCTGAGATTCTTGCATATAATATTTGGCTGAGGCGGGGGGGGGGGGGGGGGGGGCGTGTCACGATCACACTTAGCAAGATCCCTGTGGTAACTGGTGTCAGAGGGGCAGCCTTTTTAGGTTACAATCAGGATTCAGGCAAGCCGTTTTGAAAGAAGTGAAAATAACGGAAGAACCCCACAAAATGCTTAGAAAAGTAAAGTTAACTTATTTCATCAAAATTTTAGAGGATTAGTTAATAAGGTAGAAGAACTTCTTGTCTGTTTGGAAGATTTAGACAGCTCTGAAAAGATAGGCATCCTTTGCCTGTATGAGCACCAGACAGGGTTGATAAGTTACATACAACATATTACACTACTGCAGCTTACTAATGCAGAAATAACTTAGGAAAGGAGGAGCTGTTACATACTTTAAGGCAGAACACAAGTTCAAAAACATTGAGATAAGTAGATATTGTAGTGATCATCACGTAGAAGTATATGCTTCTGAAGTCATGCTGGAAAATAGTCCCCTTTTAATTGTGACCGTGATAGGGCCCCTCTGGGAAATTTTGAACTACTTATGAGGAATCTGGATTCCTTTCTGTGCTGTCTGTCGGGCAGCAGCAAGCACTTAATAGTCTGTGGTGATTTCAGTGTAGATATTCTAAAGGAATCTGATATAAAAATGATTTGAAACCTTATTTGTATCTTACAAATTGGTCTCAGTAATTAATTCTCCAGTACTGGTGGATAAAGACAGTAGGACCCTAACTTATAACGCTTTCTTTGATGAAACTCGAAGTAGGAAAATAACAGTTTACCCAGCAACAAATTCTCTCTCTGATCATGATACATCGTTAGTTAGGATAAATAACGTAGCGTCTTACCGTATGGATACTCCAGAGTGAAATCAGTCAGAAATATTAATGACTCCAGGACAAATGTTTTTAAGAATAGTTTATATGAGATTACCTGGCATGTAATTTATAATTAACCAAATTCTAACATAAAATTTACTCTTTTCCATGATAAATTCATATCAATATTTGAAAATAGCTTTCCACTTAAGCTAACCAGAGAAGAACACTAAACAGCCAAGTAAAAACCATGCATCACTAGAGGGATTAAGGTTGAAAGGAAAATGGAACTGTATCTTTTGGCAAGAACAAGTGGGATCCTACAGTATTTGCACACCACAAGAACTACTCACATTTACTAAGAAAGATTATTAAAAATCAAAGAACATGCACATAATCCCAGAAATCGGTACTTCCGACAACAGAGCAAGACATCATCACTAGCGAACTCAGTGGAAGGGCTGTAAGTGATGAGTTATAGGTAGCAAATGAATTTATAATCATTTCTTAAATATAGTGGAACAGTTCAAGAGCAAAATTACAGCAGTATGTTGAAAATGTAATTTTCATAAAATTCAATCATATGAATGTATCACCAATTTCTCCTTCTGAAATTAAGTAAATTATACATTCTCTCAAAAACAAAAGCTCATCTGGTTTTGGCGTTGCTAACACAATACTAAAAGCTTGTTCCCATGTAATACGCCCAGTTTTATCTGAAATATGTAATACATCACTAACTCAAGACATTTTTCTGGAGAGACTGAAATATGTCGTTATTGAACCCCTCTTTAAGAAAGGTGACATCATTCTGCAAAATTTTTGAGAAGATGTATTCTAGAATGGTATCTCACCCCAGGAACAATAGTGTCCTGAGAAAATCACAGTTTGGGTTTCAGTATGGCTAAATCTGCTGAGAATACCATTTACCCATTCACTCACCAGATTTTACAAGCATTAAACAATGAAATAGCGACAGCTGGTACTTTCTGTAAGGCATTTGACGCAGTGAATGAAAGTATCCTCCTAGATGAACTAACGTTTTATGGCATTGACAGTATAGTCAGCCAATGGATAATGGCATATCTAACTGAAAGAATGCAGAGAGTTGTTCTTAGTATCTCGAGAAATGTAGTCCAGGAACATAATTGGCTAGGGAGAAACCACACCACGTTGGGGGTTCCCCAAGGTCAAATGTTAGGTCCACTACTGTCCCCCGTCTACGTAAACGGCTTTCCATCTTGTATACAACAAGCAGAATTAGTTCTTTTTGCAGATGGCTCTAGTATTGCAATCAATCCAGGCATATGCACAGAAACAGAAGAAATGATAAACAAGGTTGTTAATAGTATCATTGGCTTTTGTCTGAAAATGGTCTCACCCTCAATTTCAAAAGGACACAACATATTCAGTTCTGCACATCTAGAGGTACTACACCACTGATTAGTGTGACACGTGCTCAGAAAATAATAAATAGGATGGCAATTTCAAATTTCTTAGAGGTACATACTGATGAGAATTTAAATCGGAAAAAGCACATTTTGGAACTCCTAAAACACCTTAATTCAGTCACATTTGCGCTTAGAATCATTGCAAATCTTGGGGAGAGGCAAATCAGTAAGTTGATATATTTTGCACATTTTCACTCAATAACATCACGTGGAAAAATGTTGTGGGGTTACTCATCTTTAAGAAAGAAAGTACTCACTGCACATAAACGTGCTGTAAGAATAGTAAGTGGTGCTCATCCACGATCATCTTGCAGACATCATCTGCTTGATTTGTCCCACATATCATGTTGCACACTTCTGTACCTCGGACGATTGAGTCGGCCGGCCAGTGTGGTCGAGCGGTTCTAGGCGCTACAGTCTGGAACCTCACGACCGCTACGGTCGCAGGTTCGAATCCCGCCTCGGCTATGGATGCGTGTGATGTCCTTAGGTTAGTTAGGTTTAAGTAGTTCTAAGTTCTAGGGGACTGATGACCTCAGATGTTAAGTCCCATAGTGCTCAGAGCCATTTGAACCATTTTTTTGATTGAGTGGATCAATGAAGATACAATGCAATACAATTTGTTTAAATAGTTAGGCATTCTGACTACTGCTTCACAGTGTTATTATTCTCTCATGAAGTTTGTTGTAAATAATCCACTACAGTTCAAAAGGAACGATGAGGTACTCAATTACAATACCATAAGGAAAAATTACAATCATTGCTTCATATTAAGACTGTCTTTAGCACAAAAAAGGGTGCACAATGCTGCAACAAAAATTTTGGATCACTTACCGACTGATGCAAAATGCCTGGCGGACAGGAAAGTAAAATTTGATAACAAACTGAGAAAGTTTCTTTTTGACACAATTCCTTCTATTATATAGGATAATTTCTATTACTGTAATGAGTAACAGGTGGTGGGTAGGATTTACTAACTAATGTGTGTGTGTGTGTGTTTTAGGAATGTAACCGTAGGAGCAAATTAATTTGCGATACGAGTGTAAAATGACTCGTTCCACATCATTACGATCTATCGTGCAAAATGATCCGTGAAAGATGCAACTAACTTTGTTGGAAAACAAGTTCGTTGCTCCGAAACGTTGCGGAAGCAACAATATTGGTAGCGCGGCAAAAAATCCCCGGGGCTGCGGCGGCCGGAAGATGGTACTGTGGCACGGTTCGGCTCGGCTGGGCCCGGGGCAGTGGTTTACAGTGGGCGTGGCAGCGCGGCGGCACCGCGCCGTGTTCCGCTAATCGGCCATTCGCTTGCTAACGGCGCCGCACCGCGCTTATCTCTGACTGACGGCGCCGGCCCACGCCAAAGCCAGCAGCGGCGTCACGGCTGAACGGGGGCCGTCCGCAAGCGGCGGCGTGATGAAGGGGGAGCAAAACAGAAACAACGGAACCAATATCCCGGTCCAGTGCGAAGTGGCACGCCTGTTGTTCATTTATAGTTCGTTAGCGTAAAAATGTAGGTCATTAAAACCTAAAAACAGGACATACTACAACCAATACACAGAAATCATAAGCGTAGCAAAAAGAAACAACAAAAGTTATATACAGTAGGGATATAAAATTAACTTCTGTGTTACAGATTGTGTGAAAGGGAAACGAAGCCATAACGCTTAGTCAACAATAAAATAATCCACACACAAACACACACACACACACACACACACACACACACACACACACACACATATTATATGTACTATGGCTTAGCCACAAGGCTTAGTCAATGGTAAACTGATCCATGAAAAATCTGCGACAGATGTGCATCATATACGCAAACATACACTACTGGCCATTAAAATGCTACACCAAGAAGAAATGCAGATGATAAACGGGTATTCATTGGACAAATATATTATACTAGAATTGACATGTGATTACATTTTCACGCAGTTTGGGTGCATAGATCCTGAGAAATCAGTACCCAGAACAACCACCTCTGGCCGTAATAACGGCCTTGATACGCCTGGGCATTGAGTCAAACAGAGTTTGGATGGCGTGTACTGGTAGAGCTGCCCATGCAGCTTCAACACGATACCACAGTTTATCAAGAGTAGTGACTTGCGTATTGTGACGAGCCAGTTGCTCAGCCACCATTGACCAGACGTTTTCAGTTGGTGAGAGATCTAGAGAATGTGCTGGCCAGGGCAGTAGTCGAACATTTTCTGCATCCAGAGAGCCCGTACCAGACCTGCAACATGCACTCGTACGTTATCCTGCTGAAATGTAGGGTTTCACAGGGATCGAATGAAGGATAGAGCCACGGCCGTAACACATCTGAAATGTAACGTCCACTGTTCAAAGTGCCGTCAATGAGAACAAGAGGTGACCGAGACGTGTAAGCCAATGGCACCCCATACCATCACCCCGGGTGATACGCCAGTATGGCGATGACTAATACACGCTTCCAATGTGCGTTCACCGATATGTCGCCAAACACGGATGCGACCATCATGATGCTGTAAACAGAACCTGGATTCATCCGAAAAAATGACGTTTTGCCATTCGTGCACCCAGGTTCGTCGTTGAGTACACCATCGCAGGCGCTCCTGTCTGTGATGCAGCGTCAAGGATAACCGCAGCCATGGTCTCTGAGTTGATAGTCCATGCTGCTGAAAACGTCGTCGAATTGTTCGTGCAGATGGTTGTTGTCTTGCAAACGTCCCCATCTGCTGACTCAAGGATCGAGACGTGGCTCCATGATCCGTTGCAGCCATGCGGATAAGATGCCTGTCACCTCGACTGCTAGTGATACGAGGCCGTTGGGATCCAGCACGGCGTTCCGTATTGCCCTCCTGAACCCACCGATTCCATATTCTGCTAACACTCATTGGATCTCGACCAACGCGAGCAGCAATGTCGCGATACGATAAACCGCAATCGCGATAGGCTACAATCCGACCTTTATCAAAGTCGGAAACGTGATGGTACGCATTTCTCCCCCGTACACGAGGCATCACAACAACGTTTCACCAGGCAACGCCGGTCAAGTGCTGTTTGTGTACGAGAAATCGGTTGGAAAGTTCCCTCATGTCAGCACGTTGTAGGTGTCGCCACCGGCGCAAACCTTGTACGAATGCTCTGAGAAGCTAATCATTTGCATATCACAGCATCTTGTTCCTGTCGGTAAATTTCGCGTATGTAGCACGTCATCTTCGTGACGTAGCAATTTTAATGGCCAGTAGTGCAACTAACAGGACAGAAGATTTTTTTATGTTACTGTTTCTGTAATGTTATTTTAATGCAATTTTTATTAACATGCTCGTTGTCTTTTGTGGTTGGCACCGCTTGTTATGTGAGCGTCAGCTGGTCGTAAGTTCCCCGCTGGCTTGTCCCTTCGGCTGTGTTAGTCGTCTATGTGTGTATATGACGCACGTCTGTCTTAGATTTTACGTGGGTCAGTTTACTGTTGAGTAAGCCTTATAAGTATGCCATAGCATTTAACTGGATCATTTTGCTGTTGACTAAGCCTTATGGCTTCGTTTCTCTTTCCACACAATATAAACAAGTAAGTTTATTTTATATCTCCATGGTATGTAATTTTTGTTGTTTATTTTTGCTGCATATATGACTTCCATGTACTGGTTGTAATATTTCCTATTTTTATATGTTATTCTTTCTTCTGAGGAAGAGGATTTTATACCTGCCGAAAGCTAGGTGAAGGTTTGAAAAAACTCTTGGCGTGCAATTAGTTGGTCTGGTGATTCTCGTTGTATCCGTAGATATACAACCTATTAGTGACATATGAAAATTTGCCCTGAATTGGGACTCGAAACCGATTTTTCCACTTCGGCTATCTGTGCACCCTTCACAGACTGACCCTAACCTCCACATGCCGTACACTCTACATCCCCACACCATAGTCCCCTGCATTTATCACTTGGAGAGTTAAGCTGCGAGCATTAAGTCGAAGTGGTTAAGGTGACCACTTGCGGCAAGTGGAAAAATCGGGTTCGAATCCCAGACCATAACAAATTTTCGTACGTCACTAATGGGTAATGTATCTATACAACTCGTGCCAAAATACTCTGACAGCGAATTTATTTCTAATTAAACACAAAAGTATTTCAAAATGCAGTTAACTGTTTTGTCCATCCAGTGGTCATCATCACACTCTTTACATATTATAAAAGAGACAACATATATCATTACAGACTATAAAAATTGCCAAGCAGCTAACCTCATATGACACTAACGTTAGTCACCCTTGTAAAAGAGCACACTCGATGCTTTGCAGTGCTGTAGAGTTGTGCAGAAATGGTACCAGGTTATCTTGTAATCCTTGTAACTATCCCCCTCAATTTTACCCTTCTTTTTAGTATAGCATAAAATTTAGAAATAACTAAATGTTGTTTTGAAATTATTAGCGTAATCCAAATAGAAAACGTGACTCCTCTAAACCCTAAGACATCACACTATGACTGGGATTGGGAGTTACTTTGCTAAGCAGTGACTTAATAATTATTTTTATTTGTTAATTGTGTCCTCAGTGGAATATGCAGCCTTTACAATACTTCTACTTACAGAAGCACCGTAGTTCATGTACCAGTATCCACAAATGAAAGCAGTTCCAGCAACATACACTCCTGGAAATTGAAATAAGAACACCGTGAATTCATCGTCCCAGGAAGGGGAAACTTTATTGACACATTCCTGGGGTCAGATACATCACATGATCACACTGACAGAACCACAGGCACATAGACACAGGCAACAGAGCATGCACAATGTCGGTACTAGTACAGTGTATATCCACCTTTCGCAGCAATGCAGGCTGCTATTCTCCCATGGAGACGATCGTAGAGATGCTGGATGTAGTCCTGTGGAACGGCTTGCCATGCCATTTCCACCTGGCGCCTCAGTTGGACCAGCGTTCGTGCTGGACGTGCAGACCGCGTGAGACGACGCTTCATCCAGTCCCAAACATGCTCAATGGGGGACAGATCCGGAAATCTTGCTGGCCAGGGTAGTTGACTTATACCTTCTAGAGCACGTTGGGTGGCACGGGATACATGCGGACGTGCATTGTCCTGTTGGAACAGCAAGTTCCCTTGCCGGTCTAGGAATGGTAGAACGATGGGTTCGATGACGGTTTGGATGTACCGTGCACTATTCAGTGTCCCCTCGACGATCACCAGTGGTGTACGGCCAGTGTAGGAGATCGCTCCCCAAACCATGATGCCGGGTGTTGGCCCTGTGTGCCTCGGTCGTATGCAGTCCTGATTGTGGCGCTCACCTGCACGGCGCCAAACACGCATACGACCATCATTGGCACCAAGGCAGAAGCGACTCTCATCGCTGAAGACGACACGTCTCCATTCGTCCCTCCATTCACGCCTGTCGCGACACCACTGGAGGCGGGCTGCACGATGTTGGGGCGTGAGCGGAAGACGGCCTAACGGTGTGCGGGACCGTAGCTCAGCTTCATGGAGACGGTTGCGAATGGTCCTCGCCGATACCCCAGGAGCAACAGTGTCCCTAATTTGCTGGGAAGTGGCGGTGAGGTCCCCTACGGCACTGCATAGGATCCTACGGTCTTGGCGTGCATCCGTGCGTCGCTGCGGTCCGGTCCCAGGTCGACGGGCACGTGCACCTTCCGCCGACCACTGGCGACAACATCGATGTACTGTGGAGACCTCACGCCCCACGTGTTGAGCAATTCGGCGGTACGTCCACCCGGCCTCCCGCATGCCCACTATACGCCCTCGCTCAAAGTCCGTCAACTGCACATACGGTTCACGTCCACGCTGTCGCGGCATGCTACCAGTGTTAAAGACTGCGATGGAGCTCCGTATGCCACGGCAAACTGGCTGACACTGACGGCGGCGGTGCACAAATGCTGCGCAGCTAGCGCCATTCGACGGCCAACACCGCGGTTCCTGGTGTGTCCGCTGTGCCGTGCGTGTGATCATTGCTTGCACAGCCCTCTTGCAGTGTCCGGAGCAAGTATGGTGGGTCTGACACACCGGTGTCAATGTGTTCTTTTTTCCATTTCCGGGAGTGTATCTCAAACTTAATATGTGTACTCAAAGTTAACATAATAATGGATAATTTGTGCAAATAACAAAAGATCACTAAAAACACAATAACATAATATAAAAGTCTCGTGCACCAGTTATGTGGTTACTAAACTACTGACTAGTCTTGCCCATTTGTTTGAGCATAGAATATCATTAATAAACAACGACATCGACACGTTTAACAATTAGTAAGACGAGTATGTTTAGTGTCTCATATGTACAGCAGCTCCATCATAAGTAATGAACAGATCAGTACTCTTTGGAAAACTCACTACTAAAATTGATGAGTTAACTGCACTGAATGCCAGTACCACTTCTGAGAATGTTCAGAGAATTGACTTAAAACTGATGTTTCAGTGCAGTAGAAGTAATTACACTTCAAAACAACCACACTACTTGTCCATTTCAGAACTCTTTCGCTTAGTGCAACTCAAAGCACACAGCTCTACTGTTTGATCAGCAAAGACATGGTACATTTATATTTCCTGTGGTGCACTGTAAAGGCTCTATATTAATGACTGTGCGATAAATATAATCAAGGTTCTCTTGTACACACAACAACATTTATTATAAAACCTCTACCAAACATTTTAAGATAATAGCTGTAATGAATCATAAAATAAGCTTTTACTTCAAATACGTCATACTTGGATCACTTAGCGCTTGTAATAGCAATCCTCAGATGCATCGAGGATCTCTTCATTAATAGGCAAGAGTTGCCTATATTGTACCGGCTCCTAATTTATCCCGCTGCTATAAAATTCGTACCTCTTGTACTATCCGACACTTTGTGAGGTTAGCGTGAGCTAGATAATTCTTCGAGCCAGGTTGTGGCTATGAGTTCTTCATGTTGAATAATAGATCGTCTAAAGACAGCGTTGATTGTGTTGTTTTTTTTCATCTAATTTTTTGTGTGCGTGGCGAAGAGAATTACTGTTACGAAGTAGGTGGTATCATAACGTTTTATTAATGGGTGAATGTGCATGAAATAACGTTCATTTTTCAGAGAGTCATGAATAGTGACTGCTGCTTATCATGTGCTAATTGTCGGGTCGGTAAAGGAGTGGGTGCCGAGGAATAGGTGGATGTATGTAATGTCTTTTACTTAGCTTTCTGCTGCAAATCCAAATAGCGTTCCAAACTAGTCCGTTACGCACGCACGTTCTTCATTAACAATCATAATAACAAAGAGGCGAACTGGTATGACACAGAATGTCTGGTGTCGTCTCGATAGTGTACGACACCGTACCAATGTGCTACACCACACTGTAAATCTCGTACTAAAATTATCTTATTTCTTTTCGAAAGCGAGGCAAAAGTCCCACTGAAATTATGCCATTTCTTCTCGAATGCATGCTGCTATTCAAGTAGAATAGACGAAAACATGTTTTGCAGCACTCTCTCCACGACAACTAGAAACAAGTGTCAACTACTTAAATGATGGTCAGCCGCACAACGATCAACTCAGAGAAAGGACCCAGCTATCGTGTTTCTGACTGTGTGGGCTCTGGTGTGGCATCACCCCTTACGTTCCTCACAGCACCGGCTCAGTATTTTTCTTTGACAATGCGTGTCACGAGTTCTGCAAGCGTGGAGTATGAGGGATTTTTGAGGAGCAGTTGCTTTAATGACCCTGTGGCCGAGTTTTCAAGCGCCCTGACGGAATTTGTTGGTGCGGATTCGACGGATTCGATGTCCCCCTGCTGTCTTTTCATTTCATTTCATTCTTCGCAGTGTTAAACGGTTCGTTGTAAAATTCACATACATTTAAACAGTTCAGTTTATATGCCTGAAACTGATACATTCAATTTAGTTACATTGACTACTCTCCTAAGTCAAAACGCTATAGGCCAGCACATTTTAGCACACTGGTAAAATTTTGGACAAACCGCCGCTGTTCTAAGATCTGTATTCGTTGTGGTTCATTTGCTGAAAAATCACAAAAAGAAATTGCGACTCTGCCTTTACTGTACCATTATAAGTACCATTATAAGTGCCATTATAAGTACCATTATAAGTGCAACATGACGTTTAGAAATGTAGCGGTGAATTTTCAGTGTGTTCTTTATCCTACGTTATTAATCAAGCACGTAATTATTTTGTATTCCAGTATCGCAACAGAAAGGCTTTATGGAAAGTGGGGCTCAGCTGAATTGCATTTAGCTGTGACACTGTGTCTAAACAAGCAAAATAGGTGAAATGAATGTGCATGAATATGCGTTGTGTCTAGCCTAACAATTTGGAGGCATGCTGAAAATAAAACAAAACCCCAAATGGGAATATAAAAATGTTTGGCCCCAGTAAAGTGTTTCCCAACGAACTTGAAAACGAATTGGGAGAGCATATTCTTACATTTCAAGATACGATAGTCGGTTTAAGCATGTCGAACGTAAGAAAACTTGCGCTCGGCAATACAGAACGAAACGGATTGCCCCATATTTCCAATGCAGAAGAAGCTATCGCGGGCAAAAAGTGGGCTGAAGGAGTCTATCCAAGACATATCGCCGAGTGCAAGCGATATGATGAAAGCTCCGAGCAAAACATCGAGCCCGTGAGCTGACGAGTAGCAAAAAGAAAGTTCACCGATGCAAAGGAGTATAAATCTAGAATAACAGCTCCACCTGTGAAAAGCAAGTATTCTGGAGTCCACGGGGAAACCACCACAGAAACTAGTTCGTAAAACTCTGGAATGGTACTACTAATTGTGCGAGGAAGATCGAATGGAAAAAATGATCAAGTACATGAAATGTAAAATGTGAATTTACGTAAATTGTGCAGGGTTGGGGAAAGGAATGAAAAATCTCTGCTGCAATGCCCAAAAACAATGATATAAGAACTAAAATATGAAACATTTCCTTTAAGTTAGACTAACACATGCTTTTAACATCGAGGATGTAGCTTATAAAGAAGGTACAATTTATGCACCCACTGCTACAAATTACGAAATCAGATTCCTACTTTGTACCATGTGGCGTGAAATAACACAAAATAAGGGCTCTGTACTCTGGCGTGGTTTTTTATGGCCGTCACTATACCATGAAAAATATTCGGTGAATACTGTCTTTTGCTTCACACACGTTGTAGGTTAGAAATGCGAATGGTAACTTAATGACGTCACTTTTAAATAAACTTTGCGGATAATCAGTTTGAATATTGCTATTAAATGCCCTTTCAGAGCTGTGAAATTATTACGTAACACACAATCCTTTTTTGTCGTACTACGGGCTAAAAACTCTTTGAAACATGAGCTCTATTATTTATCTCAAGTATCTGGTTCGATGTGTATGTAGACAATACACATTTTATTTAGTTAATCTCACTGAATATAATTTACTTGACGCAATGAAAAATTTCCCCCTTCCAGCTACAATTGCGTAACGTGCTCGGCGTATGCAATCCGGTACGAGTGAAAGTTGAAGCAAAATCTGAAAATTCTTGTGACTATTATTCAATATGTCATTAGATGTTAAGAATTTGTCACTAATTTTTAGCAAAGCTTGGCTCCCTGGGCCGTATTGAACAAAATCAATACTATACGCCGTAAAGGCAACCAACAATTGGAATTGTCCACTAATCTTAGGATGTTACTTTTACAAACTTAAAATAATATTATTTTAAACTTTAGAGTAATAAATGTATTTTCAAACACAAACCAAGAAATTTTTGTTAGAGACCTTGTGATATATACATCGAGAAAATGTTATTGCGCCCATTTAACTCAGCGGCACTAGCCAGAGAGATGAAACATGTTGTCAAACCAAAATTTGCCGTCTAGTTTTTGTAATGTCTTTGTCTTTTTCTGCGAGATCACACACACACACGTTACCATAGATCATAGATAATTCATGCTACGTTACTCAATATTACGTCTTCGGTTCAATTCACCTTCCGAATTAGACATGAGTATTTTTAACGTACTTTTAACGCCCTTGCTAAAGTAAGTTTCCGGAGACGGTGCAACCACTTGCAGATATTTAATGTGTTAAGTGTAACATGTTTACTTTCCTCGGTATTTCCATTCTTTAAATGAGATATCAAGAACAACATCTACAGTTGATGACGGCATTGTTTAAATAATTCTGTTTACGGTGTATTAAACAAAATCTCAGAAATGGTAAAATTTATGCAACTCTCCTCAACAAAACTCTGCTTGTTTACCAAACAAACGTACCACTAATCCACGTACTTACTTTTATAACTTAATTCTTCGTTACTTTACAGCGTTTGTAATGTCACGTTACACTTCTCCTAACCACAATACCATCAAAATTTCTAAACACTGTTATTGTAGTTACAATAGTCTTATTCATGCCATATTTAACGCCACAGAAAACAATGAACAAAATGTTTCGCAATTCTATTCAACGGTGACTCGATGTGCAAAAAAATGACTGCGCAGCAGTTAATGAACATCTCATTTCCAGTTTGTTACATGGAGAGGTAATGCTTTACCTCAGTTCCGATTCTGCCCAGCTTGAAGAAATAAACAACCTTCAATTTAACCCCGTATACTCACATCTTTGGACATCTTAGCAAAATCGTGTCCCCAATACAAGAAGCCTTTTCATCTTTTTAGACATGTTGCCACATCTTCGGGCCAAAACAGCGTCTTTCCACATCTTAAGAAAACATACTTTCTCTATGCGCCAAACGCGGTGTCGTTTTCATTCCCTCTCAATGAAACCACAGCTATCAAAGTCTTTAATATTCGTCGACCTGCAACTTGTGCAAACAGTGATCGCTCATCACTTAAAACAAACTAATTTCGCAATTCTGTCTCTCTATACAAGTTTTTACAAGTATTTCCTCGTCAATAACAGTCTTTACAGCAAAGAAACACATCATAAGTTTAACAAACTGGACATACAAAAGCTTACGTTTATTAACACATCAGATTGATTTTAAGACGTCGCGATGTTGGATTGATATGATCTGTAATTACTAGCGCCGCCTTGCAATGACCAGTGATCCAGTCACATTAGTTGAGCTACTTTAATAATGTATAGCTCATGTGTACGATTTGCAGTATGTCATGCATACACTCATTCACACGTGACTCACGGCTTCGGCCGTAGTTAGCGAATGGGATGTGATACCTTGATACGTGACACCCTCCGTCATTAATAAATATCATGGCAGTGAATCGAACTGTTGGTGCCACTCAGTTTTGTGGAATGAGATCAGTTAGATGGGTCTGCCTGGAGACGTGATGAATGGCGGAAAAGAGGTATCGGGTTTGGACATGCCTATGCATACACCGTCAATGAAATTGACCAGTTTGTTGATGGGTCAGTGTAGACTGTCCAACATATCTGCAAGGAATCACTGAGCGAGGAGAAGGGCTCTAGCCTCATCCTTATGTGCTATATGCCTTGCAAACTCAGCAGCCGCAGTGGTGAGACTGCAGATGCTGTGGACAACTCTCGTTGATGTCGTAGACGGTGCCCTGGAAAGGCACCCGAGCGCTCCGCATAAGGTTGCCGTAGTCGTGAAGAGTTATTTCAGTGCCTCACAGTGAGAGAATGGCCAGTGAAACAGGTTTCTGCTTGCAGGTGAAGGTTGGTGGCAAGGCTGTTACAAAGTTCCTCTGGGATGGTGGTAGTTGGCAGCTCACCAGGTGCCATCATCTAGGCCTCCAGCTGGCCTGGTGGTAGGAGGCATCAAAGTATCCTCGTCAGGCAAGGTGACGTCGAGAAGTCAGCAGTCCACGGCAGCCAAGTCCTTCGTGCATCGTATATCGAAGTCATCTAGGCAGGTGCAGATGAAGCATCAAATCTCTCACCTGGTTAGCTGCAAACGAGAACTGGTCTTTCGAAGTCAGAGTATTTGTACTAGCCTGTCTACGCCAATCACGTTATTTGTGGCAAGAATGACCATATGTGGCTTAGTTTTCTAGACCCACCAGGCTGAAAACCTGACCAAAATTTCAAAATTCCTCTAATATGGCCAAAAAGGGTATAATGTGGTTTATGACTCTTATCATAACGATTTTTATGTGCAAATTGAAAAATTCGGAATGGCGGATCCAATATGGTGAAAAGAATCTGGAAAAATTAGTGAAGTGGACACAAATATTTTCGATGAAGATTTATAATTTTAACGGTAAACTTTATTTCAAAACTGTCTCTTTAACTGTCTTTATTACACACAATACATACTAGTAAAAAAATTGTAAGTTTTATGTCTTCTTAATCTTCTTCCGCTAATGCTTCTCGTCCTTGATCTCCATTTCTTTCTTCGTCTTCTTCCTCGCCGACATTTGTATCCTCTTCATCGCCCACAGCATCTGATTCCTTGTAATCCTCTTCAGCAGGTACCAAGAGGGCAACTGCTTCCAACGACAATTTTTTTGTGTATTTGGAGATGGTCTCCACAAAAAAGAAATATACAGATCGGTTGTTGCCAGAAGTCTCCTGAACACATCCTCCACATTCTTCATGCGAGATTACTTTTGGGCAAACCTTAGACGATATTGTCTCATTAACTTCACTATTGATTACTGTGCATCTTCCAACTGCTGACACATAGGTAAAGTGTAGGAGCAATTAATCCGGTCCACAGATCAACATTATATGGACTCCTGTTGGCATTTGTACCACAAATACTTTTTGACATAATGCCGGACTATTGCAATGGCGCAGCTTTGAAACTTTTCGTCGTGAGTTTCTATTTTCTCAGTGTAAATAACAACATTTTGCAACTGTCGCTTAAAAATGGCTCGAAGCCAGAATTGCAGTAGTAGCTAGTAACTGGATTTTACGACTGATTCGAGAAGATAATAGTACATACTTAAGCATGAAATGAAAAAGAAGGCAGAATATCTTGGAATCTAGAGCTTTACCTCTCTTTTACACTCGCGATTTACAATTTACTTGCTTGCATTCCGGTAATAAGTTAGTTAACAAAAACCAGTTGTTATTTAATGATTAAATATTGAAATCAGTGTTCATAATTGAGTACATACCTTCTGGAATAGCTTACATTTTTAAAAATGTCGGTCTGATGTCACCGAACAAAATGCTTCTTCTAAACGAGACAATACTTTTCCAACCCCGTCAACTCAGAGCGCAACTCACAAGTGAATACCGCATTGGAGAAACTGTTCTTTCGGAAGAAACAACTGGCCGCTCCTAATACTAGGAATCAAATGGCTCTGAGCACTATGGGACTTAACATCTGAGGTCATCAGTCGCCTAGAACTTAGAACTACTTAAACCTAACTAACCTAAGGACATCACACAACACCCAGTCATCACGAGGCAGAGAAAATCTCTGACCCCGCCGGGAATCGAACCCGGGCGCGGGAAGCGAGAACGCTACCGCACGACCACGAGCTGCGGACGTCAATTCCAAACTTTTTTTTATTATTATTATGATCACTTTATCGGGCTTGTGACCCAATGTGCATCGCAGTTTCATAACTCTTTTCCTAAGACTTTCAGTTTTGTTAGTTCCGCAGTGTCTGTGTGCTGTAAAGCCATTCTTGAATGTGAATTACGCATTGTTACTTCACAGTGTATTGTCAACAGAATGGCGTTATGCTTATTTTCCGTGAGGTCACTCTATTGCGCTGGACGCTCGGATGCTGTGTAGCATTTAACTCTGTGGTGTGCCCACGTTACACGCGTTATCTACTTTCTTCCTTACTGGAATTTCAATCTAGATACTGCGTACTGGCCAACCTTGGCTTCAGCTCTGGCGTTGGCTCCGGCTGGGGAAAACTTTGAAATTTTCCACATCTGCCTGGAATCTCATTCTGGGGCGTAACATTATGTTCAAACCGAGCGAGGTGGCGCAGTGGTTAGATACTGGACTCGCATTCGGAAGGACGACGGTTCAATCCCGCGTCCGGCCATCCTGATTTAGGTTTTCCGTGATTTCCCTAAATCACTCCAGGCCAATGCCGGGATGGTTCCTCTGAAAGGGCACGGCCGACTTCCTTCCCCATCCTTCCCTAATCCGATGAGACCGATGACCACGCTGTCTGGTCGCCTTCCCCAAACCAACCAACCAACCATTATGTTCAATACTGAGTGTGGCAGTATGTGGAGGAAATGTTGTGTCCACACTAGCTAATTAATTAGCCTCTGTACGTTCTCGTGATGCAGTGAACTTACAAGCCACTGCTTCCATAACTTTTTTCAAACAGCCCTTTGTATGCTAAAACACTATCTGAAAAACACACACTGGCAGTTTACTTCATTCTTTGGTAGTTCAATAATAGCGAAATGTTCAAAAAACATATTTGCGACAAAATTGGTGACTACTTCTGAACACATTGTACCCACACGAAGTAATGAGTACTATCGACATGGGATCTCAAGTTGATACCGTATTTCTATATTTTTAGGAGGATTTTGACCCGTTTCTCGCCAGAAGCTTGTAATTAAATTGCATACCTATAGAGTATCGGCTCAGCTATGCGTCTGGATTCGTGATTTCCAGTCAGAAAGGACACAGTTCGTAGTAATTGACAAGAAATTATCAAAAGAAACAGAAGTGTTATCTGGTATTCCCTAAGAAAGTGCTACAGGGCCCCTGCTGTTTCTGATCAGATGTGGCAGACTATCTGCGCAGCCTTTTTAATTGTTTGTGGATTATGCTGTCGTTTACCTTGTAATAACGTTGTCAGAAGATGAATACGAAGTAGCAAAGGATTTAGAAGAGATATCTATATGGTGTGAAAAGTGTCAATAAAAGATTGGAGGTTTTCCATATACAAATTAAAAAGAATCCGCTAAATTTCAGTTACACGCAAAATAATACAAATTTAAACGTTGTCGATTCAGGTGAATACCTAGGGATTCCATTTATGAACAACTTAAACTGGAACCATCACACAGACATTGTTGTGGAGAAAGCGAACCAAAGACTGCGATTGTCAGAACACTTCGAAGATGCAACGGGTCTACTAAAGAGAGTGCCAACATTAATTGTGTCCATCTTCTCGTAGAGTACTGCTGTGAGTGTGGGATCCTTAGCAGTAAGATTGACGAAGACATCGAAAAAGTTCAAGTAAGGTCAGTCCGCTTTATATTATCGCTCATTAGGGGAGAAAGAGTCATGGATTCAGTACACGAGATTTGGTGCCAATCAATAAAACAAAGGCGTTGTTCGTGGCTGCGAGATCTTTTCACAAAATTTTAATCACCATCATTCTCCTTCGTTTATGACGATATCATGTTGAGCCCCATGTGCGCAGAGAGAAATGATCGTCGTAATAAAATAAAAGACATGCGTAAAAGTCCGAAGAAACATTGCATCGTACTTCTGAATGACACAGGCACTGCAGTATCGTAAATTAACAGAAATCAGACCTCTCACGGAAATTCTTCTCACGTGCCATTCAAGAGTGGAACAGCCAAAAAATAGTTAGAAAGTGAATCTGTGAGCCGTCTACGAAATTACCGGATGTGAACTACGGAGTAGACACGCACATGGCAGTGTAGAGTTTGCCTCCATGTAGCGAACACCAGCCACAGCTTTTACACAGCAGAATAATTTTATTGTACGTGTTTAAATTTTTTTAATTAGTTCTACCAGGCAAGCTCAGAATACCGAAAGTTACCGTTGGGCCGCTGTGCCAATTCAAATGACAATAAGGCTACCACCATGCAGCCCAGTCAACGAAGACCAAAAAAAAGGGCTATTAGGGGGTAAAATCGCGTAGCAGCAAATTTTTGCGCAGTACTAGTAGGGATTGTACTGAAGAACATACTAAATATCCTGACCGCTTGGATGCGAGTTGGGGTTATGTTTGAAGTTCACTTTTTTATGCTTTTGCTCGAGTAACTCGAAAACCGTGACTTTTATCGAAAACATTTCCCAGTACAAAATTAAACTACATTAAAGTTCCTACAAAAAAAGGTCCTAATAATCGTCCCAAGGAATTACAGTATCAGCGTTCGTGGGATGGACAAATCGCAGATTATAAAAAATTGTTCTAACGGTATAAAACTAATGTTTATCATTAAGTGAAGTGGTATGAAAACAAATATTAAATGTGAGTGCGACATCTAAGTGCAGTAGAGCCTTATTAAAGGATAAATTGTGTTCTGGGGGTGTAAGACGGTGGAAGGGGGAGATGTGTAGAATAGAAGTGCGAGTGAAGGCAGGTCGCCGTATTGTGTTGACGCTCTTCCCTCCTTCATAGGTCTGCAAACTGAAGATCGAGCAGGAGATTCCCCACTCTGTCTATATCACAAGAAGCAACTCGAGGCCAATGAGAAAGACAGTCCCTGGCGTGTACGTCAAAGCACGTGACACTGCAGCCGTCTCCGGCGAGGAGCGAGTATCTGTTTTCTACGATCTTAATCGTTCTTAACTGCGCGTTTAAATACATGCAAGACCTCGAGAGCACACGACAAAGTTTGGGCCTTTCTTGCGTACCTTTTCACTGACGTCCTGATTTCCTGTGAACCCTGCATGGGGGCGAGCATTCGCAAAGTATGGCGGACAAGGTAACTAGTATAACGTCACAAGGCCGTTGCTGAACCTGAATTTCTCGTGGGCCTTGAGTAATTATAGGATATTTCACAAAGAATTGTGGAAATATGGAAGATACACAGAAAATGCTCATTGAGAGGAAATATAGAATAAATACAATTTCGTATTGAACACAAAACACGCGGTTACATAGTCATCGATACCACTCTTGGGGCACTCATTCTGGGTGCAGGGGTTGGTACTACAGGTTCTGGTGTTGTCCAGCAGCGGCAAGCACCACACAGCTGCCAGCCGCACAAGTGTCACACCCCTGAACTGAGGCGCCACGCACCATGTGTTTAAGATACCACGCAACTGCAGCTTCTTTTCCCAATCTTACAATGATATAATTATAGTGACATCATTGTATTGCATCTGAAGGTGTGGCGGTGGGACTTGAAGTGCCGCAGTGGAAGTTCAAAGTTGCCCGTAAGAAGTGGCACAACAAGACAGGTAGTTATACTGGTTAGTCAAACCAAGGATTTCACATAATGAGTTGCCTATATAGACATTACTTCCAACAGGGGATACAACCAGCAGGCTGTGCTTGCAACTTCTGTCACATTAGCAAGCACAGTGGCCTCTCGTGGCCGAATCAAGCACAACCTTCACGCATGAACTTTGAAGCAGTGCACACACAAAATTGATAGTTACAGCTGTGGGTAACAGAGTTTCAAGTCTTGAATGCTGGTTGCCTCTGAATTAAACAGAGCTCTCCCTTCCTAGCACAAGATATCTTAACCCCAGGATTTACCCAACCCTTATCTGTGTTTCTCTTGAATTTTACCTGAGTTTCTTAAAGTGTAAAACATGACTCAAACTGCTGTAGAGATATGTTTAAGAAAAGATCACTTTTGCCATCAATACTGTCTGCTTTATAAGCTTCCCCCAGTCTTCTTTTTGTGGTTGCTCTCCAAACACACTGACTGAGTTGCTGTTTTGATTCTGTGATACAATTACATTAGTACATTACAAAAACAAGCACGTGTGGCCACATGACAACCTCCAAGCTGATTGCTTCACAGCATCTATCATGAAAAAAGTGTATTCATTCTTCACACTGTTAACAATTTCTGCCTAACCTGTGGTAATTTCCATACTTTTCAATTGTAACAAAATATTGAACATCTGAGTAGTGGCAAAGGAGTAACTGTGGCTGTTAATTTTCTAATATTCATTTCTAACATGCCTTTTTCCTTAATGTTTATGCAATAAATTATCCACAGTAGAGGTGATATGTATTTTGAACGAAATTGAAAAGACGGGTTCACAGTATTAGACTATTAAAATTGTAGCAAACTGATTCTCAAGATGTATCGCTTCAGGGGTATGACAACATCCTCAGATCTTGCTTGTACAAAGAAATTATACTATTTCCAGAATAGTAAAGTTCAATGATTCACTAAGTTCAGTACTAAATGGAAAGTGTTTACACTTTTAACTTTTTGTGTCTTAGATCCTTCAAACATCTGGTTGACAAAATCTAACATCTGTTCACTCCTCTGAGCTTCAAAATCCTACTAAACATGACAAGGCCTACTCTTTACAATCACTAAAACTCAATGTGCTTCCTGCATCAACAAGAATGCTTTTCATAAAAATAACTAAAAGATGACTCCATTCTATGATTTATGAAACATAACAGCCTCTTATGATAACTGAAACACGACTGCTTCTTACAACTCTTCCAGCCAAGTGCAAGCAAAGGGGACAGAGATTAAATACATTTAGTCCAATTATTTCAATCATTTACCCAGCTATTCAACAAAATTTTCAAACAGTCGTGCATAAAATGACATACAAATATTACAAAAGTTGCTGTACACATTTATGCAAATAGCTCTACAAAATTGGAATATTTATGTATTTGTTAATTTAATTACAGAAATGTTAAATTTGTATTCAATAAAATGGTTGTTTACAAGCTACAAAGATCGATTTTTACAATGTTTCTGTTTTATTTACACTCAAATGATAGATACCCACCAGTATCAGAGATTTCATATCATGTAGTAAGCTTGATTGTCTCACAACATACACTACTGGCCATTAAAACTGCTACACCACGAAGATGACATGCTACAGACGCGAAATTTAACTGACAGGAAGAAGATGCTGTGATATGCAAATAATTAGCTTTTCAGAGCATTCACACAAGGTTGGCACCGGTGGCGACACCTACTATGTTCTGACATGTGGAAAGTTTCCCACCGATTTCTCATACATGAACAGCGGTTGACCAGCGTTGCCTGGTGAAACGTTGTTGTGATGCCTCATGTAAGGAGGAGAAATGCGTGCCATCACATTTCCAACTTTGATAAAGGTCAGATTGTAGCCTATCACGATTGCGGTTTATCGTATCGCGACATTGCTGCTCGTGTTGGTCAAGATCCAATGACTGTTAGTAGAATATTAAATTGGTGGGTTCAGGAGGGTAATACGGAATGCCGTGCTGGATCGCAACGGCCTCGTATCACTAGCAATCAAGATGACAGGCATCTTATCCATATGGCTGTAACAGACTGTGCAGCCACATCTTGATCCCTGAGTCAACAGATAGGGACGTTTTCAAGACAACAACCATCTGCATGAACAGTTCGACGATATTTGATGCAGCATGGACTATCAGCTCCAAGACCATGGCTGCAGTTACCCTTGACGCTGCATCACAGACAGGAGAGCCTGCGATGGTGTACTCAACGACGAACCTGGGTGCACGAATGGCAAAACATCATTTTTTCGGATGAATCCAGGTTCTGTTCACAGCATCATGATGGTCACATCCATGTTTGGCGACATCGCGGTGAATGCACAATGGAAGTGTGTATTCGTCATCGCCGTACTGGTGTATCACCCGGCGTGAGGGTATGGGGTGCCATTGGTTACATGTCTCGGTCACCTCTTGTTCGCATTGACGGCACTTTGAACAGTGGATGTTACATTTCAGGTGTGTTACGACCCGTGGCTCTACTCTTCATTACATCCCTGCAAAACCCTACATTTCAGCAGGATAATGCACGACCGCATGTTGTAGGTCCTATACGGGCCTTTCTGGATACAGAAAATGTTTGGGTGCTGCCCTGGCCAGCACATTCGCATTGGACAGACGGACAGACAGATAATAATTGTCTGAAAATAAAAAATTAAACTTTTCACTCGAGGGAAGACTTTTGAACCACGGACCTCTCGTTCCGCAGCTGCTCACGCTAACCATGGGACCATGGCGCTCCTGAGCTCACACTATCCTTGATGTTGCCTATCTTGCACATGGACTACTCAGTTTGTATATTTTGCTTATTTTTTTCATAGTTCCACACAACTTCTTCCTGTTTTCTCGATTGATCTGTGTTCAGTTTTTCAAGGCCTATCCACTGTGCCAACTTATAACTAAATCTGAGGGGGGTGCGATGGGGAGGTTCCCTTGTAAGATCTTGTTCATTTCCAAGTATAGATCTGTTCAGTGCGGTACTCATTTAGGTCTGTGGTCAGAAATTCTATTCTACTTTATTTCTACCACAGATTGATTAAAGTAAAATTGGTATTTTAGTTATCAAATCATGACAACAAACCACAAAAGTGATTTGACACAATTTCCATCTGTCAACAAGAACAGAAGAATTACATGAAGATTAAAGATATCTACATTATGAATAATAACATTTGTCACACAAATAGTTTCACACTCTTCCACAATGAGTTACATCATGAACTGGATTCACGTCTATCACTTAACTCAACACAAGTAGCTTCATACATAGCATCAATTTTTAAGAATGTCATCTGCGTATCTATTCACTGGTGTATAACTCACCCTAATCTTCTGAACTAGAAGACAAATATATAGATTATGTGCCTATAAGTTGAGATCAGTCATGAAATCCTGATTCGTTTAAAAATTGATGGTGCCTTTGTCTATCTAACTGAAAATTAAGCACTGATGGCTCATTAATGTAATGTTTTTCAAAAAACCAATCTAACTCAAATACTTTGGAACCATCATTTGTACCTATTTATTAAGTCTCCATTGAAGAAAAACTAACATACTGTTGTGGTCTACTTTTCCACACTATCAGACAACTTTGAAACTTAAGAATAATGCCACTTTTTGGTTGTCTTGTGCACATCTGCCCAGTATGATCAGCATCACCACAAGCTTCAGGATTCATGTCATCTCTCAACTCAAACTTAATTCCTCCTATAATTGTAAATTCAACACATCTCATGTTTGTTTCAACAATGTGTTACTGGTCTGTGTCAGAGAATCTTAAGCTCTATAAACATCTATAAAAACAAACACTAATACTTGTCTTGTAGCCTGTGTTAAGTACATAAAACTTTCAGCAGTTTCTTGGTAAAAATCCACTATTACTAAGAGAGGGTGATTATCTGCTATACATTTTATTTATTTATTTATTTTTATCGTATTCTGTGACTTCTTGTGTAGATATAGGACAAGTCAAAATATAATGCAGAGATAAGCATTACAAATTTTTCACTTAAGGACAACACAGAAGTTAATGATGATTTCACATTCAATCTAAGTAACATTTCCTGCATGTGTAATTGATATCCCACAAATGATTTGTGCAGACAATATAGTTAAACAATACATACATATTTACACAAAAAGTAATACAGAAATTCATCTTCATTACAGATTAAGTCTTTGTAATGTTTGCTACCGATATACACTATGTGATCAAAAGTATCCGGACAACCCCAAAAACATGGGTTTTTCATATTAGGTGCATTGTGCTGCCACCTACTGGCAGGTACTCCATATCAGCGGTCTCAGTAGTCATTAGACATCGTGAAAGAGTAGAATAGGACGCTCAGTGGAAAACACGGACTTCAAACATGGTCAGGTGATTGGGTGTCAGTTGTGTCATACATCTATATGTGAGACTTCTACACTCCTAAACATCCACTGTTTCTAATGTAATAGTGAAGTGGAAATGGAAAGGGACACGTACAGCACAAAAGCGTACAGGCCAACCTCGTCTGTTCACTGACAGAGACCGCCAACAGTTGAAGAGGGTCGTAATCTGTAATAGGCAGACATCTATCCAGACCATCACACAGGAATTCCAAACTGTATCAGCATCCACTGCACGTACTATGACAGTTAGGTGGGAGGTGAGAAAACTTGGATTTCATGGTCGAGCTTATAAGCCACAAATAATGTCGGTAAATGCCAAAAGATGCCTCGCTCGGTGTAAGAAGCATAAACATTGGACGATTGAACAGTGGAAAAATATAGTGTGGAGTGGGGAATCATGGTACACAATGTGGCGATCCGATGGCAGGGTGTGGGTATGGTGAATGCCTGGTGAATGTCATTTGCCAGAGTGTGTAGTGCAACAGTAAAATTCGGAGGTGGTGGTGTTATGGTGTGGCCATATTTTTCATGGAGGGAGCTTGCAACCCTTGTTGTTTTGCATGGCACTATCACAGCACATGCCTACATTGATGTTTTAAGCAGCTTCTTGCTTACCACTGTTGAAGAGCAATTTGGGGATGGTGATTTCGTCTTTCAACACGATCAAGCACCTGTTCATAATGAATGGCCTGTGGTGGAATGGTTACATGACAATAACAACCCTGTAATTGACTGTCCTGCACAGAGCACTGACTTGAATCCTATGGAACACCTTTGGGACGTTTTGGAACACCGACTTCGTGCCAGGCCTCACTGACCAACATCGATACCTCCTCTCAGTGCAGCACTCTGTGAATAGTGGGCTGCGATTCCCCCAAAAACCTTCCTATAGGCAATACAGTTAGACAATACATATGTATGATCACATTTATACAATTTACTATACATGTTTGCTATTTTGTGTTTCTCAGATAGAGGTAGTATTTGCTATGACCAGTAATTTTACTCTGGAGTAGGATACTATGTTACACTTCATTTGTTGATAAATTCATTAATAGAGTAGAAATTGTGGTTCACCCGATATTGCTTTTGCTTTTTAGCACACTTTCTTTAGTTATCATTTTCATGCTGGATGGAAGGTTATTGTACAATTGTGTTGCACTGTGTAGGACACTTTTCTGGTAGGCAAATGCTCTGACATGAGAGGTACAAGTATTATTGCAATTTCTTGTTTCATGGTTATGTACAGAGTTGTTTTGTTTATAAATACTGGGGGCTGTTAAATATTCTCTTAAAAAGACTGTTGCTTTATGCATATACAAGCATGGAAGATGTGAGGATCTTTAATGTACGGAAAAGAGAATTAGATGAATCTTGTCTCTTTTTGTTTCAGATGGTTCTAACAGCTTGTTTTTGTGTTTTCAATATAATTTGGCTACATAGTGAATTTTCCCAAATATGATTCCATATGTGATTGCAAATTGTAAGTATGCATGATATGCCTGCAGTACTGTTTACTATTACAGCTCAAGTTTGGTATCTACAGCATCTTGTTCAGTTGGTGAAGTTGTATAGGTTTTGCATTAGTTGTGTTATATTTCTGTAAAATCCTGTACATACTATCTGACTGATTTATCTGAATATGGGTTTTGCTCTTGCTTTGTAATCCCTGGCAGTAGTCCGCATATGTTCTGAAAATCCTGTATTCACCTATTTAGCCTTGTAGTGAATGTCTTTGCTCTTTGAATTTAATTTTGTAGAAAAAAGAAATTTTCACTCACTTTTCTCATTTCAGCTTTGTTATCTAACCCATGTATTAATGTTTCTTCAGAAAATTTATATTTGCCTTCATAAGTTTCTTCCAATTTTCAGAATCTTCTAACTGCATTTCTCCTGTGTAATTCCTTGGTGTCTCATAAAGAAGCATATCTTTCATTTACATGATGCATCTTCATTGCAACACAATTGTTTTTCTTCATACATTGTTAGTCATTGTAAATTGTTGGTTTCTTTACCTTTAGTCCATGTTTTTAAATTGCCCTCAATCTGTATATTGGTCTCACGCAAGTGGTTGCCAATACTTTCTACTACTGTCATTGGATACATATTGGTAACCACAGTCCTGCTGACTAACCTCTTCAAAAACAACAAATACACATCTGGTTTCTGCAGTCTTCTCTTTTTCTTCCACATTTGATGTATCAAGAGGTGGGGGAGGAGATTAGTGTTTAACACCTCGTTGACAACAAGGTCATTAGAGATGGAGCCCAAGCTCAGGCTAGGGAGGAATGGGGAAGGGAATCGGTCATGCCCTTCCAAAGAAACTATCTCAGCATTTGCCTGAAACAATTAGCTAAATCATGTAAAACATTAATCAGGGTGGCCAGACTCGAGTTTGAATCATCATCCTCTCGAATGTGAGTCCAGTGTGCTAACCACTGCACCACCCCGCTATGTCTCTGATGTTTCATACTGAAGATCATGTGCACACAGGAACCAATGAAGTAGACATTATGTATGGGACTCATGTAACAAGTTTAGATTTCACATCTTGTTGAAATATGTTACAAAACTTCTTGACGCATACTGGCAACTGAACACCTCCATACAAGTTGTGATGGTGTTTTTTATGCAACTTAGGTAGATGCTCATCCAAGGCTACACCCAAGTTCTCCATTTTTTGTGTGATAATGGAATACTGTCAAGAAAAACAGGAGGCAATTGTTCACAGAATCCAAGACTTATTAATTTCTGATATGATACTAAAATGGCTTGGAACTTTCTTGCATTTAGTTTGAGTCCCAGGTTATGCACCCATCTTACAACTGATGACAAATTGTTATTTATCTTGTAGACTACAATATTGATATCATCAAGTGCAGCACTTAGATAAAGCTGGAGGCTATTATTACAAAAATAGTATTTACAGGAGGAGAGATCCAACAAAATATTATTGGCATATAAGTAAAACAATAGTGGTTCCTGGACTGACTCCTGTTGGCACACCTGAGAGAACAACATTCCAGGATGCCCCTTCATCACAAAATTTTTCTGTTTCTTTTGCAAATAGCTTTCAAACATACTGTATATCAAAATTTTAGCTTATGCATTTTTCTAAGCAGTATGTGCTAGTTTGAGGAGTCAAATTCTTTGCCAAAATCTAGTAGTGTCAATACTGGGGCCTCGTACTTATTCAAAGTATCCTTCAAGCCATTTGTTACCTCAATCAATGCAGTATTTGTGCTAGAATTTTTATAAAATCTGGACTGACAATTGTAAAATGAACTGAATTGCATAAGCAATCAACACATTCCAGTGCTTTGGATACAGTGGGTAAGGTGCTTACTGATCAGTAATCACAAGGTGATTGTTGGCTTTATTTCCCATGGAGTGGGATATTTTCCATTCACAGGAGAAATATATCATTCACACCGTGAGTGTGAGGATAAGATTAGAATAATTACAGCACATACAGAGGCATTCAAACAGCCATTCTTCCTGTGATCCAGATGTGAGTTGAACAGGAAGAGACCATAATAACTGGTACAATGAGATGTACACTTAGCCATTCAGTTCACCATGGTTTGCAGAGTATAGACGTAGGTACAGATATAGATGTAGAAAAACTGCATGTGTCTGTTAAGACATGTACTGAGCTATCAACAAAATTCTTCATCGTGGCTATGCTTATGGTGTCATCGCCTGTCACTTCATAAGATATTCTCATTATTGCTGTCCTTGTTATGGTTATTGTAACATCTTTTAGGTAGTGCATAGTGTGAGAATTCTTGTGGGTTTTAGTTCTTTTCAGTATAGTGGTTGACTGCTGCTGAGAAAAAATTATTCAATTCATCAGCTGAAACTCAAACCATGCTATGGAACCCACGCTATGGAGATTATTCCATAGAATTGGAGGTGTCATACTGCTGGACAAAAAGGAAAATCATGGCTGATTTTGGCACTGTGAACGCATTCTTCTTCTTCTTCTTCTTCTCCTCCTCCTCTTCCTCCTCCTCCTCCTCCTCCTCCTCCTTCTCTTCACTTGTCACTTTGTTCTGGGACATCATACATGCTCTCTTTTCATTCATGCACCAATTATTTCTGTTCCTATCTTTCATGGCTCATTCTCCTCTTTTTCAGGCCCATCACTTCCATAACCATGTTGACATCATCCATTCATCTTGTCTGTGGCCTTCCTCAGCCGCTTCTGCCCTCCATAGATCCTGAAAATGCTACTCATGGTAGTTTTACCTTCCATCCTAATTAGGTGTGCTGGCCACATCAGCCTTTTCTGTGAGTACAGGTCTACCACTTCTGTGTTTTTAATATCCTCCATTCCTGCAACTGGGCACCTGTCTTGGGGCAAATGTGTTCCATAATGTATTTCTTTCAAAGGCTAGCAGTTTTTGTTTATCTGTTTTGCTTAATGTAAGCAATTTAACCCTTACAGAACTACCAGGAGAAACAGACTGATATAGTCTGATTTTATAACTTCCTGAAACTTCTCTACTGCTCAGCATATGCCATGAGCTAAAATAGTTCTATTTGCCACTGCAACCCATTGCTTAATCTTACTTTTCATTCTGTTCTGTTCACTAAAAATGCCTCAGAAATATTTAAATATATCTATTTTTTTTTTCAGAAACTAATTTATCAGTTGTCAAAGGGTACCTTCAGTTGGTGCCTTGCTGATGAACATGTTGTAGTAGCACTATCCAGCGCTTTAGGTAAAAGTGTTAGATCTTAAGTGTAAGTGACTGAAAGTAGCATGGATGCTGCCACGGATTACTGCGATAACAGCGCTGGCCATCAGCCACACTATGTTACATGTAGGCCACAATAACAGATGCACAAGTGAGTTGCAAAGCAAAGTAGCTAAGCAAGTGGTAAACTGCCCCAGGTAGCAAAGAATGGTGTAGTAAGTAGGACATTGCCACCACACTTGAGCGAGTCTGTTTGTTAAGAGCTATGTGACAAGACACCAGGTTTTAGAGAAAGCAACTGGCAACAATAGAGTATAAATGAGGCTGAATTCGAGGACAGGACATCATTTGATTTGAGGACTTCGTCATCACAGAGTAGCCTCACCACGATGCCAGAGCACCACCGGACAGTGAGATGACTGGGCAGCACCAGTAGTAGCCTCCGACTTCAGACCAGACTGTGTCTGCTGCCACACAGGGTCCTTCATGGGACCTGGTGACACAACCCCTCCAGCCTGCTGTCCTTCCCTGCTGCCACCGATGTTGAGGCCCAGGGAGGGACTCGGCATCACAACACCAGCCGCTCTCTGCCACTTGTCCGAGGGGTGCATATCAAGACCTGTGCACAGCCACTTTTGCCACTGCTGCTAAAAGAGCAGCGGGGCTGCTGCCTGGCATATCACTTTACCAGGAAGTTCCACTGTCACTACTGACCATGGCATTGCCTTCACCACTGGGCCAGTATCCTGGCACAGCAATGTCAGGTGCCATCCTAGCAGCTGATACCAGCTGCACCATCCCGAGCTCATGAGGAGAGGCATGCCTGCCTTGTGTAGAATTGAAGATATCATGAAGTTATTTTGTCAAATTGTTCACAGTGTTTCTACTGGTTCCCCACCACCAACGGCATCACCACAGATGTACCATCCCCTACAGAGGTGCCACTACAGAGTGATCCACACAATGTACTCCATTTCCCCCTAGTTAATTTTTAACCATGCTTCCCTTGCAGTATTTCTGTAAGAACTTGTCATTAACTGCAAGCCCTCTTCACTAGCACTTAATAGAATAACATCATTAACATATAAAAGCTGATTGATTGTTTTATTACCCAGTCTTAATGCAGCTGTGTTAAATTTTTTTTTGTTTTATGTGTCTATCTTTTCTAAAGCTAAATTAAAAAGTATTGGAGACAATGCGTTTCATTGTCTATGACCAGCCCAGACTTCAAAATGCTCTGATAATCCTGTCCTGATCTTTACTCTGCAAAAGGTTTTCATAAAACAAATCTGTATTAGACACATTAATGTTTGTAAAAAGTGAAACTTCTTAAAGACATTGGTGATTGTGCCCCTACATATGTTGTTGTAAACTGTGAATGTCAATGTTACACTCTCAACTTTTCTTGGTTACCTATCTGAGCATAGAAAGTTGATCTGCAGTTGAGCTATTCCTACTCAAAACACATCGATAGCCCCTATAATTCTGGTTGCAATTGGTATCATTCTCTTCAGAAGAAACTGAGATAGAATCTGGTTGCCTACATTAGGGAGGGCAACCCCTCTATAATTACTACAAACCAGTGGTCATTTTCTTTTAGTGTAGGGCAGATGAAGGGAATTTTCTACTTGTCATGCTACCTCATATTCCCAAAGATTCTTTCACAATCTTGTAATTATTTTAACCGGTACTGGTCCTCCATTCTTTATTAGCTCTCCTACAATTTGATGTTTGTCAAAAGCATTATTGTTTTTTAGGTTTTTGATTGTTGTGTTTCTTCTTCATTGGGGGTCTCAAATTTGCTATGATGTCTGGTACCTCACATGGAAGAGCCTCAGTAGGTTCATCAAAGTTTAGTAATTCTATGACATACTCTCGCCATTGCTTAAATATCATTTGCCAATGGCCTTTCCACAGTGGTAACACCGGTTCCCATCAGATCACCGAAGTTAAGTGCTGTCGGGCTGGGGTAGCACTTGGATGGGTGACCATCCAGTCTTCGGAACGCTGTTGGCAAGTGGGTTGCATTCAGCCCCTGTGAGGCAAACTCAGGAACTACTTGATTGAGAAGTAGTGGCTCTGGTCTCATCAACTGACATAAGGCCAGGGGAGTTGTGTGCTGACCACATACCCCTCCGTGTCCGCATCCAGTGATGCCTAAGGGCTGAGGATGACATGGCAACTGGTCAGTACCATTAGGCCTTCATGGCCTGTTCGGGTGGAGGTTAGTTTAGTTTAAGTGCCATTTATCAGGGTCTTCACCTGTGTGTCTTTAATAAATGTTTGCTCTTTATTACATTTCTGCATTACTTTCTTTATGTTTTTGTTCATTGGTCTTGTCCTGTGAGGGATACAGTCCTCTTTGGCTTCTTCTTCTGTTAGCTCCTTGTAATATTTCCATTCCTCTTGCCTTAGTATAGTTACTACTTCCTTCTTTATTCTGATAAACTTAACTTTGAATACCTGATCCCTCATATTTTCCAACCACATCTTCCTAGTTAATCTTCTCTTTTCAGTTTTTTGCTGGCAAACTGAACAACACCTTCTGATCTCTTCAATTTGTCTAGAATTTTGGAGGCTACCTTGTTCACTGTTTAAATAATTTGAAACCAGTTATGGCTACCCTTTCCTCGCATTTACTTAGGTTTTCTGTTAGTGTTGAGGCATGTTTTCTATTAACCTCTGTTTTTATTTATATCATAACATGTAGTCTGCTTAACTATTCTACACACCTTCTTAAATCACAAAGAAGTGATCTTTGCCACAGTCTACTCCTCTGTAGGTTCACGTACCTTTGACCCCCGTGGGTGTCTTTTTTTGCATAGGGCTTCTGGATACACACATGGTCTATCTGGTTTAGGGTTTGCTCATCTGGTGCCATCCATATCCTTATATGTATAGTTTTATATTGAACCCATGTAATCATGATACAGATATTATTGTCAATTGCAAAATTCATCAAATGGGTACCATTGTCATTGCTCTCTAGATGCAGACTTGCATTACCAATAACCAGTTTATAGATGTCTTCTTGATGCTCTTTGGTGTTAAAATCACACAATAACAATACTATTTTAACATTACATTTTGATAACAAGCTATGCACATAGGCCAGTACAGTGTAAAATTCATCCTTTATTACATCCTCCTTATCCACACAGGGTGCGTGTGCACTAACAAGGATCCATCACTATTACAGAAAGTGATTGTAATGAAGAACAGTCTGTTGTTAATGGATTTAGACTCTTTTGCTCCTTTCATTACTGAATTATGAATATAAAAATCGAAATCTAATTCATGGCACTTGCCATAGAACCCATACAGAATATTCCTGTTGCTCATCTTAATGCTGTACCCTTCCCCTCCTGGAAAGCTACTACTGTCAGTTTGTATTTCTGTAACTCCTTAGTGACATTCTGCACACTTCTAGGCTACTTACTTTCCAGATTCCAAAAGAGAAGTCAAATAGCCATCATATTTGATTCTAGTTGAGACAATCCTGATTCCAAGGCTTCTGGAGAGGGTCCTGATCCTTGTATTTTTGCGTGAGTTGGCATGTAATATGTCACATAGCAAGATGGAACTATTATATTTGTTATGATTTCTACCCCTGATGACTAACAATTTTTCTTCCCAGTAATTATGCTAATTATCATACTGCTATGTGTTCTATATGTATGTGATATGAACTTAAGTATCTGATAACTTGAATTAGACTTTGCTGCACTTAAACTTATTACTCAGTAATTTACTTTTGTGGCGTTGATAGCTCGTATCGACCATAAAACTTAATATCTATTAACTCTAAGGGCTCTGTCGAGCCTCCATCTTAACTTTACTTTAGTCAGTTCCTTGCACTGTGTTTTCGTGACACACAGTCAACTATGCCAGCTGCCACTACTATGGATTCGGTCACCTGGTTTAAATCCGTGTCTACCACACCAGCCTCTGACTTAACCTCAGTTCAGCCGCTACCCCAGGAGACACCGAAGCTGCCGTCATCGCCCCCTCCTGGAAGCCTACTGAAGCTACCGCCCTTATATGAGGACAGCCCGGCATTGTGGTTTGCGCTCGTCGAGCATCTGTTCGAGTTACATCATGTGTCTGACGGCAACTCAAAGTTTCTGTGCCTCATCACACACCTCCACGATCACTCAGATTTGATTTGTGGCCTGCTCCTTTCGCCGCCACCTGCACCAAAATACAAGTTTGCAAAGAAGACTATAATGGAATGACTTGCCTGCTCGCCACAAGAGTTAATAATCAAGATTCTCTATGAGGAGCACCTGGGGGAATGCACCCCCTCACAACTCTGGCACCGCCTTCAATTGCTCGTGAACGAGCATACCATGGCTGACGATATGCGTGGGCTGTGTGGTCTGCCAAACTACCTACTGATCTAAAGATCCATCTGTTACCACACTCGTTTGAGTCCATTGGCTCCCACCTGCGCATCGCTGACCAGTTGTATTCACTGGTACGGCAACATCAGCCAGTTCATTCCAAACCATTTGTTGGTACAGCAGCCCCCGCATACCGACCTTTAGCCGGCAGAGGCAGGGCTTGCTCTGCCATCACCTCATCTACTCCTCCTGGCAGCATTGGCTAACTCTCTCCACTGTCCAAGCACTCTAGGATTGCCCACGCACCTTACATACTGATCTATTTACCAGAACAAATCAACGAGGACAAGCTGCCCCCAACGTCGCAGTCTCCACCTGCACTTCACCCTGCTCACCCTTTCTGCTGGTACCACAAAGTGTTTGGCAACAATGCCAAGAAGTGCAGGTTGCCATGCTAACACCCAAACGTCAACCGCAGGAACTAAGAGACGCCAAGTCCTGAGGGGAACCTAACAGGTGTCCTCTTACATTACACTCCGTTCACTCGTCTGCCCTGCTGAGTGGTCGTCTCTATGTGACTAACCTTGCATCAGGTCTAGCTTTTCTGGTTGACACTGGTGCTGATGTGTCGATCATACCTACTTCGATGGTTCCACCCACTTCTTCACAGACGGATTCACTTCTGCGAGCTGTCAATGCGTCAACGTTACCCACCTCAGGCTCATTAAAGTTTACGGTGACCCGATCTCCTTCTCTACGTTTTCTGTGGACATTCTACATTGCCGACATTGATGAACCGATCCTCAGTATGGATTTTTTGTCTCATTGCAAACTATCTCTGAACATCATACTTCAGTGCTCCACCGTCCTACGAACACTCACATACCGTGCACCCGCACCTACGTCCGACGCTCCACTTCCACTACAACAGATGATACCATATGCAAGTGCTCCACCCTTGTGGGCAACATTGTGACCTTTGTTACCAAACTACCGTCAGAATATGACTCAGCGATGCAATTCCTCCAGCACAATGAGAAGCTGACACAACGCGTCAGTGACCTCATCGCGGCTCGTACCTCACTTCTGCAACTGCAGTCCACGGTGCCACCACCTAAACAAGATTGCTCGGCCAAGCCTAGCGCAAACTCTCACCAGGCTAGTCCACAAACTTTACTTGTGTGTGACGTTCCAACCCCCCGTCGCGCTTGCCTCATCCAGTGCCGCGTGTTTCAAACAGTGCTGCTAATGACAGTCGCACGAGCATTGCGACCATGCCCACCTATTGGACAGCTGCCGCGCGTGTTGATAAACATTCCCCCTCTCTCACTTACCGGCCACATGACCCAGCAGCCATTGTGGCCCCACGTGTGACGCCAGAGCTGCTCTCACCCGTGCTTGTTGTCCAGAGCAAGGTCGACAGTGGACAGCTGCTGCCCATTCCCCTTCGCTCAGCGCTGCACGTGCACCAACCCCCTCCACACAACTGCACGCCGTGGTCCCGTAAGAGACACGTGACTTTCATGCTACATTTCCCCACTGGCGCTAATGGCTATGCCTCGTCGTGCCCTACTCATCCGAAGACTCAGCCCCAGGACGTTAACCAATCTTATGTGCAGTTCTCAGTTTCTTCCATGACTGATGGAATGACACACAAGATAGTTACCACTGCTGGCCCTCCTATTAGGCATAAGGTCTGACGACTCAGCCCCATCAAGTTGCGCACAGCCCAGCAGCAGATTAATGAACTTTTGGCCGCAGGTGTTCTGCAACCTTCAGACAGCGACTGGTCTTCACCAGTCCACCTCATCCCCAAACATGACGGATCTTTTTGAATGTGCGGCTGTTACAGATGCTTAAACACTCGTACTTGTCATGGACAATTACCCAGTGCCGAACATCAATGACTTCACTCATATGTTATCAGGCACCACAATTTTCAGTGTTACTGACTGTAAACACGCCTACCACCAGATTCCCATGGTGCCAGATGACATTCCTAAGGCAGCTATTATCACACCGCTCGGTTTATTCCAATACCACTTCATGCCTTTCAGCCTAAAGAATGCGGAGCAAACGTGGCAACGTTTCATTGACTCAATCTTGCGACAGTTCAAGTTTTGCTTTGCTTATCTGAATGACATTTCTATAGTGACGTTCAACAACCGAGTGCTCATTCTTTTGACAGATACCGAGGGCCTGCCATTGGATAGTCCCTTACACGTCAACATTGCACACAACCTCACACTCCTGTGCGAGTGTGACCGAGCATCTCTACGTGCTTTCATTTCTACGGATGGCTCGATCCACTTAAGGGCCACACACACCTCCACCACGCCGTTGACTGCCCCACCTGCTTACTCCCGGCTCAGCCAGTCTCATCTGGCCATGGTGGCTGACTGACTGCTAAGTGGACCTGCCTCTCACCTCTCCACATGCACAACCCACCTCGTTCGAGATGGAAGTACTCCGTACTGCAGGAGGGAGGGGATTGGGGGGCTGTGTGGCGTCGATAGTTTGTATTGACCACGAAACGTAATCTCTGTGAACTCTAAGTGCTCTGTCAAGCCTCCATCTTCACTTCACTCTTGTGAGTTCTTTGTTATGCTTCGTTCTGTATGAACGCAGTGTCAAGTGTAAACATATACGAGCTACGACATATATGGGAATTAAGTTTTCTATGTCCTGATTACCGATCCTGGTCCCATAATTTGGATCCCATAAATCCAATACAATGAGACATTCATATGGATCTATGATGTGCCAGATTATTACAAATTATGCAAAAGGAACACACAAAAACCCTCTTGCAAGAGGAGATATAGGTATAAGACAAAATACACATTAATGGGTACAGACAAAATTACACCTAAAAATGTTAAAACAAAGGTATCCGTGAATAGCTACATAAAAGACATAGTAATGTTAACAACAATTCCAACTGTTGGAATGCATATGAGTGCATCAGATTTAATTAAAAGAAAAAATTAATGAGAGATAACACAATTGAAATATTCATCAACTGAATAAAAGGAATTACATATTAGATAGTGTTTGAGCTGCTGTTTAAATATGGGAAGCTCATGGACAAGTGATTTCAGCGGTGGTGGGAGAGCATTGAACACCTTGCAGCTCATGTAATGGATTCTTTTTTGTACAAAACTAAGGTGTTTTGATTCATAATGGGGGTCCATCTTCCTCCTGGTATTGCAGGTATGTATAAATCAGTGGTTCTGTATAGTTGCTCATTTTTACCAATGAAACAAAGCAGGGAGTAGGTATATTGGCATGCAGTTCTCAGTATCCCTAATTTTTTAAAAAGGTTTGTACCAGAATGTCTAGGCCGGACTCCACCCTCTCTTTTCGGCAGTGAATATATTGAAAGTAGCTGATTACCCAGAAAACTATGCCATACTACACTAGTACATGGAAGTAACTAAAATAAACCGTTTTTGTGGTGTCTCAGTCACAGACAAATAGCGAATGTTGGTGAGCTGAGTTTTTTAAATGTTGTAAAATATGTTCAGACCATTTTAGATTGCTGTCAATGTGTATACTCAGGAACTTGGATGACTCAACTTATAGTAACTAACTACCATTACATTTAATACTTAATTGATCCTTCAATTTTTTACTTACTTGGAAATGAATGAACTGGGTCTTGTTAACATTTAGTGATAAACTATTACTTTCAAACCAATGAAGTACTTCAATAAAGACAATATTGGCCAATTCCTCAAGATTGTGATTGGGAATTTTGTTGATGAGGATGGAGGTGTCATCAGCAAAATGAGTAAAATGAGTTTTAAAGTTAGTACACAAGGGTAGGTCATTGATGAAAAGAAGGAAGAGAAGGGTGCCAAGTACAAAGGGCACCACAGCCAATAGAGCCCCAGCTAGATGACACAGAATGCCTCTCAGAGTCATTCAGCATGACCTTCTGCTTTCTTCCAGTTAAGTAGGGTTTGAGCCATGAGCCAGCTAAAATGAGTGAGTCTGCTTTCGTCGTTCGTCTAAGCCTTGCTCCTCAGTAGTGTGTTTACATTTTTTGGCGTGCACTGCAGCTGTAGCAGTTATAAGCTAAGTATTGACAAACTTATTTGTGCTCTGTAATACAGTTACTAAATTTAATAGATTTCAGCGGTGTTGTGTGCCGTTTGTGGCGAAATAACGACTTAATAAACTTTTGTAATCGTTCGCTCGCTGTGTTTAATAGAGTTTCAGTGTGTTGAAGTCATTTAGTAAATTTCGTGCTTTAGTTTTCAACTGACATTTATTATTCTTTCTAGTGAAATATTTCAGTAAAATTTTCATTTAGTGTTTTAACTTCACTTAGTGTTACAGTGGTCGTTTTAATTTTTTGGTTTTAGCTGATAATTTTGTGAAGTTTTGCTGGTATTGGTATCGGCTGTGTTGTAGTAGTATTAATACAAGTAGCTGCTTTCTTAGTAGGCAGAGAATTTTGAGACCATTATTGTTAGTTCTTAAATAGTTCTACTGGTGTAACTGAACTTTGGTAACGTAGACGTATCGTTTTTTTTCAGTAACTGTAAAATTTTACCATGAGTGAAAAGTGTGGGCTCTGTCATAGGTTTGTGAGTAGCGGATTACGGTGTGGGATTTGTTCAAAGTATTTTCATTGGGGGGAATGCAATGGGGAAGCCAGTGGTCATTTTAGGGAGAGCCTCTCCTGGGAATGTAGAATCTGTAGTAGAAACAAGTTAATAGAGGAGTAGGTGCATAAGATCTGTGCCCTTCAGGTGCAGTTACAATGCGCAAAGGAGGAACTAGAGAGGTTGAGGAGGGTGAAGGGTGGTGGGGAATGGGAACTGGCAGTTGGCAAGAAGGTAGCTAGGAAGAGGAGGTATTCAGACAGTTTTACTTTGCATATATGCAAAAGATACGACCAACTGTCAGAGTTGGGTGGATAGGAGCCTCGTGTAGCCGTAGATGTAGGTAACTTGCAGCAGTCCTCAGCAATTAGGAGGCCTAGGTTAGTTGCAAAGTCTAGCAGAAAGAAGGCTCTGCTACTAGGTAGTTCCCACGGTAGAGGTGTGGGCCAGCAGTTGCAGGAAGTGTTGGGGAGTGAGTACCAGGTCACCAGCATTGTGAAGCCTAGTGCAGGGTTGGCTCAGGTGACTGAAAGCATAGGGGAGTTATGTAAGAATTTTACGAAAGAGGATCAGGTAGTGATAGTGGGTGGAGCAGGGAACAGTCTCAATAGGGACAGGGAATATGATGTCAGTGGTGACTTGGTTAAGATAGCTAATCAAACTGGTGGCACTAATGTGCATTTTGTGCAACTGTTTCAGCATCATGATCGGCCTCACCTTAATGCGGCTGTTAGGCACGTTAATGTGGGACTGGGGAGGGCACTGATGGCGGAGGGCATGGATCACATCTCATTGGTGTCAGTTGGGTCTATCAGTAGATGGGGTTTCACTAGGCATGGCCTGCACCTCAATAGGTATGGGAGGGGGAGGCTGGCTAAGCTTATAGGTGACAGTGTAGTGGGTGGTGGTTGTGGTGGTGGTATCACTCATGGAAAAATTCCTGTAGTAGTTGGTGTTAGAGCTACACCTTTTTTAGACTGAAGTCAGCTGATAGGTATACCTGCTTAAAGGAAGTGCTTCTAACTAAGGGCTCACCTCCAGGGGATGTAATGTTTCCAAGTAGAGAAGGAATTAGCATATTTCATCAAAATATAAGAGGTATTAGAGATAAAGTTAGTGAACTGCTAATAGATGTTAACTCTGAAATTATTGGTATATCTGAGCACCACTTAAATAATTTGATAATTCAGAGGCTTCCTTTACCAGGCTATAGATTAGCTGGCTGTTTCTCAAGGAGTTCCTTGTGGGGTGGGGGAGTGGCTCTGTACGTAAAAAACAGTATTTCATTTGAGTCCATAGACGTATCATGACACTGCACTGAACAGATATTTGAAAGTTGTGCAGCATTAGTTGAATTTAGTGAAACTAAACTTCTAATTGCTGTTGTTTATAGGTCCCCTAACTCCGACTTCAGAGCATTTTTGCTTAAGCTAGAGAGGGTTCTTGATTCACTTTGTAGGAAGTACCAGAAAGTAGTTATATGTGGTACTTCAATATTAATTTTGTGCATGATTGTGCAAGAAAAAGGATGTTGGTAGATCTCCTAAATTCATATGATCTGATGCAAACTGTGTTTTTTCCAACTAGGGTGCAGGGGAACAGTAGCACAGTCATAGACAATATTTTTATTCATTCTTCATTACTAGATGGGCATTCTGTTAGTAGAAGAGTGAATGGCCTCTCAGACCATGATGCACAAATTTTAACACTAAAAGGTTTTTGTACTCAAACCAATGTCGTATTTAATTACAAACTACGTAGGAAAGTTAATCCAACAGCAATAGAGAGTTTTTCAAAACTTGTCAAAGAACAAGAGTGACAAGATGTGTATAGTGCCGATAATATAGATGATAAATACAATGCTTTCCATAACACATTTCTGATGCTCTTTGAGAGTTGCTTTCCATTAGAACATTCTAAACAGGGTACTAGCAGTAATGGACAGCCCGGTTGGCTGACTAGTGGGATAGAACAAAGTGAGAATAATATCAAAATGTTAGAAGTAGTCACAATCAATCTACAGTAGCCCATTACAAACAGTATTGTAAGGTGCTTAAAAATGTTATTAGCAAGGCAAAAAGTATGTGGCATGCAAATAGAATAGCTAATTCACAGGATAAAATTAAAGCCATATTGTCAGTTGTGAAGGAAGTGTCTGGTCAGCAGCACAAGGTTGATGATATAAACTCAGTTCGCAGTAATAATATTTCTGTTACTGATAAATCAGATATATGTACAGTATTTAACAACCATTTTTTGAGCATTGCTGGTGAATTAAATAAAAATTTAGTTTCTACAGGAAATCATATAAATTTCTTAGCAAATGCCTTTCCGAGATTGACGTCTGAAATACTCCTCTCTGATACAGACAAGAGGGAGATTGAGTCAATAATTAAATCACTGAAGACTAAGGACTCTCATGATTATGATGGAGTGTCTAGTAGAATATTAAAGTACTGTGCTGCACATGTTAGCCCTGTATTTAGCCATATTTGTAATTTTTTCATTAGGAATGGTCAGTTTCCTGAGCGATTAAAGTACTCAGTAGTAAAGCCGATTTATAAAAAGGGAGAAAATGATAATGTAGATAATTTTAGACCTATTTCTATGCCATCAGTGTTTGCAAAAGTTATCGAAAAGGCTGTGTATGTAAGGTTAGTTGATCATTTTATCTCACACGATTTGCTATCAAATGTACAGTTCGGCTTTAGACGTCGTTTGACAACTGAAAATGCTATATTCTCTTTTCTCTGTGAGGTACTGGATGGGCTAAACAAAATGTTTTGAACGCTTGGCGTATTTTTTGATTTAACAAAGGCATTTGACTGTGTTGATCTCACAATATTGCTCCAGAAGTTGGACCATTACGGAATAAGGGGAGTAGCTCACAATTGGTTCACCTCTTACTTTAGCAACAGGCAGCAAAAGGTCATTATTCACAATGTCGATAACGGCTGTGATGTGGGATCTGAGTGGGGTACTGTCAAGTGGGGGGGGGGGGGTGCCCCAGGGATCAGTGTTGGGGCCGCTCCTGTTCCTTATTTATATAAATGATATGCCCTCTAGTATTATGGGTAACTGTAAAATATTTCTGTTTGCTGATGACACTAGCTTGGTAGTAAAGGATGTTGTGTGCAACATTGACTCGGTTTCATGTAGTGCAGTACATGGCCTCAGTTCATGGCTTGTAGAAAATAAACTAACGTTAAATCACAGTAAGACTCAGTTTTTACAGTTTCTAACACACAATTCAATAAAACCTGACATTTTAATTTCTCAGAATTAGGGAAACTGAACAGTTCAAATTCCTAGGTGTTCAGATAGATAGTAAGCTGTTGTGGAAAGCCCACGTTCAGGATCTTGTTCAAAGACTTAATACTGCCATTTTTCACTATTCGAATGGTATCGAAAGTGAGTGATACTTCAACACGTAAATTAGTCTACTTTCCTTATTTTCATTCACTTATGTCATATGGTATTATGTTTTGGGGTAACTCTTCCCATTCTAGAAGGATATTTTTGGCTCAGAAACGGGCGGTTCGGGCAATAAGTGGTGTGAGTTCACGAACCTCTTGTCGACCTCTGTTCATGAGTCTGGGTCTTTTGACATTGGCCTCTCAATATGTATATTCCTTATTGTTGTTTCTTGTTACCAATATTAGTTTATTTCCAACAATAAGCAGCTTTCACTCGGTTAATACTCGGCAGAAATCAAACCTACATTTGGATCGAACTTCCTTAACTCTTGTGCAAAAAGGTGTGCAGTATACTGCTGCATCCATTTTCAATAAGCTGCCACTCGAATTCAAAAATCTTAGCAGTAATCCACGTGCTTTCAAATCGAAACTGAAGAGTTTCCTCATGGGTCACTTCTTCTATTCTGTCGAGGAGTTCCTTGAAAAATTAAGCTGATTCTCATTGTATTGCTGATAGCGTTTGCTTAAACTTATGGACTGATTTTCTTTCAGGTTCATGAACATTTATTTTTATCCGTTATTACTTTTATGTTGTAAGTTCATGTACTGACACGTTCCATGACCTTGGAGATTTGCTCCTCAATTTGGTCCTATGGAACTTGACATGTAAATAAATAAATAAAAATAAATAATAATAATTATTATTATTATGAGCCAACTGATCCAGTTATACATAATATTCAGCCTTTGCTAGGAGGATTTCATGGTTAATACTATCAAAAGCCTCAGAAAGGTCACAGAAGATACCAACAGGACATAATTTATTATTAAAAGACTGTAAGATTTGATGGGTGAAGGAGAAAATAGCTTGTTCTGTTGATATATCCTCTTGAAATCCAAACTGGCTGTTGTTTAATACGTTATACTGAATGAGATGGTCAATAAGTCTTTTGTGAACCAATTTCTCAGGAATTTAAAGATACTGTGAAAAGGAAAGTTGCTATTCACCATATAGCAGAGATGCTGAGTTGCAGATAGGCACAACAAAAAGACTGTCACAAATATAGCTGAATTTTAGATAAGGTTGTTGAAAGGGAAATAGGCCGATAGTTGGTAACACCAGTTTTGTCACTTTTTTAAAGAGATGCTTGACAATAGTATGTTTTAGTCTCTCGGGAACAGTCCCATGCTGGGTGGATTCATTGAATATATGGCACAGAATTTTGGTTATTGGCTTACAGCATTCCTTCAGTAATCTTAAAGAGATACCATCAATGCCAGCAGAATTTTGCTTTTAATCTCTCTAATTATATTCTTAATTTCCATGTACTGTGACAGGAGACATTTTAATCTGCTTGGTTTTTTAATTAATAGCTTTTTGAAGGATAACATGGCTTCTTTAACAGAAGATGTTTCTCCGGTTTGGGCTGCTGATGCCAAAAAATGATTGTTAAAAATGTCAGTAATTATTTCAACATTTTCGTGAATGGTATCATTTGTTTTAATTTCTATGCTGTTTTCTGCAACAGGGATTTTACCTGTTTCCTTTTATATTATACCCCATATGGTTTTAATTTTTTATTAAAAATCTGAGTTTCTAATCTTATAGAAATACTATTTGCCCTTCTTGGCACTTATTTAGGGATGGATCAGTATACATTGAAATGTTTTTCCTTTTGTAGACTATAACTGGATTTGAGTGAGCCATACAGATTCCTTTTCCTTCTGCAGGAGGTTTTGATGTCCAAAGTTAACCAGTTTTTATTATAATAGGTTTCATGTTTGAACTTTCCTTTTAGGAAAGACCACATCAAATAGGCAGATAAATTCATTTAAAAAAGCATTATACTTATCATTAACATAATCAAAGAGCTCAGATTGGTCCCAATTAACTCCTTGTATCTTACATTATAACCAGAGTATACTTGAATATTGTATAGTGTGTAACTTATCTGCTAATGCTGAAATCACTGATAATTACTAACTTATTCAGATGTGATATAAAAACATTCTCCACCATGTCACAAAACTTTATTAAAAAACTTCAAACTTTCCACTTGATGGTCTATATAAACATATAACATAGATTTCATCACTTGATATTTTTATAAATGCTGCACATAATTCAATTGTTCCTTCTAATGAATGTTTACTTACATTTACAGAATTAAAATCAAAAGTGCTTTTTACATACATTGACACATCATATACATTGACACACCCCCACCTCTGGTGGAAGATCTGCAAAACTTGTTAGTTAGTACCATCTTTAGAGGTTTAAAAAGTTCTAATTTGGTATCAGATAAGCAGGGTTCACTAATAGAGAGCACATTAGGCATAATTTCTCTTACAAACACCTCTAAATGTCCACATTTATTGCTCAGGCACTGTTCATTCTAGTAGATTCTTTTAAAATTATAAATACCTTGTTGTAGATTCCTTTGCTTTTCCAACTTTATTGCAGAGGTGATTTGGAATTGATGGTATTCTTGCCTTTTAAGTTAAGTATTTTCTCACGCGTTTCTTAGTTTCTGATTTTTCCTTTTTTTGGGTTTAAACTGTTGTTACTCAAGTACAATTGTGGCTTGAGCTGGTACATAGCAATTAGCGACTTAGCAACTTAGTGTTTTGCTGTCTGGCTAATAACTGTTTTGTTATTTTAAAAAATTGTTACATCTATTAAAATACTTTTCTTAAACCGGTAAACGGAAATTCCATGTGGCTAGAGCCTCCCGTTGGGTAGACCATTCGCCAGGTGCAAGTCTTTCGAGTTGACACCACTTGGGTGACTTGTGTGTTAATGGGGATGAAATGATGATGATTAGGGCAACACGACACCCAGTCCCTGAGCGGACAAAATCTCCAACTCGGCCGGGAATCAAATCCGGGCCATTAGGTATGACATTCTGTCACGCTGACCACTCAGCTACCAGGGACGGACCTTAAACTGGTGAATGATAAAAAGTCATATGTCTGCATAATAACTGTTTTGTAATGTTTTTTAAATAGTTGTAACTGTTAGAAAATTTTTCTTAAGCTGAGGTATACTAAGAAGTCATTTGGGGCTGTCTGCATAATAACTGTTTATTGGCAGTTTGAAATTGTGGTAGCTCCTAGAATATTTTTCTGATTAAACTACAATGAAGGGTCATACATGTTGTTTGCTTAATTACTGTTTATTACTTTTAAAATTGTAGCAGCTGTTGGAATCTATCAATAATCGAGGAAAGTATATTTAAAGGGCAGTGAATGCTGCAGCAACTGTATGGGGCTCTAGTCCTTCCATTAGGGTGACATAATCCTAAGTTCCCAACCAAAAGCCACCTTATCACTAGTAAACCAGAACATGGTTTTTCTCTGGAAAGCTCTTGTTGCAGTAGCATTCTCAGCTACACCTTTTCTTCAGTTGACTAACTCAATTTGTTTTTGGTAATCGTGCACTATGCTCTATGCAGCAAACATCAGTATGGAGGCCAGGCCATGCCCAGGGATAGGCTATCTCAAGAAGGATCAGCTGTTGTTTGAGCTGAAAATTTGCCAGCAGTCAGGTGAGGGGGCCATACCTAAGCTGGCTGCTAGTTTGTGTGATGTCTTAGGGAAACCCTTGGTCCTCAACCCCAGCCACACTGGTGAGGTAGGTGCTGTGCTCAGTGAAGATTCAGTGGGGTTGGCAGCATTGCAGAAGAATGTAATGTTCTTATGGGATAGTCAGCCTACATGCAGACAAGTGTATAGGAGACAAGGGTAGCCTACACATTAGGTGAATCATCTTCATGATCTTATGCCTGACAAAAGTGGTGCCATTGATAGCTTAGTCAGTCATTTTAAGGATTTACAGGTAGGTTTGAGTCTACTCACACCTAGAGACTGAAATTGGCAGGGGAAGGGGCGGCATACGTGATACGGTGTCAGGAGAAGAAGTGGGAAACTGAGGGGTCAGTAAATGTGACCTCCTCCACCGCCTTTGGCAGGTTGCCTAACCCCATTTTACATTTGCTAAGGGGGATTAATGAGCTTTCTATTGAGTCTTCTCACATTAGATGACCTAGTGAGTGTGTGATAACTTTAATCGAATAATGCACTGTCTGAAAACATGAAGCAATCCCTCTGCCTACATAATCTCACAAAAAAATCTTGTTGAAAATTTCATGGGTTAGTAGATGAAGAAGCTGAAGTATTAAGTAATTTAAAATGAACAGTGCATCAGCACAAAAGTCATACTGAACTGTCAACTGTAACACAAATTCAATTTGTGCATCCTGCTCAATAGGCAACTCATTAATCCCCTGTAGCAAATGCAAAATAGGTTAGGCAACCTAGCAAAAGTGGAAGAGGAAGTCACATTTACTGGCCCCTCAGTTTCCTGCTCATACTCCTAACACCATGGATTCTCAAGTATGCCTTCCTCAAATTCTTGCCACCCACCTATCCTTAATTTATGTTAATTTCTTCTGTCTCAGCATTTCTTCTGTCTCGGTATTTCTTCACAGTAACTACTCCTTTCTCCACTTCATTTTAGTTTCCTACAACTTTTATTTTCTGGCCTGTCTATTTTTCGTCAACCCCCTCTATTATGCACAATGCAGTTATCTTTCTACTCTTATTAACTAATACACAATGTTTCAGCTGTAATCTCTGTCTTGCATATTACTCTGTCTCTCACGTTTAAGCTCTCAGCTTTTCAAGTCTCATCTGGAGCAGTCCCCAATAATCAGTCTTTCCTTTTCATCCTGTCTGGTAAGTCTCCTCTGACCCAGAGTTCTGGGTGACTTTTCTGAACTCTACACCTTTTCCTGAAGCTCTACAGCTCCTTTCCCTTCACTCTTCTTCCTTGACCTGCAACTCTTCTGCTGGAAGAAGGAGCCACTGGCTCTGAAAGCTTGCATGAGTAAAACCTTTTTTACTTATGTGTGTCCTCCTGCTGCCACTTGGTGAGTAGATTTTTTATCTACCCATTTACATTATATTGTCAAAAATTTATTATTTTTGTTGTTGAATTAGATACTTCGGTTGCCAAAATGGAAGGGTTGAGGTTTGCCGATGAACAACAGGAGGTGAGCAGTCACTTAATTGTTTCATCCAAGGGGAGTCAACATATGGCCATGGGCTTTGCTTTTGTGGAGGTTAAATCCAAGGTTTGTTTTGGGTGTGGGAATAGCAGGCATTCAGTGTGGTCATGTCCCACAAAGTGGGGTTCATGTTCAAATGCCTATCACTACTGGTCACTGGTGGGAAAAGTATACATGGTGTCCTGTTAATGGTTGCACCCACATTAGAGCAGTGCGAAATCTGATGCTTCCTTATGTGTCTGCTTACTTTAATAGTGGGCCTTTACACGCTTTTTTGGACTCTGGGGGCTCGATTTCACTATTTGATTATGATTGGTACCTCAAATTTAGGAATCTGTGTAGGCTGCCTCCTTTGGGTTCCATCTCAGAGATATCATGTGGTTAAGGGGCAAGAGTTACCTTTGGCCAGGTAGTTCTGGAGCAAGTTTGGATGAAACAATTAAGTGACTGCCCACTCCTGTTGATTTTTATGTGGTCTGTTAATCTTGTTGCTGCCAATAATTTATAAGTGAAACTGATACTGGGATGTGATTTTACTGTGTGCAACAGGTTGGATCTTGATTATCAGGCTCATGCCTTTTCTTTCAACTTCTGCTCTAACAAAAAGATAGCCTTATGTTCTTGTCATCATTCTCAATCCATTAGAATGTGCAGTTGAGATCTTTTGAGTTTGGGGTTAGTCATTGGGAGCTGGTGAGGCTAGGTAACTGCAACTGCTGAGTGTGTTGTTCCAATATCCTAATGCCCTCATCAATAAACTAGGTGTTACTGATAAAATCGAATATAAGGTTTATTTGGTTCATGCCATTCCTGTTCATCAGGCACCTTACAGACTAACTCCACCCAAGATGAAGATTTTGTTTGGACTAATTAATAACATGCATTTGGATTGGGTCATGAGACCTTCAACTTCTCGTTGTGCTTCATCAATCTTCCTGCTTCCTAAAGGCCAGAGTAGTGATAATCATCCAGTTGTAGATTAAGGGCCCTCAACCAAAAGGTCATCCTTGAATCAATTCCACTGCCTGACCTTCACAATTGCTTCAACTGGTTTGCGGGTACCCACTGTTTCTCTGTACTCGATGTTAATCAAACCTACCATCAGATACCATTGACTGAAGATTCCAACTGCCTTTTTTATGGATTGGAACCTTTTTGAGTTTAGTCAAGTTTCTTTCAGCCTGTCTAAGGGTGCAGCTGTGTGTCTTGTCTTTTCAACCGTGTCTTGGGGAGATCTCAAGTTCAAAACATTTTATAATTATCTTGATGATGTTGTGGTATACAGTGCCACATTCATGGAGTATTTGCACCACCTTGAAGAAGTTTTGTTATGTCTTGATTAATCATTGTATATCTTTTCTGGGTCACCTAGTTTCAACTGAGGTGGTCAGCATTAATCAGGAGTGAACGCATTTCTTGCAGGACTTTCTCCCTCCAAAATGCAAGAAGTGGTGGCAAGGTTTATACAGACTGCAAATTTCTTTCAAACATTTGTTCCCACATTTGCATAACTGGCCATGCCTCAAAACAACTTATCCAATAAATGTGAGTCCTTCATTTGGAGGGAGAGCCCTCAACTCTCCATTGAGACAATCAAAGCAGCTCTTACCAATCCTCCTGTGTTAGCCATTCCTGACTTTGGAAAGCCTTTCACTGTCCAAACTGATGCCTCCAATTCTGCCATGGCAGTGAGCTTGCTCCAGGAACATGAAGGGGAATGATGGCCAGTTACCTATGCATCTCGTAGCCTATCTCCCACTCAATTAGGTATGAGTGTATAATGACTCATCCTCCTCTAACACTACCCCTTCTTTTACAGAGTTAACTGATACCATGTATACTATCGATTCTTGCATAGGTTAAAGTTATCTCAGCTGTTTCACTAAAAGAATTCATATGATTTTGTATACAATATTTCAGGCCAATATATATATAAAAAAGATTAATGTGTTACAGTTGATATGTACTAGCATTTAAAATTACTCTGCTTTTAAGAAGAACTGAAATTACAAAATTTTTGGCATACTTAAAATTCATATTATTAATTGCACAATGAAATGCTAATTATCAAATTTGTTTCAGGATTTATTTATAAAATAATTATAATTTGGTAAAGATTCTTCTTCTGTCGAGAAAGTTTGTAAACTCTTTTGCTTTGTAAACTCTTTGGAAATTGTTAGTACTGCAGAAGTTAGTAGTAGTGGGCATGCCTCTGATGGAAACGCATGTATTTTGCTAAATGTGTCAACAACAATGTAATTTTTGGTGTGATAGAAGTGAAAATTGTAAAGTCAGTGTGATTTAGAGGAATGGGATAAAAATAAAAGAAAAGCATAGCAACAGGCAAATCTTCATCAGTTGTTTCATCTGCAGGAACCCATTAAATCAAAATTTTCAGTAACAAGAATATCCTCCTAGACACAACAAGATTTTGAGCCAGCAACAACAACAATAATGAGATAATCAAGATAAATAAAAAAGTTCTTCTTTTGTAATCTTACTCCTCTCAAAGTTTTCAAAATTTGTGCAAAGAATGAGAACTTTAATAGTGATATGTGGGAGTGTAAGATTACAAGTGGTGGAGTCAGGTGTGACCTCTTGCCTGATAACAAAGTTTTGTCTGTTTCAGAAGGAGAAGGAACAGTAATTTATTTCAATTACAGTTACGAATCTCCAATCGCCTTAAGAAAGAAGACCGAGAGCTGCCCAACAAAGGCATATCAACAGTGATGAGAATTTCATATAATATTAACAATGACGGACTGGATGATTTGAAAGAGGACTTGACAACTATGATGAAGGACATCAGAAAATATAAGTACAAATCATTTGTGAAATTAATCTTTCTTGGTGGATTCGTGTGATTGCTAGCAAAATGAATAGAGACGACGGTAATGGTGATGAAAGTGAAAGCTGTAGGATGTAGCCTAAACATGCTTGAACCAAGTGAAAGTGTAGAAAGTAAAGAAACAGTGAAAACCAATATTATGTAGTTGATTTTGTCAAAATTGAGTGCAGTTAATGAGTAGTTAAGAGGAATAAAAATGAGTAACAATTGCAAATTTAGTGCAGTCAATGATCAGTTAATGGAAATATGATCTGAAAACAATGATATTATGGGGAGGGTACAATACCAAATACACCAACTAAGTAATCAGGTTTTGGAGCTAAAAATGGATTGTCAGATGGATTAAAAAGTGTGAATGAAAAAGACAGTGTATTAGAAAATAAATTTATTGTTTTGGAAAATGAGTTAGTTGCACAGTATTTGCATCTGGAGAAGAATGTTAATGACATCAGAGTTCAACAGAAGGTTGCAGAGGAAAAAATGGAACAGTACTTCAGTAGCTCACATTTAAAAATTTTAAATGTTGAAAACGGTATGCTAAATAATCTAAATATTCTAAATCAAAAAAATTCAGTAGTTCAGGAAAATTGTATTCACAACAAGCTGTATTTAAATAATGGCATTGCGTGGTCCAATATTCCAATCAAAAGTTTTTCATCGGACAATTTACATCCAGTGGATTTTCTACACCACTGTAGGGACTTATTTGTGTCAGGCATGAGTGATGATCAAAAAATTAAATTTGGTACAAGATGTCTTGAAGGTGAAGCTATGTCTTAGGTTAAAGTTTCAAAAAATGTTTTTAAGTAAATTTTGGTCAGAAGCTGAACAGGGGAGAATTGAAAGTGAATTTTTGAATGGTCCTAATCATAGGAATAGGGATGGTACTCTGAAAGAGTTTTGCAAGAACCAACTTAAGAAATTAACACACTCTGACAAACCATTTGAAGAAATGACATTAACTGATGCACTAAGAAGATTATTATCAGAAAGGTTGCAGTGAGATTTAGTACATGGACCAGATGACTGTCTATGTAGACAGGCTGCATAGAGCAGTAGAGAGGAACATGTACCATAACAATAGAAATGATAGAGATCACAATGGCAACAATTACAGAAACAGAGATAATGGTAATTTTATCAGGGCCAAAATGGCAATACAGGCAGAAATTCTGAACATCAGCAGAGCTGGAATAATGGGGATAACCATGGGAAATATAATAGGAGAAACAATCATGGAGGCAATAATTCAGGAAACAGTGGTCTGCTTCAAAGAAGGTCCACCATTTTGGGGTGTGGAAATACAACAAGAACAGGATCCCCCCCAATTTACACTTACAATTAGACAATAATATCAGTATTAATAAAGTAGGATAGGTATCTGAAGTTGGACAGAAGGAACATCAGATTTCTCATTTATGTTCTGATTGAAAGTTTTGGAATACTATGTTTAATTATAATAATGTAGATACTAATCACAAACCAGAATGTGAGAGTAATGAGAATTTTGATGTAGTATGTACTAATGATTTCTTCTCTCGGTCAGAAAACAGTGTTACTGATGTCTGTGAAACAGTTAATAACTGTACTGGATCTGAATTAGGTGGTATTTTATATACAGATGTGAATGAGATCTGTGAAATGACTGAGCTTGGTAAGTCTGAGACTGACAGCTTATTGCAAATGAATGTAGATGAGGTAGGTGATGGTGATGAGACTTGTGTTGTTAATCATGTTGTTGATGAAGTAGTTTTGGAAGAATATTATAATGAGGAGGAGGATGATGATGATGAATATCAGGATTTTGTGGAGTTTAAGAATAATTAAGTTTCAGAGTTACTTGCAAATACAGGTAAGGTAAGTGATGTATGTGATGATGTGAGTGAGAGTCATGGAACACCAGTCCAATCAAAGCAGTTTTTCATTAATGTCATGCAGAGTAATGATTCAAACAGTGAAGGTGAGTTATCTATAAGTCTAGAGAGTATAGGTGAAAATTTTTGAAATTTCTTTGGGACCAAATTGATGATAATGTAGATAAATGTGCATTCTGGAATAATTTACCTGTGGTTAGTCAAAATTTGTATCCAAATTGGTGGAATTAAGTGAAAGAAGATCTAAGTAGGAAATGTAATTTTGACAGTAATATACAGGGCTATTACAAATGATTGAAGCGATTTCATAAATTCACTGTAGCTCCATTCATTAACATATGGTCACGACACACTACAGATACGTAGAAAAACTCATAAAGTTTTGTTCGGCTGAAGCCGCACTTCAGGTTTCTGCCGCCAGAGCGCTCGAGAGAGCAGTGAGACAAAATGGCGACAGGAGCCGAGAAAGTGTATGTTGTGCTTGAAATGCACTCACATCAGTCAGTCATAACAGTGCAACGACACTTCAGGACGAAGTTCAACAAAGATCCACCAACTGCTAACTCCATTCGGCAATGGTACGCGCAGTTTAAAGCTTCTGGATGCCTCTGTAAGGGGAAATCAATGGGTCGGCCTGCAGTGAGCGAAGAAATGGTTGAACGTGTGCGGGCAAGTTTCACGCGTAGCCCGCGGAAGTCAACGAATAAAGCAAGCAGGGATCTAAACGTACCACAGCCGACGGTTTGGAAAATCTTACGGAAAAGGCTAAAGCAGAAGCCTTACCGTTTACAATTGCTACAAGCCCTGACACCCGATGACAAAGTCAAACGCTTTGAATTTTCGGCGCGGTTGCAACAGCTCATGGAAGAGGATGCGGTCAGTGCGAAACTTGTTTTCAGTGATGAAGCAACATTTTTTCTTAATGGTGAAGTGAACAGACACAATGTGCGAATCTGGGCGGTAGAGAATCCTCAAGCATTCGTGCAGCAAATTCGCAATTCACCAAAAGTTAATGTGTTTTGTGCAATCTCACGGTTTAAAGTTTACAGCCCCTTTTTCTTCTGAGGAAAAAACGTTACAGGACATGTGTATCTGGACATGCTGGAAAATTGGCTCATGCCACAACTGGAGGCCGACAGCGCCGACTTCATCTTTCAACAGGATGGTGCTCCACCGCACTTCCATCATGATGTTCGGCATTTCTTAAACAGGAGATTGGAAAACCGATGGATCGGTCATGGTGGAGATCATGATCAGCAATTCATGTCATGGCCTCCATGCTCTCCCGACTTAACCCCATGCGATTTGTTTCTGTGGGGTTATGTGAAAGATTCAGTGTTTAAACCTCCTCTACCAAGAAACGTGCCAGAACTGCGAGCTCGCATCAACGATGCTTTCGAACTCATTGATGGGGACATGCTGCGCCGAGTGTGGGAGGAACTTGATTATTGGCTTGATGTCTGCCAAATCACTAAAGGGGCACATATCGAACATTTGTGAATGCCTAATAAAACTTTTTGAGTTTTTGTATGTGTGTGCAAAGCATTGTGAAAATATCTCAAATAATAAAGTTGTTGTAGAGCTGTGAAATCGCTTCAATCATTTGTAATAACCCTGTATTTTGAGCTCATGTGTGTTAGTTGTGCTATGGAACCATTTGAGTGTGTTCAATCTTTACCTAACAACATGTGTGACTGATGTAATGCTATGATATCAATGAAGTTGATAAAACCCTGCCAAAACAGTGTAGGTGTAGCATTTGACGAAATTGATCTTTTATGTGAAGGGTCTGATAACAGCGATGATAGTTCAGATTTTGGATGTCTTTACATTAAGATTAAGATTGATCAGTTCGGAGGGAACTGTTTGACACAGGTAGCCCAATTTGCGGCATATTTGAACAATTTAGAGATGAGATCCAGTATAGTAAGAATTTTGTTGAAATGTTCATTGCACATGTAAAGCACATGGTAAGCACATGGTAAGCAAAACAAGTACATAAAATGTCAATTACTGTTAACATTTAGTATACAGGACAAGATGCAAGATGATCCTTAGTCTAGAAGAAAATATTCACTATGTTTGTAGATATTTAAGACTAGATAGCAGTGTTTTGTTTGCCATGAATGTGCTATGTAAAATCATGTAGTTTTTAAAGTCCTATCTTATCAAGTGACTGAGTTTAAATAAATTTGTAGATTCATAAAATTATATAATTGTGTTTTGACTATTTGGAATATTGTATGTAAGTTAATGTGATTTTTATAATTCTGCCTTATCTATTGACTGAGTTAAGACCTATGCTTCACTATAAAATTATGTTCTGCAATAGATGTGTGCTTTAGAACTAAATATATAGGTGGCATGAGACTAGATGAATAGAGCTTTTTACAGTTTTGAAATGGGGCAATATTCACAAGTTGTACTGCAAAGATTAGGAATAGTATCTGAGTATATCTGTGTGTATTCCCTTATTAGTTCATTTCTTACTTATCGCATTTAACTCAGAATATTAATGTTTCATATGTGAACACTTTTTAATTTCACCTGACATAAATCCCATATAATTGGGTTTGAGAAGTTGCTAAGGAGAGCATATCTCGTGTGATGTGAAGGAGGTATTGAACAACTTATTTAGTGCACAAAACAATATTTCAGGATTTGTTATGAATGCTAGACAGGAAGATACCTATCCATTGGAGTGTGTGATGAGAATTCTAAGGAGGAAGCTGAAAAATGTGGGCAGATCCACTCCCCACACTGCTGTATGGCTGTACCCTGCTGGACCAGTCAGCTTAGAAGAGACTGAAGAGATCTTGGGAGCAGGGTAATTTACTTGAGCATCTGTTGACTGAAATGTGTGTTGTGACTGATATTTGTGACTTTTTAACCAAGACTGCTAAAGACAATGTTTTTCAGCATAAATGCATGTTTTATGTTTTATTGGGGGAATGACTCTCCAATCATTATGTGACTTTAAATCAGTATGTATTTTTTTATCAACTGTAAATGTACATAGTTTAGTGTGGAATACTTTTACTAGTATGGGCAATATAATAAGATGTATAGGTGTCTGCTTCCAAACTCTGATTTTGGTTGTCAAGCTGCTGGATTGTGTCATCATTCAAAGCTAATTTATGACTATGTTTACCTGAATCTATCCTGAGTATTGCAATATTGTATCTGATTGGATATTAAGTAGTAGACAGGCTCATGCTTAGCTCTGTTTTGTGTAACCTTGACCATTGCAACTGTTTGTATGTGTGTGTGTACCCAAGGTGGACGTACAATCATTGACTGAAGCTACTTTTCTCAATTACTCATTGCATATAATTGAACACACTAATGTGATTATGAACTTTATTCATTTTGTTGTGTGGAAAGATTTTTTGTTGGTTAGTACCTGGTGTGGTTTGGATACATGGGTCAGTTCCCACATCGTAAACTCAGGCCCTTCTATTTTTCCATTATTTTGTTCTTTCATGAGTCAACATGTCCTTGAATACTATGGTTTGTATGGTTGACTGATTCCTACTCATGATTGAGTATATTCTTCTGGTCTGTACCCATTGTTGTGAGTTTTTCGAGTCAGCTCGCGCATCATACACTTAGGCTCTGAAATTCTTTCTCTTCTCTTTTGGAGACTTTGAAGGTTTGATTGTATAGATCTTAACTTAAAGTTTATAAATTCTAGTAATTTACATTGTCTTGGTATTCACCAGTTTAAGAAAAATATTCTAACAGCTGTCACAATTTTTTAAAAGATATATATACTAAGATGGTATCTGTTCTTTCGGACATGTCCGAAAGAACGGATACCATCTTAGTATATATATAGTTAAGGCTCACCGGCCACTTGACCATCTTCTTCTTCTATGCAAATGCACAAACAGTGCCTGAACTCTTACGGAAATTGGCAACGTGCCGTGAGTAGTGAGTATAATGGACGGGGGGGCACTATGAATGTAGTGCGGGACAATACTTTGAGAATGTGGGTTTCGCAGGAGGCGTGCCTGAGATAAATCCCTGCAGTTGTGCTATCCTCTGTGTCCTCGGTGGCTCAGATGGATAGAGCATCTGCCATGCAAGCAGGAGATCCCGGGTTCGAGTTCCGGTAGGGGGAACACATTTTCATCTGTCCCTGTTGATGTATGTCAACGCCTGTAAGCAGCTAAGGGTGTTCATTTCAGTACAATTTTTTAAAAGAGCCATATGAGTTGTTAAGCAGACAGCTCATATGACTTCTTAGTATTTACCAGTCTAAGAAAAATATTCTGACAGTTGCCACAATTTTTAAAATAGCAAAGCAGTTGAAACTTCCTGGCAGATTAATGGTGTGTGCCAGACCACGACTTGAACTTGGGACCTTCGCCTTTCGCAGGAAAGTGTTCTACCAACTGAGCTACCCAAGCACAACTCACGACCCTTCCTCACAGCTTCAGTTCTACCAGTACACCATCCCCCAACTTCCAAACTTCACAGAAGCTCTTCTGCAGACCTTGCAGAACTAGCACTCCTGGAAGAAAGGATACTGCGGAGACATTGCTTAGTCACAGCCTGGGGGATGTTTCCAGAATGAGATTTTCACTCTGCAGTGGAGTGTATGCTGATATGAAACTTCCTGGCACATTAAAACTGTGTCCTAGACCAAGACTCGAACTCAGGACCTTTGCCTTTCACGGGCAAGTGCTCTAACAACTGAGCTACCCAAGCAAGACTGACGTCCCATCCTCACAGCTTCAATTCTATGAATTTCTCATCTCCTACCTTCCATTCTGGAAACATCCCCAGGCTGTGGCTAAGCCATGTCTCCGCAATATCCTTTCTTCCAGGAGTGCTAGTTCTGCAAGTTTTGCAGAAGCGTTTCTGTGAAGTTTGGAAGGCAGGAGACGAGATACTGGCAGAATTGAAGGTGTGAGGACAGGTTGTGAGTCGTGCTTGGGTAGCTCAGATGGTAGAGCACTTGCCCGCAAAAGGCAAAGGTTCCGAGTTCAAGTCTCGGTCCGGCACATGGCTTTAATCTGCCAGGAAGTTTCATACCACTGCACACTCCACTACACAGTGAAAATCTCATTCTAGTCACATCTGCTGTCTGCTTAATAACTTTTTTGTAATATTTTTAAATTGTGGCTACTGTTTAAATATTTTTATTAAGCTGCAGTATACTAGGACGTCATCTGACGCTGTTTCCATAATAATTGTCTCTTGATAATTTAAAATTGTGGCAGCTCTTAGAATGTTTTCCTAATTAAACTCATGTACAGTGAAAGAATTGTCTGCCTAGTTATTGTTTATTTTTTTAAATTGCAGCAGCTGTTGCACTCTTTCAATAATTCAATAAAGGAAACTATATGTAATGGGCAGAGAATGGTGCAGCAACTGTGTGGGGCTTCAGTCCTTCCATTAGAGTGACTTAAACCTAAGTTCCCAAATGAAACCCATATTATAATTTCTGCATGTGTAAAAATAAATGTTATTTAAAAAATTAGATTGAAAGACTAGGTACCTAATAAAATTTGCCTATTTATTTTGCAGATACTATGTACCCTTATTCTAACCTGTCCTTAAAGAGTTACTGATAAATTTATATTATGAGAATATCTACCTACTTTAACTTCTTCTTTGCTGCTACTAAATATCACCTGACCCTCATTTTGTCCTGTCCAATATCAATTGTTCAGTTTGTGCTGTATGATCAAACTGTAGCAATAAAAAAATCATTCTATTAAATTTATTAGTAGCCACTGGCTAGTTTTTGAAAATATCATTCCAGAATAATGGACTTCCATTTTGCAGCCCTTAGTGGCTCCCCATCACAGTTTTCTTTATCTTAAATATCTTTGTGACTAATGCCCTTTTGGCATATTTATTATTTTATAAATGACATATAAGTACAATAATTCCATACTTATACTCTACCATATGCTTTAAGTCATAATTCTGTGACCATGTTTTAGAATATAGACCATTCTTTGATTTAAATTCTGAGGAAGACACTCCTAGCACTGTTGAAACCCAGCTAATTCATTTAAATATAGTGACCAAGGGCGTTTTTCTTTCAATTCTAACATTTATGATTTTAGTTAAATATTCCAGCACATTTTAAAGCTGAAATGAAATGTCGTGTGACGAGGGCCTCCCGTCGGGTAGACTGTTCGCCTGGTGCAAGTCTTTCGATTTGACGCCACTTCGGTGACTTGTGCGTCGATGGGGGATGAAATGATGATGATTAGGACAACACAAGACCCAGTCCCTGAGCAGAGAAAATCTCCGACCCAGCAGGGAATCGAACCCGGGCCCTTTGGATTGACAGTTTGTCGCACTGACCACTCAGCTACCGAGGGTGGACATTATAAAGCTAATGAACTGACAATCTACAAATGCTTTATTTATTTATTTATTTATTTAGATGTTGGTCAAAATGATATTACATTAATATACTGTTACATTGGTGTATACATTACATTTATAAATTGTTACATTTTTATATTGCTGTATTATTACATTACATTTTTATATTGTTACAACCAACTTATTTTTCAAGATACTGTGTTACTGAGTAAAAACAGTTTTCCAAGAGATATGATGTTATAAATTTTTTAAAGCTATGGATTTTGTTTATGGCCTTTAGGTTACTTAGCAGCTTATTAAACAAATGTGAACCTGAGTGATATACACCTTTCTTGCACAGTGTGGTATAACAATGATGTCTGTGTATGTCACTATTTGCCCTTGTATGGTGTTCATGTACAGATTTATTTTGAATAAATACATTTCCATTTTTTAGCATGCTTTTTTTTTAGGAACATTACAACTTCTAGTATATAGATACATGGTAGGGGTAGAATCCCCAGTTCTTTAAAGAATGGTTTGCATGATTTTCGGCTGTTGGCATTTTTCATTACCCTCACAATCTTTTTTTGTTTCCGGAATGTGGTTATGCAATGAGGAGAATTTCCCCAGAATATGGTGCCATATCTTAATAGGGAGTGTATGCACGCGTAATACACTGCTCTAACTGTTTCAGGACTTGTGTTGTTCCATATAATCCTCATCGCATAAGTCATTTTGGATAGTTTAGAATTTAATGAAGTGATGTGGGAATTCCATTTAAGATTGTCTTGTAAGTAGATGCCAAGAAATTTTGCTTCAGTGACACTGTTAATTCTTTGGTTTTCCATTGACATGTGTTTGGTTTTAATGGGTTTTTATTTTGTTGTGTATGGAAGTGTAAGACAACTGTTTTTTGAGGGTTTATCAGTAATTTATTCCTCATAAACCACTCTGAGACATTTTCACTTGTGACTTTAGCGTTTAAACTTAGAGCCATTTCATTTTCACCTTCAATTAATATGCTTGTGTCATCTGCAAATAGCACTGGTTCGGAGTGTTGAACGTGTAGGGGGAAGTCGTTTATGAAAATTAGGAAGAGAAAGGGACCTAAAATTGAGCCTTGTGGTACACCGTGGATTAATGTGGAAGGTTTCGATTATTGATAAGCTTGGAGTTCATTTTTTCCCATGTGTTTTACCTCTGTTATCTGAGAGCGATTTTCTAGGTAGGATTTCAGCCACTCGTGTGGCAGGCCTCTTACACCATACCACTCTAACTTTCTTAGGAGAATTTCATGGTCTATTAGATCAAATGCTTTTGTTAAATCCAGGAAAATCCCCGAAACATTTTTGTGATTATCCACTGAATTTAAAATACGATTTATGAGGCTAAAAGTGGCTGTTTCAGTACTGCACTGAGGCCTGAAGCCATGCTGGCATCCTGAAATCAAATTTTTTTTGTTAAAGAAATCAGTTAATTGTAGCAGAACTAGTTTTTCAATGATTTTTGAAAAACCTGATAGGAGTGACACAGGCCTGTAGTTGACCATCTGCTGCCGATCGCCCTTTTTGTAAAGGGGTACAACTTTTGCAGTTTTTAACTGTTGTGGGAAAATGCCACTTGATAGTGAAGAATTGCATATATCTAGCAGTGGTGCGAGTAACTGTTCAGCTGATACTTTTATAATATAGTCTGGCACATCATCGACTCCGGCTGAATATTTTTATTTATTTATTTATTTATTTATTATTTGACCCGTAGATCAAATCAGTACAATGGCTTGTACAACTGATATGGGATAAGTCAATACAAATATACTGTTTTCAGGAGTCTAAAATAGTAAACAAGAATACAAAAGAAAGATTATTTTACATTTCCTACAAAATTATGTTACTTAAAGTTACAGCTTTACAGAGAATTGTTACATGATGTGACAAAATTGACTTAACAACATTCAGCTTTGATACATTATCATGCACTAAGACAATTTTGATTCCAAATATTCCTGGATGGTATAAAAGCATTCTTTTATTAAGAGAGATTTCACTGTCTGTTTGAATTTATTTATTTATTGGATTTCTTTATATATAAAAACAAAGATGAAGTGACTTACCGAACAAAAGCACTGGCAGGTCGATAGACACACAAACAAACACAAACATACACACAAAATTCAAGCTTTCGCAACAAACTGTTGCCTCATCAGGAAAGAGGGAAGGAGAGGGGAAGACGAAAGGAAGTGGGTTTTAAGGGAGAGGGTAAGGAGTCATTCCAATCCCGGGAGCGGAAAGACTTACCTTAGGGGGAAAAAAGGACGGGTATACACTCGCACACACGCACATATCCATCCACACACACAGACACAAGCAGACATATTTAAAGACAAAGAGTTTGGGCAGAGATGTCAGTCGAGGCAGAAGTGTAGAGGCAAAGAAGTTGTTGAAAGACAGGTGAGGTATGAGTGGCGGCAACTTGAAATTAGCGGAGATTGAGGCCTGGCGGATGACGAGAAGAGAGGATATACTGAAGGGCAAGTTCCCATCTCCGGAGTTCGGATAGGTTGGTGTTGGTGGGAAGTATCCAGATAACCCGGATGGTGTAACACTGTGCCAAGATGTGCTGGCTGTGCACCAAGGCATGTTTAGCCACAGGGTGATCCTCATTACCAACAAACACTGTCTGCCTGTGTCCATTCATGCGAATGGACAGTTTGTTGCTGGTCATTCCCACATAGAATGCATCACAGTGTAGGCAGGTCAGTTGGTAAATCACGTGGGTGCTTTCACACGTGGCTCTGCCTCTGATCGTGTACACCTTCCGGGTTACAGGACTGGAGTAGGTGGTGGTGGGAGGGTGCATGGGACAGGTTTTGCATCGGGGGCGGTTACAAGGATAGGAGCCAGAGGGTAGGGAAGGTGGTTTGGGGATTTCATAGGGATGAACTAACGGGTTACGAAGGTTAGGTGGACGGCGGAAAGACACTCTTGGCGGAGTGGGGAGGATTTCATGAAGGATGGATCTCATTTCAGGGCAGGATTTGAGGAAGTCGTATCCCTGCTGGAGAGCCACATTCAGAGTCTGGTCCAGTCCCGGAAAGTATCCTGTCACAAGTGGGGCACTTTTGTGGTTCTTCTGTGGGGGATTCTGGGTTTGAGGGGACGAGGAAGTGGCTCTGGTTATTTGCTTCTGTACCAGGTCGGGAGGGTAGTTGCGGGATGCGAAAGCTGTTTTCAGGTTGTTGGTGTAATGATTCAGGGATTCCGGACTGGAGCAGATTCGTTTGCCACGAAGACCTAGGCTGTAGGGAAGGGACCGTTTGATGTGGAATGGGTGGCAGCTGTCATAATGGAGGTACTGTTGCTTGTTGGTGGGTTTGATGTGGACGGACGTGTGAAGTTGGCCATTGGACAGGTGGAGGTCAACGTCAAGGAAAGTGGCATGGGATTTGGAGTAGGACCAGGTGAAACTGATGGAACCAAAGGAGTTGAGGTTGGAGAGGAAATTCTGGAGTTCTTCTTCACTGTGAGTCCAGATCATGAAGATGTCATCAATAAATCTGTACCAAACTTTGGGTTGGCAGACTTGGGTAACCAAGAAGGCTTCCTCTAAGCGACCCATGAATAGGTTGGCGTACGAGGGGGCCATCCTGGTGCCCATGGCTGTTCCCTTTAATTGTTGGTATGTCTGGCCCTCAAAAGTGAAGAAGTTGTGGGTCAGGATGAAGCTGGCTAAGGTGATGAGGAAAGAGGTTTTAGGTAGGGTGGCAGGTGATCGGCGTGAAAGGAAATGCTCCATCGCAGCGAGGCCCTGGACGTGCGGAATATTTGTGTATAAGGACGTGGCATCAATGGTTACAAGGATGGTTTCCGGGGGTAACAGATTGGGTAAGGATTCCAGGCATTCAAGGAAGTGGTTGGTGTCCTTGATGAAGGATGGGAGACTGCATGTAATGGGTTGAAGGTGTTGATCTACGTAGGCAGAGATACGTTCTGTGGGGGCTTGGTAACCAGCTACAATGGTGCGGCCGGGATGATTGGGTTTGTGGATTTTAGGAAGAAGGTAGAAGGTAGGGGTGCGGGGTGTCGGTGGGGTCAGGAGGTTGATGGAGTCAGGTGAAAGGTTTTGCAGGGGGCCTAAGGTTCTGAGGATTCCTTGAAGCTCCGCCTGGACATCGGGAATGGGGTTACCTTGGCAAACTTTGTATGTGGTGTTGTCTGAAAGCTGACGCAGTCCCTCAGCCACATACTCCCGACAATCAAGTACCACGGTCGTGGAACCCTTGTCCCCCGGAAGAATGACGATGGATCGGTCAGCCTTCAGATCACGGATAGCCTGGGCTTCAGCAGTCGTGATGTTGGGTGTAGGATTAAGGTTTTTTAAGAAGGATTGAGATGCAAGGCTGGAAGTCAGAAATTCCTGGAAGGTTTGGAGAGGGTGATTTTGAGGAAGAGGAGGTGGGTCCCGCTGTGACGGAGGACGGAACTGTTCCAGGCAGGGTTCAATTTGGATGGTGTCTTGAGGAGTCGGATCATTAGGAGTAGGGTCATTTTTCTTCGTGGCAAAGTGATACTTCCAGCAGAGAGTACGAGTGTAGGACAGTAAATCTTTGACGAGGGCTGTTTGGTTGAATCTGGGAGTGGGGCTGAAGGTGAGGCCTTTGGATAGGACAGAGGTTTCGGATTGGGAGAGAGGTTTGGAGGAAAGGTTAACTACTGAATTAGGGTGTTGTGGTTCCAGATTGTGTTGATCGGAATTTTGAGGTTTTGGAGGGAGTGGAGCTGGAAGTGGGAGATTGAGTAGATGGGAGAGACTGGGTTTGTGTGCAATGAGAGGAGGTTGAGGTTTGCTGGAAAGGTTGTGAAGGGTGAGTGAGTTGCCTTTCCGGAGGTGGGAAACCAGGAGATTGGATAGTTTTTTGAGGTGGAGGGTGGCATGCTGTTCTAATTTCCGGTTGGCCTGTAGGAGGATGCTCTGAACAGCCGGTGTGGATGTGGGAGAGGAAAGATTAAGGACTTTTATTAAGGATAGGAGTTGACGGGTGTGTTCATTGGCTGAGTTGATGTGTAGGTGAAGGATTAGGTGGGTGAGGGCAATGGATTGTTCAGTTTGGAACTGGTATAGGGACTGATGGAAGGAAGGGTTGCAGCCAGAGATGGGAACTTTGAGTGTGAGGCCTTTGGGGGTAATGCCAAATGTCAGACAAGCCTGAGAAAATAAAATATGCGAGTGTAATCTGGCTAGGGCGAAGGCATGTTTGCGGAGGGAATGTAAATAAAACTTAATGGGGTCATTGTGGGGGTGTTGTGAGGGTGACATGGTATTAGAAGGTGGAAAGTGTAACATGAGGTGAAATGAAAATGAAAATAAAAATATATGGGGAGAGATAAAGGTGAACCGGGAAGAAACTGGAGATCTGGAATGAAAAAAGGCGAAAAGGTGTTGGTTACAGCTGGGCTCTGTTGGTTACAGCTGGGCTATGTTGGACTTGGGTTGGTAGACAACGATGTGCATAAAGGTTAGGTGGTTGTCTTGCCGCCAAAACACGTTAAAGGACGGAGAAATTCGGGAAAATTTCGAAAAAACTGCGTGTAGTACATTAAAAGGAGTGGTATTGTGGCGGCAGATTATGAAAATGAGGCTAACAATTGTCTGACGAAGAAATAATGGCGTTAAAACCTGTGGGAAGCGGCTAAAAATGATCAGTGATGTGGGAAAAACGGAAATGGAAATAAAGCGAAAGTTATTAGAACTGGCCGAAATGGTTGTTTAAAAGGTGAAAGGAGCTGTTTGTGAACTAGAAACGGTGGATATTATAGCGGCGGTAGCGCTGAAAGCGGCAAAAAAAAAAAAAAAAAATATTTTTTTGGCTATGGTTTGGAAGTGGGTTACGTATTATTGAGTATATATATAGGCGGGATAAAATAGTATAGCAGATTACGGTAAAAAGGAGAAGGTGAATACAAAGTGAAACTACTGGCAAAAACAGAAAGAGGAAAATAAGACGACAGAAAAGATTTCGAAATGCAACAGTGACAATAACAAACGTAATTGTTGGATTCAAATTAATGATATCAACATAATGGAAGGAAACATTCCACGTGGGAAAAATTATATATAAAAACAAAGATGAGGTGACTTACCGAACAAAAGCGCTGGCAGGTCGATAGACACACAAACAAACACAAACATACACACAAAATTCAAGCTTTCGCAACAAACTGTTGCCTCATCAGGAAAGAGGGAAGGAGAGGGGAAGATGAAAGGAAGTGGGTTTTAAGGGAGAGGGTAAGGAGTCATTCCGATCCCGGGAGCGGAAAGACTTTTGAAATCCCCAAACCACCTTCCCTACCCTCTGGCTCCTATCCTTGTAACCGCCCCCGATGCAAAACCTGTCCCATGCACCCTCCCACCACCACCTACTCCAGTCCTGTAACCCGGAAGGTGTACACGATCAGAGGCAGAGCCACGTGTGAAAGCACCCACGTGATTTACCAACTGACCTGCCTACACTGTGATGCATTCTATGTGGGAATGACCAGCAACAAACTGTCCATTCGCATGAATGGACACAGGCAGACAGTGTTTGTTGGTAATGAGGATCACTCTGTGGCTAAACATGCCTTGGTGCACAGCCAGCACATCTTGGCACAGTGTTACACCGTCCGGGTTATCTGGATACTTCCCACCAACACCAACCTATCCGAACTCTGGAGATGGGAACTTGCCCTTCAGTATATCCTCTCTTCTCGTCATCCGCCAGGCCTCAATCTCCGCTAATTTCAAGTTGCCGCCACTCATACCTCACCTGTCTTTCAACAACTTCTTTGCCTCTACACTTCTGCCTCGACTGACATCTCTGCCCAAACTCTTTGTCTTTAAATATGTCTGCTTGTGTCTGTATGTGTGGATGGATATGTGCGTGTGTGCGAGTGTATACCCGTCCTTTTTTCCCCCTAAGGTAAGTCTTTCCGCTCCCGGGATTGGAATGACTCCTTACCCTCTCCCTTAAAACCCACTTCCTTTCGTCTTCCCCTCTCCTTCCCTCTTTCCTGATGAGGCAACAGTTTGTTGCGAAAGCTTGAATTTTGTGTGTATGTTTGTGTTTGTTTGTGTGTCTATCGACCTGCCAGTGCTTTTGTTCGGTAAGTCACCTCATCTTTGTTTTTATATATAATTTTTCCCACGTGGAATGTTTCCTTCCATTATATTTATTGGATTTCTTCTATAAAAGTTGGAAGATAATTATATAAGTTTATTCCCATGCACTTGACACCATTACTGTACAGTTTTGTTGAGTGGGGAAGTATTATTAGAGAGGTTTTTGATCTTGTGTCATAATCGTGGTAGTCCATATTTTTGCTAATTTTGTTGATACTTTTTTTGGTAAAGAATAATAATTCTAGTATGTATTGGCATGAGAAGGGGCAAAATATTTAGTTTCTTAAATAATGGTTTACTAGTGTCTCTCTGTTTTTTGAACATAATTGTTCTGACTATCTTCTTTTGCAGTTTGAATATCTTAATTGATTCAGAATTTTGGCCCCAGAAGATGATTCCGTAGTTAAGTACAGAGTGAAAGAGTGCATGGTACATTGTGGTTAGGGTACTTGTGTTAGTGACATTCCTTATTGATCTAATCATGAAGCATACTTTACTAAGTTTTGTGCTGGTAACGTCAATGTACCTTTTCCATGTGAGCGTATCAGTAATAGTGACCCCCAAAAATTTTATTTCATTTTCAAGTTTAACATTATTTTTTTCCAGTGATATGGTTGGTAGTAATGGATTTCTGTTTTGGGCAGTGTGAAAGGTTATTCCAATTGTCTTTTTTGCATTAATCAGCAGCCTGTTACTTTGAAGCCATCGACTTATTTGATCTGTGGTTCTATCTATATTAGATTGGAGAATTTGTTCGGGCGCAGATATGAGTTTAGAGGTGTCGTCAGCAAATGAAAGGGTTTTTGTGTTTGGTAGGCTGTGAGGAAGGTCATTTATGTAAAGTAAGAACAGCAAAGGGCCCAGGACGGAGCCTTGGGGAACGCCTTGCTTTATGGTATGTATGGAGGAATGTACAGTGCTAGCTGTACCTGAGAGCTTAGTTTCATTTAATTCAATGTACTGCTGTCGATCTTCCAGATAGCTTTTAAACCAGTCATAGGCATTTCCTCTTATTCCATAGGAATGCATCTTTTGCAGAAGTATACTATGATTAACGATGTCGAATGCCTTTGTTAGATCTAGGAAGATACCTATGGCTGGGAGTTGTTTGTCCACAAGCTCCAGTGCATGATCTAGAAATTCTTGTATTATACTGTTTAACAGTTCTTCCCTACTTATTGAACGGAGGAACATGGATGTATTTGTTACACTATTTCCAGAAATTTCCTGTAATATTTTGTTTGATGTTTTTCCCATTTGTTCCTTCGCTAACTCACGAGCAATATTGGTGTAGTAAGAATTGAAGTGGTCAGCAATTAATTTTGGATCAGTGATCTTGCTGCCCGCCTGTGACAATACAATATTTTTGTGTGTTTCCACCTTTCCAGTAAGTCTCTGTACCGTATTCCGCATTGTCTTAGCTTTGTTTGATGATTCCATAATAAGTTTGTCATTTTCCCTTAATTTTGCTTCCCTTATTACACGACTCCCCCCCATGAACCATGGACCTTGCCGTTGGTGGGGAGGATTGCGTGCCTCAGCGATACAGATAGCCGTACCGTAGGTGCAACCACAACGGATGGGTATCTGTTGAGAGGCCAGACAAACATGTGGTTCCTGAAGAGGGGCAGCAGCCTTTTCAGTAGTTGCAGGGGCAACAGTCTGGATGATTGACTGATCTGGCCTTGTAACAATAACCAAAACGGCCTTGCTGTGCTGGTACTGCAAACGGCTGAAAGCAAGGGGAAACTACGGCCGTAATTTTTCCCGAGGGCATGCAGCTTTACTGTATGATTAAATGATGATGGCGTCCTCTTGGGTAAAATATTCCGGAGGTAAAATAGTCCCCCATTCGGTTCTCCGGGCGGGGACTACTCAAGAGGATGTCGTTATCAGGAGAAAGAAAACTGGCGTTCTACGGATCGGAGCGTGGAATGTCAGATCCCTTAATCGGGCAGGTAGGTTAGAAAATTTTAAAAGGGAAATGGATAGTTTGAAGTTAGATATAGTGGGAATTAGTGAAGTTCGGTGGCAGGAGGAACAAGACTTCTGGTCAGGTGACTACAGGATGATAAACACAAAATCAAATAGGGGTAGTGCAGGAGTAGGTTTACTAATGAATAGGAAAATAGGAATGCGGGTAAGCTACTACAAACAGCATAGTGAACGCATTATTGTGGCCAAGATGGATACGAAGCCCACACCTACTACAGTATTACAAGTTTATATGCCAACTAGGTCTGCAGATGACGAAGAAATTGAAGAAATGTATGATGAAATAAAAGAAATTATTCAGATTGTGAAGGGAGACGAAAATTTAATAGTCATGGGTGACTGGAATTCGAGTGTAGGAAAAGGGAGAGAAGGAAACATAGTAGGTGAATATGGATTGGGGCTAAGAAATGAAAGAGGAAGCCGCCTGGTAGAATTTTGCACAGAGCACAACATAATCATAGCTAACACTTGGTTTAAGAATCATGAAAGAAGGTTGTATACATGGAAGAACCCTGGAGATACTAAAAGGTATCAGATAGATTACATAATGGTAAGACAGAGATTTAGGAACCAGGTTTTAAATTGTAAGACATTTCCAGGGGCAGATGTGGACTCTGACCACAATCTATTGGTTATGACATGTAGATTAAAACTGAAGAAACTGGAAAAAGGTGGGAATTTAAGGAGATGGGACCTGGATAAACTGAAAGAACCAGAGGTTGTACAGAGTTTCAGGGAGAGCATAAGGGAACAATTGACAGGAATGGGGGAAAGAAATACAGTAGAAGAAGAATGGGTAGCTTTGAGGGATGAAGTAGTGAAGGCAGCAGAGGATCAAGTAGGTAAAAAGAAGTCCTTGGGTAACAGAAGAAATATTGAATTTAATTGATGAAAGGAGAAAACATAAAAATGCAGTAAATGAAGCAGGCAAAAAGGAATACAAACGTCTCAAAAATGAGATCGACAGGAAGTGCAAAACGGCTAAGCAGGGATGGCTAGAGGACAAATGTAAGGATGTAGAGGCCTATCTCACTAGGGGTAAGATAGATACTGCTTACAGGAAAATTAAAGAGACCTTTGGAGATAAGAGAACGACTTGTATGAATATCAAGAGCTCAGATGGAAACCCAGTTCTAAGCAAAGAAGGGAAAGCAGAAAGGTGGAAGGAGTATATAGAGGGTGTATACAACGGCGATGTACTTGAGGACAATATTATGGAAATGGAAGAGGATGTAGATGAAGATGAAATGGGAGATATGATACTGCGTGAAGAGTTTGACAGAGCACTGAAACACCTGAGTCGAAAGAAGGCCCCCGGAGTAGACAACATTCCATTGGAACTACTGACGGCCTTGGGAGAGCCAGTCCTGACAAAACTCTACCATCTGGTAAGCAAGATGTATGAAACAGGCGAAATACCCTTAGACTTCAAGAAGAATATAATAATTCCAATCCCAAAGGAAGCAGGTGTTGACAGATGTGAAAACTACCGAACAATCAGTTTAATAAGTAACAGCTGTTAAATTCTAACACGAATTCTTTACAGACGAATGGAAAAACTAGTAGAAGCCAACCTCGGGGAAGATCAGTTTGGATTCCGTAGAAACACTATAACACGTGAGGCAATACTGACCTTATGACTTATCTTAGAAAAAAGATTAAGGAAAGGCAAACATACGTTTCTAGCATTTGTGGACTTAGAGAAAGCTTTTGACAATGTTGACTGGAATACTCTCTTTCAAATTCTGAAGGTGGCGGGGGTAAAATACAGGGAGCGAAAGGCTATTTACAATTTGTACAGAAACCAGATGGCAGTTATAAGAGTCGAGGGACATGAAAGGGAAGCAGTGGTTGGGAAGGGAGTAAGACAGGGTTGTAGCCTCTCCCCGATGTTGTTCAATCTGTATATTGAGCAAGCAGTAAAGGAAACAAAAGAAAAATTTGGAGTAGGTATTAAAATCCATGGAGAAGAAATAAAAACATTGAGGTTCGCCGATGACATTGTAATTCTGTCAGAGACAGCAAAGGACTTGGAAGAGCAGTTGAATGGAATGGACAGTGTCTTGAAAGGAGGATATAAGATGAACATCAACAAAAGCAAAACGAGGATAATGGAATGTAGTCGAATTAAGTCCGGTGATGCTGAGGGAATTAGATTAGGAAATGAGACACTTAAAATAGTAAAGGAGTTTTGCTATTTGGGGAGCAAAATAACTGATGATGGACGAAGTAGAGAGGACATAAAATGTAGACTGGCAATGGCAAGGAAGGCGTTTCTGAAGAAGAGAAATTTGTTAACATCAAGTATAGATTTAAGTGTCAGGAAGTCATTTCTGAAAGTATTTGTATGGAGTGTAGCCATGTATGGAAGAGAAACATGGACGATAAATAGTTTGGACATGAAGAGAATAGAAGCTTTCGAAATGTGGTGCTACAGAAGAATGCTGAAGATTAGATGGGTAGATCACATAACTAATGAAGAAGTATTGAATAGGATTGGGGAGAAGAGAAGTTTGTGGCACAACTTGACCAGAAGAAGGGATCGGTTGGTAGGACATGTTCTGAGGCATCAAGGGATCACCAATTTAGTATTGGAGGGCTGCGTGGAGGGTAAAAATCGTAGAGGGAGACCAAGAGATGAATACACTAAGCAGATTCAGAAGGATGTAGGTTGCAGTAGGTACTGGGAGATGAAAAAGCTTGCACAGGATAGAGTAGCATGGAGAGCTGCATCAAACCAGTCTCAGGACTGAAGACCACAACAACAACAACATTACACGACTCAGAGTTAACTTGTATTTTTTGAAGTGGTGAGCAAATTCAGGGCTGCTATCTGTTTTTGATAGTGCAAAAAGTTCCCTTTTTCTTCTACATGATACTTTGATCCCCTGATGTAATCCAAGTTTTGGGTTTGCTGGGGCCTTTACAAATTATTTTCTTTTTTGTAAATGCAATTTCGAAACAATGTCTGTAAATTTCCTTGAAATTATCCAGCTTTTCAACTGTGTTGTAACTGTAGTAGATTTTATTCCACGAGTGGGTACTTAGCATATGTTTGAAGTGCTCAATATTTTGCATGCTGAATTTTCTCTTGTAGATAACACTTTCATTCCTAGACAAATCAACACTTCCGCATACGGCAAGTAGCTGTGCATTGTGGTCACTGTAGCCGGTATTAAAGTTTTCTGAGGTGTGCATGTCAGTGTTTACAAAGATCGGATCAATAAGTGTAGCACTAGTTTTTGTTACATGTGTAGGGGAGTTTATTTTAGTGCACAGGTTATATTCTTGAATAATATTAAGGAATTTTTCTCTTTGGTGGCTGTGTGTTAAGAGGTCAATATTAAAATTGCCACACAGAACTATAGTTTTGCAAGTATTTTTAAGTTTCCCTAGTGCAAGGTCAAGTTTTTTAAAGAAAATGTTTACATTGCTGTTGGGTGATCTGTAAACACACATTATTAAAGTTTTTCCTGATGTTATTTCAATAGCTGAGGCTTCAAAGTGTTTTTCGCTTCCTAAGTGATGTACCCAGTCTATTATCTTATAGTCTATGTTTTCTTTTACATAAATGCAGCTTCCTCCAAGCTTTGATATTGATCTACAAAAGTAGTTTGCCAGAGTGAAACCGGTTATGTTTGAATACTGTAAATGGTCCTTCTCTAGCCAGTGCTCACAAAAACATAAAACTGATACCTCCTTCCACTCATTCCTAAGAAGTACATTTATTTCATCAAGTTTGTTTGGTAGAGACTGTACATTTTGGTGAATGACTTTTAAAGTGTATGTATAAGTTTGTTCTGTAACACATTCCCCTGTGGCACCCTCAGCTACTCTAAAAGACCTCTACCTGTCCCTTGGAGTGTGTTTCTTCCCAACCATTTATCTAATGTGTTTTGGCCCATTTTTGTGTTATTCGTTCTTTCCTTGGGTTTCATCCTTCCTTGTGGGTCAATTTGGACCCCTTTAACATGTTCTGCTTTGTTTTTTGAGCTTTCATTGCCTGTTATGAGCCAATTATCCAACGTACTGGTAAGTTTTCTAGTGTAATGCTTTACAAAATTATGTATTTTCTCTGTTAGGTATTGTTTACCAGCATAATTTAGATGAAGTCCATGTCTGGTGTGCATGGATTTTTCAAGAGTGCTTACATCTATTACATTTGCATGCTCAAATTTTCCACAAACATCCTTTATGTCAGAGTTTATCTTAATCACTAATTGATTCACACATGACCAGGAAGGTAGGTCATGCCTCTGTGGTTGGTTAATAACTAACACATTCGTGTGGACTGTCTGCTTCAGTTCACATTTAAGAGCTATTTTTATTTCGTTGGCTTGATCCCTTGCAACATCGTTCGCACCTCCAAAAATTACCACGTAGTCTGATGGTCCAAAGTTTTTTCAAGAGTTTTCAATTGGTTTTGTTACTTCCGAAAAACAAGCTCCTGGTTTCACGAAACCCATGACATTGTAGCTTGGTAAAGGGCTAGACACTCTTTCTGCAATTTGACGACCGTGACTGTCGGCGAGTATAAGGACCTGTCAATCTTTTTTGCACAGTCTCAGCTGGTCGATATTGTTTTGTTCTGTGTTGTTTATCAGAGCGGTACCCGAAATGCATGTTTCTGTATATTTTTTATTGTTTGAAACAGATGGGCCTTTTTGGGTGATGCTATTTATTGACATACCGCGATCTGGACAGTTTTCACTACACAACACTGACTGTTCTTTACTGCTTGAACAACGTGAACGTTTTTTAGTTATAATATTGCTTTCTTTCATATCCCATGCTTCAATTAATCTGTGACTCGATAATCAGATTTCAACCATAGCTTGCTAGTTGTGCCATTATTTGAAGTGGTGCACAGTGTTAGATTTTTTTCTAACACGGGGGTCTTTGCTTAATGATTACTTCTCCTTTTGTGGAATACCGCCTTGCTTCACTTTTAGTCTGTTTCTTGTACTTGTAACATGTGGCTGTGTTCGTTTGTTGTCTCCTGAAAGTGTTCAGCATATGTTACATCTTTTATAAGAAAAGTAATTATTCTTATTGGGTTTTAAGAATTGAATGAAGCAATTGTTTATACAGAGTACATGACATTCTCTGTTTGATATGAAAATATATAAAACTTTTAAGGGAAGAAGTCATGTCAGAGGAATAGTTATTGATGTGGCTACATGAACCACTAGATGAGGATATTTACATAGAGGGTCTGTCATCAGATACTGTAGCACCCTCTGCACATGAAGAGATTAATACCGCAACAGATCAGGCAGACAGCAAATCTGATACTTCTACTACAGTTGTTCCTCAATATACAGATCGTGAAACCTTTCTTGGTAAGGATGGAATAACAGAATGGTTGAAGTAACATGCTCCTCCAGCAAAAACTGCCCATCAAATTATTGTAACACAGCTGCCAGATGTGAAGGGTGTTGCAAAAAATTCGAAAACAATTTTGGAATGCTGGAAATGATTTTTCCCAGATAGTGTAATTGGTTGCATTGTGGAATACACAAACCAAGAACTTGACAGAATGGCAGCATCTTATTCAAGGAGTGCTCGAAACTATCCACAGACAGATTTTGAAGAGTTATCTGCTTTCTTTGGTGTATTATATCTCGCAGGAGTGAAAAGGCACGGCATCTCAACACTGATGAGCTATGGGCCACTGATGGGACTGTAGTGGATTTCTTTATTGCATCAATGAGCAATCAAAGGCTCCACACACTTCTCCAAGCTATAAATTTTGATGACAAATCTACAATAACTCAGAGAAAGGAAACAGATAATCTGGCACCTATTAGAGAAATATTTGATGAATTTGTGGATGTTTGCAAGAAGAGCTATAGTGCTGGTGCATTCACAATGATAGAGGAGATGTTAGAACCATTCCATGGATGTTGCAAATTCAGACAGTATGTAACAAACAACCCTGCAAAATATAGCATCAAGGTATATGCACTCTGTGATGCGAGAATGTTTTATATGCTAAATGTGGAAGTATATGCAGGCAAACAGCCTACTGGGTCATATCAGGTACCCAATGATGCAGAGAACGTGGTGTTACATTTGAATCGACCCATTGACAAAAGAGGCAGAAACATGATGATAGACAATTATTTTACATCCATACCATTGGCTAACAAAATGTATGCCAATCATTGACTCATAGGAGTAGGTACTCTGTGGAAGAATAAAAGAGAAATTCCACTGGAACTTCTGGCTGTAAAGTGTAGGCAACTAAACAGCAGCATATTTGCATTTGGAGAAAAACCAAGCAACAACTGCTTGATTTGCTCATAAGTCCTGAAAAAGAAACAGAAAAACAATGTTCTAATGTTATCCACCATGCACAGCAACGATACTATAGATGCTGACAGGGGTGAAGCGAACAAACCTGAAGTCATTACATTTTATACTCTCACAAAAGGAGGTGTAGATGTTGTCGACCATTTGAAATCAGAAAATTCTGTTTCAAGAATAAGCAACTGCTGGCCTCTTACAGTGTTTTTCAGTTTGCTGAACATCAGAGCAATAAATGCTCAAATAATATATAATGTAAACACAAATGACTTAATTCAATGGAGAAGATTCATCACAGAATTGAGTATGATGCTTAAAAAAGCCCACATGATTAAACCCATGTCGATTCCGAGGATATCACTTCACTTGATGGAGAAAATAATAGGTGTTGTACACATTTGCAAACTACCAACAGCTAAAGAGAAAAGTGAATCAAGAGAAAAAACAAGATGTCACTACTGGCCTAAAAGGAAAAACAGATCCACACAGCATCGCTGCCATCATTGTTCCAGCTCTGCCTGTAAAGAACATACAGCATCAAGTGCTCTTATCTGCCAGGAGTGTATGTCACAAGAAGCCATATCTGAATGTGATGAGTAAAAAGGAGTGTGGTTAACCTTAATTCATCACTTGCTATAAATATTATGAACTACTGTTCACACAGGTGTTGTAATTATCATCAAAAGAGTTTGTGAAATCTTTGCATGTTGAAATATTTTTAAGCTTAGCACATTACATGTTCCATGCCATGTTTATACTAATTCATAATGCTTTCGTAATATAATGCAATCATTTATTTTATAAACGTGTCTTTGTCTGGTATAAAGAGATAAAAAAGATGCAAGATCTCATTGTTAGAAAAATCTAACACGGGAGTTATCGCATGACGACAATATACATGAGCGACTGTGGGTAAATATCAATTGTCCCTCAATGTTAATAAGACTCATTTCATTCAGTTTCAAACAGTAAACAAAAAATTGGAAAATGTTGAAATAAAATATGGAGACAAAGAAATAGTGAAAGTTGTATCTCTCAAATTTCTGGGTTTACATACTGATAACAAACTAAACTGGTCTGTCCACATCACTGACCTATGTAAAAGACTGAATTCAGTAGCATTTGCCATTCACTCAATTGCATCTGTTTGTGACATGGAAACAAACAAAACTTATGTTGGTTATTTCCATTCACTTATGACATTTGGCATCATATTATGGGGAAATCTACCACAAGCAAATGAAGTTTTTGTTGCACAGAAGAGAGTTATCAGGATTATGAGTAGAGTGCGTCCTAAATCTTCTTGCAGAAATTTATTCAAACAGCTGGGGTTCCTCACCATGTCTTGTCAATACATCTTGTCACTAATGTGCTTCGTGAACAAAAATTATGCAATTTACAAAATGAATCGTGCATACCATTATCACAGTACAAGAAGAAAACATGATCTTCACAAAGATTTAAAAAATCTCAGCATGGTACAGAAAGGAGTACATTATTCAAATATAAAAGTGTTCAATAAACTTCCTGTCCATATCAAATCGGTCATTGTGGATCTTACTAAATTCAAAACAGAGCTAAAGCTTTATCTTTTGGATAGTTCTTTCCATTCTTTACAGGAATTCTTTGATAATGTGTAATACTTAATGAATTGTTGTTTAATTTCATGCATTTCCAATAGAACTGCTTATATAGATTAGCATATCACTTGTTGGCGGAATATTTTTTAGATGGATTACTTTAAATTTATTTATGTAATCATCTATGTCATTACTGCACTATTATTTATGCAATCATCTATGTCATTACTGTACTATTATCTGTGTTGTTATCTGAACATTTGTGTGTAATTATTTGTCATGCGGATGTCCTTTTTCATGTATCTGCTTATATATGTTAAATTGGTCGCCTCATGATCATCTACATGGGGCTATTACTGTAATAACCTGACGTGTTCTACATCCTAGTGATACATTTGCATCAAGGATCCACAGAACTTGAAAATAAATAAATAAATAAAAGAGTTTAACTGGAATGACATTTACGTAGAAATTATTATTTAAATCATGAGCATATTTTGTAAAATTTAGTTTGTTAGGTAATTACTGAATATAGCTTTTTTTATAACAGATTTCTAATAATTCATGTTTGTTGGGAATAAGATCAGCTGTTGGTACCTGGCAAGGCAGTTCACCTAAGGTAATTAAAGCATTCAGATAACAGGTGATATTTTGTATGAAGTTATTTTCTCACATATAAAGGAAACAAAATAAAATAATAAATGCAATATCCAAATAGATCTCCAAACATTAAAACAGGTCCATAAACTGACACAGTAAAAATGTTTTGCAATAGCCAAGAAATATCATAAGCACAAGAAGTGTATCAAGATATACATTAGACACAGCTGCATCACTGTCCGTGATTTACAGGAATTGCATAGTTGTAGGCTCATTTCAAGGAGAAAAAAAACAACATGTTATTACATTATCAGGCAATATTTTCAGTGACAAAGAAGTAGATAAAAGGAGTGGTATGGGCTATTTTAGGTTTGTTAATGGTACTACAGTGTCTTCTGTGCAACCTATGCACATAACTGCCATAGATTTATATGAAGACACACATGGTGAAACATAATCCCTCCCAAATGAAAAGTTAATGATTACAATATGATACATGCTGTAGAGATTAAATGGATTGCACTATTTTCATGGATGTCTGTTTAGAGAAATTTTGATATTTTACTGCTATTTAATCTAGTTATATGGAAAGTTTGATTTCTATGTATGTTCGCTGCCTGCTTATCACATACACAAACAAAAATTTAAGAGTGCAATAGTAATTTGTTTCTGAGGGGACCTTGTAGCTGGAAATTTCCTGTGGGATTTCTATGTTTTTCCAAAAAACTTTTTCTTACATTTTTGAAAAAAAAATTCTAGTTAGGGGAGGGGAGGGGATTGTAAATAGTACTGCTTTCTTTGTAGTTGTAATGAATCAATACTGTATTCCTTACTTATTACTGGCTTCTGGAACTTTTGAAGCCAAGTGGGTTTTTTCTCTGAGCGACCATTGTCTTGCTATGTAATAACAACAATGCCCAAGTGCTAATAAATCTGAATTTGAATTTATTCACTTTCAAACATTTTGCATGTTATTGGTGTAATTGTTTACATATAATGCTAAGATAAATAAAATACATACAAAATATATTCAGAAAAGTAACAGGAAACTTCTAATGAGGAATTTATGACAACTTAGCATCACAGTAGTCAGAACTTCATGTCATTTAAATCTGATTCCTCATACTCTTTTATGGAGTAATACACTTCCCCCTTAAACTACTATGCCAGAACATTCTTAAATGTATTATAGGGAGCAGAACAGACAGCTTTTGAGAGTCTATTGAAAAATTTGGGCATAGATATTTGTGGCTGTTGTGGACCTACTGTAGGGTATATCAATTGATTGCCCAGTTCTTGTGTTGTAATCATGTACAGCCATCCTAAGGTTAAAATTATTTGAATTCTTTTTAACTCTGAGAAGGCAACTATACATACAGAGGTTTAGGACTGTCATAATATTGATCTCTTTGAAGTGATCTTTACTGGATTCTCTTGGAGTCAGTGCTGCTATACATCTGATAGCCTTTTTTTGTCATTTTAATACAGTTTCTGAGCTGGGGCAATTATCCCAAAAGAGTGCCATAGGTAAGGTGGGAATGGAAAAATGCAAAATATGTATATATTAGTAGGGTTTTGCTTAAATTATTCCTTAGTTTGTAAAGCAGATAAATTACTTGAGAAAGTTTTGAGCACAGTTTTTCTGTATGACTCACCCAGCTGAGTTTCTGATCTATGTGGAAACCTAATAGTTTGATTATTGTTTGAGGGTCATGCAGCATCTTGGTGTGCGCAGGGGAGTGAGTATTGAGTTCCCACACAGAGCAGCTGCATGCCGCCACTTCTTGGGTAGATAGTGTAAATAATTTGGCAGAAAGATAATTAACAGTTAAAAGTGTTATGTTGAACCATAGAAGAAAAGCATTTGAATAATTAAGTTATTTTGTGGTAGGGCACATAGGATAAATTATGAGATTTATTGTGGAAACAGTGTTGCATTTATGAACCAGTAATTGTCTTGGAGAAGCATGTTGATAGTAGAATATAAATAAGAAAAGCTGCTGTGATCACTGTATACCTGGTTAACTGATGTGGAAATGCAATGTGGCAGTGATTATATCTGTTTGATAAGGTTTGCATTATTGCATTTGCATGTATTTGCAGTTCTTGTTCTGTTTATGCTCACATTTTGACCACTAGTTATTTATGTGAGCACAGCTGTTTATCTTTGTCTTCTTTGTAGTAGTAGTATTCTTTGTATTGCTTTTGTTACAAGTGAAAAGTCAGCCATGGTGAGGAAAGCCAGTTATTTTAATTAATAAAATAAGTTCATACACATCTTTATTAATCTCTCTTAGCAAACCTCCACTATCCACATCAGGTTATGGTCCCAGGCATCATTCTGTTTGCATGATGAACGTTGTTATTTCATATAAACTTTTCGTATCCTGACTGTGACATGTTCGGATGAAAAGAAGAGAGACAAAATTTGCAATGGCTGAAGAAGCGTCTTCAAAATACACCTCAAAGCTGGATGCAAAAAATTGTCAGACATGCAAATTCCAGATAACTGCAATCTTCAAGGCTTATGGAATTCTCAATGCTGTAATTGGTACTCAAGGACAACCTAACAAAGATGATGATGCCGCCTTGAAAGCATGGACAAAAGTAAATGCAAAAGGTATGTTTCTGATTTCCACATGAATAGATGATACACAATTGCAAAGTCTGTGGGTTTGTGAGACAGCCCACAAAATGTGGATTAGATTAGATCAAATTATATTAGATTAAATTAGTACTTGTTCCATCGATCACGAAAACGACACTTTGTAATGATGTGGAACATGTCAGGTTAATAAAAGGTGTCTATCTAAGATATTACATTACACAAAATATTGCACGACACTTAATTTGTGTGTGTGTGGGTGGGGAAATTACCCACTTACTATATCCAAAAATTCATCTAATGAGTAGAAAGAGTTACCATTCAGAAATTCTTTTAATTTCCTTTTAAATGTTATATGGCTATCTGTCAGGCTTTTGATGCTATTAGGTAGTGGCCAAAGACTTTTGTGACAGCATAATTTACCCCCTTCTGAGCCAAAGTTAGATTTAACTTTGAGTAGTGAGGATCATCCTTTCTCCTAGTGCTGCAGCCATGTACACTGCTATCACTTTTGAATTTGTTCAGATTGTTAATAACAAATTTCGTAAGTGAATATATATATTGTGAGGCTACAGTAAAGATTCCTAGCTTTTTAAATAAGTGTTTGCAGGATGATCTGTGATGAGCTCCAGCAATTATTCTGATTACACGCTTTTGTGCAATGAACACTCGTTTATTCAATGATGAGTTACCCCAGAATATGATGCCATACGAAAGCAGAGAATGAAAATAGGTGTGGTAAGCTAATTTACTGAGATGTATATCACCAAAATTTGCATGACCCTAATAGCATAAGTAGCTGAACTCAAATGTTTCAGCAGACCTTCAGTGTGTTTTCTCCAGTTCAACCCCTCATCAATTCTACCTTAGCACCCAATTTCTGATTGAAGTCCATATCCACTAATGGTGTCATTCCATTTACTGTCTGGAACTGTATGTATGGCATTTTGTCAGAGTTTAATGAGAGCCCTTTTGCAGAGAACTGCTTAATGATATTCTGAAAAACATCACTTACAGTTTCATCAGTTAATTCTTCTGTTGGGTGTGATAGCTATACTTGTATCATCGGCAAAAAGTACCAGCTTTGCATCTTCGTGAATATAGAATGGCAAGTCATTAATCTATATTAAGAACAGCACAGTGCCCAAGACCAAACCTTGTGGCACCCCATTCTTGATTGTTCCCCAGTTTGAGAAATCACCAGTTTTTTGCATATTATGTAAACTACGTATTTCAACTTTTTGCACTCTTCCAGTTAGGTATGATTTAAACCGTTTGAGTGCTGTCCCATTCATACCACAGTACTTGAGCTTATCTAGAAGTATTCGATGATTTACACAATCAAAAGCCTTTGAGAGATCACAAAAGATCCCATCGGGTGACTTCCAGTTACTCAGAGCATTTATTATTGCATTAGTGAAAGTATATATAGCATTTTCCAATGAAAAACCTTTCTGGAAACCAAACTGACATTTTGTTAAAACTTGATTTTTACAAAAATGTGAAGGTACTGTACAATACATTACTTTTTCAAGAATTTTGGATAAGACAGTCAGAAGAGAGACTGGACGGTAGTTGTTGACATCAGACGTATCCCCTTTTTTTATGCAGTGGTTTAACAATGGCATACTTCAGTCTATTTGGGAAAATACCCTGCTTCAGAGAGCTATTACATATGTGGCTAATAATCCCACAAGCTTTTATTATCCTGCTGGAAATGCCATCAATTCCATGTGAGCTTTTATTCTTGAGAGAGTTTATTATCTTCCTAATTTCAGAAGGAGAGGTGGGTGGAATTTCAATTGTATCAGATTGTGTGGGTAAGGCCTCTTCCATTAGCTGCCTTGCTTCTTCTAATGAACATTTAGATCCTATTTTCTCTACAACATTTAAAAAATGATTATTCAAAATGTTTTCAACTTCCGGCTTGTTGTTTGTCAAGTCTCCATTCGCTTTGAAGGTAATGCCGTCATCCTGTACTCTTTGTTGCCCTGTCTCCCTTGTAATAATATTTCAAATTGTTTTGATTTTGTTATCAGAAGTATTAATCTCAGAAATGATGTGCATGCTTCTGGACTTTTAATAACATTTATTAATGTAGTACAGTAGTTTTTATAATATTTGGCTGTTTCTGGGCCATTACTCTTTCTTGCTGTTAGATACAGTTCCCTTTTGTGGTTACAAGATATTTTTATTCCCTTAGTAAGCCAAGGTTTTTTTGCATGGTTTCTTATAATTAGATTTAACTACTTTCTTGAGGAAAACAGTTTTCAAATCCTCTTACAAGTGTATCATGAAATAAGTTATATTTTTAAATTTCCTTGTACACCTCATCCCAGTCTAACTGCTGAAGATTTTCCGTGAAATTTCTAATTGTTGAGTTATTAATTGAATGCACAACTTTGGAGGGTAGTTTTGAATTACTGAATGGAGCTACGTCATATACTGTAACTAGCTGAGCACCATGATCAGAAAGGCCATTCTCAACAGGACAAGAATTTATGTTTTTAAACTTATTTTGGTCTATAAATGTGTAATCTATCAATGTGCTGCTGTCTTTTACTACCCGAGTAGGAAAATCAATGGCAGATGTCAAATTGAAAGAATCGAGCAAGACTTCCAGGTCATTCTTCCTATTACACTCTTTCAGTGAATCAGCATTGAAGTTCCCACAAATAATAATTTGCTTTCCCCTGTCTGACAGGTAGCACAACAAGGCATCCAAGTTCTCCAGAAATAAATGAAAGTTTCCTAAAGGGGACCTACATACTGTTACAATTATAAAAGAACCCTCCTCCAGTTTAAGTTGACAGGCACATGCTTCTATATGTTGCTCCAGATGAAACTTTTTTGTATCTAAGCTTTTTACACAGTGATAACTTTTGACATATATGGCAACTCCTCCTCTCACCTTATTCTCTCTACTCATATGTGCATCTAGTTTATAACCACTGATATTTACCTTTTTCATATCAGACACAATGTGATGCTCAGACAGGCATAGTATATCTATTACAGTATCAGATTCAATGTCATCTAAAGTAACCACGAGCTCATCTACTTTATTCTTTAATCCTGAAATATTTTGGTGAAAAATGGTAACATTACTTTTTACTTTACTTTTGTGAGAACCTACTTTTTTCTTTAATCCACCAATATTTTGGTTAAATATGGTAACATTATTATTTACTTTACTGTTGTGAGAATCTTGTGAGTTTTGGACCTCTTCAGCACCTGCCTGCCTGGACTTCTTATTGGATACTGATATTAGTCTTAAAAAGGGGTACATCCATGAGTACTAGTGCCCCCCTTATGGATTTCGCTAACAACCCTGCCAGTTTACCCTTCCCTTTCCTATTGAGGTGTAGGCAATGCCTTGTGAAATCCCCCCTATCAATAGCCTCGACAGGAACCAATCCAATGTTTGACAGTGGTGGAACAAATTGAGATCAATACATGAGCAATGGTCAGAAGCCAGCAAACTAACAATAACTTAACATTTTCATGAATATTGGATGAATGCAAATGATTTTGTAGTTGCACATGTAGCTAAATTTGAAAATCTAGCATTACAACTCAGAAATCTTGGAAAAAAGGTTTCAGATGTAACTGTAATGGTGAAAGTCATTGCATCATTACCATCAAAATATAACACATTTAAAACAGCTTGGGACAGTGTGCCGGCTAGTCAACAAAATGTGCAAACTTTGATGGAACATCTCATCAAAGGAGAGTCCCAGCTGAATATGAGTGATGAAGAAACTGGTGCATTTGCAGTGATGTCCATCAACAGACAAAAGGTAAAAGCAAGATATCCTGATAAAATCAAAAGTTCACAAGAATGAAAAACAAGATCAGATGTCGAGTGGTTTTACTGCAAGAAGCATGGTCATATAGCTTGTGAGTGCCAGAAGAAAAAGTGAGAGACAGAGAAACATAAGAGTGGCAAAAATAAATCCAAGCATGCATTTATTGTGTCAGCAGATAACATATGTTGAGTTGTCAGAAAGTCAGGAGAGACATATGCTACGTTGTTTGAACGTTATCAGTCAGATGTGTGGCTGTTGGACAGTGGTGCATTGCATCATATGACTTTTCGACGGTAATAGTTTTCGCAGTTCTGACCAGTGACTGGGGAACATGTGATACTGGGTAATGATAAGGAATGCCAAGTAACCAGTGTTGGTACTATTATTGTCAGCATAGAAGTTAGTGGCAAATGGAGTGAGGCATGTCTCGAAAATGTTTTGTATGTACCTGGTATCAAAAATAACTTGTTTAGTGTCAGAGTATGCATGTAGAAGAAAATCACTGCAGTTTTCAAAGAAGAACAAGTTGTACTAATATGTGATGGAGAGACTGTAGCTGAAGGTGTGAAGGAAGAGAACACTATTTACAGGATATGTTTTATGACAGAATCCACACTACGGAGTGAAGTTAATGTTGCAGTGACTGATCTGAAACAGTGGCATGAACGGTTAGTACATGAACTGCAAAAGGGGTGGTTGAAGGACTAAATGTAAAAATACAGAAAGATTTTTTTCTGTAAATCATGCCAGCTAAGCAAGACACATCAGCTGAAGTTAAGCAACAAAGACGCAAATCATTCAACAAAACCAGGGGAATTTATTCATTCAGACATGTGTGGGCCAATGTCAGTTGAATCAATTGGTGGTGCAAAGTTTTTTGTCTTATTGAAAGATGATGCAACTGGACACAGAGTTGTTTATTTTCTAAGACACAAATCCAGTGTGATTGATCGGTTTTGTGACTGCAGTAATCTTGTGCTGAAAAAGTATGGTCAGAATGTCAAAACATTACATGTAGACAATGGCACAATGTTGGAAGCCAAAAACCTTCCAAAGTTTTTATGGGCAGAGGCTGTTAACACTGCTATATACATATTAAACAGAGCTACAACAAAACACAATTTGGAGCAAACTCCATATGAGTCGTGGAATGCACGAAAACCATATTTTGGACATCTTTGAGTGTTTGGGTCGGATGCCTTTGCTCATGCACCAAAACAATTTCACAGCAAGTTTGATGCCAAATCCCGAAAAGTTGTACTTGTTGGTAATCAAGGAGAATCAAAAATTATTGACTTAATCAAGAATCAAGAATTTTATTCACCATAGATCATTTTACAATGATATTGGCTTTGTCATACAAGATGTACTAGTACATACAGAATAATAAAATAAACTTCTGTCAATACATTATAGAATACATTTGAAGCATGGCAGTGTACCAAATTACAAAGGATAGCCTTTAAAAGTTAACGCAACAAGCTATCTTATAATATAATATAATATGGTATTTTATTGTTTATAGTATAAACTTTGTAATTACACACGATTAACCACAGCACAAAATAATATGTTTAACTACAGACAACTTTTAAATGCTTATATTCTCCTCAGGCATCTCAAAGAATTCTATAATGTCATAGAATGGATGATCTGACAGCCAGCTGTGCCACTTAATTTTAAAAGAATTTGTATTCATAGACTGAACATGAACTGGCAGTTTATTGAACATTTTGAGTGGGTTAACTTTGTGGGAATTTCCTGTTCTCGCTAATCTGTGGCGCGGTATGTCTAAATTACCTTTAGCCCTGGTGTTGTGTTCGTGTATTTCCCTTCCGGCAATAAATTCTGAAATACTATTTTTAATATAGAGTACAGACACATAGATGTATAAATTTATAATTGTAAGTATTCTGAGTCTGGAAAAAAGAGGACGACAGTGCTCCCTATGACCTCTTTTACATATTATACGTATGACTTTCTTTTGTAATTTCAATACGTTTTTGATGTGAGGGGAGTGCCCCCATATAATCAGATCATATGAAATATGTGACTGGAATAGCCCAAAGTATGTCACCCTGAGGTACTCCAGGCTCACTACCTCCCTTATTTTCAAGAGAAGGTATGCCACCCGAGATATTTTTTCACATACATGATTGACATGTTCCTCCCAATATAGTTTTGAGTGAATGTGAATACCTAAGAGTTTTACCAACTTATTGCCTACTTCATTTGATGTTCCGATTAAAAGTTGTTGTGTTTTGTCAGGGTTGCATAGGAGCTTATTGGCTGCAAACCAGTCCAGGGCTTTATCTAGTGTTTCTTTTGTTAGGTTATTCAGATCTGAAATGTTCTGATGTGTGGTAAGTAGTGTTGTATCATCAGCATAACACATAACAGGGTGAGCTATATTTTTAGGTAAATCATTAATAGTGACAATGAAGAAGAAGGGTCCAAGGATAGACCCTTGTTGAACCCATGTGTCACAAAGTGTTTGTGTCGAGGGATGTCACATTCAATGAGGTTAGCAACAGCTCAGCGTCTGCACAACAAGATGTTGATGACACATACTTAAACTTCAGGACTGACGAAGAACAAGATATCATGGATTGGCACAATAAAGTTACTGGTGAACCAGCACAAGCACAGGAAGAGATGGAAATTTCACAAAATGAAGTAAATAAGGCTAAACTGGAAACCGAAGAGCAAACTACCAAAGTGCGAATATGTAGCTGCTGCTACTGCTGCTAAGGACGCAATTTGGCTGAGAAAATTACTAGGTGGTCTGGGAATCAAATGTAAAGAACCAACTACATTACAAATGGACAACCAGAGTGCAATCAAGTTGTCAAAAAATCATAAATATCACAAACACACCAAACATATAGATGTATGCTATCATTTCTTACATGAAAAAGTGCAGTGTAAAGAGACAGAAGTTGTTTATGTGTGTACCAAAGAACAAATTACTGATTTATGGACCAAAGCATTAACCAAAGAAAAATTTGTATATTTGCGCTCAAAGCTAAATGTTATTAATTGGTAAATGCAATCTTTATGCTCTCATTCTGACCACTAGTGCATATAGTTTATTTATGTGAGCACAGCTGTTTATCTTTGTATTCTTTGCAGCAGTGGTATTCTTTGTATTGCTTTAGTTGCATGTGAATAGTCAGCCTCTGTAAAGAAAGCCAGTTATTTTAATTAATAAAATAAGTTCATACATAGCTTTATTAATCTCTCTTAGCAAACCTCCACTATCCATATCAATATCAGTGTGAATGTGAAACAAGTATAACTGTTAACAAAAGACTGGATGAGAGTAGGCATTGTTATGTATAACATGCTAAAGGGATTATAAAACTTGCTAAAGCGATTATAAAATGAAGTAATTTGACTTATTCTGTTATTATTTCAAAGTGACATTTTCCATTCTTTATTTGAATAACTTTAATATTTACTAACAAAGAGATAGAGGGGCTAGCCAGTACTTACCTCAACTCAGTACAGCTGATAGATACACAAAACAGAACAGAAAATTTAAATTCCTAGCTTTCGGAACTTTGTTCCTTCATCAGGGAGGAGAGAGGGGAAAAAAGGGAAGAAGGGAAAGTGGATTCAGTTACTCACAGCCCAGGTTATGAAGCAACAGGGAAAGGTAAACAGGGAGGGTAGTAAGGAAGGAGGCATGGTCGTCAGAGCTCTTCCCTTTTCTCCCCTCTCTCCTCCCTGATGAAGGAACAAAGTTCTGAAAGCTAGGAATGTAAATATTCTGTTCTGTCTTGTGTATCTATCGGCTGTACTGAGCTGAGGTAGTGCTGGCCAGTCCCTCTACCTCTTTGTTAGAATTCGTTTCACATCTTTATATGAGATTTTCCATTAATCATTTAACTTTAATATTTGAAAGGTATGAGTTTATTTCATAATGGAGCATGTTCTCTATGGAAAGCTCCCATATTTGAGTCTAATAGCCTAAAAATAAAAATTAAAAGACATAATTAAGAGCTGGAGCTTTACATTTGTTTGGAATAAGTTTCAACATGTGTTGACTCCTTGTGCCTCCTGTAGTTTCAGTGCAGTTGAAAAATAATAACCTGTATATTTTGAAAAACAAATGTTCCACAGCAAATACCTTAACCTATAATCTTACAAAGACTTATATTATGCTATCCCAAAAAAGTGAAAATTCCTGCAAAGTAGAGATCAAAGGAGACACACTGCACAAAACTCTGTGTGTCTACTTCTTAGGCATTCACATCAAGGGAAATCATATGGCAGTCTGTTGGGGTGTGTGTGTATGGGGGGGGGCTACACCTTGGGGTATGGAGTATTTTTTATATTTTCAAAGACAAATAGCAGCTTGTAAGTAGCTATAAAAAGTTCCAGTTCCAACCTTACTGTAAACTTTGTGATATCGATGTTTAAAATGTTTTCTCAGCAGGAAAATGCCAGGCAAGACTAAATTTTTTGTTCTCCCTGAGACCCAGAGGGGTCTGCGGACTCTCCTCACCCCCAGGTATGGTGTCCTTGATCTGCATGGGTAATAAACTGAGATGGATAAGTTAACCAAACAGCTCAGTTCTGTCTGCTTTGCAATTGTGTTGACCTATATACATGATTTCTAGCATACATTCCATACTTCATGCCAATACAGCCTGAAACATAGCTAGATGGAATTAGTCCATGTTGTACCATTCTACTCCTTTAAGCAACTAATTTTTTTCTTTTAACTTTTGGATTGATAGCAAACTAACTTATTTATTTAAAACGTCAAAATTTCTGTGTAAACAATGCTTTATTAAAACTCATAATTCACTAGATTATGTGAGTGATTCTTATCACAATGGCATAGTTCATCTTCTGTAAGACCTTTTCTTTTGAAGATAAATCTATCATTAAAGATGTTCTCATGCCATGTAAGAGAGAAAATGTGATGAGCTAATAACTGTTATGGTACCTCATAAAAAGAGATAGTTCACTGAATAGTCTTGATTTCACTCTTCCCAGGAACCAGTACACTCATTATAAAAATGCATTAACTAAATAATTATCCACAACTAATTTGACATATCCAAAAATACTTCCATTTTTTGAGCCTTTAAGGCTATTTATTTCCCAGATTTTACATTTGTTAGCTACTTAGTTAGTTATACTCTCATTGCCCTAATTTTTCTGACCAAAATAGTGAACTTGACTATCCAAAGAAGCCACTAATGGAGACTCTGAATAAATCAGATAAATTATGAATCTGACAATTTTAAATGAAATTCAATAAACCTCCTCAAAGGTATACAGTATATCAGTCAAACAGTATGACAAAGCAAGCTGGGATATTTGTACTTCCACCCTTGTTTTGCCATCACTTTTAGTAACCATTAACATACGTGGGTAATCTTCATTTTCGTGAAAGAGAAAGTATGGTTCTCAGTTTTAAAGAATATAACACCAGATCTAATTTTCTGCTTAGTTTTAGGTATGTAATTGATTTTCTAATTTATTTTGTCTAATCCTAGTTAGTATCTTTCGTTACAGAGTGAAATCAGTAACTGTTTTGTAACTTAAATTCTATTGTTGACATAAAAGCAAATATAAATTCTATACTAATTATAAACATTTGGAAGGTGAAATACTAGTAATCTTGAAGTATCTATTTGAAAACGTGTTAGCAAAACCATCCCTTCATTAATTCCAAAGTAATTAACAGTTTTGTCAAAAGTATTGTTTGCATAACGATGTATGTTAATTTCATGACTGAAACAAATAATTTGGCTTAATCCTTGTAGTAGAAGAAACTTTTAAAAAGAACCTATTTTTTTATATATTCAGTTAATCAAATGAGCTGTGCATCTGTCGGCAACATTATTTACCGTAGTCAGTGTCCAAATTAAAAACCCCATTTTTCAGCCAGTGTAGCAATGGAGTATGTCTACACCGAGGGGAACAAACAAAAAAGAAATAAAGTAGGCATACTGCTACAAGTAACTTAACTTTAATACTTTTATAAATATCTATAAGGGCATGCTGTAAAGTAACGCCTCTGAATCTTTTGTGTGATAACTCTTAAATAATTTTGAACAAAAAAACTGTGACTAACATTCTACATCTTTGTTCTTCATGTCCATATATTTGTTTCTCAACATAGTCACCCTAATGACAAAAACATTTCTCCAACAAGACACTGGTTTGTTGATACCATTTCTGTAGAATGTTTGACTTTATTCTTGGAGACACAATCTCACCTCTGCCTGCACCACTTCATCACTATCAAAGTGGAGTCCTTGAAGGTGTTCTTTAAGTTTTGGAAACAGGTTAAAATTGGATGCGGCCAAGTCAATACTGTATGGCGGATGGTTGATGACAATTGAACCCAATGTCAGACTGTTGCAGATGTCACAGCACTCATGTATAGTCTGGTATTATCATGCTGCAGGAGAGTGTGCTCCATATTTGGACAAACTCTTTAATTCTAAACTCGATTATAGCAAACTTTTTCTCACACGCTGACATAGTCACATTACACACCACCATCTTACATGCTAAAGTTCAGAGTCCTCTAGTGGGAGAAAGCTACAAGTATTTTGACGTGAAGAAGAAAGATGTAGAATGTTATATCTAAAAACAAAGATGATGTGACTTACCAAACGAAAGTGCTGGCAGGTCGATAGACACACAAACAAACACAAACATACACATACAAACACAAACATACACATGTGTTTGTTTATGTTTGTGTTTGTTCGTGTGTATGTTTGTGTTTGTTTGTGATCGTGTGTATGTTTGTGTTCATGTGTATGTTTGTGTTTGTTTGTGTGTCTATCGATCTGCCAGCACTTTCGTTCGGTAAGTCACATCATCTTTGTTTTTAGATATTTTTTTCCCATGTGGAATGTTTCCCTCTATTATATTCGATGTAGAATGTTAATAACATTTGTTTTACTTAAAAAGCTTTAATAGTTTTCACCTAAAAAAATTGGTGGCCTTACTTTTCAGCACACTATGGAAGCACACAAGTTAAAAAAATTACTGCTTCAATCAATAAAGTGGTACCACTAATAAATTATTAAACTGATAATAAGTTAAATATAATTACCAATTTCATGAATTAGCTTATGATGCTTACGATGCTGGCAACAATCAGAGCAAAATGCCTCGGACCTTTGGAGGTGACGGAGTCCCACCTCTAACTGACAAACCAGGGACTCCTAAGATACGACTTGGCAAACAAATGGTAATGAGATGGGGAGCTATTAATATCAATGGGGGCTACTCTGGGAAGAAAGTAGAGCTGGCAGAGGCTGCAAGTAAGATGGGGCTGGACGTTTAAGCTGTTAGCGACATTCGGGTAAGGGGTGAGAAAGAAGAGGAAGTGGGAGAATACAAGGTCTACCTGTCAGGAGTCAAAGCAGGAATAGCACAATAGGGTGTAGGGCTTTACATCAGGAAAGAAATGGAACCCAGCGTAGTTGCAGTAAGGTATGTAAACAAACGACTGATGTGGATAGATTTGACAGTGTCTAGCAAGAAAATTAGGATTGTGTCAGTATATTCGCATTGTGAAGGGACAGATCAAGATAAGATGGATAGTTTTTGTGAGGCACTCAGTGATGTAGTTGTTAAAGGACAAGGACAGTGTTCTGCTCATGGGTGATTTTAATGCCAGGATTGGAAATCGAACAGAAGGGTATGAAAAGGTTATGTGTAAATTTGGAGAGGATATGGAGGCCAACAGGAACGGGAAACAACCCCTGGATTTCTGTGCCAGTATGGGCTTAGTAATCACAAACTCCTTTTTTAAACATAAGAACATTCACCGGTATACTTGGGAAGGCAGGGGAACCAGATCTGTCATTGACTATATAATAACAGATCAGGAACTCAGGAAGGCTGTGAGGGACACACGTGTATTCAGGGGATTCTTTGATGACAGTGATCATTATTTAATCTGCAGTGAAATTGGGATTGTGAGGCTAAAAGTGCAGGAGGTCAGGTCCATATGTAGGAGGATAAGAGTGGAGAAACTTCAGGATAAGGAAATCAGGCACAAGTACATAACAGCGATCTCAGAAAGGTACCAGTTAGTTGAATGTAGTCAATTACAGTCATTGGAAAAGGAATGGACAAGGTACAGGGACACAGTACTAGAAGTGGCTAAAGAATGTCTTGGAACAGTAGTGTGTAAAAGTAGGATGAAGCAAACAGCTTGGTGGAATGACACAGTCAAGGCAGCCTGTAAAAGGAAAAAGAAGGCGTATCGAAAATGGATACATACTAGAACGCAGGTAGACAGAGAAAGTTATGTTGAAGAAAGAAACAAAGCCAAACAGATAATTGCAGCATCCAAGAAGAAATCTTGGGAAGACTTTGGAAACAGGTTGGAGACTATGGGTCAAGCTGCTGGAAAACCATTCTGGAGTGTAATTAGCAGTCTTCGAAAGGGAGGTAAGAAGGAAATGACAAGTATTTTGGACAGGTCAGGAAAACTGCTGGTGAATCCTGTGGATTCCTTTGGCAGATGGAGGGAATATTTTGAAGAGTTGCTCAATGTAGGTGAAAATACAATCAGCAATGTTTCAGATTTCGAGGTAGAATGGGAAAGGAATGATGATGGAAATAGGATCACATTTGAGGAAGTGGAGAAAATGGTCAATAGATTGCAGTGCAATAAAGCAGCTGGGGTGGATGAAATTAAGTCGGAACTCATCAAATACAGTGGAATGTCAGGTCTTAAATGGCTACACAGGATAATTGAAATGGCCTGGGAGTTGGGACAGGTTCCATCAGACTGGACAAAAGCAGTAATCACACCAATCTTTAAACATGGAAACAGAAAAGATTGTAACAACTACAGAGGTATCTCTTTAATCAGCATTGTGGGTAAAATCTTCTCAGGTATTGTTGAAAGGAAAGTGCGAGTATTAGTTGAGGACCAATTGGATGAAAATCAGTGTGGGTTTAGGCCTCTTAGAGGTTGTCAGGACCAGATCTTTAGCTTACGGCAAATAATGGAGAAGTGTTATGAGTGGAACAGGGAATTGTATCTATGCTTTATAGATCTAGAAAAGACATATGACCGGGTTCCAAGGAGGAAGTTATTGTCTGTTCTACGAGATTATGGAATAGGAGGCAAACTTTTGCAAGCAATTAAAGGTCTTTACATGGATAGTCAGGCAGCAGTTAGAGTTGACGGTAAATTGAGTTCATGGTTCAGAGTAGTTTCAGGGGTAAGACAAGGCTGCAACCTGTCTCCATTGTTGTTCATATTATTTATGGATCATATGTTGAAAACAATAGGCTGGCTGGGTGAGATTAAGATATGTGAACACAAAATAAGCAGTCTTGCATATGCGGATGACTTAGTTGTAATGGCAGATTCGATTGAAAATTTGCAAAGTAATATTTCAGAGCTAGATCAGAAATGTAAGGACTATGGTATGAAGATTAGCATCTCCAAAACGAAAGTAATGTCAGTGGGAAAGAATTATAAACGGATTGAGTGCCAAATAGGAGGAACAAAGTTAGAACAGGTGGACGGTTTCAAGTACTTGGATGCATATTCTCACAGGATGGCAACATAGTGAAAGAAATGGAAGCGAGGTGTAGCAAAGCTAATGCAGTGAGCGCTCAGCTATGATCTTCTCTCTTCTGCAAGAAGGAAGTCAGTACCAAGACTAAGTTATCTGTGCACCGTTCAATCTTTCGACCAACTTTGTTGTATGGGAGCGAAAGCTGGGTGAATTCAGGTTACCTTATCAACAAGGTTGAGGTTACGGATATGAAAGTAGCTAGGATGGTTTCAGGTACTAGTAGATGGAAACAATGGCAGGAGGGTGTCCACAATGAGGAAATCAAAGAAAAACTGGGAATGAACTCTATAGATGTAGCAGTCAGGGCGAACAGGCTTAGATGGTGGGGTCATGTTACACGCATGGGAGAAGCAAGGTTACCCAAGAGACTCATGGGTGTAGCAGTAGAGGGTAGGAGGAGTCGGGGTAGACCAAGGAGAAGGTACCTGGATTTGATTAAGAATGATTTTGAAGTAATAGGTTTAACATCAGAAGAGGCACCAGTGTTAGCACTGAACAGGGGATCATGGAGGAATTTTATAAAGGGGCTATGCTCCAGACTGAATGCTGAAAGGCATAATCAGTCTTAAATGATGATGATGAGCTTAATGACCATCTATTTAAAGTGACACTACGCAATGCCACAGTAAGTCCAGGATTAGCTATGAACACACAAATGTCTGTATGTTAAAAATTCTTCACTATGTCATTTCTTTTGTTGAAATTTTTTTGAGAAAAAGAGGCTAGCATACAATATGATAACAGCTACATTTTGGTCACATATTGTCTAAAATTTCATGCGTAATTTCACTGTCTAATAGTCTAATAGTTTTTACATGAAGGTAAGTAGACAGGTTAGAACTCAATGAATAATCATAGATTTACTAATAAACAATTAACAATATGAAGAGGTCTGTAAATAAACTCATCATCACTCAAATCTGCTTTAAGTTAAGTAAAAATGAAAAGATATCAAACTTTAATTAGTAGTGTGGTGTCTGTTTTGAACTTTCAGACCAACAATAAAAACATCTGAAACATATGAGACTTCAATCCTGCACGAACCACTGATTCTTGCTGTGACAGTGCCAGGTTAGTACCCTTATACGTCCAGTAGCAAAATCTTCTGCAGAAATGTAGCTAAGGTCAGAAAGGTATTTTTCAGATACATACAGCAAGAATATTGTGTAAGTCTTAAAGTAGCCTTTAGGATCAAAAAGATTCTTATAGTTACTTGCCAGTACATACTCTTTCAGTTAATAATGGGAGTGAATTTATGATGGACTGTATGTTTCAAATAATAACATTAAAAGTGATAATATTTTCCATATGGCCTATACATCCCTATCTACATCTACACTCTTCAAACCTCTGTGAGATGCATGACAGAGAGTACATCCCATTCAACCAGTTATTAGAGTATCTTCTTGTTCCATTTGTAAAGGCACACCCTCCTCTAGCATTACTTTTCCTCAACAGAAGTAGGCAATACCAAAAATTATTACAAATTTTTAAACAGGTTAATATTATCTCAACTTGTGATGAAGCAAGCTGGGATAATTTTAATTCCCCTCTTGTTTTGGCCATCTGCCTCCTTGAAATTCTTTTTTTTTTTCAATTTTAACTAATTACCATTAACATACATGAGAATAATCTGTATTTCCATAAAATAGAAAGGTTGGCCCTTAGTTTTAAAGAATATAACACCAGATCTAATTTTCTGCTTAGTTTTAGGTATTTAATTGATTTTCTAATTTATTTTGACTAGTCCTGGTTAGTATCTGTTGTGACAGGGTGAAACCAATAATTGTTTTGTAACTTATATTCTATTGTTGATGTATAAACAAATATAAATTCTATACTAATTATAAAATTTGCAAGGCAGAATACTAACAAACTTGAAGCATCTACTTGAAAACGTGTTAGCAAAACCAGCCCTTCATTAATTCCAAAGTAATTAACAGTTTTGTCAAAAGTATTGTTTACATAACGATATTTGTTAATTTCATGATTGAAACAAATAATTTGGATTAACCCATGTAGCAGAATAAACTTTTAAAAAGAACCAATTTTTCGATGTATGGTATTCAGTTAATTGAATGAGTTAAATTTTAATTGTAATTTCTGTAAATTAAACATCGAACAACGTGAAGTTTCAGTACCTATTATTGTGATGACATAAAGGGGCCAATTTTTGGTCATGAGACAGTCAGTCCATAGCTGAGTTCCAGATGAGGAACCTGTGTTGGTTAGAATTACAACAATGCATCAACTTAATAGTGTAATAAGTGTTACACAATTATGCCATGTTTTAAAACAGTGACAGTGTCTGCTCCATATGTACCTTTCTATTCTTCAAGAACAACCTATTAATGACACTTATCAAAAGTTAAACAATAGTGCACTGGCCATATATGTATGTGTATTATTGGGGCATTGTGAAAAGTGAAAGTAAAAGACTGTGAAATGCAACTGTGCATCTGTCAGCTACATTATTTACCATAGTCAGTGTCAGAATTACAATCCCCATTTTTCAGCCAGTATAACAACACAGTACATTGACACCGAGGACAACAAATGAGGAAAGAAAGTAGGTAGAGCTGCTACAAACTGTTTTCTAAAAGAATTGCATATGATTTTGTAGACAATGTGGTATATTCCATGGCTATAGTCTATAAAAAAATTACTTTATTTTCACTGTTATAACTGATATGTACTAGCTCTGTATGTACAGTTAAAATTACTTTTTTTTTAAATATTTGAAATATGAAATATCTGGCACACTTAAAATTCCTGTTACTAATTGTGCAATCTGATAATATTTATTATGTTTACTCCTGGATTCATTATAAAATAATGATATAAATTGGTGGAGATTAATTTGTCAAGAAAATTTGTAAACTCTTTGGAATATTGATAGTACCACAAAATGGATTAGTAGCGGGCATGCCTCTGATGTGGTCGGATGTGTTTTTATTTTTGGCACTAACAACGTAGTTTTTGCTTTTGAACTGGAAATTGTAATCAGTGTGATATAGAAAAAGTGAGAGAATAAAATTAACTGTTCAGGTAATTTTTTCAGAAGTTATTACGTCAATTGGAACCACGAGAACCTACAATATAAAAAATTTCAGCTTCAAGAATCAGTCCCTAGACGTGAAGAACTGGAGCCAACTATGAGAAAAGAAGTTAAGTAAAAAGTTTTTTGTAAATCTTACTCCTCTTGAAATTGACATCATTATTAACTCTTTTAATGAGTTAATTATGATGTCAGTGATAATCAACAACTGATGTGAGGGAGGGGTAGATTACAAGTGGTGGTGTCATCCATGATCAGTTGACTGATAATGAAGTTTTGTCTGTTGCAGAAGAAGGGAGAGTGGGTCAATGGAGGTGTCCGATCCCACCCGTCGACTTTGACCTATGATGTAAGGGTGTTGTGGTGTGTGACGCCATGATGGCGCAGAGTTTACTTTATGAGTCTGTTGTGTTTATACATGTCATTTTGTTGCGGTTGGTGGTGACCTCTAATGGTGTGTTTATGGTTTGTGTGTTATGTGGTGTATTGGGTTCATTGTGGTTTTGCTGTTTGATCTGTTTAGGTGTTGGTTATGACTGTGCTTCAACAGAAATTGGTTTCAGTGGGTTAACAATTACGTTTTTGTGGTGTCTAAGATACTGTAGTGCTGTTTGCTGCATGTTGCATGTTAATTTGTTTAATTTAATTTGTGACTGCTTTTGTTAGGTATAAATATGATGGATAAATTTAATAGTGCTCGTTTGGGTGCAGAAATGGGGGATGATATGTTTCCCTTATAAAATTTTTACAGCTGTTTGGGTTGCTGGTCGAAGTTGTGAAGTGCGGCGTGTGTCAGCAGGAAATGTGGTTGACAAAAGTTCTGACATCTCGGACCAGGGACTGCTACATGTGGCAGTGGCATAGGGACAACCTATGGCGCTCCGTAAGGCATGGTACCTGGATCGAGAGGTCTACATTGGGCATGTGAGAGATCGTATTGATGACATATTATTTTTGTTATATATCCTCTCACAGTTTTTGTGCACATGAGACTGGTGTGAGTGAGAGGACGGTTTTTGACTGGTTTTTGTTTTGTAGGGAAGTTTGCTCAGAATATATTAAGTACAGGGGTAAGTTGGGTGGGCCTGGGGTGGTAGTGGAGACTGTTTGGGAAGAGGAAGTATGGGAGGGGTGAGTCTCTGAGTGGTGTAGGGGTGTGGGGGGGGGGGCATTGTATATGGGGGTGGTTTTTCAGAGTGTGTTTTTAGGGTTCTGGAGGGGTGCACGAAAAGGGAATTGGTGGGATTAATTGAGGAGTGTATAGTGGAGGGCAGCACAATAGTTTCCTATGCTTTTTTATTTTATAGGGGGTTGGGCGAGAGGGGGTATCATCATGTAGTTGTTAACCATAGTATAGAATCCAAATGAGAGTGGGGCATGTACAAATATGATAGAGGGATTTTTGGGGGCGGTTGAGTCAGTCTTTGGGAGGGAGAAGAGGCGCTCTTCTAACCTTCAGTCTCTTTTAGATGAGTATTGTTTGTGGAAGAGTGTACCTTGAGACTATTGCATTTTTCTGTTTTTTTTTAAGGGCAATTAGTAAAATGTATAAGCCAAAGGTGGTTGGCTAAGGAGATGTTGTGAGAGTGGGCGGCTGTGGCTTGGGCGGGGTGCGGGGGTGTAGTGGTTGCTAATGATTGTGTTTGTGGAGGCAGGTGGGTGGGGGTGGTGGTTGTTTTGTGATTATGTTGTGGAGAATCTATTTTGTTGCAGTCATTTTTGAGTTGTAGTGTGTGATTGAGATTTGTTTGTTTTCATGGTTTGATTTGTTGATGAATCTTTGATTTTGGGGGGAGGGTGGAGGTTGGGTGGGTGGGAGGGTGGTAGGTTGTGGGTGGGTTGGGTGTTTCTTTTGGTGGTTTTTTTTTGTTGGTGTGTGTGTGTGAGTGGGGGGGGGGGGGGGGGGAAGTTTGTGTAATTGCGGTGGCTGACCTAGGTTGGCATGCTGGAACTTTTTGTGGTAAGTAGTCGTTCTTTTGGGTGTATTTTTTGTGTGTTATGATGCGTGGTGGGGTACTTCTGTGTTGTTTGGTTAGTGGTATCGGTGTTAGGGTATCATGCGCTGCTGGTGACCTATATAGGTCAAGGGAAGTGTCAGATCCAATGTGTGGTCATAAATATGGGTGTTTTGGTATCGTGAGCTGCTATTGACCCACATAGGTCAAGCGAAGTGTCCAATTCCAATGTGCAGTCATAGCTATGAGTGTTTCAGTATCATGAGCTGGTGTTGAGCTATATAGGTCAAGGGAAGTCTTCAATTCCAATTTTGTTTGTCTAGGTGTTGGTTTTGTCGTAGCAAAATTTTTGATGTTTTTTTAATGTTGTATCAACAGTTGCATTTGAGCTATATAGGGGAAGGGAAGTGACTGATTCCAGAGGATATTGTGTGTAGTAGAATTTGGGAATGTTGTGTTGTCAATATATTTTGTCGGTTTGTGAGGTTTGGTATGGAGGTGTCTGCTCATGTTTTTATATTTAGTATATCCCCACCCAAAAACCCCCAATTTCCCATGCTTGTCCCATTAGTTTGATTATAATTTTGGAGGAAGATGTGTGTGTTGGTTTTTCAATCTATTTTTGTTGTCATGTTAATGTAAAGGCGCCATATTGGAGTCGTAGTGAATGGTAGTTTCCGTGGTCATAGCAGACAGCTACAATCAGATGCTTCTGTATTCCCGGGAGAGTGATTTGTGTCATTTGAAGTTTATGTGTGAATGGATTTCCAATCGCTCAAAGAATGAGAGCTCCCCAACAATGGCGGACTGGATCAAATGAAAGAGGACTTTACAACCATGATGAGGGACATCAAAAAATGTACAAACTATTTGTGAAATCAATTTGTCTGTGGACAGATGTGCTTGTTAAACAAAATGAATAGAAACGAGGGCATGTGTGATGTAAAAGTGAAAGCTGTAGGAAGCAGTCAGGGCATGTTTGAGCTGGGTGAAAGTGTAGTCAGCAAAGAAACAGTAAAAATTTATATTTTGGAGTTAATTTTGGTGAAACTAGAGGAAATCAAGACAGATAACAATAGCAAATTTAGTGCACTTAATGATCAGTTAATCAAAAAATTTACTTCACTACACAAACAGTTAAATGACCTGAAAACTGAAACCACTAGTAAAATGGATAGAATGCAATACCAAATAGACCAACTTAGTAATCAGGTTTTGGAGCTAAAAAATGGGTTGTCAGAGGGGTTAAAAAGTGTGAATGAAAAAGTTGATGTCTTACAAAATAAATTTATTGTTTTGGAAAATGGGTTCATTGTCGAATTGGTAAACAATTGACAAATGTTAATGGTGTCAGATTTGAACAGATGGCCATAGCGCAAAAATGGAACAAAACATTACCAGTTTAGACCAAAATATTTTAAATGTTGAAAACAATATGCAATGTAAATGTTTTAGATCAAAAAATTGGAACAGTTCAGGAAAATTGCATTCACAGAAATCTGTATTCAAACAGTGGTGTTGTGTGGTCCAACATTCCAAAGTTTTACATTAGACAAGTTACATCCAGTGGATTTTCTGAATCATTATAGAGACAGTTTTGTGTCAGACATGAGTGAAAACCATAAAATTAAATTTGTTAAAAGATGCCTTGAAGGTGAAGCTCCATAATGGGTAGATTTAAATTTTAGTCAGTGGGAAACATATCAAAGTTTTGAGAAAAGTTTTTTAAATAAATTTTGATCAGAAGGTGAACAGGGGAGAATTAAAAGTCAATTTTTGAAAGGTCCTAATCATAGGAACAGGGATGGTACTCTGAAAGAGTTTTGCAAGAACCAACTTAAGAAATTAACACACTTTGACAAACCATTTGATGAAACGACATTGATTGATCCACTTAAAATGAGATTACCAGACAGGTTGCAGTGGGATTTAGTACATGGACCTGACAATTGTCTTGAACAATTTTTATGATATGTTGACAGGCTGGATAGAGCTATACAAAGAATCATGTACCATAATAATCAGAAAGATAGAAATCACAATGGGAATAATTACAATAGCAGAGATAATTGTTACTTCTATCAGGATCAAAATGTTAATAGAGACACAAATTTTGAACATCAGCGGAATAGGAATAATGAGGATAACCATAGGCAATTTCATAGAAAAAACAATCATAAAGATAATTACTTGGGAAATGGTAGTTCACCTCCGTGAAGGTCCACAGTTTTGGGGCAAGGAAACACAACAAGCACAGGACCCCCAATTTACACTTGCAGGTATCTGGAGTTGAACAGAAGGTATATCAGATTTCTCATTTATGTTTTGGTCAAAAGTTTTTGGATACTATGTTTAATTATAGTGATGTTGGTGCTAATCACAAACTAGAATGTGAGACAATAATTTTATCTTGGAACTCTTCCATTTGGTCCATGTGAATGTGAGAGTAGTGCGAATTTTGATGTAGTATGTGCTATTGATTTCTTCTCTTGGCCAGAAAACAGTGTTATTGATGTATGTAAATCAGCTGATGACTGTATTGGATCTGAACTAGGTGATATTTTTATGTAGATGTGAATGACAGCTGTGAAGTAACTGAGGTTTGTAAGTCTGAGACTGGTAGCTTATTGCAAATGAATGTAGGTGAGGTAAGTGGCTTTGATGGAGATGAGACTTGTGTTGTTAATGATGATGTTAAAGAAGTAATTTTGGAAGAATATTATGATGATGATAACATTAATGATGTTGATGAGTATCAGGTATTTGTGGAATTTAAGATTAATGAAGTTTCAGTGTTATTTGTGAATGATGTTGACAGTACAGATAAGATAAGTGATGTATGTGATGATGTAAGTCAGAGTCATGGAAAACCCATAAAGTCAAAGTAGTTTTTCATTAATACCATGCAGAGTAATGATCCAAACAGTAAAGGTGAGTTATCTGTAAGACTGGAGAGTGGAGGTGAAAGCCTTTTGAAGTTTGTTTTGGACCAGATTGATGATAACACAGATAAATGTGCATTCTGGAATAAGTTAGCTGTGGTTAGTCAAAATTTGTATCCATATAGCTGGGATGAAGTGAAAGAAGAGCTAAGAAGGAAGTATAACATTGACAGTAATATATTTTGTGTTCCTTCTGTAATAAGTGATGTCAGATGTGCTGTGGAATCCATTCATTGTGTTCAGTCTATATCTGGAAACATGTGTAACCAAAGCAATGCTATGATATCAGTAAGGTTGATTAAACCCTTTAAAGACAGTGTGGATATAGCAGTTGATGAAATAGAAAGTGATCTTTTACATGAAGTGTCTAATAACAGATATGATGATTCAGATCTTGGGTGTCCTTATATTAAGATTAAGATTGATCAGTGGGAAGGGAACTGTTTGACTGATACAGGTAGCCCAATTTGTGGTACATCAGAACAAGTTAGAGACAAGATCCAGTGTAGTAAGAATTTTGTGGAAATATCCACTGCACATGTAAAGATAAGAGGAGCTACTGGTAAGCAAAGCAATTATGTAAACTGTCAAGTACTATTAACTTTTAGTACAGAAGATAAGACCCTTGAACAAGGATGCATAATGACCCCTCGTCTGGAAGACAATATACACTACATTTGCAGATCCATAAGACTACATAATTATGTTTTGATTTGATCCATTATAAATGGTTTGTGAAAGCCTGCGACTGTAGATACAATAGGTTTGTTTATAATTAAATAAATCTTCTGCTACCAGTCACGATTTTTCTTTATTTTACTATTCGCACGACACGTTTCGAGAAATAATTCTCATTTTCAAGTGCGTTTTTTGATGTGTGTTAAGCCATTTCTTTTGATGTTGTCAGTGTGTGTGAGTCTGCTTCATTTTGTTGACTTTTAAGTTTTCTAATGGTCCATTTGTGTAGAGTCTCACACACACTTAACATCACACACAACTTGTACACTTTACACATCGAAAATATATTTTCGATGTGTAAAGTGTACAAGTTGTGTGTGATGTTAAGTGTATGTGAGACTCTACACAAATGGACCATTAGAAAACTTAAAAGTCAACAAAATGAAGCAGACTCACACACACTGACAACATCAAAAGAAATGGCTTAACACACATAAAAAAACGCACTTGAAAATGAGAATTATTTCTCGAAACGCGTCGTGCGAATAGTAAAATAAAGAAAAATCGTGACTGGTAGCAGAAGATTTATTTAATTATAAACAAACCTATTTAATTATGTTTTGTTTGTCATGAATGTAGTATGTAAGATGATGTGATTTTTTATAGCATTTTTGTACAATTTTTGTACAACAGTAGGAATTTGCAATTCACATGTACAAGAAGCCACTTATGGGTGATGCACTTGGCAATATATGGTACAGTACTTCATAATGCAACATAAAGTTGTTACATAGTATAGGTATTTGAATTTACAGCATGTTATTACAAAAATAATACATATTACAATCACCTCAGAACATTACATCGTATAGATAAAAGGGTTAGGCCTACATTTAAGAATAGCTACATTTTAATATCAGTATTCATTCAGTGAGTACAAACATTTAAGAGTTAAGAATGATTTTAATTCCCTTTTGAATACTTTAGCTATGTGGCATCTTATAGCACTTGGCAGTTTGTTAAACCATATCCGGCCATTTATCCAAGCATTGTGATCTGTTGTCTTCAGCTTAGTTCTGTTTCTGAAGAAGCAATCTTTTTGTCTTGTGTTATGGGTATGCACATCAGAGCACATAGCTTTATTATTTTTATGGTCCACAAAGAATGTTATTAATTTGTACAGATACAAGGAGTATACTGTTAGATATTTATGTTGTACAAAGGTTTCCCTACATGAATCTCTGTATCCTAGTCGATGCATGGTCCTGATTGCTCTTTTCTGCAGTGTTAGGATTCTCTTCATGTGTCTATCAGCAGCACATCCCCATACCTCTATTCCATGATTAATATATGCAAATGTTGTCCCATAATAGGCAGTTTTTAATGTTTTTTCAAAGACTAATTTTGATAGTTTGCTAATTAAGTACAGTGAACTGCTGATTTTATTGCATACAAAATTGATATGTTCTACCCATCTAAGATTATCATCTAGGTATATCCCCAAAAATTTACATTTGTCAGTGTCTACTTTTTTGATGCCACTTATATTATTATTACAGGTTTGGTATGAATTACCAAGTTTAAATGGTAATAGCTGGGATTTGCTAATATTGACTTTTGGACCTTGATCATGGAAGTAAGCAGTTATTTGACTTAATCCATCAGTTGCAGCCAATGTCAAGTCACTAGTTTGTTTGCAAAAGAACAAAAGTGGGGTATCATCTGCATAAGTATAAATGTCTAAATTTTGTGAATATTTTTTTAAATGTATATATGTAATTAATCTTGACACAGTCTGTCCAGTCATGACTGGTAAATGACACAGATCTAGTAATAAACGAATAACCTACTAGTTGGGAGTACAGAGGTGCCTCCAAATCATTAATGTAGACCAGGAAAAGGGAAAGGCCCAATACGGAGCCCTGAGGTACACCTTGTTTTACTGATCTGACCATTAATTTCATAACTCAGCTTTGTACACTGCTTACGATTGGTTATATAAATGATCAGTAGTTGTATGGATGTGGCATTTATATTGTAAGTTTCCAGATTGCTTAGTAGTAGCTCATGGGTCACTGAGTCAAATGCTTTAGTAAGGTCTAGAAATATCCCTGCTGTCTGCATTACCTCATCCGGGGCATCATACACCTTGTGGAGAAATTTGGTAATTGCCATAATGGTACTGTGATGCTTTCTGAAACCATGCTGTGTTTCTGCTAGTAAATTATTCTTTGTGAAATAATCAATAAGTTGTGTCAACAAAACAATTTCTAATGTTTTACTGAAAATTGATATTAGTGATATGGGCCTGAAGTTTGATAGCTCTTCATTCGATCCTTTTTTATGCACAGGTTTAACTGTACTTTTCTTCAATATATTTGGAAATGTGTGCTCCCTGGTACTACTGTTGATCATATGGGCAATTATTCCAGCTAATTCCTTATTGAATTTTTTAATTATAACGTTACTCAGTCCATCCCAGCGAGATAAGGTCTTATTCTTTAAGTTATTTATTATTTTTCCTATTTCCTCTACACTCACTTCCTTAAATTCAAAAGCAGTTTCCAGCCTAGGGTAAGGCTTCACCATCTGAGTCAGACCTGTGAAATTAACTGGATTCACAGGTGAAAATATTGACTGAGTTTAAATCTGTTTGCAGATTTATACAACTATGTAATTGTGTTTTGTTTATCAGGAATTTAATATGTATGATGATGTGACTTCTAAAGTTCTGTCTTAGCTATTGACTGAGTTTAAATCTATGATACACTATGTCATTATGTTTTGTAATAGATTTGGGCTTTAGAATTTGAAATGTATATACCATGAGACTAAATGAGTAGATCATTTTATAATTCTGAAATGGATCAATGTTCATAATTTGTACTGTAAAAATTAGGAATAGTATTTTAGTATGTCTGTATGTATCATCTTCTTAGTTCATTTTTTCATTGCATTTAGCTCTGTTTATTTAAGTTTCATATGTGAACATTTTTTAATGTTGTCTGACAAAAATCCTTTATACTTGCTTTTGGAACATAAATCGAGAGAGCATATGCCATGTGATGTGAAGAAGTTGTTGAACAACATATTTAGTACACAAAACAATATTTCAGGATTTGATGTGAATGCTAGACAGGAAGTTGGCTATCTGTTGGACCGTGTGATGAGAATTCTAAGGAGAAAACTGAAAGATGTGGGTGGATCCACTCCCCACACTGCTGTATGGCTGTGCCCTGCTGGTACAGTCAACTGACAAGAGACCATAGGTGCTGGGTAATGTACTCAGGCACCTGTCAATTACATCAGTGTTGAAACTTCCTGGCAGATTAAAAATGTGTGCCCAACCGAGACTCGAACTCGGGACCTTTGCCTTTCGCGGGCAAGTGTTCTACCATCTGAGCTACCAAAGCACAACTCACGCCCGATCCTCACAGCTCTATTTCTGCCAGTATTTCATCTCCTACCTTCCTAACTTTACAGAAGCTCTCCTGTGAACCTTGCAGAACTAGCACTCCTGAAAGAAAGGATACTGCGGAGACATGGCTTAGCCACAGCCTGGGGGATGTTTCCAGAATGAGAGGAGAGCTTCTGTAAAGTTTGGAAGGTAGGAGACGAGATACTGGCAGAAGTAGAGCTGTGAGGTCCGGGCGTGAGTCGTGCTTCGGTAGCTCAGATGGTAGAGCACTTGCCCGCGAAAGGCAAAGGTCCCGAGTTCGAGTCTCGGTCGGGCACACAGTTTTAATCTGCCAGGAAGTTTCATATCAGCACACACTCCGCTGCAGAATGAAAATCTCATTCTGGATACATCAGTGTTGTGACAGATTTGTCAATTGTTAGCCAAGACTGTCAAAGACAATGTTATTCCACATAAATGTTTTTTCATATAAGGGGATTAGCTTCCCAGTGCATTATGTAACTTGAAATCAGTATGTATTTTTTTATGAATTGTAAATGAATTTTCTAGGCTGCTATGTACATAGGTTACTTTGTATGAACCATTAGCAGATAGTGTGGAAGACATATTTACTAGTGTAGACAATATAACAAGATGTACACATGTCTGCTTTCATACAGTAATTTTGGTCCTCAAGTTACTCGATTATGTCATAATTCAAAGCTATTTATGACTCTGTTTACCTGTATTTATCCTGAATACTGCAATATTGTATCTCATTGGAATTTGAGTTGTGGGCGAACTAATGCTTAACTCTGTTTCGGGTATCCTTGGTCATCGAGACTGCATGTGTGCACACAAGGAGAGCATACAATTATTGACTGAGACTAGATGTTTCTAATAATTACTCTTTACATATGATTGAACTTATTGATATAATTCAGCACTTTATTTATTTTGTTGTGTCGAAACATTTTTTACTGGTTTGTACCCAGTGTAGTTTGGATTCATGGGCTGGTTCCCACATTGCAAGCTTAGGTCCTAATAATTTTTCATTATTTTGTTCTTTCATGAGTAAACATATTCCTAAATATTCTGGTCTATGTGGCTGATTGATTTTGTGCTATATTCCTACGCATGACAGTATATTCTTCTGGTCCGTACCCGTTGTGAATTTTTCGAGTTGGCTCACTCATTGTACACTTAGGATGTGAATTTTTTTTTCTCTTCTCTTTTGAAGATTTTGAAGGTGTGGTTTTACGAATGTAAACTTGCAATTTGTAGTTCTAATAATTTACCTTGTCACTGTATTTATTTCTATAGTTTACTGTTGTAATGTTGTAGTTTTGACTTTGTATTATTTGTCTTGTGACAGTATATTCCACAGATCTGACAATCTGAACGCCATGTCCTAATATACGAGTACGTATAAATTATGACTTGTATAGTAGATGTTTTTCTTTGATATATTGTGTATTGGAAACTTCTATACATCTGTATTCTATCTTTTGCCATCATTTTGTACATCATTTGGCAAACCTTATAGTCTGTCACAAAATATTGTAAACATGTTGTTTCCAAATTTTGTGAGGGGGATATTGTAAAGGGACACCCTCCTCTACCATTAATTTTGCTCAACATAAATAAGCGATACCGAAAATTATTACAAATTTTTAAACAGGTTACTATTATCACAGCTGATTACTAAAAAAATGCATATGATTTTGTACATGATGTGGTACATTTCAGGCTATAGCCCATAAAAAGAAATAACTTTATTTATACTCTTACAATTGATATGTACTAGCTCTGTATGTACAGTTAAAATTACTTTTTTTAAAGAAATATCTGAAATTACAAAATATCTGGCACACTTAAAATTCGTATTACTAATTGCATAATCTGAGGATATTTATTACATTTACTTCTGGATTCTTTTATAAAATAATGATATAAATTGTTGGAGATTCATTTGTCAAGAAAATTTGTTAACTCTTTTGAATATTGTTAGTACCACAGAATGGATTAGTAGTGGGCATGCCTCTGATGTGATTGGATGAGTTTTTATTTTTGGCAATAACAATTTAATATTCAGTTTTGAAGTGGAAATTGTAAAGACAGTTTGATATAGAAAAATGTGAGAGAATAAAATTAACGCCGGCCGCGGTGGTCTCGCGGTTCTAGGTGCGCAGTCCAGAACCGCGTGACTGCTACGGTCGCAGGTTCGAATCCTGCCTCGGGCATGGATGTGTGTGCTGTCCTTAGGTTAGTTAGGTTTAAGTAGTTCTAAGTTCTAGGGGACTGATGACCACAGATGTTAAGTCCCATAGTGTTTAGAGCCATTTGAACCATAAAATTAACTGCTCAGGCAATTCTTTCAGAGGTTATTATATCAATTGGAACCATAAGAACCTATAATATCAAAAATCTCAGCTTTAAGAATCAGACCCTAGACACGAAGAACTGGAGCCAACCATGGGAAAAGAAGATAAGTAAATTTTATTCCTCTTGAAGCTTAATGCAAGAGTTAATTATGAAGTCAGTGACAATCAACAAATGACGTGAGGGAGGGGTAGATTACACATTCACATATGGAGTGCAGGAAGAATGATTGTTTGAATGGTCTGTGCATAGAGTAATTATTCTAATCTTATACTCATGATCACTTGTGAGCAATACATAGGGGGTTGAAGCACATCCCTAGAGTAATCATTTAAGGCTGGTTCATGTAACATTGTTAATAGACTTCCATGGTATAGTTCACGACAGGGACAGTCTCCAACAAGAATTGGACCATCTGAAGACCGTGTTTTGGAGGAACGGTGACAAGGAAGGCCAAATTCGGAAGGCTCTACATCCCACACCTGCAGCACCGGTGGAAACTGAGGATGAACCGCAGGAGGAGGCGGCCTTGGCTATTATTCTGTTTTGCGGGGCCTTATCCAAAAAAATTGAATGCATTTTACGTAAACACCAAGTGAAAAACATCTTCTGTCCTCCAAGCAAAACCAAGAGCCTTCTTGGTAGTGTCAAGGACAACCTTGGTCTACATAAATCAGGGGTTTATCAGATACCTTGCGACTGTGGTAGTGTATACATAGGGCAGACTATTCATACCATTGAGGACCGATGCCGAGAACATCAACAGCACACTAGACTGCAACAGCCCAGTAAGTCGGCAATCGCTGAGCATTGCCTGTCAGAACTCCACAGCATGAATTATGACCAAACCAAAGTCCTGACATAGACTTCCAAATACTGGGACTGTGTCATCAAAGAAGCCATAGAGATCAGAGTAAGGGAGCCACAACTAAATCGAAACAGCGGTTACATCCTTAGTAAGGCGTGAGAACCCGTGATCACCCAGATTAAGAAGAAAAAGGATATTTGCCAGAGTGTACCAACTTCGGGGGGAGGAGGGAAGAATAACGAGAGCGGTGCCGGCAGACCCTACTGAACGAGAAGACCTAGGACGCAGCGCCCAGTCGGCGGGAGTATGGACGCTGTACCTGGACCGCACGCGGGGCGTGGACTGCATCGACTCTTAGGAAGTGCCTGAGGGAGGAGCAGAGGGGTATTGTCCTATATATACATAGCACCGGCCAACCACCGGTCAGTATATCAGCGCACCTGATGATGGCAACATGGTTGACTGCCGAAATATTGTGTCCTATGCACACTCATACCAGGCTGTTCACCTGAGATTTATTTTGTCATAAAATACGCCTGGAGAAATTGAAGAATCACATCACACACCTCTATGGGGAGGTGATGTATCGCAGTATGAAAAGGATCAATAGGCTGCGTCATCGGAGAAGTCGTCTACTGAGTTCTTTTGTTTTTCTTATGAAGTGCCGAGAAGAACATGTGGTACCAAATTTTGCTAAGGTCAAGCATCACATCGACTCAGCAGCAGTCAGAGGAATCAAGAAACATGCCAGCCTAGCTTTGGTATGAGAGGGAGTTCACTTCACACAGTGATGCTTGGACACTACCAACAATGAACTCCTACAGTTACATCTACAACTGTCCATCCGGTTCAATCCCTGGATGTGGGATTGGGTTGATGGTGTCACATGGGCCACAGCAGACTCAACCCAGAGGAAGTCAGCTGAACGACAGGCATCCAAGTTTGAACATATATTGGAGAAACAATCTTCTGATGGCAGCAGAAAGACCATCATCTATCTCACTAACAAGGAACTGGATGGTGACGCTAATTCGGTTCTTAAGAAGGGACTGAATTTCACCCTGACTTCTAAAGATGTACCCATTGCTGACGTCATTAGCACAGTGAAACAAACAGCTGCTCGACTTTCACCTGAAGCTGCTGAAGAAATTCATCGTGAAACCTGCAGAGCTCCAACCAAAACAAAGCTGATGAAACCGCGCATCTCCTACAGGGAGAGGGCCACCATACAGGAGCTAAGAGAAGATCCAGATATAGTAATATTACATGCTGACAAGGGCAACGTAACAGTGATCCGCTACTGACAGGATTGTACTGAGAAGATGCGGGGCCTACTTGCTGACAGCGCATACCGCAAGATTGACACCGATCCTCCCAAGAATGTGAAGAGGAAGACTCTGGCACTTCTCAAGGATTCCAGCTTCCGTGACAAGATTACCAAGAAGCTATGCCCGAGGGCTGCTGTTCCTCCTGGACTTTATGGACTGACGAAGGTGCACAAGGAATCGATCCCATTATGTCCCATTCTCAGCAATATTGATGCCCCAACGTACCTTCTCGCCAAGCACCTCAAACAACTGCTTAGCCCTTACATTGGGAGATGTACACACTATATCCATAACTCCGAGGATTTCCTGGGATGCATCAACAACCTTGCACTTAAGGAGTCTGACATACTGGTGAGCTTCGACATGGTATCTCTATTCACCAAAGTTCCATTACAAGAATCCTTGATACTCATCAGTCAGAAATTTGAACAAGAGACCACCAACCTTTTCAGACATGTTCTGACATCAACTTACTTCTTATTTGATGGTGAATACTACGAGCAGACAGAAGGAGTAGCCATGGGGAGTCCACTCTCACCTGTTGTTGCAAATATGTACATGGAAAATTTCGAGGAGGAAGCTCTTGAATCAGCACATCTAAAACCCACCTGTTTCTTTAGGTATGTGGGTGATACCTTCGTTATCTGGCCACATGGAAGAGATAAACTGGCAGACTCCTCACACATCTCAACTCGAGACACGAAGAATATTAAGTTCACCATGGAGACTGAAATGGATGGGATGCTCCCTTTCCTAGATGTTTTGATTAGAAGACAAGCTGACAGCACTTTGGGCCACAGTGCGTATAGGAAGAAGATGCACACCAACTTATACCTACATGCGGATAGCTGCCACCACCCGGCGCAAAAGAATGGCATGCTCAAAACTCTTGTACACAGAGCTAACACCATCTCCGACAGGGACAATCTCCAACAAGAATTGGACCATCTGAAGACCGTGTTTTGGAGGAACGATGACAAGGAAGGCCAAATTCGGAAGGCTCTACATCCCACACCTGCAGCACCAGTGGAAACTGAGGATGAACCTCAGGAGGAGGCGGTCTTGGCTATTATTCCGTTTTGTGGGGCCTTATCCAGGAAAACTGGATGCATTTTAAGTAAACACCAAGTGAAAAACATCTTCCGTCCTCCAAGCAAAACCAAGAGCCTTCTTGGTAGTTTCAAGGACAACCTTGGTCTACGTAAATCAGGAGTTTATCAGATACTTTGCCAATGCAGTAGTGTATACATAGGGCAGACCATTCATACCATTGAGGACCGATGCCAAGAACATCAACAGCACACTAGACTGCAACAGCCCAGTAAGTCGGCAATCGCTGAGCATTGCCTGTCAGAACTCCACAGCATGAATTATGACCAAACCAAAGTCCTGACATAGACTTCCAAATACTGGGACTGTGTCATCAAAGAAGCCATAGAGATCAGAGTAAGGGAGCCACAATAAATCGTGACAGTGGTTACATCCTTAGCAAGGTGTGGGAACCCGTGATCACCCGAATTAAGAAGAAAAAGGATATTTCACAGGGGAGGAGGGAAGAATAGCGAGAGAGGTGCCGGCAGACCCTCCTGAACGAGAAGACCTAGGACGCACTGTCCAGTCAGCGGGAGCATGGGTTGCATGCAGGACATGGACCGCACTGACTCATAGGATGTGCCTGAGGGAGGAGCGGGAGGGGTATTGTCCTATATATACATGGCGTCAGTCCACTGCCAGTCAGTACATCAGCGCACCTGATGATGGCAACGTGGTCGATTGCCGAAATATTGTGTCCTATGCACACTCATACCAGGCTGTTCACTCGAGATTTATTTTATCATAAAATATGCCTGGAGAAATTGAAGAATCACAGCCATTAATCTCTCTGACACACACACAGATGGCCAGTGAGAGCCAAGTACACACGGAGGGACATGACATTGTCACAGTAGGTAAACAATGGACTGCTCAAAGGAGTCCGAGTCATCAGCTGTTTGTTGCAGACCAGCACAAAACTGACAAGGAACAGAGTGGTATCTAGGTCCAAGAAAGGGCACAGTAGTGTTGATTCCTCACACACTTTCAGAGTAGTACTCACAAATGTTCTGCAGCTTGCTCCCACTCAAATTCCAGACACAACCTCCACTAGGCACCAAAGGTTGCAACACATTCCAGGAGCACCTACATTTAAAATGAGTGAGTGAAACTAGTATAGCTGGGATCTCTTAGTACAGTTACAGAGTATATGTTCTGAACATAAATACAAATCAGTATTCCCTCATGGACACAGGCTGGGAAGTGGTCAAAATTGCAAATGCATGACTGTGGTTTTTGATATCCGATGATCACAACTGATTGCCACAGTCACCAGTGTAGCAGATGGAGCTGACTGCTCCATAGATGGGCCTTGTCTCCTATGAATGTGGTGGTCTGTTGCCATGATGACTGACGGTGTTGGACATGGGCTTCTGTCCACAATGTATTGTCCACAAATGTAAGGAAATGAGGAGGAACCATATGTGTAGAAATTGTGATAGGTATCAGACAACAGGATCCAAAGAATGTACATGACCATTTATTCCATTTATACAGGAAATTAAATACATTGCACAAAGTATATAACATATGAAACAAACTTTGGAAAGTAAATGTACCATTACAATCAAGACTGTTTTCAACACTTTTTTGAGTTACTTTATTGGATTGCTGGTACTCCCCACAACAATGCTTTCACCACTTACAAATTAAATACCATAATAGTAGGTCCTCAAAATGTCTGCCTCCAGTATCACAATAAGCTTGTCGGCTGCGTATTAGTGACTGCCCCAGTCTTCAAAGATACCGGGTATTGTGTGAACACTATCACATGCTGCATGTAGCTTCACCATTAAGTCTTTTGGTGACTCCACCAAGGTTTCATACACCACATTCTTCAGACAACCCCACAGGAAGAAGTCCAATGGGTTGAGGTCAGGTGATCAAGGCTACCATGTTACAGAGCCACATTGACCAATTCAATAACCGCCAGACTTCTGTCTGATCTGGGCTCTGGCAGCTTGACTGAAGTGTTTGGGTACCCCACCTTGCTGGAAACACATACATCAACAGATTACACCTCCTCCAGTAACTCCAGAAGTGCTGCCTGGATAAACGTTGTATGGCTGTTACCTGTAAATCCAGGGGAAAGCACGTAGGGGACAATCAAGTAATTGTGGACAATGCCAGCCCATACACTGATGGTGAACGTTTCATGATGACCACTGTTGTGGGTGGTGAGGGCATGCACCTCTGTGCACATATGGCAGTTGTGGGCATTGAACACATCTTAATGGGTGCAGGCAGCCTCATCCATGTACAACACATAAGCAGTTTGTTATGGCAGCCTGACACAATGCTGCTGGAACAACTGCCTGAACTACACATTGCAAAGGGACTTCCACTCTAGCATTACTTTTCCCCAACAGAAGCAGTCAATACCAAAAAATATTTTTTGAATTTTGTACAGGTCAATGTTTCCAGAATGAGATTTTCACTCTGCAGCAGAGTGTGCGCTGATATGAAACTTCCTGGCAGGTCAAAACTGTGTGCCCAACCGAGACTCGAACTCGGGACCTTTGCCTTTCGCGGGCAAGTGCTCTACCAACTGAGCTACCGAAGCACGACTCACGTCCGGTACTCATAGCTTTACTTCTGCCAGTACCTCGTCTCCTACCTTCCAAACTTTACAGAAGCTCTCCTGCGAACCTTGCAGAACTGTAAAGTTTGGAAGGTAGGAGACGAGGTACTGGCAGAAGTAAAGCTGTGAGTACCGGGCGTGAGTCGTGCTTTGGTAGCTCAGTTGGTAGAGCACTTGCCCGCGAAAGGCAAAGGTCCCGAGTTCGAGTCTCGGTCGGGCACACAGTTTTAATATGCCAGGAAGTTTCAGGTCAATGTTGTCTCAGCAGTTTTCTAAAAAATTTCATATGTTTTTGTACGTGATGTGTTGTATTTCAAGCTAAAATTTATGAAAAGGAATTACTTTGTTTTCATTTTTATCATTGATATTTACTAGCTCCGAATGTACAATTAATTTTTTTTCTTTTTTTGCTTCTTTATTTTTTAGAAATATTTGAAATTAGAAAATATTTGGCACACTTACAATTTCTGTTAATAATTATGCAATCTAGTACTGTTTATTACATTTATTTTTGGATTCATTTATAAAATAATAATCTAAACTAATACAAATACATTTGTCAGGAAAAACTGTAAATCTTTTGGAATATTGTTAGTACCACAGAAAGAAGTAGTAGTAAACTCTGATGGATCAGACATATTTTTTTATTTTGGATGAACAATGTAATTTTAGCTTTGTTAATGTGCAAATTCAAAAGACAGTGTGATATAGTATGATGGTTGATTGAAAAGCAATGCCTCCACCTTTGTAACTCTTCAACAATTGGCAGCATTTGCATGCAGCTGGTACTGCCTTGTTCCGTAGCCTCTTCTCTACAGCTCCAGTTGGTAGGAAGCTTTAGCATTGAACAGTTGTGTTGTTAGAGTGTAAAGTATGGAAACCTGCACAGATGGTCGGTGAATGTGATTTAAGCAACTGCAGTCATTGAATTCTTGACAGTAGAAGGTGTCACTCTAAAGAAGATTCACAGAAAATGAAAGCAGTTTATGCTGATTGTGTTGATATGAGTACTGTGCATAATTGGAAGAGTAAGTTTAAAGATACTGAGGTGGGAACATCTGACCTGCATGACAAACAAAGAGCTGTACGTCCTGTGACAGCAACCACCAAATTTCACAAGCAAAATGTTGACAGATTGATTCAGGATGATCATCATATAGCTCAGAGAGAAATTGCAAGCACAAATGGCATTTCACAAGAATGTGTGGGTCAAACATTTTCCTGCAGCATGACAGTGCTAAACCTCACACTTCACATGACACCACAGCAGAACTCCAGAGACTGAATCTCACCACCGTACAGCATCCTCCATACAGTCCATATTTAGCACCGTCTGACTTCCATCTGTACCTGATAATGAAAGACACTCTGCAGGGACATCATTATGCTTCTGATGAAGACATTGAGAGAACTGTGAGACTGTGGTTGTGGAAACAGCGTGTCAACTTCTTCTGCGATGGCTTCAGAAAACCTGTTCATCATTGGCAGAAATGTATCAAATTGGCTGGTGATTATGTGGAAAAGTGTATATTGGTAATTAGAGATCACATTCTAAGGATTATTTCTGCATTTGATTTATTAAAATATTACCATCCAAACCCAATTAATGAAGGTGGAGGCATTACTTTTCCTTCAACCCTCATAAGATGCAACACAAATAAACGTCGAAAAAACAAAAATTCTGCACAGACATTCTTCAAATTTATTTAGACCAATTGGACCAAGAGAACCGAAAATGTGAAAATTTCAGCTTCAAGAAACAGACCCCTAGGCATGAAGCACTGGAGCCAACTGCGCAAGAAAAGATAAGTAAAATGTTTATTGTAAATCTTACTCCTCTCGAATCTTATGAAAAGACTGTCATAGTAGACAGTAGTGGCAACAAAGGAGGGAGGGGTAGATTACAAGTTGGGGTGTCATCTGGGATTAATTGAATAATAATGAAGTTTTGTGTGTTGCAGAAAAGTAAGTGATTTATGTCACTTACAATTCATGTATGAATAAATTTCCTATCACATGAAGCAAAAAAAAATTGAAAGCTGCCCAACAAGGCAAATCATACCAATAATGACAAACCATATTGAATGAAAGAGGACTTTAAACTACAACCAGGGACATCAAAAAGAAAAGATAAGCACAAACTAATTGTGAAGATTATTTGTTTGTGGGCTCATGTGCTTGTTAACAAAATGAATAGGGAGGAGGGTAGCAGTGAGGTAGAAATGAAAGCTGTAGGATCCAGCCATGTCTGAGCTGAGTGAAATTGTAACCAGTAAAGAAACATTAAAAACTGATATTTTGCAGTTAATTTTGGCAAAACTAGAGGAAATGAAGACAGATAACAATAGCAAATTTAGTACAGTTAATGATCAGTTAACCGAAATAACAACTGAAAACAATAGCAAAATGAGTAAAAGATAAGATAGGCCAACTTAGTAATCAAGTTTCAGAGTTAAAAAATCAGTTGTCAAAGGGATTAAAACGTGTAAATGAAAAAGTTGTTGATTTAGAAAATAAATTTATTGTTTTGGAAAAAACAGTCACTGGGACTCCTCGGGCAAGTTGCTCATCTAACGGCCTCCAGTGGCATAGTTGAGTCATCAAGACAAACTACAAGTGCTGATGATGCCAGAGTTGAACAGAAGGCAGTAGCAGAAAAATTGAACAAAATATCACCAATTTAAACCAAAAATAGCAAACTAATGTAACTATTTTGGATCAAAAAATTTCAGCAGTTCAGGAAATTTATGTGAACCAGAGTTGATGTGCAAACAATGGTATTGTATGGTCCAACACCCCTATCAAAACTTTTCCATCAGGCAATTATATCCAGTGGATTTTCTGCATCGCTTCAGAGATAGTTTTGTGGCAGGCATGAATGACAACCATAAAACTAAATTTGTTAAAAGATGCCTTGAAGGTGAAGCTCTGTCATGGGTAAATTTAAATTTAAGTCAGTGGGCAAACATATCAGAGTTTCAAAAAAAGGTTTTTAAATAAATTTTACTCATAAGCTGAAAAGGGGAGAATCAAAAGCGTATTTTTAAATGGTCCTAATTATGGGAATACGGATGGCACTTTGAAAGAGTTTTAGCACACCTTATCAAACCATTTGATGAAATGACCTTGATTGATGCACTTAAGAGGAGATTACCAGAAAGATTGCAGTGGGATTTAGTACAGGGTCCTGGCGATATATTGACAGGCTGAATAGGGCAGTAGAAAGAAGTATGTACCATAATAATTGGAACGATAGAAATCACAATGGGAGTAATTACAGAAAAAGAGATAATGGTAACTTCCATCAGGATCAAAGTGTCTGTAGAGAGAAATATTTCAAACATCAGCAGGAAAGGAATAATGGGTATAACCATGGACATTTCGATAGAAGAAGAAACTATTTGGGAAAAGGCAGTTTGCCTCAGTGGTGGTCCACAGTTTTGGGGCGAGGAAACATAACAAGCATGGGACTCAAAAGTTACACTTGCAATTAGACAATAATAACAGTGTTAATGATATGGCACATGTATCTGAAATTTAGCAGAAGGAATATCAGATTTCTCATGTAAGTTTTGATCTAAATTTTTCGCATACCATGTTTAATTATGGTGACGTAGGTGCTAATCACAAACCAAAATGTGAGAGCACTGAGAATTTTGATGTCGTATATACTAATGATCTCTTCAATGTGTGTAAATCAGGTGATGGCTGTATTGGATCTGAACTAGGTGATTTTTTTTATTTAGATGTGAATGAGAGCTGTGAAATAACTGGCGACTTATTGCTAATGAATGTAGGTGAGGTAAGTGACTCTGATGGAGGGAGACTTGTATTGTTTAGTGATGTTGTTGATGAAGTAATTTTGGAGGAATATGATGATGATGAGTATCAGGTATTTGTAGAGTTTAAGAATAATGAAATTTTAGAGTTATTTGTGAATTATGTTGACAATATAAATAAGGTAAGCGATGTATGTGATGTTGTAAGTGAGAGTCATGGAATACCACTGTTTTTCATTAATGCCATGTGGAGTAATGATCCAAACAGTAAAGGTGAGGTATCTGTGAGCCTGGAGAATAAAGGTGAAAACGTTTTGAAGTTTTTTGGGACCAGACTGATGATAACACAGATAAATGTGCATTCTAGAATAAATTAGCTGTGGTTAGAATTTGTATCTCAGTTGGTGGAATGATGTGAAAGAGGATGTAAGCAAGAAGTGTAATTTTGACAGTAATGTATATGATGTTCCTTCTGTAACAATTGATGCTAGTTGTGCCATGGGTCCCATTCATTGTGTTCTATCTTTACCTGACAACACAAGTAATCAAAGTAATGCTATGATACCAGTAAAGTTGATAAAACCCTGTAAAGACAGCGTGGATGTAGCATCTGATGGAATTGAAAGTGATCTTTTGCATGCAGGTGGTATATCTGAGCAATTTAGAAACAAGATCAAACATAGTAAGAATTTTGTGGAAATGTCCATTGTACATGTCAAGGTAAGAGGAGCTATTGGTAAGCAAGGCAAATTCATAAAATCTCAGGTACTGTTAACATTTAGTGTAAAAGACAAGACCTTTGAACATGAATGCATATTGACCCCTAGTCTGGAAGAAAATATACACCAAATTTGCAGGATCATATAACTATACAGGGTGGTCCATTGATAGTGACCAGGCCAAATATCTGACTAAATAAGCGTCAAACAAAAAAACTATAAAGAACGAAACTCGTCTAGCTTGAAGGGGGAAACCTGATGGCGCTACGGTTGCCCCACTAGATGGCGCAGCCATAGGTCAAATGGATATCAACTGCGTTTTTTAAAATAGGAACCCCCATTTCTCTATTACATATTCGTGTAGTACATAAATAAATATGAATGTTGTAGTTGGACCACTTTTTTTGCTTTGTGATAGATGGTGCTGTAACAGTCACAAACGTATAAGTACGCCAATGCAGACGGTATTTTCTTCGTGATACATTACCCGTGTTAAAATGGACCGTTTACGAATTGTGGATAAGGTCGATATTGTGATGATGTATGGCTATTGTGATCAAAATGCCCAATGGGTGTCTGCTATGTATGCTGCTCGGTATTCTGGACGACACCATCCAAGTGTCCAGACCATTCGCCGGATAGTTACGTTATTTATGGAAACAGTAAGTGTTCAGCCACATGTGAAACTTCAACCACGACCTGCAACAAATGATGAGGCCCAAGTAGGTGTTGTAGCTGCTGTTGTGGCTAATCCGCACATCAGTAGGAGACAATTTGTGTGAGAATTGGGAATCTCAAAAACGTTGGTGTTGAGAATGCTACACCAACATCAATTGCACCCGTACCATATTTCAATGCACCAGGAATTGCATGGTGATGACTTTGAATGTCGTGTACAGTTCTGCCACTGGGCACAAGTGAAATTATGAAATGATTACAGATTTTTTTCATGCATTCTATTTAGCGACGAAGCATCATTCACCAACAGCGGTAACATAAACCGGCATAATATGCAATACTGGACAATAGAAAATCCAAGATGGGAGCAACAAGTGAAACATCAGCGACCTTGGCGGGTTAACGTGTGGTGCAGCATTATGGGAAGAAGGATAATTGGCCCCATTCTATCGATGGCAATCTAAATGGTGCAATGTATGCTGATTTCCTATGTAAAGTTCTACCGATGTTACTACAAGATGTTTCACTGCATGACAGAATGGCGATGTTCTTCCAGCATGATGGATGTCCGGCACATAGCTCACATGTGGTTGAAGCGGTATTGAATAGCATATTTCATGACAGGTGGATTGGTCGACGAAGCACCATACCATGGCCCGCACATTCACCAGATCTGACGTCCCTGGATTTCTTTCTACGGGGAAAGTTGAAGAATATTTGCTATTGTGATCCACCGACAACGCCTGACAACCTGTGTCAGTGCATGGTCAATGCATGTGCGATCATTACGGTAGGCGAACTACTCGCTGTTGAGAGGAATATCATTAAATGTATTGCGAAATGCATTGAGGTTGACGGACATCATTTTGAGCATTTATTGCATTAATGTGGTATTTACAGGTAATCACGCTGTAACAGCATGCGTTCTCAGAAATGATAAGTTCACAAAGGTACATGTATCACATTGGAACAACCAAAATAAAATGTTCAAATATACCTACGTTCTGCATTTTAATTTAAAAAACCTACCTGTTACCAACTGTCCATCTAAAATTGTGAGCCATATGTTTGTGACTATTACAGCTCCATCTATCACAAAGGGAAAAAAATTGGTCCAGCTAAAACATTCATATTTCTCTAAGTACTACACAAATATGTAATAAAAAATGGGGATTTCTATTTTAAAAAATGCAGTTGATATCCATTTGACCTATGGCAGCGCCATATAGCAGGCCAACCATAGCGCCATCTGGTTTGCCCCTTCAAGCTAGACAAGTTTTGTTCTTTGTAGTTTTTTCGTTTGATGCTTATTTCGTGAGATATTTGGCCCGGTCACGATCAATGGTCCACCCTGTATACATCTGAAACAGCAACTGACATACTACTTTTCCACAGTCACCAAACACATTGAGGCACTTATCATAGCAGTGGACAAGCTTTGAAAGACCTTCATCATAAAATTCTGCCACCTGAGACTTCAGCCTCTGAGTCACACTCGCCTGGAGTTCCATGTCATCATCAATGCACTGTGTTGCAAGCCAGTTCTTCATCTTGGGAAACACATGGAAGTTGCTTGGTGCAAGATTAGGGCTGTAGGGTGGATGAGGCAAAATTTCTCAATCAAACAAATTATGGAGTTCTTTAGTGCGGTTTGCCATCTGAGGTTGGGCATTGGCGTGTAAAAACAAAATTTTGGTCATCGGCTTTCTTTGGTATTTGTTTTGAACTGCTCTTCAAAGGCTGTGCAAAGTTTGACAGTACTAGGCAGAATTTATGGTTGCTCTGCATTCAAGAAAATCAATAAGAAGCACACCTTGCCTATACTAAAACACTGTCACCATCAACTTCCTTGCTCACATGGTTTTGCAAACATTTTCTTGGTTTTTGGAGGGACCTTGTGTGCCCCCATTCCATGGACTGTAATTTTGTCCTGCAATTGACATGTTTCACCCACATCTCATCACCAGCTACGATTAAATCCAGTAACTAATCACCATGTTTGTGGTAGGCCTCCAGAAATGTCAAAGTTGTCCCCATTGCTGTTCTTTATGGTGCTCTGTAAGCATTTTGGTCAACCATCATGCATAAAATTTGTGGTAGTCTAGCTTTTGAGTGACAATTTCAAACAACAAAGTCCGTGAAACTTGTGGAGAAGAAAGCAAAAGCTCCATTATTGTCAAGCAATGGTTTTCACGAATCATTTCATCAAATTTAGCAACAAGATCATCGGTCACAATGATTGGGCATCCACTCTTCTCTTCATCACGAACGTTGGTTCCGCCATTTTTAAACCAAATGCACCATTTACAGAGAGAATGTCCACCCATTACCTTGTTTCTGTACACTTTGCACAGTTCTTGATAAACTTCTATATGTTTTTAGGTTTTTGCCAACAAAAACCGTATCACAGACCGCACCTCACAGCTGGCAGGATTTTTGATTGCAGCACACATTTCAAATTCGAATATCGGAAAAACCAGATGGGTAGAGACGTTCCCGCCATTACAGATGGATGCCGACTGACCTGCCAAGTACGCACATACCTAAATATACGTGATCGGCACACACCTAGTGGCATCAGATGAAAACAGTCCCTACTTTCTGAATAGCCCTCATATGATATCTATTCATTCCAATATTGTAAACAACTTCAAATGAAATCTACCAATGTGACTAAATGAATTTTTGGATTTTAGTAATGCAAACAAACATTTTTGAGATTTCTCGGAATTCAGATACTTTATAGTATTTGGCGGCCAAACAGGAGTGTCGGGACATGAAGGAGTGTGTGGCCCTCCCCTTCCGTGCCCTGGCACATGGTTGAATGCAATGATTTTGATGTCATGATTTCTGGAATGCCCTTGGCAGTAATGTAGTGTTGATGATGATGACATAGTGTCCAGTGCCCTCACCCTCCCCTCACCCTCATCCTTACCCTTACCTCTGTGGCCTTGGCACGTGTTCCCAGTATGGCCTTAGAGATAAAGGAATGCTAATGCTGATGTCAGCGAAATATAATATTCACAGTTGTCTCACCTCTAATATGACACTGTAGATAAGAAACCACTGATGCTGATGTCAGCACTTTTCTGTCCAGAATACCCCTTGCCACACTACTCACTAAATGTAAGTAATGTTCAGGTAACTACTGCAAACAGAGCACTGTAGCAATTTCTGCTTTTATGCTGGTTTGGATACTGAAGGCAAATCCTTGCCACTCAATATACACCAAACCTACAAGGATCTCATTACCAACTGTGCAATAATCAATCATCACTTTGCAAAGGTCAAGCTGCATTTAAATTGCAATAATTATTTTTGCTACTCTATGATTCACAAAACGAAGGTCCATTCATACCAAATGTCTATGAATTACTCATATAGCTGGGTCAAAGGATACATAGAAAATACACATAGTTCCTAAATCATAACAGTTACTATCCAGATTGGAATTTTACTATGAAAATTCATAGATGTCCTAAAGATTACTCACTGAGAAGTCCAGCAATAGATATGTACGACAATTTCAGTATGGTTGTATATAGTTAAACACGAAGGTAGGGAAAGTAATGTTAAAAAAAGATAGATGTAAAGCACGTGTATTCAGTTCACAATTAACCTTAGAGCTAAGAAAGTTTTACATTTTGAGAGAATCGATGTGTCTGTTCTATTAGAAATCTTAGATAACACAAGACAAAGAGTGCTTCAATTAAGAAAATAACATAGTCTGTGAAAAACATGGTGTGTCTACTGATTCTAATGTGATAATAACAACAATGAATCTAGGTTTTAAATGTGTCATCAAATGTGTAGTATGAAAAAATTATGATATGTATATCTTACATATTAATATAAGAAAGAAAATACATGATAAAAACACAAAAACATGAAAATCAAACATTAAGCTTCATTGAAAGAAAACATATCACTGAAGGTGAACCTGATCTAAGACTAAAATCACTTGACATCATCACATGAAAACTGTGAAGCGTTATCTATGCTTCACAAGTGCGGTGGTGGATTTATCAATGCACAACATTCAGAGGCGAGGTTTGTGGATCAGTTCGGTGGGCCTCTATCTGGTCATGGCTCGCAGTGTGGGTGTCATGCCTCTCACAAATTGAACATCGGCAGTGGACAGCAGGTGGATCTTCATCAACTCTACCAAGGCATGGTTTGGAGAGGGGTGTCAGTGATGCTAGATGATACATCACATAACCAATGCCGACAGGACTGTGGTTTCATTTTATCTTAGTGTTAACTTCATGGTAATATGTGCATGTGGTGAGTGACAAATGGTCTGTGATCCTTTCTAATGGTAAAGGTGCTGTTTACAGGTACTAGTTGTTCATATTGTCACCTCATCTGTATGTGATAGTAAGTTGCTAACTGCTTCATTGAGGCGAACAGTAATTATTTATGGAAAAGTGTGAATAAGTAGACCAAGGGTATGAACTGAACAGGCCATGATGATTAATACCGAATGTGATAGCAAATAGCATTTCGGATATTCTCACTAGGAGAACAAAATATGGTAACAGGTAACACCAATTTAGCACAGTACTGCATTGTATTACAAAGGTGCTAACTCATAGATCTCTGAGAAGGAAGGAAGGTGAGTCTGCATCATTGCAATGTAGACCCATTCGTGTGCTGACTGCTGTCGGTAAAAATGTTCATTTCCTATTAAACAGCTCTAACAAGGCCAATACTTATGCCACACATAGTGCATGAGGATCCCTTTTAGACATCAACAGCTCTGTCATCCCAGTGTGCAGCACAACCTTGCTGTGACGTGGAAGCCACACCTGTGTTGTCCTCCATCTCTTTCATCTCCTGGGAGACTCCATCTGACTCACTGCAAACCTGCCATACTTCCATTATTTCTTGTGTCAAAAGCTCAAGCACCCAGCCTGCTGTAGGTGGGTGACCTGAGATGTTTCTGCCACCAGCTGGGAAGGCAGCTCACTGCTTGCCTTCCTTAACCTGTGTTGCAGTCGTATCTCGGCATCGTCATATGTCCAAGGTTTGCTCTTGATTCTGCACATTTCTTGAGACCAGATTCAGAACAAAAACTTATTCTACTACAATTATAACAAAACATATACATATCTCACCATAATGGCATAATGATCCAAATTTATCTATGGAGTAGTTTGATGACATAAAAAAAAAACAAATGTTTCCAAGTATACTGATGGAAGCAAATGTCTCTTGTAGGTTTCTTACCACTAGTGTTGTCATATGTATCTTTACGTATGGTACTTATAATTTAATTAAAAAGTAGCGCCTCTTGAGGTTATTCTATAATTATTTTACACTGACACAAAAGTTTATTCTGTATGTCTTAAGATTAGTACAAAGTTAGTGAGTTCATTTAAGACCTACAAAACTAAGTTAGTTGCAAGCATGCCAAAACCAGATATCTACAGCTACATCTACATTTATACTCCGCAAGCCACCCAACGGTGTATGGCGGAGGGCACTTTACATGTCACTGCCATTACCTCCCTTTCCTGTTCCAGTCGCGTATGGTTCGGGGGAAGAACGACTGTCTGAAAGCCTCCGTGCGCACTCGAATCTCTCTAATTTTATATTCGTGATCTCCTAGGGAGGTATAAGTAGGGGGAAGCAATATATTCGATACCTCATCCAGAAACGCACCCTCCCGAAAACCTGGACAGCAAGCTGCACCGCGATGCAGAGTGCCTCTCTTGCAGAGTCTGCCACTCGAGTTTGCTAAACATCTCCGTGATGCTATCACGCTTACCAAATAACCCTGTGATGAAACTCGTTGCTCTTCTTTGGATCTTCTCTATCTCCTCTGTCAGGCCGACCTGGTACGGATCCCACACTGATGAGCAATACTCAAGTATAGGTCGAACGAGTGTTTTGTAAGCCACCTCCTTTGTTGAAAGAACTACATTTTCTAAGGACTCTCCCAATGAATCTCAACCTGGCACCCACCTTACAGACAATTAATTTTATATGATCATTCCACTTCAAATCGTTCCGTATGCATACTCCCAGATATTTTACAGAAGTAACTGCTACCAGTGTTTGTTCCACTATCATATAATCGTACAATAAAGAATCCTTCTTTCTATGTATTTGCAATATATTACATTTGTCTATGTTAAGGGTCAGTTGGCACTCCCTGCACCAAGTGCCTATCCGCTACAGATCTTCCTGCATTTCACTGCAATGTTCTAATGCTGCAACTTCTCTGTATACTACAACATCATTCGCGAAAAGCTGCATGAAACTTCTGACACTATCTAATAGGTCATTTATATATATTTTCAAAAGCAATGGTCCCATAACACTTCCCTGTGGCATGCCAGAGGTTACTTTAACGTCAGTAGACGTCTCTCGATTGAGAACAACATACTGTGTTCTGTTTGCTAAAAACTCTTCAATCCAGCCACACAGCTGGTCTGATATTCCATAGGCTCTTACTTTGTTTATCAGGCGACAGTGCAGAACTGTATCAAACGCTTTCCGGAAGTCAAGGAAAATGGCATCTACCTGGGAGCCTATATCTAATATTTTCTGGGTCTCATGAACAAATAAAGCAAGTTGGGTCTCACACGATTGCTGTTTCTGGAATCCATGTTGATTCTCACAGAGTAGATTCTGGGTTTCCAGAAATGACATGATACGCGAGCAAAAAACATGTTCTAAAATTCTGCAACAGATCGACGTCAGAGATATAGGCCTATAGTTTTGCACATCTGGTCGACGACCCTTCTTGAAAACTGGAACTACCTGTGCTCTTTGCCAATCATTTGGAACCTTCCATTCCTCTATAGACTTACGGTACACGGCTGTTCGAAGGGGGCAAGTTCTTTCGCGTACTCTGTGTAGAATCGAATTGTTATCCTGTTGTAGTTGTGTATATCCTGAAATAACCAGTAAATTTTCCATAATTAAGAAGATCAACATCTATGTTTCCTGTATAAATGCTGAGGCATGCCTTTAGTGGTTCTGTATTTTGTATCTGGGTGACATGATTGTCTATTCCTCCTCCTCACCCTGTTATGCTTTTACAAGTTCTTCCTGTACCATATGTTTCATCTGTGAACAAAAATCTCAAAACATACAACATGGAAAATTCTGTAACACACACTAAGTCCATCAGCTGCCCTTTGCTTTGTGAATGGCAGGTGGAATTGAGAAGAGCTGTTCACTATGTTCTTCAGCATATCACTTTAAGTATGTACTTTTATTTGAGTGTACTCACTTCTTTGCTAATGTTAGTCTTATTGTTGATAATTCTGCATGCTTAGTGGCCTATGTCAGTCATCCCTTTGTTACATAATTTATTGTGTGTTGAACTTTGTTACTCTGCGGAATTCTGTTAAACGACAAAACATAAAAATTTTATTAAATACTACACTACATGTTCCACCACATCCCATAGCTGAAAGTGGGATTGCTGCAGACTGATGTACATCTGAACTCCTGTAGGTCACCTTTGTCATTTCTTGTAAGCCAAGCAATCTAGCTTACCACAATGAATCTACACCTCTCATGCTCCAATCAACAAAAAACAATACATTCTCACTGAACAATAATATCATTGAAATATTCTCTGATGTTGAACAACTATAAACTCACAAGCTTGCACTGAGACCAAGATACCCTCACAACTCAGGCAAGGGCATAATTCCACATACTACAAAAGCCATCTCCAAATGCTCTGTCAGCACAGATGAGAAACAGGAACATGTACGTAACATTACCTACCAACTAAAAGACAACCTAAATAATCTTCAAAATATGAGACCTGCTTACTAAGGATCAGTATTTAATCTCCCATTCAATAGTCAGTCTTACATGAGGTACAAATCCCATTCATAATCTGACTCTAGTATCACTATATCCAGGGAATCACATTCCCGTGATATCCAAGATTTATACACATACGTGCCTGACATCAGTGCACCTCTTCACACTTGTGTAGCTCTCTCTAAATCACACCTAACTCTTTATTTTAAGAACAACAGCATACTGAATGCAGACAAACATATTTCACACAGGGTCCCATCATAGATGTATACAATGGATTAATGTTATGTAGACCTCTGTTCGAGCTGCTGTACAGTTCAACAATATTGTCTTCAAAAAGACTTTCTTTGCATTTTGCTGTTCCATCTGCTTTTATAGCTATTTTATTGATTTTAAAAAGAATTTGAGGTGAGTAATATGGTGCATACCAACAGATTTCTTTGATCTGATGGTTTCCAACTCAAATACATTTGCATGCACAACTCTTGTTACTGTTAATTGCCTGTTGCACATTCAAAAGAATTTGTGGTACAGTTTCTTTTGCTGATTCAGAAGGCAGAAGGACTTTCTTGCCGACTTCGTAGCCTCTCAACCCCACCTTCTTATCACTCTTTCCTATCCCTTTGCCCCTGCTTCTCATAGTCTGCGCAACACCACATCAACCAGTTCATAATACTGTACTCTCATCCTGAGTGGATAATCAACCACTTCCCACCGGCCACTTTGGCTGAGCGGTTCTAGGCGCTTCGGTCTGGAACCGCGCTGCTGCTGCTGTCGCAGGTTCAAATCCTGCCTCGGGCATGGATGTGTGTGATGTCCATAGGTTTAAGTAGTTCTAAGTCTAGAGGACTGATGACCTCAGATAGTGTTTAGAGCCATTTGAACCACTTCCACCAATGTCCCTAGCAGCTTATGATTCTTCAATACAGTTAAAAGAAGCAGTACTGTTGAACTCTGTGGGAGACTGTTTATCACATCTTCGAACTCCCTCAAAATTAAGTCCCATATGGTATGCTGGTATTACAGTATATTCTACACAGATTACCGAGATTTTCCATGATGCGTTTCGTGGGGTTCAACTTGTGATGGTATGTCGAGATATATACAGGCTATATCCTGCCTCCTCTGTGCAGCTATGCAACGTTCTGATTTGAATTGTGGCCTGTTAATGGCGATGGGATCGTCAACTCGAATAACTTGTGTGAGGAAATCTTTGCATAAAGCCCTAGGTACAGTCAGCGCTGTAGCTTTGCACAATGGTGCGAGTCTCATGAACTTTGACATGCGTTCTACTACTAACAACCCAAAACGAAAACTGAGTCATGTTATTGAGAGAACCCATTACGTCAGCTGCTCCAAGATGTCGCAGTTTAATATAAAGTTTTCAGCTTTAGGAGACACTTTCTTCATCCAGAATGTGCGTAACTCAAGCAGATAAAACAAATAATCTTGTTTGTTAACCCCTTCGGTATCCATAGAGGTCACAGTGAGTTGGTAACACATCTGCAATGGCCGGCCGAAGTGGCCGTGCGGTTAAAGGCGCTGCAGTCTGGAACCGCAAGACCGCTACGGTCGCAGGTTCGAATCCTGCCTCGGGCATGGATGTTTATGATGTCCTTAGGTTAGTCCGGTTTAACTAGTTCTAAGTTCTAGGGGACTAATGACCTCAGCAGTTGAGTCCCATAGTGCTCAGAGCCATTTGAACATCTGCACTGAAAAAGAATTCCTTTTCTGAATAGGTTGTATTTCCTAATTGTCATCTGACTTCAATCTCTCCACTTGTCTTTTAACTGACTGAGTGCTGGACCCTTGTTCTGTATCTTCCTGAGCTCTCTCACTGAAATTGCAATGTAGTTTAGAAGGCCATATTTATTAAATAACATAGGCTGAAGTCATTATCCTCTAAATCTTCACCTATGTCTACTTCTGATCCCAATGGCAAACAAGACTGTGCATCTGAGATGATATTCATCTTGCCTGGCACACAGGTCGCAGAGTAGCCAAATTCTTGGAGAAATAACGCCCATCTCGTTAATCTTTGAAATCTTTCATTCATTAGTTTAGCAGACACACACTGGTCTGCAAAGAGGTTAGTTTTGCACACGGATAGGAAGTATCGAAACTTCTTGAATCCCCTTAATATATCCAAGGCTTTGTGCTCCACGACAGAATAATTCCTCTCGCTTTTGATTAGATTAGATTAGATTTACTTTCATTCCAATTGATCCGTAGTGAGGAGGTCCTCCAGGATGTGGAACATGTCAGAAAAACAACAATACATGACAAATATTTAAACTAAAACAAATAAGCTAATGTACCATTCCACAGGTCCCAAGTGGGATGATCGTCATTTTTTAATGAACACTAAGAGTCATTTTACAAATACTATTGCACTGAATTTAAAATAAAAAAGTTTTATATTTATTTATAAGGTAAGAAACATGTAATACAACTACTGTAATACTTATTTACAATGAACACATTACTGCACTGAAATGGTGCAGAAGTTAGATTATACTTACACACACAAACACACAAATTTTCAGTGAACACATTACTGCACTGAAATTGTGCAGAAGTTATGTTGTACTTATATACAAATCAGTTGGTTTTCCTCAGAAATTCATCAATGGAGTAGAAGGAGTTGGCCACCAATAAATCCTTTAGGCTTCTCTTAAACTGAATTTCATTGGTTGTTAAGCTTTTTATGGCTGCTGGCAAGTTATTGAAAATGTGTGTTCCTGAATAATGCACACCTTTTTGTACAAGACTAAGTGACTTTAAATCCTTGTGAAGATTATTCTTATTTCTAGTATTGATTCCATGAATTGAGCTGTTGGTTTGAAAAAGTGATATATTTTTAATGACAAATTTCATTAAGGAATAAATATATTGGGAAGCTGTAGTTAGTATCCCTAGTTCCCTAAACAGGCTTCTGCAGGATGTTCTTGAGTTCACACCACATATAATTCTTACTGCACGTTTTTGTGCCCGGAAAACTTTAGCTTGGCTTGATGAATTACCCCAGAAAATAATCCCATATGACATTATGGAATGAAAGTAAGCATAGTATGCCAGTTTTTTCATTTTTATATCCCCTATGTCTGACAAAATTCGCATTGCAAACAGAGATTTGTTAAGACGCTTCAGCAGTTCTGTGGTGTGCTCCTCCCAGTTGAATTTATTATCAAGCTGTAATCCCAAGAATTTAACACCGTCCACTTCTTCTATCTTCTTGTCATCATATGTTAGACATATACTCTTGGGACACCCCTTACAAGTTCTGAACTGCATGTAGTGTGTTTTTTCAAAGTTTAGTGACAAAGAATTGGCTAGGAACCAGTGATTAATATCTACAAATATTTTATTGGCTGATCTTTCTAAGACTACACTTGATTTGATATTTATTGCAATGTTTGTATCATCAGCAAACAAAACAAACTTGGCATCTGGTAATGTTACTGATGAAAGGTCATTGATATACACAAGAAAAAGTAAGGGCCCCAAAATGGAACCTTGTGGGACCCCACATGTAATTAGTTCCCAGTTGGATGATGCCTGATAGCTTGATACATGTCTCTTTCCTAATAACACCCTTTGTTTCCTGCCAGAGATATAAGATTTGAACCATTTTGCAGCATTTCCTGTTACACTATAATATTCTAGTTTACTTAAAAGGATATTGTGATTTACACAGTCAAATGCCTTTGACAGATCACAAAATATACCAGTTGCCTGCAATTTTTTGTCTAATGAATTAAGTACATTTTCACTGTAAGTGTAGATAGCCTTCTCAATATCAGAACCTTTTAGAAATCCAAACTGTGACTTTGACAGTATGCTATTTGAGATAAGATGGTTATAAAGACGACTGTACATTACTTTTTCGAAAATTTTTGAGAATGCTGGCAACAGTGAAATTGGACGGAAATTTGATGCTATTTCTTTATCTCCCTTCTTAAACAGTGGCTTAACTTCAGCATATTTCAGCCATTCGGGAAATATTCCACTGATAAACGACTGGTTACACAGATAGCTTAATATGTTACTTAGCTCAGAATCACATTCTTTAATTAACTTTGTTGATATTTCATCATACCCACTAGATGTTTTTGATTTTAAAGATTTTATGATGGACATTATTTCTGTTGGGGTAGTGAGGGTCAAATTCATATTATGGAAGTTACTTGAAATGTCTGGTCTAAGGTAATCCATAGCAGCATCTACCGAACCTGACAACCCCATCTTTTCAGTAACAGTTATAAAATGTTTGTTAAAAAGTTCTGCAACACTATACACATCTGTCACCAATGCATCATTTACTCTTAATGCTATTTGTTCCTCTTCATGTCTGGTTCTACCGGTCTCCTCCTTCACTATATCCCATATTGTCTTTATTTTGTTATCTGATATGACTATCTTTTCCTTGTAATATATTTGCTTTGACATCCGTATTACAGTCTTTAATATTTTGCAGTATTTCTTATAATGTGCTATAGCATCAACATTGGAAATGTTTCGGATTGACAGATACAGTTTTCTTTTTGTTTTACAAGATACCCCTATTCCTCGAGTAATCCATGGCTTCTTTGTAGACTTTGCTCTAACCTTGGTAAGTTTTGGGGGAAAGCAGTGTTCAAATAAGGTAAGCACTTTATTAGCAAAAATGTTATATTTTTCATTCATGCCATGAGCACTGTAAACATCAGTCCAGTGAATGTCTCTGAGGAGTGTCCTAAAATAATCAATTTTTGGCTTACTGATTACCCTCTTGAGCTCAGATTTAACAGATTTTATATCCTGTTCAGTATTAACATTTAACAGAAGGAACTGCATGTCATGGTCTGAGAGGCCATTGACTATTGGTTTTGTAATATAATTTTGTTCATTTGACTTTTCTATAAAGATATTATCAATGGCTGTTTGTGAGCAAGTGGTTATCCTAGTGGGGAACTTTACTGTGGGAATTAAGTTGAATGATAGTGTTACTAACTCAAATAGGTTCTTATTGGGAGAGTCTTTAAGGAAATCTACATTGAAATCACCAGCAACCACTATTTGTTTGTTTTTGGTTGTTAAATGGGCCAGTACAGCTTCAAGGTGGTTTACAAACAGATTAAAGTTACCTGCAGGTGCTCGATATACACTTAATATTATGAAGGATTTTTTGTGAAAATCTAATTCTGTTGCACATGCTTCCATATGCTGTTCTAGGCAAAATTTATGAATGTCTATGTTCTTAAATTTATGACAGTTCCTGATGAATGTGGCAACTCCTCCTTTCTCCATTTCTGATCTACAATAGTGAGATGCTAACCTAAACCCTGTAACACTTAAAAGTTCTATACCAGTGGTCACATGATGTTCAGAGAGGCAGATTATGTCAGCTGGGTTTGAAGACTCTAATTCATCTATGCAGATAGTTAATTCATTAATTTTATTTCTCACTCCTCGAATATTTTGATGCAATAAAGATAGCTGACATTTCACATTGACTGACTTAAAATTGGATGGAGTTAAAATATCTGCTGACAGTTGAAAATTCTTAACCAATGGCTGTTTATGTTGATGTAATAAGCTGGAATTATGTTTTTTGATTTCTTTCTCAAACTGAAGGTTTGTCTCAGTTCTAACCTCTCTTAAAATTTGTTTTCTTTCTGTCCTCCCTACCCTAAAAAAGGGTCTTTTCTGAATCCTATAACCACTGGTATTTTACCACTCATGACAGTGCCTCCCCCCTTTAACTTTCCTGCTATTTCCCCAGCCAATTTACCCTTCCCCTTCCTGTTGAGGTGAAGGCCATGCCTAGTATAATCCCACCTACTGACAGAATCAACATGAACCACACCAATGTGTGACCCCGCACCCGACATGAGCAGCCGTTCCAGCTCCAAATTAACTCTCTTGACAGAAGAGTTCAAATGAGGTCGGTCATGGCGCCCAAGAACAGATACAAACTCAACACTGGTATGCCTCGATGCTGATGCAATCTTCGCCAGGTCACACTCTATGCTGTACCCAGGATCTCTGTCAATACTGTTACCTGCCCCACCCACTATAACCACGGTGTCTTCCTTAGTGAAATCTTTGCAAAGTGATCCTAAATCCTCTGTCACCTGCTCCAGACCAGCACTAGGTTTAAAAAAATTGGTGACCTGGTATTCTGATCCTAGTTCATCCTGCAAGAGTTGGCCAACACCTCTTCCATGGGAACTACCTAACAACAACACTTTCTTTCTCTTTACTGATTTCCCTACATTCTTACTTTTCAATTTGCTGCTGAAAGTTTGTTGTGCCCTGTCTACACCTGTAACTGCTTGAGGCTCACCAGCTTCTAACTGAAGCAACAGGTCAAATCTATTTTCCACATTCACCATAAAGCTGTCAGACAAAGTTCTAGGCCTGTTCCTCCTGTTGCCTGTTGCCACTTCCCACCTCTCTTTACCCTTCTCCCTCCTTAACCTGTCAAGATCTCCCCTGGCCTTGTCTAACTCAGCCTGAAGGGCAGCAATTTTCCCCTCCTGTTCCAGTATCTTCCTATCTCTACTACAAATCCTACAAAACCACTGATGAGTCTCATTTACTTCCCCTATTCCCACGCCACTACAGTCACCCACATGGAAAAAACTACAGCACCCATCACACCAAAGCCCCGACCTAACAATTCTACGGCAAGTCAAGCACTTTTCACTCATGATAAACGTAATAATTTATTAAGAATAAGTCAGTTAAATTACAGATAAACACGAAAATATGGTTACACAAATTTGGCCTATACGCAACTGTGTGTAAACAAAAACAAAAGTGCAAAGTTTCTGAAACAACAAGTTAAACTTTACGCTACTTTCCGGAAATGCTAGTTAAATAATGAAGAGGTACGCTAAGTTAAATTGCTGGAGAGAGCAAGGAACAACTAAACGAAATTCTATAGATTTGCTGCAGTAGAACCACAGTCTAATATAACAGCCGCGACACTCACTGCTGTAAAAGTTGTTGCCGTTTGACAGATGGAGCGACACTAGCGCTCAGAGCGGTAGGTAAGGTGAACGTCAGACGCGTCGTAAGCATAATGTTTGTTTACATCCATTTCCTACGTAATTTCCGCATTATTTGAGTTATTTTCTTGCCTCCAAGGGTTTGTGTGGTATCAGAAGGCATATATGTTTCTAAAAATGATTCTAAAATAAGCGCCAGCACGGACAAAAATCATGAATAGAGTGGCAAGCTACAACACATTCGTGAAGAAACACTTGTGACATTGGACAGAATTGCAGCTTACCACGTTCATATCAAAAGAATATAAACACACAGATTCACATTTCAGAAGCACAGACATGTACCTCTACTTGCAAAAACGATCGACAGCTCGTTTATCGTTCTGTAGGCCTACTGCGTTTGTTTGTCATTTTCGCCTGTTGCCACAAGTACGACCTTCATCTTTTTATTATTCTAAGTGGGACAAGCAACTGCCAAATAGTGGGAAGAATATGCTGAAAACACTATAATGAGCTGATTACACTACATTTCACGAAAAACCAAATATTTGTATAATTTTCAAACAATCTGTCAGTGAAGAAGGTGCTGACAAAAAAATGTCATCACATGAAAGAAGCAAGGGAAATTAAGTGACTAACAACAGAAGTGAACGAAATACATACCAAAGAAATCAGCAGCCCAAATGAGCCAACTTCTTCAGTTTCTTATTTGCTTACTTGTTGTTAGAAACTACGTCTTGATTCCAATATTTCAGCCTGTAAACGAGTCTCACTTTAACAAATAACTTGATTAACAGCAGTTTCGCTCGAAGTCTAGCGATTTGCACATTCTGACACTTCACACGCTTTTGCAAGACACGAACAGCTGCACTTAATCTAACCACTTCATCGTCAAAGCAGGTCTGTGTTGACGATTCACACGAATCTGGCACTGATACATGGTGAGCTGAACCAGCTGCTTCTGTGTCATAGGACTGTTTTACTGCTTTAGATTGACTGTCGAATCTTTCTGGCAGTTTCCTCTTCATCGTCAGCTGAGGTGGCTTATTTGGAATGTCAAACAGGGTGGGTACTGCATTCCACACGAGTTTGTTGTTGTCTGCGTTCATGAACTGGTTTTGTTCGAAATGTAGCGAACAAAACCTAATATTACTATACAGGTACACTGGGTCTTTCTTCATGAGGTCTTCTCGCCTGCTATTAACAAGCCATTTTCTGCTCCTAAAACGAAACATTCATCATTTATACACATATAGTTTGCAAGTGAATCCTGACGATACAGTTTAGTAACATGATGGTTATACCTCTCAGGATCCTTAGGAAACCTAAAAAAAGACAGCTTTGGTGTCTTCTTTCTGTTGTTGGTGCAATTTATTGCGCTACAAACGCTCCCGCCAGTAAAAGCCATTGTAAAAATCAAAATAAACAACCACTATTCTCCTTCACGATCGCGCCGAACTCACAGTGTAACCTACCAGCCGCTTGGGGCGCTGCTGGCGCTGTAGGCAACAAAATCGAGGCGAAGTGTCGCGACTGTTATATTAGACTGTGGTAGAACGTAAACAGAAAATACGACTGTACGGTCTTTTCGCGTTTTCTGCTATATTACGTAATGAGAAATGAAACCTTTAATGGTACACTTAAACGGCACACTAATACACTTATTTACCACGTAATCAGTACTAATCTATGTGTTTTATAATCTAAAATAACTTATCTTTACGAGAACACCAAAACTCGCGCTAGTCGCTTGGCTGCAGGGCTGCCAACCTTTTGAACAGAATGTTACTTCCTAACGCAACAGTCCTTCTCACACATTTTCCATTCTCCTCATATTCTTGAAATATCCCCTGTCCTGGCACTTTCAGTGGCCTTACAAAAACCTTTCATCAATTCGGATGTGACAGCATAGGAGCTGCATGGTCCTTAGTGCATGAAGCTCACTCTCAGTTTCAGCGTCCCTCACCCACTGTGTTTTCTTGCCCATCTGTGCACATAGACATGGTGTTTCATTAATTGCATAGCTGATATCTTGTTTTATTACCCCCTCATCTTCTTCTTATTGTCTTTCTCGATTCCTGTACCTGTTCACTCTTATTTCTACACCTTCCTCTTGTTCAGCCCAGAGCTTTGAGCAACTCATGAAGATTTAATCTTGTTCCTCAAAAAGAATCTTTGCTGACTTTTTTAGAATCACCACTCCTCATTGCCCGGTAGGCACTGGAAAAGTCCATCCCAATAATCAAATTTGTGATTAGCTTGGGCGTCACCAGGAAGTTGCCTATCAGAATATGTCCTTAACGAACAAATTCAAGACCTCTAAATTTGCCCTCTATGCCTCCCTTTATTCTTGTTTTTCTCACAATAATGCCAGCCAACTGGAATTTTCTGTGAACCTCTCAAATACTGTTTCAGCCCCCGTCCAAATCTGGCTTCTACTGTTCAGAATTACTCGCAGTCTTATGTTCCTATCGTGAATTTAACTACTTGATGGATGTCCTTCGGTGTTGTCTCTTTCTCATCTAGTAGCATTTTGGATACGTTTTCGTTTACGTTTACTTGACTGGTTCTGACTGATATCATGGATGTAGCGACGGCCTCTCCCATATTCCCGTGCTTCTCAGCTCGTGGATTTGGCGGTGTAATTTCCACAAGTTGCACCTGTTCTTTATTTCTAACGCTTGCTGCTCCATTTTACATGAACTACTGCCCATTGTTATTGTCCTGGTTATGGTTCCAGCTGCCTCTCTATGGTCCACAATATTGTGTGCATTATTTTGCTCCTCTTGACACACCATGGAAAAGATTACCACCGCCCGCATGTCCATTGTTATTAATGTGTCTGCTATTGTTATGATGACGCAGATGTGTGTTGAAATGCGCTTATGGTCTCGTCTGCTTTCTCTACTACTGCGTTCCTTGAAGAAACTCCAGTTCATGAAGTTTGTGTCGAAAAGTTTCTGCATCTTCGTTACATTGCCTCAGCATACGCTTTGCACAGCAGTATTGAACAATTTCAGTGGGAGCGCACAGAACATCTACAAGTATGTTCTTCTTCACCATTGGATCTAGGAACTTCTCTGGGCTTTTGAAAATGGAACCAGCATAATCTTTGCATACTATCATCACATGAGTTATCCTCTTTCGTGTCTGTTGTGACCAGTGGTTGGACAAGAACGTGTCTCTAAACTCCTTGTGTGATGTACAAGTGGCAGCGATTCCTATCATCTTCTCTGCTTCTGTTCCTTCGAGGTGTCTGCACATGAATTGTATTTTGTGTACTAGTGGCTGTGGTGGAGGCATCGATAAATCAAATTGTGAAATACAAGTCTTGAGATGAAGTGTGTTCCTGCTGTATTTACAATTCTGAAACTCCAGAACTTGCATGAAATGCCTGAAATCAAATGGTTCCACTCTGTTCGCACATGCCCTGACAGTTTCTTCTGTAGTTCTCCTTGTCCTTTCCTGTCTGGGCTTGCTGTGAATGTTACCACTATTGAAGGCTTCCAAAAATTGCTACAACCAGTCGCCTTTTGTTTTATTCTTCAATTTTTATTTTCCATTGCCAGTTTTAAATAGCCTAGTAATTCATCATCAGATGGTACATATTTACTGCGTGTTTGCAGCATTGCAGGGATTGTGTAGAGTTATTGGTACCTTTTGGTTTGTTGTTGAAAAATATAACGTCTGTTTTCCAGTGACATTAATTTTACAGCACTTTACAAATTTAGTCACATGCTTTAGAAAACCTAAGTAACCCAAAGAGATTTTGTGAAGTGGTGTAAAATTAATTTCAATAGAAAACATACATTGTTTTCCAAAACAACGTGTGCGATAAGAACAAACCAACAGATGCTAATAATTCTACACAACTCCCACAGTAACTGTGTACCATCTGATAATGAATTGCTAGGCGATTCGAAACGTAGTGGAAATCAAGAATTTAAGAATAAAACAAAAGGCGAATGGCTTCAGTAATTTCTGAAAACCTATAATCATAGTCGCAGTATTTTATTATCACTATTGCTTTGACCATAACAGCGTTCCCTTCCACCATGAGTGTGATTACTGTGTCATGCTACACTCAAACCTGATTCCTTGCCTAACGCAACTCTGACTTTCCATTGCAGATTGCTGTAATTATTATTTGCCTCTTCATTTCTTTTCCACTGCTGCTTGTTGATACTTTCTTGTTGGTTCTTGAGTACAAGAAGTGTCTGTACCTCTTGGGTTTCTGCGATTCGTATCATGGTCATCACATCAGACCTTACACCAAGTATGCGAATTGAATCTTCTGTTTTCTCATGATCCTGAACTTGTAATGGGTTTGTTGCTCTTTTAACCTTTTATCGTAATGCTTTTAAACCTTCCCAGTAGGTCCTCGTATTATTAACCCATTTCTCTATCTTTTCCTGACACTCCATCTTCAACTGACTCAGCAGCACATGCGAAAGTTCCCCTTTTCCCCTGTCCATGCTCCACGTTTCCAGCTCTACTGGGTATTTTCTTTATCACTTCATGACTTTCCCTTACTGTTTCCGTGCAATTTTTTTCGCTTTTTGAGCTACCTTTTTGGCTTCTTGTGCCCCATCTTTGACTCCTAAGCTAGTTTCTCCAGTTCTTCTGCTAATTACCTAGTTTCTTTTGTCTCTTCATTTACGTCCTTTATTTCGTATTTTACCTTTTGTACCCTTTCCCTGGCATCTTTCCCTATTTCAGGTGTTTCTTTCCCCATTTTTCAAAAATTCTATGATGTCAAAACTATCATCTGCAGCCTCACTATGTCTGTCTTGTGAAGATATACGTGAACGCAATGGAGTACCATGTGTCACTGCCATGTTTGGTCACTCACTCTCTTTTTCTTTGCAATAACGAATCCTTAGTATTGCTTTTACAAGTCGTGGAAAGGCCTCGTCCTACCTTTTATCGCCACTAGTGCTCACTTCATTTTACAAAAAAAATGGTTAAAATGGCTCTGAGCACTATGGGACTTAACATCTGAGGTCATCAGTCCCCTAGAACTTAGAACTACTTAAACCAAACTAACCTAAGGACATTACACACATCCATGCCCGAGACAGGATTCGAATCTGCGACCGTAGCAGTCGCGCTGTTCCGGACTGCAGCGTCTGGAACCGCTTGGCCACCGCGGCCGGCTCTTCATTTTACATATTTCCTACCTGTGTGCGTTACACTACCTACGTTATTGCTACCAATCAGACTTGAGTATTCCTTGGGATACCTTATTTTTCTTTCGTGAATCACAATCACCCGTAACTTGATCCTGTTCCAAGACGCAAACTGTTTTGCTTTTACACTGCTATAGTTCAAGTTGTATTTAACTTCTAAAACTCATTCAAAATTGGATATTGTCTACAATGTGAAACCCAACCAAATGAAGCTTATTACAGTTAATACCTTTTCTCATCATAACCTATCACAAATCACAGCAGTTTAACATGTAACCCTCCCAACATTTTACAACGTTGAATTAACAACAACGATAATCAGAGGTGGGACAAAATAACGAAACCATAGGCACGATACTGAAAATAAAACTACACATCTTATTTATTCGCACCCGTAGACTACTATAATCAATCACGGATCTAAGTATTTACCCTTGCCAAGTCATTTACAACAAACACGAAAGATAATGCCCGAATAAGTCACAAAATATCTTATGTTGATACGATCAAGGCAGGTTCTGTCAATTTATGCACAAAACCATGCGTGTTCAACATGAAATAAAAATCTAAGCCAGAAAAATATTTGTGAATCAGTCACATTCTCATAAGTGCCAAGCTAAATTACGGTATGCATACGGATTCCTAAACGCAATGATATGTAAGCCCTATTTATGGACCCTAAAGCGGAGATTGCATAATCAATATTTATTTATGTTAATAAAAGTAGGTGTTTAATGAGAGTGCCGTTAAAACTCAGAAACGAGTCCCGGTACGATCAAAGGAATTATATGGTGTGGTAGCCCACTATCCCCCCCCCCCGCCCCCCTCAATCCATGAAGAATGTGCTTTTGAGCATATAAGGGCTGGGAAGCTTCGCCCTCTAGAAATCTGTAAATCATTCTAGAACATTCGAGAGTACTTGAGGACATTGCAGAACAGTCGAGAGTATTCGAAAGCATTCCACAATGTTCCGGAATGTCCTAGAATGTTCGCTAATAGTCTGGAACATTCGGGAAGGTTCCAGAATGTTTGGGAACATCGCAGATCATAGTGGAACATTTCAGAACACTCTAGAATGCTGTGGAATGTTCTGGAACATTACGGACCATTCGAAGCCTTTTTGGTATGTTCTGGAATTCGCCAATGGTCGGTCTACCTATTGGTAGCTGTATATAAAGCAAGACCTGTCGTGGGTTGGAACGTCAGTTTCCTAACAGTGACGAAGAGAGGAACCGAAAAAGTAGTGCAGTGAGTGAATAAAAATGGTGAAATTTAAGTAGTCAGAGTGATACAATGACTTAATATAATTGGAAAATAAAGTGCGAAAAGTGTACTTAGTGTACTTGTTAGAAAAAGTTGATTTGATTTATATTTTAGACACTGACGAAACGTAAAAGAGGAGAAGCACTTGCCAGTTCTGAAGCAAAACCGCGAAAACAAAAATAACACCAAAAAAACGAAACATACGAAGAGCGCGAAGCACGTCGAGTTTCCAACGAACGAGAATGAACGAGAAGCAGAGAAACCGAAAATCAACGAAACGAATGAACTGGAGGATCAAGAATTGCGACACAATCTTATAGTAAAGGACTGCGAGCTCGAGCCAGCCATGAAAATATCACCCTATGAGAAGTGCGGACGAGGGCAAGAAAACAGGACAACCTAACAAATGAAGCATTCCACTACGACCCGACGAAAGAATATAACAAACACAAACAATCGTAATCGGAAAAATGGATAACATCTGCCAATTTCGCAACGTGAAAAAATTCACTAGAGAAACACCAGGATTCTATTACATGAATGGAAAAATTCGAATACCATCACTGGAAGCACCTCAGCAGGCATTTTTACATAAAATGAGCAGGGAAACTCCAGATCAGAACACTTTCTTCAAAATATAACAGCAAACAACTACTGCTTTCGGTGTCACTTCGATCAACACTACCAGAGATGAAATCGATTATGTTTTTCCCATCCAAGGACAAATTTATCACAACATAGGATCATTATTATCACTGTCCAAAGAAGACCATAAATTTCTGCTCGTATATTTCATCGGAAATGAAGAAACAAAGTGATCAACGATGCACAAATATCAGGGGATTGAGACGAGAGGTAGGCCGAGATGTACAGAGGATCTTATCCGAATACAGTCAGCTGAGTCACATATCCAAAGGCCGGCCGGAGTGGCCGAGCGGTTCTAGGCGCTTCAGTCTGGAACCGCGCGACCGCTACGGACGCAGGTTCGAATCCTGCCTCGAGCATGGATGTGTGTGATGTCCTTAGGTTAGTTAGGTTCAAGTAGTTCTAAGTTCTAGGGGACTGATGACCTCAGCTGTTAAGTCCCATAGTGCTCAGAGCCATTTGAACCATTTGAACAAATCCAAAACAGCACGAGGCCGAATGATTTCTGAAGACTATAAAGTTATAATTCTAGCCGACAAAGGATCACATCGACAACACAAATGTCGATTTAGTGCATCTCAGATAGACGAAATCGGCATCGTAACTGTGGACAAAGAAAACAAGCTGTGACATAATTGTACAACGAAGAAGGGAAGGACTACAACGCACTGCAGAGACACACCATTCATATGATGCTCTCCAATACCCATTAATATTTCTGCACAGAGAGAACGGATATTATTCCAATGTGAAATAAATCAACCTGAAAGAGGCGGAGAAACAAAACAAAAAACTCACTTCCAAGGAGTTCTATGCTTACCGCTTAATGATTAGAGACAATGAAACATACAATCATTTTCAACTCTCACCGTTTATTCCAACGAATTCTGGAAGATGTGTATGCAAAAATAAAAGCAGAACGGATGCTCTACATAAGACTGAATCAGAAACACAATCATAAATGGCGCAAACATTGACGAGACTGGAACAGTGATAAGCTTTCCCTCATCATAAATAGGAAGTTCGAGACATATGCACGAATACACTCAAGATACCATGATTTATATAAGAAAATGTGGGCGACCTGACCACTTTATAACGTTCACATGCAACTTAACTGGGCGTGGCCAGAAATCAAAGAACAACTATAAGATACGGACAAGCCCCCCTTGCATCGACGCGACATAATAGCCCGAGTTTTCCGTCAAAAACAAATGAGATTTATCGAAGTCATCACAATATACCACATCTTTGGAGGCGTTAGATGCTGGATGTACACAGTCGAATAGCAAAAACAAGGACTGCTTCACTCACACCATGTCATAAGGCTACACGACAGAATTCAGCTCACGGTTAGGCCTAGCGACAATATCATCCAACCTGAATTTCCCAATCCACAAGAAGATAGTAGTGAAAAACATTATTCACGGACCTTGCGGGCCATTAAACCCCAATTCGCCATGTATGAGTGGTGGAAAATACTCAGGACCATATTTGGACCACACAAACAGAAGTTGATGGCTATTCCAAATTCAGAAGACGGTCACCCGAAAACGGTGGCTTCACAGCAAAAATACGAATACGAGGAAGCGACTAACTGGAAATAGATAACCAATGAGTAGTACCATATAACACACTACTTTCCAGAATGTTCCAAGCACACATAAATGTAGAACACTCCAATTCAGTGAAATCCATAGAATATGTCTGTAAGTATGTGAACAAAAAAGGAATGAAATGGCAGTATTTGAGGTGGACAAAGACAGCGAACACCAAAACAGAACGACGAGATCTTCATGTATCAAACGGGAAGAGACATCGACAGTAACGAAGCAGCGTGTTGGATTTTCGATTTTCCCCCACACGAGCGCGAACCAGCTGTGCAACATCTAGCAGTACATTTGGAGAATGGTCAGGGGTTTACTTCACTAAAGACACCGCTAGAAAAATTGCAAACGAACCACCTCAGAACACAACATTAACAGCTTTTTACCAACTGTGCCAAATGGATCCATTCGCGAAAGCCGGCCGGTGTGGCCGTGCGGTTCTAGGCGCGTCAGTCCGGAACCGCGTGACCGCTACGGTCGCAGGTTCGAATCCTGCCTCGGGCATGGATGTGTGTGATGTCCTTAGGTTAGTTAGGTTTAAGTAGTTCTAAGTTCTAGGGGACTGATGACCACAGATGTTGAGTCCCATAGTGCTCGGAGCCATTTGAACCATTCGCGAAAACATTACTGTATGTCGATGGCCTTACCTTTTATACGTGGAACACAACAAGAAAAATCGTTCAAAGGGGAAAACAATGAATTGCTGCAGATCACCCACGAATCCTGAAAACTGGCGCGCTAGACCGAGTATATACCGTACATCCGAACAATGCTGAATGTTTCTATCTCCGGATGTTGCTACACGAAATATGGGAACCAACAAGTTTCACAGATCTCAAGACTGTTGACGGGTAGCTATGCCAGCCGTACAGAGAAGCATGCCAACGCTCAGGACTACTGGGAAACGACAACCACTGGAAATTAACAATACAAGAAGCCTCAGCTGAACAAATGAGAGACTTATTCGCCATAATTATAACAACATGTAACCCATCGAATCCAAAACAGCTATGAGACTCCCTCAAAGAGAGTATGAGTGATGACATACTGTACCAAATCCGACAAATTCATCCTGAAATTACCTTCAGATTCAACGACGACACCGTCGATGAAACACTCATTTGCCTAGAAGATAAATGTCTAGCAACAAACAACTAGACCTTAGTACAACTTGGGATGCAAGCACCATGATAAGATGCTATCAGTGAGCCAAACTTCAAAATTACAAAGGAAAAAAGCTACAACATCAACGAACTACTTCAATATATTGCTTAAAACAAACCACTCCTCAAAGTCAATCAAAAGCAAATTTACAGTGCTATCATGGATCGGATCGACAACAACTCTGGCGGCACTGGGAAAACGTTTCAAATAAATCTGTCGCTGGCGGAAACCCGCGAAACAACACGTCGCTCTTGCACTAGCATCATCCGGCATTGTAACCACGCTAATGGAAGGAAGTCCAATTGCTCATCCGCCCTACAAATACGTTCCCAGTACATAAATTCTCAAGGGCATCTGGACGGGGTGAACTTCTAAAGCAAGCTAAAATTATCGTCTGTGACGAATGCACAATGACACATAAAAAAAATCATTCGAAGCCCTGGACAGAACGGTATAAGACTTGAGAGGAAACTCTGAAGTGATGGGAGAAGCTCTACCCATGCTCTCAGGAGATTTTCGACAAATGCCGGCCGAAGTGGCCGTGCGGTTCTAGGCGCTGCAGTCTGGAACCGCGAGACCGCTACGGTCGCAGGTTCGAATCCTGCCTCGGGCATGGATGTGTGTGATGTCCTTAGGTTAGTTAGTTTTAAGTAGTTCTAAGTTCTAGGGGACTAATGACCTGAGAAGTTGAGTCCCATAGTGCTCAGAGCCATTTGAATTTGAATTTTCGACAAATACTTCCAGTCATCCCCAAGTCAACACCAGCAGTCGAAATGAACGCATGCTTGAAAAAAAAAATCCCACCTCTCCCCACACATACTGCGACTAACAAAAAATATGAGAGAAAACTAGCGAAACGCGAAACAACAGCACAATTTTCTCAACAACGTTTACAAATAGGCAAAGGCATATATTCTGCTGACCAGACGACCGGCCACATTAAACTCAAAAGTGATTTCTGCGACATAGACACTGCTGAAAACGAACTCGTCGACCAAATTTATCCAAATATTATTCACAGTTATGTCAATCCGGACTGGCTAATTGGAAGAGTAATTTCGGCAACTAAAAATAATATTATCGACGAAATCAACTTTAATATTCAAAAGAAAACACTCGGTGAAGAGATAATTTACAAATCGATCGACACGATGGTAAACGTCGAACAAAGTGTGAACTTCCTACAGAATTTCTGAACTCTTTGCAATACCAGGAATGCCACTACACTGCCTACGACTTAAAACTGACTACCAAGCGAAGGTGGCGCAGTGGCTAGCACGTTGGACTCGCATTCGGGAGGACGACGGTTCAATCCCGCGTCCGGCCATCCTGATTTAGGTTTTCCGTGATTTCCCTAAATCGCTCCAGGCAAATGCCGGGATGGTTCCTTTCAAAGGGCACGGCCGACTTCCTTCCCCGTCCTTCCCTAATCCGATGAGACCGATGGCCTCGCTGTCTGGTCTCCTCCCCCAAAAACAAACAAACCAACCAACCAACTTAAAACTGGATCTCAGACGATACTACTGAGAAATCTCAACTCGCCAAAACTATGTAATGGAACAAGTATGATCGTCAAACAGCTATCGAATAACATAATCGAAACCGAACTTATCACTGGCAAGTACAAAGGACACACACTATTTATCCACATAATGCCACGGATCTCTACTGAACTGCCATTCCAATTAAAAAGACTGTAATTTCCAATCAAATTAGCCAACAGTTTTACAGTTAACGGAGCGCAAGAACAAACTTTAAAACCAAGCGAGGTGGCGCAGTGGTTAGCACACTGGACTCGCATTCGGGAGGACGACGGTTCAATCCCGTCTCCGGCCATCCTGATTTAGGTTTTCCGTGATTTCCCTAAATCGTTTCAGGCAAATGCCGGGATGGTTCCTTTGAAAGGGCACGGCCGATTTCCTTCCCAATCCTTCCCTAACCCGAGCTTGCGCTCCGTCTCTAATGACCTCGTTGTCGACGGGACGTTAAACACTAACCACCACCATCACCAAACTTTAAAATATTGCTGAATTAACCTAATATATATATCTCGGATAACAAAATGAAAAATGCTATTTATTTACAAGTGTTGTAAATAGTTATTACAATATGTTTGCGATAATTTTTTTACCTCTTATACTTTAAAGTTTATCCTCTTATTCCAGCTACTACACAATCTGATATCAACTCCCTGAGCGAAGACGAGTACCCCAGCTGCAATCAACATGAAAATATTTAAGGTGTCAATAAAAATACGATTTGAATGATCATATTAATTTATTCAAACAAAGCACAAATATGGAAACGCATCTAACTGTCTGTCAATGAACGAAGTGACAAACATAAAATACACTGAGGGGAAAAAATCACAGCAGCAAAAGATAATTAATCTAGAGTAGTGAAATTTCTATAATATATTTGTCTAGGTAATATATTTAAGTGATTAACATTGCAAGGTCACAAGTTAACGTAAGCTTGAGATAAGCCATTGCAAATGCGAAATGCTGGTACATTAATAACTGGTGTAACTGCAATCACAATTATATCAATCCAGACTGGCTAATTGAAAGAACAATTTCGGCAACTAAAAATAATATTGTCGACGAAATCAACTTTAATATTAAAAAAATAAAAAAAATCCTCGGTGAAGAGATAATCTACAAATCGATCGACACGATGGTATTGAATGCAAGCAAGCAGACTCTGTAGTTTTCATGTCCATTATAATTATCCGGGCTGTTATGCCGTGGTCGGTTGATGAATTCCGTGGCAATTCCCAACGTTTCGTCTCCGACTGCTTGAGACATCTTCAAGGGGGTCCGTAGCTCGATGGAAGATGCAACACACCCACTGGCTCGCTACTGACTGCCGCTAAATTCCGTGTCCGCGCGCTCCCGCGCCGCGGCGTGACGTCACGTGTTTTGGAAACGTCAGTGCAATTGGCCGCTGTCCGCTGCCGTCGATCGCCGTTGCCATCACCCAGTAGTGGACGGGTAGTACACATCTTCTTCAACACTGGCATCCATATACCGTTTAATTTCACGCCCTCCTCCTTTCAATTGAAATTATTAGGGTGTTTAGCGATTTCAATTTCCTCCCTGTGGAGCCTTTCGTAGTATCCGCTTGTGGCCGCTAGTACTTGCGTGTCCTCGAAACGACTATTGTGTTCCCCTGGCTGGAAAGCATGCTCCGCAACAGCTGATCGTTCCGTTTCTCCTCTTCTACAATTTCTCTTGTGCTCTTCCAAACGTTTAGAAACAGTTCTTTTAGTCGTACCCATATAAACATCTCCGCAGCTGCATGGGATCCTATACAATCCAGCTTTTTCCAATGGTTTGCGAGCGTCCTTGGCAGGCTTAAACGTTGGGAATTGACACGGAATTCACCAACCGACCACGGCATAACAGCCCGGATAATTATAATGGACATGATATTTCCGGCCGTGAAAGTCTACATTTTAGTATCTGTAGTTTTCGTTCGATGATGTCCCATATGTTCTCGATTGGAGGCAGAGCTAGGCCAAAGCAACATTTCGACACTCTGTAGAGAGTGTTGGGTTACAACAGTGGTATGTGTGCGAGCTTTATCTTGTTGGAAAACATCCACTGTGATGCTGGTCATGTTTGGCAGCAGAACAAGTCGAATCAACAGACTGATTACAATTTTGCAGTGAGGGTGCGTGGGATAACCGCGATAGTGCTCCTGATGTAGTACGAAATCGCACTCCAGACCAAAACTCTAGGTTTAGGTCCAGTGTGTCTACCACGTAGACAGGTTGGGTGCAGACCTTCAACTCGCCTCCTTCTAACAAACACACGACCATCACTGGCAACGATGCAGTACCAGGTTTCATCAGAAAACACGACAGACCTCCACCCTGCCCTCCAATGAGCCCTCACTTGACTACACTGATGTCGCAGATGGTAGTGGTTTGGGGTCTGTGGAATACACGCTACAGGGCGTCTGGCTCGGAGCTGTCCTTGAAGTAATAGATTTATAACAGTTTGTCATGTCACTATGGTGCCAACTCCTGGTCAAATTGCTGCTGTAGGTGTAGTATGATGCTACAGAGATATGCGCTGGACACGATGGTCTTCCTTCTCTACCTGTCAGCAGCCCGGTCTTCTTGTGACCGTACATTCTCGTGACCACCACTGTCAGCAATGATGTCCAGTGGCTGCATTCTTGCCAAGTCTTTCTGCAATGTCGCAGGAGGAACATACAGCTTCTCTCAGCCCTATTACACTACGTCGTTCAAACTCGTTGAGCTGTTGATTATGGCGCGTTTGTCGCCTTAAAGGCGTTCTTGCCTAACATCAACTCAGCACGTCCAATCTCAAAGATAACTAACGCTCACGTCCGTTACAGCGCATATTTAAAGCACACCCGATTTGGATCCTGATAGTGACGCTACTAGCGCAACTCTTATGCGAGTGGAGAAAAACAGGAACAGATTTCATCTTTCAGATGTAGAAAAGCGTCTACAAACTTTCGCTTATGTCGCACAAATCCTTCTTAGTGGTGCAATTTGATTTTCAATTAGTGTACCCTAACAGCTCCAAACAAAATGAATCTTCCTGTTGGCAAAATTACTTAGAAAGTTAAAAGGAGCAGCTATAAATGCAACTGACGTTCAGAAAATAAATGACAATTTGCTACCGGTCGATTATAGTAACTGTTCGGCTGAATGTTAAACTGAAAAAGACTCACGTGTCTACCAACACACTAATGGATGCAGAACAGATGATTGCAGTGCTCAGGCTGAAGTCAGATCAGGGATTGTCGTGAGCGTACGGGTGGTGCTATAAATAATAAACTATCAAATAGGGTGCTGGCTCCGGCTTCTCAACCGCGATGATAGGATCTCACTGCTGCAAACTGGAACACAGGAGCCCCGATTTGCTGCTACAGTGAGGATCGCAGTCTACAGAGATGGTTCAAATGGCTCCGAGCACTATGGGACTTAACGTCTGAGGTCATCAGTCCCCTAGAACTTAGAACTACTTAAACCTAACTAACCTAAGGACACCACACACATCCAAGCCGGAGGCAGGATTCGAACCTGCGACCGCAGCTGTCGCGCGGTTCCAGACTGAAGCGCCTAGAACCGCTCGGCCACAGCGGTCGGCCTCACACAGTTACAGCAGTCTTTTTTTTTCTAGATCCTGCCTCCTCACTACTCTCTAGTTGATATTTATCATCATATTACGTATAAGGAGACCAACCGAATGGCTTGGCCTCTTTCAGTCTCGTATATTCGCAAACTTGTCTGGTTATTCCAGCAACTGAGGAAAGAATGTATAGTACGCGCAGTGTTCTTTTCGAGACAGTTAAAGCTCAGTGACATGCAGTCAATATCTTTTTAATAGCAAAATTCGCAATGCAGCATTCGCCCATAAGCACTGATGTGCCGTGGCTTCCATCCCGCCCGAGGAAGTTGATACAAATGATTCTAACCTAACGTAATCTATCTCCATTGATACCGTCAATAACCTACAAAGGAGATCGAAAGCTTTGTGACCAAGCTGTCGGCCGATGTTATCGGGACCTCAGGAGACATGTCTGCCAACCTGTCGTCGGTGCCACTGTGAACACGGTCTTAACCCTCTACTGCATGGCATTGTCATTCCGCAGCGAACCGTAAATTTGCGTATAACGTCAAGGCAATCACTCGTATATGAAAATTGTTGCCGTCTGGTAACACACAGTATGGCTGCGTCGAGCTAGACTGTGTTTAGCATTATTGAGTCGGAGAAACAGTTCAAAGTCGATCATCTTTGTTGAAGGACGAGTGTACCTAAACACATGTGAAAACAGCTGAAAGTGGGAATTTCTTCTGCCACTTAGATCACGTCTAGTTAGATTTTCAAGGCATGTAAAATGATGCTTAGTGATAGCATACATTATTTTCCGTGTCTCTGTAACTGAACGAATAATAATTAATCAATATTTTAAGCTTTTTTCCGTAGGGCAACAAACTTAGAATAGTGAAGAAATCAAAATTAAATTAAAATTCCTGTGTTCAGCCAGCCTGTTCATAATATATTTTGTATGTCAACCCTACCGCCAGAAATTTTTTTCACTGAAACTGGTTTCTCTTAGCAAAAGTCAGGCAACAGCGAGATAAGGGCGCTTTACACGATGATACAATTTGCCAAACTTTACTATGTTTGCTTAAATATTTCATCGTGTACGTCACTGTTCGAAGAATTTGTCAAATGTAAAGCGTGCTTTACGAGTTTGAGAGAAATTTTGACTGATGAAATTTTTTACAAGATGGCGGACAGTGTTTGTGTTGATGTTCCGCTGCATATGTTTAGTGAAAAAGTGATTTATTATTCTTTATCCCCCTGTATCGTCAGTTTCCACAGCTATGGAAATTATGATCAAGAATAAAAACAAAATAGCACTGACAGCTATCAAATTGTAGAGACGTCGCATCTTTCCCATCCATATATTACGTAGGAAGAGATTATGAAGAATATCAGTATCGTATGAACAACATACAAGCAAGAGTGCAATAAAATAAACTAACCGAAGTTATCCGGCACTTCTGCATATGATGTAAGGTGTATGTTTCCACGTTGTTGTCGAATCGGCTGATATTCTCACACAAGAAATATTGACTGTGGGAAATTGACAGTTCAGTCCAAGAAAAAAGGGGTTTCTGGCATCCTGAGGATAAAAAATATCATAATCAAGATATAGCTCGGAATCTACGAACTGAAACCGCAGCTTAATAGGAACTCACAACCAGGCAAATTCTTTTTCAGAAATTTTAGGCGTAAATTAGAACCTCAAAAAAGTAATTAGTTCACGAAGTATGGCGTATAATATGCTTAAAGTTACTGTAGCGAACTTTTTTGGATTGTAGGAGGGCATTAGCTGTCTGAGAATTATTATTATTACATCTGTTTTTATGCCAGTAGAGTGGTGTTTTCATGGCTTCAACGTTTGTTTGCAAGTAGTGGTACATCAGATACTATACTATCATTCCTTTTTGCTATCAGGTATTGTTTTATCACGTAGTTTGAATCATTGTAAGGATTCTGGTTCCTCTTTAAATGTCATTATATGAAAGAGATAACTTCGTCTTTTACGTCGGTAAATACATGTCGTCATTTCAGACAGTACAGAGAGCATTGTTATTCAAGTTACGAACGTCACTCTTAACTTAATGGTGTAATTTACTGATACCATTTCTGACGACGTTACTAGTTTGGTTACCGTGTTGAGTATAAAGTGTAGGGATCTATACCATAGGAAAAGAATTCCACTCTTCATATCATGCATTCGTAAAAGCTGTCTAGTTATTCCAGTAACTGAGGAAAGAGTATACAGTATTCGCTGTGTTCTCGCCGAGACGGATATGGCTCATTCACTTGCATTCTGTGGCTTTGTAATAGCAAAAGTTGTAATGCAGCACTCGCTTTCAAGCGTGGCATCCGCTCCACCCAAGGAGGTTAAAAATACATGCTAACAGCCTTGAGACAAAAGATTTTAATCCAACGTAGTCTCCTTGATACTGCCAAAAGGTGAGGGATGAGAACGGATCGAGTGCGACCAAGCTGTCGCCGAGCAGCTTGTAGCGGTTAACTGTGCAGTCAGTTGTCGGTATCACTCCAAATACAGCCCACTTGCTCCGTGGCAATGTTCGATCGAATGTTGGACAGCCGAATATCCTATCTGGCATATAGGGTGGCCGGACATGCGGTATCCGGCCAAACAGGTATCCGTTTCGTCTCTGTAGTCCGATTCACGAAATATGGCGGTTCGCGCAGGTCGAACCACAGACAGGGACTGCATTGTTGCCGGTTCCAGGCAACAGTCGCGCTAAGCGCCTGTGCATGCTATGCGCTTGAAGAAAGCTCGTGTCCTGCAAATTATGTCCTCGCTTGCTTGAGTAGAATTCGTCGCTTACCAATACCATAAGCGCTGACAAATACACACATAAAAAAATGTTTTGCGTCACCCCGGTCCGCAGAACTCCTGAAGATAGACGTTACTGTGGATATTGTATCACAGACACAGTCCCTTTGACAGTTCAGCGATGTCACTAAACGCACCCAAAGATATAAACAACCATACATGAGCAGCGCCTTTTAGAAGAGGGTGTCCGACAGCGATCAGTTCCAGTCCTCCCACCAGGAAGCAGGTACACGGCTCGTGTTGTCTGTAATTCAACCGTGTCTAGACGCTCAATACCGCAGGTCGACCGTGTCCGCATTGTTACTTTGTCCCAGGAACGGCTCTCAACAAGGGAAGTGTCCAGGCGTCTCGGTGTTTACCACAGCAATGTTGTTCGGACATGGAGGAGATACAGTGGGACAGGAACTGTCGATGACATGCCTCGCTCACGCCGCCCAAGGGTTACTACTACAGTGGATGACCGCTACCTACGGATTATGGCTCGGAGGAACCCTGGCAGCAACGCCACCATGTTGAATAATGCTTTTCGTGCAGCCACAGGACGTCGTGTTAAGACTCAAACTGTGCGCAATAGGCGGCATGATGCAAATTTCACTCCCGACGTCCATGGCGAGGTCCATCTTTGCAATCACGACACCATGCAGCGCGGTATAAATGGGCCCAGCAACATGCCCAATGCACCGCTCAGGATTAGCATCACGTTCTCTTCACCGATGAGTGTCGCATATGCCTTCAACGAGACCATCGTCGGAGGCGTGTTTGGAGGCAACCCGGTCAGGCTGAACACCTTAGACACACTATCTATCGAGTGTAGCAAGGTGGAGGTTTCCAGCTGTTTTGCGGTGGCATTATGTGGGGCCGACGTACGCCGCTGGTGGTCATGGAAGGTGCCGTAACGGCTGTACGATTCGTGAATGCCATCCTCCGACAGATAGTGCAACCATATCGGCAGCATATTGGCGAGGCATTTGTCTTCATGGACGACAATTTGCACCCCCATCGTGCACATCTTCTGAATGACTTCCTTCAGGTTAACGACAGCGCTCGACTAGAGTGGCCAGCATGTTCTTCAGACATGAACCCTATCGAACACCCCTGGGATGGATTGAAAAGGGCTGTTTATGGACGACGTGACTCACCAAACACTCTGAGGGATCTACGCCGAATCGCCGTTGAGGGGTGGGACAATCTGGACCAACAGTGCCTTGATGAACTTGTGGATAGTATGCCACGAGGAATATAGGCATGCATCAATGCAAGAGGACGTGCTACTGGGTATTAGAGGTTCCAGTGTGTACAGCAATCTGGACCACCACCTCTGAAGGTCTCGCTGTATGGTGGTGCAACATGCAATGTGTGGTTTTCATGAGCAATAAAAAGAGCGGAAATGATGTTCATGTTGATTTCTGTTCCAGTTTTCTGTACAGGTTCAGTAACTCTCGGAACCGAGGTGATGCAAAACTTTTTGGACGTGTGTAAAACAAAAATTCACTAAATAGCTCGCTACGACCATGTTTTCATTGGCTGTAACATTCACAGCATTGCGTCCAGGCACTACTGAACGCTCATTGCTGTCGAAGAATGCGTGACGCAGGTGCGCAGAACAACCCTAGACTCGACCGCCATCGTTCCTGACTCTTGACTATAGTGTGTATGTAGATATCGATGTGGAATGAGCTCAGTGGTATATGATTTGCTGGCGACGTCACCATCTGCTGTTTCTGTGCATTCGCTGTCTTCAGCTTACTCAGGATATCAAAATATGTTGATCATTGACATCACTTACCCCCTTGCGTCGTGTTTGGCCGCTGATTTACACGCTGGCACGTGGTCTGCGTGCATCACGAGTGATTGATTTTGACCGGGAAGTCGCTCGCGTAAAACCCTCTTAAGGGAACCCGGAACCTAAAAATGATGAAATTTTGGGTTTTCAGTTTATTGTGAAATAAAATACTACAGATCTTCCTCTTTAAAATGACATATTAATCTTACCTGTAGCTCAACTCAAAGTATTGAAAATATTATTTTCAATAATGTGCTGTAGAGGGCATGTCGCGACATTGAATTTGCATGGATACATGTTCATTGAAAACATCGTTTTTCAAAACTTCCGTTCATTCCAAAGACATTATATTATGTTGGCAACACGATTTGGTGGGCAATTGTTTTGTCTGCGTACTGTAGTCTTTGGATACTGTTGTTTACATTGAACATTTGGTGGTTATTGCACGATTTGTGTTGTATTTCTATTGCGTAACTGGAACTTATGAAATATGCCTCGATTTAGTAACAGCGTTTACAAGAGGAAGAAGCCTCCTCCGAGGTACACTAGAGGAACTGTGAAAATTTCTCCGACCTTGGGAAATGATTATGAAAATAGTGAGGTTATTCATGAAGATAAATCTACTCCTGTCTCTAGCACAAGCAAGAAGTTGCTTGGATCAACTGAAAAATACTCAGTTTATTGGAGAAGTGTATTGAGGATAATGTGAAAGAAATAATTAACATGTCATTGCTCTCAAAGGTGGTTGAGAGTTCAGTACTGTGTAAGGAATGTTGCAAATTGAGTATGTCAGTAAATGTCAAGCGACACATAGGATTTGCAGCAGAAATCTGTCTCCATTGTACTAGTTGTCATTACAGTGTTTCATTTTGGAACTCAGAATATGTCGAAATAGGCCAAGGTGAAACTAATAGTGAGAAAAGCAAGTACTATGGTGTAAATATTAGATGTGTTTATGCTCTAAGGTCAATCGGTAAGGGATACTCTGCTGGTCAAATGTTTTGTGGTGTAATGAATCTACCACCACCACCAACTAAATTCTTAAAATATAACTCGGTTGTTGGATCCTGTGTTGAAGATATTGCCCAACAATCCATGAAAGAAGCAGTGGAGAAGGCTGTGGCGGTGAATGAAGAAATTCCAGATGTTCAGAATCCTCGGGACCTGACTGTCGCACTAGATGGTACGTGGCAGAAGCGCGGGCACACTTCACATAATGGGGTAATAATGGCAACAAGTGCTGATACTACAAAAGTTATAGATGTTGTAATTAAATCCAAGCACTGTAGGTGTCCTAAAAGAACGAAGGATGAGCATGCAGAAAACTGTCGAAGGAATTACAGTGGGTCTAGTGGGGCCATGGAAGTTTCCGATGTGAAAGACATTTTCAGTCGCTCTCTTCTGCAGTACAAGGTCAGATACCTACAGTTTCTGGGTGATGGTGATTCGAAGTCTTTTGCTGCTGTATCTGAGCTGGAACCTTATGGAAATGATGTTACCATTAATAAACAGGAGTGCATAGGTCACGTTCAGAAACGTATGGGAACAACTGCGTCGACTGAAGACCACAATGAAAGGCCAAGTACTCAGTGATGGAAAACCTTTGGGTGGAGCTAAAAGATTGACAGACGAGGTAATCAACAGATTGCAGAGAGGATATGGACTGACAATAAGACAAAATACTCACAGTGTTGATGCAATGGAAAAGGCTGTAATGGCACTTTACTTCCACACCTTATCGACTGACGAGGAACCACTACATGGACTATGCCCACAAGGACCCAATTCCTGGCGCAAGTACAACAAATATCAGGGATCTGAACATCACAGTCTACCAGAAACTGTCATGAAGGCTATAAAACCAATTTTCAGAGATCTTTCTGCAACTGAACTTTTGAAGAAATGTCTCCATGGACGTACACAAAATCAAAATGAGAGTGTGAATAATGTAATTTGGACCAGAATCCCAAAAAAATGTGTTTGTGGAAATTCATACTCTTCATTTTGGAGTATATGATGCCATTGCTACGTACAACAAAGGTAACATAATAAAGTGCAATGTGCTGCAGAAGTTGGATGTGATGCCCGGAAAGTACATGGTGAGTGCAATGATGTCGATAGACAATGAGAGGAAACGGGATGCTGAAAGGAAAGAAAAGGAGTGTGAGAGGCAAGCCAGACAAAGAATGAAAGGTGTGAAAAGAAGGCTAGATGGGGAGATGTATAATGACAGTGAAAACCCCTCTTATGGTGCTGGACTGCACTAAAATGTTAGTGAAACTTTGAAACTCGTTTTCCACAAGTTCACTTTTTTGCCATATAAGGAACATTTTCTGCTAAACTATTAGAGATAAAGACTTAAAATTTTCAAGGAATGTAAACAGTGCCAATATACACCTTGTATCATAGCCTTCCCCCCATGAACCATGGATCTTGCCGTTGGTGGGGAGGCTTGCGTGCCTCAGCGATACAGATAGCCGTCCGTAGGTGCAACCACAACGGAGGGGTATCTGTTGAGAGGCCAGACAAACGTGTGGTTCCTGAAGAGGGGCAGCAGCCTTTTCAGTAGTTGCAAGGGCAACATTCTGGATGATTGACTGATCTGGCCTTGTAACAATAACCAAAACGGCCTTGCTGTGCTGGTACTGCGAACGGCTGAAAGCAAGGGGAAACTACAGCCGTAATTTTTCCCGAGGGCATGCAGCTTTACTGTATAATTAAATGATGATGGCGTCCTCTTGAGTAAAATATTCCGGAGGTAAAATAGTCCCCCATTCGGATCTCCGGGCGGGGACTACTCAAGAGGATGTCGCTATCAGGAGAAAGAAAACTGGCGTTCTACGGATCGGAGCGTGGAATGTCAGATCCCTTAGGTTAGAAAATTTAAAAAGGGAAATGGATAGGTTAAAGTTAGATATAGTGGGAATTAGTGAAGTTCGGTGGCAGGAGGAACAAGACTTCTGGTCAGGTGACTACAGGGTTATAAACACAAAATCAAATAGGGGTAATGCAGGAGTAGGTTTTATAATGAATAGGAAAATAGGAATGCGGGTAAGCTACTACAAACAGCATAGTGAACGCATTATTGTGGCCAAGATAGATACGAAGCCCACACCTACTACAGTAGTACAAGTTTATATGCCAACTAGCTCTGCAGATGACGAAGAAATTGAAGAAATGTATGATGAAATAAAAGAAATTATTCAGATAGTGAAGGGAGACGAAAATTTAATAGTCATGGGTGACTGGAATTCGAGTGTAGGAAAAGGGAGAGAAGGAAACGTAGTAGGTGAATATGGATTGGGGCTAAGAAATGAAAGAGGAAGCCACCTGGTAGAATTTTGCACAGAGAACAACATAATCGCAGCTAACACTTGGTTTAAGAATGTAACCTCCCCACCGTAATTTTAAATAATGATATTATTTAAGAATGCTAATGGACATTGAGCTAAGTGTAAGCTCCCCAGAGAAATTTTGAAACACAATAGTTCAATGTTAACAAGAATACAACCTAACGTAAGCTCCCAGCAAATAAATTTAATGACAATAAAAATGAGAATCGCAATCTGACTCAAGGTGTAAGCTGTCACGAAAATAATGAAAAACAATTCAATGCTAATGAGACTTCAGTGACAATGTAAACTCAATTAAACCGAAATATCGGTCTTTGGCCCTGTGCAAAAAAAATCATAATTAATTCCTTACCCCATTCGAAACTGCATGTCAAATTTCTGCTCTTATTGTTGGCCACGGCTTGGAGGAAATTGATTGCAGAAATTTTGAATTTAAGGGAAGCTTTTCTTTAAGGAATATCAAGGGAATATTTCTTTCATTAAAGAATTCTTTATTAAAAAATTGCTTTGAAAACCAAAATTATTATTGGGGCGATTATTGCACAAATTCGTTACAGTTAATTTACATTATTAGCTGAGCGCATTTAAAAATAATATACCTCATCCTGAATCTTGACCAGAGTGCCATGTCGACGCCCGCCGACTCCTCACACACAACTGTACTCGACTGCTACTACCGACATACTGCTCTGCCCTACTGCTACTGACAGACTGCCCACTGACTACTGCTCGCAACTGTACTGCACGACTACTACTGACAGAGTACCGCTCGCAACTCTCGCGCGGTCAAGCGCAGACTAGCCACGATAAATGGCTCTCTGGTCAGAGACTCTGCAATGCCTCGCCATCGCCGCCACACAACATACGTGTTTCAAGAATCATGAAAGAAGGTTGTATACATGGAAGAACCCTGGAGATACTAAAAGGTATCAGATAGATTATATAATGGTAAGACAGAGATTTAGGAACCAGGTTTTAAATTGTAAGACATTTCCAGGGGCAGATGGGGACTCTGACCACAATCTATTGGTTATGACCTGTAGATTAAAACTGAAGAAACCGCAACAAGGTGGGAATTTAAGGAGATGGGACCTGGATAAACTGAAAGGACCAGAGGTTGTACAGAGTTTCAGGGAGAGCTTAAGGGAACAATTAGCAGGAATGGCGGAAAGAAATACAGTAGAAGAAGAATGGGTAGCTTTGAGGGATGAAGTAGTGAAGGCAACAGAGGATCAAGGAGGTAAAAAGACGAGGGCTAGTAGAAATCCTTGGGTAACAGAAGAAATATTGAATTTAATTGATGAAAGGAGAAAATATAAAAATGCAGTAAATGAAGCAGGCAAAAAGGAATACAAACGTCTCAAAAATGAGATCGACAGGAAGTGCAAAATGGCTAAGCAGGGATGGCTAGAGGACAAATGTAAGGATGTAGAGGCTTATCTCACTAGAGGTAAGATAGATACTGCCTACAGGAAAATTAAAGAGACCTTTGGAGATAAGAGAACGACTTGTATGAATATCAAGAGCTCAGATGGAAACCCAGTTCTAAGCAAAGAAGGGAAAGCAGAAAGGTGGAAGGAGTATATAGAGGGTCTATACAAGGGTGATGTACTTGAGGACAATATTATGGAAATGGAAGAGGATGTAGATGAAGATGAAATGGGAGATACGATACTGCGTGAAGAGTTTGACAGAGCACTGAAAGACCTGAGTCGAAACAAGGCCCCCGGAGTGGACAGCATTCCATTGGAACTACTGACGGCCTTGGGTGAGCCAGTCCTGACAAAACTCTACCATCTGGTGAGCAAGATGTATGAAACAGGCGAAATACCCTCAGACTTCAAGAAGAATATAATAATTCCAATCCCAAAGAAAGCAGGTGTTGACAGATGTGAAAATTACCGAACTATCAGTTTAATAAGTCACAGCTGCAAAATACTAACACAAATTATTTACAGACGAATGGAAAAACTAGTCGAAGCCAACCTCGGGGAAGATCAGTTTGGATTCCGTAGAAACACTGGAACACGTGAGGCAATACTGACCTTACGACTTATCTTAGAAGAAAGATTAAGGAAAAGCAAACCTACGTTTCTAGCATTTGTAGACTTAGAGAAAGCTTTTGACAATGTTGACTGGAATACTCTCTTTCAAATTCTAAAGGTGGCAGGGGTAAAATACAGGGAGCGAAAGGCTATTTACAATTTGTACAGAAAGCAGATGGCAGTTATAAGAGTCGAGGGACATGAAAGGGAGCAGTGGTTGGGAAGGGAGTAAGACAGGGTTGTAGCCTCTCCCCGATGCTGTTCAATCTGTATATTGAGCAAGCAGTAAAGGAAACAAAAGAAAAATTTGGAGTAGGTAATAAAATCCATGGAGAAGAAATAAAAACTTTGAGGTTCGCCGATGACATTGTAATTCTGTCAGAGACAGCAAAGGACTTGGAAGAGCAGTTGATTGGAATGGACAGTGTCTTGAAAGGAGGATATAAGATGAACATCAACAAAAGCAAGCCGGCCGAAGTGGCCGTGCGGTTAAAGGCGCTGCAGTCTGGAACCGCAAGACCGCTACGGTCGCAGGTTCGAATCCTGCCTCGGGCATGGATGTTTGTGATGTCCTTGGGTTAGTTAGGTTTAACTAGTTCTAAGTTCTAGGGGACTAATGACCTCAGCAGTTGAGTCCCATAGTGCTCAGAGCCATTTGAACCATTTTTGAACAAAAGCAAAACGAGGATAATGGAATGTAGTCGAATGTAATCAGGTGATGCTGCGGGTATTAGATTAGGAAATGAGACGCTTAAAGTAGTAAATGAGTTTTCCTATTTGGGGAGCAAAATAACTGATGATGGTCGAAGTAGAGATGATATAAAACGTAGACTGGCAATAGCAAGGAAAGCGTTTCTGAAAAAGAGAAATTTGTTAACATCGAGTATAGATTTAAGTGTCAGGAAGTCGTTTCTGAAAGTATTTGTATGGAGATTAGCCATCTATGCAAGTGAAACATGGACGATAAATAGTTTAAATAAATAGAGAATAGAAGCTTAGGAAATGTGGTGCTACAGAAGAATGCTGAAGATTAGATGGGTAGATCACATAACTAATGAGGAAGTATTGAATAGGATTGGGGAGAAGAGAAGTTTGTGGCACAACTTGACCAGAAGAAGGGATCGGTTGGTAGGTCATTGTCTGAGGCATCAAGGGATCACCAATTTAGTATTGGAGGGCAGTGTGGAGGGTAAAAATCGTAGAGGGAGACCAAGAGATGAATACACTAAGCAGATTCAGAAGGATGTAGGTTGCAGTAGGTACTGGGAGATGAAGAAGTTTCACAGGATAGAGTAGCAGGGAGAGCTGCATCAAACCAGTCTCAGGACTGAAGACCACAATAACAACAACATCATAGCCTTTTTGTGATACATAATTGATAACAGATTTTATTTCAAAGATACTATGGCAAACAATGTGTCAATTATTTTCAGTAACAAAATAGTTATTATCTTCCCAAAAAATACCAATAAATTAAAATCCATATGGTACATGGTATTAAATATAGGTAATATTATACTGTAAAAGTTTCATCATTCTGGTGTTAATAGTTCATAAGAAAATGTTCCTTACATTTAACATCGGAGGTATAGGACGTTCCGGGTCCCCTTAAGGGGCTCCGGAACGCCCTGTACTTGCAATGTTAAAATAACGCTTATAAATTACATCTTTCCTCACAAAGTATTTGAGGTAGGAAGTTGAACTTTTTACAGATTGTTTATTGGAATATGGGCTACAACTTAACACAGGGATTTTACAAAATTTTAGTTCAGTTATTAAAGACGATTTTTTTTCAATTGTAATGAAAATTCACAACATTTTTTTGCAATTTTTTATTTATATATTCAAAAATATACAGTTTTTTGGAAAAAGGCTGTGTTAAATTACGCAGAAGGTACTGTGTAACATTTACTGAAAGTTTGAAACAAATATGTTAGGAAGATCCTTAGAAAACATGTAATTAGTATGAGAAAATAAAAGTTTTGGGAATCGAGCGACAAAGATTGGATTAACTTTTTAGTGCATTCCAGGTCCATAGGATGGATTATCTTCATCCTCTGCAAACTCCTCCTCCAGCTTCCTGTTGTTCCTCCTCCCGTTTACTCTTGCTTGTATTTCTAGACTCTTTACAGCCGTGTCTGCAGCCCGAAGGCGTTCCTTGTCTAAAGCAAGCATCGCTCGTACCATGTTAGAACCTATCTTCATTCCCATATTTCTAAATACCTTGCACCTTTTCTTAAAAGCCTTCAGAGGATTTCTAATAACTTTACTTTTACTCATTATTATACTTCAACAAAACAGAGACTCAAGAAACAGAGTTAATTATGAATATTTTCGAGATAACGACAGAGTAAATAAACATGAAACAATCGACAATCACACCAGCGATATATATTGAACCATCACAGGTTGGCCACAACACATACTTTATCTCACATCACTAAAATGTACCTGATGAACACGGACGTTAATAATAACACCATTTGACAGCAGTTTAACAGCGCCACAGTGGGTCACGCCCATGTAGAACACATTTCAAAAAAAATTTAAAAATAGTTGTAGTCTTCGGAATTGAATAAATTATATATCTATTAAAAGGTAATAGTCTGCAGATTCAGAAAACGCAAAAAAGTAAAAATTGAACTATTCATGATTTTGAGGCTTTCCAGAGCCCCTTAAAGGTAGCAGTTGCCAGTGGCGAGCACGTGTGGTGGAGTGTTGTCAGAACGCGTGTAAAGTTTGGCTGAAAGGCAGTAGCCAATGGAGTGCGGCCGGCAGCGCAGGAGGGGGCGTGGTGGGGAGAGGGCGTCGCGCCTGACAGGCAGTCAGTGCCGCTCCGGCTGCGCGCGCGAGCGGACGTGGGTGCTGTGTTGCGTGTCGTGTGCAAAGTGTCCGCCGACGGCAGCGCGCCGGCCGCGTGCCCGCTGCCATGGCAACGGAGCTGCTGCTGCTACTCGCCTCCGTCCTCGCCGCTGCAGCGTCGGGTAAGCGTGGCCAGCTGCCGTGTCTGCGGCTAATAACATTACTTGAACAGTGTCATTGCTTAAAGTAGCCTATTTCACGGTTATGCTTGTTGTTATGATGCGTTCTATCGTCTTCGTTAAATTGTCACCCTAGCTTGTATAGGAGTGTGTATGTATGTAATGTATGTGGTACATTGAAGATACACTTAATAATCGACTGAAGTAATTGATATCTGGATTACTAAGGATGTTTAATTGTAACGTCTTGTGGCTACTACTTCTGCAGTGACAAAAATTAATCCCGTAACTACACGAAATTTTTCTCGTTTATTATCCAAAGACCAAATTAATGTAGCATGGCGTTTTGTGTCTGTATTATATCGTCAAAGCCTCGAAGAACGCAAGCACTAATCGCGATGTCTTCGCCAAAACTGCGTGATATAATGTACTGAAATAAAATTATGACTTGCCAGTAATAGTACAACTGCAGTTTTGGGAACTCGTCGATCTCGTAGTGCAGTAGCAGCCGCCGAAGATCTTCGGTCGTCTGTGAATTTACTGTTCATAAATAGGAACTTACACAGAATCCTCGGATACGGTGCTATTGAGTTCGCATTGGACCATATGATGCGTAGCCGTAAAGCAGATTTCTCTTAATTAGAGGAAAACACTTCCCGAATTTCCTTGATCGCGCTTGCAGATTCACCAGCAAATGTCACCGACCAAGTGGCCGAAGGTTCTTGTATAGAAGCTTAGCACAAATTCACTTTCTACAAACTTCTGGAAATAATTTAGGCTGGTAGAATTATCGTTTAACATATCAGCAAAATTGCGAAAATTAACACCAATGCTTTATATCTTTCTGTACTCGTCAAATAATTCAGTTCCAATCTGTTTTGCAAATGGTGTCCAACCAAAGATAGTTATTAGCAGCAGTATCATACACATATATAGGGTAGCGTCTCTTGTAACAAGTGTACCCATTGATCGCTAATTATTCACCTAAGTGGTCCGCTCACACCGGAGCAACTATGTGTCACAGAATAAACGCATTTATCTCGCAGGCGAAATGTGCGAACTTGCTGTATTTTACAAATTTTCAATTGATGCTAACTCGTCAGTTGATTAGTTTAGTATTTAAACAGTATAGTAGCATAGGCTGGTGCTGGCACCCATTAAGAAGCGGATTCTCCCGAATGTCCCAGGATCCATCTCGCAAGATGCGTATAGCGAACTAGCAGAGGCCAAGGCTGCGGTCTATTACGAAAGTGATTATTTATTAATCTCTAATCAAATTCGTTAATTACCTAATATCTAGTCAACGCTTCCCTCCTTACAGTCAAATTCTGTCATAAATTTATATTTTCCCCGATTCGGTTCAGAACCTGCTCATTAGTTAACCGAGATTCACGTCTGCCTTACTACTCTGCAATTCACATTTTAGCGCGTCGATGGGGGTTCATCGAATCACCGACAGACTTTTTTCCATCGTTCCACTCTGTAAGCGCATGCGGGAAAATCGAACACTTACCCTTTCCGTGCAATTTCTGATTTCTCATATTTTATTACGATGACAGATTCTCCCTACGTACGTAAACGTCAAACAAATATTTTCACATTCGGGGGAGAAAAGCTGGTGATTGAAATTTCGAGAAAAGATCTTGCCGCAAAGAGAAACTCCTTTATTTTTATTACTGCCACCCCAATTCGCTTGCGATACCCGTGACACTCTCTCCCTTATTTCCCGACAATACAAAACGAGTTGCCCTTCTTCTAACTTTTTCGATGTCCTCCGTCAGTCCTATCCGTTAAGGAGCTCATACCAAGGAGCAGTGCTCCTGATGATAAAGGACAAGCGTTAAGCAGACAGGCTCTTTAGTAGATCTGTTGCGTGTTCTAAGTGTTATGCCAATAAAACGCAGTGTTTTGTTCGCCTTCCTCACAACATTATCTATGCGATAGTTTCCAGTTATGTTGTTAGTAAACTAGGCAACGGCCTTGCCGCAGTGGATACACCGGTTCCCATCAGATCACCGAAGTTAAGCGCTGTCGGGCGTGGCCGGCACTTGGATGGGTGACCATCCGGGCCGCCATGCGCTGTTGCCATTTTTCGGGGTGCACTCAGCCTCGTGCTGCCAATTGAGGAGCTACTCGACCGAAGAGTAGCGGCTCCGGTCAAAGAAAACCATCGTAACGACCGGGAGAGCGGTGTGCTGACCACACGCACCTCCTATAGCCGCATCCTCACTGAGGATGACACGGCGGTCGGATGGTCCCGGTGGGCCACTTGTGGCCTGAAGACGGAGTGCTTTGTTAGTGAACTAGGTATTTAGCAGAACATTACAGCCCTTACATTTGAGTGATTTATCGTGTAACCAAAATTTAACGTATGACCTTAGACTTTTTATAGTTTAGAGTCAACAGCCATTTTTATCAAACCCTTTTACAAATGGTTTTGATTTTCTGGTGATTCATAAAACGGTAAATGACAGCATCATCTGCAAACAGTCTAGGAAGGCTATAATACTTCGTTGCCGAACGCCAGATATCACTTCTGTTTTACTCGATGACTTCGTCAGCTACTATGAAATGTGGCTTTCCTGGCAGGACGTCACGAGTCCATTCGCACGACTGAGATAATACTCTTTAGACACGCAACTTGATTAGAAGGTGCTTGTGAGGAACGCTGACAAAAGCCTTCTGGAAATCTAGAAATATGTAATATTCATCTAATCTTCAGCATTTCCCTTTGACGTACACGTTCACACTCCATACCAATGTTTTCACGAAAGATTTTCTAAAACTTGAAATTAAAATTATTCTCATTGGTAACACATTTCTTTTTTTCCGGGAAAGGTTTCTCTTTTTTTTTTTTTTTGCTTCGTCTGTCGTATACTATTTTGTTGCCAAAATAAAAAAGAAACTATTCAACTACTTTCATCGCATCGTTTCGTGTTCTCATTGGTAACACATTTCTTTTTTTTTTCGGGAAAGGTTTCTCTCTCTCTTTTTTTTTTTTTGCTTCCTTTGTCGTATACTATTTTGTTGCCAAAATAAAAAAGAAACTATTCTACTACTTTCATCGCATCGTTTTCTCATCTGGTTTCCGTAGCATCACTTAACCCGACAACACTCCATTACTCATGTTTTACGTTTATCCGTGTCCACATTGTAACCTTTTTTCGAAACAGTACCCTTTTTCTACAGCCAATTTTCCTAGTCAACGACCACCACTGACGGAATTAACAGTTCATGGGGAAATCTTCGTTTCCCTATTTCTCCTTCCTGTACTTTAGTTCCTGTTCCAGTTTCCGCTTGGTTTCCAGCATTGCATGCTCAATGTACAGATTGAATAACGGTGCGGATGCGCTAAAACTGTGTCTGGCTCCGTTCTTGGCTTAGTCTCCCTTTCGTGTTTTTGACTCATAATCACAGTCAGCTTGCTGTGCAAGTGTAGACAACCGCTCACTCCTTGTATTTTAAGTGTCATATTCACGGTAACATGCCAATAGAACAACCCTTGTTTTTAGTAGTAGTAGTATGGTAGACTGCCTTGTTCCAGTGATTTACCGCACATTCCTCTATCATTTCGTTTACAGTTAACGAATGTACGCTGCAGTCTTCCAAGTAAGGAACATGCAGCTTGCAGCGGAGCATTATAAATCAACACTCCAGCCCAAAACTGGACTGTTAAATCACGGCCTCCGTTTTACGCGGTCACAGAGGCCGGGTCGAGCGAAATTTGTGTGTCTGTCTTACGGGAAAAAAAAACGGACTGCCCCCATTCTCTATCGACAAACTTTCAGGCGAAGATCGGCGTTGTTTGCTGAGGAATTTGATAATAACGACCTCTCGTCTACTAAGCAAAGCGATTTAATATATTTAGGGCGTTTGTAGTTTTGCTGTTTGTATCTTTCTGTTGTGTTGTAGCAAATATCGGTGTAGTTGACGTTTGTGGTACTGCGATCGTTTGATATTGTGGCAGCAACGAGTCACAGTCGAGTTGAGCGCGTGTCACTTAAGAAACATGTGTGGCATTAACCTCGTGAAGTGTTTCAGTAACTAATGGTACTTCTTGATAGGTTTAACTATGTAAACTGTTTCGAGCTCGAAAGTACGAGAGTCAGGATATGAATCTACGTACAATATGATGCAAGAGGCCAGCACGGCTATATTTGTCCTTATGGATGATTACGCATTTATAATTTACATCTAACGTTTTCAGAATGGCATGAAATCTAAACTGTATAATTATACTGACAATAAACCAAGAAGCTGACACCTGTACGTGGTTATGGAATCAGGTCAAAAATATTTCTAAGGTATGCTATAGGGTCAAGCCTTGCTTATTCCTAGATTTCCGTGGAACTGTTCTAGTCAGCAGATACGTTTGGGATGGACATATAACTGTGGCAGGAAGAGAACCGGCCACCACCAAGTAGTTGCTGCTATTAAATTGCCTTATTTCCACGCAGCAACTATCTATCTATATATATATATATATATATATATATATATATATATATATATATATATATATATATATATCTTACAGATCTGTCACAGAGACAAACAGGATTAGGCAGCAGCTATTGCAAAGCTAGACAGCGACACAGATGAGCAACACTTTACTTAACTAGAGTATGAAGACTGGCAATACAGATCAACGTTCACTTGCAATGGCACCCCAGAATTTTGAGAAAAATTGGACGATTATTTAAGGCTAAGTGCTTCACAAATTGAACTACCCAATAACGCTTTGGTGCACCTCTGGCCGTTACGCAAGCAGTTATTCACCTCGGCACTGACTGAGAGAGTTGTTGGAGGTTTGCCTGAAGGATATCGTGCCCAATTCTGCTCAAGTGGCACGTTGGAGCGTCAAAATCCCGAGCTGACTGGAGGGCTTTGCCCATAACGCTCCAAAAGTCCTCAACTGGGAAGAGATCCGACGATCTTACTGGTGAAGATAGGGTTTGTCAGGCACGAAGACAAGTAGTAGGAACACTCGCCCTAATGGGGGGGGGGGGGGGGGGGGCATTATCTTGCTGCGATGTAAGCCCAGGGTGGCTTGACTCGAAGGGCAACAGAACGGGGAGTAGAATATCGTCGACGTACCGCTGTGTTGTAAGGGTGTCTCGGATGACAACCAAAGTGCTCCTGCTATGAAACGAAATGGCACCATAGACCATCACACTTGGCTGTCGGGCCGTATGGCGGGCGAGAGTCAGGTTGGTATCCCAGTGCTGTCTGGGATATCTCCAGATACGTCTTCGCCGGCCATCGGGGCTCAGTTCGAAGCGGGACTCGTCCCTTAAGGCAATTCTACTCCAGTCAGTAAGATTCCAGGCCGCAGACATGTCTGGAGACGTCCCAAACAGCGGTGGGATACCATCCTGACTGTTGCCCACCATACGGCCCGACGGCCAAGTGTGATTGTCTGGGGTGCCAATTTATTTCACAGCAGGACCCCTTTGCTTGTCATCCGCGACCCCCTCACAGCTCGGCGGTTCGTCGACGATATTCTACGGCCCCTTTTTGTTGCCCTTCTTGGCAAGCCATCCTGCACTTCCATTTTCAGCAAGATAATGCCCGCCCGCACACGGCGGGAGTTTCTACTGCTTATCTTCGAGCTTGCGAAAGCGCATCCTGGCCAACAAGGTCACCAGATCTCTCCCCGTCTGAGAACTCTTGGAACATTATGAGCCGGCCGGAGTGGCCGTGCGGTTCTAGGCGCTACAGTCTGGAGCCGAGCAATGGATACGGTCACAGGTTCGAATCCTGCCTCGGGCATGGATGTGTGCAATGTCCTTAGGCTAGTTAGGTTTAATTAGTTCTAAGTTCTAGGCGACTGATAACCTCAGAAGTTAAGTCGCATAGTGCTCAGAGCCAATTTTTGGAACATTATGGGCAGGGCCCTCCAATTGGACAGAATTCGGTACCATATCCTTCAGAACATCCAAAACATCCAACAATTCTGTCAGTCAATGGCAAGCTGAGGAACTGCTTGGGGCCAGCGGTGGAACAGCGCGTCATTAACTTGCTGAATTTGTAAAGCTTCTTCTCCTAAATAAATGATCCAGTTTTCCTTTAATTGTAACCATTTTTTCGTTTGTACTTGCACATCACATTTGCTGATTTCCATCCCATCCGGATAATTCATTCGGGGTGCCTTTTTTTTTTTCTTCTTTTGAGTGCATAATGTCCTGCTTGGCTCTTTCTGGGAGCGATAGTAGATAAGTCCTGAGGTACTATCCTATGGTACTATATTGGGGTATTATACTGTGGTACTGTCTAACTTTAGTTGCTAACTAATTGCTGTACCACAGTGAGTAGTGGAACGAGGTCTGGGTTACTAAAGTGGAGAACCACAAATCAACAAAATATTAATTAAATACATACAGTTTGATAATAAAAATTATTTAAGAAACAAAGCTTATTTACGAAGGAATAGAGTAAAACAATTTACATAAATATAATAATACAATGAACAGCACAGGTAGCTCCCTAGACAGAGGCTGCTTCCATAGGGTACAAGTCGTAATCACTGAAGTTCCATACTGACCGCTCAGTAACAGGTTATATAATTATATGCAGGAGAATATGCCTCAAAACAAAACTCATTCAGATCAAGGCTCAACATCTAACAAGCATATGGATAATATATGTTATGTTATGTTATGTTAACAGGGGAAACTAGAAACGACGGAGACTCTCCGTCCCCGCCGCAGCCGCAGTGGTCCACGATCCCACGACGACTACCACAGTCCACTTCACCCTTCCGCCGCCCCACACCGAACCCCGGCTTATTGTGCGGTTCGACCCCCGGTGGACCCCCCAGGGAACGTCTCACACCAGACGAGTGTAACCCCTATGCTTGCGGGGTACAGTAATGGTGGTGTACGCGTACGTGGAGAACTTGTTTGCGCAGCAATCGCCGACATAGTGTAGCTGAGGTGGAATAAGGGGAACCAGCCCGCATTTGGCGAGGTAGATGGAAAACCGCCTAAAATCCATCCACAGACTGGCCGTCTCACCGGACCTCGACACTAATCCGCCGGGTGGATTCGTGCCGGGGACCAGGCGCTCCTTCCCGCCCGGAAATCCGTGCGTTAGACCGCACGGCCAACCGAGCGGGCTATGAATAATATAACTTAAAATAACAGCGCGTTAGAGTACTTTCACGAGATGCCCTGCTTACGTTCTGATACCCAAAGGCAGCTCTGCAGATAACTGATGAGACGGAATTACTAACGACTACAAGACCGAGCGAGGTGGCGCAGTGGTTAGCACACTGGACTCGCAATCCGGAGACGACGGTTCGAACCCGCGTCTGGTCATGCTGACGTAGGTCTCCCGTGATTTCCCTAAATCGCCCCTGGCAAATGCCGGGATGGTTCCTCTGAAAGGGCACTGCCGACTTCCTTCCCCCATCCTTCCCTAATACGACGGGACCGATGACCTTGCTGTTTGGTCCCCTCCCCCAAATCAACCAACGAACCACTGCAAGATACTTCTCAAAATATTCTACATAAAATTTTCCCATCACACTCCCTGGCCACCTCAGTGGTCCAGAACATTAATACAGCAAGTACTAGGGTAAAGCGTTTGTCAAGATAACACTCCTTACAGTTGGACTGTACAACATTAACGTCCAGCACCCGTAGTGGTAACAACTTCGCAAAAACAAGCCCCAGTGTCTGGTCAGGTACGTCAGTAACGGTCACCACTAAACTGGCGACGCCGTCTGCGAGCTCTCAACACATTTCCTTATTTAAACCGAAACACACGTGTTCGGAAACGAAACCTCAAATCATCCAGCATGAAATCCAGAATCCTGGAGAGGGAATACATTCAAACACATTCTACATTAAACAAGCCACTTTACGTAGCAATAGAAACGTACCACTCGTATTTAACACTCCTGGGAATGCCGTTTATTCATTCACAAGAGATTTCCCCTCCTGGGAGTTCAGCTGTACTCGTAAATACTACAGAGTATCGCAGATAATTACAGTTCATACAGTGCTGGGCGCTAAACCGGATTCTGGTGCAAATGCAACCCAACAACCCAGTGCAGAGAACTTGGCCAGAGGCCAGACCACTACATCGGCACACTTCACTTCCCGTAGCTCCGCCAGCTGACCGCAGCTGGCGGTATGCCCTGTATTTTCCTGGTCGTGGGCCCACAACAGGTCAACCGCCCTTGTCCACTACCAACACTCTTCACAGTAGGCCAGTATTACACTATCAAATTTCTTTGTCAAAGATTCGATCAAAGATGTGATCAAATATTCGTCAAATATATTTGACAAAGATCTTTGACGTGGCGCTAAAAATGGGTATTACACTGTCATCAATTTTTTTTTTTCAAAGTTCAAGATGGCTGACAACGACAACTTGATATTAACCACAGCAGTTGCATCTACCACAATTATTGCTCTGTGTGCACATGCGGAAGAGAAACAGGGTAAAAAAAGGGAAAGTACCTGGGGGAAGCCGTGGGTTTTACGACGACACGATAAAAGCATCCTACAAAACTTGTTACGTGAGCCTATAGTGGAGGACGTCAAGTCGTACATCAGTTACTTAAGAATGGATGAGCATACATTTCTGTATGTGCTCAGGAAGTGTGTCTTCATATCACAAAGCACAATACTCACTTAAGAACTGCTATATCTGCAGAAGACATGCTCACTGTAACGCTCAGATTCCTTGCTACAGGAGAGAGTTAGGTTAGATTAGATCAGGTCGTCAATCTTCTTAATCTATTTTTGTATAAAGGGTGCCTCACGTTGTTAAGCGCCTCATCAGCTTCATACATCTCTATTAATTTTGTAGTTGTCGGTTCACACCAATCGTATTTACCAGCAAGGTTTATCAAAAGTAAACACTACAGATGACAGAACGCTGCAGCGATGCTAGCGCTCCACGTGGTAACATGTCACATTGCATATTTGACAAAGATATTTGGCCGGCCAGAGTGGCCGAGCGCTTCTAGGCGCTACAGTCTGGAACCGCGCGACTGCTACGGTCGCAGGTTCGAATCCTGCCTCGGGCATGGATGTGTGTGATGTCCTTAGGTTTAAGTAGTTCTAAGTTCTAGGGGACTGATGACCTCAGAAGTTAAGGCCCATAGTGCTCAGAGCCATTTGAGCCAAAGAAATTTGATAGTGTAATACCGGCCGTAACTGCTTATAGGTGGCGCCACAGCACGTGACCAGAAACCCCCATGACATCTAGCATATGTTGTCAAGTCCCTCACTGTTGGGTGCAGCCGTTTGTTTGCTATGTCCACGTTTGTTGGAACTACTTGCGTGATGTAAGGCAGAAGTGTAGCATAGTCCCTTTGCGTGCGCCCTGTTTTGGAGCTTGAGTTTAACTAAGTTGCGCCTGATCGTAGGCAGTTCGGCGGTTTTCTGTGTAGGTTGTTACATAGTATCTTGAAAAAAGGGCAGCCACAGCTAAAAGAGTAAAGTGTTATTATTTAAAAACCTTCAAACCGTTTTTTACTAAAAAAAGTTCTTATGATTTGATGCGATTCACAGTGAATGAAGACTCCTCAAGCCGCTTTAGTTGTCTTGCAGCCCTTTCTTGGGATCGCTACCGGTTTCGCACTATTACAGGTGCATCATCAGGTTCAAATGGCTCTGAGCACTATGGGACTTAACATCTGAGGTCATTAGTCCTCTAGAACATAGAACTACGTAAACCAAACTAACCTAATGACATCACAAACATCCATGCCCGAGGCAGGATTCGAACCTGCGACCGTAGCAGTCGCGCGGTTCCGGACTGCAGCGCCTAGAACCGCTCAGCCACCATGGCCGGCCCATCATCAGGTGATCCGCTGTCAGTTAAAACGCAGTTTTTTAGAATAGGATTCTATGAAAGGGGAACATTTTGTTATAAAAATTTTGAAAGATATAGTACAGGTGCTTAATGCCAGTTTTACCACTGACAACATCATACAATGGATCGAAACATTTGATTTGCAGCTGAGCTATGGGATATCGTAGCCACCCGATTGTTTGAGGAATAATCGAGTGAGTAATGGTTTTTTTTTTTAAAAAGTCACAAGTTTTCAGTTAATGCACGTTTGACAAATATTTTTAAGAACTTTTATAAAAAAATTACCTTTTTTTAAAAAAATTCTATTCTAAGAAACTGCATTTTAATTAGCAGTGCATCACTTGAGGATGCACCTGTAACGGCCGGCCGGTGTGGCCGTGCGGTTCTAGGCGCTGCAGTCTGGAACCGCAAGATCGCTACGGTCGCAGGTTCGAATCCTGCCTCGGGCATGGATGTGTGTGATGTCATTAGGTTAGTTAGGTTTAAGTAGTTCTAAGTTCTAGGGGACTAATGACCTCAGCAATTGAGTCCCATAGTGCTCAGAGCCATTCTTTTTTGCACCTGTAACGGTGCGAAATCGCTAATGTTCCCAGTAAAGGACTACACAATGATTGAAGCTGCTTGAAGAGCCTTCATTCACTGTGAATTCCATCAATTCATAAGAACTTTTTTAGTAAAACATGCGATTTGAAGATTATTAGGTATTAACTGTGTAGACTGTGTTTCATGTCTTCTGGAAGACACCAGGAACCAAGTTGATCTTCCCCCGGGCCGACTTATATCAGTCGCTCCATTTTTCTCCAGATAATTGGTGTTAATATGTTATTCCATGTCTTATTAAATGATGGTTCTGTAATAAACCTATCAGCATCCATCCTCTTCGGTTTTGAGGATTACTACATTCTTCTTAAAGTCTTACGGGGGGAACCCGCCATAGAGAACGCTCTCTGATACAGTCGAAACTTGTGTTGAGAGCAGGGTGAAAGTAATTTCGGCTTCGGTGCCAACATTTCGAGAAAGTGACGGTCGAACTTTCGACGCGATATCAGTCCACTCGAAGATTGTAAAACGAAGTGAGTTGGTAGCACAGGGGCTGAGGGTACAGTTTCGAAATTTCGCGCCAGTCATACGTTTTGGTTTTCTTTTGCTGTCACGAAAGTATGTCACATCAATATTTTTGTGACATCGTAAAATGCAATGGAATTATTGACAAAAGAAACAAAAAATTAAGATCATATTAAAAATAGATTGAAACGTCAGAAACCTAATATAATAAACAGTGCCCGCATCTCGTGGTCGTGCGGTAGCGTTCTCGCTTCCCACGCCCGGGTTCCCGGGTTCGATTCCCGGCGGGGTCAGGGATTTTCTCTGCCTCGTGATGGCTGGGTGTTGTGTGCTGTCCTTAGGTTAGTTAGGTTTAAGTAGTTCTAAGCTCTAGGGGACTTATGACCACAGCAGTTGAGTCCCATAGTGCTCAGAGCCATTTGGACCATAATAAACAGTACCTGAAAATTAAATTTCTGCTTTGATTTTTACTTCTATGCTTCAAAAGAGCCAGTGCGTTCATGAAAACATTGAGACGATAAACAAATTCGGCGTATACATTGTTAATACTGAGGCCACAAAATTATGTCAGTCATACATTTTTAAAACGCAGTTAACAATGCATAACTCACGTAATTTTGAACTGCAATGAGTTTTTTAGTGCTTGACCATCCTTGTTTCTAAATGCTTGTTTTACATTGAAGAGCCAAAGAAACTGGTACACCTGCCTAATATCGTGTAGGGCCCCCCGCGAGCGCGCAGAAGTGCCGCAACATTACGCACTCGAATAGTGTCTGAAGTAGTGCTGGAGGGAACTGACACTATGAATCCTCCAGGGCTGTCCATAAATCCGTAAGAGTACGAGGAAGTGGAGATCTCTTCTGAACAGCACGTTGCAAGGCATCCCAGAGATGCCCAGTAATGTACACGTCTGGGGAGTTTGGTAGCCAGAGGAAGTGTTTAAACTCAGAAGAGTGTTCCTGGAGCCACTCTGTCGCAATTATGGATGTGTGGGGTGTCGCATTTCCTGCTGGAATTGCCCAAGTCCATCACAATGCACAATGGACATGAGTGGATGCAGGTGATTAGACGGGATGCTTACGTACTTGTCAGGTGTCAGAGTCGTATCTAGACGTATCAGGGCTCCCATAGCACTCCAACTGCACACGCTCCACACCATTACAGAGCCCCCACCAGCCTGAACATTCCAATGCTGACATGCAGGGCCCATGGGTGCATAAGGTTGTCTCCATACCCCTACACGTCCATCCAGTCGACACAATTTGAAACGAGACTGGTCCGATCAGGCAACATGTTTCCAGTTATCAACAGTCCAATCTCGGTGTTGATGGGCCCAGGCGAGGCGTAAAGCTTTGTGTCGTGCGGTCATCAAGGGTAGAAGAGTGGGCCTTCGGCTCCGAAAGCCCATATCGATGATGTTTCGTTGAATGGTTCGCACGCTAACACTTGTTGACAGCCCAGCACTGAAATCTGCAGCAATTTTCGGAAATGTTGCACTTCTGCCACGCTCTGCGATTCTCTTCAGTCGTCGTTGGTCCCGTTCTTGCAGGATCTTTTTCTGGCCTCAGTGATGTCGGAGATTTGCTGTTTCACCGGATTCCTGATATTCACGGTACACTCGTGAAATGGTCGTACGGGAAAGTCCCCACTTCATCGTTACCTCGGAGATGCTGCGTCTCATTGCTCGTGTGCCGACTATAACACCTTGTTCAAACTTACTTAAATCTTGAGAACCTGCCATTGTAGCGGCAGCAACCAATCTAACAACTGCGCCAGACACTTGTTGTCTTACATAGGCATTACCGACTGCAGGACCGTATGCTGCTTGTTGACGTATCTCCGTAATTGAATAAGCATGGCTGTGCCAGTTTTTTTTGGCTCTTCAGTGTATAATGTTAACACTCAATTTATACGATTTATTTAGATTAGTTTCATATGATGCAGTGAACTTAAGAGTCTCCTAGGTGAGGCAGAAGGATGTTATGCCTACAAACGGTGAAACTTGCCTCATGCTCCTTGTTAATCTTCGCTTTGTATTTGGTTTGTCTCCAGTTCGTTGTGAGTTTCCGGAGATCCCATTTTGTTGTTTTAGTTAGTTGCATGTTCCGCGTGTTATTTGAAAGGTTTTAACGATGACTTTACATGTCATGTATATGTGATTATTGTTGGAAACAATGTACATATAATTTTTTAGTCCCAATCATGTAACTACGTTTAAAAACAAGGTTGTTTTACAGGCTACCAGTTTGTAAATAAAAATTCGTCCCTGTAATAGAAGGAATTATCCAGGAAAAATGATTTTAGCGTGGATTTAAAACCTGCTTTTCTAGCTTTCAGATTTTTGTGATACTGAGCAAATGATGAAAAACTTTTATAGCTACACATTGAACTTCTTCTAAGCCACTGACAGCTTTAATAATGGGTAATAAAGATCATTTTACACTCTATTGTTTTGGATATGCACATCAATACTCTTCCCAAATTGTGAAGAATTATTTATGACGAGTTTCGTAAGCGAATACATGTCTTGCGGTGGTGCAGTTAAAATGCCTAACTTCTTGATGAGGTGCCTACGTGGTGACAGCAGGTGAGCATCACATATTATTGCTACTGCTCGCTTTTATGCAATCAATACTTTCTTTGTAAGTGATAAATTACCGCAGAAAATTATTCCATATACCTTATTCACTGGAAATATAAAAAATATGTCTGGAGGGTGATTGGTTTGCTTCCAGGACTATCAATTATAGGAAAAGCAAAAGTAACAGAACTTAATTGTTTGAGCTGATCAGTAATATTCTTTTTCCAGTTCAAATTTTCATCAATATGTACATCCAAAAATTTTGAGCATTCTACGCTGTTTCGTGCCTCTTGTTCATGTGTTACATCAATTGTTGGTACGTCTGTATTTGATGTATAGAGTGTGTTTCTCAAAATTAAGGGAATATCCATTTTCAGAGAAACGCTTAATAACTTTTTTTGCAGAATATCGTCAACAGTCTCTTCACTTGATTTTTCTTATGGAATTTATTATAGCACTAGTACCGTCTGCAAAAAGTACTATCTGCTGGATCACTGTTAAGTGGAATGTCGTTCATGTATACACTGATGGAAAAAAAAAATATCACAGTACCCAGAAGCTGTGCGACATAAACGAAAGTTGTAGTCATGTTTCTACATTCACAGTATGAAGAACTTGTGCGACATAAACGAAAGTTGGGGCGTGTTTCTGCATCTGAAAGATGATGTCCGTTCAGATTTCGTACCACTCGTATAAGAGCAGCGCCAGTAGCACCACTATGAGGATGCAAGTCAGAGTCGCTTTAAGTACACGCTGTAATGTAAAATGCCGACCCTGAATGTGTGAGAGGAGGGAAGCATTTCAATGAGTACTGACGATGAGTGAGCAAAGTATACAGTTTCGCTAGCTCTGTCTATAGTTGGACAGTGGTAATAGTGAATTCTCAATCACACCACTGGAGCAACTTAATAGTTTGGACCTCCACCATTCACAAGCACGAAGGCGAGTGAAAACTAGAAAATTTCAATCACAGTTAATGAAAATTCACGTAATAACCTAGCTGCTCCATATGATGAGATACTCAACTTTGATATCCTTGAGGGTTGTTGTTTCAGAAAGCCCCAGAATTCGGCGTCACTGTTGCACTAATTTTTAAATAAAACACGGAGTATATAACTTTCTTGTCTTGTATTTTGAGCGAATATCATATACATTGGTGGCATATACATTGGCCGTCTGACGGCCTCCGAAAGACAATAATGCAGACTGACTTCGTGGCTCATATGCCACTTCCTTCCATATAAAACTAAACAATCGAATACATTGTTAAATGTAAGATTTACAAAATAACAGTTAAGTCATGAGATGATATTAGTTACTTACAACAAAAGATGGGAGACACATTGCCCTACATGTTCTAAAAATCAATTCGGAAAAGTTTAATTAATTTCATATACAATGTCAGTGAATTTTACAGTGCAACAGTTTAAATTACATTTTATTTAATTACAAACAAACCTCTGTGAATAACATATTGTTAACTCTATATTGGTTTGATCTCAAGTAGAGCTATAATCATAATGAATAAATATCGTAGCTTTTCATAAATAGGAGAGAAGTAAATTTTGAAGAATCATTTTAAATAATCATAACAGAAGTAAATTTTCAAGAATATGACGTGCAATATGACTACACAGTTCATATTGCGAAATTTCAAAGTTGGATTATTAACAAACGGCTAATATAGGTCGGGTGGCATATTAAGGGGACATTGTATGTTCTATGCCGCCAATGTTAAATTATCAAATTATCGAATTTTGTGACCCATTATCTTGGAAACTTTTTAAGATACGAACTTACAATTTTCCATAATTATTGCACTTTATAGATGCGCTGAACTAGAATTATCACTAAAATTATATTGTGGGGCATGTTATTTTCTTTTTCGAACACTCAGTTTTTGACAGAATTTTGTTAATAAATGAACATAAAAACAAAACAACTCAGGATATTTTGATTATTCTAGTTCCATATGTGTTGAATCTCTCACTTGGCATGCTGTGAAAATTTTATATCTCTGCCACCAGTACTTCTTTAGAAAACGGATCATTTATTGAAAAAATTATACTCCAGAGATATTTAGGTTTAAATTTTTTTATTACAAATCCTTATACAGACTTACATTTATGCGTCTATTATGCACTTGAATTGCCCTGGCCCATAGTCTGTGTCTTCTTCAGTGTCACAACAGCCCAGTGCTCGCCTCCTCTTCTTTCTTGCTTCTTCAAATGGTTCAAATGGCTCTGAGCACTATGGGACTTTTCTTGCTTCTTTTGCCATTTGTTGCGCAGCTAACTCTTCTTCAAGTACACGAATCTCATCCTGTTCCCGCAGTCCTTTAGCTGTGTTCTGTCCAAATCTTGCCCCTAAATTCTCCAGAACCTTCAGTCTTTCATAGTTCCCACCATTAAAAGTTATTACAGCATCATACACTGCTAACTTTGGAGTCATACGGCCAACAAATACGGCACCACACAACATTATTGAAGGACTCTTTCACATTCTGCGTCTTCCCATGTAAACACTTCTTTCGTAGCTCAGGATTGCCAGATCTCTGTAAATAGGTTTGGGTGCCTACATTACTGCCAGAGGAAGAGAATGTTTATGTGTAAATTTATGCAGGGTGCCAGAAAATTCAGCTTGCCTATATTTACACAAAGTGTTTGCTGGACTTGGACACAAAGCATGACATGGCTTTTCATCAGTTGATATTCGATGAAAGGAAGTGCTCCACACAGCTCTCTAAATTGTCACAGCTATCTCTAATGGCGTTCCAATACGAATAAAAGCTAGAGAAGTTAGCTTACTACAAAAATAGCCGATAATCACACTACTTTCGACGAAAACTAGTATCAGAAACAAAGGACTGATTTGTTTATTCGTAATTCCAACTTCTGAGACGTAGTAGCGGGCGCAAAACAAAGCAATTCACAGCCTTTTTTAGACTGCGTAATTTCCTAGATATGACAGCTCAACCATGGCAGTATACGCGTAGCCGCGAAATTTGACAGTCACACGTCAACATTCAAAATGTTATTTGGTCTCACAATTGTCTGACTTTAATGCATTATATACCAAAGTGTTCAGGAAAAGTCCAAAGTACGTTATGGAGCAGAAAACAGAAAATGTCAAATTACAACGAATATTACGTACAGTGCCCTCTTAATATGAAATCTCATTAGTACCAATTTTTTAAAAGGGCTGTTTAGTACTGGGACTGGGTATAGACACAACAGTATAAAGTCTAGAAAGTTGAAATTTCGAGAAAAAAAAGACCTCTTCAGAGAATACTGACATGAGGAAGGAATTTCGGATAGGAATGGGAAGATAGTCGCATTTCAAAGGCTCTTGAGATTACGAGGGCAGTTCAATAAGTAATGCAACACATTTTTTTTCTGAAACAGGGGTTGTTTTATTCAGCATTGAAATACACCAGGTTATTCCCCAATCTTTTAGCTACACAACACCATTTTTCAACGTAATCTCCATTCAATGCTACGGCCTTACGCCACCTTGAAATGAGGGCCTGTATGCCTGCACGGTACCATTCCACTGGTCGATGTCGGAGCCAACGTCGTACTGCATCAATAACTTCTTCATCATCCGCGTAGTGCCTCCCACGGATTGCGTCCTTCATTGGGCCAAACATATGGAATTCCGACGGTGCGGCGAGATCGGGGCTGTAGGGTGCATGAGGAAGAACAGTCCACTGAAGTTTTGTGAGCTCCTCTCGGGTGCGAAGACTTGTGTGAGGTCTTGCGTTGTCATGAAGAAGGAGAAGTTCGTTCATATTTTTGTGCCTACTAACACGCTGAAGTCGTTTCTTCAATTTCTGAAGAGTAGCACAATACACTTCAGAGTTGATCGTTTGACCATGGGGAAGGAGGACATCGAACAGAATAACCCCTTCAGCGTCCCAGAAGACTGTAACCATGACTTTACCGGCTGAGAGTATGGCTTTAAACGTTTTCTTGGTAGGGGAGTGGGTGTGGCGCCACTCCATTGATTGCCGTTTTGTTTCGGGTTCGAAGTGATGAACCCATGTTTCATCGCATGTAACAAATTTCGAGAAGAAATTGTCACCCTCAGCCACATGACGAGCAAGCAATTCCGCACAGATGGTTCTCCTTTGCTCTTTAAGGTGTTCGGTTAGACAACGAGGGACCCAGCGGAAACAAACCTCTGAATACCCCAACTGGTGAACAATTGTGACAGCACTACCAACAGAGATGTCAAGTTGAGCACTGAGTTGTTTGATGGTGACCCGTCGATCATCTCGAACGAGTGTGTTCGCACGCTCCGCCATTGCAGGAGTCACAGCTGCGCACGGCCGGCCCGCACGCGGGAGATCAGACAGTCTCGCTTGACCTTGCGGCGATGACGACACACGCTTTGCCCAACGACTCACCGTGCTTTTGTCCACTGCCAGATCACCGTAGACATTCTGCAAGCGCCTATGAATATCTGAGATGCCCTGGTTTTCCGCCAAAAGAAACTCCATCACTGCCCGTTGTTTGCAACGCACATCCGTTACAGACGCCATTTTAACAGCTCCGTACAGCGCTGCCACCTGTCGGAAGTCAATGAAACTATACGAGACGAAGCGGGAATGTTTGAAAATATTCCACAAGAAATTTCCGGTTTTTTCAAACAAAATTGGTCGAGAAAAAAAAAGTGTTGCATTACTTATTGAACTACCCTCGTAGATGTGGTGAACTGATGTTAGTCAAGAAAGCCTTTAAGGTGACAAAGACGCTATTATCAACACCCACAGAGCTTGAACGATGTTGTGTAATAGGACTACGAGAGCCTGGATGTCTCTTCCGTGACATAGCAGAAAGACTTGGCAGCAATTTAGCGACTGTGCATGTTTGCTAGCAGCGAGAGTCACGAAAATGTACGGCCGCAAGAAAACCGGGACCCATACGGCCACGTGGCACCACCAAGAGGGAAGGTCGTCGTATTCGGCGTATGGCTCTGGCGCATCTTGCTGCATCTGCAGCAGCAATTTGAGCAGCAGTTGGCACCACGAAGTGTTACAAATTGGTTACTTCAAGAACAGCTCAGAGCCAGACGCCTTGTAGCGTGCACTCCACTGACCCCAAACCACTGCCACTTGCGAGTTAAGTGGTGTCAAGCGAAAGCTCACTGGGGGGCAGGGTGGAGGTCTCTTGTGTTTTATGATGAAAGCTGATTCTGCCTCGGTGCCAGTGATGGCCCTTTGTTGGTTAGGAGGTCCGGTGAGGGCCTGCAACCAAGCAGTTTGAGCGCAACAAACACTGGACCTACACCTGGATTTATTGTCCGGGGTGCGATTTGGTATGACAACAGGAGCCCTCTCGTGCTTACCCCACGCACCTTGCTGCAGACTTGTACGTCAATCTGGTGATTGGACCTGTCGTGTAATCATTCATGAACAACATTCGAGGGTGTGTTTCCACTAGGATAACGCTCGGCCATATACCGCTGTTGTAGCCCAACATGCTCTTCAGAATACCGACACGTTGCCTTCACCTGCTAGCTCGTCGAATCTGACTCCAGTGGAGCACATATGCGACATCATCGGACGAAAATCCAGTCTCATCCACGTACAGCATTAATCGCCCCTGTATTTACCGACCAAGTACAGCAGGCACGGAAATCCGTCCCACAAACTTACATCTGGCACCTGTACAGCACAATGTATGGAAGTCTGCGGCCGGCCGCGGTGGCTGAGCGGTTCTAGGCGCTTCAGTCCGGAAGCACGCGACTGCTACGGTCGCAGGTTCGAATCCTGCCTGGGGCATGGATGTGTGTGAGGTCCTTAGGTTAGTTAGGTTTAAGTAGTTCTAAGTTCTAGGGGACTGATGACCTCAGATGTTGAGTCCCATAGCGCTCAGAGCCATTTGAACCATTTGAAGTCTGCATGCTTGTACCCTACATTCTGGCAGTTAAACCGATTATTCTTCTTCTTCTTCGTTTCACCCAACTTTGGGGTATGTTGAATCAATCACTTCTGTGTGTTCTGTGCCCTTCTTTTCGCCCAGTACTGCTTCATTCTTTCTGATCTTGCTTTTCTTTCCTCATCAGAGATGACAATCGTTCTTTTCTTTCTATTTTGGAGCTGGAATCCCTCTTTTCTGTCTTTGCTTATCATTTTTGCGGTCCTGTCTGTGAGCATTTTTTCTGTGATGTGTAGTTCTCTTAAGTCTTTCTCTGTATGGATAAACCAATTTGGTTTGGATTTCTTATTCCTGAAGTAGTCAAACATTCTTTTTGTAAGTCTATTTGGGTTCATTCTGAGAATGTGCCCATAAAACTCAATTCTTCTTTTCCTCATTGTATCCGAAAGTTTTTCTGTGGTTTTGTAGAGTGTTTCATTTTTGGTATGAGTTTGTCGTTATGAAATTTGGGGCCTAACATTTTTCTCAATATTTTTCTTTCTTTGATCTCTAGCCTTTCAATTGGGCCATGGTTAGTGATAGATAATGTCTCGGCTGCATATAGTGCTTCTGGTTTAATGACAGTGTTGTAATGTTTTATTTTTGAATTCCATGAGAGGGACTTTTTATTATAAGTATTTTTAGTAAGCTGAAAGGCTAGTTCAACTTTGTTTCTTCTTAATTCTATTGCTTTTTTCTCAAGGGCGTTCCAGCTAATCCATTCACCAAGATATTTGAATTCTTTAACAATTTCGATCTTTTGGTCTCTTACTTTAAGATATTTCATTGGCTTTTTTATATTTGTGATTATTTTGGTTTTTTCAAAAGAAATTTTAAGGCCTATTTTCTCTGCTTGTTTCTGTAATTCGAGGATCTGTTCTTTGGCTTCTTCCCATGTTTCAGCTAGTAGGGCCATATCATCTGCAAATGCTAGGCAATTAACCTTGATGCCTTTGTTTTTTGTTCCTAGTCGGATTCCACTATTGATTTTCTTGTTCCATTCTCTTACTATTTTTTTCTAGGGCACAGTTAAACAACAATGGAGAGAGTCCATCACCTTGTCGTACTCCAGTTTTTATCTCAAATAGGTCTGAGAGTTCTCCCATAAATTTAATTTTGGAGTATGTGTTGGTGATGGTTTCTCTAATTAGGTTTGTAGTTTTATTGTCTAGGTTCAATTCTTTTAATATGGAGATTAGAGATTCCCTGTCTATGGAGTCGTACGCCTTTTGAAAGTCAATGAATGTGATGACATACGCTTTTGCTCTCGTTTTTTGGTAGGCCATAAGATTTTTGAGGTTTAGAATTTGTTCTGGGCAGGATCCTCCCTTTCTGAAGCCTGCCTGGTATTCTCCAAGTTGACATTTAATGTTGATTATTAATGTACCAGAATTTCACATTTTCAGTGACTTACCTCGCACTTGCATTGGCCTGTGATCATGTAATATTAATCAATTAAACTGTAGAAATGTATTGGTTCAAATGGCTATGAGCACTATGGGAGTTAACTTCTGAGGTCATCAGTCCCCTAGAACTTAGAACTACTTAAACATACCTAACCTAAGGACAGCACACACATCCATGCCCGAGGCAGAAAAATCTATTTCCGATATTTCATTAGTCTACATTAATTAAATTTTGGTGCTGCAATTTTTTCCCCTTCAGAGTATAGGGAATAAGAGTGAACAAGGATTAAAAAAAAATGGTTCAAATGGCTCTGAGCACTATGGGACTCAACTGCTGTGGTCATAAGTCCCCTACAACTTAGAACTACTTAAACCTAACTAACCTAAGGACATCACACACATCCATGCCCGAGGCAGGATTCGAACCTGCGACCGTAGCGGTCGTGCGGTTCCAGACTGTAGCGCCTTTAACCGCTCGGCCACTTCGGCCGGCCGAACAAGGATTAAATGAGACTCCCTTCGTGATTTGTTCCCAGGCACCAAAATTTTCAATATTCTTTGAATTACTTAGCATACCATTTTGCACTCTGATTGTTAAGCATGAGTCAAACCAGTTGGGTGCAAAGCCAAGAATTCCAAAAACTTAAGTTTTTCTGAGAGAGTAAGATGATCTACACAGTCAAACGCCCGCATCTCGTGGTCGTGCGGTAGCGTTCTCGCTTCCCACGCTCGGGTTCCCGGGTTCGATTCCCGGCGGGGTCAGGGATTTTCTCTGCCTCGTGATGGCTGGGTGTTGTCTGATATCCTTAGGTTAGTTAGGTTTAAGTAGTTCTAAGTTCTAGTGGACTGTTGACCATAGATGTTAAGTCCCATAAGTGCTCAGAGCCATTTGAACCATTTGAACAGTCAAACGCAGTGATGCAATTTCTTTCAACATTTGCACCACTACTTTAAACAGTTTGCCTTACTGACACTCTAACGAAATATATATAGATGGTGGCATTCCCGTACTCCTTCTCTCTTCGTGCTGACGTCATGCACCCAAGGTATTGTTATAGGCCCTTTGCTGTTCCTTATCTATATATACGATTTGGAAGACAATCTGAACAGCCGTATTCGGTTGTTTGCAGATGACGCTGTAGTTTATCGACTAATAAAGTCATCAGAATATCAGAACAAATTTCAAAGCGATTTAGAAAAAATATCTGAATGGTGCGAAAAGTGGCAGTTGACCCTAAATAACTAAAAGTGTGAGGTCATCCACATGAGTGCTAAAAGGACCTCGTTAAATTTCGGTTACACGATAAATCAGTCTAATCTAAAAGCCGTACATTCAACTAAATACCTAGGTATTACAATTAGGAACAACTTAAATTGGAAATAACACATAGAAAATGTTGTGGGGAAGGCTAACCAAAGGCTGCGTTTTATTGGCAGGACACTTAGAAAATGTTACAGACCTACTGAGGAGACTGCCTACACTACGCTTGTCAGTCCTCTTTTAGAATACTGCTGCGCAGTGTAGGATCCTTACCAGGTAGCACTGACGGAGTACATCGAAAAAGTTCAAAGAAAGGCAGCACGTTTTGTATTATCACGAAATATGGGAGAGAGTGTCACAGAAATGATACAGGATTTGGGCTGGAAATCATTAAAAGAAAGGCGTTTTTCGTGGCGACAGAATCTTCTCACGAAATTCCAATCACCAACTCTCTCCTCCGGATGCGAAAATATTTTGTTGACACCGACCTACATAGGGCGGAACGATGACCACGATAAAATAAGGGAAGTCAGAGCTCGTACGGAAAGATATAGGTGTTAATTCTTTGCGTGCGCTATACGAGATTGGAATAATAGAGAATTGTGATGGTGGTTCGATGAACCCTCTGCCAGGCACTTAAATGTGATTTGCAGAGTATCCATGTAGATGCAGATGTAGATGAACATTGTCTTTTATTCGTCCCATTTCTCGTAGTGGTGATACGAGGAGTATTTGGTTCTCATGTGAGCTTTTCATTTCTGTGCCAAATTTGTAGCTTGCCACACTAATATACACGATGATGCATCAAGGACAGTTCACTGCAGATACACGCAGAACGAATAATTGCACTGTGAAACACAATAAAAGGTTCACTTTTTCGAAATCCTGTAGTTATCTCCCATTGCGACGCGGAAGTTTGACACTTGCCTCAAACTGGCCTACAGCTTTTCTGTGTAACGATACAAAAGCGTGGCGCACAGTAATGGCACGGTCGAGCTCGGTGGAGCAAGGAGTCGATGCAAGAGATCAGAAGTTGATGTGAGGTGTAAGGTGTGTTAATCATGTACGAGGTGCATTCAAGTTCTGAGGCCCCTGATTTTTTTTCTCCGGACTGGAAAGAGATAGAAACATGGGCATTGTTTTAAAATGAGGCTGCGTTCATTGTCAATACGTCCCAGAGATGGCAGCACCGTACACCAGATGGAATTTTACCGCCAGCGGCGAGAATGAGAACTGTTTTAAATACTTAAAATGGCGACGTTTTCCTTACTTGAACAGCGTGGTGTGAAACCAATTGAAATTCATCGACAGTTGAAGGAGACATGTGGTGATGGAGTTATGGATGTGTCGATAGTGCGTTCGTGGGTGCGACTGTCTAATGAAGGCAGAACATTGTGTGACAACAACCGAAACAACCTCGAGCTCGCATAAGCCGGTGTGACGACATGATCGAGAAAGTGGAGAGAATTGTTTTGGGGGATCGCCGAATGACTGTTGAACAGATCGCCTAGAGAGCTGGCATTTCTGTGGATTCTGTGCACACAATCCTGCATGATGACCTGAAAATGCGAAAAGTGTCATCCAGGTGGGTGCCACGAATGCTGACGGACGATCACACAGCTGCCCGTGTGGCATGTTGCCGAGCAATGTTGACGCGCAACAACAGCATGAATGGGACTTTCTTTTCCTCGGTTGTGACAATGGATGAGACGTGGATGCCATTTTTCAATCCAGAAGCAAAGCGCCAGTCAGCTCAGTGGAAGCACACAGATTCACCGCCACCAAAAAAATTTCGGGTAACTGCCAGTGCTGAAAAAATGGTGGTGTCCATGTTCTGGGACAGCGAGGGCGTAATCCATACCCATTGCGTTCCAAAGGGCACTACGGTAACAGGTGCATCCTACGTAAATGTTTTGAAGAACAAATTCCTTCCTGCACAGCAACAAAAACGTTCACGTTCGGGAAGGGCTGCGCGTGTGCTGTTTCGCCAAGACAACGCACCCGCACATCGAGCTAACGTTACGCAACAGTTTCTTCGTGATAACAACTTTTAAGTGATTACTCATGCTCCCTACTCACCTGACCTGGCTCCTAGTGACGTTTGTCTTTTTCCAACAATGAAAGACACTCTCCGTGGCCGCACATTCACCAGCCGTGCTGTTATTGCCTCAGCGATTTTCCAGTGGTCAAAACAGACTCCTAAAGAAGCCTCCGCCGCTGCCATGGAATCATGGCGTCAGCGTTGCGAAAAATGTGTACGTCTGCAGGGCGATTACGTCGAGAAATAACGCCAGTTTCATCGATTTCGGGTGAGTAGTTAATTAGAAAAAAAATCGGAGGCCTTAGGACTTGAATGCACCTCGTACCACTGGCACCATATTGCACCACGATTCTGCCTAACGCCGTCGTGTATGCGTCACACGATGGGAAGGTTGTAACATCCCCTCTCTTCCCCACATCCAGCCCTTCTTTTGACGCCTCTGCGCTGGAGGTCAGAACCGCGATACCTAGCATTGATACCACGCAGTTCTTTATGGGTTGTCGAGGAAAACGTATCAGATGCACCACCGCCCAGAATCGACACGGAAAGGCCACAGGGCTTAGCAAAAAAGGTGTCAATGAAACCAAACCTTTCCTACGGATGTCGGTTCCCTCACATATCGTGTCGGAAACGACAGTTCGCAGTGTGGTGAGGAACATAACCCATGCTTCAGATGCTTTAGACAACCTCTGACACTGCACTGCTGATACCCTCCTCCCCCCCCCCTTGCTCTCCAGACGACTCAACACTTCTCTAAGGCCGGTATACTCGCTTACCGCGCCTGAGTTCCCGGGTTCGATTCCCGGCGGGGTCAGGGATTTTCCCTGCCTCGTGATGACTGGGTGTTGTGTGATGTCCTTAGGTTAGTTAGGTTTAAGTAGTTCTAAGTTGTAGGGGACTGATGACCATAGATGTTAAGTCCCATAGTGCTCAGGGCCATTTCAACTATTTTTTTAAGCCCGGTATTACATTATCATATTTCTTTGACAAAGATTTGATCAAAGATATCATCAAATATTCGTCAAATTTGTTTGACAAAGATAGTTGACTGTCCGCAGCTCGTGGTCGTGCGGTAGCGTTCTCGCTTCCCACGCCCGGGTTCCCGGGTTCGATTCCCGGCGGGGTCAGGGATTTTTTCTGCCTCGTGATGACTGGGTGTTGTGTGATGTCCTTAGGTTAGTTAGGTTTAAGTAATTCTAAGTTCTAGGGGACTGATGATCATAGATGTTAAGTCCCATAGTGCTCAGAGCCATTTGAACCATTTGATATTTGACTTGGGTCTGAAAAGGGGTATTACACTGTAGTCATATTTTTCATCACATTTCAAGATGGCGGACAACAACCTCTTATTATGCGCTGCAGTTGCTAGTACCACCATTGCACTGTGTGTGTGTGTGTGTGTGTGTGTGTATGTATGTTTGGAAGAAAAGCGGCGGAAAAAAAGGAAACATACTTGAATGAAGCCATAAGTATTACGTCGAGATAATAAAAGCGTTCAGGAAAATGTCTTACGTGAGCTGCTTGTGGAGGATGTAACATACTTACAAATGAATGAAAGTGTATTTCAGTATTTTCTCAGTAAAGTGGCTTCTCATATTATAAAAGAGAATACTCTTTTGAGAAATGCTATACGTGCAGAAGACAGGCAAACTGTGACACTGGGATTCCCTGACGTATGAGAGAGCTACTCTAGTTTACAATACAGCACTCGAATATCACATTGCACATTAACCAAAATGATTCCAGAAATATGTGAAGCGGTATATAAAGCACTGAAGGGGAAATATCTGAATGTAAACAAATGTTTGGTACACTATATGGGCGATAAGAGCTATTTTTTATTTGAATAATTTAATTAATGGAATTAGTGTTCCTGCAACTACAAAATTAATAGGAAGTACGAAACAGATGGAAGAACAGCTAAGGAAGAATTTTTTATTTTCTATTCTCTATTCCGGCTTGCTGAAAAGCTGTCTGGGTGTTTCCAGATGTAGAGGTGGGTGGCTGTAGCTGTGATAGTGGACATGACGTCGCCTGCAATATATTCCACTTGCCCATCGACACAAAATTAATAGCATGCACAGTGCCCCTTGCTCACCCCCATCCTTGTCGAGGCAAGTTTATTTAAAAGAATGAGCCGAAGGAACACACCAACTTTGGAGCTATATTTACGAGGGTTGCCCAGTAAATAATGCCCCATATTTTTTTTCTCCGAAATAAAAAATATTAGAAATGTGACACTTAAGGTGCGAGTTATTTGAAGTTTCCCGCGTGTGTACGCAAAGTTTCAATTTCCTCCGACAGAGAGCGGTGGTGTAGGAATGTTCTAAAATGGCGTCTGCAAGTGACATCCGTCAGAAACAACGTGCAGTGATTGAATTTCTCGTAGCAGAGGAAGAAACCGTGGGCAATATTCATAAACGCTTGTGCAACGTCTACGGAGCATCTGCAGTCGATAGGAGTACTGTTGGTCGCTGGGCACAGAGGGTGAAAGCATCAGAGGGCGGTGCTGCGGAGCTCCGAGATTTGCCGCGGTCGGGAAGGCCTCCCACGGCTGTCACGCCTGACATGTTGCAGCGGGCTGATGTTCTCATTCGACGGGATCGACGCATTACGACTCGACAGAGGCTTATGTCAAAACATTAGACAAACTTAAGCAGCGCTTCCGGCGCCTTGGGCGTCATGTTAACCCACAGGATGTTTTGATTCAGCATGATAACGCTCGTCCTCACACAAGTTTGAGGACTTGTGAACACATCGCGAAAGTGGGTTGGATAGTGTTACCCCATCCACCCTACAGCCCCGATTTGGCTCCTTCAGACTTTCACTTGTTTGGGCCAATGAAGAATTTCATTCGTGGAAGACGTTTTGTCGATGACGAAGAAGTGATTCACGAAGTGACAACCTGGCTCCGTAGACAGAGTACAGATTTTTACCGGCAGGGAATACACGCTCTTGTGTCTCGCTGGAAAAAGGCCGTCGAACTTGAAGGAGATTATGTGGCAAAATAAAGCAAGTAGACAAAACATCAGTCTTTCACATATGTAAATTAGATTGTTGTGGAATAAATACTTCTGGAGAAAAAAAATATGGGGCATTATTTAATTATTTACTGGGCAACCCTCGTACAAACACACTACAGAGACATCAAATAGCTGTAGCGACGCCAGCGCTCCAAGCGGTTACATTTCACGTTGCAAAGAACAGAAGACGAACGACTTTTGTGATCAAATCTACGACGAGGCCCTAGATTTGATCATATTTATTTGACGACAGGCGACATTTGACAAAGTTCCCTGTTGTTGTTGTTGTTGTTGTCTTCAGTCCTGAGACTGGTTTGATGCAGCTCTCCATGCTACTCTATCCTGTGCAACCTTCTTCATCCCCCAGTACTTACTGCAACCTACATCCTTCTGAATCTGCTCAGTGTATTCATCTCTTGGTCTCCCTCTACGATTTTTACCCTCCACGCTCCCTCCAATACTAAATTTGTGATCCCTTGATCCCTCAGAACATGTTCTACCAACCGGTCCCTTCTTCTTGTCAAGTTGTGCCACAAACTCCTCTTCTCCCCAATTCTATTCAATACCTCCTCATTAGTTATGTGATTTACCCATCTAATCTTCAGCATTCTTCTGTAGCACCACATTTCGAAAGATTCTATTCTCTTCTTGTCCAAACTATTTATCGTCCATGTTTCACTTCCATACATGGCTACACTCCATACAAATACTTTCAGAAACGACTTCCTGACACTTAAATCTATACTCGATGTTAACAAATTCCTCTTCTTCAGGAACGCTTTCCTTGCCACTGCCAGTCTACATTTGATATCCTCTCTACTTCGACCATCATCAGTTATTTAGTTCCCCAAATAGCAAAACTCCTTTACTACTTTAAGTGTCTCATTTTCTAATATAATTCCCTCATCATCACACGACTTAACTCGTCTTCCCCCCCTGCGGGTTCGGGGGTAAGAATAGGCCCGCGGTAGTCCTGCCTGTCGTAAGAGGCGACTAAAAGGAGTCTCAAACGTTTCGGCCTTATGTGATGGTCCCCTCTCGGGTTTGACCTCCATCTATCTAAATTATTCCGGAGAGCGAGCCAATTGGGGAAGGGCACCTTACATGGTGCACTGTATCCTTCGTGCAATTAGACCTATAGCCGTCTTTCTCGTCGTTGCACTGGTGTCCCGCTCGTTTTCGATCTCTTGGGCGATTACCACGCTGCACTCTGCAGTGTTTCTTTTAACTGTGACGACGACCTTGGCCATTTTTGCACCTAAGATCCAGCACGGTAGCCAGTCCGTTGTGGTGGGGTCGCCATGTACCCTCTTGGTTGTAGCCCCCTGACAACCCAGGGATCGCTCTACTGATGCCTGCGCCGTTCACTCCCCACGTATGCCAAGGAGTAGATGCCCATCTCCCTGGGGCATCAGGACTCCCGGCAATGGCCATCCTGCCAGGTGGCCTTTGCTGTGGCTGGGTGGCGCCCGTGGGGAGGGCCCTTGGTCGGAGTAGGTGGCATCAGGGCAGATGACCCGCAATGAAGTGTGGTACATCATCTCTCGCTGGCGGCCAGCCGCCAGCAGTCTCTAAGCGTTCTCGGGCTCAATTTAATGCTGAAAAGTACAATCCGAAAACGTTCCCCTCTCTGGCCACGCCGTGGGAGGAACGTAAATCTCAGGATGGCAGTAGCACTTATTCGCCCCGATTCTTAGTTTGTACGAGAGCTGATGGGGAGTCTTTTCTCTCAACAAAGCCTCAGTTCTTCGTCGAGCATTTAGAGGACAAGTTTGGGGAGGTGGAGGGCTTGTCCAAAATGCGCTCTGGATCGGTCCTGATCCAAACGGCATCCTCTGCCCAGTCACGACGGTTACTTGCTTGTGACAAGTTGGGGGATGTTGCTGTTACAATCACACCGCATAAGAGTTTAAATATGGTCCAGGGAGTTATTTACCATAAGGACCTTCTTTTGCAGTCTGATGACGAGCTGCGCGCCAACTTAGAGCGCAGAGGTGTACATTTCGTCCGGCGCGTTCATCGGGGTCCGAAGGAAAATCAGATAGCTACCGGTGCCTTCATCTTGGCCTTCGAGGGTGATACGTTACCGGAAAAGGTCAAGGTGATGGTCTACCGATGTGACGTCAGGCCCTATATTCCTCCCCCGATGCGGTGCTTCAAGTGCTGGAAGTTTGGCCATATGTCTTCCCGCTGCACTTCCAGCCTCACATATCGAGATTGCGGACGCCCGTCTCATCCCGATACTCCATGTGCCCCACCTCCCATCTGTGTCAACTGCGGGGAGCACCATTCACCTTGCTCGCCAGACTGCAGAATCTTCCAGAAAGAACGCAAAATCATGGAATATAAGACCCTGGACCGACTGACTTATACTGAGGCCAAGCGGAAACACGACCGATTACATCCCGTGCGAATGACGTCATCCTACGCCGCCGCTACAACACCTGTGCTCGCCCCATCAGTTTCACGACTTCCAGCCAGCTCGATAACCAGTAAGACTCCTCCTGCCCCCTTGCCAGTGGGGGGCTCTACCCACCGGGTTGCCCCTGCGCCGCCTACCTCAGGGGCAACACCATCCCCCCCATCAGGGACGTCCGTCCCTGCTTCTAAGCCGGAGAAGTGTCCAACTTCTTCGGCTTCTCAGGCTCGCAAGGGGTCCCTCGGGTCCCTCCCTTCCCAGGTTTCCACCAGTGGGAAGGCTGACGACCGCCAGTGGCGTAAGTGCCCGCACTCAGCTGGTCGACGGGCTTCACGATCCTCCTCAGTCCCGGAGACTGAATCAGTGAAGCCCTCCCAGCCAGTTAAACCCAAGGAGCAGCGTGAGAAATCAAAGAAGAAGAGCTCTAAGCCCAAGGAACTCGCGGTGGCAGCCACCCCACTGCCACCTTCCCGCTCTGCGTCTGAGGACGAGGTGGAGATCCTGGCGTCCGCTGAGGACCTAGAACTCGCCGGTCCCTCAGACGCCATGGATAACACTAGCACGGGTGCTCACTCGGAGGCAGCAGGTGACCCAGCGGCGTAATCTGCCTTCCCCGTCCCGTCACGCCTTTCTCAGCCATGGACAATACCATCCTCCAGTGGAACTGCAGCGGGTTTCTTCCACCATCTCGCTGAGCTCCGCCAACTTCTCAGCCTTCGCTCTTTCTTCTGCATTGCTCTCCAGGAAACTTGGTTTCCAGCGATGCGAACCCCCGCCCTCCGTGGCTATCGGGGTTATTACAAGAACCGAGCAGCTTATGAAAGGGTGTCTGGTGGCGTCTGCATATATGTCCTTCACACTCTGCACAGCGAGTCTGTCCCTCTCCAGACGCCTTTAGAGGCTGTCGCTGTACGCGTGTGGACGCCACAAGCTGTTACCGTCTGCAGTCTTTACATTCCACCGGATGGTGATGTCTCGCAGCATGTCCTGGCTGCACTGGTCGCCCAATTGCCGCCACCTTTCTTGCTATTGGGCGACTTCAACGCTCATAACCCTCTGTGGGGTGGGTCAGTGGCAACAGGTCGAGGCGCCATCGTTGAGCATTTATTGTCGCAGCTCGATCTCTCGCTGTTAAATGATGGTGCCTTCACACACTTCAGTGTGGCGCATGGCACCTACTCCGCCATTGACCTTTCAATCTGTAGCCATAGCGTCTTACCGTCTGTCCAATGGAGTGTGCATGACGACCTGTGTGGTAGTGACCATTTTCCGATCTTTTTGTCACTACCACAGCGCCACTCTTCTGGGCGCCCTAGCAGATGGGCTATGAATAAGGCTGACTGGGACTTGTTCTCCTCCACTGCCGCTTTTGAGCCTCTCTCTACCGATGACATTGATGCGGTGGTTCAATCGGTCACCACCGGCATCGTTACTGCCGCCGAATCTGCCATTTCCCATTCCTGTGGGTCCCCTCGGCGGAAGGCTGTGCCTTGGTGGTCGCCTGAGATCGCTGAAGCGATTAAAGATCGCCGGCGGGCGCTCCAGCGTCACAAGCGACACCCCTCCCTCGACCACCTTATCGCCTTCAAACGGCTGCGTGCGCGGGCCCGCCTCCTTATCCGCCAAGGCAAGAAGGAGTGCTGGGAGCGGTATGTGTCCACCATTGGCCTCCATGTCACTCCCTCGCAGGTCTGGGCCAAGATTCGACGCGTCTACGGCTATCGGCCACCTGCCAGCGTCCCTGCGCTCTCACTGAATGGAGCAGTTTGTACTGACTCCAACGTTATTGCCAATCGCTTAGCAGAGCATTTTGCTATGAGTTCCGCTTCTGCGAATTACCCCCAGGCCTTCCGCTCCATTAAAGAGCGGATGGAACGTCGGAGCCTTTCGTTTCGCACCAACCACCCAGAATCTTACAATGCTCCATTTAGTGAGTGGGAATTTCGCAGTGCCCTCGCTGCTTGCCCTGATACCGCTCCTGGGCCAGATGGCATCCACTGTCAGATGCTGAAACACCTTTCAGTGGACTGCCAGCGGCGCCTTCTCGATCTTTACAACCGTCTTTGGGTCGAGGGGGAGTTTCCGTCGCAATGGCGGGAAGGCATTGTCATCCCCGTTTTGAAACCTGGAAAGAACCCTCTGGAGGTGGACAGCTACCGTCCCATTAGCCTCACCAACGTTCTTTGCAAGTTGCTTGAACGGATGGTGAGCCGGCGCTTGCATTGGGTACTGGAGTCTCGGGGCCTTCTGGCTCCGTCTCAGGGTGGGTTCCGTAAAGGCCGCTCCGCCGCCGACAATCTGGTGAGCCTGGAGTCGGCCATCCGTACTGCCTTTTCCCGCCGTCAGCACCTGGTCGCTGTCTTTTTCGACATGCGGAAGGCGTACGATACGACGTGGCGTCATCACATTCTTTCTACGCTCCATGGATGGGGTCTTCGGGGTCCTCTGCCGATTTTTATCCGCAATTTTCTGTCGTGTCGTACCTTCCGCGTGCAAGTCGCAGCCTCGTATAGTTCCTCCCACGTCCAGGAGAACGGTGTGCCACAGGGCTCTGTTTTAAGTGTCTGTCTGTTTTTAATAGCCATTAACGGGCTTGCTGCGACCGTGGGAAATTCTGTCTCCGCTTCCCTGTATGCTGACGACTTCTGCCTTTATTACAGCTCTCCTGGCATTGCAGCTGTTGAACGTCAGCTACAGGGCGCTATCCGTAAGGCGCAGTCTTGGGCTGTAGCGCATGGGTTTCGGTTTTCGGCAGCCAAGACCTGCGTTATGCATTTCTGCCGGTGCCGAACAGTCCATCCTGAGCCGCGGCTTTATCTTGCCGACGAACTCCTTGCTGTGGTGGAGACCCACAGGTTTTTGGGGGTGGTTTTCGATGCCCGGTTGACTTGGCTGCCTCATATCCGGCAGCTGAAACAGACGTGTTGGCGGCATCTAAACGCTCTGAGATGCTTGAGCAACACCCGCTGGGGCGCCGACCGCTCTACACTGTTGCGGCTCTACCAGGCGTTAATCCAGTCCCGTCTGGATTATGGGAGCCTGGCTTATGGCTCAGCATCCCCATCTGCGTTACGGGTGCTGGACCCGATTCTCCACAGCGGGATACGCCTTGCCACTGGTGCTTTCCGCACCAGCACTGTGGACAGCGTACTAGTGGAGGCAGGTGTACCTCCACTGCGGTTCCGACGCCAACGTTTGCTGGCCGCTTATGCTGCCCATGTTCTAAGCTCGCCCGGGCATCCAAACTATCGTCTCCTGTTCCCGCAGTCGGTCGTCCGTATGCCAGAACGTCGGCCCCGGTCTGGTTGTACAATAGCGGTCCGCGTCAAGGAGCTTCTCTCTGGGCTCCAGGGTTTCACTGTTCCACCTCCTTTCCGGGCTACTTTGCATACACCCCCATGGTGTGTTCGTCGCCCTAGCCTTCGGCTCGACTTGGCACAGGGCCCTAAGGATTCAGTCCCTCAAGAGGCCTTCCGCCGCCGCTTTTATTCCATCCTGGCCACGTATCAGGGCTCTGGTGTTGTTTACACTGACGGTTCGATGGTTGCTGGTCGTGTCGGATATGCGCTCACTCTAGGGGACCTTTCCGAACAACGTTCCTTGCCGGATGGCTGCAGCGTTTACACTGCTGAACTGGTCGCCATCTTTCGTGCCCTAGAGTATATCCGCTCCTGCTCAGGTGAGTCCTTCGTTATCTGTAGCGATTCCCTGAGCGGTTTACGAGCTCTCGACCAGTGTTTCCCTCGTTCTCGTTTGGTGATGGCTATCCACGAGTCTCTGCATACTCTCGCCTCTTGCGGCCGCTCTGTGGTCTTTGTGTGGACCCCCGGTCATGTCTGTATCCCGGGTAACGAACATGTTGACCGCCTGGCGAAAGAGGCCACCAGTAAGCCATCTCTGGACGTTGGCCTCCCAGAGACTGATTTGCGGGCAGTCTTCCGCCGCAAAATCTTGGCGCTATGGGACGATGAATGGCGCGAACTGCCAATGCGCAATAAACTCCGTGCTGTCAAGGAGACGACGGCTGTGTGGCGGTCATCCCTGCGAGCCACTCGCAGGGACTCAGTAGTTCTTTGCCGGCTCCGCATTGGCCACTCCCGGCTGACACACAGTTATTTACTGCGCCGGGAGGACCCTCCTCTATGTCGCTGTGAGGCAGCTTTGACAGTGGCCCACATTTTGCTGGCCTGCCCCCTTTTAGCTGTGGTCCGGCAGACATTTGCGCTGCCTGCTACGCTCCCTGACCTTTTAACAGACGACTCCACTATGGCTGACTTAGTTTTACGTTTTATTCGGGCAGGGGGATTTTATCATTTACTCTGAGTGTTTCTGTTTTATTTTATCGTTTTGTGTTGATTCTGGCCTTTGGCCTATGATTTTCCACTGCTTTTTTAATGTGTTTCTAAGTGGTTGGCTTTTCCTTATTTCTTTCTATGGTCGGCCAACCACCGTCACACTCTGTGTGGTTTTAGTTCGTTTTGTCTTGCCCTTGTCTGTTTCTCTTGTTCTGTATCGTCTGTGATCTCTTCTGTTCCTCGTTTTTCTTCTCTGTGGGTGTTCTTTGTCTTTGGAACAAGGGACCGATGACCGTAGCAGTCTGGTCCCTTTAATCCCCCCAAACCAACCGACCAACTCGTCTTCATTCCATTATCCTCGTTTTGCTTTTGTTGATGTTGATCATATATCCTCCTTTCAAGACACTATCCATTCCGCTCAGCTGCTCTTTGAGGTCCTTTGCTGTCTCTGACAGAATCACAATGTCATCAGCGAACCTCAAAGTTTTTATTTCTTCTCCGTGGATCTTAATACCTACTCCGAATTTTTCTTTTGTTTCCTTTACTGCTTGCTCAATATACAGATTGAACAACATCGGGGAGAGGCTACAACCCTGTCTCACTCCCTTCCCAACCACTGCTTCCATTTCATGTCCCTCGACTCTTATAACTGCCATCTGGTTTCTGTACAAATTGTTAATAGCCTTTCGTTCCATGTATTTTACCCCTGCCCCCTTCAGAATCTGAGAGAGAGTATTCCAGTCATCATTGTCAAAAGCTTTCTCTAAGTCTACAAATGCTAGAAACGTAGGTTTGCCTTTCCTTAATCTAGCTTTCAAGGTAAGTCGTAGGGTCTGTATTGCCTCACGTGTTCCAATATTTCTACGGAATCCAAACTGATCTTCCCCGAGGTCGGCTTCTACCAGTTTTTCCATTCGTCTGTAAAGAATTCGCGTTAGTATTTTGCAGCCGGGACTTATTAAACTGATATTTCGGTAATTTTCACATCTGTCAACACCTGATTTCTTTGGGATTGGAATTATTGTATTCTTCTTGAAGTCTGAGGGTATTTCGCCTGTCTCATACATCTTGCTCACCAGATGGTAGAGTTTTGTCAGGACTGGCTCTCTCAAGGCCGTCAGTAGTTCCAATGCAATGTTATCTACTCCCGGGGCCTTGTTTCGACTCAGGTCTTTCAGTGCTCTGTCAAACTCTTCACGCAGTATCGTATCTCCCATTTCATCTTCATCTACATCCTCCTCCATTTCCATAATATTGTCCTCAAGTACATTACACCATCAAATATCTTTGACATAAATATTTGACATATCAAGTTTGACATGGAAATATGGTAGTGTAATATCGGCCTAAGGACATCATGTGCCAGAAACGCAACTGAGAGTGACTGCAGCGCATCGGGGGCATTGCGAGCTCTATTTTTGCTGTGGGGAAGCAAGTAAGAAGCGTACAAAACCATTCGATGAAATTTAAATACGATCCAAAGCATCAAATGGTGCCTATGCTTCTTCTGTCCTTGTGTTCCTCTCCCTCCTGCGGCGTGAACCCGGGGAGGAGGGAGGGGGACAGGGGACAGCGACGTTGACACATGTCTGTAGGTGTGAATGAAATGGCACGGTTTGGTGTCACTGACTCCAGTCAGCGAGATTCCAGGCCAAAGACGTATTTGGAGACACCCCAGACAGTGGTGGGATATCAATCCGACCGTCGCCCGCCATCAGGCCCGGCACCTCGTGTGGTGTCACCGCCAGACACCATACTTGCTAGGTGGTAGCCTTTAAATCGGCCGCGGTCCGCTAGTATACGTCGGACCCGCGTGTCGCCACTGTCAGTGATTGCAGACCGAGCGCCGCCACACGGCAGGTCTAGAGAGACGTCCTAGCACTCGCCCCAGTTGTACAGCCGACTTTGCTAGCGATGCTACTCTGACAAATACGATTTGCCGAGACGATAGTTAGCATAGCCTTCAGCTACATTTGCTACGACCTAGCAAGGCGCCGTATTCAATTGATAATTAATATTATGAAGCATGTATCGTAACGAGAGATGTTCTACAATTGTGGATTAAAGTTAAGTATTACATCATCTACGTACTTTATTTACAATTCTCAAGATATTGTCCTGTTCCAGACCTCACGCCAGTCAGCGTGTAATTAAACGCGTGCATTTCGGCCTCCTCTAGAAAAACAGTGTTGGCTCTTCTGCCAACACTACACCTAGGACTGATGGTGTGGGGTCTTTTGGTTGTCACCCGCAGCAGCTTTACAGCACAACAGAACGGCGACTTCATTCTACGCTCCGTTTTGTTGCCCTTCATGGCAAGTTGTCCTGGCCTTACATTTCAGCAAAATAATGCCCGCCCGCACATCTGCTAGCCTAAGAGCCAGAGGAGGACCAAAATGTTATTGACTTGCTCAATTTATAAAAGTTTTTCTCTTGAATAAATCAGCAAATTTTTCTGAACGTGTAACTGTTTGTTTGTCTGTACTTGTGCATCACATCTACTAATTTCCGTCCCATGCGGATAATTCCTTCGTGGTGCGTCGTTTTTTTTTTTTTTTTTTTTTTTTTTGTTCTCTAGGGCATAGTAACTTCAAACTAGTCGCAAAGGGGCAGAATAACGGATGATAGCATTGTGTTTAAAACAGTCATTCTCATCGGTAGTGTTACGTATGACATATGAATGTTAGTTCCTGTTATTGGTGTAAACACCTTCGCCACTGTCCTCAACGAGCACTGTGGCCAATTCGGCATTAGTGGCTCGGAGATGAAAGTGCCAAAGGACCTTGTTTAAGCAATGTTATTATCAAATATTATTACTCGACGTATAAGTGAGGTAACCAGAATAATACAAATCACGTACCTTACGTATCGGAAAAGTTTTTAGTAACAAGTAATGGAATAAGCTTCTCCCACAGACTTACTGACAACAGTGATGGCGTATATTAGAACTAGTTTGACCACTTGTCGGCAGGCAGCAGCACTGTTCAGAGAGAAAAAGAAATGCAGTGGATACGTTTTCGCTCTGATCGTTTTATCCCTCCTTTCCTAATCTTCGTATTATATGGTGTACGCACAATAAGTAAAATTTCATTATTTGAAGCCTTTCTGGTGGTGTATGACAGCAGTGTTTGGGTGGCATGCCATTACATCAGGAATGCATTTAAGTATAAAATTATCTCATATAAAATTTTACAACGTTGTCAGATCCAACAATAATTCCTTTTCGAAAGAAGACTGGAACTCATGAAGGCAGTTATTTATATTATTTATTTATTGCTTACTTAGCCCGACCATATTAGAGCCAAAAGGCTCTCTCTTACATCTGACCAGCAATAATACACTACTGGCCATTAAAATTGCTACACCACGAAGATGACGTGCTACAGACGCGAAATTTAACCGACAGGAAGAAGATGCTGTGATATGCAAATGATTAGCTTTTCATAGCATTCACACAAGTTTGGCACCGGTGGCGACACCTACAACGTGCTGACATGAGGAAAGTTTCCAACCGATTTCTCATACACAAACAGCAGTTGACCGGCGTTGCATGGTGAAACGTTGTTGTGATGCTTCGTGTAAGGAGGAGAAATGCGTCCCATCACGTTTCCGAATTTGATAAGGGTTGGATTGTAGCCTATCGCGATTGCGGTTTATCGTATCGAGACATTGCTGCTCGCGTTGGTCGAGATCCAGTGACTGTTAGCAGAATATGGAATCGGTGGGTTCAGAAGGGTAATACGAACGCCGTGCTGGATCCCAACGGCCTCGTATCACTAGCAGTCGAGATGACAGGCAACTTATCCGCATGGCTGTAACGGATCGTGCAGCCACGTCTCGATCCCTGAGTCAACAGATGGGGACGTTTTCAAGACAACAACCATCTGCACGAACAGTTCGATGACGTTTGCAGCAGCATGGACTTTCAGCTCGGAGACCATGGCTGCAGTTACTCTTGACGCTACATCACAGACAGGAGCGTCTGCGATGGTGTACTAAACGACGAACCTGGGTGCACGAATGGCAGAACGTCATTTTTTCGGACGAATCCAGGTTCCGTTTAAAGCATCGTGATGGTCTCATCCGTGTTTGGCGAAATCGCGGTGAACGCACATTGGAAGCGTGCATTCGTCATCGCCATACTGGCGTATCACCCGGCGTGATGGTATGGGGTGCCACTGGTTACACGTTTCGGTCACCTCTTGTTCGCATTGATGGGACTTTGAACGGTGGACGTTACATTTCAGGAGGATAATGCACGACCGCATGTTACAGGTCCTGTACGGGCCTTTCTGGATAAAGAAAATGTTCGATTGCTGCCCTGGCCAGTACATTCTCCAGATCTCTCACCAATTGAAAGCGTCTGGTCAATGGTGGCCGAGCTACTGGCTCGTCACAATACGCCAGTCACTACTCTTGATGAACTGTGGTATCGTATTGAAGCTACATGGGCAGCTATATCTGTACACGCCATCCAATCGCTGTTTGACTCAATGGCCAGGCGTATGAAGGCCGTTATTACGGCCAGAAGTGGTTGTTCTGGATACTGATTTCTGAGGACCTATGCACCAAAACTGCGTGAAAATGTAATCACATGTCAGTTCTAGTATAATATATTTGTCCAATGAATACCCGCTTATCATCTGCATTTATTCTTGGTGTAGCAATTTTAATGGCCAGTAGTGTATGTATGATGATGTGCGGAAGTTAGTTACCGTTATTGGTGTAAACACCTTCGTCACTGTCCTAGACAAGTACTATGGCCAATTCGGCATTAGTGGTTCAGAGTTGAAAATGCCAAAAGACCTTGTTTAAGCAATGATATTATCAAATATTATTACCCGACTTATAAGTGAGGTAACCTGAATAATATAAACCACTTACCTTACGTCAGACGATTGAACATAGGAAAAGTTTTTAGTAACAGATAATGGAAGAAGCTTCTCCCATCAGACTTACTGACAACAGTGATGGTGTATATTAGAACTAGTCTGACCTCTTCTCGGCAGGCAACAGCACTGTTCAGAGAGAAAAAGAAATGTAGTGGGTACGTTTTCACTCTGATCGTTTTATCCCTCCTTCCCTAATCTTCGTATTATATGGTGTACGCACAATAAGTAAAATTTCATTATTTGAAGCCTTTCTGGTGGTGTATGACAGCAGTGTTTGGGTGGCATGCCATTACATCAGGAATACATTTAAGTTTCAAATTATCTCATACAAAATTTTACAACGGTGTCAGATCCAACAATAATTCCGTTTGGAAAGAAGACTGGAACTCATGAAGGCAGTTATTTGATTTTTTTATTTATATGTTGCATACTTAGCCAGACCATACTAGAGCCAAAAGGATCTCTCTTACATCTGACCAGGAATAATACATACAAAAAATACTGTATAACAATAACAGCAGTAATAATTTCCATTGTTAATGAAAATAACAATTGCCAATAATAATAATAATAATAATAATAATAATTGTAGCACGATGAATGATAATAATAGAGGAAATGAGAATGACAATGATCAGTTTAGCAATTTTGGACCCTTGTCTGGTACTAAAAGAAGTGAGAAGGTAAAGAAACAGAAGATTGAAATGAAAGTACCAGTGACTGTTAGGGAAGAAGAGAGTTTCAATAGAGAATTCTGTAGGCAGTGGGAGGGAAAAGTGGTGGTGAATGGGGGGTTGACGACGGAGAGCTGCAGAAGAGTTAACTATTATGAGAGAAGGTGGGTCACTTTTGAAGTTTGAAAGGATGTTAATTTCTTTAACATTTTGAGGAAGGTTGTCTCAATGTCGGGTACCTGATACAGAAAATTATTTCGAGAAGAAGGCGGTGTTGTGTAGTATTAGAGACAGGATTTTACTTTGTTGAGAACGATTATATTTGCTGTGTTGCTCAGATAGCAGTGTAACGCTTGAGCAAAATAAGGAGTGCAATGATTGAGAAGACGATATAGCAAACACAGGGTACAATAATCTCTACGCTTAACGGCTCGTAGCCATGATAATTGTTCATAGGTAGGATTGAAACGGTCAAAATAGCGTATATCACAAATGTATTGCACACAAGCATTCATCGCCATCTCCAGCCGACGTCAGCTTTCGTACTAAAGTCCTCAGAGAACAGGATCGCCATACAAAGGGTGCGAAGTATTGGTGACACTATAAACTTCATTTTCAGCTCGAGAGGAAATACTTTTTTTTATATTTCTGTAGTGAATGAAGTGATGCTGACAACTTCTTACAGACTGAAGTTGTGTTTTCATTTCAGTCTAAATGATAGTCCAGAAATCCCAAAATTCTTTGCAGAAGAAGAAAAAGTTATTTGTTTGCTGTTTAGGATTAAAGGTGGATTAAGAGATTCCGTGAACTGGGGAGTAATACATTTTTTATGAGCGACTAAGATTGCTTGTGTTTTAGCGCGATTAATTTGGCATACCTATGTTTTGCACTCAGCAAAGCAACTGGTCAGTGTTTGCGTTCTGCGTGGCTGTGCGCAGATTTCTTTGGGCTTACACTTAGGTATAACTGAAGCTCTTCGGCGTATAAATGGTATTTTCAATGGGGGATAGTAATCGACTCATCATCAACATATAATGAGAAAAGTAAAGGGTCGAGTGCTGATCCTTGTGGAAGCCCTCATACTACATTCTTCTTGAAGGACAGTCATTACGCAGCAGTTCAAGATAACATGCCATAGAAACCTCAGTTCCACAAAACAAACTACAGCAGAAGAAGCAATTGCAGTTTAGTGAGGCTGAGGCCAAACCATGGGAATTTTTTAAGCCCTTTGTACTGCCTCAGTCTTCGTGAGACGCATTATTGTGAGCGCGGAAATGAGGTAGCTGCTGGTGTGAGCAGCCTCCTTGTTTCCTTGCCCCCTATTAAGGATTCACGAGTAAGAACTACCGAAGACCCTGTTAAGGAAAAATGTACCTCTGTTTGCGTCCCGTAGCACTCTTTTGGGGTGATGAGTAGTTGCCAGCTACGACCTGTTTATAGTACACCCAAACAAAAGTAATTTATGTGTATAGTGCACGTTCACAATAAGAAAAGTAACTATACAGGAGGTATCGTAATTAATGGCGTAAACGCATAAAGCTGAAAGCACACGATTGTTTTCCGCAAGAAAGTCTCTAAAACACATACCTTAGACCCATGAGCACCTCTTCGTCTCCTGTACTGTGAAACAAATCCCTTTACTGCAAGCTCTTAGCTTTCCATGTTTTGGGAGGAGGTAGTATGGACGTCAGATCACCGAAGCTAAGCGTCATTGGGCTTGGTTACCACTTGGATGGGTCACTGCCCGGATCTACCGAGGGCTGTCGGCGAGCGGGATGCACTTAGCCTTGTAAGGGCCATAATGAGGAGCTACTTGATTGACAAGTAGTGGCTGTAGACACGAAAACTGACAACGGCCGTGGGAACAGTGTTCTGACCACACGTCCCTCCATATCTGCATCCAGTGACATCTGCCAGCAGAGGATGAGACGGCGGTCGGTCGGTACCGTTGGGCCTTATGAGGCCTGTTCGGACAGAGTTGAGTTAGACTATAGAGAAATATGTCCAGTAAAATGGGGTCTGAAGTGCGTACCTCAAGTGCTATGAGCACTTGTTCAGTAGAAGACATTCACGTCCGAAAAGAACAGACACAATATCTGTACAATATATGCTGCTGACAGCATGTCGATCTTTCAGTACAGACGCACAATAATGTTCGATCTCTCACGGGAGTTCAGTAGGGTTGAAACTGAAGAACAATACGGACAGGGGCCACTACTCTGTAATGTGCGGCATGTTCTGGAGATTTGGGTCGGATGGGAGACGTGCTCGGATAGCCGAAGCGTGAAATCCGGGTTCGAATCTCGGTCTGGTACAAATTTTCTGATATCGCCACTGATTTATTTCGGTATCCAAGTGCAGCCTAGGACGTTTTAGAGCTCATGTCTACTGGCACGTTTTTGCTTCTAATATCGTGTACTGTCAAGAGTATGCCATTAGGCAATTAACTAAGATGTGCACTGTATATATTCATAGAAAAAGTAATATCAGTTAATAAAAAATTATGATTGCATTGTTTATGGTAGTGAGCAATATTTATTCTGTTGCTGTTGTAGAACGTGAATATAAACACTCCTTATTACACTGAAGAGCTAAAGAAACATATGCCTAATATCGTGTAGAGCCCCCGTGAGCAGTTAGAAGTGCCACAATACGACATGGCATGGACTCACACTAATGTCTGAAGTGAGGAACTGACGCCATGAATTCTGCAGGGCTGTCCATAAATCTGTAAGACTGCGAGGGGGTCGAGATCTCTTCTGAACAGCACGTTGCAAGGCATACCAGATATCCTCAATAATGTTCACGTCTGGGGAGTTTGGTAGCCAGAGGAAGTGTTTAAACTCAGAAGAGTGTTCCTGGAGCCACTCTGTCGCAATTATGGATGTGTGGGGTGTCGCATTTCCTGCTGGAATTGCCCAAGTCCGTCGGAATGTACAACGGACATGAGTGGATGCAGGTGATTAGACGGGATGCTTACCTACTTGTCAGGTGTCAGAGTCGTATCTAGACGTATCAGGGCTCCCATAGCACTCCAACTGCACACGCCCCACACCATTACAGAGCCTCTACCAGCCTGAACATTCCCCTGCTGACATGCAAGGCCCATGGATTCATGAAGTTGTCTCCATACCCCTACACGTCCATCCAGTCGACACAATTTGAAACGAGACTCGTCCGACCAGGCAACATGTTTCCAGTTATCAACAGTCCAATCTGTGTCGACGGACCCAGGCGAGGCGTAAAGCTTTGTGTCGTGCTGTCATCAAGGGTACACGAGTGGGCCTTGGGCCCTGAAAGCCCATATCGATGATGTTTCGTTGAATGGTTCGCACGCTGACACTTGTTGATGGCCCAGCATTGAAATCTGCTGTAATTTGCGGAAGGGTTGCACTTCTGTCACGCTGAACGATTCTCTACAGTCGTCATTGGTCCCGTTCTTGCAGGATCTTTTTCCGGCCGCAATGATGTCGGAGATTTGATGTTTCTCCGGATTCCTGATATTCACGGTTCATTCGTGAAGTGGTCGTACGGGAAAGTCCCCACTTCATCGTTACCTCGGAGATGTTGCGTACCATCGCTTGTGCGCCAACTATAACACCACATTCAAACTGACTTAAATCTTGAGAACCTGCTATTGTAGCGGCAGCAACTGATCTAACAACTGCGCCAGACGCTTGTTGTCTTACATAGGCGTTGCCGACTGCAGCGCCGTATTCTGCCTATTGCACATCTCTGTATTTGAATATGCATGCCGATACCAGTTTCTTTGGTGCTTCAGTGTATATGACGTGATCGACTTTTTAATTTTTATTGATATTCTTGATGTGTGTTTTATGTAAATGTGCACAAGCAAGATTAAGGTATAGCGAAAAGGCCGAAAATCAATGAGGATCAAATAATAATAATAATAATAATAATAATAATAATAATAATAATACACTACTGGCCATTAAAATTTCTACAGCACGAAGATGACGCGCTACAGACGCTTAATTTAACCGACGGGAAGAAGATGCTGTGATATGCAAATGATTAGCTTTTCAGAGCATTCACACAGGTTGGCGCTGATGGTGACACCTACAATGTGCTGACATGAGGAAAGTTTCCAACTGATTTCTCATACACAAACAGCAGTTGACTGGGGTTGCCTGGTGAAACGTTGTTGTGATGCCTCGTGTAAGGAGGAGAAATGCTTACCATCACGTTTCCGACTTTGTTAAAGATCGGATTGTAGCCTATCGCGATTGCGTTTTATCACATCGCGACATTGCTGCTCGCTTTGGTTGAGATCCAGTGACTGTTAGCAGAATATGGAATCGGTGGGTTCAGGAGGGTAACATGGAACACCGTGCTGCATCCCAACGGCCTCGTATCACTAGCAGTGGAGATGACAGGCATCTTATCCGCATGGCTGTAACGGATCGTGCAGCCATGTCTCGATCCCTGGATCAACATATGGGGACGTTTGAAGGACAACAACCATCTGCACGAACAGTTCGACGACGTTTGCAGCAGCATGGACTATCAGTTCGGAGACCATGGCTGCGGTTACCTTTTACGCTGAATCACAGACAGGAGCGCCTGCGTTGCTGTACTCAATGACGAACGTGGGTACAAGAAGGGCAAAACGTCATTTTTTCGGATGATTCCAGGTTCTGTTTATAGCATCATGATGGTCGCATCCGTGTTTGGCGACATCGCGGTGAACGCACATTGGAAGCGTATATTCGCTATCGCCATACTGGCGTATCACCCGGCGTGATGGTATGGGGTGCCATTGGTTACACGTCTCGTTCACCTCTTGTTCGCATTGACGGCACTTTGAACAGTGGACGTTACATTTCAGATGTGTTACGACCCGTGGCTCTACCCTTCATTCGATCCCTGCGGAACCCTACATTTGAGCAGGATAATGCACGACCACATGTTGCAGGTCCTGTACGGGCCTTTCTGGATACAGAAAATGTTCGACTGCTGCCGTGGCTAGCACATTCTCCAGATCTCTCACCAACTGGTAACGTCTGGTCAATGGTGGCCGAGCAACTGGCTTGTCACAATCCGCCAGTCAGTACTCTCAATGAACTGTGGTATCGTGTTGAAGCCGCATGGGCAGCTGTACCTGTACACGCCATCCAAGCTCTGTTTGACTCAATGCCCAGGCGTCTCAACGCCGTTATTACGGCCAGAGGTTCTTGTTCTCGGTACTGATTTCTCAGGATCTATGCACCCAAATTGCATGAAAATGTAATCACATGTCAGTTCTAGTATAATATATTTGTCCAATGAATACCCGTTTATCATCTGCATTTCTTCTTGGTGTAGCAATTGTAACGTCCAGTAGTGTAGTAATAATAATAATAGTAGGTTCGTCAACGTAAGGAGTGAAATCGGACTATGCGACCAGACCGGACCGGTCGCACAGTGCTACGGCGCTCTACGTGGCGTTGCCAGATCGCGTACACTGTACAGTCACGACACTCAGACAGCTGTTTCCGCGGTGTGACAGCGGCGGCGCGCTGTGGTCTCCTCGGCCTTGCTACCGAGTAGCGGCCAGCCGGCGTTCTGCCCGCTGCCGACTTTTTATCCGTCGAACTGCGGCCGTATACGGCGGACAGGTACTAAGCGCGGGCACTGCAGTCGGGTTTTAGGCCACGCTAGGCCGGCCCGCCATTGTGCGGCGCACCAGATACGAGATAAGCCAGACACAATGTGTCATAAGGGGCTCCGTCGTGCTAGGCCCGCCCTCCGTTCGACCCGAGTTACTGGCCCATTGTGGCCGCGCGAAACTGTCAAGAGCCCGCGCGCTCGCCTCGGAGCCTGCCAGCCGAATGCGAGGCCAAGTACAGCATGCGGCGGCAAGGCATTAGTAACACCTCGATTGTTACACACCGTTTTACGTGGCACCTTCAATGACGCACTTGCAGTTCTTTGTGAGATTCTAGCAAGGGCCTTTGGTAAACGGTTAACACACGATCAAAAAAGCCGTACAGGGTGTCCACGGTGAGACTTGTAATGGTACTTGAATTACGCAACCATTACAGCACCTCACCTGAACCTCTCGATACCAGCAATATTCTACTGTGTTTCTGTAAAGTAGTTAACATATTTCTGAGGCAACGTTCAGATTTGATTTCATTTGTGATACATCGATATGTTTATGTTGCAATGATATTATTCTTATATGTATTCTTTCTTTTGTCACTATAATATTTGACGTACTTGTAACTCTGATTTTTGGGCGCGTAAGCGATTATTCAAAAAATTGCTCTGAGCACTATGGGACTTAACTTCTAACGTCATCACTCCCCTAGAACTTAGAACTACTTAAACCTAACTAACCTAAGGACATCACAAACATTCATGCCCGAGGCAGGATTCGAACCTGCGACCGTAGTGGTCGCGCGGTTCCAGACTGTAGCGCCTAGAACCGCTCGGCCACCGCGGCCGGCTAAGCGATTATTAATTAGTTGTTAGAAAGTCGGACCTTGAGAGGGTCATGTCTTGGACGTCATGTTGGAAAGGCGCATATTGTAGTTGGCTTATAAAATGTGAGGAAGATGTTTTCAAGTATCTTTTGTATTGTGAAGTGATGTTTTGTGTGTTACGTGATATCGCAACAAAAGCAATAAAAAAAGAAGTGTAACTTAAATTCGGAGTGCCGATTTTTTTTTTTTTTTTTTTTTTTTTTTTTACGTCACCATTGTGCTAACTTTGAAAGGTTTAATCTTCAAGAATGGTTTGTGAAGCGCATCTACAAAACTTTTGAATATAGCAGAATAAAACCTAGGCCTCTTTGCATTCGAGCTTGGAATCATCACCAACTAGATTTTCGACGATTGAGCCATAATTTTACAACGAGACCACCGTTGGAAACAAGAAAAGATGAGTGCCTAGTTTATTATTACATGAAATGACTTTAATAACTGTGCTCTGATGACACCTGCCACATAATAACTTTGTTGTTGCCCGAAAATGCAGTATTTAGCAGCGTGAGCAACTCCACAATCATGATTAAATTTTGACCTTTGTTGTGGTAGGGTTGTTAGAGACTCCAACATTTGAATTCATAAAATCTGAGAGGAAACACAATTTATTGACGAACAAATACAGGGATGTCATACAGCAGCTCATCAAGTTTTCATACACAGGTGGACGGTTCAGTACACTTGAACATGGGCGCCGCGGGTAGCGCGAAGAATATCAAGTCCATAATTGATTTCGTGCCATGTGTTGCGGAGCATCTGTTCTGTGACAGAGTTGATGACAATTCTTATGCGCTGTTTCAAGTCTTGCAGGTCCTTTACTGGCGTAGCGTATACCCGGTCTTTCACATAGCCCCACAAGAAAAAAGTTGAGGGGGGTTATGTCGGGCAAACGTGGCGGCCAAGGAATTGGACCTCCACGGCCAATCCATCGTTGTGGGAATGTGTCATTTAAAAATTTTCGGACATCAAGGCTCCAATGGGGTGGTGCACCGTCCTGTTGAAACATCACATTTGGCTGCAGGTCTGTTATCTACATCTATATCTACATCCATACTCCGCAAGCCACCTGACGGTGCGTGGCGGAGGGTACCTTGAGTACCTCTATCGGTTCTCCCTTCTATTCCAGTCTCGTATTGTTCGTGGAAAGAAGGATTGTCGGTATGCTTCTGTGTGCGCTCTAATCACTCTGATTTTCAGAATGAGATTTTCACTCTGCAGCGGAGTGTGCGCTGATATGAAACTTCCTGGCAGATTAAAACTGTGTGCCCGACAGAGACTCGAACTCGGGACCTTTGCCTTTCGCGGGCAAGTGCTCTACCAACTGAGCTACCGAAGCACGACTCACGCCCGGTACTCACAGCTTTACTTCTGCCAGTACCTCGTCTCCTACCTTCCAAACTTTACAGAAGCTCTCCTGCGAGCCTTGCAGAACTAGCACTCCTGAAAGAAAGGATATTGCGGAGACATGGCTTAGCCACAGCCTGGGGGATGTTTCCAGAATGAGATTTTCACTCTGCAGCGGAGTGTGCGCTGATATGAAACTTCCTGGCAGATTAAAACTGTGTGCCCGACCGAGACTCGAACTCGGGACCTTTTCCTTTCGCGGGCAAGTGCTTCGCAGGAGAGCTTCTGTAAAGTTTGGAAGGTAGGAGACGAGGTACTGGCAGAAGTAAAGCTGTGAGTACCGGGAGTGAGTCGTGCTTCGGTAGCTCAGTTGGTAGAGCACTTGCCCGCGAAAGGCAAAGGTCCCGAGTTCGAGTCTCGGTCGGGCACACAGTTTTAATCTGCCAGGAAGTTTCACTCTGATTTTATCCTCATGGTCTCTTCGCGAGATATACGTAGGAGCTAACAATATACTGCTTGACTATCGGTGAAGGTATGTTCTCGAAACTTCAACAAAAGCCTGTACCGAGCTACTGAGCGTCTCTCCTGCAGAGTCTTCCACTGGAGTTTATCTATCATCTCCGTAACGCTTTCGCGATTACTAAATGATCCTGTAACGAAGCGCACTGCTCTCCGTTGGATCTTCTCTCTCTCTTCTACCAACCCTATCTGGTACGGATCCCACACTGCTGAGCAGTATTCAAGCAGTGGGCGAACAAGCGTACTGTAACCTACTTCCTTTGTTTTCGGGTTGCATTTCCTTAGGATTCCTCCAATGAATCTCAGTCTGGCATCTGCTTTACCGACGATCACCTTTATATGATCATTCCATTTTAAATCACACCTAATGCGTAGTCCCAGATAATTTATGGAATTATCTGCTTCCAGTTGCCGACCTGCTATATTGTAGCTAAATGATGAGGGATCTATTTTTCTATGTATTCGAAGTACATTACACTTGTCTACATTGAGATTCAATTGCCATTCCCTGCACCATGCGTCAATCGCTGCAGATCCTCCTGCATTTCAGTACAATTTTCCAATGTTACAACCTCTCGATATACCACAGCATCATCCGCAAAAAGCCTCAGTGAACTTCCAATGTCATCCTCAAGGTCATTTATGTATATTGTGAATAGCAACGGTCCTACAACACTCCCCTGCGGCACAACTGAAATCACTCTTACTTCGGAAGACTTCTCTCCATTGAGAATGACATGCTGCGTTCTGTTATCTGTGGCACGGCAAATTGTCCCAACATGTCCAGGTAGATGGCTCCATCCACAGTCGGCTCCTGAAAGAAAAGCGGCCCAACAATGCGATTTATCATCAAACCACACCACACATTAACTTTCGGACTGTCGCGCATGTGTTTCCTAGGTGCATGTGGATTTTCGGACCCCCAGATGCGCACATTGTGACGATTGACAGCCCCTGACACGTGAAAGGTTGCCTCGTCTGTAAACATCACACGTGATAAAAATGTCTCGTCCGCGGCAATGCGATCTAACATGATACATGCAAATTCTTCTGATGAAGCACTTTGCGCACTGTTGAACGTTTCATACGCAGTTCTCGTGCTGCCTGTCGCACTGACTTCTGTGGACTTCGTTCGAATGACCGCCGCACTTGTTCCACATGATGTTCGCTGATCCCAGGCTTGCCACCACCATGCCCTTTCGCAACACTCCCAGTAGCCAAAAACTGATCACACCACTTCTTTATAGTCTTGAAAGACGGGGGCGCTTTGTTGCAAACTCGACGAAAGTTTCTTTGCACTTGGGTTGCCGATTTTGTCTCTGCATACCACCAGACCACTTGCGCACGCTTCTCCACACCCTCCATTTTGCTCAAACAATTGATTGCAGCTCCACTACGGCCACTTGGCGTGTCAAATTTGCACACCCCAAACTTGTTGAGTTGCTCAGTCCGCCCCTTCAGGATTTACAGGTCCACCATCTGAAATTAGAAAGATATAGGATATTAAAATGTTGGAGTCTCATTGTGGACACCCTGTATATTACTTCCGTGTGCACTAACGTGAAAAAGACATGTGATACCTCCTAAAATCATGTCGGATCTCATTTTGCCCGGAGTAGTGGAGAAACTCGACGTGGCGTGGACTCAACAAGTCGTCGGAAGTCCTCTGCAGAAGTGCTGACGGTGCTGGATATTGCGCACGAACTGACCTCTCCATTATGTTCCCTAAATGTTCGATGGGATTCACGTCGGGCGATCTGGGTGGCCAAATCATTCGCTCGAACTATCCAGAATGTTCTTCAGGCCAATCGCGAACAACTGAGGGGTAGTGACATGGTACATCTACATCTACATGGATACTCTGCAAATAACACGTAACTGCCTGGCAGTTATTCCACTCTCTAACAACGCGCGGGAAAAGCGAACACCTGTATCTTTCCGTGCGAGCTCTGGTTTCCCTTATTTTATTATGACGATCGTTTTTCGCTGAGTAGGTCAGCTCAAAGTTCCAGCACAGCAGTCGTGGCTGCCACATCGCGGTCGCGAAGTGTGGGCGAGCCAGTGCCAGATAAGTTTTACAGTCTGACGATAATTTATGGATTTGTAGTTGTAGCTTGACGATGTCCACTATGGACAAACGATAGATACTGTTATTCTGAAGAAGATTGGGTTATCCCGACCGAAACCTAGGTAATTTCTAGGTAAACGGTACAACTGAGGCTGTTCATTATTAAAATTAATATTTATACAGTTGCTGACAGGGCCGCGAAATGTTGAAGATATTTAAAATATTTTCGCATTCGGAGGAGAAAGTTAGTGATGGAAATTTATTGAGAAGATTCCGCTGCAACGAAATCGCCTTTGCTTTAATGGTGTCCATCCCAAATCCTGTATCATCTCCGTGACACTCTCTCCCTTATTTCGCCATAATACAAAACGTGCTGTTCTTCTTCTTTGAACTTTCTCTATGGACTCCTGTAATACTATCTGGTAAGGATCCCAGATCGCGCAGCAGTACTCCTAAAGAGGGCGGACAAGCGTAGCGTAGGTTCATTGCCATCCATAAAAATTCCATCGTTGTTTGTAAACACGAAGTCCATGAATGGTTGCAGATGGTCTCCAAGTAGCCAAGACAACGATTTACATTCAATGATCGGTTCAGTTGGATCGGAGGTCCCAGTCCATTCCACGTAAACACGGCCCACACCATGCACAGTGCCTCGTTGAAAACCTGGGTGCATGGTTTCTGGGGGTCTGCACCACACTCGAACATTACCATCAGCTCTCACCAACTTAAATCTGGACTCATCGGGCCAGGCCAGTCTAGGGTTCAACCGACTTGGTCACGAGCCCACCAGAGGCGATGTCGTGCTGTTAAGAAAAGCACTCGTGTCGATCGTCTGCTGCCATAGGCCGCTAACGCTGAATTTCGCCGCACCATCCTAATGAATACGTTCGTCGCACGTCCCACACTGGTTTCTGTGGTTATTTCACGCAATGTTGCTTGCCTGTTAGCACTGACAACTAAGCGAAAACGCCGCTGCTCTCGGTCGTTAACTGACTGCGTTGTCCGTGGTGAGAGGTACTGCCTGAAATCTGGAATTCTCGGTACCCTCTTGACACTGTGGATCTCGGAATATTGATTCCCTAACGATTTCCGAAATGGAATGTCCCATGCGACTAGCTCCAATTACCAGCCGGCCGCTGGGACCGAGCGGTTCTAGGCGCTTCAGTCCGGAACCGCGATGCTGCTACGATCGCAAGTTCGAATCCTGCCTCGGGCATGGATGTGTGTGATGTCCTTAGGTTAGTTAGGTTAAGTAGTTTCAAGTCTAGGGAACTGATGGCCTCAGATGTTAAGACCCATAGTGCTCAGAGCCATTTGAACCATTTTTTTCCAATTACCATTCTGTACTGAAAGTCTGGCAATTCCCGTCATACGGCCGTAGGTACATTGGAAACCTTTTGAGATGAATCACCTGAGAACATACGACGGCTAGGATAATGCGCCGCCATCTGTATGTGCATATTGCTATCCCATGACTTCTGTCGCCTCAGTGTATGAAATAGGTGACCGAAGAGAATGTAAAAATCGCAGAAGGTTTAATGTGTAATGACGCAGTTATCTCTCAATATTAGTAAGTGTAACCTACTGCGTGTAACAAGGCGAAAATCCTCATTAACGTACGAGTACAAAATAAATGCCCAGTCTCTGGAAGTGGTAACATCCGTCAAGTATCTGTGTGTGACTATTCGAAATTATCTCAAATGGAATGATCAGATTACACAAGTAACGGGTAAGGCAAACTTTAGATTGCGGTTTATTGGTAGAATCCTGAAGCGATACAGTCCTTCAACAAAGGAAATAGTTACAATACGTTAGTTCATCCAGTCTTATTGTTCGCCGGTTTTTTTGTTTTTGGTCATGAGTCTACTGACTGGTTTGATGCGGCCCGCCACGAATTCCTTTCCTGTGCTAACTTCTTCATCTAAGAGTAGCACTTGCAACCTACGTCGTCAGTTATTAGCTGGATGTATTCCAATCTCTGTCTTCCTCTACAGTTTTTGCCCTCTACAGCTCCCTCTAGTACCATGGAAGTCATTCTCTCATGTCTTAGCAGATGTCTTACCATCCTGTCCCTTCTCCTTATCAGTGTTTTCCACAAATTCCTTTCCTCTCCGATTCTGCCTAGAACCTCCTCATTCCTTACCTTATCAGTCCACCTAATTTTCAACATTCGTCTATAGCACCACATCTCAAATGCTTCGATTCTCTTCTGTTCCGGTTTTCCCACAGTCCATGTTTCACTACCATACAATGCTGTTCTCCAGACGTACATCCTCAGAAATTTCTTCCTCAAATTAAGGCCGGTATTTGATATTAGTAGACTTCTCTTGGCCAGAAATGCCTTTTTTGCCATAGCGAGTCTGCTTTTGATGTCCTCCTTGCTCCGTCCGTCATTGGTTATTTTACTGCCTAGGTAGCAGAATTCCTTAACTTCATTGACTTCGTAACCATCAATCCTGATGTTAAGTTTCTCGCTGTTCTCATTTCTACTACTTCTCATTACCTTCGTCTTTCTCCGATTTACTCTCAAACCGTACCGTGTACTCATTAGACTGTTCATTCTGTTCAGCAGATCATTTAATTCTTCTTCACTTTCACTCAGGATAGCAATGTCATCAGCGAATCGTATCATTGATATCCTTTCACCTTGTATTTTAATTCCACTCCTGAACCTTTCTTTTATTTCCATCATTGCTTCCTCGATGTACAGATTGAAGAGTACGGCCGAAAGGTTACAGCCTTGTCTTACACCCTTCTTAATACGAGCACTTCGTTCTTGATCGTCCACTCTTATTATTCCCTCTTGGTTGTTGTACATATTGTATATGACCCGTCTCTCCCTATAGCTTACCCCTACTTTTTTCAGAATCTCGAACAGCTTGCACCATTTTATATTGTCGAACGCTTTTTCCAGGTCGACAAATCCTATGAAAGTGTCTTGATTTTTCTTTATCCTTGCTTCCATTATTAGCCGTAACGTCAGAATTGCCTCTCTCGTCCCTTTACTTTTCCTAAAGCCAAACTGATCGTCACCTAGCGCATTCTCAATTTTATTTTCCATTCTTCTGTATATTATTCTTGTAAGCAGCTTCGATGCATGAGCTGTTAAGCTGATTGTGCGATAATTCTCGCACTTGTCAGCTCTTGCCGTCTTCGGAATTGTGTGGATGATGCCTTTCCGAAAGTCAGATGGTATGTCGCCAGACTCATATATTCTACACACCAACGTGAATAGTTGTTTTTTTGCCACTTCCCCCAACGATTTTAGAAATTCTGATGGAATGTTATCAATCCCTTCTGCCTTATTTGACCGTAAGTCCTCCAAAGCTCTTTTAAATTCCGATTCTAATACTGGATCCCCCAACTCTTCTAAATCGACGCCTGTTTCTTCTCCTATCACATCTGACAAATCTTCACCCTCATAGACGCTTTCAATGTATTCTTTCCACCTATCTGCTCTCTCCTCTGCATTTAACAGTGGAATTCCCGATGCACTCTTAATGTTACCACCGTTGCTTTTAATGTCACCAAAGGTTGTTTTGACTTTCCTGTATGCTGAGTCTGTCCTTCCGACAATCATATCTTTTTCGATGTCTTCACATTTTTCCTGCAGCCATTTCGTCTTAGCTTCCCTGCACTTTCTATTTATCTCATTCCTCAGCGACTTGTATTTCTGTATTCCTGATTTTCCCGGAACATGTTTGTACTTCCTTCTTTCATCAATCAACTGAAGTATTTCTTCTGTTACCCATGGTTTCTTCGCAGCTACCTTCTTTGTACCTATGTTTTCCTTCCCAACTTCTGTGATGGCCCTTTTTAGAGATGTCCACTCCTCTTCAACTGTACTGCCTACTGCGCTATTCCCTATTGCTTTATATATAGCGTTAGAGAACTTCAAACATATCTCATCATTCCTTAGTACTTCCGTATCCCACTTCTTTGCGTGTTGATTCTTCCTGACTAATGTCTTGAACTTCAGCCTACTCTTCATCACTACTATATTGTGATCTGAGTCTATATCTGCTCCTGGGTACGACTTACAATCCAGTATCTGTTCGTCTGTATGGGACCCCTACCAGTTCGGTTTGATTCAAGAGATTGAGAAGATCCAAAGAAGAGCGGCAAGGTTCGTGACTGGTACATTTAGCCATCCTAGAGTGTTTCAAGTCTCATAGAAAGTTTGAAGAGGGACACACTTGCAGATAGACGGCACGCTAAACGGAAGGGGCTGCTCACTAAATTTCGAAATCCGATATTCACCGAGGATGTAGAGCATATATTATAACCACCAACTGTCGAATCGCGCGATGATCACCATTCAGAGATAAGGGAAATTAGAGCTCGTCCTGAGGCGTTCAGACAATCGTTTTTCCCTCTCGCGATCCGCGAGTGAAACAGGGTGGGGGGTGGGGGACGGGACTTTGGCGCGAATTGTGCCCTCCGCCACACACCGCTTGGTGGCTAGCGTAGTATATATGTATATAGATGTAGATGTAGAGTGTGATACCTTGAGTAGGTTAATTGTACAGCAGTGTCGTAAAGAAGCGGACAGAGGAACAAGCAGTAGAGTCGGAAGAGCAAGACGTGGTTTCAACCCTGAAGCTCCTGTACTGATTGAACATTTACCGATCGAAATCTAACAGAGAAGAGAATGGCTAGAAATCAGAATACCTATTTGATATTCGAATTTCTAGATGAAGTTTAAACAGGTTGTAGGAGACTATGTTGAAGAATGATGGTCTGTAAGATCTACAACGGGCAGTCGTGTTTGGCCGTACCCATGGCCACAAGGTGTGTCAAGTTGTTGGATTTTTTGGTATTTCGCGGAGGACTGTTCAACCTGTCTACATGCAGTGGTGTCACACACTTGACCGCGAAACGCAACGTCAGAACAACTGTAGTCGGGGAAGGATCCTGATTGAGAGGGACCGGAGACACGTTCCACGGCTTGTGAATCAAAATCGCTTCCAAACCCGACAGGAATGAAGGTCCATCGCAACCTGTTAGCGAGAGGACATTGCGACGGTAACTTCATGCAGTGAATATTTGGAGTCGGTCACTTCGCAAGTGGCCAGTGTTCAAGCAGGCATATAGAGCTGTGCGTCTTGAATGCGCCAGAAGCCATTGGACGTGGACAGTAGCTGACTGGCGGAATGTAATCGGGTCTGATGAATCAAATCTCTGCCTATTTTCAAAGGACGCACATCGTTAAGTGCACCGAAGGCCAAATGAAGGAATTCACCCTGAATGTGTGAAGGGTCAGGCTCAAAGCGAAGGTGGGTTTGCTTCCTACCACGAACAGGGCCCACTTACTGAGGTGACCACTAAAATGAATCAGCATGTTTATTTAAAGATTTCGAATGATCAGGTGTTGCCTTCCAGTCAACATCTGCATGATGAGTGTGCTACTGATACCCCTACTTTTCAAGGCGACAACAGCAGAGTTCATCGGGCTGGAAGAATATGTGACTGATTTTCCGAAGACTCTCCCACGCTATTACAGCTCGATTGCTTGAAATAAGACAGTCTAGGTTGCAAAATCTTTCATATTTACAGAAAAGGACGCGTTTCGCCCTTTTCTTGCAGCATCAGATTGGCGTAAAAATTAATGTAGAAAACTAACATTCGTCCAGTAAAGCCCACATTAATAATTGACGAATGTTGTTTTTAATTTTACACCAGTCTGATGGTGGCCCAAAAGGGCGAAACGCGTCATTTCCTATAGATAAAAAATATTTTGCAGCCGAGCCTGTCTTAGTTCAAGAAACTCATAACGGGTTGCTGTACCAGTGGCCCTCAATGTAATAGAACAAATTTTACGTCTCCACTGTCCTGCAGAATCACACAACTTGAAGCCCATAGAAAATCTGTGGGACAGTTTTGTAAAAGTGGGCAAAACGCCGACATCAGCACACCCGCAGCTTGGTGGAACTTCGTGATCACCGAGTGTCTTAACGTGGATGCGACGTACCTGCATAACTTTGTGGACTCTCTTCCTAATCAAATAGAGGCGGTTACCAAGGCCAGGGGCTGAAATACACAGCACTAAATTATGCTTGTAATGATTTCTCCATGGGTAACCAGTTTTTTTTGTCTCGTAAGCTTATTAGCTGAGAAAGAGTTGTACAGCGGATGCACGACTTACGTAAGGAGGGATAAACAGGTATCTCGTCTAATTTAGAATCACGTAAGGACTCCTAGAAGGATGTACTTTAGCTCTCACTCTGTTCAAAATGTGTTTAGAGGTATCTTTATAAGAACTGAAACGTGAATTCTTTGGCATGTGAAATCCAGATCGAACAGATACCTTGTATACATACCTTTTGCGGACGGCCAAGTGATAATTGCAACAGATGCTGAAGGTATGGAATATATGTCCTGGAAACTCAGAAAACAATGTGAGCAACGGGGTCTTTCAATAAATCTTGCCAAAACTGAATGTCTGGCAGTGATAAGAAACGAGGCAATGAATATGAAATTGACGCTGGCAAGATAAACGGACGTAAAGCTTTTAAATATCTTAGGGTAACATTGTCTGTAAGTGCATAGAGCACAGAAAAAATAAAAAAAATTATGTTCTACAAGGCAGGAAAGGAATCAGACAGTTAAATTGTGGCTTATGGAATAAAAACCTAACAATCAAATCCAGAAACTAAAATACTATGCAGTTGTGGAAAGTCTTGGAATGTATGGGTCAGAGACCTGGGAAGTTAATAAAAGAAATAAACAGAGGCTTCTTGCAATGGAAATGGACTGCTGGAGGAGCGGTAGTAGAATATTGAGATTGGATCACAGAAGAAATGAGGAAATACGGAGGAAAATGGAAGTTGAAAAGATTATTATAGACAAAATTGAAACGAAAGGGCTAGATTGTCATGGGAATTTTGAAAGGATGGATGGTACAGGGTGGGCGAAAAGAGTATCGAGTGGACACCCCTTGGAACAGGAAAAAGAGGTAGACGATCAAGACCACGGAAATGGGAAATACGTGAATCGATGCAAAGTAGAGATATGAGATATGGAGATTGGATGGACTAGAAACGGGTACAGCTGCATTAAACTCGCACACACACACACACACACACACACACACACCCAGCAACAACAACAACAACAAACACACCACACACTCATGCGCGCGCGCATATGCAAATTGTTAGCTTTTCAGAGCATTCGCACAAGGTTGGCGCCGGTGGCGACACCTACAACGTGCTGACATGAGGAAAGTTTCCAACCGATTTCTCATACACAAACAGCAGTTGACCGGCGTTGCCTGGTGAAACGTTGTTGTGATGCCTCGTGTAAGGAGGAGAAATGCGTACCATCACGTTTCCGACTTTGATAAAGATTGGATTGTAGCCTATCGCGATTGTGGTTTATCGTATCGCGACATTGCTGCTCGCGTTGGTCGAGATCCAATGACTGTTAGCAGAATATTGAATCGGTGGGTTCAGGGAGGTAATACGTAACGCCGTGCTGGATCCCAACGGCCTCGTATCACTGGCAGTCGAGATGACAGGCATCTAATCGGCATGGCTGTAACGGATCATGCAGCCACGTCTCGATCCCTGAGTCAACAGATGGGGACGTTTGCAAGACAACAACCATCTGCACGAACAGTTCGACGACGTTTGCAGCAGCATGGACTATCAGCTCGGAGACCATGGCTGCGGTTACCCTTGACGCTGTATCACAGACAGGAGGGCCTGCGATGATGTACTCAATGACGAACCTGGTTGCACGAATGGTAAATCGTCATTTTTTCGCATGAATCCAGGTTCTGTTTATAGCATCATGATGGTCGCATCCGTGTTTGGCGACATCGCGGTGAACGCACATTGGAAGCGCGTATCCGTCATCGCCACACTGGCGAATCACCCGGCGTGATGGTATGGGTTGCCATTGGTTACACGTCTCGGTCACCTCTTGCTTGCATTGACGGCACTTTGGACAGCGGACGTTACATTTCAGATGTGTTACGACCCGTGGCTCTAACCTTCATTCGATCCCTGCGAAACCCTTCATTTCAGCAGGATAATGCACGACCGCATGTTGTAGGTCCTGTGCGGGCCTTTCTGGATACAGAAAATGTTCGACTGCTGCCCTGGTCAGGACATTTTTCAGACCTCTCACGAATTGAAAACGTCTGGTCAATGGAGGCCGAGCAACTGCCTCGTCACAATACGCCAGTCACTACTTTTGATGAAATGTGGTATCGTGTTGAAGCTGGATGGGCAGCTGTACCTGTACACGCCATCCAAGCTCTGTTTGACTCAATGGCCAGGCGTATCAAGGCCGTTATTACGGCCCGAGGTGGTTGTTCTGGGTACTGATTTCTCAGGATCTATGCACCCAAGTTGCGCAAAAATGTAATCACATGTCAGTTCTAGTATAATACATTTGTCCAATGAATACCCGAAATTTGACGTTTCATAGTTTACCTCTACTTTGTGTGGGATGACACATTTATATGGGGTTACCGGACTATTACGACTTGTTGGTCGTACTGGGTAGTCTCATTAGAACACTCCTGTTTTAATTCCGCACTGAGTGTGACGGGAGGGAGAACAAGCGCCTCCGTAGTCTTTGAAAGCGACACGAGCTGAGGGCTGCAGCCATGGCAGTTTTTATGGTTCTGAAAAGACTGGACGATGGGAGCGTTTACTGCATAGGCCTGCCACCCTGTGGAGAAGTCAGTGGAATGGGCCCCTCATGGGGCCTCTGCTTTTGCTAAGAAAGAGCCGTGGGCGAGGCACCGCTGAAAGATTAAGATCATAGACATAGCAGCCCACAAGCGCTGGTATCAGCCCTTTTAGCACAGAGGTACATGCAAGGATTGCCTGCCGCAGAAGCGAGCTAACAGTTGCAGAAGTTCTCGCGCTAGACGCCAGGGCGAATTGGAGCCACAAGGCAGTGAAACGAACCTGGTTGGCTGAATCTGTAGTCGGAGGAGGAATTACAGTTTGTTGTAGAAGTTTCTATCGATCTGAGTATGAGCTGGAAGCGGTTTGCTGACTGCTTGACGACTCGTAGAGTGGGAGGAAGGTATACCGTTTGTAACGGGCGTGGTGACTGCCTGCATTGAGAGTACATGTCAACGGCGCGAGGTTTGCTCTAAACTGGGCACTGTACATCGAAGAATCCTATGTGGTAGGAGTCGACACACATCGCTGGATACCGTTGCCAGACATCGCTGGCAAGGCCCCAGTGAACAGCCTCACTGTTAGATTTGATAGAGTGCTGATTTCGCCAGTAGGCACGGCATCATTCGTTTCTCTGTCACCAGAGAAACGAATCTGTGCTTCTTTGTGGAGACTGAGGCATTACGATATGCCTCTATACGACGGCACACTTGCGTCGAGTTTCTTCTCCTGGCTTATGAGCAAGCAGAGCCCTCGATTCGTGTCCAGCATTGTACTGAAGTAGTTCCGTCCCTAGGAGTTTGCGGACGCCACGGAAGGCAATTGGTATGGACGACGGCCGGCACCACTGCCCAGATCGGCGCTGCAGCACTGCCCTTCACAGCACTGAACTCGGCGATACACGCACCGAGGCCCGGCAGACAGGGACTCCTTAACAGTAAATGTGTTAAGTTCTATTGATTATCAGAATGAAATTTTCACTCTGCAGCGGAGTGTGCGCTGATATGAAACTTCCTGACAGATTAAAACTGTGTACCGGACCAAGACTCGAACTCGGGACCTTTACCTTTCTCGGGCACGTGCTCTACTGACTGAACTACCCAAGCACGACTCACGACCCGTCTTCACAGCTTCAGTTCTCTCAGTAACTCGTCTCCTACCTTCCAAACTTCACAGAATCTCTCCTGCGAACCTTGCGTAACTAACACTCCTGGAAGAAAGGCTTTTGCGGAGACTTGGCTTAGCCACAGGCTGGGAGATGTTTCCAGAATGAAATTTTCACTCTGCAGCGGAGTGTGCGCTGATATGAAACTCAGTGCCTAGGGCACTTCCCCGCGGAACGCAGAGGTGCCGAGTTTGAATCTCGGTGCGGCACACAGTTTCAATCTGTCAGGAAGTTTTGACATCAGTGTACACTCCGATGCAGAGTGAAAATTTCATCCTGGAAACATTCCCCAGACTGTGGCTAAGCCATGCCTCCGCAACATCCTTTCTTCTAGGTGTGCTAGTTCTGCAAGGTACGCAGGAGAGCTTCTGTGAAGTTTCGAACGTAGGAAACGAGGTACTGGCAGAATTGGGGCTGTGAAGACGTGCCGTGAGGCGTGCTTGTATAGCTCAGCCAGTAGAGCACTTTCCCGCGAAAGGCAAAAGTCCCGAGTTCGAGTCTCGGACCATCACACAGTTTTAATCTGTAAGGAAGTCCCATTGATTTGATCACAGAGCTCTTTATTGTCAGTGACAGTCAGGGTGGAGGCTTGCGTAACATGGATGCTAATCAGCATCAACCATTTAGTGTTAACGTCGAATAAACGGGGGGGGGGGGGGGGGGGCGATTTCGATTAAAGACATAGATGTTTTGCCGCTCTCAAATTTAGATTGATGACTAGGAATTAATGCTCTAGGTAAGTACTTATTGAATTTGGATATTTTTCTTCTAGTGTTGTTTCTACAATAAACATCTTGTCAATACCTGTTGTTCTACTTGTCCTAGGTTTACTTTCTAAATACCTATCCTGATTTAGTTAGAGTAGAGGTTGGGGAAGTAATTCACTTGTTATCCCTGGGTGCAGATTGTCAATAGCAGGGCCAATTTAATCGACTTTTAACTGTAACTTCCCCATTGCGAACACAACATTGACAGCCATCACTCATATACATACCGCATGCTACCAATACATCACATTGCACTCTAGGGTAGCATTGGAACCTATTGGAGAAAGTACAGTCATACGGGTCAACGGCCTTATTGCGGTGGTAACACGGTTTCCTGTCAGATCACCAAAGTTAAGCGCTTTCGGGCTTGGCTATCACTTGTATGGGTCACCGTCTGCGTCTGCTGAGTGCTGTTGGCAAGCGCAGTGCACTCAGCCCTTGTGAGGCCAGTTGAGGACTGAGAATTAGCGGCACCGGTCACGGAAACTGACTACGGCCGGGGGAGCAGTGGGCTGACCACACGCTCGTCGGTATCTGCATCTGGTGACGTCTAAAGTTACGTTGTGCAAGACGCGACAGTTGGCTGCGACTGCGACGCTGCCCCCTCCTCTTACCCCACCCTGGCAGACGGCGACACGGCCGCAACACGACTGGAGTCGTCGCCGTTTCCCAAGCTCCGGTCGGCGGCGGCGGATTCAAATACATAAGAAAAATAAGAATTCCGATTTTCTTGCTGCAAAAAATACTGTATGTTAATGCAACAAAGTTACATCGGCTCCCGGAGTTAGTTTTTCGATACAGATTCTCCTTTTACTTTAAAAAATTGAAAAGTATCTCTTCCGGTTTTGCGTGTTTTTTTCGCTGCATATTACTTCTCTATCAATTGTGAGGAAAGTAAAAGGCACAGAAAATTGATGTTTGCGTATCTTACAGTTTCACATCACAGCTTGATAATGAGGTGTCTATTTTTCCGATATTCGTCACAGTTATCCCGATACTTAATTTACAAGTAACCTACTGCATAAAATTTGAATTGTGTACAGTGAAAAATGTGGTCGCTGGCTACTTTACGTATGGTTCACGTTAGGTCATACATCGTTGCCGATGAAAAGAAGCTAACATATCAAAATTATTTTTTAAGTTGAGATCAGATTGATATCGATCTCCGTTTCCGAGATTTGGGCTCATATATCTCCGGGAGCGTCGCGACTAGCCGCCAGTTCTGTCGACGCGCAACGAGAATCGTGTGGTCATCACACGATAGAGAATGCATTTGTTTTGTTTCGCTGACACATTTGGACGTAATGAAACCATTTTATGTCATATTCCTCCGGTATGAGTTACTAATATTTCTCCATATGCTCTTGACAATTTCATTTAAAATGCCACGAAATGTAGGTTTCTTAAAGCCAAGTGATCAAGCAGAACCCATTTTCTTGGTTTTGCTGAGGCATCTGAACCTGTTCCAAGCTTTCTTTCTCGTTTATTTCTCTGATACGAGTCCCGAATATTCCTCCATCTGTTTTTGCACATTTCACCTAAAATTCCAATGAAAGATAAGTTTATTAACAATAAGCGCACGCTAGCTTCATTGCATTGTTTCAAGTTCTTGACAACAAGATAGGGTTACACCTTAAACATCTCTAGAATTTTGATTCTGAACGTCTACAGTATACACTGGCAGAAATGTGGAAGAAATAATGTCCGTGCTTGTTCACATAATTTCCCCAAATTATACTTGTCAGTTTCTCTCATGCAGAAACTTTTGGAACAAGCTAAGGCAACTTTCATAGCCGACTGAATCTTTATTCCCATCGAAATAAACTTCCATATTCTTGTATTCTGACAGCATACATCGTTATGGATGACATCAACATTTAATCTTGCCAAGCTGCACTCAAAAGATGACTCCAGGATTTACAAAAGACGAATTTCAATTGTGAACTGTGTCAGACCAGAAGGGCCTTGTAAAACAGTAGTGCACTTTTGGTACAGGTTTTTTGAGCACCATCTTCTACCAATTAATTGAAGTGAATGTTACAAATTACTTATTGCAGCATACTGTTTGCGCAATCTGTTGAGAAACGCCTTCCTCAAAAACGAACATCTATTGATTACAGAAAGCTGTACAACAATCTGGTGGTGGTTTTTCACAACTAGAAGGTATCATCAAGACACCAATCTACCGTTTACTTTCAAAGTGAAGGTATTGTAAAATGTAACTTTCTCGTTGTACTTTAGATTGTTCATTTTATAATGTATTTGCCGTTTTCAATTTTTATCGTCACAAAAAAGAGTAATGCGAAAATTGACCTTCGAGTTCATTTTCATCATTCTAATTCTACATCTGCATGGATTATACTGATTTTCATAACAGGCCTGAAAAATTTGCATTAATGGGAAAATATTATATATTTCATTCACCTGCCAGTTTCAACTGTGCACCAATTTCTTCCCAAATTCTGTCTCTGAACAGAGTGTCTCTATATTTAGGGTTCTTCAAATCGTAAAGGCAAGGCTGTTGTGAGACCAGCTCACAGAGCATCACATCCTGTGAGTGGCTCATTTCAGTTTTCCTTGACTGACTCGACATCTTTCTCGCAGCCGTACGTCTTTGTGTCGTGCGACTTCCGTCGCAACACTGCTCACTGGTGCAGTGCTGCGACAGCTGCCGCAACAGTCGCGCGTCGCATCCCAAACTCGAATTGCGCATGCGCCAGCGGACAACTTCTGACGTCACGTAGCGACCCGTCGCAGTCGCTAGTGTGCGTCGCGTCTTGGACAACGTACCTTAAGAGCTGAGGATGACGTGGCGGCAGGTCGGTACCGTTGGGTCTTCAAGGCCTGTTCGGACGGTATTTGTTTGTTTTGTACGGTCACATGGAATATCCAACAAAACTTTTTTTTTCTGAATTGAGGGTTTCTTGGCAGGGAGTACGCAGCATGTTATGTTCGATGAAGAGTCATCGACGGACGTGGAAGTAATTTCAGCTGTGCGCCTCTTATGTATGCTGGAATCCTCGCTGTTCGTGTTGTAACATATTTACGTCAAGAAGCGTCAGAACAACACGATATCAGGTTGGCGGGCTCTTGTCAGGACGTCGCTCTCTATTTCCTCTGCCTGAGCAGCATTACGCCGAACTTCAAACACAAGAAAAGAAAAATAGTGATGTCTCGGGTTCTTCGGCCGACGTTCGTCTGATGATTTTACTGACGTTTCGCCAGCATGAGTGGCTGGCAATGTCAAAGCTTAACCCTCCAAGGTCAGTAAAATCATCAGAGGAACGTCGGCCGAAGAACCCGAGACAGAAGCAAATAGGCAGTTTGTCAACAAGTTGCCACGAAAGCCTTAACAGTTTTGTAAAAATAACGATGTTGCACTTTTATATCAACGTCCACCTTTGCTGTACGCAACATGTCTTTTAATAGTACTACACTACCGTACTCTCGCTTCCCACGCCCGGGTTCCCGGGTTCGATTCCCGGCGGGGTCAGGGATTTTCTCTGCCTCGTGATGACTGGGTATTGTGTGTTGTCCTTAGGTTAGTTAGGTTTAAGTAGTTCTAAGTTCTAGGGGACTGATGACCATAGATGTTAAGTCCGATAGTGCTCAGAGCCATTTTTGAGTACCGTACTACGTGTACTTGTAAATAAAAAACTATTTTGCTGTTGCTTTTCTGGTGACTTAAATTCTCCAAAGATGAGGAGCATTTTTATCTTCTCTTCGTTTGTGTGCACTGTACTCAGACATACCTTTTACTGGAGACGGTTGACTGGATGACAGGTGTGCATCTCCCTTGTGTTTCCATTTTACTGTCACCTCCAGCTAGTAGACGACTTACGACAGGTATCTGCACTGTTTTCTACTACTGTAGAGCAAGATCAGTTTTGTGTTACGTTTTTAATAACGCCATGTTGACGTGACTGGTATGCTCTGATACGTTTTCGAACAGGTCTAGAGGAGAGTTAAAAGAAATACAGAGTGCTACTGCAAAAAGATGTACTGCTGTTTGTATCTTCGTAATGAACAGAGATACAATCGTACTAGTTAATGTCCCACTGGTACCAAACAACATTCATTTGATACATTTTTTTATTTTATTTCTACGCAGAAAGTTACTTGCGTTCATTTCAGAATGAAATCTTCACTCTGCAGTGAAGTGTACGCTCATATGAAACCTTTTGGCAGAGTAAGCTGTTTACCACACTGGAACTCGAACCAGGGACCTTCGTCTTTTGTGGGCAAGTGTTCTACCAATTGACCTACACGAGTCCGATTCATTAGCCATCCTCACAGGTTTGCTACCGTCCGTACCTCATCTCCTGCCTTCCAAATTTCACGAAAGTTCTTCTGCGGAACCTAACGGACTAGCACTCGCGGAAGAAGGGATATTGCGGAGACGGGGCCTAAACACACCTTGGGGGATTGTTTCCAGAATAAAATTTTCACTCTGCAGTGCAGTGTGCGGTGGTATGGAACTTCATGGGAGATCAAAATTGTGTGCCGGGCGGGCCTCGAACCCAGTACCTTTACTTTTCGCTGGAAAATTCTCTACAAGCTGAGCTACTGGGGCTCAGTCACGACCCATTCTCAGAGCTTTATTCCCCCAATCCCCGGCTAAACCATCTCTTCGCAATATCCTTTCTTCCAGAAGTGTTATTCCCCCAAGTTTCACCGGAAAACTTCCGTGAAGTTTTGAAAGTAGGATATGAGGTACTGGCGGAAAAAAAGCTGTGAGGAGGGGTCGTGAGTCGTGCTTGGGTAGCACAGTTGGTAGAGCATTTTCCCGCGAAACTTAGAGGTTACAGGTTCGAGGGCCGCTCTGGAAGGCACTTTTGATCTACCAACAAGGTGTTTCTTTAAAGTCGTTAAAAAAATGGGACATCCTGTATGTCCTGTATCCTTAAGCTTTGGGCCTATGGGGTATCGTCTCAGTTGTGCGACTGGATTCTTGATTTCCTGCCAGGAAGGTCGCAGTTCGTAGTAATAAACATCGAGTAAAACTGAAGTGATATCAGGTGTTCCACAGGGAAGCCACCTGGGTCACAATCTGAGCAGTTCTCTTGGGTTGTTCGCAGATGATGCTGTAGTTTACCGTCTAGTAAGGTCATCCGAAGACCAGTATCAGTTGCAAAGCGATTTAGAAAACATTGCTGTATGGTGTGGTAGGTGGCAGTTGACGCTAAATAACGAAAAGTGTGAGGTGATCCACATGAGTTCCAAAAGAAATCCGTTCGAATTCGATTACTCGATAAATAGTACAACTCTCAAGGCTGTCAATTCAACTAAGTACCTGTGCGTTAAAATTACGAACAACTTCAGTTGGAAAGACCACATAGATAATATTGTGGGGAATGCGAGCCAAAGGTTGCGTTTCATTGGCAGGACACGTAGAAGATGCAACAAGTCCACTAAAGAGACAGCTTACACTACACTCGTTCGTCCTCTGTTAGAATATTGCTGCGCGGTGTGGGATCCTTACCAGGTGGGATTGACGGAGGACATCGAAAGGGTGCAAAAAAAGTGCAACTCGTTTTGTATTATCACGTAGTAGGGGAGAGAGTGTGGCAGATATGATACGCGAGTTGGGATGGAAGTCATTAAAGCAAAGACGTTTTTCATCACGGCGAGATCTACACTCCTGGAAATTGAAATAAGAACACCGTGAATTCATTGTCCCAGGAAGGGGAAACTTTATTGACACATTCCTGGGGTCAGATACATCACATGATCACACTGACAGAACCACAGGCACATAGACACAGGCAACAGAGCATGCACAATGTCGGCACTAGTACAGTGTATATCCACCTTTCGCAGCAATGCAGGCTGCTATTCTCCCATGGAGACGAACGTAGAGATGCTGGATGTAGTCCTGTGGAACGGCTTGCCATGCCATTTCCACCTGGCGCCTCAGTTGGACCAGCATTCATGCTGGACGTGCAGACCGCGTGAGACGACGCTTCATCCAGTCCCAAACATGCTCAATGGGGGACAGATCCGGAGATCTTGCTGACCAGGGTAGTTGACTTACACCTTCTAGAGCACGTTGGGTGGCACGGGATACATGCGGACGTGCATTGACCTGTTGGAACAGCAAGTTCCCTTGCCGGTCTAGGAATGGTAGAACGATGGGTTCGATGACGGTTTGGATGTACCGTGCACTATTCAGTGTCCCCTCGACGATCACCAGTGGTGTACGGCCAGTGTAGGAGATCGCTCCCCACACCATGATGCCGGGTGTTGGCCCTGTGTGCCTCGGTCGTATGCAGTCCTGATTGTGGCGCTCACCTGCACGGCGCCAAACACGCATACGACCATCATTGGCACCAAGGCAGAAGCGACTCTCATCGCTGAAGACGACACGTCTCCATTCGTCCCTCCATTCACGCCTGTCGCGACACCACTGGAGGCGGGCTGCACGATGTTGGGGCGTGGGCGGAAGACGGCCTAACGGTGTGCGGGACCGTAGCCCAGCTTCATGGAGACGGTTGCGAATGGTCCTCGCCGATACCCCAGGAGCAACAGTGTCCCTAATTTGCTGGGAAGTGGCGGTGCGGTCCCCTACGGCACTGCGTAGGATCCTACGGTCTTGGCGTGCATCCGTGCGTCGCTGCGGTCCGGTCCCTGGTCGACGGGCACGTGCACCTTCCGCCGACCACTGGCGACAACATCGATGTACTGTGGAGACCTCACGCCCCACGTGTTGAGCAATTCGGCGGTACGTCCACCCGGCGTCCCGCATGCCCACTATACGCCCTCGCTCAAAGTCCGTCAACTGCACATACGGTTCACGTCCACGTTGTCGCGGCATGCTACCAGTGTTAAAGACTGCGATGGAGCTCCGTATGCCACGGCAAACTGGCTGACACTGACGGCGGCGGTGCACAAATGCTGCGCAGCTAGCGCCATTCGACGCCCAACACCGCGGTTCCTGGTGTGTCCGCTGTGCCGTGCGTGTGATCATTGCTTGTACAGCCCTCTCGCAGTGTCCGGAGCAAGTATGGTGGGTCTGACACACCGGTGTCAATGTGTTCTTTTTTCCATTTCCAGGAGTGTATTTACGAAATTTCAGTCACCAACTTTCTCTTCCGAATACGAAAATATTTTGTTGAGCCCAACCTTCATAGGTAGGAATGATGATCAAAATAAAATAAGAGAAATCAGAGCTCGAACAGAAATGTTTAGGTGTTCGTTTTTCCCGCGCACTGTTCGGGAGTGGAATGGTAGAGAGATAGTATGATTGTGGTTCGATAAACCATCTGCCAAGCACTTAAATGGAATTGCAGAGTAATCATGTAGATGTAGATGTCATAGCTGTGGGCAAATACGAGAAAACCAGGAGATTTCCACTAAGCGGCGAACCGCACCCTCTAGTTTGGTTGAGGATGACTATGAATGAGAGCCGGGGAAACGGCACCCCGCAACCCTCCGGCACCAAGTGTGCCGCACGTGTAACGGAACGGCACGCCACGCCCACCTGTTGGCGGTGCTCAGGAGCAGCAGAGGTCCCAGGACGCTTCCCTGGGGAACACCTGATATCACTTCAGTTTTACTCGATGATTATTACTATGAACTGCGACCTTCCTGGCAGGAAATCACGAATCCAGTCACACAACTGAGACGATACCGTGTCTTCGCTTCCGTCACTTACGCTCCCTGACTATGCAAAGTTCGGAGAAAAGATACTTTGTTATAACTTTGTAGCACCGAGTAAAGGTCGATAAAACAGTAAGTGGAGCAGGGGCTGAAGCCTAAGGCCGTCGGTACACTGACCGTGCATTCGGACGTCAACGTACCGAGTTCCCGGCAGCCCAGCGTGGAAAAAGCACGTAGCGGAGTTTTCCTGTACGTGAAGAGCAATATATAGGTGTCAGTACGTAGATGAGATGAAAGGACGCCACTTACATGACATGACGCCATCTCTCTTCAGTACAGAATCGGGAGACGCCGTGTTGGCTTGCAGTTGAAATCGATATTTGGTGGATATTATACATCGATCAGCCGAAACATCATGCCCACTGCCCACTGCGACGTTGGACGATGCCTGGTGCTGTTGTGGGCGTGTGACGCGGTAAGAAAAGCGTGTAAGCGGAGCAGACACGGAAGGGGCACCACCCTAGCGAAGCTGAGGGCTGAAAATGGTGAAATCCGTTGAGGTAAGGGACTCTGACAAAGGGCAGATTATTATTGCGCAGCGCCTGTGAACGAGTATCTAGGAAATGGCGAATCTGGTCGAATGTTCACGTGCTACTGACGTAAACATCTACAGGAAGATATAGGTCAGTGAAACTACCACTAGGTTCTATATTATTGGACGCCCACGAATCTCCAAAGATCGTGGGGCTCGGAGGCTTGTCTGCTCCGTAAAGTAGGATAAATGGTGATATGTGGCATCTCTGCCAAAAGAGCACAATGCTTGTGCACGCACAAAAATTTCGGAACACACCGTTAATCGTACATTGTTAAACATGGAGCTCCGCAGCAGACCATCCCTACATGTTCACATGATGACCCAACAACATCGTTAATTACTGTTGAAGTGGGTATGAGACCATCGGGATTCGACCGTCGATCATTGGAAAGGTGCGGCTCTTCGGGTGAATTACATTTTTACCACACCGCGCGACCGCTACGGTCGCAGGTTCGAATTCTGCCTCGGGCATGGACGTGTGTGATGTCCTTAGGTTAGTTAGGTTTAAGTAGTTCTAAGTTCTAGGGGACTGATGACCTCAGATGTTGAGTCCCATAGTTCTCAGAGCCATTTGAACCATTTTTACCACACCAAGTCGATGGTCGTCTCCACAGTCAGTCATCAAGGTGAACGACGGCTCAAAACAAATAGTGTGTCACTGACGAAGGCTGGTGGAAGCAGCATTGTGCTACGGGAGACGTTCTGATGCGTTTGCTTGGGGCTTGTGGTAGTAATCGAAGAGACAGACAGCTGCGAACCACCTGCACCCTTCCATGCTTGATATCCTTCCCGACGGCGATGCCATCTTTCAGCTGTATAATTATCCATGTCTCCGAGCCAGAACCATTCTACAGTGGTTTGAGGAGTATTATAGTGAACTCGTGTTGATGACTCGGGGGCCAAATTTGCCTGATATAAATCCTATGGAACCCATCCAGGCCACTTTCGGGTGCCATCACCGCGTACGCAAATCAGCGGCTTGTTATTTACGCGAGTTGCATAACCTGTGGATACACATCTAATGCCACTTACCTCCACAAACGTACCAACAATCTGTCGGACTTTCCGACAGTTTTGCCAACTGTGACCTCTCTGATGGGAAATCACAAATGTGGTTGCCCACCTGAGACAATACGACACAGGCGCGCAATATGATTAGAAGTCGCTTGTGAGGCGTGGATTAGGGCAGAACACCAGATATGTTTGTTCCATGTGCCCTTCTCCGCGTTCTGTGCAGTGTACACGTGTATGTACTGGGGTTGGACGAAAATTCGCATATACCACTAGAAATGCGTGCTTGACGATAAATGATAGATACTACCCAGGCCTGCAGGTAGCGCTTTTGTTTCTTACAACTGACAGCAGCTCTGCAGTGTGCTCAATACGATGCAGTTTCCAGTCAGAACAGTGTTGTGTGTAGTTGCGAATGCATTGTGTCACAGCTAAGTGAGTTCTAATGTGGGCACAATGTTGGCGCTCGGACGGTGGGAGCTTGCATAACCGAGGTGGCCAATGTGTTCGGTATTTTAAACGGCGCCGTATCGGTGATCTATACCGCATACAGGGAAAGCGGTAAGAACATCATTCGTTAAGTCATAACGCCTACGAAAGTGTGTGTAGGGTAATCGTGACAGACGGTCATAGAAGATTCAAATGGTTAAAATGGCTCTGAGCACTTTCTACATCTAAATCTACTTGGATGCTCTGCAAATCACATTTAAGTGTCTGGCAGAGAGTTCATCGAACCACCTTCACAATTCTCTATTATTTCAATCTCGTATAGCGCGCGGAGAGAATCAACACCTAAATCTTTCCGTACGAGCTCTGATTTCCCTTATTTTATCGCGGTGATCGTTCCGCCCTATGTAGGTCGGTGTCAACTGTCGGCCGGTGTGGCCGAGCGGTTCTAGGCGCTACAGTCTGGAACCGCGCGACCGCTACGGTCGCAGGTTCGAATCCTGCCTCGGGCATGAATGTGTGTGATGTCCTTAGGTTAGTTAGGTTTAAGCAGTTCTAAGTTCTAGGGGACTGATGACCTCAGACGTTAAGTCCCATAGTGCTCAGAGCCATTTGAACCATTCGGTGCCGGCAGGGATGGCCGACAGGTTCTAGGCGCTACAGTGTGGTACCGCGAGACCAGTACGGTCGCAGGTTCGAATTCTGCCTCGGGCAGTTCAAATGGCTCTGAGAACTATGGGACTTAACGTCTGACGTCATCAGTCCCCTACAACTTAGAACTACTTAAACCTAACTAACCTAAGGACATCACACACATCCATGCCCGAGGCAGGATTCGAACCTCCGACCGTAGCTGTCGCGCGGTTCCAGACTGTAGCACGTAGAACCGCTCGGCCACACCGGCCGACAGTTGACACCGACCTACATAGGGCGGAACGATCACCACAATAAAATAAGGAAAATCAGAGCTCGTACGGAAAGATATAGGTGTTCATACTTTCCGCGCGCTGTACGATATTGAAATAATAGAGAATTGTGAAGCGCCTAGAACCGCTCGGCCACACCGGCCGGCAGGTCATAGAAGAGGACTGTGACAAAAGTAAGAGGACAACCGCTGTGAAAGTGACCGCAGTTCAAATATTCGCACTCGCGAAGCCTGAAAGCAGCTAAACAACACGAAGGGAGTTCCAGAAGCAGGGAATTTTAGGGCGACCCGGAACTCCAAAGCCACTCATCAGTGATGCAACTGCCTGTAACAGAAAACCGTGGTGCCGAAACCATGAAACCTGGACTATGGAGCAATGGAAGAAAGTCATTTGGTGGGATGTGACTTGTTTCACACTGTTTCCAACTTCTGGCTAGTTTACGTAACAAGAGTGAAACACGATGGTTCAAACCTGCGTCCGGCCATGCAGATTTAGGTTTTCTGTGATTTCCCTAAATCGCTCGAGGCAAATTCCGGGATGGGGTCCTTCGAAACGGTTCGGCCGATTTCCTTCCCCATCCTTGACATCGTCCGAGCTTGTGATCCGTCTCTAATGACCCCAATGTCGACCGGACGTCAAACCCAATCTTCCTACCTTCCTTGCTTAAGAGTGAAACATGGCGATTTTCCGATGATGATTTCGGCAGCAATATCATGGTATTCCATTAGCTCTGCCAGGTCTCCTTATTGCAAAGATTGTGTGTCCATTTTGACTCATTAGGCCCATCCCATAGTACAATGTTCGTTCCCTAATGGTGATACTGTGTTCCAAGACGCAGGGTCCCTGCTCACGCAGCCGGCGCCGTCCATGACTGGTTCTGTTAGCACGGGGACCAGTTGTCGCATCCCTCATGGCCAGCTCAATATTACTGAGCTTCTGTGGTCTACTTTAGAGAGAAGTGTCCATCATCGTTCCCTGAACTTGCCACTATTTTGCGGGAAGAATGGTATAGTATCTCGCTAGAAAACACATACAGGACATATGTCTATCCATTCCAAGCCATTTTAAGCTGTCATTGCGTTTTCTGCGACGTATTAGGCATGTTAATGCGTTTTGCTTTTGGTATTTCCATATTCCCCCCACCCTCCCCGCCCCTGTCTTGGGTTACGAGCCGCTATAGTTTGCAAACGACCTACTCCTTAAATTTATTGCACAGTGTTGTGTCTAGACAAGACAGCCTAGACACAATGAGAGGAAGCCGAAAGGCACGCGCTAAGTTAAAGCAGGATGGCGTGAGGTCTGAAACAGGATACGTAATGAATGCTATAAAGAAAAGTACGTAGCTTCTGGAATATTTAACTTTAATCCATCCTTTTAGTACATCTGGAGATTGTGGCGATACAAGTGAGACTCTTTAGATACATGCAATGTTATTAATGGCGCCTTGCTAGGTCGTAGCCATTGACTTAGCTGAAGGCTATTCTAACTATTGGCTCGGCTAATGAGCAATGCTTCGTCCATGTAGTCGCTAGCAAAGTCGTCCGTACAACTGGGGCGAGTGCTATCCCGTATCTCGAGACCTGCCTTGTGGTGGCGCTCGGTCTGCGATCCCTGACAGTGGCGACACGTGGGTCCGACATGTACTAATGGACCGCGGCCGATTTAAAGCTACCACCTAGCAAGTGTGGTGTCTGGCGGTGACACCACACACAGAGTGTTCAAAAAGTCTCTCCGCAGTGCCGTATGATTGTTAGCCACGCGTGCCGTATGCCGCAGTGAGTATACCGAAATGAAACTCAGTGAAATACAAGTTATTAATTTATTGTATATTCATTTTTACTTACAAATTTTCACACTAAGTGGTGAAAGTCTTTCCCCTGTTGTTGAATACACAATTCAATTCGTCTAATCATGTCTCCAAACACAAGCTGTAACATTTCTTCTGTAACAGAAGCAGTGAAAGTGGATATTGCAGTTTTCAGTTCATCGATGGATTTTGGACGGTTTTTATAGACATTTGCTTTCGCTGCACCCCAGAGGAAAAAGTCAGGTGGTGTTAGGTTAGGCGATCGTGGAGGCCAAAGTCCCTGTGAAATTATGCGATGACCAAAAACACCGGCAAGCAGTGGCATTGAAACGTGAGCTGTACGCGCTGTTGTACCATCTCGTTGAAAATAACCGTTCAGTATTTCACTTAACACAAGTTCTCCTATGAATGGGTACAGAATATCACTGCAGTATCGTTGTGCGTTTATTGTTTCGTTGAAAAATATGGGACCCACAATCCGACGTCTATAAATTGCAATCCAAACTCCTATTTTCACAGAATGAAGTGGTTCCTCATGAATACAAGATGGATTTGCAGTACTCCACATACGAGAATTTTGCGAGTTCATGTACCCGGACAAATAAAACCACGCCTCATCAGTGAAAAAGTTTCATTAAGAATATCTCTTCCATTCTGTTGAACGAAATTTTTGAACCATTGACAGTAATGCAGTCTCTTGCCATGATCAGTATTTTTCAGTTCTTGCACGACTGTCGCTTTGTATGGGAAAAGTTCTAATTTTTTTCCATACAGCTGTGTGGGCCGTTCCGACACTAACATCGACTTCCTGGGCAAATTTTCTTACTGACGTGTTCGGACACATGGACATTTTATCGGAAATATCGAGCAGTTTATCCTTAGACAAAATGCTAGGACGACCAAATCTCGGTGCATCTGTCACTGAACCCGTACTTCGAAATTTGGTACTCAAATCTCGCACAGTATCGCGATGTGGGAGTGTTGTCTCCGGGAAAACTGGATTAAATGTTTGACGAACTGAAACTGTGTATTTACCGCCAGCTTTGGACACTTTTTCGACTAAAAACACACGTTCTTCAATGGTTAGCATTTTAACAGTGACAAAAACGAAACAAACGAACAAAGTAACTAAACTTAAACGTTCACGTCAACACGTATCGACACACACCAACGATACTGCTGACGCTGACTGAGACAAACGAAACGTGGAATGTTGGTAGAGTCCACTTGAAGGGAAGCAACCCTGGTAGGCGGACAATCATATGGCACGTGCGGCTAACAATCATACGGCACCACGGAGAGACTTTTTAGCACCCTGTACTTGCGTCTGTGTATCCTAGTTTTGAGCTGTATTTTCTTCACGCGTTCATCCACGAAGCCCCTTTGAGGTACTCGGTTGACACCAGCGACTTGGCGACCTCAGCTGACGTCAATAAGTCAATAATGTCGACTACATTTCACTTAGTGTCAGTGAGCGGAACGACAGCAACAGAGTCGTAAATTACGCTGTTGGCGCATCCATTGTAGGAAACGAAGGCGATGACCCTCACGGCAGAGCCTCGGAGTGAGTACAGTTCCAGGCAGCTGGCAGCTCGGCGCTAACAGTTCGCCGTTTAGCGACGACCGCAGCTGCAGCCCTGCTGGTACAGTTGGTCAGCGCCCTCGAGCCGTTTACAGTAGGTCCTTCGAAATCGCGCCGGACTGATCCAAGCCTAATCAATATTTACGTAAAAAGTATTTCTGTCACTCACAGTACCTTGTTTTAGCCCTTGTTTTAGTCTTCCGAAGTAAGAGTGATTTCAGGTGTGCCGCAGGGGAGTGTCCGTAGGACCGTTGCTATTCACATTATACATAAATGACCTTGTGGATGACATCGAAACTTCACTGAGGCTTTTTGCGGATGATGCTGTGGTATATCGAGAGGTTGTAACAATGGAAAATTGTACTGAAATGCAGGAGGATCTGCAGCGAATTGACGCATGGTGCAGGGAATGGCAATTGAATCTCAATGTAGACAAGTGAAATGTGCTGCGAATACATTGAAAGAAAGATCCCTTATCATTTAACTACAATATAGCAGGTGAGCAACTGGAAGCAGTTAATTCCATAAATTATCTGGGAGTACGCATTAGGAGTGATTTAAAATGGAATGATCATATAAAGTTGATCGTCGGTAAAGCAGATGCCAGACTGAGATCCATTGGAAGAATCCTAAGGAAATGCAATCCGAAAACAAAGGAAATAGGTTACAGTACGCTTGTTCGCCCACTGCTTGAATACTGCTCAGCAGTGTGGGATCCGTACCAGATAGGGTTGATAGAAGAGATAGAGAAGATCCAACGGAGAGCAGCGCGCTTCGTTACAGGATCATTTAGTAATCGCGAAAGCGTTACGGAGATGATAGATAAACTCCAGTGGAAGACTCTGCAGGAGAGACTCTCAGTAGCTCGGTACGGGATTTTGTTGAAGTTTCGAGAACATACCTTCACCGAGGAGTCAAGCAGTATATTGCTCCCTCCTACGTATATCTCGCGAAGAGACCATGAAGATGAAACCAGAGAGATTAGAGCCCACACAGAGGCATACCGACAATCCTTTCCACGAACAGTACGAGACTGGAATAGAAGGGAGAACCGATAGAGGTACTCAAGGTACCCTCCGCCACACACCGTCAGGTGGGTTGCGGAGTATGGATGTAGATGTAGATAGATGTAACTAATGTTTTATTTCTTTTTTTATATACTCTGGCGTGCAGACCTCAACTGCGAAAGTAAATTTGATATGCTGTATCACTGCCAAGTAAAATAGATCGATGAAACTTGGACCATACGTCCAAAGAACTGCTACAGTACAGTGAAAAAAGTAGCTGAATGAAATACACAACGAGACCAACGAAAACTGGCTCTGAGCATTATGGGAGGTCATCAGTCTCCTAGAACTTAGAACTACTTAAACCTAACTAACGTGAGGACATCACACACATCCATGCCCGAGGCAGGATTCGAACCTGCGACTGTAGCGGTCGCGCGGTTCCAAACTGTAGCGCCTAGAACTGCTCGGCCACTACGGCCGGCAATGACACTTATACTCAAAGGCAATCTTTACATCGAAGTCACCACAAAATACGTTGATGTTCTGGACATCACAAATGGCGGGCCGTAGTTCTAAAAAGTGTGTGTGATCACCACGGGCGACGATGTTCCTGGGTGCATTACTCGTTCCCATCATTGTCGAACGTGATCGTTTCCGTAGCCCAGGTGTTATGGTGTGGCGAGGCATAATACTGCATGGGCGTACTGGCCTCCAAATCTTTGATCACGGTACACTCACGCGTCAGCGTTATTTTGGTACTGTACTCCTTCCACAATAGCGTTTTTTCAGGGTTACCTTCGGTCCTGACTTCATTTTTAGAGTTCCATACCTCAGCCGATAGAAATGACACCCTTACAAGAGTACTTTTTCTCAGGAACCAGTAGAGGTATCAAGTTGAAATGTATGTCAAATACTGCTTACGGTCCCTTAGTTTTGTAAAACATTTAAGCTTCTGAGTTAACACCATCGAAAGACACCGCCATTTACGTCAGATATTTTGATACTCACAAATTCACTCATCAAAACTTATAGGCTACTTCTCGTTGACATAGAATCATGACGTTTGACAGGAAGCAAGGTTTCACAGAGTAAGTTGATAAAGAAAATCCGAACATTGTTAATTTGTAATTGTATCACATAAAATATCTTTTGCCATTTCTTGTTTGTCTGTATGTGTGTCTGTCTGCTCGTCCGTAAGTAAAGACGCCATCCCGAGAAAGGGGTAGAGCCTGAATTTATGTCAAATACTAAGGCCTATGGTCTCTTGGCAGTATAAAAAAGTAAGGTTCTTAGTCAATGGAATCAAGTGCCGCTATAGCAGAGTTGGTAAACACAGTTTTTCGAAATTCTTTCACCAAAGAAGACGAACTAAATATTCCAGAATTGGAATGAAGAACAGCTGCTAACATGAGTAACTTAGAAGCAGATATCCTCGGTGAAGCAAAGCAGCTTAAATCTCTTAATAAAGGCAAGGCCTCGGGTCCTGACTTATAGCAGTCCTGTTCCTTTCAGAGTATGCTGATACGATAGCTCCATATTTAGCAGTTATACACAATCGCACGCTCGTAGAAAGATCCGTAGCTAAAGATTCGAAAGCCGCACAAGTCACACCAGTACACAAGAAAAGAAATAAGAAAAAACCGCTGAATTACAGACCCGTATCACTGACGTAGATTAGCCGTATGATGTCTGAACACATAATTACCTCGAAGAAAACGATCTACTGATACACACTGTGCACGGGTTTAGAAACTATCGTTCTTGTGAAACACTACTTGTTCTTTATTCTCACGAAGTAATGAATGCTATCGACAGGAGATGTCAAATTGATTCCATACTTTTAGATTTCCAGAAGACTTTTGACACGCTGTCTCACAAGCGAGTTCTACTCAAATTGCTTGCAGATGGGGTATCGTCTAAGTTGTGCGACTGGATTCGTTATTTCCTGTCGGAGAAATCACAGTTCCTACTAACTGACGGACGGTAACGGAGTAAAACAGAAGTTTCGTTGCGACAGGATCTTCTCATGAAATTTCAGTCACCAATTCTCTCCTCTGATTGCGAAAATATTTTGTTGGCGCCCACCTACATAGGGAGAGATGATCACCGTAATAACGTAACTCACGCGCGCCGTTCGAGAGTGGATCGGTAGAGAAATAGCTTGGAGGTGGTCCGATGAACCCTCTACCAGGCACTTAATTGTGAATTGCACAATAACCATGTAGATGCAGATGAAGCACATCGTAACCGCTTCACATACGAGAACAAGTAATGGACTCCCTGCAACACTATGTCTCATCCCAAACCATTAGTGAGAGACTGGCAGCTGTAGGGCTAGGGAAATGTGTGTGAAATCTTATGGGACTTAACTGCTAAGGTCATCAGTCCCTAAGCTTACACACTACTTAACCTAAATTATCCTAAGGACAAACACACACACACCCATGCCCGAGGGAGGACTCGAACCTCCGCCGGGACCAGCCGCACAGCCCATGACTAGGGCTAGGGAAGTACTGTCGGATGCATAGACTGCCGTTAACGCCACAGCAGAAATGGCTGCATTTGGAGTGGTTCTTTGACGGGACTGCTGATGGATGGCATCTAATTTTGTGTTCAGCGATGAACTGCATTTCTTCACTAACCCAGTTAGGCAGCGACTTGGGCAGAGGTCCAGTTCTTGTAATGTTTTGGAGACGCACAGCTGTGTTACTCCTGACGTCTTGGTGCGGGGAGTCATTGCATCTGTTACTGACTGAGGAAACTCTCACAGCGGTACGTCGTGGACATCCTGCGTCTCATGCATTGCCTCTCAAGACGTGCATGGTGCCATTCTCCAACAGGACATTACTCCGTGGACGTAAGCCTGCCCACGGAGGGATTTAGCTCCGACGCAGATCGAGCTTTTGTTTTATTGGAAATGGATATGAAATCCCATGCTTCTTGACAGAACATAGGGGAACAATGCGGGAGGCCCGCATCGCCGTACTAGGCAAGGTCTTAGTGGAGGTGGTTTGCCGTTGCCTTCTTCCAACCGTAATGGGGATGAATGATGATGATGGTGATGAAGACAACACAACACCACCCAGTCGTCTCGGGGCAGGTGAAAATCCCTGACCCCGCCGGAAATCGAACCCGGGGGCCCTGTGTTCGGGAAGCGAGAACGCTGCGAGACCACGAGCGGCGGACATCGTTTTATTTGTGCCTTGAAATGGCGGGCTGTTGACAAGTCAAAAATATCTTTGGTGGTCGACGATGTTATTGGCAGTATTCACGTAAGTTATTTGTGCTTCACTGGGCGTCATCGTGAACTTACGTTTGAGTAAGTAACAGTAAATGTATGTCATGAGATTGGCTGTCTGTTGGTCTAAGTTCAGTTTACGTAGAAGAAGGAAAGCATACACCCAATGGGTCACCGATATTACTTATCTTTCGCTTGTTTGTGGATCATTCTTCGATGCAACAAATACTGCTGCACAAGATGTGGTTCCCAAGAGTATTCATGGAATTTAGTTTCAAAGTTTTACCAGTCAGTCGGATACCATACTAGAGTGCCAGCCGTTTCTTAGTGGCGTTGGTGCTGTGGGGTAGAAGGCGGCAGCTCAGAAATCTGCCCGCACTGCCTTCTAGTTTTGTCATTTTTTTCTTTGATCTTAGACCAAACATTTGTATCGTTAAAAAGAGTCATCTTTCTTTGCAAAGAAACAACAACGATAATAATAATAATAATAATAGTAATAGTAATAATAAAAATGAAAAACATAGCGGTACATTCTTGGCGAAGTAAAATAAAGTAATGAGACTGATTTTCTTTGCAAGATGTGGCAACCCTGCAGGCTTGTGTAGGCACAATATCTTAGACCTTGGTCTACAAGCTACTTCTAGTCCAAGGGGCACATCGGTGCCACTGCTCAGTCGTGAGTTGTGTTGTAATAAGTTAACACGTGTCTGTGTCTCTCGTCACGGAAATGGAACTGCATAAGATTGCGTAACGGTGTGCCATTTCTTTTTGCGTTACATTGGGTGAAAACGCGACAACTTACGGGAAGCTTCAGAAAGCTTTTCGAGAGGAGGTTATGTCAAGAGCTCAAGTTTTTCATTGGCATAAATTGTTTAGTGAAGGCAGAACGAATGTTGAAGATGAAGACCGCATTGGACGACCGTCAACCTCACAGACGGATGTCAACTTGGCCAGGGTGCGTGAACTGGTACGATCTGATCGAAGATTGTGCGTGAAAATGATTGCAGAAGAACTGAACATCAATCGAGAAACGGTTCGTCTAATAATAACTGAAGATCTTGGCATGAGAAAGATTTGTGCAAAAATGGTCCCCAAACATCTCACACCACAACAGCGAGAAACACGGAAAAATGTGGCAGCCGATCTGTTAGAGTAAACGGAAATCAATCCAGAATTTTTGAGCTGTGTTATCACTGGTGATGAAAGTTGGTTCGTTTGGTATGATCCAGAGACAAAACGCCAAAGTTCGCAATGGTGCTCAAAGGGATCACCCAGAACAAAAAAATCTCGCATGTCAAAGTCAAAAGTGAAACGCATGCTTGTGTGCTTTTTTGATACCAACGGAATTGTTGATAAACAGTGGGTGCCTGCTGGACAAACAGTTAACCAATATTACTATAAAGAAAATTTAGAAAGACTTCGTAAAATAGTTCTTCGTGTCCGTGGCAACATTGCTGATAATTGGATTCTGCATCACGATAATGCGCCATCCCACACTGATCTGTCAATACAGCAATTTTTAACCTCAAAACAAATTTCAGTACTACCACAGCCACCTTATTCACCAGATATCGCTCCATGCGACTTTTTTCTATTTCCAAGAGCCAAGACGGAAGGAGACAACACTAAACATGAGTAAAACAGTAAGCAACATTTTTTTTACATCAGTCTCATTACTTTATTGTCGCACCTCGTATAATCGTCTTATAACAAGGAATTGTGATGAAGTGAATAGGGGAACCATACCTAAGAGTGTGCAGCTAAGAAATAACCTTAAATATTTGGGTTATTATCAATAAGAAAAGAAAATCATTTTAGGCTTATATTTATTAAAATAAAATCTACATGTCCAGAAAACTACAGCAGCAGAGAGGTAATACTTTTATTGAGCTTTCCAAAAATACAAAAACAGGAAATGCACACACTTTTGTTTGCACGCGCTTAAGAGTGCCAAAACATGCCCAAAGATACGCATTTAGGAAATGTCACAAATGAACGGAATATCACCCTCAAATGGAAAGCACTGTTCGTGCCACCACCTCACACACTATATGCCTTGTTTCCAGTCCTCTAGAAACGCCAGAACCTATGTTGTCTGCACAGCTTTTAGTCTTTTCCTTACAGCAGACTCCTTCGTATCAATAGCAATGGCAAACTAATTTGAAGTCATTCAGAAACAAAACGCATCCTTCGGTCTCCACATCACACTCAAGAGGTTCAAATTTGCAGCTGTGCCCAGGGGCGGTGGCAAGGGGGGGGGGGGGGGGCTATGGGGGCTATAGCCCCCCACCCCCCAATGGAGTATCATATTACATTAGATAAAATGACTTCAGAAGTCAACGAATATATTACGTCAACAGATTCAGGAGGAGAGCTGAAACTATGGAAGAAAGAGTGGGTTGATGAAAGTAAAAGATCTGAAACAGCAACTGAAGATTTAAAGAACTGTGCCCGGGTTCGATTCCCGGCGGGGTCAGGCATTCTCTCTGCCTCGTGATGACTGGGTGTTGTGTGATGTCCTTAGGTTAGTTAGGTTTAAGTAGTTCTAAGTCTAGGGGACTGATGACCATAGATGTTAAGTCCCATAGTGCTCAGAGCCATTTGAACCAAACCCCCTCCCCCCCTTTTGACCGACTTCTAGAATCGCCTCTGGCTGTGCTCTAAAGTAAACAAACGCACTGTTTGGGGACGTTATTGCGCGCTCTTTCGCACAGAAACAATGACTCCAAGTGAAGTCAACAGGTGGCAGCACACGTCACATTGCCGGCCGGTGTGGCCGTGCGGTTAAAGGCGCTTCAGTCTGGAACCGCGTGACCGCTACGGTCGCAGGTTCGAATCCTGCCTCGGCCATGGATGTGTGTGATGTCCTTAGGTTAGTTAGGTTTAATTAGTTCTAAGTTCTAGGCGACTGATGACCTCAGAAGTTGAGTCGCATAGTGCTCAGAGCCATTTGAACCACACGTCACATTTTCAAAATATGTGGATGCAGTATTGATAGACTAAGACCCAGCCTTTCAAAATGCAGTCAAGAATTAAACGCTATTGCTTGTATATTCTGTATATACGTTATGCAACAGAGAACCAGAACTACATCAAGAAAGCTGAAAGTGATTCTTACCTGTTTCACGTCGGAAACACAGGATTTCTTCATACAACTTCTACGAGATGTTTCTGATACCACTCTGAACACGTCAGTGGGTCAGTGGCGAGTGATCAATTTAGTCAGCTGTCATGTACACAAGCTGCGCTCTCTTCGGGACTGCGCACTCTAGTTATTTAAAGATACATTAATGCGTATATTAAAAAATTATCGTTATGAACTCATTACAGTTATAATTCTTTGCCGTCATTGGTAGGCTGACAGTGTTTGGGGTGGGATAAAATGGTTCAAATGTCTCTGAGCACTATGGGACTTAACATCTGAGGTCATGAGTCGCCTAGAACTCAGAACTACTTAAACCTAACCATAACGGTCGCGCGGTTCCGGAGTGAAGCGCCTAGAACCGCTCGGCCACCGCGGCCGGCTGGTGTGGGATATTAAACCCGGCACCAAGCTCATATTATGAATGCTGACACTGCCATTTGATCACTCTGTAAAACCGGAACATTTCTACCATCACTTTGTTGTCCCTCTGTCTGTCTGTCTGACTGTTAAGACCAGTTTTTTTATCAGGAGCAGGTTGAGGCACCAAGTTGAAATTTATGCCAAATACTAAGGTCTACGATCCCTTGGTGCAGTAAAATATTTAAACTGCTAAGGCTGTGAAATCAAAAGATACCACCATTTATGTCACCTGTTGTGATACCAGCAAACTCACTCTTCAAAACCAATAGCGTAGTTCCCATTGAACTAAAATTATGAAATTTGGCAAAAAACAAGGTTTCATAGAAAAAGTAAAAAATTCTAAAATGGTTAATCCTTAATTACGTCACATAAAAAAGATTTTTGCCATGTGTTGTCCATTTGACTCTGTCCGCGTGTTAAGGCTCCTTTTTTCAGTATTGGGCGGAGGGATCAAGTCGAAATATATGTCAAATAGGAAGGTCTACCGTCCCTTGTCGGTGCAGAAACTTCAAACTTCTAAGTCAGTGCCATCTAAAGATTCGGTCATTTGTGCCAAATGTTTTGATACTCGCAAACTCACGCGTCTCGACATATAGACGCACGGTCTGTGAGCATAATTAAGTTCGTACGGAACCACCAGGGCGAGAGACGTCCTACAGGCACTTAGCTGTTTTTTATAATGATTGCAAAAAACTCATTTCCTTAAAATTAAAAAAAAAATGGTCATTCAAATACAATTTTTAACTTGACCTTTTTTTCCCTGGGTCATCAGTCTTCTGACTGGTTTCCTCTACTGTGCCAACCTCTTCATCTCCGAGTAGCACTTGCGACCTACATCGTCAGTAATTCGCTGGATGTATTCCAATCTCTGTTTTCCACTACAGTCTTCACCCTCTACTGCTCCCTGTGCCGGCCGCCGTGGTCGAGCGGTTGTAGGCGCTTCAGTCCGGAACCACGCGGCCGCTACGGACGCAGGTTCGAATCCTGCCTCGGGCATGGATGTGTGTATGTCCCTGGGTTAGTTAGTAGTTCTAAGTCTAGAGGACTTATGACCTCAGATGTTAAGTACCGTAGTGCTTAGAGCCAATTTACTGTTCCCTCTAGTACCACCGAAGTTATTCCCTGATGTCCTGAGGCTGTCTTGTCAGTGTTTTCCGTATGCTTCTCTCCCTCCGATTCTGTGGAGAACCTCCTCATTCCTTACCTCATCATCCACCTAATTTTGAACATTGTTCTGTAGCACCACATCTCAAATGATTCCATTCTCTTTTGTTCCGGTTTTTCCACAGTTCATGTTTCACTACCATACGATGCTCTGTTCCAAACGTAAGTTCTCGGAAATTTCTTCCTAAATTTAAGGCCTATGTTCGATACTAGCAAACTTCTCTTGGCTAAGAATGTCATTTTTGCCATTTCTAGATTGATTTTTATGCTCTTCTAGCTCCGTCGGTCGTGGGTTATTTTGCTGCCTAGGTAGCAGAATTCCTTAACTTCGCCTGCTTCGTGATCACCAATTATGAAGTTAAGTTTCTGACTGTTTTCATTTCTGCTACTTCTCGATACTTTCGTCTTTCTTCGATGTACTGTTAGTCCGTATTCTGCACTCATTAGACTGTTCATTCCATTCCGCAGATCACATAGTTGTTCTTCACTTTCACTCAGCATAGCAATGTCATCAGCGAATTTTATCATTGATATCGTTTCACCTCGAATTTCAATTCCACTCTGGAACCTTTCTTGTATTCTCATCACTGTTTCTTCGATGTACAGATTGAAGAGGAGGGGCGAATGACTACATCCCTGTCTTACACCCTTCTCAATCCGAGCACTTCGTTCTTGGTCTTCTAGTCTTATTGTTCCCTCTTGGCTCCTGTGCATACTGTATATTACGCATTCTTTCCCTGATGCTTACCCCTATTTTTCTCAGAACTTCCAAGGTCTTGAACGATTTTACACTGTTGAAGGCTTTTACTAGTTCTACAAATCCTATGAACGGTCTTGATTTTGCTTCAGTCTTGTTTGCACTAAAAACCGCGACGCCAGGATTACCTCTTTGGTGCCTTCATCTTTCCCAAAGCCAAACTGATCCTCGTCCAACAGATCTTCAATTTTCTTTTCCATTCTTCTGCATATTATTCTTGTCAGAAAATTGGATGCATGAGCTGTAAGTTGATTGTGCGATAATTCTCGCACTTGGCAGCTCTTGTAATCTCCGGAACTGTGTGGTTGATATTTTTCCGATAGACAGATTCCACATAGCACCGTGAAAATCACTGTGTTGCCATTTCCGTCAATGATTTTCGAGATTTTGATGGGATGTTACCTATCCCTTCCACCTTTTCTTATTTTAAGTCTTCCAAAACTTTTTAACTACTGGGCTCCTTATCTCCTTCCTATCGACTCCTGTCACGTCGTCAGACAAATCCTCCCCCTCATACAGGCCCGCAATGTACTCTTTCCACCTATCCGCTCCCTCCTCTGCATTTGACAGCGTAATTCCAGTCTTAATTATATGGCCTTTGCTTTTAATTTCATCGAAGGTTATTTTGACTTTTCTATATGCTGAATCTGTCTTCCAAAGTCATTTATTTTTTGCACGATACTTATTTCATTGTCTGTACGAATACCAGAGTTGTCTATGATGACGTAGCAGAGAGCTGAGTAATGCAACCTTTGGCCCTGCAATTACTTTAGGCAGTTTTCGACTTGGCTTTAAAGTATACGGGATGTCCCACTCAAACCTCCCTGATTTCAAAGACCCGGGGGAGAGAAACCCACAGTAGATTTTACAATGAAAAATCACCACATTGTAGAGCATCTCAAAGAATTTATTTATTTATCATCAATACACCTCTACATGTGAACCATTTGTAGCACGAAGAATATCGAGTCTATATTCAGTTTCTTGCCAAGTTCTTTGTAACATTTTCTCTGTTATTGTTGCAATCGCATTAGTCATTGTGGAGTCCCCGTACTCCAGCCGCGTGCTGATACTGTCGACGCCGTAGAGCTGCTGCTGCCACAGCTCTCGCAGTGGAGCTGAGACACGATGCGCGATGACGTGGGTCCCCGTTGGTGAACGGGAGACAGAAATGCGAACTAGTACGATGAACGCTTCTTCTGATTTAAGACTGAATGATTCATTGCCCGCATATGCAGTAGTTGTTAAATCTTATCTCATCCGCATCGTACACATCACCAATTGCGTACGTTGTGGCTCGTTGCTATGGAGTTGTTGAAACTGTATGAAGCGAGATCCACAGATACTCTTTGATCAGGTCTGAGTGAACCTACGCCGTAATGTTAAAAAAAATGTTCAAAAGTTCTCTTTCAAATAAATGAAGTAGGTATTTTGATATTCAGATTAAATTGTCCCTACTGAACAGTCGTTGGTTAACTATCACTGATTAAATCACTTAATAAAGTAGTCCACGCTTGATATTTCACTTGGAACGAACAGTTTATTGTTCCTTGGCCACTAAATACTTTATAACTTTCGCACCATACGCACACGCAGTTGGTTGGTAAAGTGAGTTCTATTAAAATTAAGTTTCTTGACAATTACTACAACTTGACTCTTCAGCGTAATTGTATTATATTCGTGAAGTCGGGTAATTGTGTCCTACTCGAGACTAATTGAGTGTAGTCCTTTGATATACTATGTTCCATCTATTTGAAAGTCAAGTCCAATATTCAGTAGTTTCGTCAATAAAGTTCCATTAACGCGTTATGCGCGGTTAAACGCGTCTATCAGTTCCTGTCTCTGCTTAGAAAATCCATTTCCGAAGCTCGTGAATCACGTCGCGTAAGAAACACTTCTGAATGCAAAACAATCTCGTCGCGTTCCGTACTCTCTATCACTATAGTTCAATTCTTTTATCTTGGCGGCTCGCGCATGCCCGCGCAGACGCGGGAGATTGCTGCGTTGCCAGTTGCACACGACGCACGCGCCAATAGAAGCAGCGCCATAGTATAGCATAGTTCGCAAGCTTACATTTAGGGGGGAGCGCGCAATTAATGAAGTAAAGCCACCACGGCCGCATTAACCCTTTCGCTGCTACAAAGACGTGCTCCCTGCATTCCGCGCTGTGCGCGATTTTGTCACTGCACTGCTCGCCTGTGCAGACACATCGTGTTCCGACTGCTTTGACGCGCTTATCATTCGATTCCACAAAAATTATTTGGCCCAAAAATTAGATTTTTACACATCTTCTTGGGTGATACCTTCCCCCCATAAATAACAATTTTGTTTCGATGTTCAACGCAGTTATTGTGCAGCATTAAATATAGTAAACCTTTGCACGAAATTTTGAAGAGTTTGCAGAGGTAAAAGTCCATAGAGTATACTTTCCGTATGGTCGATTTTAGTTGCCACAATGTTGAGAATGAAATGTGGACAAGATACCTATATATTTCATTTAATTTAAGTACCACATGAATGTCGTACGTAATATTGAGAAATATTCCACCTTTCGCGACTGTAACAAAAGTTTTACTTACACTGGGCACGTTTGGCTTTATTTTAAAGCACTTCAATCAGTCAAAAGGAAGTAGACAAAATACATTAAACAAAACTGTGGACTTACAAAAACATTAGGACTTGAATATACCGGCTATCAGTGAAGTGCTCTGAGCTATGTCAAATATAACTTTTGTGTGTGGCACACACAAACATCATTTATTTGCTAAAACACTGATCAGCCAATACAAACGTTGAATATTGTGTTACCGCAGCACAAAACTACGAAAGGTGACTTGGCAATGGAGGAGACAAAATACTGTCCACTGAAGATGCTTCAAAAGAGAAAAACGCGTCTGGTCTAAATAAGTTGCTTATTACAGTTGCAGAAGAGGAATATATTTCAGTACCATTGGTGAAACTGCGACTGTGGAACAAAAACAAGAAAGAGAACATGAGTACCATTGTGTATGTGCCATACCTTTCATTGATTGGAGTGCTTTAAAATAAAGTCAAACGCGTCCGGTGTAAATAAAACTTTTATTACAGTCGCGGAAGATGGAATATTTCTCAACATTGCATACGACACCTATGTGGTACTTAAATTAAATGAGATATCGTTATACAGTAAATTTTATATGAAATTTAGGTATCTTGTCCACATTTCATTCTCAACATTGTGGCTACTAAAATCGACCATACGGAAGGTATACGCTATGGACTTCTACCTCTGCAAACTCTTCAAAATTTCGTGCAATGGTTTACTACATTTAATGCTGCATAATAACTGCGTTGAACATAGAAACAAAATTAAGTCATTTATGGGGGGAAGGTATCAGTCAAGAAGACGTGTGAAAATCAAATTTTTGGGCCAAATAGTTTTTGTGAAATCGAATGATAAGTGTGTCAAAGCAGTGGGAACACCATGTGTCTGCACAGGCGAGCAGTGCAGTGATGACAAAATCGCCCACAGCGCAGAATGCGGGGAGCACGTGTCTATAGCAGCGAAAGGGTTAATGAAGAGACAAAGCATTAGAAATTTCAAAAAATTGCATTCAAACGAATATAATTCGTGAAGTAAGGCACTTCGATATTGTTTTTAAATAATGAAAATATTAAGAACCACACAAGGTTTGAACTCATAACCTTTTACATAGAAGCCACACACCTTAACCGTTACGCTATCGCGGCTCGTCTGCCTATAGGATCCCATGAGGGCTGTAATACGTCACGCAAAATACTGACAAACACTGTTGGTATAACTATGAATTACTCACGCTTCGTCGAAGTACAATAGGAAATAAACAATTACCGCTGTTCTTTATTGCGAAATAGCAGTATAAAAGAAAGTCTGCTATCAAGACATTGCTTTTGTTCTATTACTTTATTTATGACTGAACGTTTCTAAAACTGAAGACACTTGTCCATGCTCTGCACTGCAGTCGAGATCTGGCAACGTCGTTCTCTGTTCATTGGCTGACTGTGTTTTGTGACGTCAGATGCGCAGAACGAACTTAAACTCGGCCGCCAACATAAATGACGCGCACTTTAAGACAAGAATTGTTCTCGCACGTCTTTACAGGACGAGAGCCAGCAAGCGACTTCTTCTGTGAAAGAGTATTGTAGGCGCATTGAATTTCTTCGTTGCGCTTACAACTCTCTTCCACATAAAAGTTATCTCTGAGTAACGCCGGCCGGAGTGGCCGTGCGGTTCTAGGCGCTACAGTCTGGAACCGAGCGACCGCTACGGTCGCAGGTTCGAATCCTGCCTCGGGCATGGATGTGTGTGATGTACTTAGGTTAGTTAGGTTTATTTAGTTCTAAGTTCTAGGCGACTGATGACCTCAGATGTTAAGTCCCATAGTGCTCAGAGAGCCTCTGACTAACATCACCTTAGACTTAGCTTTCAAGATATTAATTGCAATTATCACTTGGATATTTGTCCATTAATTAAATCTGAGGTTTCTTCCTCCTCTTTTCATAACAAAAACTCTCAGGGATGTATAATGTTGTTGTTATCAAAACTTCTTGGTGTTAGCTTATCGGCAAAGATGTCGTATTTGCCAAATAACTCTTTCCTACTTCATATTACGATATTCTGTCTTAATTGACTTTAAGGGGGTCGTTGGGGTGTTTTATCATACAATGTCGCAGCGTAGGAATATCGCCCACTTTGGTCGCATACACGCGGTCCTTCACGAATCCCCACATGAAGAAACCAAGCGGCATAGTGTTGGTTGAACATGGTGGCCAGGCAGTGGGTCCTCTGCGTCCGATCCAACGACTGGGAAATTTCTTATCCAGGAACTTGTGGACAGCCGTTGACCAACGCGTCGGAGCTCCATCTTGTTGAAACATGATGTTGGGTTGCAAGTCTTGTATCTGGGGGTGCACAAATTGCTCCAACATGTCCAGATACACTGACCCATTCACTGTTTGTTCCGCAAAGAAGAACGGTCCAACAATCCTGTCGTGCATTAACCCGCACCAGACGTTTATTTTAGGGCTGTCACGAACATGTTCAGTGACAACGTGCGGATTTTGCAAAACCCATATCCGAACATTATGCCTATCAACCCTTCCTGATAGATGATATGTTGCCTCATCTAAGAATAAACATCTTTCCAGAAAGCTGGCATCCATATCAATACACTGCAGCATATCCGCAGCAAATTGTTGTCAGCGTGGTTTGTTGTTCAGCGTCAGATGATGCAAAAATTGCACTTTGTAAACACGCATACGAAGACGATGGTGAAGTACACGATGCAATGTTGATCGAGGTACATCAAGTGGCCTAGATATTTGACGAATTGCCTTATGTGCGCTTGTGAGAAACGTTTGTCTGATGTTCTCAATTCTGTCTTCTGAAAGTCTGTAATGTGCACTGCCAGAATGTTTCAGAACACTTCCTGTTGGCAGAAACTTCCTATACCATTCCCTAATTGTTTTCACATCAGGTGGATCACATTCATACACACTACTATAATTTCTTTGCGCAGTAATCGGCGATTTTGTTTCTGCAAACCACACTACTGCTCATATGTGCTGCTGTAGAATCGCCATTTTCGCTTCATGCGACCATGCTGCATTCTGGTAACGATACTTGGCACTTCTGACGCGGGAATATAAATTCTTTGAGATGCTCTACAATGTGGTGCATTTCTCATTGTCGTATCTACTGTGGTTTTTCTCTCCTGGGTTCTTGAAACCAGTAAGGTTTGAGTGGGCCACCCTGTACGTTGCAGCCAGTCGCAGTGGTGTCGCAATTCCTTATTATATTTCGGCGCGAATGTGACACCACGGTCGTTGTCACGGTTGGCCCTTTGTCAATAAACATGATTTGTTGCAGCGATAAAAGAGACTAATCGGCGGTAACATAAAAGAAAATCGCCAAGAGATGCACAGTATCGACAAGCTTCCGTTCTGACCACTTAATCCATTGCATTAACACCGCTTTTGTACGGTTGTCCCACTCGTATGCGACTGAACAGGCTCGTAAATTTCGAGTATTAATTTCGCAAACTGATTGCGTAGCGCATCGTACTGGGACATTTGTTAACTCTAAGTATGTTGTTGACTGTCTCAGCCCTAGCATTGATCTGCTGTGGGTGGTCTTGAGGTAGAGTAACAATTGTCGTAACTTATCTCTGTAGCGTCCCTGTTCACTTTGCCGTGAAAGCATATGATGGGGCTCCGTCTACGTTACATTGCAGGGCTGTATTACATCAATGTCGCCACGAGTAATTTTTTTCCAAAAGTTTCTCTGAATTCTCTGCTAGCTTCAAGATGGCATCGCTAATAAAACGGAAAAGCACACTCTTTGATTTCATCGTACTTATTGTGACAGAAATTCAGTCTCTGACGTCACTGGGAAAATATCACGTGTGAGTACAGTTCACTGTAACGATAATTTGGATTACGTCGACGAATTTAAGAAGACTTCGAAATTTCCCCGCCCTGTTAACTGAACTGCGTCGTAGCCCCTACGCAAACTTTAAAATTTACACTTTCAGAGACATTAGGTTTGTAAAATCTGACTAGCTTGTTAAATATTTCACAGCGGCGTGAGAAACAAAGACACAATACAGAAAATTAAATCTCCTCAAGATACATAAAGTTAATACTGTGTAACATCGGCAGTAATGGACTCAGTTCGACGAGCAGGCGCGTTCAGGAGATATTTCAGGTATGCTACACTACTGGCCATTAAAATTGCTACACCAAGAAGAAATGCAGATGATAAACGGGTATTCATTGGACAAATATATTATACTAGAACTGACAAGTGATTACATTTTCATGCAATTTGGGTGCATAGATCCTGAGAAATCAGTACCCAGTAGAACCACCTCTGGCCGTAATAACGGCCTCGATACGCCTGGGCATTGAGTCAAACACAGCTTGGATGGCGCGTACAGGTACAGCTGCCCATGCAGCTTCAACACGATACCACAGTTCATCAAGAGTAGTGACTGGCGTATTGTTCCGCGCCAGTTGCTCGGCCACCATTGACCAGACGTTTTCAGTTGGTGAGAGATCTGGAGAATGTGATAGCCAGTGCAGCAGTCGAACATTTTACGTATCCAGAAAGGTCCGCACAGGACCTGCAACATGCTGTCGTGCATTATCCTGCTGAAATTTAGGGTTTTCGTAGGGATCGAATGAAAGGGTAGAACCACGGATCGTAACACATCTGAAATGTAACGTCCACTGTCCAAGGTGCCGTCAATGCAAGCAAGAGGTGACAGAGACGTGTAACCAATGGCACCCCATACCATCACGCCGGGTGATACGCCAGTATGGCGATGACGAATACACGCTTCCAATGTGCGTTCACCGCGATGTCGCCAAACACGGATGCGACCATCACGATGCTGTAAACAGAACCTGGATTTATCCGGAAAAATGACGTTATGCCATTCGTGCACCCAGGTTCGTCGTTGAGTACACCATCGCAGGCGCTCCTGTCTGTAATGCTCTCGGCAGGGTCAGGGATTTTCTCTGCCTCGTGATGACTGGGTGTTGTGTGATGTCCTTAGGTTAGTTACGTTTAAGTAGTTCTAAGTTCTAGTGGACTGATGACCATAGATGTTAAGCCCCATAGTGCTCAGAGCCATTTTTGTCTGTGATCGAGCGTCAAGGGTAACCACAGCCATGGTCTCCGAGCTGATAGTCCATGCTGCTGCAAAAGTCGTCGAACTGTTCGTGGTTGTTGTCTTGAAAATAGGCTACAATGCGACCTTTATCAAAGTCTGAAACGTGATGGTACGCATTGCTCCTCCTTACACGAGGCATCACAACAACGTTTCACCAGGCAACGCCGGTCAACTGCTGGTTGTGTATGAGAAATCGGTTGGAAACTTTCCACATGTCAGCACGTTGTAGGTGTCGCCACCAGCGCCAACCTTGTGTGAATGCTCTGAAAAGCTAATCATTTGCACATCACAGCATCTTCTTCCTGTTGGCTAAATTTCGCGTCTGTAGCACGTCATCTTCGTGGTGTAGCAATTTTAATGGCCAGTAGTGTATGCCTAGCTGAAGCAGCTCACTGGTGGTTAGGTCCTGTAGAGTCACCGAATACCGATGACATTGCCTGCTGCGTTTCAGCCTAGGCTCCAAAGACTCCTACAGATTTCATTCGGTGTAAGACTGTGTAATTTATCTAGGCAGTTTAAGTGCGAAGGATACGCGGGTGTTCGTAGTACCAGGAACGTACACGTGCAACCCGGTGAACATGGCTGTTGTGTTGGAAGACGGGACGTCCACACCACAATAGCCGTGATGATATCCCAGAAAGGGCAACACTTTGTCGTCTTTCTGTTGAAATAAACATCCGTTACCTGAAAGAATGGCCCCCATTCATGGTAAGAAAAGCACCCCCAAAAGTCACAAAACACCTTCAGACAAAATTACACCTTTCACACATTGCGACTTAAGCATCTCATTGAGTCGTTAGAACACTGGACGCCGTGTGACATTTTAAAAGAGGCAAAACTGTAACTAGTCACACCACACCAAATGTCGCCAGTTCACTACTGTTTACCTGCTGTATTGTTTGGCGGACTGAAGACGTACAACTTCATGTACCGCCGTGAGAGATCGCCTTTTGCGAGGTACCGGATTCATAATGCCCACTGCATATACCAAGTGGCTATAATTAAATCCAGCTACTCACGAAGGTTCAATTTGGGCTATGATTACCGTATGGCAGCGAAACATGGTAGGATGCTAATGCGTTAATGCGGAACGATTTACGCTGGACAAAACATTAGCTCCAATTGTGGCCACTAGGTGCAGATCTGGCGCTGTACACTGTTTCTATGGCGGTATGACACCCACACAGTCATTTGACATGACATAACGTCAGTGGACAGTATAGCTATCCAGAAAAGATACCGTGCACTGTCGGTGAAACAGTTTTATGTGAACGACAGCAACTACATCTACATCTACATCTACATCTACATCTACATTGATACTCCGCAAGCCACCCAACGGTGTGTGGCGGAGGGCACTTTACGTGCCACTGTCATTACCTCCCTTTCCTGTTCCAGTCGCGTATGGTTCGCGGGAAGAACGACTGTCTGAAAGCCTCCGTGCGCGCTCTAATCTCTCTAATTTTACATTCGTGATCTCCTCGGGAGGTATAAGTAGGGGGAAGCAATATATTCGATACCTCATCCAGAAACGCACCCTCTCGAAACCTGGCGAGCAAGCTACACCGCGATGCAGAGCGCCTCTCTTGCAGAGTCTGCCACTTGAGTTTATTAAACATCTCCGTAACGCTATCACGCTTACCAAATAACACTGTGACGAAACGCGCCGCTCTTCTTTGGATCTTCTCTATCTCCTCCGTCAACCCGATCTGGTACGGATCCCACACTGATGAGCAATACTCAAGTATAGGTCGAACGAGTGTTTTGTAAGCCACCTCCTTTGTTGATGGACTACATTTTCTAAGCACTCTCCCAATGAATCTCAACCTGGTACCCGCCTTACCAACTATTAATTTTATATGATCATTCCACTTCAAATCGTTCCGCACGCATACTCCCAGATATTTTACAGAAGTAACTGCTACCAGTGTTTGTTCCGCTATCATATAATCATACAATAAAGGATCCTTCTTTCTATGTATTCGCAATACATTACATTTGTCTATGTTAAGGGTCAGTTGCCACTCCCTGCACCAAGTGCCTATCCGCTGCAGATCTTCCTGCATTTCGCTACAATTTTCTAATGCTGCAACTTCTCTGTATACTACAGCATCATCCGCGAAAAGCCGCATGGAACTTCCGACACTATCTACTAGGTCATTTATATATATTGTGAAAAGCAATGGTCCCATAACACTCCCCTGTGGCACGCCAGAGGTTACTTTAACGTCTGTAGACGTCTCTCCATTGATAACAACATGCTGTGTTCTGTTTGCTAAAAACTCTTCAATCCAGCCACACAGCTGGTCTGATATTCCGTAGGCTCTTACTTTGTTTATCAGGCGACAGTGCGGAACTGTATCGAACGCCTTCCGGAAGTCAAGAAAAATAGCATCTACCTGGGAGCCTGTATCTAATATTTTCTGGGTCTCATGAACAAATAAGGCGAGTTGGGTCTCACACGATCGCTGTTTCCGGAATCCATGTTGATTCCTACATAGTAGATTCTGGGTTTCCAGAAATGACATGATACGCGAGCAAAAAACATGTTCTAAAATTCTACAAGAGATCGACGTCAGAGATATAGGTCTATAGTTTTGCGCATCTGCTCGACGACCCTTCTTGAAGACTGGGACTATCTGTGCTCTTTTCCAATCATTTGGAACCCTCCGTTCCTCTAGAGACTTGCGGTACACGGCTGTTAGAAGGGGGGCAAGTTCTTTCGCGTACTCTGTGTAGAATCGAATTGGTATCCCGTCAGGTCCAGTGGACTTTCCTCTATTGAGTGATTCCAGTTGCTTTTCTATTCCTTGGACACTTATTTCGATGTCAGCCATTTTTTCGTTTGTGCGAGGATTTAGAGAAGGAACTGCAGAGCGGTCTTCCTCTGTGAAACAGCTTTGCAAAAAGGTGTTTAGTATTTCAGCTTTACGCGTGTCATCCTCTGTTTCAATGCCATCATCACCCCGGAGTGTCTGGATATGCTGTTTTGAGCCACTTACTGATTTAACGTAAGACCAGAACATGCTAGGATTTTCTGTCAAGTCGGTACATAGAATTTTACTTTCGAATTCAATGATCGCTTCACACATAGCCCTCCTTACGCTAACTTTGACATCGTTTAGCTTCTGTTTGTCTGAGAGGTTTTGGCTGCGTTTAAACTTGGAGTGGAGCTCTCTTTGCTTTCGCAGTAGTTTCCTAACTTTGTTGTTGTACCACGGTGGGTTTTTCCCGTCCCTCACAGTTTTACTCGGCACGTGCCTGTCTAAAACGCATTTTACGATTGCCTTGAACTTTTTCCATAAACACTCAACATTGTCAGTGTCGGAACGGAAATTTTCGTTTTGATCTGTTAGGTAGTCTGAAATCTGCCTTCTATTACTCTTGCTAAACAGATAAACCTTCCTCCCTTTTTTTATATTCCTATTAACTTCCATATTCAGGGATGCTGCAACGGCCTTATGATCACTGATTCCCTGTTCTGTACATACAGAGACGAAAAGTTCGGGTCTGTTTGTTATCAGTAGGTCCAAGATGTTATCTCCACGAGTCGGTTCTCTGTTTAATTGCTCGAGGTAATTTTCGGATAGTGCACTCAGTATAATGTCACTCGATGCTCTGTCCCTACCACCTGTCCTAAACATCTGAGTGTCCCAGTCTATATCTGGTAAATTGAAATCTCCACCTAAGACTATAACATGCTGAGAAAATTTATGTGAAATGTATTCCAAATTTTCTCTCAGTTGTTCTGCCACTAATGCTGCTGAGTCGGGAGGTCGGTAAAAGGAGCCAATTATTAACCTAGTTCGGTTGTTTAGTGTAACCTCCACCCATAATAATTCACAGGAACTATCCACTTCTACTTCACTACAGGATAAACTACTACTAACAGCGACGAACACTCCACCACCGGTTGCATGCAATCTATCCTTTCTAAACACCGTCTGTACCTTTGTAAAAATTTCGGCAGAATTTATCTCTGGTTTAAGCCAGCTTTCTGTACCTATAACGATTTCAGCTTCGGTGCTTTCTATCAGCGCTTGAAGTTCCGGTACTTTACCAACGCAGCTTCGACAGTTGACAATTACAATACCGATTGCTGCTTGGTCCCCGCATGTCCTGACTTTGCCCCGCACCCGTTGAGGCTGTTGCCCTTTCTGTACTTGCCCAAGGCCATCTAACCTAAAAAACCGCCCAGCCCACGCCACACAACCCCTGCTACCCGTGTAGCCGCTTGTTGCGTGTAGTGGACTCCTGACCTATCCAGCGGAACCCGAAACCCCACGACCCTATGGCGCAAGTCGAGGAATCTGCAGCCCACACGGTCGCAGAACCGTCTCAGCCTCTGATTCAGACCCTCCACTCGGCTCTGTACCAAAGGTCCGCAGTCAGTCCTGTCGACGATGCTGCAGATGGTGAGCTCTGCTTTCATCCCGCTAGCGAGACTGGCAGTCTTCACCAAATCAGATAGCCGCCGGAAGCCAGAGAGGATTTCCTCCGATCCATAGCGACACACATCATTGGTGCCGACATGAGCGACCACCTGCAGATGGGTGCACCATGTACCCCTCATGGCATCCGGAAGGACCCTTTCCACATCTGGAATGACTCCCCCCGGTATGCACACGGAGTGCACATTGGTTTTTTCCCCCTCTCTTGCTGCCATTTCCCTAAGGGGCCCCATTACGCGCCTGACGTTGGAGCTCCCAACTACCAGTAAGCCCACGCTCTGCGACTGCCCGGATCTTGCAGACTGAGGGGCAACCTCTGGAACAGGACAAGCAGCCATGTCAGGCCGAAGATCAGTATCAGCCTGAGACAGAGCCTGAAACCGGTTCGTCAGACAAACTGGAGAGGCTTTCCATTCAGCCCTCCGGAATGTCTTTCGCCCCCTGCCACACCTTGAAACGACCTCCCACTCTACCACAGGTGAGGGATCAGCCTCAATGCGGGCAGTATCCCGGGCAACCACAGTCGTAGTCCGATCAGGGGATGCGTGGGACGAGCTGGCCGTCCCCGACAAACCCCCATCCGGACCCCCACAGTGATGCCCATTGGCAACAGCCTCAAGCTGTGTGACCGAAGCCAACACTGCCTGAAGCTGGGAGCGAAGGGATGCCAACTCAGCCTGCATCCGAACACAGCAGTTGCAGTCCCTATCCATGCTAAAAACTTTTATGCAAAAAACGTCTGAACTAATCTACAGAGAGCGCAAACAAATCGACAAAATTTAAACGGTTATTAAGATACAAGACTGCCTAGTAAATGCAGTAATGCTGCTACTTGCGCACTGCTGACACTGCTCGGCGGCGGAAGGAGACTAAGCGAAATTACACTATTCAGGTACTAAAACGCGATGCTACAACTCTCAAATACTATAATACGCCCGATATTTATGAATTAAACAATGCAAGTACCAAAAACACGCAAAGAAATTAAGAATTAAACTATGTAACAAACGAGTGAGCTAGGAGTATACGACTTGCTGCTCAGATGCTTATCCAACGGCGGCAGGGAGCACAGTGCTATATTGAGAGAGTATCGCCGAGTGAAATGTCTGATGAGAAGCCCGATCTCATTAAATGGTTTAAAAAAGGAAGGTAATACAGTTCGAAAACGCAGATGATTTTGCTGTGGTATGTAGAAGAGGAAGGCGTCCTGTACCGGTGGAACCTACTGACAAGGTTGCTATTCAGAATGAGATTTTCACTCAGCAGCGGAGTGTGCGCTGATATGAAACTTTCTGACAGTTTAAAACTGTGTGCCGGACCGAGACTCGAACTCGGGACCTTTGCCTTTCACGTGCAAGTGCTCTACCAACTGAGCTACCCAAGCACGACTCACGACCCGTCCTCACAGCTTCAATTCTGCCAGTACCTCGTCTCCTACCTTCCAAACTTCACAGAAGCTCTTCTGCGAAACTGTGAGGACGGGTCGTGAGTCGTGCTTGGGTAGCTCAGTTGGTAGAGCACTTGCCCGCGAAATGCAAAGGTCCCGAGTTCGAGTCTCGGTCCGGCACACAGTTTTAATCTGTCAGGAAGTTTCAAGGTTGCTATTGCTGTAACTGACGATGCAGCACATGCCACGGATAGTGCTAGTGCTAGAATCACGAGAATTGTCCATCCCAAGGTCGACAGTACTTAGAGTTTTGCGGTTTATTTTGCACCGATAACCGTATAAGACAGATGCTGCAGCAACAGAAACCTCAGGTCCCGCAGCAACGTTCAGAATTTGCTCTTCGGTTTCTGGCACTGTTCGATGTTGATGACATGTGCCTGGGGAATATTGTATGGAGTGAGGATGCACTTTTCACGCAGAAGGACCCAGCGATTACACAGAACTGCTGAATTCTGGGCACTGTTAAATGACATGTTGCTGAAGAGCCTTTGCACTCGCCGTACGTAACTGTGTGTTGTGAATTCACAGGCAGCTTTCTTCTCGATCCGTTCTTCCTTGAACAGAATACACCGATAGGGACGGTCAAGGTGTACCATGACGTCTGCACATTACCGAGATTTCCTGCAGCATACGATTCTTGCTGTGGAAGATGAGAACCACTGTGGAAGATGTGGAAACCAGTGTTTTCATTCAGCATGGGGCAACACCTCATGACATTCGTCCAGCGAAAGATCTGCTTAATGTAACGTTCCGCGAATGTTACGTTTTCGAGGTGCATGGTATGTAAGATCACCGGATCTGAAACCTTATGACTTTTGATTCTCGGGGTATCTAAAAGAAAGCGTTTACCAGGGACACGTTCGGTCTCTACCTCACCTGAAGGCCAATATACAGGAACACATTGCCCACATTCCACCGAAATTGCTGCCAGCAACTGTTGTTCGTGTTGTTTTACGGAGACAGTATATCGTCGTCGTCTCCGGCGCTCATACTGAAGAAATTGTATGAGCGGCGGTTAATAATAAAATCAACGTTATGCCTTCCTCACTTGTTTGACCTTTACTGCGCACGTCTCGTCCCATTGAGAAACATTTCTATACTTCTTTCTTGCATTCACAGCGCCAGATTTGCACCTGGTGGCCAAAATCGGAATTATTTTTTTCAGCATAAATCGGTTTCGGATTGTTGTTGTTGTTGTTGTTGTTGTTGTGGTTTCCAGTCCTGAGACTGGTTTATTGCAGCTCTCCGTGCTACTCTATCCTGTGCAAGCTTCTTCATCTCCCAGTACCTGCCGCAACCTACATCCTTCTGAATCTGCTTAGTGTATTCATCTCTTGGTCTCCTACGATTTTTACCCTCCACGCTGCCCTCCAATACTAAACTGGTGATCCCTTGATGCCTCAGAACATGTCCTACCAACCGGTCCCTTCTTCTAGTCAAGTTGTGCCACAAACTTCTCTTCTCCCCAATTCTAATCAATATCTCCTCATTAGTTATGTGATCTACCCATCTAATCTTCAGCATTCTTCTGCAGCACCCCGTTTCGAAAGCTTCTATTCTCTTCTTGTCCAAACAATTTATCGTCTATGTTTCACTTCCATACATGGCTACACTCCATACAAATACTTTCAGAAATGACTTCCTGACACTTAAATCTATACTCGATGTTAATAAATTTCTCTTCTTCAGAAACGCATTCCTTGCCATTGCCAGTCTACATTTTATATCCTCTCTACTTCGACCACCATAAGTTATTTTGCTCCCCAAATAGCAAAACTCCTTTACTACTTTAAGTGTCTCATTTCCTAATCTAATTCCCTCAGCATCACCCGATTTAATTCGAGTACATTCCATTATCCTCGTTTTGCTTTTGTTGATGTTCATCTTATACCCTCCTTTCAAGACACTGTCCATTCCGTTCAACTGCTCTTCCAAGTCCTTTCTGTCTCTGACAGAATAACAATGTCATCGGCGAACCTCAAAGTGTCCATGGATTTTAATACCTACTCCGAATTTTCCTTTACTGCTTGCTCAATATACAGATTGAATAACATCGGGGAGAGGCTCCAACCCTGTCTCACTCCCTTCCCTGTCGGATTAATGAATTACAATATCTACGACGTTTCACTGTCATACGACAATTAAAGCCCACATTGTCCTCTGCGAGTGGCTGCACTTAAATTATAAGCACCAAGTATGAGACGAATTCTCGTACTTACGTCGCCAGTGGACGGTGACACGCTTGTCTGGTACAGTATCTGTAGCGCTCCAAAGCGACCACTGTGTCGTTTAAAAGGGTTGTCTAATATTTAGACGTGTGCTTTAATCCGTTCTCTAATTGCAGGTTTTGCCATGGGTCCTTGAGAGTATGTACACTACTGGCCATTAAAATTGCTACACCAAGAAGAAATGCAGATGACAAACGGGTATTCATTGGACAAATATATTATACTAGAACTGACATGTGATTACATTTTCACGCAATTTGGGTGCATAGATACTGAGGAAATAGTACCCAGAACAACCAAACTGACTTGATACGCCTGGGATTTGAGTCAAACAGAGCTTGGATGGCGTGTACAGGTACAGCTGCCCATGCAGCTTCAACACGATACCACAGTTCATCAAGAGCAGTGACTGGCGTATTGCGACGAGCCAGTTGCTCTGCCACCATTGACCAGACGTTTTCAATTGGTGAGAGATCTGGAGAATATCCTGGCAAGGGCAGCAATCGAAAATTTTCTGCATCCAGAAAGGCCCGTACAGGACCTGCAACATGTGGTCGTACATTATCCTGCAGAAATGTAGGGTTTCGCAGGGATCGAATGAATGGTAGAGCCACGGGTCGTAACAAATGTGAAATGTAACGTCCACTGTTCAAAGTGCCGTCAATGCGAACAAGAGATGACCGAGACGTGTAACAAACGGCACCCCATACCATCACGCCGGGTGATTCGCCAGTACAGCGGTGACGAATACCAGCTTCCAATGTGCGTTAACCACGATGTCGCCAAACAAGGTCGTGACCATCATGATGCTGTAAACAGAACCTGGATTCATCCGAATAAATAACGTTTTGATATTCGTGTACCCAGGTTCGTCGTTGAGTACAGTATCACAGGCGCTCCTGTCTGTGATGCAGCGTCAAGGGCAACCGCAGCCACGGTCTCCGAGCTGATAGTCCATGCTGCTGCAAACGTCATCGAACTGTTCGTGGAGATGGTTGTTATCTTGCAAACGTCCTCATCTGTTGACTCAGGGATCGAGACGTGGCTGCACGATCCGTTACAGCCATGCGGATAAGATGGCTGTCATCTCGACTGCTAGTGATTCGAGGCCGTTGGGATCCAGCACGGTGTTCCGTGTTACCCTCGTGAACCCACCGATTCCATATTCTGGTAACAGTCATTGGATCTCGAGCAACGCGAGCAGCAATGTCGCGATACGATAAACCGCAATCGCGATGGGCTACAATCCGACCCTTATCAAAGTCGGAAACGTGATGGTACGCATTGCTCCTCCTTACACGAGGCAGCACAACAACGTTTCAGCAGGCAACGCCGGTCAGCTGCTGTTTGTGTGTGAGAAATCGGTTGGAAACTTTCCTCATGTCAGCACGTTGTAGGTGTCGCCACCGGCTCCGACCTTATGTGAATGCTCTGAAAAGCTAGTGATTTGTATATCACAGCATCTTCTTCCTGTGTGTTAGATTTCTCGTCTGTAGCACATCATCTTCGTGGTGTAGCAATTTTAATGGCCAGTAGTGTTTAAAGCAACGGACAACGCACAGCAAAGTAGAGTAAAGGAAGCTTCTAGTAATGGCTACCGTGCAGTCACTTGCTGGTATCACAACGTAGTTTGTACCCGATTTCTACTGGTACTTCACGCAACCCTCCCCCCCCCCTCCCCCCCATCTAAAATAGGTATGTGGATGTGCTCTTACTCTATACTTCGGACGTAACCGAGACGGCGGTGTTGCCACCCTGGACAGGTCTCCAGTTCTGTTAGGCGGGTAGTAGGAAAGCTGCGGCTGCATCGGACAGGACGCAGCGAGAGCCACTGCCGACTGCAGAGCGCAAGTGTTTCCGCAGGAAGCGGGCTGCTGGCGACGCAACGTGACTGCCGTAGCGGCGCCGCCTAAACTTAACGGCGCCGCATTCTGTCCCGCGCGCGCCGTGCAGCGAGCAGAGGGCGCGACAGCGCGAAACCCGCGCTATTCATAGCGAGCGGCGGGCGGCCACAGGCGCGGCCCGGCGCGCTAACGACGCAGTGGACCGGCGGGCTGAGGGGCTGCCCCGTCCCACTGCTAAACAGCCGCAGACGTACCGGCGGCAGGCGCCTCACCTGTGTCGGATAGCAGGGCTACTTCTGCTGCAACGTACATTTGTGACCATTTAGTGAGCAAACTCTCCGAGCTGTGCATTCTGTTCTACACTACTGGCCATTAACATTGCTACACCACGAAGATGACGTGCTACATACGCGAATATTTAACCGACAGGAAGGAGATGCTGTCATATGCAAATGATTAGCTTTTCAGAGCATTCACACAAGGTTGGCGCCGGTGGCGACACCTACAACGTGCTGACATGAGGAAAGTTTCCGACCGATTTCTCATACACAAACAGCAGTTGACTAGCGTTGCCTGGTGAAACGTTGTTGTGATGCCTCGTGTAAGGAGGAGAAATGCGTACCATCACGTTTCCGACTTTGATAAAGGTCGGATTGTAGCCTATCGCAGTTGCGGTTTATTGTATCGCGACATTGCTGCTCGCGTTGGTCGAGATCCAATGACTATTAGCAGAATATGGAATCGGTTGGTTCTGCTGGGTAATACGGAACGCCGTGCTGGATCCCAACAGCCTCGTATCAATAGCAGTCGAGATGACAGGATCTTATCCGTATGGCTGCAACGGATCGTGCAGCCACGTCTCGATCCCTGAGTCAACAGATGGGGACGTTTGCAAGACAACAAGTGCACGAATGACAAAACGTCATTTCGACTGCTGCCCTGGCCAGAACATACTCCAGATCTCTCACCAATTGAAGACGTCTGGTCAATGGTGGCTGAACAACTGGCTCATCACAATACGCCATTCACTACTCTTGATGATCTTTGGTATCGTGTTGAAGCTGCATGGGCAGCTGTACCTGTACACGCCATCCAAGCTCGGTTTGACGCAATGCCCAGGCGTATCAAGGCCGTTATTACGGCCAGAGGTGGTTGTTCTGGGTACTGAATTCTCGTGACCTATGCACCCAAGCTGCGTGAAAATGTAATCACATGTCAGTTCTAGTATAATATATTTGTCCAATAAATACCCGTTTATGATCTGCATTTCTTCTTCGTGTAGCAATTTTAATGACCAGTACAGTGCTTTTGCCAGCACTGCATGAATGCCGGATCCATGGTGGTCACAAAGTAACACTGTAAAAAAAAAAAAAAAAAAAAAAAAAAATGTTACAACACGTATGTCGCCAGTTTTATGCCTATACGTGCATGACTATGCCACCCATTCGTCACTATCGTCACATATATACCTATACAAGCTGTTACCTGATGCTCTGCTGACAGGTCAGTAATTTTGTTATGATGAGTGAGGGTAAGTATGCTATTGTACATGTAATAATGGCAGCTGCCCTCACATGTCTGTCTGTTCGGGTAGGCATAGCTCGTGGTTTCCGCTGAATTGCCGCAATGCACTATGAGGCGGCACGCACAGTTTCCTGCCGAGCAGCGCATTTGGAGGGGCGTGGGCGGAAGTGTGCATCTATGGTTCAAAATGGTTCAAATGGCTCTGAGCACTATCCGACTTAACTTCTGAGGTCATCAGTCCCCTAGAACTTAGAACTACTTAAACCTAACTAACCTAAGGACGACACACACATCCATGTCCGAGACAGGATTCGAACCTGCGACCGTAGCGGTCGCTCGGCTCCAGACTGTAGCGCCTAGAACCGCACGGCCACTCCGGCCGGCAGTGCATCTATGAATCGAGCTATTAAAATAGTTACACATTTTACAATGTGTACATCGTACAACAAATCTAATAAATTTTGAATGTGGCTTGTATTGAGTGATGTAAAAAAAAAAAAGATGTTCCATTCTCTGCTTCACTGAGTTGGGGTCCATTTTTCTTTTACCTTATAAAGTAGCCTGTGTTCTACATCAGGGTTCAAGCTATCTCCATACGAAATTTCATTGAAATCGGTTCAGCAGTACGACTATAGCCACGAAAATGTAATAGCAACAGTCATTACTTTCACATTCGTAATATTAGTATGGACCGAACACTCGAGGCGTATAGGCATTGTATTCATTACGTTGAATGGTATTATGCAGAACATATCAACCATTAAAAATATTTTCGCAAATCTGATAAACTTTAAAAGTAATAGAGTAAATAGCTTTGTCAGAGGGTAATATATTTCCCTAATTCCAGTATATTCTTCAGATCAAAAAGTATCTTACACTACACCCATTCTAAACCAGCCTGCGTTCTTCCTCAGCATTGAAGCTATCTCCATAACAAATTTCATCAAAATCGGTTCACCAGTTTATTCGTGAAAAGGTAACAGAGAAACACGCTTTCACATAAACTCGACCAGTGCGAACGACCGAGCTATTCGCGGACACAAGAGTATAACGTGAGCGAAAGCCAGGTCCGAGTTTGCTGAGTGGAGCGTAAGAACTGAGCTGGTCTGGCCAACTGCCGTCAAGTAAACGCCTGGGTCAGCGGGTTTGTCCATACAACAAACGCATCGTGCGTGTTCTCCGTGATAGCAATCCATACTCCTCTCCCGTGATACCCATGCCAGCTCATCTACGTCCATATCGAGGTGCGCTTGCGGGGATATTAAAAGTACTTTCGGAATAAAGTAACCTAAAGCCAGTCTGTGGCTGGTGTCTGCTGCACACCGTCAGTAATTCGTGAACTGCGAAGGTCTGCAGTCGTCTCTTTATTTGGCAAAATTATGTTAGGCCTATGCAATGTTTTTTTATGTAACCGCAATTTCCGATTTCGGTCAAATAACGTTAGCATCCGATCTGAAACTACAATGCGGGAGGACGAATGCCGCCTCCTGCGTCAGATGGTGCACTTGACACGAGCTGTATTTTAATTTTAGATCTAATATAGGGTTGTGGGAACTAATTCAGAGGCAGAAAGATCGCCTGCTGGCTGTCGAGATGGATTTCTGGAGATGGGGTTGTGGATATTCCAGGCTTGATCATATTAGAAACGGTAGGATCAGAGAGGATATGAATGTCGAAAGCACAATCCTAGACTACACAGAAAGGAAGCGCCTACTCTGGAATGGTCACTTACAGCGTACTCCAGACACAAGGTGGCCAAAACGTGTATGGCAATGGATAAAGCGCGGTAGACCTGCGAGATGCTGGAAATACGTCAACGAAGCAATGGCGGCGCAAGGTCTTAATGAAGGAGACTGGAATGACCGTGAACGATGGAGACTGGGATGCGAGAGGCGGCATGTATATATACCGGGTGATGAAAAAGTTAGTATGAATTTGAAAAACTTAATAAACCACGGAATAATGTAGACAGAGAGGTAAAAATTGACACACATGCTTGGAATGACATAGGGTTTTATTAGAACGAAAAATAAAAAACGAAACAAACAAAGTATTGCTAGACGAGTGAAAGATCTCTTGCGCGTGTCGTTTGGTGGTGATCGTGTGCTCAGCCGTCACTTTCGTCACGCTTGGCTTCCCTGGTCCCCAGACCTCAGTCCGTGCGATTATTGGCTTTGGGGTTACCTGAAGTCGCAAGTGTATCATGATCGACCGACATCTCTAGGGATGCTGAAAGACAACATCGACGCCAATGCCTACCACAACTCCGGACATGCTTTACAGTGCTGTTCACAACATCATTCCTGGACTACAGCTATTGTTGAGGAATGATGGTGGACATATTGAGGATTTCCTGTAAAGAACATCATCTTTGCTTTCTCTTACTTTGTTATGCTAATTATTGCTATTCTAATCAGATGAAGCGCCATCTGTCGGAAATTTTTTGAACTTTTGTATTTTTTTTGGTTCTAATAAAACCTCATGTCATTCCAAGCATGTGTGTCAATTTGTACCTCTCTATCTACATTATTCCGTGATTTATTCAGTTTTCAAATTTATACTGACTTCTTGATCATCCGGTATAATGGTACAGTAGTTAAAGCTGAATAAAGAAGCGTGTCCTAGGATGTGTTGTTAGTAAAATAATTTTTCTTCTTTAGGGCCAGCAGCGTAATATATGTCTGAAAACGACATGATAATTAGAGTACATACAGCAAATAGCTGCTTCTATACTCCGTTCATGATAAGAATAAACCTGATGTAAACAAACTACTACTACTACTACTACTACTACAAAGGCGATGATTGGTCAGAAGCCGTAGCACACGTTCATTACACTCTTGAAAGTAGGTCGTACTTATGTATTAGATATAGTAGTGCTAAGTTACGTTAAATGAAACTTTAACATATTCAAATCTGTTAACAGCCATCAACGTTTTGCTAAATCATGCTTTAGCTATGTAGTTTTTATTTCAAAAAATGTGTACAGTCAGAGCCTCTGCACTGTTGTGCTCCGATTGTCTCTCTGTTCACAAGCAGCATGAAAATGGTTGAGGCTGCCTCATATTCCGTGGTGAAACACGCGTGTGGAACACGATTAAAAAGTGCCGAAAAATAGGTAGCTCTTAATGCTTTGTAAAACCTTACAGAGATAATCGGCTTGACAGTTCTTCGAGACATTGTACTGCATACAGTGTATATACAAGAAACAACTGATTGCATAGCGGAGTCAGAAGCGCGATATGTTGATAATTTATTGCAGTTCACGGCTCGCGTTCAATTTGAAATACCTACATCTCGTAATTGTAAAATTCATCATCATTTTCATGAATATGCACGTTTTCTTGTTTCTAATTACATATTGCACGCTAAAATCCCGTTTTCATTTCAAATATAAATTCTTAATTATGAATACTTTATGAAAGTCTGTTAATAAACGTTGCTTAAATTAAGAAAGCATAATAATTTAATTTTTAAGGCAAATATGGAAAACCAAATACTCTTTATTTGTTCCATGTCCATTTTTTTATACCACAGATGTTTGGAAGTGTCGTAGAACACGAAAAATAACCATTTTCACAGCATTTCCATTGTACCATTACGATATGAACCCAAAAGAACTGATCTGGAATCAATTTAAGGCGTTTGGCCTGCCAGGCGTACTGGAACTAACGCACGCAGCTTTTTCATACGTCACTGCCGAAGCTGGCGGAACAGAACGGCACGTCATAAAACAAAAGGCGAAAATGCGGCGCCTGATTGGCTTCGTGGATTTTGTTGTTGATCGACTCGTTATCGACGTAGCAGATGACGGTTCCAGAACTGAAATATATTTCTCGGATTCGGAAAAGAAAGGAGCTAGGAGGTTACCAGACGACTCACGGTAATTAATACCTTGGGTGGCTTCAGTATTCAACAGTACGGTGAAATCCCACAGTATGCTTTTGTAACACACATAGCTCGCCCAGAAAAATTATCCTGTGTTTAAGTTAGGAATTTCCATCACTCTTGTTTGTAATTAGAATACTACGTCAAATGGAAACGAGAGTATTTTATGGTTTCCGTCTGGTCAACTAAGAAGCGCGCGGCAGTGCTGGAGTTTTGCCTAATATTATTTCATTCTTCGAAGCTATATTGTTTTTTTACTCGTCTCTTTTCACATCTCAACTGCAATTGCTCACATCATTGCAGGTTAGTTGGACCGCTGGCTGGCCAGTGCTGTCCATGAGTAATGCACCGGTAAATCTGTTGTCCCACATTATCGCTCAGTCTATGTGCGTGTAACACAGCATACAAAGTATTCTTAGGATCGTACTTGACTGTACTGGTCACAGCTTGACTTTTGCTCCGTGTGAAGCGAAATCCCATGAAATTCAAGCAAACGCGGAAGAATACATGGCGTAATGTTTACATCAGGTTTATTCTTATGATGAGCAGAGTGTAGAAAACTTTACTTACGACAGACTGTTTCGGCTTAATCACCGAACAGGTATAAATTTTAACGTGAGATGTGAAGAACACATTAGACAGAGCGAATATAATCAGTCGAGCTTCTTTTTAACTTGAAAAATCAAAATCGCGCTGGTTATACGATCGAAAATGTACTACAGATTCTGCACAGAATACCAAAAGATTTTGCACTGAACGTTCTCGAGGAATTAGAAATTTTTAAGTACACGAGAAAATACCCACAAAAAATATTAAACGAACATACAGAATTTAGACACGAGTACTACCTTAAAAACTTTAGTGAATTTTTAGATCACGAAAATGGACAAATCGGAAGTAGCATATGCAACAACCAAAGATAATCTTAACAAATTTTAGTTAATAAAATAATATCGCTGTCCATCTGCACAATCCTTGTAAACGTATAGCGTCGTAAGAGTGGAACTGTCGAACTGCTGACAAGTCGTAATTAACAATTTATTTTCAACACCTTGGCATCATTTACGATCTTATTAAAGCAGTGACAGATACGAAACAGTCCACTAAATGCGCAATCTGGACGTCACATCAGTCTAGACGTGAGTACAAGACAAGCTACTTTAATATGGATGACATTGGCATCCATATCTGTTCTCACCAAAATTGTAGTTGTAGGTGCTTGAAAATGGCAATGAAGCGGAAACAGCCTGTCGTAAATAAAGGTTACTTGTTATAAGCAGCTATTTGGTGTACATACATACATACATACATACATACATACATACATACATACATTAATCCTTGTTCCACAGATCATGGATACGACATTTCGTAATGATGTGGAACGTGTCACTTCAACATAAGTTTTCTTTACACAAATTAATTAATTTAATTAATTTTTGTACAGTTACTACTTCATATCTAAGAATTCATCTACTGAGTAGAAGGAGTTGTCATTCAGAAATTCTTTTAATTTGCTTTTAAATGTTGGTTGGCTATCTGTCAGACTTTTAATACCATTTGACAAATGACCAAAGATTTTTGTGGCAACATAATTCACCCCTTTCTATGCCAAAGTGTGATTTAATCCAGAATAGGGAATATCATCCTTTTTTCTAGTGTTGTAGCTATGCACTTCGCTGTTATTTTTGAATTGGGATGGGTTATTAATGACAAATTTCGTAAGTGAATATGTGTGTTGCGAAGGCACTGTGAATATCACGAGTTCCTTAAATAAATCTCTGCAAGGTGATCTTGGGTGGGCTCCCACTACTATTCCGATTACACTCTTTTCTGCAATGAATACTTTCTCTCTTAATGACGAATTGCCCCAAAATACGATGCCATATGAAAGCAGTGAATGAAAATAGGCAAAGTACGTTAATCACCAAAATTTGCAATAACCCTAATAGCATAAGAAGCTGAACCTAACCGTTTCAGCAGATCATCGATGTGTTTCTTCCCATTCAATTTCTCATCAATGCACACACCCAGAAATTTGGAGTATTCTACCTTAGCAACAGACTTCCGTTTATAGTCTATATTTATCAATGGTGTTATGCCATTTACTGTTCAGAATTGTATAAACTGTGTTTTCTCAAAATTTAGTGAGTGTCCATTTGCAGAGAACCACTTCATAATTTTCTGAAAGACATTATTTCCAATTTCCTCAGCTGATTCTTGCTTCTTGAGTGTGATTACTATACTTGTATCATCAGAAAAAAGAACTAACTTTGCATCTTCATGAATATAGAGTGGCAAGTCGTTAATACATATTAAGAACAATAAGGGACCCAAAACTGAACCCTGTGGGACACCATTCTTGATACTTCCCCAGTTAGAGGACTCTGCTGGTTTTTGTAGACTATCTGTACTGTTAATTTCAACCTTCTGCAATCTTCCAGTTAAGTATGAATTAAACCATTTGTGGACTGTCCCACTCATACCACAATAATTAAGCTTATCTTCAAGAATTTCATGATTCACACAATTAAAAGCCTTTGAGAGATCACAAAATATCCCAATGGGTGATGTTTGGCTATTAATTGCATTTAATATTTGATCAGTGTGATGTACTCTAATAATCATGTCGTTATGAGCTAGTAAAATAATAAAATAAGATCATTCCTGCCTCCTTTGACACACTGTCGCCTCATATACGGGGTATTCCGTAATTCGTGTTACACACTTCTAGAGGCTGTAGCGGGAACTTAGTAGATCAAGTTTTACATAGCAACACACGTCCGCAAACGGTTCGTTTCCATGTTACAAGGGAAACAAGAGCTACTCAATCGAGCTAGATGTTTTTTAGTTCGCTTGTTATGCTAGGCGACCCACATTCAAGTATCGTACTATGAGGTGATGTTACGCGATTTCCTTTGTTTCCATCCGCCTTCTTTTCATGCTTCTTGGTGACGCATCAGTTGATATTACGGTGACTTGTACTGCACTAATAGGATGCCTGAGTACACGTTCACAGAGTACACCGATATGTTGTTAATTTACGGCGAAGCTCGCCGCAATGGAAGAGAGATCAACGTCTTACCACGAGTACTTTCCAAATCGTGTCTACTCCATCCCACCCCATGTTTGCCAGTGTAGAAGAACTGCGGGGCAGTGGAAAATTCGGCAGTGATAGAGCAAACTGTGGTGCTTCAAGGAGGCGGCAGACTGTAGTACTGGAAGAAGAAGTACTTCATCAAGTTGAAGAGAACCCATCAACGAGTACTCGAGCCATTGCACATGACTTGGTTGTGTCTCACTCATCTGTCTGGCATGTTGTGTATGAAGAGTAACTTCACCCATATCACGCTCAGAAGGTACACGCCATGATCTCTCGGGATTTTGTGCCACGTATCAGTTTCTGCATTTAGTTTTATACCGATGAGTGGATTTTCCTGAGTTTCCGAGGCGAATTTTGTTCACCGACGAACCGCATTTAAACAGGCAGGCAAGGTGTTTTGAAGGCTCGAAATAGCCACATCTGGGATCAATAAAACCCCAGAGGCTCGTGTAAACGAAGATTTCGTGTACACGAAGATCAGCTTTGGAGTCAATGTCTGGGCAGATATCTGCAATGATCGTGTGACTGGGCTGTACATCGTTCCTCCCCACCTAACGATTACCAGGTACTTGACATTCATACAACAAGTGTTGCCGGAGTGTTTCGAAGATGAGCCACTGGACATTCAGCACGAATTGTGGTCCCAGCATTACGGCGCAGCTGTACATTTTGCAGTTCGCATCAGAAACCATTTGAACATAGTCTACGGGGAGAGGTGCATCGGTCAAGGAGGACCATATGCTTGGCTACGGAGATCCCCAAATTTAACCCTACGCCTGGACTTTTTCTTGTGGGGTTGCAGGGAGAGCCTTTTTAACGAGAGCCCTGTCCAGTCGGAGGAAGATCTGGTTGCACGGATCATGGTTGTGGCAGAACTGGTTAACCATACACCACACAAGTTGGACAGAGTTTATGCGAACTTGCTGTGCAGATTGTGTACACCGAACTTGGTGGTCGTCATATCGAACAGCTGTTATGATATCACAGCAGATAGGAGTGAAATCCGCGGACATGGACTATGTAAAACTTGATCTACTGAGTCCGCTCTACAACCTCTAGAAATGTGTAAAATGAATTGTGAAGCACGCTGTAATTTTAGGTACCGGTATCAGCGCCAACTATGGTATCAAATCTGATGTGAACATCTCTAACTACATGTTACCTAATGATGATCGATGAACGCAGTGGGTGGTGAAAATTACAGAATTTCTTACGCAACAGAAAACAGTTTGTTATGGTAAAAAAAAGGAATAGTCCCTATTGTTTTGTTCTACCGCTGTAGCAGTGTTGGGACAACGTCCCGATTGATGTCTACTGAGATGTTTCTTTATTGCATATGTGTACGTGTGTGTGCAGGCGGCGCTGAGCCCTGGGACGTCTCGGAGAGTGCGTGGGAGTGCGCGGGCGTCGACGACAGCGCCGAGGCGACCGAGGACTGGCCGTCCAGGCTGGAGGGGCTGTGGGTCTCCCAGGGGTGAGTACCTCGCCCTAACGACGGACGCGCCTGTCGAAACGCCTGGCCAGCCGGCCACCGCGGCCCATGTTCAACTTTCGTAGCTCTGAGAGTATTAGGTTGTAGCACTAGTTTACTTGATTTCTGCGACGTGTGTCTATATAAATAAAAATCATTTGCTGCATGTATGAAAGATTATCACCTGGGAATGGCGTGATCGATTTGGTTGATTTTTTGTCGCTGTGTTCGTTACTGTATGAAAAAGATCTGTATGAAAGAAAATTATTGGAAAATACGACGCAAAAGTCAGATATTAACATCAGTTGCCGGATGTATCAAATATCATCAATTAAGAAGGGCTCGACGGATTTGGTTGACTTTTGTCTTTGTTGTGTTCGTAATTGTCAGAACGATGTTTGGATGAAAGAACATTTTTTGGAAATATTAAAATCAATTGTGGAAGATCATCGCTTGAGAACGGTTCGACCAATTTGGTTGACTTTTTTGTACTGTTCTTTAATTGTGGATTCTATCGGTAGTTTTGGCATCAAATCGAAATTTTTTTTAAAAAATAGCGTTCAGTTTGACAGTTCTGCTGCCAGATGTCTTCATAACAAAAAAAAATCAATTTGGCACTTATGTATATATATATTATGTAAATAAAAATGTAATATATAAATGGGGAACGTTGCTACCGAAAATCACGGAAAGTTTTTGACCGATTTACTACAAATTTTTACACGTTATATTGCTGTAATATATGTAATTTATACCCATATATATAGGGTGGTCCATTGATCGTGACCGGGCCAAACATCTTAAGAAATAAGCGTCAAACGAAAAAACTACAAAGAACCAAACTTGTCTAGCTTGAAGGGGGAAACCAGATGGCGCTATAGTTGGCCCGCTAGATGGCGCTGCCATAGGTCAAACGGATATCAACTGCGTTTTTTAAAAATAGGGACCCCCATTTTTTATTACATACCCATGTAGTACGTAAAGAAATATAATTGTTTTAGTTGAACCACTTTTTTCGCTTTGTGGTGGATGGCGCTGTAATAGTCACAAAATATGGCTCACAATTTCAGACGAACAATTGGTTACAGGTAGGTTTTATAAATTAAATACAGAACATAGGTATGTTTGAACATTTTATTTCGGTTGTTCCAATGTGATACATGTACCTTTGTGAACTTATCATTTCCGAGAACGCATGCTGTTACAGCGTGATTACCTGTAAATACCACATTAATGCAATAAATGTTCAAAATGATGTCCGCCAACCTCAATACATTTGGCAAAACATGTAACGACATTCCTCTCAACAGCGAGTAGTTCGCCTTCCGTAATGTTCGCACATGCATTGACAATGCGCTGACGCATGATGTCAGGCGTTGCCTCGGTGGATCACGATAGCAAATATCCTTCAACTTTCCCCACAGGGAGAAATCCGAGGACGTCAGATTCGGTGAACGTGCGGGCCATGGTATGGTGCTTCGACGACCAGTCCACCTGTCAGGAAATATGCTGTTAAATACCTCTTCAACTGCACACGAGCTATGTGCCGGACATCCATCATGTTGGAAGTACATAGCCATTCTGTCATGCAGTGAAACATCTTGTAGCAACATCGGTAGAACATTACGTAGGAAAGCAGCATACATTGCACCATTTCGATTGCCATCGATAATATGGGGGCCAATTATCCTTCCTCCCATAATGCGTGTGTCATCTATCATCTCTGTGCGTGTCCACGTGTCTGAACATTTTTATTTTCGACACTGCGCCCGTGAACGGCTCCGTGTGTTTTACTTTTGTATGTCTACGTTTTTATATCCACCATGTCTGTTCTGCGATTGTCTTCTTTGTATATTTAGTTTTATCTGTGGCCAAAGAGCAGCGTAGTATGCCTACCTGTCTCTGGTGTGAAATTAACAATAAAGAGAAAAAAAGTGGAGGGTGGGAGGAGGAAACAGACAGAGAGAGGGTGGAGGAGGTTATGTGCAGAGAGAAGAGGGGAGGAGCAGATGCACAGAGAGAGGGGGGGGGGTGGGAGAGGGGACAAGGAATTTAGGATACATATGCGATAGCCTCAGACTTCAATAAGAATATAATAATTCCAATCCCAAAGACACCAGGTGTTGACAGATGTGAAAATTACCGAACTATCAGTTTAATAAGTCACGGCTGCAAAATACTAACGCGAATTCCTTACAGAGGAATGGAAAAACTGGTAGAAGCCGACCTCGGCGAAGATCAGTTTGGATTCCGCAGAAATCTTGGAACACGTGAGGCAATACTGACCCTACGACTTATCTTAGAAAATAGATTAAGGAAAGGCAAACCTACATTTCTAGCATTTGTAGACTTAGAAAAAGCTTTTGACAATGTTGACTGGAATACCCTCTTTCAAATTCTAAAGGTGGCAGGGGTAAAATACCGGGAGCGAAAGGCTATTTACAATTTGTACAGAGACCAGATGGCAGTTATAAGAGTCGAGGGACGTGAAAGGCAAGCAGTGGATGGGAAGGGAGTGAGACAGGGTTGTAGCCTATCCCCGATGTTATTCAATCTGTTTATTGGGCAAACAGTAAAAGAAACAAAAGAAAAATTCGGGGTAGGAATTAAAATCCATGGGGAAGAAATAAAAGCTTTAAGGTTCGCTGATGACATTGTAATTCTGTCAGAGACAGCAAAGGACTTGGAAGAGCAGTTGAACGGAATGGACAGTGTCTTTAAAAGAGGATATAAGATGAACATCAACAAAGGCAAAACGAGAATAATGGATGTAGTCGAGTTAACTCGGGTGATTCTGAGGGAATTAGATTAGGAAATGAGACAAAGTAGTAAAGGAGTTTTGCTATTTGGGGAGCAAAGTAACTGATGATGGTCGAAGTAGAGAAGATATAAAATGTAGACTGGCAATGTCAAGGAAAGCGTTTCTGAAGAAGAGAAATTTGTTAACATCGAGTATAGATTTAAGTGTCAGGAAGTCATTTCTGAAAGTATTTGTATGGAGTGTAGCCATGTATGGAAGTGAAACATGGACGATAAATAGCTTGGGCAAGAAGCGAATAGAAGCTTTCGAAATGTGGTGCTACAGAAGAATGCTGAAGATTAGATGGGTAGATCACATAACTAATGAGGAGGAATTGAATAGAACTGGAGAGAAGAGAAATTTGTGGCACACCTTGACTAGAAGAAGGGATCGGCTGGTAGGGCATATTCTGAGGCATCAAGGTATCACCTATTTAGTGTTGGAGGGCAGCGTGGAGGGTAAAAATCGTAGAGGGAGACCAAGAGATGAATACACTAAGCAGATTTAGAAGGATGTAGGTTGCAGTAGGTACTGGGAGATGAAGAAGCTTGCACAGGATAGAGTAGCATGGAGAGCTGCATCAAACCAGTCTAAGGACTGAAGACAACAACAACATGCGATCCGCATACATATTTATCAATTGTGAAGCACTGCTGGGTTCTCTAGTCTTTGAATTAAATCCTTTTGTGGCTCCGTACCGCGTGTTTTTATAACACACAACTCAAAACCGATGTTTCTATCGTCTTTGCACCGGTCCTCTTCAGGATGACAAAACCTCTGTGTTCTGATCTTGGCCTTACCTACATACCATCTTATTTAGACTGTCGTAATTCTGGTACGTCATTGGTCAGCGCACAGTCAAGATGCCTGGGAATATAACCTGTTGTACGGAAGCTTGTGCCAGACTGTCAAATAACAACAAACAACAACGAATCGGCAGCTTGCACCCTATGGACAATATTTTCCTGTGGCAAGACTTGGATGCTGCACGGTTGTTTTCTTGTGGCTGGCTGTCCTAAGGACCTGATGGTGGGCGAACACATGCAGCCCGATGAATTGGGATCGCTGGCTGCCAAACCGTCGTGAACTTGTAGCCAGCCTCACAGTTTGTGCTGTTGGGGCAGTTAATTGTCTCAGTAGTCTCTCTAAGTTTACACTGCCACGTAGATGACTGCCGAGCAAGCAAACGGACTTCTGGGAAACTGATTGGTCGATTACAGTCCGTGCAGCGTGTGGCTACTGTACGACTTACTGCGCCGTTGCAGTCTTACGTAGCGATCAAGCTCCGACAAATGAGCGCCCACATAGATGTCGCGGCATTATCACCGAAGTTAGTAATCGGCTACAGAATGGAGAACGCCTACGAAATTATCCAGGAGCGACAGCAGATCTTGAATGTTGTGGTCGTTGTGAGATACGCATTAATTTCTTCGAGGCGTAGCGGTCGCTGACGACTCTGACGAAGGGTGAGCGAGCGGCAGAAAACTGTCCTGTTCCCTCATCCGCTGTATGTTCGCCGCGCCTTGTGCCTTGTTGTAGGTTTCTGTTACTGTATCCTTTCGCCGGGGCTTGATCGGTGACCTCCCACTGTCAGTGTACGCAACGCAGCGTTCCTAATCTATGTTTACGGCGTAGGAGACAATCTAAATAGCCGCCTTAGATTGTTTGCAGATGACGCTGTCATTTACAGCCTTGTAAGTTTTGATCAAAACGGGCTTGCAAAATGATTTAGATAAGATATCTGTATGATGCTAAAAGTGGCAATTCACCCTGAATAAGGAAAAGTGTGAAGTTATTCACATGAGTATTAAAAGAAATCGCCGACCGCGGTGGCCGAGCGGTTCTAGGCGCTGCAGTCCGGAACCGCACGACTGCTACGGTCGCAGGTTCGAATCCTGCCTCGGGCATGGATGTGTGTGATGTCCTTAGGTTAGTTAGGTTTAAGTAGTTCTAAGTTCTAGGGGACTGATGGTTCAAATGGTTCAAATGGCTCTGAGCACTATGGGACTCAACTGCTGAGGTCATTAGTCCCCTAGAACTTAGAACTAGTTAAACCTAACTAACCTAAGGACATCACAAACATCCATGCCCGAGGCAGGATTCGAACCTGCGACCGTAGCGGGGGACTGATGACCTCAGATGTTAAGTCCCATAGTGTTCAGAGCCATTTGAACTAGAAGAAATCAGCTAAATTGCGATTACATGATAAGTCACACAAATCTGAAGGCTGTAAATTCAACTAAATACTTAGGGATCACAATTACAAATAACCTAAATTGGAACGATCACATAGATAATATTGTGGGTAGAGCAAACCGAAGACTGCGATTCATTGGCAGAACACTTAGAAGGTGGAACAGGTCTACTAAAGAGAGTGCTTACACCACGCTTGTCCGCCCTATTCTGAAGTATTGCTGTGAGGTGTGAGATCCTGATCAGGTGGGACTGACGGATGACATCGAAAAAATACACAGAAGGGCAGCTCGTTTTGTACTATCGCTAAATAGGGGAAATAGTGTCACAGACATGATACGTGAATTGGAGTGGCAATCATTAAAACATGCGTTTTTCGTTGCGACGGGATCTTCTCATGAAATTTCAGTCACCAGTTTTCTCCTCCGATTGCGAAAACATTCTGTTGGCACCTACCTACATTGGGAGAAATGATCATCACGATAAAATAAGAGAAATCAGGGCTCGCACGGAAAAATTTAAGTGCTCGTTTTCCCGCGTGCCGTTCGAGAGTGGAACGGTAGAGAGACAGCTTGAAAGTGATTCATTGAACCCTCTGCCAGGCACTTTATTGTGAATAGCGGAGTAATCACGTAGATATAGATGATGGCGCGACTGAGTTGCTGTGTGTCGGTTTCCTTAAAGCCTTATCTCCGGGAATGCAGTTGAGTGTTCTGTATAATCCTGATTCCAAAGACTTATCAGCGCCATTATTCTGGCCGGCCGAAGTGGCCGTGCGGTTAAAGGCGCTGCAGTCTGGAACCGCAAGACTGCTACGGTCGCAGGTTCGAATCCTGCCTCGGGCATGGATGTTTGTGATGTCCTTAGGTTAGTTAGGTTTAACTAGTTCTAAGTTCTAGGGGACTAATGACCTCAGCAGTTGAGTCCCATAGTGCTCAGAGCCATTTGAACCATTTGATTTGCCATTATTCTCTGTTTTCAGCGCGAGCTGTTTGTTTTCATGCGGGCAGTTGAGGTACAGGTGAAACAATCGCAATTTTTTCCCGATATGGCCATAGACCGAAAGTATTGTACACATACCACAACCAACAGTATAGACGCAGCAGAACATAACTTAGTACGGCTTCTTCTAGAGAACGAGGAGCCTTACCGAGCGAGGTGGCGCAGTGGTTAGCACACTGGACTTGCATTCGGGAGGACGACGGTTCAAGCCGCGCGGGGTAGGTGCGTGGTCTGGGGTGTCTTGCCACGGTTCGCGCGGCTCTGCCCGCTCGGATGTTCCAGTCCTCCCTCGGGCATGGGTGTGTGTGTGTGTGTGTGTGTTGTACTTAGTGTATGTCAGTCTTAGGTTAAGTAGTGTGTAAGCCTAGGGGCCGATGAACTCAGCAGTTTGGTCCCACAGGAACTTGCCGCAAATTTCCAAATTTACCACTACGACGGTTCAAACACGCATCCGGCCATCCTGAGTTAGGTTTTACGTGATTTCCCTTAACTGATTTCCCTAAATCGCTTCAGGCAAATGCTGGAATGATTCCTTTGAAAGGGTACGGCCGACTTGCTTCCCCATCCTTCCCTAATCCGATGGGACCGATGACCTCGCTGTTTGGTCTCCTACCACAAATCAGCCAACCAATCAACGAGAAACCTTTAGATATTCCGTTTGTCAGCTCACAGCATTTGCCTTACCTTGGTTGGCCCACTGTGCATTTTTAGTATAAGCGTATTTCACTGTGGATCTTTATGTGGGCAGTTATTTTACTGGTTGAGTTATTAGTAGCCATTCTTATTTAACACCTATTTTAACCATTTGTGTATCTTTAATGACCATGCAACTTGTTATTATTTCTGTGTGCAAGTTTTGCTACCGTGGTTGACCCACCTTGTATTTTTAATATAAGAATATTTCACTGTGGTCCTTTACGTGGGCTGTTCAGTTTTATTAAGCTTTAAGATTTTTGTTTTTTTAATGAAGTTGTGGTATTATGTGGCTGTGTAACTTTGGGTTGGAAGTGTATAGTGTTACTAGTCTTTTGAGATATGTTTAAACAAGAACGATTGTTTACGATTATTCACCGTGCTTACTATCTATGATTTTGGTTGTGGACGCCAAATATGATTCTTATTTGTGTTTATGTAATTCAGTTAAAATGAAGATTTGTATATGGCATCAGTAAGAGGGCAAATGTCCAAATTGAAGTTAATAATAAAGTCTGTTTTGAGTCAAGTTAAAATTGTAAAACAATCAAAAGCTTGTCTATCACCAGTGATCCCGGTCTTCCTATCTCCTTTAAATAACTGTGGTGAGATAGTAATTTTGATTTTCTAAAGAATTGAGTAGTACCACGGTTCATACGGCATAGGGGAATGCTGAAAATGGTAGTAAAAACAATAAAATAACACCTCAACTGCACGGCTGTTGGCGAATTTCACTGTTAAACACATTTCTGTGGTTGGTGGTAAGCGCTGAGATAGTGAAAACGGTGACTGGAAACGAGGTATTTCGCGTGATGAAGCACGCTACACCCTGTTACAATCCGAAAGAAGGATTTGGGTTTGATGAATGCCTGCAGGACGTTACTTGCCATCATGTTTAGAGTCAACACTGGAGCGTGGAGGAGGTTACGCTATGCGGATGATTTGCAGAGTTAGTCTTTCGTCCACTTATTGCGCTTAAGGAAACAGTAAACGCGGAAGCATGTGATCACATTTCACAGCATTGGGTTCTGCATACAGTAGAGTAACAGTGCGAAAGCGTCGTAGTCAGTACAGCTTCTTCAAGTGCTCTGCCAGTTGCAGTCTTCGTCCTCGACCTCCGTTTGACGTTGAAGTCGCCTGTTTGCACAAATGCCTGCCGAGACGGACAGCAGCGATCAGGGTAGGCATTTGCATACAGCCATACCATACAGACACCATATGAAAGTAGGACTCTCTATGACCAGTCATAGGTATATTTAAAAATGCCTGATAAAATGTTCATGTCAGTGTTCGTCAGGGTGTTCAAAAAAGACACGGAAACCATTTTCATTCCTTATGATAATTATAAGAATCACTTTTAAAAAATCAACCGTATTAAGGGGATGTACTGATGGTTGTTCGAAACATGAATTATAAATAAATGATAAAGAAAATTTGCAACAATAGTCGAAGGTACTGTCAACAAAAATTTTGTCACTGTAAAAAAGCAGTCGTAAACTACTTTCAGTGGAAAAGCGCAGGATATTAAAGTTATAGTCGTTGATGAAAAGCATGTTTTCTTTTTTCACACTGAAAACAGACATTTCCTGCAAAACACTGTGAACTTTTAACGTTTCCGGCAATGGCGGTGAAATAGACCTTCCGGCCCGATAAATACAACTATTAGTGTTAGTAACATCTAAGCTGGAATTATCGATTCCACTGGAGATCAGTTCTTTGTCTATTTAAGTTATCAACAGCTTCATGGTCACGCTTGACTTCATTAGTAAAAAGAACGTAGGTTGAAGAACCGTGTAAGTAAATACGTGACTTACCTGTGCTTACTGTGCACGTCCACGTTGTGTTTCTCTATCTTCCCGAAATTTATTGCTTCCAACAACCGTCAACTTATAGCCTGTTTCACTTAGCTTATTCTTCACAGGAACAGTACAATCCATTTTTACATACTAGTGATATACAATGTCTCAGAATGTGTCTTACCAACCGATCCCTTCTTCTAACCAGTATTTCTTTCCTCCCCAATTCTGTACAGTACCTCCTCATTAGTTACGTGATCGATCCATCTAATCTTCAGCATTCTTCTGTAGCACCACATTTCTAGAGCTTTTATTCTCTTCTCGATGAAACTGTTTATTGTCCATGTTTCACTTCCATACGTGCCTGCACTCTATACAAATACTTTCAGAAAAGACTTTCTAATGCTTAAATCTATATTTGACTTTAACAAATTTCTCTTCCCCAGAAACGCTTTTCCTCCGACTGCCAGTCTACATTACGTATCCTCTCTATTTCGGCTCTCGTGAGTTATTTTGCTGCCTAGATAGCAAATTTCATCTACTACTTTTAGGGTCTCGTTTCCTAATCTAATTCCCTCAGCCGAACCTCATTTAATTCTACTAAATTCCATTACCCTTGTCTTGCTATTGTTGGTGTTCGTCTTATATCGTTCTTTGAAGACACTGTCCTTCCGTTCAAGTACTCTTCTACGTGGGGGTAAAAATCGTAGAGAGAGAGACCAAGAGATGTTACAGTAAGCAGATTCAAAAGGATGTGGGTTGCAGTAGTTATTCGGAGATAAAGAGGCTTGCACAGGACAGAGTAGCATGAAGAGCTGCATCAAACCAGCCTTCGGACTGAAGACCACAACAACAACAGTCATACACGAGGAATAGGACGTGGCACACACATCAGCAAGCTTTTTTGTACACTCAGAGAAAGTAACTAATGCCAACAGTTTTACCGGAAGTTCAGTGCAAGTATTAGTAAGTAGCACATGAAACACTCGCCCGCAGTCGATCTGGTTGCTGGGGTAATGGTGAATCTGCTCTCGTGCAAACAGTGAAGCTTTCCGTGCTCAAACGGTACCCACCCAGAAGATCAGATACTCATTTTGTTTCGTAGTTGATTTTATTGATCGAAACTGGCACTGTGTAATACTCGGAAGGATTTGCTGAAAGCTGAAATTGACCGTAGAAGCGTAAGCACTTGTATTACTAAAGGCTCTGAGCACTATGCGACTTAACTTCTGAGGTCATCAGTCGCCTAGAACTTAGAACTAATTAAACCGAACTAACCTAAGGACATCACACACATCGATACCCGAGGGAACCTACGACCGTAGCGGTCGCTCGGTTCCAGACTGTAGCGCCTAGAACTGCACGGCCACTCCGGCCGGCTATTACAAAAGGGTTTGGAGTTAATTTCGTATTGGCAGAGCTTCGAACGGCGCTTGAGTATTTCGAATCGAAGGAGGGAAAAATGCGTGAACGTGGGAGGAACAGGAGGTGAGGTGAGGTGAGCCGGCCGTTTAGGAAGGCAGGTAAGGAATGGAGAACTCGGCCAGAGCGTCGAACCGCGTGCCGTGCGTGGCAGGGGGCCAGACACGCGCCGCGTGCGTGCCCTGCGCGGCATTCATTCGCACGTCTTGTCGCGTGCCAGAGAGAAAGAGAGAGAGAGAGAGAGAGAGAGAGAGAGAGAGAGGGAGCGATGACAACAGAGCCGCATAGCGTTGAGGTCCGGCAACTACGACGCTCCGAAAAACAAGGACCTTGCAAGCCCCCTACTACACTTTTTCACTGTTATAGTTCCAAATGTTTAGCTGTCGGACTGATTGGCGAATAGCTGTGTTGACACACAGGCAACATGGGTTCGTTCCTGTGAAACGCAACTAGCTCTTTACTCACATCAAGTGTTGAGTGCTATTGACAAGGGATTTCAGATCGATTCCGTATTTCTGGATTACCGGAAGGCTTTTGACACTGTACCACACAAGCGGCTTGTACTGAAATTGCGTGGTTATGGAATATCGTCTCAGTTATGTGACTGGATTTGCGATTTCCTGTCAGATAGGTCACAGTTCGTAGTAATGGACGGAAAGTCATAGAGTAAAACAGAAGTGATTTGTGGCGTTCCCCAAGGTATTGTTATAGGCCCTTTGCTGTTCCTTATCTATATAAACGATTTGGGAGACGATCTGAGCAGCCTTCTTATCTTGTTTGCAGATGACGCTGTCGTTTATCGACTAATAAAGTCAGCAGAAGATCAAAACAAATTACAAAACGATTTATAAAAGATATCTGAATGGTGCGAAAATTGGCAGTTGACCCTAAATAACAAAGTGTGAGGTCACCCACATGACTGGTTAAAGGAACTCGTTAAACTTCGGTTACACGATAAATCAGTCTAATCTAAAAGCCGTAAATTCATCTTAATACCTAAGTATTACAATTACGAACAACTTAAATTGCAAGGAACACACAGAAAATGTTGTGGGGAAGGCTAACCAAAGACTGGGTTTTATTGGCAGGACACTTAGAAAATGTAGCAGATCTACTAAGGAAACTGGCTACACTACGCTTGTCCGTCCTCTTTCAGAATACTGCTGCGCGGTGTGGGATCCTTACCAGATAGGACTGACGGAGTACATCGGAAAAGTTCAAAGAAGGGCAGCACGTTTTGTATTATCGCGAAGTAAGGCAGAGAGTGTCACAGAAATGATACAGGATTTGGGCTGGATACCATTAAAAGAAAGGCGTTTTTCGTTGCGACGGAATCTTCTCACGAAATTCCAATCACCAACTTTCTCCTGCTAATTCGAAAATATGTGAAACAAGGGAAATCAGAGCTCGTACGGAAAGATACACGCGTTCGTTCTTTCCGCGCTCTATACGAGATTGGAATAATAGAGAATTGTGAAGGTGGTTCGGTGAACCCTCAGCCAGGCACTTAAATGTGATTTGCAGAGTATCCATGTAGATGTAGATGTAACTGTCTCACATCGTTAAATGGGTTTCGATGCTAACAATGACCATGTGACTTAGCAAATATGATCAGGAATAAATATCACGTTTTAAATTGTGCCGGCTGGTGTGGCCGTGCGGTTCTAGGCGCTTCAGTCTGGAACTGCGTGGCCGCTACGGTCGCAGGTTCGAATCCTGCCTCGGGCATGGATGTGTGTGATGTCTTTAGGTTAGTTAGGTTTAAGTAGTTCTAAGTTCTAGGGGACTGATGAGCACAGATGTTAAGTCCCATAGTGCTCAGAGCCATTTGAACGACTTTTTTTTTTTTTTTAATTGTACAGGATGTGGCTAAATTCCCTTTACAGGCTTTGGAGACCAGTTCCTTCCACTAAAACAATAAAAAAAATTACTAATGAACATGGGCTCCAAAATATATACAATAACGAAACACAATTGCGGGGCAAAGTGCACAGGCACTCGTGTCGGTCGCCGGCTGCCACAGCCCATTAACGCCAAATTTGGCTGTACTGCCCTAAAGGTCACGTTCGTCGTACGTCCCATATTGATTTCGGCAGGTATCTCACGCAGTGTTGCTTGTCTGCTAGCACTGACAACTCTACGCAAACGCCGCTGCTGTCGGTCATTAAGTAAAGGCCGTCGGTTATGCGTTGTCCGTGGTGAGAGGTAACGCCTGAAATTTGGAATTCTCGTCGCACTCTTGACACTGTGGATCTCGGAATAGCGAATTACATAACGCTTTCCGAAATGGAATGTCCCATGCTTCTAGCTCCAACTGCCATTCCGCATTCAAGATAACGTCGGAAACCTGAACATGAATCCCCTGGGAACAATGGGCAGCTCAGCCAATGCACTGCCCTTTTACGCCGTGTGTAAACAACACTACCGCCTTCTGTGTATGTTATATCGCTGTCGCATGGCTTTTGTCACCTCAATGTACATTACGATTCTGTGTTTTACCTCCAATTGCAGGTCTAAAGTACAAGAGGCGAGACTACAGGATCGCTGTATTGTATGAAAATATTTATATAAATTTCACACTTTTCCAGATTTTTCCTTAATACTTTGGACCATGATATTGATTTTTGATTTTTAAAGACGTTAATCCTATAAATGTCATTTGTTTTAGTTGATCAAAAACAGCATTGTAGGAGTGGCGAAAGCTTTCATTACGCCATTTGAACGAACATCATAGTATACCGAGAGATGAGGAGTTGGAGTTTGGTAGTGGTGCCTGAAATTAACGCCTTCTTCAACGTGCTCTCTACGCCGCATGATTGGCCTAACGAAAAAACCTACTTTGTGGGAAATTTTATGCTCTTTATTTTCATAAATGGTTAACTTCGGCGAAAATTCCTAGTTAAAAGCGAAAACCCCCAAAAAATTCAATTTTTTCGTTTCTTTTCCCTTTTCCACTCACTTTCAGGCTTAAATTTTGGTGGAACTATGACAGTCCTGATTCAGAACTTTCGAAAACATGTAGAAAGCTTGTCAAAGAAACTTCTACAAAACTTTCCTGTAAGAATCACCATTTGATTGGACTATAGGGTCAGTCGAAGGTAAATCAGGCGGCAGGCATCGGTTTATTGGCAGAATGCTGGGAGTCACTCTACAAAGGAGATTGCACTCGTGCGACACGTCACAGAATATTGCTCTAGTGTGTCGTAACTGTACCAAGCAGGACTAACAGGGACACTGAACAAACCGAAAGAAGGCAGCACAAATGGTCACAGGTTTGTTTGAACCATGGGAGAGTGTTACAGTGATGCTGAGAAAACTAAACTGGCGGGCTCTTGAAGAGAGACGCAAAGTATCCCGAGAAACTTACAAAGTTTCAAGGACTAGTTTTAAATAATGTCTTGGGAGGTATGTAGTCTCACCCCCTACTTCTCGCTCCTAAAGGGATCGTGAGGACAAGATTGGATTAATTACAGCACCCCCTGAGGTATTGAAACACTCATACTTCCTCCCCCTCCATGTGTGAATAGAACGGGAAAAAACGCCAATAATAGTACAATTGGTAGGACCCTCTGCCATGCAGTTCACAGTGGATTGCAGAGTATATAATTATGTAGACGCAGGCACGTAATTCGAGAGTCTTGTCGCTTGTGCAAGAACTGTTGGAGCGCCCATAGCCGCGGGCTGTGGCTGCCGGGCACCTAACCTCGCATCCATGTGGGGGGTGGTGTGGGTGGGAAGGGAGGTGGAGGGGGGAGGGTGCTTCCGGGAGGCTGCGCTCCGGGAATCCCCGTCCATCCGTCACTCGCCAGGAGGGAAAAAAAGGAGAGGAAACACAGCCGAAACGCCGCCCCATAAATCTGACGTCCGAAGAACAATGCGGCGCCGGCGGCTGCGACTGCGGGGGTGGCCGGAGGCCTGGGGGGCGGCGAGGGGGGCGGCGAGGGGGCTCGTTAGCGCGCGCGGCGGCGACGCCGGCTGGTGACGTAAGACGGCGCTTCCTGCTTGCTGGTGTTCAGAACGACCGAGAACATCGGGACCAGCGGACAGACAGACAGACAAGACTGTAGAGAAACAGACGACAACCACAAAATCCCCAATTTTTTTTTTTTTTTGAAGAATCGAACTGACATGTATAAAACAGTTTCAAGCGTCTCATTACTGTACAAATGAGTTAATGTGTTAAACGTTTGACGTTAAGCGCGTAAACGAGGAAAAATATTTTTGAAATTATGCTTAAATTTTGTTGCAAGTTGCTAAGTATGCCGGCCGAGGTGGCCGAGCGGTTCTAGGCGCTACAGTCTGGAACCGCGCGACCGCTACGGTCGCAGCTTCGAATCATGCCTCGGCAATTGATGTGTGTGATGTCCTTAGGTTAGTAAGGTTTAAGTAGTTCTACGTTCTAGGGACCTGATGACCTTAGAACTTAAGTTCCATAGTGCTCGGAGCCATTTGAACCTTTTTTTGCTAAGTACGCTCATTAAGAAACACTGGTTCAACATAATGTACGTAAGTTGCGTTCGTGGTCAACAGTTGCTTGCAGCGCTTCCGGTGGAATCGTAGCGATTTGTTCCTGTAGACTAGCCTTGCGATAAGTCAGAGACAGAAGGTATCGTTGGTAAACCCGATCTTTTACATATCCCGAGATCCAAAAGTAAAACGGATTCAGGTCAGGTTTCTCGCAGGCCATGCATCTGGAAAACCTCTGGAGATAACACGTCCGTGGAAGATTACGTTAGTCTGCAGCTCGTGGTCGTGCGGTAGCGTTCTCGCTTCCCGCGCCTGGGTTCCCGGGTTCGATTCCCGGCGGGGTCATCTCTGCCTCGTGATGACTGGGTGTTGTGTGATGTCCTTAGGTTAGTTAGGTTTAAGTAGTTCTAGGGGACTGATGACCATAGATGTTAAGTCGCATAGTGCTCAGAGCCATTTGAACCATTTTTTTGAAGATTACATTAAGCAGATCTTTCGCTGGGCGAGCGACATGAGGTGTTGCTACACTACTGGCCATTAAAATTGCTACACCACAAAGATGACGTGCTACAGACGCGAAATTTAACCGACAGCAAGAGGATGCTGTCATATGCAAATGATTAGCTTTTCAGAGGATTCACACAAGGTTGGCGCCGGTGGCGACACCTACAGCGTGCTCAAATGAGGAAAGTTTCCAACCGATTTCTCATACACAAACCGCAGCTGACCGGCGTTGCCAGGTGAAAAGTTGTTGTGATGCCTCGTGTAAGGAGGTCGGATTGTAGCCTATCGCGATTACGGTTTATCGTATCGCGATACTGCTGCTTGCGTTGGTCGAGATCCAATGGCTGTTAGCAGAATATGGAACCGGTGGGTTCAGGAGGGTAATACGGAACGCCGTGCTGGATCCCAACGGCCTCGTATCACTAGCAATCGAGATGGCAGCCATCTTATCCGCATGGCTGTAACGGATCGTGCAGCCACGTCTCGATCCCTGAGTCAACAGATGGGGACGTTTGCAAGACAACAACCATCTGCATGACCAGTTCGACGACGTTTACAGCAGCATGGACTATCAGCTCTGAGACCATGGGTGCGGGTGCCCTTGACGCTGCATCACAGACAGGAGCGCCTGCGATGCTGTACTCAACGACGAACCTGGGTGCACAAATGGCAAAACATCCAGGTTCTGTTTACAGCATTATGATGGTCGCATCCGTGTTTGGCGACATCGCGGTGAACGCACACTGGAAGGGTGTATTCGTCATCGCCATACTGGCGTATCACTCGGCGTGATGGTATGGGGTGCCATTGGTTACACGTCTCGGTCACCTCTTGTTCTCATTGAGGACACTTTGAACAGTGGACGTTACATATCAGATGTGTTACGACCCGTGACTCTACCCTTCATTCTATCCCTGCGAATCTTTACATTTCAGCAGGATAATGCACGAGCGCATGTTGCAGGTCCTGTATGGGCCTTTCTGGATACAGAAAATTTTCGACTGATGCCTTGGCCAGCACATTCTCCAGATCTCTCACCAGTTGAAAACGTCTGGTCAATGGTGGCCGAGCAACTGGCTCGTCACAATACGCCAGTCACTACTCTTGATGAACTGTGGTATCGTGTTGAAGCTGCATGGGCAGCTGTACCTGTACACGCCATCCAAGCTCTGTTTGACTTAATGGCCACGCGTATCAATGTCGCTATTACGGCCAGAGGTGGTTGTTCTGGATACTGATTTCTCAGGATCTATGCACCCAAATTGCGTGAAAGTGTAATCACATGTCAGTTCTAGTGTAATATATTTGTCCAATGAATACCCGTTTATCAGATGTATTTCTTTTTGGTGTAGCAATTTTAATGGCCAGTAGTGTGCGTCTTGCGTGAAGACAGTGATTTCCACACAGTCGCGCTCTTCCAATAAAGGAATCACATGCTGTACCAGGTCGTCCCGATAACGTGCACACGTCACGGTACACCTGACAGGCCAGCTGGGTGTTTCCTCTTCAAGCAAGGACGAACAGAGAATAAATGTGCTTGCGAATACACACCATAGAGTCACATATGGTGAGTGCAACGGCTCTTCGTGCACAGCACGCGGTTCAATAGTACCCCAAATTCGGTAGTCCTGTGAATTCTCTGTACTTTGCAGTGTAAAATGTGCCTCGTCGCTCCGTAGAATATTGCCCGGCCACATGTCATCAACTTCCATCCGTGCCACAAACTAAAGAGCAAGTTCAGAGCCTTGCTGTACATCGTGAGGTTTCAGTTCTTGCCCCGTGTGGATCTTTTACGGGTACCGGTGTAATTTAAAGTGCAAAACTTTCCGTACTGTAGACCATGGGATGAACAATTCTCGTGACAATACACGAGGACTAGCACTGCCCGGAGCACGTGCTGCATGGTCAGTTACACGAACAGCAACAGTAACCTCCAACCTCATCAATAGCTTCCATCTGGACGGGACACCTTCCTCTTCCAGGTGCCACTTCAAACTCACGCGTGTTTCTTAATTTCATTATCCTCTTCTTTAAACCGTTTAGTGACATCGGGCCTCTCCTCAGACGTTTCAGTTGGCGATATTGTCTGAATGCTGCACTGCAGTTGCTGCCTTTCACATAAAACAGTTTCACTAACAGCGCACGGTATCTGTTCTCGATAGCCGTACTGTTCACTCACATTATCGTTTGTCAAATCACAAAGTGGATGTCGTACCGTCTTACACCGCCAGATTTGCATCTAGTGGCCGTAATTTGTACTTTTGTTTTCCAGAGTAAGTAACGCATTAGCATATGTGCAAACTTTTGTTGACATACGACAGTTACGGCCGAGGCTGGACCTTGTACTCTCCCCCCGTCCTTCCCACTTCCATCTATTGTCCACATTAAACAATTTCCAGCCCAAGTAGTTAATAAGCAAATTTTTTATGAAGATTTGACAGGAGCGAAGATTGCAGTAAACTTTCTGGCTTACTTAGCTTGTCACGTTGAGGTGGTTCCAGTTCTTCTTGTCTAGGGGTCTGATTCTTGAAGCTAAAATTCTCACATCAGGCCCTCACGGTTGGTTTGAACTAAATAAATCTGAAGATTTTTGCTGCAGCATTTTCTACGTAAATGTATTTTCTCACATTTTAGTGTATCGTACAGTATTCTGATTTTTTCACATTAACAAATCCGAAATTACATTGTTCGTACAAAAATTCGTCCCATCACGTCAGAGGCAAGCTTACGACTCTCACACTCTGCAGAAGAAAATAATGTCCCAAAGGGTTTACAAATTTTTTAACCAATGAATTTCCTTTACATGATTAATTTCGATTATAGTTTCATAAATGACTCCAGAAATAAACATAGTAAACGGTACAGGATTGCGTATTTAATAATAGAAATTTTAAGTGTGCCAATAATTCGCAATTTCAAATGTTTCTAAAAAATAAAATAATTTTAACTGTACTTTCAGAAATGGAACTTATCGATTATAACATTGAGACTAAAGTATTTTATAAAGTAATTCCTTTTCATAAATTTTAGCTGGAAATATAACATACTGTGTATAAAATTATACTAAAGTTTTCAGAAACGCAACTGAGATAACGTTATGTTAACTGGGGACCTAGAAACGACGGAGAGGCTCCGTCCCTGCGGCAGCCGCAGTGGTCCTCAACCCCTCGACGACTACCGCAGTCCACTTCACCCCTCCGCCGGAGTTCGGCCCCCGGTGGACTGCCCAGGGAACGTCTCACACCAGGCGGGTGTAACCCCTATGTTTGTCGTGGTACAGTAATGGTGGCGTACGCGTACGTGGAGAACTTGTTTTCACAGCAATCGCCGACATAGTGTAGCTGAGTCGGAATAAGGGGAACCAGCCCGCATTTGCCGAGGCAGATGGGAAACCCCCTAAACACCATCCACAGACTGGCCGGCTCACCGGACCTCGACACGGCCAGCCGTGCGGGCTAACTGAGATAATACTGACCTGTCCAAAATTCGAAAAACAATGTTGGTATCGACAACTACTGTTGAGAAGAAGTAATACTAGATGAGGATGTGCCGTTACAAACTCCATGAGTACTTGCACGTTAATTATAACCACCCAGTATTGCCGATACATTGGAATAAACACCTATTTAGGGTTCTATAGATGTCTTTCATTTGCCCCAGACCCAACTGGCATCTCCATCGTTCCTACATTCTTCTCGGTGCCCTCTAACATTTATAGTCGTGTACCGTGTAGAATTAGTTATCACTGATGTGAGACGTACCAGACACAACAGTGTCAGAAATATAGTGTATAAAAGAACACGCGTCCTCTATCAGCACGAATAGCAAAGCAGCCTTTGTTGAGCGTAAGAGCGACATAGGGAGAGCCGAGGACTACACTTAAGTTCGACGAGTTGAAGTGCGAGGCAGCAGGAATCCGCCAGTGTTAGTGACGTGACCATCTGGGTGCCAGAATTGAGTGTACACAGTGTTAACGTGGAGCACTGAGGTCTCATTTGAGGTTCGCTGCGCGGCTGGGCTCTCCGTACCGCCACGTACTCGGTGGCCCGCTAGCTGCGCGTTAACAGTCCATCGCCAACCACAGGACTCATTTCACGTCGAGATCCGGAACTTGGTGAGCGCCCAGGGGCAGCCACAGCCAGAGGAATGCGGCCGAAAAACCACCAGCCACCGCCTCCGTTAAAACATTACGGCCCGTTAAGCAGCTAGACTACCTCGTCAACAGCTTAACAGCAACTGCTGGCCAATAATGTGCGTATCTCTCTCTTTTTCCAGTTATCGCGTCTGTGTGACAAGGCAACGATTTGTATCCGTGATAATGTTGTGCAACTCACATTGCACACAATTTTATTATTTTTTTCTTTTGTCCTATGCCCAAGTCAAAAGAAAAAAAATTGGCAGCAAAATATTTGTTGATGGATGAAGTTGTTTGCAGATGACGCTGTCGTTTATCGAATAATAAAGTCATCAGAAGACCAAAACAAACTGCAAAACGATTTAGATAAAATATCTGAATGGCGCGAAAAGTGGCAGCTGACCCTAAATAACGAAAAGTGTGAGGTCATCCGCATCAGTGCTAAAAGGAACTCGTTAAATTTCGGTTACACGATAAATCAGTCTAATCTAAAAGCCGTAAATTCAACTAAACACTTAGGTATTACAATTACGAACAACTTAAATTGGAAAGAACACACAGAAAATGGTTTGGGGAAGACTAACCAAAGACTGCGTTTTATTGGCAGGACACTTAGAAAATGTGACAGACCTACTAAGGAGACTGCCTATACTACGTTTGTCCGTCCTCTTTTAGAATACTGCTGCGCGGTGTGGGATCCTTACTAGATAGGACTGACGGAGGACATCGAAAAAGTTCAACGAAAGGCAGCACGTTTTGTATTATCGCGAAATATGGGAGAGAGTGTCACTGAAATGATATAGGATTTGGGCTGGAGATCATTAAAAGAAAGGCGTTTTTTGTTTCGACGGAATTTTCTCACGAAATTCCAATCACCAACTTTCTCCTCCGAATGCGAATATATTTTGTTGACACCGACATACATAACATACATACGGAGGAGCGATCTCCAACATAAAATAAGGGAAATCAGAGCTCTTACGGAAAGATATAGGTGTTTATTCTTTCCGCGCGCTATACGAGATTGAAATAATAGAGAACTGTGAAGGTGGTTCGATGAACCCTCTGCCAGGCACTTAAATGTGATTTGCAGAGTATCCATGTAGATGTAGATGTAGAAGTAAAGAGCGTATAAACTGTGGATTGACTATGGCAAGAAAAGCATTCCTGAAAAACTTTTACTGTTTTTTTCTTGATTTTTTTTTTGTTATTCCCAAGTAAAAAAAAGAACTGTAAAGTGAGTTTTGATAATTGAGCAGCAAAATAAGTAAAGATGGCCGAAGTAGAGAGGGTAAAAAATGTAGATTGGCCATGGCAGGAAAAGCATTTCTGAAGAAGAAAAATTTGTTAACGTCGAATACAGATTTAAGTGTTAAGAAGTCCTTTCTGAAAGAATTTGTCTCGAGTGTAGCCATTTATGCAAGTGAAACTTGGACGATAAACAATTTAGACAAGAAGAGAATAGAAGCTTTCGAAAACTGACGCTACAGAAGAATGCTGAAGATTAGATGGATACAGCACGTAACTAATGAGGAGGTACTGAATAGAACTGGGGAGAAAAGAAATTTGTGTCACAGCCTGACTAAAAGAAGGGATCGGTTGGTAGGACATATTCTGAGACATCAAGGGATCACCAATTTAGTACTGGAGGGAAGCATTGGGGGAAATATCATAGAGGAAGGCCAAGAGATGAATACAATAAGCAGATTCAGAAGAATGCAAGTTGCAGTAGCTACTCGGAGATGAATGGGCTTGTGCAGGAAAGAATGGTATAGAGAGCTGCATCAAACCAGTCTTTGGACTGAAGACCACAGCAACAACTTATGCCCCAGTAATGTGTACGAATAAACTAGCGGTACGGGAGCGTGCTGAAAAGTAATGCCACCTTACGCAAAGTGGTGAAGTGGCACAGAGGTAAAACATCCGGGAGGAGGGCAGTTAAGAACCCTTCCCCGGCTTCCAGAATTTGTTTTTCTGTTTTTCCTCCGACCCGACTAAGTTTGTTTCTGGGACTGTTCGTGTTGCAAAGGCTCGGCCGTTTACCCTCCCAAACGTTTACCATCTGGAGCTTGTGGGCTATCTGTAATGACCTTGTTGTCAACATGTTAAAATCTGGTATCCATTCTTTACGTGTACATCTGCGAGGTGCCGGGGCTAGCAGTGTATTTAACACTAAATTCCTCTCGAATCTTCATATGGAAATGATGCTCTAAGCCCCCCACCCTTTTCTAACTCATACTTTTGCTGTTGCACATGGATTAAGAAGAAACGCGAACTGACTGTAATCGCCCGTGCAAGTGGAGTAGAAGAGAGTTTGGCACCTGCAATAATTTAATTGGATAGAAATTAAGGAAAGTTACATTAACGTAGTGAGAAATGAGAGGGTTGCTCTACCGATTAACAGAATGAAAGTTCCGTCCAAAATAACAATTTGATTTATTATGACTAAACTCAAAATAATAAACAACACACATGAAACATTTACAATACATCAAATTTGACACTCAACTAAAGGCTGTGAAGGTGAAGTTGTCCATAAACTAGATTGTGACATTTATGACCAAGTGGTAAGTGGAGCCAATTTCTTGCAACTCAAATCTTAAGTGAAACACCCAGCCAACCCAACATTAATTGCTGCTACAGTAGTGATAACTCAGACAATGAACACCCAAGGCAGAACAAAGAAAAAGACGAACAGGCGCGCTCTGCTGAGCTCTGATTATCACCTAGGAAAATCACTAATCTACCGGTGCTGCGGACATACATTACCAAGCTGTCTTCTTAACTGCAAGAACACGATCGGGCGTACCGGAGGCGATGGCTGGTTGCTTCGACGTCCCGTCGTGGTGATAATAATGTCGTGAGTATAGCCCAAAACAAATTCTCCTGGTCTGGTTGTTCCAGACTAAAGACTTCCTAGCAACACAAATACGCCTCTGAGGGAGATGAAGAAGGCCCGCCACACAATCACTGATGGTACAGTGAGTGATTTTAACAAGAGAAGTCACACAGTAACTCCGATACAGTCAACTTTAGCCAAAACTCCCCAAGGCAGACAACATAGGCCGCTTCTACGCAGAACGCTCAATTGCCAACTGTACTCGGAAAGTTACGTTGAAGTCGAAACTTCAGCAACTTCGTCAAACAGTTACAATCAAATAAAAGTATATTAGACAGCCAACGGAAGGCAGGCTGTCCAGAGCAGCGAGAGCTCAGTCTTGCAACCTACTCCGACCGAAAGGCGAGAGCCAACGCTCACAAGAGCAGCTGTACAAACCAAACACAGATCATTCCCACCCCCACGACAGTGGCCGTGGTTAAACGTTCCAATCAGCAACTCGAAAACCGGCGGAAAATTCCACTCTATTGGCGAAGCTCTACCTTTCCACCAATGGAGATTCTTGGCGCCAATTTCTGCGCCGATTTTGCTACGTCACGGAGCTATGCCCTGGGCGAGCCAATCACAGTTAAGATTTTGCAGAAAACGCGGTAATTTGCCCGCCAAGACTGCCTGGGAACACAAGTCATTCCCACACCTCGCTGGTTGCCCGCTAGAAACGGTTTTCACTAAGTTTCTGCGAAGGAACGGATTCTCTAGCACAGCCGCTCCTTCAGACCCCTTGTGGGCGTGTCGCTCCCGCTCTTATGACAATGTCGGCGTCTGGAAAGCATCCACTCGACTCCCTCACACCCGTCGGCTTAACCCTTTCAAGCTCAGCAGAACTCGCCTGTCACCGGACCACCCGGGTGACGAGAGACGCTGCGTGGGAAGTCCGCGTGTGAAGGAATAGCAACTTTTCACTGCATGCAATCAGAGAGGAAAATCGAATTACTCAGAGTAAGATAGAAATATGAGAGGGGGATCATGCCACCTCTCACATCTACATCTACATCTGAAACCCACAAACTGCCTGACGGTGTTTAGCGGAGGGCGCTTCTGGTGCCGCTATCTCATCCCACCTACCGCTTTTCCACTTGCGAATTGCGCCTGAGAAGACTGGGTGTCATTAAACCTCCATACTGGATGTTATTTCCCGAATTTTCCAATTGTGCTCATTTCGCGAGGAAGCAATATGTTGTCCGACTCTTAGCTGAACGTACCTTCTCGGAATTTCGGTAGCAAAAACCACTCCGCGATGCACATCGCGTCTCTTGTAGAGTCTGCCATTGTATCGTGTTGAGCACCTCTGTAACGCTATCGCCCCAGCTAATCGATCCCGTGACGAAACGTGGCGCTCTTGTTTGGAGCTACTCTACCAGGGCTATCTGGTAAGGGCCCCAGACTGATGAACAACACTCAAGACTCAATCGAAGAAGCATCTTGCAAGCCACTTCTTTAGCGGATGACTTACATTTCGTTTTAAGATTCTCCCTATAAATCTGTGTCTGCTTTTCCTACTACACACATCAAAAAAGTTTTTCATCCGCTTCCCAGAACTCCTGAAGATAGACGTTGATTGTGGATCTTGTGTCATAGACACAGTCGCTTTGACTGTTCAGAGGTGTCACTAAACCCGACCAAAGATGTAAACAACCATGCATGAGCAGAGCCTTTTAGAGGGAGGGGGTCCGACAGTCGATCAGTTTCAGTCATTCCACTAGGAAGGAGGTACATGGCTCGTGTAGTCTGTAGTTCAACCATGCCTAGACGGTCAATACCGCGTTTCGATCGCGTCCGCATTGTTACTTTGTGCCAGGAAGGGCTCTCGACAAGGTAAGTGTCCGGTGTTTTTCGGACATGGAGGAGGTACAGAGAGACGGGAACTATCTACGGCCGGCCGGTGTGGCCGTGCGGTTAAAGGCGCTTCAGTCTGGAACCGCGTGACCGCTACGGTCGCAGGTTCGAATCCTGCCTCGGGCATGGATGTGTGTGATGTCCTTAGGTTAGTTAGGTTTAAGTAGTTCTAAGTCTAGGGGACTGATGACCTCAGATGTTAAGTCCCATAGTGCTTAGAGCCATTTCAACCATTTTTCAACTATCTACGATACGCCCCCCTCAAAAATGGTTCAAATGGCTCTGAGCACTATGTGACTTAACTTCTGTAGTCAGCAGTCCCCTAGAACTCAGAACTACTTAAACGTAACTAACCTAAGGACATCACACACAGCCATGCCTGAGGCAGGATTCGAACCTGCGACCGTAGCGGTCGCGCGGTTCCAGACTGTCGCCTCGCTCAGGCCGCCCAAGGGCTGCTACTCCAATGAATGACCGCTACCTACGGATTATGGCTCGGAGGAACCCTGACAGCAACGCCACCATGTTCATTAATGCTTTTCATGCAGCCACAGGTCAGCAAACTGCGCGAAATAGGCTGCATGATGCGCAACTTCACTCCCGACGTCCATGGCGAGGTTCATCTTTGCAACCATGACACCATGCAGCGTGGTACAGATGGCCCCAATAACATGCCGAATGGACCGCTCAGGATTAGTATCACGTTCTCACCTTCTCTTCACCTATGAGTGTCACATATGCCTTCAACCAGACAATCGTCGGAGACGAGTTTGGAGGCAACCCGGTCAGGCTGAACACCTTAGACACGCTGTCCAGCGAGTGCAGCAAGGTGGAGGTTCCCTGCTGTTTTCGGGTGGCATGGTACGGAGCCGACGTACGCTGCTGGTGGTCATGGAAGGCGCAATAACAGCTGTATGATACGTGAATGCCATCCTCGGACCGATAGTGCAACTTTATCGGCAGCATATTGGCGAGGTATTCGTCTTCATGGACGACAAGTCGTGCCCCCATCGTGCACATCTTGTGAATGACTTCCTTCAGGATAACGACATCGCTCGACTAGAGTGGCCAGCATGTTCTTCAGACATGAACCCTATCGAACACGCCTGGGATAGATTGAAAAGGGCTGTTTATAGACGACGTGACCCACCAGCCACTCTGAGGGAACTACGCTGAATCGCCGTTGAGGAGTGGGACAATCTGGACCAACAGTGCATGGTAAACTTGTGGATGGTATGCCACGACGAATACAGGCATGCATCAATGCTAGAGGACGTGCTACTGGGTATTAGAGGAACCAGTGTGTACAGCAATCTGGACCATCACCTCTGAAGTTCTCGTTGTATGGTGGTACAACATGCAGTGTGTGGTTCTCATGAGCAATAAAAAAGAGCGGAAATGTTGATCTCTATTCCATCTTTCTGTACAGGTTCCGGAACTCTCGGAACCGAGATGATGCAAAACTTTTTTTGATATGTGTATTATTTTTATGTGAACATTCCACTTAAGGTTGCTCCGGGTTGTTACACATTGGCATTTTACAGTAGTTACTCTTTCCAGCAGTTTATTACCAATATTGTAGCTGTGCAGTAGTGAACTTATTTTTCTGTTACTATAGGTTATCTGTCTTGAGCTTGTAACCTCCCCCTCACTTACCGACCTTAATGACAGTGAAAAATTAAACCGCGTGTACCTAATGGAAATTTGGGAAAAGCAATCGTCACCGAAGTTAATCTATCGGTAAAGAGGGAGGAAAGGGTTACATCTAAATGAAAGGAAAAATGCAAATGAAACTGGTGGAAATTAATTTTGAAAAGGGGTAAAGTTAATAAAGAAAGTAAATGTGCGGCCGTTACGTTAACAATTAACTAGCGGTAATTAGATATTTGAGATTTGGGAGAAATCACGGTCGCCAGTCCTAAGGACAATTAGTATAGTAACTGAAAAAGAAAGGTTATTACACATATAATTAACACTAGAAGCGTGGCAACTGAAGGTTGACACGTGTAGTGTGAAAACTGAAAGTTTGTCAGAAGTAATAAATTTCGCTACACTCTGACTTAATTTAGCAAAAGAATTAATAAAACCGGAAAATCGAAAGTTAATTTAGTGACTTAAGTTAATAGTGAGCTTTCTTTCTGAAGCACATCGAAATTCAGTAAAATACAGTTAGTCTTGGACTACCTCAACAATCGTTTCAAAAGCTACTTGAATCTACGCAATTTAGAAATAAGAGATTTAACTTTGATCTTGAATTAAATGATTCTGAACAATTAACAATAGTAAAATGTAGTACGTACCAAGCTGAGCTGCAGTCACAGGTAAGCTAAAATACGGTAACAAAGCTCGCACTCTTAATTCGTGCTTGTGTAATCTGAATATTGTAGCCAGCTCTGAGACTTTAACTGAACTTTGAAATTAAAGCAGTGAAATGGAATTATGCTGGCGTTTGAATTTCAACGACACTCGGGTTCATTTCGGAAAAGGAAGGGACCCTGCTTGGCAATGAAATTGGGACAATGAGCAACAAAGGTTCATGCTAAGTTGCTGTAATTTTGCGAGACAAATGGAACAATTTGAAAAGCTGAGGTCTGCCATACAGTTCTGAAACTTTACGTGCTTTTAGTCTTCCTTGTTGGTTGATTGAAGGTTCGAAGCCGTCGATCGAGGAGGTGGCGACAGTCACTCATTGTCGGCCGTCGCTGTTGCAGAAGCTGGATGTTGGCGCGCCTTCTTCTCGACATGGTCACCAGGCGAAACGGGCTCTTGATGTGCGCCAGCTAATGCTTCCCGTCCGTGACACCATGTCAGAAACTATCATCGCGAGTCGAGCGCAATTACATGCTGCCAAACCCCGAAAGCGCGGCAACTCGCGGGAGCGTCACACAACACACCTGCTCCACTCGCTACTCCAGCCAGACACCTACTGCTCCGCCCGCGCTTCACGCGGCAGAGTTAACACTACCAAAGATCCTACACACTTTGAGTCTTCACACGACCTATCGATGTAATCGTTCGATAGCAGTTTTCCCTAGGCAAGACCCAGCGTAAAAATACAAATAATATTTACGAAACAAACCAATTATACATCGACATAAGTGCATAAATATATATATATATCCAAACAGTAAAGCAATTACAATATATGAAGAGACAGAAATGTCATATCTTGAGGTAACAAAACAAGGAAAAAAACAATAGTACAATAGATGGAAATAGGAGGATATGCATTTCCGGCGTTACACGTGCCCCACATTGTCTGAGGATGTTCGTGTAACGTAAACAGACTCAGAAAATGTCCCAAAAAAGAAACAGCGGAAATGCATATGCTCAAAACATCAACAAAATTTAGCATTCGTCTAATTAAGCATAAATAAATTTTTTTAGACCATAATAATTGAGTGGAGACACTCCTAATCTTATCCCACTCTGTCATCTTGCACAAAATAAAACAGGTTGACAACATATTAAAATTCATAGAAAACATAGAAAATGGTTTAGCTATTCCAAAATCATTAAAATTCGTAACACTATGAGGAATGGAATACTATTTGCAAAATTAATTAGATTGCATGGTCATAAAACCAGGTAGATCAAAATACGCAAATAAATAATTAAATAGACTACACATTTTATATAACCTTTTCATAATTAATATTCTCGTCACGAGAATCTACTTAACGCTAAATAAGAAAATAATACACATCAGATCGAAAAAAACATAAATATTGACAGTAGAATTCTTTCAGCTGTCCAGGAAGAAAAACAATTCCGCCTTCCGTACTCGCAAGTACAAAGAATGCCGACAGCGGCCCAAGAGCCAACAGCGGCACAAGAGCCGACAGCGGCTCGCCTCGCCAGTATTGTTGCGCCCGCGTGTGCGGCACGCTTGATCTCACTCGCCCTTGTGACGGCGTTTCCAGAACGTCCGTTTCACTGAATTCTTTGGGAAAAACTCACTCCCGAGTAATCTCAAGGAGTCCATAAACACTATCACAGTGGATAACTCAACACTGTCCATCATCACACGCATGTACTAGCCTGAAACTTAAAACAGCGTCTAAGTACATCGGCAATGACTAGTAAAACACATATTTATGGAATCTTACAGCTAGTTACAAAATCATATTTACATTGCTTAATCTACAGTGACTCAGCTGAAAACTTAAACTAGCAGCTTGGATTTTTAAATTGATTAATATTCAGTAACTCTTAAATCATTTAATCAACATATATTACTTATTAATTACAACTTCTTTAATGACCTCTAGGTCAGGCAAAAGCATCGCCACATGGCACATTCTTAAATCTTACACTCTATATCTACATACTGTGCAAATTACCCTATCTGTGGTACTAATCAATCCTTGGTTGGTACAATTTCAAGTCTACAATATTCCGTAAGCATTTGTGTGAGGTATACCAATGACTTTATATGGTCCATTATAAACAAACTTAAATTTAGAGATTCCATGGTCTATCTCGCTCGATTTCTCATGAGCTTTTACAAGTACTAAGTCTCCGATTGCAAACTTAGCAAAACGCGCTTTAGCGTCATGACGACGTATGCGAGCATCGGCTTTTAGCTTCATTACTTCTCGCAAACGATCTTTTTTCACACAAATACTAATGTCAATCCGTGGAGGGAATTTGATTATCTCTTCCACTAAACTTTCTACACTTTTGTCAATGCCGAAATTCCTCACATTACAGTAGTTCAAATTCATACCTACGTCAATAGCATCCGGCCAGTTAACAATGTGTATAGGCTGGTATTGCCTATGCACACCGTCTCCTGCCTCGTCAAAACTAACTACTATTGTTTTATCTTGTGACGTACATGTCAAAGTTTTGCTTTCGCAATTAATCACTGCACGGTACTTTAATAGCCAATCTAACCCGATAAGTACTTCCGTAGTTAAGTCTGGCACGACGACAAACTCTTGTTCAAATCGTGCCCCACATATCTCGAAGTTGACAAAAATCTGTTTTGTGACCGGTTTACTGGCCTTCCCAGTAGCACCGATAATTTTCACTCCTGTTACTGGCATAACTACGATGCCAGGTCTGTCTTTCAGTAACTCAAATATTTTCCCAGAGACAGCACTCAATTCTGCACCGGTGTCAATCAACACGTTTAGTTGTAGGTCGTGCATATTAACAGACACTACTATCTGTCTACACTTGTCCTCGACTGTTTCTTTATTTTCCCACAGTAAATCCTCGTCTATATCCAGGTCATTCCAGGAAAAACCATCCGGCTTTGATCCTAAATTCGGCTTATCTGGCGGCTTTTTCAGCCTCAGTTCACATACAGTTTTAATTTCAACACGTTTGTCCTGAGGCATAGTCTGTAGCGTCGCCTCCAATACCGAAACCTTTTCCTGTAACTCGTCAACTAGTGAGTGTTGCTTTGCTACCGATTCACTAATTGTCACCTTCGTTGATTCCTCTTTGGTCAGATTGATCTCATCTGACAATCTACCTGGAGGAATGTGCCCAGTAGCATCTGAAATTACTTCCTCTGGATCTGCGCAACCCACACTGCTATCGTCTGACTGTATAATGTCAGCTCTAACCTCATACAAGCTGTAATCTATGTGCTTTTCTACCAATCGTGTCCGGCTATCACTAAAATTTTCGTAATCTTTCTCCTTAATACTCTCGCAATGTTTAAACTGGATGTTCGCGTCGGATGGGTCGGCTACTTCTACCATTACAACTTTCGGTAAAGTCTGCCGGTTAGGGCCAGAACTTTCCGTTACTACTTCAACATTCAACTCCTGCGGGACGAAACACGACGCATCTTGATCGTGCTCCCCATTAACATCTACTATTTCTAGTAAAGTCTCCCGGTTAGGGCCAGAACTTTCCATCACTTCACAATCACTATCTTCCTGCGGGACGAGACGCGGCAAATCCTGCCCGCGCTCCCCATAAACACTTCTCCCGTACAGGCCCCTATAATCTCTTAGTTCGTCGTATAAGCGACCGAACTGCCTTAACCAGACCTCATCCCTCTCTGCATCCCCTCGCTCGATGACGGACGTTTTATCCGACATCTGATCTTCTCTCAACAATTGCGAATCATTCTTAAACTCAATCTCCAGTTCCGCTGTGGGTATTACAGCTGCCACTTTATGATCGATTTCCGGAACACTACTTAAATTGTTCTCACTGACAGCGAATGTATTTTCTACTGCCGTGTATACAGCTGATCTACCACTTGTGGGCGCACTCTTTTCTCTTAACACTGGCACACTCTCCCGCCGTTGATTATTCCACACGGAATTTTCATAACGGCGACACCTGGGTTTTCTCTTGTTATTGGGCCGCCAAAATTTCTCCACGCCCGCTCGGCCCCTCACCGGCGCGGCTAATGGTTTCCCTGTCTCGTCCCAGCAGATACGCTCCCCGGATGCTGCTGAGGCGGCTGATCACACCCTCTGGCGTTATTACTATTCTGTGAAGCCCGTATCACGTTAGTATGATACTGGTTTCTGTCATTCCTGTTATTATTTGCATTGTACCGATTGTTATTACGGTCCGAACCATTATTGTTATTGCTGCGGTATGCATTATTCCCATGGTTATCGTTGTTATGGTTGGGGTGGTACCCGTTGTTGTTACCACGGCCTCTACCACTGTCGCGATTATTGCGCCAATAGTCCTCGTCCTCAACTCTTTCCAGGAAATCATTGATTGTCCTGTAATTGCTTCCTACGTAGCGTTTTGTATCATCTGGAAGCTTCTTGTAGAGTTCCCAGACTATTTCGGATTCCGTGCGGCGATCACGCAAATATCCCAACTTGCGGATCCAGCCCTCACAAAACTCCCTCATCGAACCGCGCGAATTCGCATCGAAAGGCCTCGATACGACAAATTCGCGCCAGACACTTTGCTGTTTCTGCTCTGACCAGTATTCAGCCAGAAACAAATTTTTAAACTCGTCAAAAGTCATGTTCGTAATGTCGAGGTTTAAGCCCCAACGCTTGGCATCACCAGCCAGCACATCAATAACCGCATTAATTTTTCTCTCATTAGTCCATGATCTGGGTAAAACTCTTTCACAATTTTTAATGAAATCCGTCGCGTGTATACCGCCTTTTTTCAAGGGGTCGAACCGCTCCTCTTTCGTCAACCATTCCGAACTATGTGCACAGATTGGCACATAGCTCTGTTTTTCGTCAAGTTTCTTTTCTAATTCCGACACTCTCGTAATTACTTGGCAAGTGGTTGTCGCAAGCGTTTCCACTTCCCTCATTTTCTCTTCGCAGGTATTAGCCTGCTCCCTCACTTTAGTGTCTACTTCGGACACTAAAGCCTTTAAAGTTTCCACCTTCTGTTGATCCTCTTTTTTCACTAATTGAATTTGTTCCGTCACCTTATTCTCGATGATCGGAGCAAGTGCTTCTCCTACACTTTTCTCGATTCTGCTAATTTCGGAATCAAAACGAGTATTTATGCTCGCAATTTCCGCCTGAACGCCTATCATTTCCTGTTTAAGATTACCGATTTCGGTATTAATTACAACAATATCTTCTTTGATTTTATCAACTTTTGTATCAACAACTCCAACATTGTGGTTAACAACATTAATAGCTTTGTTCTGATTGTCTAGCTTTCGTTCAATTTTTTCAGACTGAGCTTCTTGCTTGGCAGACAGAGCTATAATTTCTGCCGATTGACTCTTGATTTCATTAATCAAAACATTCAATAAATCAGTTAAATTCCCAGAGACTACCGGTTTTACCTCCGTAGCTGGTTCCTCTATATATGTTCCCCCGTATTCATCATCAAGGGGTACAGATTTGATTTTCGCTTCCGATTCCGAAACATTTTCTAAAGTTTGGAATTCCATTTCTGCTCTTTGTTGCGTTTCGGCGGTCGCGTCTTTCATGCTAGCCGCCTGCCCCTGAACAATGGGAACCGCCGTGCGCGTTTCCCACTGTTCGACCGATTGTTCCGTATCCAAGTCTACCAAATTTTGGTAATTGTTGCCTTCACTCATTTTAATAATTTTCAATATAAATGAAAAATCTCAAATATAATTGGGATTACTCCCACTACTTATTCTCGCTGACGTAACGGCCTGTTCGTAACCAGTACTTTGTTACGATATTTGCACAATGCAAAATTCGTGTCCAGAACAACCTCAAAATTGAAGATTGTCCTGTCACCAGGTCGCCACGTGTAACCTCCCCCCTCTCTTACCGGCCTTAATGACAGTGAAAAAATTAAACCGCGTGTACCTAATGGAAATTTGGGAAAAGCAATCGTCACCGAAGTTAATCTATCGGTAAAGAGGGAGGAAAGGGTTACATCTAAATGAAAGGAAAAATGCAAATGAAACTGGTGGAAATTAATTTTGAAAAGGGGTAAAGTTAATAAAGAAAGTAAATGTGCGGCCGTTACGTTAACAATTAACTAGCGGTAATTAGATATTTGAGATTTGGGAGAAATCACGGTCGCCAGTCCTAAGGACAATTAGTATAGTAACTGAAAAAGAAAGGTTATTACACATATAATTAACACTAGAAGCGTGGCAACTGAAGGTTGACACGTGTAGTGTGAAAACTGAAAGTTTGTCAGAAGTAATAAATTTCGCTACACTCTGACTTAATTTAGCAAAAGAATTAATAAAACCGGAAAATCGAAAGTTAATTTAGTGACTTAAGTTAATAGTGAGCTTTCTTTCTGAAGCACATCGAAATTCAGTAAAATACAGTTAGTCGTGGACTACCTCAACAATCGTTTCAAAAGCTACTTGAATCTACGCAATTTAGAAATAAGAGATTTAACTTTGATCTTGAATTAAATGATTCTGAACAATTAACAATAGTAAAATGTAGTACGTACCAAGCTGAGCTGCAGTCACAGATAAGCTAAAATACGGTAACAAAGCTCGCACTCTTAATTCGTGCTTGTGTAATCTGAATATTGTAGCCAGCTCTGAGACTTTAACTGAACTTTGAAATTAAAGCAGTGAAATGGAATTATGCTGGCGTTTGAATTTCAACGACACTCGGGTTCATTTCGGAAAAGGAAGGGACCCTGCTTGGCAATGAAATTGGGACAATGAGCAACAAAGGTTCATGCTAAGTTGCTGTAATTTTGCGAGACAAATGGAACAATTTGAAAAGCTGAGGTCTGCCATACAGTTCTGAAACTTTACGTGCTTTTAGTCTTCCTTGTTGGTTGATTGAAGGTTCGAAGCCGTCGATCGAGGAGGTGGCGACAGTCACTCATTGTCGGCCGTCGCTGTTGCAGAAGCTGGATGTTGGCGCGCCTTCTTCTCGACATGGTCACCAGGCGAAACGGGCTCTTGATGTGCGCCAGCTAATGCTTCCCGTCCGTGACACCATGTCAGAAACTATCATCGCGAGTCGAGCGCAATTACATGCTGCCAAACCCCGAAAGCGCGGCAACTCGCGGGAGCGTCACACAACACACCTGCTCCACTCGCTACTCCAGCCAGACACCTACTGCTCCGCCCGCGCTTCACGCGGCAGAGTTAACACTACCAAAGATCCTACACACTTTGAGTCTTCACACGACCTATCGATGTAATCGTTCGATAGCAGTTTTCCCTAGGCAAGACCCAGCGTAAAAATACAAATAATATTTACGAAACAAACCAATTATACATCGACATAAGTGCATAAATATATATATATATCCAAACAGTAAAGCAATTACAATATATGAAGAGACAGAAATGTCATATCTTGAGGTAACAAAACAAGGAAAAAAACAATAGTACAATAGATGGAAATAGGAGGATATGCATTTCCGGCGTTACAAGCTGACAGCAATAGTGTTTCTGTAGATAGTCTGCTCCTTTCCCTGATGCTTGCAGTGATTGGTGTCGACAGGCTTCATTTCACACCTGCATTTGCCAGTTTTTGACATTCTGCGTTATTTCTTGTGCAGCACCCTATTTACAATTTACTTTCTTATGGGAAGTTGGAACGCCCTGCCCCGACAATGTTAAATTTATTGACTTGGCTTGCCTGTATTTCAGGAACCACTGAAGCCATTGACATGAAACTTTTACAGGACGTTAAACTGTATTTTCTGAGTGTACTAAACTACAATAATTGCATTTCAGCCACTGCTTCCGGAAATACAATTTTTTAATTACAAGGTTAAAGTTTTGTGAACTTTTTTTGTACGTTATACTAAATAATTTTAATTATACATAACATTATATTCTTCTTCTAGTTCAGTAGACTCAGTATATCCATGTTATTACTCGAAAATCTGAATACTCTACTCGAAGTGGAGTGGTTTCTGAGATTTAGGGAAAGATGCAACGGAAAATGCAAATTTTCAGGAACGGCTTCTAAAGTTTCAAAAGACTGTAACTTACTTAATATATGCTTAATTTTTTTTATTCACTCAGAAGCACCCTGCACCATACTGTATATTATCCTCTTGATCTTTCTCCAAGCTTTTTCTTCTTTACTTCTTTCTGGACTCCATAGTGGCCAACTGTGCTGCATACTTTGCTTTATCAATGCGAACCTTGTCCATCCGTTCAAGTTCAAATAATATAGTGGGGTTCAAATGGCTCTGAGCACTATGGGACTTAACATCTATGGTCATCAGTCCCCTAGAACTTAGAACTACTTAAACCTAACTAACCTAAGGACACCACACAACACCCAGTCATCACGAGGCAGAGAAAATCCCTGACCCCGTCGGGAATCGAACCCGGGAACCCGGGAACCCGGGCGCGGGAAGCGAGAACGCTACCGCACGACGTTCAAGTTCTCTGAAGCAGTTTGCTCCAGGATTAATTCCCATATGCTGTAGCACTTCCACCCAATCAATGTTGCCATCATTAAAGGCAATAACAGCATCACTGACACCCCAATTTGGTGTCTTCATTTCAACATAAACATTTTTTGGTAAGCGAGTCTGTATAAGATTATTGAACGACTCATTGGGATTTTGAGTCTGACCATGCAAACAGTTCTTCAGTAAATCAGGATTTGCCGGGTCTCTGTAACGTGGTTTTATGATATCCATGACTGCTGCTGGGATGGAATGTTTATGGCTGTATGAACTGTCTGAGTACCGGGCATTGCTGTAATTGCACCATGAATCAGGTCCACGAGGGCAAAGGCGGTGTACTAGTTTTTCATCAGTTGAAAGTCTGTGGAAGAAGGTAGCCCATACTGCCTGCTTCATTTTCAACAAATCCTCAGTATTATTTCTAATGGCCATCCCGTAATACTGCTGTGGTACATCAATCATGTTGTCTTTCAGCCTGCCTCTTATGGTTTTACCACCAGAAAGTTTATTGTCTCTCAAACTTCGTTTCAACTTCCTCAACCTAGTGCCCATCCTCTTCTGGGCATGACCTTTATAACACAGCAATCCACAACCTTCCATATAAAAAATTACCGATTTTACTAGATGTTGAAGTAACGCACGCGAAATTTTTAATATTTTCAACCAGTTTAAATTATATTTAAAAAAATAAAATAAAATACTTCCCACGTGAGTTTATAAGATATATTCGAAAAATTGCAAATTTTATAATTAGATAAAAATCGAAAAATGTGAAAAAAAATTCCGTTCTTACTCTCCTCAACTGTTTCTCATTCTTCACTGCCACAGTGTTTATGCCTATTCGTTTGTCTTCGTTCGTTCGCGCTGTGAGTGTTGCCGGCCTATGAAACGATTTTGTGTGTGTGTGTGTGTGTGTGTGTGTGTGTGTGTATGTAAATAGTGCACCATAAGAAAAAAACGCAGAATGCCTAAAATAGCCAAGTGCAGACGTAAAATGAAGCCTGTCGACACCAACCACTACTAGCAAGCAGGGAAGTTGCAGAAGCAGATTATGCAAAAAAAAAAACACCGTAAGTAGCTTGCAGACCAACTTTATAAAGACAACGCTGTTTTTAACGTAAAACAATCAAAAAAATGTGCAAACGTGTGTATCCATTTTACAGACTAACCACAGAAGATGCTTTCTAAACAAAAGCGAAACGCATATGGTGTAGTTCTTTTTAATCGTATTGCAGTCAGCTCAAGATAAATAACCTATAGTGACAGATGTTAACAGCTGCTGCCGAGGATGGCTACGCAAACAAACGTATTCTTTTTCTATGTTTGTGCAGTATGTTACAGTTATTTACGTTCGTGGTCAACTGCCAGTCCGTGCACCATTCATCAATCCTCTCCAGGTCTTCCTGCAAATCGACGCAGCTTTCTGACGCTTCTACTCTCTTACAGACAACCGCATCATATGCGAAGAGCCTCGTGGAACTTCCGACGCTTTCCAGTAGATCATTTATACACATTATAGACAATAACGGTCCTTTCACACTTCCTTGTGGTACCACAGAAATTACCTTCACATTTGTCGATTTTGTTCTCTTAAGAGCGACATATTGTCTTCTGTCTGCAAGGAAGTCTTGAATCCAGTCGCAAATCTGCTCCGATACTCGATAAGCTCGTATTTTTTCACTAAATGGCAGTGCGGGACAGTGTCTAACGCATTCCTGAGGTTCAAGGAACACCTGTCTGAGCGCAGATGTGTACAGCGCTATCAATCTCATGGAGGAACAAATCGAGCTGTGTCTCTGTTTGTGGAATCCGTGTCGATTCCTATCCGGAAGATTTTCGTTCTGAAAAAGTGTCGTAATTCTTGAACACAAAACATTTTCCATAGTTCTACGACAGACTGTCGTCAACGGTATAGGTCTATAATTGTGTGCATTTGCCCTACGGCCCATTTTAAAAACGGGAATGACCTGCGCTTTTTTTTCCAGTCACTAGGTACTTGTACCTTTCGTTGCTCCAGCGACCTAACGATATACTGCTCCTACAAGAAGAGCAAGTTCTTTCGCAAAATGTTTGTAGAGTCTTACAGGCATGTCGTCTGGTCCAGATGCCTTTCCACTGCTAAGCGACTGTAGATGCTTTTCTACTTCGCAGTGACTTATCTCAATATCTACGATTTCGGCGTTCGTGCGATGATTTTCTGGCAATAACTCGTCTGAATATACTTTACCTAGACCCCTCTTTTACACTGGATGTACCGAATATGTGATTTATTGCTCTCTATTCTGTGACAGTACCAAATATCTTTGTTAAACGTCACGTTTACTGAAAGTAAGCTCCCCCAGTATCTGCTGTCCCCTCGGTCTGTAGCTGACTGTTTGTCGTCAGATTGCCGCGCTTCCCCCCTGCCGTCTACGAGCACACACGCACACGCGGTCTTCCGTCCCCCGAGACGGCTGACACCCGCTAATGGACGTAATGGGGAACAGGGGGCGCTTCCTCCATAAGTGGATGAAAAACAGGAGCTGTCAACCCAATTACCCCGGGGACATGTGTTGTGCGCCCAGCTCCGCCGCCATATTTCTGTCGCTTCCTCCAGACGAGGGATAGGGGGAGAGGGGGGGGGGGGGAGGAGGAGGAGGACGCACAGGGGAATGTTCCAGGGGTCCCGGCGCCAGCCCTGGGTCGCAGACAACGATGATGGACGCACCGCGCCGTCACCTCGCCGGCTCATGTCGCTGATTGGCTTGTTCTCGAGACATCGTATCGAGCGAGCGCGGAGATTTAATATTTCTGCTGCAGAGATCGAGCGAAACAATAGTCCTTCTACTCTCTGACCCACAAAGTGTTTCGCCAAAGTTTCACGAACTGATGTTTACTGATGTTACTAGTAATGTCAAACTAGGCGAGGGTTAGCACAATCTGACTTCTGTGCAGCTTCAGTCTAATAATACGATCATCGTAAATAACTGTCGTAAAATCATTTTTCATTTGATTATCCATGGCTACAAAGCCTGAAAATTATCATATATACTTCAGTGTGTTGAAATTTACATGTTTCGTGACAAGTTATTTACTAACTTCTAAATGAAAATATTTTTAAGTTTTCTTTGACCTATTCGACATTCTTGAGAAGCGTATCACTTGGAACCTGTGGAATGCGCATTTTCATATTTGTTTTTCTTTGTAAATATTTATTATACATTCTTGTTTTCTAACGTGTTCTACATCCTGGAAGAGCTCCTCATTATGGATCTCTTGGAACATAAAGTACATGGAGTCATATGTATCACTTCTGAACGGTTTTTTTTGCCGGTACGTGATAACTCCCGTATTACTTAATCAACATTAATGATTAAGAAGTCATTGTCAAGATTTCGTTCACCACTAATGACGAAAAATATACGAATAGATTAAAGTCATAGTTTTCATTTTAAAAAAAAAACTTTATTTTGAAAACATTTTTATAAAAGTAATTTAGAAAGTGCCATATAGTGAAAATTCTGTTTAACTAACATGCACAACTGTTGCAGTTGTCTTGATTCTGTACCCAAGCGTAGTCTATCACGCGATTTCGGTCATACACGTCGGTAGAGAGAATTCAGATGGCGCCAGGTATTGACAATCTAATTTCACAGTTATGCTGAACAGCGGATGGAGTTGTTTACTTTCTTTGAGCAAGCGTTGTGTATTGCGCGAAAATGATAACGATGTCCAACAAAATAAGCCTCTGCTATGGCCACTAATAATACACAAGGTCAGACGCTTCAAAGGTTCAAATGGCTCTGAGCACTATGGGACTTAACTTCTGAGGTCATCATTCCCCTAGACCTTAGAACTGCTTAAACCTAACTAACCTAAGGGCATCACGCAATTCCATGCCCGAGGCAGGATTCGAACCTGCGACCGTAGCGGTCCCGTGGTTCCAGACTGTAGCGCCTAGAGCCGCTCGGCCACCCCGGCCGGCCGTTTCAAAGGCTATTTTTTTTTTCACGAGTCCGCATTGTCAGTGATGTTGCACGTTTCTCCTAAAGACGTTGATCACATTATAGCTGCTAACATTTCCGAAGAAGTTTTGTAAAATAGGGAGCCTTAAAAAAATAAAATAAAATTAATCTGACAAAGGCGATATCTGTTTCACCGTTGACCATATTGCTCATAATGATATTGATTTTTCATAGTGGGACTGCCGGCCGTGGTGGTCGAGCGATTCTAGGCGCGCAGTCCAGAACCGCGTGACTGCTACGGTCGCAGGTTCGAATCCTGCCTCGGGTATGGATGTGTGTGATGTCCGTACGTTAGTTAGGTTTAAGTAGTTCTAAGTTCTAGGGGACTAATGACCTCAGATGTTAAATCCCATAGTGCTCAGAGCCATTTGAACCATTTGATCACAGTGAGATTAATATTTGTTACTGCTACTCAAAATATAAAAGATTTTGTTAATAAATACTTGCGTTTTCTTATTTACCTATAATTATATTACCTATCGGATACTACTCAGAATAGAACTCGAATTATTCGCGAGCGTCGATTAGTCTGATCTGATTTACAAACAGAGGTGCAACGTAATAGCCTCGAAATATTTAATGGAATGGATACAGCTGTTGCTTAGAAACTTTTAAACGTGTTCTTGACTTCCGGAGCGCACAGGGTGAACCAGAACTCCACCGATAAAGTTATGTAGTTTGTTCAGGGATGTTTTCTCAGTACGAGACCCGCGATCTCAGATGTCTCGTTACAGAGTAATAATACAATTAGAAAGATTTGATATACTACTCTAATTACCATTGTATGTATAAAAATTCCTTCACAACAGCGTAAGAGCCTGTAATACGCAATCACCAAAGTGTAGAACACAAAAGACAAAATAACTCAACAACCCTCAGACAGTTACAAATTACTGTCATGTGGCTGCCGTCGCTGCAGGAGCAACATAGTGTAGCTATGCTGTGCACTATTCCACTGCATGTTGGAAACCTACATATGGGATGCAAGTGGGACAACTTCTTGTCAGTAATCCTATCCATGTTTTTGTTGTTGTTGTTGTGCTCTTCAGTCCTGAGACTGGTTTGATGCAGCTCTCCATGCTACTCTATCCCGTGCAATCTTCGTCATCTCCCAGTACTTACTGCAGCCTACATCCTTCTGAATCTGCTTAGTGTATTCATCTCTTGGTCTCCCTCTACGATTTTTACCCTCCACACTGCCCTCCAATACTAAATTGGTGATCCCTTGATGCCTCAGAATATGCCCCACCAACCGATCCCTTCTTCTAGTCAAGTTGTGAGACAAATTTCTCTTCTCTCCAATTCTAATCAATACCTCCTCATTAGTTATGTGATCTACCCATCTAATCTTCAGCATTCTTCTGTAGCACCACATTTCGAAAGCTTCTATTCTCTTCTTTTCTAAACTATTTGTCGTCCATGTTTCACTTCCATACATGGCTACATTCTATACAAATACTTTCAGAAACGACTTCCTGTCACTTAAATCTATACTCGATGTTAACAAATTTCTCTTCTTCTGAAACGCTTTCCTTGCCATTGCCAGTCTACATTTTATATCCTCTCTACTTCGACCATCAGCAGTTATTTTGCTCCCCAAATAGCAAAACTCCTTTACTACTTTAAGTGTCTCATTTCCTAATCTAATTCCCGCAGCATCACCCGACTTAATTCGGCTACATTCCATTATCCTCGTTTTGCTTTTGTTGATGTTCATCTTATATCCTCCTTTCAAGACACTGTCCATTCTGTTCAACTGCTCTTCCACGTCCTTTGCTGTCTCTGACAGAATTACAATGTCATCGGCAAGCCTCAAAGTTTTTATTTCTTCTCCTTGGATTTTAATACTTACTCCGAATTTTTCTTTTGTTTCCTTTACTGCTTGCTCAATATACAGATTGAATAACATCGGGGATAGGCTACAACCCTGTCTCACTCCCTTCCCAACCACTGCTTCCCTTTCATGTCCCTCGAATCTTATAACTGCCATCTGGTTTCTGTACAAATTGTAAATAGCCTTTCGCTCCCTGTATTTTACCCCTGCCACCTTCAGAATTTGAAAGAGAGGATTCCAGTCAACATTGTCAAAAGCTTTCTCTAAGTCTACAAATCCTTAATCTTTCTTCTAAGCTAAGTCGTAGGGTCAGTATTGCCTCACGTGTTCCAGTGTTTCTACGGAATCTCATTCTGGTAACCTAAGGACATCACACACATCCATGCCCGAGGCAAGATTCGAACCTGCGACCGTAGCAGCAGCGCAGTTCCAGACTGAAGCCTCTAGAACCGCTCGGCCGCAACGGCCGGCAACAGCGTGGTCTTGCCACATGTACTTGGAGGTATTATCCAACCTAAAATACATACTACTGCCAGTAACTATAATTATTAGTATGCAAATGACGTAAATGCTTGTAACCTCCCCCTCACTTATCGACCTTAATGACAGTGAAAAATTAAACCGCGTGTACCTAATGGAAATTTGGGAAAGCAATCGTCACCGAAGTTAATCTGTCGGTAAAGAGGGAGGAAAGGGTTACATGTAAATGAAAGGAAAAATGCAAATGAAACAGGTGGAAATTAATTTTGAAAAGGGGTAAAGTTAATAAAGAAAGTAAATGTGCGGCAGTTACGTTAACAATTAACTAGCGGTAATTAGATAATTGAGATTTGGGGGAAATTACGGTCGCCAGTCCTAAGGACAATTACTATAGTAACTGAAAAAGAAAGGTTATTACACATATAATTAGCACTAGAAGCGTGGCAACTGAAGGTTGACACGTGTAGTGTGAAAACTGAAAGTTTGTCAGAAGTAATAAATCTCGCTACACTCTGACTTAATTTAGCAAAAGAATTAATAAAACCGGAAAATCGAAAGTTAATTTAGTGACTGAAGTTAACAGTGAGCTTTCTTTCTGAAGCACATCGAAATTCAGTAAAATACGGTTAGTCTTGGACTACCTCAACAATCATTTCAAAAGCAACTTGACTCTACGCAATTTAGAAATAAGAGATTTAACTTTGAGCTTGAATTAAATGATTCTGAACAATTAACAATAGTAAAATTTTGTACGTACCAAGCTGAGCTCCAGTCACAGGTAAGCTAAAATACGGTAACAAAACTCTCACTCTTAATTTGTGTTCGTGTAATCTAAATATTGTAGCCAGCTATGAATACTTAAACTGAACTTTGAAATTAAAGCAGTGAAATTGAATTATATTATTTTAATGCTGGCGTTTGAATTTCAACGACACTCGGGTTCATTTCGGAAAAGGAAGGGACCCTGCTTGGCAATGCAATTGGGACAATGAGCAAAATGGTTCAAATGGCTCTGAGCACTATGGGACTTAACATCTGTGGTCATCAGTCCCCTAGAACTTAGAACTACTTAAACCTAACTAACCTAAGGACATCACACACATCCATGCCCGAGGCAGGATTCGAACCTGCGACCGCAGCAGTCGCGCGGTTCCGGACTTGAGCGCCTAGAACCGCTAGACCACCGCGGCCGGCCGACAATGAGCAACAAAGGTTCATGTTACGTTGCTGTAATTTTGTGATTTGAACAGTTTGAAAAGCTGAGGTCTGCCATACAGTTCTGAAACTTTACGTGCTTTTAGTCTTCCTTGTTGGTTGATTGAAGGTTTGAAGTCGCCGATCGAGGATGTGGCGACAGTCACTCATTGTCGGCCGTCGCTGTTGCAGAAGCTGGATGCTGGCGCGCCTTCTTCTCGACACGGTCACCAGGCGAAACGGGCTGTTGATGTGTGCCAGCTAATGCTTCCCGTCCGCGACACCGTGCTAGAAACTACCATAGGCAGTCCATCGCAATTACATTCTGCCAAACCCTGAAAGCCCGGCAACTTGCGGGAGCGTCACACAACACACCTGCTCAATCGCACTACACCAACCAGACCCCTTCTGCTCTGCCCGCGCTCCACGCGGCCGAGTTCACACTACCAAAGATCCTACACACTTTCGTTCTTCACACGACCTATCGATGTATTCGTTCGATAGCATAGTTTTCCCTAGGCCAGGCCCAGCGTATAAATACAAATAATATTCACAAAATAAACCAATTATAAATCGACATAAATATATATATATATATATATATATATATATATATATATATATATATATACAAATAGTAAAACAATTACAATATATAAAGACACAGAAATGTCATATCTTGAGGTAACAAAACAAGGAAAAAAAATTATAGTACAACAGATGGAAATACGAGGATATGCATTTCCGGCGTTACATGCTGATGTAATATTTATCAGTACACCGTCCTCAGTCACCAGTAGAAATATCTGCACTTGTAACCCTTACACCATGTGTATTAGATTGGTTGCAAAATAAAGGTCATCTGCGTGAAAACGTTTATTCAAGAAATCAACAGAAATACACGAATTACTGAGATTTCATTTTGTACACAGTTTCCATGGTTCTCTAAACATGTGTTCCATCCGTGAAACCATGTACCGAAACCGGCGTGAATGAAACCAGGGTCCCAGTCTAGCAGCCCCTTAGCCCCGTCCTCCTCAACGTCGGCATCGGTTCTGAAGCAGCAGACGGCCAGGTGCTTCTTTAACGGTCCGGAGAGACGAAAATCGGTTGGTGCGATATTATAGTAGTGTGGGTGGAGTTCCAATATAGACGTTCGGAAATGCCGAACTAAAACACGCGTAACCGAAGCCGTATCCGATCAGGAGGTCTGGCACAACAACAGGACATTTTTACAAACCAATTCCGGCTGTTTCTACCGAATCGCCATCTGCAACAGTTTCAGCTTTGCACAACTGGCTGCATTCGCAGCCTCCTTACACTTTAGCCATAACTTTCTTCACAGATATCGCTTTTTCTAGCTTGTTACGGGGGATGACGAGTTAGGGAGTGAAGTGTATTAGACAGATGATTTCATGAACTCGTGTATCATATGATGCACCAAAGTTCCACGTTTTGTCCGCTGTGACGATACGATGCAGTTGCGGTACATCTTCCGCCAGACACCGCATCAACTAGTAGAGTGGCAACCCCGTTTCTTCACTTTATTCTCATCTGATATGAATAGTACGTGTGGACATTTTCTTTAAACGCAAAAACTTTATTACACTCAGCACTTCAATAGCAAAATATGTGTCCGTTACCTCCATCTAGAGGCTGTATGAGCGTAAGGAGGTCAATGAGACAAGCGCTCAGCAACTTTGAAGGTATAATTTTGTCAACCGATCTAACTAAAATTCCCTGAGGTTTTTCTCTTACGTAAAATCTGTCGAAATCCTCTATTCCGTCAGTGAACACGCAGACATTGAAACGGACGAAACAGAGAGAAGGCCAGGTACTGAATTCGGCCTTCCGAAATTGTTTACCGCGGTAGATCGTAACGCGGCTCCTCTTTCAGTCGTCGTACGAAGATCGAAGAGGCAGATATTGAGATAACCGATGGCAGAACAGAAAAAAAAACTATAATCGCTTAGTAGTGGAGAGGCATCAGGACTAAATGAGATACTTGTAAGATTCTACAAAGATTATGCGAAAGAACTTGCTCCCCTTCTAACAGCAGTTTATCGTTGTTCGCTAGAGTAACGAAGGGTACCTAGCGACTGGAAGAAAGCGCAAGTCACTTCCGTTTTCAAGAAGCGCCGTAGGACAGATGCACACAATTATAGACCTATATCGTTGACGTCAATCTGTTGCAGAATTATGGAACATTTTTTATGCTCAAGAATTATGATGTTTCTGGAGAACGACAATCTCCTCTATAAGAATCAACAAGAATCCCGCAAACAGAGACAACTCCCTCTGTTCCTCCATGAAATCCACAGCGCAGTGGACAATGGCTCTCAGATTGATGCCGTGTTCCTTGACTTCAGGAAAGCAATTGACACTGTCCCGCACTGACTCTTCAAGAGAGAAAAATACTAGCTTACTGAGTATCGGACCAGACTTGTAAGTGGATTCAAGAGTTCCTTGCAGAGAGAATTCAAGTAGCTCTTAGCGGAACAAAATCGGCAGATGTAAAGGTAATTTCAAGAATACCCTAAGAAAGTGTGTTACGATCATTAGTGTTTAAAAATGGTTCAAATGGCTCTGAGCACTATGGGACTTAACAGCAGAGGTCATCAGTCCCCTAGAACTTAGAACTACTTAAACCTAACTAAGCTAAGGACATCACACACATCCACGCCCGAGGCAGGATTCGAACCTGCGACCATTAGCGTTTAGAATGTGTATAAACGATATAGTAGTAAGCGTCGGAAGCTCTTCAAGACCGTTCGCAGGTGATGCGGTTGTCTGTAAGAAAGGAGCAATGCCAGAAGACAGTATCGATTAGCAGAATGACCTATAGAGTGAATGATGCATGCTCTAACAGTTGATCATGAACGTAAATGAATGTAACCTAGTGTGCACGCATAGGAAAAGAGATCCACTACTGTACAGGTACACTGTTGATGACAAATTTCAAGGAATAGTATCTACAGTAAAATATCTATGAGTACCTATCCAGACCGACCTTCAGTGGAATGACCACGTAAAACAAATACTGGGAAAAGCAGATGCTAGACTGAATTCATGGGAAGAATCTTAAGGAGATGTAACTACTCCACGGAAGAATTGGCTTACAAGGCGCTTGTTCGGCAGTTTCTTCAGTATTGTTCATCAACCTAGGATCCTTACCAGGTGGGACTGATAGAAGGGATAGAGAAGATCCAACGAAGAGCGGCGCGTTTCGTCACGGGATCGTCTAGTCGGAGCAATATCGTTACAGAGATGCTCAACAAACTCAGGTGGCAGACGCTACAAGAGAGGCGTTGCGCATCCAGCAGAGGTTTATTATTGAAATTTCGAGAGAGTACTTTCCAGGTTGTACTTTCCGGGCTGGCTGGTTGGCGGATTTGGGAGAGGAGACCAGACAGCGAGGTCATCGGTCCCATCGGATTAGGGAAGGATGGCACAGGAAGTCTGCCGTACCCTTTCAAAGGAACCATCCAGGCATTTGCCTGAAGTGATTCGGGGAAATCACGAAAAACTTAAATCAGGATGGCCGGACGCAGGTTTGAACCGTTGTCCTCCCGAATGCGAGTCCAGTGTGCTAACCACTGCGTCACCCCGACTGTTACTTTCCCACATACATCTCGCGAAATGACCACTACATGAAAATTTGAGACAGTAGAGCTAATACAAAGGCTTACAGACAATCTTTTTTCTCACGCGCCATTCGCTAATGGGAAGGGGAGCGGGTTAACAGAAGTACTTCTGTCTCTTCTGCCTATAGAAGAGATTAAATTCGCGTTCACAGTGGGTACTTATATATCAGTGTGAGCTCTTGTTATCTTACTTTCCTGTCTGCCCTCTTCAATATAATCTAAACTACAGCTCCTAGCGTTTCAAGTCAGCAGAACTGCCACAAATCAATTGTAAAATGGAATTAATTTATTTATGCATGTTCATCACCAGCCAAGTTTAGGGTCGTCAGCATCTCTGTTACATCTAAGCAGACATCATTACTACGTTAACATTAGAGTATGTGTAGTACATGAGCACTTCGTAATATTGATAACAGACATAGCAGTGGTTCCCCACATGGGTGTAATTACCCACCGAGGGGTAAAATGAAATTTTCTAAGGGGTAAAAACAAAAGGATACATTGTATTTCGAAAATTAAATTATTTTTAAAAGATAATTACTTTGTAATAACTATAACACTGATTACATCAGATATTAATAGTTACATTTTTTGCAAATGCCTGCGTTAACGTCCGACCCAATGTGGTGGAAATAATGAGTGAAAATCTTTCTCCTCACATAGTCCACACACACATACACAAACACACACGCACATACACACATACACATATTATACAACGTGCAATAGATGCATCTAGAACATTAAAATTGAGACATATACGTCACATCCTTGGATAACACAAGATATATTGAATTTAACTGATGAAATGAGAAAATTTCAAAATGCAGGAAATGAAGCTAGCGAGATAACATACAAACGTTTAAAAAATGAGACTGAACGAAAGTACAAGACTGCCAAATAAGAATGGCTAGATGAACAGATGTAAGGATTTAGAAGCATATTTCACTGCGGGAAAGACAGATACCGCCTACAGAAAAATTAAATTGGCCTCTGGGGAAAAGACAAGAAGCTCTACACGAGGAAGATAAACTAGAAGGCAGTATTATAGAAAGGGAAGTGGAGGTAAATGAAGATGAGATGGGAGGTATGATACGGCGAGAAGAATCTGACAGAGCTCAGAAAGGTCTAAATCGAAACAAGGCCACGGGAACAGTCGATGTTCCGTCAGAACTGCTGATAGTCTTGGGAGCGCCAGCTAGACAAAACTCTTCCATATTGTGTGCAAGATGTATGAGACAGGCGAAATACCCTCATACATCAACAAAAATGTAGTAATTCCAATTCCAAAGAAAGCAGTTGCCGACATTTGTGAAAATTACCGAACTATCAGCTTAAGAATTCTTTACAGAAGAATGGAAAAACTGGTAGAGGCTGACCTCCGGAAACATTAGTTTGAATTCCGGAGAAATGTAGGAACACGCGAGGCAATACTGACCCTTCGAATTGCTTTACAAGATAGGTAAGGTAAGGTAGACCTACGTTTATAGCATTTGTAGACAGAGAAAGCTTTTGACAATGTTGAGCGGAATACTCCCTTTGATATTCTGATGATAGCAGGGCTAAAATTCAAGAAGTGAAAGGCTATTTACAGCTTGTACAGAAACCAGACAGCAGTCGAGGGGCATGAAAGGGAAACAGTGGTTGAGAAGGGACTGAGACAGGGTTGTAGCCTATCCCCGATATTATTCAATCTGTTCATTGAGCAAATAGTAAAGGAAGCCAAAGAAAAATTTGGAGTAGGGATTATAGTTCAGGGAGAAGAAATAAAAGCTATGAGGCTTGCCGATGGCCTTGTAATTTTGTCAGAGATAGCAAAGGACTTGGAAGAGCAGTTGAACGGAGTGGACAGTGCTTTGAAAGGAGGATATAAAGTGAACATCAACAAAAGCAAGACAAGGGCAATGGAATGTAGTCGAATTAAATCAGCTTATGCTGAGAGCATTAGATCAAGAAACGAAACACCTAAAGTAGTACATGAGTTTTGCTATTTGGGCAGCAGAATAACTGATGATGGCCGAAGTAGAGAGGATATAAAGTGTAGACTGCTAATGGCAAGAAAAACATTTCTGAAGAAGAGAAATTTGTTAACATTGAATACAGATTTAGGGTGTTAGGAAGTCTTTTCTGAAAGTATTTGTCTGGAGTGTAGGCATGTATGGAAGTGAAACATGGACGATAAACAGTTTAGACAAGAAGAGAATTGAAGCTCTTGAAAAGTAGTGCTACAGAAAAATGCTAAACATTGGATGGGTCGATCAAGCAACTTATGAGAAAATACTGAATAGAATCAGGTAGACAAGAAATTTATGGCACAACTTGACTAGAAGAAGGGATCGGTTGGCAGGACATGTTTTGAGGCATCAAGGGATCACCAATTTAGTATTGGAGGGCAGCGTGGAGGGTAAAAATCGTAGAGGGAGACCAAGAGATGAATACAGCAAGCAGATTCAGAAAGATGTAAGTTGCAGTAGGTACTGGGAGATGAAGAGGCTTGCACAGGATACAGTAGCATGGAGAGCTGCATCAAACCAGTCTCAGGACTGAAGACCACAACAACAACATCGCATACGCTTGAATATCTCCTGAAAATGCCTTTTCCGAGTTGTAAGTGGTTCCTGCAATGGACCAGAAATTGCGTCATTATTCACACCGCAACCGATAAACAAACTGTGATGTCACCGCCAGACACCACACTTGCTAGGTGGTAGCCTTTAAATCGGCCGCGGTCCGTTAGTATACGTCGGGCCCGCGTGTCGCCACTATCAGAGATTGCAGACCGAGCGCCGCCACACGGCAGGTCTAGAGAGACTCCCTAGCACTCGCCCCAGTTGTACAACCGACTTTGCTAGCGATGGTTCACTGTCTACATACGCTCTCATTTGCAGAGACGACAGTTTAGCATTGTCTTCAGCTACGTCATTTGCTACGACCTAGCAAGGCGCCACATTCAGTTACTATAAGTACTATCATCAAGAATGTATTCTGAACAGATAATATTGTGAATCATGTACTGTCAAGAGCGACGTTCATCATTAATGGATTAAAGTTAAGTATCAAACTAATTATGTCCGCTTTCTGAATTCTCATTCCTTATCATGTTCCAGACCTCACGTCAGTTTGGTTCTTCCCTCCTCACGCCAGCCTGCGTAAGCTAAAACGCGTGCATTTCGACCTCCACTCGTAACACGGTGTAAGCTCTTCTGCTAACACAAAACAAACTAATTGACGGAACAGTACAACAAACCTGTAATGGCTACTACGTTGCTGCTGAACGTACACAGTGTTATTATTTTTATTATTATTATTATTATTATTATTATTATTAGCAGTGGTAAGACACAACACACTGGTAGGGCGATATCTTCAAATTTCTGAGAATCAAGTGATTTACATACAATAAGTACGGTGCGCACATTTTAACTTGTATGATATTAAATGGGGGACGCAGGGTGTGGGTGTTAAACAAGTGCTACTAAGATGAGGAATGCTGCGAGAGAAGGATGTTTTCTAACAGGTGTCTACCCTCAGTGTGAACAGTTAGCTTTGTTTTCTGGGAAGGAGCTGTAGGTGCACTCGCAATGCATTGATAATTGCTTCATCATTATACGAAAAAAAGGTTGTTTGAAATAAGCCGTACCAGTTGTCTCACTGGCTCCTTAGTTCATGATTTAATAAAACACCTAAAAAAGCTGTATATTGTATGTATTTCGTCATTTTAAAGATGAAAGTGTTCAAAGAAAATTCTTTCCCATTCTAAAGTTTAGTTAGGCGCTAAAGTTGATGAAGCTGGTGGGGACAGGTAGGTGGGGTACTGTCTAATATCTGATTGCACACAGTGGTAAAAGTCTCAAATGGTTGACAACCATTTATATTTAGCAACGAATAAATGGTATTTCGGAATGCCAGTGTAATTAACACTGTGTTACGTAACTTCCTCATCTCGTTTTTTGTCGAATGTGAGTAATGACATACAGAAATGTTTGCCAGCGGGGCATATGGAATTAAATCTGCAGAAAAAGTTGTCTGGAGCGGGGGCAGAGTAAGAAATAATAAGGTAGGGTTAGCAGATGAGACGGAAGCAATAAAGACAGAGCCACTGCGCCAACTCTCTCTGTGTGACGTGAATACTGGTACGCCGTTGGACTGAGAAATCAAAAGGTGCGGTCTGTTTTACTTGGTAAAAACTTTCTAAAGCCAATAACATATGCGCCGTCTAAGGTGGATCTTCAATGAACGCCGTGAGAGAAGTTACGGACACGTTAACAGATAAAACCCTAATCTCTTCTACAATGCGTAGACGTTTTGGATAAGACGGAATATACTGGCTAGTTCGTCACAGAGTCGACGGCTGAAGCGAAGAGAGAGAAATATTAGTGTTATGCGTGGGTCAATAAGACGCTGAATGTACCAGATGTCGTATTGCAGTTAAGAGATTGCGATAGCTGTTTGATCTGAAGAGAAGTTATACTAAGATACTAACGGCTAAGAATCCGATTAAGGACAGGAGATCATGTGGAAATCACTTCATATTTCCGACGAATCCACCCCAGCAAAATTAAAAAAAAACGTCAAAATACCGCACGCCAAAGTTACTTAAGTGCGCCAGTCTGTTCATCTTACAATAGAACCTACAACTCAACGTATGGTGTAAAAGAAACTACATATACAAAAGTTTAGAGTGTTCAGAGGAGCTAACCTACATTTTTCTTACTGCCATGTTAAAATTTGCTCCTTTTGTCAAACCATGGCGGAAGCTACACAACGCCACCTCACTAACATGCTAGTGCAGCTGCAGTTGCTTCTGAAACAGTGATTTATTAAGTGAAGAACTGAAGACAAGTCCAAATCCTCAGTATAAAAATAAACGTGTAATTTCTTCACTTACGCTATTGCAAAGGCACACTAATACTCATTTCGCCAGCTATCGATAATCGAAATTGCTCACAATTAGATTGGATGGAGCGATCTACATTTGTGATCTGTAATTTCTTTGAAGAATCATTTTTAACAGCCAAGATCGCCCTCAGCTACGTTAATTGCCAGTCTATAAACTGTGGTTCTCATGATAGACACTGCAACAGTGTCACAACAGTATGGTAATGAACCCCCTACCTTTATTGTCACAAATTTGCAGTGTCCATGCTTTTTCTACATCTCCCCCCTCTCCCGGCCCCCGAACGCTCCCATCTTTTCAGGATTTGTGGAGATATTTGGTAGCATGTGAGGGAAAAAAGAAGGGCTGATGTACATACAGATTGCATAAAAATACACGAACATAATATAATAAAATAAATACTAAAATCATATCGGTAAATCATATTGTAGACTAGAGCATTTTGTAGAAGTATATAAACACTTAGTAAATAAAAGTAATCATAGTCTTCAAATTTTAAAGAACTATTGAACTGAATTTCATCATTTTGAGAAATCAAAAGGTGCGATCTATTTTACTTGGTAAAAACTTTCTAAAGCGGGTCTTCAATGATTAGAACATGTCTAGCTAACGTAAACAGATGTACTGCTGTGCATTTCATTGTGTATTGTAATTTTTATAACATAACAATAATGTATGAACGCTAGATGTATGGACATGTTCTTGAGCACAAGATGCTTTTTCATTTCAAATGCTTCTATTTATGACAAACCTTTGTGTAATATGCTACATTTTATCCGCTAACATGACAATGGTGTATGAGATTCCAACTCGAACTGAACACGTTTGATAACAAAAATTTTGAAAGGTATGTAAATTTAAAGTTCCATTTTCGTTTCTTGTAATGCTAAACATAAAACTTTTATCTCAAATATTACGTCATACCTCATAAGATATAGTCCACGCATATGCACTGCGTTACAGACCTGTAGATGACAGCAAAGTCTGTCGTAACTGGTTGTTTTAAATAAAGAAATTTTTATGTGATCTTGGCTTTAGAAACCTTTTACCAAGCTAAAGAACTACTCTCGAAGACATGAAACGAAAACAAACGTACGATGTTGTTTTAGGAAGCCTATGTAGGAGCCATCTAGTGGCTCTTATTATTTGCATGCCTTATCTGTACCTTATAGTCAGTTGATTGAACTGTGTACTTCAAAATATATGGATCCATGAGGTATTTAACTCGTCTTGTAAGCGTCAGAATGTAAACAAACGTGCACTGTTACGTAATCAGTGGAATGTTTAGGGCGTGAACATCCCTAATTAGGCAAGGTGCTTTCTAACTGTATTGTTTTTATTTGTGACATACTTGTTTTTATTTTTAACAAAGGCATGAATGTGCTACATACTGCCCACTACAACGTCAATATGACAAATGTGATACAGCAACAATGGAATATGACGTATAAGAACAAGTATTTTGAAGGTACGAAAAAGTAGAATTTCAAGTCCTCATTTGTAATGGCAAACATAAATAATGATTGTACATCTACTCTATATGTAAATACATCACTTTACGGATAAGACGATAGTGCTAACTGTTGAAACCGGTCCAAAAGTTTCTGTCGATGACCCTTAAATGCGAAATATCGCAGTTACCACGGCCATTGACTAAATTATGGACACTTCACCATAAAGCTGATAGATAAAGCTATTAGTAACGCAAAAATCAAATATTTTACCGAATAGTTTGTTTAAAACCTTTGAGTGCAGAGCTAAAGAAGCGTGCGGGATTTTCTAGTCGTTAATGGCGCTGCTGCACCGTGACTAGCAGGCTAGAGCAGGGTTTTCCTAGGAGCAGGACTTTGGTGCCCCGTAGTACGTAATGCTCCTGACTTAGTGTGTCGTCCCCTGGACTATGTCAAAATAGTGAAGGTGCCGTCAGATAGAACGCAATGCGTAGCACTCTAGCGCTTCGCCTCAGGCGTGACTGGCTATAAGGTTCTGGATGAGTCCAGTGCGTTGTACGCTGTGTTCTATTGAAGCAATTGTTGCGAGTCAGGTAAAGTTGGTGTACAAAATGGCTGCAAAGTGCGCTGAGAAGACATCAGTGCGTTTCAGTGCAGAAGAAGATGAACTGTTAACTGACGCAGTGTCTGCTCCACTGCGCTTTTCATGCGCACTCGATCCATCAATACTGTGCACTATGTTATCACTTTGGTTAAAGTAACAAAATTTCGTTTGAACACTCTTCCTATAGAGTACGTATAGACTGAACAGTTAATGCACTCGCGGTTTCATTCGCTAGGAAACCACAGATGCTCAGCGTATTTAAGTTTTGCGTTCCTGCCGACGCAAAACGCCCAGTCCTGGTCGCAAAGCTCAAAGTTCCTGCTGTTTGGAAAACCTGGTTAAGGGAGAAAGCATGGGAAATTACACGTGTACATTTAAGCTAACTTACATGTTACTGTTTGAGAGATAATCGAACTGAATTTTGCACATGTTGTCATTATGTTATTGGTTATAACCTGAATTTATTCAACTTTTGGGTCAAATAATTTCATAACGACGTTGCTGGATACTTTTAGGTCACGTACTACCGCATGAATAACATTTTGCCAAAGGTTACATTACTTACCACTTCAAAAATGTGGTAGGTTATTCTAAGTGATTAGATAAACAAATCTGGTTTGGTAATATCAGTCTTCGAGGTCTCTTAACACTTTTTTAATTAATGTTTATGATACATAGCAATTTTCGTTTCACAAAAATTTAAATAAACTTGACAGTGATCCACTTCGAAAATTTTGTACCACAGGAAGTTGTGTTATAGAATGTACAAAGTTTGTAGCAATTTTCTCCTTTTTATGTGCAATGGCTTAGCTGAAAATGTTCATTACACTCCGAAAAATGAAAGTTGCGCAAAATGCAGAAGTAAGATTTTGTAAGCATGTATGCCACTAATAAGTAACTTAATGTCAGCCATATCAATACACTTGGCCCTTTCGTTCTTGTTGTAGTCCTTTTCTTCTAGTCTGATCCTTCTGGCGTGCCTTTTTGGCAACATGCTTAACTGAAATTTCAAAACTAGCAATACGGACATCATTAACCTCCTTCAACAGGTTTACAGTTAAGCAACCTGAATCAAATCTTGGTTTCATAATTGTCCTGATTCTTCCATGATAACATCACTGAACACCAGACAAGAATCACATAAGGAAATTTTAACAATAGTAGATGAGCGAAATGTTTGTCTTTAGGTGTTTTTTCTAAATGAGGTTATTTACGCTTTCGTTCGGATTTTGTGTTCCACCATTTGTGCATTTATTTGATAAATCGTAATTAATCTTCTCGTAAGTAGGCTCACAGCCTTCTGTATTCTACAGATATCTTCTCTGGCGGTAGAAAATAATAAGATACCGCAAATAAGGACAGAATCATGTAGAAAAGGGGGCGTGGCACTGCGTATTGGTTGAAAATTTGTAGCACGGATTAAACTCTGAAAATTGGAGACAATATTTCTAATATGCCACACAACTATCAGGTGGCACAAAGATTTCGACACTTTGGTCAGTTTTACATACAGAGCCCCCTAATCAGCCTCCTCTGTGTGCAGCCGTCGCAGTGCGTAACTACTCTGGACAGCGCGGCGAGTCAAACACAGACTACAGGCTTTCTTCGTGTTCCCACACTCACGTTACTTCAGGACATACACTATGTGATCAAAAGTATCCGGACACCCCCCAAAACATACGTTTTTCATATTGGGTGCATTGTGCTCCCACCTACTGCCAGGTACTCCATATCAGCGACTTCAGTGGTCATTAGGCATCGTGACGGAGCAGAATGGGACGCTCCGCGATGCTCACGGATTTCGAACGTGGTCAGGTGATTGGGTGTCATTTGTGTCATACGTCTGTACGCGAGATTTACACACTCTTATACATCCCTAGGTCCACTGTTTCCGATGTGATAGTGAAGTGGAAACGTGAAGGGACACGTACAGCACAAAAGCGTACAGGCCGACCTCGTCTGTTGACTGATAGAGACCGCCGACTGTTGAAGAGGGTCGTAATGTGTAATAGGCATACATCTATCCAGACCGTCACACAAGAATTCCAAACTGCATCAGGATACACTGCAAGTACTATGACAGTTAGGCGGGAGGTGAGAAAACTTGGATTTCATGGTCGACTAGCTGCTCATAAGCCACACATCACGCCGGTAAATGCCAAACGACGCCTCGCTTGGTGTAAGGAGTGTAAACATTGGACGATTGAACAGCGGGAAAACGTTGTGTGGAGTGACGAATCACGGTACACAATGTGGCCATCCGATGGCAGGGTGTGGGTATGGTGAATGCCCGGTGAACTTCATCTGCCAGCGTGTGTAGTGCCAACAGTAAAATTCGGAGGCGTTAGTGTTATGGTATGGCCTCGTTTTTCATCGAGGGCTCTTGTACCCCTTGTTGTTTTGCGTGACACTATCACAGCACAGGCCTACATTGATGCTTTAAGCACCTTCTTGCTTCCCACTGTTGAAGAGCAATTCGGGGATGGCGACTGGATCTTTCAACACAATCGAGCACCTGTTCATAATGCACGGTCTGTGGCCGGGTGATCACACGAGAATAACATCCCTGTAATGGACTGGCCTGCACAGAGTCCTGACCTGAATCCTATAGAACACCTTTGGGATGTTTTGGAATGCCGACTTCGTGCCAGGCCTCGCCGACCGACATCCATACCTCTCCTCAGTGCAGCACTCCGTGAAGAATGGGCTGCCATTCGCCAAGAAACCTTCCAGCACTTGATTGAACGATTGCCTGTGATAGTGGAAGCTGTCATCAAGGCTAGGGTGAGCCAACACCATACTGAATTCTAGCATTACGGATGGTGGGCGCCACGAACTTGTAAGTCATTTTCAGCCAGGTTTCCGGATACTTTTGATCACACAGTGTGTAAACAGTTTGTAACTGTAATATCTCTCTTAATGTGTTACACCTGAAGGTAAGATTTAACCTCTTAATGAGTTGATTATGAAAGCATTAAAAATTTTTATGATCGGCTAGTAATTATATGAAATGTTGGAAATCAAATTTTTGTTGCCTATAGAAGCCGTCAGACAGGCACCAAGCAGCTGTAATCGTGCGCGTTACACCGGATTGACCCTTTTGGTAACATGGATTCCAACTCTATTTTAGCAAATTTGTGGTAAGATCTCATGGGACCAAACTGTTGATGTCATCGGTCCCTAAGCTTACACACTATTTAATCTAACTTAAACTAACTTACACTAAGGACGACACACAAACCCTTGCCCGAGGGAAGACTTGAACCTCCGACGGGAGGAGCCGCATGGACCGTGACAAGATGCCTTAGACCGCGCCGCTACACCGCGCTCTATTTTAACCTTCCTAGACCGTGGTGGTTGTTGTTATTATTGTTGTGGCCTTCAGTCCAAGAACTGGTTTGATGCAGCTATCCATACCACTCTAAGGTAGTTTGAAAATGTCAGTCACGATCGGACGAAGATGTGGACGATGAAGGCTGTTAGGTAGATCAGTCAATAATGTGTAGCAAATTTGTTACTTATCGTCTCGTTTGTTACTCACACACCAGTAATCGAAAATACACGACAGAAAAATGCGTGTATGCCACAACTTCCAAGAGCTTCTTTGGCTTCTAACTCAGCTAAAAACCAGGACATGAATAATTAATCTAGTAGCGAACGTCTCTTATTGAAACAATAATCAATGCGATAATGCGCCATGTTGCAAATATCAAAGCGCGCCCGCATCTCAACTTGAGTTACTTACCGAATGCAACTGCCAACTCACTCAAATCTCACGCGAACGACGACGATGAAGTAGGAAACATTGTAGACATGCAAAGATTATTTTTCTTAGCACTGGGCACCGTTTAATCAGCTAGTGCTGCATGGGTACCGTTTCATAACGATACATGCAGCGACAGGGAACACTGAACTTAATGAAAAATCCCAGAAACTGTAGTCGAGTCGCTGTAAAAAGATCTTTGATAGTTACAGTGGACTGGGCGCAGCAGCTCCGGGTGCCTATTACAATCCATCACGTTATGCCTTACGAAATGCGTGATATAGGCAACTTGATGTTGTAACTTGTATTGTGTCCTAAGATCCGATGATGTTGGTTTTAGTTTCGCCGAATCCGGTTGTAAGGTGTCAGGCAAATCCAACACCTTACATGAAAACCCTGACATGATAAGCAAATCCAGTAGTACGTCACATAGCTCCGAATAAATCGTGACATTAAATTAACCAAAGTAATACTAGTAACGAGTGAGCAAATGGAATACCACAGACTAACACAAGAATGCCTAAATGCATGTCATACCTTCCCACCGCGAGACAGACGCAGTTCCGAGGGGAGAAACGAGAACAGAAGCCGAGAGCAGAACCGTGTTAAGCTGGAAGGCCCTACGATAAGGGACGGACGGACACCTACGTCGCCAGCTAGCCGCTAGGACCACACCACCCGCAAGTTTTAGCGTGAGACTTTTTCGCGTCTCTGTTACGTTAGGACCACCCCCCAGCCCATGTTAAAAGATAGAGCCCTCCAGAAGAACAGTATAGATCTTACGATAACGCTAATAGGACCACACCAGCTGCAAGTTTTAGCGTGAGACTTTTTCGCGTATCTGTTACGTTGCAAACTTTATAAACATTGCCCCACCACGAAAAGTATAACGTTTCTCATTGGATAGACAGAATTTTTGTAGGCAGAGCTTAAGGTTAACATTGAGACCCTGATTGGTCAGATGAAAACACAGCCAGATAGTTTTTTTTTAAACCAACTTCGGTAAATTGTAGTAAGGAGAAGTTAGGAGAGAGTTGCTTCCGAGACAGCGAGGTGAGCGGAGCTGTGCTGCTCGCCGCCCCCTGACGAACACCAACAAGGTAATGAATGCATGCGATGCCGCATAACAGCGCATAGCGCTTCACTCAGAACTGCAGAAGTCTCATCTGTTACACCCCTTTTTGCGTAATACTAGTGTCGATCGTCAATTAAAGCTCATGGTGTTCACATTTGCCACTTGAAGTAAAAATCTGAAACGCGATGATTTTTCTGTAATATAATTATTGAGAAGCCGCATCAGCCACTGTAATTTACGACAAGTTAAATACGTAATTAAAGATAATTGAGGGTCAATGTAGACCATTTTTATAGATTTCTCTTTTGTGAAACTTAACTTAAACCTAGATTATAGATGTGATATGGCATAGGTCATCCTTCGACCCATTGTAGAACTTGGAAACCCATTAAGGGAATATTCGTTCACATTTTTGTTGAACGCAGTTGGTTTTTATCATCCTGCATTAAAACATTTCCTTTTATCAATAGCGCAATTTATAAACAATGTTTTGTGAGTAGAATAAAATGTCCAATGGTAAATTTAACTGCTTTTCCGACGTTATTTTACCAGCTAACTAAAAATAGGAAAGCGTTGAACCCCTTCCACTAAATTTAGTTAGTATTAAGATTCTTTTACAGGGAGTGTAGTGGAGCTGACGCTGAAATCATTAAGTATTTGGTTATATCATCGCTAGTCTCACTGAACTCTTCTGGACTCTACATGTCATGTGTGGTCTGACGTCTCCTTACCAGCAACAGGTCCCAGGTTCAAACTAGTCAATTCCCTAAAAAACACGCTCAGAGCGTCATTGCACGAAAGTGGTAGGGAGACACGATATAGAACAGACAGACACCACGCAGAATGTTAGACGGTAATCATGGAATAAAAAGAATTCCTCCGATCTTGGCTACCAGTTTATTGTTTTACCTTTCATATATGGTGCGTGCACCACAGTTGCCTCTGCGCTGGTTTTGGTTAGCGCCATTTCGCCATGCACGGTATACTTTAACCACGGCAGTAAACGAACATTTTGTGAAGTTAGCCTTTTCGGAAACGCTTCCACCCTTGGCCCGAAAGTCAATGATCATGCCCTCTTGGACGTCAGATAAACGGCTCCGTTTCCGCATTACTCTAATGACTGCACTGTTTTCCGCGTCCCAGAGAGACGTTTTGTATACGCTGCGTTGCTAGCGCTGCCACCCGACGTCTGCGAGTGGGTTACTGCACGTTGACGTCGAACATAATGTGACTGGACCGCGTATCCCTGTGATGGGTGGTGCTTGACAAGATACGTACAGTCTCACTTTAAGCAATTGCTCTACAGGGCTATTACAAATGATTGAAGCGATTTCATAAATTCACTGTAGCTCCATTCATTGACATATGGTCACGACACACTACAGATACGTAGAAAAACTCATAAAGTTTAGTTCGGCTGAAGCCGCATTTCAAGTTTCTGCCGCCAGAGCGCTCGAGAGCGCAGTGAGACAAAATGGCGACAGGAGCCGAGAAAGCGTATGTCGTGCTTGAAATGCACTCACATCAGTCAGTCATAACAATGCAACGACACTTCAGGACGAAGCTCAACAAAGATCCACCAACTGCTAACCCCATTCGGCGATGGTATGCGCAGTTTAAAGCTTCTGGATGCCTCTGTAACGGGAAATCAACAGGTCGGCCTGCAGTGAGCGAAGAAACGGTTGAACGCGTGCGGGCAAGTTTCACGCGTAGCCCACGGAAGTCGACGAATAAAGCAAGCAGGGAGCTAAACGTACCACAGCTGACGGTTTGGAAAATCTTACGGAAAAGGCTAAAGCAGAAGCCTTACCGTTTACAATTGCTAGAAGCCCTGACACCCGATGACAAAGTCAAACGCTTTGAATTTTCGGCGCGGTTGCAACAGCTCATGGAAGAGGATGCGTTCAGTGCGAAACTTGTTTTCAGTGATGAAGCAACATTTTTTCTTAATCGTGAAGTGAACAGACACAATGTGCGAATCTGGGCGGTAGAGAATCCTCACGCATTCGTGCAGCAAATTCGCAATTCACCAAAAGTTAACGTGTTTTGTGCAATCTCACGGTTTAAAGTTTACGGCCCCTTACAGGACACGTGTATCTGGACATGCTGGAAAATTGGCTCATGCCACAACTGGAGACCGACAGCGCCGACTTCATCTTTGAACAGGATGGCGCTCCACCGCACTTCCATCATGATGTTCGGAATTTCTTAAACAGGAGATTGGAAAACCGATGGATCGGTCGTGGTGGAGATCACGATCAGCAATTCATGTCATGGCCTCCACGCTCTCCCAACTTAACCCCATGCGATTTCTTTCTGTGGGGTTATGTGAAAGATTCAGTGTTTAAACCTCCTCTACCAAGAAACGTGCCAGAACTGCGAGCTCGCATCAACGATGCTTTCGAACTCATTGATGGGGACATGCTGCGCCGAGTGTGGGAGGAACTTGATTATCGGCTTGATGTCTGCCGAATCACTAAAGGGGCACATATCGAACATTTGTGAATGCCTAAAAAACCTTTTTGAGTTTTTGTATGTGTGTGCAAAGCATTGTGAAAATATCTCAAATAATAAAGTTATTGTAGAGCTGTGAAATCGCTTCAATCATTTGTAATAACCCTGTATTTTATTTAACGCAACGGCCACAAGATATTACAGATCGCATGGTGATTGTCTTCTTCTAGACCTATATCCACCATTAGAGCGTGTGTTTCCGCCAGCAGTTAGGTCTGTGGGAGAAACCGAAAACGGCTTACATTGCCCATAATTTTCTACACTTTCTAAAATCCCATTTATCGCTGTTCCAATGGGAAGAACGTCAGTAATTCATTCTTGTGTTCATTTATGAAACGTACAGCTGTAAGCGTATTGTCATATCGCTGGCTTGGTTGTGGAGTATCTTTGCGAGCGGCCGCGTTTTTAGCAGAGTCGAGCACGGGACGCGGAACTGTTATGCTGTGTTACAGGTAGCTCTGCATGTGAGAGGCATTGTTATTACGGAAGTTCAAGTGTTGCTACAAGTGCTGTTACAGTAAGGTGATGAATTATAGAAGTGATTCAGAGGAAATTGCGTAATGATATAACTAAAACTGAGCAGTGCCGCCGATAACGTGTTTGTGTTTCCTCTCGTTGCGTGTCGCACAGCATCAATCATCCGCGCCGTGTTCGGTCTCCCAGAATGAACTGATGTGAATCAGTAGAAATTAGTTACCATAAAAGAGTGCAGTCAAGTGCCAGTGTCTTGTAGCAAGCGTGAGGACGTGCGTTCGGTCATCGCGTTTCCGCATCATAAACAATTAGCCGAGCCGCGACGGCTACGCGCACGCTCGTACAGGTGAGAACTGAGGACTGTAATTTAGCTTTATGAGCAGTGTTACATCATTACTAGTGTCAAGGAGGACTGGTACCAAAAGGAAGCCTGGCGAGCGTAAGAACTTCCGTTCGATCATTCGGCTTCCGCATCATTAACAATCATCCGGGCCGTGTTCGGTTACGCGCACGCTCGTCCAAGTGATGTTGTGGACAGATAGATATCTAGAAGTTCGCATAAACATTTGTCTCAGAATATAGACGTTCGTACCAGACGTAGGAAAGTGTTGTGTTTGACGTTGAGTGGCTCTCCTAACCTGCTTGCATATTCAAATACGTAATTTCAGGCAAGCCAACAGCAGTGTGGATAGGAACAGTACGACCGCCGCGCGATTATCAGGTGCGTGGTGTGGACAGGGCGCACGGTCAGAAGCGAAACCAGTTTAAGGACACCTCCATCCACCATTTGTACCCCCGGGCGTGTTACACACTGAAGCACCAAAGAAACTGGTATAGGTATGCGTATTCAAATACAGGGAGATGTAAACACGCAGAATAGCAGAATACGGCGCTGCGGTCGGCAACGCCTATGTAAGACAACAAGTGTCTGACACAGTTATTACTTAGATCGGTTACTGCTGCTACAATGGTAGATTATCAAGATTTAAGTGAGTATGAACATGGTGTTATAGTGGGAGGACGAGCGATTGGACACAGCACCCCCGAGGTAGCGATGAAGTGGGGATTTTCCCGTACGACCATTTCACGAGTGTATCGTGAATATCAGGTATCCGGTAAAACATCAAATATCCGACATCGCTGAGGCCGGAAAAAAGATCCTGCAAGAACGGGACCAACGACTACTGAAGAGAACCGTTCAACGGGACAGAAGTGCTATCCTTCCGCAAATTGCTGCAGATTTGAATGCTGGGCCATTGACAAGTGTCAACTTGCGAACCATTCAACGAAACAACAGCGATATGGGCTTTCGGAGCCGAAGGCGCACTCGTGTACCCTTGATGACTGCATGACACAAAGCGTTACACCACTCCTGGGCCCGTCAACACCGAAATTGGACTGTTGATGACTGGAAACATGTTCCCTGGTCGGACAGGTCTAGTTTCAAATTGTATTAAGCGGGTGGAGGCGTACGGGTATGGAGGCAATCTGATGAATCCATGGATCCTGCATGTCAGCAGGGGACTGTTCAAGGTGGGAGAGATTCTTTAATAGTGTGGGGCATGTGCAGTTAGTGGGATATGGGACCCCTCATACGTGTAGAGACAACTCTGACGGGTACGTTAGCATCCTGTCTTATCACCTGCATCCATTGGTGTCAGTTGTGCATTCCGACGGACTTGGGCAATTCCAGCATGACGCTGCGACACCCCACACGTCCAGAATTGCTGAAGAGTGCTTTCAGGAACAGCAGGATTCATAGTGTCAGTTCCCTCCAGCACTACTTCAGACATTAGTCGAGCCCATGCCACGTCATGTTGCGATACGTCTGCGCACTTGAGGGGGCCCTACACGACATGACGCAAGTGTACCAATTTCTTTGGGTCTTCAGTGAATTAGAGTGTGAGACTGCTTGTTTTCAACGTACAGCGCTTCACGCACGCGGCTATGAAAAAGACTGCTCGGTGTTGTCATATTGGAAGCTCTGGCTCGTCTAGAATAGGTACGTGTCAGCACACGGACCGTGCCGTCGGACGTCAACGTTGAGCGTGCAGAGTTCAACGTGCTGCTGAACGTTCAGTAACGATGCGACATGTGAATGCGGTACGCGGGCCCCAACATGCTATACGGGATGGCAGCGCGCTCCAGCGATAGTTGTCGGCTGTGCCTGGCTTACAAATAACACTGTTTACGAAACTGGCGGACGTAAAATTCCTACGTTATCTCCACTAAAACTCACATTTCCGCCCTTGTCCATATGATAGTCGTGTTGTTCTGCCTGTAGTATACATTAATTAAAACTTCGATACCCATGGACATGTTATCAGGCACAAAGGAAACTACCACGTCCAGTCAATATGGACATCGACTCATGATAGTTCCGTTGCAAATAGTGCAGTACTAATTTACAATAGTTCTGCGCATAAGATAAAATTATTTCATCATTCCCATTTTTTAAATAACCCCTAAGGTTACTCTTATTTAATCACTGTTTGTATTCAGTAACACAATCCTTGCAACATATGAAATACAAAACTTGAAACAAGAAAGTGCAAAACTTCTTACTGCAAGTAGTGCAAGATGTCTTGTAATAAAGCTAATCGAAAAAAACTCACTCCTGAGGAAGACAAAACTTATATGAATTTATTATGAAATACACCTTTATTAGACTACTAAGAAAGTATCAGACCCTATTAGGAAATGCGTAGGTTGGTAAAAAAGTATTTGGGTTGAGTGAGGTACGGAGCAGCAACACATCATCTGTTAGTTTACGATTCTGCGTTTCTACTTTTTTTAAATGTAACAGATAACTGCAGTCATCAGTTACACATTGTAGGATTCATAGAATGAGGATGATATTCAGTCTTTTAACAGTAGCCCATGGAAACAAATTTAACAACGTCCTCCATTCGACAGGCATCTTCACTGTTGCCTTCTACTCATTAACGCTAGAACGACCATGACTGGTTTTTGAACGATCCTTGCAGCTTATCATCGTGAAAGCTTTAACCGTAGCTAATTCTTTAACCACGAATATGACGTTACCCTTCGTTTTATTACAACAAATAGTACAGTTAACGACAGGTTTCCGAGAGATACTCAATTTACTGATGCTTACAGAAACAGCGTATATTATAACTGGCCTCTAACAGTATTTTAATTTATTTCAAAACTAGGAGATATGTAACCCCGATTTTCTGGGTTGTATTAACATTTCTTGAGCGTCAGCTACAAATTCGTCGGCACAGGCAGAACTGTGAGCCAGTGTTAAACAACGTCTGTGCGCTTCCTTGAGCTATGGGCAAAGAATGCACGTAATAATTTGATTTTGACTCATGTTGGGATCAATTTATTTGTATCTTTATAAAAACATACTAATCTCTGCTAAAGCCAGAGTCACTGAGTATCTTCGCTTGTGTGGTTGCGTTAAAATCTATTTACTGAATAAATGACCTCTACCGCGCAATCTAATAAAACATCGGACTTCGTAAATAAATAACCTCTGTGCGGGTTCTATTAAACGGAACATACAAGAAATGAGTAGTAAAGGTGTAGATACCATAATACCGCAACGCAAAACCACACTAGCTTCCGCTAGTACAATTACAGTGGCCACATTTAACTTCGGGTGCCTCAGGATAATAAAGGATAGGAACTGGTGTAACCATGGTCTGCTGAATCTTAACAGTAACTATTACTTCAGTCAGAAGTTGCACTTACATTCATCAGAACAAAAATAGGAAATAACGAAACGAGATAAGATAGTGCTGTGATAATGGACAACTCAGTGCAGTGTCGTGTAACAGCATATATAAAACATGGAACAAACTAGGAGCGCTAGCTCCATATTGTATGCTTGTTCTTAGACGAATGTGACTCTTTACATGAATTATTAACACCATAAACTACACTTATTGTCTTCTTTTCTACGTAAAATCAGAATCTTCCTTAGATTATTGAATGATTCTGAGAAAGGCACAATACACAGCTCAGCCAGAACATTATGACGACCGCCCTACTGTCGATATAAATGCGTCCAGGCGATAGCAGCCTCAGCTGACGAGGAATGACTGTTAGTCAGAAAGTCACACGGTGCATGTTGAATCAGTGAGAGCGCTGTCCGTAGATAGAATGGAGAAGGCGTGCGATGTATCTGAGTTTGAGCAAGGGCAGATTATGGTGGCCTGGAGATTCGGCACGAACATTTCGGAAGATGCACGACTTGGGTGTTCGAGGAGTGTTGCGGTGAATGTCTTCAGCGCGTGGCTAAAACGAGGTGGAACCACGTTCAGAAGTCGTCGGCTTGGTCGGCCACCCCTCATCACAGACGTCGGACGTCGGACGTCGTAGGCTGGGCAGACTCGTAAAACAGGAGAGACGGCGAACCGTGGCGGAACTAACGTCAGACGTTAATGCCGGACAGAGTACAAGTGCGTCCGAACACGCAGTGCACCGAACACACCTAACAATGGATCTCCACAGCCGACGATCCATTCATGTTCCAGCATTAACGCCACGACATTGGCAACTATTACTGAAATGGGCAGGTGACCATCGGCACTGGACGTTGGCACAGTGGCAGAATATTGCATGGTCTAATAAATCGGTATATCTTCTTCATCATGCCTATGGGAGGGTGCGAATCCGTAGTCTTCCGGGGGAACAGGTCCTTGACACCTGTATTGCAGGACGGAGACAAGCTGGCGGCGGCTCCATCATGCTCTGAACAATATTCACGTGGGCATCCACGCATCCAGTCAAGCTTGTGCACTGCACCGTGATGAGCAAAGGAGCATCGTACAGTGGTTGGAGACTACGACCGCCCCTTCGTGGCGATCATGTTAACCGACGTCAGTGAGATTTTTCAGCAAGATAATCCTCCATGTCACAAGGCCAGGAGTGTCGTGGAGTGGTTAGAGAAACACAGTGGCAAGTTACAATTGATGTGCCAGCCACCTATCTCTCCGGATATAAACCCAATCGAACACATCTAGGATGCGACTGAAAATGGGATCAGAATCTACTGGGATTAGGGGACTGTGTGTGCTGATGTGGTACCAACTCCCTCCAGCGATCCAGAAAGGCCTCACTGCTTTCATGCCACGACACATCGCCGCTGTTATCCGTGTCAAAAGGCACCATACCGGATCCTAAGTAAATTGTCATAACGATCTGGCTGACCGGTTTGAGTACGAGCAGAATGCAGTGGCCAGCAGGTGCCCAGATGGCAGGGAACCCATGGGGGGAGCAGTAGTGGTAGGGATGTGGCAGGCGTTGTAGGGGAAATGCCGAGCGCTGGAGGGGAACTGCCGTTCTAAACTGAAGCCTAGGCTCATATACTTTCGTAAATATCACGTGGGGCCCCTCCACACTCACATTTGCATAGTGACCATTCAAAAACAACTACTGTCGCTTCTGCCTCCGTTAGCATCTACACTATTGACTGTTAAAATTGCTACACCAGCAAGAAATGCAGGTGATAAACGGATATTAATTGGAAAAATATAGTTTACTAGAGCTGACACGTGATTACATTTTCATGCAATTTGGGTGCATAGATCCTGAGAAATCAGTACCCAGAACAACAACCTCTGGCCGTAATAACGGCCTTGATATGCCTGGCCATTGAGTCAAACAGAGCTTGGATGGCGTGTACAGGTACAGCTGCCCATGCAGCTTCAAGACGATACCACAGTTCATCAAGAGTAGTGACTGACATATTCTGACGAGCCAGTTGCTCAGCCACCACTGACCAGACGTTTTCAGTTGGTGAGAGATCTGGAGAATGTGCTGGCCAGGGCAGCAGGCGAACATTTCCTGTATCCAGAAAGGCACGTACAGGACCTGCCACATGCGGTCGTACATTATCCTGCTGAACTGTAGGGTTTCGCAGGGATCGAATGAAGGGTACAGCCACGGATCGTAACACATCTGAAATGTAACGTCCACTGTTCAAAGTGCCGTCAATGCGAACAAGAGGTGACCGAGACGTGTAACCAATGGCAAGCCATACCATTACGCCGGGTGATACGCCAGTATGGCGATGACGAATACACGCTTCCAATGTGCGTTCACCGCAATGTCGCCAAATACGCATTCGACCATCGTGATGCTGCAGACAGAACCTGAATTGATCCGAAAAAATGACGTTTTGCCATTCGTGCACCCAGGTTCGTCATGGAGTACACCATCAAAGGCGCTCCTGTCTGTAATTCAGCGTCAAGAGTAACCGCAGGCATGGTCTCCTAGCCGATAGTCCATGCTGCTGCAAACGTTGTCGAACTGTTCGTGCAGGTGGTTGTTGTCTTGCAAACGTCCCCATCTGTTGACTCAGGGATCGAGACGAGGCTGCACGATCCGTTACAGCCGTGCGGATAAGATGCCTGTCATCTCGACTGCTAGTGATACGAGGCCGTTGGGATCCAGCACGGCGCTCCGTATTACCCTCCAGAACCCACCGATTCCATATTCTGCTAACAGTCATTGGATCTCGACCAACGCGAGCAGCAATGTCGTGATACCATAAACCGCAATCGCGACCTTTATCAAAGTCGGAAACGTGGTGGTACGCATTTCTCCTCCTTACACGAGGCATCACAACAACGTTTCACCAGGCAACGCCGGTCAACTGCTGTTTGTGTGTGAGAAATTGGTTGGAAACTTTCCTCATGTCAGCACGTTGTAGGTGTCGCCACCGGCGCCAAACTTGTGCGAATGCTCTGAAAAGCTAATCGTTTGCATATCACACCATCTTCTTCCAGTCGGTAAAATTCGCGTCTGTAGCACGTCATCTTCGTGGTATAGCAATTTTAATGGCCAGTAGTGTAGAAAGAATGCAGCGATTTATTTTCACCTAGCTTGTTAACCATTTGTAACTTTGAGAGAAGCGTCAGGAGTGGCGAATTTTGAGTAAATCCTTCACATTTCTCTGGTTGCCATGTTAAAATTTGCTTCTTTTACCAGAACACAGGGGAATTTACACTGCCTCACCTCACTAATATGATGTGCAGCCACAAAACCGAGAGAATTCTGAAACAGTGGTTTATGAAATTTATTAAATGAAGAACTGAAGAGAAATAAGGTCAGTAGCTTATGAAAATCCACACACAAAGTACAAAAAAATGTGTAATGTCTTCTGTTATTTTCTTCCAAACCCATAGCATTTCTCGTTTCACCAGCTATCGATGGCTCTTAAAAATTGCATTCCTTCATCGAAAAAATCTGTAGTTAGTGGAATAGCATGGTAGATAATGAAGCTTTGCATGATAACGATATGGGAAAATACTCTCTCCTTTGTGTGCTGTGAATTGGCCACATCTCGTTTAGATATCTGAAACTGTGGCTTTATCAAATAGCTGTGAGCACTATGGGACTTAACTGCTGAGGTCACTAGTCTCCTAGAACTCAGAACTACTTAAACCTAGCTAACCTAAGGACATCACACACATCCATGCCCGAGGCAGGATTCGAATCTGCGTCCGTAGCGGTCGCTCGGTTGCAGACTGTAGCGCCTAGAACCGCTCGGCCTTCCCGGCCGGCCCGACTTTATCGCTGGCGCTGAGCGATCACAAGTGAGCCGGCCGAAGTGGCCGTGCGGTTAAAGGCGCTGCACTCTGGAACCGCAAGACCGCTACGGTCGCAGGTTCGAATCCTGCCTCGGGCATGGATATTTGTGATGTCCATAGGTTAGTTAGGTTTAACTAGTTCTAAGTTCTAGGGGACTAATGACCTCAGCAGTTGAGTCCCATAGTGCTCAGAGCCATTTGAACCATTTTTTTGATCACAAGTGAGTCTGCTACGTCAGATCAATTTTCTGGAGATTAGTGAGAGATACATTTACGCAAGTTTAAAGAAAAATTCAATATGTTAGTTAAATTTCATACGCAACAATATATTATGTAATATGCCCCAAACGCAAAATCATAGAGACCTCTATTCTTCGTTACAAACTTTTCCGAATATAAAGCAGTGTGTTAGTTCCAGGTAAGTCTCACAATAACTATGAGAATTCACGAAATGATGGGCACATCATCATGAATCTGACATATAAGGCTATAAGTGAAGCAAACATGAATTTTTGTACCGCACAGTATATGTAAGATTGCTTGAGAAAGATTACAGCGCGTGCGCCTCGATTCTGCCATAGCTGACCGGCTGAAAGGTGCAAAACACTTGTCGGCCGCCTCTCCTTCTCAACATATGAAAGAAATCGGCCAGCGCTGTGGACGAAAAGTGGTCACTACGCGTCGGCCACCGTATCGTGCGCGGACTACACATATGGGCTTCAACTGAAAGCTGATACGGCGTCTCGCGGCTCCGTACTGAAGAGAGATGGCGTCATGTAGCGTAGGTGGGTTTCTTCCATCTCTCTGGTCTACATTCAAACCCACGTTCAGGACAACTGAGATAATAGATATTGATCTCCACTTTCGGAGACACTACTCTATGTGGTTTTTCCACGCTATGACGTCATAAACTCGACACGCCCGACGCTCAGCGTTCGAATACCCGGCCGGCGTGCCGCCGGCTGTGGGCTGTGTACGCTACGTGGGTGCCAGCAGTCGCCGCGCCGCCGTCGGCCGTGCAGAGGAGTGCGTCTGCGGCGCCGTCTGCCACGGCTCATTGACGGCCGCGAGGAAACACAGCGGAGCGCGTTTTTGGGCCGCGGCTGCGGTCTCGAGACGTGAGCGCCCAGCTGCAGCCACATCCTGCCCGCGCGCGTTTCTTGCGGCCCACAGTTTAGGACGGCCGCGCCTACCTCTCTGCGCCGATACTGTTTACATACTGCTCTCTACGAGGTTTTGCTGCTTCGCACCGCCGCGGACAATGCGGCAAGAACACCAATCACCCGGATAGCGGACTGCGGTGTCGGAGTTCCAACCCACCCGTGTGAACGCCTGCCACGGGCTTCCCGAGAGTCTTCCAGGTGATTAACGCTACGAAAGACGTATAACCTGTCACTTTGTGCCGGACGGGGTGGCCGAGCAGTTCTAGGCGCTACAGTCTGCAACCGCGCGACCGCTTCGGTCGCAGGTTCGATTCCTGCCTCGGGCATGGATGGTTTAAGTAGTTCTAAGTTCTAGGAGACTGATGACCTCAGAAGTTAAGTCCCATAGTGCTCAGAGCCATTTGAACCATTTTGTCACTTTGTGAAGGTTATTTTTATATATACGAGGTGCGACAAAAAAGTAATGAGACTGTTGTGAAAAAAATGTTGCTTACCGTTTTAGTCAAGTTTAGTGTTGTCTCCTTGAAAGTAGTTCCCTTCTGATTGCACACACTTTTCCAGCGCTTCTGCTATTGATAGTAACGTTTCTGGAACTAATCTTCTGTAATATCCTCTAAGACCTTCTTCACAGTTTTTGGACATATTGTGATGTTTGAAAATGGTGTCCCTTGACCGCCGTTTTGGCTCTTGGAAATAGAAAAAAGTCGCATGGAGCGATATCTGGTGAATAACGTGGCTGTGGTAGTACTGAAATTTGTTTTGAGGTTAAAAATTGCTGTATTGGCAGATCAGTGTGGGATCGCGCATTATCGTGATGCAGAATCCAATTATCAGCAATGTTGCCACGGACACGAAGAACTATTTTACGAAGTCTTTCTAAAATTTCTTTGTAGTAATATTGGTTAACTGTTGGTCCAGCAGGCGCCCACTGTTTATGAACAATTCCCTTGGAATCAAAGAGGCACACAAGCATGCATTTCACTTTTGACTTTGACATGCGAGTTTTATTTGGTCTGGGTGATCCCTTTGAGCACCATTGCGAACTTTGGCGTTTTGTCTCTGGATCATACCAAAAGAACCAACTTTCATCACCAGTGATAACACAGCTCAACAATTCTGGATTGATTTCCGTTTGCTGTAACAGATCGGCTGCCACATTTTTCCGCCGGCCGGTGTGGCCGTGCGGTTAAAGGCGCTTCAGTCTGGAACCGCGTGACCGCTACGGTCGCAGGTTCGAATCCTGCCTCGGGCATGGATGTGTGTGATGTCCTTAGGTTAGTTAGGTTTAATTAGTTCTAAGTTCTAGGCGACTCATGACCTCAGAAGTTAAGTCGCATAGTGCTCAGAGCCATTTGAACCATTTGAACCACATTTTTCCGTGTTTCTTGCTGTTGTGGTGTGAGGTTTTTGGGGACCGTTTTTGCACAAATCTTTCTCGTAGCAAGATCTTCAGTTATTATTAGACGAACCGTTTCTCGATTGATGTTCAGTTCTTCTGCAAACATTTTCAGGGATAATCTTCGATCAGATCGTACGAGTTCACGCACCCTGGCCAAGTTGACATCCATCTGTGAGGTTGATGGTCGTCCACTGCGGTCTTCATCTTCAACATTCGTTCTGCCTTCAGTAAGCATTTTATACCAACGAAAAACTTGAGCTCTTGACATAAACTCCTCTCCAAAAGCCTTCTGTAGCTTACCGTAAGTTGCCGTCGCGGTTACACCCAATTTAACACAAAAAGAAATGGCATACCGTTGCGCAGTATTGTGCGGTTCCATTTCCGTGACGAGAGACACAAACACGTGTTAACTTATTACAGCACAGCTCACGACTGAGCAGTTGCATCGATGTGCTGCTTGGACTAGAAGCAGCTTATAGACGAAGGTCAAAGATATTGTGCCTATGCAAGCCTGCAGGTTTGCCACATCTTGCAAAGAAAATCAGTCTCATTACTTTACTGTCGCACCTCGTAGTGCACTGTCTGATCAGAAGTATCTCGACACCTGTTGGTTGACATTAAATGGGGTCTGTCCACTCTTCGCCTTTATAACGGTTTGAACTCTTCTGGGGGCACTTTGAGTGAGGTGTCAGGAAGTCTATGGTGGAATGACAGCCCATTCTTCCTCTAGAGGCGGAACCAGAGAAGAGCGTCATGTTGGATGCTGGGTTCTGGAACGAAGTCGACGTTCCAACTGATTATGAGGGTGATTCATACAGCTCAGATCCGTGTTATAGGCAGGTGAGTCCATGTCAAGAATGTTACTATCTTGAAACAATTGTCTCACAGATGGTACTTCTTGACAGGATGCTTTGTCACGATCTGTTCCTCCACTGGACACAGTACACACTGCTGTAAAACTTGTTCATGTCCTTTCGCATATGGTGTCTTCTTAACCGGAGTAAGGGGACCGTTAGCTGAGCACGAAAAATACCTCCCGTACTGCAAAGGCAGCTCTTCCGCACTTCACTGTTGACACTAGCATGGTGACGTGCTTCAGACATTCACCAAATCCAAATCCTTCCAACGGATGAAGCGTGATTTTTCACTTCAGATCACTCGTTTCCCGTCACCTGCTATCCAGCGGCTTCGTCCGTTACACCACCTCAAGCATCGCTTAACACTTACCTCAAAATGAGTCACTTGAGAGGAAGCTTATCTACCATTGTACTTTATTTCCTTTAGCTCCCTACGTGCAGTCATTCTGCTAACTGGACTGCTGGTAGTACTTTTCAACTCCCGACTGATTGCCTCCGCTGATTTCATGTGATTATTTACAACTATGCTCGACGGTCGCCGTTGGTCGGTACATGGAGTCTGCCTGGTACTGGTTTAGTTGTGTTTCTTGTTCCGCGTTCCCACTTCAGAATCACAAAGCCAACAGTCAGCTTGAACAGCTCTGGAAAGGTTTAAATGTCTCCGATGGATTTCTTACTCCTGTGACGTCCAACAACTACTCCAGGTTCGAAGTCGCTGTGATCTCCTGACGGACAGATTCTGCGGTCACTGCTTCTCTACTGACAACACAACACTCCCCGCCTCCTTTTATCTGGAGTGTTCGCCTCTCGTGAAATCTAGCGATCAATTCCGTGTTACATAGAGGTGTCCGGATAACTTTAAGCAGATAGCGTAACGCCGTCAGATACTGCTGATGTAAGTACAGGGTGTTTCAAAAAGATTTATAAAATTGGATGGGCGTATATCTTGTGCATCAATGAATATAGATACCTGGTGTTTTAAATGGACTATGCTTACTGTTTTAACTTCCAGATGCACAACGCAACTATGAGGCTACAGTGTGAAACGTAACATCTTCAACTAAATGCGTTTTATTCCTTGACGCTGGAAATGATAGGAGTTTGTTGCGATTTAGACTCAGCGAAATATAAACAGTTTACATGGACGTTGTAACTCACGTACTTAACTTCTCCTTATTCGATTTCCTGGAATTCTTCACATGCTTCCTAGATGTTTTAACTGAAAGATAAGCCTTCATAGATTTTATGACGATTTATTAGTCAATGTGAGACAGGATTCCGTCGCGAATATCGGATGGACAGTGAACCATGAACTCTCCAGATCACACCCTTATATTAAGTTTCAAACAGTTACTTCATTTATATGGATATGGTGTCTGTTCTTTGGAGGAGATAGTCCCTGCAGTCGCACTATCCTCTGTGCCCTCGGTGGCTAGGATGGATAGAGCGTCTGCAATGTAAGCAGGAGAGATCCCGGGTTCGAGTCCAACTCGGGGACACACATTTTCACCTGTCCCCGTTGGTATATATAAACCCCCTTCAGTAGCTGAAGGTGTTAATATAATTCTAATTTCGTTCTAGGCGGCTGCAGATCATCAATGGTGTCTGTTCTTCCGGGCATGTCCAAAAGAACAGACACCGTATCCATATAAGTATATAGTTCTGGCAATACCGGTCATGACCTTTTTCTTCTGTGCGGATGCACACATATTCCTTGAACTCTTACGGGACTTGGTAAGAATGTCTTCCACGAGTTAATGAGTGTCTTGGGGTGGGACACTACGAATGTAGTGTGTGGACGTACAAGGTGAGAATGTGGGTCTCGCGGAGGCGTGCGCGAGATAGTCCCTGCAGTCGCACTATCCTCTGTGCCCTTGGTGGATCAGATGGATAGAGCGTCTGCCACGTAAGCCACGGATTTGAGTCCCGCTCGGGGCACACATTTTCACCTGTCTCCGTTGATATATATCAACGCCCGTCACCAATTAAAGGTATTAATATAATTCTAATTTAGATACTTCATTGCTGATTTACAGTTTTTGGTATTATAATTAAAAAATATCACAGCATGTTAATTTGACATACGAGCAGAAAACTTAACAATCGCCGTTATTCGTTTCATACATAGAAACCAACCAGAAAACAACGGTATCATATGAATTTACATAAAATATGAAGAAAGAACAATGACCTTAACAATTTCAGTGATTACACAATAACGGAATTAACCACAGTGTTTGTATCAACTTTTCGACAAATCATGGATAAGAGCTTTAGGCCAGTATTAGCAGTAATTCTGTCTTTTACACAGAAAGTGTCGTTTGACTATTTGTTTACATGTACTGGTTTTCGTTATTTCGCAAAGTCTGCAGCAGCTCGTCTTAGCATGGACTCAACAACTCGTTGGAAGTTCCCTGCAGAAATACAGACCCATGTGCCTGTATAGCCGTCCATACTTGCGACACTGTTGCCAGTGCCGGATTTTGTGCAGGAACTGACATCTCGGATATGTCCTATAAATGTCCGATGGGATTCACGTCTGGCGATCTGCGTGGCCAAACCATTCCCTCGAATTGTTCAGAATGTTCTTCAAATCAGTCGTGAACAATTGTGGCCAGGTGACGTGGCACATCCTTGTCCGGGAACACGGCGTCCGTGAATGGCTGCACCTGGTCTTCAAGTAGCCGAACGTTACCATTACCAGTCACTGATAGTTTCAGTTCGACCAGAGGACCCAGTCTACTCCAACTGAACACAGACCACGCCATTATGGAGCCACCACCAGCTTGCACAGTGTCCAGCTGACAACTTGCGTTCATGGCTTCGTGGGGTCTGCACCGTACTCGAACCCTACCATCTCTGACCAGGCCGCGGTTTTTCAGTCGTCCAGGGTTCAACCGATATAGCCACAAGCCCAGGAGATGTCCTGTTAGCAAAGACACTCGCATGGGTCGTCTGCTGCCCCACCCCATTGACAATATTTTACCGCACTGTCATAACCCATTCGTTCGTCATATGTTCCGCACTGATTTCTGAGGCTATTTGGCGCAGTGTTACTTGTCTGCTAGCACTGACAACACTAGGCAAACGCCAGTGCTCTAGGTCGTTATGTTAAGGCCGTTGGCCAGTGCGTTGTCCGTGAAGTTTGGTGTTCTCGGCACACTCTTGACACTGTGGATCTCGGAATATTGAATTCCCTAAAGATTTGCGGTTAAAGAGACCTTTGGAGAAAAGAGAACCACTGGTATGAATATCAAGAGCTCAGATGCAAACCCAATTCTAAGCAAAGAAGGTAAAGCAGAAAGGTGGAAGGAGTATATAGAAGGTCTATACAAGGGCGAGGTACTTGAGGACAATATTACGGAAATGGAAGAGGAGTTAGATGAAGATGAAATGGGAGATATGATACTGCGTGAAGAGTTTGACAGAGCATTGAAAGACCTAAGTCGAAACAAGGCCCCGGGAGTAGACAACATTCCATTACAACTACTGACGGCCTTGGGAGAGCCAGTCCTGACAAAACTCTACCATCTGGTGAGCGAGATGTAGGAGACAGGCGAAATACCCTCAGACTTCAAGAAGAATGTAATAATTCCAATCTCAAAGAAAGCACGTGTTGACAGATGTGAAAATTACCGAACTATCAGTTTAATAAGTCACAGCTGCAAAATACTAACGCGAATTCTTTACAGACGAATGGAAAAACTGGTAGAAGCAGACCTCGGGGAGGATCAGTTTGGATTCCATAGAAATATTGGAACACGTGAGGCAATACTGAACCTACGACTTATCTTAGATGATAGATTAAGGAGAGGCAAACCTACGTTTCTAGCATTTGTAGACTTAGAGAAAGCTTTTGACAATGTTGACTGGAATGCTCTCTTTCAAATTCTGAAGGTGGCAGGGGTAAAATACAGGGCGCGAAAGGCTATTTACAATTTGTACAGAAACCAGATGGCAGTTATAAGAGTCGAAGGACATGAAAGGGAAGCAGTGGTTGGGAAAGCAGTGAGACAGGGTTGTAGCCTATCCCCGATGTTATTCAATCTCTGTATTGAGCAAGCAGTAAGGGAAACAAACGAAAAATTCGGAGTAAGAATTAAAATCCGTGGAGAAGAAATAAAAACTTTTAGGTTCGCCGATGACATTGTAATTCTGTCAGAGACAGCAAAGGACTTGGAAGAGCAACTGAACGGAATGGACAGTGTCTTGAAAGGAGGATATAAGATCAACATCAACAAAAGCAAAACTAGGTTAATGGAACATAGTCGAATTAAGTCGGGTGATTCTGAGGGAATTAGATTAGGAAATGAGACACTTAAAGTAGTAAAGGAGCTTTGCTATTGGGGAGCAAAATAACTAACGATGGTCGAAGTAGAGAGGATATAAAATGTAGACTGGCAATGGCAAAGAAAGCATTTCTGAAGAAGAAAAATTTGTTAACATGGAGTATAGATTTAAGTATCAGGAAGTCGTTTCTGAAAGTATTTGTATGGAGTGTAGCTATGTATGGAAGATGGACGATAAATAGTTTGGACAAGAAGATAATAGAAGATTTCGAAATGTGGTGCTACAGAAGAATGCTGAAGATTAGATGGGTAGATCACATAAGTAATGAGGAGGTATTGAATAGAATTGGGGAGAAGAGGAGTTTGTGGCACAACTTGACTAGAAGAAGGGATCGGTTGGTAGGAGATGTTTTGAGGCATCAAGAGATCACCAATTTAGGATTGGAGGGCGGCGTGGAGGGTAAAAATAGTAGAGGGAGACCAAGAGATGAATACATGAAGCAGATTTAGAAGGATGTAGGTTGAAGTAAGTACTAGGAGATGAAAAAGCTTGCACAGGATAGAGTAGCATGGAGAGGTGCCTCAAAACAGTCTCAGGACTAAAGACCACAACAACAACGACGACGTTTTATAGTGGTACACACCGTGTACAAAGCGTTAGTAAAAATATACCTATATGAAATAATTATTTTCCTTTTGATGTTCTGTTGCGATGTGAACTGTTTTATTCTTTGTTTTATTGTATATATTTTTACGTTTCATATTTTATGCTATTTTCGTTTTTATGGTTCCATACCTCAGCCAGTAAAAAAAGAACCCTTATAAGACCACTTTCTTCTCCGTTTGTCTGTCCGACTGTTCAGAATCTTTTTTTCTCAGGAACGAGCTGACGTATCAGGTTGGAATTTAAGTCACATATTGAGGTCTACAGTTCCTTGGCGATGCAAAAACGCGAAGCTTCTAATTCAATGAAATTAAAAGATACTTCCATTTATCTCAAAAAATTTTGAATCTCTAAAACTCACTCATCATAACCTGCAGTGTACTTCCCGTTGACCTAGAATCATGAAATTTGGCAAGAACCAAGATTTAGCACAAAAAACAAAGGAAAAATCCGAAAACTTAATGTTTCATTTTTGTCATTTTTTTGTCAAACTGACTGAGCGTCCGTACGTCTGTTAAATCCCCTTTTTCTAAGGGAAGGGCAGACGTACCAAGTGGAAATTTATGTCACGTACAGATGTCTACAGTCCTTTGGTGGTGCAGAAATGTTAAGCTTTCAAGTGGATGCAATCAAAAGTTACGGCCATTTTATACCACATATTCTGACGTCACAAACTCACTCATTAAAACCTATATAACTCCCCTTGACGTAGAATCATTAAATTTGGCAAAAAGGAAGGTTTCACGATAGAACTAAAGAGAAAAAATTTGTAATTACATCACATGAAAAATTATTTTCTTTGACATTTGTTATCCTTCTTAAAACTTGGAATTAAAACAGTTTCGAAAGTCTTGGAATCCCTGGGAGCTATATCTCAGCACTATCTTCGTCGATAACAGCCAAACGTCTTCGAGAGCCTAGATTACCGTAGTGTATACAAAATTAAGTTTGCACCAAACCCTCGGTGCGCGAATCCTAATCGCACCTGGCCAGTTTTTACGCACATTGTATTTTTTAACCTATTAACTTCCAGCTTCTTTTTTAGGAGATGATAATTTTTTCTATGTTTTTATACTAAAGTGCTGTCAAATAACATAAATAAAACCTTTATTTTTTAAAGTACTCAGATCGACAGAATTGCCTGATCTATGAACATATCATTGGGATGATAGATTATCTGATGTTTATACAAACATTTAGACTTTGATATTTTTGTTGAATGTTCATTTTCATAAGCAAATGATTACAGTTTTATTAATTGAAAAGGTAAATAACATATGCTGAACAAAATTACGTATACTCATCATATTATTCATTGTTATTACATTTTCGTATTGCAAATATCTTTCAGTTTTTGAATAAAACACTTTATTACTTTTAAAATTCACTTGGCGTACACATAACATTGTAAAAACCAATAATTTTCAGTTCTAATAATCTATTTATGCTTTTACATTGTCCCATATTGTTTTGTGCGGTAACTTTCAAAGCAGTCGCAGTAAAGGGTGATGTTACATTTCTTGCAAAATGTCACTCGTCTGCATTTGCAACCAGCAAACTGATAATGTCTGTGGGAATCACGTGTTGACATAAAGTGTTCATTTCCACCACATCGCGCTTAATGGAATGCTCTTCTCGATGTTGATAAGGGACGTCCCACTCTGCGATTGGCAGCCATTTTCAGATACTGGAAAGCAAGACGTCATTGGGATCCCAGTAAATCAAGAGATCTTGCTCCATGTATCATGCGTTCTTTGAGGTAGCTTTACGACTTGATAGATTACAAGTGTCTCGTATCAAACTGTTCGTCTCAACTTGATACCTCAATATGCTACCTCAAATTGGCCTACAAAAGCTACGTAAGCTACAGCGCAAGCGAGTCGAGCGTGTTTTTCAACATTCTCGCGCCCTCTTCACACAAACCATTAGCTCTAGAGTAAAAAATGAATAGGACCTTTTTTGTAGGTAATTTAATATAGTTTAATTTTGTAATGTGACACGTTTTCGCTGGAGGCTGCGGTTTTCGAGTTATTCAAGAAAAACGTGCAAAAGTGATATTAAATGTGTTCTATCTCGGAAGCCATTCGGAATAGGGCATACGTCCATATCAAGTTTTTTGTTCAGAGTCACTAAAACTATCACCCCTCAAAGCATGTACCTTTCCTCCTGACTCACCCTGTATGATCTAGCCGCCCACAACAACACCACCAGTTACTCTTGCCAAGAGAGCCCAATACCATCTCTTCCGTGAGGAGAAGTGGAATATTACACAACAACCAGTCATGTACTATTTTCATATTTATATTGTAATTCATTACAAGCTGTGGCTGTGGAATGTTGCTTTTCTGCTCATCTGTTCTATTACACCTATTTGCTGAAGTGACCGGCTCCACAGCATCAAAATTCCTGCCAATACAGACGCATTTATAATCATTCCATTTGACAAGAAGGTTTTCACCGAAGGCAAAGTCGTAAGTGCCACGGGACAATTTTTTCAATCGCTTTCTTTTTTGAAGAGGGCACTTTTAAGTCCTGCTTTCCCACACTGTACCTGTTGCCTTAAATCCAATGTTTCGGAGGTGCAGCAAGAGCCGTGAACTAGTGAAGTAGTTGTCGAAGTAAACAGTATGACCTTGGGGATTTTCAATACACTCAAGCATGTTTACTACTACCATAGATACTAAACCAGGGTTAGTATTTTTATTTGTCAGTTCCTTCCCAATTCCTTTGAAAATTGAAACAGTAACCATTACAAGCATACAGTGTCCATAGTTTACAGCCAAATTGAATTGGCTTGGCTCGATTGAATTGCTTTAGTGTGTGATGGTCATAATGCTTCACAATCATTTCATCGACATTCAAGTTTTCCGAAAATTACCAAACTGCTGGAAGGTCTCGTTCGTATTTGTAAATTGTGGCCTAACCTTGAATCCTATGACGTATATCTTGCCCTGAGCTTGATCGTTACCATTGAAGTGGGTTTATCTTCTGTCTGTTTCGCGAGATAGCTTTCTTGACGATGCACATATGGTCACTTGCTGATTTTCGTGATTTTGCCTGAGAGCATGCGCTGCTCATGCATTAAATATTTTAACTTTCCTCATTGCATGCAAACGTCGCACGATGGTGGATTGAGCGCGTTTCCTCACATCAGTCAGTCTTCGAGTACAATGACGTGGATTATTGTGGAGTAATGCGTTTAAAAGATCTTCATAAAACCTTGAAAGTCTTCCTTAACTCGGAAAGTCAATTATGTCAAAACGACCCTTCTTAAAACGAGAAAACTGTTATCGCGTCGTGCTCTATGACAGTATCCCCATATGGTTATGGCTACCTCCGTTGTCACACCTCTATCTTAACCGAAACAGAAGGATATGTCGGAGATGTTTCGATTTCTCCACTTTCCACTGCATGTTCTAGGGTCCGCAGCTCCACTCTCTACCATCAAATGACAAAATGACAAGATATAAACGCAGACAGCAACGGTGAACTGCACGTAAAAATGACATTCGATAAGTAAACCCATCGCAATCGGAATACCAAGATGTGAAACAAAAACGCTACGAACGTATGCACCAACCTAATACAAAATAGTTACACTACGAAGAAATTGAAGAAATGTATGATGAAATAAAAGAAACTATTCAGATTGTGAAGGGAGACGAAAATTTAATAGTCATGGGTGACTGGAATTCGAGTGTAGGAAAAGGGAGAGAAGGAAACATAGTAGGTGAATATGGATTGGGGGACAGAAATGAAAGAGGAAGCCGCCTGGTAGAATTTTGCACAGAGCACAACATAATCATAACTAACACTTGGTTTAAGAATCATGAAAGAAGGTTGTATACATGGAAGAACCCTGGAGATACTAAAAGGTATCAGATAGATTATATAATGCTAAGACAGAGATTTAGGAACCAGGTTTTAAATTGTAAGACATTTCCAGGGGCAGATGTGGACTCTAACCACAATCTATTGGTTATGACCTGTAGATTAAAACTGAAGAAACTGCAAAAAGGTGGGAATTTAAGGAGATGGGACCTGGATAAACTAAAAGAACCAGAGGTTGTACAGAGATTCAGGGAGAGCATAAGGGAGCAATTGACAGGAATGGGGGAAATAAATACAGTAGAAGAAGAATGGGTAGCTTTGAGGGATGAAGTAGTGAAGGCAGCAGAGGATCAAGTAGGTAAAAAGACGAGGGCTAGTAGAAATCCTTGGGTAACAGAAGAAATATTGAATTTAATTGATGAAAGGAGAAAATATAAAAATGCAGTAAGTGAAACAGGCAAAAAGGAATACAAACGTCTCAACAATGAGATCGACAGGAAGTGCAAAATGGCTAAGCAGGGATGGCTAGAGGACAAATGTAAGGATGTAGAGGCCTATCTCACTGGGGGTAAGATAGATACCGCCTACAGGAAAATTAAAGAGACCTTTGGAGATAAGAGAACCACTTGTATGAATATCAAGAGCTCAGATGGAAACCCAGCTCTAAGCAAAGAAGGGAAAGCAGAAAGGTGGAAGGAGTATATAGAGGTTCTATACAAGGGCGATGTACTTGAGGACAATATTATGGAAATGGAAGAGGATGTAGATGAAGATGAAATGGGAGATATGATACTGCGTGAAGAGTTTGACAGAGCACTGAAAGAAGTGAGTCGAAACAAGGCCCCCGGAGTAGACAATATTCCATTGGAACTACTGACGGCCTTGGGAGAGCCAGTCCTGACAAAACTCTACCATCTGGTGAGCAAGATGTATGAAACAGGCGAAATACCCTCAGACTTCAAGAAGAATATAATAATTCCAATCCCAAAGAAAGCAGGTGTTGACAGATGTGAAAATTACCGAACTATCAGCTTAATAAGTCACAGCTGCAAAATACTAACACGAATTCTTTACAGACGAATGGAAAAACTAGTAGAAGCTAACCTCGGGGAAGATCAGTTTGGATTCCGTAGAAACACTGGAACACGTGAGGCAATACTGACCTTACGACTTATCTTAGAAGAAAGATTAAGGAAAGGCAAACCTACGTTTCTAGCATTTGTAGACTTAGAGAAAGCTTTTGACAATGTTGACTGGAATACTCTCTTTCAAATTCTAAAGGTGGCAGGGGTAAAATACAGGGAGCGAAAGGCTATTTACAATTTGTACAGAAACCAGATGGCAGTTATAAGAGTCGAGGGACATGAAAGGGAAGCAGTGGTTGGGAAGGGAGTAAGACAGGGTTGTAGCCTCTCCCCGATGTTGTTCAATCTGTGTATTGAGCAAGCAGTAAAGGAAACAAAAGAAAAATTCGGAGTAGGTATTAAAATTCATGGAGAAGAAATAAAAACTTTGAGGTTCGCCGATGACATTGTAATTCTGTCAGAGACAGCAAAGGACTTGGAAGAGCAGTTGAATGGAATGGACAGTGTCTTGAAAGGAGGATATAAGATGAACATCAACAAAAGCAAAACAAGGATAATGGAATGTAGTCTAATTGAGTCGGGTGATGCTGAGGGAATTAGATTAGGAAATGAGGCACTTAAAGTAGTAAAGGAGTTTTGCTATTTGGGGAGCAAAATAATTGATGATGGTCGAAGTAGAGAGGATATAAAATGTAGGCTGGCAATGGCAAGGAAAGCGTTTCTGAAGAAGAGAAATTTGTTAACATCCAGTATTGGTTTAAGTGTCAGGAAGTCATTTCTGAATGTTTTCGTATGGAGTGTAGCCCTGTATGGAAGTGAAACATGGACGATAAATAGTTTGGACAAGAAGAGAATAGAAGCTTTCGAAATGTGGTGCTACAGAAGAATGCTGAAGATTAGATGGGTAGATCACATAACTAATGAGGAAGTATTGAATAGGATTGGGGAGAAGAGAAGTTTGTGGCACAACTTGACCAGAAGAAGGGATCGGTTGGTAGGACATGTTCTGAGGCATCAAGGGATCACCAATTTAGTATTGGAGGGCAGCGTGGAGGGTAAAAATCGTAGAGGGAGACCAAGAGATGAATACACTAAGCAGATTCAGAAGGATGTAGGTTGCAGTAGGTACTGGGAGATGAAAAAGCTTGCACTGGATAGAGTAGCATGGAGAGCTGCATCAAACCAGTCTCAGGACTGAAGACCACAACAACAACAACTGGCCATTAAAATTGCTATACCACGAAGATGACATGCTACAGACGCGAAATTTAACCGACAGCAAGAGGATGCTGTGATATGTAAATGATTAGCTTTTCAGAGCATTCACACAAGGTTGGCGCCGGTGGCGACACTACAACGTGCTCACATGAGGAAAGTTTCCAATCGATTTCTCATACACAAACAGCAGTTGACCGGCGTTGCCTGCTGATACGTTGTTGTGATGCCTCGTGTAAGGAGGAGAAATGCTTACCATCACGTTTCCGAATTTGATAAAGGTCGGATTGTAGCCTATCACGATTGCGGTTCATCGTATCGCGACATTGCTGCTCGCGTTGGTCGAGAGCCAATGACTGTTAGCAGAATATGGAATCGGTGGGTTCAGGAGGGTAATGCGGAACGCCGTGCTGGATCCCAACGGCCTCGTATCACTAGCAGTCGAGATGACAGGCATCTTATCTGCATGTCTGTAACGGATCGTGCAGCCACATCTCGATCCCTGAGTCAACAGATGGGGACGTTTGCAAGAGAACAACCATCTGCACGAACAGTTCGACGACGTTTGCAGCAGCATGGAGTATCAGGTCGGAGACCATAGCTGCGGTTACCCTTGACGCTGCATCACAGACAGGAGCGCCTGCGATGGTGTACTCAACGACGAACCTGGGTGCACGAATGGCAAAACGTCATTTTTTCGGATGAATCCAGGTTCTGTTTACAGCATCATGATCGTCGCATTCGTGTTTGGTGACATTGCGGTGAACGCACATTGGAAGCGCGTATTCGTCATCGCCATACTGAGTGCCATTGGGCACACGTCTCGGTCATCTCTTGTTCGCATTGACGGCACTTTGAACAGTGGACGTAACATTTCAGATGTGTTACGACCCGTTAATCTACCCTTCATTCGATCCCTGCGAAACCCTACATTTCAGCAGGATAATGCACGACCGCATGTTGCAGGTCCTGTACGGGTCTTTCTGGATACAGAAAATGTTCGACTGCTGCCCTGGCCAGCACATTTTCCGGATCTCTCACCAATTGAAAACGTCTGGTCAATGGTGGCCGAGCAACTGGCTCGTCACAATACGCCAGTCACTACTCTTGATGAACTGTGGTATCGTGTTGAAGCTGCATGGGCAGCTGTAACTGTACACGCCATCCAAGCTGTGTTTGACTCAATGGCCAGGCGTATCAAGGCCGTTATTATGGCCAGAGGTTGTTGTTCTGGCTACTGATTTCTCAGGATTTATGCACCCAAATTGCGTGAAAATGTAATCACATGTCTAGTATAATATATTTGTCCAATGAGTACCAGTTATCATCTGCATTTCTTCTTGGTGTAGCAATTTCAATGACCAGTAGTGTAATTGAGGGCTGTGGCTGCAGGTACTAGTCTGAGATGAAGAGATTCGTAAAGGATATGAATTCGTGACGCGCCATATGAGATCGGTCAGATGACCGGTGACCAAAACCTCTTTAGACTGAACAAGGTTGGAGCAGTTGTGACCACCGCTGCCGTCGCGCGCCACTGGTCTGGGCATTGATCCTCCTGCCACCCAGCGCCTGTGTCCCCGCAACCCGCAAAACCGCTGCGTTTGGCGCCGTCGCTCGTTGGTGCTGCCGTCAGTGTTGGCCCGCGAGAGGGACCACGGCGCACTCCGGTGTGCCGGGGCACGTCTGGCTGCAAGAAGCGGCCCGCAGTTTGGGATGCCGCAGCCGCGACCGCCCAATTACTGACCGGCGCTGTCTGTCCCGCGGAACGAGGACCGCCCCGTGGGCCATTGTGTCTGTCACTCGCCACGCCGCCGCAATCCACAGGCGGAGCCGACGGAGACCACAGAGAGGGCCACTGACTCCCGGGCGGCTCCGTCCGCAGCGAGAGCGGCTTTTCGAGGGGCACCACCAGCTGGCGACGGCCTGCCAGCGGAACAGAGGTCGCTGGAGGCGCCCTCTCACTAGAGAGCCCATATAGAGGGGAGGGTGGCCAATGGTGATAGCGTCGCTGACTGGCTAAGAGCCGAGGACGCCCTGTTTTTACCAAACTGACGCTGACTTGGTACAAGTAAATACTGTGTGTGATTCTGTACCATTGGTTCTCTTCAACGCTTCTACCGCCAATTCCATTGTACAATTATGTACAGTTTGTAATACGGTAATATTGAAGTTACTTGTTACTTGTGTAACCAGTCAACTATAACTGGGACATTTCCTGACTGGCTAAAATATGCAGATGTTAAGCCTCTATTCAAGAAGGGGGATAAAGAGATACCATCAAACTACAGACTGATTTCACTTTTGCCAGCATTCTCAAAAATTTTAGAAAAAGTAATGTATAGGCAGCTGCTCAACCATCTGACCACAAATAACATATTATCAAGAACACAGTTTGGATTTCTGAAGGGTTCTGATATCGAGAAGGCTATTTACACCTACAGTGAAAATGTACTTAATTCATTAAATAACAAATTACAAGCAGCAGGTATTTTCTGTGATTTGTCAAAGGGATTTGATTGTGTGAACCACAACATCCTTTTAAATAAAATAGATTTCTATGGTGTCACAGGCAGTGCTGCAAAATGGTTCAAGTCATACCTCGCTAACAGGAAACAAAGGGTGTCAGCACAAGGGACTAGTGAATTAAGTCATCAGTCATCATCAGAATGGGAAGAAATTACATGTGGTGTCCCACAAGGATCCATCTTAGGGCCATTGCTTTTTCTTGTGTACATTAATTGTCTCTCATCAGTTACACTGCCAGAAGCAGAGTTCGTTTTGTTTGTAGATGACACAAGTATTACAATAAATAGTATGTCGAGTGTAGTTCTAGAAAGATCTGCTAATGATATTTTCATGGATATTAAACTTTGAAAAGACTCACTACATGCAATTCAGAACCTGTAAGAGGTTTCCACCCAGCATATGCATAAAAGTAAGAAGAAGAGCAGATAGAAAAGGTTGACAGTCGTAAATTCCTGGAGTTACAACTTGATAATAAATTCAGTTAGGAGGAGCACACCACAGAAATGCAGAAACGTCTTAACAAATCTGTATTTGCGATTCGAGTGTTAGCAGACATGAGCGACATAAAAATGAAGAAGCTTGCATCCTTTGCCTACTTTCATTCCATAACGTCATATGGTATAATATTTTGGGGTAACTCTTCAAGTCAAACAAAAATTTTCAGAGTCCAAAAGCGTGTAATACATATTATTTGTGGAGTAAATTCACGGACGTCCTGTAGAAACCTCTTCAAAGAACTGGGTATACTAACTACTGCCTCTCAGTATATTTACTCATTAATGAAATTTGTCCTAAATAATATATCTCTTTTTCCAACAAACAGCTCAGTTCATACATACAATACCAGGAACAAAAATGATCTGCACAAGGACTTAAAAGCACTTACTTTAGTTCAAAAAGGGGTCCATTACTCAGGAACACCCATCTTCAATAATCTGCAAACAAACGTAAAAAAATTTAGTTACAAATAAAGATCAGTTTAAAAGGAGCCTGAAAGACTTACTAGTGGGCAACTCCTACTCCATTGACGAATTTTTTAATAGAAACAAATGATGTATTGTATATACTCATACTATTAGTATTGTTATTTCAGCTAAAAAAAAAAGTTGACATGTTCCACATCCACGAGGATCTCCTCAGCATGGATCTATGGAACGAAAAACTAATCTAATCTAATCTTAGGATTTTTGCATGTTCTCTGTCGGTTCTATTTACGTAAATTGCCTTCCAGTCACTCTGTAGATCGGATCTATGACGATACTTTTAGAACTTCACAGCAATTTTAGAGGCAAAATTTTTATTTAAACTGATTTACTGAGCGTCACTCATAATATGAATTACAAAATCATCAAGGACAGTCAAGAGAGGAATGCCTGGTTGCTCCACTGTTGGGAGCAAAGACCGAAGTGAAGATGCTCGTTTTCCCAAGAAAGCTCGTTTGGTTTCTTTGTGTATCGAACAATCAATTTCTTTCTATATGCTTATAATGCCTACAAAATGAAATTAAAAAATTACAGAACAGCCTTTTTACTGATACATCTCCTCCACGGAAGTAAAAGTATATGAACACTGCAGTACTACTGACGTGGCGTTGTAGCACAGGGGTAGACTTTTTAACTTTGCAATCCACAGGTCGTGAGTTCGAATCTTATTCAATCCAAGTTTTTTGAACGTCATTTTCTAGACTTTTAATGGTTCTAGAGTGACAATTCATGCTACACGCTGTTGGTTCAAATGGCTCCGAACACTATGGGACTTAACGTCTGCCAGCCGAAGTGGCCGTGCGGTTAAAGGCGCTGCAGTCTGGAACCGCAGGACCGCTACGGTCGCAGGTTCGAATCCTGCCTCGGGCATGGATGTTTGTGATGTCCTTAGGTTAGTTAGGTTTAACTAGTTCTAAGTTCTAGGGGACTAATGACCTCAGCAGTTGAGTCCCATAGTGCTCAGAGCCATTTGAACCATTTGCTCAGAGCCAACTTAACATCTGTGGTCATCAGTCCCTTAGAACTTAGAACTACCTAAACCTAACAAACCTAAGGACATCACACACATCTATGCCCGAGGCAGGATTCGAACCTGCGACCGTAGCAGCCGCGCGGTTCCGGACTGAAGCGCCTAGAACCGCTCGTCCACCGCGGCCGGCCTACACGATGAGTTTTAACATGTATACGGAACCCTAAGTCTACGTACTTCCTACTGGCGACTCGCACTTGGCTCTGTAGTCTTGGCTACTCACATTCCTGTAAATTATAATTATCGAGTGGATAGTCAATTACCTATTTTGAATTACTTAATGCTGTTTCAGTAGAGTATCTAAGTATTGATATTTTTTCGATTTTCAAATGGTTCAATTGGCTCTAAACACTATGGGACTTAACATCTGATGTCATCAGTCCCCTAGGCTTAGAACTACTTAAATCTAACTAACCTAAGGACATCACACACATCCATGCCCGAGGCAGGATTCGAATCTGCGACCGTAGCAGCAGAGCGGTTCCGGACTTTTCGATTTTCTGTGGTATACATTTCCTAAAAGTGTGTACAGAATGACATGCTTTGCCAGCATAAGAAAATGTTATAAGATCGACACACATGAAAAAGCATTATGTGGGGACGGAAAGAGACAAGAGTGTACCAATTTCAGCGATGAATATCCGTACGGAATAACATGAAATAGCATCATGTACTCTGAGATACATTAAATGAAACTTCTTTTTCTCATTAATCAGTTGTCAATGTTTATATAGCATCATAAAATGCAGCTGTTCAAATTCGGCAGACATACACACTGCTTCACGGTACTTCCATTTGCTCACATATTTATTAGGCCTATATAAACATAGACGAATGGCATTTGTTTTAATCATGTACCGAGTATTAAGCTAGAAGATCTGCTTTTGTCTCATGCGTCAAATACATGCCTTAGTTTACTCATGAAGTGACTATAGCTTTCTGCTTGCGTCGCTACCTAACTGCACGTCCCGCGCGCGATCTGGTAAAAACATGGCGGCCACGGGGCGATTGGCCACTCTCTCCCTATATAGGCTCTCTACCTCTCGGGGACGTGAAACCGTCCTTGGACCAGGAGCTACTCGAGTTTGGTGACGTCACAGCGTGGAATTCTGCAGAGCGGACGAGAAGTCCTAGTAACCTCTATTGTCGAATGCTAATTAATTTGATTTCTTTTAGCACAACTACTTAATTACGTATTAAGTGTTCAATATTTCTGAAGAAGAGAAATTTGTTAACATCGAGTATTGATTTAAATGTCAGGAAGTCATTTCTGAAAGTATTTGTATTGAGTGTAGCTATGTATGGAAGCGAAACGTGGACGATAAATAGTTTGGACAAGAAGAGAATAGAAGCTTTCGAAATGTGGTGCTACAGAAGAATGCTGAAGATTAGATGGGTAGATCACATAACTAATGAGGAGGTATTGAATAGAATTGGGGAGAAGAGGAGTTTGTGGCACAACTTGACTAGAAGAAGGGATCCGTTGGTAGGGCATATTCTGAGGCATCAAGGGGATCACCAATTTAGTATTGGAGGGCAGCGTGGAGGGTAAAAATCGTAGAGGGAGACCAAGAGATGATTACACTAAGCAGATTCAGAAGGATGTAGGTTGCAGTAGGTACTGGGAGATGAGGAAGTTTGCACAGGATAGAGTAGCATGGAGAGCTGCATCAAACCAGTCTCAGGACTGAAGACCACAACAACAACAACGTATCGATATGCTCCCCATCAAATAGTACAGAAATTTCCATATGCCTCAATGTTGTTCTTGACATATTCTTGAGCATGCCCGGTGTTATAGTGCGAATTGGATTCTCAACAGCATTGCGCAATTATTCGTTTGTAGCGTTAACCACGTGCAGATATATGCTCCACAGTAACTACCCACAGCGGTTTGTCAGGTACAGGCGTGTGTAACCTCCCCCTCACTTATCGACCTTAATGACAGTGAAAAATTAAACCGCGTGTACCTAATGGAAATTTGGGAAAAGCAATCGTTACCGAAGTTAATCTGTCGGTAAAGAGGGAGGAAAGGGTTGCATCTAAATGAAAGGAAAAATGCAAATGAAACTGGTGGAAATTAATTTTGAAAAGGGGTAAAGTTAATAAAGAAAGTAATAGTGCGGCCATTACGTTAACAGTTAACTAACGGTAATTAGATATTTGAGACTTGGGGGAAATTACGGCCGCCAGTCCTATGGACAATTACTATAATAACTGAAAAAGAAAGGTTATTACACATATAATTAGCACTAGAAGCGTGGCAACTGAATGTTGACACGTGTAGTGTGAAAACTGAAAGTTTGTCAGAAGTAATAAATTTCGCTACACTCTGACTTAATTTAGCAAAAGAATTAATAAAACCGTAAAATTGAAAGTTAATTTAGTGACAGAAATTAATAGTGAGATTTGTTTCTGAAGCACTACGAAATTCAGTAAAATAAGGTTAGTCTTTGGCTACCTCAACAATCATTTCAAAAGCTACGTGAATCTACGCAATTTAGAAATAAATGATTTAACTTTGAACTTGAATTAAATGATTCTGGACAATTAACAATAGTAACATTTAGTACGTACCAAGCTGAGCTGCAGTCACAGGTAAGCTAAAATATGCTAACAAAACTCGCACTCTTAATTTGTGCTTGTGTAATCTAAATATTGTAGCCAGCTATGTATACCTTAACTGAACTTTGAAATTAAAGTAGTGAAATGGAATGATATTACTTTAATGCTGGCGTCTGAATTTCAACAACACCCGGGTTCATTCCGGAAAAGTAAGGGACCCTGCTTGGTAATGCAATTGGGACAATGAGCAACAAAGGTTAATGCTACGTTGCTGTAATTTAGTGAGAAAAATTTAACAGTTTGAAAAGCTGAGGTCTGCCATACAGTTCTAAAACTTTACGTGCTTCCAGTCTTCCTTTTTAGTTGATTGAAGGTTTGAAGTCGTCGATCGAGGAGGTGGCGACAGTCACTCATTGTCGGCCGTCGCTGTTGCAGAAGCTGGATGTTGGCGCGCCTTCTTCTCGACACGGTCTCCAGCCGAAACGGGCTCTTGATGTGTGCCAGATAACGCTTCCCGTCCGCGACACCGTGTTAGAAACTAACATAGCAAGTCGAGCGCAATTACATGCTGCCAAACCCCGAAAGCGCGGCAACTCGCGGGAGCGTCACACAACACACCTGCTCCACTGCCCTCCTCCAGCCAGACTGCCCTCTGCCCGCGCTCCACGCGGCAGAGTTAACACTACCAAAGATCCTAAACACTTGGGTTCTCCACACGACCTATCGATGTAGTCGTTCGCTAGCATAGTTTTCCCTATGCCAGACCCAGCGTAAAAATACAAATAATATTTACAAAACAAACCAATTATACATCGACATAAATGCATATATACATATATACAAATAGTAAAACAATTACAATATACAAAGAGACAGAAATGTCATATCTTCAGGTGACAAAATCAGGAAAAAAATTATAGTACAATAGGTGGAAATAGGAGGATATGCATTTCCGGCGTTACACCTGGATCTAGAGGCGGGAGGGGGGAGGGGGGAGGGAGGGCGGACCGGGGTGTCTGCCCCGGGCGGCAGTTTCAGGGGGCACCAAATTCATATTCTTGATGAAAAAAGCCTTGTTTCGCAAAGCGCCTTAGCATCCAGCGCACTTTGGTCTATCGATTGTTCATATGATTTTGAAACGCATCTCATTCGGCTTTCGAAAATTTTTGAACACATTTTAAGTTGATTTCTGAACGAATTATTAGTTGATTTTTGAGTGCTTGTATAGCGTACGTGATGCCTTTGCCAGGGAAATCCCCTTCTACATCTACATCTACATCTACATCCATACTCCGCAAGCCACCTGACAGTGTGTGGCGGAGGATACCCTGAGTACCTCTATCGGTTCTCCCTTCTATTCCAGTCTCGTGTCGTTCGTGGAAAGGATTGTCGGTATGCTTCTGTGTGGGCTCTAATCTCTCTGATTTTGTCCTCATGGTCTCTTCGCGAGATATACGTAGGAAGGAGCTGGACTCTTCGGTGAAGTTATGTTCTCGAAACTTTAACAAAAGCCCGTACCGAGCTACTGAGCGTCTCTGCTGCAGAGTCTTCCACTGGAGTTTATCTATCATCTCCGTAAAGCTTTCGCGATTACTAAATGATCCTGTAACGAAGCGCGCTGCTCTCCGTTGGATCTTCTCTATCTCTTCTATCAACCCTATCTGGTACGGATCCCACACCGCTGAGCAGTATTCAAGCAGTGGGCGAACAAGCGTACTGTAACCTACTTCCTTTGTTTTCGAATTGCATTTCCTTAGGATTCTCCCAATGAATTTCAGTCAGGCATCTGCTTTACCGACGATCAACTTAATATGATCATTCCATTTTAAATCACTCCTAATGCGTACTCCCAGATAATTTATGGTATTAACTGCTTCCAGTTGCTGACCTGCTATTTTGTAGCTAAATGATAAGGGATCTATCTTTCTATGCATTCGCAGCACATTACACTTGTCTACATTGAGATTCAATTGCAATTCCCTGCACCATGCGTCAATTCGCTGCAGATCCTCCTGCATTTCAGTACAATTTTCCATTGTTAAAACCTCTCGATACACCACAGCATCATTTGCAAAAAGCTTTAGTGAACCTCCGATGTCATCCACCAGGTCATTTATGTATATTGTGAACAGCAACGGTCCCATGACACTCCCCTGTGGTACACCTCAAATCACTCTTACTGCGGAAGACTTCTCTCCTTTGAGAATGACATTCTGCGTTCTATTATCTAGGAACTCTTCAATCAAATCACACAATTGGTCTGATAGTCCACATGCTCTTACTCTGTTCATTAAACGACTGTGGGGAACTGTATCGAACGCCTTGCGGAAGTCAAGAAACACGGCATCCACCTGGGAACCCGTGTCTATGACCCTCTGAGTCTCGTGGACGAATAACGCGGGCTGGGTTTCACACGACCGTCTTTTTCGAAACCCATGCTGATTCCTACAAAGTAGATATCTAGTCTCCAGGAAAGTCATTATACTCGAACATAATACGTGTTCCAAAATTCTACAACTGATCGACGTTAGAGATATAGGTCTATAGTTCTGCACATCTGTTCGACATCCGTTCTTGAAAACGGGGATGACCTGTGCCCTTTTCCAATCCTTTGGAACGCTACGCTCTTCTAGAGACATACGGTACACCGCTGCAAGAAGGGGGGCAAGTTCCTTCGCGTACTCTGTGTAAAATAGAACTGGTATCCCATCAGGTCTAGAAATAAAAAAACTTTCCCGCAGACAAAAGCGGACGATACTATACGAGCGGAGCCGAATGAACCCGAACGGGTGAATGCCAATCGCTGTTTGATAATGTGATTAACTGGGTGTGCGATTGATCAACGTTGTTATAATTTCTAGCGAAATCCATAGATTCAGACTACCAGAGTGGAAATAAACGACTAACAGGAATAACAGCTAAGAAACATTACAAATTATTCTCCCGTCGTATCCAAGAAAACGAGATTCTGACAGAAAATTTTTGCCAGATCACTACACTACCAATTCTATAGTCCCCGGTTACCAGATGCTTTAAGTTCTATTCTCGCAATAGTGCGGAAAACGCATTGTACGAACATGTAATAACGCCTAACCAGAGAATAACTGCGGTATAACTGAAACTGATTCTGGAACGGTTAGTGAAGTTAACCAGAGTTTAAGTTTTGACAATGGCAAGAATAGTTACAAATTAGTGACGACAAGACTGTTTGTTTGAACGGGGAAGGAGAAAAAGTGGGGACATCACACAAATTATATGGAAGAATATGGCGATTCCAAATTTATATAAAAATTTCGTACTATTACTTTTCGATCTCATTTTTGAGAACCTGGAGCGTATGAATGAAATGTGAAACTATTTTCTAACATAAAACTTTTGCTTGTAGTAGGCCTAATAGGCATTTGATAGTAGTACTTCGTGAATTATGTTCTGTTGTGTTATATATGAAAATGAAGTACATAAAAATGACCATTTGCGCCAAAACAGTCTCGCTTATTTAGCGGATGTTAAAACTGCTGCAATATTAGAAAAGCCTATTTCATTTTATCTAGCAGACAGTGAGAAAATAGACGTAATCAAATCGAGAAACCATACCAACCTTGGATACTATACCTATTAACAGCTTTTTCATTATTGGACAACGACATTATGAACTTTGATGTAATAGATTCTTTCGCAGGAAGGAAAGCACACTGAGTAAAGCTTTAGCAAGATTAGAGAGAAAAAAATGCTGAGACCTAAGGATTGAAGAAATGTGTACTGTCTTCCTTGTCTCTTATCTTTACTGGTTTTATGTATCCTATAGTTACTTTTTGTCACACGAAAGAAAAAGTTATTAGCTGATAGGCGATAAAGAGTGCAAATTTTCTCAGGCTCACAAATAATTCGACCCAGTATTAAGTGTTTTTTTCTTTATTTTTTTTTTTAAAAAAGGGGGTAGGATGTCAAACCGGCCGACAGGGAACAGATGTCCTGAATATGATGGCTCCCATTACAAAACATACACCTTTGAATCCTACCGAGCGATATACAGTGACGTGCGGTAGCAGAACGCTGTGTCAAGAGGGGGTGGCACTGCATTTTGGCACACTTAAGACAGAATAACATGGCTAACATTTCCTCGAACATATATGTGATATATATGAAACCCTTCAGAAAAATTTGCGCTGCAAAAGGAACATATTTTTGAATTTTTTTGTTTTTAATTTTTGACGTCCTATCGCAAACTCACGATGGGGGAGGGGGGGGGCGCCACTGTCAAGTTTTTGCTCTGGTTCGGGATGTCTTAGGTCCGGGACTGGTCACGTAGAGTCAGGTCAGGTGTTCTTGGTGACCGTTTCAAGGAGTCTGGTCTTGCTAATGAACCACGACCTATCCATCGTCCTGGAAGGTGTTCATTTAGGAACTTGCGCGCTGCAAAAGCGCAGCTAAGAGTCGCTCCGTCTTTCTGCAACCGTTCTGAGGCTCCTTTCCTTAAGCTGAGGTATTAACCATGTTTCTAACATGTGTAAATAATTTGCGCCATTGACAGTCCCTTCAAAAAAATACGGTCTAAGCGGATGTTGTAATGTCACTGCTGCCCATCGACTGTGTAATGATGATTCTCTTTGGCCCAATCGACAATGTTTCTAACACGTGAGCTGCGATAAATGGCACATTCATCTGAAAACGTGATCTTGGCATGGTTCACTGCGTTTGGAAATTGAGTTAACAAAGCACGGTATGCTAAAACGCACTCATTCCGGTCTGTAGCCGGTATCGCCGGCCAGGGTGGTCGAGCGGTTCTAGGCGCTACAGTCTGGAACCGCGCGACCGCTTCGGTCGCAGGTTCGAATCCTGCCTCGTGCATGGATGTGTGTGATGTCCTTAGGTTAGTTAGGTTTAAGTAGTTCTAAGTTCTAGGGGACTGATGACCTCAGAAGTTAAGTCCCAGAGTGCCATTTGAACCGTTTTTGTAGCCGATATCTCGTTTACGAACGTCGGTCAAAAAATCTGACTTTAAGGTCTTTCTCCATGTCCACCAGCATTGTTCTCCTCGGGGTACCGAGTTCCAAAGCACTTACGTCTCGACTCCAGAGGAGATCGTTCAGTCGAAGCAGAAACTCCCGTATATGTTTCTTCTCGTGTTTCCACTGTGCAACTTTTCTTCAGCGCTGCCAAAGGCAAACGCATGTCTCCCTCAATACAGGAGTGTTACTTTTCGCAGCAGAGTCTCGTTAAATCATTCTAGGAATGCCCCTCCCCCTTCCACACCCTCCTCCTCAGCTCTGGCGCAGCAGTGGAACAGTGTGACACATCATACACTACCATGCGAGACAGTCCTCCGCCATTTATTACGGCATGGGTTACGTGCGCTTCATCCACTTCTCCGCCTATCTCTGACGAATGTGCAGAAACACGCCAGACGGCAATGGTGAATGGAACGTCGTCACTGGGGACAGGAATGGCATCAGACAGTGTTTTCAAATGTATCCAGGTTATGTCTGTCTGAAAATGATGGCCGCATTTTGGTTCGCCGCAGACAGGTGGAGCCACGTCACAGTAACTGCTTTCGCACAAAACATGCAGCGCCAGCTCAAGACCTTATGGTGTGGGGTGGTATTGGGGACAACCACAAATCACAGCTGATGTGTGACCAGGGCACTGTGACCGGTGTGACCTACGTGAATGACATCCCGCGACCTGTAGCAGCACCATTTCTGCACAACACCGCAGACGCCATTTTTCAGCAAGACAATGCACGACCACATGTTGCTGCTCGAACACGTACCTTCTTGATGTGACAGGATGTCAGTCTTGTTCTCTGGCCCTCAAGGTCAGAGATTTGTCACCGATGGAACATGTGTGGGATATGGTGAAATGACAGGTACAGTGCTGTGACCCAACGGCAACCACTACAGATCAACTTTGGAACCAGGTGAATGCAACATGGATGGCTACACCACAGGACGCCATTTGCGCATCCTACGTGTCGATGCCATCATGCGAGGAAAAAGTTATCAGGGCCCATGGCAGACCCTGTGCCTGCTAGACAAGACGACACATGCTGAACCGATGTAACTGAAATGTTAATCAGTTCTGCAGAACATACTAACGTACATGTCCCGTGAATATGAACGTCCAATCTTCAATCGTTCAAGATGTCCTATTTTTCATGAGCACAAGTGTATGATTTTTGCCAGACGTTATTTTTAGCACATTTTCTTTATTATTGTCAGCTGCAACATGTTATGTAGTGTTCCCTACCAGTAATTCGATGTTCGAGCCATCGACGAATCCAGAATCTTCTTCGCCATTTTATCCGCTCTTCTTCGACGACCGCTAACAGAGTCGCCGCAGCTATTTTTACCCGCCTCCACTTTTTGCAAACAGAGTCTGCGTTTTGCGTCCAGATGCAGCCGACAACTCGTCCCGTGTGAGGCCACCTTAAAGTTCGGTTGTGCGGTTGCGCTGGAGTCGTAGGCAGCCGGTTCATATCCAGGTGAGTGAAAACATTTTCACCTCTAGTACCTGGCCGGGGATAGGTGAGTTGGTGGTGTAAAGTTCCACATCAGACTTTGCGCCAGAGTCTTGGATTAAATACCAAAGCTACCAACGGTGTCTCATGGAAAGTGGTGGTGAAAGTTTCGCTGATCATATCATTTTTTTTTTTTTTGAGCAAGAGAGACACTGCAGACAATTAGACTGCAATCTGTAAACAATTCCCGCATCTCGTGGTCGTGCGGTAGCGTTCTCGCTTCCCACGCCCGGGTTCCCGGTTTCGATTCCCGGCGGGGTCAGGGATTTTCTCTGCCTCGTGATGGCTGGGTGTTGTGTGATGTCCTTAGGTTAGTTAGGTTTAAGTAGTTCTAAGTTCTAGGGGACTGATGGCCATAGATGTTAAGTCCCATAGTGCTCAGAGCCATTTCAACCATTTGTAAACAATTGAAAGGAACCAAAACTTGCAGACTGCAGTCAATATGATAGTACACCGAAGATCTAAAAGGCAATTGATTAACTTTCAGTCTATAAGATTAAGTGGACACTCTGAATATCAAAATGATGTCAAACAGTCGCAAGGAGCGTTTCCTCAGTTATAGATAACGATGGGCACATATGAATTTAATTAAGTGAAACTTCGAAGAAAAGCAGAGAATAAAAAGAAAAAGAAGAATGCCATGGCCATCAACAAGGCTATGCGTAGACTCGCGCACTGTTGAGACACGCACATACCAGTGTGGGTGATGAGTGATGTAGAATAGTGTGGCAACAACAGGTTTAGAACTAGGTATAGCTGTAGTTAGTCGGCAAACCTCGAGTCATTCCGAGGCTGTCAGTAACATATCTTGCAAAGTTGGATGGAAGTTATTCACTTGGAACTTGAGTTAATTCCTTTTACTCGTATTTTATGTCGTCTTTTAATTGATTCTTATTTTTCAAATCTTCTGTTTTATTTCTACATTAATGCTACCAATGGTTGCTGTTAACATGATTTACTACTACATACAGAATGACAATTATTGAACTATATGAAATAAAATCGTCATGACTTCTGAACGTTTTGCATTAGGACGTTCCAGCTGCACGGGGCATGATGGAAATTAGTACGTGAATATGGTTTGGTTTGGCGACGAAGCCCACTGTCATTTGGATGGATTCGTCAATAAGCAAAACTGGCACGTATGGTGGACTGAGAATCCGCATTTCGCGATCGACATGTCTCCTCACGCTCAACGGAAGACTGCATGGTGCGCAGTGTCCAGTCACTGAATAATAAGTGCCATATTCCTTGACGTCACGGTGATTACCGAACGGTAAGTGAAGGTTTTGAAAGACGACTTCATTCCCATTATAAAAAGTGGCCTTTTTTTCGTCAAGATGTGGTTCACGCAAGACGGAGCACGAACCTATCGAAGCGGAGGGTGTTTGATGTCCTGGAGGAACATTTGGGGGACCGCATTCTAGCTCTGGGTTACCCAGAGGCCGCTGGCATGGGCCTTGATTGGCCGTTGTGTTCTCCGGATCTGAACACATGCCACTCCTTTTTGTGGAGCTATATTAAAGATAAAGTGTACATCAATAACCCGAAACAATTGCCGAGCTGAAACCAGCCATCCAGGAGGTCATCGACAGCATCAATGTTCCGACACTTCAGGGGGTCATGCAGAATTTCGCTATTCGTGTGCTCCACATGATCGCCAAGGATGGCAGGCATCTCGAACATGTCATAACCTAAATCCGAATATCTATAGTAACGTATACATGTTAAATAAAGTGTGTGCACGCTGTGGTTTGTAAGTAATTTACATTTTTCTGATATAGTTCAATAATTTTCACCCTATACATAATATAAAACATTGTATGCCACCATAATTATTGAATATGTGCGACATGTTTAGAATTTCCAGATAACAAGTCTGAAACTAATAAATTAAACTGAATGCAATTGCCTCACGGATTGAGGGCAAGTGGCACTGTTGTTGATGATAAAAAAAAAAATCAGGATACTGCGGCTGAGAAGAATGATACACTACTAGCCATTAAAATTGATACACCACGAAGATGACGTGCTACAGACGCGAAAATTAACCGACAGGACGAAGATGCTGTGAGATGTAAATGATTAGCTTTTCAGAGCATTCACACAAGGATGGCGCCGGTGGCGACACCAACAACGTGGTGACATGAGGAAAGCTTCCAACCGATTCCTCATACAAAAACAGCAGTTGACCGGCGTTGCCTGGTGAAACGTTGTTGTGATGCCTCTTGTAAGAAGGAGAAATGCGTAACATCACGTTTACGACTTTGATAAAGGGCGGATTGTAGCCTGTCGCGGTTGCGGTTTATCGTATCGCGACATTGCTGCTCGCGTTGGTCGAGATCCAATGACTGTTAGCAGAATATGGAATCGGTGGGTTCAGGAGGGTTATACGGAACGCCGTGCTGGATCCCAACGGCCTCGTATCACTACCTGTCGAGATGACAGGCATCTTATCCGCATGGCTGTAACGGACCGTGCAGCCACGTCTCGATCCCTGAGTCAACAGATGGGGACGTTTGCAAGACAACAACCCTCTGCACGAACAGTTCGACGACGTTTGCAGCAGCATGGACTATCAGCTCGGAGACCATGGCTGCGGTTACCCTTGACGCTGCATCACAGACAGGAGGGCCTGCGATGGTGTACTCAACGACGAACCTGGGTGTACGAATGGCAAAACGTCATTTTTTCGGATGAATCCAGGTTCTGTTTATAGCATCATGATGGTCGCATCCGTGTTTGGCGACATTGCGGTGAACGCACATTGGAAGCGTGTATTCGTCATCGCCATACTGGCGTATCACCCGGCGTGATGGTATTGGGTACCACTGGTTACACGTTTCGGTCACTTCATCTTCGCATTGACGACACTTTGAACAGTGGACGTTATATTTCAGATGTGTTACAACCCGTGGCTCGACCCTTCATTCGATCCCTGCGAAACCCTACATTTCAGCAGGATAATGCACGACCGCATGTTGTAGGGCCTGTACGGGCCTTTCTGGATACAGAAAATGTTCGACTGCTGCCCTGGCCAGCACATTCTCCAGATCTCTCACCAAATTAAAACGTCTGGTGAATGGTGGCAGAGCAACTGGCTCGTCACAATACGCCAGTCATATTCTTGATGAACTGTGGTATTGTGTGGAAGCTGCATGGGCAGCTGTACCTGTACACGCCATCCAAGCTCTGTTTGACTCAATGGCCAGGCGTATCAAGGCCGTTATTACGGCCAGAGTTGGTTGTTCTGGGTACTGATTTCTCAGGATCTATGCACCCAAATTGCGTGAAAATGTAATCACATGTCAGTTCTAGTACAATATATTTGTCCAATGAATACTCGTTTATCATCTGCATTTCTTCTTGGTACAAAATGGTTCAAATGGCTCTGAGCACTATGGGACTCAACATCTGTGGTCATCAGTCCCCTAGAACCTAGAACTACTTAAACCTAACTAACCTAAGGGCATCACACACATTCATGCCCGAGGCAGGATTCGAGCCTGCGACCGTAGCAGTCGCGTGGTTCCGGACTGAGCGCCTAGAACCGCTAGACCACCGCGGCCGGCTTCTTCTTGGTGTAGCAATTTTAATGGCCAGTAGTGTATAAAACGTCTGAATGGGGACGACAGTAGTATCATTCTCCCAGCTGACAAGGGCAGTGCAACAGTAGTTATTAATGTGACCAACTGTCATAGAAACATCATCTAAGAAAAAGAATTAGAAGTTCATGAAAATTTTGTAATTAGAGCTACAATAGAGACAACATGAGCTCTTGTTTTCGAGCTATTCGTGAAGTAATTGATGAATTACTGAAGTATTTTAAATTCTTAACTGAATGACGAAGTAGAGATTTTAATTCAGATGGCCTTAGAAAACAAGTTAGCCAACGCCGCAGTGGTAACACCGGTTCCCGTCATAACACCGAAGCTAAGCACCAATCGGGCTTGGCTAACGCTTGGATGGCTGACCGTCTGGGCCTCAACTGCGTAGTGCACTCAGCTCTTGTAATACCAGTTGACGAGCTGCTTGACTGAGAAGTAGCGGCTCCGATCACGAAAGCTGACGTCGTCTGAGAGACCGGTCTGCTAACCATCTGCCCCTTCACATCCGCATCCAGTGGTGTCTATCGCCTGAGGGTGACACGGTGGTCGCCCGGTACCTTGTGGCCTTCCCAGGCGGTTTTCCAGCCGCGTCAGTTCGAATAAATTCGTCGAGCTTTCGATGGCCATCTCCGCCATCGTCGTCAGGAGTTCACTGACTGCCGGTCTCTCGCTTGTATAGGCATGATGACATCATCGGCAGCCAATCAGATCGACCCAATGTGGCGCGCGCGTAAGTCGACCCGGGCAGCTCGTGGCAGCACCGGTGACGTCAGGTGGCGCCAGGGGCAGGCGCCGCGTTTGAAACTGCCGCTCCCGCGTCGCGCATCTGTCTCTGCTTTCTTTCGATGTCCAACGCCCGGACCGTGCCCTGCTGAGTGTGTATCCATGGTCTCTGTTGAAATTGTTGTTGTTTAAACGAATCTCGGCCGCTTCCTTTATAACGGAGTCCCAATATGTAGAAGCATGAGCCAACACTTTTGTATTTTCGAACTGTATTTTATGTCCGTTTCCTAGGCAATGCTCCGCTATGGCCGACTTGTCAAGCTCCCTTTGTTTTATATGGCGCTTGTGCTCAGTACAACGCTCCGCAACCGTGCGAATTGTCTGTCCAATGTACATGCTGCCACATTCACAGGGTATACCATACACACCGGACACTCGAAGAGCAATGTCGTCCTTAACAGGGCGCAAGATATCTCGCATCTTGGGGGCGGGACGGAACACTGGTCTTGGCCCATGTTTCTGCAGCAGACGTCCTGACTTACTGCTAGTTGCTCCACAGTATGGCAGGAATACAGTCCGTTTGGCCTCTTCTACTGATTCACCAGCTGTCTTTCGTCGGCGGCTCTTGAGAGCGTTTGCGATGTCTCTTTTGCTGTATCCATTTTCCCCGAAAACACGTTTTAAGTTCTGCAATTCAGACCGTAGGTGGTCGTCGTCAGAGATAATCTTGGCTCTATGAACCAACGTGTTTAGGACAGCTTTCTTGTGTACAGGGTGATGGAAACTACTGGCGTTCAAGTACCGATCAGTGTGTGTTGGTTTCCGGAACAATGAATGACCAAGCTGGCCTCCTGCCTTCCGCTCATCCAAAACATCCAAGAATGGCAGCTTGCCGTGCTTCTCCATCTCGACAGTAGATATAATGTTGGGATGGACACCACTCATTTGATCGACGAACTGCTGTAGTGTATCTTCATCATGAGGCCATATCAGGATGGTGTTATCAACGTATCGACCGGGTCGACTTACGCGTGCGCCACATTGGATCGATCTTATTGGCTGCTGATCATGTCATCATGCCTATATAAGCGAGAAACCGTAGCAGCCCAGACGGTCAGTGAACTCCTGACGACGATGGCGGAGATGGTCATCGAAAGCTTGAGGATTTTATTCGAATTGACGCGGCTGGAAAACCGAGAACGTTTTATTCATGTATGCCGTCGCGAAAGACTCCGAGGACACTTCCCAGGCATGTTCGGACGCAATCAGAGAATAAGTCACCTATTCTAGAGCTATAATTGAGGCCCTTATCACTTCATACACTTTATCTCCCCGAATCCAAATTGCATAAGAACTGTGAGAATCAGCACCATTGCTATTGATTTAATTTTTGTAGACCCATCGACATTGCAAATATGTACAGAGCACTTCGTATCCAAAACAGGGCGAAAGACTGCAGCTATGGTCGTCTCTTTAAGGAATTTAGCGGGCGGCTTATAACCCGAGTAATATATAATTAAAAATGGTTAAGCTGTATAGTTCCAGTTGTTACTTCGGGAATTAAATGTAACAGTTGGGAATACCACTATAGCTAGTGACCCTACCAAACTGTCCCATACTTCTGCTTTATTTAACGATAATGTGGCAGATAAGGAGAGGTAAGCTGCTTCGAAAGCTTAGCGTAGTAAAAAGGCCCCCAATTTTGGCCGCAAGGCGGAGCGATACCAGAGTCTTGAAAATCCGGCGGCAACGGTGCAAAGGCAGTATACGTCCATAGCTGCCCGCAGTGGTATATGGTCCCGTCTTGCCAGCGTTGAGAGGTGGCTGACCAGCGCTTGGGGAAGTTGAGAAACGCGATTGGTTCCGTTCAGGTCACCCCTGCTTGAGGTGGTGGGGGAGCTGCCCGACTGAAAAATTCGAACGGCGAAGCTGTGAGCCTGCCCGCGCATATTTGTAAAAGTTGAGTTATGCAGTTGTTCTCGGTCCGCCTCCATAGGCTCCTCCACGCTAACGTGTGAACGATTTTTCCTGGAGATGAGCCCATCTCACCATTACTCGTCATTACACGATGTTAAGAAATCAATGAGCGGAAGGGCTAGGTTGTGGAGGGGGGGGGGGGGGGAGGAATGTGATACTTTTCTTCAAAACACATTATATATTTATTTCAAAATCAAAGAAAAACTATAACATTCAACACCACAACTTCCTCGGAAATTACAGAATGCAGTTATTACAAAATACGACTACGATCATGTATGAAAGACACGATAATAAAACAAATTTATAAATCCCCTATTATCCATGCGTGGAAAAATACTGCTGTGACATGAAATACATTAAACCCCGATAAGATAAAACGTATTTCCCTATTACATTATGAACACAAATAATAAAACTTATTATTAAGTACCAAAATGGGAATCACACAGCCAACAGGTTGCAAATAACTGTTTCGACAGCTCTAAGGATGTCTTCATCAAAATTTAGAGAAACCATAAAATTACACTGCGAGAGGACAATGGTAAGAGTTAAGAGCTGACTTGAGCATATCTGCTTTTAACTTTGACCATTGCGCTCTCACAGAATAATTGTACGGTTTCTAAAAATTTCATTCTGATGAAGACATACTTAGAGGTGTCGGAACCTAGGTCAGTGTACCAAACAGTTATTTTCAACTGGTTGCGTCTGTGATTCCTATGCTGAAACTTATATACGATTGCTAACAGACTTCCATGTTTAAAACTGAGTTCCGATTTAATATCGAGGGCTAGTCGTAAAGTAAGGAACAATGGGTCGCGAAATGGAAACCACAGTGAAAATCAAAACTGTTTCCTTTGCAACAGTTAGCTACAAGTTCCAGCTACTTATCACCATAGTCGCCAATTCTCTACACTGGCCTACAGCTCGTCGTCTGTGCCAAAATGTTGTGTTCGTAGCCAGCGGTTCATGTGAGCAGAGATGAAACTCAGAGGGAGACAATTGCGGGCTGTATTGTGGGTAATCGAACATTTCTAATTGAAAACGATGCAGGAGCATCTTCATTGCCCCTGCAGAATGCGGCTGAGAATTGTTTTGAAGAAGAAAATGCGCGACAGTTATGTAATATTGGCTGCATAGCTTCAGGCGAAATTTCTCACCAGGCCCTCGTACTTGGCGGGAGACACTATTGTTCTAGCTATCATTATGTGCTCCCTGTGTGCTCAGAACTAAAAGTAACGACGTAACACGATCGACGGGCACACTAAGAGACACTGCCCAACACACCTGCGCAAAACTTCATCGAATTTTCACTGTGGTTTCCATTTCGCGACCGATCGTTCGTTACTTTCAGAATAACCCTCGTGGAACCAACAAGACTGCAGCCACTGCAGTCATGAACTTAAGACAGACAATTTGTCTTTGGCCAGTCAAGCTAACGCTTTCCTTAACCACGACCAGAGAATTTGTGGATAGCAAATAAGCCACACAGCATCCCTGCGCTAGGAACTAGGAACACCACTGTTCACAACCCTGAACGGGCGATGATGAGCATACTGGATCACCAGATGGTGGGGTTCGACGTTGACGGTAGGGATCCAGCAAAGCCAAACGTGTCCAGCCAGGACTCTAACGATGTGTATTCCTCCGAAGGTCACTGCAGGTTACTAGCTGGTGGCGGAAGAGAACCCGTGTTCTCTCTCAAAAACGGTTCAAATGGCTCTGAGCACTATGGGACTTAACATCTGTGGTCATCAGTCCCCTAGAACTTAGAACTACTTAAACCTATCTAACCTAAGTACATCACACACATCCATGCCCGATGCAGGATTCGAACCTGCGACCGAAGCGGTCACGCGGTTCCAGACTGAAGCGCCTAGAACCGCACGGCCACACCTACCGGCCCTTCTTCCCTCTCCGCTCCAGAGGTCAGGCAGCTTCGTACAGAGGCGCCACGGTGACTCTGCCCACAGCATCACCCAGCAGTGCTGGCGGTTAGGACTGTTGATATATTTAATGATATTGGGGATCCGGTAAGTCGATATTTTAAAAAAAATATAATTATCAGCTCTCATATATCGTAAAATGTATCGATATATCGTCAGGAAAAGTATCGACGTACTGGCCTATAAAAATATAAGCTGCACATTGTAAATATACTGCTGGTTTTAGAGGTGTATAGTTAAGTACTGATTTATTACTAGATATTCTGCGCATCAAGAAGCTAGCAGCCTGCTTATAGCACTTAGAGCAAGAACTGAAAGGAAAACGACGTACGTTTACGCTTGGCGCCAACCGCGTTGCTAACGATGGTAACTGCATGTAAGTGGCACAATAAAGGATACCCAAGGGATCCGCCGTTCGGTTTCCTCCCATATCGGATTTGTCCGGAACACTTCATATCAGCCGGCCGCTGTGGCCGAGCGGTTCTAGGCGCTTCAGTCCGGAACCGCGCTGCTGCTGCGATCGCAGGTTCGAATCCCGCCTCGGGCATGGATGTGTGTGATGTCCTTAGGTTAGTTAGCTTTAAGTAGTTCTATGTCTAGGGGACATCTTAAGTCCCATAGTGCTTAGAGCCAATTGAACCACTCACTTCATAATGCCTTATCTGTTTTTTCATTTCTGCAGACGCCTGCGACCTACAAGTCGTAATGTCAAAATTGGATGCTGAAGCTAAACGTTGCAGTTTCTGCCGGTCCTGCCGAGCGCCGATTACGTCAGCATTTTCCCTCAGACATGTCCTCCTGCCGCAAAGACCAGTCTTGTTATTCATATTTTTTCTTCATTATTTTCAGCAACTATTTTTGACGAATCCCGATGTGAACCGAAACAGCACACCAGTTGCGTTAAAAGTTGTTTTGTAACGAAACTGGTGTGCTATTTCTTCACATCAGAAATCTTATTATTCCATTCACACCGCCACACCACAGTACAATCGAACTTCTTCTTTTGTGCCACCTATACTTGCTTCACAGATTGAAAGAGAAAGATTGGACATGATGAAAGCTCAACAAGTCGTAAGACTCCTTCACACTGTGAAAGTAAAACTTATGTTCCATTACAATTTCAAAAGAACAACTACAAATATTTACAGAAAATTGTGAAAAATATAATATAAAATAAAAATACCAGCACTGAATATTGCCATTTAGATATCAACATATCATGTGAAGAAACATAGCTGTTAAGTGTCAATATTTTTTATAAAAAATATCTATATATCAATATATCGATATTTTGTCAACAGCCCTACTAGAGGCAGAGGTGCGAGTGGGAGTGGGAATGCACCGGAACTGTATCGAATTAAGTGTCGGCACACTTTCCCTTGCTGCATGCTCCATCCTTTCCGCTCTCGTTAGGCCCTTGGTAAAGTTCTGTGTGGTGCGAATAGCTGCAGTGCGGTAATGTGCTCTTTCTATGTCTTCTCTCTCTCTCTCTCTCTCTCTCTCTCTCTCTCTCTCGTGTGTGTGTGTGTGTGTGTGTGTGTGTGTGTGTGTGTGTGTGTGTGTGTGTGTGTGTTGGTGTGTGTGTTTTTGGGAGGGGGGTCAGTCCATTGTACTATTTCATTTAGTTTGAAGTGCATCCTTTGTTCACAGCTAGATGCTAACTTCGATATAATGAACTTCGTTCTGACAGGCCAACATCGAATACGTTCTTGCTGCTAAAGACACTCATAAACTACTTTTACTTCTGATGTTTTATTCTATTGAGTAACAGTGGCTAGAATGAGGTACTTTATCCCTTGCAAGACACGGCAAATAGCAAATCCACCAGAAGCAAAATTGCAGGGCACGAACTTCCTCTTCAGGTACGCAAAAAACTCCAACATCCTTGTAGAAAGGATAAGTTATTTAATCACCCTCTTAGTGTGTGGAGTAATCTTATATGCACAACAACATCTTCGGCCTTATCGCGCGTATTATAGATTCCTGTCGTTAAACTAAGAGACTAATGAACTGAAATGGAACTGAGCACTTCAAGATGCACTTGCGAAATACATAACAGAACTAGAAAGATTCTGCTACTTTGAGCTCTAAGAAATTAATCTGCCCAAGAAGAGTAAATACTCACAAATCCGATTACAAACTCCTCCGTGACATCCTAAGCAAAGTTGACAGAGCATCCAAATATGTTTGTATTTTCAGGAAAAAGTGCATTCGTCTATCAACTAGGAAATTACTGTTCGGAAAATGATAAAAAGTGAGACGGGATAATGAATAAAGAAAATAAGGAAAGTAGTTTAACTGTCAATAATCAGTATATGAATTACGACCTAATGATAGCAGAGTCTTTTAGTAAGTTCTTTTCTATAAGTAGTATATGATTTAGATATGAACACAAGAAAAGCTTTCGAAAACAGTTTCGTAAATTTCAGTTCCTTTTTTCTTCCTTTTTTTTCGAGTATTAGTCCACTTAAACAGAACTACTAATGGCGCTTCTAAAAATGGAAAGTTCTTTTTCCGCAACAGATCGTTGCGGCACACTCTGAAGCTGTTTTGTAATTTGCTAATGTGTGAACGTGTAATCTGTAACAACAAAATTACAATACCTTGTAAGATTATCGCACTTTCCGCCAGTTCCTGGATTCACGTAAAGATGACTTGACAGAGGAACTGGTGCCACTCCAGATGCGGGTCCCCGTGTCTATACGTACATCGAAGAAGAGCCACGGTGCACGCGCCAAAATCTGTGTCGGTTGCAATATTTCCCGTTTCTGCTGTTTGTCGCATCACCGAAGACTCCGAAGTAACTGTAGGTCGTCCGTCCGATCTACATAAACCAAAATCTCTTTTGAATTAGTTTAACTTTTATGAAATATTTTGTGCTGTTTCAGTCACTTTCGACTAGAATTTGTCAGCACTATACGTTTCGGCAGCACGCGCCATCAGCTGGTACGTTACAGTTAAGTGTAGGGTAAGTCCGAGATAGCTAAACCACTGTTTTCCCTCAGCATAAAATATGTATGGTTTTCAATATTTCTTTAAACCTGGGGAGCATGTTCTTATAGAGTGCCATATAAACTTAAGTACAATATAAATGTGAGGCACTGACGCCTAAAATACAAGAGATGTGATAAAATGAAAATATCGCCCGCATCTCGTGGTCGTGCGGTAGCGTTCTCGCTTCCCACGCCCGGGTTCCCGGGTTCGATTCCCGGCGGGGTCAGGGATTTTCTCTGCCTCGTGATGGCTGGGTGTTGTGTGCTGTCCTTAGGTTAGTTAGGTTTAAGTAGTTCTAAGTTCTAGGGGACTGATGACCTTAGATGTTAAGTCCCATAGTGCTCAGAGCCATTTTTTTGAAAATATACATCAGTGGTTCATCTCATCGATAGTTGTACGGGTGAGATGGACCAGCGTACTGGGAGAGATGGATCATATGAAAATGGCTTTACGTGAAGAAGTCAATAGAAATTTCATATTTTTATTTGAAATATCTAGTAACGAGTACAAAATTACACTACTAAATATTTTACTCGGAAACTTTATCAGTTTATTATGAATCTCGATTCAACTTCGGCTTTCTTAATGAGTTGTTCGTTTTGTTCAAGCGGTAGCCTTTTTTCCTCTCACCACAGCAATTAAGCTTATTACCAGCCGTTGAAGAACATTTATGTGGCCATAATGAACATGAAACGCACAGAATCAAATCATCATTTTTATTAGTTTCTTAATAAATTTCACCGCATCCAACACATTCATCTTCACCCCATTCGTCAAAGTTATTTTCGGAATCTTCCACGGTGTCTGTTTTTGCTGAACACGGTAAGCTGTTTGCAGTATTTTTCTTTTTTAGTTTCTTCAGTACGTTTTTCTCCTCACTAGCAATTCCCTTTGGTAATCTTTGTGCCTTTTTTCTGTTTCTTTTCATTTCCGATCCTTCTTTTTCCTTAAAATTTCAACATTTTCTGCAGGTTTTACCCCTTTGGATACAGTTGCTTCCTTCCTCTTAAAATTCATGGTTTTATCAATGGAAGGAACAGACGATAGTTCTTCCAAGTGTTTTGTCTGTATTGGCTTAGGTGTAGTCAATCCTGAAGTGGTAGTTTTGGAAGTTTTAGGAGTCCGAAATTGTGCCATTGAAGAACTTTAACGTGTGCAGACAACTCTGCTCTTTTGATTTGCCTGGAATCAGCAGGTCTTTTGATGAGCTTTTAAGTTGCTGATGGCGTGTGTGTGAGATTCTGCTGAGATTGTTGCTGAGACACATCTTCCGACAAATAAGCAAGGTCTAAGACTGCGGCCATCTTCTGTGGGATTACTACACATTCCTTGAAACTAAATTTAATTATGCTCCATCTCTCTCACATTAAAATAAGTGGTCCATCTTCCCCTAGAAACACTAGTCCATCTCTCCCGATTGTCTAGGAAAGATGGACGACAGCGTCTTCTGTATATAGGTAGCCAACTAGGTAGTCATTTTATGTCAGTTTCAAGCCTAAACATTTTCCAAGCAAGCAGTAAAAAAACTGCATCAATATTCTGCAATTTAATATTAATATTAAAATTATGAAGCCACACGGTAAAACTTGTTGGCTCAACAGAAAAGAAAATGTGATTTTTTTCCAGAACCAACGTGAAAATGGCAGCAACACTTTTGTAGCATGTTTCCTCACAAAAGATTGTCCTCGCAAATAGTGGGAGGTGCTCTCTAGTGGCGCAATTGTGACACACGCCACTGGTCCGTCTCACCCAGTGGTCCACTTCTCACGGACTTAACCTTACGTTCCGTTGATCTCAAGCGTGATAAGGATATTTGCTGGGTGTGCCAGTGAGGTTATGGCAGGAAATTTGACCATTTGTTTTGGAAATTTATTTGTCTAGCGCACAGACCACAGCAGTAAACATATCATCACGACTTAGCACTCTGCCAGCCGGGGTGGCCGAGCGGTTCTAGGCGCTACATCCTGCCTCGGGCATGGATGTGTGTGATGTTCTTATGTTAGTTAGGTTTAAGTAGTTGTAAGTTCTAGGGGACTGATGACCTCAGAAGTTAAGTCCTATAGTGCTCAGAGCCATTTGAACCATTTGAACTTAGCACTCTCATATTTAGATTTTTACGTTCAAAATATTCTTCATTGCTTGAAGAAGTAAAGGTGGTACGTGATGATGGTTATGATGATTATGATATATTTACTACTGTCCTGTGTGTGTCACACAAATAAACTTCCAGAAAATGTGGTTATATTTCAGTATATATCCTCACTGTTGCACTCAGCCAAAAATCGTGGTAATACTTGAGATTAACGTAATATACATGTAACTCATGATGGCAGCATGCTGCCGAAACGTGTTACGGTAATAAATATTAGAAAAAAATGACTTCAACAATAAAAAGTACGCTATAAATATATAATACAATCGCTGAAGACAACGAATTCCGTACAACATGGATAAATTAAAGTTTAAATGAGTTTAATGTTCCAGTCATTGTTACTATGCCCAATTTTTATGCCCGAAGTAACCAGCATTCCAACGTTTAAGTTCAAGTCACGGGGTCATCATAATCACGCTGCCATATAGCAATAGTCTTTAAACTATGGAGCAGTTTTTGAGATTGGAAAATGTTGGAGTCTTGACTCAATTTACAGTAGTAGTGCGTATGACACTATACCACTTGTGCGCGCTCGCAGTTTTCACAAAATCCGGCTTGTGAAGTATTCGCTCACAAATTACGATGCTAATACAAGTGTAGACATTCCAAACTATATCTGGCTTGACGCTAGCGCTAATTTCATTAATCGGAACGTAGCGACAGATATAAAGATAACTTCGTTAAGTATCCCAAGGAGATGTTAAAGGGCCATTACTGTTCACGATATGAGTAAATTATCTTGTGAATAACGTAGGAAACTCCATAAGTCTGTTCGTTGATGGTGTTGTCATATACGTACAGTTGTGACGACCACGGCGGACAGAGCCATCACTCCGACGCCATCTCAGATGCCGTCGCAATCTGTTCCACCGCGCAACCGTGGCGCGGGGCGCGGACGGCGGAGGGAGCGCGCCGCGGGCGGAGGGTATTTAAATCGGCCGCCGCCGCGACCGAACCCAGTTCCCCCTGGGCAGCCATAGCGTACGGATCTCCGTGCCGGCACGTTCACAGGAGCTGAGTCCGTCAGTTCACCTGATGATGGCGATATGTATGATCGCCGAAATATTGTGCCCGTTGGACACTGTAGACCGCCAGTACACCCGTGGATATTTTGATTATCAAATACGCCGGGAGAAACTCAAGAATCACAAGCAGTATATTGCTCCCTCGTAAGTATATCTCGCGAAGAGACCATGAGGATAAAATCAGAGAGATTAGAGCCCACACAGAGGCATACCGACAATCCTTCTTTCCACGAACAATACGAGATTGGAATAGAAGGGAGAACCGATAGAGGTACTCAAGGTACCCTCCGCCACACACCGTCAGGTGGCTTGCGGTGTATGGATGTAGATGTAGATGTAGGTCTTTTAATTTCCGTCGTGCTTGCGACATGAATCAGCTGAGTACAAATAATAGCTCTGCCAGTGCAATGCCACTTTATACCTTGTGTACGCGATAACACGACCATTCGCACATGTGCATATCGCTGTGCCATGACGTTTCTCACCTCAGTGTAAAGGAGAATGATCACATTTCAATGGCTGCAGGAAATTCATTCACATTAGAAATGCCTGAAAAACCTGTCACTTGACCGACTCTTGAGTATTATTCAGTCGGGAACCATCATGAGGCAGGAGAAGTAGAAGAGGAAGAAAAAAAATTCAACGAAGACCAGCACGTTTTGTGATGGGTTCTTTTAATCTGCAGCCCTGTAACACGTTGAAGTTTCTGCGCTATAGTACCTACCATGGTGCTAGAGGAACCAAAACACACATTTCGTTCTGTCTCTCTCTTAACCGCGCGCTGCCCTACTGTGGCGCGGCTGTTTCTACGTGTACCAAGCGCACAGATATGTACGTCCAAACAAACAAACAAAAAAAATTACTTATGTAACTTCATTTTTTTTGAGATGGTGATCAAAAATTTATGACTTACGACGTAGATAAAGATTTGCATATACACCACAGTATAGAGAATAACTCAAAAATGGGTATAGTAGTGCAAATGGAAATACGAGTGTTCTTTCACGGCCAAAAGTGAAAAAAGGATGAAATACTGTATGAAACGATGGATTTCAAGAACTAACTCATTTTAATTAAGTACTGTTAAATTAGAGTTGCCTAGCGGTAATAGGCGCTTCAGTAAGAAACCGCGATGCTGCTACGGTCGCAGGTTTGAATCCTGCCTCGAGCAGGGATGTGTGTGATGTCCTTAGGTTAGTTACATTTAAGTAGTTCTACGTCTAGGGGCCTTATGACCTCAGATGTTGTCCCATAGTGCTTAGAGCCATTTGAACCGTTTTTGTTTAATTAGAAAGTTTATAATGATCAGTTGTATGCAAAGATCAATTCTTTTTCTTTTAACAAAAAAGAAACTTTTCGTAATTTTAGAGTAAAGAACTGTTTGTCTTCATAAATGATGTCGTGAAATACTTCATCTAGTAAAACTAAAGATCAAAGTGCTCATAAGATGTCACAAGGTTCCCGATATCGAAACATCGATAGTGAAATCTTAACGTGGTTTGTTTTGATCCCCATCTTGGTTCCATTGCACAGTAACACTGTTGTCAGACGATCAGTTAAAATTACAAAATGATCCAGAGAGAACTTCTGTATGGTGCGAAAAGTGGCAATTAGCACTAAACAAAGAAAAGTGCGAGGTCATTCACTTGGGTACTAAAAGAAATCCGATAAATTTTGGGTATACGATAAATCGCACAAATCTAAGGGCTGTCAATTCGACTAAATACCTAGCAATTACAGTTACGAGCAACTTAAATTGGAAAGACCACATATATAATATTGCGGGGAAGGTGAAACAAAGACTGCGCTTTGTTGGCAGAACACTTAGAAGATGCGACAAACCCACGAAAGAGACAGCCTACATTACACTTGTCCGTCCTCTGCTAGAATATTGCTGCCCGGTATGGGAACCTTACCAGGTAGGATTGAGGGAGGACATCGAAAAAGTGCAAAGAAGGGCAGCTCGTTCCGTGTTATCGCGCACTGACATGATACGCGAGTTGCGGTGGCAGTCACTGAAACAAAGGCGGTTTTCTTTGCGGTGAGATCTATTTACGAAATTTCAATGACCAACTTTCTCTTCCGAATGCGAAAATATTTTGTTGATACCCACCTACGTAGGGAAAAACGATCAAAATAATAAAATAAGAGAAATCAGACCTCGAACGGAAGGATTTAGATGTTCCTTTTTCCCACACGCCATTCGAGAGTGGAATGGCAGAGAAGTAGTATGAAAATGGTTCGATGAACCCTCTGGCAAGCACTTAAGTGTGAATTGCAGAGTAACCATGTAGATGTAGATGTAGAACACTGTATGCTGTAAAAGAGTGTACTGTTGGTGTACTGTACCAAATTAAAGACAGTGGACAGCAAAATCGATGGAGCCAAACTGATGAAAGAACGAGAAAACGCCACGAAAGCACAGATAATTATGATGAATAGCGTGAGTTTAGTGTTCAGAACAAGCAAGCAAATGAATCAAACGCTATCAGAAATGTGTTACGCCTCTGTTTCACGGCACGTTCCAACACAAAAATGTCTCGTACTACTGTAAAATAATTATATTTACGCTGCTGTCCATTAAAATGACAACAATAGAAAGGATAGCGAATAATGGAATGTTATTTATAGCGCGTATATACTGCAGCAGAAAGAAAACAGTAAAATTTGTCGGTGATTTGGGAGTATAGAGGGCAAGAGATTTAGTACCCGGAGCTGCCGCGTCTGGCAGACACAATGGCTCAGACCTGGGTGACAGACACAGGCACGCCATTCAACGCTTCTTCTGCTGTGTCTGAATTCCTGTATCGTAGTGGCTGGGAAATAGTGTACAGAAAGCACGAGCTACATGCAAATTTCGCAATTATCTTCCTCAAAACGTCACGAGACCTCGAAAATAAGACACTGCCACTGGCCTTAACGCGCCAGAAATGTGACGGCTGCTGTCAGAATTTCAGGGTATGGAAACCAGAGGTGACGTAGTCGTGCACCCAGTGGTACTACCCCACCATCCTCCTGAGGATGACGAATGCCGTCTGACAACGTTCGTCCTCAGAGCCACCACTAACTGATACGGCCATCGTGATGCTGCAAGCAGAACGGAGACTGCGGGAATGACACGATGCCATTGTTTTGGTTAGCCGGACTACCGCCGGCGCGCCTCCTTCTGCAGCCGCGATAATGGAAGCCGTTAACAATGGCAACCGCACAGACAGTCCGCGGCGCTCCAGATTTCGTCACGCCCTCCGTGTGGATACGTCTCTTGCTGCAGAGAAGCCAGTTTCGTGATCAAAATTCGTGACGCGGCTGTAGATCCTCACAGCCGATCGCCCTGTAGCGTGCTAAGCGGTGGCGCCCAGTGAGATCCTGGGTAGCGTGGCGTATGGTGCTCTTGAATCCATTGATTCAGTATTCGCGAGACTCTCGTGGGATTTCGAACAACGTTGAGCAGGGATATAGGGGCTGGATGAACTGCTGCGCCGACACACCACAATTCAGCCGCTCTAAAATCCCGACACGTTACCAAATTAAATGGCTCCAAGCACTATGGGACTTAACATCTGACGCCATCAGTCCCCTAGAGTTAGAACTACTTAAACCTAACTAACCCAAGGACATCACACACATCGATGCCCGAGGCAGGATTTGAACCTGCGACCGTAAGCAACAGCGTGGTTCCCGACTGGAGCGCATAGAACCGCTCGGTCACTGCGGCCGGCTACACGTTACCCATTCTAATAACAGGTGTAGCACCAACTTCTGAAAAACAAGCATTATTCAAATGCTGTTTGCGCAATCTTTTTTGTATACAGAATGTAAATGGCGTTACTTCTACATATTTTGTACGGATTGGATGATATAGGTATCATCTGCATACGCAAGCAGATGGTTATGTTTTGTTCCATTCTGACATTTCTTGGATGCCGTCTTCATGTTGTTGCAGTTTTACAGGACAGCAGCGTATATTTAAGGTGAGTATTTATGTATTATTGAATTTTCCTCACGATGAGGTCCTACCCCTAAACTGGTTGCAGAAATATTTGGTTTAGAACTTCAACTGACAAAATGCTCTATCCAGTATAACAATGAAAAACATGTCAGTATGGACTCAATAAATCCGCTAAACTTATTATATATTTCTAAATCCTTCATGTGTTATGGGGTGTTAAATATTCATAGTAATGCATCAGGAGCACAGAATTTGTGATGATTAAAAAATTTTGAAAAATCTGCAATCATAAGTTTCGTTACTAAACGTATGCACTCATACACTTTCCAAAGGGCTGGGGTTCCCAACCAACACATAGATTGTGCACATAAATCCACATTTGCATTCACTTCTACTGCAAGCTCTTTGCTTTCTATATTTCGAGGGTTGTTAGTACAGACCACTACGAGAAGAAAAATGGGCAGTGTACATGGGCTTTAAAGTGCGTACCGTAACAGCTGTGATCACTTTTTAATCGTCCCTACTGTGAGGACACATATTTTCTATTGAACAAGGGGGGGGGGGGGGGTTCAATGACAGGATGATGGTCAATAAAACTGGAATTTTTTTATTACAGAATTCGAATGTATATACACCAAAGAATTATCCCTCAAAATATGATGCGCAAACTTCAAAAAGAAACGATTCTGTGCACGGCACGCTTCAGCGTGAGAGAACCGGTTCCGAGTTCACGTTCTCTTCGTTGCATCCGTGAGATGTTTAGGGCTGATTCTAATGATGGAAATGTTTGGGCACTTTCACTCAAAATGTGAACGAAAGTTTCGATGGTCACATTTGGAGATACGCTCGAAAAACGACATGCAGCAGAAGCGAAATTGTCAACATTGTTTCAAATTTGCCCATATGTCTAATTAATGTAGGCCACACTACATTAATGCACGTGGAAAATGCCCTTCAAATCAAGGTCGTAGGTGAAATCTGCCGATTCTCAGAAACGCCGGTGTCGATGCTATCAGCGACGAAACGGGGTTTGAGGACGAGAGTGGAGTCTTCTCAGGACGAAGTGGCAGAAAGCGGCCATCGCTAGCCGGAGCGACAGTTGTTATGGACCAGACATCGACGATATCCAGTGAGTTTCAAGCTTTTCTTATGTAATAAGTACTTGTCAAACTTTAAACGCGTTTTCCTCAAAACCGTGTTTTTCGGCATGGTTGTCGTCCCCTACGCTACAATTTTCATCCGATTTTAATGGTTTTTGGTCTCCCTGGAAGCAAATAGAATTCTCTTCAGTTCGTCATATCTGATTTTTTTATTTTGATATTCTGTATTTTTTTCGGCCAAAAAGTATCCATTTTTTTCAAATACGTATAATAGCACATTTTTATCTTTTCTCTTTTTATTTCAAACGCTTACGATGAACTAAAATTACATCTTGCGGAGTTACAGCGACAACCGTCGATCTACCTCCTATCAGAGCTACCTCGGGAAAGTCCCAATTACACAGTGAAGATAGTAGAAGTTTTCAGTAAAAAAAATACCAATAAAACTTCAATGCACGGAGAAAAAAGTCCTGAATTTGAGCAATATTTTCGTGCGTTTCCCTGTAGTTCCCCCTTATTGTATGCGTTTTAAAGCCCATATTTGCTCGACCATTTTTCTCTTACTTTGGTCCACACCACCTCCTCCCAAAACAAGGAAAGCAAACAGCCTGCAGTACAAGTGATTTACTTCACAGTATCGAAGATGCAGAAGTGCTGGTAGTTCTTTAGGTATGGATTTTAGAGACCATATTTATTAGAATTTTTTCTTCGGATGATCGATCCCGTTGTATGCCCGAGTAATGACCATTACTACTCGTACACTCTGCATATTTGAGGCGTTCGGTCGTAAAACATGGTAACCAACAAAATGAAAACTGACGGTAAATCGGCTGTTAAGTTTTGAGGAAAATATCAAATAGTTTGCTCTAACAAAACTCACATAATTATGTTGCGCAGATATTCTATGCGTACTGAAAAGTAAAATTCGTCTTAGCTGCTCCTCATAACATTTTCTTTGCGAATATAAGAACTAAAATCAGAGGAAAGAGGACCGTAGATACCATATTTTTCGTTCACGTATGAGACATTGCTACCTTGTTATCTGCCAGATACCATGTTTCACAACAACTGACGTTAAATGTTGCTTCTGGTACGTGGCAGTTACCACATAGATGGAACCTTACTAGAATGCCGGCCGTGGTAGCCGAGCGGTTCTAGGCGCTACAGTCTGGAACCGCGCGACCGCTACGGTCGCAGGTTCGAATCCTGCCTCGGGCCTGGATGTGTGTGGTGTCCTTAGGTTAGTTAGGTTTAAGTAGTTCTAAGTTCTAGGGGACTGATGACCTAGGAAGTTAAGTCCCATAGTGCTCAGAGCCATTTCAACCATTTTCTTACTAGGATGTTTACAGTGCAGTGGTGTAACATGATAATCACATTGAAAATAAAATAAAGTAGCCAAAAGTTGCATTACCAATTGTTTTATTAGTAGTTTTTAGGTACAATAATTTTACATTTAATGCTCAGGAACTAAGTTCGTGTAATATCCGTGATATGCCTTTGGAATATACAGGGTGTTTCAAAAATGACCGGTATATTTGAAACGGCAATAAAAACTAAACGAGCAGCGATAGAAATACACCGTTTGTTGCAATATGCTTGGGACAACAGTACATTTTCAGGCGGACAAACTTTCGAAATTACAGTAGTTACAATTTTCAACAACAGATGGCGCTGCAAGTGATGTGAAAGATATAGAAGACAACGCAGTCTGTGAGTGCGCCATTCTGTACGTCGTCTTTCTGCTGTAAGCGTGTGCTGTTCACAACGTGCAAGTGTGCTGTGGACAACATGGTTTATTCCTTAGAACAGAGGATTTTTCTGGTGTTGGAATTCCACCGCCTAGAACAGTGTTGTTGCAACAAGACGAAGTTTTCAACGGAGATTTAATGTAACCAAAGGACCGAAAAGCGATACAATAAAGGATCTGTTTGAAAAATTTCAACGGACTGTGAACGTGACGGATGAACGTGCTGGAAAGGTAGGGCGACCGCATACGGCAACCACAGAGGGCAACGCGCAGCTAGTGCAGCAGGTGATCCAACAGCGGCCTCGGGTTTCCGTTCGCCGTGTTGCAGCTGCGGTCCAAATGACGCCAACGTCCACGTATCGTCTCATGTGCCAGAGTTTACACCTCTATCCATACAAAATTCAAACGCGGCAACCCCTCAGCGCCGCTACCATTGCTGCACGAGAGACATTCGCTAACGATATAGTGCACAGGATTGATGACGGCGATATGCATGTGGGCAGCATTTGGTTTACTGACGAAGCTTATTTTTACCTGGACGGCTTCGTCAATAAACAGAACTGGCGCATATGGAGAACCGAAAAGCCCCATGTTGCAGTCCCATCGTCCCTGCATCCTCAAAAAGTACTGGTCTGGGCCGCCATTTCTTCCAAAGGAATCATTGGCCCATTTTTCAGATCCGAAACGATTACTGCATCTCGCTATCTGGACATTCTTCGTGAATTTGTGGCGGTACAAACTGCCTTAGACGACACTGCGAACACCTCTTAGTTTATGCAAGATGGTGCCCGGCCACATCGCACGGCCGACGTCTTTAATTTCCTGAATGAATATTTCGATGATCGTGTGATTGCTTTGGGCTATCCGAAACATACAGGAGGCGGCGTGGATTGGTCTCCCTATTCGCCAGACGTGAACCCCTGTGACTTCTTTCTGTGGGGACACGCGAAAGACCAGGTGTACCGCCAGAATCCATAAACAATTGAACAACTGAAGCAGTACATCTCATCTGCATGTGAAGCCATTCCGCCAGACACGTTGTCAAAGGTTTCGGGTAATTTCATTCAGAGACTACGCCATATTATTGCTACGCATGGTGGATATGTGGAAAATGTCGTACTATAGAGTTTCCCAGACCGCAGCGCCATCTGTTGTTGACAATTGTAACTACTGTAATTTCGAAAGTTTGTTTGCCTGAAAATGTACTGTTGTCCCAAGCATATTGCAACAAACGGTGTATTTCTATCGCTGCTCGTTTAGTTTGTATTGCCGTTTCAAATATACCGGTCATTTTTGAAACACCCTGTACCTGAACAGGCTGAGGAGATCGCGAAATTTTTCCTTATTGACCGGTATTAGTGTATTATACAGCAGTGGAAGAGGTGCGTTAAATTTCCCCAGAAAATCTTCTGTAAGAGGACGACCTTTCAGCTTCAATGATATTTCTTCACCAGATCCGAAATATGATTATAAACAGTCAGAGAATCTGGTTCTTCGCAGACCAACAGAAGTTTGACAGACGCAGCAATTATATTCTTGGGTGCTCTAAACAATGCCTTCAGTGAAGAAACTTGAAAGAAATCTACCTGCTGCATTCTGTACACATTAAAGGGAGGTGAGCGTTGGGCGTTTTTCAAGATCTGTCCCCATTCCTCCGGGCAGTACACGTGCTGAATGTGATCCCTCACATACTGCTCTACTCGGCCGGAATCTCTATCTGATGGCAACATAGTATGTCCAACTACTGGGAAAACATGTTCAACACGTTTTACATGACCACTTGCCAATAATTTAACCCAGAGAGCGACTATTGTCCAGTTTTTATTTTGACCAGAGCAGTTATCTGATATTACTATCAGTTTCTTGCACTGTATGTCATTCACGGTGAAGTGTTTCAATATGCAACTTGCAATTTCATCACTTGCTCTCCTAGCAGTAGCCTCGTCCCAGTAATAAAAGTACCCTACGTTATTGGAGCAATCATGGATGCTGAGGTTGTAGCAAAATAATTTTCTTTTGTAAAATGCAGGTCCAGTGGATAATTTTGGAATGGGCAACGCCTGTTGGAGATCAAATGTTAGAACAAGGGCTTCTTTGTCCTCTGGGGCAACTTGCAAAAGTTTTTGGTTCAAATGGCTCTGAGCACTATGGGACTCAACTGCTGAGGTCATTAGTCCCCTAGAACTTAGAACTAGTTAAAGCTAACTAACCTAAGGACATCACAAACATCCATGCCCGAGGCAGGATTCGAACCTGCGACCGTAGCGGTCTTACGGTTCCAGACTGCAGCGCCTTTAACCGCACGGCCACTTCGGCCGGCCCAAAAGTTTTTGGCCGGCAGCAGATTGTAGGTGGTGTCTCTCGATTTCGTGTCCAATTTCTTGGACTTTAGCGTCATTTTTATCGTTTTCGGCTTGTCCTTACATGTGTCTGTCTTAGGAGACTTGAATCCTATATTAAATTCTTGTGTAAATATTCTTCTGAACTTGTCTGAAGATACAGGACTGCTACCACTTTCTGAACAGAACTGTGTATATTCTTCAAAACAACGTTTAACTGTGTATTCCGTAGACATAAACATATTACAAGGATTTTTGGCCCGGTCTAGTGACTTTGGTATTTGGGAAGTTTTGATATAAAAGTATGCACATTTTTATATCGTCTTCTGAATACTTTTTCTTGTGGTGCCCATGTGCACCTCTTTTATATGATGGTGGAGCATGAGCGCCATTGGTTTTTTTTAAACCAAAATTTCGGCTCTCCCCCTACTTTTTTGCAGTCCGTGGATGTTGAGGAAAGCAGTTTTACATACTTCTACTTTTTGCCCTTCAACCAAGATATTGTAAGTAATGGTAAATTTTCTTCGAGAGGGACTTCCACTTTTTTTCGTACTTCTGGCAGTTTTTTTTAACATCTATTAGACCAAATAGATAAGCGTTTTGGATGTTGTAGTTTCCCATTCTATTGACCTCTTCAAACACCGAGTGTCGTTCGTCAGCATCAATCTTTGAAAAATATTTTTTCTTACAAAGGCAATCTGGGCCTGCTTCTCGAGGTGCTTGTGGATTTCTTTTTCCTCGATAAGAAAAATAGCTTTTGCCTAAATTTCTTAATTTTTAATTTTTTTTCCTGTTGGTTTACCCCATGTTTCCCTTTTCTATTTTTTTGTTTGATTTTTCCTGATCATCTACAGTATCCTTTTGTTCAAGAGGTACCGACGATCCTGCATATCGGACTCTGCTAGGCGGATTAGATTTTCCAGAAGCAGTAGGTGACCTTACATCCGGATTGTTTTCATCATGACTGTTGGTTGTAGACCTACTGGTACATGTTTCAGATTCAAAATCCTGGTTGATATTGAGAGCGGTCGATTTCTGAAGCAAAACAAGGAATACTTGTATCGAAAGCTCATTCCCCTTCTTTCTAAAAAAAAAAAAGTGCAAGGGATAATAATAAAAATCTCGTGTGCCTCCTGATTCTGTTGCTAGTCTATCAACTTGAAGCCACTTGGCAGGTTCCAGTATCCCCAACGTGCAAGAGAAGGGATGCACAGTTCATCGCGGAAGCCGAACCGCGGCTGTATCTGGCGTAATTCGTATCTTATTGAAAACGATCGGTCCGAAGATTAACTGAAAACGCTTCGTGGTCCGACCAGGATTCAATCTCGTGACCTTTGGCTTGGTAGTCAAGCGCTTAAGTCACTACACTACAGGACGTAAGGTAAAAGTGTTGTGTTTACGTTTCAGGTAGACATTTCTTCTGAAGAGCTGAGTTAGACCATGATAACAGAAAAAATCCTGAGTGATTTAACCTAGTGGGTGTAAAACATGGTAACTCTAGTAGATACCGTGGTCACCTTCGCACATATTTATAACTTGCGAGTCAAAATGAAACCCGTTTCGGCTATTTCTATGTAATGCATTGTGTTTATGTTTTACGAAGTTTGGTTACCACGTACTCAGTTCATATTTGATGAAAGGAGCGTTCAGAATTTCCGTTTTTGAAACGTTTCAATACGGAACAGGCAGTAAAACTTGGTAAGTGCAGTACATACCATCCTTTAATTCAAACAGATTAAGAAATAAAGGCATCTGTTCTTACCTTTTTAATTTGCATCCGATTTGTTTGCACTCATGTACAGGATAATACTCTGGGCTTTCATCTTCGTCATTACAGGAAGAACTGTAGTCAGAATTATTGTTAGCGCTCGAAACTTTCGATTCAAGTTCCTCATCACTACGGAACAGACTGTGTCGAGCCGCCATGTTTGTTACTTACAATGTTTTCCCTGCAGTCAGCTGTCACTTACCATAACATACTACCAACATAATTTCTTACAACATACACATCTCCCACAGATTCCTTCACCAACTTATGAAATCAGCTGTAAGGAGTCCGACGTTGCCAAAAACGCCAATTGGCAAAAAATTTTTAATACCATGTTTTACGACCGAGTGCCTCATTTATCAGTGTCACTTGAAGTTGAGTAGAGTAAGAGACACCAGTCACTGAGACTGTTAGTCGTCTGCAGTGGAGGCGAGGAGGGCGCACTGTGAGTGGGGTTCCAGCTGCACTTTCCCGTCCGCGCGCTGTGTCACTTTGTGTGTGTGTGTGTGTGTGTGTGTGTGTGCTGCACCGGCCCCCGCTGGCCACGTGCCGCTGGCTGTCAGGTGTGGCTCGTCGCCGCCACGCGAGACGGCAGGGAGTAAACACGCCGGCGGCAGCGTGTTTGTGCGCGAGTTAGCGGCCGCCCGCGCCACGCCCACGCGTCTCCTCTAGCAGCGAACAGTCTACAGTAAGGAGCCACTGTGCGTCACAACAGCGCTTCAGAAAGGCGCTACGTTCTGCAGCACGTGGCCGACTACTGACCGATATACGATCTTACGGAGTACTAGTCCTTGCAAGAAACGTATGTTTGTGTGTATGTGTGTGTGTGTGTGTGTGTGTGGGAAGGGGTCGATTGAGAGGGTGATAGATCACGTTGACTTTTGTTGTTCTTCATCGCTTTCCATTTTTTTTCTTTATTGAAATTTCATTTCCCAGCCCCACAAGGGCAGCGGAGGGCTGACAGCAGCAGAGTCCACCGCTCATCAGCCGAAGGGATTTACAAATACGGAAGGCGAACTCTTACATAAAAAGGGGATAAAAAAGGGGAACATAAAAAACACTGTAAATGGAGATGATGGGAGTTAAAATACACACTAATACAGGGACATGCACTGGGGGACAGTTAAAAAGTCGACGTAAAGTTAAAAAGAACACAGCTGGCAATCTGTAGCGCACTTAAAAAAAAACCACTGAAACCAAAAACTAGTTAAAAAACAGCCACAGTATGAAAAGCGCATGAACAATGAAACACGTATGTATTCAGTAGCAACGATGGCGAGGCATGACAGAATCTCTGACCAGAGAGTTATTTATCGTTGCTAGTCTGCGCTTGACCGCGCGAGAGTTCAGTTCAAGACCAGTAGCGCGTGCGAGATGACACAGTTGCGAGAAAGTTGTTGTACGTAGCGAGTCGCGAGAGCATGTAGTTCAGTCAGTGCTAGTAGCGCGTGCGAGACAGTCGGAGTTGTGTGTGAGGAATCGGCGGGCGTCGACATGGGTCTCTGGTCAAGGTTCAGGATGAGGTATATTTTTTTAATAAGGTAATGAAGCAGCATTGCGCACATCTAATAATGTAATGTATGTTAACTGTAATTAATTTGTTCAAGAAATGCCCCAATAATAATTTTGTTTTCAAAGCTATCATTTTTTAAGAAAAGAATCATTACAATTGAAACAATATTTCCTTTGCTTTTCCTCCCAGAATCAATTTAGCAGGTTGATCTTAACGTTAATTTTGTAGCTGTAACGCTACCGCCCTGGTCGGACGTACGTTAACTCTATAAAGCCTGTACTGTAATAAGTTCACGGGCTTCACCTTATAAACAAGGATTTTAGTACATAAGTTGACCGCGTGTACCTAATAGAAGCAAGATCGGACTTATACTCAGTCAATAACTACAGTGATGCATCAAGCAAATGTAAAGTATAATTACTCTTTCGCATGGACAAGAAGTACACACAGTAGATGCTACCTATAATTAACAATTCGGTCGCCAGACTACTTAGGCAATGAGTGAGTTTTTCCTTGTACAAGTGGGTGCATGTACAAGCATAATAACACGTAGTAACGTTGCGTTATATGGCAAAGTTTGGAACCGGAAAAATCCACTGAACTAAAGTTTTCTCTTTTTGTACTAATTTGGACGAGCTAAATTTACACAACACCACATAGCAATGATTACTACGAACTGCATTTTGTATATTGATCAGACTGAAATCGGGCATAGATTGCCCTAGCATCGACAATCTTGAAAGTACACACACAATATCACTATTAATGATGGAAAAACACTAATACACTTAGGATTAATATAGACTTAGCTTTACTGGTCAGATCTGGTCAACACATTTCAAGGTTTGAAAGAATGGACAAGAGAAAAGGGGGGGGGGCCTGAAACTGTTATGGTCGTTATACTGAAACTATTAAGTACTGAAGGCAAATTAACACTCAAAATTATCAATCTATGGATAACTACTCTTTTGTCTTACTTCTGAATAATTTAACTGTCATTATTTCTGTCTCAAATTAATTAAATAACATCGCTAACTCAATCCAAAAAAAACTCTCTTTCAATCTAGTCATACTTTTGTTCTTTACCAACATTTGAAATAACCCACTGAACTTTAGACTTCTTTATTGCATCGATTAATCTGCTGATAATTTTCGTTAACACTAACATTAAACTTTCAGTTCAGGATACTCGGGTTGCACAATACGACGTAAGGATCCTGTCTAGGTCAGTGATCAGGATCAGTAATGGCTAAGGCAATTCTGGTAAAAGTCACGTTATTATTGAACAGTTAGAAACAGTTTCGACACTGGTCCACACAGATACACTTCTAAAGATGAAATAAATGTTTGACCTGTGCAAGTCGGTGCGGCGGTTGGCGGGCAGCGAGATAGCGGGCAGCACGGCACACATACGAGCGCGGCTAAGGCTCACACAACATCGGCACTTTCCATCTTCTTGGCGTCGTAATCTTTCCAATTTTGTGCCTCAGAATATAGCCATACCAAGTAGTCGTCGGAATCGGTTCATCCGAGGCTCAATGGAATCCACTTTTCCTGGGTAGCCTCCTCGGTACAGTACGTGTACTTCCGACTGTTGCTCGCCTCCGACTGTCATACTGTGCCCGTTGTGCCGAACCGCGCCAGTGTGCGTTTTCCCGCCTCGCCTGCCTCCACCTTTTCCCGCTCCCCTACAGGTAGGGTATTCACCACAGGTTTTCTACTACACATATCCTAATGCATTACCTACGTATGGACCAAGTGTATAAATTACAATTTTCACATCTTTTAACATTAAATACACTTTCCTTTGATTACCACATTATTTGAAATCTAACATAAATAATAATATTCGTTTCAAAAGTTGTTCACAGTTTCTTTAACATGACATACGAACCAAAAAAAAAGTTCAAAACATTGTTTACATTAATTTATCTAAATTCATAAAGAAAAAAATTATTATATGTACAGTTGTCGTTACATAGCGACTTAACATTTTTCACATTTTTATTATCATTGAGTTTTATTACTGTGGAGAGTTTACATTTGGGCCATTATTATTCTTTAATTTTGCAAGCAGGTTACGCTTGGCTCATTTATTATTATTCAGTTTTGTGGGAGGTTACGATTTCACTATTATTGACATATATTATTTACACAGGGAGGTTACAGTCAGCACGATGACCATTCACATTTAATTAATTATTTTCTTTCATTTTTGTGGGAAGGTTACACTTGGCTCTATTCCCATTAACATTTAATTATTGTCTTTTCAAAATTCTCGGGGGAGGTTACAACAATCATGAATTAAAACCACATCACTTGATGACACTGCATAATGGCACCAAAAAAACATTAATTCAGTACACTTGATAATGAATAAAAACCTGGGAGGATCGGGACCATCACCGTTATGGACCTTCTTGTCCCGACATCCCGACGGGACCCGAATTTGTCCCGATTTTGCAAAATACTGTTATAAGCTTGCTGAAGTAGTGAAGTAACACCATCTGTTAGCGCAAAATGTAAATGCAGCCTCGGTTCGTTTCATTCATGTCAACAAGTTTGTATTGACAAGGGAGATGGGAAAGGGGGGCGAGAAGGAGAGGAGTGGTGGGGGCGCTGCAAAGAAGGACTGGTGAGGGAAGGGACGGGAGAGAAAAACAGCTTAGGAGGGGTTGCAGGGGAAGGAGGGAAATCTGCTCTAGGGGAAGGAGGGGAGGAAAAAGGAAAAAGGTGGGCCATGGGGCGGCTGGCGGGGGGAGGGGGGGGGGGAGACAAGGACAGGCTATAGTTGGTAGGAAGGATAGATGTCACAGCAAAGTTCAACATCCAGGAGGGTGGGTGCTCGAAATTGCCCTGATAAAGGAGGTGGAGGGTGTGGAGGTGGAAAGAAGGAGGGATACAACAATAGAGGTGCAGCAATGGGCGGAGGGTGGAGAGGGAGAACAGGACCAGGAGATGGGGGGGGGGGGGGATCAAGCCTGTGGACATCGTAAGTGATGCAGAGATGTTGGAGAAAAAGTAGGAGGTCGGGAAGGGGGATGAGGTTATACACGAGTCATGTGGGGGAAGGAATGCAGATACAGTAGGCAAGGCAGACAACATGGTGTTCGAGGATTTGGAGGGCGTTATTAAAGCGGGGAGGGGGGGGGATGGGTGGAGATCCAGACAACACTGGCATAAGAGGTTGGATGAGGGATTAGTAGGTGTAAAGGATGGAAGGATGCAGTCCCCATGTCCAGGCAGACAGGAGTTTCAGGAGATGAGGGGCCCAGGTGAGGTGACGGTTGACAAGGTATCTCAGGGTGGGGTGAGATGGATGGCATGGCCATAAATGGTGAGGTGGAAATCGTGGAGACGGAAGGAGCAGGTGGTGCGGCTTATGATGACTGCCTGGGTTTTCGAGGGTTTGATACAAAGGAACCACTGGTTACACGATGTGGTGAACTGGTCAAGGTGGGTTTGGAGGGTGCACTGGGACTGTTGAAGGGTAGGATAGAGAGCCAGGAAGGCTTTGGCCTCAGCATATTGGAGGAGGTGGACGGGTGGGGATGGCTTGGACATATCTGCAGTGTACAGGAGATAGAGTAGGGGGGAGAGGACGGAGCCCTGGGGTATGCTAGCAGTGGGATAAAAGAGATGGGAGTTGGTGTCGTGGAGGGTGACATAGCAAGGAGAGTGTGAGAGGATGGGGCATCGCATAGGTTTGGAGTTTAAAGAGAAGACTCGGATGCTATATGCGGTCATAGGTATTTTAGAAATCGAGGGAAACGAAAATGGCGGAGCAACGGGAGTTAAGATGGAGGGAAAGAGGGTGGACGAGGTTAAGGAGTTGGTCTTTGGTGGCGAAGGGGGGTCGGAAGCCACAATGGGTAAGTGGGAGGAGGTGGTGTTGATCGAGGTGGCGTTGGATACGACGGGAGAGGATGGATTCGAAGACCTTACTGAAGACAGCGGTGAGGCAGATGGGACGATAGGAAGAGGCGGCAGAAGGGGGTTTTCTCGGTTTGAGGAATAACAGGATGTGGGAAGTCTTCCACAGGACAGGGTAGAAGCCGGTAGAGATGATGACGTTGTATAGATTGGCAAGGGCAGTCCGGAAGGAGAAGGGGCATTCTCTGAGGTGGCAGTAGGTGACATAATCATGACTAAGGGCCATGTTGCGTTTTGACCGGAGGATAAGTGTAATGTCTTGTGCATCGCTTTGCAGCAACGACAGGCGTTTTATTAAATTCGCTGTCACTGGGACGCGGATGATGCTGTAGTATACAGAGAAGTTGCAGCATTAGAAAATTGTAGCGAAATGCAGGAAGATCTGGAGCGGATAGGCACTTGGTGCAGGGACTGACCCTTAACATAGACAAATGTAACGTATTGCGAATACATAGAAAGAAGGATCCTTTATTGTATGATTATATGATAGCGTAACAAACACTGGTAGCAGTTACTTCTGTAAAATAGCTGGGAGTATGCGTACGGAACGATTTGAAGTAGAATGATCATATAAAATTAATTGTTGGTAAGACGGGTGACAGGTTGAGATTCATTGGGAGAGTCCTTAGAAAATGTAGTCCATCAACAAAGGAGGTGGCTTACAAAACACTCGTTCGACATATACTTGAGTATTGCTCATCAGTGTAGGATCCGTACCAGGTCGGGTTGACGGAGGAGATAGAGAAGATCCAAAGAAGAGCGGCGCGTTTCGTCACAGGGTTATTTGGTAAGCGTGAGATGTTTAGCAAACTCAAGTGGCAGACTCTGCAAGAAAGGCGCTCTGCATCGCGGTGTAGCTTGCTGTCAAGGTTTCGAGAGGGTGCGTTTCTTGATGAGGTATCGAATATATTGCTTTCCCCTACTTATACCTCCCGAGGAGATCACGAATGTAAAATTAGAGAGATTCGAGCGCGCACGGAGGCTTTCCGGCAGTCGTTCTTCCCGCGAACCATACGCGACTCGAACCGGAAAGGGAGGTAATGACAGTGGCACGTAAAGTACCCTCCGCCACACACTGTTGGGTGGCTTGCGGAGTATAAATGTAGATGTAGATGTAGACGACGATATTTCACCCAGCTAGCAGGCTCTACTAAGCAGATGTGCTGCATCTATGGTTGCCATTCCTCTCGATACATCGGGCCATCACCGTTATGGACCTTCTTGTCCCGACATCCCGACGGGACCCGAATTTGTCTCGATTTTGCAAAATACTGTTATAAGCTTGGCTCAAGTAGTGAAGTAAAGCCATCTGTTAGCGCAACATGTAAATGCAACCTCGGTTTGTTTCATTTATGTCAATAAGTTTATATTGACAAGGTCGTCTCACAGATGGCGTTGCGTGTTGCGTATCCTATATCGACTATGAAAGCACCTTCTAGATCTAGCGCCATCATTCGAGAAAACACGACTTCTCCAGTAGTACGATGGTGGAACTATTTAAGAGACTGGGTAGAGTATTTTCGCTTATGACGGCCCTGTGGACTGATGAAACTGTGCCAGTTTAACTACAAGCTGACTTACAAGGAGTTTTATAAATACGTAAAAAGGGAAAAAAGACTTTCCGAAAAAGATGAAATCTTCCGAAAAATATCGTGTACTAACTACTTCCGCTGCAACAAGTTCCGTGTAATTGTGTTCTAAAGAAAAAGGTATTATATTAGATAAATTTTTCTCATCATTTCTACACCAATTTGTCAGTGTGTCCCGACGAAGTCGCAGTTAAATATGGCAACCTTATCTGCATTTGCGTCTTACCTATCGCAGTAAATTGATAGAGTGACTTTCAATAAGGACGCATTAAGAACGAGTGTATCAAACATTGAGCGAACACCTGTTTCGGCTTATCCATAAATACCTGACCGTTTCTGAGAAAACGACGTCGGTGTTATTCAGGTACTTTTTGTACATTTTAACGAGTAAATAATTCGACTGAGGCGGTGGCGCAGAGGATAGCTCGCGACTTCACACTTTTGTGTCCCGTGTTCGAAACCCAGTTCTTATTTTTATTTTTCATTTAGCTACCAATGTCCATAGAAGATTACCACACGAATGTTTTCGAATGTGTATTGAAATAACATTGTCCTTATTCGTTTGCTAATTGTATATTTGGTTATGGATGGCTCTGAGTACTATGGGACTTAACATCTGAGGTCATCAGTCCCCTAGAACTTAGAACTACCTAAACCTAACTAACCTAAGGACATCACTCACATCCATGCCCGAGGCAGGATTCGAACCTGGGACCGTAGCGGTCGCGCGGTTCCAGACTGAAGCACCTAGAACTGCTCGGTTGGTTAAGGAATTGCAAAAGATAAAAACTGTAAATGAATGGAAAAACTATTTTGTTTTCGGTGAAATCTCTGTACTGTATCTCGATTCATAGCCAGTTGCAAGCGCCAGTTTTCGGAAAAGTGATCTGTTATATGTGGTTTGCTGCGAAATTGTTCTCAACGCGAGAAATCTTCAGCAATTTTAACAACGTTTCTTTCCTGAGTGACATTCAGACGAAGAAATATTGCTGTGGCAAGCCTGCCTTCGCTCCATGCACGTGGTTTTCTGGATTTCTATGCTTCGAATGTTCCTAGGATAGGGATCATCCAAGGGAATGCACCAAATCTACCTGAAGAACACACAAAATAATCAAATGTAAGAATTAAGAATTTATATAAGAATGAAATGTGAGAAGATGAGAATTTAAAAAGGTTGTAGCCTCTGATAATACCATACACACATATATTATGTAATAAGCGTATGACAGTTACTATGAAAGCAACTGTAATTTCACAATTAATGTAGTTCCCTTGTATCCCCAAACCAGATAAGAAACATTCGCGTAGCAACCTTATAGGGACATGGGTAGATAGATGAAAAAAATAAAATAAATAAAAACGATAATCAGGATTCGAATACAGGACGAAAAAGTGAAAAAGCGACGACGATAGTCACTCTGCCACTAGTTAGGCTGAGATAATTTGGCCGTAAGAGGCATCCAAATTACGTCTAAGACTTTGACGGTCGTTTTCTCAGAAACGGTCGAGTATCTAAGCCGACACACGCGAACGCGTTCGCTATTCTGGCTCCCCTTCAGTGAGCCAAGTTCCTGCGAAATCAGGTTATGGCACTTGGCGTGCTCTGCTCGTAAGCAGAGCGAGATATTTTACAACAAGCACGGCTTACCGCCTTTCAAACGGAGTGGATGACTGGCTTATAGGCAACACATGTTGCACACGAATGAAGCAAAGTGGCTACGTCCTGATGCCTCTCAGGGACATAACCACTTATGTAAGAAATTAGAATTATGTAGTAACACCTTCAGCTGCTGACGGGCGTTGATATATATCAACGGGGACAGGTGAAAATGTGTGCCCCAACCGGGACTCGAACCCGGGATCTCATGCTTACATGGCAGACGCTCTATCCATTTTTTTTTTTTTTTTTCTGTGTGCCAGGCCGATACCCGAACTCGGGACCTTTGCCTTTCGCGGGCAAGTGCTCTGCCAACTTCTTTTTTTTTTACGCTCTATCCATTTTTTTTAGTTTTTTTACTTTTTACCACTTTATTTATTTATTTATTTATTTCCAATGTCAAGCTTACCACCTTTGCTGACATATATTTTGTTGTACTACCGCATAAATAATGTCTACAATGTCCATATGTTGACAAATAGTGGCTAATTAGAAAATTAATTAATTAAGGAAATGAATAAAACTGAAAATGCCCAAATGAAAGACATGAAGACATTACGGATAGTACAAATACAAAAGAAACAGGCTCCTTTAGCAATGAAATGAAATTCGTGTCGGGGGCGACACCTGCTCACGACCCGACGTTCAATAGAGCAAGAGAGCCATCTATCGACTCGTTCTCCAGACGTTGGTGTAAGACTGGGTCGTCTTCTCGAAATTAACTAAGGGTCCGTAAGTGTGATCGATGTCTATCTCGGCTTTTTCGTCTATCTCATCTCTCACCCGTCACACCCCATCTGGCCGGCGGGTCGGTAAATGTAAGTCGCAAGAATTAGCGAAGTCTTGCCCATATTTCTTATGCTGTTGCAGCTTCGTGTGTCCATCCAGGAGAAAATCCCAAAAATCAATTTTGTCCTTTTCCTATTCGTTATACACGTAGCCCACCACCATTCCCCGTACCCATGTCACTGCATTGGTTTTTGGGCCGGAAAATAAGATTCTTGGGGGAAAAAAAGTGTGTCTGATGAAATTGTGTGAGGGGCGGAGCGTAACACGAACGCCAATATCTGTTGTGCCATGTGCCACACTGGAGCCGTCCCACTACATGCTAAACGATGTTCATCAGTGTCCACTGTTGCGCAGCTTAAACATAGTGGAGTGTCTGCCAAAGGAATCGCGTGCCGCCGTTGATTCGTTGCGAACCTCCTATTTACCACCACATACCATGTTGAGCGTACCGACGTTGGGAAGTAAACGTTCCGTATAACGCGCCATATCTGTCGCCAGTTCTTGTCTGGGTACTTCTTTTCCAGGGCATTCCTGGGGCACCGGCGCAGTAAGAGTTGGTATACATCTCGCGTCGTCGGTAGTCGTGTTGTTGGGAAGGAATCTCTGTCATAGCTAAGCTCCAAAAAAAAAGACTTGAAATGTGACAGCTTCGGTGAAATATGGCCCACATTGACTGGGGGCAGCATTGAAGTGGGCGCTAGTACATCGGCCAACGCACCCGAGATATTGCGAAATTGACCGCGCCACTGTCGGAGAATCGTACTGACGAATAACGCCCGTGCCTTTTCATATACGTTCACTAGACCAAGTCCACCCTGTCCAGGTGGTAGCGTAAGGGTTGTGTATTGGATCTTAAACAGGTGTCCCACACTCACGTAGGTTCCGAAAGTTGCTTGTATCCGTGATGCCATTGTGCGCGTTAAAGGAAGGACATGCGTTACGTGAGTGAGTCTCGGTGCTAGGTATACGTTAACATAGGTCACCCTCTGAATCATATCTAACGCTCTTAATTTCTGTAACAGCACCATTGTCCGCATCAGCTTCAATATGCGTCGGTAGTTATCCGCTGCTGTCCGCTGCACATCCGTGTGGAACGTAATACCTAGGCATTTTATGGTCTTAACTAACATGAGCGGGCCTTCCTCCCCCGGTTGTAATCCTCGACCGACATTCATGCAGCGTGATTTTTGTAGATTAAGCACGCTTCCTGCCGCCAACCCGTATCGCTGTATCCAAGCCAACGCCGTACGTACTTCTTCGCCTGTCCGTGCCACCAGCATCACATCGTCAGCATAAGCGCGGCAATGAAAGGTCAGTTGTGGCAACGGCACTCCCTCCAACCGTCTTCGGAGGCCATGTAGACAGGGTTCCAAAGCCATTGCATACAAAAATATCGAAAGGGGGCAACCTTGACGAACTGACCTTGAAATAACAATGTAGTCAGTGCCCCGCCCATTCACCGAGACCTTTGACCGCACGCCGTGTAACAGTCGCATGATCACTAGAATGAAGGCCTGTGGGATTCCCAATCTGCCCATCACCGCATGCAAAAAGGTACGATCCACTCTGTCGAACGCATGATCGAAGTCAATAGCGACGAGTGCCCCACGCACTCGGCATGCCGCTGCTAATGCGATGATATCTCGGTAGCCACCGAGCGCCGTATGTACGTTACTCTTACCGCCGAGGCAAGTTTGATCTATGAGGAGTCTATCAGAAATTGAAGACCGCAGGCGAGCCCCAAGGATGCGCGCGAAAATTTGATAGTCGCAGTTCAAGAGAGTGAGTGGTCTATAATCTCCTGGCCTTCTGCCACCGCGTGGTTTGGGTATTGGGATGATGATACCCTCCGTGAATTCGGCAGGTATCGCAGTCTGCGATAACAGGAGTTCGTTGTACATCTGAAGCCAGGTCCGTCCCATGAGGTATGCAAAGGCGCGGTAAAATTCAATCGGGAAGCCGTCCTGTCCTGGGGACTTGTTCGGAGCCCCCCTGGCAATTGCATCTGTCAGCTCGTCCTCTGTTATCGCTGTGATGAAAGTCTCTGCATCCAGAGGTGGTCCTCTATCTGGCATTTACGAGGACATCATGTAGTGTCTCGTGGTTCACACGTACAGGTTCATATAACTGGCGGAAATAGTCGGTAAACACATGCGCAATATCACGCTGGTGCACAACTTGCTGGCCAGTTTCAGAGATTAGTTCCCTGATCAATGTCCTGCGTCGTCGTTGGCGTTCACGTATCACGTGGTGCATGGAGGGGGTTTCGGCAGCAACTGTGTCCGCCAATCTCGCCCGGATCATTATACCTTCCATTCTTAGTCTCGTCAGCTGTAATATCTTGGCTTTTATCCTGCGCATGGCCGTGTGCCTTTCCGGCGATGGTTGTTGGGTCATCAGCTCCCTCAAGGCTGTAAAATAAAAATCGGCCGTCGTGCGGGTCCACTGCGATTTGTCCTGCCCGTATCGTATCAACGTTCTCCGTAACGTTGGTTTTGCGCATTAAATCCACCACTGGAGAATCGAGGTGTATGCTCGTTGGCGGCGAACGCAGGTCTCCCAGGCCGCCTCTATCGACCGGCGACGTTCAGTTTCACGTAAAAGTGCACAATTCATTTTCCAGTGACCCTTACTCCGCCATATCTTCTGAAGCGTTAGTGAAATCGTACAGACGTACGCCATATGATCCGTAAAAGCTGCTGGCCAGATTTCGGCATCCAGTATCGCCGTCCGTAGAGCTCGTGTCACGTACACTCTATCAAGTCTACTCGCCGAGTGTCCCGTGACAAACGTATAACCCGGTCTGTCACCATGCTGCAGTTCCCAGGTATCCAGAAGCGCCATTTCGGTAATCAATGCACGCAGTTCCATGCATGGCACATAATGAGGTACTTGGTCCTTTTTGTCGACGACACAATTAAAGTCGCCGCCCACTATATAGTTATCATAGCGTCCAGCGAACAACGGTGCTGTCTCTTCGGTGTAAAAGGTCGCCCTTTCTCTTCGTTTTGTGGAGCCAGATGGCGCGTATAAATTGATGAAACGAACATCGTCGACAGTGATCGCTATGCCACGTGCCGAAGGGAGAGACATGACGTCCTCCACTCCTATTCCTTCCCTGGTGAGAATCGCCACACCGCATCCACTTTCATCGTGCACTGAATAATGTGCCTCGTAGCCGTAGAACTCTGGCGGCGATGTGAAACGCACTTCTTGTAGGAGTACAATATCCACGTCCGCAGCGCGTAACATATCTTTCAGCATCTGAATTTTAAGCGGTGTCCGAATGCCATTAATGTTTATCGTGGCAATGCGGTACGCCTGGCTTGTGTTCATCAGGTGTAGGGCGGTGTCATTAAGCGTCCATCTGCACCCCCGGCGCTCCTCACCACACTAAGTTGTTCAACATTTGCCGACCCCTCCCGGCCTCTGGCCAGGACTATCCTCAATCGTCGCGTTCGTATTTTCATCCTGTTCCTGTTGGTCCATTTCATGCGCCCAGTCCCCCAGCATATTTCCGGAACTGGTCGAAGGATGAGTGGCAACGTCGTCACCACTCTGATGTCGGACAGTTGGCATCTCCACTTCTGCCTTCCGGTCACCAGAAGGAGAGTTCAAGTTATCGTCGCTGTGTAGTTCCTGCACCGTCATCTCGGTATCTGTTGAACCCACTGGTCTCAGGTCGATACTGTCGTTGTCGTCCACTGTCCCCTCGGGACTATGGCTATCGTCAGCAGAAGTCAGTCGACGCTTCTTTCTTCTCTTCGGCGAACGCTGTTTCCGTTGCCTTGCTTCCGCATCGGCTGTCTGGGTTGCATATCCTCCGTCTTGGGCCTGACCTATCACGCTCTCGGTGGAAGCAATGGCAGCCACCACGGATGAGCCTGGAGCGGCCGTCAGCTGCATCCTTTGTGTGATGTCCTGTGTCTGCAGTGGTGGAACCGGCGGTCGGAGTTCCAGTCCGTTGGTGTCCATGTTCTCTATAAGGGGCAGCTGCTGGTGCCCATCGGAAGTCTCCCTCACGTCGCCTCTCAGGGCTTCCACAAAGGTCAACGGTAAGACAGTCGTCTGTTGTGGCGCCTGAACGTCATCCCGTGGAGTTTGCACTAAACGTCGCTGGAGGCATTCCGAGCGGACGTGACCTTCTTTCCCGCACCCCGAGCAAGTGCGAGGTTGCCCATCATAGATTATAATCTGTCGACAACCTCCTATGTACAAATAAGAGGGGACGTGCTTTCGCAGTTCTATCCGTATTTGTCTCACCCCATTTAAAACGGGGTACGCGGTAAAACTCGTCCATTTTTCGGCCACATGGGATAGAACCGTACCGTATGGTCGAAAAGCGTCGGTAACAAGTTCAGACGGGACCTCAAACGGAAGTTCGAAGACTCGTTCCCGCGTGATCGACTGTAACCGCACCAACATTCCCGTCGGCATGACAGAAACGATACCCGCTCGGTGATCGTTGTAGAAGTCTTTCGCAAGCAGCCTCGTCAACAAGCTTGACATAGACGACGCTTGAAACGATGGGTAAATTGATTCCCACGATTTCCTGTGGATCGATTTTTACCTCTTCTCTTAAGAAACGTTCAATCTCGTGTGCCTTTGGTCGTGTATAGTCGTTCGCAAAGCTGAACTTCAAAGTCGTTTTTCTGTACGAGTGTGCTATCTCGTTCTAGACTCACAACACCGCACACGCGAAGCTGCTCCGGCGTAAACAAGCAGGCGCGCGCACCACAGCGCGGCCGGCAGGCAACACGGTCCGCACTGTGTCACTGCCGAAGGCAGACTGTGCCCATCTGAGCCGCCGAGGGCACAGGGGAAAGCGTCACTACAGGGACTATCTCGCGCACGCCTCCTGAGAGTCCCACATTCTCACCTTGTATGTCCACACACTACATCCATAGTGTCCCACCCCAACACACTCATTGCTCGTGGAAGACATTCTTACCAAGTCCCGTAAGAGTTCGGGCAATATGTGTGCATCCACTCAGAAGAAGTAGGTCCATATACTTATATGGATATGGTGTCTGTTCTTTCGGACATTGATGACCAGCAGCTGTCTCGAACGAAATTAGAATTATATATTAATACCTTCAGCCCTCTGATGGGCGTTGATATATATCAAAGGGTACAGATAGTGCCTGCATTCGCTCTATGCTTTGTGCCCGCGGTGGCTCAGATAGATAGAGCGTCTGCCATGTATGCAGGAGATCCCGGGAGCGGCATACATTTTCACCTGTCCCCGTTGATATATATCAACGGCCGTCATCACCTGAAGGTATTAATATATAGTTCTAATTTTGTTCTAGACACCATATCCATATAAGTATATAGTTATGTAAGACGCCCAACGTCGCCGGGAAGTGTCGGAGAAAGTTTTGCCTCTAAAAGAAGCTGTTCCCCATGACGTGATTTGTAACCACTTGACCTCTTTCACAAAGACTTTGAATCAGCGTGCATACGATTAGCTCGATGAAGATTTGAGTCATAGGACTGGATGGCGAATGTTCTACCGAAATGAAATCAGCATACTATGTGCTCCCCCCCCCCCCCCCCGAAAAGTAATATTACCTCTAACCTTCTCAGTATACACTGGTGTCAAAAACTTCAGGACGAAAGGAAATTATGCATCATGTGTCACAGCCAAATCAGGTAGCTCAATGAAACTTTGACGATACGTAGAAGGAACTTTTGCAGTAAAGGACAGAAGATAACTGAAAGAAATACGCAATGACAAGAACAAAAATGGCACTTTTATTCCAACACAATAATTACACTGAACCCGTCGCCATTTACGGCGGTGCCCTGGACATTACGAAAGGCAGGACATGATTCTCAGTGGGTGTGTGATCAGCATAGGCGCAATGCATTCTCTGCAACGTGTTCCCATGCTCGTCACGAGGTTGAGTAGGAGTTCTTGCAGTAGGGCTCTCCCTTCCTCCACCACCTGGGCTGGTAACTGCTGAATGGTCGTGCACATGGTCGTCTTGCAAATACGTGTCGCCAGCGCGTTCCACTCGTGGCCCGATCGAAGTCGGGGGAATGGGCAGGGCAGTTCATTCGCCGAAGGTCCTCTCGTTCCAAAAGCTCCTTCACATGTGCACTTCGATGAAGTGGCGCATTCTCACCTGTAAAAATAAGCTCAAGTCCGAATGCACGCCAAAAAAGATGCACGAGGGCAAGGAGAACAAGGTCACAAGAACGTTGATCAGTGAGTGAACTATGTCCAACACTTTGGAGGTCACCGCGCCCCTGTAACATTATGCCTCACACACCGTAACATCTGAACCACACCAGAACGATCATGTTCGACAATGCTGGACATACCTTCATACGGCTTGAGGTGGAAACACCAAGTACACCCGCAACATTGTCGAACTTGATCGTTTTGGTGGTGCAGATGTTACGGTGTAGGGTGGCATAATGCTGCATTGGCATACTGACCCCTAAATCATTGTACGCAATTCACTAACTGTCAACATCATTGTGACACTGTATTCCTTCCTCATATGCGTCCCTTCAGAGCTGCATTCGATTCTGGCTTCATTTCTTTTGACGACAATGCGCGACCGCACCGAGCTGCATAGGTAGAAGAGCTTTTGGAACGAGAGGGTATTCGGCGAATGACCTGTCCTCCCCATTCTGACTTAAATACTCAACTGGCCATTAAAATTGCTACACCAAGAAGAAATGCAGATGATAAACTGGTACTCATTGGACAAATATATTATACTAGAACTGACATGTCATTACATTTTCACGCAATTTGGGTGCATAGACCCTGACAAATCAGTACCCAGAACAACCACCTCTGGCCGTAATAACGGCCTTGATACGCCTGGCCATTGAGTCAAACAGAGCTTGGATGGCGTGTACAGGTACAGCTGCCCGTGCAGCTTCAACACGATACCACAGTTCATCAAGAGTAGTGACTGGCGTATTGAGACGAGCCAGTTGCTAGGCCACCATTGACCAGACGTTTTCAATTGGTGAGAGATCTGGAGAATGTGCTGGCCAGGGCAGCAGTCGAACGTTTTCTGTATCCAGAAAGGCCCGTACAGGACCTGCAACATGCGGTCATACATTATCCTGCTGAAATGTAGGGTTTCGCAGGGATCGAATGAAGGTTAGAGTCACCGGTCGTAACACATCTGAAATTTAACGTCCACTGTTCAAAGTGCCGTCAATGCGAACAAGAGGTGACCGAGACGTATAACCAATGGCAACCCATACCATCACGGCAGGTGATACGGGAGTATGGCGATGACCAATACACGCTTCCAATGTGTGATCACTACGATATCGCCAAACACGGATGCGACCATCATGATGCTGTAAACAGAACCAGGAATCATCCGAAAAAATGACGTTTTGCCATTCGTGCGCCCAGGTTCGTCGTTGAGTGCACCATCGCAGGCGCCTCTGTCTGTGATGCAGCGTCAAAGGTAACCGCAGCCATGGTCTCCGAGGTGATAGTCCATGCTGCTGCGAACGTAATCGAACTGTTCGTGCAGATGGTTGTTGTCTTACAAACGTCTCCATCTGTTGACTCAGGGATCGAGACGTGGCAGCACGATCCATTGCAGCCATTCGGATAAGATGTCTGTCATCTCGGCTGCTAGTGATACGAGGCCGTTGGGATCCAGCACGGCGTTCCGTATTACCTTCCTGAACCCACCGATTCCATATTCTGCTAACAGTCATTGGATCTCGACCAAGGCGAGCAGCTACGTCGCGATACGATAAACCGCAGTCGCGATAGGCTACAATCCGACCTTTTTCAAAGTCGGAAACGTGATGGTACGCATCTCTCATCATTACCCGAGGGATCACAACAACATTTCACCAGGCAACGCCGGTCAACTGCTGTTTGTGTATGAGAAATCGGTTGGAAACTTTCCTCATGTCAGCACGTTGTAGGTGTCGCCACCGGCGTTAACCCTGTGTGAATGCTGTGAAAAGCTAATCATTTGCTTATCACAGCATCTTATTCCTGTCGGTTAAATTTCGCGTCTGTAGCTCGTCATTTTCGTGATGTAGTAACTTTAATGGCCAGTAGTGTACTATCGAGAACCTGCGGTATGGGTTGGCGAAACATACTGCAGCTTGCGCCATCCAACATTTGTGAACAGTGCTAGTTACGGAACGGAACGCTCTACAGAAATAGTTCCTTACTAACCTTCTGGTCAGAATGGGAGCTCGTTGCAGATGTTGCACAGCCGTCCGAGGTGATCAGACACCCCAGTAACAACCGTGTCTTGCCTTTTTATTTAATATCCTGGGGACCATCATAAATAGCTGTGTCTTCAGTGTAATTATTGTTTTAATAAAATCGTAATTTCTTTTTCGTATCGTTGGGTATTCCTTTAGGTTATCTTCTGTAATGAACTGTAGCAGTTTCTTCTATGTATACTCCAAGTTTCGTCAGGCCAAGTTACATGTTCTTTCGTCCCTAAGTGACGAGTGCACATAACACGTGTATCACATAGGGACAGCACCACTATGACATTGTTCGCTAATGGTGTTGATTAGTGCACGAAAGTAACGTCATCGGACGGTCCTAACGGCACGCACGAGGAGCTATACAAACTCTCCACTTGGTGAAATGAATGGGAACTCACTTTAAATGTGAACAAATTTGGGGTAAAACTTTAATCCATTATGGATGAGGAACAGTGCGACTGTGATGAATAAAAGTTTCTTGAAATTACTACACCCAGTCGCCTTTTCTTTTGTTCTTCAATTATTTTATTTTTGCCATTACTGGTTTAGGACCCCCTAGCGATTCATCATCAGATGGTACACGTTTAGTGATTGTCTACAGCAGTGTGGGCGTCGTGTAGAGTTATTGGTATCCAAAAATGGTTCAAATGGTTCTGAGCACTATGGGACTTAACATCTGTGGTCATCAGTCCCCTAGAACTTAGAACTACTTAAACCTAACTAACCTAAGGACATCACACACATCCATGCCCGAGGCAGGATTCGAACCGGCGATCGTAGCAGTGGCGCGGTTCCGGACTGCGCGCCTAGAACCGCTAGACCACCGCGGCCGGCTATAGGTATCCGTTGTTTGGATGTTGGTGTACAGAGTAAACTGGAAAACATGATGAATGTTTTCCAGTGACGTTAATTGTATTGCACTTCACGCATTTAGCCACAAGTAACACGTTCCACATGCCTTACAAATTGTACTGCACTTTAGAAAAGCATATGGAACGAGTTACCTGTGGCTACGTGTGAAAAGTGCAGTTCAGTTAACGTCACTGGAAAACATTCATTATGTTTTCCAGAATACTCTGTACACCAACATCCAAACAACGAATACCAATAACTCTACACGACTCCCACACTGCTGCAGACAATCAGTAAACATGTACCGTCTTATGATGAACCGCTAGGCGGTTCGAAACCGGTAAAGGCAAAATTAAAGAATTGAAGGACAAAACAAAAGGCGAATGGTTGCAGTAATTTCAAGAAACCAATATAGGATAATGCCCATACGAAAGAGACAGAACTCGATAGCATCAGATCACAAGATTAGCGGTGAATATTTGGAGCACGTTACAACTTGTAAGAATGTGGGGTAATATTAGCGTTCCTGTCACAAGGTGCAATATCAGGACACATGTCACAAGACTGTGTCGTCCAAGGCACTTAGGTAAAAAACTGTTTTCCGCCTTGTAAATGGGTTCATCTGCTTACGTACATAACACAAACTAGCGCTGTTGCCTGAGTAAACGAAAACAGACAAGACGTGTCGGATCAGACACCGCCTTGTGGTACGAGGGTTAAGAAGCTATATTAAATGGCTTGGACACGTAACATCATTATTATGGAAGGTGAACGGAGGACGTAGGTTTGTTGAGTGGTTCCTGGGGACGCACAATGCACATGTAAAGGAAATGGCATACGAGACACTAGTGGGACCATTTCTAGAGTGTTGTTCTACTACTTTGGAGTCCTCATCAAGTAGGCCCGACAACAGACTTCGAACAAATTCAGAGTCGCTGTGATTATTGCTAACAGGTCCTGTGTAGCCACTTCGCAAGTGTAGCAGAATTTCTGAGGAATCTAACTTGGGGATTGAAACAACAACGACGGCGTAGTTATCGCGTAAGCCCGCTGAGTAAATTTAGACAACATGTACTCGAACAAGACTGCACGACCATTATGTCGAAGCAATCTAGTATCTCTCGCAAGCGTCGTTATTATGAGATAAGAGAATTAGGCCGCTTACACAGCCATATAGATAAACATTTTAGCTCGCTCATTACGCGACCCGAATAGGAAGAGAAATCGATAATACGGATTCTATATATCCTCCGCCATAGATGTTTTAGTAACCTGCTGAGTATTTATGTGGGTATATGTACTGTATAGTGGCTTGCGGAGTGTAGACGTAGATTTAGATGTAGACTCAGTCTGTTGAACTTGAAAGAGTTTGATCTGACTGATGGAAAATTCCCTAGGAAAACTCTGCAAGCATGGATGATGACGTCGAAAATTACTGAGTCCGAAGAATACAGATAACCACGAAATTATTCGAAATTGAATCCCCTCTGCCCTAAGTGGAAATGCGTCGACGGCGAAATGCGCAGTCTTAAGCAGAGTCATTGACAACCTATCACCGTCTCGTTTACTTAGGTCCTTAGTCTATCTGACAGAACCAGCAGAAGAAATATCTTTATTCCTGGGAGTTACTGCGGTGTTCCAGATTTCTGTGTAAGATGGGTTCGGAGACCTATCTCTCTCCTTCGGTTCTGTTGCCATACATCCAACACTCTTCCTTCGCTATGGAGCGGGAAGGAATCCTTCGGTTGGCTGTTACTGAAGTATGTTCGTCTTTTCTCTCACACTTCTTTTTGCTCCCCGTTTTCCTATAAAGTGCTGCTCCAGTGATTCCAGCTATCTCTAGTTCATGATCTCCCGGCTTGGTTTATGCTCTGACTTCTGCCCACCGCAAGCAATTACTCATCAGCTGTTTTGACAGCATCCAAAGCACGGTTATAAGTTGTATCTTATGTTTGAGCAGTGACCTGTGACGGTCATGACACAGAGCGCATGTGCTCATAAAAAGAGAGAATTATTTCTGTATCGTATTTTTAGGCAGTTGGTCCCCAACTGTCGTTATACAGAGCACGCGCGCCCATTATCACTGCTGTTTCGTTCTGTTTTGTTTCATGTCTTACAATTATTCTTAAACTACCACAGCGTACATGCCGATAAGTATTCTAGAACACTTCTCATTGAAAGAAAACTTTTGAGTTCTTTTCTTTTACTAAAGGCCATGCAACTGATTCAGTTCTTTAGGCGCCAAGTTTGCCTCTGTAAAAGACTTGATTTTCTCATTCGCAAATACTACAGTTCGCCTACAGCAGCCTGTAGGTAGCCTCTGCTTGACCAACGCAATGGAGATTGCCGTTACTCCCATCTTGTTTTGAGGAACTCTATACCGAAGAGAATACTCCAAGGTGGTATGTGCATGCATGTAAAAGATATGCCCTTGTTAAACCTGACTGTTATTTTGTAAATAAAAATCTTTCAGTCCGATGTCCAAGTTAAAATGTACCCCAAGATTCTGTTTTCGTTCACGTCGAAGTTCGTCGACGTTATTGCTGTTGTTGTTGTGGTCTTCAGACCGAGGACTGGTTTGCTGGTTCGCTCCACGCTAGTCTGTCTACTTCTTCATCACTACATAACTGCTGTAACAAAAATCCATTTATACCTGCCTAATGTAATAAAGTCTGGGTCTACTTCTACAATTTTTACACTCTCCCACGCGGTACACTTTCTTCCAGTACAAACCGACGAGTCCTTGATGTCCCAGGATATGCCCTGCCACCCGATCCATTCTGATCAGCAAATCTGCGCCATGCATCTTTTTTCACCCGTTTTCTAGTCGGGACCTTCTCATTATTTACCGGAGATATACATTTTCAATGCAGCACCTCATTTCAAAAGCTTCTATCCTCTTCTTATGTGAACTGTTTATCGTCCACATTTTACTTCCATAAAAGTCTACTAGGCTACACACCACACAAATATTTTCAAAAATGACTTCCTACCATTTAAATTTATATTTGGTGTTGAGAAAGTAAACATTTCCGGGAATGCTCCGCTTGTTTTTGCCAGTCACCATTTTATGTCCTCTCTACTTTTGCTATCATCAGTTGTTTTGCTGCCCAAGAAGCAAAACTCACTTGCTACACTTAGTTTCTCATTTACTAAGATTATTTCCTCAGCGTCGCCTTATTTATTTCTACTACGTTCGATTACTCTTCTTTTGCTTTTGTTGATGTTCATCTCTTAATCTCTTTTCAGGTACTACCCATTCTGTTCAACCACTGTTTGAACTCTTTGCAGTCTCTGGCTGAACTACAATGTCATCAGCAAAGCTCGAAGTTTTTGTATCTTCTCCCTGAAATAGAATTTACCTTCCAAATTCCTTCTTGGTTTCTGTTACTGCTTGTTCAGTGTATACACTGAGTACATCCTTGTCCTTCTGAGCTGCCAGCTCCCTTTAACGTCCCTCGAGTCTTGCGAAATCTGGTAAACCTATTTGAAACGGCTTGTAGTTTAGCGTAGGACCAATGTGTTACTGCTGCGTTACGACCAGTTATTTTCCCGCAAACATATAGGCTACACGATCCAGTGACACTAATGTGTCCACCGCCTATGTTCGACGTCAACCTGCAGTAACCACCCACACACCACAGGTGGCAGCACTAACAGTGAAGGATATATAAAGTATGTCGGGGGAACGCGGAAAAGATTGCAGTCGTTGTAGTAATTATATATACCTTGTGGATAACATCGGAAGTTCACTGAGGCTTTTTGCGGATGATGCTGTAGTATATCGAGAGGTTGTAACAATGGAAAATTGTACTGAAATGTAGGAGGATTTGCTGCTGCGAATACATAGAAAGAAAAATCCTTCATCATTTAGCTACAATATAGCAGGTCAGCAACTGGAAGCAGTTAATTCCATAAATTATCTGGGAGTAGGCATTAGGAGTGATTTAAAATGGAATGATCATATAAAATTAATCGTAGGTAAAGCAGATGCCAGACTGAGATTCATTGGAAGAACCCTAAGGAAATGCAGTCCGAAAACAAAGGAAATAGGTTACAGTACACTTGTTCGCCCAGTGCTTGAATATTGCTCAGCAGTGTGGGATCCGTACCAGATAGGGTTGATAGAAGAGACAGAGAAGATCCAACGAAGAGCAGATCGCTTCGTTACAGGATCATTTAGTAATCGCGAAAGTGTTACGGAGATGATAAGCTCCAGTGGAAGACTCTGCAGGAGAGATGCTCAGTAGCTCGGTACGGGCTTTTGTTCAAGTTTCGAGAACACACCTTCACCGAGGAGTCAAGCAGTATATTGCTCCCTCCTACATATATCTCGCGAAGAGATAATGCGGATAAAATCAGAGAGATTAGAACCCACAGGGAGGCATACCGACAATCTTCCTTTCCACGAACAATACGAGACTGGAATAGAAGGGAGAACCGATAGAGGTACTCAAGATACCCTCTGCCACACACCGTCAGGTGTCTTGCGGAGTATGGATGTAGATGTAGATGTAATGCGGAAACCGAGCGATTTATCTGACGTCTGAAAGGGCATGATCATTGGCTTTTGGGCCAAGGCTGGAAACGTTTCCGAAACGGCAACGTTTATAATCTGTTGGAGTGCCGCCGTGGTTAAAGTCTACTACGCATGGCAAGATGGCCTTACCGGCGTCGAGGAAACTGGTGCTTAACAGGCCATCTATGACAGGGGTGAACGACAGTTGCAGAGATGTGTGCAAGCGAATAGACGTGCAACTGCTGAGGAACTGACGGCCCACATGAAGCCTGGGGCTGTCGGTAGTGTCACCCACAACGACCGCTCAACAATCGTTGCTGCCTATCGAATTCCGCAGCAGGCTCTTCGTTCACGCACCCTTGCCGACTGCTGATCGGCGGCTACGAAGGCTCGAATTGGCGCACCAATACCGCAACTGGACGTGTATCGAGTGGCGACAAGCGGGCTTTTGATACAAATCACTTTTTGCGCTCCATCAGACCGAAACGTCTGAAAGCAAACACCGTGCAACAGTCGTCATAAGGGTCCAGGCTGGACGAGGGAGCGTTAAGGTCCGAGCAATGTTTTAGTGATCCTGGAAGGCAAACTCGATCAACACAAGTATGCAGCTATCCTTGGCGACCATGTCCACCCCTAAACGCAGTTTGGTTTGCCTCAGCATGATGGCATCTACCAGCACGACAATGCAACGTGTCACACAGCTCGCAGCGCATTTACTCGGTTCGAAGAGCACCAGGATGAGTTTACCTGTCTACCCTGGCCACCAAACTCCCCGGATTTAACCCCAATCGACAATCTGTGAGCTAGTCGCGCCACGGATCCCCAACCCAAAGAACTAGCCCAGCTGGCCACGGAACTGCATTCGGCATGGCTCCACATCCCTGTTTGTACCTCGCAGAACCTAATTGACTCTCCATGCACGTGTCCCAGGGCCCGTGCTGCAAAAAGGTGTGATCATTCAGATTTTTTAGAGGTGGTGACATTACTGTGTGAGGATAATGTACACTACTAGCCATTAAAATTCCTACACCAAGAAGAAATGCAGATGATAAACGGGTACTCATTGGACAAATACATTATAATATAACTGACATGTGATTACATTTTCGTGCAATTTGGGTGCAAAGATCCTGAGAAATCAGTACCCAGAACAGCCACCTCTGGCCATAATAACGGCCTTGATATTCCTGCGCATTGAGTCAAACAGAGCTTGGATGGCGTGTACAGGTGCATCTTCAAGACGATACCACAGTTCATCAAGTGCAGTGACTGGCGTATTGTGACGACCCAGTTGCTCGGCCACCATTGACCAGACGTTTTCAATTGGTGAGAGATCTGGAGAATGTGCTGGCCAGGGCAGCAGTCGAACATTTTCTGTATCCAGAAAGGCCCGTACAGGACCTGCAACATGCGGTCGTGCATTATCCTGCTGAAATGTAGGGTCTTGCAGGGATCGAATGAAGGGTAGAGCCACGGGTCGTAACACATCTTAAATGTAACGTCCACTGTTCAAAGTGCCGTCAATGCGAACAAGAGGTGACCGAGATGTGTAACCAACGGCACCCCATACCATCGCGCTGGGTGATACGCCAGTATGGCGATGACGAATACACACTTCCAATGTGCGTTCACCGCGATGTCGCCAAACACAGATGCGACCATCATGATGCTGTAAACAGAACCTGGATTCATCCGAAAAAATGACGTTTTGCCATTCGTGCGCCCAGGTTCGTCGTTGAGTACACCATCGCAGGCGCTCCTGTCTGTGATCCAGCGTCAAGGGTAACTGCAGCCATGGTCTCCGAGGTGATAATCCATGCTGCTGCAAACGTCGTCGAAATGTTCGTGCATATGGTTGTTGTCTTGCAAACGTCCCCATCTATTGACTCAGGGATCGAGACGTGGCTGCACGATCCGTTACAGCCATGCGGATAAGATGCCTGTCATCTCGACTGCTAGTGATACGAGGCCATTGGGATCCAGTACGGCGTTCCGTATTACCCTCCTGAACCCTCCGATTCCATGTTCTGCTAACAGTCACTGGATCTCGACCAACGCGAGCAGCAATGTCGCGATACGATAAACCACAATCGCGATAGGCTTGAATCCGACCTTTATGAAAGTCGGAGACGTGACGGTACGCATTTCTCCTCCTTACATGAGGCACCACAACAACGTTTCACCAGGCAACGTCGGTCAACTGCTGTTTGTGTATGAGAAATCAGTTTGAAACTTTCCTCAGGTCAACACGTTTTGGTGTCGCCACCGGCGCCAACCTTGTGTGAATGCTCTGTAAAGCTAATGATTTGCATATCACAGCATCTTCTTCTTGCCGGTTAAATTTCGTGTCTGTAGCACGTCATCTTTCTGGTGTAGCAGTTTTAATGGCCAGTAGTGTATTAATCCAACCAGTGGACCATTGACGACTGCGAGTACAACATTTCAATTTATGTTCGGGGTAATGAAGGACATTATCCCAGAAATAAACTAAAGCCAGTCCCCCAAGTCTGACCATGGTTTTGGCGAGGTACGAGTATTTCTTCGTTGTCAGGTAAATGTCGTAATTGTCAAGAGCTCCTACTTATTCCCAACTAGCTTTTAGCCTGCGGTTTCGCCCGCTTACATATCTGTCACCTATATTTCGGGTGGACAAAAATATAGAAACACCACAAACACTACAAATTATCACGCCTAATAAGATGTAGGAAAACAGTTGCCAATCAAAACAGCTTCCACTCGCCTCGAAAACGGTAAATACACCCCTGTACAGTTTCCACTGGAATGTTGTACTGTTGTTCCTGGAAAACAGTGGCAAGTTCACGTAATGATGATGGAGGTGGATAGCGATCATCTCGCTCCCTTCTCCCCAAATGGCTAAATTGGCTCTAAGCACTATGGGACTTAACATCTGACGTCATCAGTCCCCTAGAACTTAGAACTAATTAAACCTAACTAACCTAAGGACATCACACATCCATGCCCGAGGCAGGAATCGAACCTGCGACCGTAGCAGCAGCGCGGTTCCGGACTGAAGCACCTAGAACCGCTCGGTCACAGCGGCCGGCCCCTTGTTTCCAAAGTAGACCGCAAAAGCTCAGTAATATTGAGATCTGGTGACTTTGCTGGCCAGCGGAGATGCGGCAATTTATCCTCGTGCTCGCGGAACCAGTCCTGCAGGATTGAAGCTGTGTGAAAAGGCGCCCTGTCATCTTGGAACACAAACATCACTATTAAGGAGCAAACTTTGTACCGTGGGATGGACCAGACACCCGAAATGGTAACATAACTCTGGCGGAATCATCACCGAACCGCTGCCATATTTCACTCTTGGGCAGTAAACTTGACGAGATGTTGGAAACAGCCTGAAACAAGAGTCATCGGATCAAATGACATTGTTCCGTTTCTCTATACTCCAGGTTTTATGGGTTCGACACCATGTGTTCCTGTTGCAGGTATTTACGTTACTGATGTGTGACTTTGTAATTCCATTTCGCCCTGCAATTCCACTCTTATAGAGCTCCCTTCGTGTCATTTTGGTGCTGTCGTTTGCGACTGTGACGTTCAGTTTTGCGGTGACTTTCGCACCTGTCGCTCTCTTATTTTTCGGCACAGTCCTTTTGAATGACCATCTGACGCGACGACTCAACATACACGTCCGTACGCGTTTGTGACTTCGCGGCTGATTTTTCTGCTTTCCTTGTGTGCGCTATAAATTTTCGATACGTCGTCTCTTGAAACTCCAAAGGTACCTTGGTTGTGGAAACGCCCATCATACGAACACCAACAATTTTCCCAGTTTCCAACTCACGTAGCTGCAACGTAATGCGCTCACAATTACACCGAATACTGTTGTGATCACAACTGTGACTTGAAACGTACTGAGCACACTGCGCAGCTGCCGTTCGTGTTCAGATTCAACAGCACAACCTGCAGGATTGGCTAGCAGCTGTATTTATGTTCAAGCATGCGTTTCTCGCGGTGTTTCCGTGAGTTCGTCTGACCCTCTTTGTATCAAGTTTGATTGAAATCAATCCACTGATTCAGGGGAGATATGGAACATATATACACCAGCGCAAAATGCTCCTATCGGAGCACGAACAATGCGAATATATTCCTGTTTATTTAAACGGCTCTGACTGAAAAGTGGGATGCCAGCTGCCTCATTCTGACTTTCTCAGTACCTTTAAAATTTTCTCAAAAATTTCTCACTCGTCCATCGCATTAAGTCGCTCATACGCATCTACTTCCAGTTGCACTTTCTCACTCACTTACTGATTCAGCCCAACTCATTGTCATTATTTCTTTCTGTCTCTCATCATTGTCTCCAGTGTCACAGTGACAGTCGCCTTCGATCTATCCCAGTTCAGGGATCTTCCTACTACAATCTTCTCTCAGTGTCACTGATTCCCTCTTGGTCTTCTTATTGCTAGTGATTATTTCCTACCACTGCTATATCTTCTCACTGTCGCTATCTCTCTCTTCCTCGTTGTCATTGTCATAGTTTCTGTCTCTCACCCACTTCCACTTTCTCTTTCTCCCTCCCGTAGTACTGTTTCCTTCACTCTTTTCCTAGAACTGTTCTTTCACTGTCAACTACGTTCCACGACCACGGTGTTCCTCTCCTTCTGTCACACAGCCACTGTCTCCTTTGCACGTTCTGTAACACTACCGCTGTATAGTATCATGCAGTATTTAACACTTTTCGGTCTTTTTAGCACAACCACTGTCTTCTTCTCTCTCAGCAGTTCAAATACACTCCTGGAAATTGAAATAAGAACACCGTGAATTCATTGTCCCAGGAAGGGGAAACTTTATTGACACATTCCTGGGGTCAGATACATCACATGATCACACTGACAGAACCACAGGCACATAGACACAGGCAACAGAGCATGAACAATGTCGGCACTAGTACAGTGTATATCCACCTTTCGCAGCAATGCAGGCTGCTATTCACCCATGGAGACGATCGTAGAGATGCTGGATGTAGTCCTGTGGAACGGCTTGCCATGCCATTTCCACCTGGCGCCTCAGTTGGACCAGCGTTCGTGCTGGACTTGCAGACCGCGCGAGACGACGCTTCATCCAGTCCCAAACATGCTCAATGGGGGACAGATCCGGAGATCTTGCTGGCCAGGGTAGTTGACTTACACCTTCTAGAGCACGTTGGGTGGCACGGGATACATGCGGACGTGCATTGTCCTGTTGGAACAGCAAGTTCCCTTGCCGGTCTAGGAATGGTAGAACGATGGGTTCGATGACGGTTTGGATGTACCGTGCACTATTCAGTGTCCCCTCGACGATCACCAGTGGTGTACAGCCAGTGTAGGAGATCGCTCCCCACACCATGATGCCGGGTGTTGGCCCTGTGTGCCTCGGTCGTATGCAGTCCTGATTGTGGCGCTCACCTGCACGGCGCCAAACACGCATACGACCATCATTGGCACCAAGGCAGAAGCGACTCTCATCGCTGAAGACGACACGTCTCCATTCGTCCCTCCATTCACGCCTGTCGCGACACCACTGGAGGCGGGCTGCACGATGTTGGGGCGTGAGCGGAAGACGGCCTAACGGTGTGCGGGACCGTAGCCCAGCTTCATGGAGACGGTTGCGAATGGTCCTCGCCGATACCCCAGGAGCAACAGTGTCCCTAATTTGGTGGGAAGTGGCGGTGCGGTCCCCTACGGCACTGCGTAGGATCCTACGGTCTTGGCGTGCATCCGTGCGTCGCTGCGGTCCGGTCCCAGGTCGACGGGCACGTGCACCTTCCGCCGACCACTGGCGACAACATCGATGTACTGTGGAGACCTCACGCCCCACGTGTTGAGCAATTCGGCGCTACGTCCACCCGGCCTCCCGCATGCCCACTACACGCCCTCGCTCAAAGTCCGTCAACTGCACATACGGTTCACGTCCACGCTGTCGCGGCATGCTACCAGTGTTAAAGACTGCGATGGAGCTCCGTATGCCACGGCAAACTGGCTGACACTGACGGCGGCGGTGCACAAATGCTGCGCAGCTAGCGCCATTCGACGGCCAACACCGCGGTTCCTGGTGTGTCCGCTGTGCCGTGCGTGTGATCATTGCTTGTACAGCCCTCTCGCAGTGTCCGGAGCAAGTATGGTGGGTCTGACACACCGGTGTCAATGTGTTCTTTTTTCCATTTCCAGGAGTGTACATTCGCGCCGGCCGGAGTGGCTGTGCGGTTTTAGGCGTTACCGTCTGGAGCCGCGCGACCGCTACGGTCGCAGGTTCGAATCCTGCCTCGGGCATGGATGTGTGTGATGTCCCTAGGTTAGTTAGGTTTAAGTAGTTCTAAGTTCTAGGGGACTGATGACCTCAGATGTTGAGTCCCATAGTGCTCAGAGCCATTTGAAATATATTCGCAAAAAAAAAATTGGGAAAATCTTTAACGGTGCTGAGGAATTTAGAGTGAGGCAAGTGGAACACCACTTTTCAGACAAATTCTTTTAGATAAACAGTTCTTTTTGAAGCAGGGCATGTAACTCTTATGAAAAGAAAATTTAGATAGTTTACTTATGTGAAATTCAAATAACGCGAGACTACTTTTACACCTCATGCTGGATTTTACTTGCCAAAAAAATTTTGGGTGCGCTTCAGTACTATGACATAGGGTTCCAAGATGATAACGGAGACACTTTAAAGCATATTTGTCCGTGCTACGTAACTTGTTTTGCGTTTTCTCCTCACACCGGATTTTACTTGCGCAGTTAGGGTAACTTTGAACTTCCGAATCTCGGAAACAGTATAACGGTACGAAGAAAATTTACAAGGTTATTCGAGCTCGGGATCTTAGGAGTACATCGTAAAAAATTACAGCCATTTGCTGTACATAGCCGTCTTGGAACCCTCCACTGGGATTGGGTCCGCTGGCGACGGTGAAAATACAGTAGAAAGACTCTTCTTGTGGGATTTTCCGAGGAACCGTCCGCGATCTAATGTTGTCTCTGTAAGTCTCATGAAGCCTACAGTAAACCACTTCAAATGCAAAAGGACTTAACTATTTGCTCCATTTGCGTAAGCAGGAGGAAGTGTGCAATATTCATACTTTGACCCTCTACTGTAGGTTAGAGATGTCAAGACGATTCTTCTGTTGGGTATCCAAATGGTCCTTAGCCCAAGGGCTACCCAAAACATTTGACTGTACCTTTTGGTCACCAACACAACACGAGGTATGACCACCGGAAAATCCCGTTTTTATGCATGGCGTTTTGGAACATCTTAAGTAACACGTGGTGTCGCATGCGTACTGGTATATTTTTATAATTCATGTATAGATTTGGAACGCCCATATGCCTCAGTGCCGTCTCAGCCGGTATTGGCTGAACAGAGCAGCAACTCTATAATGGGACGGATCTACTCCTAAAATATCCAGCTCTACTCCTTGGAGTAGAGATTGGAAAGCAAAAACAAGAGAAGGCCACCAGGCGTCACACTTTGAGCGCCGTGTATCTCCGGAACCGTCAGCCGGCGGAAGCGGCGAGGTTAGAGGGTGGCTGGCTGTGTGTGTGTGTGTGTGTGTGTGTGTGTGTGTGTCTGGGAGAGGGGGGAGGCGCGTTATCGCCTGGCGACCCCTGACACGCCCCCTCCCTCCCTCACTCTGTATCTCCGGCGTTTATATCGCCAGAACGGGCATCGTCGTTAGTGGGAAGAATCTATGAGGCTGCAGATATGCCGTCGGACCGTCGGAAGAATATCAGACACACAACACCGAAGAGAATAAAGAAAAATTAATTTGAGAATATTATCGCACAGTCAGTTTGATGCTTCATGTATCTAAATTGCTCACCAAGATAATACAGAGAAGAATGGAGAAGGAAGTTGAGGATCTGTCAGATGACTATCGGTTTGGCTTTATGAAAGGTAGAGGCCCCAAAGGCACAGCTCTACTTCTATACCTGCATCTAGATAAATACTTCTCAGGCAAAGCTGCAGCGCTGTACCACCACTAGTCATATCCTTTCCTGTTCCACTCGCATACAGAGCAAAGGAGAAGGATGACTACCTATACACCCCGGTACGAGCCCGTACTTCTCTTATCTTACCTTCGCGGTCTTTAGGCGAAAGGTACTTTAGCAGCGTACAATCCATATACGGTTGGCCTCAAATGCCGGTTTTCTAAATTTCCGCAACAGTACCTCGCGAGAAAGAACGTTGTCTTTCCTCCAGGGATTCCCATGTGAATTCAGGAAGCGTTTCTGTAACACTTGCCTGCTGTTCGAACCTATCAGTAATAAATCTAGCAGCACGTCTCTGAATTACTTCCATGCCTCTAATTCAATCCGATCTAGTGGGAATCCCAAACACTTGAGCAGTACTCAAGAATGGGCCGCACGAGCGTTCTATACGCCACCTCCTTCACAGATGAGCTACACTTTCCTAAAATTCTCACAATAAAATGAAGTCGAGCATTCACCTTCCCGACTACCAACTTGACGTTCCTGAGTTTCGTACGAGCGATGCTTTCTAAAACCGTGCTGAGTCGTGGACAGTAGCTCTTCGGTCTCAAGAAAAGTTATTATATTCGAAATGAGAATCCATTCTAGAATTCCGCAGCAAACCGATGTTGAAGTTAGTGGTCTGTAATTTTACGAGTAAGTTCTTTTACGCTTCTTAAATGCAAGAGTCGCCTGCGCTTTTCCAGCCGCCTGACACTTTGCGCTGGACGTGAGATTCGCGACAAATGCAAGCTAAGTAACGGGCCAATTGCTACAGAGTACTCTATGTAGAACGGAATTTTCTCGGGTTCTCAGAAAGATCTTTTGCTAAGGTATGACGCTGCCAATAGTTGTAAGCTTCGTGCATCGATCGTTTTACAGACCGACGTTCTCTTTTGAACCGAGAGCCTTTGCTTCCTTTGCACTTTACTATTTTTTTTTTGTGATACTGCTGTGGGTCTTTTACCTCTTAATCCACTTACTCGGCACATATTTCTCAAGAGCAATATTTACAATCCGTAGTTCTGACGTTACACTTGACAATGGAAGAAAAATTTAAGAAAAGCTGAGGCAGTTTCATATGATTTGTCGACCTACAAAAAGCATTCAACAAAAAATGGTTCAAATGGCTCTGAGCACAATGGGACTTAACAGCTGGGGTCATCAGTTCCCTAGAACTTAGAACTACTTAAAACTAACTAACCTAAGGACGTCACACACATCCATGCCCGAGGCAGGATTCGAACCTGCGACCGTAGCGGTCGCGCTGTTCCAGACTGAAGCGCCTAGAACCGCTCGGCCATACCGGTAGCAAGCATGTTAAAATTCTAAGCAAAATAAGTAATAGCTTTAGCGAAAGACGAGTTATATACAAGGCGAACAAGAACCGGTACGGGAGAATGAGAACGAAAGTCGAAAAACGAAGTGCTAGGACTGAAAGAGGCGTGAGATAAGGATGTAGACGTCATCCTCTGCTGTTCAATAACATTGCCATCCTTTGTGACAAGGATGAAGAATTAGCAGTTCAGGAAGTTGTTGAATCGAATCAACAATTTGTGATAACATGATCTGAATTGAGAGCTATCCAAACGAAGACGGACATATTAAGGATCGACGGAAATGAGATTAGCATCACATTTAACATCTATATTGGCGACAAGTAATAGACAAGAAGATAATTAATTGTGCTATCTGGGAAGAAAAGAAGATGTTAAATGTAGGCGGGCACAGGCGAAGGGAGCATTCCTCGCTGAAAGAAGTCAACTACTAATATTCTCAATCCTCAGTACAAGACTGAAATATTTGACAATGTACGTCCGGACCGTAGCATTGTTTGGGAAGGAATTATGGACTTCATGTAAACCGGTAATACGGAGAATTGTAACGGTAGATACTGGAATTTAAGGGGCCGGATAAGACAAGACATGCGGTAGTTCTTTGCAGAACCAGTGAGGAAAGTGATGCGTGGACAACATTAACTGGAAGTAGGGGTAGGATGATAGAACATGTGTTACGACATCAGAGAATAGCGTCCGTAGTACTAGACTTAGCTGTAAGGGCCAGAACTTGCGAAAGAAAATAGAAATTGGAATATATACAACAAACACTTGAGCAAGTCGGATGCAGCTGCTACACTGAGATGAAAGGATTGGCAGAGCAGTGGGGGAATCAAACAGCCAGAAGATTGACGAGCCAAAAAGCTAGTAAAATAAAATACCGCGGGTTTAACAAGGTGCCGTTGTATTCCGTCACTGCATACGCACGAATTTAACCGCCGTGCCACCTAACAATGCTGGCTCCCAGTCTGCGGTCACCGTGGTAACGTCTGAGGCCATCGCTGGAGGACAAGCTGAGCAGTGGCTCGTAACAAAACGGTAACGTTTCTTCGCTAAGAGTGTCATTGTCACACATGACACCCAATAATCTCTATAGCATGTGGGTGTAGAACGCTGGTCCCCGATCGCAGAACTTTTACGTGTCTCCAGCTTCCTCCCGTCTGCACCGCCCGTCAAATTGAAGTTACGAAAAGAGTTTCGATTTACCAGTATGAGATTAAGAAGTATTTCTGCTTGTAAAACTTGTACCATCGACTGTAACAAAATCTGAAGCAGGGCTTACGAGGATTCGCCAACTTACAAGGAACCCCTTCAGTGCGAGGTCGGAAGTTCCATCTTTGGTAAGGCTCATCTGAATGTGTTGAGTTAACAATTATGATAGGAAAAATGTTAGGGGCTCATGACTCACTATGTGCATCAGAATGGCGACACAATATGAGTGTTCGGCAGATGCAGACGTCAACCTAAGTATTACATTTTACAACACGGACATCGTCGACATTCAAGAAATGTTTAAAAAAAAAAAAAAAAAAAAAACCATCAACTTGCCCCAGGAACACGGAATGAAAAATGGCGCGCCACAGTGATCACAAAGGTTAGCACCATCAGTGTCGAAGACGAAATGCTTGGGAGTTACGAAATGTGCAGGACGTTTAGCTACGTATCCACTCTCAAAAGAATGCTTGTAGAATCTAACGGAGTGATTAGAACTGATGGAATGTGATGGCATGCCACGGCATGCAAAACAGTTTGTCGTGGAGTTTACTGCGAAACTGGCTATCCCTTAAAGCGTAGCTGCCGATAGTGCGATAATATGCTTTATAGGCACTTAGAGGACAAACATCGAGAGGCTGAGATTGTCCAATGGTTCCAGGTGGTATGAACGGCAATGTCACACACTTTTCAGGAGGGATAGTTTGCTGTAATGGAGTATCATTTTTAGACGCAGACCGGGAATCAAGCAAAAGCAAGTTACTTTGACAGCTATCGGCCAAAATCAGGCCTTATACCGTGGTTGTAGTTCTCTTACGCCTATTTTCCCATTCTTCCTTTCTGTGACGTACATATTCCCTGCTGCCCTTGCGAGATCACGCGCACGAAAGGAATCGTAGGGGGCAGAACACCTCCAACTTCTCGCAGCAGAATAGATAACTTTCCATCCAATTTACCAACCAGATTAACAGTCGGCATAATTGTATACGGATGCGTTAAGGAACTGATGTTATAGTTGAATTCTTTTATCTTGGCGGCTCGCGGATGCCCGCCCAGACGCTGGAGATTGCTGCGTTGCCAGTTGCACACGACGCACGCGCCAAGAGAAGCAGCGCCATAGTATAGTATAGTTCGCAAACTTACGTTTAGGGGGGAGCGCGCAGTTTATGAAGTAAATCCACCACGTCCGCATTAACCCTTTCGCTGCTACAGAGACGTGCTTCCCGCATTCCGCGCTGTGCGCGATTTTGTCACTGCACTGCTCGCCTGTGCTGACACATGGTGTTTCCGACTGCTTTGACACACTTATCATTCGATTGCACCAAAACTATTTGGCCTAAAAATTAGATTTTTACACATCTTCTTGACTGATACCTTCCCCCCACTTCCTTTGACTGATTGAAGTGCTTTAAAATAAAGCCAAACGCGCCCGGTGTAAATAAAACTTTTATTACAGTCGCGAAAGACGGAATATTTCTCAATATTACATACGACACCTATGTGGTACTTAAATTAAATGAGATATTGTTATACAGTAAATTTTATATGAAATTTAGGTACCTTGTCCACATTTCATTCTCAACATTGTGGCAACTAAAATCGACCATATGGAAAGTATACTCTATGGACTTTTACCTCTGCAAACTCTTCAAAATTTCGTGTAATGGTTTACTACATTTAATGCTGCACAATAACTGGGTTGAACATCGAAACAAAATTAAGTCATTTATGGGGGGAAGGTATCAGTCAAGAAGATGTGTAAAAATCTAATTTTTGGGCCAAATAGTTTTTGTGAAATCGAATGATAAGTGTGTCAAAGCAGTGGGAACACCATGTGTCTGCACAGGCGAGCAGTGCAGTGATGACAAAATCGCGCACAGCGCGGAATGCGGGGAGCACGTGACTGCAGCAGCGAAAGGATTAATGAAGAGACAAAGCACTAGAAATTTCAAAAAATTCCATTCAAACGAATAAAATTCGTGAAGTAAGACACTTCGATATTGTTTTTAAATAAAGAAAATATTTTGCATCACACAAGGCTTGAACTCTTTACCTTTCACTTACCAAACCAACGCCTTAACCATTACGCTAGCGCAGCTCGTCCTACAAAGTCTATCCTTATGGACAGTAAAAGCACTGTTGGTATGCCTATGAATTACTCGCACTTCGTCGAAGTACAATAGGAAATAAACAATTACTGCTGTTCTTTATTGCGAAAAAGCGGTTCGTAAAATTGATACAAACACCTTTCCTTGCTATTGCCTGAATTAAGAGTCTTATTGCTTGTTTGGTTTAATCAATTAATAGAAAATGAAGCAATTGGTATAAAGAATGGTTTTTCCAAACTTCCAAAAAACAAAGTCTGCTATCAAGACATTGCTTTTGTTCTATTACTTTATTTATGACTGAACGTTTCTAAAACTGAAGACACTCGTCCGTGCTCTGCTCTGCAGTCGAGCTCTGGCAACGTCGTTCTCTGTTCATTGGCTGACTGTAGTTTTTGACGTCAGATGCGCAGAACGAACCTAAACTCGGCCGCCAACATAAATGACGCACACTTTAGTTGATCTTGATACAACTCTCTTGGTACCGCTAATTTCCAGGCTTCCTTTCATATAAATTTCAAATCCAGATTGGCTGGAACTGAAAACAAATTCTTTACTGAACGATGGGATATGTTTGTTTATCTCATTTAAAAATTTTCGGACCGATTCCGCAGTTTGCTGTGCATCACCAAGATGACGCTTTCAAATTTCGATACAGTACGTCGAAATCTGCTCATAATTGTTTTTTAACTATGCTGCTAAAGATCTTCCGTGTGCGTAATTATGTTTGACACCCGCTCCTCGGACAATAATTGTCCTTACTACGACTCACTGGAGACGGGATTTGTGGCACCCTGTCCGACAAGGGTTATGAACTACATGGCCCAACTCCTGTCGCAGTATCACCCTCACTTGTTAGGCAGGTATCGTCGTCATTTTACTCCTCATGCACAGTCAAGCGTATACGACGCCATACATTCTACTGATTCGTCTTGCAGAAACGCTAACATTTCATACGCCAATTCTTTCCCACTCTGACTAATTCCTTGGGTTCTGTTTTGACTAAATGTCAACTTCGGTAACTGTTCTCGTAAATATAATGCAATGTTTCCTTTGTTTATCGTTGCCATTGCTCTGCTTTGTAGCCGGCCGTTGTGGCCGAGCGGTTCTAGGCGCTTCAGTCCGGAACCGCACTGCTGCTACGGTCGCAGGTTCGGATCCTGCCCCGGGCGTGGATGTGTGTGATGTGCTTAGGTTATTTAGGTTTAAGTAGTTCTGAGCCTAGGGGACTGATGACCTCAGATGTTAAGTCCCATAGTGCTCAGAGCCATTTGAACCATTTCGAGCTCTGCTTTGTATCAACACCACTAGCACTTTAGCACTGTTGTGAGTCACTCGTCGACTAGGCGGTTCAAGTACCCTCTGTAGCCTCATGCTGTGCCTGCTAGTGGATACCTCCAGTCCCGCCCCCGCCAATACTGTGGTTGCATGGTAGACATTATTTGTGGCGTCGAATGCCGTAAACATCACTGGCGTTTTGTGACCTCGCACTGATTTTGCCCTTTTGACGGGTTAATTACTAACTGTTTTTTCATAACAAGCAAGATCAAAAGAATTGTATAATGACTGTCCCTCATAAGAACCACCAGACAATTATCGTGTGTTTTGGCAGATACTTGCAATTTCTAATTTACAGTGTGTAGATGGAGTCCACTCAAACATCATGTGTTTCACGCGATGCCCAACTTCGATGGAAAACGTCGTTTTCTTTAGCTTTACAAACAAAAAATGAAATTTCATGGATCCATTCGACAGAATAGTCACATATTTGCAATTGTGTTAGAGACCGCAAAATACTTGCAATACCAAGTGAATTAAATTGACAGTATCTTGATAATCGTCTATAAGGCGAACGTCAACGGAAGAAAAACGCTGATACTGGAGTACAGTCGAAAAACATCAGACGCTGCAGAGGAAATTAGATCAAGAAATGAAACTGTGATAGTAGTAAACAAGTTTTTCTGTATGGGTAGCAAAGTCAATGACTTCGAATACAAACGCAACAGGTGTGATGGTACACTGGAGTACTGAATACTAGGTACACTACTGAACATTAAAACTGCGTTACCACGGACGCTCGATTTGGCATGATATGTACTACATGCTTGGATATGCAAATGCTCACATTTTAGCGCCACCACAACCACTTGGCTTGGAATAATGCCATCTACATTATATGCATATTAAGAAAGATTACGCAGTGGGTTTCTCTTTCAGAAATCTCATTTGAATGGTGCTTGTTTGTGAAAAGAATGGCCCCATGTGACTAGCGCCTGAGAGGAGAGACGTTCTTCACTCAGTCATTCAGGTTCATCCAGCTACGCCACGTACCTTGGTACTGAAGTTGAGCTTATTTGCACAAGGTATAAACATAAAACTGATAACAGCATTTTCTCCCAATGAATGAAGTTGTCCAAGGGGATTAAAGAGATTACTAAAACAACCTTACTTAAAAACGCAATTAAAATGTACCTCTTGAGCAATGTGCTCTGTATAGTGAAGGACGACTTGGGTAACGCAGAGTAGGAATTTGGTAAAAATATAACACAAATAAATAATCTTCGTCATTAGCAGGTTAACTCAATGCCGAGCGTCATCACCTCGCTTCTTTATTCTTTTCTTAAGTAACTGAATCTTTCAGTAGACCTCTCCATTCACAACGATCCTCAGCTCTTCTTAATATTGTGCGAAGAGGTAGGCTGGTAACATTCCACGCCTGATCCACCCATCTACTGGCTTCTTTTTCTCATGGTCTTCTGCCTTAGATTTTAAATTTTCTCTCCTCTTTTCAAAATGTTTCAAAAGGACTGGAAGTACCTTTGACTGACACTCGAAGAAGGTAAGTTCTTCTATAAAGGAAGCATTGGTTCTTCTTTCCGTCCATAGTGTACGTAACATCTTATAACGATGATAAAACAGCTATAGTTTCGCGTAACACTTTCACACTACTTTTTTTTGTAACTAACTTCTATAGCAATTCAACCTATAATACTACCACCTTATCCCCTTTCTGATCTCAAAATGTCAATCATTACAAAGAGATGGTGACTGTTTTTTTTAGGCTCTCAGATGGGAGGTTACAGCACACAAAATGAATCAAACAATGTCGCCATGGTTCTCCCATCAGCTGATAGTGTGGATAGTGCTGAATTATGAAAGAATGTGTAAATAATGTGTACAGTGACTTGCAGTGAGAAACGAACGAAGAGTGTAGTATTCGCCTTTTAAGGTACTAAATAACTTATCTGGAAAACAGTAATGAACACTAGGGATAATCCAAATTAGGTATCTCTGTTTTAAACAGACGATTTCAATATTAGATGTATAATGTATAGCTAAAAATAGTCCAGTTACAATTTGAATTACCAAACATAATTGTATTCGAGAGATTGGAGACTCAGTCTTCATCAAGCCATCCTGATTCGGGTTTCCCATGATCTCCCTAAATTACTTCAGGCAAATGTCAAGTCGGCCACTGTGACCGAGAGGTTCTAGGCGCTTCAGTCTGGAACCGCGCTGCTGCTACGGTCGCAGGTTCGAATCCTGCCTCGGGCATGGATGTGTGTGATGTCCTTAGGTTAGTTAGGTTTAAGTAGTTCTAAGTCTTGGGGACTGATGACCTCAGATTTTAAGTCCCATAGTGCTTAGAGCAAATGTCAGGATCGTTCCTACCATAAAGCTGCAGCCAACTATCTTCCCATCCTCGTCGAACAAGATTTGTAAGTATGTAAATGCTTTTATATATGAATTATGTCGTTTTTGTTGCTCTTAAACTGTAATACCATGTCATGTCCAAAGCGATCTACAGATGAATGAACCTGCTAGTACTACTACAACTATACTACTACTACTAACACACAGAGAAATGGCCTTAGGAACATTGTAATGTTAATTTGGAGCTACAAGGGCTGTGACCACAGTGACCACTATTCTGGAAGAGGGAGACCACTGGTGCACCTAACGACAACACTACACACAGTTTCTTTTATCAGATGAGTCCATGTTCTGCGTGCAGCACAAGGATGGAGGTGTCTGTTTGCGACTGGTCCACAGTGAATGGACGTTAGCAGATTCTAAGTGTTACCATCACAATGGCCCAGCATCTGGCATAATGGTGTGGGATCCCATTGGGTACACAACAGGATCACTCAGGTTAGCATAGCGTATAATTTCGACAGCTGGTGTCACATTTTTCGCGTTAGAGGCGACATCTGTCTCCCATCATCGAGGTATCCGTGATGTTATCTTTCAACAGGATAGTGCAATGCTGCATGTTGCCCTTACTGTCTTGATCTACCTCAACATAAATGGTTTTGACAATTAAACCTGGCCATTCACAAAAACTGGTGACGGCCAGAGAGCAGTGTGCTGACCATATGCCCCTCGAAATCAGCATCCAGTGACACCTATCAGTCAGTAACATTTCGTCTTTCGAGGTCTGCTTTCATGGAGGAGGAGGAGGAGGAGGAGGGGGAGGAGAAGGAGGGGGAGGATAATCCGTAATCAACTATAAATTTAATCTTTTGTACATCCTACAATACTGTATATGCACAAAAAGTGAAATTTCTTTATCTGTTGTATATATAAAGCAGGTATTGTGTGTATTGTGTGTGTGTGTGTGTGTGTGTGTGTGTGTGTGTGTGTGTGTGTGTGTGTGCCTGGGATATCTTCCCAAACCGCTTGGTTGATTACAACCAAATTTGACCCTAAAACAGCAAGCCTCACAGGTATCAACACTGTGGTGTATATAGCCACCTCGCTCCGATAGAAGTGAATATATGGGCAAAAACTAATTTTTCCTAGCCCTGGAAAATAGGCTGTCCTGCATGACAGGGATAATGTGTAAGGAGAGAATTAGCTGGCTGGCACTTCAGTCTGGAACCGCGCAACTGCTATGGTCGCAGGTTCAAATCCTGCCTCGGGCATGGATGTGTGTGATGTCCTTAGGTTAGTTCGGTTTAAGTAGTTCTAAGTTCTAGGGGACTGATGACCTCAGATCTTAAGTCCCATACTGCTCAGAGCCATTTGAACCAATTGGCTGGCTGACCAGTGTGCTTTGCAAGGTAGCCTACATGTGAGGAGTAAGAAACAGTTTTCCAGCTCCCATCATGAAAGCTGCCTTGCAAGAAGACATGCAATATTGGAGTAGTATCTGCCTGCCTTATCGGCCTTCTTTCATGGCAGCCAATTTATCAATGGCAAGCAACAATCTTCTAGCCCTGAATGTGTAGGCTGCCTGTACAACAGGCATTTTGTGTTGGGGTAGTATCGCCCTGGATGGAGGGACAGATAGGGAGAGGATGGACTATGAGAATGGAAGAGGAGGCTAGGGACAGAGATAGTAGGGAAGAGAGAAGGGCAGAGAGGAGGGCAGAAGACAGACAGAGACTGTAGAAGAGGTTAAGATGGACACTACAGAGAGTGGATAGAGGAAATGGACAGAGTGAGTGGGAAGAAGAGATGGTTAGAGAGAGAGAGGAGGAGATAGAAAGAGAGAGGGAGGAAGAGGAGGAGGTGAACAGATGGAGAGAATGAGGAAGAGGTACATAGAGACAGGAGAATGCAGTGGCCAGAGTGACAGAGAAAGACGTGGACACAGAGAGGGGAGAGGAGGTGTGGGCAACATTGTGTCGAACACATATGCAGGTGAAAAGGCTAAGTAGCTATACTTCCTAGTGTTACAATTTTAATGACCAGTATTGTAGGTGAACTGATTTTTTAACGTTACTGAATGGAACAGAGGAGAAAAGAGGGTTGTTCCACAGTTTGACTGAGGGAAGACACATGTTGACAAAATACATCATAAGCCTCAAGACATAGTTATCTGTTAAAGGACAGTCGTGTGTTTGTGGGCAGGAGATGCGGTTTAAAGATTGTAGTGTGAGACCAGCGTTAGAATAACGGTTAGCAGATTCAGATTTATGGTACAGTATTTGGGCAGAGAGGAGGAGGAATTGCGCAAGGTACACTAGCGTGTGAGCAACGCTAAACCAGTCGTCTGACTGTACACAAAAGCAACAACGACAACTACACTGACGGCGTAAAGTCCCTATCAGAGGTTTTACTTGGTGATGAATATCGCACACGATACGGCTGGGAGGAGTTCCCTCGGCGTGTAGCGTGGTCGGCCAGGCGGGATGTTTGGACGTGCGGCTTAACAGCAACAACAGCTTTACGGCGCGGCTCACCACGTGGGTGGCACCCCCCACCCCCCACCCCCCCTCCCCCTCTTACTGTAATTTTAGAACAGGCGGTCACCCCGCAGCCAGCGCAGGTCGGGTTTGGCTTCCACCGCAGCAGTCGTCTCCTCACCGTCTCCATTACCCTCCACCCTTCACTCTATGACGTCTGGTGACGTGTACCAGCAACACGAGGGCTCCCAGAAGGATCTGTCGACTCCGGGGGGGGAGAGCGCGACGACTCGGAGTCTACCTGCCGACACCTGTTCGGAGCCAGCAATTCACAAGGAGCAAGCGCGTTGTGGGGGGAAAAACTGGTGTACTATTATTGTAGTCCAAAGTTTTGGAGACTTGGAATAGCTAGAATGTATCGGAATGAGCAAAGGCGCGTTCCCATTATTGCGCAAAGAATTAGAGTGCTTCGTAGCCTGCGTAAGAGAACCTTTGAAATAAAAAACGAGGGAAAGCTATAGCAGTGTTGAAAATTAGCCAGTTGTGCGTAAACAGGGTTGTTGTCGAGTAATTCAGTAAACATTCCATCTAATAAAGTTAAAATGTGCTCTGCAGATCTACTGGCGGCATTACAGTTGGGCCAGACGTAGCAAAGCATTTAGGGGATCAGTTCCGTGGAATGAAAAATGTAATGAGGAGGGTTTATGAGATAATGTCTAGAAAATGTGAAACAAGGGTAATGCGGTGTAGCTGAAGGCCTAGCAGACGTAAATCCAAGTATATTGCAAAGTCTAGAGCTGCTAAAGGAAATGCACTTGGCTGCCAAAGGACTGTGCGTGAAGTGTTCCACAACTACAGTAGCAAATTCTAGTGAAGGACGTCTTACATAAACCATAGAAATTCTGTCGGTAGGTACAGGCTGTAATTGACCTTAAATTTAATATCTAGACGTTCAGGGATGTCACAGAAACCAAAATTCAGGTAGTAAAAGAAAAAAGCAGAAATGGAGAACTTGGGTTTCAAATGTTCCTGTACAAAAAAAAGAAAAAAATCCATGGCTATTGCCACAGTTTAACTCCTCCACCAGTGCAGAGACAGTGACACAGATGTTTGTGTAGGTGGCATTGAGAAACTACTGAATTCACTGTAATTGGACAAGGCCTCAAAGCCTGCTGGAATCCCTGTCAGACATTCTTCTAATATTGTACCGTAAGCCCATTAAACAGTCAAAAAACTATGACCGGTGGTTGGAAGAAAGCACTTGTTACATTCGCCTAGAACAAGCTTACCAGAAGTGATTCGCAAAACTGTAGAACTATAGTCATCATGTACATCCATCTGTTGCAGAATCTAAGAACATAGTCTTAGTTCAAACATAATGAAGTTTCTCGAACAGAATCCCCTCCTCCATTTCAACCAGCAATATTTTCGAAAACATCAATCATGTGAATCGTATTTTGCGATTTTCTCATATTTAGTTTTGAAAACCATAAATAAATGTATGCATTGGATGCATTTTACTCAGCACCAGACCAACGATTGTTAATAAAAGTACAATCATGTGGGGTTTCAAACGGAATTTGTGACTGGATCGAGGATATCTTGCTAGGGAGGATACGGCATGTTATCTTGGATGGAGAGGCATCAGAAGATCCAAGGGGAGTACTTTGCGACCCTTGTTGTTCCTTTTGTGTATTAATGCCCAGGCAGAGATTACTAATAGTGACTTCATACTGTTCAGAGATGATGTAGTTATCTATAATCATGTCATACCTGAAAAAACTGGATAAATATCCAAAAAGCTCTTAATAAGATATCTGAGAGTTGGAAAATATTGGAAACTTGCGTTATATCTTCATAAATATAAAATTATGTGTTTCAAAAAATGGAAAACAAAGGGGGTAAAATCGATGAGCCAGTATTGGACCCAGTCGACTTGTAGAAATACGTGGTTGTAGCAGTTTATGGCGATATGAAATAATCATATTGGATCAATCGTAGCTAAATCAGGCGGCAGACTTAGGTGCTTTGCTAGCACATATGGAAAATGCTGTCAGTCTACAAATAAGAGCACTTACAACCTTCTCTTGCGATCCATTCTAGAATAATGCTCAAATGTATGCGGCCTGTAGCAAATAGGGCTAACACAGTGAATATGGAGGGGCAGATGGTTGGTCACGCGTTTTCTCGACTCATGGAGGGTGTCACAGAAATGCTGAGGAGCGTGAAATGGCAGACGCAGACCCCAACTGTCCCGCGGAAGCATATTTGCAAAGTTTAGAGGACCAGTATAACGTGACGAATCAAGGAATGTGTTACAGCACCCCTACATATCACTCCAGGGGAACGCCGTAAACAAGGTTAGGCTGATTTCAGTGCTCACATCGGCGTTTAAGGGAAAATTTTCACCCACTCCACACGTTGGGTGGAAGGGGAAGAAGCGTGAATATGTGGAATAATAGGAAATACCCCCTGCCATCCGCTATGTAGAGTTTGGCTGAGTGTAGATGTACATGTAGAATTGAATCAGGTGGTGATGAGCCAATAGATTAGGAAATTATACACTAGAAGACGAGTGTTGTTATTTGGGGAGCAAAATCAATGGCTTTGGTAGAATTAAAGAGGATATAGAATGCAATAGCGAGAAGAGTCTTTCTTAAAAAGGCAAACGTGTCAACATAGAATATAAACGTAAATCATAGGAAGTGTTTCTGAAACTGTGAGGAAGTGATACATAGACAGTAAACAAAACAGTGAAGATGGGAATAGAAACTTTTGAAATATGGTGTTACAAACTGGGTGGATGTATTGGAAAACTAGTGGTGCGTAACTGATGCGAAAGGAGGCGACATAGAATAGCTCTTGACTGCACCTAAGGCATCAAGAATAGTTAATATGGTGATGGAGGGGTGTGAGAGGTATGGGTTATAGAGAGAAACCAAGGCTCGACTTAGTCACCTTTGTTGATTTCAAGAAGACCTACGACTCTGTTGACAGAGAAACGCCTAAAAAAATACTCCAGGAATTAGGACTAGACAATAAAAACCGCAGACTCATTCTAGAAACCTTGACAAACATCAATTCGAAGGTCAAATTTAGAGGGGGATCTCAAAAAGCTTCGAGACAAAAACTGGAGTGACACAAAGGGATGGACTCTCCCCTCTTCTCTTCAACTGTGTCGTCGGAAAGGTTGTGAGAGAATAGCGCAAAGAACTGACCAATTTGGGTGTCCAGAGTGGTGTCTACCTGGGCCGTAAGAACGAAGGGCTGATTGTAGATTGCCTGGCTTTTTCAGACGACATGTCACTGATTGCTGATTCTCTTGAAATGGCAACAATGCAGGTAAACTGCCTCAGAACACAGGCAGCCAAAGTGGGTCTGCAAATGTCGCTGGAGAAAACACAGTTCTTCACCAACATCAAAGAAGCTAACAAACAGATGTTACTAGACCAGGGAAAGATCAAAAGGACTGAGAAATTTAAGTATGTCGGCGAATGGATTGAACCCAACTTATCAGAAAAAACGTCATTATTCATGAGAGTCAACAAGTTGGAACTAGCCTATTGACTGACTATGGACACCTACAACAAGAAATTCCTGTCACGCAACCTGAAACTTAAGCGCTGCACGTCAGTCACACGAGCAGAAGCCCTGTGTGCCATGGAGTGTCTTTCTATGAACCGGAGAGGCCTGATGGAGAAATTGGAAGTTAGAGGAGGATCCTCAGGAAGATCCTAGGCCCGGTAGAAGACGATGGGAATTCATAAGGCGGCATAACTCGGAGCTCTACGAATATATCGAGAGACTCTCTGACTGTGCAATGAAAAGAAGGGTAGCTTTCTATAGTCCTATTGCAAGATTGCCTCCAAACAGATTGACCAACCGTCTGTTCATCTTCTGGCAAAACAAGAAGGTTCGCACCACTTGGCTGACAGAAACCCAGAAGGACATTAAAAAACTGGGAATAACTGATCTCCAGAACTGACAGTCTGTGAGACACACACTGAAGGAAGTCCGAGGATTACAGGAAAAGCCCCGAAGGAAAGATACCCCATGGACAAAAGAAAGGAAGGAGTTACACCGACAGAAGATGCGACAGTACTGGGCAAAGATCAAATCTCAACAGTTGAACAAGCGTGGTACAAAGTAGGCCCATTCGAAACAAGAAGAAGAAAATATGAAGCCTATGTCCATCCGTATGTTCATTAGACTATTGCGTAAAAATTTTAAATAAATTGATTAAGAACTAATCGAGATTTTTGGTAAAAACGTTTCACCTTTATATATACATGTTCATTTATATATTACATATAGTACAAGACAGGTATATAAAAACACGATCATATTCGAGTACTACGTTTTGTCAAAATGTCAAAGCAACCGGCGAAGAAGTTCCGGAGGTTCAAGACTTTAAACAACCGAACGTGTACAGTTTTATTTGGATAAATTACCTCTAAAAATCAAACCGCGACCGTGAAAACAAATAGTGCCAGTCCTTCTACACGTATTCACCCCTCAATGCGACGCTTTTTTCCCAACGACAGGTGACCTTGATGAGATCATTACTGTAGGAGCCTGCATTTCGGTTGTTCAGGAGACGTTTCATTCTGGAAGCGTGTGCCGCACAGCATTTTCTTTTAATCCTAGAAAAGAGCAAGATAGCCCAAGGAAGCAGCATTTGTGTCTGTGACCTGGCCAAAATTCGTTGGTGATTGGAGGGGGAGGGGATTGTCACCCCTTTGGACAGCTTTTGGCAAAGCTATCTCCTAACAGCTTCCCGTAGTCTGTCAGGAGATTTCGATAGAGAGTTCCAGTATCTGTCTGCTCCTTGCAAGCATGATATGTTTGATATATTTGCACCTCAGTGAGTTCACCTTTTATGGCGGTTGTGATTCGACGTGTTTCCACTGCTTGCTTTGCTCCTCGGTGCAATAGTGATAGACTCAGCAAGCATCCATGGTGATTAGGTGGCCAAAGAGATAATCTGGATTGGTATGACCCAGCTGGATTATTTCCGCTGCTATTCCAATATTCAAGAATAGGTCTCGCTTAACAACCTTAAGCCCCTCACCCCCTCCTTCTCCACCTCACACATGAACAACAAAATCACGCGCTTCCTTCTGTTATCAAATGAGCTATACTGGATGTCGGCGGAAGCGCCCTGTAAAACTTCACCGCCTCTTCCAACTGTGCCATAGAATTACAATGTTATTCATAATTACCTCCAGAGTTTCAGAATAGGACTGTACAAGAAGTATACGACATGCTCTGTCCTTTAATATGTGTCTGCTCTCTGTATCACTCCAAGTTTTTAGCTAACAGGTCTTCATATGGGCACCATTTGCGACGCATCTAACGTCAATACGATAGTTAACTTTTGCTATATGCGTCCCAACACGTCGTAGTCGATGCCAGCTATAGTATTTATTACTTTTCCTTGCAGCTATTCCAAATTAAGTGGCATTTAAGGCAGGAACATATTTGATATAATCCCACAAAAAGAAATCATATGTAGTTAAGTCAGGTGGTGTTGAGAGGGGAGGGGAGCACTGAAGAAGAGGGGAGTCATGATGAAAAACACGTCGAAAACAGTGCTGAGACAGTTCGGCGTTGCAGTAATTGCTTTGACTGTAGGAATTTTATTTATTTCGTTATTTATTTTGCAGTTTCGGCCTTTAGGCCATTTTTGGGCCATTTTCATGAGGAAGTGCAAAAGCTAAAAGAATACAAAAATGCAGCACAGATTGTATATACAGAACTACACAAACATGTCAGTAGACAGAAGTTTATTAGAAAAATTGTCAAAATAATACATGAATTACATTTTGCTTCTGCACATGTCAGACATTAAAATCCTCAGGCAAGTATGTATGTAATCGTTAGAAATAAGCCTTTTTACTGTACAAATATAGTAACATCAAACGAGTGCTAATCTCTGTACACCGTGAAATGATGTAAATTACGTGAAATGTTGCCAATGTTAACACCCTTCACCCAAATCTCGACAAATAAATGTCCCAACACACAGTTTACTTGCGAACTAAGGCCGTTGGCGCGAAAATACAATCAGAAGTGAGACTACCTGTGCACTAATCAGAGACAGTACATTCCAGCGTAACATCATTCTACATTTGTTGACAACGTACAGCTTTATAGTTGATTATATAGTCGTAAGGTGCAAGCGGACAGGATAGGAAAATTTATTCGTAATGGAGTAGCACAGAAATACATATGTTATCTGTTCAGAAGGTCTCACATTGACTTCGCTGCTCATACAGAACATGGCAACAGAGATCTGACATATCACTTTGTTACCTAATGTATTGCAACTAACGTGGAAACCCACCTACTAACCATCCAACAGAAAACCGAGAACAGACTAAAACTGCTAACTGGCCGAACACGGGGACTACCCGCTTCCATTGTTCTTCACACGTACAAATCCCTAATCTGCCCCATCCTTTGCTATGCAAATGTTGCAGGGATATCCGTCCCTCCTAAGTTCTGTAAGTGCATCCAGATCCTCGAATGCCATGCAATCTGCCTCGCTTTCCGCATCCGTTTATCTTCCCCCACAAGGATCCTGTACCAACTCATCACATTCACATCTCTCCTCAGTCACACTGAATACCTTCGAACAATCTACACCATCCGCAAACTCGACTCCACTAATCCTACTGTATCCCCTCTACATTCCAATCCTCATATGCTGCCTTGCCTCCAGCAACACATTCCACCAACCCTCCACTTACACATTCTACACATGCTCTTCCAAAGTAACTTCAACCATCTCCCCCTCCCAGATCATGAACTCCGTGCCGACATTTACCTGTCCTACTAACTATAGGTCTGCCTTGCCAAATCCACCTTCTCAGGGCTTCCTCTCCTTACCCCACCTTTTTCTCGTCTCCTTTCTTTCCACACTCCTCTTTTCCCAATAACTATAGTGTCACCAGTACCCCCTCTACTCTACCCCGTCTTCTGTGTCACTAGCCACTCCTACCCCATAGCTGCTATACGCCAGTCCTCCATTCTTATACCCCGACACCCTAACCCCCTTAACTGTCCAACGTTCTCCCCTTCAACAACTGACTCCCTATCCCGTGGCAGGTCCTTACAATTTCTAGTGACAGGAAAGAGCATCTTTTACATATCAGTGTTTGGTCAACATTTTTTCAATATTTTAAATGTGCCCTTATTGTGTTTCATTTTACCTTTTATTATTACTGTCTTTTAACTGTGCGTGCAAGGAGTCGTTTATCGTATATCTAAAAAAACTACCATGCTATTTTTCATCTTTAAATAGTTTTAAATTCAATGTAACTATCCCTACGTCTGTATCTTGTTCGTCTCATTTAACTTCTCATTGTCAATTGGCTGAAGACCGGGTTGCCTGTACCTCTGACAGCCCACCCTCTGCCCATATGGAGCACAGGGGAATGAAATAATAATAAAGAACAAAACCTTATACATTGCAGTTGATGATAAAAACACAGAAAACGCAAAATGCTAGCCAGTGAAACAGACAACAGTGCAGCACAACAAATTTGGACAATACATCAGAAGACGCTACTCCGTAGATACGCGATACGTCTTCTTAGCAAGCTATAATATGGGGAACGTACATATATAAAGAAAATGTGCTTGAGTACCATCTTGTTCCAAAATGATATTTCTATTGACTTGCTGCAACTGTCTCATTAGCTAATGCTGCAGCTTGTTCAGATACAACGAAACCAGACGCAGTTTTATCCGCAAATAAAAATGGTCCATAAACTTTTGTAGGTGACATGATATAGTTTAATGAACAAAGTAAGAGCATATGGACTATCAGACCAATTGTGTGATTGGATTGAAGAGTTCCTAGATAACAGAACGCAGCATGTCATTCTCAATGGAGAGAAGTCTTCCGAAGTAAGAGTGATTTCAGGTGTGCCGCAGGGGAGTGTCATGGGACCGTTGCTGTTCACAATATACATAAATGACCTTGTGGATGACATCGGAAGTTCACTGAGGCTTTTTGCAGATGATGCTGTGGTGTATCGAGAGATTGTAACAATGGAAAATTGTACTGAAATGCAGGAGGATCTGCAGCGAATTGACGCATGGTGCAGGGAATGGCAATTGAATCTCAATGTAGACAAGTGTAATGTGCTGCGAACACATAGAAAGATAGATCCCTTATCATTTAGCTACAAAACAGCAGGTCAGCAGCTGGAAGCAGTCAGTTCCATAAATTATCTGGGAGTAAGCATTAGGAGTGATTTAAAATGGAATGATCATATAAAGTTGATCGTCGGTAAAGCAGATGCCAGACTGAGATTCATTGGAAGAATCCTAAGGAAATGCAATCCGAAAACAAAGGAAGTAGGTTACAGTACGCTTGTTTGCTCACTGCTTGAATACTGCTCAGCAGTGTGGGACCCGTACCAGATAGGATTGATAGAAGAGATAGAGAAGATATAACGGAGAGCAGCGCGCTTCGTTACAGGATCATTTAGTAATCGCGAGAGTGTTACGGAAATGATAGATAAACTCCAGTGGAAGACTCTGCGGGAGAGACGCTCAGTAGCTCGGTACGGGCTTTTGTTAAATTTTCGAGAACGTACCTTCACCGAAGAGTCAAGCAGTATATTGCTCCCTCCTACGTATATCTCGCTAAGAGACCATGAGGATAAAATCAGAGAGATTAGAGCCCACACAGAAGCATACCGACAATCCTTCTTTCCACGAACGACACGAGACTGGAATAGAAGGGAGAACCGATAGAGGTACTCAGGGTACCCTCCGCCACACACCGTCGGGTGGCTTGCGGAGTATGGATGTAGATGTAGATGTAGACAGAAAAGTCGTTAACTGTATGTGAATCATGACAGTGTTCCACAATCTCATGTGGATGTTCTGCGATTCACCTTTGCAGACACGTGAAATGTGCTTTCGTCACTGAAATTTAACTTCTATGAAAAACCGTCTTCCTTGAGTAGCCGATGCAAGTCATTGCAAAACTCAGCACGAAGTTCATTGTCGCGAATAGTGAGCCTATGTAACTAGTACAGCCGGTATGGTAGTACAGGCTGACCTTTGCGTAGAATGCGCCAGACAGTTGACTGCGTTATCTGAAATTCTCTGCTACCACGTTGTTGATTTCTCGGGGCTCCTGATGAATTATTACCGCACACTGTTTGTGTGTGTAGTGAGTGAAACGATATGAAACAATGTGTGTATAGTGTGTGCAGTAACTGATAGTGAGATATGAGTGAACAATGTGGCATTACATTATTAAATAAGTTAGTTGTAAAAAAAATATTGTATACCAGGAGTAAATCTAATGACTGTCTCAAACTACAAGTCTGTAAATATATATGTATACGAATTAGCTTATTTTAAATTGATCTAAATTTGTAAATACTTTGACATGTCCTATATCCTTGTAAAAACAGATCTACTGATGAATAAAGCTACTACTACTACTACTACTACTACACGTTCCACATTCTCTTCTGAGGGTCCAGTCCGGGCTGTTTCCTTCACGTCCCTTAAGCAAACGACAGTCTCGCGGAATATGTTTTAACACGCAATGATTGTCTTATTTATTGGAGCTATAACTGATGAATGATACGAAGTCGCTGTTGAACCGTCATAGTTGATTTAAATTTAGCAAAGGACACAACACACACGCAAAGCTCCATTTTTCGACATATTCTGACATGACTGCTCCCTGGTGGTCCGCTCTGCTACTACACCACAGTGGGGATTTCGAATCTCAATTTGGGGTCTCGGGTTCCATTCCGGCCGGGTTGGGGAATTTTTCCGCCCGGGGACTGGGTGTTTGTGTTGTCCTCATCATTTCATCATCATTCACGAATGTGGCGATGTTGGAATGAGTGAAGATTGGGAATTTGTACGGGCGCTGAGAACCGTGCAGTTGAGCGCCTCACACACCAAACACATCATCATCAATTTGGGAAAATGTTCCGTCCACTGATTTGTGTCATCTTTCTGCAAGTCATGTAGTTTGATGAAATTCCTGCTTATGAAAGACCTTACATTTTCTACTCTATTCGATTCATTACCGTTGCATAGGTTTCTCCAGCTGCACATCTAATCTTCAGCACTCTTCTGTAGCATCATATTTCAAAAGCTTCTGTTGTTGTCTTGTCTTTACTATTATTTTATCTTCTCACTTCCATTTTCATATACAGGGACTGGCCATAAATCTGGAAACATCGCGAGAGATACATGCTTGAACATAAACCCAGATGCTAGTCAGGCCTGCAGGTTGCGCTGTTGTATTTTACCACGAGCGGTAGCCGTGCAGCGTCCTCAATGCACAGTCTCAGTAGTTGTCAGAACAGTGCTGTGTGTAATTGTGCGTCACGTAGGAGCTGAGCGATTTCGTACGTGGGCAAAGTATTGCTGCTCTTACGGTGCGTACTTTTGTAACCAAAGTAGCCGAAGCGTTTGGCGTTACAGTAGGCTCCGTATCGAAGATGTATACCGCATACATGGAAAGCGGATTAACGTCACCCGCTAAGTCACAACTCAGACGAAAGTGTGTGTTGAGTGTTAGTGAAAGGCAGTCATTGTAAAGGATTGTCATGAATAGTAAGACAACTGCAAAAGCCACTGCGGAACTGAATGTCCGTCTCGCGAACCCGTCCAGCATCATAACAGCACGACGGGAGCCCCATAAGCAGCAAACTGCACGGCGAGCTTGAATTCCAAACCACTCATTAGTAATGCAAATGCCTGTAACAGGAAAACGTGGAGCTGAAGCCGTAAGACCTGGATTATGGGGCAATGGAAGAATCTCATTAGGTCGAGTGTGTCTTGTTTCACACTCTTTCCAACTTGTAGCCGAGTTTACATCCCAAGGGCGAATGTGTCAGGAGCTCGGTGATTCCATGGGCCCGATGGCTGCTCTGCAAGATCACATTACTGGCAAGGATTATGTCACTATTTTGGCTGATCAAGTCCATCTCATGGTACAGAGTTCTTTCCTTACTGGAAGACGACAGGACTACTGTTCAAAGAGTTCGCAGCGTCCACGACTGATTTTGACAATTACACACATCAAAAAAAGTTTTGCGTCACCTCGGTTCCTAGAGTTCCGGAACTTGTACAGAAAATTGGAATAGATATCTGCATAAACATCATTTCCACCATTTTTATTGCTCATGAAAACCACACATTGCATGTTGTACCACCATACAGCGAGACCTTCAGAGGTGGTGGTCCAGTTTGGTGTACACGCCGTTACCTCTAATACCCAGTAGCACGCCCTCTTGCATTGACGCATGCCTGTATTCGTCCTGGCATACTATCCACAAGTCCATCAAGGTATTGTTGGTCCAGATTGTCCCACTCTTCAACGGCGATTCGTCGTGGATGCCTCAGAGTGGTTGGTGGGTCAGGTCGTCCATAAACAGCCCTTTTCAATCCATCGCAGCCATGATCGATAGGGTTCGTGTCTGAAGAACATTCTGGCCACTCTAGTCGAGCGATGTAGTTATCCTGAAGGAAGTCATTCACAAGATGTGCACGATGGGGGCACGAATTGTCGTCCATGAAGACGAATGCCTCGCCAATATGGTGCCGATATGGTTGCACTATCGGCCACAGGATGACATTCACGTATCGTACAACCTTTACGGCGCATTCGATGACCACCAGCGGCTTACGTCGAACCCATGTAATGTCACCCCAAAAAAGCAGGGAACCTCCACCTTGCTGCACCCCTTGGACAGTGTGTCTAAGGCGTTAAGCCTGACCGGGTTGCCTCCAAACACGTCTCCTACGAATGTTTGGTTGAACGCATATGCGACACTCATCGGTGAAGAGAGCGTGATGCCAATCCTGAGCGGTCCATTCGGCATGTTGTTGGGCCCATCTGTACCACGCTGCATGGTGTCGTGGTTGCAAATATGGACCTCGCCTTGGACGTCGAGAGTGAAGTTGCGCATCATGCAGCCTATTGCGCACAGTTTGAGTCTTAACACGACATCCAGTGGCTGCACGAAAAGCATGGTTGCGTTGTTGTCAAGGTTCCTCCGAGCCATAATCCGTAGGTAGCGGTCATCCACTGCAGTAGTAGGCCTTGGGCGGCTTGACCGAGACATGTCAACGACAGTTCCTGTCTCTCTGTATCTCCTCCGTGTCCGAACAACATCGCTTTGGTTCACTCCGAGACGCCTTGACACTTCTCTTCTTGAGAGCTCTTCCTGGCACAAAGTAACAATGCGGACGCGATCGAACCGCGGTATTGACCGTCTAGGCGTGGTTGAACTACAGACAACGAGAGTTGTGTACCTTCTTCCTGGTGGAATGACTGGAACTGATCGGCTGTTGGACCCCCTCCGTCTAATAGGCTCTGCTCATGGATGGTTGTTTACATCTTTGGTCGTGTTTAGTGACATCTCTGAACAGTCAAAGGGACTGTGTCTGTGATACAATATCCACAGTGAACGTCTATCTTCAGGAGGTCTGGGAACCGGGGTGATGCAAAACTTTTTTTGATGTGTCTATTTGCAGCAAGAATGGTGTAAAATTCCCCGGAAAATGATACACGACCTGTGTTTATCTGGAAAATGTTTTGAATGCGAAAGGTTTTCCTACATCTTATTGTCTAATTGTAACATATGTTTCCACATTTAGTCCACCCCCTGTAACGTGCGCCGCAGGGAAATACTCAGAAAAAAATCTTCCTAACACTTAAATTTTCTCTCGACCTTGACGTATTTCTCACGCTGAGGAACACTTTTTACGCTGTTGCCTGTTTACCATTTATACGCTGTTTACTTCTGGAAGAACAAAAATCGCCATTTAGCGACTGATTTGCCAATTTAATGTCCCCTAACTTCATCTGACTTATGTTGACAACACACTCCACTATATGTATTTAGTGATATTTATCTTCATTTTAAGACAGTACTCGTTCATTTTAAAATGGATCCTCAAAGAGCTCTGTCGTCTCTGATAGAATTACATCCTGTCTGTGAGAGGGTACACTAGAGGAACGAAAGTAGACCGATTACGGGATCCGAGGTAGTGCTCAGCACAAAGAACCGCGGCTCGTACTTCAAAAACAACACAATAGTCTTTGAGAACTGGCCGCACAAACTCTTCGTGTTAAGTTTAGCCTATCGCAAAGGTGTTTCTCATACAGTTTCAGGAATATTACGTTTCAAAGTGTGCAGTGGTAGAAAATTGTTCCTTTGAAATTGGAAACATATCAGCCCTACCAGTCTTGCTTAAACACTGCAGAGTGCTCTTTGTCTCTGCAGCACGCATATATAAAAAACAGCTGTGTGTTATTAACTCCTGCCCATCACTTCGTTCATAAAATTAAACTGTTCGGTAATATCTCATATATGATTGACTTTATCATTATCAATGCGAGTTGACCAAACACCCAGAATTAACGGGTAAACAAAAAGAACTCTTTGTCTACACAGAAGGACTTTGCTAAAACGACAAATGTAACTTCTAGGGCCCTTTTTGCCTCTTACGTGATATTGCATAGGATTTCTAAATGCAAGAAACAACCCACGGTTGTAGAAACTATGGTTTTACCTGCAGCGATTGATACATTATCCATAACGTTTTGTTACTCATTCGCTCATGAGCTGTGCTGTATTCCTGTCTCTAATTACACAGTGCTTAGAGGAGTGTTAGATATTTCTGAACAGTTAATCGATAAATCGCGTAACAACTGTTTTCCACTTCAAGTGGACGGAGCATCTCATGTCCATAAAGATGCTCAGTTGATTGCTTATATTCGTTTCGTTGATGATTTTAACATTTGAGAGGAATTTCTTTTTTGTGAGATACTGAAAACGGTTAAAGCTCAAAGACTTTTTGACATCATCACTGTCTTTTTTAATGAAAACGAGATAGCATGTAATAGGCCCATTGGAGTATGCACAGGTGGAGGTCGCTCAGTGTCTGTAATTCACGCTGGATTGCAGGTGGTGGTTCAGAGCTGTGCCTCCCGGTGCAGTAGGGACTGACTGCTTGTTACGTCGGGAGGTTCTGGCCGCTAAAGAACTTAGCCAACCCGTCGATCAAGTGCTGCAAACTGTTACGGAAACTTAAAAAAAATCAGGGTTTCTTAAAGTGCTGTGTGAGGAGACGGGTGCAGACCAGCTTTTAATATCGGTGGATGGCTTTCAAGGGGTAAAGTACTAAAAAGAATGTTTGAACTGAGGAATTGGGTATTTTGTTTGTTAAAAAAGAAAAATCGCTCTCTGGCAGACTGTTTCAGAAACAGAGATTTTCTATTGAAAATGGCTTACCTCACTGACATTTTTGAGAAATTAAATGTTCTAAATTCTTCACTTCAAGGTAATCAGGCAACTGTACCATCCTGGAATGAAAAAGTGAAGACGTTCATAAAGAAACGGGAGCTGTGGCAAAACCGAATGGAATGTGGCCTGCTCTAGTGACAGTTTTAGAGGGAACAGACAATCCGATACTTCCAATGGAGTAAAAGGCTGCCTTGTTCATCATCTAACAACACTAAAAGTTCACTTCGGAAAGTATTTCTTCGATGATTTTAATAAGTTTAATTGGATTAAAAATTCACTCAAAAATACTTCTGAACCATCAAGTCTCGATGTAAAAAAAGAAGAACAACAACTTATTGATCTCAGTTGTGATGGCCGGCCGAAGTGGCCGTGCGGTTCTAGGCGCTGCAGTCTGGAACCGAGAGACCGCTACGGTCACAGGTTCGAATCCTGCCTGGGGCATGGATGTGTGTGATGTCCTTAGGTTAGTTAGGTTTAAGTAGTTCTAAGTTCTAGGGGACTTATGACCTCAGCAGTTGAGTCCCATAGTGCTCAGAGCCATTTGAACCATTTTTTTTCAGTTGTGATGTTTCACTGAAGAGTAAATTTAAAGAAGTTCTTTGTTGGAATTTCGGATGCATACTGGCAAGGAGTTCTCAACGCTGAGCCAAAATGCAGTAAAGATCATGAAGCTTTTTGCAACAACACTCTTTTGCGGGACTGGTTTTTCATGTTTGACAGCTATGAAGTCAAACTACCGTTCAGAGCAAACTGTAGCAAAGAACTTCGAGTGGGTGTTGCAGCTATTTCACCACGTCTTCAGAAACTCTCTTCTCAAAAGCAACCTCCTCCATCACACTGACCTTTGTAACCTAAAATTTTAATGCTATTGTAATCCGCGGTTGCTGAATCGTAAATATTGTTCATTTCATAGTTTTGGACAAATAAAATTACGATAAACAATTTGTCACTCGTTTTCTTTATAGTAATTCATGCAGTTTTGGTTTCTGATGCATAAAATTCTTCTAAATTTATTTTGGCAAAACAAAGAATAAGGAAAAGGGACCACAAAATAATTACTAGTTGTATTAATAACATAGGTTGGGGCGGACCGATGCTACACCGGCGGAAAAAATATCGCAGCACCAAAAATTAATTGATTTAGAGTATTGAAATTTTGGGAATACGTTTGTCTAGGTAATATATTTAAGCGAGTAACATTGCAAGATCACAGATTAATGTTAGCGCGAGATAAGCTGATGAAATGTGAAATTCTGGTACATTAGTACCTGGTGTAACCACCAGAATGTTGAATACAGGAACGCAAACGTGCATGCATAGTGGTGTACAGGAGTCGGGTGTCAGTTTCTGGGATGGAGTTCGGTGCTTGCCACACTTGGTCGGTCAAGGCAGGGACGGTTATTGCTGGTTGTGGAGGACGCTGGAGTCGTCGTCTCATGATGTACCATCTGTGCTCGACTGGAGACAGATCTGGTGATCGAGCTGGTAAACACAACATGTCGACACTCTGTAGACCATATTAGGTTACAACAACGATATTTGGGAGAGCGTTATAAAAAATGGTTCAAATGGCTCTGAGCACTATGGGACTCAACTGCTGAGGTCATTAGTCCCCTAGAACTTAGAACTTGTTAAACCTAACTAACCTAAGGACACCACAAACATCCATGCCCGAGGCAGGATTCGAACCTGCGACCGTAGCGGTCTTGCGGTTCCAGACTGCAGCGCCTTTAACCGCACGGCCACTTCGGCCGGCGGAGAGCGTTATCCTGTTGGAAAACACCCTCAGACCGTAACTCCAGGTGTAGGTCCAGTGTGTCTAGCAGGTAGACAGGTTGGTTGCAGGCGGTCACCTCGGCTCATTCTCCGTCACTGGCACCGAGGCGGAACCGGCTTTCATCTGAGAATACAACAGACCACCCTGCCATCCAATGAGCTCTCGCTTGACACCACTGAAGTCTCAAATGGAGGTGGTTTGGGTCAGTGTAATGCATGCTACAGAGCGTCTGACTCTGAGCTATCCTTGAAGTAACCTATTTGTAACAATTTGCTGTGTAACTGTGGAGCCAACTGCTACTCAAGCTGCTGCTGCTGCTGCAGTACGATGCACCAGAGCCATACCCGAACACTGCGGTCTTCCCTCTTGGTAGTACCACGTGTCCGTCTGGAGCCCCCGTCTTCTTGCGACCGTACTTTCTCGTGAGCACCGCTGCCACCATCATGTACAGTGGCTGCACTCCTGCCAAGACCTTCTGCAATATCACTGAAGGAACATCCAGATTCTGGTAGGCCTATTACACTACCTCCTTGAAACTCAGTGAGTTGTTGATGATTGCGTCTTTGTCGCCTTAAAGGCATTCTTGACTCTCATCAGCTCACCGCATCCAATCTCAAAGGTAACTAAGGCTCGCGACCGTTACCGCGTGTACTTAAAGCAGACCTGACTACTGGCGCCAATTTTATGCGACGGGAGCGAAATTTCAGATGTAGAAACACGCCTACCAACATCCGTTTATGTCGCACAACTCCTTGTTGATGTTGTAACTTTTTCGTCAGTGTATTAACAACGCACTTTTTAAAGGGACATTGATGTGTAACTAAGATCCTGAACCTGGAAATACCGAATACGACATTCATTATGGAAAGTGACATCACTTAAATCTTTGGGTTAAGTTTAACTCAAAAATTTAAAACATTTATGGAATCTGATAGAAGATTTCAATAAATATTTCTTTCGATCTTCAGTAGTCGGGCATAAAGTAGTCAGCCACCTCCCCAGCGGTATTACGAGGGTTAATAATGCCACATCCAATAATAACCACGCTGGCCCCATATAATTGTAGGATAAAGGAAAAAGGAAAGGCATTTACTATGTGGTTTTCTGCTTACGCGCGTGATCTGTCAGCTCCACACTACTCCAACCCCGGGAAAAAAAAGTTAGCATTACATTGCCCGATGACGGCCGGGTCTTTGCATTTTTCGGCGGTATTGAATCATGTTTCCACTACTTGTTTTGTTCCTTTATCTCGAATGTTAGAGATACCCGCAGCATCCGTCCAGAGTGTTTAGGCGGCTGCAGATGTTATCCCGACAGTCCGGACACGACTGCTGCACGTGCACTGCTTCCGCTACTGTCCTCCAGGCTTTTTGAGTGGGTCTGAGCAGTCGCAGAACCCTGCGGGCGTTGACTTTTGTCAAACTGAAAATGTCGCGTAAGATGTTGAAAACTGATCTATGACGGGTTTTCACTTTTTGGAGTATCACCTCATTTATGATACGCTGCTCTCTGAGCACCTGGGCTCCACTTCTCGTGCGATTCCAGTTTCTTCTCAGAGATGTGGTGTGCCACTTCGTTCTTCGTCATTCAGTCTCGTGTGACCAGATTGGAATCGTCTGCGTCACCCAACAACTTTGTTGTGTAATAGTGCGTTCTTGGCCTGCACTTTCTCCAACACAGCATCGACTGTTGCAGCGTCGTTGCCCTTCGTCGCAGAAAGCGAATTAATGTGCGATTATCCATTTTAACAAAACACGCTACGAACTTATCGACCAAGCCAGTACAAGACAAACGAAATTGGGTTTTCTTTGTGATATTATCTTTGAATTTCATTGTAGAAATGATAGACACCTTCACGAACGGAAACGTGTTACATACGGTGCAAAATAGGGGACTGACGTTTGATGTTGTTTGTAAGAGGATGCCGATATTACTTGCCTATTTTTCGCGTAAAGTAACTTGTGTTGCTCAACAAGATTTCAGAACGCGTTGACAGACATGACATCCCCCCCCCCTCTCCCCGTTCTTCTTCCGAGGCGTTCAACATCTCGCGGATAGGAGACTCCGATTTTCAGACTACTGTGCGGCGTACCCGGGTGTTCGGCAGCTGCAGTGGGCGGAGCGAGTGACAAACGATGCGCAGGTGTGTGCAAAAGATGTACGTTTAGAAGGTCTTAACTACGTAAGATCAGAATTACGGTGCAGATTTTTGAGGGTGATCGACTGCTAGCTGCTTTTCTCTGCTTAAAGTATGAGGTCAAATTGGTGATTTTCCCGTGTCAAAGAAGACGATAAACAAACAGGCAAATTACGTTAAAACACAGAAAGAATTTACACGATTTACAAACAAACGGCACACCGGATTTCCTTTCCTTAGATTACCATGGCGACTGTAGCGTCAGGAACGGCATGAAGCGACAATGTTAAATAACAAAAAGAAGTTGTGAAATCTTGGAAAAGCGGCCCCCTTAGTAGACGGCATCAACGCTAGGGGAAGAAGAAGAGGAAGAAGAAGAAGAAGAAGAAGAAGAATAACAACAACAACACGAAGAAAAATAAGAAGAAGATTCCACGTTAACAATGGGCAGCGCCATTGACATCTTTAGCGGCGTGTCAAGTTACTGTGGCGCAGGAATTACAGAGTTTACCAGGACTACAGTCATGTACCAGATATCAAACAAAAAATTAATTACATTGTTTTATTTTTCGAGATGATAAGTAGCGCTTTAGAAACGTCCCTCGTAGATGTAGATTTAGATGAACTATCTCTCAGATGGCGTGTCTGGAAGCGAAAAGCCTTCTTTGGTATCGTTACAGGCCAACTAAGGACCACGCCAAAATAACTGTTAATTTCTCTTTTCCTTCATCTTCCTCCAAAATTCTTTCAGTTTCTTAGAAGAAGCTCTTTTTCTGTCATCTGAGCAACTAGCAAGAATTCTTTTTCTGTTTCCTTAAGATTCCTGAAAACCTTCGAATTTGTTGACGCCTAGTCTAAATTTATCTCTTTTTCAGGAAGGTCGCCTATTTAGTCTGCGTTTCTTCTAAGTCATTTTTTGTCTTGCCTCATCAACCATTTTCTTCGTAAGTTTTCCTGTTTGGAAAAATGGCTAAATCTTGCTTGTTGTTCTGTCCTTCAATCTCTCTACATGTTCATAGGATGTAGCACGTTTTTTCCTGATCTCATCTGTTATTTTAGGACATCACGAATGTATATTTCATTATTTGGTCTCAAAACCATTTTTCCATCCTTGTTCTTGATTGGACCAAATATTTTTCGCATGATTCTTCTTTCTATCTTTTTCAAATATTCCACTACCCTTACGCATCCAGATGGGAATAGTGTTTCGGTCCACAGACGACTTCCGGTTTTATCACTGCATTACAAGGCCTTAATTGTTTAACTTACAGTTTTATCACTTTCATGTGTGCTCGTTTCATTCCTTCAGTTCCAGTTTTAATTACTTTATGCGATATGTGTCTACCAAAGCTTTCATTTTTTTCAAACAACAATATTGTCTCCTTCAGAGAAGTTTCTTTCGGTAGCCAAATTCCGCTGAAAGGCTTCAAGTGGTAGAGCCTTTAACACATCGGTCATATTCTTTTGAATGTTCTCCAGATTCCCAAAATAATGTTCTTTTCAGACATTTTTCAGTTTTAGGAAAAGAAAAAAGTCACAAGGACGACTCATTGTCATATCAGGTGAATAATGGGCTGTGGAACAACAGGAATTCATTTTGAGGTCAAAAATTCGTAGACTGAAGTGGCTTCATGACATGGGGCGTTGTCCTGATGCACTACAATGTCTGATCCCACTCATTTCACACTTACCCTGAGCCGTTCGGGGATATCTTCGTAAAACACTTGGTGATAATTTGTTAAACGTGGTCTGATCTCACAAGAGCAAGCACAGGTTCGATGTTTTCGTCTGTTTTTGAAGTTGAAGGTCGCCCTGAGCGAGATTGAACTTCAGCGTGTTCTCGGCCTTCCAAAATCTTGTCCTTCTGATAAGGAATATTCCCCATAAGCCTGTTCTAACTTTTCGACAGTGATATTCGCAGAGTCCTCAAGTGTAACACAAAATTTTATGGAATAACCTTGCTCCAAATTCCGCAGTTCCATTTTCGTAATACACAAAAAATAACTCAAGTACACTGATGACCCATATGACCCATATTACATAATGACTGTACTGATCTGAAACTCGGACAGAGGGCCTGTAAGGGATAGAGACATCGGTCCCCACGAGCAGAACAACACAGCGTTGCCAGACCAAGTCACAGTGTTACCAGTCTCATTACTTTTCTCATACATCTCGTATATATTCTTCATATAAAATAATAAATCTTGTTGTTACTGTGATAGCGGGAGGGGGGGGGTTCTCAATGTTCACTGGGTGAAGAGAAATCATTCCGAAAATTTATTAGACACTATCCAGCTCGCAAGAGTACTAACACAATTGGCTCAAGGTTTGCAGATATATGGAAGTCATTCCATTTTAAAATCATGATAACAGACTTCAAAAAACTTCCTAGAAAGCAAAAAAATGGATACTGCAAAACATCAAATTGAGATAGTATCAATTTTATTACGTCGCCATCTCCTTATACAATTGTAAAGAAATCAAGAACATAAGAATTAAGAGAGGAATGGAAGTTCATTCGGATCACTAGCCAGCTGAGATCCACATGCGATTTATTCCTTTGTTTTCGAGGTGATAATCGAGGGCTAATCTTCACAGAGGACCCATCGTGTGAGGCAGAAATCAAAGCGAGGATCCAAGCCATAAACCGATCGTAGTTCAGTCTGAGTCAGCTTTCTAAATGGCGCAGTCTCTCAAGGAATTTCACACTCCAGCTGTACAAAAACAGTGATCCAACCCAAATGGCTGCATGGTTGCAAAACTTGGTGTGTCCGGGAAAAAGACTTAAATAATCTTCTTGTTTTCGTTCGAAGTCTTAAGAAAGACCTATGGTCTATCAAAAGACGGAATCAATGATCAATGGAGAATGGAGAAGCCGGAGTTGTTGTGAGCTGGACGAAATCTACAATAGAGCAAACGTTGTAGGCCTGATGGGAAGCAAGCGGCTAGTATGGGCAGGACATGCCGATTGGATGAATAAACACTGACGGCGTTTCAATTCCATGGATTTTACTCTATGCAGGAGAAAACCGAAGGAAAGGTGGTAAGATGGAATGCTCGAGGACTCACTGCAGATTGGCATAGTGGATGATTGGCCACAGAAGGCATGAAATAGAATCCAGCTTGTATCTGCGCGAGGTCATCTGGGCCTGATCGCGTAAGGTACAGAATATAATTAGAACTTTATGAATATGCCAGACTTCAGGAAGAATGAAATAATTCCAAATGTAAAAAAAAGCAGTTGCGGACAGACGTGAAAATTACCGAACTATCAGTTTAATAGGTCATGCTTGCGAAATACTAAAGCCAATTATTTACAGAAGAATCGAAAACCTGGTAGAAGCCTACTTAGGGAAAGATCAGTTTGGATTCCGGTGAAATGTACGAACATGCGAGGCAATACTGACCGTACGCATTATTTTAGAAGATAGATTAAGCAACAACAATGTTATTTTTATAGTTTTTGTAGACTTGGCTTGGAGAAGGCTTTTGACAGTGTTGACTGGACTACTCTCTTTGAAGGCAGCAGGGATAAAATACAAGGACCGGAAGGCTATTTACAACTTGTACAGAAACCAGACGGCAGTTATAGGAGTCGAGGACATGAAAAGATAGTAGTGGTTGCAAAGGGAGTGAGAGAGGTTAGTAGCCTATCCTCGATGTTATTCGATCTGTACACTGAGCAAGCAGTAAAGGAAACCTAAGAAAAATTTGAAATAGAAATTAAAGTTAAGGGAGAAGAAATCTTTGAGGTCAGAGACAGCAAAGGACTTGGAAGAGCAGTTGAACGAAATGGACAGTGTCTTGAAAGGAAGATGTAAGATGAACATCGACAAAAGCAAAACTAGGATAATGGAATGCTATCGAACTAAATCGTGTGACGCTGAGTGAATCAGATTAAGAAACGAGACACATAAAGTAGTAGACGAGTTTTGCTATTTGCGCAGAAAACTGATGATGGCCGAAGTAGATAGAGGATATAAAATCCAGATTGGTAAGCCGGCCGGGGTGGCCGAGCGGTTCTAGGCGCTACAGTCTGGAACCGCGCGACCGCTACGGTCGCAGGTTCGAATCCTGCCTGCATGACACGGATGTGTGTGATGTCCTTAGGTTAGTTAGGTTTATGTAGTTCTAAGTTCTAGGGGACTGATGACCTCAGAAGCTAAGTCCCATAGTGCTCAGAGCCATTTGAACCAGATTGGTAATGGCAAGAAAAGCTTTTGTGAAGGAGAGAAGTTCGTTAACATCGAATATAGATTTAAGTGTTAGGGAGTGTTTTCTGAAAGTACTTGTATGGATTGCAGCCATATATGGAAGTGAAATCGTTTGGACAAGGAGAGAATAGAAGTTTTTAAAAAGAGGTGCTACAGAAGAATGCTGAAGATTAGATGGCTAGATCGCATAGCCAGTGAGGAGGTAGTCAGTAGAATTGGGGAGAAAAGAAATTTCTGGCACAGCCTGAGACATCACAGGATCACCAATTTAGTATTGGAGGGAAGTGCGAGGAGTAAAAAACGTGGAGGGAGACGAAGAAATTAATACAGCAAGCAGATTGAGAAGGATGTAGGTTTCAGTAGTTATTCGGAGATGAAGAGGCTTGCACAGGATAGAGCAGCATGGAGGACTGCACCAGTCCAGTCTTGGGACTGAAGACCACCACAACAACAATAACAACGTGAATGTGTCTCGTATATGTTGATACAGGTGAAGATCCTGTCAAATGGCTCAGCTGGAAGCGAAATGCTCTTTTGATGTATCAAATCGACACTAGTTTCCGCGTTGGCACTGCGCTACCGATTTCTCGGCGGTGGTTCCGGATTTGCTGTCGGGTCGGTTTGCGTCCGAGCGTGGACACACACACACACGCACACACACTCACACACACACACACACACAGAGAGAGAGAGAGAGAGAGAGAGAGAGAGAGAGAGAGAGAGAGAGAGACTTCAGCTGGGAGCTCTTCTGCGCTCTTCTCTTCCCGGAAACTCCGCTTTACGGCCTCGTCTCCACGGCGGCCTTCCTGCCCAGACGTATTTGTTTTCGGACGCGTCGGCGGCGTTATAAAAAAGCCTGCTTTATTGTTCATGCCGTGTAAGCAGGCGAGCTCGTAACTAGCCGAGTGTGGGCCGTTCAGTTTAGCGCGCGACGGCCAGCGCTGTCCCGCGTGTTCCCCCAGCGTGATTTACGGCTAGCCTGCTTCCTGGACGGCTGCGTCCGCGTCTTGGTTCGTGTACTTTCCCCAATAAACTCCCAGTCAAATTCCTAGGACTACACACAGGGAGAGTGGGGCGCCTAACTATTTTATCTCAAAAAGCTTGGATTCCGTAAAGATTTTTTTTCCTGGTCATCAGTCTTGTGACTGGTTTGATGCGGCCCGCCACAAATACCTCTCCTGTGCTAAACTCTTCATCTCAGACTAGCACTTGCAACCTACGTCCTCAATTATTTGCTCGATGTATTCCAATCTCTGTCTTCCTCCACAGTTTTTGCCTTCTACAGCTCCCGCTGCTACCATGGAAGTCATACCTTCGTGTCCTATCATCCTGCCCCTTCTCCTCATCAGTGTTTTCCTTTCCTCTCCCTTCTGCTTAGAACCTCCTCATTTCTTACCTTATGAGTCCACCTAATTTTCAACATTCGTCTGTAGCACCACATCTCAAATGCGTCGATTCTCTTCTGTTCCGGTTTACAAACAGTCCATATTTCATTACTCTTCTGTACTCCAGACACACATTCTCAGAAATTTCTTCCTCAGATTAAGGCCGGTATTTGATATTAGTAGACTTCTCTTGGCCAGAAGTGCCCTTTTTTCCATAGCGAGTCTGCTTTTGATGTCCTCCTTGCTCCGTCCGTCATTGGTTATTTTACTGCCTAGGTAGCAGAATTCCTTAACTTCATCTACTTCGTGACCATCAATCCCGATGTTGAGTTTCTCGGTGTTCTCATTTCTACTACTTCTCATTACCTTCGTCTTTCTTCGATATACACTCAGTCCATACTGTGTACTCATTAGACTGTTCATTCTGTTCAGCAGATCATTTAATTCTTCTTCACTCTCACCCAGGATAGCAATGTCATCAGCGAATCGTACCACTGATATCCTTTCACCTTGAATTTTAATTCCACTACTGAACCTTTCTTTTATTTCTGTCATTGCTTCCATGCTCGAACAGTAGGCGCGAAAGGCTACATCCTTGTCTTACACCCTTTTTAATACGAGCACTTCTTTCTAGGTCGTCCACTCTTATTATTCGCTCTTGTTTGTTGTACATAGTGTATATGACCCGTTCTAAATATAGCTTATCCCTAGTTTTTTTTTTCAGAAATTCGAACATCTTGCACCACTTTACATTGCCGAACGCTTTTTCGGTCTTGGTTTTCCTTTAGTCTTACTTCCATTATTAGCCGTAACGTCAGAATTGCCTCTCTCGTCCCTTTACTTTTCCTAAACCCAAACTGATCGTCACCTAGCGCATCCTTAATTTTCTTTTCAATTCTTCTGTATATTATTCTTGTAAGCAACTTGGATGCATGAGCTGTTAAGCTGATTGTGTGATAATTCTCGCACTTGTCAGTTCTTGCCGTCTTCGTAATTGTGTGGACGTTGCTTTTCCGAAAGTCAGATATACATGTCGCCAGACTCACAAATTCTACAGACTAACGTGAATAGTCGTTTTGTTGTCACTTCCCCAATGATTTTAGAAATTCTGATCGAGTGTTATCTATCCCTTCTGCCTTATTTGACCTTAAGTCGTGCAAAACTCTTTTAAATTCTGATGCTAATACTGGATTCAATTAGCCTTTTTCCTCTCTCATCCCTTCTCCCGGGCCCATATTCTCTTGTAACCTTTTCTTCTACTCCTTCCCCTACAACTGCATTCCAGTCCCCCATGACTATTAGATTTTCATCCCCCTTTACATACTGTATTACCATTTTAATATCCCCATACACTTTCTCTATCTCTTCATCTTCAGCTTGCGACGTCGGCTTGTATACCTAAACTATCGTTGTCGTTGTCTTCTTAATCGACTCCTGCTTCTTCTTCTACCACATCAGACAAATCTTCCCCCTCATTGAGCATTTCAATGTATTCTTTCCACCTATCCGCTCTCTCCTCTGCATTTGACAGTGGAATTCCCGTTGCACTCTTAATGTTCCCACCCTTGCCTTTAATGTCACCGAACGTTGTTTTGACTTTCCTGTATGCTGAGTCTCTCCTTCCGACAATCATTTCTTTTTCGATGTCTTCATATTTTTCCCGTAGCCATTTCGTTTTAGCTTCCCTGCATTTCCTATTTATTTCACTCCTCAGCGACTTGTATTGCTATATTCCTGATTTTCCCGGAACATTTTGTACTTCCTCCTTTCACCGATCAATTGAAGTATTTCTTCTGTTACCCATGGTTACTTCGCAGCTACCTTCTTTGTACCTATGTTTTCCTTCCCAACTTCTGTGATGGCCCTTTTTAGAGATGTCCATTACTCTTCAACTGTACTGCCTACTGCGCTATTCCTTATTGCTGTATCTATAGCGTTAGAGAACTTCAAACGTATCTCGTCATTCCTTAGTATTTCCGTATTTGCGTATTGATTCTTCCTGAGTAATGTCTTAAACTTCAGCCTTCTCTTTATCACTACTATATTGTGATCTGAGTCTATATCTGCTCCTGGGTACTCCTTACAATCCAGTATCTGATTTCGGAATCTCTGTCTGACCATGATGGTTCAAATGGCTCTGACTTAGCTTCTGAGGTCATCAGTCCCCTAGAACTTACAACTACTTAAACCTAACTAACCTTAGGGCATCACACACATCCATGCCCGAGACAGGATTCAAACCCGCGACCGTAGCGATCGCGCAGTTCCAGACTGTAGCACCTAGAACCGCTCGGCTACCACGGCCGGCTGTCTGACCATGATGTAATGCATCTGAAATCTTCCCATATCACCAGGCATTTTCCAAGTATACCTCCTCCTTTTGTGATTCTTGAACAAGGTATTCGCTATTACTAGCTGAAACTTGTTACAGAATTCAATTAGTCTTTCTCCTCTCTCATCCCTTGTCCCGAGCCCATATTCTCTTGTAACCTTTTCTTCTACTCCTTCCCCTACAACTGCATTCCAGTCCCCCATGACTATTAGATTTTCACCCCCCTTTACATGCTGTATTACCCTTTTAATATCCCCATACACTTTCTATGTCTCTTCATCTTCAGCTTGCGACGTCGGCATGTATACCTAAACTATCGTTGTCGGTGTTGGTTTGCTGTCGATTCTGATAAGAACAACCCTGTCACTGAACTGTTCACAGTAACACACTCTCTGCCTTACCTTCCTATTCATAACGAATCCTACTCCCGTTATACCATTTTCTGCTGCTGTTAATATTACCTTATACTCATCTGACCAGAAATCCTTGTCTTCTTTCCACGGGACTTCACTGACCCCTACTATATCTAGATTGAGCCTTTGCATTTCCCTTTTCACATTTTTTAGTTTCCCTATCACGTCCAAGCTTCTGACATTCCACTCCCCGACTCGTAGAACGTTATCTTTCCGTTGATTATTCAATCTTTTTCTCATGGTAACCTCCCCCTTGGCAGTTCCTTCCCGGAGATCCGAATGGGGGGCTATTCCGGAAACTTTTGCCAATGGAGAGATCATCACGACACTTCTTCAATTACAGGCCACATGTCCTGCGGATACACTTTACGTGTTTTTAATTGCCTTCTACATCCTCATGCCGTTGATCATTGCTGATTCTTCCACCTTTAGGGGCAGTTTCCCACTCCTAGGACAAGAGAATGCCCTGAACCTCTATCCGCTCCTCCACTGTCTTTGACAAGGCCGTTGGCAGAAGGAGGGTGACTCCTCATTCCGGAAATCTTCGGCCGCCAATGCTGATTATTAATCAAAATTTAAGCAGTGGCGGAATTTGAACCCGGGACCGGAGACATTTTGATTATAGATCAAAGACGATGCTCCTAGACCACAGGTGCCAGTCATTAATAAATACGCTAATTTAATTAATTAACTTTTTATTTTTGATTTGATCTACTGAGGACCGCATGAAATATCTCTTCTTTCTTTTCTCCTTTTATACGGTTCCGCAACATCAGAATCCCTGAAGCATTGTCCATCTCTCTGTCTGACCCACTGTTAACTCCTCTTTTTCTCAGGCACGGGTAGAGATAATAGTTGACATTTATGTCACACTCTAAGGTCAGCAGTCCCTTCACGCAGTCCCTTCACGCAGCAAAACGTTTAAGCTTCTAAGTCATTGCAGTCGAAAGCTACAGCCATTTCATACAGCAATTTCAACACTCGCAAACTCACTCATCAAAACCTATGGGGTACTTCTAGTTGACTTCGAGCTATAAATTTTGACAAGAAGCAAGTTTTCACAGTACAAGTAAAGGAAAAAATACGAAAATTGTTGATTTGTAATTACATCACATGGAAGATATTTTAGGTCATTTATTGTCTGTTTTTCTGTCTGTCTATTAAGACCCCCTTTTTCTTAGGAAATGGCAGAGGTGGATGTGAAATATCAGGGTCTACGGTCCGTTGGCTGTGTAAATAATTTAAGGTTTAAGTCAATGCAATCAAAGGATACAGTCACGAATGTCATATATTTTGATACAAACTCACTCATCAAAACTTGTATATGAACTACACTGCGTGGTCAGAAACAGTATGATAAGCTTGTAAGGGTGTTGCAGGGTAGGCTGTGCTGAGAAATAATTATTAAGAAACAAAGTCGATACGTTGCGCCATTTCCAAGTTAATTAGCAATGAAGTTAGCCAAACAGGCCGTTGCGCGTGCCAATTTGCTGTACTCGCATTCGGAAGGACGATGGTTCAATACCGTCTCCAGCCATCCTGATTCAGGTTTTCCGTGATTTCCCTAAATCGTTTCAGCCAAATGCCTGGATGGTTCCTTTGAAAGGGCACGGCCGATTTCCTTCCCAATCCTTCCCCAACGCGAGCTTGCGCTCCGTCTCTAATGACCTCGCTGTCGACGGGACGTTAAACACTAACCACCACCACCACCAATTTCAGCGGCCCGCCAGAGATGGTGTCGCCATAGATGTTCTTCATTTGATTTCCTAAAATCGAACAAAAGAGCGTTACACAAATAGGACCTGTGACGGTAGTAAGGATCAAACCCGAGCCAAAGTCTGATCAGTTTCGTGTGCTATTAGCTACGCTGTGAGAACAATTAGCAATAATTTCATCTGGCAGGCCGCTTGGATCTGCGAGCGCAGTGGTCTGATTGGCTAATTGGAATACCAATTAACTATGAAACGGCGCAAGGTATAGAACTTTTTTTTCATAATTATCATGCAAACACCCTTAGAAGGTCTGCAGACTGTTCCTGATCACCCTGTATACAGGGTGCTAGGGGTACAGGTACAGACACTATGATAATTAGTACCTTAATGTGTACAGCTTCATTGTGTTAGTTGATTTCTTTCTGCTTTAACAGTATTCCCACGAAACCCTCACATAATTTATTAGCAGATGTTTCCTGCACGGTGCCACGAAGTTTAGTTCGCCTGTCAGTATAGACTAAGCGTTTTGCGTCTATGCGCCCACACTCCAATATCTGCCCTGGTGAAAACAAACATCAATCGCTTTCTTAGGTCATCTTTGGTTGAAGGTACTAAACAACCTAAAAACGTTCTACTCGTAATAGCTACAACTATTAGCCTGCAAATGAAGTAGGTCCTGATGTAACGGTGTTCATAATGCTGTCCTCATTGATCAGTAGAAATATCTTCTTTTATACTGCTAACACCATGCTTGCATAGATGTCGGGCCTGGTGGTCTAGCATAAAAGAGCATTCCGAGAAACCGAGAAATCGTGGGATCATATCTCGGTCGGGCAGCGGGTTTTTCAGTCTCCGTTTTAACCCAGCCTTCACCTGACAACGACGTGGGGAGTCAGCAGAAACAACACTTGCATCGAAAACCATATTAACTTGTTGATCCGCTTTCCCACTTGGGTAAGTGGGATACAGGGACAGTTATTTTGCCAGGCCATTGAGCCACACAAGTTATTACTATTATTTGTATAAACAATTAAGTTTGTACAGAACCCTCACAATGCGAGTCCTACTCGCATTTGTCCGGTTTTTTCTTCCAGTAGTTTTTCATTCTTTCCCTGTGTTGTTCTCTTCGTTCTTCCGTCCGTATCGCGCTTGTGTTTTTCTGTTTTCTCCTAAAAACTATTGAAACTTTTTACTTTTACTCTTTATTTTTTCCTTTCTCCGATTTCTTCCTCAGTTATTTCCATATACCTCAGTTCTATTTCAACATATTTGATCCACGCCATTGATGTTTATGGCTTTCGCGCGGTCTTGGGTGCCTTGTCACGGTCCTCGCGGCTCCCCCCGTCGGAGGTTCGAGTCCTCCCTCGGGCATGGGTGTGTGTGTTGTCTCTAGCGTAAGTTAATTTAAGTTAGATTAAGTAGTAGGTAAGGTTAGGGACCGATGACCTCAGCAGTTTGGTCCTGTAAGACCTTGCCACAAATTTCCAATTTTTATGGCTTTCTGTCAAAAAAAGTTAGAAATTATTTTCGTTGTTCTTTTCTCACCCTGCCTTTTAGGCGTCCATATAGCTCGTCTCTTGCTCATTGTGCCTAATATTGGACCTTTTCTTTCGTAAATTTCATTGTTACTTATTAATTTCCAGTTCCCTTCGTCATATTTTGGTCTCAACATTTCTTTCACTATATTCGTTTCCTTCTTCCCAATTTCACCTAGCTGATTACCTGCATTAAATGAAGTGCATTTTGCAGTATAAAGCCATTATGGTCCTACGACAGTGTGGTAGTGCCGGAGTTTTGCATTTATGTCCAAACATTTCGCCGAACACGGTGGTCCTCCGTCTCGGAGTGCCACGTGGCCGTTCGCAGCCCGGTCTTCTTGCCACCGCACATTTTCGCGACCACCGCTGTCAGTAATCATGTAGAGTGGCTGCATTCCTGTCAGGTCTTTCTGCAGTACGGCAGAAGTAACACCCAGCTTCTCGTGGCCCTGTTAAACGACTTCGTTCAAACTCAGTGAGATGTTGGGAATGCCGTCTTTGTCGCCTTAAACTCAGGACGTCCAACCTCAAAGATAACCAACGCTGATTACCATTACAGCCTGTATTTAAAGCAAACCTGATTACCTACCAACGCCACTCTCATGCGGCTGGCACGACGTTTGAATAGACATCATCTTTCAGATATAGAAACACGCCTAGCAACTTCAGTTTATGCTACACAACGCCTTCTTGGTGCTGCTATTTTTTGTGTCGGCGTGTTTCAACAATCAAATGCACTTTTTCGGTTCAAAATGGTTCAAATGGCTCTGAGCACTATGGGACTTAACTTCTGAGGTCATCAGTCCCCTAGAACTTAGAACTACTCAAAACTAACTAACCTAAGGACATCACACACAGCCATGCCGGAGTCAGGATTCGAACCTGCGACCGTAGCGGTCACGCGGTTCCAGAGTGTGGCGCCTAGAACCGCTCGGCCACTCCGGCCGGCATTCGGTAACAAAGAGCTCTTGTAATTATAGGCAAAGCTACAGAGTGTCGCAAACATGTCTGTATTACTTGTAAATAATAGATTTCAGCTATCAGTCGTCCTTTTGAAATTTTATTGGTAGATCTAGATTTCATCTATAAACTAGCCATTCTCAATGCACTATCATTTTTGATCAACTGTGGATGAAGCCCGACCAACAGGCATTGAATGTATTGATCAGAAATGATAGTGCATTGAGAATGGCTAGTTTCTAGCTGAGATCTATATCTGCCAATAAAATTTCAAAAGGGCGACTGATAGCTGAAATCTATTATTTACAAGTCATTAAAACAGTCGCTGCGTGCAACAGTCTCTGAATGGAGGGTAACCTGATGTATGTATTATATTTAGAAAATAATAATAATGAAATAATAGTGCTTTCGCGTCACATAGACTGGAACAGAACGCTGGGGTAAAAAAAAAAAAGAAAAAAACCACAACCTCTCTCGTTTATTAAGCCTAGTTCGCGTAGCTAGACGTTTGCTGTACACATTTGTGATGTGATATGTGTATGACAGTTTGACGTGAGGTGGACTGGAATTCCAGCCGAAACCCCGTCAGCGAGCCAGGCTGCAGCGTCAGATCGGCCGCACGTGTTTAGGGACGCAGCCGCCGCCGTAAAGTTCCGCGTTTATTTTGGAGGCGGCGTTTATTTGCAGGCGAAAGCCCGTCGTTTGCCTGCCCCGTTAACGCGCCGCCGTGGATGATGGACGGCCCGGATAATGGCGGACGATGGCTGGCCCTGCGCGAGGTGATCCGCAAGAGGTCGCGTCGCTGCCTCTGTCATCAGCGTCATCCGGTCCGCTGTCGCCAGCGACGTCTAGGCTGCAGCGATTCTTCTTGTCCTCGCCCTTGTTTCAGAACACACTGAGGCGGCAGAACTCACGGGATATCTTCTAAAACCGTGTTGGACCTTCTTTTGCCCGGCGCACTGCAGTAACTGGACGTGGCATGGACTAAACAAGTCGCTGGAAGTCCCGTGGAGAAATACCAAGCAATGCTGCCTGTATAGCGTCCATAACTGCGAAAGTAATGCCGATGCAGGATTTTGTGCACGATCTGACGTCCCGATTATGGCTCATAAATGTTCTGTGGGATTAATGTGGGACATCTGGGTGACAAAATCATTCGCTCGAAATGTTCACAATGTTACTCACCAATTGCGAACAATTGTGACCTGATTACATGGCGCATTGTCATCCATAAAACTTCCATCGCTGCTTGAGGATATGGAGTCCATTAATGGCTGCAAAAAGTCTCCAAGTAGAATGACCACTAAAAATAAATGCGAAATATATCTATTTAAAACAGCAGATAAAAATTCGCTTAATAGATTCCTAAGAGTGAGTCTCCATTCCTTCCAAGCTAATTGTGTAAGTGTAGACGAGATATGGCACAAATTCAAAGATACAGTATTGACAGCAATAGATATATACCGCATAAGTTAATAAGAGACGGGACTGATCCACTATGGTACACAAAACACGTAAGAACACTTGCAGAAGCAACGAAAAAGCATGCCAAATTCAGAAGAACGTAGAATCCCCAGGTCTGGCTAAGTTTCACGGAAGCTCGAAATTTAGTACGGACGCCAATGCGAGATGCTTTTAATAGTTTCCACAATGAAACATTGTCTCAAGATATGGTAGAAAACACAAACAGATTCTGGTCGTATGTAAAGTACACCAGTGGCAAAAAACAGTCAATGCCGTCATTGCGGCCGGCTGGTGTGGCCGAGCGGTTCTAGGTGCTTCAGTCTGGAACCGCGTGACCGCTACGGTCGCAGGTTCGAATCCTGCCTCGAGCATCGATGTGTGTGATGTCCTTAGGTTAGTTTGGTTTAAGTAGTTCTAAGTTCTAGGGGACTGATGACCTCACATGTTAAGTCCCATAGTGCTCAGAGCCATTTGAACCAGCCGTCACTGCACGATTCCGATGGAAATGTTACCGGTGATTGTGGCACTAAATACGGTTTTCCGTAGTTCCTTCACGAAAGAAGATGAAGTAAATATTCCAGAATTCGAAACAAGGACAGCTGTTAGCATTAGTGACGTAAAAGTAGAGATCTTATGTGTTGCGAAACAAATCACTTAAGAAAGGCAAGTCTTCCGGTCCATATGGTATACCAATCAGGTTCCTTTCAGAGTATGCAGACGCAATAGCACCTAGCTTGGCAATCATCTACAACCGCTCACTTGACGAAAGGTCTGTTCCTAAAGACTGGAAAGTAGCACAGGTCACAGCAATATTCAAGAAAGGAAATAGGAGTAACCCATTGAATTACAGACCCACATCACTGACCTCAATTTGCAGTAGGATTTTGGAGTATGTACTGTACTCGAACATTACGAATCACCTTGAAGAAAATGACTTATTAATACATAACCAACACGGATTCAGAAAATATCGTTCTTGTGCAACACAGCTAGCTCTTTATTCCCATGAAGTAATGAGTGTTGTTGACAAGGGATCTCCGATCGTTTCCATATTCCTAGATTTCCAGAAGGCTTTTGATAGCGTTCCTCACAAGGGACTATTAATCAAATTGCGTGCATATGGAGTATCGTCCCAGTTGTGTGACTGCATTCGTGATTTCCTCTCAGAGAGGTCACAGTTCGTAGTAATAGACGGTAAATCATCGAGTAGAACAGAAGTGATCTCTGGCGTTCCGCAAGGTAGTGTCATAGGCCCTCTGCTGTTCCTGATTTACATAAATGATGTAGGTGATAATCTGAGCAGCCCCCTTAAATTGTTTGCAGATGACGCTGTAATTTACCGTCTAGTAAAATCATCAGACGATCAAATCCAATTACGAAATGATCTAGAGATAATTTCTGTATGGTGCGGAAAGTGGCAATTGGCACTAAACAAAGAAAAGTGCGTCGTCGTCCACATGGGTACTAAAAGAAATCCGATAAATTTTGTGTATACGATAAACCGCACAAATTCAAGGGCTGTCAATTCGACTAAATACCTAGGAATTACAATTACGAGCAACTTAAATTGGAAAGACCACATAGATAATATTGTGGGGAAGGTGAAACAAAGACTGCGCTTTGTTGGCAGAACACTTAGAAGATGCGACAAACACACTAAAGAGGCAGCCTACATTACACTTGTCCGTCCTCTGCTGGAATATTGCTGCGCGGTGTGGGATCCTTACCAGGTAGGATTGACGGAGGACATCGAAAAAGTGCAAAGAAGAGCATCTCGTTTCGTGTTATCGCGCAATAGGGGTGAGAGTGTCACTGATATGATACGCGAGTTGGGGTGGCAGTCACTGAAACAAAGGCGATTTTCTTTGCGGCGAGATCTATTTACGAAATTACCATCACCAACTTTCTCTTCCGAATGCATAAATATTTTGTTGACACCCATTTACGTAGGGAGAAATGATCATCATAATAAAATAAGAGAAATCTGAGCTCGAACGGAAAGATTTAGGTGTTCCTTTTTCCCACGCGCCATTCGAGAGTGGAATGGTAGGGAAGTAGTATGAAAATGGTTCGATGAACGCTCTGCCAGGCACTTAAGTCTGAATTGCAGAGTAACCATGTAGATGTAGACTCCCTGTCAATTTTCGGTTCAGTTGGACCAGAGGATCCAGTCCCCGCCATATAAACACAGCCCACATTATTACGGCACCAGCTTGGATAGTGCCTTGTTGAACACCTGCAGTCCAAGGATTCGAGGGGTCTGCGCCACACTCGAGCCCTACTGTCACCTCTTATCAACTCAAATAGGGACTCATCTGGTCATGTCACGGTTCTCCAGTCGTCTAGGACCCAACCGACATGGTCACGAGTCTAGGAGATGCGCTGCAGGCAATGTCGTGCTGTTAGCAAAGTCACTGAAGTCTGCTGCCATAGCCCATTAATGGTAGATTTCGCCGCTCTGTCTTAACGGATACCTTCGTGGCACGTCCCAAAGTGATTTCTGCGGTTATCTGACGCAGTGTTGCTTGTCTGTTTGCGCTGGCAATTCTGCGCAAACGTGCTGCTCTCGGTGTCCTTAAGTGGAGGCCGTCGGCCACTGCCTTGTGGAGGTAATGCCTGAAATTTGGTGTTCTCGGCACCCTCTTGACACTGTGGACCTTGGAACATTGAATTCCCTAACAGTTTCCGAAATGGACTATCCCATGCGTGTAGCTCCAACTACCATTCCTTGTTCCAAATCTGTTACTTCCCGGCGTGCGGCCATAATCACGTCTGAAACCTTTTTACACGAATCAACTGAGTATAAATGACGACTCCGCTAATAGTAAAATGTAGACTTTCACGACCGGAAATGTCATGTCCATTATAATTATCCAGGCTGTTACGCCGTGGTCAGTTGATGAATTCTGTGTGAATTCCCAACGTTTCGTCCCCGTCTGCGGGGGACATCTTCAAAGGGGTCTGTAGCTCGATGGAAGGTCCGACACACGCACTGGCTCGCTACTGACTGAGCCAGTGGGTGTGTTGGACCCTCCATCGAGCTACAGACCCCCTTGAAGATGTCCCCCGCAGACGGGGACGAAACGGTGGGAATTGACACAGAATTCATCAACCGACCACGGCGTAACAGCCCGGATAATTATAATGGACATGACTCCGCCAATGCACCGCAATTTTATACCTGGTGAATACAGTGCTGTCTCTATGTGTACACGAGAGATGTCCAGAAAGTAATGCACCGCATTTTTTTCTCAGCCGAAAACAATGCTACGAGTGCGAAACGTTACGTGTGTATTATTTAAACTCTCCTGAATGAGAGCGCCAAATTTCCGTCACTTCCGACAGATAGCGTAGCTGCAGGGCAGTTTCAAAATGGCGTCTATTGGTGATGTACCTTACAAGCAACGTGCCGTCATAAAATTTCTTACTGCAGAGAAAGAAACTGTGGGAAATATTCAAAAACGCTTGTGCAAAGTCTATGGAGCATCTGCTGTCAACAGAAGTACAGTTAGTCGCTGACCACGGAGGGTGAGGTCATCAGAAGGCGGTTCGGCGGAGCTCCACGTTTTCCTGCGGTCGGGGAGACCATCCACGGCTGTCACACCTCACATGTTACAGCGAGCTGATGTCGTCATTCGTGATGACAGACGCGTTTCGACTCGGCAGTTGGCGCTGCGTCTGTCAGGGATTCACACAGTGAAGCACTGGCTCCGCCACCTGGACAAGGATTGGTACCAACAGGGCATACACACTCGTGTTCCGCTCTGGAGGAAGGCCATAGAGCGGGATTGAGATTACGTGGAAAAATAGACTGTGTAGGTAAAACACTATTTTTTCGTGTGTGTAATTCTCATTATGTTCAATAAAGAACTGTTGAAGAAAAAAATGCGGTGCATTACTTTCTGGGCAACCCTCGTATATCGGTATTGCTGTCCCGTGACTTTTGTCACCTCATTGTAGATCATGCGTAAATTTAACCATACTCATCTTCTACACTGTCGTGAAATATGAAAATATCGATTACTGCACATAGAACAGGGTCGGCCATGGAGAGCAAAATTTCACGCGTACTAGGTGCCGTGCCCGTGTGGTGTGTGACGCTCGGCGTGTCTCGGCTCTACTCGGTTCCACTCGGCTTTGGTCGTGCCTCCTCGGTACAGCGTGTCATTTCATTTAGCTGTGCGGTGCGACACACTCTTCCGGAATTTGGTGCAGCTTATTTAAGGTCGGCACAGCTTTTTTTTTTCAGTTCTATGGAAGCGTGGTGTATGCACTGTTTATGTTTCGCTGTTTGTTGGTGATGTATAGAGGAGATCGCACGTGCAGTGGCTTTCTGCGAAAAAAGAGGCAGTCTAACAATCTCTCGCCGCAAGCCTTTAAAGACGCCCGAGAATCACAGAGGAGAAGGATCAGAACTCTATTTATTACGTAGTCGCGTAATCGACGGTTTCCACAAATGTGCTATGAAACGCCATTACACCACCATGCAGAAAGGATTTAAAGATTTAGTTTACGATGAACGACCAAATAGTTACAACGATCAACGCATTAGATTCTTTGTTGTGTGCATGCAGAAGTACTTCGTCCTAAATTTGCAGGCACTGAACACGTTACGGAATTGGTGGTTCGAATAGTAAATTTTCTGAAGCCGCGCGAATTATTTCGTCATCAGCTGCAACAGTTTTGGATGGAATTGAACGAAGAGTATGGGACGTGACATAATACTGCAGAGTAAGTTGGTTAACTTAAAGGACATACCTGGAACGAGTTTTACATTAAAGGCCAGATGTTGTTGACTTTCTGAGGGAAAAAGTAAAACAGGAACGAAAATTAGAAATGATACTGTAGTGCATGCATGTCCAAAGAATCAGGCACTGTGGCGACTACAGCTGTTTTGAAGTACATGAAATGTATCCGCAGATGCGAATATGGACAACCTTCAAATGTATACTGAAATAACGAGATTGAGTCGAGTCCTAGTGCGGCACAAATTTTGAATGTCGCCATTCCATTATACAGCCGAAGATTGTCGATTTTCGCAACTGGGAATATATTTCAAGTCCTTATATTTCATGGAAAATTAGGAGATCCGGAATGGACTGCAGACCTTGTATTTTAAAGAGAATTGACTGAAAACTGCCCTCAGTAAGACATTGCAAGGTAACAAGCAAGTTATTTTTGATTTCATGGTGAAAGCGGAAGCATTTAGGGAAAAGAAATGGCATTGTGGAAGGGAGAACGTCTGCCAAGGAACACCGTCCATTTCTCTAAGCTCAGTGACGTTAAAGAAAACACGAATTTTGAACAGTCCATTGTGGTATTAAAAGACTCTCGTCAACCTCCTTGCTGCAATGGTAACACCGGTTCCCGTCAGATCACCAAAGTTAAGCGTTGTCGGGCTTGGTTAGCGCTTGGTCTGCCAAGCGTTTTCGGCAAGCGACTTCATCCAGCCCGTGTGAGGCCAATTTAGGAGTTACTTGAGAAGCAGCGCCTCTGGTCACGAAAACTGACAACGGCTGGGAAAGCCGTGTGCTAGCCACATTCCTCCAGATCCACATCGTGTGACGCCTCTGGGCTAAGGATGACACGGCGGTCATTCGATACCGCTGGGCTGTCCGAGGCCTGTTCGGTGCATGGAAAAGTCAGGCTACTAATTTCGGTCAACGATGATCGCTTTCAGAGCTCAGTAAGTGGAGTACACTACACAACTCGTGTCATTGTGTATTTTGATGCTAATGTCTCATTAATTAGCAGTACAAGCTTTTGTCAGAAAAATACGAACTTTGGGTACCAAGGACATCATTGCGCCACACATGTTGATACTTTAACCATACAGTCCTCGACAAAAATTGCAAATTTTGAGTACCAGGGACGTAATTACGCCACCTTTGTTAACACTTTAAGCCTTAAAGTTTAAGGAATTACCTTCTTAATAAACATTTGTGGCCCATGATTTATAACGAAGGAAATAATTGCTGGAATGCTGGACAACCTTACTGCGAATATGGCACAGCTCATAAAACTAAATAAGTCACGATTAAGTGGCAACCTGTGTGACGAAAATCTGCGAAATGGTCTGCATGTGTCCGTATGCCAACGGTTTGTGCGAGATATAAATTGTATTGTCTTCAGCGGCCCAAAATAATCAAACAGCACGAACGAATTGTTTTGTTTATGATCTTTGTTGTTGGGGAATACGAATTATGAAACGAAGTCGCATGTGGCATTTTCTCAGTCTGCCTCCCCCTACTGCCTCGTCCCGCTCGGGCAGCGTGGTGTTGCACAGGGGGAAGTGTTGCACTTGGGCAAGAGACAATGGCACGTGTGCACGAGCACTGCACGCCAGCTGGGTTCTTGGCCATTCCTGACAGACGGTATAATAGAAACAATATGTAATCGCAAATATAGGTGATTTGAGGGCTTGCAGGGGTGATTTATTATACAGGGTGTTTCAGAAGTGATGGTCAATAATTCAAACTTTGAAAATACGGGCCAGAAGTAGCTAAAAAGCTCCAATAAACATGGGTCCGCAAATCAACCATTGCAGGAATAACGCAATTGGCTCTGAGCACTATGGGACTTAACATCTGTGGTCCTCAGTCCCCTAGAACTTAGAACTACTTAAACATAACTCACCTAAGGACAACACACACATCCATGCCCGAGGCAGGATTCGAACCTGCGACCGTAGCAGTCGCGCGGTTCCGGACTGAGCGCCTAGCGTTCAAATTAAGATATAACTTTCTCGCCGTTTATGCCAGCTAAGCTTGATAATGGTCATTGACTGAAACTAGTAGCGAATTGTGCAAAATAAAGGACAACAGAAGGTTTCGCCAACAATTTTAACAATAGGTTCAGATAGTTCCCTACAGATTGTGAATGGGTTATCGTGCAACCGTCCAGGGGATTCTAGCAAGCTCCCTGTCAAGTGAGTGGAGATTACGAAACTGCACAACTGGCGACGATCAAAATTTCTCTAAGAACTTGAAAGTATAAAACTGTAGGTGCCGTTTTTATGTTGGAAATATTTTAGTGTTAAAAAGAAACAAAGATAAGAAGTCAGTCGTCAGCTGCAAAAGAAAACTTACACGTTGTTCACTTTACCGATTTCGACAGTTTAAACTGTCATTTTCAGAAATGAAAAAGGCTAACATCATATCAATACAGATTTTCTTGTGCAGCTGACGACTGAATTTTTATCTTTGTTAAATGTTCTGAAGCTGCTGAACTACTGCTATGAACAAAAGTATTAAAATAACAGTAAAGTTGAGTTTTCTCTATTATGAGTTGGATGATGATAATAATCATATTATCCGATTATATTGCCAGGAAATATCGATGTTAAAAATGGTTCAAATGGCTCTGAGCACTATGGGACTCAACATCTTAGGTCATAAATCCCCTAGAACTTAGAACTACTTAAACCTAACTAACCTAAGCACATCACACACACCCATGCCCGAGGCAGGATCGAACCTGCGACCGTAGCAGTCCCGCGGTTCCGGACTGCAGCGCCAGAACCGCTAGACCACCTATCGATGTTACTGATATATTGTTTAGACAAATATTGATTAAAAATGGCGCGTATCCGATACCAGTATATCGATATTTCGATGGGTCGCTGTTCGATATACCAACGCCAGCATGTAGCCATATTTGAAATATAATTTGTGATATGAATGTAAAATAACTCGTAGCACATCATTACGATTTGTTGTGTGGGTGGGCCATGGAGTGTGAAACCAACTAACTAACTGAAAGTCAGTACGACTCTTTGACACTCGGAAATGCATCACATGAGCTACGGATTCGCAGCTTTCCCCAGTATAGAAACCACCACGGCTCCCTGCATCATGCATCCTACATCCATTTGAGCCTCCCCACATTTCTGCTCGTCTTTCTTTTAGCACTTGGTCAGTGTGCAGTTCGAATAGGACGGGAGGCCTTCCCCACGCCTTCCTCGACTACCTGCGCCCCTTTCGCGCGACCTCCGACTCCTCTCGCGTCTGCTGGCGCCTGCGGCTCTCAGCTGGGGCGCGTCACTGTCGGTGTGATTAGCGCCAGCCGCCTGCTTACACGCACGCCTCGCTGCCCTTTTTTCTGGAACTGTGCGCCCGCGCGCGTTTGTTTGTGCTCGGCTCGCCGGCTCCTTGTTTTTTGGACGCCTCCCCGGCAGTTTCTGTTTGGACGTGGAAAAGTCCCGGCAGATGTTCCAGCGCCGCCACGATTTGTTTTCTCGGCGGTTGGCCACTGTGCGGGGGACGCCTAACCACCGAGCGTCACACGTGGAGGCAACTGGATTCTCTTTCCGGAGGAGGAGAGGAAGAGGTCTCCCAATATTCACATGTCAGTGCCGCTCTACCACACGACGGTGACCTCGTCCCTCATTAGTTGAGGGCGCAGGGCGCCACGCTTTTACCCACGTTCTGTTTTCTTCTGCTATTGCATTGCTGCTCACACATACTGAGACCACTACTCCTGAACAAAAGGCGCCATGTGGTTTTCAAACTAGGAAAGGCCGCGAAGTCGGTAACAATGTGGTCAAATCCTCGAGTGTCAGAGGGCCCTGCCATTTTTTCGCCTGTTTCCGTTTGGTCTCAAAATACGCATTTTTGGCGTTTATGTCGAGTGCACACGTTGCAAAACCTTTCAAATGCTTCTCGTTGTTGTTGTCCTCAGTCCACAGATTCCTTGCTAGTCTATCCAGTACAGGCTACTGTATCTCTTTTTAAGTATCGCAACCTACAATCCCCTCCCCCACCCCGACCCCCACCCCTCCATTTCCTTCCATTGCCGAGATGGCACTTCTTTGATAACGCAGTACGTGCCATCAATCGATCCTGTTTTTCGAGTTATGACATCATTTTTTTCTCCCATTCAATTCGCTACCTCCTCATTTGTTATTCAATGACCACATCTAATCTTCAGCATCTTCAGTAGCAAAATGCATCTCAAGTAACAAAAAGCGACTTGTATCTAGCGCAGTTTGTAGATTAAACAGCGTTAGCAACTGAAACTAACACACGTTTCGTGCAGTTGTTTCATCTAGCCATTCGTGAAACTGTCGCCAGGTGGTGAACCTTATATTATCATATTCCTGTGCATTATAACGACACTTACAACAGTAACATGCCTTTACTACTATGGATAGAGTTTCCAACGCTAGAAATAAAAAAGCATTTTTAACACTATCAATGACCATTAAAGCATAATAGAGAGATACAGAGGCTGGAATTCGATGCTGAATGTTCACTATTCTGTTGCTTCCCATTCCTTGTAAGCAGTGGAATGTGATAATGATGTGGCGGTTGCTACAACTCACTCCAGATCAGCTGGCTGAGTCTTCTGGAAGCCCGAAATAGCTGCACTACGTAGAAGCCTGAACCATCGACCTTGCCGTTGGGGTGGGGTGGGGGGGTGGGGGGGGGGGGGGGGGAGGCTTGCGTGCCTCAGCGATACAGATGGCCGTACCGTAGGTGCGACCACAAAGGTGGGGTATCTGTTGAGAGGCCAGACAAACGTGTGGTTCCTGAAGAGGGGCAGCAGCCTTTTCAGTAGTTGCAGGGGCAACCAATCTGGATGATTGACTGATCTGGCCTTGTAACAATAACCAAAACGGCCTTGCTGTGCTGCTACTGCGAACGGCTGAAGGCAAGGGGAAACTACAGCAGTAATTTCTCCTGAGGGAATGCAGTTTTACTATGTGGCGTCCTCTTGGATAAAATATTCCGGAGGTAAAATAGTCCCCTATTCGGATCTCCGGGCGGGAACTACTCAGGAGGATATGGTTCAAATGGCTCTGAGCACTATGGGACTCAACTGCTGAGGTCATTAGTCCCCTAGAACTTAGAACTAGTTAAACCTAACTAACCTAAGGACATCACAAACGTCCATGCCCGAGGCAGGATTCGAACCTGCGACTGTAGCGGTCTTGCGGTTCCAGACTGCAGCGCCTTTAACCGCACGGCCACTTCGGCCGGCCTCAGGAGGATATACTTATGTGGATATGGTGTCTCTTCTTTCGGACTCCATGTCCGAAAGAACAGACACTATATTCATATAAGTATATAGTTCTGGCAATAGATGGATAGAGCGTCTGCCATGTAAGCAGGAGATCCCGGGTTCGAGTCCCACTGGGGGCACACATTTTCACCTGTCCCGGTTGATATATATGAACGCGCGTCAGCAGCTGAAGGTATTAATATATAATCCTAATTACTCAGGAGGACGTCTTTATCAGGAGAAACAAAACTGGCGTTCTACGGATCGGAGCGTGGAATGCCAGATCACTTAATCAGGTATGTAGGCTGGAAAATTTAAAAAAGGAAACGGTACGTTAAAATTAGATGTAGTGGGAATTAGTGAAGTTCGGTGGCAGGAGGAACAAGACTTTTGGTCAGGGTTATAAATACAAAATCGAATAGGGGTAATGCAGGAGTAGGTTTAATAATGAATAAAAAATAGGTGTGCGGGTAAGCTACTACGAACAGCATAGTGAACGCATTATTGTAACCGAAATAGACACGAAGCCCACGCCTACATCTGTAGTACAAGTATATATGCCAAATAGCTCCGCAAATGATGAAGAGATTGAAGAAATGTATGATGACTTAAAAGAAATTATTCAGATGGCGAGGGGAGACGGAAATTTAAAATTTGATAGTCATGGAGGACTGGAATTTGATAGTAGGAAAAGAAAGAGAAGGAAAAGTATCAGGTGTATGTGGGGGTAAGGAATGAAAGAGGAAGCCGCCCGGTACAATTTTGCACAGAGCATAACTTAATCATAGCCAACACTTGGCAAAATTATGAAAGAAGGTTGTATACGTGGAAGAGGCCTGGAAACACTGGACGGTTTCAGATAGATTATATAACGGTAAGACAGAGATTTAGAAACCAGGTTTTAAATTGTAAGACAGTTCCAGGGGCAGATGTGGTCTCTGGCCACAATCTATTGGTTATGAACTGTAGATTCATCGAACCACTTTCATACTATTTCTCTACTATTCCACACTCTAATGGCGCGTGGGAAAAAGGAACACCTAAATCTTTCCGTTCGAGCTCTGATTTCTCTTACTTTATTACGATGATCATTTATCCCTACGTAGGTGTGTGTCAACAAAATATTTTCGCATTCCGAAGAGAAAGTAGGTGATTGAAATTTCGTAAATAGATCTCGTCGCAAAGATATAGCCTTGACACCTGACGCTGAAGACTTTTCTTACGCGGCTTAGTCCTAGCGGCAAATTTTCAGCGTCTGCAACGACTTCAGCGTGGTGAACGAGGGTGCTCACAACGCCACGTTTTTAAGCCGGATGGCGGCGGCTAAGAACGTGCAGATAGCGATCCATGTGTGCAGGTTTCCTGTAAACACTATGCCTGATATGAGTATTGATTTACCCGCGAACGAGGGCGTCAAGGAAGGGCAATGCACACATCGCAAACCTAATGTGGTCGTGAATGCCGTTCTGGTGTTCTAAGAATTCTCCCAGTTTTTCGGGTCCGTGGCGACAGATGATAAACGTGTCGTTGACGTAACGATAAAAGCAACTTGGTTTATCTGGAGCCATGTCCAAAGCGATGCCCTCAAATTCCTCCATAAAAAATTGGCTATGGATGGAGCTAACGAACTCCTCATTATATTAACAGAATCTTCCGTCGGTTCTTGGTAGAACAACATTATAATAATAAATGAAAAGCACCAGTTTGCTTTTGTTCTACAATATTTTATTGTTAACCGGTTTTCGGCTTACAAGGCCATCTTCAGACATTTACTGAGTATTATCACCAAAGAAGTTAAGTGTTAGCAAACAACATTGGAAGAGAAGTAACACATCTAGAGTGAAGTAGAAACATACAGTAAGTAACATCTTTGCAATGAAATAGTAAAAACTGAACAGTACATAAATAACAATGGAGTTGACAGGAAAACCTTTAGCACAAAATAGGTATATCATGCCTACAAAACAGTTTCTATTAATAAACAAAACTATTAAAATAAGATAAAATTAGTACTAGACAAGGCTGCATCAAGAGGTATGAAACATGGAGAGTGATACACAACCAATTAAAAAAGAAGAGACAGTTTCAGTGTAAATACAGAATACACGAGGAACTTAAGCAATATCAATAAGATAAACATAAATTAGTAAATGCAGGAAAATGGAGGTGTTTGAGGGAACCTACAATTTGAGAGTGTGGTGGCACTGCACACGGACGCGGGACGGAAACATTACCACATTTAACTCTCTAGGCTTCCAGGTACGCTGGCGGGAGCAGAACATATTCGACGATTTGCCATGGTGAGCCGTCACATCAAGACCTCGACAGCCAGTAGAATCTATCATCGTGTCAGCTCTGCCCTGCTGGAGGAAAGGTTACATTTTATTAGGAGGCAGTTGGATTCAGACCGTCGCGAGCTACTGGCTGTCCACCTGCAATTGACAGACACTCAAATGGCTCTGAGCAGTATGGGACTTAACTTCTGAGGTCATCAGTCCTCTAGAACTTAGAACTACTTAAACCTAACTAACCTAAGGACATCACACACATCAATGCCCGAGACAGCATTCGAACCTGCGACCGTAGCGGTCGCTAGGATCCAGACTGTAGCGCCTAGAACCACTCGGCCACGACAGACACACTCGCGGAACTAGACTGGGAGTGGATCGACGCAACCACTGTACCACGACAGGTGTCATCGCAGAATAAGACCACAGAGAAACAGAAAGGGAAATTATCCGGTTCTAACAACAACAACAACAACAACAACAACACGATGCAGGATGAAAATCAACGGAACGAACTGTCTCCAATATGTCAGAGACAGATATCGAGGCGGGTGCCATTGCGGCACTTAATAAAGCTCTCAACTTCGCACCAGCGTCTCGCAGTATCCCTACCTGTGATATTATAGGGGGGGTTGTACAAACAGTCCGTAGGATGCGTAGTGAGATGGAGACGAAATTCGGCGCGAAACCTGCCAAATTATTTCAAAATCTAACCACCGGCATCTAACCTGACTAGGGCTGAATGCAAAGGACTACACACATTCCGCAACGACCCCTCATTGTTGTTCTGCCAGCTGACAATGGCAGTGCATCCGTCATTCCGAATAAAGCTGACTACCATCCTAAAATTCAGCTGATTCTCGAGGAGGATACTTACCGGAAACTGCCACGGCATCGGACGTCACGAATAGTGAAGAAAACGTCAGACATCCTAAAACAGTCGTCATTGGAAGAGGCCGTTATTAGGAATGTGCTTCCTCAGGCACCGAGACCACCTACCCTTTATGGGCTGCCAAAGATCCACGAAACGGGTTCTCTTATTCACCCCATTGTGAACACTACTGAGTCACCAACTTAAAGACTGGCAAAAGATACGGCCACCCTCCTTACACCGCATGCGGGTCGCTATATGCATAACATCAAGAACGCCGAGGATTTTATCAACCTAATTAAACTTGTGAGTATTGGCAAGTTGATATACTGGTCGGCTTTGATGTGGTCTCCCTATTTAAGCGTGTTCCTGTCAAAGACTGCATATATCTCCTCTGCCAGTTATTCGATATTGCAGTTGTGGAACAGTTTAAGCTCACGTTGACACTATCAAATTTCCTACATGGAGGCCTATATTTCGACCAGTTTGACGGCGTGGAGATGGTAAGTCCGTTACCTCCATCAGTAGAAAACCTCGTTTTCGAGAAATTTAAAGACATCGCTTTGGACCGAGCTCCAGATAATCCAAGTTTCTTTTATCGTTACGCCGACGGCACTTTTACCATCTGGCCCCACGGACGTGAAAAACGGGGAAAATTCTTAGCAACACCTGGACGGTTTTCACGGCCACACTAGGCTCACGATGGAAACGGAGATAGATGGTGCGATGCCCTTCCTTGACGTCTTAGTTCGCCGGAAAACCAGTGGACACCTCAGCCACACTGTACAGGAAACTCACACACATGTATCGCTATCTGCACGCTCTCAGTCACCGCCACAGGCAAAAAGACGTGCCGTTCTGAACACCCTTATTCACAGTGCGTCTCAGACGCTGAAAATCTGCCACTGAAAGTAAGCCACCTCCGAAACGTCGTCTGGGAAAACGGCTACAATCACCGCCAGGCATCACAGACTATTTTTGGTGCGACACAGGAAAAACAACGCCGAAGAAGAGAGCAAAACATCTTGCACCTTTGCCGACATAGTGTCGGAAAGATTACCCAGCTCCTGAAGAGACACAACATCACATCAGACCCCCATAAAAATTACGACGGATAATGAGGCCTGTCTACGTCGATCTAAGGCACAGAACGTTTGGAGTATACAAAATACCACGTCATTGTGCCTGCTACTACGTCGAGCAAACAGTACACAATGCGGAGCAGCGCCGGACGGAACAAGAGATGTACTTATGCCCATGCTATCGTGAAAAATCAGTCGTGGTGCAAAACGCTTGAATGTTGGACGTTCACATCCTTCTTTTATTTATTTATTTTTGAAAGTTTGCTACTGATTCTGGTGCACGCAAACTCTGAGTCTGAGATATTGTTATCCCGAGTGGTATCGAGCGAACAGTTGTTGAGAGAAGTCAAACGCAGAGCGGCATGGAAGGAAGTCGCATCAACAGATGTCGCAGCCTGCCCTGATCTTGCTAGTAGCGCCGGAAGAGATTTTGGTATTAACAGAGGATTTTTGGTAATTTGACTTTTTTCCTCACATAGTCGTTGGTTACCTGTACACTAGGGGGATTTTGTCAGGTTTGTTCATGCGTACATTGAAAGTAATATTCATATCTTTGTTATGACCAGATACATAATTATTGATTAAAACATTGTAGAATAATTAAAATTTTTGGTTATCAGACTGCCCAAAGAAAAGAAAAGTCGGCCGCGGTGGCCTAGCGGTTCTAGGCGCTTCAGTCTGGAACCGCGCTGCTGCTACAGTCGCAGGTTCGAATCCTGCCTCGGTCATGGATGTGTGTGATGTCCTTAGGTTAGGTAGGTTTAATTAGTTCTCAGTTCTACATCTACATTTATACTCCGCAAGCCACCCAACGGTGTGTGGTGGAGGGCACTTTACGTGCCACTGGCCGGCCGGAGTGGCCGAGCGGTTCTAGGCGCTACAGTCTGGAACCGCGCGACCGCTATGGTCGCAGGTTCGAATCCTGCCTCGGGCATGGATGTGTGTGATGTCCTTAGGTTAGTTAGGTTTAAGTAGTTCTAAGTCTAGCGGACTGATGACCTCAGATGTTAAGTCCCATAGTGCTTAGACCCATTTGAACCATTTTTGAAAGAAAAGAAAGGTATGAATAACCTTTGTCAATGTATGAATCTTCAATTTTAGAATGTAGTAAAGTTTTCATTGATTCCTCTCATTTTGTACACTGCTTAAGGCTTTTTGACTAAACCCCTGCCGCGCGGGATTAGCCAAGCGGTCTAGGGCGCTGCAGTCATGGACTGTGCGGCTGGTACCGGCGGAGGTTCGAGTCCTCCCTCGGGCATGGGTGTGTGTGTTTGTTCTTGGGACAATTTAGGTTAAGAAGTGTGTAAGCTTAGGGACTGATGACCTTAGCAGTTAAGTCCCATAAGATTTCACACACATTTGAACATTTGATTTTTGAACTAAACCCCTCCTGATAATTTAATTTCTATAAAAGTAAAGAAAGGAATAGTTGCATCAGTAGTTGTGACCATGCATTGCACTCGGCATGGATTGCGGTATTCCTTTTGAATTACTTTAGCACGTTCCGGGTTACAATACATTTATGCAGCTGCAGCGACAAGACGAGGTAAGTTGTCTGTTGCATGCAGGGGCGTTGCAGTATAATTGTTCGGAGATGTCAGAGAATATTTTAAAAATCACAGTCGTGTATTTGAGAACTGATTTTTCATAATTTATATGAAGAGCAATTAGTTCAAATGGCTCTGAGCACTATGGGACTAAACTTCTGAGGTCATCAGTCCCCTAGAACTCTAAACTACTTAAGCCTAACTAACCTAAGGACATCACACACATCCATGCCCAAGGCAGGATTCGAACCTGGGACCGTAGCTGTTGTGCGGTTCCGGACTGAAGCGCCTAGAACCGCTCGGCCACACCGGCCGCCTTAAAAGACAGTTTCGTACAAATTAAAATTATTATGAATAATTAACCTAAAGGGTATTGTGAGGTGTTAGATAAATGCATTTTTTTAAGCAAATAACTTATTATTTTTAAGAGTTGGAAGCGTGTTAGTTACTGAAAATAAGGCCATTAATTTCCCATGAAACATGTACTACACCTGGGAGCCTAGACAACAGAGTAGATGGCCAACATTGAAACCAGCACCTTGATCAGACGATGTGAGAGTACTGCTTGCAGTCGCCTTCTGGGGTAAACGCTAATTTTTCCTTATTGTGATGTTTTCAGCCGAGATACGTTTGATTATAATGGTGAACTACTGTGCAGGTACTGACTGTACGAAAATATGTCTGAAAAGAAGTAAAAACTTTGTTCCAAAAGTTGATTTGATTTCTAATGATTAAAATCTCGCGAATACATTTTCGGATATGTCACTGAGTGTTATGACTACCTAGCAGATATGGATGGTGGACTATTTAAAAAAATATTTGAGTGTAAATATTACGAATTTATTGATAAATTTATCAGTCTTGTAAAAGTATAGGCGGAAATGTATAAAATATTAGTTATGTCACCCTTTCTTGTGTCTCATCACGATAGAAACGCTGTAACTTCTTTTTACAAATTATCAACACTTTCCTCTTGATAAAGTATGAAGGAATGTTCGACCATTTCTTTCAAGAGAGAAAAAAGTCAAGGCAGACGACTATACTACGCTATGCAGTAAAGAGTTTTTGAAATTTTGAAAGCTTGCAAGGTGCCGGGGCTAGCAGTGTATCTAACACTAAATTCTTCTAGAATCTTCATATATAAATGATGCTCTAAGCCCCCCCCCCCTATTCTAACTCCGACTTTTGCTGTTGCACATGGATTAAAAAGAAACGTGAACTGACTGTAATCGACCCTGCAAGTGGAGTAGAAAAGAGTTTGGCACCTGCAATAATTTCATTTGATGAATAAGTTAAATAAAGGAAAGTTTCATGAACGTAGTGAGAAATGAAAGGGTTGCTCTACCGATTAACATAATGACAGTTCAGTCCAAAATAACAATATGATTTATTATGACTAAATTCAAAATAATAAACAAATCACATGAAACATTTACAGTACATCAAATTGGCTCAAATTGGATACTCAAATAAATGCTGTGAAGGTGAAGTTGTCCCTAAACTAGATTGTGACATTTATGACGAAGTGGTATGTGGAGCCAATTCCTTGCAACTCAAATCTTAAGAGAAAAACACAGCCAATCCAACATTACTTGCTGCTACAGTAGTGAGAACTCAGACAATGAACACCCAAGGCAGAACAAATTTAGAAAAAGACGAACAGGCGCGCTTTGCTGAGCTCTGATTATCACCTAGGAAAATCACTAATCTGCCGGTGCTGCGGACATACATTACCAAGCTGTCTTCTTAACTGCAAGAACACGATCTGGCATACCGGAGGCGATGGCTGGTTGCTTCGACATCCCGTCGTGGTGATGATAATGTCGCGAGTATAGCCCGAAACTAATTATCCTGGTCTGGTTGTTCCAGACTAAAGACTTCCTAGCAATACAAATGCGCCTCTGAGGGGGACAAAGAAGGCTCGCCACACAATCACTGATGGTACAGTGATCGATTTTAACAAGCGAAGTCACACAGTAACTCCAATACAGTCAACTTTAGCCAAAACTGCTCAAGACGGACAACATAGACCGCTTGTACGCAGAACGCTCAATTGCCAACTGTACTCGCAAAGTTACGTTGAAGTCGAAACTTCAGCAACTTCGTCAAACAGTTACAATCAAATAAAAGTATATTAGACAGCCAACGGAAGGCAGGCTGTCCAGAGCAGCGAGAGCTCAGTCTTGTAACCTACTCCGACCGAAAGACGAGAGACGACTCCCACAAGAGCACCCATACAAACCGAACAAAGAACATTCCCGCCCCCATGACAGTGGCCATGGTTAAACGTTCCAATCAGCAACTCGAAAACCGGCGGAAAATTCCACTCTATTGCCAAAGCACTACCATTCCACCAATGGAGATTCTTGGCGCCAATTTTTGTGCCGATTTTGCTACGTCACGGAGCTATGCCCTGAGCAAGCCAATCACAGTTACGATTTTGCAGAAAATGCGGGAATTTGTCCGCCAAGACTGCCTGGGAACACTTCCCACGCCTCGCTGGTAGCCCACCAGAAAGTGTTTTTGCTATGTTTCTGCGAAGTAACGGAATCTCTAGCCCAGCCTCTCCTTCAGGCCCCTGCGGACGTGTCCCCGCCGCTATGATGACAATGTCGGCGTCTGGAAAGCATTCACTCGACTCCCTTACACCCGTCGGCTTAACCCTTTCAAGATCAGAAGATCCCGCCAGTCACCGGACCACCCGGGCGACGAGAGACGCTGCGTGGGAAGTCTGCTTGTGAAGGAATAGCAACTTTTCACCGCATGCAATTAGAGAGGAAAATCGAATTACTCAGAGTGAGATAGAAATATGAGAGGGGGCTTCTGCCACCTCTCAAGCTAATGTTGCAGTCGCTTAAAGGTACAGTCTTATTCCACCTGAAACTACATTTAGTTGATAGCTGGTTTAGTTTGCGTAAAAATACATGACAGGCAAAGTGGGAAGACTTGTTGAATAAAAGCTGTCACTATTTGAGCTTCAGTTGTCGCTATACTGGGAAATGAAGAATGTGATGTATATGCTTGTAAGTGCTGTTTCCATATTTTTGTTGTATTGACAGAATTCTCCGTCGGTGCCTGACGAAACAAGACAACAATATAACAAAAAGGAGAAATTTTATCCTTTTTTATATTTAATTTTTGTTACTTTATTCTGAAGATGATTTCAGACCGCTGGGATATATGTTTGACCTCACATCGAGAAACCGAATCACGATTGCTTTCGGCCAACAAAATTTTAATATTATCTGTCTCACTAGAACAGTTTTCTCAGCAACGATTTCCAGATTATTGTGTACCTCTTCGTAGTACTGTTTCAGTATCCGTAGTTATTTTCATGAGTCAAAACCGTATGTTACGGATAAAGAGGATGTCATATCTAATAACAGCGTAAAAACATTTTACACACATTCTAGAGGAATAGTCTGGAAACTGTGTGTTTGCCACCACAGTGACACGTTGTCTTCCAGCTAATTGCGAACTGTGAAGATAATACATAGCGTGGAAGAAAGAAGAGTTTACTAATTAAATATGATCGTGACGCTTCTAAAAAGCATGACAGAAAGAAATCAAAAAATACGATGTTTCAACCTATGTCTGTTTCATTTTTGCTTGGGCGAATGTGAAAACGATAATCAACGCATAAATAGTGGCAATGTCGCAGAATTTGTATTATTTATAGTACTATACGTAAAATACTTTCATAAGACGTCAGTCAGTTGATAAAATCAAAGCTGTACTTCAAGAGTAAACAAGATAATATTTGTGTGTCGTCAGCAATTCGCACAGCGTGCAATGAAAGGCACTCGTCTTTATTTCATCCGTCACGTGAGTTTGATGGTTGTTTCAAAGCTCAGCACGGCAGAGATAGGGGCATATGCAGTCTGTGTGATCTGTGGTCTAAGACTGTTAGCAACAGAAGGCGCAACTGTCCTGTGTGTTAGCCGTTTACTCTTTGCTGCTATGTTCGCCACCATCCGAACTGGGCAAACGTTCGCGAGTCGCCTCAGCTGCATTTCTAGATTTTGACCGAAGCCTTCAATCTCAGGTGAGAAATAGAAATCGTCGCATTTCCGTGAATAGGCTCCCATTTGATTAGCTTTACTTTCTGATTGTGACTTTGATAGATATTAAAAATTGTTTCGTAAGGTCTAGAATTCCTATCGAAACGTTTATTAACTGCGGGATAGAAGTGATATTTCTTGTGTGGGTACTCTTATTCTCTGTACTTCTTGTTTACCATATAATTTTTTTTTTGGGGTTCCTAAAGTAACTGATGCTGTCAAATACTTTTACATTACTTTTTTAATATCCTAGTTTCTTAGGTATTCGTACCGATAAGAGCGTAAACCGGAAGTAATATGTTACAAATCTTCTTAAACTCATAAACTCTGCAATTTTTGCATTATAAATAACAGCAACCATTGAAGATGAATCCGTCAAAAAGTTGACTTTTCCTGTCATTTCCAAGGATCGGTGGGCATCTAAGTTGCAAACCCACTGCGAGCAAAGTATGTCGAACGTTTAAATCCGAAGAGTCACGAAGCGGGAAACATGGCTAATTGTTTTATACATTGGCTCACAGCAGTAAATGTTATGTGATGGACGTACGTATATGGGGTGAGGCTAGCGTGATGAATGAGTCGGATTCTCTTACGTGGAAAGAGTTGACTCCACGTTTGAGCAATACAACGAAATCTTTGGCATTTTGTTGGCGGTATGGACCGCTTCCTACATGCGATCCGAAAAATTGCGCGTACTATGCCGCCGCAAATTCAGTTACCCTATGCAAGAAAGACGGGAAAGTTAATTATCCTTATCAGCTCAGCTCATTGGTATTGAACATCTGTTTCATTAATGGAAATTGAACATGGAAGTTATAGGTAGACCGAGATTGCCACATGCTTAGGAGTATCCTATTGGACATCACGACAATGTTTTTGACAAACATCGTTATAAATATAATTACTGACGGTTTCAATCGCAGTAATTCAATCTGAACTCTTAGGTTCCTGCATAATCACATACTCGTCTATCATGACACATTCGCAGGAAATGGAAATTGTAGCTTTCCCATTCCACTTCCATTACTGAATAAAACTGTTATACCCATGTAGTGACTGGTTCTCAATGTACGTCGCGATATTCAGTACCAAGTTGTATCTTTCTGTTTTCAATACGTTCGCCTTTTGGTGCATCTCGTGTAAATATCTCGAGAGTCGACCGATATATATCGAAATGGGCCTCAACTTCACACCATTCCTTGGAAATTACCACTTTTCCCATTTTCCTTCCCCTATATCTTATAGGATCATATTATGGAGCAACTTTTCATTAAGGAAGAAAATGTTTGTTGCTTTAAAATAACTAATAAGGATAATACGTACTGTCTCATCTGGAACTCCTTGTAGGCAGATATTAACACTTTTGAGTTCCATGCTCGTAATATTATATTCTCTTCAGTGCTCGAAACATTGTGATGCCCTTAGTATTACGGTACAACGTCTTAGTGGGGACTGCGAACCCCACAATATTATGGGCATGCCAATTTCTTGTGTTCGTAATATTACGAGAATAGCAGTCTTTCCATCGTTGGAGACCACGTAATATTACGAGCACGGCACTCAAAAGTGTTATAGACAGCAGATTCACAATAGATTTACTCTCTAATGAACGTTGTTGTCAACAATCAGCTGCAATTACGTAGCAATTTTAACATCTACTAAACGCCTAACACCATTCATGTTTCACAGTCGCTCTTGCAGGCTGCCTATATAACGGCTTCCAGGGTCAACAAAAAAAATCTGATTTTCAGTATTTCATATAACTATTGACCACATTTAAGAATATAAAATGCTGTCATAATCAATTCATTAAGAGGTAAAATCTTATATTAAAGTAAGACAGTAAAGCAAATATTGCTCTAAGAAACTGTATACTGTATACGTCTTGACGCAGCGAAACTCATCATGCGCAAATACCCAGATTATATTCCGCCAGTATTTGAGAGTGAGAGTGACTTGTATAAACTAATTTCAAATGATTTCAAACTTTTACGACACTTTTTCTTGCTGATACTCCTACAAAATGAAAGTATGTCGTTACTACATTTTCGCTGTTCATGTAGTAAAACTGCCGCATCAAACACAAGGTTTTTATTTATTACTTATTTACTACTAAGTCTACTCACAACACATTTTGTAGATAGTATTCACATGTAACACTGAATCCAACTGCAAAATTATATCATCATACGACAAATGGTTCAGGTCATATGATGTCATAAACATTGAGATGTATAAAAACCAGCTTTTGTTGAAAACGGAGCGCATTTAGCGACTTCCAACAAATTTTAAATATAATTCAAGCCTTCTTAACATTTTCTCACTTACATGCTTAACATGAGTTATTTAACACGTTAATTGGCAGCAAAGTAATCAAAGGTTTGAAGCTCTTTCATAGGAGTTCGATACTTTAGAGAAGCGGAGGTTTACTGGTTCATAAATATAAGACTGGGAGAAATTGTTTACACTAACCATTATTCACAAGGGAATGGTCCAATCCGACATGTCGAAATCTACCCTGAAATTTTTCATACAGGAAGAATACAAAAATCAAATTGTTGTCAAAATTTTAGATGCTAAGGCACGTTGCAAGCTCTTTCTTTTTTTATGTCAAAGCTACTCAATTTTGCCGTACGAAGAACCGCTTATAACGGCGATTTGTACAGCCCTTCCTGCCTGATGCGCAATCGGCGAATAAACAGACACAGCTGCAACACGAGAAAGTAGAGCCGCGTAGCGCGAAATACAAAGTGCACAGACGCGAATTTCAAGCATTGAACCATACCGTACCTCAGATCATTCACTTCTTCGAATAGTTCGTAGTTCCTATCGACAGCTAAGCTGTTGCAGATGTATTGTTACATCAGCGACTAACAGAGGTTACATTGTATACGACTTCCATCAGTCGGAACTTTAATTTGTTGACATTAAGTATTTTATAGCACAGTTGTTATGATAATATTGAATAATGTTTATTTTATTAACAATGACACACTTCCTTGCTTATTCCCTGTAATCCTTGCGAAAATGCGAAGTGCCTAGTGGATGACGAAAACACATATTTGCGTTACACCAGGAACATGCGACAAAATAGTAATACATTCAAGCACTTCACAGTTTTATTTATGTATAACTGGAATGGAGTAAGAAACGGTCGTTTCCGTTGTACTACATATTGTACTGTGTACTAGACATACTTGATCAAATTCTTAAAACCTGATAATGCAAACTGACAATGCAGAAATAACTAAAATTTAACAGTACAGTTCCACTAACGAACCTGAAATGACGAAAAGCAATCGGAGATTATATTGTCCGACAGTTTTCTAAAAAATGATTTACACTGTAGAATAATTTTTTTATCGAGAGTGTTAATCATACTATTAGTTCCGTTGTTGTTGTTGTGGTCTTCAGTCCTGAGACTGGTTTGATGCAGCTCTCCATGCTACTCTATCCAAGCTTCTTCATCTCCCAGTACCTACTGCAACCTACATCCTTCTGAATCTGCTTAGTGTATTCATCTCTTGGTCTCCCTCTACGATTTTTACCCTCCACGCTGCCCTCCAATGCTAAATTTGTGATCCCTTGATGCCTCAAAACATGTCCTACCAACCGATCCCTTCTTCTAGTCAAGTTGTGCCACAAACTTCTCTTCTCCCCAATCCTATTCAATACCTCCTCATTAGTTACGTGATCTACCCACCTTATCTTCAGCATTCTTCTGTAGCACCACATTTCGAAAGCTTCTATTCTCTTCTTGTCCAAACTGGTTATCGTCCATGTTTCACTTCCATACATGGCTACACTCCATACAAATACTTTCAGAAACGACTTCCTGACACTTAAATCTATACTCCATGTTAACAAATTTCTCTTCTTCAGAAACGATTTCCTTGCCATTGCCAGTCTACATTTTATATCCTCTCTACTTCGACCATCATCAGTTATTTTACTCCCTAAATAGCAAAACTCCTTTACTACTTTAAGTGTCTCATTTCCTAATCTAATCCCCTCAGCATCACTCGATTTAATTTGACTACATTCCATTATCCTCGTTTTGCTTTTGTTGATGTTCATTAGTTCCGTATGGAATCCGAATTATATTAAGTCTTTTCGTCATCCTCGTAAAGACAGAGGTGTCGTTATGTCCAGCCCATGAGTCCTTCAAAAGTAGTGAATTCTTTTCTGAAAATGATAAGAAGGCGTTTTGGAGGTAACATTGAAAATTAATATCTCCCATTTTTCCAGATTTTGCTACGAGGGTTACAAGATTTTTGCAAGTAAACAGTCTGTTTCTTTAATTTTTGGCCTGAAGACAGATATAAAGCTATGGAAACAGTGATCCACTGGTACTAATCACTGGCCTTGTTATGTAAGAATGTGTCATAGCATTCATCGATTGTCTTATTTCGCTCGAAATAACAAAAATAAAGTGCAGCATGCAAGTAGTTCTGGCACAAAATCTGACTGACTGATTTTACATACTGCATTTCAGGGGAAAACAAGAAGCTCTGTTTTGACGTCAGTTACGAATTTCTCTGTAATATTACCTCATAAAAACATCTCCTCTACACATTTACTTGAGGTAAACGTCGTAATTTTGCGACTTCGTATAATTTCCTGAATCTGTTCAATCAGGTCGAAGCAGCCTGGAAATCAATAATGTTAATCGAGCGCCCAGACTCTGTAGATCTCCCGCAGTAATACTGCACCGACTCTCACTAACAATTACAAAACTTCGGAATAGTTTCTTCTTTCACACTTTTGCGAGTGTCATTTTGGCATATATTTCGTACTTTCTTCCATTTATACAATTCATGTCCATATGTTACGAGACGAAACCGGCTTTTTCACACTGCTTGAGTTTAAGCGCTTTCTCCCGTCTTCGTTAAACAAAAAAATTTGCAGCATTTTCTTTGTCACTGAAAGCTATTACTGAACATGTATTAATTTGGTCTTGGAAGATAGCCTATTTTCGTTCTAGACTGTAAGTAGCACAAAAATCTTCGTTCGAACTACAATTCATGGAATCACCATATTATTACTTGTTTCTTCTAATACTCCTATTTCCACAATTTCTAACGAAATGTCGACGTCTTTCGAATGAATGTTGAAAAAATAACTAATAAATAACAGATGTGTAGGTCTCCAGGAGGAGTAGGTGATTTCGATTGCACAGCACGTTCTTCATAGTTTATCTTTGAAAGATTGAAAACATTAATTGGACTCCACATTACTGTGAAACTCTGGAACCGGCACAAAGACAGAGATATTGGCAATCACTGCTAATTATTATGGATATTTAATGAATAGCAAATTTGAGCGAACAGTAACTGTGAACAACTGTGGCAGAGAAACTATCAACGGAAGCTAAAATTCACTTTTACAGATTACGATCGCTTGTTTACTGATGTGCCGTGAACCAAGGATATGTGCCCGCCGTGTCGTTGCTGCGCTGTCTTCTACAGCTACTGTAGGCGGAACTATGAATTTGGCCGTTTCCAACATTTAAAAAAAATACTTGCAGTTTGTCTTAAGCAGATAAAATTTTGACATTGTTTTTTCGGTGTATTCTTCCCATATAAAAAATTGAGGGTGGGTTTCGACATGTTGGATTGGATCGTTCTCTTGTCAGCCATATCGTACCACTGAAAGCGAGGCATTGACCCTTGAAAATCTTTGGCTACTTAGCAGTCAAAGAGTATGTAGATAACGTAAAGTAACTAACTTGAACCACAAACTGAAGTGATAAGTGCCTGACAAGTTATCCTACTCCACTGGGACGGGAAAGGGTCTATACTCGTGAAAGTGACAGATTGGAGCTATGATCCTCGAAACACACAAACTGTTCTCTGCTTTTCATCTAATCTGCTCATTTCTTTTCCTCCAACATTATTTCATCTTTTCACCACATCTCTCCTACCTTTCCTCAGACCATTTCAAACTAGTCCCGTTACTGCTTTCACCTTGGATACGTGAATTTAACACTTTTATTCTGCGAACATTTCATTTTGCTGCTTTTTCTACTTCTGTATTGTGTACTTCTAAATCTTTTTTAAGTTCTCAGATGCAACTAGTTCTTCCATCCTTTTCTCAGAAATACTGAATATCTACACTCCTGGAAATTGAAATAAGAACACCGTGAATTCATTGTCCCAGGAAGGGGAAACTTTGTTGACACATTCCTGGGGTCAGATACATCACATGATCACACTGACAGAACCACAGGCACATAGACACAGGCAACAGAGCATGTACAATGTCGGCACTAGTACAGTGTATATCCACCTTTCGCAGCAATGCAGGCTGCTATTCTCCCATGGAGACGATCGTAGAGATGCTGGATGTAGTCCTGTGGAACGGCTTGCCATGCCATTTCCACCTGGCGCCTCAGTTGGATCAGCGTTCGTGCTGGACGTGCAGACCGTGTGAGACGACGCTTCATCCAGTCCCAAACATGCTCAATGGGGACAGATCCGGAGATCTTGCTGGCCAGGGTAGTTGACTTACACCTTCTAGAGCACGTTGGGTGGCACGGGATACATGCGGACGTGCATTGTCCTGTTGGAACAGCAAGTTCCCTTGCCGGTCTAGGAATGGTAGAACGATGGGTTCGATGACGGTTTGGATGTACCGTGCATTATTCAGTGTCCCCTCGACGATCACCAGTGGTGTACGGCCAGTGTAGGAGATCGCTCCCCACACCATGATGCCGGGTGTTGGCCCTGTGTGCCTCGGTCGTATGCAGTCCTGATTGTGGCGCTCACCTGCACGGCGCCAAACACGCATACGACCATCATTGGCACCAAGGCAGAAGCGACTCTCATCGCTGAAGACGACACGTCTCCATTCGTCCCTCCATTCACGCCTGTCGCGACACCACTGGAGGCGGGCTGCACGATGTTGGGGCGTGAGCGGAAGACGGCCTAACGGTGTGCGGGACCGTAGCCCAGCTTCATGGAGACGGTTGCGAATGGTCCTCGCCGATACCCCAGGAGCAACAGTGTCCCTAATTTGCTGGGAAGTGGCGGTGCGGTCCCCTACGGCACTGCGTAGGATCCTACGGTCCTGGCGTGCATCCGTGCGTCGCTCCGGTCCGGTGCCAGGTCGAGGGGCACGTGCACCTTCCGCCGACCACTGGCGACAACATCGATGTACTGTGGAGACCTCACGCCCCACGTGTTGAGCAATTCGGCGGTACGTCCACCCGGCCTCCCGCATGCCCACTATACGCCCTCGCTCAAAGTCCGTCAACTGCACATACGGTTCACGTCCACGCTGTCGCGGCATGCTACCAGTGTTAAAGACTGCGATGGAGCTCCGTATGCCACGGCAAACTGGCTGACACTGACGGCGGCGGTGCACAAATGCTGCGCAGCTAGCGCCATTCGACGGCCAACACCGCGGTTCCTGGTGTGTCCGCTGTGCCGTGCGTGTGATCATTGCTTGTACAGCCCTCTCGCAGTGTCCGGAGCAAGTATGGTGGGTCTGACACACCTGTGTCAATGTGTTCTTTTTTCCATTTCCAGGAGTGTATTTTGTCAGCATATTTTCAGTGATCACGTATAAATGTCCAAACATTTCAGGCTTCTTTTCCTTTCTGTTTGATATTCCTTCTGTATTTTGTTATATGTCACCATCGCTCCTTATTTTCTAGCCTTCTTAGTTTCTTATTAAAGCTAAAATTTTCCTCATGATTATTCTTACCAATGTTTCTAGTTTGTCTGACTTGTAATTTTATTTTGTCTAAGCTGTAATTCAGTGCTAGGCATGCACTTATTTGTTGTTGGCCTATGAGAGGTTTACTAGATAGTCAGGAACGAAGTCAAGCTCTATGCATATCATTTTTCAAGCATTTATCAAAACACACACACACACACAGTATGAAAAAGTCGCAACGCCAAAAAGGAGTTGTGCGACATAAACGAAAGTTGGCAGGCGAGTTTCTACATCTGAAAGATTATGACTATTCAAATTTCGCGCCGGTCGCATAAGAATGCCGCTAATAGAGCTGCTATGAAACAAATCAGATTTGCTTTAAATACACGCTCTAACGGTCATGAACGTTAGTTACCTTTGAGATTGAACGTGGTGAGTCGAAGCTAGTCGAGAATGTGTTTAAGGCGACACAGACCTAATTGTCAACAAGTCACTGACTCTGCACGAGGTTGTTTAATAGCGCTGCGAGACGCTGGGTGTTCCTTCCGCGATACTGCAGAAAGACTTGGCAGGACTGTAGCCATTGCACAAGAACGCTGGCAGCGGTGATCACGAGAATGTACTGTCGCAAGAAGACCGCGCCTCCGATGCTAACGTGGCACAACCGAGAGGGAAGGACATCGTGTTCGGCGTGTGACTCTGGCGCAACGCACTGCGTCTGCAGCAGCAATCTGATCTTGAGTGGGCACCACTGTGACAGAACGAGCTGTTACAAGTTGGATACTTCAAGGACAGCTACGAGCCAGATCGCCTGTAGCGTGCATTCCACTGACCCCAAATCACCGCCAATTGCGAGTCCAGTGGCGTCAAGAGTGAGCTCTTTGGAGGGCAGGGTGGAGGTCTGTTTTATTTTCTGATGAAAGCTCGTTCTGTCTCGATGCCAGTGATGAGCGTGCGTTGGTTAGGATGCGAGTTGGGGGCCTGCAACCAACCTGTGTGCGTGCTAGACACACTGGACTTACACCTTGAGTTACGCTCTGGGGTGCGATCTCGTATGACAGCAGGAGCGCTATCGTGGTTATCCCACGCATCTTGCTGCAGATTTGTAAGTCAGCCTGCTGATTCAACCAGTTGTGCTGCCATACATGAATAGCATTTCATGGGAAGTTTTCCAACAGGATAACGCTTGTCCAGATGCCGCTGTTGTAACCAAACGTGCTCGATCACCAGATCTGTCACCAATCGAGCACATGTGGGGCGTCATCCCAGTGTAATCCATAAACAGTATTAACCGTCCCTATATTGACCGACCAACTGCAGCAGGAATGAAAATCCGTCCCACAAACTGAGTACGGCGCCTGTATGGCACAACGCATTCGCGTTTGCATGCTTGCCTTCAACATTCTGGCGATTACAGCGGTCATTAATGTACCAGAGTTCCACATTTGCAATGACATATCTCACGCTTACTTCAACCTGTGATCTTGGAATGTTAATCATTTAAATGTGTTTCAAAGACAAAAGTTTTCCTGAAATTTCATTGCTCTACATTATTTATTTTTAGTTCGAAACTTAAAGACGAATGCAATTTTCGCATGATGTGGCAGTGACAAGTAACACAGCTCGATTAAACTTCGCTCGTACGTAGGACGAACTGCTGCAGTATAGTACGGAAGTGTAAAGGAAAGAAATACGCAATGAAACGAACAGAAATTACACTTTTATTCGAAGACAATTTACCGCGACTTGTGATGGTCCCCTGGACATAAGAAACGGCGGAGCAAGGTTCTTAATAGGGTGTGTGAACGCCTGGACGGTATTGCACGCTCTGCAACGCGCTCCCATCTCCCATGGTAGCCAAAGGTTGTGTGTGGTAGGGCGCTTTTATTCGAAGACAATTTACCGCGACTTGTGATGGCCCCCTGGACATAAGAAACGGCGGAGCAAGGTTCTTAATAGGGTGTGTGAACGCCTGGACGGTATTGCACGCTCTGCAACGCGCTCCCATCTCCCATGGTAGCCAAAGGTTGTGTGTGGTAGGGCGCTTTTATTCGAAGACAATTTACCGCGACTTGTGATGGCCCCCTGGACATAAGAAACGGCGGAGCAAGGTTCTTAATAGGGTGTGTGAACGCCTGGACGGTATTGCACGCTCTGCAACGCGCTCCCATCTCCCATGGTAGCCAAAGGTTGTGTGTGGTAGGGCGCTTTTATTCGAAGACAATTTACCGCGACTTGTGATGGCCCCCTGGACATAAGAAACGGCGGAGCAAGATTCTTAATAGGGTGTGTGAACGCCTGGACGGTATTGCACGCTCTGCAACGCGCTCCCATCTCCCATGGTAGCCAAAGGTTGTGTGTGGTAGGGCGCTTTTATTCGAAGACAATTTACCGCGACTTGTGATGGCCCCCTGGACATAAGAAACGGCGGAGCAAGGTTCTTAATAGGGTGTGTGAACGCCTGGACGGTATTGCACGCTCTGCAACGCGCTCCCATCTCCCATGGTAGCCAAAGGTTGTGTGTGGTAGGGCGCTTTTATTCGAAGACAATTTACCGCGACTTGTGATGGCCCCCTGGACATAAGAAACGGCGGAGCAAGATTCTTAATAGGGTGTGTGAACGCCTGGACGGTATTGCACGCTCTGCAACGCGCTCCCATCTCCCATGGTAGCCAAAGGTTGTGTGTGGTAGGGCGCTTTTATTCGAAGACAATTTACCGCGACTTGTGATGGCCCCCTGGACATAAGAAACGGCGGAGCAAGGTTCTTAATAGGGTGTGTGAACGCCTGGACGGTATTGCACGCTCTGCAACGCGCTCCCATCTCCCATGGTAGCCAAAGGTTGTGTGTGGTAGGGCGCTTTTATTCGAAGACAATTTACCGCGACTTGTGATGGCCCCCTGGACATAAGAAACGGCGGAGCAAGATTCTTAATAGGGTGTGTGAACGCCTGGACGGTATTGCACGCTCTGCAACGCGCTCCCATCTCCCATGGTAGCCAAAGGTTGTGTGTGGTAGGGCGCTTTTATTCGAAGACAATTTACCGCAACTTGTGATGGCCCCCTGGACATAAAAAACGGCGGAGCAAGGTTCTTAATAGGGTGTGTGAACGCCTGGACGGTATTGCACGCTCTGCAACGCGCTCCCATCTCCCATGGTAGCCAAAGGTTGTGTGTGGTAGGGCGCTTTTATTCGAAGACAATTTACCGCGACTTGTGATGGCCCCCTGGACATAAGAAACGGCGGAGCAAGGTTCTTAATAGGGTGTGTGAACGCCTAGACGGTATTGCACGCTCTGCAACGCGCTCCCATCTCCCATGGTAGCCAAAGGTTGTGTGTGGTAGGGCGCTTTTATTCGAAGACAATTTACCGCAACTTGTGATGGCCCCCTGGACATAAGAAACGGCGGAGCAAGGTTCTTAATAGGGTGTGTGAACGCCTGGACGGTATTGCACGCTCTGCAACGCGCTCCCATCTCCCATGGTAGCCAAAGGTTGTGTGTGGTAGGGCGCTTTTATTCGAAGACAATTTACCGCGACTTGTGATGGCCCCCTGGACATAAGAAACGGCGGAGCAAGGTTCTTAATAGGGTGTGTGAACGCCTGGACGGTATTGCACGCTTCTCCCATGGTAGCCAAAGGTTGTGGTAGGGCGCTCCATTCCTCCACCAGCGCGGTTGACGACTGTTGGATGTTGGTTGGAGCATGCGGACGCGATGAGATACGTCTCCCCAACGCATCCATAAGAGCTCCAAGGGTTTGAGTTTGAGGCACGGGCGGGCCAATCTATTCGCGAAGCATCCTCTCCTTCCAGGAGCTGCTCCGCCTGCTCTGTTCGATGCGGTCGCGTATTGTCGTCGACAAAAATTAAGTCAGGGCCGAATGCACCCCTGAAAAGACGCTCATGGGGAAGGAGTACAAAGCCACAATACGATATACCGGTGAGGCTACCGTGTTCAGATATTTGGAGGTCAGTGCGCCCGTGCAGCATTACAACTCCCCACATTATACCGCCTGGATCACCAAAACTATTATGTTCGACATGTTCCTGGGTTCATTACGTTCTCCCATGTGGGAACATGTTTTCCGCATTTCGTAATGACAGTTTCTTCACATTCGGACGGGGTTGTGGGGGGGTGGTGGTGGTAGGGTGATAATGTGCTATGGGGGAGGAGGGTACCTTATGCCCACTCTAAAAATATTGAAACAAAAAGAAACATTCGGTAATTATTCTTCACTTATTGAGTAGCATCCACGCACTTTCAGTAAGATGTGCGACCGACAGGGTATTTTATGCCCATTGTAAAAAAAAAATTTTAATGAAAAATTCGTCCTTTGTTGTTGAATTTTACTCACAAAATATTTTTTAAAGACGTACTGATTTGTAAGGCCATGAAACAGAAAATATTGAATATAACATTCATTGGTGGAAAGAGTCCGCCCCGATAACGTCGGCACGGTAGCTCAGCGGGTTCGGTCAGAGGGTTAGCTGCCCTCTGTAATAAAACAAACTGAGTTAATGGGTCAACAATGAACTGAAACGGGTGTCTTTCGCCGTCCGCCCAGAGCAGATACAACGAACGAAAACGAACAAAAATGAGATTTAAAAAAAAAAAAACACAGCTGGGTGGTCAGCGTGACGGATTGCCGTCCTACGGGCCGGGGTTCGATTCCCGGCTGGGTTGGGGATTTTCTCCGATCAGGGACTGGGTGTTTTGCTGTCTTCATCGTCATTTCATCCCCAACCGCCGCGCAGGTCGTCCAATCTGGTGTCGATTGTAATAAGACCTGCACCAAGCCGGCCGGACCTGCACAGCAAGGGGCCTCCCGGCCAATGACGCCGAACGCTTATTTATTTTTTTTATTTGTGGAAAGTGACATCTACTGTTAAGACTTAAATCTTCGGTTTAATTTTAACTGATAAATTTAAAACATGTATGCAGTCTGGCAGAAGAATTCAAAACAAATACTTTTTTCCGAAATTTTAAAATATAATGTTAGATCACAGTATTTTCATAATGATTGCCTTTAGTAACCCTCCGCCTCCTCCCCCCCCCCCTCTTGCCTACCCTCAGTATTGCGAGGGCTAAAAACTACATGGTTTCCACATTTTGTCTTTTTATGATATTCGAATGTAAACGCTAAAATGATAGCTAGTTCAAGAATAAAAACTGGACTGTAAAAAATTAACAAATGTATTTTGGGAAACATTTTAAATTGTGCAAAAAATAGATAATACAGTCCTTTAATTTCAAGTTGTAAGACGACCATTTTGAATTTTTCACTGTCTTTTTTTTTCTAACTAGCTGAGTAGCCGCCGTTGCCCAGATATGTATTTATTCCAGTCTGCTGCTACTCAATCTCCTACCTCCACCGTATCTGTCTGTCAGACTTCTCCTAACCCCTTCGCTCTCCACGTTACCTCCACCCCATGATTTTTACCATCACAGTATCTGCTTCCAAACAGTATGTAATACGTCCGGTTGCAACCAATCTAAGGCTCTAGGAGGAGCTTTTGCCCACGGCTTTGCCTGCTTACTCACATGTCACATATATTTAACGTGTTTCACAACATGTCTGTAAATATATTTGACCTGTGTATCCAGCCAGTTTCGCCCTGCAGTTTCATTTTCACGCAACTCAACGTTTATGACGCCAATTCTTTTGAGCTGTCTGGTATAATGAATTAGTTTTGCAGCTACATCCAATGGTGTACGTGGATACTGCCTGAGAAATATTCGTGGACAGAGTTAGTAATAAAGAAGTAAGAAGTTGAAACGTTATGCTTAATGCGATAGTTTTACTGCATGAAGAGCGAAAATGTAGTAAGGAATTGTTTTTTACTTTCATCATTTTGTGGCGAATGTCAGCGAGAAAAAGTCTCGTAAAGGTTTGAAATTATGTCTAAAGTTGATTGGAAGTGAGCAGTTGATCTCATTGTCAAATACTGGATGAATATACCAGTTCACCAGGAGGCTAAGTGTAACGTCGTTTTCTTACTTTGTTGTATTTTAATTTAGTTTTACCTTTTTTAACTGTAATAAACACTGAATGAAACCTGAACCGCTAAGTATTGTGTCACGTCGCGTCTTTGCATCCACGTAATGCTACACACACACGTCAGCTCTAGATCACAATAGATCAATACAGCGACAGAAGAATTATTCCAGTGAAGCATTTAAAATTTTTGATTTAGAAAATGGTCAAACGTGACCTAAACCTGACTAAATTACACACACACACACACACACACACACACACACACACACACACACACACACACACACCATACAAACACACACACACACACTCTACAATGTTTACTTTTTCATTATCCAAACGATTTTTAAACATCCGCTAAAGCACAGTGCTTATATTCTGTACTGGAATGCGATTCAGTACACCTTACCCTGTAATTATTCCATCTGAAAAACATACTATTATCAAAGTAGTTCAGTAACCAGTAGTGAAGGTGCTAAACTGAGTATGGTTTTTGTATCTTCACTCCAGCACAATCTGTCACAAATTTTTACTGTTTTTGTTACAATTACGAATGACATTACTAACATTAGTCAAAGAAAAGTGGAACCAATTGTAAATTTGACTGCTTTATGTTAATTTTGCAAAACCTTAATATTCAATTAACCATGAACTAAATTTGACTGCTTTATGTTAACTTTGCAAAACCTTAATATTCAATAAACCACGAACTATACCAAAGCGACCACTCCAAGGAATAATTAAAGCTTTAACTTAGTTTAAAACTAACTTTTTCTATTATTGTTCAGAATCAACATAATAGCAATTTCGAACAGTAAATTACCTAACTACTTTTCATACTACTGAAGATAATGCATCTACATCAACATCTACATCTATGCTCTGCAAAACACCGTGAGTTGCACGGCAGAGGGTACGTCCCACTGTACCAGTTATTAGGGTTTCTTCCCCGTCTATTCACATATGGAGTGTGAGAAGAATGATTGTTTGAATGTTTCTGTGCGTGCAGTTATTATTCCAATCTTGTCCTCACGATCCCTGTGTGAACGATATGTAGGGGGTTGTAGCATATTCCCGGAGTAATAATTTAAAACCGGTTCTTTAAACTCTGTTAATGGACTTTCTCGGGATAGTTTACGTCTGTGTTCAAGAGTATGCCAGCTGAGTTCCTTCAGTATCTCTGTGACGCTCTCGCACGGCCCCCCTGCGGGTCCGGGGTAAGAATAGGCCCGAGGTATTCCTGCCTGTCGTAAGAGGCGACTAAAAGGAGTTTCAACCGTTTCGGCCTTCTATGTGATGGTCCCCCTTGGGGTTTGACCTACATTTTTCAAAATTCTACAGAAGTACGAGCCTTTTGGGGAAGGACACCTTACATGGTGTACCACTGGTCCTAAGTGCACTAAGACCTTGGCACTCAGCATTGCACCGGCGTTGTAACCGTACCCACTATTCCTCAAATTGGGCCTAAACGCCTGATGGGTTGTCCAAGTTACGCCCATAGTGCATCTCCATCTGCACCAGCGATTATGATGGACTTTCCATGGCACCAGAAATCCAGCACGGTAGCCAGCCCGTTGTGGTGGGGTCGTCATGTACCCTCTAGGTTGTAGCCCCCTGACAACACAGGGATCGTACTGCCAATACCTGAGCTGCACCCTCCCCACGTTGGCCAAGGAGTAGATGCCCGTCTCCTTGGGGCATCAGGACTCCCGGCAACGGTCATCCTGCCAGGTGGCCCTTGCTGCGGCTGGGTGGCGCCCGTGGGGAGAGCCCCTGGTTGGAGTGGGTGGTATCGGGGCGGACGTTTCGCAGATGAAACGTCAACACATATCAGGTCGCTCTGCGACCGAGTCTTTCAAAAGAAAAGGTACCGTTTCTAGTTCTGGTTCTCCTGCCCTTTCTCCCTTGGCCACTCCATGGGAGGAGGGACAGGCCCGCCAGCTTGGGGCGAAGTACTTCCCCCGCTATTTGGTCTGTTCTCGAACCGATGGGGGGACGTTCGCCACCTCCAAGCCCATGTTCTTTGTTCAGCACATTGAGGACGTCTTCGAGGAAATCGAGGCTCTCAGCAAGATGCGATCAGGGTCCGTTCTTATCAAGACCACCTCTGGCACACAGTCGGCGGCACTCCAGGCGTGCGACCACCTAGGGGACATTCCAGTATCCATTGTCCCACATCTGGCACTAAATAGGACGCAGGGGGTTATCTTTCATCGTGACCTCCTGCTACAATCTGATGAGGAGCTCAGGGCCAACCTGGAGCGCCGCGGCGTGCATTTCGTCCGGCGAGTCCAGCGCGGCCCCAAAGACCGTCGCATCAACACCGGGGCCTTTATCCTCGCCTTCGAGGGGGACGTTCTCCCGGAGAAGGTAAAGGTGTTGTGCTACCGGTGCGACGTGCGACGTGCGACCTTACGTCCCGCCTCCTATGTGCTGTTTTAGGTGTTTGCGCTTTGGGCACATGTCGTCCCGGTGTGAGGCTGAGCCCCTTTGTGGCGATTGTGGACGTCCTCTTCGTGAGGAACATACATGCACCCCACCACCTCGGTGCATTAATTGTCCTGGCGTCCACTCGCCTAGATCCTCAGACTGCCCCGCCTATCAAAAGGAGAAGAAGATACAAGAAATCAAAACTTTGGATCGGCTCTCTTATTCTGAGGCCAGGAAGAAGTATGACCGCCTTCATCCCGTGTCACTGACCACCTCGTTTGCCTCAGTTGTGTCCACTCCTTCCGCGGTATCCTCACCCCTATCCTGTCCCCCCCCTGCCTCCTCCGCCCATCAGGGGGCTCTGCCTCCTCCTCCCAAATCCCTCCCTTCCAAATCCTCCTCCCCTGTGGCCCCCACCCCCTCTGCCCCAGGGGCCACCCTTCCTCCTCCTCCTCCCCCCACGCCACCTGAGAAGCGATCCTCTTCTCAGGTGTCCATCGGGGAAACGTTCCGGACCGCAGCTTCCGAGGTCCGGCGTTCCAAAACGGACCCCGCGCGTGAGGACCTTCTTCGTGTCCAGCCCACCATCCCTGTGCCTCCTCGGCCTTCCAAGAAGACCTCCAAGAAGAAGTCTCTATCCCCCTCTCCACCCCGGCGCGTTTCGTCTGACGCTTCATCCGTGAGTCGCTGCTCCCGGCCGTCCTCAGTTTCGCCGGGACGCTCTGCTGCCAGGCGCTCCGCCGGCCTTTCGTCGGCAAATGATGCGGTCCATCCTACACAATCAGGGACAGCGGCCGCAGCTGGCGACGAGTCGATGGAACCGGATCCGCCTCCTGTCGGTTGTAGCGTTGTTCCCTCGCAAACTGGCCCTCCGCGGCCATCGAGGTGACCAGCTCTTCCCCCGTCTCGTTCCCCCAACTTTTTGACTGGCAATGGCGTTGTTTCATTGGAACATAAGAGGTATTCGATCTAATCGGGAGGAATTACAACTGCTCCTCCGCCTGCACTGTCCGCTCGTCCTTGGTCTCCAGGAAACCAAGTTGTGCCCGACTGACCGTATTGCCTTTACCCACTATACCTCGGAGCGGTATGACCTCACCGCTGTGGACGGTATCCCAGCTCATGGTGGGGTCATGTTGCTCGTTCGGGACGATGTCTATTACCATCCCATCCCATTGACCACCCCACTCCAAGCAATAGCTATCCGCATTACTCTTTCTGCTTTTACTTTTTCAGTTTGTACCATCTACACTCCACCGTCATCTGCTGTTAGTCGGGCTGACATGATGCACCTGATCGTTCAGCTTCCCCCGCCGTTCTTATTGTTTGGCGACTTCAATGCCCATCATCCCCTTTGGGGCTCCCCTGCATCCTGTCAAAGAGGCTCACTCTTGGCGGATGTCTTCAACCATCTCAATCTTGTCTGCCTCAATACCGGCGCCCCGACTTTCCTCTCGGACTCTACTCATACCTACTCCCACTTGGACCTCTCGATCTGTTCTACCACTCTTGCCCATCGGTTCGAGTGGTATGTCCTTTCTGACACCTATTCGAGCGACCACTTCCCCTGTGTCGTTCATCTCCTGCACCACACCCCATCCCCACGTCCTTCGAGCTGGAACATACTGAAAGCTGACTGGGGACTTTACTCCTCCCTGGCGACCTTTCCGGACCACGATTTTCCCAGTTGTGACAGTCAGGTCGAATACCTCACAGCTGTTATTATCAATGCTGCCGAACGTTCCATTCCTCGTACTACTTCTTCTTCACGTCGCGTTTCCGTCCCCTGGTGGAACGAGGCTTGTAGGGACGCTATCTGTGCTCGACGACGTGCTTTACGCACCTTTCGCCGCCATCCTACGTTGGCGAATTGTATTGAATACAAACGACTCCGAGCGCAATGCCGTAGAGTCATCAAAGACAGCAAAAAAGCTTGTTGGGCCTCTTTCACTAGCTCCTTTAACAGTTTTACTCCCTCTTCCGTCGTTTGGGGTAGGCTGCGCCGGCTGTCGGGCATTAAGGCCCACTCCTCGGTACCTGGCCTGACCTCAGGTAATGAGGTCCTTGTTGATCCTGTGGCTGTCTCCAACGCCTTTGGCCGCTTTTTCGCGGAGGTTTCAAGCTCCGCCCATTACCATCCTGCTTTCCTTCCCAGGAAAGAGGCAGACGAGGCTCGGCGACCTTCCTTCCACTCGCTGAATCTGGAAACTTATAATGCCCCCTTTACTATGCGGGAACTCGAACGTGCGCTTGCACTGTCCCGGTCCTCTGCTCCGGGGCCAGATGCCATTCACGTTCAGATGCTGGCACACCTTTCTCCGGCGGGCAAACGCTTCCTTCTTCGTACCTACAATCGCGTCTGGACCGACGGTCAAGTCCCCAGGCGTTGGCGTGACGCCGTTGTTATTCCTATACCCAAACCCGGGAAAGATAGACACCTTCCTTCTAGTTACCGCCCCATTTCTCTTACAAGCTGTGTCTGTAAGGTAATGGAGCGCATGGTTAATGCTCGGTTAGTTTGGATTCTTCAATCTCGACGACTTCTTACTAATGTCCAATGCGGCTTTCGTCGCCGCCGCTCCGCTGTTGACCACCTTGTGACCTTGTCGACATTCATCATGAACAACTTTTTGCGAAGGCGCCAAATGGTAGCCATGTTCTTTGACTTGGAGAAGGCTTATGATACCTGTTGGAGAGGAGGTATCCTCCGCACTATGCACAGGTTGGGCCTACGTGGTCGTCTGCTCCTTTTCATTGATTCCTTTTTAACGGATCGAAAGTTTAGGGTACGTGTGGGTTCCGTATTGTCCGACGTCTTCCTCCAGGAGAACGGAGTGCCTCAGGGCTCCGTCTTGAGCGTAGCCCTTTTTGCCATCGCGATCAATCCAATTATGGATTGCATTCCACCTAATGTCTCAGGCTCTCTCTTTGTCGATGACTTCGCGATCTACTGCAGTGCCCAGCGAACATGCCTCCTGGAGCGCTGCCTTCAGCGTTGTCTAGACAGCCTCTACTCATGGAGCGTGGCAAATGGCTTCCGGTTCTCTGAAGAGAAGACGGTTTGTATCAACTTTTGGCGATATAAAGCGTTCCTTCCGCCATCCTTACATCTCGGTCCCATTGTTCTCCCATTCGTGGACACAACTAAGTTTCTAGGGCTCACGTTGGACAGGAAACTGTGTTGGTCTCCACATGTCTCTTATTTGGCGGCCCGTTGTACACGTTCCCTTAATGTCCTCAGAGTTCTTCGTGGTTCATCTTGGGGAGCGGATCGCACTGTCCTGCTTCGCTTGTATCGGTCCATAGTCCGATCGAAGCTGGATTATGGGAGCTTCGTCTACTCGTCCGCTCGACCATCTCTCTTACGCCGGCTCAACTCCATCCACCATCGGGGGATACGTCTTGCGACCGGAGCCTTCTACACTAGTCCTGTCGAGAGTCTTTATGCTGAAGCTGCCGAGTTACCATTGACCTACCGGCGCGGCGTACTGCTGTGTCGGTATGCCTGCCGGCTGTTGTCTATGCCCGACCACCCCTCTTACAAGTCCTTCTTCGCCGATTCTCTCGACCGTCAGTACGGGTTGTATGTGTCTGCCCTGCTGCCCCCCGGAGTCCGCTTCCGTTGCCTGCTTCGACAATTGGATTTTGCCCTCCCTACCACCTTCAGAGAGGGTGAGAGCCCGACACCACCTTGGCTCCAGGCTCCGGTTCGTATTTATCTCGACCTCAGCTCACTCCCGAAGGAGGGTACTCCGGCTGCAGTGTATTGCTCACGGTTTGTCGAACTTCGTGCTCGACTTGCCGGTCACACCTTTATTTACACCGATGGCTCCAAAACTGACGATGGTGTCGGCTGTGCCTTTGTCGTCGGGGCCGCCACCTTTAAATACCGACTCCTTGACCAATGTTCCAGCTTTATGGCCGAGCTTTTTGCTCTCCATCAGGCCGTTCAGTATGCCCGCCGCCACCGCCATTCATCGTATGTACTCTGCACTGACTCACTCAGTGCTCTTCAGAGCCTTGGGACTCCTTATCCGGTCCATCCCTTGATTCAACGGATACAGCAGTCCCTCCATTCTTTCGCTGATAATGGCGGTTCTGTCAGCTTTCTGTGGGTTCCCGGACATGTAGGAGTGCCTGGGAATGAGGCTGCGGATGCTGCAGCCAAGGCTGCAGTCCTCCTGCCTCGGCCAGCCTCCCATTGTGTCCCGTCATCTGACGTTCGTGGGGATGTATGTAAGAGGCTTGTGTCGTTGTGGTGGGATGCTTGGTCTTCCCTCCAAGGAAACAAGCTCCGGGCAGTAAAACCGCTCCCAACTGCTTGGACAACTTCCTCCCGACCATCTCGGCGCGAGGAGGTCCTTCTGACCAGGTTGCGGATTGGGCATTGCCGGTTTAGCCACCGCTACCTGCTCTCCGGTGACCCAGCCCCGCAGTGCCCTTGTGGTCAGGCATTAACGGTGCACCATGTTTTATTGTCGTGTCCCCGTTTTAGTCAATTTCGTGTTGTCCTGTCCCTGCCATCTACTTTACCGGATGTTTTAGCTGATGACGCTCGAGCAGCTGCTCGTATTCTGCGTTTTATAACTTTAACTGGCTTGACCAAAGACATTTAACCTTTTTACTTATTTACTCTGCATCTTTGTCAGGTCCTTCTGGTGTCCCCCCATCCCCTTGAGTTTTAGCAGATTCCATGTTCTCTAACACCAGTGACTGGGCGCTAATGACCTCAGTAGTTGAGCGCCCTTAAACCCTACCAAAAAAAAAAAAAAAAAAAAAAAAAAGCTCTCGCATGGATTAAACAAACCTGTGACCATTCGTGCTGCCCTTCTCTGTATACGTTGAATATCCTCTATTAATCCTATTTGGTACGGATCCCACACACTTCAGCAATATTGTAGTATGGGTCGAATGAACGATTTTTAAGCAATCTCTTTTGTAGACTGATTGCACTTGCCCAGTATTCTACCAATAAACCGAAGTCTACCACCAGCTTTACCCACAATTGAACCTATGAGATCATTCCATTTCACATCCCTACATAGTGTTACACTCAGGTATTTGTATGAGTTGGCCGATTCCAACAGTGACTCATTGATATTATAGTCATAGGATAATATGTTTTACCGTTTTGTGAAGCACACAATTTTCCATTTCTGAACATTTAGAACAAGATGCCAATCTCTGCATCATGCTGAAATTTTATCAAGATGTGACTGAAAATGTATGCAGCTTCTCTCAGATAGTAATTCATTATAGATAACAGCATCATGTGCAAAAAACCTGATTTTACCATTAATATTGTTTGCAAGGTTATTAATGTACAAAGTGAACAGCAAGGACGCAAGACACTTCCCTAGAGCAGACCCGAATTTACTTCTACATCTGACGATGATTCTCCGTCCAAGGTAACATGCTGTGTCCTCCCTACGAAAAAGTCCTCAATCCAGTCACAAATTTCGCTTGATACCCCATATTATCGTACTTTTGACAATAAGCGTAGGCGTAGTACTGAGTCAAATGACTTTTCGGAAATCAAGAAACACTGCATCTACCTGGTAGCTTTGATCCAAAGCTTTCAGTATGTAACACTAACACTACTGCACAAACATTCATACGCTACCCTTCCACTAACAACAGGACTTTTCAGTGTTATACAGGGGAAAGGTAGTGATCGTTATTTTAAGTATTACTAAGACAACATTCTAACTGACCATGCTAATGTATTCTTCAGAATATGTGACCGCATTACCAATATATAAAATTCTAGAACATTTTGGCCACACTTGACAATGACAGTGGCCACAGAAGCCTTTGCTCACATGCTAACGTATTGTTCACAATCGCACAGCAATCATTTTCACTAATGCAACTGATCGTCCTGTTCCAGTTCGAATGAGGAACTTAGATAATGTAGCCTTTTAACTGAAGCAGAGACGGTTAAGCAGTGAGGAGTTAATATGTAACAGTATCTTCATGTCTACTATTAAAAACTAGCTACTGCTCGCCTTGCAACGTTTGTTGACCACAACTCTCACTGGACTTTAGCATTGATGTAGCCTGCAAGAAATCTTGCAGCTGAAGAGACTACATAATTGAAACGATGTATTACTGAAAATATACCAAATAGGCGCCTCCACCCAACATTATGCAATATTATTCACTGTTCTCAAATAATTGCTGTGTGTGCACACCAGCTGTCGACTGCACTGCAATTCTGTCTCCCTATGACTTACTGCTAGTATCTTTCCGCGTTGTGCCCCGAGGTAAAAGGCTCCATATCAAATGTCGTACACGCCGTGCTTTTGTGGTTGAAGACCACATTCAAAAATTTATTGTATCATTCTATTAGGATGGATCACGGGGTGTCGGGTTGGGGATTTTCTCTGCCCGGGGACTGGGTGTTTGTGTTGTCCTCATCATTATCATCATTCATGACAATGGTTAGACTGCACTGGGTACAACAATTGGGCTGTGTAAAAACTGAGACTTTGTACGGGCGCTGATTACCCCGCAGTTGAGCGCCGCACAAGCCAAACATGATCATCATCGTTCCCTTAGGAATATATCAGTTATTTACAACCGTATATGAAATTACTAAGAACGTAAAACATTCGGTTTAGAACATTACTTCAATAAAGCCAATAACTGTACACATTACATAAGTATCAAGGATTAATCACTGGATTCACAGACAGGGTATACAAAACATATCAGTACTTAATAAAAGATGGCAAAATAGTGAAATATAGGATTATTACGTTACAAAGTGAGTTTTATAATTCACAAAGACTTTGCCGTTACGAAATAGTACATTTTGCCGTATGTTGTGACACAAGTACTGTAAAGAGAGCAGAGGTGACTGGGTTTGCTCGAGTGTACCGTTTGGTTTAAGTGCACAGCGGCACAGAGGTCTGACGGCACGCAGGGGGGCGTGGCTGACCTGCGCGGCTGCGCCGGGACCGCACCGAACTGGTAAATCTCTGCACGCCGACCGGACAGGACTTCAGGCTGTGCTCACAAAGAACTATTTGGCACTGTACATGTTTGTGTACATGGAGCACAAACTACAGTACTTTCAGTAAAGCACGATACACCATCTTAAAGAGGAGAAACACATGCCAGCAGATACACAGATGTACCATGAACTTTATGTGTATGATTAGATACAGAGCTATGTAGGTATCTATAACGGATTTTTAGTAAATAATTAACAACTATTGTAATTTTATAGCCACAACAGAGCTCGACTCATCAGTTGATAGCGCCCATTGGCGTGCGTCGTTCGAGCTTTGCAACACTAAAGTATTTTCGTGGAGACGATCACGACCCTTCGAAATATTCTGTATGTAGCTCAGTGGCAACTTAGAAAAATTTGTAATTTATTCTGCCAATAGTTTGATGGAACGTATATTTTTCGAGTTTTAAGTTGGTTCGGACGTTATACTGACGAGTCGAACTCTAACGCAGTCTGTTTAGTGAAAACTATTTTATTTCAGTGCTAATCGATACTTCGTTGCATCACGTAACTGCCGGAGTTGTACTTCTTTAGCTGTGAACACGTGGTGTGTTACTGGTTATTTTAATTGTGTAGTGAGTTTACTACCCACTGTATTGGGGACACGAGCTATTTAAATCTGTTATGTTTGTTGATGAGATTAATCAGCAGACTGCATTCAGTGTGTGGTGAAGCAGAATAAACTGTTATTATTGAACTTTAAAAATTGTATTTGGGGAAAGTTTATTAGATTACTGCACCTATATTCAACCTAACTTAGTTTAATCTGATTCATACATGAGGAACAATTTATCATTTTACTTAAGAAAAGTGCACAGGCAAGTTTGACGGCAACCACTAAGACAATGAAGAGACAGAACCATAAAGTTTTGTTTCAAAATATTTAAATGTACAAGCCACAATGTTTTTGGGCACATCATTTACATTTATCCAACAGCACATAATTCTGATAGCAAGCATTAAATTGAACTGATCAATAGCCTCGAAACAAACACTTACTTTAGAAGCATTGATAAAATGTCAAAAGGGCAGAAATGGAAAATATTACAGGCTGAGCTTCTCATTGCTCTCACTGCTTTCCAAGCACTAAACTTGACTATTTGTAGCTAGATATTTATACTTGTTACGGAGTGGCTGTATGTTAGTTGTTTGTTAAAAACTGCTTCATGTCATATCTGTCCTTAAACCATTATATTCTGTAGCAGTCTGAGCGTCTTGCAAGACTGTAATGCAGTCATTTGGTACAGGTGATTTGCTGCAGGCAAATTTCTCAGTATACATCAATGTATTGGCAGTATATCCGATCCGTACATTTTTACGCTGTAGAGTTTTGTTTGGACACTCGTCCAATATATTCTGTGTTTGTATAGTTCAGAGCGGCTACATAATTGGCCTCCACCTGTCCACTTACATTATATTATATGTACGAGCTATTCAGTTACAACTGAAACTATTCAAAACGAATCACTTATTGAGTCTCAACTGTGTGTCTCTTACACTATACGTTGAGCTTATATGAAATTAGCCTCTTTCCTAGCTATGCGTTTTGTACCTACACGGATTCCTGCAAACCAGCCATCCCCACCATCTGTGAAGATGCCAACAACACATCCAGTGTCAGCGCCATCAACTGTAGCTCTAGCACGCTTCGACCAGCCTAGTGCTCGTGATCCTCGAGTGGTCGCGAGCTGCCATCATTGGCGCCCCTGGCTCACGTCCCCAGACTAGCGACTCTGCTGGGCTCCACTGGAACTACTCAGTGCTTTTCGGACTCGCGTGCATCCAACATAGGTTTCTGACCTGCGGCTTTGCTCATTCCGTGGCTTCCCGTTGGGACTCTGCAGCGCCCGCAGTATACAGGGTGGTCCATTGATCGCGACCGGGACAAATGTCTCACGAAATAAGAGTCAAACGAAAAAACTACAAAGAACGAAGCTTGTCTAGCTTGAAGGGGGAAACCAGATGGTGCTTTGGTTGGCCCGCTAGATGGCGCTGCTATAGGTCAAAACGATATCGACTGCGTTTTTTTAAAATAGGAAGCTCCATTTTTATTACATATTCGTGTAGTACGTAAAGAAATATGAATGTTTTAGTTGGACCACTTTTTTCTCTCTGTGATAGATGGCGCTGTAATAGTCACAAACATATGGCTCGCAATTTTAGACGAACAGTTGGTAACAGGTAGGTTTTTTAAGTTAAAATACAGAACATAGGTACGTTTAAACATTTTATTTCGGTTGTTCCAATGTGATACATGTACCTTTGTTAACTTATCATTTCTGAGAACGCATGCTGTTATAGCGTGATTACCTGTAAATACCACATTAATACAATAAATGCTCAAAATGATGTCCGTCAACCTCAATGCATTTGGCAACATGTGTAACGACATTCCTCTCAACAGTGAGTAGTTCGCCTTCCGTAATGTTCGCACATGCATTGACAATGCGCTGACGCATGTTGTCAGGCGTTGTCGGTGGACCACGATTGCAAATATCCTTCAACTTTCCCCACAGAAAGAAATCCGGGGACGTCAGATCCGGTGAACGTGCGGGCCATGGTATGGTGCTTCGACGACCTATCCACCTGTCATGAAATACGCTATTCAACACCGCTTCAACCGCATGTGAGCTATGTGCCGGACATCCATCATGTTGGAAGTACATCGCCATTCTGTCATGCAGTGAAACATCTTGTAGTAACATCGGTAGAACATCACGCAGGAAATCAGCGTACATTGCACCATTTAGACGGCCATCGATAAAATGGGGGTCAATTATCCTTCCTCCCATAATGCCGCATCATACATTAACCCGCCAACGTCGCTGATGTTCCACTTGTCGCAGCCATCGTGGATTTTCCGTTGCCCAATAGTGCATATTATGCCGGTTTACGCTACCGCTGTTAGTGAATGACGCTTCGTCGCTAAATAGAACGCGTGCAAAAATCTGTCATCGTCCGGTAATTTCTCTTGTGCCCAGAGGCAGAACTGTACACGACGTTCAACTCGTCGCAATGCAATTCCTGATGCATAGAAATATGGTACCGGTGCAATCGATGTTGATGTAGCTTTCTCAACACCGACGTTTTTGAAATTCCCGTTTCTCGCGCAATTTGTCTGCTACTGATGTGCGGATTAACCGTGACAGCAGCTAAAACACCTACTTGGGCGTCATCATTTGTTGCAGGTCGTGGTTGATGTTTCACATTTGGCTGAACACTTCCTGTTTCCTTAAATAACGTAACTATCCGGCGAACGGTCCGGACACTTGGATGATGTCATCCAGGATCGCGAACAGCATACGTAGCACACGCCCGTTGGGCATTTTGATCACAATATCCATACATCAACATTACATCGACCTTTTCCGCAATTGGTAAACGGTCCATTTTAACACGGGTAATGTATAACGAAGCAAATACCGTCCGCACTGGCGGAATGTTACGTGATACCACGTACTAATACGTTTGTGACTATTACATCGCCATCTATCACAAAGCAAAAAAAGTGGTCCAACTAAAACATTCATATTCTTTACGTACCACACGAATATGTAATAGAAAATGGGGGTTCTTATTTTTAAAAAAACGCAGTTGATATCCGTTTGGCGTACGGCAGCGCCATCTAGCGGGCCAACCATAGCGCCATCTGGTTTCCCCCTTCAAGCTAGACGAGTTTCGTTCTTGGTAGTTTTTTCGTTTGATGATTATTTCGTGAGATATTTGGCCCTGTCACTATCAATGGACCACCCTGTATACAGAGATAGGCGTGCCGGCAGTGGGTCATCCAGTGATGATACAGGACACCGCAGTTGGACCACGTCGTTTTTTTAGACGAGTTTTAGTTGAGTATACAGTATCACTATGGACGTGTACAGGAGGTGGTCAAAAATATGCAAACACCAAAAACACGCCGAATTACCATACCTAATACGGTGCAAGAAATTCTTTGGCACTCAAAACAGCTCCCATTGGTCTCAGAATGGATAAATACAGGTTTTGAAAGGAATCTCATGCCATTCTTGCAGGAAAATAGTGACAAATTCAGGCAATGATGATGGACGTGGATAGCGTTGATACTCCTTTCTCGCCAAAGTAGAGCACAAGGGCTCAGTAATATTGAAATGTGGTGACTATGGTGGACAGGGCAGGTCCGAAAATTCATCCTCGTGCTAACAAAACCAGTCCTGAAGGATATAATCTGACCGAATAAGGACCTTGTCGTCTTGGAAAACAGCATCAGTATTGCGGAACAGACATTGTACCATGGGATGTGTCTGATCAGCCAAAATGGTCACATAATCCTTGGTAGTAATACTACCTTGAAGAGTAGCAATGAGGCCCATGGAATACCACGATATGGCTTCCCAGTTCATCCCTGAATCCCCGTCATATTTCACCCTTCTGACGTAAACTCGGCCACAAGTTGAAAACAATATTCAGCAAGATTCATCGGACCGAATCACTTTCTTCCATTGCTCCATAGGCAAGATTTCGTAACTTTGGCACCACGTTTTCTTGTTTCGGGCATTTGCATCAATGATGTGCGACTCTAGAATTCAAGTACGACCAGCAATTTCACGCTTCTGGAACTCCCTTCGTACTGCTTTCGTGCTGACAAGGTTCTCGGGTGCGACATTCAGTACGGCAGTTTCTCCTGCAGCTGTTACCCTCGTCTGTTTCGTCACAATCCTCTTCAGTGACCCTTTGTCACGATCACTCAACGTATAATTTCATCCGTGTTGTAACTTAGCGGAAGATATTCTCCCGGGTTTCCGACCGAGCGAGGTGGCGCAGTGGTTAGCACGCTGGACTCGCATTCGGGAGGACGACGGTTCAATCCCGTCTCTAGCCATCCTGATTTAGGTTTTCCGTGATTTCCCTAAATCGGTTCAGGCAAATGCCGGGATGGTTCCTTTGAAAGGGCACGGCCGATTTCCTTCCCCATCGTTCCCTAACCCGAGCTTGCGCTCCGTCTCTAATGACCTCGTTGTCGACGGGACGTTAAACACTAAACTCCTCCTCCTCCTCTCCCGGGTTTCCTGTTTGCGGTGTAAATCTTCGGTATGGTGCCTCATAAAACACGGAACATTTCGGCTGTCTTGGTTACAGAAGCATCCACCATACAATCAGGTTCGAATTCACTTTATTCCGACGTAATGCACTCAGAACAATATAGAACACTGTTCTGACCATGACTGACAATTTCCACGTATTCAGAAAACTGCACAGGTGCCGTTCGTGGTCAAATAAAACAGCGCATCCTGCAGGCTTGGCCATCATGTGCGTTGATGTTCAAGCGTGCATTTCTCTCTGTGTTCTCATATTTTCGTCCAACCCCTGTACAAGTGTGGAAGATCTAAGCAGAATGTAAAGTTTCCAGTCGTATTTGTCACCGTTATACGTGCAGCCCCAGCACCTGACACTATGTTATGGGGTCCCATTGGCCGCAAAACACAGTCGCCTCCTGTTCACACAACAGCCAATCCACACGGCAGCCCTTACATTTCTGACGTGTTCGGGACTGTTGTAGTGTTCTATCTTCGTGGTCTCTACGACATTACATTTCAGGAAGGTAACGCAAGATATCACAGTGTCCGTACTGTCTTGATTGACCTGTTCGCCTGTTGCCTGGCCGGCACGATCACGCGACCTCCCACCCACTGAAAACAACGGGTCATGAGCTACCGGGCGCCTGCTATGCTACCTTCACCGGCCACTGCAGTTGATGAACACTGCCTCAGAGTTGTCGCAACATGGAATGGCGAGCCCAAAACTGTCATCGAGGCTCAGTTCAGCTCGTGCCCAACCTGGTTAGAGGGATTACCAGCAGACTCCTCAAGTGCCTCAGCCACAGATCTTGGGGCGCGGACAGGGCGCGTCTCCTACAGTTTTATGGAGCTTTTGTGCGTTCACGGCTGGACTATGGGTGCACAGTATATGAGTCAGCGAGGCCGTCTTATTCGCGGATCTTTGACGCTGTCCACCATGCTGGGATTCGACTGGCCACGGGTGCTTATCGGACCAGTCCCGTACCCAGCCTCTGTGCTGAGGCTGCGGAACCGCCACTTACCATCCGGCGGCAGCTCCTGCTGGTGCGCCAGGCTTGTCACTTTCTTGCAGCTCCCAGATCGCCTGCTCACCATCTTGTTGCCCATCCACCTCTGGACCGCCTTTTTTCCCGCCGTCCCCGGGCTACGTTGCCGTTTGGGATCCGTGTGCAACGTGTACTAGAGTCCCTTGGTGTGGAGACTGTACAACCCCAAATCCAAGGTTTTAACCGCCTGCCACCCTGGTTACTTAAGAGGCCCGGAATGATTTTAGATTTATTGCAGTACAAGAGAGATTGCACTCCTGCCACCGTTTTTAATGCAGCATTTTCTGCCATTTTATCTGAGCACCACGACTATGTAGCTGTTTTTACGGATGGGTCGAAACAAGAGGATTCCGTTGGTTGCTCAGTTGTTTTTCCATATCGTGTCCTCAAGGTCCGACTGCCTCAGACTTTTACTGTCTTTGATGCAGAATTGTCTGCGATCTTGCGGGCGCTGGAGCAGATGAGACATTCTTCCTCTCCTAAATTTCTTGTCTGTTCCGATTCACTCAGTGCCCTTCACTCATTGCACCATTTGTATCCGGCAGATAAAATAGTCCAGACCATCCAGGATGCCCTCCTCCGACTACAGCGACTGGGGAAGGTTGTAGCTTTCTACTGGGTTCCGGGGCATGTCGGCATTGCTGGGAATGAAAGGGCAGATCTCGCAGCCAAGGAGGCGTGTCTCGCCCCACGAGTCTCTCAGTGTGCTGTCCCCCTGCACGCATTCACCTCGCTGTTGAACTCACGAGTCATGCATCGGTGGGAGGATGAGTGGCTGGAAGTGACTGACAATAAGCTCCGTATAGTCAAGCCCACAACGCGTGTGTAGTGTACTTCCTTTCAGCCCCATCGACGGGACGAGGTTCTCCTCACTCGGCTTCGAATAGGCCACAGCCCTATGACGCATGGTTTCCTGCTCCGGCGAGAGGACCCTCCAATGTGTGGTGCTTGCGGCGTCCAGGTCACTGTCCGCCACGTTTTATTGGATTGCGTTTTATTTTCTGACCAGCGGGTCGCGGCTGACTTGCCAGCGGACCTGCCGTCTCTTTTAGGCACCACTCGGACGAATGTGGTTAAAGTTTTAAAGTTCTGTGCCATGTCAAATGTTTTTACAAAGCTTTTAGGGAGAGGATTTTAATTTGCTCACTATGTGACAAGCTCGCCCATATTTTATGTAAGTGGCCAGCCAATAACAATTTCCTGTGACATTCTTGTTGCTATGTTTCCCCTTTCCTTAGGTTTTACTTTCTTATGTAGCATTTTCCTTCTTTTCCTGCTTTCTTTGAGTGTGTGCTTTAGTTTTCTTAGGTCTGTCCACATTCGTTCCTTTTAATGTGTGTCAGGGCGCTGGTGACCTTGATGTTGAGCGCCCATAAGCCCCAACACACCACCCGATTCTTTAAAGAGTCGATCTTATATGTTTAAAACAGTTTCAAACTTCTGATTATTTTGCAAATCACTATGTGTGTTCAGTAGGTGCTTATGAGCATGTAAGCGAGACAAATTATGTTTAAAGTTTGTTGCAAGTCGCTGAGTGCTCTCATTATCAGACGCTAGACCAGTCGGCTCCCAATCTTTTTGAGAGATTATCCCGGCACGAGATGAGGTGTCATACAATATTCTGAATAGAGTTCCGGCTGTAATTAAACATTAGATTGAAAAAAAAACACTTCACGTTTAAAGTGATAGATAATTTACAGTTCACGCCCAAACAGCTAAAATTCAAGCATTTTCTATTATTTTCACTAAATTAAAAAATAATGCATCAGTGGGATGTCTAGCTGTGATTATTTCTTACAGTTCTTTTTTCATATCTGTTTTGGTGCCCGCCATTGCACTTCGTTAAGTCATGTTCCCAGCTTCTTGCCACTGGACCCAATTCGAAAATCTCTTTTCACTCCAATAAATTGTAGAAAATGGAAACCGGTTTTATAAAAGAGTTTTTCGACTAATGATAGCAACTAACCACAGACCTTTCGCTAACATAGGACCAGTTATCTTTCATGAAAATTTATTTATAGTTTGTTGCCTTATCGTGGTCAAGGAAATTGCCCTTCCATTCGAATTTCGCTATCAGAAAATACTCCTTCATCCACAGAAACTTTTCTTTGTACCCAGACATTTACTTGTCAGTTTTCCTAATCGGAAAAATACTTTATGCTAGTATTTTTTACCCATGATGAGCGATAACTACTACCACAGAACGAACAGTAAAAGAAATAAACAGAAGACTAAAAATGGCCTAGAGTGCTCCTGGTAAACTAAATGTTTTGAAAATTAAGTTTTCAATGGGTATGAAGCTGAAAGTTTATGTACAGTTTGTATGACCAGTCTTAAACCCATGACGTGGAGACTGTCCCAAATTTGAGTGTGGCTCATTGCTCACCGGAGAGATGCATGTTGCAAATTACCGAGAGAGATAGGGAATGGGCTAGGGAACAGACGAGAATGGAAGATGTAATTACGATAGTGATGGAAAAATTGGAGGTGTCCTGAATAGTAGACAGAAAGATGGGTGATCGATGGCCACAGGAAGTTGTTTTGTGCGTTCTGAGAAATAAGAAATGCCTGAGACGACAAACTAAGGGAAGGTGGGTAGAGGAGGTTAAAAGACAAGTGGGAGCAACAGTGATTCGTATCGCTGAAGACTGCAATGCATGGAAATTTCTAGAGCACGTTTTTTATCCATCAGTGAGTTTCAGTGCTCAAGATGATGATGACGATGATCTGTTATGTATTATACTCTAACGTAATAGTGATAATACTGTAAATTTTTAAAAAATCATAATTTATAGTACTTAGCAAATTTTATTATTACCCCCCACGAAATTTCATCTTGCCTCCCAAGGGGCAATTATTCGCAGTCGGGGAACCACTACACTATGTGAATATAAATCGGATAAGTTGCACACTTTTCCTTAAGGAAAATCTAGTTTCTCACGGACCTAAATGTTTATGACGTAGTATCTCCTGAACTGTGTGTGCTACTGCGATATAATTTTGCAGGTACCTTCATCCGTGTACGCCGATACTGACTGAAAAGTGCTTTGCGAATAGCGTCACTAGACAATAGGTAATAAATATGAACGTCATGCCTGATGCTGAATTCTGAATGCACGAACAGCGGAAACATAATAAGCAATCAACTTTTTTCCCTTTAAGCATTTTGTGGTTGTCATCAGCGAGAAGAAATTTCGTAAAGGGCCGGCCGAAGTGGCCGTGCGGTTAAAGGCGCTGCAGTCTGGAACCGCAAGACAGCTACGGTCGCAGGTTCGAATCCTGCCTCGGGCATGGATGTTTGTGATGTCCTTAGGTTAGTTAGGTTTAACTAGTTCTAAGTTCTAGGGGACTAATGACCTCAGCAGTTGAGTCCCATAGTGCTCCGAGCCAATTTCGTAAAGGTTTGAAATTATCTGTATTCTTTGCTGAGAGTCGCTAAGTGCTCTCATTCTCACATACTGCATGACTGAAGTCAGAGTATTTGCACGTCGTCATTTAACGCGGCATCAGGCCACACACAGTGTCTAACTGTAGTACTTGTCTTATACTTTTAAAATAAGTTTATACCTCTTAATGAGTTGATCATGGCAGCATTTAATTTTTTTTAATTTGGTCGATAATTACACGTAATGCGAGAAATCTAATTTTTGTTGCATCTACGCTGAAGCTTGTATCGCGTTCCGGGTTCCGGAATAGCGTTTTAGTAATATACACGGCTCAATCACATTAAGCCTTAATAATCACCTTTCGCAGCGTGAGACGTGCAAGAAGAGATTCATTGAGATTCTGGAAAGCGCAATGTACTTGAATATGCACTGTCAAACATAAAATTCCTCGAACATCTCGTGTTGATACATCATTCTCTCAAAGGCTCAGAAGTAAACAACGCACGTATCGCAACCCCCAACGATGCAACAGTCTATCGTAAAATCTTCTAAAGTTAAATGTCAAGTCCTAGTCAATTCTAAAAACTAATACTGGACCCATGTTACAATATGTGCATCCATAAAGAATGATTAACAGAAAATGTTCAACTTAACGCCTCTAATTACAGTCTCCTGTCACATTAGTGGGACCACGTGTCCAAAGCAGGACAGATGCATACTTGGGTTGATCCACTGTGTCTTCCTGAATGACGATAACGCCACCAAAACATTTCCCAGACCATAACGCTCCCTCCTCCGGTCTGGACCTTTCGACGATTGTTGCAGGGTGTTTGCTTTCAGACATTTCACGCCATAAGTGCCAAAGCCCATCTGCTGAGGAAGCACGAAACGTGATTCATCTGAAAAGACCACCTGTCGCCACTCGATAGACGTCCAGTTGCGCTACTGGCGTGCAAATTCCAGCCTTCGTCGATGAAGACCAGTCAGCATGGGTGCATGAACCAGGCGCCTGCTGCAGATGCCCATAGGCAGCAATGTCGTGGAGGGGAGTTTGTTGGTGGCTCCTTGGTTCAGCTAACCGATCACCTGCTCAACAGCTGCACGTCTATTCACCCGCGCAAATATCCACAGCCGTCATCCAGCTCCACCATCCCTGCCCCATGGTGCACCACTGTTGCCTCGACGCCGGTTCTGGATAGTGCTGTTTTGCCATGCACGGTATACTTCAACCACGACGGAATGCGGACAGTTTACAAACTTAGCTGTTTCGGAAGTGCTTTCACCCTTCTCCCGAAAGACAATGATCACGCATTTTTGGACGTCAGATAAATCGCTGCGTTTCCCCATTACGACGACCACTGCACTGTTTCCTGCGTCCCCCAGACACCCTTTCTATAACCTCCGATGTTTTCATCAGTTGGAAACCAACAGCCGACACGTAATGTACGAAATGCATTCTAACCATCAGGTGTTATCACCTGCTGGTTTCGTTTACTCCGTAAATGCTAAACTACGCTCGTGTTATGTTCGTTTCATTCTTCTATGGTACTGTTTGGCTTGAAGCACTGTGAGCTACATTCGTTAGTATTTCAAGAACGGGTTACAATAGTTGTGTGGGTGGTTTCACTGTGACAACCTTGATGTCGTATCAGCTTAAGAGGGAAATGAGATGTCTTTTTAACTGATCTGCTTTATCTTGTAAGTATACGTATGTGATTTTGCATCCATACTTTTGTTGACTTACGACATTTTCGTGTACAATGTATTTTTCAAATTTTTTTCAGTTTCGATGTTGACAGATATCCAGTGTGGTGATCTATGACCGAAATCGGTGGATAGCACACTACTTGACATTAAAATTGCTACACCAAGAAGATGACGTGCCACAGACGCGAAATTTAACCGACAGGAAGAAGATGCTGTGATACGCAAATGATTAGCTTTTCAGAGCATTCACACAAGGTTGGCGCCGGTGGCGACACCTACAACGTGCTGACACGAGGAAAGTTTCCAACCGATTTCTCATACATAAACAGCAGTCGACCGGCGTTGCCTGGTCAAACGTTGTTGTGATGCCTCGTGTAAGGAGGAGAAATGCGTACCATCACGTTTCCGACTTTGATACAGGTCGGATTGTAGCCTTTCGCGATTGCAGTTTATCGTATCGCGACATTGCTGCTCGCGTTGGTCGAGATCCAATGACCGTTAGCACAATATGGAATCGGTGGGTTCAGGAGGGTAATACGGAACGCCGTGCTGGATCCCAACGGCCTCGTATCACTAGCAGTCGAGATGACAGGCATCTTATCCGCATGGCTGTAACGGATCGTGCAGCCACGTCTCGATCCATGAGTCAACTGATGGGGACGTTTGCAAGACAACAACCATCTGCACAAACAGTTCGACGACTTTTGCAGCAGCATGGACTATCAGCTCGGAGACCATGGCTGCGGTTACCCTTTACGCTGCATCACGGACAGGAGCGCCTGCGATGGTGTAGTCAACGACGAACCTCGGTGCACGAATGACAAAACGTAATTTTGTCGGATGAATCCAGGTTCTGTTTACAGCATCATGATGGTCGCATCCGCGTTTGGCGACATCGCGGTGAACGCACATTGGAACCGTGTATTCGTCATCGCCATACTGGCGTATCACCCGGCATGATGGTATGGGGTACCATCGGTTACACGTTTCGGTCACTGCATTGACGGCACTTTTAATATCGGACGTTACATTTCAGTTGTGTTACGACCCGTGGCTCTGCCCTTCACTCGATCTCTGTGAAACCCTACATTTCAGCACGATAATGCACGACCACATGTCCTGTAGGGGCCTTTCTGGACACAGAAAATGTTGGGCTGTTGCCCCGGCCAGCACATTTTCCAGATCTCTCACCAACTGAAAACGTCTGGTCAATGGTGGCCGAGCAACTGGCTCGTCACAATACGCCAGTCGCTACTCTTGATGAACTGTGGTATCGTGTTGAAGCTGCATGGCCATCCAAGCTCTGTTTGACTCAATGCCGAGGCATATCAAGGCCGCTATTACGGCCAGAGGTGGTTGTTCTGGGTACTGATTTCTCGGGATCTACGCACCCAAATTGCATGAAAGTGTAATCACATGTCTGTTCTAGTATAATTCATTTGTTCAATGAATACCCGTTTATCACCTGCATTTCTTCTTGGTGTAGCAAAATGGTTCAAATGGCCCTGAACACTATGGGACTTAACTTCTGAGGTCATCAGCCCCCTAGAACTTAGAACTACCTAAACCTAACTAACCTAAGGACATCACACACACCCATGCCCGAGGCAGGATTCGAGCCTGCGACCGTAGCGGTCGCGCGGTTCCAGACTGTAGCGCCTAGAACCGCTCGGCCACCCCGGCCGGCTTGGTGTAGCAATTTTAATGACCAGTAGTGTATATAAGTTAAAGAAAATATCTAATGGTTAGAAAGTATTTTTTGCTAAGTTATGTAATCTCCGCTGACAGTGCTGCCACCTGCCGTGTCTGAGTGGTTACTGCACGTTGACGTCGAAATAGGCGGTGGTCACATTAGTATGTGTGGACTGTGTAGATTATCGGTACAAGTGGCTGCTCTGTACGCTAAATGTCACACTCTTGTGTACCCCTAAATACCTACGAATTTAATTCTACATTCTTCTCTCTGTACTGTGTACGCTGAATCAGTAAATTTTCGTTATTTTGTTAACTTTGGAATTTGATAGCCAGTAGTGTAGTTAAAGTTCATGCCTAGTATAGATAATGTACTTGTTGTTTTTATCATAATTTCTTCTGCTTTTTCTTCTTGTTCTTCAACTTCTTCTTATTGCTATTATCACTGACAAAATCAGCAATAGTAAACATAGGAAATGAGATCACTATTCTACATTTCATATACTTCCACCTATCGGACACTACGTAACTGACTAGGACAGCACGCTGTATCGGCAAATACTGTGTGCAGATCATGGGAAAGTGGCATTATCCAGTTGACAGATTGATATCTCTACCAGTTAATTTCATAAGGCTACTGAGATCTTTCAGAAGTGCATCTCCTTTTCCACTGACCGCTGGAAAAAGTTTCACTGCTTTGTGCCAGAAGTGCTGAATTCCGCTGTTAAGTTTAATATCAATTTCGTCAGCCCACACTCTCTTTTCAAACACACTTGTAATACTATACGTATTGTGTTCCAGTATTTCATTAGTCTGTAATCAGGCATCTCACAGTATAGTGGCTTACTAATTTTGACCAGTTTTATAGCTTATGATCCGCAAGTTATTTACCACTTGTTATTAATTATTGTTATTAGGATTATCATTTTTACTGCTGACTGTTATAAATATTAAGAAGACGCATGTCAGTTTCTCTTTCCCTGCATTGGTCACGTGCAATCTCATCGCAGTTTGTGTTTGTACTTGGCAAGTAGACTGTCAACCACCCCTAGAGCCTTTTTCCTACATTTGACAGAGGGTAACCTTAACTTTCTTATGGTATCGCTTGCCGTCCCCTAGAACTTTTCCCATCATTCCCTCTTCATTGGAAGTCAAAACTACACCGAAATGGATGTTCTCATGCATGATGCTTTCATTCCAGAATCAGACTTTGAACTTTTTGAACTTTTTTTATCAACATTTTCTATGCTCTGGTTGGTGGTTCAGCCATCTCCTTCGTGCCTTTCTGTTGCTGTTTCTGTTTTGGAATTACATTTGCTCCAGTTATCGTCTTTGTAGTGCCTTCAACAGAGCCTCCAGTCTGATTTTGTTCAGTTTACTAGTCTTTCATGTTTCAGTACTCTATGCATTGTCTCATCTCCGAATAAATATTGTCATATGTTATTACTGTTGACGAACTACTGATCATATCACACCTAGCGGAGTTGCTGCATAGCTGCACTGATGTTAATCGCTTTATATTTCATTTATTTATTTGAGACAGCACGTTTGTAGTTCAGGGACTTCAGATGTCAGATCACACACACACACACACACAGTTATATATAGGGTGTTTCAAAATTGCATCGACAGACTTCGACGGCATGTAGAAGGTGTCTCGAGGAACAGAATGTGGATTCAGGCCCTTGAGCAGCAACGTCATCTAGCGACACTGCAGAGAGTCGAAGTTATCCATGCTCTCACCTGTATATGTAGGTATACAGACGGCGATTCCGTGATGATGTGACAAGCCTTCAGAGATCTTCGAGAAGGATAAATCTGGTCCGGAAACGAATGAGTCGAACGTTATTATCGAAAATCGTTCTGATGTCTCTGACAAATGGATACACGTACTGGTATTGTCGTTGCTAAGATGGCAGCATAGGCAACTTTCAGACGTGGTAGCACGGACCAAAAAATAAGTCTATTAAACAAGGGCTCTAAAATGCATCCATAAGACCTATCGGCACTTATTCCGTAGAGCAAATGTGTTTCAGAGTAGCTAAGTTGAACAAGTGCTCAGAGATCCTCAGGTAAGCGTTTCGGAGCCCATGTTTACTGGACGTATTTTTATTTTCCTTTTTTCCTCCATAGTACCACCTCTGATAGCTACCTACCACATAATCTCAGCAACAACGGCACCGGTATGTGTATTCTACTGCCTGAGGTATGAGAATGACTTTCGCTTGTAACTTTCGACTCGATCGTATCCGGAACAGGGTTCCTTACGTCGTATTGATACATTTATACTTCTCCATTATCTCTGTAAGTGTATAACATCAGCACGGAATCACCATGTACTCCCATAGATGCTGATAACTTTTTTAACACGGAGTTTTATGATTTTCACATACGTATTTTACTAGTGTCCACAGACAACAGCTCTAGCAGTAATTTATAGCTGTGAATTTTGAAAGGAGAGTGGATCGACAGTGACCCCCATGGGCACACAGGGTCGTTCACTACTGTGGAAGAGGAATAATAAAAAAAAACATGTATTACGCAAATCAGTGTTCATTTATTAGGATTTTGATAATCAGTCTTTATTATTACACTTTATGAACTATTAAGTAATCCTGTTCGATAGGTAAGGAACATAAAACACAATATCACTATGCACGAAACTCTGAAAAACATTTGTCACACAAATTTACGTCACTTTAGAGGAACATTTTGATGGTTTTAGTTTTTAAAGGGGGCCATCTTCTTTTGACCTGAGTGGTTAGAATAATATGTTGACTCTGTCGGGTCCAAGCAGGGTCATTATGGACCCTGTTGGGTATATATGGGTTAAAAAGGCACGTACAGGTGGAGGCGCGTCTAACTTCGACACTCTGTAGTGCCCTTGGCCGACATTTCCGGACACGTGTTCACAGCCTCATTTTGGTCCTCAAGATACGTTTGACACACCCTCGAAATTTGTTGGTGTAATTATGAATCACCCTGTATATACCGGGTAGTTATAATAAAGCTCTCCCTATTTATCATGTTATAACACGGAAACTAATTACCGTACGAGTACCAACTTGGCCTGCCTCGTGATGACTGGGTGTTGTTTGATGTCCTTAGGTTAGTTAGGTTTAAGTAGTTCTAAGTTCTAGGGGACTGACTACCATAGATGTTAAGTCTCATAGTGCTCCGAGCCATTTGAACCATTTGAACCAACCAACTTGGTAGCATTAATATCAAGCACATGGGGAAGAGAAATAATGCAGAATCAATTCAATTGAAACACTTTTAATGTGTTGCTGCAGCACACCATAGCATTACATACCGGTGTCATTACTGCTACAAAAGGGGCTCAGTATGCCACCCCTCAGTGTCCAGAAGAATCTCAAAGCGCAGGACTGAGCTCTGCACAGCAGAACGAAGCATGTCCGTAGGTATGCTGGTTACCTCTCCTGATATGCTGCGCTTCAGATCAGCACATGTGAGAATGTTCCACTGGTAAATCCTGCTCTTCAAAAAAAATGGTTCAAATGGCTCTGAGCACTGTGGGACTTAACATCGGAGGTCATCAGTCCCCTAGAACTTAAAAATACTTAAACCTAACTAACCTAAGGACATCACACATATCCATGCCTGAGGCAGGATTCGAACCTGCGACCCTAGCGGACTGAAGCGCCTAGAACCGTTCGGCCACTCCGGCCGGCCCCTGTCCTTTATGTAGCTCCATAACCAGAAATTGCAGAGAGTGAGATAAGGTGAATGTGCTGACCAAGCATTTGGAAACGATCAGCTGATAATTCTACCATTTTCAAATGTGATTCTTGAGTTTCTCCCGGCGTATTTGATAATCAAAATATCCACGGGTGTACTGCCGGTCTACAGTGTCCAACGGGCACAATATTTCGGCGATCATACATGTCGCCATCATCAGGTGAACTGACGGACTGAGCTCCTGTGAACGTGCCGCCACGGAGATCCGTACACTGTAGCTGCTAAGGGGGAACTGGGTTCGGTCGCGGCGGCGGCCGATTTGGTGAGTTTTGACGTCGTTTCGTTGTTCATGAGGGTACCCCTGCGAGAGTCACTAGAATTGATTAGTCAGAAGTTTGACGAGAAGACCACTGAACTTTTTAGGCATGTCTTGACTTCCACGTATTTTCTTTTTAATGGAGAATACTACGAACAAACGGAGGGAGCCGCCATGGGTAGCCCACTCTCACCGGTGGTAGCGAATTTGTACATGGAGAACTTCGAGCAGGAAGCCCTGTCGTCATCCTAATGGAAACCTACTTGCTTTTTCCGTTACGTGGACGACACGTTCGTCATCTGGCCACATGGTATGGATAAACTCCTTGACTTCCTTACACATCCAAACTCCATACACCCCAACATCAAATTCACTATGGAGACTGAAACGGAGGGTAAACTACCTTTCCTTGATGTCTTGGTCAAGAGAAGGCCTGACGGCACCCTAGGTCATGGGGTGTATCGGAAGACAACGCACACTGATCTGTATTTGCACGCAGACAGCTGCCACCACCCTTCACAGAGGAATGGGTTACTTAAAACTCTAGTACATAGGGCGCGCACTATCTCTGATGCAGAGAGCCTACCCCAGGAATTGGAACATCTGAGAACTGTATTTCGAAAAAATGGGTACTCAGAGTGGCAGATTCAACGTGCTCTCCACCCAACCACTACAGCACAACCTGTGGATATGGATGAAATCACGGGGGAAGAGGTAGGCACTGCGTTTATCCCATATATAGGCCCACTCTCGGGGAAAATCGCCCGCATTTTGAAGAAACACCGGGTCGGAACTATGTTTTGTCCTCCGAATAAAACTCATGCACTGGTGGGGAACGCCAAAGATGACCTCGGTTTGAGGAAGGCCGGCGTGTACCAGATTCCATGTCAATGTGGCAAGTCGTATATTGGTCAGACGGTGCATACCATCGAGGATCGATGCCGTGAACACCAGAGGCACACTCAACTGACGTATCCAAGCTGAACATTGTTTGTCAGAAGATCACGCTATGGATTATGAACGCACGAGGATTCTGGTACAGACGTCGAGATACTGGGACAGCGTTGTTAGAGAGGCCCTCGAAATTCGCACCAATGACGAGCTCATAAACCGTGACTGTGGCTATAATCTTAGCAAGGCTTGGGAACCAGCAATTGGGTTAATTAAGAGTAAATCGAGCAAATGTATAGTTGTGACGACCACGGCGGACAGAGCCATCACACCGACGTCATCTCAGACGCCGTCGCAATCTGTTCCACCGCGCGACCGTGGCGCGGGGCGCGGACGGCGGAGTGAGCGCGCCGCGGGCGGAGGGTATTTAAATCGGCCGCCGCCGCGACCGAACCCAGTTCCCCCTGAGCAGCCACGGTGTACGGATCTCCGTGCTGGCACGTTCACAGGAGCTCAGCCCGTCAGTTCACCTGATGATGGCGACACGTATGATCGCCGAAATATTGTGCCCGTTGGGCACTGTAGACCGGCAGTACACCCGTGGATATTTTGCTTTTCAAATGTGTTTCAGAGACGCAGGTGAACTTCATGAGCGGTGTGGTGTGGGGCCCCATCTTGCGTCTCTCTCCTGTAGGGCGGGTATGACATACTGGCGAAGCACATCACAGTAACACTGGCTAGTCACAATGCACGTCTCCGGTCCTTGAGCGCCAACTTGCTCAAAAAAGAATGGGCCAGTGGTGAACGTAGCCATGTGAAGCCACACCGAGCGGTGACACATTCACGATCCAGAGGAACTTCATACATAGTGACTGGAGATGAATATCCGCACACTCGGCAATTTTGTGCCTTCATTTCACCCGTCAGAGAAAAATTAGCTTTGTCTGTCCATAGGCTGGTCCAAGGGCAGCCTTGGTCAATTTCAATCCTTACGAGAAAGTAGAGAGCGAGGTCAACACGTCGTTGTGCGTCCGGCTGCTGTACGATATGGATCTTGTACGGATGCAATTGTAGAATGGTTAGAAGCACCTTTCGTACAGTGGACCGTGTGATGTCCAACTGTTTGACACAGCATGCGCACTGCCTGACGATCGGGAATTGCTTTCAGCATTGTCTGCTGTAGCCACAACGAATTGCCCGCCAGAGTGGTCGAGCGGTTCTAGGTGCTTCAGTCTGGAACCGCGCGACCGCTACGGTCGCAGGTTCGAATCCTGCCTCGGGCATGGATGTGTGTGATGTCCTTAGGTTAGTTAGGGGGACTGATGACCTCAGAAGTTAAGTCCCATAGTGCTCAGAGCCAACAGTGAATTCATCAGCCACGTGTCGTGCAACCGATCGCCAGCTCTCTTCCCGGAGCGACGCCCAGTTCTCCAGTTGATTCTCCCAACTTCATCATGCTTCGCAGAGCAGGTGGAGAAAGAAGATCCTTCCATAATGCTTTCAGGCAGCAATATTCTTCAAGTGCAGCTGCAGCATTACTGTTTTTTTGATAATACAAAAAATGGTTGAAATGGCTCTGAGCACTATGAGACTTAACTTCTGAGGTCATCAGTCCCCTAGAACTTAGAAGCTAACTAACCTAAGGACGTCACGCACACTCATGTGCGAGGCAGGATTCGAACCTGCGACTGTAGCAGCAGTGCGGTTGCAGACTGTAGCGCCTCGAACCGCTGGGTCACCTCGGCCGGCGATAATATAGCTTCACCGATAACGCTGTGCTCCTTTTGTTTGCTCAGCTCATGTTGACACGTCAACAAGTGCACTGTGACTGGCCAAGCGTACGAGACTAGGAATCTCGATGCCCGATCACGGTACCTGGTCGCCGTAGTTGGAACTGGACAGTGGTGCCGCAACGCACAGAAATCGTGCACCTCATACTCTGGACTTTAGTGCTATCATGTTTGGTACTCGTACAGGAATTAATTTCCGTGTTATAACGTGTTAAATAGGGAAAGTTTAATTATAAACACCCGGATATATTGTGATAAGAAGGAGACACGGATTAACGGATATCTCGTAGAATACTTGCAAATCGTATGTGGCTTATTGTCTTCGCAGTGCAGCTGTTTCTGGCACCGTGCAGCATGGTCCTGCAACCGATCCCGAAATTGCAAGGACAGGCGAAGAGAGTGAAAACCAAAGTACCGCCGAAGCGGGTCAAAAATGTGCCAGAGATCCCGACCAGATCCGCCTTCCTGAGGGTGGCGTGTGAAGATGTCAAGAGGCTGGGCGGCATCCACGTGCCTGAGGTGCGCAGCGGAAAGGGGAACAAGTACAGGCTGGGGGACGCGCTCACCAGGTACGTCAGCCAGAGAGCAGAGGTGTCCAGGCCGCCGGTAGGCGGTAAGGCTGGCGACTCAAAGCCAGCCGCGAGGGTGGCTGCCGGGGCCGACGCCAGGAGGCAGAAGCCTCAGCCGCCGCTGCAGCTGCCAGGAGGGCGCAGTGCGCCGCAGCAGGCGGGGGCCGCCCGCAGGAAGCCGCCAGCGCAGGCGCAGGCGCAGGCGCAGCGGAAGGGCCGCGCGGAGGAGACCGCCGGCAGGGCGCCCGGGTCCGCCGCCGCCGCCGCCCCCGCCCCGAGCAGCGCCCGCAAGCGCCGGAAAGGACTCGCGAAGCGCCGACGGAAGCCGGCAGAAGCCAAGTCTGCGGGCGCGGCTGCCTCGCGCCCCGACACCGGTCCGGCGGGAGAAGGAGAGGCGCCCGGGACCGGGGCCGCGCAGCAGCCGGCGGCGGCGGCGGGGGCGGACTGCAGGCCGGCCAGAAACATGGAGCTGCTGCGGAAGATGCCTCCGCCGCTCAAGATGAGCGGCGGCCGCTCCACCCGCCCCCTGCCCTGGCGCCTCTGACGTTCCCTCCGTGTAATCAGCTGATCTAATAAAGGGACGCTTCACTCCAACAACCACATTATTTTTTTCTTTCGGTTTTGTCTGTACACTATGTGAATCAAAGCCTGTGCGACAAACGTCCAGGGGTGATAGATCACCTCATGGGAAACAATTTTCGTTAGAGATAAAATGTTCGCTGGCACTTCCTGGCGACGACAGGCGTTTTATTGAATTCGCTGGCCCTGGAACGCCGGTTTTACCTAACTAGCAGGATCTACCGACCAGTGTGCCGCATCCACTACATTGAATTTCCACGAACACGTAAGGCTAACAACAGACACAGCAGAAAAATACTACACAAATTAGTGACGCTAAATTCAAAACAGTGCAGACTACCTCTACCAGTCATATGGACATACCACTGTGCGCTCTTCGAATCAGTACTCAGCTTTGCAGCTAGCACGTGGGCATGTAGACTGAATGTGGTCACCAACAAAGCATCCATCAGACGAGGGCAGAGAAGTGTCCTACTTAGGCTATCTGGAGCCTTCGGTACCACCTCAGCGGATGCACTGTATGTGGTGCTCGGAATATGGCCCATAGATATCACGATCAAAATGGTTCAAATGGCTCTGAGCACTGTGGGACTTTACTGAGGTCATCAGTCCCCTTGAACTTAGAACTACTTAAATCTAACTAACCTAAGGACGTCACACACATCCATACCCGATGTAGGATTCGAACCTGCGACCGTAGTGGTCGCGCGGTTCCAGACTGTAGCGCCTAGAACCGCTCGGCCACTCCCGCCGGCTCACGATAAAATACAGAGCTGCAAGGTACTGGTTAAAGGTGGGGAGACTAGATAAGGTACACACAATAACCGGTGTGCCGATAGAGACCTTGAAAGTTGCTGTTTGGATACATGGCAAGGTGAGTGGGATGTAAATGATAAGGAATGTAGACTGCACAACTTCCTCCCTGACATAAGGGAACGGTTGAGAATGAGACATATCGATCCCAGCCGCAGTACGGTACATTTTTTAGCCGGACATGGACCTTATCCCACGCACTTGAACAGTGTGAGTCTGAGGCACACACCTACATGCACATGCGGGGAAGAAGGTTGCCCAGAATACACTGTCTTTTTCTACGGGCAATACGCGAACAATAGTCATACACTACACTTAGACTACGAAGGTACAGACATAGATATATACACATCAATAAGGAACAAAGAACAGTGGGTACAATTAAACGCACTGACAAACAGTATTTCAAAAACAACACACGAAGAGTACATGCGGACACAACATTATAGACATGCCTATGTGCAGTGTAACAACAATCTCCAGACGGTGGACAACGATACCCACAGTGACAGCGAAAATAGTGACAATGAGGAGGAACAGGAGGAGGAAGCTGAGATGTGACAGTAAATAAGCATAAGGTGCTGGCGACCTAGCCAAGAAATCACCAAATGCTGTAAATGGATGGGCATCTACAGTAGTTAATACATAGGATTAGTAATAAATAGGATATGCAACATTATTTCTCTACTAATAACCATGTGTGTGTGTGTGTGTGTGTGTGTGTGTGTGTGTGTGTGTGTGTGTGTGTGTTTCTGTGTGTGTGTGCGACTGGCAGTCAGCGGCTCGAAGAAACCATTCGGAGGTATTCACCGTCAGTCACATTTGGTGATGGTACTAACAAATCTCTCCTCTAGCCTATCATCTTTTATATTCTTCTTAAAAAACAACAAAATTGTGTTTGTATTTCAACCTTAAGTTATTGTTATTTTGAAAAGTATCATTCTTTGTAAGTGTAGATAAAACAAAAGAAAAGAAAACTTCAAAAAGATGAAAAACGAAAATTGTAAGATGTACGACCTGTTTTAAACATGAGGTAACAGGTCTATAATTTGGCAATAAATAAATAAATAAATAAAAATAAATAAAATCCGCCACCTACCCATCCCAAAAGATAGGTTCGGCGAGAAAACCTTAAGAAAGAGTGTCTCTACGTGGTGAAACATATTTTAGAAGCTCGGCTTAACGCCTTTCATTCAGACAGATCACGGTTTATAGGCAACACACATTGCATACGAACACTCCAGAGTGCCTTACCCTCTCATGGGCATAATCAATTATTAAAGACGCCTAACGTCGCAGGGAATCGTCGGCACACATTTTACCTCTAACAAAAGTTGTGATCTATCGTTCATAAATGGGGTTGTGAGAAAAACTTTAAACGCGCTGTGTATACAAGGGCATTCTTGAAACTAAGGTATTCGAAATTTTTATTCTGTTCTCAGTATCGGTTGAGGCGTTACACGTCACGCGCATTACTCGATCGAGTTTACTGCTTCGCTGACGCAAGTTGTAACCCTCTACCGCTAGAGTGTTCCGAACTGTAAAGTGTAACATGGCAGTAGGTGATCTAACTACGTCGGTGCGTGATAACCAGCGTGCTGTAATCTAGTTTCGAATTCCAAGAGTTCGTCCTCGCGCAGAGCACCCTCTCCTTCAACACGACAACGCCAGACCACACACGAGTGCTGCATAATCTGCAACAACCGACGCCTTGGGTTGACTCTCATCGATCATCCTCCATACAGTCCCGACGTGGCCCCATCCGATTTTCATCTGTTTCCAAGACGTTAAGATGACCTTCGAGGACTTCACTTCGATAGTGATGAAGCAGTGCAAGCAGCGGTGAGTTTGCGGCTCCGTGAGCAGAGTCAAACATTCTACATGCAAGGTATCTACAAACTGGTTTCTCGTTGGGAGAAGTGTGTTCATCACCAGGGTGACCGTGTTGAGAAATGAAGATGTAGACATGAAGAATAAAGATGAAGGAAGTCAATGAAGTTCGTTTTATTTAAAAATACGGAGAAATTTCTTTTCAGCATGCCGTTGCATACTCTAAAGGAATTTTTTCAATTACGATCACGTATACAGCGTGGGACGAAGTCTGCTTGAATGCATTTTTGTTGGCTATATTTAATGTAATCTGGTGTCAACGGTCTCTATCAGAGGGGTACATAGATCGCTAAGATATATTTCTGTGTTCCTCGCTTAATACTAGTTCTAGAGACTTTGTTCTCTGTCGTGGGCTGAGTGGCGTCTCACTTGAAGCGTCCGCCTGTTAACGTTTTTCAGCACTTGAGTAAAGCTCTTTTTTGCGAGTCAGTCATGGGCACACCCATTGAAAGTATTGTAATGTAGCCCGGTACTTTACATTTTAAAATTAAAAAAAAATTATTTCAATGATACCTTGTACCAGGCACTATAAATGTTTTATTTAAACTTTATCCACAAATTTAAACCCTTGCAGAAGATGTGACTTTTCATAAATAATGTCATTTTCATTATTTTATGGTTCAGGACCTTACTTCAATATAAATAACTCCTTGAAAAGTATGTTTTCAGTAAAAGTCTACAATAAATAACAAAATTTGTATTTTTTAAAATCTTTTTGCGGTGGTCACAAATTTCCAAACAAGTGTCAATTTTCCTGAATGCAAGACTCAAATCGGCTACTAAACGAGATTTTTCTTCGATGCGCTTTTCTTAGTCGTATTCGGTTAGGCAGTACAATGTATCATTGCCGTATACAAGACAGATCCCAATGCATAAACAAACGAGATTGGGTCCGCGACGGATACTGACGTGGAATACAGATGACATGCCCATCCGACGAGTACGTTTGTGGGGCGGCTGGTAGAAATTATTTGCTGTTGTATAAATGTTTGCATGTTGAAACACTGCATTTCCCGGCCGATTAACCATATGTGCGGCGGCAGGTGGAATTATTGTTGTTAAATGTTCCTATGATTTATGCTGTCTTTTGCCGTTCTCAACACTGGCTCTCTAACTACAATATTGGCAACCAGAAAGTGATTAGCAAAACATGAAGCCTGTAATTGGAATTCCTAGTGCCCACTTCATCTGAGAAACACACTTATAGCTGCAGCTTATAGCTCTGAGAAATTAGGAGATTGTCTGGGATTCATAATCAAAAACGATTTTCTAAAAATTCTCTGTATTCTGAAAGTAACAGATGAAAAGAAAAAGAAAAATCCACACAATCTAACAGAGCCGTTCAGAGTCTAATGCGCTGATGCAACTATAACTGTCCAAATTAAATGTTTAAATGAATGCTCGCCATAATTTGATGATTAGGTTCATCAAACGCCACGCTAAATAATGGTAGAATGTCTGTCCCGCGACGGCACGTGAAAATACGACATACGCAAACTGAAAATCGAAAATTAAAGTCATCCCAGAATTAACACTTCACTCTAAAATGATTTCATGGTTACGCGTATCCCGAGTAACTTAATACGGCATCCGAGGCTGTTTGTAGCAATGATACCGACGCGACGCGACTCCCGACACAGATGGTGTTCTATTCAGCGTCTGGAGAGAACTGGGGCCTTGCTTCATTGCGCAGCGCTTTTATATATAAAGCCGCGGTGCGGACGGCTAAGGGAACGCCTGATCAAATCTGCTCTCCCGACTACCGCTGGGCTAGTAATGCACCACATTAAGTTATTGAATAAATCATAGCTTCTTTTGCTAATGGCCGATGAAGCTCTCAATTTAAATGTGCATTCTGCAGGTAAGTAATCATAATAAAAGTGTGACGTGGCTAAGTTAAATATTTTGGGCGAGAGAATTAATTTAATTACACTGCACGCAGTAACGAGCTCTGAACTTGCCCTTTGGAGATACGCTATCGCTATAGTTTTACAGTTATTCAAATGAAACTTCTCACATCTTTATGGTTATAGCGGATCTCCATTCTACTTAAATATAAACATCCTAGCCTTATTTATTAGCCTACTTAATCTATCTTGCTTCCTTAATTTTTAAGACAAAAACCAGAAAATCATGAATTTCCACTAAAATTTTAATTTGTGATATCCAAAGTACTGTTTCTATTAAATTATTATGAAAAAGGAATCTAAATATAAATTTTTAATTCTCTAACTCTTTTCTGTTGGGCCAATGATTTTTACAGAAAAACGTCCAAATTTCGAAAATGGTTAAACTTATCTAACTGATATTCAACACATGTTGATTTAGTATTACTCCTGACATGCTAGAACCGTTTCAGGTTATTTGCTTGATTTTTAAAGTATTGCGCAACATTTATGACGTCAGAGCCAGTTACAACGGACTGGCTGGCACAGAATGGAAAGACTGATGTGAATTTACTACGGCACGAGTAGGCTGCTTCCCTACACGTTGACATGCTGGAGACGCTCGGCGAAAGCGAGACAGTGCTAATGAGACAGCCATGGCTCATATTGTGAGATATTCTGGTCGAAGAACTCAATCAGTTACTACGCTATTACCTGCTGAACAATGACTTTAAGAAACGAATACTTTGAGAAAGCGTGACGCTCATGGACGCAGACCAGCAACGAGAAGTAACGATACGGAAGGGATTTGTTTTAGCTGCAATACAGCAGGATCTGCGTGTCGGCTCACGAGAGACTGCTACGATAATTCTGTTGTTGCTGCAAAGCGTGATTGAATTTTGCTGGAGTTGGTTTGGATAAATATGCATTTCGGGTAAAAGTGCACGCACATGCTACTTTTGCGTTGCGTGCAGACGTTGGTGAAAACTTGCGTGATGAACGATGGCAGCTAAATACGGCAAAAAGTGAGTAAGTTGTTGGTAGCCAATCAGAACACTCTTCATTGTTTTCTAAGGTCGGTAAATAAAGTTAGCTGATATTTCATTGCATTACGTTAGAACTCAACCACATCATCGGTAGTTTTCGGAAAAAGATCGGAAATAAGGTATAAAAGTGGGTTATTTCAATGACAAACTTACAGTTCGGACTACGCTACACACCTATCTTCTACGGCATGGATTTTCATGTTGAGATTCGTTGATTCGCCAACTGACAGGCAATCTGTCACATCCTGACGTAAGTTAGGCTTTCAACTACGCTTAAGGTCAATCTGTCAGCACATCTCCCAATCACCATATCCGAAACAATTCTAATCAATTCGTATCATCCGGCGAAAGAAATCATTAGGTTCAGCTATTCTTATTGGCTATGACTAACATCACTGAGCTGCAAACATCCGCCACAACACTAGAGCCGCAGATATCGTAAGTACACTTTAGCAATTAGTTTGCACAGGTGACTAATATAAATAATCCCAGCGAGTCTAATTCTTCTATGTTACCCACGTTTTATTAACATTACAAAATAACTCACATTCTGCTTTCGATAAAGTCTGGAAATCAACAGGCACTATTTCTCGTAATTTTCAAACGTCTTCCTGACTTTGATCGAGAGTTTAAGTCGAGGTGTTACAAAATATATGAACACGCAAGCGCACTACAATTGCAAAAGCGCTCCAAAGGAACATAAATTCTGATGTGAATTATGCATCGAAACTGAATAATTTAGTCACAGATGCGGCCGGTGTAGTACAACACTAGACCTACTGTAAAACAGGTAAGACCTTTAGCTACAAAATTTGTAAAAATATTGCTTATCTGACTTTCAGTTTCACTTAAATAGCAATGGATGGGCAAGGTAATTTTCGTAATATACACGTTTCTGATATGCATGCCTTTGAATGAGATGTTACTTCCGAATCTTACCATAAGATCTCCCTGTGCACATGAAGGACGTTGCTACAGCCTTCCTGTATTTTCTTTACTTTGTTCATCGAACGTACAACCCAAAAGTAAACAAATGCTAGGTCCGTTGTTGGTCGTCAGTTGCCGTGCACACCCACCGGCGGTTGTTACACTAGTGGAGACAGGTCCTTCTAAAGCAAGAAGCCTGTATCTAGCGAGAGGCAGAAGTACACTGCCCCCCTCTCTCCCCTCCCCCCCCCCCCCCCCCACCAATAAAAATAATCCTCACAAACAAAACTCGTATCCTAAACAGACTAGTTAATAGCGAGTCGAGGGTGCAATAATCGCTACGGAGGAGTGAAATAGCCGTTCTTCTGTAGGTCAGAACGGCAATGGCCCCGCTACCCAGGACATTCGAAGAGTTTACAAGGACTACGGGAATCCATCGGAGGTGAAGGTGGTTGCAGCAAGACAAACGGCATGCACATGAACTCGTCGGTGCTCCAACAAGCTGTAGCAGTCACGTGTGCACCTCTTCATCCAGTGATGCGGGCCGTTGTCGACCCACGACGTCCATGCTCCACAGGGGGATCAAGCGTCGACGTCGCAGCTCGTGAAGGCGGGAAGTGGTGTTAAGAGGACGGCGGTATTGACTGCCTCAGTAGCGCCAGTACCTTCCATATAGGGATGGGCTATGATCTCGCTCGAGAAACGCGCGACGCGAAGGCAATTTCTCGAGAATTTCTCGAGAAGTTGACAGTGCTGCGCTCTCTGAGAAATTGCGCAAACCTTCAGTACACGAAGCACTGAGCCGCTGAGCACTATGGGACTTAACATCTGAGGTCATCAGTCCCCTAGAACTTAGAACTACTTAAACCTAACTAACCTAAGGACATCACACACATCCATGCCCGAGGTAGGATTCGAACCTGCGACTGTAGGGGTCGCGCGGTTCCAGACTGAAGCGCCTAGAACCGCTCGGCCACCACGGCCGGCTGTTGTTTAAAACAAAGCACAGAATTCGCATAAAACAGAAGCTTTATTCTTACAAAATAAATTACCTTGTACATTCTGCATGTATGCATGCATGCTTAAACGTAAAAGAGAAGTGCTATAGCCTTTTATATACAGAAACTGCGTACATGCGTTTACTTACTGAAGAAAGAAAGGAAACAAAAGTTGTTGAGCAGAAGGCATTTTTACATCCAATTGCTGCACTGCCATCGATTTTTGGTTAGAAATATAATTTTATTAACCAACTGGCCTTTTAGTCTGCTTCTTTGTTCGTTTATAAGTAGTCCTGTTTTCGAAAATATTCTTTCACAGGAAACAGAAGTTGCAGGTATTGCAAGATATTTTTTTGCCACGACAGCTAGACCTGGGTAACTGTTTTCAATTTGTTTCCAGTAGTGTAAAGGATTATCCGTGCGTTGTAGGTACGGTTCTTCCAAATATCGTTGAACCTCCAGGTCTATGCTATCACAACTGCTTTTGATTAGATTTTTATTGGAAACCTCTTCATCGAAAGAAGCCCATAAGGAACTACTGGCGTTTTGTACGACATGGTACTCGTGCCTAGTGTCGTTAGCAGCCGCATGAGCAGATCGTACGGTCTGTACCACGTTTGTGCACTCTGCAATTAGGCTTGCAACGGCATGTTTTGAATGAATCGGATTCGTAAATGGTAACGTTTTGAATCTTGGGTCGATAACTGTGGCAACGCCATATACTTTTGTTTGTTTCTATTAATCCTAGCCGGGCTATTAGTGAGTTGTGCAGATGTTGCTGTAGCTCTTGCGCTGTCGTGATAGCCCACTCCCCATTGCATACGGTTATGAACAGTTGTCCGATTATTGGAATAGCTTTCGAAAGAGAGGTATAGTTTTCAGTTGAGATTTCACTTGTCACCACTTCAAATGGCTGTAGTACACATAAACATTCGCCCAAAATTCTCCACTCGTCAGCTGTGAGGTTCTCTACACCTGAATACAAAGTTGATAAACAGGCTGCAATGCATTCCTTTTGCTCCACTAGACGTTGTAGCATATAAAACGTACTGTTTCGTCGGGTTTCGGTTTCCTGAATCAATTTATGAACAGGTTTTCTCATTAGATCCTGGATCTCATGGAGCTTTTCATTAGCATTGCAACTTGTTTTAAAATAGCTAACAATTTTTCTGGCCTTTTCCCGCATTATGCAGAGCTCACTGTTGCTGTTCAAAGAACTTTTCACAACAAAATTGATGGTGTGCGCCAAACAAGGCACATGTTGCATATCTGTGTTGCCACTGTGAATAAGTTGTACGGCCGCCTTCATGTTACTGGCGTTGTCAGCTGTGATGCTTACAACTCTGTTTTCAGTGTTCCATTTTGAAATCACGTTATCTAACGCCACACTAATATTTAGCGCTGTATGCTTTTCCGGGAAACGGAATGTCTCGAGAGCTAAAGCTTTCAGGCACCAATTAGTGTTAATGAAATGACCAGTTGCAGCACTATTGAGTGAGGTCCAAATATCGGTCGTTAAAGAAACACTAGTAGAGTCTTCCACGGCCAAGTTTACAGCCTCTTTCTGTTTATGGTAATCGTCCTCAATCATGAGGCGCAACTTTTTTCGATTTGGTATCGAGTATTGTGGGTCCAACAGTGAAACAAAACGTCGAAAACCAGTGTCTTTGACGATTGAAAGCGGTTGAAAATCGTCTGTTATCATGGCCACTAGTGCTTCATCTAGCTGTTGTTGCCGTTTACTTCCCTCTATGGAGAGAAACGTAAGATTTAGATCAGTGCTCCTGCGAGGGGATATGTTATGCTCGGCATCTAGTCCAATAAAATTACATATCGTATCGTGCAAAAGCTAGGATAGTATAGGTTTAATTTTGGGGTATGTTGTAGATTATCGGAGTACGATTAAAAAATCGATGTTTTTTAAGCGTGGCGGACCGCTTCGGACACTATCCGAACTTTTGCACGGAATTCACCTTTTGTACCATACGTACCCGGATATTTTGTCTGCCTCGCACTATTGGAAGAATGAGCCTGTGTATCCACGGACGTAGCTGTTTTATTGCTCGATAAATTGTGCAGCTTAAGATGTCTACTCGTGCCCGTTGGATTTTTTTGATACATTACGGAGATTTTTACGACAAATGTTGCAAGTAACGTTATCTCCATCCTCCGTAAAGTATTGCCAGCACCATGACGTTCGTTTTCGAGTGTCCATATTGATTTGTATAACAACTTTACTCGAATGAAACCTGAGACATACTAGTTACGAGCACAGCGAGCGTGTTTGTCTAGCGGCGGCATTCAGTTCATAAAACAACAGCGGCGCGGCGTATGTTGTGGCAGCCAACTGGTGCGCAAGCGGCACACGCCGCCGAGCCGTTTCTCGTGAGCTTCTCGAGAATTGCTTCAGAACTAGAGGCTCGAGAAATTCTCGGTGCGCTCGAGTCGCCGCGCCTCGCCATCCCATCAGTACAGTTCCATAGTGTGCGTACGTCAGCAGTGCTGCCTCAGATGCAGCAGCTTCACGGTGTTGTTTCGCAGCTGGCATTGTCTGTCCCAGCTGAGGCGGCTGTTGGGCGCCCGTAGACACTCTGCGACTCGACGCCTAGTAGGACACTTACCGGCGCAGCCGGCAGGAAGAACACCGGCGGTACTGCGGCAGCAGCCAACACGCAGCGGACGCCGGTTCAAAGGATGGCTGCGTCGACATCTGAGCGTGGCCGGTGGCCAGCTTCTGTACTGTGACGCCCCTTCCATCCTCCTTCACTCGCCGGTAGGAGACGCGACTCGTAGCGATGTTCGGTCCCGTCGGTGTGACGTGGAACACCACCTGTAACTCTCGTAAGAACACAACTCCTCGCGTGGTTAAGAAATATTGCCATCTGTCCGCAACAGTCTTCTCAGTTTCTGCGAACTGGTAAACTGCAATCGTTTATTTTTATTTTTATGCCCGGTTATTTCCGTGATGAAATAAAATCCTGATTCTTGATTTCATCATTATGGTCGTTTTTCACATCATACATAGAGAGGATGAAATTTTTCTGTCTACTATTCCGCTGCTATGCCGCTCCTACGTCCAGTTATGAACAACCGTCCGACGTAATTCCAGAGATAACTTACAGGGTGATTCAAAAAAAATACCACAACTTTAAAAATGTGTATTTAATGAAAGAAACATAATATAACCTTCTGTTATACATCATTACAAAGAGTATTTAAAAAGGTTTTTTTTCACTCAAAAACAAGTTCACAGATGTTCAATACGGCCCCCTCCAGACACTCGAGCAATATCAACCCGATACTCCAATTCGTTCCACACTCTCTGTAGCATATCAGGCGTAACAGTTTGGATAGCTGCTGTTATTTCTCGTTTCAAATCATCAATGGTGGCTGGGAGAGGTGGCCGAAACACCATATCCTTAACATACCCCGATAAGAAAGAATCGCAGGGGGTAAGATCAGGGCTTCTTGGAGGCCAGTGATGAAGTGCTCTGTCACGGGCTGCCTGGCGGCCGATCCATCGCCTCGGGTAGTTGACGTTCAGGTAGTTACGGACAGATAAGTGCCAATGTGGTGGCGCTCCATCCTGCTGAAATATGAATTGTTGTGCTTCTTGTTCGAGCTGAGGGAACAGCCGATTCTCTAACATCTCCAGATACTGTAGTCCAGTTACAGTAGCACCTTCGAAGAAAAAGGGACCAAAAACTTTATTGCCTGAAATGGCACAGAAAACGTTCACCTTAGGCGAGTCACGTTCATACTGAGTTATTTCCCGCGGATTCTCAGTGCCCCATATACAGACATTGTGACGGTTGACTTTCCAGTTAGTATGGAAAGTTGCTTCATCACTAAACACAATCTTTGAAACGAAAGATTCATCTGTTTCCATTTGAGCAAGGATAAAATCACAGAAATCGATTCTTTTAATCTTATCAGCTGCAGACAGTGCTTGAACCAATTTCAGACGATAAGGTTTCATAACTAACCTTTTTCGTAGGACTCTCCATACAGTTGATTGTGGAATTTGCAGCTCTCTGCTAGCTCTGCGAGTCGATTTTCCTGGGCTGCGAACAAATGCTTGCTGGATGCGTGCTACATTTTCATCACTCGTTCTCGGCCGTCCAGAACTTTTCCCTTTGCACAAACACCCATTCTCTGTAAACTGTTTATACCAACGTTTAATACACCACCTATCAGGAGGTTTAACACCATACTTCGTTCGAAATGCACGCTGAACAACTGTCGTCGATTCACTTCTGCCGTACTCAATAACACAAAAAGCTTTCTGTTGAGCGGTCGCCATCTTAGCATCAACTGACGCTGACGCCTAGTCAACAGCGCCTCAAGCGAACAAATGTGCAACTAAATGAAACTTTATAGCTCCCTTAACTCGCCGACAGATAGTGCTTAGCTCTGCCTTTTGTCGTTGCAGAGTTTTAAATTCCTAAAGTTGTGGTAATCTTTTTGAATCACCCTGTATTTTGGAGTACCTGTTTTTTTAATAAGCCGTAATACTGATTTAAACTAATCACTCTTCACTGTCCATTATTCATGTACTCACGTAGTCAGTTAATATGTTTAAAGAGTTAAGCGACACTCAGGTTTACCTTTTGACTCAGATTTTATTGTTCTTTCTGTAATTAATTGTTTGTCCCTGCAACACACACACACCGATATGTCATTCAAGATTAAATTCTGTTCAGTTCAGTAGTCGTGGCGATGACGACAACTTTTGACTAATCGACGTACTTGTCTTTCTTCGTGTCTTCGTTTTATTGTGTCCTGCTCAAGACTACGAATTGTTTTTCTGTCGTTGATCCATTGCTCTCAAGGTTTGTAACTGTTCATCAGTACGAAGGCTAAGTTAGTCCGATAAACCAATATCAGTCAATCGAAGTCTAACACTCGTCTTACTATACCGTCGCGTTGAGAACGGTAAAGATTAAATTTCATCAGTCGCATGACTGAGCAATACTTGCGTCTCTACCTCACGAGCCGGCCGGAGTGGCCGTGCGGTTCTAGGCGCTACAGTCTGGAACCGCGAGACCGCTACGGTCGCAGGTTCGAATCCTGCCTCGGGCATGGATGTGTGTGGTGTCCTTAGGTTAGTTAGGTTTAAGTAGTTCTAAGTTCTAGGGGACTTATGACCTCAGAAGTTGAGTCCCACAGTGCTCAGAGCCAAATTTCTACCTCACGAATTATCAAACTTCCAAAACTGAAACAATCTAATAGCGTTTGCGTCCAGACAACTATCGCAAAAGTACTCCAGAGCGACTCAAGAGCAACTAACAACATTTTCATATCCGAGTTGCATTGTAGTCGCATTGAATTTCCTTTTCGATGCGGCTGCAACACTCTTCCATGGTAAATTTTATCTTTGACTGAATTACTTTCTTGGATTTAACCTTCGTTCATATGAATTTCAATTTATTCTATAGATGTTTGATAAAGAATCTATAATAATCCTTTCCTTTTATCTCCCCTTTTTGTGTGCTATTCTCAGTATTTGAATAATATAGGTGTTAATCAAAATATCACCAGTGTAGATTTTATCGTCAATAGTTGCCGTCACTGTCAAGATGACTCACTTCCTTACTGTAAGTTTCCACAAAGTTTATTAATTGGGGTTTTCTGACCTTGGGGCGTTACACAACGCAGGTCATGTTACGGTTGAGGTCACCTACTCCGTCGAGGTGTCTCGAAACGCCAGTTATTACTCCCAGCGGCCGGCACCTTACAAGTACGCGCGGCACTTTGGCAAGCTGGCTGTGTCGTCAACTGCTTGCCTTTGTGGCGGTACATCTACATCTACACACATACTCCGCAAGACACCATGCAGTGTTCCACTCGCAAACAGAGAGAGGGAAAAGGACTGTCTATATACCTCCGTATGAGCCCTAATATCTCGTATCTTCGTGGACCCTAAGCGCAATGTATGTTGGCGGCTTTAGGATCGCTCTGCAGTCAGCCTCAAATGACAGTCCTCAAAAGTTTTTCAGTAGAACGTCACACTCCCTCCAGGGATTCCCACTTGAATTCCTGAGGCATCACCGTAACACTTGCGGGCCGCTCGAACCTACCAGTAACAAATCCAGCAGCCCGCCTCTGAATTGCTTCGATATCTTCCGTTAAACTGGCCTGGTGCGAATCCCAGATCGGACTGTACTAAAGAATAGGTCGTACTAACGCCCTGTAAGCAGTCTCCTTTACAGATAAAGCACACTTTCTTAAAATTCTCCTAATAAACCGAAGTCAATCATTCGCCTTTCCTACTAGAATTCTTACATGCTCGTTCCATTTCATATCGCTTTACAACGTCACACCCAGATATTTCAACGATATGACTGTGTCAAGCATGACTTTACCAATGCTGTAACCGAATATTACGGGTTTGTTTTTCCTACTCATCCGCATTAACGTGCCAGCTGCCATTCATCACACCAACTAAAAATTTCGTCCAAGTCATCTTGTATCATCCTACAGTCACTTATCTTCGACTCCTTCGTTTATGTGTACAGAATGTAATAGCGGTCCTGTTACACATCCTTGGGATACTCCTGTCGATAGCCTTATCTTTAATGAACACTCGCCGTCGAGAACAACATACTGGGTTCTACAACTTGGGAACTTCTAGCCATGCACGTATCTGGCAACCTATTCCGTATGCTCGCATCTTCGTTAAGAGTCTGCAGTGGGATATTGTGTCAAACGCTTTTCGGAAATCTAGAAATATGGAATCTGCCTGTTGCACTTCTCCATTGTTCGGAGTATATCATGTAAGAAAAGGGAAAATTCAACTTCACACGAGCGATGCTTTCTAAAATCGTGCTGCTTCGCGCACATAAGCTTTTCGGTCTCTAGGAAATTTTTCATAGTAACAGGAACACTGTCGTCAATTTCGTTGACGTCGTGGTGGTGAGGTAACAGGTTGAAGAAAGCCAAAATATGTAATAGATGTTGGCTAGAAAGGTGTTCCTACAGCCTTTGGTCGTGAAACGGCAGATATTGAGATATACGATTGTAGAATAGAAACAGACTACAATCGCTTAGTAATAGAAAGGCAGCCGACCGCGGTGGTCTAGCGGTTCAGGCGCTCAGTCCGGAACCGCGCGACTGCTACGGTCGCAGGTTCGAATCTTGCCTCGGGCATGGATGTGTGTGATGTTCTTAGGTTAGTTAGGTTTAAGTAGTTCTAAGTTCTAGGGGACTGATGACCACAGATGACCTTGACTTCAGGAAAGCACTTGACACCGTCCCGCACTGCAGAAGAGTGAAAAAATACTAGCTTATCGAGTACCGGACAAGATCTGGGACTGGATTCAAGACTTCCCATAGTGCTCAGAGCCATTTGATTTGAATAGAAAGGCATCAGCCAGATTAGATACCTATAAGATACTACAAACATAATGCGAAAAAACTTCCTCCCCTTATAGCAGCAGTTGATTGTAGTTCGGTGGAGCAACTAACGGAACGTAGCGACTGGAAAAAAACGCATGTCATTCCCGGTTTCAAGCAGGTTCGCAGGACAGATGCACACAATTATAGACCTATATCGTTGACATCAATCTGTTGTAGAAATATAGAACATTTTTTATGCTCAAGAATTATGGCGCTTTTCGGCAATCAAAATCTGCTGTGTAAAAATCAGCATGGATTCTGCAAACAGAAATTTTGCGTAACTCAATATCTCTGTTCCTCCCTGAGACCGATAGCAATGTAAACAACAGTGCTCAGGCCGATGCAGTGTTCCTTGACTTCAGGAAAGCACTTGACACCGTCCCGCACTGCAGAAGAGTGAAAAAATACTAGCTTATCGAGTACCGGACAAGATCTGGGACTGGATTCAAGACTTCCTTACAAACGGAACTCAACACGTCACTCTTAACGTAACAAAACCGACAGATGTAAATGTAATTTCTGGAGCACCTCAAGGAAATGTGAGAAAGTGTGAGAGGACCATTACTGTTTAGAATGTATGTATATGATCTAGTAATGCATCGGAACCAGAAGACGGTATCTAGTTGCAGAATGACCTGCAGAGGATTGGTGAATACTGCAGGCTCTGGCAGTTGACCCTGAACGTAGGTAACGTAACATGTGCATACATAGGAAAAGAAGTCCACTACTGTACGACAGCATTATTGATGACCAGTTGCTGGAAAGTACCGCATAGTATCTAGGAGTAATTATCCAGAGCGACATTAAGTGGAAACAGCACATAAATAATTGGAAAAGTGATTGCCAGACTGAGATTCATAGGAAGAATATTAAGGAAATGTAACTCATCCACGAAAGAAGTGGCTTATCAGACGCTTATTCGACCGATTCTTGAGTACTCTTCACCTATCTGGGCTCCATATCTGGTAGGACTGATAGAAGAGACATAGAAGATCCAAATAAGAGCGGCGCGTTTCGTAACGGAAGCGTTTAGTCGGTGCGAAAACGTTTCAGTTATGCTCGAAAGCTCCACTGGCAGATGTTACAAGAGAGTCGCCGTGCGTCACGGAGTGGTTTACTTTTCGAAATTTCGAGAGAGCACTTCCCGGGAAGAGTCGAACAACATATGACTTACTCCACTCTCCTCCCCCCCCCCCCCCCCGCCACCATATGTCTCGCGTAATGACCAAGAAGAGAAAATTTGAGAAATTAGAACCAATACAGAGGCTTATCGATAATTATTCCTCCCACGCACTATTCGCAAGTGAAGTGGGGTAGGGGGCATCAGATAATTGTACCAAAAGTGCCCTCCGCCAGCTTTCAGAGTGTGATTTAGATGTAGATGTAGGTGAGATCTCAAAGCTATTTCGTCGCTTACTGTGAAACTAACATAAGCTGCCCACATATGCCCTAACTCATTCTTGCCACTGTATTATGTATTTCGTTGTAATTCTAGAGCAAATTATGTACTGAGAACAGTAAAGGATGGTAAATCTTCAGCATTTGTGCTGATCACCGGGAAATATTGTTGTTGTTGTTGTTGTGGTCTTCAGTCCAGAGACTGGTTTGATGGAGCTCTCCATGCAACTCTATCCTGTGCAAGCTTCTTCATCTCCCAGTACCTACTGCAACCTACATACTTCTAAATCTGTTTAGTGTATTCATCTCATGGTCTCCCTCTGTGATTTTTACCCTCCACGCTGCCCTCCAGTACTAAATTTGTGATCCCTTGATGCCTCAGGACATGTCCTGCCAACCGGTCCTTTCTTCCAGTCAAGTTGTGCCACAAACTTCTCTTCTCCCCAATTCTATTCAATACCTCCTCAATAGTTATGTGATCTACCCAGCTAATCTTCAGCATTCTTCTGTAGCACGACATTTCGAAAGCTTCTATTCTCTTCTTGTCTAAACTATTTATCGTCCACGTTTCACTTCCATACATGGCTATACTCGACACAAATACTTTCAGAAACAACTTCCTGACACTTAAATCTATACTCGATGTTAACAAATTTCTCTTCTTCAGAAACGCTTTCCTTGCCATTGCCAGTCTACATTTTATATCCTCTCTACTTCGACCATCATCAGTTATTTTGCCCCCCAAACAGCAAAACTCCTTTACTACTTTAAGTGTCTCATTTCCTAATCTAATTCCGGCAGCATCACCCGATTTAATTCGACTACATTGCATTATCCTCCATTATCACCGGGAAAAATAGTACTAAAATTCTTCTGGGATCTGCCGCATCATTTTATAAAACAGCGGAGGTTGGGATTACTTGTTACACAGGGCAACTTGTTACACGCGAATTTTGAGTTAAACGCTGGAACAACGCCATTTCCTTCGAGTAGGTGGTATCACCGTATAGTACAGCCGTGCTGCTGTCCGCTGGAGGGCGTGCTGTCAGTATTAGAGTGTCTCCGGAAGAAAACTTTGTTTCTCTGTGTAATTCTTTGTTCTGCGAGTATTTTTTTAAAAGAAACGTATAATTCCTGTATATCAGAGCAAGTGCTGTATAATATGAAAGCCTTTGGCTTAAGGTGGGTGATAAAAAGTTTTAAAATTTGTCTACAACAGCGAATTATGCTTATATGTAACCAAATATGAAATGGCTATGTACGGAGCAGTTCGTTACAGTTTCGTTTAGGCTAGTTGTTACGATGTAGCAACCTGCTCGACGTCATATGCAGTATCTTATTACGTACTTTCCTTGTGAAAGCAACATGAGAAATTACAAATGTTCAGATGTGTCTGAATTCCTAAGAAAGCAAACTGCTGAGGCCATCGGTCCCTAGACTTACACACTACTTAAACTTAACTAACTTACACTAACGACAACTCACACACTCACACACCTATGCCCGAGGGAGGACTTGGAAGTCCGCCGGGGTCTGGGAGGGAGGGAGGGGGGGGGGGGGCCGTGACTGACATGACGCCTGTAACCTCGCGGCCTCTCCACACTCCGCGCGGCGAGAAATCACGAAAAGGAGACAGGCACAACGCCAAAAGAAACATATAGCCAAGTGGGAAAACAAGTAATGTCGGACTACCAGTAATGTCTAAAACGACAATAGACTTTCCTGTAATACTCATAACAAAATCACATGTAAGGAAAAAACAATGCTAAACATACAACTACGAGGGAAGTAAAAAAAATTAAGGGACTTTTGCAATTCCTCGCCTTAGGGTTAGGTAACATTGCTAGTATCCAGGACTGACATCTCTTACTCTGCGTCAAGTCTATACAACATGTCACTCTTATTCCCACGTGAGTCGTTATGTTGTAGCAGACTGTGAAGCATGGCAGCTCTATTGTCGATGTGCACCAAGGAGGAAATGAGGACAGTGATTCGCTTTTTGTGTGTGGAAGGTGTTAGGGCTGCGGAAATTATTTGTCGAATGCAAGCGGAGTATGACGGCAGCTGTTTATCGCGAAGCAAGATCTGCGTATGGATAGAGCGCTTCAAACAGGGAAGGACTTCAATATGTGTAGAAGAAAGATGGGGCACACCATTGACGTCAACAAGTGAGAACAATTTGGAAGTCGTTGAGGGTACGGTGATTGTTTTAAATATAATATATTCACAGTGGACGAAATCGCCAATACTTTACTTTACTTTACATCAGTCATGGTTCAGCGCATTCCGCCTTACACGACAGGCAAAATTTTCGGAAAGTGTGTGCAAGGTGGGTACCGAAAGAATTGTCAGCGCAGCATAAAGCGCAAGGAATGGACGTCCGTCGTAAACATTTTGCTCGTTTTCATCGCGAGCGAGTAGATTTTTACGACAAATCGGTACTGTAGATGAAACGTGGATGCGTCATCACGAACCGGAAAGTAAGGCAACGAGCATGGTTTGGAAACACCCGTCTTCACCAAAAGTTAGGAAATTTGAACGTCAGTCATCAGCAGGTGAGATTATGCTAACACTATTCTGGGATATGAAAGGTGTGGCAGCCGTTCATTTCACCACAAGAAGCGAAACTGTGAACAGTGAGAAATATTGTGATGTGTTTCGAATTAAACTGATACCTGCAGAGCCAAACGTTGCATAAAACTGCGAAAAGATGTCATCCTGCAGCAAGACAACTTTCGGCCACATTCTGCCGAAACAATAAAGGAAGTGGGATTCGATCTGCTGGAACATCCGCCGTACAGTCCAGACCTGCCTCCAAGCGATTTCCGTGTGTCTGGAACATTGAAGGAAGCCCTCATAGGTAGAAGATTTGCAACCGATTCAGAAATCATTGATACGGGGCAAAACTGGTTGCAGGTGCAACCAAAAAACTTTTTTCCGACGGAATCAAAAAACTTATGAAACATTGGACAAAGTGGTTGAAATGCAGGGAAGCTATGTAGAAAATTAATGTATGTTTCAGTTTTCTGTCGTTAGAATAAATATTTCTTTTCTCAACAGTCGCTTTGATTTTTGACCTCATCTCTTATAATATCTTTGGTAAATGCTTAACAGACTGCACTATTTTAACAGCTTACCTCACCACTGTAAGAACTTGCTCGATGGTGGGGTAAATTCTTATAATGTGCACGCACGACTGGAAACAATGTCAAGTCACTGGTATTCCTGATACTTCAGCACAAGGAAAAGAACGCGCAGAGAATCTGAAGCAGTCGTTGCTACAGTATAAAATAACTCTAAAACCTTTGTGTACAAAAATTATTGAAAAAATTGTAACAATTAACTCTTACATAAAATGCTAAAATCCTAAGGCAACGTTTCAGTTGTATTGTAGCTGCCTTCCTCAGGGAAAATTGTAACTAGCTGGGAAGTAAGTGTTTCCGTACATCGCCTTTCTAACGGTGTCATAAGACCAAAAGCGGTATTTGTAAGCACCCACTTCCCAGCTAATTACACTTTTCCCTGTGGAAGGCCGCTGCAACACAGTTGAAAGGACTGTTTATTTTAGCATTTTAGTATTCTAAGCATTTTATAAGATGTCACGGACAATACACCAGAAGGATATTAATGAGACTGCCACTAGGCTTGGAAGCCCACGTATTTAAGACTAAGTGTTTATATCAAGTAGTTCTTGCTTCATGCCTCTGTGGACATCATGCCTCTTTGGACAGTCTTTTTCTGTAAAGACAGTGAATGTATCCCAAGGTCATGCAGAAGCCTTGTCCCACTAGTAAATGTACAATTTTATGACTGTAAAAGTCGCAACGCTGTGAAGAGACTCTTGTAAGATATACATAATATATTTACTAGTCGCTTCTGTAGAATAAGTACTTTTTTGACGATGGCTGCATTGATCCAATAAGAGTAGACCACAGGACAGCAGTGAGTGGTAGTATGCTATGAGTCCCGCCTGCAGGTCAACTCAGTGAGACGGACTTCGAAGTGGAAGTAAATTCCCTCTCTCTCTCACCCTCTCTGCCTCCCCCCCCCCCCCCCCCCCACACGCACACATACACACAAAAAAACTACCAGTGTGTGCAACGCTGTGGTTACTGCCGTTGATCTAGAAGAGTTAGGTCTGCTGGGGAGCAAAATCTCACAGCTACCAACATTGTTGATAAAGTACCATATGTGACAACAGTGGTGGCAGCACTGGAAGCCAGTGTGAGGGTGGAGATGGTGGCAGTGCTGGTGGGTGACCTGGGAATGGCTGTGGTGGCCGGTGGAAGAATGGAGGCGGCGTTGGTGTGTGTGACTCGGTACTTAATTATAGTTTGTGTGCTAACCGTTCTGCCAAGTATTTACATGAAAAAAATGTTCCAATGTGTGTGAAATCTTACGGGACTTAACTGCTAAGGTCATTAGTCCCTAAGCTTACACACTACTTAACCTAAATTATCCTAAGGACAAACACACACACCCATGCCCGAGGGAGGACTCAAACCTCCGCCGTATTTACGTGAATCTTCTTCTTCTTCTTCTTCAAAAGTTAGTTAAGTAATACACTCCAGATTGGTGATATTCATTTTGTTTCTCTAATTTCAGTTTGCATTGTTGTGGTAAACAGATATGCATGTAATTTTTGGCCTACATCAGACAGTGACGAAGCACGATTCATACTTTTCACATAAGCATTAACACCCATCGAAACTCTTCACAACAACGTCCTCTGAGGTGTTCTGTAAGGACATACCACGCATTTTCTAGCGATTAGTTCGCTTGGATGAGAGTTTGGGACCGTATCGAGGATGTGTACAGACGTCCCAGCGAATCTTCTACAGCGTAATCGATACACGTGAGACCGCCTGCATGTCGCCGAGATTGTTTCAGGTGCGGTACAGAAGTTTCGGTAGGAAGGCGGTACGCATTCTCCGTACAGTCTAGATCTCTCCCTAAGCTATTTCCATATTTTTGGAGCCCCGAAGGAAGAAATTCGTGGCCGTCGATTTGCTTCGATCGGAGAGGTGGTGGGGCCGATGACAACCGAAAAACCTTTTCCTGTGTAGGCACTGACAGTTTTGTCTCACAGTGGCGACTAGTATTGGAATAATAAACGGCTTCCTTACGTTTCTCCATCTGCCTCGTTTTCACCAGACTCCCCCTTATAGAACTATACCGTCAAGTTCCGTCTCCAATAACGGGAGACATCTCCAAAGGTAAAATGGCAACTGCATCAAGCAGGAAATAAAATGCAGTGAGACGAACGTTTATCAAAGAAAACACATTACCATGGGTGCGTGTTAAAAGAGACCATATTTGGAAAAAACGACATTCCGTTTAAGGAGACGGTGCTCGACTTATTACAACTTATGTTCCGTCTCTCCAACTATATGAAAGGCAGTTTGTTTTTGGCCATAGGCGTTTCGCTTCTTTTATTATGAAGCTTTTTCAGTGGCCCCTTTACACATGTTTCTTTTATATACACTCCTGGAAATGGAAAAAAAAACACATTGACACCGGTGTGTCAGACCCACCATACTTGCTCCGGACACTGCGAGAGGGCTGTACAAGCAATGATCACACGCACGGCACAGCGGACACACCAGGAACCGCGGTGTTGGCCGTCGAATGGCGCTAGCTGCGCAGCATTTGTGCACCGCCGCCGTCAGTGTCAGCCACTTTGCCGTGGCATACGGAGCTCCATCGCAGTCTTTAACACTGGTAGCATGCCGCGACAGCGTGGACGTGAACCGTATGTGCAGTTGACGGACTTTGAGCGAGGGCGTATAGTGGGCATGCGGGAGGCCGGGTGGACTTACCGCCGAATTGCTCAACACGTGGGGCGTGAGGTCTCCACAGTACATCGATGTTGTCGCCAGTGGTCGGCTGAAGGTGCACGTGCCCGTCGACCTGGGACCGGACCGCAGCGACGCACGGATGCACGCCAAGACCGTAGGATCCTACGCAGTGCCGTAGGGGACCGCACCGCCACTTCCCAGCAAATTAGGGACACTGTTGCTCCTGGGGTATCGGCGAGGACCATTCGCAACCGTCTCCATGAAGCTGGGCTACGGTCCCGCACACCGTTAGGCCGTCTTCCGCTCACGCCCCAACATCGTGCAGCCCACCTCCAGTGGTGTCGCGACGGGCGTGAATGGAGGGACGAATGGAGACGTGTCGTCTTCAGCGATGAGAGTCGCTTCTGCCTTGGTGCCAATGATGGTCGTATGCGTGTTTGGCGCCGTGCAGGTGAGCGCCACAATCAGGACTGCATACGACCGAGGCACACAGGGCCAACACCCGGCATCATGGTGTGGGGAGCGATCTCCTACACTGGCCGTACACCATTGGTGATCGTCGAGGGGACACTGAATAGTGCACGGTACATCCAAACCGTCATCGAACCCATCGTTCTACCATTCCTAGACCGGCAAGGGAACTTGCTGTTCCAACAGGACAATGCACGTCCGCATGTATCCCGTGCCACCCAACGTGCTCTAGAAGGTGTAAGTCAACTACCCTGGCCAGCTAGATCTCTGGATCTGTCCCCCATTGAGCATGTTTGGGACTGGATGAAGCGTCGTCTCACGCGGTCTGCACGTCCAGCACGAACGATGGTCCAACTGAGGCGCCAGGTGGAAATGGCATGGCAAGCCGTTCCACAGGACTACATCCAGCATCTCTACGATCGTCTCCATGGGAGAATAGCAGCCTGCATTGCTGCGAAAGGTGGATATACACTGTACTAGTGCCGACATTGTGCATGCTCTGTTGCCTGTGTCTATGTGCCTGTGGTTCTGTCAGTGTGATCATGTGATGTATCTGACCCCAGGAGTGTGTCAATAAAGTTTCCCCTTCCTGGGACAATGAATTCACAGTGTTCTTATTTCAATTTCCAGGAGTGTATGTAATAATTGCATCAAATAGTACCTCCAAGTATGCTAATATGTTACGTTTTCCCATTTTACTCTTGTGTTTTTTAGGTTAGAAACAACTTTTGCACCACCAGTTTCGTGGGTTTAAATTATCGTTTGGTGTTACTTAATGATTTGTCATGCTTTTAGTCAAAGTGTGTCATCCTGGATGTGTGTTTACTCACTCTCCATACTCCAGATGACCGATTTTCGGCGGTTTTACGTGAACATTTATTAAACAGTTCACTTGTACTTTTCCCCGTGTGTTCAAAGCGCGCGCGCGCGCGCGCGCGCGCGTGTGTGTGTGTGTGTGTGTGTGTGTGTGTGTGTGTGTGTGTGTGTGTGTGTGTGTGTGTACAATGTGTAATGTTACCAGCTGTCGCTTTTTGCCTTTCATTTAGCTGCAAAAACGAAACATACCTCCATAAATTGTGAAGCAACTACGGAACGAAGGAGAACGGAAAAAATGGCAATTTTTTTATTTTTGACATAATCACTTTTTATGCCACAAACATAACCGATTTAGGCCTGCAGTGGCCATCTTCTATGCAATGGGCGGAATTTGGTGAATAAATGTTCATGAAAACGCATGAATATTTGTTCACCAAAGGCTGCCAGTAGCGTCTGAAGGTGGCCATTCTAGGCCGAAACGGGTCGTGATTGTGTCATAAAAAAGTATTTGAGTCAAAAATTTAAAAAAAGGATTATAGCGTAATAATTTTAAAAATAAAGAAGGAGATGTTAAGTTAGATAAAGTGTTGATGTGAACTTTGTACCAATACAATAGCGAGCGATTACCTTTAATTGAGAGCCATGCCGCCAGCCAAAGATAATCACGTACTCGACATTACGTGGCGAATGGTGGTGCCCTCTATACAGCTCTACAATTTTGGAGGCCTTTAGAGCCCTTGATACAGTCGCCGTTTTACCTCTGAAGATGTCTGCTGCAGTCGGAGACGAAACGTCAGTTTATGTACCGATCACAGCCACTCAGCGAGGAAGTTTTCACTGAAGTAAACAGTGGACCTTAAAACTTACCAGGAGCGTTCAATAAGTAAAGCAACTCATTTTTTTTCTGTAAGCACGTTGGTTTTATACAGGATTGCAATACACTATATTCCACAACTGGCCATTAAAATTGCTACACCACGAAGATGACGTGCAACAGACGCGAAATTTAACCGACAGGAAGAAGATGCTGTGATATGCAAATGATTAGCTTTACAGCACATTCACACAAGGTTGGCGGCGGTGGTGACACCTACAATGTGCTGACAAGAGGGAAGTTTCCAACCGATTTCTCATACACAAACAGCAGTTGACCGGCGTTGCCTGGTGAAACGTTGTTGTAATGCCTCGTGTAATGATGAGAGATGCGTACCATCACGTTTACGACTTTGATAAAGGTCGGATTGTAGCCTATCGCGATTGCGGTTTATCGTATCGCGACAATGCTGCTCGCGTTAGCAGGATATGGAATCGGTGGGTGCAGGAGGGTAATACTGAACGCCGTGCTGGATCCCAACAGCCTCGTATCACTAGCAGTCGAGGTGACAGGCATCTTATCCACATGGCTGTAACGGATCGTGCAGCCACGTCTCGATCCCTGAGTCAACAGATGGGGACGTTTGCAAGACAACCACCATCTACACGAACAGTTCAGCGATGTTTGCAGCAGCATGGACTATCAGCTCGGAGACCATGGCTCCGGTTACCCTTGACACTGCATCATAGACAGGAGCGCATGCAATGGTGTACTCAGCGACGAACCTGGGTGCACGAATGGCAAAACGTCATTTTTTCGAATGAATCCAGGTTCTGTTTACAGCATCATGATGGTCGCATCCGTGTTTGGCGACATCGCGGTGAATGCGCATTGGAAGCGTGTATTCGTCATCGCCATACTGGTGTATCACCCGGCATGTTGGTATGGGGTGCCATTGGTTACACGTCTCGGTCACCTCATGTTTGCATTGACGGCACTTTGAACAGTGGACGTTACATTTCAGATGTGTTACGACCCGTGGCTCTACCCTTTATTCGATCCTTGCAAAACCTTACATTTCAGCAGGATAATGCACGACCGCATGTTACAGGTCCTGTACGGGTCTTTGTGGATACAGAAAATGTTCGACTGCAGCCCTGGCCAGCACATTCTCCAGATCTCTCACCAATTGAAAACGTCTGGTTAATGGTGGACGAGCAACTGGCTCGTCACAATACGCCAGTCACTACTCTTGATGAATTGTGGTATCGTGTTGAAGCTGCATGGGCAACTGTACCTGTACACGCAATCCAAGCTCTGTTTGACTCAATGCCCAGGCGTATGAAGGCCGTTATTACGGCCAGAGGTGGTTGTTCTGGGTACTGATTTCTCAGGATCTATGCACCCAAATTACGTGAAAATGTAATCACATGTCAGTTCTAGTATAATATGTTTGTCCAATGAATACCCGTTTATCATCTGCATTTCTTCTTGGTGTAGCAATTTTAATGCCCAGTAGTGTATATATCTATCAATTCATGACATCCATCTTTACAAATTTCCTTTTTCTGGCGGACACACGAGCACGTCGTCTCCTTATAGTGACCTCTCAAAACTCCGCCATCTCTCTCCCCACATCCACCACTGCTGGCGGCTCACCTCCAACTGCCCAACGCTACGTGCTGTTCACATCCAGCTGCCCAACACTACACAAGTAAATATTCCAACGATGCCAACCAGCCACAGGCTGCACACAGCACAGTCTGTGATTTTCATACAGAACGCTACGCGGTGTTACCAACATAAAAACCTAAACAGCCTACCTACAACTATACGGGCTGAAGCAAGAATGCTCCAATATATCCCACAACAAAGTGTGCATTTTTTCAAGCGAAACTGGCGGAGAAGCAATAAAATGTGTTGCATTACTTGTTAAGTACCCCCTCGTAATTTGATGTTTGTTGCACGGTGTTGCAATTGCAGTGGCGTCCACTGTATGTGTAGATGTAGATGTAGATTTGGGATGCTGAGCAGGGCGCCCCGTGTGCCTGCAGGTGCGAGCCGCCGCAGGAGTGGGGCGGGCCGTGGTCGCTGCGCAGCCTGCTGCTGGAGTCGCAGCCCACAGCTGGAGACGGGGCTGGAGCTGGAGCTGGAGCTGGAGTGTCGGTGCGCGCCACGCTGGTGACGCACGTGTACGCGGACGACTGGTGCGCGCTGCCCCTCTACTCGGTCGCCGTGGTCGCCACGCTTCTCCAGGAGCGCCGCCAGGGTGAGCCGCGGGCGCCACAGTCGTTTCTCACTATAGTTCAATTCTTTTATCTTGGCGGCTCGCGCATGCCCGCCCAGATGCGAGAAATTGCTGCGTTGCCAACTGCACGCGCCAAGAGAATCAGCGCCATAGTATAGTATAGTTCGAAAACATACGTTTCAGGGGGAGCGCGCAGTTTATGAAGTAAAGCCACCACGGCCGCATTAACCCTTTCGCTGCTACAGAGACGTGCTCCCCGCATTTTGTCATCACTGCACTGCTCGCCTTTGCAGACAGATGGTGTTACGACTGCTTTGACACACTTATCATTCGAGTTCACAAAAACTATTTGGCTCAAAAAAATTGATTTTTACACGTCTTCTTGACTGATACCTTCCCCCTATAAATGACTTTATTTTGTTTCGATGTTCAACGCAGTTATTGTGCAGCATTAAATGTAGTAAACCACTGCACGAAATTTTGAAGAGTTTGCATTCAAACGAATAAAATTCACGAAGTAAGACACTTCGATATTGTTTTTAAATAAAGAAAATATTAAGCATCGAACAAGGTTTGAAGTCAGAACCTTTTGCTTAGCAGCTAAACACCATAACCATTACGCTAATGCAGCTCATCATTTTGCAGAATTGCTGGAGTACTTTAAAGAATCACTCAAAATACCGACAAACTATGACTATGAGTTACTCATCTTTCGTCGAAGTACAATAGGAAATAAACAATTACCGCTCTTCTTTATTGCGAAAAAGCGGTTAGTGAGAATGAATTTCCTTGCTATCGCCTGAATTAGGAGGCTTATTACTTGTTTGGTTTAATTAATTAATAGAATATGAAGCAATTGGCATAAAGAATGCTTTTTCCAAACTTTCTTTTATAGAAAGTCTGCTATCATGACATTGCTTTTGTTCAGTTACTTTATTTATGACTGAATGTTTCTAAAACTGAAGACACTCGTCCATGCTCTGCACTGCAGTCGAGCTCTGCCAACATCGTTCTCTGTTCATTGGCTGACTGTGATTTGTGACGTCAGATGCGCAGAACGAACCTAAACTCGGCCACTGTCGTGAATGACGCGCACTTTAGTTTTGCGTGTCACCCCAGTCGAGTGTTAGAGTGCATACAGTAGTACTCGGTCTCTAGCGGTGCAGGTGTCGCGGTGCGGGAGGGGACAAAGGTAGTGATGTGGGCTCCCAGGCTGACGTGGGGGCATGGTAAGAGAGATACAGTTCGCAGCGGCCAGGGGCAACTATTTTCGTTCAGCCACCACTGTGCATTGTTTCATCGCTCTGGGACCATGCTCATCAAATTAGAACACATGAAATATTACTGCTCTTTATTACAGTCAGTTCCACAAGTAAGTGTACGCCGTTATCTGTCTGAAATAAAAGGCACTATTATAAATAGCTTGGCATCTTAGCCCTTTTTCCGGTAAGCCATCCACGTTTCCAACCCCTAAATATCGTTTGACCCACTTCGCAACGAATGTCTTCGACTTCCTAAGAATTTTAGCAGCAGCTCCATATGAAAGCTTTGGTCCCTGTCGATGATTTACGAGGAGCACTGTCTCGTTACACTTCAGATACTCGTATTTTGCACTAATTGTAAACTGAAACGGACAAAAAAAATTGAAATGAGCTTTTGGCATCATTGGCCGGGAGGCCCCTTGCGAGGCAGGTCCGGCCGCCTTAGTGTAGTTCTTATAATACTCGACGCCTGAGGCACTTTGGCTTGCCGTACTATAAAAATAAATAAATAAATACCAGCTTAATTATAATGAAGCAAAATTAGTATGGACTCGCCATAGTGCTGTGCACCAACCAGAAACTACCGCTTCATTATGGCAAAGTGTGAAGCAAGAAATTTTGTAACAAAGCTTTGTATTTCCGACTCGTTTTAAGGTTGTGGTGCTCTTCCATTATATACTGTATGTACTCGTCTATACTCGCATGTGTATTCGTAACTGCAAAATACGCAAACTGGCCGATAATACAAATGTAGCTATTGTGCTTCGTTGCAGGAAAGAAATGCCAGTCTGGTCGAAGTACATCTTTAAGTGTTATAGCAGAGTCTGTAGTTCTAGTAGTTATTGATAGTTTTTTTCTAGTCCAGTTCCATATGTGGTATTGGTCTCTGCAGATGAGAATGTATGCCAAGGTATCTACAGTATGACAATGATCGCAGTACAGACTCTGTTTCATTTTGATATTGTGCAGCTTTTCACCCGTGGGGACATTCTCGTTTACAATGTCATACCATTTGGACACTACTTTGGAGTGGAGGATGGTATTGTTAATGTTTTTCCGGACGTTACTCCAGTTGATCGCTGGATATTTCGCTTCCATTGGGTTTTGCCTATGGTGTCTCGTGAGGTGGTAATAGGTCTTTCTGGTGTTAAGCAGTTGTGAAGTATCTTGAATATAGCTCATTTCCAGGTAGTAGGTCCGGACGTGATCGAGTTGAGCGCTGATGCGACCAACATCGACTGGGGCCTTTTTGCTCGTTGGGGCTAACCTGTTGAATAACGTTTTCGTAATTGTCGGATGGGGTGTCTGCAGTCCATATGGCAGTGCATTGGTCCTTGATGTCTTTGACACCCAAACGACCAGCGGCGCGGGTTAACAGCATGGTTGGCAGGGTGACTTTAAAGATGTTTCCGCTCCATAGGAACCAATACGCTGCAGCTAAAAGCTTTTGCGCTGTAACCTTTGGTACTGGTAACACTGCTGCGATGTGATATATTTTGCTTAGCTATCGGGGCGGACTGACCGACAAAACAAAACAGTCAATTCTCACAGTGTTTATCTATACACTGTGCAAAATCGCACTGATTGCAGATTCGAGACCACAACCAGAGATGTCGCACCGGATGTTAAATTTAAAATTATGGCGTTCACTTTCTTGTGGAACTGACTGTACTTTAGTAAATAGAAGATTTACTTGACTTTGATACACTTCTTCCCCACTGGAGTACTGGGTAACTGACAAATGTCTTGGATTAGCAAAGCATCACTAAGTAACAAACAGTTCTGTTGCAGTACAACGTTCCATATTTGACTAAACAGTTCCAACGGAAACTTTATCTATCACGTTAGTCCTATGTTACGATGTTGACTGCTTCAGATGAGACCACGAACTGGGACAGAGCTCCCATTAACTCGTCCCTTTATTGACCTCAGTGTGAGGGTGCTGCTATGGTGTATTCTTCAGGTGCCCTCTCGTACGTCGTTGTGGACTGCAGCGAGATCACGCTAGTGTCTGTGGGACGATTTGCGTTGCCAACTTTAGTGAGGCAAAGCGATGTCAGTACGATACCACACGGCTCTAGAGCAGTGGTCGCCCAACTTAGGAAACTTCTGAGCTACCGTATCGTTTTTACGTCCCACTTTGAGCTGCCACAATATACTGGGACAGGGACAAGAACTTAAAAAAAAAACTTACATTTGTTTGTTGCCTAGAAACTTACATTTGTAGTCGGTGTACTGGACAAACGCTTCTGAATCGCATGTTCACTACTTTTATGACTCTTTTCATTACATCGTTCGTACTTCAAACTTCCCACACAGAGAATGCTAGTGTATTGCAAAATGGCAAAACGAAAATTTCATACCGCTCTTGTCTTTACGACCCAGGGTTACGAATCCCTTCTCTCTGCCTGTCATAGCAGGAGCTCTATCAGTTGCTAAGTCCACAAACTCTTTACAGATATATTTTCAGAGTTTACAAAAGCTTTAAATACTGAAAAAATGCCCTACCCCGTAGAGGCTTCTGTTAGTGGTATAATTTTTACCAGCTCCTCTATTATTTCTAAATTTTCAAAAACCGTTCTTGGAAAACGGCCAACTCAACCGCATAAACTGTATCAGTCGATTATTCCAGGTGGTGGTGGGGGGGGGGGAAGCTGCAGCGATCAAAATCAGTTTTATGTTGTGAAATAACGTCAGAACTGGTAACCTCAACCATCCTCATTATTGTATTTGCAGAAAGCTGTACAGTTTTAATAGCAAACATTACCTCAGTTTCATTTTTGAAACTATCAACTGAAGCAGTTTTGATTAATTCGCCGTCTTCATAAGATTTCTTATTCTGTGCAATAATTTTTGAAGCTCTAAATGACGCCTTAGTTGCTGCTTTATTCTTGTCTGACGGTTTAAAAAAAGTCGGTTGTAGTGTATTACATTTGTATTTTAGCTGCCTCACTTTTTTCCCCTACAGCAGGATCGAGTGGGAAATCCTGTTCAATCCCTGATGAACATTTCAGAAGTTACATTCGACGTTCCCTTTGTTCCCATCTGATCCACTTGCACAGCAGAGGCAGCACATTTGTCCTTTACCTGGGTTAAGAAGTAATCGGTTTCCCACTCTAAATGAAAGTGATAAGTTTTTTGGTGTTTTGCGTGAAAGTGCCATCTTTAGAACAAACGTAACTAAATATCAATGCGTAAATCAAACTATGCACGTTAGCAAATGTCTGATATAAACTCGAGAAACATAAAATACACAACTTCAAACGTATACAGTCAATTACTAGGCTGAGAAAGTAGCATCCTATGACTATAATATCAAAGAGTCACTCATACAAATACCTGTGTGTAACAATTTGTAGGGATATGAAATTGAATGATCACCTAGGTTCAGTTGTGGAGAGAGGAGGAGAGGAGATTAGTGTTTAACTTCCCGTCGACAACGAGGTCATTAGAGACGGAGCGCAAGCTCGGGTGAGGAAAGGATGGGGAAGGAAATCGGCCGTGCCCTTTGAAAGGAACCATCCCGGCATTTGCCTGTAGCGATTTAGGGAAATCACGGAAAACCTAAATCAGGATGGCCGGAGACGGGATTGAACCGTCGTCCTCCCGAATGCGAGTCCAGTGTGCAAACCATTGCGCCACCTCGCTCGGTCAGTTGTGGGTAAAGCAGATGGTAGACTTCGGTTTATTGGTAGAATGCTGGGGAAATGCACTCAGTCTACTAAAGACATTCCTTACAAATCACTCGTGCAACCCCTCCTAACATACTGCTCAATTGTGTGGGACTAATAGCAGATAGGACTATCAGGGGATGTTGAACGTATACAGAGGAGGACAGCACGAACGGTGACAGGTATGTTTAATGCATGGGAGAGTGTCACAGAGATACTGAAGGAAGTCAAGTGGCAGACTCTTGAAGACAGACGTAAACTACCCCTAAAAAGTCTGTTAACAAAGTTTCAAGAATCGGCTTTAAATAATTACTCTACGGATATGCTCCATCCTCCTACGTGTCTCTCACACAGGGTTCGTGAAGATAGAATTTGGATAATTACTGCACGCACACAGGCATTCAAACAATCATTCTTCCCACGCCAAGAAACCCTAATAACTGGTGCAGTGGTACGTACCCTCTGCCATGCACCTCAAACTGGTTTGCAGGGTATCGGTGGAAATGAAGATGTAGAATCTTGATTGACAATGGCAGGTCTGCGGGAAAAACAAACAGTTGCCGTCGTGACAACGGTCTGACGTGTGAGCCCAGCGGAGCCCAGAATGGCCAACCTGGGCGTCACCGCTATTTACCGAAAGTTTCCCCGCAGACAACTTAAGCCTTCACACGAACCCCTGTCTCACAGGACTTCTATGCCACAGCTAGCGATTCTTTAAATGATCGTAATAACAAGTTATTACAGGACAACCAATAATTTCGACAAGTCAACCATTTATTATTAAAAACACAAAGAGTTACAGGATTACGCTGAAATTACAGAAGAAAGAGCGATTTATTTTCACCTGACTTTATTTATTCCTCTTGTTGTTGTGTTAAAATTAGCTTCTTTGATAATAACACAGCGGGGTTTACGAAATTTAATTACATTAACATTCTAATGCAGTTGCAACTACGACAGAATCCCGAAACAGTCCGTCATTAAGCAAGCAATTGAGAACAAGTCAGGTCAGTAGTTTATGCTCAGTACAAAAATTAATGCGTGATTCCTTCACTTATCTTGCCTCAAACCCATACTAAGCCTCATTTAATCGTCCATCGATGGACCTTAAGATAATTACATTATTTCATTGAAAACTCTATAGTTGTTCTTATATCACAGTAGATAAGAAACTTTTGCATGTTAACTCTATGGCAGAATACTCTCTGCTTTGCCTGTTACCATGAGCCAAAGACTCATTTCGATATCTTGATCCTTTCATGAGATATGAGGGATGTTGCGAATATTTCACTTTCACTCGATCCTTAGCACACGCGAGTGGAAGTGAATGCACTACATACATTGTATTTCCTGGTGACTGAAGATAGACAGATATCGTCTCAAGATTTAAAAAAATCAGTATGGTGTGTACATTTTGTGTACAGCAATGTGTAGCCTCAGTCTACCAAACGTAAAATTATACTGACCCCTATTTTTCATTACAAACTATTCGAATTTTGTGCAGAGCTGTTACTACGTATAGAAATATCAGTCACTATGACCACTATTGAAATTATAAGTTGCAGTGCAGCCAGCAGCTGCAAGCCTCCATTCCCACAGTGTGGCCGACCGAGGTGGAAAGAGAATCTTTCGGTCATAACAGACGGAACTCACAACTCGGTGGGCGACAATGAACTGATACGGCCGTCCCTTCGTAACAGAGGGCTGCAATTGAGCAGTGATAGGGTGACTAGATGCAGACATATAAAAAAGAGGACAAATAGCTTCAAAAATGGAAGACAAAATTAGAAAAAAGGGCACACACGAAAACATACGCTCAAATTTAATAAATGAATGAATTAATAGACATAACATGCACTCCTTAACTTTTATAGGTACTTCTCTGCAGATCCAAATTTCTGTAGAAGTGTAGGCTTGCTTAGCAAATAGTATAAAAAGATACACAGTAAATTTCTTTTAAATTATGCTGGACCGTGAACGTGCCTTTAACAGATTCAAGGTTCAACGTATTCCCGTCATTAGTCCACTGTGTTGTAGTGAGCGAAAACACTCTTTCTGCATTTGCATTGGTCTTGATACATTGAAAATATATTCGGCAAGTCTTAATAATTCTGAATGAAAATCAACACACTCACTTTCACAAAAATACTTGGCCCATTTTTTTACTACAAGATAACCGACTAAGTTCAGGATCATTACTATTTTGTTTTAGAAATTGCCTAAAATTACAGAATTATTCAAAACATTTTACATCTTCAGTTTCAAAAGCAGCAAATTCATCTTGCAAATGCAAAAGGCTATTTGCAGCATCACTGTAGTTAACATCTTTTTTAATAAACACGCATGTGAAACAAGAAAAGTAGTCAAACACATAGAGCCATCGTTTTAAATGTTCATGGCACGATTTATACAGCAACATAGCTTCCTCCATTAAGACTTCTTTATATATATGAAGACAGTAACTGTTCTCGAAAGAACAGATTACTGTTGTTGACCGTGCAGCTTTTCACTGGAATAAATGATGACTAACTGAAACCGTCAGCTGCCGACAGGTGTTGTTGATATACCTCGATGTGGACAGCTGAAAATGTGTGCCCCGACCGGGACTGCCATGTAAGCAGGAGATCCCGGGTTCGAGTCCCGGTCGGGGCACACATTTTCAGCTGTCCACATCGAGGTATATCAACAACACCTGTCAGCAGCTGAGGGTTTCAGTTAGTCATCACTTAACTTCTTTATCAAAGTCACACTCCGAATCAACAGAAAGACTGTCAACAAACAGCAAATCACACTCATACATGAGTACTGAGTGCACGACATGTTATCTAAAATCCGAAGCCAAGACAATGTGAATTTGGAACTGGAAATAATGAACGGAAATTTTAAATAACCGATATATGCGCTGGCTTATGGATCGATCTATGGCCTGTAGTGAAAAATCGATAAAATCGACAATCCTACTGCCATCTGTAGATAAGGTATATAAGAAATGAGCAATAGAACGGGAATGATTGCAAATATAATGTTATTACGCTCAACTTTGCGTCAACATTGCATCAACGTTACTGACGCCTTCTGACAGCAATGTCCGTAACTCGTGGTCTTGCGGTAGCGTTCTCGCTCCCCGCGCAAAGGGTCCCGGGTTCGATTCCCGGCGGGGTTAGGGATTTTTCCTGCCTCGAGATGACTGGGTGTTGTTGTGTCGTCTTCATCGTCATCAGTCATCCCCATTACGGTCGGAGGAAGGTAATGGCAAACCACCTCCGCTAGGACCTTGCCTAGTACGGCAGTGCGAGTCCCCCGCATTGTCTCCTACGCTTCTTGGAGTATGGGACCTCATGATCATCATCTGGCAGCAATACGTGTCACATGTAGGACGTGTTGAGTAGCGCTTATCTTGGCTGACTCCGGCTACACGTTGCGAGAAGGAGAATAATCTAAAAATAGGCCCGGACCCCAGACAAACAGATAAAAAGGACAACATGTCTGGATTTATCCTGACGTCTGGTCACCGTACATGGTGCTGAGGACGAGGATGTGTTTCTGCACAGTCAGTTAGTTTCGTGTTCCATTGATCAATCATATGGTAACCGTTATGATGTAGAACGTATAAAGCGCATAAGAAATGCACACATGAATCAAGGGCTTTTTTTTTAAGCTTAAAATTTTTTTTATCTAAGCCATTCCTTTAATGACACAAAATGGATACATTATACCTATAGATTTATTTATTCCTGTGCGAGAAGTCATCTATGATATAGAAGGAGTTGTCGAGGGGATATGATTTCAATTTATTTTAAACTATTACTGCTGTCTGTCAGACATTTTATTTCATATGGTAATTTATGGAAACGTTTCACAGCAGCACATTTTATCCCTTTCCGTGCCAAAGATAGGTTAAGTAGAGGATAGTGCGAGTCTTCCTTTCTTGTGGTAAGATAATAATGAATATCACTATTGTTTTTAAATTGGTCCATGTTGTTGAGAACAAATTTCTTTACTGAGTAAACCTACTGTGAGGCTGTTGTAAGAATTCCTAACCTTTTAAATAGATGCCTATAAGATGTGTGACAATGAACCCCACACATTATTCTAACCACTTTCTTTTGAGCAGTGAATACTTTTTGCCTAAGTGTTGAGTTACCCCTAAATATTAATACGTATGACATCAGAGAGTGAAAATATGCAAACTATGTTAGCCTGCTAATTTCTATATCCTCAAAATTAGCAGTTATTCTGAGTGCAAATGTTGCTGAACCTATTCGCTTTAGGAGATCCAAAATATGAATTTTCCAGTTATAATTTTCATCTACATGTACACACAAATCCAAAATATGAATTTTCCAGTTACAATTTTCATCTACATGTACACACAAAAACTTAGTATACTCTACCCTGACTACTGACTTCTGGTGATGTGTTATATTTATTGAAGGAACTGTACTCCTTGCAGTAGAAAATTAGATGTACTGTGATTTTTCAAAGTGCAGAGCAAGCCCATTCACAAAAACCCAATCAATAACTTTTCCAAAGACATTATTTGTATCGCTTTTTATTGGAGTTTCTTTTACTGGATTAGTGACGATGCTTGTATCATCAGCAAACAGTGTCAGTTTAGCTTCTTATTTCAGATAAGAATGGAGGTCATTCACATATATATCAAGAACAGAAGGGGACCCATGATCGAACCCTGTGGAACGCCTAATGTAATTTCACCCCAGTTAGTGGGAAACTGCCTTAAATCACTTAAACCATGTAAAGAAACTGTTCTGTAGATACGACTTAAACCACTCGTATGCTTTTCCATTTATACCATAGAATTGTAATCTGTTATGTAATGTCATGGTTCACACAATCAAACGCTTTGGATGAGTCACAGAAAATTTCTATTTTTGATACTTTACTATTTAAAGGCTCTATTATGTTGGCAGTGAAATTGTATATTGCTCCCGGCCGGAGTGGCCGAGTGGTTCTAGGCGCTACAGTCCGGAACTGCGCTACCGCTACGGTCGTAGGTTCAAATCCTGCCTCGGGCATGGATGTGCGGGTTGTCCTTAGGTTAGTTAGGTTTAAGTAGTTCTAAGTACTAGGGGCCTGATGACCTCAGCAGTTAAGTCCCATAGTGCTCACACCCATTTTTTGTATATTGCTGTCTCAGTGGAACAGCATGTTTGAAATCCAAACTGTGATTTACTAAGTATCCCATTACTGCTGAGATGGCTAACCACTCTTGAGTACAATACTTTCTCTATTATTTTTGAAAATCCTTTAAGCAGAGGTCAAGTTACCTTGGATAAGCTCAACAGGGAAGTTATTGTTTCCAAACTATAATAACAATGTGGTGGCTCACACTGTAGGCATCATGTGGCTTTTTGCAGATGACGATTGTAGCATTTCTTGATCTAGGAACCAATCTTTATTCCTACAGAATACCGGTCATTTTCCATGTTCCACTGTCCATGTTAGATTCTGATAAAACATATACCGCACTAGACTAATTTGAGACTGCTCTGTGGATTGAACACGTAAAATTCCACTTTAAATATCATTTTCTTTCTGATGGGAAACAAACTGACGCCTTCTGCCAGTACTACATGTCACATGAAGGACGTATGGAGTAGTATATATCTGGGCTGACTCCAGCTAAGGATTGCAAAAACGAAATTGCAAATATCTGCTGAAACACCAGAGAAAATGCGACCGACGGCTCTTATGACGAATACCCAGTATTTTTAAATTAATTAAAAGATTAGAAGAATACATTCATTACTTTCTAAATAAATTACCTTGCCAAATAGTATTCTATGTTTATACACACAAATCGAATTCTTTATTTTGACAGTCATAAAGATAACATTTCATTCAATATCTATTATGGTATCTTTATGGTGACCTCTGTTTTATATGTTCTACCGACTGTATCGTTATTTCACCCTTCTTTTACACCATATTAAAAATGTATATGTTCTACCGACTGTATTGTTATTTTAGCCTTCTTATACAACATATTATAGATGTTATATGCATTATTTACAACACCAGCACTTTGTGAGGGACACCCATTTTTATTTTAATATGCTTACCCAGAGTGGAAATTGATTTTTCTCAAATAAACAGTACATAAAATATAAACTGAATAGTGATATATGTTAACATTGTAACATAATTATACCTCAGTTGGCATTTAATGACAATGTCACTAGCTACTTTGTCAAGAGATGTTGCCTCAGCTGGAGGTATATGCATTGTGTGTGGTAGTAAGGTTCAGGGAAAGTTGACATACAATGTGTGCCACACATGTTGTGTCAGTGTATTTGATTAACATCATTTTATGGCGACAACACTAGTTTCAGTCATCTTAAATTTTTAACCAATGTCTCTTAACATAATATCTTTGCTGTGGAAAATAAACAATCACTAGACAAAGTTTTTCTTTGAAGTTGCTTTTAAGTTATGCTCTTAAAACGAAACATCAGAATATTCTCAGAACATCATGAGCAGAAAGAGGCATGTACTCAAGCCAAGAGAATGCAGGAGGGAAAAAAGATTAACCAATGATGACGTGGATTTGAGTATCACATATGTATCACGTATGAGTATCACATATTGAGAGCTGCATCAAACCAGTCTCAGGACTGAAGACCACAACAACAACAACATATGTAACTTAATAAAGGCTCATGTAGTAGCAAAATAAATGTTATATGTTAGTCAAGTATGTTAAAAAAATATGGAAGTAAATCTAGTGACAAGGCTGTAAAAGTACCTATGTAGTATCTGTTTACTACCTTCAGTGATGTGTGTGTGTGTGTGTGTGTGTGTGTGTGTGTGTGTGTGTGTGTGTGTGTGTGTGAGTGAGTGAGTGAGTGAGAGAGAGAGAGAGAGAGAGAGAGAGAGAGAGAGAGAGAGAGAGAAAAATGAGTGTGTTTGTGTGTGTGTGTTTGTGTGCGTGCATGTAGCTTGTTACAATATGATATTATACCTGCAAGACACAATTATTTAAAATTAAAAAATTATCAATAATGATATGGAGGGGTCATGAAAAGGGACTCACATAGAACATTTTAAAATAATTTAATGTTTTGACTTTCCCTCCCTCCAGCGGTCTATACATAGAGTGATTCAAAAGGTTGTGTACAAGCTGAAGGTTGTGATGGAGAAGTCGAAATAAAACCACCTTGGATTAAGAATTTGTGCTCTTGAAAGTAATCCTGAACTTTGGAATCTGCAGTAAGAAACAACGAGGAGAATCAGTGTAAGCACACCTTAAGTGCAGCAAAGATGGTGTTCTTTTTCTGTGTACATATAGTTGGAGGTAACTAGACACAACTCATGCACATTTTGCTGTGGAACTATGTGATGTAACCAATTCCACATATCCCAGGCACTGGATCAGAAGAGGAATCCAATTGGATGGCCACTTCTCTCCATTCATCTAACACCATTTTATTTTATTCTTTATGAGGCAGCATATCAAAAGGCTTATGTATGGGTACAAGTTTCTGATAAAGACTCTCGCCAGTGTACTTGCAGCACCTGGTGAAGTTTGTGCTATGCAGGGTGTATTTGATTGAGTGGTCCAGAATGTTTGATGAGGATATTACACCCATATTGAATGTGATGTTCGCCATTTTGAACACCTCCCATTTGGGCTAGTTGTGACGATGTAGCAACCTGCTCCACATCATATGCAGTTTCTTATTACGTACTTTCCTTGTGAAGGCAACATGAGTGCCGGCCGCGGTGGCCGAGCGGTTCTAGGCGCTTCAGTCTGGAACCGAGCGTCTGATATGGTCGCAGGTTCGAATCCTCCCTCGGGCATGGATATGTGTGATGTCCTTAGATTAGTTAGATTTAAGTAGTTCTAAGTTCTAGGGGACTGATGACCTCATGTTAAGTCCCATAGTCCTCAGAGCCATTTTTTTTACAACATTCTTTAGCACACAACTTATTACCTCTGCTGACCTTAGGTACACGTGCATTCATTGTCCTTTGTTGTTCCTTACTTTCCTAAGCTTTCACAACCACAGGCTTATTTCCAAGCCCATAAGTCTCTATTCCAGAGTTGACACATTTCGACTCCTCTATTAGATCTTTTCCTTTGTGCACAACCTGTTGAATTAAATTGTATACACATGTACTAACGACCCATCTCAGCATTGCACGAATAGCTCAAAGTATCTGCAGCTGGACGACTTGCTTGGTGTAGTAGTAATTTCGTTTAAGGACTGCTGCGTAGTTACAAAACAAATTCAGAGAATAACTTTAGAGAACTGAATTACATCACTTTCATGTAACTTAAACACTTTAAGCTGTACACATAGGAAATTCCACATGACACTTGAATGTTACCTGTTACATATTTCATTGCCATTTGGAGTGACATCTTGTGTTCGTGATGGGAGCACTTCATGATTTAATGAATCTGTTTATGATCAATGCAAATATTGTATGCGAATCATGGGTCTTTGTGCATGTGTATGATTGTGTATCAAATATTGCATGGTTCCTGAGTGGGTCGTTTGCAAAGACCACAAAGAAATCGAAATAAAAAGAAACAAAACATACATGATCTTGATGTACAGTTCATGACAGCAGTCGTGTTGCAAAGCTTAGTGTGCAGTGATTCATTGTGGAGACTCATTGCCACAGTTTTTTTTATTGTGAACCCTTTTGGCAGTCTCTTTCAGAATCTTGTACAAAGAATCCCGTCTGCATCTGGGTTTGATTCAAGATAAATATAAAGCTGAAAGTTGGGTCATCTGCTGTGTTGCTGTAAAACTTTATTTATGTGGACCAAGCAAAGCTGCACCTGTGTTAAAGTAAAAACTAAAACTAAACTAAACTGCACCTGAACAGGCCATTAAAGCCCAACGGTACCGACCGGCTACTGTGTCATCCTAGCCTACAGGAATCACTGGATGTGGATATGGAGGTGCGTGATGTCAGCGCACCAGTCTCCTGGCCGTATTTCAGTTTATGAGACAAGAGTCACTACTTCTCAGTCAAGTAGCTCCTCAGTTTGCCTCACAAGGGCTGAGTACACCCCATTTGCCAGTAGCTCCTAGCAGACGGGATGGTCACCCAACCAAGTGCTAGCCCAAGGCATAGATTTAGAAATCACATGTTTTTTACCTATGCAGTTGTTCTCAAATGATTGCAAGAAACTACCTTGTAAAAGTCTAAAAGTCTTTGACCCTTTCAAATTTTGTAGTCTCACCTCGCAGTTTGATGATGTAGTGGTTATATTTTCATTATTTGTCATATTTATTACAATATTTCAAAGTTAAGTACCTCACTGCCTATTGTTTGGGGACTGTGCAGTGACAGAAGACCGAAGTGCAATCTCAGGGAACCGAAAACTGGTAATCTGTAATTGTCAGTTTCTGTTTTAAATTCATCCTTCAAAACTCCACAGACGTATTTGAAAAAGGTATAAAGACATTTCTGAATCCCTTTCCATCCTTTATTTTCAAGGTTTCAAGAAGATTGTGCCAGTTTCTGTTTCCTTCTTTAAGAAGCTCAAGCATCCATCAATGTTCATCAGCATTGCTGCTACTTTTCGATTGGTGCACTTTAAGTTATACATTGCTCCACACAGAATGTAACTAACATACCAAAACACTTTTTTTATTGTATAAGGCCCATATCTCTTTCTCAGCGGTAGATATTCGTTTACCAGTGCTGTGTATAATTTCAGAGTGTCCAAACAAATAATATCTCTAAAAAATTAAGATGTGTCCAAACTGGACATGCTATGCCAAACACATTCCACCTATTGTCGATATATCAAAGGAAGGGAACATTTGTATGCACTCAGTTTAAGTAGGCTTGTGTCACACGGTGCAGAACTGTGCTTCAAAAGAATGCTGCCATTCACCCCTTAACCCTAGACAGCAATGGCATAGTTTTCACAGTTGCGGCAAATCTCAATTCATCATTGTTCAACTAATTTGCATGCAATATTTTTAAATCACCAGGTGATTATAGTTAAATTTTCCCTATTTGACTTGTTGTAACACAGAAACTAATTACTGTACTTGGTAGCATTAGCGTCCAGAGTATGGGGTGCATGATCTCCATGCATCACAGTGCCACCATCCAGTTTCAACTATGGCCACCAGGTGACATGATCAGTCATCATGATTCATAGTCTCACCCACCTGACAGTCGCAGTGCACTTGTTGATGTGTCAACATGAGTTCGGACAAAAGGAGCAGGGCATTATTGGTGCAGCTCTATTATCAAAACAACAGTAATACTGCAGCTGCACTTCAATAATATTGCTGGCTGAATGGATTACAGAAGGGTCCTCTTTCTCCACCTGCTGTGCAGAGCATGATGACGAAGTTTGAATCAACTGGAGAACTCTGCTTGCTCTGGGAGGAGGCCGATGACCAGCTGCACCACAGGTGGTTGGTGAAATCGCTGCTGCTATGGGAGACAATGCTACGCGCAATTGCCAATCGCCAGGTGGTGTGCGTGCTGTGTCACAATAATTGAACATCCTGTGGTCCACTGTATGGAAAGTGCTTCAAATCAATCTCAAACAGTATCTGTACAAGATCCATGTCATACAGCAGCTTCTACCACATGATGCATAATTACATGTTGACTTCACTCTCCACATCCTCTCAAGGACTTAAGTTGATGAGGACAGAGAAAACTCATTTTCCTCTGATGGGTGAGGTGAACACACAGAATTGCTGAGAGTGGGGATCTTCACCTCCAGTCACTGTGTGTGAAGTTCCTTTGTATGATGAACATGTCACCATATGGTGGGGCTTCACGGCAACATTGATCATTGGCCCATTCTTTTTTGGACTGGTTGGCACTCTCAAGAAAAAAGACGTGCAGTGTGACTGGTCAGTATTACTGTGAAATGCTTTGCCAGCATGTCATACCTGCCCTACAGGAGGGAGATGCATTGAACTGAACAGTTTTCAAGCGAGATAGGGCACATCAGTAGTGAAGTTCACCTGCTTCCCTGACACGCATTTGGAAATGATCGAACTATCAGGCGATCGTTTCCAAATGCTTGGCCAGCATGATCAACTGATCTCACTCCCTTTGATTTCTGGTTGTGGGGCTACCTGAAGGACAGGATTTACCAGGGGAACATTCACACATGTGCTGATCTGAAGTGCAGCATATCAAGAGAGATAGCAAGCATACCTACGGACATGCTTTGTTCTGCTGCACAGAATGGAATCCTGTGCTTTCAGACTCTTGTTTACACTGATGGGTTCCATATTGAGCCATTGAGCCCCTTTTTGTAGCAGTAATAGTACTGGTATGTAATGGTATGATGTATCGAAGCAGCACATTAATAGTGCTTCATCTGAATTGAGTCTGCATTATTTCTGTTCGCCATGTCCTTGACATTAATGCTACCAAGATTGGTTCTCATACAGTAATTAGTTTCCGTGTTGTAACGTGCTATATAGGGAAAGTTTAATTATAACCACCTGGTATATACACAAACTTTCCTCATAAATCAGTTCCTGTGTTAGTGAAAGCCGTATCATGGAACTGTAGCAGATGACTTCAATTTAGCAACACATAGAAGAAAGATACAGTTGGTGTGTGCGTGTGTGTGTGTGTGTGAGAGAGAGAGAGAGAGAGAGAGAGACAGAGACAGAGAGAGAGATTATGCGTCCATGTTAAATCATCGACATTCTATACGTCTCTCTCTATGTGACTAGCCATATTACTGTACTGTACAAAACCATCAACAGGTGACTAACTGTTATAACGATGCGTTGCAGGAGATGAGGGAGATGGCGAGTGGTCTGTGCGCATGGACGGCGCCACCGGCTGCGGCCACAGCTGGGAGGGCGTGCGGCGCGTCCTGGGGCTGTGCTGCGCATGCGCCTTCGGCAGGCACGCCAAGCCGCATCGCGAGCTGCCCCTCTACTCCAGGGGGCAGCAGCAGCGTGGCCAGGGCGGCGGCGAGCGCGACAACGTCGCCTCCAGGAGGCACGCGGGTCAGTAGCGAGCTGCAGGGCGGCGCACACCACTTTTGTCTCCCATCTATTTGACCTGCAGATGGTCAGAGATTTAGCCGATCACCCTTATTCTACGCTACTGGCCATTGAAACTGCTACACCAAGAAGAAATGCAGATGATAAACGGGTATTCATTGCACAAATATATTAAACTAGAACTGACATGTGATGACATTTTCACGCAATTTGGGTGCATAGATCCTGAGAAATCAGTACCCAGAACAACCACCTCTGGCCGTAATAACGGCCTTCATACACCTGGGCATTCAGTCAAACAGAGATTGGATGGCATGTACAGGTACAGCTGCCCATGCAGCTTCAACACGATACCACAGTTCATCAAGAGTAGTGACTGGCGTATTGTGACGAGCCAGTTGCTCCGCCACCATTGACCACACGTTTTCATTTGGTGAGAGATCTGGAGAATGTGCTGGCCAGGGCAGCAGTCGAACATCTTCTGCATCCAGAAAGGCCCCTACAGGACCTGCAACATCCGGTCGTACATTATCCTGCTGAAATGTAGGGTTTCGCAGGGATCGAATGAAGGGTAGAGCCACGGGTCGTAACACATCTGAAATGTAACGTCCACTGTTGAAAGTGCCGCCAATGCGAACAAGAGATGACCGAGACGTGTAACCAATGGCACCCCAAACCATCACGCCGGGTGATACGCCAGTATGGCGATGACGAATACACGCTTCCAATGCGCATTCACCGCGATGTCGCCAAACACGGATGCGACTATCATGATGCTGTAAACAGAACCTGTTTGTGATGCAGCTTCAAGGATAACCGCAGCCATGGTCTCCGAGCTGATAGTCCATGCTGCTGCAAACGTCGTCGAACTGTTCGTGCAGATGGTTGTTGTCTTTAAAACGTCCTCATCTGTTGACTCAGGGATCGAGACGTGGCTGCACGATCCGTTACAGCCATGCGGATTAGATGCCTGTCATCTCGGCTGCTAGTGATACGAGGCCGTTGGGGTCCAGCACGGCGTTCCGTATTACCCTCCTGTACCCACCGATTCCATATGCTGCTAACTGTCACTGGATCTCGACCAACGCGAGCAGCAATGTCGCGATACGATAAACCGCAATCGCGATAAGCTACAATCCGACCTTTATCAAAAGTCGGAAACGTGTTGGTATGCATTTCTCCTCCTTACACGAGGCATCACAACAACGTTTCACCAGGCAACGCCGGTCAACTGCTGTTTGTGTATGAGAAATCGGTTGGAAACTTTCCTCATGTTAGCATGTTGTAGGTGTCGCCACCGGCGCCAACCTTGTGTGAATGCTCTGAAAAGCTAATCATTTGCATCTCACAGCGTCTTCGTCCTGTCGGTTAAATTTCGCGCCTCTAGCACGTCATCTGTGTAGCAATTTTAATGGCCAGTAGTGTGTATGGTTACAAATTATGTATTCATTTGATTTCAACTTAAACTACTACAAGTTTATTGTTATTTAAGTTGGCCATCAGACCAGCTTAGTTTTTCAGTTCAGTCACGATTTCTGTACCTCTGTCCTGATTTTTCTCAAAGGGAATTCCAGACGCTCATTTCCATCAGATTTAACAATTATCAACTCTTTTACCCGTTGCATGAGGGGTGTTCAGTATGTAATGAAACACTTTTTTTCTGTAAGCAGGTTGGATTTTTCCAGGATTGCAATATGCCGTATTAGTCCCACTCTTCTGGCTATACCACCCTATTTTTCAGTATAATCTCCATTCAGTGTGCCGGCCTTTCGGGATCTTACTGGGAGGCCTTTACGTCACTCTACTAGTCGACATTGGAGCCAACGTATTGCTCCTTCAGTAATCTCCCCATCATCCACAAAAAAACTGTCAGGATGTGCTCATAACAGCCAAGCGATTCTGTGCACATGGTCTTTCCATTGCTCTTTACGGGACGTCTCTTAGGTTTTGAGGAACATAGACAGGACACCCGTCTGAGTACCTCAGCTAGTGGGTGTGGGTGTCAACACTACAAACAGAAGAGCTTCTGTGAAGTTTGGAAGGTAGGAGACGAGGTACTGGCAGAAGTAAAGCTGTGCGGACGGGGCGTGAGTCGTGCTTGGTTAGCTCAGTTGGTAGAGCACTTGCCCACAAAAGGCAAAGGTCCCGACTTCGAGTCTCGGTCCGGCACACAGTTTTAATCTGCCAGGAAGTTTCATTATGACTACTGCCCACCGCTACGTTGGATGCCGCCTGGCGGCGTTGTGGGAACTTAACGTGGTAAGAAATGTATGTACGTGGAGCAGAGACGAAGGGTACTCATTCTGGCGACTACAAACGCAACAAATAAGGAAATCCACTGACAGCGACATTAACAAAGGCCGCACTATTATTACACAGAGTCTGTGAATGAGTATCTTGAAAACGACAATGCTGGTCGAATATCCAGGTGCTACTGTGTTGAGCGTCTATGGAAAGAGGTAGAAGGGCAGTGAAACTACCACAGGCACCAAATGGTTGAACGTCCACGACTCTACACAGAACATGGAGTTCTGCCGATTGCCTGCTCTGTAAAGTTGGATAGGCGACAATTTATGACATATCTGGAGGAAAGGCACAATAGTGGTTCACGCGCATGTGTTTCGGAACACACCATTTAGCACACATTACTGAACACTGGGCTCCGCAGTAGATGAGGCCTACGTGTTCCCATATTGATCCAGCGACATCGTCAATTACGATTGAAGTGGGCACAGGATCAATGGTATTGGACAATTGGTTAATAGAAACTTACCATCTGGGCAAATGAATCACGTTCATTGCTACACCAGGTCGATGATCATCTCCATAAAGGCCATCATCGAGGTGAACGAAGGTTCGAAACGTGCATCGCGCCCCAAGCGCAGGCCGGTGGGAGTAGTATTATGCTACAGGAGACGTTCTCCTGGTCTTTCATGAGGCCTGTGGTGGTAATGTTACAGCTGCGGACCACCTGCATCCGTTCATGCTAGATGTCTTACCCAACGGCGACTTCATCTTTCACCAGTATAATTGTCCGTGTCTCAGAGCCAGAACCATAATACAAAGGCTTGAGGAGCATCATAGTGAATTCACGTTGATGTCCTGGCCACCAAATTAGCTTGATGCGAAATGCTATGGAACCCATCTGCGTCGCTATCGGGTGCCATCACCACATACACAAATCAGTGGCCCGTTATTTACAGGAATTATCTGACTTGTGCATGGATATCTGGTCCCACATACCTTCACAAACCGGCTAACAAACTGTCGCATCCGTGATACCTAGAACTGGCAATGTCTTTAATTCCAAAGGTGGACCAACAATCTATTAGGCAGGGATCATAATATTTTGGATCATCATCTGGTTGACGAGCAGCTTAGACACAGCAGAGATATAAAGCGCCATTTACAAAGAGAAGTACACGGAAGAACAGTCTCTACAGCAGCGTCTAGTGCAACATTAAAGCCATTCTTCAAATCTGAGAAACTTTGGGGAAAGTGGGAGATGTTAAATGTTAGTTGGAATGGAGGAAGTCTTTGCATATCTTACAACCAATAGCCAGAGTATCTATGTATGGATTCTACATACAGACAGTGGCTAGAGTGAATTTTGATGGAAGTTGTGTTAAATATTTTCCTGTAAGTTTGAAGAATACAGACATGCTGAAGAAACTTCACAGTGACGATATATAGATTTTCTCTGCTCGCTATTCTTCATCTTCAATGGCACTAATAAAGTGTAAATTAATCGAATTATTGTAACAAATTTATTGCATTTCATTAAGGTCCTTTTAATTTTATTGTAGTGTCCATATTTGCAACGTGTCCTGAATTTGGTACTCTGGTCACCATCGGCTACCAGCCACAACTCATTTTAACTCCACTATGCTTTTCTGAGGCTTAAACCTTCATGACAGAACTTTCCTTCTGTATTACTCTCGTTGCTCGCATCTTTCGTCTTTCTCTCTTGTCCTAAGGCTGGATGCAATACAAATCGGAAAACTGAAGGTAATAGTCTCACACTTAGGTCCTGATTGATAATAACAATTTATGGTTGCTGACAGCTTTCTCCGCTATAGCCAAATCTAACAGATTACTATATCCCATTGCTTTTTACTGGGCTACGCCGCATGGCCTGAGGCGCCTTGTCACAGTCCACGTGGCTTCCTCCGTCGGAGGTTCGAGTCCTCCCTCGGGCATGGGTGGGTTTGTTGTCCTTAGCGTAATTTAGTTTAAGTTAGATGAAGTAGAGTGTACGGTTATGGACCGATGACCTCAGCAGTTTGGCCCCATAGCCTCTTACCACAAATTTCCAAAAATTTGAGCTTCCTGATTAATAAAGTAATTAAACCTCTAGTCATTAATTTTTTTGTCATCCACAGGCAAATCATGTCAAAATTAAAGTCTCGCGACCGACCAGTACGATCACTCACTAAGAACGCTTGCCAGCAACCTTCCTTACTAACTGCATAGTGCCACGTGAGCTAAACAAAGGGCACAACCCGTAGGTAGCAAGGGAAGATAATGACGATAAGCATCTAAGTTGCTAAGAAGAGTAATATACATAAGAATGAAAAAGAAAACTGAGGATTTGTAAGATTTTCGGAAAGGTAAAGGACGAGAGAGGCACTGCTGAAGGTTTGATTGATACTGGAAGCAAGACTTACGTGAAATCAACACGCGTTGATACGATCTGTTGATCTAGAAAAAGCGTTCGACAATGTAAAATGATGCAAGATGTTCGAAATTCTGATTGAAAATCAGGAGTAAGATATAGGAAATACTCGTAATACAGAATGTGTACAAGAACCAAGAGGGGACAATGAGAATGGAAGACCAATAAGGAAGTGTTGGGATGTAAAATATGTTCAAGAGTGGGAATAAAATTCCGTGTGCAAGGGATATAAATGATAAAATTCGCTGATGACGTTGCTATCCTCAGTGAAAGTGAAGAATTAGATGACCTGTCGAACAGAATGAAGAGTCTAATTTGTGCAGAATACGGACTGAGACTAAAAAGAAAAACACGAAAGTCATGAGGAAGAGCAGAAACAATGTGAGCAATAAAATCAATATGGAAACTGGGGACCAATAATTACTCGAAGTGAAAGAGTTATGCTATCTTGGAAGCAAAATAACAATGGCGGACAAAGCAAGGTCATACAATTGAGGCTAGCGCAGGTTAACAGGGCACTCCTGGTCGTAAATTTTTACTAGCAGCAAAATAGTCTTCAGTTTGAGGAGGAACTTTCTGAGAATGTGTGAGGGCGCGCTGAAAAGTGATGCCTGCGAATTCTACATCTTCATTCTTCACGTCAACATATTTGTAGCCTTCTGCCACTAGAGAGCTCTAAACCGTAGCGTGCAAGGCCCGACACACAGAAATAGAGCGGCGCGGACGCCTTTCTGCGGCGAGTCACAGACGTGGGCGCGGATGGGACGTGGGCAGTCCACACCTATCGTAAAGTGGTGCTGTCAGAGAGACGCTAGATGGTCATGCTACGAACGGATTACAACATGTCGCCTTCATGAGACGAACAGATTGATGCACTGTATCTTTTGTAACTTGTAAATGTTGAGCAACGAAGAAGATATTGGATACATCCCTTACAGTTGAGAAAAGGGAAGGAATTGGCACCTTCGACATAAATAAAAACCTGAACAAGTTACTTCCTGGCAGATTAAAACAGTGTGCCGGACCGAGACTCGAACTCGGGACCTTTGCCTTTCGCAGGCAAGTGCTCTACCATCTGATTTACCCAAACACGACTCACGCCCCGTCCTCACAGCTTTACTTTTGCCATAACCTCGTCTCCTACCTTCCAAACTTTTCAGAAGCTCTCCTGCGAACCTGGCAGAACTAGCACTCCTGAAAGAAAGGATAATGCGGAGACATGGCTTAGCCACAGCCTGGGGGATGTTTCCAGATGAGAAACATTCTCATTCTGGGAACCTGAACAAGTGTTCAAACTTTTCCAGCATTTTTACAGACTGTCTCAATCTGTTTCTTTATTGTGTTACACAAAGTGAAGAACAGCATTCAGAGGAAATCATCGCAATTGGAATGTTTTGTTCATAATTTCAATTTTTCATACGATTTTCATTTTAATGTAAGTCTAACCATTGCTTATATTGTGAGATGTTCAAAATATTCCGACACTTTTCCCAAATTTGATCATCCATAAATATTTCACTGCTGTAGAACAGAAATTCTTCGTTACAGCGCATAGTTTCCTACCATGTGATAGATGTGCAAACTTTACCACAAACCTAACATCCCCCCTCCCCCCCCCCCCCCCCCATGTGATAGAGATTTTACCTTATAGAGAGGAACAAAATATCCTTTCATCCAAAAAACTGGTTTCCAGACATTGCCAATACCAAGGACAACAGATTACTTCAGGGCAAGGAGGAACCACAGGATTTCAAGGATCTTGGTGCACTAGACCATGGGATGCACAGAAGCTCATCAAAATGAGTACGTCTGGCTACACATTTCGTAACACCCAGCAATCATGGATGTGTGAAAGCATTGGAAAGAAGCCGAGAGGTCCTGGTAAGAAAAATCTGCCGCTAGATAACATTAAAGATTTCCCTATCTTCTGTGATAAAATTATGCCAGCTAAAAGAGCCAAGAAGGAATCCTTACTTGACATGTGATAGTATCTCCCAGCCGAAAAACGGAATTTCTATGAGCAAGTACCAAGTGAATAGTGGACTTGCTTCTCTGTCTAGCAAAACAAGTTAACTGAGGACAGAAGATGTAATGCTGACTATACATGCTGACTGTAACTGCAAGAGGAATAGTGTCGCATTTTCGCATATCTTCTGGTGATGCTTGTGCAAGTTTGTATTTCAGTAAACATTACGTGTTTTGGCCTGTGTACTGTCTTAAAATAAGATCTCTCTATGTGCAGTAAATAAGTAACAGAGTAAAACCAGAATGTTTCAGCAGCACAACACTGTAATTTCACAGATTCAACCTTCTTCCTCCAGAAAAGTAAAAAAGATAGTGCTATTTTTTCCAAATAGACATGAGTAATTGTACAATCTTCGATTTTTCTTTTTTCATATAAGAAAAGAAGACTGAACCGCAGCAAACCACAGTACTTTCCCAATGTATATATAAAAAACATAAATTTTATAATAAAATACATAGAAAATTAATAGAAATGAAAAGAGGGTAATTTTTCCTTACGTTCCCTTCATTAGAAAAGAAATCGAGTTTAAGAAAGTAAGAGAAGCGGATTTCTTTTTAAAATATGGTATTTTAGGTATAATATTATCACACAAACCAGAAACTGTAGATCATGAAATTATTAAAGATTTTAAGTTTCTTCATTCTCTTGTATTTCAGCTTCATATTTCCATCTTCAAAAAACTGAAAATCCCAACCAGTAATTAATGTATGGTATCTATTTGGCAAAATAATTTTCAAATTATTATCAATCTCCATATAAATGTTTTCACCATATCTATAGTTTACAAATATTCACATCCAGTGGCGTTGTAGATCAATAACTTTTGAAGAATGTCACTTCATTTTACTTTTTGGCTACAATTTTTTTAAAGAGTCGCAAAATTACGCCTTCCACATCGCTCTCAACGGGTTCTACAAAACGCTGGTGACTACTTTGAAGGAATATGTAACTCCTTTGTATCGGTTGTGAATAAATAGTTGCCACTATTTAAGTTACAACCCTTGTATGTAAAGAATGTATAAGGGGATACCAGAAAATTAAAGTTACATGTGAATGTGATAGAATTGTAGTCAAGTGTACATTCAAATAACATGTAGAATCAACAGCTCATGATAATCTTATGTCTGCTTAAAAAAAAAAAAAAAGGAAAAAGAAAAGAAAGAAACTTAAGGTAAGCAATGGAACATATAAAAATGTTTTTTAAAACAAAAGGAATTCGTTTCCCTTATTTACTTAAATTTGATTTTTTCCTATAAAAGACAATGTGAGAAAAAATACCTTTCTCTTTCCCTTGATTTTCTATGTATTTTATAATAAATTTTATGTTTTTATACGAAGATAATTGAGCTACAATTAAAATGTTGGGATAGAAGGGCGATTCAGGTTCAGGCTAACTTTTTTATAAGAAAAAAGAAAAGATCAAAGGCTTTTTCCTACCCTCTTATAAGAAAGGCAGCCTGAAGGTACTGAATGACCCTACTATTGAAGATTTTTTCCTTTTTTCTTACAAAAAGTGAGTCTGAACCTACTGAACCACCGTAGTTATGTAATAACTAATAACTGTTATAAGAGTATGTAAAACGGCCTTTTACCTCATGTACGCTGCCTGCACAAAGAAAGCCTAAAAATGTAAGTATAAAACGGGTAAGCATAAAGATCCAGAACATGGAATACTTTAGTTACAGCAACAATAAAATCCCGTTTCTCATTCCTGCTCACTGAAAGGAAATAGATATTGAATTTTTCGTGAATGAAACTGTTAGTGCAGACAAGAAAAATTTATGCATAAAGTATGGAGCTAATTCTGCCACTGTAACTACGATTGTCTACCGGTAGTTTCAAATGAAAATAACTCTTAAAGCAATATTAACGTAAAGGGTGATTATAGCTGACTTCATAAACCACATACAAAAGACAAACACGACCACAAATCCAATTAGATTGAGGCCATGACGTCTAGCGTTGCGCAACTTAGCTCGTCGTGGTCAAACGTGAAAATATATCACGTATTTACTCAGGACTGGAAAGACGTAATGCTCTCCTTCCGCTGCTAAAGACATTTTCGATTTGTTACCTACATTTCGTATGCAACACCCTATGTTCTGAAAGCCTGCAAAAGTAAACTGCCCAGTGACTACATTTTTCAGTGCAAGCTTTTCAAAATGCACCCGATGGCTTTGTTATTTGGAAGGTATCACAATAACCATTCGCAATAACGAAAATAAAACCAGTTCACTATCAAGCTCAGATTTCAGGCTATAAGACGTCGACTGTTTTTTTCCTGATAGTTTCCTCAAATTCGAATGAGAAATTCTGCACAGTGGACAAACCGCGAAATGTAAAAGTTTTACTAATAAACTACCTACTGAGACAATGTAGCTTTGCTTCATCTACATGCAACGTTTTTTCTGAGGCACATCGGATGACTTCAGATTAATGGAAACAGCAGCAAGCCACTTTGACATCTCCAACGCGTATCTGTGGTGGTGACTTCTGGCATCAAATGTATCAGGATGACCAAATGAAACCGGGAGGACACCAATGTAGTGGATCGGTGCCAGGACGTACCATATTAAAACTCGCCGAGAACTTTCCAAATGATTTAGTGTTTTTTTAGCTACAGTGCCCTCGTTCATCTTGGTCTGTGTCATAGGGTCCCACAATGCTGAGGAAGCACCGCAGCAGCCCATGTAACGCCATGCCGTGTTGTGCCAGCCTTGTGCAGCCTGCTGAGTTCCAGTGATGTCAGGATGGCTGTGCCAGCAGCCGACTCAACAGCCACCATCCTCGTTGTCTCAGCGCTGCTCCACTGGGAGCCATAGGCTAGCCCCACAATGCTTCTTCCTTGCTGGCATAGCTGAGATCGCGGCGGCAACAAGGGCCCGTTATCTGGCGTCCGAATCTGCGGCCCTCACCTTGGAAAGTCTCTGGTGTGTGTAGGGAGCTGAGACGACTGCCTGCAGTAGTGAGCCAAAGAGTGGCCTGCTGCCGGCTGGCTGGCTGTGGAACCAGCATCGGCGTCAGAAGATCGAACCAATGACCCGCCATGGACTGGGACGCTGGCACCCCATCTGTTGCTGCGTATAGCCGGTGGTGTGATACGCCCCACAGTCCAGGAGAGTTGCCACACTCGAATGAATCTTGTTAGAGAACAGCACCTATTTATACGCATCTGTGCGCCTCTGTTTTGTTAACGCTCCACTCCAAGTCACGTACTCACCACACCCCAGTTGCGCCAATGAGCCTCTTCTGCCTCTAGCTTGCACCTTGCGAAACACTGAGTTTATGCTTTTCAGTGGTTCGACAGCCCTGTGGCCTCCATTCAACTTCGCAACCGTTGGTATCCGTAACTCACTGCAATCCAGCCTGCACCTGGCTGTAACTTGTGCTCAGAATGTCGCACAAAACTAACTTTCCCTATCCTAAATGGTGGTGCCCTTCGATGCCATTCATACGAGGTGCATTCAAGTTCTGAGGCCTCCGATTTTTTTCCTAATTAACTATTCACCCGAAATCGATGAAACTGGCGTTACTTCTCGACGTAATCGCCCTGCAGACGTACACATTTTTCACAAGGCTGACAACATGATTCCATGGCAGCGGCGAAGTCTTCTATAGGAGCCTGTTTTGAGCACTGGAAAATCACTAAGGCAATAACAGCACGGCTGGTGAATGTGCGGCCACGGACAGCGTCTTTCATTGTTGGAAAAAGCCAAAAGTCACTAGGAGCCAGGTCAGGTGAGTAGGGAGCATGAGGAATCACTTCAAAATTGTTATCACGAAGAAACTGTTGCGTAACGTTAGCTCGATGTGCGGGTGCGTTGTGTTGGTGAAACAGCACACGTGCAGTCCTTCCTGGACGTTTTTGTTGCAGTGCAGTAAGGAATTTGTTCTTCGAAACATTTTCGTGGGATGCACCTGTTACCATAGTGCCCTTTGGAATGCAATGGGTAAGGATTACGCCCTCGCTGTCCCAGAACATGGACACCATCATTTTTTCAGCACTGGCGGTTACCCGAAATTTTTTTGGTGGTGGTGAATCTGTGTGCTTCCATTGAGCTGACTGGCGCTTTGTTTCTGGATTGAAAAATGGCATCCACGCCTCATCCATTGTCATAACCGACGAAAAGAAAGTCCCATTCATGCTGTCGTTGCGCGTCAACATTGCTTGGCAAAATGCCACACGGGCAGCCATGTGGTCGTCCGTCAGCATTCGTGGCACCCTCCTGGATGACACTTTTCGCATTTTCAGGTCGTCATGCAGGATTGTGTGCACAGAACCCACAGAAATGCCAACTCTGGAGGCGATCTGTTCAACAGTCATTCTGCGATCCCCCAAAACAATTCTCTCCACTTTATCGATCATGTCGTCAGACCGGCTTGTGCGAGCCCGAGGTTATTTCGGTTTGTTGTCACATGATGTTCTGCCTTCATTAAACTGTCGCACCCATGAACGCACTTTCAACACATCCATAGCTCCATCACCACATGCCTCCTTCAACTGTCAATGAATTTCAATTGGTTTCACACCAAGCAAATTCAGAAAACGAATGATTGCACGCTGTTCAAGTAAGGAAAACGTCACTATTTTAAGTATTTATAACAGTTCTCATTCTCGCCGAGGGCAGTAAAATCCCATCTACCGTACAGTGCTGCCATCTCTGGGACGTATTGACAATGAACGTGGCCTCATTTTAAAACAATGCGCATGTTTCTATCTCTTTCCAGTCCGGAGAAAAAAAATTGGAGGCGTTAGAACTTGAATGCACCTCGTACGACAAACGGTTGTGTTGTGGACCATGAAGTGACGCATCCGCAACAGTCCATCTCTGTGTAATTGCCTCATTAGTTAACACGGAGTTGGCGTGAATCACTGCACATGCCCCCATGCCCCCATGCCGCCCCCCCCCCCCCAGACATCCACGGCACGCCACTTCTGTATGAATTGGGCCTAACATGACAGTGTGTTATATAACTCATATAACTATGTCAGTGCATGAGAAACAGTGTGCTGTAATTGAGTTTTGAATTCGAAGAGTCCGTCCACACATGGAACAGTCTCTCCTATAAGATGAAAATACCAGATCTCACAGAAGCACTGTGACATCTACAACAATCCAACACCTTGGGAGCACTGTCTTCGATCATCCACCATACAGCCCTAACTTGATCCCATCAGCTATTCGTCAGTTTCCAAAAGTTAAAGAATGCCTACAAACTCTCCACTTTGATAGTAATGAAGTGGTGCAATCAGAGGTGAGGTTGTCGCTCTGTCAACACAGTCAAACATTCTACAATGGTGGTATCAACAAGCTGGCCTCTCACTGAGAGAAATGTCTTCGTTGCCATGGTGAATATGTTGAGAAATAAATATGTAGACATGATGAATAAAGATGTAGAATGTTAATAATGTTCTTTTTATTTGAAAACCTTTAAGATTTTTGATATAAAAATTGGGAGACATTATTTCTCAACATGCTCTTGTACATGTGGAATAATCAGGTCTGATGCCAGATGTTTGTGTCACTCTGGCACAATATTTCGGACACGTAACTCGTTGCCTTCTTCAGGTGCTACCTGAAACTTCAATATTGGAGGATCTTGTCCAGTATTTATGCCCAGAGGGCGCTGGGTGCTCTCTTTGCCGTCCGCGCAGGCCTGGCGCTGCTTGTAAGGTGTTGTCTCTTCCCCGGTGCTCCCTCGGACGTCCGCGCCCGACTCGGTCGCCATCTGTGGCCGCTCTCTGGGGCTCGTCCTATGTCGGGCGTTCCGTTCGCGGTCCGCGCCCGCCTGGTGCTGCTCCTGAGGTGTTGGCACTTCCCTGGTGCTCCAACACGGCAGTCTCAGGAAGAAGGCAACGAGTTACGTGGCTGAAATATTGTGCCAGAGCGACACAAACATCCGGCAGTAGCTCGATTATTCCACACGTCAAGATCTCGCCAGGAAAGCCCGAAGAGTTACATCGGAAGACTCTACGGGGAGGCGATGTACCGTATGCTCTTGTACGTTTGGAGCACACCATTGTATCGTAGTGTTCCGTGGACTGTGGGATAATCGGAAAACAAGAGAATCCAAGCGTCTGGAATGTGGTGCTATAGAACGATGTTGACAACTTGATGGACTGGTAGAAAAAGGAATGAGAAAGTTCTCTGCAGAATCAGCGAAGAAAGGGACAAATGGAAAAGAAGTAGAAAATGATAGAACATGTGTTAAGATATCAATGAGTAACTTTTATGGTACCACAGGGAGCTGTAGAGGGCAAAAACTGTAAGAAAATAAACTGCATTGAACAAATAATTGAGGAATATAGGGTGAAAATGCAGCTCTGAGATGAAGAGGTTGGTGCAAGAGGGGAACTCGTGACATGTCATATCAAATCAGTGAGAAGCCTGATGACTCAAAAAAAGTAGCAGTCTTGATAACAATAAATTATTTTGTTGTTGTTGTTGTTGTTGTTGTTGTGGTCTTCAGTCCTGAATTTGGTTTGATGCAGCTTTCCATACTACTCTATCCTGTGCAAGCTTCTTCATCTCCCAGTACTTACTGCAGCCTACATCCTTCTGAATCTGCTTAGTGTATTCATCTCTTGGTCTCCCTCTACGATTTTTACCCTCCACGCTGTCCTCCAATACTAAATTTGTGATCCCTTGATGCCTCAGAACATGTCCTACCAACTGGTCCCTTCTTCTTGTCAAGTTGTGCCACAAACTCCTCTTCTCCCCAAATTCTATTCAATACCTCCTCATTAGTTATGTGATCCACCCATCTAATCTTCAACATTCTTCTGTAGCACCACATTTCGAAAGCTTCTATTCTCTTCCTGTCCAAACAATTTATCGTCCACATTCCACTTCCATACATGGCTATACTCGATACAAATAGTTTCAGAAACAACTTCCTGACACTTAAATCTATACTCGATGTTAACAAATTTCTCTTCTTCAGAAACGCTTTCCTTGCCATTGCCAGTCTACATTTTATATCCTCTCTACTTCGACCATCATCTGTTATTTTGCTCCCCAAATAGCAAAACTCATTTACTACTTTAAGTGTCTCATTTCCTAATCTAATTCCCTCAGCATCACCCGATTTAATTCGACTGCATTCCATTATCCTCGTTTTGCTTTTGTTGATGTTCATCTTATATCCTTCTTTCAAGACACTGTCCATTCCGTTCAACTGCTCTTCCAGGTCCTCGGCGAACCTCAAAGTTTTTATTTCTTCTCCATGGATTTTACTACCTACTCCGAATTTATCTTTTCTTTCCATTACAGCTCTCTCAATATGCAGATTGAATAACATCGGGGAGAGGCAACAATTATTTTAGGAGGAATATATTTCTGAGTGCATTATACAGAGAAAGAGGGAGGGGGGAGGGAGACCTCTGCCTGCACATATTACTGTAGTTGTAGTAATGTTGGAAAAAACTGACTGTATACCCTCTATCACAAAAGCCACCCTGAAAATTGTGTAAGTACGAATTTCGGTTGCCTGTATGGAAACACACACAGGCATCGATTGTGGAGGATACATTGAAACGTCCCCTTTTGAACAATTATACAAGACTATGCTTAAACTGACACACAATATTTTTAGCGCAACGCAAGCTGACTTTCAAAAATCCCTACAAAAGATTGGCCCTGACTAACATTAACCTATACGTTTCACAAATCACTTACCTCACAAAAATCTTGCTTACTCGAGCTACTGCAATAAAGCAGGCGCCACTACTGCCAGCTACATAAAAGATTCAAACTACAGACGGCACTAACTACTGATAGGCATAGTTAGCAAATGAAAGAATTTAATACAGAACAAACACTGTATTTACCTTAATAGTCATAATATATATAGCAGTTCATGACAAATTTCAAAACTCCGCCATCTCTCTCCCCACATCCACCACTGCTGGCGGCTCACCTCCAACTGCGCAACGCTACGCGCTGTTCACATCCAGCTCCCGCTGCCCAACACTACAATGGCAGACAACAATGCAAACTAGCCACAGACTGCACACAGCACATCCAGTGATTTTCATACAGGGAGCGCTACGTGGCGGCGGCGTTACCAATATAAGAACCTAAACAGCCTGCATATAAGAACCTAAACAGCCTACTTACAACATGCGCAAATTTTCGCTGCCTGTAGTAACGCTGCTTCACTACCTCTTCTAGTGATCTCACTGATCCTAACACATTCTAGCGACAAGGGAGTGAACCAACAGCTTTCACGAACAACCGCCAGATGTCACGAGCAGTCTTTAGTCGTAGTGCCTTTCGTGGCGTCCTGCCATTGTTTCAGAACTAGTCTAAAAGCACAGAGATTTTTCTCTGACCCTACGCTCCCTCGTCCGGCCGCAGGTCCGGCGTCGCAGTCGCCGCCGCCGCAGCCCGCCGCGGCGGAGTGCGCGTCGCGGCTGTGGCCGGCGCTTCAGCTGCGGCGGTTGCCGCGCGCCCGCGTCCAGACCACGGCTCACCGGCTGGGCCCGCGGAGAGCGCTGCTTCTGCCGCCGCCGGACAACGGCTGGGGGAGGGCGCCGCCGCTGCTGCACGCCGCGCAGGTAGGTAACGCAGGGCTGCCTACCTCCGCACACCAGCCGACCACCTACCTCACCACACACGTACGACTGCGTCAATACACTATTGGCCATTAAAATTGCTACACCAAGGAGAAATTCAGATGATAAATGGGTGTTCATTGGACAAATATATTATACTAGAACTGGCATGTGATTACATTTTCGCGCAATTTGGGTGCATAGATCCTGAGAAATCAGTACCCAGAACAACCACCTCTGGCCGTAATAACAGCCTTGATACGCCTGGGCATTGAGTCAAACAGAGCTTGAATGGCGTGTACAGGTACAGCTGCCCATGCAGCTTCAGCACGATGCCACAGTTCATCAAGAGTAGTGACTGGCGTATTGTGACGAGCCAGTTGCTCTGCCACCATTGACCAGACGTTTTCAATTGGTGAGAGATCTGGAGAATGTGCTGGCCAGGGCAGCAGTAGAACATTTTCTGCATCCAGAAAGGCCTGTATAGGATCGGCAACATGCGGTCGTGCATTATCCTGCTGAAATGTGGGTTTTCGCAGGGATCGAATTAAGGGTACAGCCACGGGTCATAACACATGTGAAATGTAACGTCGACTGTTCAAAGTGCCGTCAATGCGAACAAAAGGTGACCGAGACGTATGACCAATGGCACCCCATACCATCACGCCGGGTGGTACGCCTGTATGGCGATGACGAATACACGCTTCCAACGATCGTTCACCGCGATGTCGCCAAACACGGATGCGACCATCATGATGCTGTAAACAGAACCTGGATTCATCCGAAAAAATGACGTCTTTCCATTCGTGCACCCAGGTTCGTCGTTGAGGACACCATCACAGGCGCTCGTGACTGTGATGCAGCGACAAGGATAACTGCAGCCACGGTGTCCGAGCTGATAGTCCATGCTGCTGCGAACGTCGTCCAACTGTTCGTGCAGATGGTTGTTGTCTTGCAAACGTCCCCATCTGTTGACTCAGGGATCGAGACGTGGCTGCACGATCCGTTACAGCCTTGCAGATAACATGCCTGTCATCTCGACTGTTAGTGATTCGAGGCCGTTGAAATCCAGCACGACGTTCTGTATTACCCTCCTGAACCCATCGATTCCATATTCTGCTAGCAGTCATTGGATCTCGACCAACGCGAGCAGAAATGTCGCGATACAATAAACCGCAATCGCTATAGGCTACTAACCGACCTTCATCAAAGTCGGAAACGTACGCATTTCTCCTCCTTAAAGTAGGCATCACAACAACGTTTCACCAGGCAACGTCGGTCAACTGCTGTTTGTGTATGAGAAATCGGCTGGAAACTTTCCTCATGTCAGCAAGTTGTAGGTGTCGCCACCGGCGCCAGCCTTGTGTGAATGCTCTGAGAGGCTAATCATTTACGTATCACAGCATGTTTTTTCCTGTCGATAAATTTCGCTCTGTAGCACGTCATCTGCGTGGTGTAACAATTTTAATGGTCAGTAGTGTATTTTAAATTGATAATAGTGTGTCTGAGATTCGCTTTTGAGATCCTAACCATCCATAATGCTCCTTTTCATTGCCTGCAAAAGAGATACAAACACTGTACAATTAAATATATATCCTTGCGTTTGAAACTACGGGGAACCTAACATGCTGTCATTCCTGTGAAGACAGCGCACGGTTTACACTTCCCCCGCACTACGAAATGGATCCTGACAACTACATTTTACCGCGAGCGCACATGTTCGCTTAGCCGTATCCTTACTAGATCTGCCTTAAGCAAGAATAGCTTCTAAATTAATACAACGAAAGGTCTTCCTCACCTGGGGAAAGCGTTTAACACCAACGTAATAATAATTGATACATCTCAAAGATGAGCACAGTGTGTGTATAGCACAGTAACACTGACATAGGCCAGTGTTCGTACAATCCGATGCACTAGCGATGTCTCAGAAGGTTGGATGCGATATGCGAGGAAGTAGGACCAGAATGCCGTGCGCTGCACTCTGACGAATGTGCGGTGTGCCCTTGCCCTAGAGAACGCTAGCTGATAACTCCCGATGTTGACTGACTAGAGAGCGGCAGGTCGACGTCCCTTAAAGCCGTTCTGCGGATGAATACTGTGAAATCTTTCCAGTGTCACGGAGGCGAGCTGGCGCCGTCAGTATGCAGCGGATGTGGCGCCGCCAGTTACCGGTACGAGTGCTGCGCTCTCGATGTGCTGTGGTGAGTTGCAAGCGCCTAGGAGGGGCGGCAAACCACGGCACACTGCTAAACGGCTGGTGGCGGTATCGAAAGGCGCCAGCAACGGATGCTGTGAGGGAAGCAGCGGGCGCTAGTGTGGTTAATAAAGTACTGATTTTTCACAATAGCTCGACAGAGGTGGAGTAGAACTTAGCATGCGATGAACCTCTAATAAAGAGATTTCGTAGTATACCTAGGTAAAATTAAATGTTTCAATACTGTTTTAAGACTTTGTCAAATTATGTAAGACTATGAAAAGGTTAAATATTGTGAATCTCGACATGATTTGCTAATTAATTACTATAAAAATACACTTTTTGAATAATTATTTTGGATTTAGATGTAGTTTATAACATAAATACATGGTAGAAGTTTTCATGAAGCTACCTGATCTACTTTTTTAAGTATTAAGAAGGAAACAGTTTCTGTAACTAAAGTTTGTAAAACGAGTTACAGTCACTAATCTTTGTTGTTGAGCTACAGAGCCTAGATGACAGCACTATATTTATTATATGTAACAATGAAGCTGCACCAAGTTTCAAGATATTGTAATTTTACAAAGGGACAGGAATTAAAATAGAATCAGATCAGAGGCCACTATCTACCCTCAGTTCCATCTGAAAAATTCTAGAGTTCCAAATTTGAGAATTAACAGTGAAAGGATTTTATAGAACAGAAATAACGTACATACGTACTTAGAAACAACTGGGATCGTTGTTAGTCTTCATCTAATAACGATTTAAATAATTTTGGGATCATAATGGGTACTGAGCGGACTCTGCTGCCTAAGGTGGAAGCAACTTTGGAGCAAGTCTTTCTTTCGCCATCGACACCGTGCATATGTAAATTCAATTGTCGTCGGTCGTACGTGTTTTATCTTCCAACGATACATAATGTGATGTGAATCTTTCCGTGGCCATGTCCGTTTAAGGCGTAGATGACGTTAACAATGACATGAAGGGATTGTTGTTTGTTCGAATGAAATATCGAGCTTATATAGTGCAAATACGTAAAAGTGAAGTTTCGTGGATTTAGTAATTTAGCTGGAAAACTCGTGTTTCGTTTTCGATGTTTCGTTTTGTATGCTACCCGCCACGTAACAGAAAATCTCGTGGCAAGTGTCTGACATCATTCTCCACTTTCAATGTGAGTAGTTAACTTTACGTAACTACGAACAAGGAGCAGAAATAGTGCTTGCGGTGTTTCGAGGCTGCCAACGACAGGATAAGCATTGACGAATCTGTGACTTATAACTTGTTTATTGGAACCATTACCAGAATTTACTGATCCGTTGAACAACAGTACACTTTTATTTATCGTCGTTCCAGCCAGTTGAACTGTGGAATTGTGGACTGAAGATTATTGAACAGCACGTACTCCTTCATTTCTGGCTGTTTGCACAAATAATTTTCGGGCCCTTGTAAAAGGTTTTGGTATCCAGAAAACTCACAAGACTAGCAAAGATTTCAACTTATAAACTAAATAACAAACTACATGTAATTTTACCCGCCGCCCCACAATACCACATTCATCTTCTCCACAGGCGAGATAGCGGGGCCACCTCGTTTCGTAGTCGGAGGGTGTGACATGGGTGACAACCGAGGATGCAGCATTCCAATGAATTTCTACATCTACATCTACGTGATTACTCTGCTATTCACAATTAAGTGCCTGGCAGAGAGTTCAATGAACCACCTTCAAGCTGTCTCTCTACCGTTCCACTCTCGAACGGCACGCGGGAAAAACGAGCACTTAAATTTTTCCTTGCGAGCTCTGATTTCTCTTATTTTATCGTGATGATCGTTTCTCCCTATGTAGGTGGGTGCCAACAGAACGTTTTCGCAATCGGAGGAGAAAATTGGTGATTGAAATTTCAAGAGAAGATCCCGTCGCAACGAAAAACGCCTTTGTTTTAATGATTGCCACTCCAATTCACGTATCATGTCTGTGACACTATCTCCCCTATTTCGCGATAATATAAAACGAGCTGCCCTTCTTTGTACTTTTTCGTTGTCATACGTTAGTTCCACCTGATTCAGATCCCACACCGCACAGAAATACTCCAGAACAGGGCGGACAAGCATGGTGTAAGCAGTCTCTCTAGTAGAACTGTTGCACCTTCTAAGTGTTCTGCCAATGAAAAGCAGTCTTTGGTTTACTCTACCCACAATATTATCCATGTGATCGTTCCAATTTAGGTTATTTATAATTGTAATCTCTAATTATTTAGTTGAATTTACAGCCTTCAGATTTGTGTGACTTATCGCGTAATCGAAATTTAGGTGATTTCTTTTAGTACTCATGTGAATAACTTCACACTTTTCTTTATTCAGGGTGAATTGCCACTTTTCGTATCATAAAGATATCTTGTCTAAATCATTTTGCAAGTCGTTTTGATCATCTGATGACTTTACAAAACGGTAAATGACAGTATCATTTGCAAACAATCGAAGACGGCTACTCAGATTGTCACCTATGTCGTTAATATAGAGGATGAAAAGTATTTAAACCGACAAACTCTGGGAGATTGTAGGGGACACCAAAACAAATATTTTTCCCTGATTGTATTTTTGCTATGAGGAGTATTTAAACCGGTAGAGAGAGATTTCTCTGGCGGCAAATTAATTAAACCAACAAACACTTTTCCACTTTTTTATGACCAAGAGACAACACATTAACACAACCCAATTTAAATTACAGTAGATTTTCAAAAATGCCTCCAGTGACACGTAAACAAAGGTTACATCGTCGGATCATGTTCTGTCTGACACGGGCAAAAACCCCAGGAGTAACCTGTATTGTTCCTGCTGCTGCTACTATCCGGGCAACCAGATCATCTTCTGATGCAACAGGAGTTGCCTAAACAAGGTTGCGCATCTCTCCCCACACAAAAAAGTCCAGAGGGGACATATCTGGGCCGCGCGGGATTAGCCGAGCGGTCTCAGGCGCTACAGCCATGGACTGTGCGGCTGGTCCCGGCGGAGGTTCGAGCCGCCCCTCGGCCATGGGTGTGTGTGTGTGTGTCTGTCCTTAGGAGAATTTAGGTTAAGTTGTGATTAAGCTTAGGGACTGATGACCTTAGCAGTTAAGTCCCATAAGATTTCACACACATTTGAACATTTTGACATATCTGGGGATCGAGCAGGCCGTGGTACAGGACCACCTTTGCCAATCCACGTTTCTGGGAACCGTCGGACCAGGAATCGACGCACACGACGATTGAAATGTGCCGGCGCCCCGTCATGTTGGAACCACATGCGTTGTCTTGTAGGGAGCGGGACGTCATCCACCAATTCTGGCAATGCTCTGGCGAGAAAATTGTAATAGTGCCTGGCATTTAATGGCCTAGGTAGCAGATACGACCCAATTAAATAGTCCCCAACAACACCGACCCACACATTAACGAAGAACCGCACTTGATGAGCGCTAGTAACTGTGGCATGTGGGTTATCCTCACTCCAAACATGCGAATTGTACATGTTGAAGACTCCATCATGCCCGAACGTTGCTTTATCCGTAAACAACACAGAGGGTGGAAATGTAGGATGCATTTCACACTGATCCAGGTACCACTGCGAAACCTGTGCCCTGGGTGGATAATCAACTAGTTCCAGGTTGTGGACACGATGTAAGTGAAATGGACGTAACAACTGCTCTCGAAGGACTGTTCCTACATTCGTCTGATTCGTCCCCATGTTACGTGCAATTGCACGAGTGCTGATTGAAGGATCCCGCTTCACATGCTGCAAGACAGCTTCCTCAAATTGCAGCGTTCTTACCGTGCGACGGCGTCCCTGTCCAGGTAATCTGCTAACTGAACCAGTTTCACGCAGACGTTGGTACAAAGCAGCAAAGGTCGCATGATGCGGGATACGGCGATTAGGATATTGTTGTTGATAAACCCGCTGTGCAGTTCGTCCGTATCAGTGTCTCACTCCAGACGTATCGGTCCATTAGTAAACGGAGACAATGCACTACTACACTGGTGGACAGCAGTTGCCTACAACCGAAGATCCTAATACGGCCTCTAACAACTGAAGAGCGAAATAAGGCCTCCACTGGTTTAAATAATCCTCATAGGAAAAAATGACATTAGGGAAAATTATTTGTTTTGATGTCCCCTACAACCTCCCAGAGTTTGTCGGTTTAAATACTTTTCACCCTGTAGATTAGGAACAATAGAGGGCCTATATCACTTCCTTGGGGAACGCCGGATATTACTTCTGTTTTACTCGATGACTTTCCGTCTATTTCTACGAACTGTGACCTTTCTGACAGTAAATCACGAACCCAGTCGCACAACTGAGGCGATACTCCGTAGGCACGCAGTTTGATTAGAAGACGCTTGTGAGGAACGGTGTCGAAAGCCTTTTGGAAATCTAAAAATATGGAATCAATTTGACATCCCCTGTCGATAGCACTTATTACTTCATGAGTATAAAGAGCTAGTTGTGTTTCACAAGAACGATATTTTCTGAATCCGTGTTGTCTATGTGACAATAAATCGTTTTCTTTCATTTGTTTCCGTACAAATCTGAGGGTGATATTTTTGTGTGACACTTTTCCCTGTGGATTTCGAGTGACATTCCTGTTTTGCTGTCGGGTAGCAGCCAGTTGTAGGTGGTAAATAACTGTTATCTGTGTTTATATTCTTGGAATCTTTCGTGAAAGTTGTTACACAGTTATAGGGTTTTAATTCTTGACTTCGGAGTTGTATGAAGTTTGACCCCGTCTCGCAGGTCAAAGCGTGACTGGTAACATTCAGCACAACTTTTAAATATACGTAGAAAGGTCTTGATCGTACAATTCTTTATTAAGCAATAATAAAGTTTTGTGCGATCGAGATCTTTCTACTTATATTTCAAAGTTGTGCAAATCTGAATGGTCTCTTGCCTCTACCGTGGAAGTATTTCTACATCAAGTAGTCGACCCTTATTCATACTGATGGAATAGTGTAGCAGTGCTGACGGTAAATCCAGGTCCGCCAAAATTAACGACACCAATTAAATCCTCAGAGCAGTACGTCGCGTAATTTCTCTTGGGCGCAGCACGAGGCCAAGAGAGCGTGCTTGTGTCCGCCTCCCCGTGTGTGTGTGTGTGTGTGTGTGTGTGTGTGTGTGTGTGTTTGTGTTTGTGTGTCAGCCGGAGTGTCCGAGCGGCTCTAGGCGCTACAGTCTGGAGCCGCGCGACCGCTACGGTCGCAGGTTCGAATCCTGCCTCGGGCATGGATGTGTGTGATGTCCTTAGATTAGTTAGGTTTAAGTAGTTCTGAGCTCTAGGGGACTGATGACCTCAGAAGTTAAGTCCCATAGTGTTCAGAGCCATTTGAACCATTTTGTGTGTGTGTGTGTGTGTGTGTGTGTGTGTGTGTGTGTGTGTGTGTGTGTGTGTGTGTGTGTGTGTGCGTGCGTGGGTGTGTGGGTGTGTGTGTGTGTGTGTATCACTTCGCGATGGAAGCTGCGAGGAACAGACGGAAGGAACGTTTGAAACCTTCTTTAGTGGTGCAGATGAAGTTTCTTTTGATACCTCTAATGGTTTCCATTGCCATTTCACTCGTGAGCAGGTTCCCGTATTGCCATAACCAGCAAACTACATCCATGCACCACCAGTGGCGACCTGCATTTCGATAACTTTTCCAAATTCATCGACGTCAGGAGGGCGAAAGCGGACGCTACAGCTAGAGGTACGACACTGGACCGCAGTAAGATTGCGGCACCAAAATTGGTGGCTCACCCGTTTCGTAGGTGTTGTGGCGGATTTTTGCGTATCATCAACATGGACAAATGCAATGAGTATGGATGAACACGATACTCTATGGTTTTCTGCGGTTTGAATTCACTCTGTTTTTTTAGCAGTTGCATTGATTTGATTTTGTAAATGATAGTGACAATATTATACACATGTATAATGCATTATTCATACTACAACTTCTCGCGGATAATTATTTTGTTCAAATTGCACAAGAATTCTACCTGACGTAGTGTAATAATGTTGACTGTAAGTTGTGTTAATATCACTCAAATTACAGATCGTACATCAGAGCTTTTGTAATTTTTGTCTTCGATGGATTTAATTATTCTTAGCAAATTGATCATGAAAAGGAGCCACAGAATACCACCCGCACACAACACTGACGTATGCTACCAGAAATATTATTCTCCATGATTCGTGCGTAGTTTAATTTTGGCCTCATACATCAGCAATGAAATCTTGTTCAACAATAAATACCATCAACACTGTTTTTAGAAAATGCAGTCTGATTCGATTAATTTTTTTTCTTTTGTAAATAGAGTTCAGTACCACCGGTGCACATTTATTTCTTACACATCGGAATATTGTTTGCAGTTTCAAGCAATTTAAATTTGCCGCTGTGATAAAAGTTAAGATGGCGGCCAACAAAAGATAGAGGATTTCTTTTTTAATTGATATTTTCCTTTACTCAATAAATAATTAATCATTTAAATTGGTGCCACCAATAAAAAAATTATTAAATTGTTTTGCAAATTAGTTTAACACAAGCCCATGCTATTTTCAACTAGAAGTACAGACGAAGTTGCTATATAATCGCAACTAACAATGGCTGCGCTTCTTGCAGCTATGATAAAACAATCAATACAAAATTATAATTAAAAGAGGAACTGGTTTTTCAATAATTAATCATAAATAGTTTTAACGCATTTGGCTCTATTTGTTTTTTCTTTTACCAGCAAATGAACATAAAAGTACAATAATTTTACATTAAATGTTTTTCATTCAACAAACCTCAAATCGATTCGCGTCCTGCGTCGGCGATGTACATCAGAAGAAGAAGACGAAAGGGTACAAAAGAAAAGACAAGAATGACATAGATTAACAAAGAATGTGAGACAAATATTGTCTCTGTTTTACATAATTATCATATTTTTAAGAAATAATTACATAATTGAATGAATATTATTGAGTGACCTAATTTTTCACACGTTCATATTCCATTCGTAATATATATATATATATATATATATATATATATATATATATATATATATATATCGTGGCTGTTTTAGTGTTTGGTGCAGTGTACCGCTCTGTGTAAATAAAAATTTAGGTGCTCGTTTTTCCCGTTCGCTCTTAGATAGTAGAACGGTAAAGAAATATTGTAAAGGTCGTTCGATACATCCTCTACCTGCGACTTAAGTGTGAATTGCAGAGTGGTCATGTAGATTATAGATGTAGATGTAAAATAATATAAACGGTGATCTTAATATACTGCTGCAAAATTGCTTTAAATGTTGTTTCGTGGCTTAGTTGTCGCAAAGTTTCCCCTCGTAGGTCCGGCACTACAGGTTTAGGCTGCGGGTCTACTGATCCCAAATAGCGCCCCGTGTACCAGTTTGTGCCTGGGCACGCAGTAGCTACGAAAGAGACCGCATCTCGGCGTGCTTCACGCTGAGAAACACGTGTGGTGTGAGGGCGCCCGCTACAGGACGCGTGGCGGCGTGTTTCAGCGCCGCGGCTGTTCGGCGTGCGCCGCCGTGTCGCGCGGGGCGCTGCTGTCGCCGCCGCAGCTGTCGGCGCGCCCCCGGCTGCCCGCCTCCGCAGCCGCCGCCCCCGCCGCCGCCTGGACCGCCCCCGGCTCCTGCCGCCCGCCGAGCCCCGCCGTCTCGCTGCGCCTCGACGCCGCCGCCGCCACCTGGCAGCTGCAGGTGAGCCGCCGCTCCTGCCGCTATCACAGCACTCCGGTCGTCCGGGACACGCTCCCTCGCCTAAAACACCCATCCCCCAAAGTAGTCTATGTCGACCTCCATCGATAGACTAAACTTGCAGGGCAGCCATGTGAGCGGAAAAACCCATACAGGCAGGCCGGAACAATGTTTTACGGGGAGTCGTAACGCCCTATCTCACCAATGTCAAATTCGCCAACTTTATGTACCTTAACCAACTTTGATTCCCTCAAGAACATTTGTGCACGGCGACCGTAGTACGTAAGGAAGGAAGGCCACACAGTAGTCGGTAGGAATCCCACTAGTTTTTATCACTCCTGCAAATCTAGATTTCGACTATAAATAGCCATTTTCTGTGCATTTACGTTACAATTCAACACACTTGCGGCGTTCAAAAAAATGGTTCAAATGGCTGTCGGCACTATCGGTCTTAACATCTAAGGTCATCAGTCCCCTAGAACTTAGACCTACACCACTGGCCATTAAAACTGCTACACCACCAAGATGATGTGCTACAAACGCGAAATTTAACCGACAGGAAGTAGATGCTGTGGTATGCAAATGCTTAGCTTTTCAGAACATTCACACAAGGTTGGCACCGGTGGCGACACCTACAATGTGCTGACATGAGGAAAGTTTCCAACCGATTTCTCATACACAAACAGCAGTTGACCGGCGTTGCCTGGTGAAACGTTGTTGTGATGTCTCGTGTAAGGAGAAGAAACGCGTACCATAACGTTTCCGACTTTGATGAGGATCGGATTGTAACCTATCGCGATTGCGGTTTATCGTATCGCGACATTGCTGCTCGCGTTGGTCGAGATCCAATGACTGTTAGCAGAATATGGAATCGGTGGGTTCAGGAGGGTAATACGGAACGCCGTGCTGGATCACAACGGCCTCGTATCACCAGCAGTCGAGATGACAGGCATCTTATCCGCATGATTGTAACCGATCGTGCAGCCACGTCTCGATCCCTGAGTCAACAGATGGGGACGTTTGGAAGACAACAACCATCTGCGCGAACAGCTCGACGACGTTTGCAGCAGCATGGACTATCAGCTCGGAGACCGTGGCTGCGGTTACCCTTGACGCTCTATCACAGACAGGAGCGCCTGCGATGGTGTACTCAACGACGAACCTGGGTGCACGAATGGCAAAACGTCATTTTTTTCGGATGAATCCAGGTTCTGTTTACAGCATCATGATGGTCGCATCCGTGTTTGGCGACATCGCGGTGAACGCACATTGGAAGCGTGTATTCGTCATCGCCATACTGGCGCATCACCAGGCGTGATGGTACGGGGTGCCATAGGTTACACGTCTCGGTCACCTCTTGTTGACGTTGACAGCACTTTGAACAGTGGACGTTACATTTCAGATCTGTTACGACCCGTGGCTCTACCTTTCATTCGATCCCTGAGAAACCCTACCTTTCAGCAGGATAATGCACGACCGCATGTTGCAGTCCTGTACGGGCCTTTCTGGATACAGGATATGTTCGACTGCTGCCCTGGCCAGCACATTCTCCAGATCTCTCACAAATGGAAAACATCTGGTGAATGGTGGCCGAGCAACTGGCTCGTCACAATACGCCAGTCACTACTCTTGATGAACTGTGGTATCGTGTTGAAGCTGCATGGGTAGCTGTACCTGCACCCGCCATCCAAGCTCTGTTTGACTCAATGGCCTGGCGTATCAAGGCCGTTATTACGGCCAGAGGTGGTTGTTCTGGGTACTGATTTCTCAGGATCTATGCACCCAAACTGCGTGAAAATGTAAACACATGTCAGTTTTAGTATAATATATTTGTCCAATGAATACCCGTTTATCATCTGCAATTTTAATGGCCAGTAGTGGACTTAAACCTAACTAACCTAAGGACATCACACAGCAGCGCCCCACGCCCGATGCGGGATTCGAATCTGCGACCGTAGCGGTCACGCGGTTCCAGACTGAAGCGCCTAGAACCGCTCGGCCAAAGCGGCCGGCCGGCGATTCATGTCACCACCTGTTCTTTCAGGTGTACTCGTATAGGTAGAAGGGCACTCAGGTGTTCTTCTGCCTATACACCTGTAAGAACATATGGTGACATGAACTGTCGCAAGTCTGTTGAATTTTATCGAAAATGCCCTGAAGATGGCTACTTATAGCCGAAACTTGGATTTGCAAGCGTGTTAAAAACCAGTGGGATTGAGACTGACTGCTGTGTGCCTCTCCTTCCTTTAAACACCTTTCTCTCTGCGTTATACCGAGAACTCTAAAATTTTGACAGCTGATTTCATCATGTATCATTAGTTCACTAAACTAAAATCAGTGTTTATTTTTTGTTAATTTAGTATTAATGAACTGTTTACCCTTCAAGCCACGTTTAATTGGGGAAAATTCCATGCAAATCCCCCTAACTCAGAGAATAAGCCAGTTCTTATCATTCTAGTTCAATCCTACCTCTTACACTATTTTGTAGTATTTGTGGAAATTTGAACGTCATTAGTTCAGTGATTTTTGAAATAAAGGTACACATAACAATCAACATTTCAAATGCTACAAAATGCGACTCAAGTAATTTGTTTTGAAAATTCTCAGATATCTCTAATTTTGCCAACACAAGTGTCCAGTAGCGCAATCAGTGTCATCCTTTGTTTCTTCTTCTTCTTCTTCTTCTTCTTCTTCTTCTTCTTCACCTAGAAGCTTTCATCTTCTTGGTGCCCTTGCTTTCTTTGTAGTAAATCCAGCTGCATAGTGAGCTTTACTTACTCGCACGTTGTCCAGAAGCTAAAGACCTTTGTCGTGTTAGCCCGCAGCTCGTGGTCGTGCGGTAGCGTTCTCGCTTCCCACGCCCGGGTTCCCGGGTTCGATTCCCGGCGGGGCCAGGGATTTTCTCTGCCTCGTGATGGCTGGGTGTTGTGTGATGTCCTTAGGTTGGTTAGGTTTAAGTAGTTCTAAGTTCTAGGGGACTGATGACCATAGATGTTAAGTCCCATAGTGCTCAGAGCCTAAGCCTTTGTCGTGTTAACATCACGAAAAAGTCAAGCCTTTTCATGATCTTTGATCTACCAAAACTGAAAGAAATAAGAGCATCACTGATTCCCTATTCCAGTTTTTATCCCAAAAAATGTATTCTTATGTACACTAGTCCATATGAGGTTGATGGAGGACATCTTTGGTTCTGGGCGCAACCTGGAAGACATTTACTGAGATCATCGGGGTACCTCAAGCCTCTATTGATCAGCTTAATTGCTTCTATAATAGCCACTAGGAAATAATTTTTATGGTGATAAGGAACTTTTGTGCCAACGGCCTTGCCGCAGTGGTAACACCAGTTCCAGTCAGATCACCGAAGTTAAGCGCTGGCGGGTTTGGCTAGGACCTGGATGGGTGACCATCTGGTCTGCCTAGCGCTGTTGGCAAGCGGGGTGCTCTCAGCCCTTGTGAGGCAAATTGAGGAGCTGTACTTCATTGATTCAGTGACGGCTCTGGGCTGATCATGACACGGCGGTCGGTCATTACCGTTCGGGCCTTCCGAGACCCGTTCGGACGGAGTTTAGTTTTTAAGGAACGCCAGTCGGCTATTATTATGGAGACGTATCTATACTGCGAGAGCGATAAGATATTCCAACAGAATCACTTCCACAAAAGCTGTCTGTAAATCCATTCACATGGAATGTGCGCTTTTTAAATAATTATACACATAGAAGCATCTAAGAAATTATGTCACTCAACACAGAATATAACAAGAAGACGAATAACAAGATCTGGACTACGTGGAAACGAAACTGAAGACTCTGGACACTAACTCACAGATCAAAAACTGAACTGTAAACACAACAGGTTGCTATGGCAATGACACCAACCGAAAGACCAAAGTTCCTACAACAGACGAGTAAAATGCACATACTTCCGTATATAATGTTTTTGGACATGCGAAGGTTTGAATAAGAAACCCATCACAAGTTGGGTAACTTTCCTGGACCGCATAACATTTTGAAAAGTGAAATAAAAATTGTTCTAATTAGAATTTCGTAACAATGTTTGCACAGTTTTAATCATAAAATTAGAAATTATTTTGAAGGTTTAAAAACTGAAAATCTCGTTCTTTACCATGTTACGGCATTTCAACTCAGCATCAATTGCGCTGTGAAATCGTCCAAGCTGCAGGTTGATCTCAGAAAGTATCACCCTGATAAAATAGGTAAAGATTTGAAATACTTACAAATACTTAAAGAAAAACTTCAGAAGGACTCATGGTAGACAGCTTGTTCACTTCGACGTCACAGAAAGATGTGGTTTGCAGGAGTCTTATCATGTCTCACTACTTATAGAAAAATCTGGAAATCCGCGTACTGTTGGGGAACAATTAATTTTGCCACCCGCTGAACAGGATTTAAAAAAATACTCTACACCGACCTACTTATGAAGAAAAATTCCTTTGAACAAAAACACGTTTCATAGACGTATTGATGAAAGTAGTTATGATACTGAAATCATCTTGTGTAATTATCTCGAAACAACCAATTTATCCATGCAATTGGACGAATCAACTTTACCTGGTAATTAATCATTGTTACTGTCGTATGTTTGTTTCCTTATGGACCAAGAAACCCAAGAAGAATTCCTCTTCCTAAGAACTGCGGCAACAGACGCTAAAGGTGAACCAATATTTAAAGCTTTGTAAGATTATTTGATGGAAAAAACGATCCATTCACCAAATATAATATCAGCAACAGGAGATGAAGCTCCTGTCATATTTCGGCGCGGTCATGGATTTACAAGCCCCTTAGAACAAAATGTACCCGGGGTCTGGAATACACTGCGTCATACAACACTAACATACAGTTGCTAAAAATCTTGGTCTTCGTACATTCATATTTAAATTGGATGAAGGTGGGACACAGCTGGTATGATTTTTACTAAAAATGAAATTCCTCCAACTGGAGGTATTTCATTTTTAAACAAAAATCTTGGTGGTAAATTAAATAAATCTCTTCAATTTGTCATTAATGCAGTGAACATAATTCGAAACAGTGCGTTGAATTCTGAGTAATTGGTCCCGTAATGCGAAAAAGTTGTCGAGAGCTTTGATCGGTTACTCCTTCACACTGAAGTACGCTGGTTTCAAAAGGTTTATGTTTGACGAGAATTGTCAAACTTTTTGAGACCATTTTAGTGTTTTTAAATACTAAAGATACAATTTAAAAAATTTTAATCGACTGAAACCCAGAAACGCCTTATTTAACAGATATGTTTACTAAATTTAATGAGGCTAACTTGCAATTACAAGGTGACATTCTCAGCTTCGGCAAAACATAGTCCATCATTTCAGCTTCTCTTGCCCGAGAAAGTAATGAAACAAATCAATGGAACGTGCAAATTTTCCCAGTTTTCCAATTTGTCGCAGTCAAACTGCAGGACAGTCACATTTCAACCTATGGTCAAGACTAAAAGTCCTTTACAGAGACTTTAAACTCAGAATTGAGGTTGTTTTAACTGTGTAAATAGCACTGCGGATTATCGATCCATACAGTGCTATTACAGAAAGGGATGCCGTATTTCAAGAAGAATTGATCAGTATAAACTCTAAAGAGGTACTTAAGATACACTTTAGAAGCGATATTGGCAATTCTGGCTCAGACAAACATACGTGTTGTTTACCCTGTGTTGTGGATCACTGCGAGAATGTTTTCGATAGCTTTCCCACTTCCTAACCTCTTGGAATGGGGTTTTGGCACAGTTGCCAATCTTCATGAAAAGAGGAACAAATTGGTAATCACTGACCGGGGAGGTTTGGGGTTAAACCTAATTAAAAAGAAGGAAAATATTCGAATTTTGCTAATGTCCATCTTGCTTATCGCTACAATTACAAGTATTTACCAATTAACTTTACGATATTTGCGTGTTGTGTAGTTTAAATTAATAAATGTATAATTCTCGCATGCTTTTTAAGTTTTTCGCCATGCACTTCTACGGTTAAAATCACTCAACGTGAGCACTGTATCAGATGTCAGAAACACAATTGAAGTCGTGACTTCGTAAAAATTCAGTATATGAACAGCAGGTGGTTTACCCAAAGCAGAAAAAACTGGAACGTGGTCTCCGAGAGAAAGAAGTTTGGGAGCTCTGGCCTAAAACACCTATAGACTATTCAAAACTCCCAGAGAATTTATGTTTTGGTAAGAGTGTGTGGAGGCGCAAAGTTGTTTCCGCGTCCTGCACACGACTTCTAACATTTTATTCAGCTCGCTTAGATTCGCAAACTATTGACTGCACACAGATGGAACCGACATCAGTGTTTTCTGGAAGAGCTGCACTGGAAAGCTTACAAAAATTCATTTTCTGGCTATTTCACCGAATTTTCGACACGTGGCAGACTTCTTTTTATCGAATTTAAGTGAACACGTTGTGCGAACGGAAGCTCAAGAATACATCATATTTTCATCTGCTCCAACCGGAACTCTATCGGATATGCCTAACACGAGATAAATTAAGTTAAATGTCACACATGATGCTGTGCCCACGTCTCAAAACATATAAGAATAACATAGCCCTAGGTTTATAATGAACCTTTTACTATATTTTCTGATCAAACTTTTAACTACACTACTGGCCATTGAAATTGCTACACCCTGAAGATGACGGGCTACAGACGCGAAATTTAACCGACAGGAAGAAGATGCTGTTATATGCAAATGATTAGCTTTTCAGAGCATTCACACAAGGTTGGCGCCGGTGGCGACACCTACAACGTGCTGACACGAGGAAAGTTTCCAACCGATTTCTCATACACAAACAGCAAATGACCGGCATTGCCTGGTGAAACGTTGTTGTGATGCCTAGTGTAGGGAGGAGAAACGCGTACCATCACGAAAAAAATGGCTCTGAGCACTATGGGACTTAATATCTGTGGTCATTAGTCCCCTAGAACTTAGAACTACTTAAACCTAACTAACCTAAGGACAACACACACATCCATGCCCGAGGCAGGATTCGAACCTGCGACCGTAGCAGTCGCGCGGTTCCGGACTGAGCGCCTAGAACCGCGAGACCACCGCGGCCGGCACGTACCATCACGTTTCAGACTTTGATAAAGGTCGGATTGTAGCCTATCGCGATTGCGGTTTATCGTATCGCGACATTGCTGCTCGCGTTGGTCGAGATCCAATGACTGTTAGCAGAATATGGAATCGGTGGGTAATACGGAACGACGTGCTGGATCCCAAAGGCCTCGTATCACTAGCAGTCGAGATGACAGGCATCTTATCTGCACGCCTGTAACGGATCGTGCAGCCACGTCTCGATCCCTGAGTCAACAGATGGGGACGTTTGCAAGACAACAACCATCTGCACGAACAGTTCGACGATGTCTGCAGCAGCATGGACTATCAGGTTGGAGACTATGGCTGCGGTTACCCTTGACGCTCTATCACAGACAGGAGCGCCTGCGATGGTGTATTCAACGACGACCCTGGGTGCACGAATGGCAAAACGTCATTTTTTCGGATGAATCCAGGTTCTGTTTACAGTATCATGATGGTCGCATCCGTGTTTGGCAGCATCGCGGTGAACGCACGTTGGAAGCGTCTATTTGTCATCGCCATACTGGCGTATCACCCTGCGTGATGGTGTGGCTCACCAGTGGTTATATGTCTCGCTCACCTCTTGTTCGCATTGATGGCACTTTGAACAGTCGACGTTACATTTCAGATGTGTTACGACCCGTGGCTCTACCCTTCATTCGATCCCTGCGAAACCCTACATTTCAGCATGATAATGCACGACCGCATGTTGCAGGTCCTGTACGGGCATTTCTGGATACAGAAAATGGTAGACTGCTGCCCTGGCCAGTTCTCCAGATCTCTCACCAATTGAAAACGTCTGGTTAATGATGGCCGAGCAACTGGCTCGTCACAATACGCCAGTCACTACTCTTGATGAACTAACTGTGGTATCGTGTTGAAGCTGCATGGGCAGCTGTACCTGCACCCGCCATCCAAACTCTGTTTGACTCAATGCCCAGGCGTATCAAGGCCGTTATTACGGCCAGATGTGGTTGTTCTGGGTACTGATTTCTCAGGATCTATGCACCCAAATTGCGTGAAAATGTAATCACATGTCAGTTCTAGTATAATATATTTGTCCAATGAATACCCGTTTATCATCTGCGTTTCTTCTTGGTGTAGCAATTTTAGTGGCCAGTAGTGCAATTGGTAACATAACAAAGAAACGTGCCTATTGATCAAGGCAAGGAAACTCACCTTATTTTTCAGGAATTGTGCATATCTGTTAGCAAAAGCTGTATCAAAATCCCTACAGTAATCCCTGAGATGAGCCTTCACAAACAGACTGAAATATGTGACGGGCGGACCTTCATTTATAATAACCTCACTGGACGAAAATTAGTGACCCGTAGAAAAATCATTACACGCGTAGTTTAATACCGTGTAATTCCGCTCCTGGACTTGATAACCGCCTAGATTCGGTTAGTAAGTGATTCCACAACGTTCTTCAGGTACGTCGCATCCAGGTTGAGCCACTCGCTGAGGACTTAATTGCGCAGATCCACAAAATCGTTGGGGTTCTGAGGCCGACGTTTCACCTGCTGTTCCAACGTATCCCACAGATTTTCTGTGGGGTTTAAGTTGTGTGATTTTGCAGGCCAGTCGAGATGTGACAAAGGAGTGAGTGTTCAGGAAATCAGTCACATATTCTTCCAGCCTGGTGGACCTTTCTGTTGTCGTCTTGAAAAATAGGACTATCAATGGAATATTGCGAGATGACCGACTTCAGATGTTCAATACATGCAGTTTCCGTCGCAGTGTTCTCTCGCCAACAGGTGGTGATGGACCTTCATGCAGCAATTCCTGTCGGGTGTCGGAGTGATTCTGATTCATAGTCCGTGAAATGAGTCTCCTGTGTCTCTGTCAGGCGCCTTTTCCGATGACAATTCCGACGCCATGTTTCATAGCCACGCGTGTTACGTTTGTGGACACGTTGAACATTACGCCGCGAAACACCATGAAAGCCAGTAACTTCAGACGCTGTATGAACATGAGCATGGCCAAACACGATTGCTCCTATTTGCAGTCTGTCACTTCCTTACATTTACCTATGTTTATGTACAACGTTCGCTTGAAACATAAATGCCTCGCAGCCCGCCACTGCCTTATGTTCACGTCCAGGCAGTGCGCGCGCGCTATTGAGCATGTGACTCGATTGCTGTGCCTGTCTTAAAAGGCTTAACGAATCACTCGTGTGTGCGCACTGGACTGACTAATTTTTTATCCAGTGAGTTTATATTGCACTCGCAATATTACTGTTAACAGTGAGTTATACACACTGACATTTCTCGTGAATGTGTCTATGTATTACTGAAATCCCTGCAGTGATTCCTGTGATTCACCTCCACATACAGGGCGGTCCATTGATCGTAACCGGGCCAAATACCTCACGAAATAAGCATCAAACGAAAAATTTACAGAGAACGAAACTTGTCTAGCTTGAAGGGGGAAACCAGATGGCGTCATGGTTGGCCCGCTAGATGGCGCTGCCATAGGTCAAACGGATATCAACAGAGCTTTTTTTTTTAAATAGGAACCCCCATTTTTTATTACATATTCGTGTATTACGTAAAGAAATATGAATGTTTTAGTTGGATCACATTTTTCGCTTTGTGATAGATGGCGCTGTAAACATATGGTTCACAATTTTAGACGAACAGTTGGTAACAGATAGGTTTTTTAAATTAAAATACTGAACGTAGGTACGTTTGAACATTTTATTTCCGTTGTTCCAATGTGGTACATGTACCTTTGTGAACTTATCATTTCTGAGAACGCATGCTGTTACAGCGTGATTACCTGTAAATACCACATTAGTGCAATAAATGCTCAAAAGGATGTCCGTCAACCTCAATGCATTTGGCAATACGTGTAACAACATTCCTCTCAACAGCGAGTAGTTCGCCTTCCGTAATGTTTGCACATGCATTGACAATGCGCTGACGCATGTTGTCAGGCGTTGTCGGTGGATGACGATAGCAAATATCCTTCAACTTTCCCCACAGAAAGAAATCCGGGGACGTCAGGTCCGGCGAACGTACGGGCCATGGTATGGTGTTTCGACGACCAATCCACCTGTCATGAAATATGCTATTCAATACCGCTTCAACCGCAAGCGACCTACGTGCCAGACATCCATCATGTTGGAAATACATCGCCATTCTGTCATGCACTGGAACATCTTGTAGTAACATCGGTAGAACATTACGTAGGAAATCAGCATACACTGCACCATTTAAATTGCCATCGATAAAATGGGCGCCAATATCCTTCCTCCCGTAACGCCTACTTGGGCATCATCATTTGTTGCAGGTCGTGGTTGACCTTTCACATGTGGCTGAACACTTCCTCCTTCCTTGAATAACTACCTGTCCGGCGAACGGTCCGGACACTTGGATGATGTCGTCCAGGATACCAAGCAGCATACATAGCACACGCCCATTGGGCATTTTGATCACAATAGTCATACATCAACACGATATCGACCTTTCCCTCAATTAGTAAACGGTCCATTTCAACATGAGTAATGTATCACGAAGCAAATGCCGTCCGTACTGGCGAAATGTTACGTGATACAACGTACTTATACGTTTGTGACTATTACAGCGCCATCTATCACAAAGCGAAAACAGTGGTCCAACTAAAACATTCATATTTCTTTACGTATTACACGAATATGTAATAAAAAATGGGGGTTCCTATTAAAAAAAAACGCAGTTGATATCCGTTTGACCTATGGCAGCGCTATATAGCGCGCCGACCATAGCGCCATCTGCTTTCGCCCTTCAAGCTATACGAGTTTCGTTCTTTGTAGTTTTTTCGTTTGATGCTTATTTCCTGAGACATTTGGACCGGTCACTATCAACGGACCACCATGTACAGACAGAAACACGTCGCGATTCTCACGGGGAACAATAATTTGATTTTCAGTATTTTACATAATTACTGGCCAAATTTAAAATTTGAAACGTTATCATAATCTACACATTAAGAGATATAATCTTACGTCACAGGTTTATCTCAGTAATACAAGTATTACTGTTAGAAACGGTGCGTATGTCTTGGGGCAGTGTACCTGATGGTGCGGAAATGCCCTGACTTCGTGCACGCAATATTTTAGAATTAGAGCACTCAGCGACTTGCAATAAAGTTTAGATATAATTTCCTACCTTTATGAAACTTTTTCTGGCTGACGCCCGCTACTCCCGCAGCAAATGATGAAAGGAAATATGTTTATCTTTTACTTCACTTTCACTGCTCAAGCAGTGCCGCCGGGAGTGGCCTTGCGGTTCTAGGCGCTACAGTCTGGAACCGAGCGACCGCTACGGTCGCAGGTTCAAATCCTGCCTCGGGCATGGATGTGTGTGATGTCCTTAGGTTAGTTAGGTTTAATTAGTTCTAAGTTCTAGGCGACTGATGACCTCAGAAGTTAAGTCGCATAGTACTCAGAGCCATTTGTTTGCTCATGCAGTAAAAGTGCCACATCAGGCATGACGTTTTCATTTATTCCTCCTTTACTGACAACTCTATTCGCAACGCACATTGCATACGATATCAACAACATGGTTCAAATGGCTCTAAGCACTATTGTTCAAATGGCTCTGAGCACTATGGGACTTAACGTCATCAGTCCCCTAGAACTTAGAACTACTTAAACCTAACTAACCTAAGGACATCACACAACACCCAGTCATCACGAGGCAGAGATAATCCCTGGCCCCGCCGAAGCACTATGGGACATAACAGCTGAGGTCACCTAGAACTTAGAACTACTTAAACCTAACTAACCTATGGACATAACACACGTCCATGCCGAAGGCAGGATTCGAACCTGCGACCGTAGCGGTCGCGCGGTTCCGGACTGAAGCTCCTAGAACCTCTCTGCCACACCGGCCGGCCGGTATCAACGTGTATCACAGAATACGCCTATGAGTCAAAACATTACGACCACCTGCTTAATAGCTTGTCTGTCCGTCTTTGTAACGAAATACATGACTGATTCTGCGTATCTGGGATCCGACAGTTTCTTTTAGGCTTGTGGAGATGTGCAGCGTTACACGTCTACGCAGAAGTCACGTAATTCGCCTAAATAACGGACCGCTGATTTGAATACGTGGCGATGGCGCCCGATGGTGACCCAGATGGGTTCCATAGGATTTACATCAGGCGGTTTTAGTCGCCGAGATATCAACGTGAGATCACTGTAATGCTGCTCAAACCACTGTCATACGTTTCTGGCTCCGAGATACGCACAGTTATACTGCTGGAAGATGACGTCGCCGTCGAGAAGGACATCAAGCATGAAGGGATGCAGGTGGTTCGCAACTGTCAGCGTATCTTCGGTTGCTATCAACCCCATGCAAACGCAGGAAAATGTCGCCCAAAGCATAATATTGCTCCCGCCAGCCTGTGCCCGTGGCGCGCTGCACGTTTCGAGCCGCCGTTCGCCTCGATGACGCCGTTTGTGGAGGCGACCATCGACGTAGTGTAGCAAAAACGTGGTTTACCCGAAGAGCCGACACTTTGCTATTGATCGGTGGTCGAATCCAGATGGTCCCGTGCCCACTGCAATTGTAACTGACGATATCGTTGGGTCTACATGTGAACACGTAGCGGCGGCCTGCTGCGGAGCTCCATGTTCAACATTGTACGATGGACGGTGTGCTCCGAAACACTTGCGCGTGCACCAGCGTTGTACTCTTTCGGCACAGATGCCACAGATCACCACCTGTCCTACTTTACAGAGCAGACACTTTATGTGAACAATCGTGGACGTCCAAATATTCAGCGCCTACTGGTAGTTTCAGTGCCCTTCTACATCTTTCTGTAGATGCTCGCGAAACTAGCACCTGAGCATTCGACCAGCTTCGGCGCTTCCGTGATACTCGTTCAGACGCACTGTATAATACACTTCTGGCCATTAAAATTGCTACACCAAGAAGAAATGCAGATGATAAACGGGTATTCAGTAGACAAATATATACTAGAACTGACATGTGATTACATTTGCACGCAATTTGGGTGAATTGATCCAGAGAAATCAGTACCCAGAACAACCACCTCTGGCCGTAATAACGAACTTGATACGCCTGGGCATTGAGTCAAACAGAGCTTGGATGGCGTGTACAGGTACAGCTGCCCGTGCAGCTTCAACACGATACCAAAGTTCATCAAGAGTAGTGACTGGCGTATTGTGACGAGCCAGTTGCTCGGCCACCTTTGACCAGACGTTTTCAATTAGTGAGAGATCTGGAGAATGTGCTCGCGATGGCAGCAGTCGAACATTTTCTGTATCTAGAAACGCCCTTACAGGACCTGCAACATGCGGTCGTGCATTATCCTGCTGAAATGTAGGGTTTCGCAGGCATCGAAAAAATGACGTTTTGCCAGTCGTGCACACAGGTTCGTCGTTGAGTACACCATAGCAGGCGTTCCTGTCTGTGATGCGGCGTCAAGGGTAACCGCAGCCATGGTCTCCGAGCTGATAGTCCATGCTGCTGCAAAAGTCGTCGAACTGTTCGTGCAGATGGTTGTTGTCTTGCAAACGTCCCCATCAGTTGACTCAGGGATCGAGACGTGGCTGCACGATCCGTTACAGCCATGCGGATAAGATGCCTGTCATCTCGACTGCTAGTGATACGAGGCCGTTGGGATCCAGCACGGCGTTCCGTATTACCCTCCTGAACTCACTGATTCCATATTCTGCCACCAGTCATTGGATCTCGACCAACACGAGCAGCAATGTCGCGATACGATGAACCACAATCGCGATAGGCTACAATCCGGCCTTTATCAAAGTCGGAAACGTGATGGTACGCATTTATGCTCCTTGCACGAGGCATCACAACAATGTTTCACCAGGCAACGCCGGTCAACTGCTGTTTGTGTATGAGAAATCGGTTGGAAACTTTCCTCGTGTCAGTAAGTTGCAGGTGTCGCCACCGGCGCCAACCTTGTGTGAACGCTCTGAAAAGCTAATCATTTGCATATCACAGCATCCTCTTGCTGTCGGTAAAATTTCGCGTCTGTAGCACGTCATCTTCGTGGTGTAGCAATTTCAATGGCCAGTAGTGTATAGTAATAATCTTCCCTTTGTCAAAGTCGCTTATCTCAAATGGATTTCCCTACTTGCAGCCCATATCTTCGTTTGGGTGATCCTCCCGTCCGTGTCTGCTCCGCTTACATCCTTTTGTTGCCGCTTCACGTGCCTAAAACGCCACCAGGCGACATCCAACATCGCTGTGGGCAGTGGTCATCATGTTTCGGCTGATCCGTGTATGTCTGCAAAGTTGTATCATTGTATGACACATGTTCAGGAGATACGACGTCACAAACATTGTTGAAGTTTCGAGACCATCCTTCACGGAGGGGTCAAGCAGTATATTACTCCCTCCTACGTATATCTCGCGAAGAGACCACGAGGAAAAAATGAGAGAGATTAGAGCCCACACAGAGGCCTACCGACAATATTTCTTTCCACGAACAATACGAGACTGGAATAGGAGGGAGAACCGATAGAGGTATTCAAGGTACCCTCCGCCACACACCGTCAGGTGGCTTGCGGAGTATAGATGTAGATGTAGAGATGTGTGGAAACTACCTTTTGAATAAAACACAGCGTAAATCACCCAGCCTATACTACGCCAGTGTTCAGTAATGAGAGCAATTTATGACTTCCAACAAACTTTAAACGTAATTTCAAACCTTTTATAAAAAATTTCTCGCTTACGTTATAAACGTCATATATTTAACACGTTGACTCATTTCTGAAGGCATCAGAGGTTTCAAGCGGTGTCATACGTGGGATTTCAATTCTGTACAGAATCGTGTGATTACTGGCACTACAGAACAGAGTATCATTGTTTGATTAGAGCCACTCCGTAATCTTCCATGCTACTCAGGCACGGCACTGTTGCAATTGCACCCATCTGTGCTGTCATGTTAACGGCAGTCTATGCATGGGATGGCGATTCGGTGGCTTGCTCCTGGTAGTCTCCAACCAATGGCGTTGTGTTGACATGGGAAGGCTTCCGGTCGAGATTGTATACCAGTCAGGTTCCTTTCAAGTATGCTGATGCGATAGCACCATATTTAGCTAAGGTGTGGAACCGCTCGCTCGTAAAAAGATCCGTACGCAAAGACTGGAAAGTTGCACAAGTCACAGAAATACCCAAGAAAGAAAACAGGAGAAATCCGCTGAATTACAGATCCGTATCACTCATGTCGATCAGCAATACGATTTTGGAACACATACTAAGCTCAAACATTATGAATAGCATCGAAGGAAACGATTTATTAAAAAGTAGGAAACACTGATTCAGAAAATATCGTTCTTGTGAAACACAACTAGTTCTTTAGACTGACGAAGTAATGAGTGCTATCAACAGGGGATTTCCAGAAGACTTTTTACATCGTTCCTCACAGTCTTTCGCCACGGCATACATGAATAAAACGTTCTCGGTTCTCCAGCCGCGTCAATTCGAATAAAATCCTCGAGCTTTCGATGGTCATCTCCGCCACCGTCGTCAGGAGTTCACTGACAGCCGGGGCTGCTTTTGTTTCTTTATTATGATTTTAGTACCCGTAGAACAGGTAGGCTGGCAGCAGCACAATACGCCGCTCTTCAGCCAAAGATAGTACAATGATAAAACGGAGAAGACACACGGGCTGGAACAAAACGGCGGGGAAAAAACAGTAGACACATGAACATAAAAAACATGAAGCCGTTCACACTCGATGACAATCCACACTACAAACTGTTGACACGAAGCACAAACACTGAAGATGTCAATGGCACTGGTGAACGATGGAGTGTGACGGTGAACACTGAACACTAAACATGACGGCACACATGCGAGCGGTTCCACACCTTAGCTAAATATGGTGCTATCGCACCAGCATACTTGAAAGGAACCTGACTGGTATACAATCTCGACCGGAAGCCTTCCCATGTCAACACAACGCCATTGGTTGGAGACTACCAGGAGCAAGCCATCGAATCGCCATCCCATGCATGTGCCAGGATAGCCAAGTGGTATGACGACCGCTCGCGATAAGCGGGAAATACGGGTTCGAATCCCGCTATGGCACAAATTTTCATTGTCGTCATTCCATAATACAGCTGATGATTGTCCACATTCGCAATTGCGAATTTATTTCATGTCCAGGAGTACGTGTCGGAAATCGACATCGCCAGGATCGTAGCCTACCCAAACTACTTTATCGTGCCGTGCTGTTGCTGCTCGCCTCATTCGGGATCTATATCCACATCTACGTACATACTCCGAAAGCCAACGTCTGGTGCATGGCGGGGGGTACCTTGTACCATTACAAGTCATTGGATCCTTTATTGTATGATTATATGATAGCGGAACAAACACTGGTAGCAGTTACTTGTGTAAAATATCTGGGAGTATGCGTGCGGAACGATTTGAAGTGGAATGATCATATAAAATTAATTGTTGGTAAGGCGGGTACCAGGTTGAGATTCATTGGGAGAGTGCTTAGAAAATGTAGTCCATCAACAAAGGAGGTGGCTTACAAAACACTCGTTCGACCTATGCTTGAGAATTGCTCATCAGTGTGGGATCCGTACCAGATCGGTCTGACGGACGAGATAGAGAAGATCCAAAGAAGAGCGGCGCGTTTCGTCACAGGGTTATTTGGTAACCGGGATAGCGTTACGGAGATGTTTAATAAACTCAAGTGGCAGACTCTGCAAGAGAGGCGCTCTGCATCGCGGTGTAGCTTGCTCGCCAGGTTTCGAGAGGGTGCGTTTCTGGATGAGGTATCGAATATATTGCTTCCCCCTACTTATACCTCCCGAGGAGATCACGAATGTAAAATTAGAGAGATTAGAGCGCGCATGGAGGCTTTCAGACAGTCGTTCTTCCCCCGAACCATACGCGACTGGAACAGGAAAGGGAGATAATGACAGTGGCACGTAAAGTGCCCTCCGCCACACACCGTTGGGTGGCTTGCGGAGTATAAATGTGGATGTAGATGTAGATGAGACACTGATGGCGATGATCTCCGGCGCGCGAATGTCCACTTAGCGTGTGTGAGTCCGGGGACCTGCCAAAAGGGGAAGAAGGGTGAGGTAAGGGAGAGGGGAGAAAAAGGATGCCAATGGCTGAGGAGATGGGGGGAGGAGGAGAGGGACAGGAGAGGGGAAGCCCGGGGGAGGCGTGGGGAGAAGTGGAGGGAGGGAAGAGGGAGAGAAGGGAGGGAGGGTGCCCAAAGGAGCAAACACAGGAAGAGGGAGGGAGGATCAAAGTTGGTAGGAGGGGTAGATGGAGGGGAGGAGGGCATCATCAAGGAGAGGGAGCTGGTGGAAGCCACCTTGGGAGAGGGTAAGGGGGGTGGGGAAATGGAGACCGGGTGGGACGTGGGAATACAGGCGCGGTAGCGGGTGTGGACGGGAGAGGATGGGCGAGACAAGCGGGTGAGGAGGATCGAGTTTGCAGGAGGTGTACAGGATCCGTATCCTTTCACGGAAATGGAGGAGGTGGGGGAACGGAATCAGATTGTACAGGATCCGCATGGGGGAGGGGATGCGATAGGCAAGGCGGAGAGCATGGCGTTCAAGGATCTGAAGGGATTTGTAAAAGGTAGGGGGGGTGGAGATCCAGGCAGGATGGATGTAACAGAGGATAGGGCAGATGAGGGATTTATAGGTGTGGAGGATGGTAGAGGGGTCCAGACCCCACGTACGGCCGGAAAGGAGCTTGAGGAGACGGAGTTGGGAGCGTGTCTTGGCTTGGATTGTCCAGAGATGGGGGGTCCAGGAGAGTCGACGGTCGAGGGTGACGCCAAGGTACTTAAGGGTGGGGGTGAGGGCGATATGACGGCCGTAGATGGTGAGATAGAAATCTAGGAGGCGGAAGGAAGGGGTGGTTTTGCCTACAATGATCGCTTGGGTTTTGGAGGGATTGACCTTGAGCAACCACTGGTTGCACCAAGCAGTGAACTGGTCAAGATGGGATTGGAGAAGGTGTTGGGAGCGCTGCAGGGTGGGGGCAAGGGCAAGGAAGGTGGTGTCATCGGCAAACTGGAGAAGGTGGACGGGGGGTGACGGTGGCGGCATTTCCGCCGTATATAAAAGGTACAGAAGGGGGGAGAGGATGGAGCCTTGGGGCACACCGGCGGAGGGCAAAAAGGTGTAGGAATCCGTGTTATGGGTGGTGACGTAGGAAGGACGGTGGGAGAGAAAGGAGCCGATCAGACGGACGTAGTTAATGGGAAGGGCGAAGGTTTGGAGCTTGAAGAGGAGACCGGAATGCCATACGCAGTCATAAGCACGTTTGAGGTCCAGGGAGAGGAAGATTGCGGAGCGACGGGAATTAAGCTGTTCAGAAAGGAAATGAGTGAGGTGAAGGAGAAGGTCGTCTGAAGAGAAGGACTGCCGAAAGCCACACTGGGTAACGGGATGGAGGCGGGGCTGGTGGATGCGGTGGGTGAGGATAGATTCCAGGACCTTGCTGAAGATCGAGGTAAGGCTGATGGGACGGTAGGAGGAGACGGCGGACGGCGGTTTACCAGGTTTAAGGAACATCAGGATACGGGAGGTTTTCCACAGGTCGTGGTAGTAATCGGTGGACAGGACTACATTGTTGAGCCTGGCCAGGGTGGAGAGGAAAGAGACAGGAGCTTCACGAAGGTGACGGTAGGTGACACGATCGTGACCAGGAGTGGTGTTTCGTGCGGAGTGTAGCAATGAGATCCTGTGTAGTGATAGGGGCATTGAGTTCTGTGTGTGCAATGTTGTCCAAGTACTGGAAATCAGGTGTGAGGGGAGGGACAGAGGTGTCAGTTCGATCGCGGACATCCGGGAAGAGGGAGTAATCGAACTGGGGATCATCGGGGATGGAAAAGACATCGGAGAGGTAAGAGGCAAGGGTGTCAGGGAAGGGGTGATCATCATGGAGAAGAGGATAGTAGGGGGAGGGTTTAGTTCCAGTAAGGTGACGGAAGGCTCACCAGAACTTGGACGAGTTTATAGGTAGGATAGCATTTAAACGGGTGCATGTCTGTCGCCAGTCCCGGCGTTTCTTATCCGTGAGCAAATTTCGAATGTGTCGCTGGAGTTGCCGGTGGCGTTGGAGTGTGTCCGGGTCACGCATGTGGAGGAAGGCACGGTAGAGACGGCGGGATTCATGGAGGAGGAGGACGGCCTGTGGGGGTAGGGTAGGACGGTGGGGATGGATGGCGACAGTAGGGATGTGGGCCTCCACGGCCTCAGACAAGGTCTGCTGGAGAAAGGAGGCGGCATGGGTTACATCTTCAGGGTGGTGGTAGGTGAAGGGGTGGCTATCGACCTGGGTGGAGCAGGTATCCCAGTAGGTATCCCAGTTGGCACGGGAATAGTCATGGACGTACTTTGGGGGAGGGTCATTACGAGGGTCGGGGTGGGGGCCACGACTGTCTGAAACGGTGAGGAGGACAGGGAGACGGTCGCTACCAATAGGCTCCAGGACGTCCACCGTTATGCAGCTGAGGAGGTTAGGGGAGGAAAGGATAGCATCTGGAGTGGAGTTCCGGGGCTGCTTTTTTTCTTTTTTTTTTACTTTATTGTTATTTTAAAACCTGTACAACTCAGGTAGGCTGGCAGCGGCACACTACGCCGCTCTTCAGCCATAGCGTTTTACAAGAGTATAAAAAATGGTGAATGACAAGGAACAAAGTGACGGGCAAAAGAGAGAGGACACAGAGACACAAAAAACACGGAGTCGATCACATGTGACGATAACAACACTGAAAACACGTTGGCACGGTGCACAAAACACTGATGAGTCCGACGGCACAAGTGAATGTAGGAGTGGGATGGCGGACACCAAAAACACTATACGACGTCACACACACGAGACACAGAAGGCGACGATCTCCGGCGCGCAAATGTTCACTATGGGTGTGCGAGTCCGGGGACCTGCCAAGAGAGGAGGAGGAAGGGGAGTGGGAGAGCGAGAGGGGAGAGCAGAGATGCCACGGGCAGGGGAGATAGGGGGAGGGAAGAAGGGGGAGAGGATGCCCGGGGGAAGAGGGGGAAGGGAGGGGACAGGGAGATGGAAAAAGAAGGGAAGAGAAGAGAAGGGAGGGAGGGTGCCGAAAGGAAAGGACACGGGAAGTGGGGAGCGGGGCAGGGTCAAAGTTGATAGGAGGGGTAGATGGAGGGGACGAGGACATCATCAGGGAGAGGGAGCTGGCGGAAGCCACCTTGGGAGAGGGTAAGGAGGGTGGACAGATGGAGACCGGTCGGGACGTGGGAATACAGGCGCGGCAGCGGGTGGGGGTGGGAGAGGATCGGGGAGACGAGCGGGTGAGGAGGATCAAGTTTATGGGAGGTGTACAGGATCCGTATCCTTTCAAGGAAAAGGAGGATGTGGGGGAAGGGGATGAGATCATACAGGATCCGCGTGGGGGAGGGGAGACGGATGCGATAGGCGAGGCGGAGAGCATGGCGTTCAAGGATTTGGAGGGATTTATAAAAGGGAGGGGGGGCGGAGATCCAAGCCGGATGGGCATAACAAAGGATAGGGCGGATGAGGGATTTATAGGTGTGGAGGATGGTGGAGGGGTCCAGACCCCACGTACGGCCGGAAAGGAGCTTGAGGAGACGGAGGCGGGAATGTGCCTTGGCTTGCATTGTCTGGAGATGGGGAGTCCAGGAGAGGCGACGGTCGAGGGTGACGCCAAGGTACTTAAGGGTGGGAGTGAAGGCGATAGGACGGCCATAGATGGTGATGTAGAAATCAAGGAGGCGGAAGGAAGGGGTGGTTTTCCCTACAATGATCGCCTGGGTTTTGGAGGGATTGACCTTGAGCAACCACTGGTTGCACCAAGCGGTGAACCGGTCAAGATGGGATTGGAGAAGGTGTTGGGAGCGCTGCAGGGTGGGGGCAATGGCAAGGAAGGCGGTATCATCGGCAAACTGGAGAAGGTGGACGGGGGCTGGCGGCGGCGGCATTTCCGCCGTATACAAAAGGTACAGAAGGGGGGAGAGGACGGAGCCTTGGGGCACACCGGCAGAGGGGAAAAAGGTGTAGGAATCTGCGTTATGGATGGCCGGGGCTGCTACGGTTTCTCGCTTATATTGGCGTGATGACACCAGCAGCAGCCAATCAGATCGATCCAATGGACACGGAAAGAAAGCAGAGACAGATGCGCAACGTGGGAGCGGTAGTTTCAAACGTGGTGCCTGCCCCTGGCGCCACCTGACGTCACTGGTGCTGCCACGGGCGATAGCTCTGCTAGCTGCCCGGGTCGACTAACGCGCGTGCGTTACATTGGATCGATCTGATTGGCTGCTGATGATGTCATCGTGCCTATATAAGCGAGAAACCGTAGCAGCCCCGGCAGTCAGTGAACTCCTGACGAAGATGGCGGAGATGGCCATCGAAAGCTCGAGGATTTTATTCGAATTGACGCGGCTGGAAAACCGATAACGTTTTATTCATCGTTCCTCACAAACGACATGTAATTAAATTGTGTGCCTATAGAGTATCGTTTCAATTGTGCCACTGGGTTCGTGATTTCCTTCCAGAAAGGTCACAGTTCATAATAATAGACGGAAAGTCGTCGACTAAAACAGGAGTAATATCTACCGTTGCAATAATTAACGGAAAGTCATCGACTAAAACAGGAGTAACATCTGGCGTTCCCCAAGGAAATGTTATAGGCCCTCTGTTGTTCATGATCTACATAAACGATTTAGGAGACAATCCGATCAGCCCTCTTAGATTGTTTGGAGATGATGCTGTCATTTACCGTTATGTAAAGGCATTCGTGGAGCAAAACTCAATGCAAAATCATTTAGACAAGGTATCTATATGGTGCGAAAAGAGGCAATTGACAATACATGAAGAAAAATGTGGAGTCATCGACATCAGCACTAAAAAGACTCCTTCAAATTTCAATTACACGATATACCATACAAATCTAAGGGCTGAAAACTCAACTAAGCTCCTAGGGATTACAATTACGAGTAACTTAAATTGGAAATGTAACAGATTTACTAAAGTCTTCTTACACTGCGCTTGTCCACCCTCTTCTTGAGTACTGCTTTGCGCTGTGGCGTTCGCACGAGATTGAATTGATAGAGGTGACCAAACAAGTTCAAAGAAGGGCAGCTTGTTTTATATCACCCAGAAATAGGAGAAAGAGTGAGACGGATATGATACGCGAATTGGGGTGGCAATCATTAAAGCAAAGGCGTTTTTCGTTGAGGCTGGCTCTACTAATGACATCCGAATCACCAAGGTTCTCTTTTTTTTTTTTTTTTTTTTTGCTCCCTCCTTCTTAGGAAGACGTTGACATCGAATGATTCTGTTCTCTGTTCGACAGTGAAACGGTAGAGAAATAGCTCGAATGAGTTTCGATGAACCCTCTGCAGGTCACTTAACTGTGAATTGCAGAGTAATCATGTAGCTATAATCATGTAGCTCTAGATGTGGTACGCATGGGAGAGAGGCAGCTGTATGGCGTTGTTGTTTGCAGCTGGAGGTGCGATGCCCGGCGCCGGGTCCTTCGTGGCGCGCGGTGGCGTCCGGCCGGTACGTGGCGGAGGGGGCGGTGCTGCGGCTGCGGCGCGCCAGGCTGACGCTGGAGGGGGCGGCGGGGGCGGCGGGCTGCCCGCCCGACCCGCGCCTGGCGCTGCTCGACGTGGACGCCGAGGGCGAGCCGGCGCTGCTGGCGTGGGCGGCGGGCTGCGGCCCGGGGGCGGCGCCGCGGCTGCTGCTGCTGCCGCCGCTGCGCCTGCGCCGCTGCCGCCCCCGAGCAGCAGCCGCCGCCGCCGCCCACGTGGCCGCCTCCGCCCCCGCTACAGCCGCCTCCCTGCTGCCGCTGGGGCTCGCGGCGCTACGAATCGCCGCCCGGCCTTGGAGGTAGCGCCGCCTCAGCGCTGGAGAACCAGCCGGCACTCTGTTCCTGCACATCCCGAGTGAGCTGCGACTGACGGGCAAAGTGATCCTAGCTGTGGCCGGCGGGCTCGCGAGGTCACAGTCTTCCGAGCGGCGCCGTTTAACCACTGTGCGCTGGCAGTGGGAAACTTGGCTGAAAGTACTTGGCCCCAATACTTGCACACGTTCCTTATCATACAGACGTAATATACGTTCCATGCATTAGTCGCTCAAGTGTGTATGGCACGGAGAAGTTGACGGGGTGGCTTATTGACGGAGATTATCCCATTCATCAAGAAACCACCTACCGTTTGAACCATCCTCAGGCCACATTTACGAACTAGTTGAGCACCGCAATCGTGAGACGAGTTTACCCGTTTGAGTGAGATGTATTCGAATGCCACTGTAATGTGAGTGGCTGAGGGAGCCAACTGCGTACGCGCTTCACTCCCACGACACTTGCTACAGGAGTGATCACCGGGGCTAAGGCGTGCTACGGGTGTGCATTTCGACGCCGTGGTTCAGGATTCTGCCTCCCGGCTTCACAGCGCAATAATTTCATCTCCAGCCGATCAGTTCCTGCACCGACTTAGAAAAAGTTCCTTCGCGCTTTTCAGATAAGTAGAGTTGCGTGCAGAGGCGCCATCAGAATAGACAATGCAGTGTGTGAAGTGCTACCGTGAAGACTGTATTACCGCCGCCTGTCCGTGTTAGCTTGCCGGAGCAGCAAACAAAACTGCTCTGCTTACAAAGCAAACTAAAGGACTTTTGATTACTGGCAGGATTAATGAGCCACAGTATTACTAATAGCATTGATGGCGAATCCGATAGAACATGTTCCGGATGGAGATGAGACAACAAACAGCACTCAACAACGTACATCCAGGAGCATCACGTACAGTCAGAGTGCAGCTTTACAAACATAAGTGGCAGCCGCCCGAAGTACCTACAGAGTAATGAATATTAAAGTAGCCTCAAGTGCCAGTAATTGGTTCCTTAACGCTCTGTCGCTTTGTCACTGGGTGAGAACAGTGTCTGAGCGATGTCTGTAGACCAAACTTGGAAAGAAATGTGGAGCCCGTAATGAAGCTAGAGCGAACGATAAAGTGGACTAAACGTCAACTGGCAAAGATACACGCTGTACAGATTAGCTGAACGCGGAAATCTGAAAAGCCTTGAAAGTCTCAGCATAGCCAGACATCTGACAGCGTTGAGGTACTGACGTTTTAAATGTAATCTGGTCAGATCCTAACGAAACGCCAGATGTGGGAGGTATTACTTTTCACTAAGGGCGGTAAACTACGCGCCAGAAACTCTACTACTAGGACAGTAGTGGCCCTGCGAAAGTGAAAAGCATTCTCACGTCCCCACTTCACAACATTCTGGCCCGACAATAGTTTTAATGAGGCCTGTATCCTCTTGCGGGCGACAAGACAGTTAACAGAGGGAGTTCATTATAACGTACGTCAACCACCTTAATAAAATTATTGCCTTCTATTTCTGGAATATAATCTCAAAGCGAGAAATAGCCGAGAACCAAAGGGATTCAATGATTTATCTCTCGCTTCTCGATTCATTACAGAATACACAGGAAACCACTATTAAAGTCTAAAGACATTTTAAATATCAAAGTAATATGAAATTCACGCATCATACAGTATTCATCAAGATAGTGTCTGTCCGAACAGTAATCTTACTAAATCAGGCACGTTGGTACAAAAACAGTTTTCAGCACAGTACGTCGAAGATGCAATCTCCAAAACCTCAACATGTAGCTGATCCAGAAACGCCAGATAATATGGATGCAAAACACAGTGCTTAGTGGCTTAGAATAAATCAGAAAGACATCAAATGCTCACGAATGAATTTTGAGCTTTCTCCACCGAGGGCTGTTCGAAATGCGCCGCGGGAAATGCGAGTCCTTCTTCCTACAGTACACGGGGCGTCAGAAAACAATGAAGTACGATTTTATAGTGACATCAGTGCAGTATCCTCATGATATTCTTCTACGACTATTGCCATAGCAATGGGACGATTTCGCATCATATATATAATGGAAAAACGTTAAGAGCGCATCGGTATTGTGCAGGAGGAAACAACATTGCAGCTACAGCGAATTCAAAAAGTAACAACGTCCAAAGGGGAAAACGGATATATTGCAAAACTTGTAGAAATGGGCTCCATTTTGCAACTCACATCATTGAATACGACTTTGCAAGTCCTTAAGCATGTATTGCAACATTTAATGAGGAATCGAAATATCACAACGCTGAATTTCTTTCTTCAAGTCGGGAGTGGTTTTAGTTTGAATTGTACCAGCAGTTTCCTTAAGATATCCTCACAAGAAAAAAACTAGTTGAGGACCAATCGAAGGACCGAGGGGAAGACAACCACTCCGAAATCCCGTGAACCCCATGTCCATGAAAACACTAATCTAAGAAAATCACTGCACAGCCGGACGTATATGTTGCAGCGTAGAAACCAAGTGTACTGCACCTAACCTTCTGGTGTAATGTTTGGAAATTGTTGTAGCATCTCTACCTAGCGCTCGCTGTTCGCCCTGAACTTTGTAAGAGGCTATTCAGTTGTATATCAGAGGTCATTAAACTTACAGGAAACGACGATTCAGCACGCTGACGTAACAAACAAGTACGCCACACAATTAAGCCGTCTGGATCTGACACTGCATTTACGCTCGCGTGTGATCTTACGAACGTAATTATTTGGGTCTGTGAAGCGCATCCAGTGGTCTCAGGCTGTTGTTACTCATTGTGATCCCACCACACGACGCCGTGGATAATGCGCGCTCGCGCGCATGTGTGTGTGTGTGTGTTTGTGTGTGTGTGTGTTTGTTTGTGGATTCTTGTCTCTGTGTTACTGCCTGTTAGTGATACACTATTCACATCATGTAGCAAAATTATAGACATCATCCTTTTTAGACGTATTTTCACATGTGACAACGTGATGTGACACTGTTGTTGTGATGCTTCTGTTGCTGCAAATCAACATTTAATAGAAGCAGCTACAATTAACTGTAAACTAGAAGTTATTTATCAGAGTTTTAAACCTATGTGGCGTTTCCACAATGGAAACTGAAAGAGACTGCAAAAGCAATCGTTATTATGTTTGATCACTATAATTGTTGCAGAAAATATGTTTCCCTTTATGTCAGAAATATATCTTTGTTACGGAAACTGTCATTTTTGTTTATTTCATTCGAACCTCATGAACTCTTGCATTCCTATATAGCTTGTTTCCCCAAACAGATCACAGGTTCACATTCGGATTTTCCCTTCTAGCCAGACATGTAACAGAAGTTTAATATATTTTCTTACTCCACTTTGAAATGATGCCATCCACTTTACGTGTGCTGCAGTCTTTTTCTGAAATTCTAAAAATAGCTCCAGAAAAATGAGTTTTTCCCATTTGTGAGAAACTCTTCCAAGGTACAATTTGTGTACCTAAGAACGAATAATCTATTCAAATTTAAAAGTGTTGCAATCGAGGAAATCTTGTGAACAGTGTATTTAACAATCTGCGTGTCGTGTTATTACTCCACTATACACAAATAATCAGTAAGTGAAATCAAATTAGGAAGTATCGTCAAAATAAATAACATTTACAACTTAAAACATTTTGAAATAGAAGCTATTGGCAACTAACACAAATTTACGGTTTCGAGAGAGGGAAAACTGTTAAGTCATTAAAGAAACTCAGTCCATTTGTAAACACCAAGAGTTTGATGGTAGGATACCTCCTTCCATTTAAAAGTACAAGTCGGTGCACAACCGACAAATTATGACTTAAACGTCCATACATTATGTATTAGGTCTGAAAGGATACAGCACTATGCTCGCAATAAAACTTTATAACTGAAGAGTTTACAATACGTTTCAAATACTCGTAGCTTTAATATATTATACAGAACTTAAATACGCAGAACTCGTCATACAAGTATTTATAAACGCTGCACGTAATACGACCTCAAGCCCCACAACAAAAAGAGTACAAAAGGCGGGAAAGTGCTTATGGCGGTTCTTCATGTGATAATAAAATCAGTCACTAGATTGAAAAATCGGCCAGGAAACATATCTCCTCCAGCTACAACACTTTCCCATACTGTAATGTGGCATTGTAAGCAGCACTCACGTACTCAAAGAGTTTCTCTGTATTCAGTGTTTTCTATATTGAATAATCTCACTATGTTTCTGTTTAACTTTGAATGCCGCAACTCAGTGATAATGTAGGTGAGGAACTTCAGTCTGTCCCCCAATATATGAGCATTGTTAAATTCAGTTAACACGCTAAAGGAGGCATTATCATCGTAACGCTTGACTTCATAGCACATTTATTCATATAAAGTTCTAGAAAATGTGCCGCAACGTTTCATATCATTATGGGGAAAGCACAAATATGTGGAATAACGTGAAACCATTAAATGGCAGCTTCTACAGCACACTTGGAAAGGAATATTTCTGTGGAAACGAAGGCACCGCATACAACACGTGTGGGAACGCTATTGGAAGAATGGACTCGACCAAAGAGACAGTCAAGGAGAAGGTAAGGAAATAATGCATGGCTTTGAAAAGTGTATACCTTCAGCCAATTCCCCTTCTCTTTCCTGGCCTTATGCCGTATCGTCAGGGCGTCAGCTCGTTAATTACTGGATTTAGGAATGTTAATGGTAGGGGGAGGGCTGATGGCCTTTCTGTTGCCATTCCTTTCTTCTGCGGGACAGAATTCATGTATCCCAACTGTCTGCATGTAGTTTAATCCCATGTGAAAGTGTGCTAACGTTTTCTAAACGTTAGTGGGTTGTGTAACTGAGCAGGACTTGGGTACCAGCTCGGTATTCACCCTGTCTGATGTGGAAAACCGCCTAAAACCACATCCAGACCTGCCAGCACAACAGCCATCGTCGTCAATCCACTGGCTGGATTTGATCTGGAACAGGCATGCGTCGCTAAATCCCAGAAACAGCATGCTACACGAGTGGCTATCTGCGTAGGCATATCTTCATCCAACTGAAATATTTTGTTCTTGGTCTTCTCGGGAACTACCAGATTGTAGGCATGTTATCTGTATCTATACTAAGAATACAACTGTAAAACCATCGTGTCTGCTGACCTCTGGGGTACAAGGCGACTGCTCGTGGGGTTTTCACCGGTAACGTGAGGCAAGGGGTTTATTTCATCAAAATCACATGACGGAAAAGAAAGATATTGTAATTTACAGTTTTTTCCTCCTTTGAAAACTGTAATGCGACATAGGGAAACACACATGTATACCCTTTGAAAAAGCTTGTTACTCTTTGACGGTAGAACTATATCATATTTGTGAAAGTGCTTTCATAGGTTGATATGTTCTACAAGATTCAACGTAATGTATATAATGCTTATATAATCCTCAAGGTATTTAATCCATGCTAATATTATTACATGTGAAAGTAAGTCGGTTTTTTACGTTTCCACAACTAAACTGCTGAACGGATTTGGATGAAACTTGATATGGATATAGCTTGAGCCGTAAGGAAGAACTTAGGATACTGCAGAAAGAAAGAAAAAAAGAAAAGTATACCCCAAACAGTGTAAAATAAGCGATGGAATATCTTTTTGTATCAGTGAGCATAGCTACGTTAAACATAAATAATTTGTGGCAGTGATATTTTTCATGTCTGGTGCAAAGTAATATCAAATGTGCGCGACAGTTTTTTTTTTTTGGCCATGTGTTGTTTTTTATCTTTGCCGTAAGGCTATAGAGTCTCCTAGTTTTTGTTACTTCTCTGTTGTTTTTTTAGTTTCTTCTCATTGTGAGTTTTTGCGAATAAATACTTTTTCGTTAACTCATTATACAGGACGGCTATGCAATTATTTGTTGTAGGCAATGCGCCTACATAACTGGTGACCTCCGATTAAGGAACTTTAAATCTTTCGTTAGCTACGTCGAACATTAACTGCAAAAGCAATGAACGACGACGGCAAAACGATACGGTTCGATAACGGAAGAAATTCATAGGCTTCAGAATGAGATAGAAACTTTACAGTTGCATATTTCGAAAGATATGAACTTCAAGCATATACCGGACCAAAGGAATGACGTTGGTTCAACAACCATGGCACACACCAGCAAGGCAACATCATCGGAATCTGGGACTACTGCAGCACAACCACAGCAAGCAAAAGCAATGGAACTACCCGCTAGTTTCAACGCTTCACCAACTCAACGGTTGCAATTACGGGCGCCCCTATTCATGTCTTCTCAGCCACACACATGGTTCGCGGTAATGGAAAATATATTTCTGCAACAAAGAATAGTCAGTGATCACGAGAAGTTCACCTTGGTGATAAGTAATTTGAACCATCAGACCTCGGCTTTGATATCTGACATTATAGTGAACCCGCCTACAGAAGGAGCATACTGTAGACTGAAAGAAGAATTAATTTCTCGGTGTGTGAAGTCAGTTGACATCAGAGTCAAACAAGTACTGTACCAAGAGAAAGACAGCCTGGTAGGTAGTTCGACAGTCTCTGATAGACTGTTACTCCACGTATGGCAACAACAGCTACCAACGCAAGTATGAACTACGTTAGCTATATACGAAGAAAGATCAGTTGACAAACTGGTGCTCGCTGCAGAGAGAATCTACGAGACGCACGAGCCTACTGCAACAGTCGCAATGACGTCGACAGATGCCACGTACGGTAACTACCATTACCAGCAAGACCAAACTGACGACATAACAGTAAACTGTGCCGCGGTCGCAACGCGACAAACAACAAAAAGTTCAGACGAAATTAGAGATTTAAAAACTGCAATTGAGGATTTGCGAGCGCAGCTACGCACGGTACAGCGACCACAATTTATCTTTAAGCGCACGAGAGACCGGGCTGGGCGTGAAACACGAAGTCAACAAGAGGACGAGCGTAAGGTGTGTTGGTGCCATAAACGTTTTGGGAGAGATGCTACAAGATGCACATCACCGTGCGCCTACTCAGACAACCAAGGTATGTACAGAAACAGTGCAGTGTTTTCATGTCAGCGACAGCAATCGTCAATACATATGCCTCCCGCTTCGAAAAGATTGTATGTATCAGACGTACTTACGGGTACAAGGTTTTTGGTGGATACCGGGTCAGAAATTAGTTTGCTTCCTGTCAGCCATGCGCCATTGAACGAAAAAGACATACAACCACGTTTGAAGGCAGTGAATAACTCGGTGATTAACACGTACGGATGTAAAGTGTGCAAGATTGATGTGGGTTTTTCCAAACAGTTTACCTGGTCTTTTGTGATAGCTGGTATATCAGAACCTATTTTGGCCGCTGATTTTCTGGCACATTTCGAGTTGGCGGTCGACTTACAGGGAAAACGTTTGTTAAATCTGACGGACAACAGTGCAATATCAAGCACCAAAGGGCATACAACTTGTGAGAAGCTACTGGCGATTGGCAACCCTGTAGCCGAAGAGCTACATGACGAAGAGAAGAATCGGAGATGTTCTGACAGACACACAAAAGAAGTTAAACATAGTACGGTTCACTATATTCGTACCACGCCAGGACAACCAGTTTCACGACGTGCACGTAGAGTCGCTCCAGAGAGATTGACAGAAACAAAGACGATATTCGAGGAAATGTTACAGTCGGGAATAATTCGCCGTTCAGACAGTCCGTGGTCTTCACCCCTACACTTAGTACGTAAGAAAGATGGATCATGGGGACCGTGTGGGGATTACCGAGCATTAAACTCAAGAACCATTCCAGATAGATACCCAGTACCTAATATACAGGACTTCGCATGTGCTTTGGGCGGCGCGAAAATTTTTAGCGTCCTCGATTGCAAGAAACCATACAACCAGATACCGGTGGCTCCAAGAGATATTAAGAAGACAGCAGTGATTACACTATTTGGATTATTCGAGTTTTTATTTATGCCTTTTGGCCTTAAGAACGCAGCACAGACTTGGCAGCGTTTTATCGACGAGGGGATAAAGGGATTAACATTTTGCTTTGCTTATCTTGATGACATCTTGGTTTTCTCTCCGGATAGTCAAACACATGAACAGCATCTGTGTCGACTTCGCAAGCGTCTATCTGACTACGGAGTCGTTTTAAACGAAAATAAATGCGTTATGCACAAGAACCAAGTCATTTTCCTCGACCATACTGTGTCGTCAGAAGGTATATTGCCTTTGCCAGAGAAGATCGCGGCGATACAGGCCCTCCCGAAACCGACAAACTACCAAGAGCTACGACGATACATGGGAGTAATAAATTTTTATAGACGTCATCTGCCAGCAACGGCTACGGTGCAAGCACCACTCACAGATGCACTCAAGGGACGCGACGCCAAAGGTCGACGAATAATTAAGTGGCCACAAGAAATGCACAAAGCATCTAATGATCTTCAAGCACGCCTCAGCAAAGCAGTGTTGCTCGCTGACCCAGTTAACTACGCACAGCTAGCTATTGTTGTAGACGCGAGCCAGTCAGCAATTGGGGCGGCGCTGCACCAGCGTGTAGAAGGGCAATGGCAACCACTACGGTTTTCCTCTAAAAAGTTACAGACTGCACAACAGAAGTGGAGCGCGTATGACAGAGAATTGTTCGCGATCTACGAAGCAATTCGATACTTCCGCCCACAAATAGAGGCTAGACCAGTGACTGTGTTTACAGACCACAAACCCATAACATCGGCTTTTAAAAACACCAGTGATAAGTGCTCACCAAGACAGTTCCGTTATATTGAGCTCATAAGTCAGTTCACGACAGATATACGCCATTTAAGACGCGCAGAAAATTTAGTGGCTGACTATTTTTCACGTATTTGCGGGATTTCAGAAATTATAGACTATGATAAACTTGCAATGGAACAGACCAAGGACGCAGAGCTACGACAGCTTTTAAACGACCCGTCTACAGGTCTGAAGTTCGAGCAAATTCTGGTGCCTAACTCCAAGCTGAAGCTGTGGTGCGACTTTTCTCAAGGCAGACCGAGACCATTCATTTCAGAAATATTGCGCAAGACGGCATTCGACGGTGTCCACACATTTTCGCACCCAGGAGCCAACGCTACAATGAAGCTGCTGACAGACCGCCATGTGTGGCCTTCTATGAAAAGAGACGCGCGCCTTTGGGTACGTTCCTGCATTCCTTGTCAACAAGGTAAAGTAGGACGACATGTGCGTGCTGATATTGAAGATTTTCAAGGTGCCTATGCTAGATTCGCACACGTTCACGTGGACCTGGTTGGACCTCTCCCACAGTAAGAGGGTTACAGATATTTGTTTACGGCCATAGACAGGTGCACAAGATGGGCAGAAGCAACTCCAATAGTCGATATTTCAGCCGAAACTACTGCGAAGACGTTTCTGTGTACGTGGGTTGCCCGTTTTGGATGCCCCCTTCATGTCACAACTGACCAAGGACGTCAGTTCGAATCTACGTTGTTCCTCGAGCTATCCAAAATGTGTGGTTTCCAACGCCACCACACGACTACCTATCACCCTGCCAGTAATGGTATGGTCGAACGATGGCACAGAACACTCAAAGCAGCATTGATGTGTCATCAAGAGAGATGGACGGAAGCATTACCATAAGTGTTATTAGGCCTGCGGACAGCTCACAAACCCGATATTGGTGCATCAGTTGCCGAGATGGTTTACGGCGAGCCGCTACGGATTCCTGCAGATTATTTAGTACCAACCTCACTACGCGAATCAGAGGGCCTCACACACTGGGTGCAGCAGCTAAAACGTCAATGCACAAATATACGTTGCCCGACACCTTCTCGCCATGGCAACCGTAAGGTGTTTGTACACAAAGACTTATACAATTGCTCTCACGTAATGTTGCCAACAGACTCAGTCAAATCGCCTCTACAACCACCATATACGAGCCCATTTCAGGTGCTGAGTAGAAAGAAGCATACCGTGGACATAATGTACAATGGTGTTCTGACAAAGGTATCTATTGAACGTGTCAAGGGTTTTACCCTCTCCGACCTCTGACACCATGCCTGTGCATCAACACATGATGGACGCAGAGCATACCGAAACATCGCTCAGTACATCGTCCGAGACAGGTGAATCACCACCACAAACAACAACGTCACCGCCCCCGAGACACCCGACGCACACCAGAGCTGGACGTCGAATAAAATTCAAGTATCAAGATATCCCTGGGACTCCGCACTTTAGGGGGGGGGGGGGGGGGGGCGCCTGTGTGGCAGTGATATTTTTCATGTCTGCTGCAAAGTGATATCAAAAGTGCGCGAAAGTTTTTTTTGTCATGTGTTGTTTTATATCTTTGCCGTAAGACTATAGAGTCTCCTAGTTTTTGATTCTTCTCTGTTGTTTTTTAGTTTCTTCTCATTGTGAGTTTTTGCGAATAAATATTTTTTCGTTAACTCATTATACCGGACGGCTATGCAATTATTTGTTGTAGGCAAGTCGCCTACAATTTTTTTTGCATAACGCCTACAATGTATGGCGTTTTCTTACTTCAGTAGTGCAATCCATAGATGCCCACGTCCCGCCAGCAGTAACACTGTGCACGTCGCCCCATCCTGCACTGGTACAGTATAGCAGATAGGGGGTGGGAGGGAGTGCACATCACTGGAGCAGGCAAACATACAACAGATTACATACTCATCATCACGATCATAACAAAACTACTGATGTACGAACGCAGGATAAAATTTCCTGAATGTTTTTCTTTGACTCCGATTTTTTCGAAGCAGAGCCCTCCACAGAAGTTACTTCCGAGTGGCATTCGACTAGTATAGCTAAGATCGTCGAAGTTGGTGAGACGCTATGTCTTGCTTATCTTTGTGAGTCCTCTCTGACAGTGACTACAAAAATTCTGGTATTGTTTTACCGAGAGTAATTGTGTTTGATGACGCCCAGCTCACTCTGATATGTTGTGTGACTAAAGCGATGCCGTTTAGCTGTGTACCAGGAAACAGATCTTACTCAGTTTCCGTTCCCGAACTCGATGATTTCCTTCCTGGTTGCCAGGCACAACTTACAGGAAGAGCTGTAAAAAAATATAGTTCAAATGGCTCTGAGCACTATGGGACTTAACTTCTGGCGCCATCAGTCCCCTGGAACTTAGAACTACTTAAACCTAACTAACCTAAGGACATCAGACACATCCATCCTCGAGGCAGGATTCAACTCTGCGACCGTAGCGGTCGCGTGGTTCCAGACTGCAGCGCCTAGAACCACTCGGCCACTCCGGCCGGCGAAGAGCTGTAAAAGTAGTACCTGTATTAGTAAAAGTGAATGCACAGTAGCGCGCCCCAAAAGCTGAAAATAAATAACAGTACAATATCTAAAGTACGTTGTTTAATTGCATAAAGCTTATTTCTTAGCACTTGAGGAAAATCATCCATAACGTCGAAATCGTAAAGTGGCCGTTCTCTCTCACTTTTTCGTCATGTTTCTGTACCACATCGTCAGCAATCTTTAAAAAGCGCTCGCCAAGTTCCGTACCATCCCATTGCTCTTAAATGTCAAGAAGTGTGCTTCATGCAATTGTTACAGAACCTTTCAATTATTGAAATTTATGATAACGCGGCAGATTTGTATGAGGATGGTATTCAAAGCTGGCTGTACAATGTGATAAGTTCTTAATATTTGTTGGAAATATGTAGAGAAGTAAATCAAAACACAGGCTTTCATGTAAAAATAAAGTTGCTAAGAGAAGCCTAGTTGGAGAATGGATATGAAACAACTTGAAGGGAAAGACAGGTATGTAGACTGAAACACATAAAATGTAGAGGGCCTATCAAATAACAAGAAAAATTATTTTTAAAAATCTTTATCCTGCAACATAAATGTGAAATACTGAGAAACAGCTAGTCACACCAGAAATACTTCATGCAGCAAAACCTCTTAAACTAACTACAAAGGGAGAGCTCGAGAAATTAGAAATAATTTGAAAGTACAATCATAATAAAGATACTAGGCCCCAGAAGCAGCAATGAATCAGAATAGAGTCTAAGATCTAATACAGAAGTCGAAATGGTAGCAGATTTGAGAAAAAGAAATTGTATGGATAGATATGAAGTGTGAATAATGACAGAATAACTCCACAAATCTTTGACCTACTCAGTGGCGGATTTACATATAGGTCCACTAGGCACGGGTGTAGGGGCGGCACGTTAAGGAGGGCGGCATTTTTTGGCTCTGTCTCATTTTAACCTTTTACGATTCAAAATAACTGCGCTTACAAAAGACAAAAATTTTTAATATTGATAAACAACTTGCTAGTTTAAACAAGCCTTAAGGACGAAATTCGAAAATACAAACTTGGAAATATACATAGTTTGTTGGTGACTGAATGGAAATTTAACATTCGGCTTCTGTCTCGTATCATCTTTACGATTGTTCAAAATATTTTGAAGTAAACTGTCAGGACGGCTATCTACAATATAAAGTTCGAAACAATATTATTCCGAGAATGTTGTCGGCTTCTACTTAACCCAGCCACATTTTCCCCATGAAAATACCGGGACCCCTGAAAATCTGTGATAAACTAATCAGCAGTTTCTTAAATACTGTAACATGTGTGGGCCTCAGTATGTAAAACTCGACTGTATTTACATTTCTATAAGAAATTACGGGGAAGTGTCAAGTCAACCCTCCATTACTGTTATTAATGTGATAGCTCTGTGGTCTTCAATATCTGAGCTTCCATTTAATGACACTCGTTTAACAAAACATGTTGATACTGGGAATGTTTTACACATTTAAATACACGTCTATACTAAAAGAGCATAAGCAGAATATCGAATAACGTGTGAAATACACTTCACAGCAGTTTAAAAATTTTATTCATTTATTTAGTTAGATACTCTTTTTGGCGAAAATAGAAGAAGAAAACAACTTTCGTTTGTCTCATTTATTGTGCTGCAGCCTGCACAACATCAGTGTCCCCACTCTGCGCAATGGAACAGTACGTGGCATCGCAAATTTTATATTAAACTTCTTAACGAAGCTTTTTTTCTTCTAGAAAAGTTTATTTTTATTTTATTGTGGAACAAAAGGTGCATTTGCTTGTAGACATAATAGCAGTGTTCACACAAATGGTAACCCACCACATCAACTGCCAACAATGTTATAAGAATAATTCAGATAAGAGTCGATCCAGCGCACCTCACTACAAGAAATTGCAAAAAATTATTTGCTTGTTAAAGTAGAAGGACAGTGTCAAGAATATTCAGAAGATATTTGCGTCCCAGCTAAAATTCCGATGACGAGGGCAACAAAAGCCAAAATAGGGACTGCCCCGTTTTCTTTGCTAGACGAATTCCAGTCGGCAGGTGTGTTTCTACTGTTCGCTAACAACAAAGAAACAGGCGACAATGAACTTAAATTATTCTGCGTTGTCGTTCTTTCATAGTACAGTTACGTCGAGTAATCCGAGTTGCACAGTTCATCGCTCCGCGTTTTAAGGAAAAATCTTTGTGCTCGTGTGCCGTGTTTAAAGTAAAAAGCTTTGTGCTCATGGGCGTTGTAGTACGATTGAAACTGGATACAGTCTTTCTTTCTTTCTTCCTTTCCTTTAAAACTTTTTTCTTTTGTTTTGACTGTTGGTTGACAATTTTGTAAGTGCCATAACATGGACAACAGTGAAAAAAGCAGACGTGTAAAATTAAATGTGGCGCAATTTCGGAAATTATCGAAGGAAAGGCGAGAACGAGAAGGCAATGTTCTAAAAACGCTTGGCAGGGTGGATACATTTTTCCCAAAAAATGTTGCTGGTTGAACTTCGAGTTCAAGTATTACAGATGATATTTCTGACACTGCAGCTGTTGTAAAAGAAGTAAGTACATATCAAACAAAAGTTAAAAATGAAGACAAGCAAATCGTTCCTGACTTCGAGTTTCACGAAAAACTAAGTGTCGAGTCAGACATTACAAAAAGAAATAACCTCGTAGGTGATGATCCTGCAGAATGGTGTGTCAGTGAATCAACAATCGTCATTCTCTTACAACGTGGCATTAATCAAAATTGTATCTGTGATTTTTCTAATTCACGAAGATCAACAAGTGATAAAACCAGATATTTGAACAAAGATGTATTTTACTGTACACTTTTAAATGGTGAATCAACTTTGTGTGATTTTCTAGTATACTCCTGTAGCACCGGTGCTGTTTTCTGTGCAACATGTAAATTGTTCGGAGGTAAGACCGTGATTGCTACCAATGGTATTGCAGATTGGAAAAATATTTCTAACGTTTTATCTCATCATGAAAATTCACTTGATCACAAAAATACTGACAGAAAAATGTACTGGCGCAGTGTATTTAAGAGAGTGTTTGCAGTAGTGAAGAAGCTAACAAGTCGTGGACTTCCCCTACGTGGACACTTTGGAGGATTCCATTCATTACATAATGGTCAATTTTCCATGTCTCTGGAACTTATAGCCGAGTTTGATCCTTTCCTCGCAGAGCGCACTGAACTATACGGAAATCCAGGGCAGGGACGTACAATTTACCTTTCGTCAACAATCTGTGATGAAATAATAGAGCTTCTTTCTGAACGAATAAAAAAGAATTATCGTAAGTGAAGTAAAACAGGCGAATTATTTCTTTATAATAGTAGAAACTACTACGGACATTCCACATATTGATCAATTATCTTTCATTTCAAGATAGGTGAACGAGAATGGTGAACTTGAACATTTCCTTCTGTTTTTACAAAACCCGGGACACAAGTCCGAAAACTTAGCTGAGGCCGTACTAGAAGTCCTGTCTATAAATTCCATTGATATATCTAATTGTAGAGGCCAGTCATATGACAACGCAAGCATATATCAGGAACCTACACTCGTTTTCAGGCACGCATTATAGAACGAAATCCGAAAGCGCATTATGTGCCTTGTGCAGCACATTCTTTGAATTTAGTCTGCACTACTGCGGCAAGCTGTTGTCGCTAAGCATGTTCATTTTTCAGTGTAGTGCAAAACCTTTATAATTTTTTCTCTACTTCTACACAGCGCTGGGATGAACTTCTTTCTTTCACGAAACCAGGAAACAAAACGGTAAAAAGTTTATCAAAAACAAAATGGCTCTGAGCACTATGCGACTTAACTTCTGAGGTCATCAGTCGCCTAGAACTTAGAACTAGTTAAACCTAACTAACCTAAGGACATCACACACATCCATGCCCGAGGCAGGATTCGAACCTACGACCGTAGCGGTCGCTCGGCTCCAGACTGTAGCGCCTAGAACCGTACGGCCACTACGGCCGGCTATCAAAAACACGTTGGTCAGCAAGAGAGAAAGCGTGTGTAAGTCTATATGAAAACTGACCGGGGGGAGGGGCTTATAAAGGTCCACACACGTATTGTCATAATACGTTTGAAAAACCACTTGTCCGAAATGAGCCTTCAGCTTTATTCAATCAACTCAGCAGACTAGAAACAGTATTCATGATGACAGTTTGGACGGACATACTCCATAGATTTAATAGTGTAAATCTGAAATTGCAAAGTGTAAATATTGATACTAAAATAGTGCATGAATTATGTGAATCACTTGTAGGATTTACTGCATCTATTCGTGGCAAGTTCGATTATTATAAAAATGAATCCATGGAGATTGTGACTGATATAGGCTATGAATACACCTATAAAACATAAAAAAACGCAAACTTCATGATGACGAAGAAGCACACTCTGAAGAAGTTTTTCTGACTGGAAGGGAAAAATTTAGAGTCGAAACATTTTTCCCAGTACTCTACAACTCGTACACCGAATTAGTGAGGAGGAAGGAAAGCTATGGAACACTGTTGGACTCCTTCACAGTTTTCAGTAACCTTAAGAACTGTTCACCTGACGATATTGCTGAATGTGCACCAAAACTCCAAGCATAATACGACACAGATTTAAAGCTTTCCTTCCATAGTGAATGTGTACATTTCGCGGAACTTTTGAAATCTTCTGAGAGTAGTGATGTACCAGCCGAAATGAGTAAATTTTTACGAAAAGAGAGGTTACAGTCCGTGTTTCCGAATGTTGAGATTGCTCTTAGAATATTTCTATGCATGGCACTTACAAATTGTTCAGCAGAACGCTCGTTTTCGGCTGTTAAAAGACTGAAATCGTACCTACGTTCTACGTTGTCCGAGGAGAGATTGAACGCCTTGTCCATTCTTTTCATCGAAGCCGACATCCGAACTGATAATCGTCTGAACTACGAAGATATGGTCGACGAGTTTTCTGCCGTCAAAGCCACGCGCAAACTTTGCTGACTGGTGAGTTTTTTTATTTATTCATATTAGTTTTAAAAATTTAAATTTATAATGTGATTTTTAGTATAACTGAGAGCACATTCATTGGATTTACAGATCACACTACTGGCCATTAAAATTGCTACACCAGGAAGAAATGCAGATGATAAACGGGTATTCATTAAACAAATATATTATACTAGAACTGACATGTGAGTACATTTTTACGCAGTTTGGGTACATAGATCCAGAGAAATCAGTACCCAGAACACCTCTGGCCGCAATAACGGCCTTGATACGCCTGGGCATTGAGTCAGAGCTTGGATCGCGTGTACAGGTGCTGCAGCCCATGCAGCTTCAACACGATACCACAGTTCATCAAGAGTAGTGACTGGCGTATTGTGACGAGCCAGTTGCTCGGCCACCATTGACCAGACGTTTTAAATTGGTGAGAGATCTGGAGAATGTGCTGGCCAGGGCAGCAGTCGAACATTTTCTGTATCCAGAAAGGCCCGTACGGGACCTCCAACATGCGGTCGTACATCGTCCAGCTGAAATGTAGGGTTTCGCAGGGATCGAATGAAGGGTAGAGCCACGGGTCGTAACACATCTGAAATGTAACGTCCACTGTTCAAAGTGCCGTCAATGCGAACAAGAGGTGACCGAGACGTATGACCAATGGCACCCCATACCATCACGCCGGGTGATACGCCAGTATGGCGATGACGAATACACGCTTCCAATGTGCGTTCACCGCAATGTCGCCAAACACGAATGCGACCATCATGATGCAGTAAACAGAACCTGGATTCATCCGAAAAAAATTACGTTTTGCCATTTTGCGTGATCTAAGGCGTATTGTCGCGGTGCGCGCAGCTCCCCCCCCCCCCCCCCCTTCCGCCGTCCGAGGTTCGAGTCTTCCCTCGGGCATAGGTGTGTGTGTGTGTGCGTGTGTGTGTGTGTGTGTGTGTGTGTGTGTGTGTGTGTGTGTGTGTCGTCCTTAGCGTAAGTTAGTTTAAGTTACATTAAGTAGTGTGTAAGCTTAAGATCCGATGACCTCAGCAGTTTGGTCCCACAAATTTCCAAATTTCTAAATGGCGCCTGAGCGGACGATTTGGATGGGATTCGGTTAATGAAAAGGGGACATACAATTCAAGGTTTATTTCCCCAAAACAATTAATTAATTGTAATAAATTACACTGTGGCTTACAAATTACAGTGACACAAATAAATCAAGCTGCTTACAATATGAGGTAATAAATATGTTATATACCACAGGTAAATAGAGGAACTTCAAAACTGTTCACAATTTGATACATTAACAAATAATCATTGTGCATTAAACTACATACTTTCACCTAATACAGTTAAATTTTTAAATGTGAAGCACAAATGTATAATTTACAATTAAATTTTCAGTTGAAGTTACTCCTTCCTATACCTTCTTTAAAAGAGTGATAAAATTTCCAACAGGTATCTCAATTAAGAACGCCCTAAAACCCTTAACACAACAACACGTACATGACTAAATATATGTACGGCAAAGCCCAACATCAACAGCGCAAAACACATTCAAACTCTCGCCAACATGGGCCGCTGGCCGGTCAAAACATGTTACGACTACAGCAGCGGGCAAATTTACATACGTAATAACACAAGCCAACTAGCAATCTTGCCAAAAGCAGTTTACGCGAAGGAGGAAGAAGGGGGGGGGGGGGGGGGGGGAACACAATCAATACCATACGCAAGTGCACTTGGCAAACTTACTACTAAAAATGCAGTATAAAAGGCTCTCAGTTAATGACTAAATGACTAATCCGGTATAGGCCCGGCAATATTGCGCCTGAGAGTATAAGTAGACTGTTTAGGTTTTCTTATTGGTAACGCCACGTAGCGCTCTGTATGAAAATCACTGGCTGTGCTGTGTGCACTCTGTGGTAGTTTGCATTGTTGTCTGCCATTGTAGTGTTGGGCAGCTGGATGTTAACAGCGCATAGCGTTCGGCAGTTGGAGGTGAGCCGCCAGCAGTGGTGGATGTGGGGAGAGAAATGGCGGAGTTTTGAAATTTGTAAGACTGGATGTCACGAACTGCTATGTATATTATGATTTTTCAACACTATTAAGGTAAATACATTGTTTGTTCTCTATTAAAATCTTTCATTTGCTAACTATGCCTATCAGTAGTTAGTGCCTTCCGTGGTTTGAATCTTTTATTTAGCTGGCAGTAGTGGCGCTCGCTGTATTGCAGTAGTTCGAGTAACGAAGATTTTTGTGAGGTAAGTGATTTGTGAAAGGTATAGGTTAATGTTAGTCAGGGCCATTCTTTTGTAGGGATTTTTGAAAGTCAGATTGCGTTGCGCTAAAAAAATATTGTGTGTCAGTTTAAGCACAGTCATGTATAATTGTTCAAAGGGGAAGTTTCATATGTCGACCCTTAGCCGAGGATACCTCACTGGAATCTTCTGATTTTTTCTTGTAGTTTGTGTAATTAGTATAGCCTTTGTTTATTGCTAGCGCGTAATCATAGAGAGAATTTCCTTTGTAGTTGTAGTTTTTCATTGTTGTACAGTAAAACAGTTGTGACATGCATGTAGATTTGCACCAAGTATTTCGCAGCTGCGCTTGCAACTAAGTAGACATTATTTCCATTGCTATGTTATCTTATTTTGCTCTTCAAATTGTGCTTTTCTGTGTTGTTGTGTGAAATATTGTGACAATAATGGCGTGTGAAAAACGTAACACTAGACTCCAAAGTGAACTGAGAAATGACAGTGAAGACGAAAGCAGTGTGTTAGCGCCACCGAGTAATGAATTAACTAATGTTCAAAGTAGTAATTTGGTAATTGTGCATAGGGAAATTGAGCGGGCGGCAAACAATGGCGTGGACAGTGAAACAATTAGTGAACAAGGAAGCATTATCGATCGATCGGTCGGCAAGAGCTCGCCTCAGGAATCCGAAATGACAGGACACAATTTTGCAAATACTGTAGATTCAGGTTTTGCGTCCTCACCGTTTTCTCAAATAAGTCAAGACACATTTTCTGCTTGTCAAAATGTGAATGTTGCCGGTGCAAATTCTCTGCCGAAAAGCATAGAGGAACAGATTCCAGACACTAATACATTATTATTGCAATTAATGCAACAAATGGAACAAAATCAGAGACAAACACAGCAAAAGCTTCAAACGTTAGACACAATGGAACAAAATCTTCGGAAGTTAGACACCACACTTGAACAAACACCTGAAGATTTAACTACTGAGTTACATAACATTGAATCGAAATGTCAAAAAGTCTGTAATGAAGTAAAAACACAAATTTGTGAGCATTTTCAACCTATTTTTTCGCGGCATGAAAATGCATTACAGAATCACGAAGCAGCCATAAAAGAACTGCAAACCATTGTTCATGAAAATCATGAGACTTTGTGGGCTAAAATTGACTCAGTTGCATCTACCGTTTCGGTTACGCAACTTGCAAAAACTCAAGAAAACTTAAAGAACACAGTAGATACTCTGAAAATTGGTTCATAAAGACACATGGAGGAAATTAGTTCATTATCAGAGAAAGTAGTTGAACTTTCGGATCAGCTAAATAATTTATCTACGAAGGTAGATGATAATCTGAATGACACAAAACCGGTAGTCTTTAATGACACAGAAGAGTGCGAACAAATTAGGAAATTCAAACAAAATCTGAATCAAATTAATACGCAACACCAAAGAGAAATCCGGGAAGTACAAGATCAGCTGACACAGGTAATACAAGAATTACTTATTTCAGAGAACACTCGCACTCCAATACGGGAAGAGGGACATAGAAATACGGAACAGCCGCAAAATAATAACACAGGGCACTTCGGAAATTATGAAAGAAATTGGCAAGGTGCACCGAATTTTGAGATGGAACCGCCGACAGGACGTAACAATGACCGACATGCGACTCGCCGACATGATTTTGACTATAAGCTGTTCATTACTACACGTAAATTCAAAACATTTAAGAATTCTGGCAACGACATTCATCCACGAGCATGGCTTCATCAATTCTCTCATTGTTTTCCTCCCAATTGGTCATTAGAGCACAGATTAGAATTTATGTGTGGCTACTTAGATAATGAAACAGCTGTAAGAATGCGATCGGTCATTCACGATTGCCACAGTGAAGGAGAATTTTATCATGCCTTCCTCTCAGCATATTGGTCTCAAGCTACACAAGGCCGAGTAAAACATAGCATCATAATGATGAAACATTTCGAACAATCTGATTTCTCCAGTCTTGTGAAATATTTTGAAGACATGTTGCACAAGAATCAGTACCTGTCAAACCCATACAGCCCTTCAGAACTCATCCGCATTTGCTTAATGAAATTGCCTGAACATTTAAGGAATATTATTTTGGCAGGACGTTGAAAAGACGACATTGAAGCTTTTCAAGGACTCTTACAAGAATTAGAAATTGACACAGACAGTCACGGGATGCGAAAACAGGAAAACAATCACTACAGGCACATCCGTCACAATTCCGTGACGACAGAAACAATAACTGGACATGACAAGTATATTCTTACAACGCAAATCGTGACCAAAACAGACACCACCCATATGACAACCATTGGCAAAGTAATAATAGTTACAGAGAAAGATCGCATTTCCGTAGTAATGAATATGACAGAGATTACCATAGAAACAGACAATATGGGAACAAAAACAATTATTATCAAGGGAGACAGAATAACTTCAGACGCAACAGTTCAGCGCACAGTTACGATTCCGGGAGAAATTCTCCACCACATGACCGACAAACAAGAAACTATGTAAACTACCGACAAAACGACAGACCTGAACTCCATCAGAACTGGCGAGCTTCAAACAGGGCAGGGCCTTCTCATCAAGGTGAATTTGTATAAGTTCGGTCTCCTAATCCCAATAACGGCGCGCGCCAACAAAGAGACAGACAATGACTCGCACCGCAGGCAGCCGCGTGCGCTGGCTGGCTCAGAGAAAAATAACATAGACGCTAACCTTGAGAAAAATTCCAGCATTCTTTACCGACGTATACAACATGATAATTACTTTGAAGTTGAAACTGTGCGTACTAGAAAGGGTAAAGGATTGCACCACATTTCACATGTAAAATCGTTTATTGAGAGATGATCTGCTTTTTAACTTTGTCTTTGCCATAAAACTTTTCACTTCACATTTCTAGTATGCTTTGTCAGACTTAAGAAACTGTTACCATGCAACAATGTTTGAAGTTAAATATCCAGTCAAGAACCTGGGCAACTTATTTAGACAGTAATTACGAATACATTGTTATAGGGAACAGACGACACAGTGTTGTACATTCTTGCAACAAGTTGCACGATTACGTAACGACTATCAGGCTTACGTACTTAGAACTTGTACTGCTAATGAGCTTTTAATGCAACATTTTGGTTTACTTGAAAAGACATTCTTTATTTGAAGTACTTTTTGTGGGATTAAAGATGACTTAGCATTTGGTTTCTTTGACAGCTACACAATTATATCACGACGCTACTAATGTGTGACACAATTTACATTGTTGCTTTTGCGGTGTATCTGTTTCATATCTGCACAGTTTTTCTGAATTTTTCTGGAAAGTAAAACATGTTTTAGTAGTAACTTTTGTGGTATAGCTACAATGAGACAGCCTTTTCCGTAGCACAACAATACGTTACAGTACAGTACTTTCTTCATCACGGCAATAAATTAAATAAGTAAGGTATCTATGCGCAAAGCATTTCACTTTTGTTTATCATGAGGTAAGTACATTGACTTCAGCAGAACTTTGCTTACAGAGGACGATAACTACGACAGTTCCACAGAATTATCTTACAGCAAGACGCACATTCAGCGCTACAGGAGACGCAATTGAGTGATTAATTTTGTACTTAAACCATTTATTTTTCAAGATTTTTTAATTACAATGAAAGTTTTCCGTGATATATTTCATTCAATTTCTGTAATCTGTAACACCTGAGGGTATAATTACATTAATCCTCAGGGGGGTACACACTTACTTTGTGTACAATGTGTTTGGCAAGCACAAGGAACCCTAGCTAATATGGTATTTGCTTATACAACTTTACACATCAGTACCATATTTCTCTAACACACAAATTACACAGCTATCTGATCATTTAACTGAGAGATAAACATTTTTTTTCTACATCAGTGACACATGTTTACGCAATTACACAGTTGGGTAACTTCACACTTATGAACTTGTATTTTGTCTGTACTTTGTGAACTGTTCATATTTTTTCAGAACCATTGTGATGCTATGAGAGCTTTGAATGATGTATTTGGTATGGGATCATGATTTTTAAAGTACGTTTGAGGTAGATGACACTATTGAAATGAACAGAGAATTTTTTTTTAGGTTTTGACATTATTGCAGAAAGCTACGACGTTTTAGAGATTTGTCTGAGGTGTTATGATTTTTTTTTTACGACGACGATGTGTATTATGCTGTTGAGGTATGTTTATGATCAATAAGCTGATGCTATATGAGGAATTTGATTATGCTATATATTTATTATGATGAAATATTGAAGTGTCGACGAATATGTATATGTGTAATAAGGTAAGGAATAATGGGTCGTGGTTGGGGACTCTGACTTGTGATAAAGGATGTTGGAAACCGAGAATCGTATTTTAAGAGTTGTGAAATGTGTGTATATGCGTGAGTGTATTACAATGCCGACGAAAACTTTTTGAACACTGTTATATTCATAGGATTTTGTTTCTACACATTTGCAACACAAATTCTCGACCTGTGAAATTTTTTATATGAGACTGAAACTGTATCGGAAACTGCTGTCGTAAATATTTCCGTAAGAAAGTTAAGTGACCACCTGCACGTCATGCGTCGTGGGCACCCAGCTGTGTCACACACCTGGAGAAAAAGCTATTAGTGTGTGCCTTTTCAGAGGCACAGGTAGAAAAAAAAAAAGAGAGGCCATTATCCTCACTATTGACATTCCTTTGTAGAAAGCATCGCAAATACGACACGCTCAAACTTGAAAACATATGATTGTATTGTGGAGATCTTAATTTATGATATTTACTAAAATGCCTAATGAAACGATGAGAAACATTTCACAGCTATTGCCTTGCTAGTTGAGAGAAATGCCATATGGCTAGCTTTATGTATTTATTTACTCATTTTGTTTAATATCTAGTTTCTAGATGCACTGCAGCATTGGTTAAAATAAAATTTAATAGATGTACTAATATAAATATTTTATGCCTACAGATCCAGTAAATAATTTTATGATATATTCAAAAAAAAAAAAAAAGGAGGAGCATAAAAAGACATTTCCCTTCACAGGAATTGCATACGGAATTTTCTTTTCAACTACTTGGTAATTTTTTTTGGTAGAATAACTTCGTGTGGTGCACCACTTTAATTACATAGACATTAAGATGTGAATATACATTTCCCTTATCTGAATTGTTGTCTTTAGTGTACTATTTTTTCTGCTTGAGCTTTGTCATGTTTAGATATTAGTTATTGCATTTGCTGCTGCTATTTGCCAGGCATAGTGCTACTAAATTTCACTTTACATTACTCTGTTAAGCCAGTTTTACTACTGATTTATTTTTCTTGTTGCTGCACATTGGCTCATATTAGTTGTAATTTTGCATTTTATCTGTTGATTTAGATTTACTGCTGCTTGCTTTGCAATTTGCATTTTTTATCATTGCTGTTTGTGTTAATTGTTTTCCATCGCTGATTCACCTCATCCCTTAGTTTAGCATATGAGCTCAGTAGATTTAAGTTAGCTTAAGATGGGGTAGGCCATATAAGAGAACAAGTTGTGATGAATTGGAAGAAATGCATTGAGAAGCTATAAGAAAATGGTTTGGCCAAAACAGTATTTTGAAAGAGGATATGAACCAAAAAAGTAGGGTTTAGGGACAACAGGTTTAGGTAGGATTTTCTTGGAAATAAATGATGAGGTAAGATAATGGAAAATAAATAATGAGGTAAGAAATATGTGAACAGATAAATACAGAAAGCATGCTTGGATAGGATTTTTTTGGTGGAAACAAATGTTGAAATAAGACGAAAGATCTATGGAATGAAGTTTTGGGTTGGACTGCAGTACCAAATGTTACACTGAAAACAAACCCTGCCTTTTCCTCTTGTGTTATTCTGCTATGTGTTTGTGTACCCTTATGTATTTGTTTTCTTCCTGTCTCCGTGTAGTTTCATAGAATTTTTTTCTCTTCTAATATTAAGCTACTTTCACTATGATGAGGAATACTGTTATCCTCAAATATAATTGGCATTAATAATATGTTATTTATCTTGTAAATATGCTTAGACATTATGTATTCTGTTTTGTTTTAATGCTCATGTGTGAAGTTGATGTTTCAAAAGTTATTCTAATCTTTTATGTATTTACTTATGTCATAATTCCTGTAACACTGATGTATATGTTTATTTCTATTCTTTTGTAAAGCCCCTATTACTACAAATGTTATCTGTATTATTATGTTTTTAATGATGTATTTTGTACCTTTGTTATTGAATTCTTATGTTATGAAATTGTAATTGACACCAGTTCATCAAATTAAGTAACTTGTAAGTTACATTTCACCGCACACGTTTCTGTTGGTCATAGTATATGGACAATATGTGAGAAGTAGGGACTGTTAGTGTCTGGACGTGTGTTGATAATTCAGCAAGGGACTGGTTAACAGCATTGCTGGTTCTCAGGACAATTCAAAAACTTTGTGAGTGCACAAGTGGTGGTTTATGGACTTGCTATATTCTCCGCAAGGCTCTTCAATGGTGATTGTGCACCTGCACAGTCGCAACAGATGGCTGTTGGCCGTCTCTACAAGGACTACAGTGGGTCTGCATCTTTCATGACCCACCAATACCATTATTTCTACAAGGACTACAGTGGGTCTGCATCTTTGATGACCCACCAATACCATTATTTCTACAAGGGCTGCAGTGGGTCTGCACCTCTGGTGGCCCACCAATTCCGTAATCTCTACCAGGACTACAGTGGGTCTGCTCTGTGATGACCTACCTACCAATATTCTTCAAAACGTCGAATGACTCTGCTGTGAGTTTGCTCTGTTGTGGCCCATTACCTGTCAGCATGTCAAGAGTCAGCACTGTCTTTCCATTGGAAGGACAACACTACTTCTTCAAGACTGCATGGAAATCCACCACTTCCGTGTGCATTGTCTTTTACTGCTCAGATTTTGAGAAAAGAAGCGGCAGTTTTACTGTGATGAATGATCACGACTGTCTTTATGGACTGTGAGAAAATTTTAGCTTTTGACCAACATTGTATCAATAAGTGTGTGCATTTGATATCTTTGTTATTGTAATTATGAAAAATTTTATCATATCATTATTGGCCACTGCCCAAAACAATTTGTAAAATTTTTTGTGGGGAGCATGGGGGCTATGTAAGTAGGCTGTTTAGGTTTTCTTATTGGTAACGCCACGTAGCGCTCTGTATGAAAATCACTGGCTGTGCTGTGTGCACTCTATGGTAGTTTGCATTGTTGTCTGCCACTGTAGTGTTGGGCAGCTGGATGTTAACAGCGCATAGCGTTCGGCAGTTGGAGGTGAGCCGCCAGCAGTGGTGGATGTGGGGAGAGAAATGGCGGAGTTTTGAAATTTGTAAGACTGGATGTCATGAACTGCTATATATATTATGACTATTAAGGTAAATACATTCTTTGTTTTCTATTAAAATCTTTCATTTGCTAACTATGCCTATCAGTAGTTAGTGCCTTCCGTAGTTTGAATCTTTTATTTAGCTGGCAGTAGTGGCGCTCCCTGTATTGCAGTAGTTCGAGTAACGAAGATTTTTGTGAGGTAAGTGATTTGTGAAAGATTTAGGTTAATGTTATTCAGGGCCATTCTTTTGTAGGGATTTTTGAAAGTCAGATTGCGTTGCACTAAAAAAATATTGTGTGTCAGTCATGTACAATTGTTCAAAGGGGAAGTTTCAAGAGCTAGTAGCCAAAATAAGGTTGACAGATACCAAGGTCTGACATCATCTTAGGGCTAACTGGCACAACAAATAGATAAGAGTAAAAGAACAAGCAAATGCCAATGCTGAAGAATTATAATAGGGTTAAGTACACACGAGGCTAAAATCAATTGCTAGCACCTTGGACATCGTCTTAGGCTTAATTGACACTACAAATAAATAAAGGTAAAAGAACAGACAAATGACAATGCCCAGCAATTCAAATAAAAATAAGTAAGCACAAGGCTAAAAGCAATTGCTAGCAACTTAACAAGCACACATAAAGATATCAGACTGCTGCCCCATCACAAATGGAACAGGTGCGCGCGCAGTCACCAGTAAGCCCGGAAACCAACAACACACACTCCAGCAACCGAGCCAGCCTGACCACAGTAATTTCAACTCAGAATCAGGGCGCGTGAGCACACCGGGTCCACGCAAGACACACACTGCCAAATAATTCCCACCAACAGATACGGCTGCCCCCCGGGCGGGAAAACAGGGGCGACGACCGGGTACACACCAGCAGAAAACTCGACACCCAGACTCCAGCTAAAACGGAATCACGCAGAAAATATAAACAACAGGTGAAGTAAGGTGAAACGAACCCCGCCACGCAGACCGGACAGAGCAAACACACAGAAAACCTGCCCTGTAGTCCTTACAACTCCTGGGTGCGGAAACACAAGCGATATCGTGGCGCCCTTTTCAGATGCTGAGAACCTCGAGCGATCGCGTGCGGGGATCCATCAGTTGTCCACTGCAGCACGTCACCAACACGCCACACTGCCCAACGTCCAAATCAACGAGGACCGCCAACAACGAGACCTCACCTCTGTGCCGGGGCGGAAGGCAAAATACCAGCAGCTCGGTGCGGTGCGAATCCAACTGCCGAGGCGAGCGCGCGCGACCCCCTCCCCCCCCCCCCGCGAAAAACGCTCCAGAGGGCAGCAGCCGCCTGAGCGCCTGCGCAGGCCGAACCAAACGGAAACACAAATACAAGTCGCTGTCGATAGTGCCGGATACGCAACGCGCCAGAGAAATGGCACAGCACTTTTCTCGGAGACATATTAATTAATTGCTCTTTCGTTTAACAATTCATAGTCTTCTTAATTTTTATATAAACAGAGTTAAGTTTGGTTTAGTTACTGACAAGGTTTTAAGTTGACTGCATTTAAACTTTGCCAGCTGGAACTTTTGTAACGGAACTGACAGTAGAACATGGTCTCTGAACTGCCTTTTCAAGATTCCTTGTGACGACTGTTATTTACAATACACTGTTGAAACTAAGTGCAATTTTATTATTGTATGAATGTAATCGAGTGGTTTAATTATAGCTTTCAGTTACAAATGTAAATGATACTTAATCTACCAAGAATAAGGAAGTTTTCGTTCCAAATTTTGTTTTTGGTAAATAACTTAAAAACTAATACAGGAAGCTTAGTTGTGTCGCATATTTATCGTTTTTGCATGAAACTGAGTCTACATAAGAATTTTCAGCGATCTGAGCCTAATATTTAGTTACTTCAGTTTCTTGTAAAACGCCCATTTTAATCAAAATATTGCTCTGACCACGTTGAGACTTGTAACTTTTAATTGTGACATACATTTAGCATACTCCGAACAATTTTTAATTTTGTAGTTTTAGACCTGTTATTCAGCGCCACTTCTGTTTCTTCTTAAAATCATATATTTTGCCTAACATATCCATTTGATAATTCTAGACCTTACAATGTCAACAATATACTTAAGCATACACTGTCGAATTTTGAAAAACTTATTTTAATTTTTAGTTTCACTCTTAAATTATGGTGCAGTCCTTTGTATGTCAAGCACAGGTACGTTAGGATGACGTGGCGCTGGTGGTAGTGAACTGGGGTAAACCCTGGCACACTCGCTCGCCTCTGTACCTCTTACAGCGATACAGCGCTTGTTTCGCCGCAACAGGCCGTCGCAGAAGGCGAACACCATGACGAGATCCTAGGACTATTCGATTGGTTCCGACAAACAGACGGTTGACAGCAGCTGGAATCGAGACAGAGTGTGGACTGAACAGTTGAGAAAAGACTACTGGAAAGTGGGTTGAGGCCCTGAACAGTTGAGAAAGGCTACTGGAAAGTGGGTTGAGATTGCGACGTATAACCCCTGTACTCAGCTACCTCAATAAAAGTAAATGCTCTCAGCTGCCTTTAACATCAATCCTCCGTACGCTGATAACTGTAAATGCACATTCGGAAAAATATTGCATCGCTAAGGAGTTGTGCGTCATAAACGAAAGTTGGTAGCGTGTTTCTATATTTGAAAGATGATGTCTATTCAAATTTCACTCCAGTCGGCCGGCCCGGGTGGCCGTGCGGTTCTAGGCGCTACAGTCTGGAGCCGAGTGACCGCTGCAGTCGCAGGTTCGAATTCTGCCTCGGGCATGGATGTGTGTGATGTCCTTAGGTTAGTTAGCTTTAAGTAGTTCTAAGTTCTAGGCGACTGATGACCTCAGGAGTTAAGTCGCATAGTGCGCAGAGCCATTTTTCATTCCAGTCGCATAAGACTGGCGCTCGTAGCATCACTATGAGATTGAAAAATCAGATTAGCTTTAAATACAGGTTGCAACAGTCGTGAACGTTAGTTATCTTTGAGATTGGACGTGGTACGTTGATGTCAGTCAAGAATGCCTTTAAAGGAGACAAAGACGCTATTATCAACACCTCGCTGAGTTTGAACGACGTGATGTAATAGGTCTACGAGAAGCTGATGTTCCTTCTCCGATACTGCAGAAAGAGTTGGCAGGAAAGTAGCCATTATACATGAGTGCTGTCGGCGGTGGTCAGGAGAATGTACGGTCGCAAGATGACTGACTGGGCTCCAGGCGGCCACGCAGCGCCACCGAGAGGTGCTCAGAGTGCCGCTCTGGGACATTGTACTGCGTCTGCAGCAGCAATTTGAGCAGCAGTTGGCACAACAGAATGTGGAATCACAACACCTTTCAGCCGTCTCAATTTTCAATTGTTATTTTGCTGAGCAACCAGTTTCGGCGATATAGTACGCCATCTTCAGGACCCTGTGTACAGACAATAAAGGTAACAGTATGAAATACAGTTATTCATCATGTGGATTTGCAGGACCTTGTGATGACAATGTTTGAAGTTAATATTGTAGGATGTGAGGTCTGCCAGTTATGTAAAACACCGTTTTTTCTCAGCATCCAAACGTGTTTCAGCACCACTGTGCCATCATCAGTGGATTTCCGTTTTATTTATTCTGTAATGTGAACATTTTTATTAAATGATTACAAACTTATGTGGATGTTTAGCTCAAACAATAGATCGTTTCTTTTTGTTAATACCTTTACACTTGGTGTGCATAATGTTTCCGGATCACTTGTGTATTATTTTTATTTGCTACAGGTAGCTAGTCATCTGCAACCAAATGATGGTGAGTCTTTGCAGATTGTAGTGTATCCATTTTTTTGTGTGTGTTTACGTGTGTGTGTGTGTGTGTGTGTGTGTGTGTGTGTGTGTGTAGACTTGATTTGTCTGTGTTGTCTTTTTTATAAAGTTCCTTTAATATGTTGAATAGTGTGCCCTTGCTGAGCGTAGTGCATTCAGATACTCTCCATTTACACACAAAAGGAACATCATGTAAAAGACAACACAACCAGCTAAGAAACATACAGAAAACACACACACAAAGATAAAATGTAAACAAAATTCAAATTCGGTGACGAAGTCTCTAGTGATCAAATGAACACTGACTGGTCTGGGACACACAACAACCACAATTACACTCTGTTTTGGTGAAGTGAAAAGTGCTTTTACGACCTTATTTGTGGAAAATACGTGTTATATTTACGTGTGCATCATGACACCTCACCATGACGCGGGGAATAAATGGGCTTGTCACACGAAAACTTAAGTAAAAACTAATATAGGTGCGAAATATCGCGACAAGCTAAATTACATTTTAGTTGATAGGTTAACTCCCAGCAAAATTTCTCATCAACATCGTTTGGCTGCAGATGACAAGCTACCTGCAGTAAATAATACGCAAGTGATCCGGAAAAATCGTGCACACCTTGTGCAAAGGTATTAACAAAAAGAAAGGAACTATTGTTTGAACTAAACATCCACATAATTTTGTAATCATTTGATAAAAATTTTCACATTACAGAATAAATAAAACGGAAACCCACTGATGATGGCACAGTGGTGCTGAAACACGTTTGGATGCTGAGAAAAACGGTGTTTTGCATAACTGGCGGACCTCACATCCTACAATCCTTATATACAGTGTTAATATGTAGTAACATAACAATACCAAACTGTACATGTAGTAACATCAAAGTAAAAGATAATTTAAGGAATAAAATAACAGAACAGTTGTACACTGTATCAATACAAACTTGTGAACAGAATATATTGCCACATAACTGTAAAAAAGAACCGACTAAACGGAGGTAAATGTTGCATGATAGGGGCAGATAATCACAGCGTAATGCTAATGTCAATGCTTGTGAAACATCTGGAGCAAAACAATTGCAATCATACACTGATGAGTAGAAACTGAAGGTTAAACATTTATTTATATATTGTCATATAATGGTAAAACATAGACCACATACTGGAGGTCAACCCCACAACTGTCTGTATCATCATGTTCCATATATTGGTAATAACTAATTAAACAAGAATATAAAGTTGTATCAATGTAATCTATCAATCACAGATTCATAAGGTGTCACTTATTTAATAAAACACTTTCAATGAACCAAACTGTAAATCTAATGTAATACACTGTAACTAATAACCACTAAGCAGTAAGTGCTGAAATATATGGAAGAGATCATAACCTACGTTGTCATGAATATGATAACCCTGCTGGTGAGCAGGCGTGTGGCTGGATGATATACCAAACCGTAAACTCTGAAGTAAGTCTAAGAAAGAGTACTGCAATACATACGCAGTTTATTAGAAAGATATTCATTTCAATAATAACACTCAAAGACACGTAGCTCTATATCACGTAGCCCTTAAGGAAAGTATGACCGACAACAGAAAAATAACTAGGAAACATACTCGATGTCAAAATGGTTCAAATGGCTCTGAGCACTGTGGGACTTAACATCTGAGGTCATCAGTCCGCTATAACTTAGAACTACTTAAACCTAACTAACCTAAGGACATCACACACATCCATGCCCGAGGCATGATTCGAACCTGCGACCGCACCGGTCGCGCGGTTCCAGACTGAAGCGCCTAGAACCGCTCGGCCACTACGGCCGGCACTCGTATGTCAGTTGGTACCTTCATGAGTAGGTGGCTAATTGAGTACATGGATGTAAATGAATAAACCAGAACACTGTGTCAGGTATTATCAAGACATTATAGGTACAGGTGTGCAGTGAGAACAAATATCCACGTCAACTAATAAAAGTTATAGACGCGTGAAAACGAACACCCATCATGTACCAACAAAATAATGTAAAGAGGGGAGAACTCACAACACTAACATCATAATGCCAACAAATGGAGTGTAGCAACCACCGTGGTTACATATCGGACAATGAAGGTAAGCAAAGGAGAAGGTCGAGGCAACGTTAATCTGCGTCACACAGGACTTATGAAAAAACTAGAAAGGTACTAAAACCTAAAAAATATGTTATTCCAAGAAGAGTAACTGCACGATTGCAGTGCAGTCTAGAAAAACGACGTTACAGACCAAGAAAGAAATATGTGCGGTGAAATATTCCTATACATGCTGAAGATCTGTAAAACAATATAACGTGTAGTTACATGTCTACTGTACGAAATTGCTAGCGAGAAGTATAACAATCACAGTCTACAGTTACAGATACCTCGTAAAGTGGTGCCTCATTACCCAGTACACATCGAAGCGTTGCAATCAGTACCCAGTCATAACCAGGAAACTATGTTAATGTATTCTAATATACAGGCAAACACAAATGCAAAGTAGAACCCCACTGTAAGTATCAGTGAACTAAATGAACAGAAATTTAAAACGTCCAGTCTTCTGTACTCCAGTCAACAACAATGCTTGGGAAACGAAGCAGGTATACTTCAAGCAGGTCAATCTTAAGAAAAGAAAATTTGTTGCACAGTCTATTAACAGTGACCATGGTATAGAAACACCTTTTGTGAATGAATGCTTAGCACACTGGCATGAACTAAGCATCGGAAGGGAAGAATCATAAAAAGAAAGTACGTTCATATTAGATTGAGAACAACACGTATAAACAGGATACCCGTGTTCGAAACCAGTAATAATAAATAAACCGTTGCACTGTGAAATAATTAGACCGAAGTCGTGAGACTCGTGTCATCAACACATAAAGTGTTTAAGGCATCGCATTGTTGTCGATACGACAAACGCTAACTCAACAAAACTTGTGGAAACCTAGATGATAACTAACCTCCATAAAAAAAAAGGGGGAAGCACAATATGAAACATGACTGAGGGAGAGAAACAACGTAATCAAATAGTGGAGATAATAGAGTCAGTAATAGTAGTTCCATTACTCCATGTCAAATAACGTACTAAAACTGACATAATCTGTTGAAAATCCACAAAGAGTATCAAGCCTAATGATCTGAGTACCGTGTAGGAACGTAGGTCTCCTTGTTATATGTGCCATATTAAACCTAAAGACGTACCATAAACGCTTAAGCCATACAAATCTAAAATCCACAAGACCACTAAAACCAAAACCACATTAAAGTAAATAGCCTATATTCTTTATAAGAATGGACATAGCTGTACATATCGAAGGTGGGCATCGTACAAGCGCGAATGCTCAAAGAAAGAAACTGACTATTGAAAGCCGAGGAGAAAAGGCGAATCACAGCTAGTAACAAAAACTGCTTGGGACTCTATACAAAAAGTTATGGAAAATGATAAGGAAACAAGCATATCAGTAAAACATAAGTAGTTTCAGTGTGTCTATCCAAATCAGCATGTAAAAATGTGTCAGCTGTGGCGCAAAGCTGTGGAATCTAGCGAAAGAGTGTTAGATCCAACAACTCCATTGGGACCTACGTATGGTCGAAAAGAATGAAGAAGCAAACCACAACAATTTTAAAGATTTAGAACGGTTGAGGATATCTCGTTAGTAATCACGGTTGGTGCATAAAGGAAGGAGGGAAATATGTAATAACTCGTGACAGCAGTAGGGTCAGTACAGATCAAATATGAAAATTTAATGAAAGCAGCACATGCAGTAACATTAATTACTTCAGCTAAAGTTCCAACGAATTAGTGCTATTACAGTGTATCAGTAGGAACTCACGAATAAGTGAGTAACTAAATGATAATTTATATATGAAAGAGTGAAACGTCGTCTTAGAAAAATTTGTGAATTACTGTGCTGGTAAATCCCTTACGTTGTTTGATTTTCAAACAGCCGAGCAGAGCTGAACGTACTCAGACATTTCGCTCTTTACTTATTCTGATCAACACTAAACTGACACACAATATTTTTAGCGCAACGCAATCTGACTTTCAATAATCTCTACAAAAGAATGGCATTGACTAACAATAACCTTTACCTTTCATGAATCACTTACCTCACAAAAATCTTCGTTACTCTAACTACTGCAATACAGCGAGCGCCAATACTGCCTGCTAAATAAAAGATTCTAACTACTGAAGGCACTAACTACTGATAGGCATAGTCAGCAAATGAAAGATTTTGATAGAGAAAAAACAATGTATTTAGCTTAATAATGTTCCAAAGTCATCATATATATATATATATATATATATATATATATATATATATATATATCAGTTAATAATATCCAATATTACAAATTTACTCTTTCTGATGGACACACGTCCAGATCGTCCGCTCTCAAAATTCTGCCATTTCTCTCCCCACATCCACCACTGCTGGCGGCTCACCTCCAACTGCGCAACGCTACGCGTTGTTCACATCCAACTGCCCAGCACTACAATGGCAAATATTCCAACAATGTCAACCAGCCACAGACTGCAGACAGCTCAACCAGTGATTTTCATACAGAGCGCTAGGTGACGTTACCAACACAAAAACCTAAACAGCCTACTTACAAGAGGTAAATACAATGTAGTTCAAAAACTGCAAAAAAAAAAGAGGAAAAGAAAGGAACACACAGTGAAAGATAGCCTCAGATATTACAAATTGGTCACGTCAAGGACAGTTCCCAGCCAGACGCGCTGTAGAGCACATTCTACTGAGCCCAAACCACCGCCATTTGCAACTTCAATGATGTTAAGCGAGAGCTCATTGGAGGACAGGGTGGAGGTCCATCGTGTTTTCTGCTGAAAGCTGGTTCTGCCTCTGTACCAGTGATGGCCGTGTTTCGGTTGAAAGGAGGACAGCTGAGGATCTGCACCGAAGCCGACTGCGTGCTAGATGCACTGGACCAACAACTGGAATTATGGTGTGGGGTGCGATCTCGTGTGAGAGCAGGAGCGCTCTGGCAGTCATCCCTCGCACCCTGACTGCAAAACAGTAAGTCAGTCTGGTGCTTCGACCTGTTGTGCAGTTGTTCAAGAGTAGCATTCCAGGGGGTGTTTTCCAGCAGGATAACGCTCACTCACATACCGTTGTTGTAACCCAACATGCTCTGCAGAGCGTCTGCATGTTGCCTTGGCCTACTGTAATCTACCTGCTCCTTCCTAGTTCCATCTGTCGTCCACATTAGTCTTCTATGAAGATTTGAGAGGAGCGATGATTACACTAAATTTTCTGGTTTACTTAGCTCGTCACGCAGAGTTGCCTCCAGTTCTGGTTGTCTAGGGGTCTGATTCTTGAAGCTGAAAACGTCAGATTTTAGGTCCTCACGGTTGGATTGATTTAAATAGGTTTGAGGATCGTTGTTACACAATTTTTGTTTCTACGTAAATATATTTTTTTCACATATTAGTACATCATTCAGTCTTTTGATTTTTCATATTAATAGAGTCGAAATTACATTACTCGCACAAAATACAAAAGTACGTCCGGTCACATCAGAGACATGCTTACGACTGTGAAATTAACAATATTCCGAATGGTTTACAATTTTCCTTAACAAATGAATTCCCATTAGCTTTTGTTACATTATTCATTTCGACTACTATTTCATAAATGAATCCAGAAATAAACATAGTAAACAGTACAGTACTGCATAATTAATAATAGAAATTTTACGTGTGCCAATATTCGTAATTTCAAACGTTTCTAAAAGAAAATAATTTTAACTGTACTAGTACTTATCGATTATAACATCGAGACTAAAACATATTATAAAGTAATTAATTTCCATAAATTTTAACTTGAAATATAACATACTTTGTAAAAAATTAATTGAAAGTTTTCAGAAAAGCAACTGAGATAATATTGAACTGTCCAAAATTCAAAAAATAGTACTGGTACCGGCAACTACTGTTGAGGAAAAGTAACGCTAGAGGAAGATTTCCCGTTACACTACTCGATCAGCAGATATGTCTCCAGTCGACCACGGATGGGGCATTAACGCACGACAACTCCAGCGTCATCCAGGACCAGCATTAACCGTCCCTGCATAGGCTGAACAAATGCAACAGGCACGGAACTACATCGCGCAAACTGACATCTGGCACCTGTCCAACACAATGCATGCTCGTTTGCATGCTTGCATTCAACATTCTGTCTGTTACACCGGTTAATAATGTAACAGCGTTTCACATTTGCAATCGCTTTCCTAGCGCCTACATTAACATGTGAAACTGCAATGTTAATCACTTACATATGTTACCCAGACAAGTTTCATTACTCTAATTATTTTTGCGATTTTTTGCGTCAGTGTATGCAAACGACTTAGGAAGCAGTCTGAGCAGCCCTCTTAGATTGTTTGCAGATAAGGCTGTCGTTTAACGTCTGTAGTGTCATACGAAGACCAACACCAATAGCAAAATAATTTAGACAAGTCACCTATATAGTGTAAAAAGATGGCGATTAACTCTAGACAATAAAAACTGAGGTGGTCATCCACACGACTAACAAAAGGAATCAGCTAAATTTCGATTACACGATAAATCACACAAATCTTAAGGCTGTGAATCCACCTAAATACTCAGGTATTACAATAACCAGCAACTTAAATTAGAGCTGTCACATAGATAATATTGCTGGGAAGACAAACTAAAGACTGCGTTTTATTAGTTGAACTAAAGAGACTGCTTACACTATGCCTGTCCGTCGTCTTCTGGGGTACTGCTGTGCTGTGTGGGATTCACATCAAATTGGATGGACGGAGGACATCGAAAAAGTTGTAAAAAAGCAGCTCGTTTCGTACTATCGTAGAATAGGGGAGAGAGGGCCACAGATATGATACGCGAGTTGGGGTGACAATCATTAAAACAAAGGAGTTTTTCGTAGCGGCGAGACGTGTTCTCGAAATTTCAATCACCAATTTTCTCCACGGAATGCCCACCTACACAGGGAGAAACAACCATTGTGATAAAATAAGAGAAATCAGAGCTTGCACGGAACGATTTAAGTGTTCGTTTTTCCCGTGCGCTGTTTCAGAGTGGATCAGTGTAGAAATAAATTGGTGGTTCGATGAAACTGCTAAGCATTTAGCTGTGAACTGGAGAGTAGTCATGTAGATGAAGATGCAGAACAGTGAATCTCTTTTTTTTCCATCTCAGAGTAGCATTTGCAACCTACGTCCTGAATTATTTTCTGGATGTATTCCAATCTGTGCCTTCCTCTACAGTTTCCACCCAACACAGCTCCCTCTAGTACCCGGGACGTTAATCCTTGATGTCTAAGCAGATGTCCTATTATCCTGTCTCTTCTTCTTATCAGTGTTTCCCACGTATTCCTTTCTTCTCCGATTCTGAGCAGAACCTCCTCATTCGTTACCTTACCAGTGCACCTAATTTTCGGCATTCTTTTATAGTACCACATCTCACCTGCTTGGATTCTCTTCTTTTCCGGTTTTTCCACAGTTCATGTTTCACTACCATACAATGCCGTGCTCCAAACGTAGATTCTCAGAAGTTTCTTCCTCAAATTGAGGTCTATGTTTCATACTAATAGACTTCTCTTGGCCAAAAACGCCCGTTTTGCCATTGCTGGTCTGTTTTTGATGTCCCCCTTGCTCTGCCTAGATGCAGAATTCTTTGACTTCGTCTACTTGGTAATCCCAATTCCGATGTTAAGTTTCTCGCTGTTCTCGTTTCTGCTACTTCTCGTTACTTTTGTCTTTATTCGATTTCCTCTGAATCCATATTCTGTAATCATCAGACTGTTCATTACGTGCAACAGATCCTTCTTCACTGTCCCTGAAAATATCAATGTCATCAGCGAATTTTGTCTTTCATATCCATTCACCCTGAATCTTAACCCCCCACTTGAATCTTTCATTTATTTCCGTCATTGCTTCTTCGATGTATAGACTGAACAGTAGGGGGGAAAGACTACATCTCTGTCTTACACCCTTTTCAATCCGAGCACTTCGTTTTAAGTCTCCCACTCTTATTGTTCCCTCTTGGCTTTTGCACATATTGTATATTACCCGTCTTTCCCTATAGTTTTCCTCTATTTTTCTTCGAATTTCAAACATCTTGCACAATTATACATAGTCGAACGCTTTTTCCAGATCGTCAAATCTTATTAACATGTCTCCATTGTTCTTCAGTTTTGCTTTCATTATCACCCGTAACGTCAGAGTTGCCTCTCTGGTGATCTAGAGGTAGTGTCTTTGGCTGATAATGAAACAGCCTTGGTCCCAGGTTTGAGCATGATCACTGTTTAAATTTTTCCATAAAATTAATCAGCAATGACGGCCCAAAATTTCCGGCATAAGAAATCACCCTCATTCTGCCAACGACCTTGTCAAAGAGGGTGGAGCTGCGGAGAGATATCCACGGCTCTCTCTTGCCTTTGGGGGCTAAAAGTTAGAAAAAGATCTTTTATTAAATTTAAATCTAAACTTACACTACCAGAGTAATCCCCAGCAGTTCTGGACTCAGATAGTTGCTAATACGTTGCTTGGTCACAGTAACACCCATAGTAACTCATAGGTTTTACCTGTTTACTAATAGGGCCGTGTCGAATGATCGACCTTGCTAGATCGGGGTCGAGCCGAAGTTTTTCTGCTGTTTTTCAGAGACACAAGCCAAGCAATGGGTCTATGTAACCGATATCTCAGTATTGTAAGGGGGTCGGGGGGGGGGGGGGAGCAGAGGGAGCTGTGTTGGAAGGCGGAGCTGCGCACAGATAGGCGAGCGAGCGTGGCGTGGCTGTCTGCCGATAACTGTGGTCGCCAAGAGAGGGCGCGCCGAACCGAAGAGGGCGATACCGCTGGGCACCGACACGCGCTGCGAAGAGAACGGTGGACTATCCAGCTGGTGGCGAGGTGGACAGCGCGGGGACAGAAGTTGTATCCGTCATTTGCTGCTTCACTGTCCTATACCACCGTGCGTGGGTTGCCGAGGCATCAGCGATGAGAGCGGAACGTGCAGCTGATGTTCGACTGCGAGCTGAGACAGTCGGTAAGTGAATCTGCGGCAGTGACAGATTTAATAACCGGTAAAGCGACGTTTTTGCCATGTGACTGTGCTCGTGAACGTAATCAAAGTGTATAACAGTTCTGTTCCATACAGGTAGAATGTAACTGTCAAGGAAGTAGGACTCTTGCCTTCCTGCAGCTGACGATTGGCAATTTGATGGACTACGATCAGTTTCGCTGCAAAGTCAGAGTGAAAGAGTAACGTTGTCTTAAGTTTTGAGAAACAGGCCGGTCAAAGGACAGGATAGCGCTTAAGAAGTAAATTTCTTTTACTTATTAGGTTTAAGTTAAATGTTGAGAGTATATTTAATATGGTTTTTAAATGGGCATACACGCTTGCTAATGACAAGAAAAGCTTTATAAATTTTCTGCCTTATTCTAAAACTAGTGTTTTTAAAGAGTAACTGTTCAGATCTCGGTGTGGTTTGTGAAAGCGAAGTAACACAGTTAACAGGACACAAAGTTTTATTTCATGAAGCTGTAATTTTCATTAATTGTTGTTCCATATGAAACTGGAAAGATAATTTAGTTGTGTAGCTAACATTCCGAGAGTTAATCTTCTTGCTAATAACTGGGTAATACGATAGAACACAGTTACATCTGTGCAGCAATGTTTCATTCTTGTTTGTGCTATTAATGTCAAATAAACATTACCAAAGCTTCCTTTTGACAATCAGTTAGCCTCCAGTACATTCCGCTTCCCTGAATCCGTGTACTGACATTGTTCACTAATCACTGCGTCAGAAAACTGCGGAGTTTCCAGTCCTTTATCGAAAAATGTTCGTTCCTCCCACACTTAAACTAACCCTTCAGAATGTTTCCTTGAGCAATGCAGATGACGTCTCTCCACTTCCCAGCCTCTTCCCGCATGCTACGTCCCCCTCTACTCCTCTGAAATATCTCGTCGTTCTCCACCCCCCCCCCCCCCCCCAATTCACGTTTGGGTGGCTGACACCAACCTCACACCGACTGACTCTGCCTCCTTCCAGCTCCATGACCCGGATACACATTCTTGGCCTTTTCCCTCTTAGGACTGATTGCCTCACAAACAACAGTAGGAACACGTTCACATGGGTCACTCAGCTTCCTATTACCCTGTCGCCTTGCTTGCTCCTAGGTGAATTCCTCTTTATAGCTGTCGTCTGAAATCCACAACTGTTATCTGTAACAGTAAAGTACATAGCAACGAGATAAAGACTGTGCGACGTATTAATTGTTCTTGGAGCGGGAAATTTAGAGAACTGAATATGGATTCTGAAACATTCTGTAATCCGCTGGCGAGCATCATAGGAAACCACAGAGTAAATACAAATGCACCAAACATCTGGTCGACAGTTGAAGAAGATGAAGCACTGTCCAGGAAGAAAACTATTAAACCCGAGCCTCCTGATTAAACCGATCATAAAATTGCCTGTCATCTTTGTAAGAAACAGAAACCTCCATCGAAAAGTAAGCGAGATGCAGAAAGAGCCAAAATAATCTGGTCCAGTGTGAAGGGCAGAACGAGGAGAGTCATAGTGACACAAACCGAAAATGTGACTGACTATATAGACAAGAGCGATAACGAGATGGACAATACAATGGCCAATAGTGACCATAACGGAGAGAAGGAGGGAAATTTCTGGAAGTGGCCAAGAAGAAAGGAAAACAAGGAACGGACAGCAAGCCTGCCTATAGACAAGTAACACTTGAAGGACATACTACCAAATTCAGTAAGTGTGACAGCACGCAACACGTTGTAATAAAGCCCAACAGCTAAGAGAGGAAGACTATGAAAACACACAGATCACTGAATCTGCAGATGCCGACGGGAATGACGAAAAGGATGTAACAGTGATGGACATGAGATGAAAACTGAAAGAAGTTTATAGCTGGACCCGCGACCTGTTTACGAAATATGTAAAAATGCAATGAGACTGGCTAAACTAGAAGATACGCATGTGTTAAACATAGCAATAAGTCACTTGGTTAGGCACAGTCATCCAAAAGGCTGTACCATAAATTTTCCTGTCAGGGAGGAAGTTGATCATATTCTGCTCAGTGTGAACAATTTACCTACGTATACCAAGGAACTGCAGGCTCTACTTGTCGCCGTCTTTAAGAGGAGCTAGAAGTCACTTGATACCCTCAAGGAAGTATTCAAAAAACACGCCACACGACTATACAGGAACTCGGGACACTCGAACAATCCTTTCATCCTCACTCTGGGAAACTACGATCACAACCACAGGTGGAAACACAAACGGCCAAAGACACTGCTAGCTAGGGCATAGCCACCTATGGTCAACTAACATACGCAAACAGCGACAAACGTCGGCAAGCCCCTGCATATCAGCAACACTGACTGGCAACTACCAGCTGCTATTAGAGCCGACCAACAGGCCACAGCAGGGACACCGACGAGCTCGCCCACAGACGCACGAACAATCTGCCAACACTCCCTCACACTGTGCCTCCGGTATATGACCTATCGGACACAAGACCGATAACAAACATAACTGTTGCAGGTTGCAGGACGCTGAACGAGGACTCTGTACCAGCACCCAGCGCCAGCCGCCGAGCAGCACAAACGCACAACGTCAAGGTATCGACATGCATGATACCCACTACTAACAAAGCCTATCCTTGCACAACCTATCGCAGGCAGCAAGACAACCACTACTGCTCTTGCCGCCCGACCTAACTTTCGCAGAGGTTTTTTTCGCTTGGCCCTTGCCTTGGCACTTTTTTTCCTCTGCCCTTCAAAGCGCTACCCTTCGTCAGATTTCGACCAATCTATCTCCAGATGAGCGCGTATTAATGGTTAATCCTAACCAGACGTACCCAAACACCGCAGTACCCACATCCTGCGACACCTCACTTTAGTGATTACTAACCCTTATGCAGAGATGGCAGTAGACCTTTTGTGTTGGCCATGATGCCGGTGTGGGCGTGGAGGGGCTCCACCTCTTGTAAAAAAATAAAAAATAAAAAAAAAAAACTTTATATTGAGCATCTAAACAGGCAATTACTGGTGATACTTGGCCGATGTGTATATGATAACAGGTTGGACTGGTCACACATTTATGTCCCCAATAGATTCCCATAACAGTCACTCACAAACAAATCTCACCCCAGCGTCAATGGAACAGTGCCAAATGACTAAGATCGGACGGATATATGCGATGTGCACTGTCATGGTTATTATGCAAGAATTCTGGAAAGTATTAGAGGAGTAGGTCCTACACATACTATGAATACACGAGCCATATTGAAGAGAAGAGGAATTACCCCACATGCTAGTTACAGAACAGATAATCACATCAATTCATCATCCAATGGCCACAACTGTGGTGCCAGAAAAAGACATAGCAATGACAAAGATACATCAACTCTGTGACGAACTCGAGGTGGCGATTGAAATACTGACTTGCTTAGGAAAATTTTGCATAAATAATAAATATTTTCAGTGCATTCAGGAGATACAACTACACATAGAAAACAAAATACCAGCAGCAATACGGGGGCGACGCGACAGCCACATTTTCGTAATGGACACAAATGCAAAATCAGCATTGTGACATAGCAGAGGAACGGACGAAAGAGGATTCTGCCTTCAGAACACTATACAAGAACACGACTTCCATGTTATGAATAGACCACTCAACTCACTTTCCAAAATGGCGCAGGTGCAGCGACAAATATAGATATCCCCCTCGCAAACTCGAAAGACAGTGATAACACATTGCCTACTTGAAAGTCTGTCATGGACTTAGAAGTGACCATAAATTCATTTACTTCACAATTACAAATCAGATAATGAGTTAGACAGCAACATCCAGCCAGAGCGACTATACAATTTATGCAGAGTGAAGTGGAAACATTTAGAGGCAGAATTCAAGATACAACCACTGCAAGGAAGTGGATTTGATGTCGACGCCAAAGCGGAATAATTGGTGCGAGCGCTGCAGGTGGTGCAAGAGAAAGCGATCACAATATTTGTTAGGAAGTCAAAAGGGTTTAAAATTCACTGGAGTGCCGTCCTACAGTCCTTGAGACGTAGAGCAAGGCCGACGAGGAGATACTATTACAGATCCTCAGGGAAACAAAACGACAAAGAAGGTTGATTTTTATCGAACAGTCAAACAACATAAAGAATTACTACACCAAACAAGAGTAGAAAAATGGGAAGTATACATTAAGGACCAAATGGTAACGGATGTTTTCGGTTTTCCGTACAAACTTGCAACAAACAATGTTCGATCACACACTCCGTTATCGGTCCTGAGAAGATCTGACGGCACGATGACGACAGACTGGAAAACATCAGTGGACTACCTACTCTCAGAACTTACTTGCTGGACGATACAGCGAAGGAAGACGCAGAATTCTGTCAGCATCATCTCTCTGTATTACTAGAGCAGATGTGAATAACAGTGTCATGATTCCAAGAGGAAGTGAGACTGGCAATAACGGAGTTACAGAAGAAGAAAGCATCGGGACCTGATAGAATACTGGCAGAAGTGTTGCATCAGCTAGTGAATGAAATTGTGCAATAAATAACAGTGTTATTCAACGAATGTGTTTTTGCAGGATCAGATGCCCATATTCTGGAAAATCGCGTACACCGTTATACTAAAAAAAGGAAAATACAAAGACCCAAGAGAATCAAAAGCTTACAGGCCGATTTGCTTGCTGAATGCTCTAGCCAAAGTGAAGGAAAATCTTGTGTGCCGCCGCCTGAGGGACCACATACAGTTAGTAGGCATGAGCCCCCTGCAGTAAGGTTTCAGCAAAGAGAGATCCGCCAAGGATGCGATATATCACGCAATGAATATTGTCAACATCTCAGACGACAAGTACGTCATAGACATAATGATTTATATTGTTGGGGCGTTTGACAATTTGTGGTGACCTGCCCTTTCCGAAAGCTGACACAGATGAACTGTCCATGGTGCCTCTATAACAGTCTACGAGATTATTGAACATTCGTGCAGGTGCAGTTGTAATGTCCTAGAAAGAAAATTGTTAAAGACACCATCAAAGGCTGCCCACAGGGCTCTGTATGTGGTACACAGGTCTGAGATGTTGGCATAGAGCCACACTACTGGCCAATAAAATTGCTACACCAAGAAGAAATGCAGATGATAAACGGGTATTCATTAAACAAATATATTATAATAGAACTGACATGTGATTACATTTTCACGCAGTTTGGGGGCATAGATCCAGAGAAATCAGTTCCCAGAACAACCACCTCTAGGCGTAATAACGGCCTTGATACGCCTGGGCATTGAGTCAAACAGAGCTTGGATGGCGTGTACATGTACAGCTGCCCATACAGCTTCAACACGACACCACAGTTCATCAATAGTAGTGACTGGCGTATTGTGACGAGACAGTTGCTCGGCCACCATTGACCAGACGTTTTCAATTGGTGAGAGATCTGGAGAATGTGCTGGCCAGGGCAGCAGTCGAACATCTTCTGTATCCAGAAAGGCCCCTACAGGACCTGCAACATGCGGTCGTGGATTATCCTGCTGATATGTAGGGTTTCGCAGGGATCGAATGAAGAGTAGAGCCACAGGTCATAACACATCTGAAATGTCACGTCCACTGTTCAGAGTGCCGTCAGTGGGAACAAGAGGTGGCCGAGACGTGTAACCAATGGCACCCCATACCATCACGCCGGGTGATACGCCAGTATGGCGATGACGAATACACGCCTCCAATGTGCGCTCACCGCGATGTCGCCGAACACGGATGTGACCATCATGATGCTGTAAACAGAACCTGGATACACCCGAAAAAATGACGTTTTGCCATTCGTGCACCCAGGTTCGTCGTTGAGTACACCATCGCAGACGCTCCTGTCTGTGATGCAGCGTCAAGGATAACCGCAGCCATGGTCTCCGAGCTGATAGTCCATGCTGCTGGAAACGCCGTCGAACTGTTCGTGCAGATGGTTGTTGTCTTGCATACGTCCCCATCTGTTGACTCAGGGATCGAGACGTGGCTGCACGATGCGTTACAGCCATGCGGATAAGATGCCTGTCATCTCGACTGCTAGTGATACGAGGCCGTTGGGATCCAGCACTGCGTTTCGTGGGTTGAGACCCACCGATTCCATATTCTGCTAACAGTTATTGGATCTCGACCAACGCGAGCAGCAATGTCGCGATACGATGAACCGCAATCGCGATAGGCTACAAACCGACCTTTATCAAAGTCGGAAACGTGATGGTACGCATTTCTCCTCCTTACACGAGGCATCACAACAACGTTTCACCAGGCAACACCGGTCAGCTGCTGTTTGTGTATAAGAAATCGGTTGGAACCTATCCCTATGTCAGCACGTTGTAGGTGTCGCCACCTGCGCCAACCTTGCGTGAATGCTCCGAAAAGCTAATCATTTGCATATCACAGCATCTTCTTCCTGTCGGTTAAATTTCGCGTCTGTAGAACGTCATCTTCGTGTTGTAGCAATTTTAATGGCCAGTAGTGTATTACTGAACCAGCTTCAGAGTATAGAAAACACTAGAGGTTGCATCGCCTACGCAGACGATCTGCCAGTTATAGTATCTACTGACACAAGGGCTAAATGAGAGGAAAACAGTAGGGTAGTTGTAAAAAGACTAAGCAACTGGTGCGTAGAAAACAAACTAACGACAGCAGCGCACAAAATAGTTTATATGTTACCAAAAGCAAGAACTAGAACCCACATTCAGAACAAATTACGAACCTGTGAATGGAAGTATACTGATACATCGACGAAAAGCAAAACTTTCATTCACATGTGGAAATCGTCTGCCAGAGAAGCATATAAATCCCGAATAAAATAGTAACAATTGGACAAATAAGTTTTCAGCTGCCACTACCTACAATAGCAACGTACCACAACGCAGCCTCACTAGCTGTTATGGGCTACGGATCGAGCGTTTGGGTTTGTAGAGCCAGAAAGGTAAAGACAGCACAAGCTCTGCGGCGAGCACAGAGGAGTGTAAGGACCTGACAGCCACGTGACAAACAACACCGACTGAGGCGCTGCTACTTCTAGACCTAGCAGTAAGAAAGAGAGGTGTACAATATTGGCTCAAGAGGCGCGAATATGATGGGATAAAGGAAATACCGGGAACAAGAGCCTTATCGAGTAACGAAATAAAAGTGTGCATTGATAAAGAATGCTGGCCGGAGTGGCCGTGCGGTTCTTGGCGCTACAGTCTGGAACCGAGCGACCGCTACGGTCGCAGGTTCGAATCCTGCCTCGGGCATGGATGTGTGTGATGTCCTTAGGTTAGTTAGGTTTAAGTAGTTCTAAATTCTAGGCGACTGATGACCTCAGAAGTTAAGCCACATAGTGCTCAGAGCCATTTGAACCATTTGATAGAGAATGGCAGGAAGTCTGGGACACGACAGAAACAGGGAGGAGAACTTGCCAGTTCCTTTATAATATAAACGAAAGAACAAGAATGACATACTTCCTTTCGAAAACAGGGAGCTATGCACAACTTGTCGGGACATGGTCCGTATCACAGATACTAAAAGGACGACAGCGCACCATAGACACTTGTGAATGTGGAGCAATCGGTACCCCGGATCACATCGTCTAGGAGTGTGCCGTTAGACAAGATGTTACAGACTAAGACAAGAAAGTATTTGGAAATGCAACAGTCTATAATATAATGAAGAACGAGGAACTGCGGCATAAATGAACTCGCTTACAGCTGAGATATCAGTTTATGAACTGAATTCAATCCACAAGAACATCCAGTTTACGATGGAAATAGAGAGGGATGGTCGCTTACCGTTTTTGAACGTCTTGGTTACTGGGTGAGTGGGTGGATCATTAGGGCATTCTGTCTACCGTAACCCGACATATACGGGCCTTTCTTTATCTTCAAGTGTCGAGCTGCCATCGCCCTTCACACACGTATGACGGCCTTAGAATGTTGGTGGGCCGTGTTCATGTCGTTTCTGACAGGGACAGTCTTACAAAGGAGCTAGAACATCTACAGTCGGTGTTCAATGGTATTGATTACTCTCTCCACATCAGATCAGTACAGCACCAAGGAGGAAGAAATGTGACCAGACACTTCATCAAGAAGATAAACAGCTGTTCAAATCCAGGGCGTTCCTTCCATACGCCGGCAACCTTTCGTCTGAAGTAGGCAGAATCCTAAGGAAACGTCAAGTGAAAGTAATCTTCTGCCCACCGGCGAAGATAAGTGCCCTCCTCAGTTCGGTAAAGGATGATCTGGGTCTGTGGAAGGCCGGGAGTTACAACATTCCTTGCCATTGTGGCAAAACTTACATACGTCAGATGACCCGCACAGTACGTGAAAGGTGCGATGAACATGAGCGCGGCTCAGTAAGTCAGCCGTAGCTGAGCTCTGTATTACCACAGGACACTCTATGAATTGTTCTGCCACAAAATCTCGGCCCCGGCAACATCCTTTTGGGATTCAATAATTAAAGAAGCTGTGGAAATACTGTAGCACAAAGTCTTATAAATCACGGCAGTGGGTTTCAACTTGACAAGGTTTGGGACCCAGTTATTTCTTGAATTTCTTCTGAGAGAAAACATTTTATTCATAATGACATGTCTTGCGACATCTGACGTTTGTTTTTAGCGACGCGAGCGCGCATTCCGAAAGCGGGCGTACGTATAGTTTCACCTGCATGCCACACGATGTGCACTATTTTCAGAGGGTCCGGATTTCGATAGAGGTCGCTCCTGTGACGACCGCCAATGCGCACGCGTTTCCTCGTCAGTTTTTTTCGTATAAAGCCGACGCCGTGAACTAGCAGTATCACCAAACTCATCCACCCTCACAGCCCTACCCTTCCTCCACAGGCCTTCCTTTTTCTCTGTGAATCCCGCAGGCTCTACCGCTCCTTCCTCCGCACTTGTGACCAGGATACACGCCCCCGCCACCGTCAATTACAACGACTCGTCGACAACCTCATACCAGTAAAGAAACGCCGGGATTGGCGCCAGATACGTACACTCCTCAACTCCTCCCTGTCAACTCCTCCAAGTGCTGGTTTGCATTCGACCATGTTGCTGGTATCCATCAAACCCCGCATTACCCGCTTCTCCACGACAACTGCTCCTTCCCTGACACGCTCAGTTAGGCTAACCATTTTGCTTCCCACCTCTCCGAGCTCTTCTCCATTCGCCATTTTGATTACTCCCTCTCGGCTACCGTTATTGAACGCACTGATACCTCTGTCCCGCCACTCGCCCCCAGTTTCTGGTACTTGGGTCAGTTACCCCCCTCCGACATAACCACTCCCATTACCGCACATGACATCAAATTCTTCCTCCGTTCCAAACGCAACACCGCTCCTGGTCACGACGGTGTCACCTACGGCCACCTCAAGAAATCCCCCCTGTCCTTCCTGGCTGCCCTTGTTACCGAGTACAACGTCCTCCTCTCCACCGATTGTTACCCTGACCCGTGGAAGTCTTCCCATGTCTTTCTGTTCCCTAAATGCAACAAAACCCTGTTTGACACCTCTTCCTATCGTCCTGTCTGCCTCACCTCTGTGTTCAGAATGGTCTTTGAGTCCATCCTCTCCCGCCATACTCATCACCACCTTAATCGGAAGCACCTTCTACCCCTTACCTACTGTGGCTTCTGGCCCTCCTTCTCAGCTGACGAACAGCTCCTCAACCTTACCAATCTCCTGTCTCTCCAACTCCCGTCACTCTGCTGTCTTTGTTACCCTCGACCTCCAGAACACCCATGACTGAGTCTGGTATCCCATACTCCTCTTCAAACTCTAGACCTACGCACTCCCCATCAATTTCGTCTGTCTCATTGCCTCCTTCCTCTCCCATCGTCCCTCCTATGTCGCTATCCACAATACCAACTCCCATACTTTCTATAGCACCACTGGCGAGCCCCAAGGCTCTGTCCTTTCCCCTCTCTCCTATCTCCTGTATCCTGCTGATATGCCTAAACCTCCCCTGGGTGTTCATCTCCGCCTTCCTAGCCCTTTATCATTCCCTTCAAGTGTCCCAACGTACCTCCAAACCCACCTTGACCATTTCACTGCCTGGTGCAACCTGTGGCACTTTTGCATCAACCCTTCCTAGACCCAGGAAATCATCATAGGTCATATCACTCACTCCTTCTGGCTCCACCATTTTTACTTCAGCATTTATGGTTGTCCTATCCACCTGACTCCTACCCTGAAATACCTTGGCCTCACCCTTGACCGACATCTCACCTGCACTCCCCATCTCCTTACAATCCAGCCCAAAGCCCACAATAGACTCAGCCTCCAGAAACTCCTGTCTGCCTGGACATGCACCCTTTCACCATCCTTTACACCTAAAAATCCTTGATCCACCTCATCCTTTGTATTGCCATTGTCACTTGGATTTCCGTCCCTCCCAGTTTCTATAAAGCCCTCCAAATCCTAGAATGCCATGACCTCTATCTCATCTTCCGTATCCGCCTTCCATCCCCTATGCACAACCTCTATGACCTCATCCCCTTCCCCCACCTTCTTCTTTTCGTCGAACACATCCACACCCTGTACATTGTCTGCTGACTCGATCCCCCTCACCTCCTGGTGTCTCCCTTCCTCTCCACCCCCTGCCCATTGCCACACCTTTGCCGTTGTATCCCACCATCTCTCCATCACCACACCCTTCATCTCCGCCATGCTGTATAGCTGAGCGGTCTGAGGCATCTTGTCACAGTCCATGCAGCTTCCCCCTGTCAGAGGCTCGAGTCATCCCTCAGGCATGGGTGTGCGTGTCGTCCATAGAGTAAGTTACTTTAAGTTATATTAAATAGATGTAAGCGTAAGGACAGATGACCTCAGCAGTTTGGTCCCATAAGTCCTTACCACAAATTTCCAGTTTCCTTCATCTCCTTTCGCAAAGCAACTTCCAGCGCCTACCCCTGCGAGATGATGAGCTTCACCCTGAATCCTACACCTCCAACCAACTCTAAACCCACCTTCCCCCTCCTCGTCCTCAGGACTCCCTCTCCCCTCCTCTTTCCTTTCCCTGAGCATTTTTCATCCTTCCTATCCCCCCCCCCCTCTCTTTCCCGTGCCCCCTTCTGTGTCTCTGCACTGTCTCCTACCTTGTTTTACCCCTTCATATCCCACCCTGCCTGTCTCCTGCTTCTTGGTGCGCCTCCCCACCCCTTAAATATTTTCTCACACCCCCTCCAGCCCCCTTTTTCCCTCCTCTCAGGCCTCCCATCTCTCGGCACGTCCCTACCAGTGGTTTTTATTTCTTTGTGTGTGCTGTGTCGCTTGCAGTGTTCTTTTTTTCAGTGTCCCTCATTCCGTGTGTTTTTATACTGTGGCCGACATTTACTTAGTGTGTGTGATATAGTGTCCTTTAAGTGCCCCACAAATCGCCGACTGTGTTATTTTAACTGTGTGTCGATTTTTTTTAGTTGTGCCCCAGGAACATCCCCATGTTAGCGTATATTTTAACTTCAATTATCTCAATTTACTCTGTTTTTATATTCCCCTATTTTTGTCTCTTATGTTGTTTTAAATGTCTTCTGTTATATACTTTCTGTCTTTCGGCTGAAGAGCAGCGCCTATGCTGCTGCCAACCTGCCCCAAATGGGGAACTGAAATACAATAAAGAAAAAAAAAGAAGGAATGTCCAGTGGCAGACACTCGCCTAAAGAAGGCTGGATGGTTGCCAGCCGAAATATTGTGGCAAGAAGTCAACACGGTCTGGCTGCAATGCCCAAACCTCATAGAATATTCAGCACACTGGGAAAATTTTATGAATCACAGCAAAATTTGTGATCTACCAATGCCGCACAGTATAACAGAGCAGTAACATGTGTCTTCTGGATTCAGGATGAACTGGTATCTGTGAGCCAGGTGACCAAATAGTAGCATGTAGACTTATTTACTCATTAATATTATTATTATTATTATTGTAATGTACTTATTGTGTGCCGATTTTCCCCTCTTTAAATATCATAGTACTTAGTTATTACTAACACATTTGAAATTATGTTAAAAATTATGTGCTGTATTCATGCCAATTCATGTGCAACATTTGGTCTGTTCTTTTATATAGATAACAGGCTAGAGGAAAATAGCAAATATAAATATAATGAGTAACAATAAAGTGACACTTGACAGCTGTCGACCTACATCTGTTCGGTGTTTACAAATAGCCTCAGAGTTCACAGAGCCCCTATCGTTCTATTACAACTGGAAGTGTTGTACGCGTTTGGTAGCAAACAGTGCCGAGAATCGGTTAACTTTGCTATCTCATACGTTCCCAGGGCCCTTGTTACCAAGCGGGAGGTAAACTGGCGTTGTGGCTTTCCAGAGACGATGCACGGTATATGCACGATCCTCACTCTTTTCGCCAGAGACCATTATCCAGGGCGACGGTCTCCTTACGGCCGAGGTAGCAGCACCGGCACCTAGCCGTGCTGCAAGGTCGATACCTCGCACCCGACTTGCGAGTACGTCTCTGGAACTGCGATGTGGGGCTCTCTTTGATTTGCTCCGACAGAGCAGGCTGGAGCAGCAGGCGGGGGGAGACTCCTCTGGTGTTATCATTGAAAGAGGTAGCTAGTAGCCTGTTTTGGCTACGAGGCACTCTGCACTAAAGGACTCTGTTTTGGAGCTCGCTGGGCGAGTAAGGAGAAACAGCGTAAACGTGCCAAGGAGGAGGATCCTGCACCAGGGACGCGCCGACACCAGGACACGCGCGGCCTGTGGCCACTTCTGTTTACCAGATCTCGCTGTTGGTGCTGGTTTGTCCAGAGGACGAAGCGCTGCTGCTCCTGAACGTATTGATACTGTACGAGCGCAGTAATTATCCTCGGGCTTTCATAGTCTACCTCAGATCTGGGCAGTGGAGTGTGCAGCGCAGATCTTGGAATATTTTTTGGCAGCTTGCCCCTTTGCCCCGTTGTAGTGCATCACTTGCTTCCTTATTTCATCACGTAATCGCATTGCTTATTTAGTGCGCCTTGGGTGTGTTCATATCGACCTAGCAACGCTATCTTCAGCCTCCCACTTGGATGTAATTTGTTCTCTCTTCCGGCTTCTATTGCCAAGCGGTCTTGTTTTATTGTGTTCGCCTGTTGAAAGTTTAGTATTGTGTGTGTGTTTATTTTTTCTTAAATAAAGAATCTTATGTTTGATATTTTCATCTTCTACCGTTTTTACTGGGCTTTACATGTCATCACGATCGGGCTAGTGTATCAGCTGTAAATTTATTTGAAGCATGTTTGGCTATTTGAGCCAGCTTTTGGTATTTCATGTTTTAATCTGTTAAAAGTTGCAACCTCTCTCGACGCACCCATCTTTTTCTTAATTACGTCAAAAAGAGCGGTTGTAATACGCATTTTTATAATATAGATAAGTTTTTTTGATGAAAATATATAAAGTGTTTGATTGATATAGGATCAGAGGTGTGTGCTGTGTCCCAAAATTTTGTTAATGAACTCCCAGCAAATAAGCAAGTAATAAGGAGGCCAGTAAGTGGTCTAAATATAATTATAGCAACGGGAAAAACCAAAAAGATCGTGAGGCAAGAAATATTTCTGCCCATACTGGTAAAGGGGGTAGCAATTAAGCAGAATTTCTTAGTAATTATATGATATGTTGCTGGGTGTCGATTTTCTTAGAAAAATTGAAGAATGGGTAAATTTCATGACCAATGACATAAGGATAAGAATTAATGGTGGCCTTATCACTATACCATTCATAGGTAAGAGACCAAGTGAGGATGAAGAACTAAATGACTTGCCAATCCGTATTTGTAGGACAACAAAACTTATGGAAGGCTATAATGAGTACGGTGGAAGTGAAGAAGTGGAACCGTCTGAGCTGGATAGTGTCAGAGCTATGATCAATCATAAATTGCTATAATTAAGTGACCTAGATGAAGGTCAAACAAATGACCTAAGACAAATTTTGAGTAAGCATATAGGAGTACTTTCTGATCAGCCAAGACTAGTTAAAGATTACGAGTGTTTTTTGACAGTGAAAAAGTGTGGTGTCACCGCCAGACACCACACTTGCTAGGTGGTAGCCTTTAAATCGGCCGCGGTCCGGTAGTATACGTCGTACCCGCGTGTCGCCACTATCAGTGATTGCAGACCGAGCGCCGCCACACGGCAGGTCTAGAGAGACTTCCTAGCACTCGGCCCTGTTGTACAGCCGACTTTGCTAGCGATGGTTCACTGACAAATTACGCTCTCATTTGCCGAGGCGATAGTTAGCATAGCCTTCAGCTACGTCATTTGCTACGACATAGCAAGGCGCCATTATCAATTGCTATTTATCTTGTGATGCATGTACCGTCAGACAGATGTTCACCAATTATGGATTAAAGTTAAGTATTCCAGAAGCTACGTACTATTTTTGCTACTATAAAGACCTTGTCATTTTCCAGACCTCACGCCATCCTGCGTGAGCCTTAACGCGTGCCTTTCGGTTTCACCTCATAGTGGCTTGGCTGTCTTGCCAAGTCACAACAAAAAGGATGCCCATTTTTTCAGAAAACCGTTTGCAGTTCCTGAAGTGCACAAGGAAGCAGTACGTGACGTGATTCAGAATATGCTAGAGTGGGGGATCATTGAAAGAGCAATAAGTGTTTATAACAACCCGCTGGTTATAGTACCAAAGAAGGATGGCTCGATCAGATTAGCATTAGATGCTACAGCTAATCCTACTAGCTTCCAAATAGGTGATCTAGTTTTAATAAAGACCAGGGAGAAATCAATAAAGCTTACCTCGGAAACCAAAAAGTTTACTGACGAGTATGTGGGTCCATTTAGGATAATAGAGAAAACTCACCCTAATGCTTACCGATTGGAATTTGTAAAGTCTCATAAGCTGCTACGCTTAAGAAATATTGTTGATCTAAAGAAATATGTACAAAAAAGAGACGTAGCCAGGAGTAACTAAAAACCTCAGAGGGCTTTGCACTCTCTGTAAGGCTAAGTATTTAACGAACACTAGGACTCGAGTTAATGACAATGCCACTTAATTTTCATTTCGTGTTGTCATTCTTCCTCTTCATCATTCAGAACCTCTGACTGTCGTCTTTCCTTCTTCACTATAGTAATATTAAGTAAGAGAGCTAAGTGCTATCGAAACATCAGAAGGTTCTTATTGTAAGAAGAAACGAAAAATATTTACAGAACAGCAAGGCTGGCTGTAAGACAATGGTAATATTGTAGAGAAAGAGATGAATTATTTAAGTAAATTTGGACATGGAGATACTGGATACCCTCAGAAGGGGTTATATATCATGTAAGGAAGTATTTACAAAGCAGCAACGCTGACTGTAAGACAATGGTAATGAATAAACAAATGAGTGAGCGGCAAGGTGTTGCCTGCTAATTGTAGTAAACAAAGGGATGTAATGTGGTTAAACAAAAGGGATCAAATTTTAGAAACAGTTGGAAATGCAAACAAGAGGCATAAGAAAGGACCTGAAGTAACCAATAATAGATATGTGTGTAATTAACCATCACTAATCTGAGCAAATGTGGCATGGATATGACTATGTAATAAATACTGAATGTGACTGGAGGAACCTGATGTTGTAGTTGTGAGGCATTGAAGCTGAGCAGTAAAAGAGCTAGTTTGTGAAACCTGATGTGGATGTTATTGTAACAGAGCAGCAAAAGGCTGGCTTGAGAAACCCTAAGTGGACTTTAGTAAATAGTAAAATGTATGTGAATCTGACATGTTGAAGTGCCACAGAAGTCGGCAGAACTATTTTCAAGATTAGTGGTTTTAAGAAATGTTTTGTATATAAGTGTTTTCAGCTTTTGTTTTTCTTGTATATATAGACATATTTAGTTTGAAAACCATACAGTTGATTGGAATATGGTTTCAGTATTTGGTTATGATGATGACTCTTACGAACGTCACGGTAGTTGACAAGAACTAAAGGTGTGGAGAAGGTGCTGAAACCATAGAGGTTGCAATGATTCACAGTGGATTCATCAATAATTTGTATTTCTATGTGTATTATATTTAAGTAGGTGCATATGTCAGGTTTACAGGACTGCAGGAGAGGGCCTGGAGAAAATTTGTTTAATTAATAATATTGTGTTTTTTTAAGGTAACGTGTTATGCAGGATTGGAGAGCCACAAGCATTGGCTGGAATTTGATGTTTATTTGTGTAATGATTTTCAGGAGTAATTTCTATATAAAACTGTAACAGTAACTTTTTTGATTAATTGCAGTGAGATTTTGAAGAAAAGAGTAATAGTCAATGTGCCACTTTGGTACTGCTTGATGGAAAGTTAGTTCACTTTTTGCTAAAAAGATTATCAGTAAATGTAAGTATTGAAAAAAAATTACACTGTGACATGAGAAAGTAGATTTATTCAGAAAAAGTCATTCAAAGAAGGATTAAAAGAATTTTGAGATGTATATTCATGTTAGGTTAAGAAGTAGCAATTAAGGGTGGAATCTGAAGCCAGCTGAATTTTACAGGTGCGCTGAAACGATGTAGAGATAGTACGAGACTCATAGAGACCTCCAAAGCAGGACTGAGTTCGACAACGAGTGCTAGCAAAGTGAAAGGTGTAAGTGTTCATAGGTAGACACTTTCCAAAGCGATGTTGTTGTTAGTGTGCGTGTGATGTACAAAGAGTAAAATGTTGTTACACACACACTCACCATAGCGATGTGTAAAGAAGAAAAAGCGATGTTATAAAATATGAAGATTGTAGGTGTTGTTTCTTTTTCAGCAATTTGTAAAATTTTGTGAAGATTGTATTTGTTTTCTTTACATTGAATGATGATGTAATAAGTATGTTTAGAATTAATTGATTGTAGTTCATCAGCCCTAGATAATAATGAATGATGTATATACATAAATAAGAATATTAATGCTTAGGAAAGTTTAATTGAATTCGAGCATGAAAGTATCGGATTAGTTAGGGTAAAAGCTTTATAAAAAAATTTGTAAGAAACAAAAACATTTTAAGAGGTTAAAATTTTTTAGTTCCTCAGAGGTATGAGGCGTCACAGATAGGGCGCGATCGCCAATTTGTCTATTAAAGCTTTCTTGTATGAATGTATGTGGGCTCCAGTGTAAGCAGTCAGAATCTTTTACGATCTGCAACGGGCGAACTGTGTCCTGCAGACGTGCGTCATGACCATACGGCGACACTGCAGCGTGTGAAAATAGCGGAGAGGCGCTTACAGAGTAGTTACATTCTCTGGAACTATAAAAATTATAACTGATCTAGAAATAGCTTGAGGAACTTCATATTAGGTACATAACCTTCTGTTGCGTAAAGGAACAATTTGTCAAAATCTGAAGTCAATAACTGTCATAATTTGGAAGTTACAAAAAAAAGTCAGTAAAAAACGTAATTATCCGACACTTAAAAAACTAAATCAATATATATGTGTCAGTAGTTCACCAACTGTGACTATTTGAAAAGATATGATAACACCTTCAGTGTTTAGATTCAAATTTGGGAAGTTTTCATTTTAGAAAACCTTTCGTAATTTTGCTGTAGTAATAACTTTAAGAATTTCAAGTAGATAGTTATGTTTTGCGTTAGGGTGAGTGTGAAAGAGAGTATTTGTGTATGTGGGGCATTTGCCAATATTAAATTTTCAGTTTCTAATTCTCTGTAGGAACTTGCAAGTGTTCCGGCTTTGTATCGCGAGAACGAATCCACCAATGGTTCCCCTACTAGTCGATGACGGATGTCCAAGCATGTTTGAATATGTAAGAGACATTCAGAACTTTCGCGACTATATAGTTAAATTCCAGACGTAAAGTACAGTATAAAGTTTATTTCATTTTATTTGTTTAACAAGAGAGTTTTGAGTTGCTTATTTTAATGACGTCAATGAGCTGAGAGCAGTGGTTGTTTCTTCCTAGATTTTGATGCGAGCCGCGCCCTGAAAGTCATTTCTGATTAGCCGTAATTCTGTACAGCCAATAACAAGTGAGGCGGTTTGCCACCTAACGCATGAGATAGAGGGGCTTCTAGAGACAGAGAGAGAAGAAGGAGGTGGTGGACTAGCTTTCGTAGGAGCCGGTCACGGTGAAAGTGTCCGAACGCATCATGTGTAAAATGAAGTGATATTGTGATTTCCGCGTTTCGGTACAGTGATAAAGGTAGCTGGTGTTTACCATTAACTATTTGTGAAATTTTAAGAGTCGAGAGATATTTTGTTCTGGAGAAAATCGCGTGTGTAAACCTTGAACTAAAAGCGTGGCGGTAGTAAGTAAATTTTTTTTACTGAGTATTTATGGCGTGCAAAAACTTTATTTAAAGACAATCACTGAATGCCGAGTGCAAAAGTAAATAGCAGTTTATTGACTGTTACTCTCGTAAATGATTTCGGAACTGGATAGGAAAAGTTCTGGCTGTTTGAGTGTGACGAAGACTGTGAACGGGAACTTTAATGATTTGAACACATGTGGGCTGATGATCTTGCTTAATAGCAATAAAAAAATCCTAATGCAAGTTTAAAAGGACCTTAGAAATTAGAACAGCAACCCATTTACGATTTATTCTTTAGAGTTCGCAAGACTATTTTCAGCTTTTTGTACTTATAGCGCCCTGCGACGTGTCGTTATGAAATTTCAGTTTCTTCAACACAGCTGTTCTGAAATCTCTTAAATTGCAATCAGGAGTTACGTGTGCAGAACTGCAGCATTATCGAGGTAGGTGGACAATTTATGTTGCAGAACCGCCGTCGATTCTGCGAAAGAGCGCGTTACGTCACACAAGGTTTCATTACTTTGGTATGATCTTCAGATAAACAAAGTTATATTTGTTATTATATAACAATGTCTGAAGGAATAGACATGGGTGACGGTCTTACGGCTGCACTAAATTTGTGAAATTTATTTGCAGTTGGGGAATCCTTCTGACGTTAACTGCCTTATATGAAGATACACTCCTGGAAATGGAAAAAAGAACACATTGACACCGGTGTGTCAGACCCACCATACTTGCTCCGGACACTGCGAGAGGGCTGTACAAGCAATGATCACACGCACGGCACAGCGGACACACCAGGAACCGCGGTGTTGGCCGTCGAATGGCGCTAGCTGCGCAGCATTTGTGCACCGCCGCCGTCAGTGTCAGCCAGTTTGCCGTGGCATACGGAGCTCCATCGCAGTCTTTAACACTGGTAGCATGCCGCGACAGCGTGGACGTGAACCGTATGTGCAGTTGACGGACTTTGAGCGAGGGCGTATAGTGGGCATGCATGCGGGAGGCCGGGTGGACGTACCGCCGAATTGCTCAACACGTGGGGCGTGAGGTCTCCACAGTACATCGATGTTGTCGCCAGTGGTCGGCGGAAGGTGCACGTGCCCGTCGACCTGGGACCGGACCGCAGCGACGCACGGATGCACGCCAAGACCGTAGGATCCTACGCAGTGCCGTAGGGGACCGCACCGCCACTTCCCAGCAAATTAGGGACACTGTTGCTCCTGGGGTATCGGCGAGGACCATTCGCAACCGTCTCCATGAAGCTGGGCTACGGTCCCGCACACCGTTAGGCCGTCTTCTGCTCACGCCCCAACATCGTGCAGCCCGTCTCCAGTGGTGTCGCGACAGGCGTGAATGGAGGGACGAATGGAGACGTGTCGTCTTCAGCGATGAGAGTCGCTTCTGCCTTGGTGCCAATGATGGTCGTATGCGTGTTAGGCGCCGTGCAGGTGAGCGCCACAATCAGGACTGCATACGACCGAGGCACACAGGGCCAACACCCGGCATCATGGTGTGGGGAGCGATCTCCTACACTGGCCGTACACCACTGGTGATCGTCGAGGGGACACTGAATAGTGCACGGTACATCCAAACCGTCATCGAACCCATCGTTCTACCATTCCTATACCGGCAAGGGAACTTGCTGTTCCAACAGGACAATGTACGTCCGCATGTATCCCGTGCCACCCAACGTGCTCTAGAAGCAGATGACACGGTTGTCTACAAGAAAGTAGCAACATCAGAAGACTCGTACGTGCTCCAGGAGGACCTGCAGAGGATTAATGCATGGTGCGACAGCTGGCAGCTTTCCCTAAACGTAGATAAATGTAATATAATGCGCATACATAGGGGCAGAAATCCATTCCAGTACGATTATGCCATAGGTGGTAAATCATTGGAAGCGGTAACGACCGTAAAATACTTAGGAGTTACTATCCGGAGCGATCTGAAGTGGAATGATCACATAAAACAAATAGTGGGAAAAGCAGGCGCCAGGTTGAGATTCATAGGAAGAATTCTAAGAAAATGTGACTCATCGACGAAAGAAGTAGCTTACAAAACGCTTGTTCGTCCGATTCTTGAGTATTGCTCATCAGTATGGGACCCTTACCAGGTTGGATTAATAGAAGAGATAGACATGATCCAGCGAAAAGCAGCGCGATTCGTCATGGGGACATTTAGTCAGCGCGAGAGCGTTACGGAGATGCTGAACAAGCTCCAGTGGCGGACACTTCAAGAAAGGCGTTACGCAATACGGAGAGGTTTATTATCGAAATTACGAGAGAGCACATTCCGGGAAGAGATGGGCAACATATTACTACCGCCCACATATATCTCGCGTAATGATCACAACGAAAAGATCCGAGAAATTAGAGCAAATACGGAGACTTACAAGCAGTCGTTCTTTCCACGCACAATTCGTGAATGGAACAGGGAAGGGGGGATCAGATAGTGGTACAATAAGTACCCTCCGCCACACACCGTAAGGTGGCTCGCGGAGTATAGATGTAGATGTAGATGTACCCTGGCCAGCAAGATCTCCGGATCTGTCCCCCATTGAGCATGTTTGGGACTGGATGAAGCGTCGTCTCACGCGGTCTGCTCGTCCAGCACGAACGCTGGTCCAACTGAGGCGCCAGGTGGAAATGGCATGGCAAGCCGTTCCACAGGACTACATCCAGCATCTCTACGATCGTCTCCATGGGAGAATAGCAGCCTGCATTGCTGCGAAAGGTGGATATACACTGTACTAGTGCCGACATTGTGCATGCTCTGTTGCCTGTGTCTATGTGCCTGTGGTTCTGTCAGTGTGATCATGTGATGTATCTGACCCCAGGAATGTGTCAATAAAGTTTCCCCTTCCTGGGACAATGAATTCACGGTGTTCTTATTTCAATTTCCAGGAGTGTATTACCTACCGGTAACACAAGAAAACATGTGCTGGCGTGTTTTCCATTACAGAACTGGTTTCTAGGATGGCGACCAAGCAAAAATAAACGCATGTCGACTTCCTATTCTGTCAGTTCTCGGCTTAAACTATATAAGTTATTTCTGCTTACTATTTTGACACAGTTCATTGCCTAGATTACCATCTTTGGAAACAGTTGTTTACTGGAAAATGGACTTACAAACAGAAACTCAGGTTGTTCAAAAACAATAAGGTTTTGTAAAATAAGGTAAAAAGTGTTCCGTTTAGGCGATACAATATACAACGTTTCGCCAAGAACCAACAGCAGAATCAATTAAAATGATTAATGAAAAATGTGGTTGTTGGTAGACAACACGTTTCCATTCGTTGTGTGATTTACATCTACGTCTCTAGTCCGCAGGTAACTTCATGGTGTGTTGTGGAGGGTACCTCGGGTACCGCTGTTACTTCACCCCCTCCCCTGTTCCAGTCATGAATGGCCCGCAGGTAGAAAGATTGATAGTAAGCTTCTGTGTGAGCTTGAATCCCGCCAATGTTCCCTTCATCGTCTTTTCGTGAGTTATGCTGAGGAAGATGCAGTATATTGGTTGACTCTTCTAGAAACGTATGTTTTCGGAATCTTAACAGTGACCGACACCGTGATACAGATCGCCTCTCTTGTAAAGTCTGCCACTGGAATTGGCTTTACATCTGTTAACAAAGCTTTAAGAGCAGCTTTTAAATGACGGCTCTAGGAATATAATACAATCCCCTACGTATCACTCACGTAGCGATTTTTAAGATGATGTTAGCATTCAAACAATCATTCTTCCCGCGCTCGAAACATTTATGGAACGGGAAGAATAATAACTGACACAATGGGAGGTACCCTCTGCCATGCACTTCACGGTGGTTTACAGAGTATATACACTACTGGCCATTAAAATGCTACATCAAGAAGAAATGCAGATGATAAACGGGTATTCATTGAACAAATATATTATACTAGAACTGACATGTGATTACTTATTCACGCATTTTAGGTGCATAGATCCTGAGAAATCAGTACCCAGAACAACCACCTCAGGCCGTAATAACGGCCTTGATATGCCTGGGCATTGAGTTAAACAGAGCTTGGATGGCGTGTACAGTTACAGCTGCCCATGCAGCTTCAACACGATCCCACAGTTCATGAAAAGTAGTGACTGGCGTATTGTGACGAGCCAGTTGTTCAGCCACCACTGACCAGACGTTTTCAACTGGTGAGAGATCTGGAGAACGCGCTGGCCAGGGCAGCAGTCGAACATTTTCTGTATCCAGAAAGGCCCGTACAGGACCTGCAACATGAGGTCGTGCATTATCCAGCTGAAATGTAGGGTTTCGCAGGGATCGAATGAGGGGTAGAGCCACGGGTCGTAACACATCTGAAATGTAACGTCCACTGTTCAAAGTGCCGTCATTGCGAACAAGAGGTGACCGAGACGTGTAACCAATGGCACCCCATACCATCACGCCGGGTGATACGCCAGTATGGCGATGACGAATACACGCTTCCAATGTGCGTTCACAGCGATGTCGCCAAACACGGATGCGACCATCATGATGCTGTAAACAGAACCTGGATTCATCCGAAAAAATGATGTTTTGCCATTCGTGCAACCAGGTTCGTCGTTGAGTACATCATCGCAGGCGCTCCTGTCTGTGATGCAGCGTCAAGAGTAACCGTAACCATGGTCTCCGAGCTGAGAGTCCATGCTGCTGCAAACATCGTCGAACTGTTCGTGCAGATGGTTGTTGTGTATGAGAAATCGTTTGGAAACTTTCCTCATGTCAGCACGTTGTAGGTGTCGCCACCGGCGGCAACCTTGTGTGATTGCTCTGAAAAGCTAATCATTTCCATATCACTGCATCTTCTTCCTGTCGGTTAAATTGGCGTCTGTAAAAAGTTATCTTTCTTGGTGTAGCAATTTTAATGGCCAGTAGTGTATGTAGATGCAGAAATGTGCTGGTCTTCTTTGAACCTTCTCTATTTCATCTATTAGTTGTATTGTAGGAGTATATATTTGGTAGTATATGGTGATTCAATTATAATTTTCATTAAATTTTATGTTAGAATTAATTCATGTTACATGATGCTCAGTTTTTTTCTATATTTGGTGAAATTTTTAATAGACAATAGTGCACATTTTTGTAATCATTGCAACGGCCTGCTACTGTTAGCTGGACAGCATGTCACTACAATGAGGAAAATGAAGTAATTAATTAAAATATCAATTCTATCTGGATCGGTTCCCTGACTGTCGAGCAATATTGAAGTACTGCTTAATTTTATCCGTTGCTGTCAGTGTTTCTTCCGTGACTGTATTACTTTCGTAACATAAAGGAAAACCGCTACCGGTCACAATAGTGATTTTCATGCGCGATGCATTTCGACTGCTGGGTGGACTCGTCGTCAGGTGCTTTAACAGTCTACATCAATTTTTTTTTTCTCCGAATTTTTGGGCCTCGAGGTCTCGGGTGCAATCCCCGCTAAGATCCTCATTCTAATCCAGGATGGTCCCAGATCCATTCAACTTTTTTTATCAAATTGAGTACCGGGAATCTTTGACCGGTGGTAAATGGCGGCTGGGACACCAAGCACGCCACCCGCCCCCGCCCAGTGCCGCGGCGTAGAGAGGCTGCACTTCACCTGCAGTCAGCCCAGCCACAGACTTTTCTGACAACCGTCAATCCATCCACGAAGCGCCTACATCTAAATAAAAACTCCGCAAGCCAGTTGACGGTGTGTGGCGGGGGGTGCTTCTGGTACCACTAACTGATACCCCTTCCCTGTTCCATCCCCGAATGGCGCGCCGGATAATAATTGTCAGTAAACCTCTGTATTAGCCTTGATATTTCGAATTTTGTCGTTGTGGTCATTTCGTGAGACGTTTATGGGAATAAATAATATGCTGCCCGACTCTCACCGAAGAGTACTCTCGAAATTTCAACAGTAAAAGTATTTGTGATACACAACGCTTCTCTTGCAGCGCCTGCCGCTGGACTTTTTTGAGCTTCTTCGTAACGCTCTAGCGCCAACTAAACGATCCCGTAACGAAACGCGTCGCTCTTCGTTGGATCTTCATCTACGCTGTCAGTCCTACCTGATAAGCAACCCAGACTGATGAACAATACTCAATAACATGCCGAACAAGCGCCTTGCAAGCAACTTCTTCCGTGGATCAGTCACATTTCCTTAAGATTCTTCCCATGAATTCAGTCTAGCATCTGCTTTTCCCACTCTTTGTTTTACGTGCTCATTCCACTTAATACGATACTGCAGTGCCTATGTTGTTCTGAATTACTTTGCAAAGTTCTTTTTACATGCATAGATTTCCAAAGGAACTTTGCATTGTAATTCAGATTAACACAGGCAACGCAGTATCGTATTTATCCGCCGACACCTGGCAAGCGAATTTCAAGTAAAACGTCTCTCCTGTACAGCAATATACGAGGGTTATTCCAAAAGTAAGGTCCGATTGATTGCCAAATTGAAACCACAGTGAACATCAGAAATGTTTTACTTGTAACAATTAGCTACACCTTTCAGCTACTTCTCTACATAGTCGCCGTTCTGACTTAGACTTTTGTCATAGCGTTGTACCAACTTTTCAATAGCCTCATCATAGAAGGCAGCCGCCAGTGCTTTCCGCCAATTCTCCACGCTGGCCTACACCTCGTTGTCTGTGTCAAAATGTTGTCTTCAAAGACAGCGGTTCATGTGACCAGAGATGAAACTCAGGGGGAGACAATTGCGGACTGTATTGTGGGTAATCTAACATTTCCATTTGAAAACGATGCAGGAGCATCTCCATTGCCCCTGCAGAATGCGGCTGAGAATTGTCGTGAAGACGAAACAGCACGACAGTTATGTAATGTTGGCTGCATAGCTTCAGGCGAAATTTCTCACCAGGCCCTCGTACTTGGCGGCAGACACTATTTTCTAGACATCTTTACGCACTCACTGCGAGCTCAGAAATGAGAAGAGCGACGTGATGCTAACTGGGGTTATACTAGAGACACTACCCAACACATCTGTGCAAAGCTTTATCGGATTTTCATAGTCGTTTCCATTTCGCGACCGATCGGACCTTACTTTTGGAAAACCCTCGTACATAATGGATGTACGAATACAGGCTGTAGACGCATGGTTGACGACATATGGAAACTCGGGTGTGGCTGTGAGTCGTGCACGGGTAGGCAAAAGGTAAGGCGACCGCTCACGATAAGTGGGAAATCTGGCTTCGAGTACCGCTCCGCCACAAATTTTCACTATCATCATTTCATTATACAGCTGAAGGTTGTCCATATTCGGAACTGTGAATACATTCAATGAATTCCACTTAATGTCGCCCTGGGTACTTAGTTGTAGATATTTTAGTGTAGACACTATTCCTAGAAAATTGTCGTCAGTAGTGTATTTGTACAGTAGTAGATTTCTTCTCCTATGTATGTGCAATATGTTATATTTATTTACGTTCAGGGTCAACAGCCAGAGCCAGCGTTATTCAGCAATCCTGCTTAATTCATTCTACAAATCGTTAGCGTCTTCGCGCGATAAACACAAAAACATGATCCGCGAACTGTTTCTAGATCGAAACTTCCTGGCAGATTAAAGCTGTGTGTCGGGCCGAGACTCGAACTCGGGATCTTTGCCTTTCGCGGGCAAGTGCTCTACCAACTGAGCTACCCAAGCACGACTCACGCCCCGTCCTCACAGCTTTACTTCTGCCAGTACCTCGCCTCCTACCTTCCAAACTTTACAGAAGCTCTCCTGCGAAACTTGCAGAACTTTGGAAGGTAGGAGGCGAGGTACTGGCAGAAGTAAAGCTGTGAGGACAGGCCGTGAGTCGTGCTTGGGTAGCCCAGTTGGTAGAGCACTTGCCCGCGAAAGGCAAAGGTCCCGAGTTCGAATCTCGGTCAGGCACAGAGTTTTAATCTGCCAGGAAGTTTCATATCAGCGCACAATCCGCTGCAGAGTGAAAATCTGATTCTGTTTCTAGATCATTTGCATACCCTGTGAACAGTAACGATCCTTCCACCCTTCCTTGGCTTACACCCCGAAATTACCTTTACATCTGTCGCTTTGTTGTGTTCTATCTGATATAATGTCTTAAATGCAGTCGTAAATCCGGTCCGATACTCGGCAAACTCTCGATTTTTTTCTCTAACGGCAGTGCGGGACGGTGTCACATGGCTTCCTGACGCCGAGGAATACGGCGTCAATGACTGCTGACGTTCCTCGCGAGGGACAGAGAGGGCTGAATTGCGCAAGTGTCGATCCTCTGGAGGGAATCCATAGTTCTGTCACACTTTTCTAGCCTCTCTGTATACAACAGCATCATCTGTGAAAAGCCTCGTGGAACCTCCGACAATGTGCTCAAGATGAATCAACGCAACGCTACTGATTACTGAGCGAAACGAATCTCGTGAATGTCCGGCAGGCTCTGTCAATTAAAACGCAATTCTCAAGTATCAAGAAAAAAGAAATGAGACCAATTATAAGGTGTATCAGTTTTTAACAGCTGATCCAATACAGAACGGTATCTACAAGTCAGATAGCAGGTTCTCCCCCTACCTTAGGCTGGGATCAGCTTCACCATTGGTCAGTTGTATCTCGTTACAGACAATAGGTGCTGTCCGACACAGGTCAATGTGCGTGACTTGAGATGCGTCGCCTTGAATGATAAGATTACAGACACAGAGAGATAAGCACATCGCACAAAGTGTTACGTCAGCCTCTCGATGGTGGACAGCGTCAAGTGCTGAACTTTTCAAGGCACTCGTAGTGTTACTTCAGATAGCCACACTTTGAGAAGCTATTGTCTGAGAGATGGATTATTGTTTTAAATTGTCGAACGGTGATAATCTGCTTCCTATTAATTCAATCAAAGGTCTGCGTTCTGGCACAGATGAGACAATCTGAACCATCTGACCGCCGTGTCCTCCTGTTTCGATGCTGTATGGAGGGACGTGGCGTCAGCGTACCGTTCTCTCGGACGTTGTAAGTTTTCTAACCTTTTTGACGCCGCTACGTCTCACTCAAATAGGAAAGATCCGTTTTGCCTTCACTGAAATTTACCAGTATAACGTAACCAGTTTTAGTTACTCCACTCCTCAGGTCAGCAACCATGAGTGTAAATGTAGATATTGCATTTACGTGACAGAACTTATGTGTAAAAAGCCATCTGAACTCACAAGACCGAGATATTCTGTAATATTAAATTAAAACTATAACACTCAAAACCTATCTGAAAAGTATTAAATTATCAGAAAACTGCAGACCCAGATCATGGAAGGCTCGGCCAAATTTTGTAAGATAATTCTCATTTATTTTTCCGTCTCAGATGCACATTTTTTAATTAGATTGCATGTTTCGATCGCTGTGGACCATCTTAAGATCTAATTACTCTGATATGTGGTTCCGAGTACACAAGAGGGGTTGATGATGCAACTGCTTGGATCTGAAGATGATCCAGAGTGATCGAAGCATGTAATCTAATCAAAAATGTGCAGCTTGGACGGGACAATAAGCTGGAATTTTGTAATTCCTAAGAGAACCAACTTAGTAATGCGAACTGATTCGAAAATACATAATCACACACGACATGAATACGTAAGTTCAGCGCTACGGAAAGAAGAATGGGCTGGTATTTCGAAATATCGTACGTATTTCATGAATAAGTAGCTTCATCAATGCAACTCATTACTTTGAATGTGTTGTGGCTTTCCACTTATAACGTCCAGTTGTGCTATGGGGATACACCCCTTTTGTGCACACTAATTCAGAACGCAAAGAATGGTTGACTAGCTGAAAGTTAATTTAATAAAAGCCTAAGTTCCAATCGGTCATAATATCGAAATACACTCCTGGAAATGGAAAAAAGAACACATTGACACCGGTGTGTCAGGCCCACCATACTTGCTCCGGACACTGCGAGAGGGCTGTACAAGCAATGATCACACGCACGGCACAGCAGACACACCAGGAACCGCGGTGTTGGCCGTCGAATGGCGCTAGCTGCGCAGCATTTGTGCACCGCCGCCGTCAGTGTCAGCCAGTTTGCCGTGGCATACGGAGCTCCATTGCAGTCTTTAACACTGGTAGCATGCCGCGACAGCGTGGACGTGAACCGTACGTGCAGTTGACGGACTTTGCGCGAGGGCGTATAGTGGGCATGCGCGAGGCCTGGTGGACGTACCGCCGAATTGCTCAACACGTGGGGCGTGAGGTCTCCACAGTACATCGATGTTGTCGCCAGTGATCGGCGGAAGGTGCACGTGCCCGTCGACCTGGGACCGGACCGCAGCGACGCACGGATGCACGCCAAGACCGTAGGATCCTACGCAGTGCCGTAGGGGACCGCACCGCCACTTCCCAGCAAATTAGGGACACTGTTGCTCCTGGGGTATCGGCGAGGACCATTCGCAACCGTCTCCATGAAGCTGGGCTACGGTCCCGCACACCGTTAGGCCGTCTTCCGCTCACGCCCCAACATCGTGCAGCCCGCCTCCAGTGGTGTCGCGACAGGCGTGAATGGAGGGACGAATGGAGACGTGTCGTCTTCAGCGATGAGAGTCGCTTCTGCCTTGGTGCCAATGATGGTCGTATGCGTGTTTGGCGCCGTGCAGGTGAGCGCCACAATCAGGACTGCATACGACCGAGGCACACAGGGCCAACACCCGGCATCATGGTGTGGGAAGCGATCTCCTACACTGGCCGTACACCACTGGTGATCGTCGAGGGGACACTGAATAGTGCACGGTACATCCAAACCGTCATCGAACCCATCGTTCTACCATTCCTAGACCGGCAAGGGAACTTGCTGTTCCAACAGGACAATGCACGTCCGCATGTATCCCGTGCGACCCAACGTGCTCTAGAAGGTGTAAGTCAACTACCCTGGCCAGCAAGATCTCCGGATCTGTCCCCCATTGAGCATGTTTGGGACTGGATGAAGCGTCGTCTCACGCGGTCTGCACGTCCAGCACGAACGCTGGTCCAACTGAGGCGCCAGGTGGAAATGGCATGGCAAGCCGTTCCATAGGACTACATCCAGCATCTCTACGATCGTCTCCATGGGAGAATAGCAGCCTGCATTACTGCGAAAGGTGGATGTACACTGTACTAGTGCCGACATTGTGCATGCTCTGTTGCCTGTGTCTATGTGCCTGTGGTTCTGTCAGTGTGATCATGTGATGTATCTGACCCCAGGAATGTGTCAATAAAGTTTCCCCTTCCTGGGACAATGAATTCACGGTGTTCTTATTTCAATTTCCAGGAGTGTAGTTCAGTGAAGAAGCCCCCCAGCGGCACATCTTATGTATACTTATCTTATTCAGTTTCTGAAAGGTAACTAGCATGCATAAAGATTCAGCTGATTATAATTTATAATTCGCAGTGCATTCTCCCCAGCTGCGTGGTGATCTATTACAGTGACTGTAAACTAGAGTATATGACTTGCGTAGCATGACACGCTGGCGTCTCACTAGTGTGGCACATTTAAATAAAACAAGTATAAAGGATAATGCGTTTCGAGAAATTACGTCTCAAGATTTTAGGAAGGAATATATTGGCCTTTAAAGACAACTGAAACACTTAACAACCTTTAGGAACAAGCCAAGCTATATTTAGCCTTAGAAACCTAGGTAACTCCACTAGAATATGTAATCTAAAATCATCAAGATAAAAAGTAATCTTACATTCCATGAAAAGTTAATATCGATGTATTCATAACTGCACATAATTCAGTCAAGTCGTCAATGATGCATTAACCAGCTCACAAGTAATTATGAATTAAGGGCCTACACTGCCAGAAAAAATACCGTCAAGGGCAAAGCCATTTTACCGACAAGTGAAGTGACAGGCGTTAATCATTGCAGAAGTATATGATAATTGCAGGCCGATGAAACACACACGCCACAGTAAAGAGTGCCTTAACAGTCGCATTAATACACAGGGCAGCTCCCTTTGACGGCAAGGCAGTCGTGTATTCTCGCGTGCAAACGATCATAAAGGAAGTGATGTGGCTTACCAACACAAGTACAAGGACAGCGTACCAGTAGGGACAGAAAAGGAGGCATGAAGGGCGCCAAAAACAGCAATAACAATCATCCATTTATTGCACCATTACACACGCACATCATGATATATGACACATTATAATTGCCATACTCAAATCTATTATGACAAACAATATGTATCACGAAGGGCACGCACAATGGAGTTTAAGAAATTACAATGGCGCATCAACTCCGCTATAACAAACAGTGTGCATAATGAAGGCCGCACAATTTTACCAGTGTAAGAAATTAAAATAATACTAGCATAAAATTAACTAAAATGCCTTGAACGAAATGTTTATGAGAAGAACAAGACGGGGCCGCAAGGGAGGAGGCAACACAATACTTAACTCAGGCGCACCAAAACAAACAACGGACACCAGGCCGCGCCAACAACGGACACCTAAGGCACGCAGCTACTCTCTCCGTTGCGGTTCCGCGCGTTCCACGCAAATAATAGCTGCCTGAAACATTTTAATACTTGGAACAGTACACCAGTGATCAGCAAATAAAAAAAAACACGATAACATGACATAAAAATACAATAATTTAAGGAAATCGCATCATATGACTATGAGCTTAAGCTCTTTCGGTAATTAACAGATTACGAAAGAGGTAAAGGGGCATGTGCTACTATTAAATCTTGCGTAATTACACTATTAAATTTGTCAGTAACCAAGTTGCAATTAACGCAACAAGAATTAAATCATTTAAGTGATAACGTTACTTTAAAATAATAATAAAATCATTTCATACAGCAGAGGACCAAGAATGGCCCGCTCAGTACTCCCCAGTGAAGCAGTTCACACAAATGGTACTCCACGGCTCAGAGCACACAGCTCCATACAAAATGCAACACAACCACAGCGTCCCGGCGTACTACCAGAACCACCAGGCAGTAAACCAAAATCTTACTAAGCCAAAACAAGGACCGACTTTTAAAATAACGAGACCTATCCCGGGCCGGACAACAGACCAAATGCCGGGAAATCCATAAGAAACTTCACCAACTTAATACCAAAACAACAATTTATGAACAATATGAAAACACAAGACCTCTCAATCCAAAGGCTTCCGTTTAGTCGCGAAGGTGGTTCCGACCCACCTGCTGAGGTGCCAAGCGCCGTACGGAGTGCCGAATCGAGCTTAACCTTCGTTAACGGAAAGCAGAAGCAACACAAGACCAGATAAACTCCAATCTAACTGCGCAAGGCAAACTCTAAGGAGTGCCACTCGAAGACTATGCACTTGAAGTTCAAACATAAAGCACCCAGACCAACGTGCCGCTGAACGACGCACTTCCATCACCAGCGTCTAGTAGAGTACGGAGAGCTGCGTACTCCATCGACATACATCCATGGGACGGTAAACGAGGATAGCAATCCCAGCGACGGAGAGACAGGAGGACGAAATGACATCCCGCCGCATATAGAAGGTATTTCAAACTCAAGCTCGACAAACTAGAACAGGCGAGATTTTGCTCCCCTTGCGAATCAAGTTAAACGGCACACTATTAGCCGTAAAATCACCGTCCGGTCTTCCCATCGGGCCCCACTCGGCGTGCAGACGCAAACAACCCCAACCGAGCCGAACTGTCTCCACGCCAAGGCAGCCACCTCTCACCTACTCACACGCCTCCAGCTAAGCTCCGGCCAGCGATCACACACGGAAACCACCGCATACCGCCAAAGCGCCGTCTGAGTGAAAACTCAGCACTAAGATCGACACGGACTTGGAAATAGCGAGCACCGTAAAAGGAGCCTAATGGCATCCTGTGGTAGACCACACATCTTGAGCCTAATGTTGCAGTTAGGCAATGGATCTCACAGGCTGTGAAGAGCGAGTAAGTTCCCGCTTCATCGTGCCCCATACGTGTTCAGTTGGCGAGAGATATGGCGATCCTGATAGGCAGGACTGTTGTTATACACCGCGAAGAGCACGTTGCGACGCAGCACCCGTATGTGGACGAGCAGTGCCGAGCAGAGAAAGCACACCACCTTCCTGTCGAAGAAGTGGCAGTGTCATGGGGATACCAACCTGTGCCACGTAGCGGGGACTGGTTACTTTACTGAGCCGCGCGTGGCTCATGTTCCCGCCGTCATGTATTTTACACCCTGTTTTTAACGTACTTCCACCTCACTATGTTGTTGTTGTTGTGGTCTTCAGTCCTGAGACTGGTTTGATGCAGCTCTCCATGCTACTCTATCCTGTGCAAGCTCCTTCATCTCCCAGTACCTACTGCAGCCTACATCCTTCTGAATCTGCTTACTGTATTCATCACTTGGTCTCCCTCTACGATTTTTACCCTCCACGCTGCCCTCCAATGCTAAATTGGTGATCCCTTGATGCCTCAGAACATGTCCTACCAACCGGTCCCTTCTTCTTGTCAAGTTGTGCCACAAACTCCTCTTCTCCCCAATTCTATTCAATACCTCCTCATTAGTTATGTGATCTACCCATCTAATCTTCAGCATTCTTCTGTAGCACCACATTTCGAAAGCTTCTATTCTCTTCTTGGCCAAACTAGTTATCGTCCACGTTTCACTTCCATACATGGCTACACTCCATACAAATACTTTCAGAAACGACTTCCTGACACTTAAATCTATACTCGATGTTAACGAATTTCTCTTCTTCAGAAACGCTTTCCTTTCCATTGCTAGTGTGCATTTTATATCCTCTCTACTTCGACCATCATCAGTTATTTTGCTCCCCAAATAGCAAAACTCCTTTGCTACTTTAAGTGTCTCATTTCCTAATCTAATTCCCTCAGCATCTCCCGACTTAATTCGACTACATTCCATTATCCTCGTTTTGCTCACTACGTTAATTTAAATTACTGGTGTCACTGACTTGCTGCTTTGCCTGACGGTGAGCGGCTCTAGGAGCGCTTATCGATATATCCCCCATCGTAGTATCTTTGATCAACTGCTATTACTTCCCGGTCGTTGTCTGTCGTAAGCCAGTTCGGGTCTCGAGTTCGCGCTGCCAGTCAGTTGGAACGCGTGTGGAGCGCAGTCCAGACCTGCCAGTCGGGGAGTTGCAATGCGGCACTGGTGCAGTCGGGTTGGAGCAGCAGTGAGGTCTGCGTCGACGTGGCTCGCCCGACCATTGCCGCCACGCATCACTTGAGCCGGGCCACGGTCTCGGTGGATCGTTGGTCAGTCGTCCTACCGGACGACGCGTTTTAGATGTTGTCGGCATTCTGAGGGCAGTCGGTCGGTTGGTGCGGACCAGGGATGATATCTCCGCGCGGTGCAGTCGGTTGGGTCCGGTGTCGGTCCCTGCGCAGTGTCGGAGCGTGTGTGGAGCTGCCCGATGGCTAGGAGCTTCGTGGCTCACCGACCCAGGAAGTCAAAGTTGACTGGTGTTTTAAGAACCCAAGCCACGTCCATTCATGTTGTGTGGTTCGTTTCGGTGGTTCGTTGTTGGGGAGGTTTTCCTGTGAGCAACACCGAGTGTTTGTATTGCTGAAATTTAGCCGCCATGAGGTGGAATTAACTATGTTGGTTGACTATAATTCAAGTGCACCAGCGGAATTTTCTGCCTTGTGGCGGTTAGTGTTCCGGTTACCTACCCTGGCCACCAACGTAATATCAGGCAGTGTCCTTTCCTCACCTGTTGTCGCTGTCCAACACGGTGTGTAGTTTTGACACCTTAATACATACACACATTTGATTGTGGATAATTACACGCGTCACATTTTATGTTTGACTAGCCATGTGGGGACTGATGACCATAGATGTTAAGTCCCATAGTGCTCAGAGCCATTTGAACTAGCCATGTACTGATTGGTGCCAAGCAAGTCGTTTGGTCGGTCTGTCCGTGACTGTGTCTCTTGGTTGGGTTACCGACGGATCAAGTGTAGTTGGGCCCACCACCTGTCTCACCTAAGTGAACGTTAACGTTCAGCCACCCCCCCCCTCCCCCCTGGAGGTGTCTGAGTGCCGTTGTCTATATTGTTCTTTTCATGGGTGTTTAATGGTCTGTTGGTACTCTATTATAGCCAATCTTTAAAAGAAATTTTTTTTATTGTGTTTTACGTAAGTCAGTTGTGGCCCTTTAGCCGCTTAAAACCTTATTCTTAAATTTAGTTATTGTCGTTGCTTTGCCTTTTCATTTAGTGAGCTTTTGGCCACTTAAAACTTAAAGGTTAAGCTATTTTTTGAATTCTTGGAAAACCAACTGTGGGCCTTCAGCCGCTTAAATCCTTATTCTCAAAATTTCTCCTTAAGCGAAACCATTGCGGCCTTGTGCCTCAAAAGATTATAGTAATATATCTTAAAATTTTGAAATTAAATTGTGGCCTTCAGCCGTTTGTATATATATAATTTGTTTTGTTTGCAATTTTAACTGCATGTCTTCAGTCACTTGAAATTTATTTGTTGATTCTTAAGATTTCTTGTTTGGAGGCCTTCAGCCGTGCAAGAATTGGATTTTGAAACTCGTATTTGCAAAGGTTCGGCTTTGTGCCGTTTTGGTTTAAATGCGTTATTAAATTACAATAAATTTCAATTTTGAAGTGAATCTCACCCACACCTTATTTGGCCCTTTCCACAATCCTAATCACCATTTCTGCCCACCAAGTTTAGAGGGTGTCTCATTTACCCTGCAGAAAAATCAAATGCCACCGCAAGTTGTAAGTCGTGGACGCCCACAACGTGAAGCCTGTAATCGGACCTGTGTGCAGTGGGCGAATGCACTCTGTAACAGGTGGCTCACCAACTCCAGTTCATGCGCGTGTACGTCCATCACTTGCGTACCTACAGAACCTTCTCTCATCGCTGAAGACAACAGAGCACCGTTCCACTGCCCAGTCAACTGACGACTCCAGAGTGGTCATACTTGCTGGTGTCGTGGTATCAGTGGTAACCTCGACAGAGACACACGTGATCGTATTTCTGCCGCAAGCAGAGGGTTCGGATTGGTCCCTGACGACACATCAGGTGCAACATAGCCCGGATTTCGTCCCTAGACGCTCTTCGGTGGAGCATCGCTGCTAGCAGAATACGTTGACCTTGACTTCATTTCTACTACACAGATGTCCGCGATCTGGTCTTAGGGTGCGAGAATGTTTCACAGACCGCTGCTGACAGGAGCGACATACCAGGTACACCGATTCCAACGTTTGCAGCAATCCGTCGTTACATCCGTCCGGTTTCCCGCAGGCCCACAATAGGACCCAATTCAAATGGCCGAAACTCTTCAACAGGTGTACTTACTCATCGGTGGCGCATGGTTGTACCCTAGAATGAATTTTACAGACACTCTTCACCTCATAAACTGAGCACAATTACAGCCTCCATAGTCAGAACAAAGGGTGAACAGACAGGCCTCCTGAGGGCCATCTGATCGCACTTGACCGTCACACTACGACCTCTCAGTACGGTGCCTTGAGGCTGTTGCATTTTTTCCGGTAGTGTATTTGGACTTATTCCACGATCAAGTAAGATACCATTAAACATAGTCAGTTAACCTCACATGGAGAATTATACTTCAGCACTGAATATAAATTGGACTGATCTCACCAGATTTCTTGTACACTGGAATGCCTATGTTAACAACATGAGTCTCTATCAAACAAACAACGATTACTTTCATCAGAACAGCGCGTGACATCGAAAAAAACTCCCTAACAAAACCAGAATCAGGTTAGGACTCCACATGTATATTGACTCGTTACAAATAAAGCAGCCATTTGGCTTGTCACAAGCGAGAGCAAAACCGACTGTCTAGAGACTGCGTTCGACACAGTGAATTAGCAAAGATACTGTGAAAAAACCATGTACCCGCCAGGATAGCCGAGAGCACTTACGCGCTGTTTCCTGGACTCGGGTAGGCGCGCCGGACCCGGATCGAATCCGCCTGGCTGATTAACAAAGACGGCCGGTGTGCCGGCCAGCCTGGATGTGGCTTTTAGGTGGTTTTCCACATCCTACTAGGTGAATACCGGGCTGGTCCCCACTTCCCGCCTCAGTTACACGACTCGCAGACATTTGACACATATTCACACTATTTCCCGATTTCCACTAAACGCAGACAGCTGGGGCACAATAATTCCATCCCGGAGGGCGGGGGGGGGGGGGGGCATGGGGTGGCGGCAGGAAGGGCATTCGGCCACCCCGTAAAATTAATCATGCCACATCTGTACTTAACCCTGCCGATCCTGCGCACAATGCGGGATAAAGGCAGTAACCAAAGAAGAAGAAGAAGAAGACTGTGAAAAAACCTTGTATCGATATGTACCGGCCGGCCGCTGTGGCCGAGCGGTTCTAGGCACTTCAGTCCGAAACCGCGCTGCTACTGCAGTCGCAGGTTCGAATCCTGCCTTGGGCATGGATGTGTCTGACGTCCTTAGGTTCGTTATGTTTAAGCAGTTCTAAGTCTAGGGGACTGATGACCTCAGATGTTAAGTCCCATAGTGCTTGAGTTATTTGATCCGATATGTACTGAAACTAGTTGATGCAAAATATGAAAGATTATAGCAAAATAATTATAGTGATTATCAAAAAGATAAAACATACTGAAATGAACGAGCTAACTAACAGGCACTTTCCAACGGGCAAAGAATGGGAGAGTGCAAGGGCAAGTGAGAGGGCAGAGAGGGGGAAGAGGGAGGAGAGGGGGCAGAGGGCATAGAGGGGGAGAGGAGGGAGAGGAGTAAAAGGGGGTAATTGGGAAGGAGAAGATGGGGAGGGGAGGGAGAGAGTGGGTGAGGGGCTGAGAGAGAAATATGAGGTTGGGGGTAGAACTTAATGTTCAGTCTTTTTATAAGAATCACTCACTGAAAAACTTATTTTGATGTTAGATACTATTTTCTGCCATAAGACACCATATCTTTCAGTACTTTCTGAAGAAGAAAAATTTGGATCAAAGCCGCCCATATCGAGTAAGATCATATATTTCCTTATTCTGACACAAGCTCCATAATGTGATTAAAGATTCTCCTCAACTTCGCTCGCGCTTTCTTTGCAACGAAAACGTTCATTGAAACACGAAAAATTGCCCATTTTCAGATCACCACTCGACTCTCAAAGCCATTACACCACAACAAAAATGACGTCAGATAGTGTTCTCTACGATTTCCTGAGTCCACACACTCATGGCAGGTAATTTTCTGCAGCAATCTCCATTCCACAGTACGCTAAGTTATAAAAGTAAGTTTGCAACAACCAAATATAGGCAATTTTAACGTGAAATAGATATAATAGGACTTTCATTTTCAGCTAAGCAATTAAGCATAAATGGTAGGTGGTGAGCCCTTACAAACACACTTAAAAGTTTAACAGTCTCTGTGCCTCATATATATTTATGCACAGTTGCTGTCGCCGCTTTTAGAATGTTCATTTAGGTCCATAATCTGTCTGTCTCGTAGCCAGCAGCCATTCTGCAGTGTTCTCTTCCAGCCATTGAAGTAAACAGTCTTTACACACGGGTCATAGGATGTTAGTTAGTGAGCCCCCGATGTCTCACATTTTCTGAATCAGTATCTCACGTCTACTGTCTGGCGTCACACACTGGATAGATTTTTCTGCAGCTGTTGCCAAATGGTTCTAATTTTCTGCCGTTTTGTCTGCAAATGTACGCTGCACCTCTGTGGTAGTGACCTACATCCGCACACATACTCTGTAAGTCACCGTACAGTGCGTGACGGACGGTACCTACCACTTGCAAGTAGAGAGAGGGAGAAACGACAGTCGATATGCCTCCGTACGAACCCTAATTTATATTATCTTGGCGGTCCTCACGTGAAATGTACATTGGCGGTAGTAGAAGAGTTCTGCAGGTAGTTTCAAGTACCGGTTCTATAAATTTGCTCATTAATGCCCTTCGGAAGGAACGTCGCCTTCTCTCCAGGGATTCCCATTTGAGATCCCACTGCATCTCCGTAATACTTGTATGTTGTTCGAACCTACCGATGACAAATCCAGAAGTCCTCCTCTGAATCACTTTGATGTCTTTCTTCAATCTGGCCCGTGTGCATCCCAAACACTCGAGCAGTAATCAAGAACGCTGTCTCCTTTACAGATGAACCACACCTCCCAATAAAACGAAGTCTACCATTCACCTTCCCTACTACAATCTTTATATGCTTGTTCCATTTCGTGATACTTTGCAACGTTTCGCGCCGATATTTGAACGACGTGACTATGTCAGAGTATTCGAACATTACGGGATTGTTTTGTACTCATCTGCATTAACTTACATTTTTCTACATCTAGAGAAAGCTGCTATTCATCACTCCAACTAGAAAATTTTGTTTAAGTCATCTTATATCGCCATACAGTCACTCAGCGATGACACCTTCCCATATATCACAGCATCATCAGCAAACAACCGCAGACTGCTGGTTACCCTGTCCGCCAGATAATTTATGTATATAGATAATAATAGCGGTACTGTCAGACATCCCTGGGGCACTCCTGACGATATCCTGGTCGATGATGAACACTCGCCATCCAGGACAGCATAGTGTGTCCTGTTACATAAGTAGTCTTTGAGGCACTCACATGTCTGCGAGCCTGTTCTGCAGCGGGATACCGTGTCAAATGCTTTTCGGAAATATATCAATATGGAATCTGCCTGTTATCCTCTATGCATGGTTTGTAAGATATCATGAGAAGAAAGGGCAAACTCAGTATCACATAAGTGATGCTTTCTAAAGGCCAACAGCCTTACCGCAATGGTAACACCGGTTCCCGTCACACCATCGAAGTTAAGCGTTGTCAGGCTTGGCTAGTACCAGGATGGGTCACCGTCCAGGTCTGCTAAGTGCTGTTGGCAAGCGGGTTGTGATGCCAATTCTGAAGCTACCTGACTGAGAAGTAGCGACACCGGTCACGGAAACTGACAGCGGCCAGGAGAGTTGTGTGCTGACCACATGCCCCTCCGTATCTGCATCTGGTGACGCCTACGGGTTTAGGATGACACGGCGGCCGGATGGTACCGTTGGGCCTTCAAGGACTGTACGGATGGTGCTTTTATTATGTTTTCTATATCCGTGCTGATGGTCGCCGAAAAAAGGCGAAGCGACAACATACTGTACTGGCGTAGATAAACAGTACATGGTGATGTACTATACCAGCGAAGACGATCAGTCATTGATGTCATACTTATAACGTCTCGACCCATGTCAGTGGTTCATAATAATCTACTGGCCACTAAAATTGCTACACCAACAAGAAATGCAGATGATAAAGGGTATTCATTGGACAAATATATTATACTAGAACTGACATGTGATTACATTTTCACGCAGTTTGGGTGCACAGATCCTGAGAAATTAGTAACCATCAGTACCCAAATCAACCACCTCTGGCCGTAATAACGGCCTTGATATGGGCATTTACTCAAACCGTGCTTGGATGGCGTGTACAGGTACAGCTGCCTATACAGCTTCAACACGATACCACAGTTCATCAAGAGTACTTACTGGCGTACTGCGACGAGCCAGTAACACGGCCACCACTGACCAGACGTTTTCAATTGGTGAGAAATCTGGAGAATGTGCTGGCCAGGGCAGCAGACGAACATTTTCTGTATCCAGAAATGCCCGTATAGGATCTGCAACATGCGGTCGTGCATCATCCTGCTGAAATGTAGGGTTTCGCAGGGATCTAATGAAGGGTAGAGCCACAGTCGTAACACATCTGAAATGTAACGTCCACTGTTGAAAGTGCCGTTAATACGAACAAGAGGTGACCGAGACTATATCAGTAACCAATGGCACCCCATACCATCACGCCGGGTGATGCACCAGTATGGCGATGACGAATACACGCTTCCAACGTGCGTTCACCGCGATGTCGCCAAACACGGATGCGACCATCATGATGCTGTAAACAGAACCTGGGTTCATACGAAAAATGACGTTTTGCCATTCGTGCACCCAGGTTCGTCGTTGAGTACACCATCGCAGGCGCTCCTGTCTGTGATGCAGCGTCAAGGGTAACCGCAGCCATGGTCTCCGAGCTGATAGTCCATGCTGCTGCAAACGTTGTCGAACTGTTCCTGCAGATGGTTGTTGTCTTGTAAACGTCCCCATCTGTTGACTCAGGAATCGAGACGTGTCTGCACGATCCGTTACAGCCATGCGGATAAGATGCCTGTCATCTCGACTGCTAGTGTTACGAGGCCGTTGTGATCCAGCACGGAGTTCCGTATTACCCTCCTGAACCCACCCATTCCATATTCTGCTAACAGTCATTGGATCTCGACCAACGCGAGCAGCAATGTCACGATACGATAAACCGCAATCGCGATAGGCTACAATCCGACCTTTATCAAAGTCGGAAACGTGATGGTACGCATTTCTCCTCCTTACACGAGGCATCACAACAACGTTTCACCAGGCAACGCCGGTCAACTGCTGTTTGTGTATGAGAAATCGGTTGGAACCTTTCTTCATGTCAGCACGTTGTAGGTGTCGCCACCGGCGCCAACCTTGTGTGAATGGTCTGAGAAGCTAATCATTTGCATATCACAGCATCTTCTTCCTGTAGGTTAAATTTCGCGTCTGTAGCACGTCTTCTTCGTGGTGTAGCAATTTTAAAGGCCAGTAGTGTACATTGTCAGAAAAAGAATGCAACGACCTGAAGGACCGTATTTAGCGCAACAAGGGTATAATATGTGCATACTTATAGACTTTGGTGTTAGTGATTCGTTTGTCATTGTCATGGCCATCATGTGGTACTAGAGAGGCCAATCTGAACACTCTCTGTTTTAAATCTGCAGGCAGTAAGTATGCTGGGTTTAGAGATGGACAGCGTTTGCAACTTTCATTCTATGGTGCTACCATGCCCCGCCGACAGGTACTTACTCCAGCTGAATAGCTTCAGCCATTCGAGAGGCGTCCCATTGTGGGCCTGTGAGAAGCTGGAGGGATGTTTTGATGGATTGCTGCTCTTGTTGGGGACAATGTACCGTTGGTGTGTAGTTGCTTTGAGCGGTAGTCTTTGGAACATTCCCACACTCGTAGACCAAGTTCTGGATATCAAGATCGACGTATTCTGCTAGCTGCGATGGCCAACCGAATACCATCCAGGGAAGAAATTTGGGCATAAGTTGAACCTGCTGTGCTACCAAGGACCATTGGGAAGCGCCTACCTGCAACAACCGAGCGAGACGGCGCAGTGGCTAGTACACTGGACTCGCATTCGAGAGGACGACGGTTCAATCCCGTGTCCGGCCATCCTTAGGTTCTCCGTGATTTCCCTAAATCGCTCCAGGCAAATACTGGGATGGTTCCTTTGAAAGGGCACGGTCGACTTCCTTTCCCGTCCTTCCCTAATCCGATGAGACCGATGACCTTGCTGTCTGGTCTCCTTCCCCAACACAACCCAACCCAACCTGCACCAGGGCTAAGATCACGTGTGCCTCTTTCCAGGCTACCACTGACACAGCATGTCACAAAAGAGTTGAGTGGAGAATGAAATGGCACTCCGTTGCCTTCAGTGATGAGAGGTCTGTCTGGATGCCAGGAATGGTCGGACAAGTGTACTGCGTAGACCTGGTAAGCAGCCTACTCCGGAATGCGCTCTCGCCCATCACACACTGGTCCCACCCCAGGCTACATGGTTATTACATCAGTTATAACTGGCTGTCACATCTGGTGTTTCTGTGGGGTTACATAACCAGTGCCGGCTACATTACACAGTATATTATCCCCACGCCAACTCCATTTCTTTAACAGGAAGTTGATGTGCTTTTTCAGCAGGACAATGCACATCAACGTACGGCCGCTGCAGCAAAATGTGCCCTTCGAGATGTTCAACAAGTTCCCTGGCCAGCAAGGTCACCAAAACTCTCGCCAACTGAACATGTATGGATCATGATGCACTGGTGGCTTGCTAGTTCTCCAGAGCCCGCAAGAACCAGTGCCGAATTCCATCAAACGTCCCAGAAGCTTGGGACAATCTATCGCAGGATGCCATTCGGTACCTTTATGATCGTTTGCATGCGAAAATACATACCTGTGTTGCCACCAGAGGGAGATACTCTGTGTATTGATGGGTGAATGTTTGACAAGTGCTATTCATTTGGTCTGAATTTATAATATTCACTTGCCTATAAAACGACATTGCTCTTTAGGGTGTTTCATTTCTGTCAGTACCGTAATTAATACTGTAATTTACTTAGGTAAATCCTTTGAAATATATGGTCATGTATTTCTTAAAATATAATCCGTTAAATTTCGGGCATGCAGCCGCGCAAATAAAATTTCTTCTACTGATATTTCGGCCGCGTATCGTCCGGCCATCCTCAGAGTGAGTCACAAGACTGACGACAAGGTGCCAAGCGCGGTTCTTATATGCGCCACCGCGGCGGTATTGCGCATGCGGGTCACAGATGGTGGTCGGCGGCAAAGACATACGCTTACACATGCGCCGCCTGTAGCGAAGGCGTACGGACATTCGATGTGCTTATCGATGTTTGATCGGCGGCGGTGACACGATGACGACTTCTCTGCAATGTAATTACTCCAAGAGCCGGATTCCATGCTTTGTCCAAATTAAAACCATTATCTCTGTTTATTAAATTGTTGGCTAATGGAATTTCTATAGCTTCCTTGAATACAGATTCCCAAAAAGAAGAGGTGGATGTCAAACATCGATAAGCACATCGAATGTCCGTACGCCTTCGCCACAGGCGGCGCATGTGTAAGCGTATGTCTCTGCCGCCGACCACCATCTGTGACCCGCATGCGCAGTACCGCCGCGGTGGAGCATATAAGGCCGCGCTTGGGATCTTGTCGTCAGTTTTGTGACTCGCTCTGAAGATGGTCGGACGATACGCGGCCGAAATATCAGTAGAAGAAATTTTATTTGCGCGGCTGCATGCCCGAAATTTAATGGATTATTCATTACGCCGCGATAAGTTGAAAATGCACTTCTTAAAATATGTTTCAGTTTTTAGGGATCTCTGTTTGGGTGCTATAGTTAGACACTTGAATTGGCAATAAAAAGAATATCGTTGGCGCACGAGTGTTACGGCTGCCACAAATGATCGAGTACTCGAAGTCTAGGGATAGCGACTTTCATTCATAATCAAAACGTCTTTGGTCAAGGTTTCGAATCCCACCGCAGCTTAAATTTTGATTAATAATCAGCATTGACGGTCGAAGACTTCCGCCATAAGTAGTCAACCTCGTTTTGCCAACGACCTTGTCAAAGAGGGCGAGGCCGGCCGTTGTGGCCGTGCGGTTAAAGGCGCTTCAGTCTGGAACCGCGTGACCGCTCCGGTCGCAGGTTCGAATCCTGCCTCGGGCATGGATGTGTGTCATGTCCTTAGGTTGGTTAGGTTTAAGTAGTTCTAAGTTCTAGGGGACTGATGACCACAGATGTTGAGTCCCATAGTGCTCAGAGCCATTTGAACCATTTTTGAAAGAGGGCGAAGGAGCGGACAGAGGTTCAGGGCATTCTCTTGTCCAAGGGGTGGGAAACTGCCCCTAAAGGCGGAAAAATCAGGAATGATCAACGGCATGAGGATGCAGAAGGCAATCCCCAGGACATGTGCCCTGTGACTGAAGAAGTGTCATGATGACAACTCCATTGGCAAAAGATTCCGGAATAATCCCCCATTCAGATCTTCGGGAGGGGACTGCCAAGGGAGAGGTTACCTTGAGAAAAAGACTGAATAACCAACGAATGGATAACGTTCTACGATTAGGGGCATGGAATGTCAGAAGCTTGAACGTGGTAGGGAAACTAGAAAATCTGAAAATGGAAATGCAAAGGCTCAATCTAGATATAGTAAGGGTCAGTGAAGTCAAGTGGAAAGAAGACAAGGATTTCTGGTCGGATGAGTATAGGGTAATATCAACAGCAGCAGAAAATGATTAACAGGAGTAGGATTCGTTATGAATAGGAAGGTAGGGCAGAGACTATGTTACTGTGAACAATTCAGCGGCAGGGTTGTTCTTATCAGAATCGACAGAAAACCAACACCGACAACGATAATTCAGGTATAAATGTCGACGTCGCAAGCTGAAGAGGAAGAGATAGAGAAAGTGTGTGAGGATATTGAAAGGGTAACACACTATGTAAAGGGGGATGAAAATCTAATAGTCATGGGGGACTGGAATGCAGCTGTAGGGGAACAAGTAGAAGAAAAGGTTACAGGAGAATATGGGCTTGGGACAAGGAATGAGAGAGGAGAAGGACTAATTGAGTTCTGTAGCAAGTTTCAGCTAGTAATAGCGAATACTCTGTTCAAAAATCACAAGAGGAGAAAGTATACTTGGAAAAGGTCGGGTGATACGGGAAGATTTCAGTTGTATTACATCATGGTCAGACAGAGATTCCGAAATCAGATACTGAATTTTAAGGCGTACCCAGGAGCAGATATAGGCTCAGATCACAATATAGTAGTGATGAAGAGTAGGCTGAAGTTTAAGACATTAGTCAGGAAGAATCAATACGCAAAGAAGTGGGATACGGAAGTACTAAGGAATGACGAGATATGGTTGACGCTCTCTAAGGTTATAGATAAAGCAATAGGGAATAGCGCAGTAGGCAGTACAGTTGAAGAGGAATGGACATCTCAAAAAAGGGCCATCACAGAAGTTGGGAAAGAAAACATAGGTACAAAGATGGTAGCTGCAAAGAAACCAGGGGTTACAGAAGAAATACTTCAATTGATAGATGAAAGGAGGAAGTACAAAAATGTTCCGGGAAACTCAGGAAGATACAAATACAAGTCGCTGAGGAATGAAATAAATAGGAAGTGCAGGGAAGCTAAGACGAAATGTCTGCGGGAAAAATGTGAAGACATCGAAAAAGAAATGATTGTCGGAAGGACAGACTCTGCATACAGGGAAGTGGAAATAGCCTTCTGTGACATTAAAAGCAAGGGTGATAACATTAAGAGTGCAACGGGAATTCCATTGCTAGGTGGAAAGAATACATTGAAATCCTCTATGAGGGGAAAGATTTGTCTGATGTGATAGAAGAAGAAACAGGAGTCGATTTAGAAGATATAGGGGATCAAGTATTACAATCAGAATTTAAAGAGCTTTGGAGGAATTAAGATCAAATAAGGCACAAGGGATAGATAACATTCCATCAGAATTTCTAAAATCATTGGGGGAAGTGGCAACAAAACGACTATTAAAGTTGGTGTGTAGAATGTATGAGTCTGGCGAAATACCACCTGACTTTCGGAAAAGCAACATCCACACAATTCCGAAGACGGCAAGAGCAGACAAGTGCGAGAATTATCGTACAATCAGCTTAACAGCTCATGCATGCAAGTTGCTTACAAGAATAACAGAAGAAGAATGGAAAAGAAAACTGAGGCTGCGAAGATGACGATCAGTTTGGCTTTAGGAAAGGAAAGGCAAGAGAGAGGCAATTTTGACATTGCGGTTAATAATGGAAGCAAGACTAAAGAAAAATCAAGACATGTTCATAGGATTTGTCGACCTGGAAAATGCGTTCGACCATGTAAAATGGTGCAAGATGTTCGAAATCCTGAGAAAAGTAATATTAAGCTATAGGGAGAGAAGGGTCATATACAATTTGTACAACAACCAAGTGGGAATAATAAGAGTGGATGACCAAGAGCGAATTGCTCATATTAAAAAGGGTGTAAGACAAAGATGTAGCCTTTCCCCCCTACTGTTCAGTCTGTACATCGAGGAAGCAATGATGGAAATAAAAGAAAGGTTCAGGAGTAGAACTAAAATTCAGGGTGAAAGGATATCAATGATACGATTCGCTGATGACATTGCTATCCTGAGTGAAAGTGAAGAAGAATTAAATGATCTGCTGAACGGAATGAACAGTCTAATGAGTACACAGTATAGTTTGAGAGTAAATCGGAGAAAGACGAAGGTAATGAGAAGTAGTAGAAATGAGAACAGCGAGAAACTTAACATCAGGATTGATGGTCACGAAGTCAATGAAGTTAAGGAATTCTGCTACCTAGGCAGTAAAATAACCAATGACGGACGGAGCAAGGAGGACATCAAAAGCAGACTCGCTATGGCAAAAAAGGCATTTCTGGTTAAGAGAAGTCTACTAATCTCAATACCGGCCTTAATTTGAGGAAGAAATTTCTGAGAATATACGTCTGGAGAACATCATTGTATGGTAGTGAAACATGGACTGTTGGAAAAACGGAACAGAAGAGAATCTAAGCATTTGAGATGTGGTGTCACAGACGAATGTTGAAAATTAGGTGGACTGATAAGGTAAGGAATGATGAGTTTCTGTGCAGAATCGGAGGAAAGGAATATGTGGAAAACACTGATAAGGAGAGGGGACAAGATGATAGAACATCTGTTAAGACATGAGGGAATGACTTCCATGGTACTAGAGGGAGCTGTAGAGGGCAAAAAATTTAGAGGAAGACAGATATTGGAATACATCCAGCAAATAATTGAGGACGTAGGTTGCAAATGATACTCTGAGATGAAAAGGTTAGCACAGAAGAGGAATTTGTGGCGGGCCGCATCAAACCAGTCAGAAGACTGATGACAAAAAAAAGTCCATGAGATAGCGTGGGAAGCAATCGATTGGGACAAGCATTTCATTGGATAATTGTGTATTGAGTAAAACATATTCTCAAGAAAACAATATTTGCTGTGTAACTGGTAGATAAATACGAAACCCAGAAAATCCGCATTTGATGTCTCGAGTTGGTGTCGAAAAAACGCAGAGAAACAGTAACACTCGTACCAAGATTCCATCTGTCGTAATAGTTACATTGTTTGGTTGCTAATCGCTTTAGTCCTATAAGGCAAGTAATACTTATAGCATATGAGACTCATAAATTAAAAATGAATCTAGAAACTGAAAGTTATCTGTTAACCGCTCTCTAAAGTAATACCTCGGGCATAGGTTATTTGTTTACTGTTCTGTAAAGTTTTGCACTAGTGATAATGCAATCTTCCGTATCTCAGCTGTAGCCACTGATTACGCTGCAACATAGCTGTCATCTCCTCCGCGGGGCAGAGGAGTGTAGCGCACGTCTGGTGCCTTACGAGCCGGCCACACGCCACACAGTACAGTGTTGCGGGTTGCCGCCCTGACCAGACACCAGCAAGTGACGCAGCTGAGCTTGCCTGTACCAGCCGCTGCAGTCACGTTCACCAGATACAGCCGACTATAGCGCACATTGCGAGCCACGTGACATGATACTATTTCTTGGTATTCATCCGCCAAGGGGGTCTTTATAGGAATCTGGGCTCGACATCGACATGTACTTCAGAAGTGTCGTCAGTCTCTTCATCTGACGGCAGCGCTTTACATCGGAACCATACCGATCGTGTCTATGGCAGTGATTCTCGACTGTGACAGACTGACTGCCCACTTGCACCTTCCAGAACCGTATTGTATTAGTGACAATCCTTCAGTAGCTCAGGACGCTCTTAATGTTTTCTATACTGGGAAGCTATTTCTGCCGTTCACGTTATTGCGTACTTTTGAAGGATCTTTATTTGAGCCTCTTCACGAGATTTTGTTTGAAGTAACCTCACCTCAACATTTCTGGCACCACAATTTGCGGTGCAATTAGCGAAACTGCACCGGTATAAAAGGAGTAAGCAGCTCAGTACCTTCATATCAACCACAGTTTACATATTTCTTAAATTTTATGTTAAACTTGTTCTGCTAATTGTGCGATACGGAGGCACTTGCTTGAAGTCTAGTAAATTTTGCTACTTCTCTGAGTCGCACATTCATGCCTGCAATGTCTCAGTGCCATATTCCAAGGTACCTCTCCTTTTCTTTCCCTACTTCAATAATAAAACGAATTAATTTATTTGTGTGTGTGTGTGTTTGTGTGTGCAGTTACGAATTGCATATGCGTAACTGTGGTAGAGTAATGTGCTACTGTGACAATATAGCCAACTTTGGAAGATACTTGGTGGATAGTAAAGAGGGTTGGGGTTAGGTTGTCTGGGGGAAGAGACCAAACTGCGAGGTCATCGGTCTCATCAGATTAGGGAAGGACGAGGAAGGAAGTCGGCCGTGCCCTTTGAAAGGAAATCACGGAAAACCTAAATCAGGATGGCCGGACGCGGGATTGAACCGTCGTCCTCCCGAATGAGAGTCCAGTGTAGCAAAGTGGTTTCTGTCTTATGTTCCTGACGTTGTCAGTCTGGGGGGCGATCTGCAACTTATGATAACTGAAGAAAACTCCAGAAGCCAAGATCGCTAAAGAAGCATTTTATTGGATGACCGATTTCGGCGAAGCTATGCTGTCATCGTTGGACCTTACTCCTTCTTTTAGCGATCTTGGCTTGTGAAATTTTCTTCAGTTACTAGGTTTTCTGTTTAACTTGGTCGAACCTTTTGTGTAGGTTGGTACAATACAATACTCCCGTTCTCCGGTCGCTTAAGTTGGAAAGCTAAACACCGGTTTCGTGAGGCTAGCGCATCGCCGTTCTCTGAGAGCATGGTAAGACCGATTGCTCGTAAGAGCATCTCCTTTGGAGTTTAGTTATTGTTACAATTACAGTTAGAATTTTTTCAGTCTAACTAAAGCCCTAACGCTTTTCTCCAATAGCTTCACAGTCTACTAGTTTCTGACACTCCATTCGTTTCAAGTATGTCAGACATCAGCAAAAACACCCTGTGAGTGTGTTAGCGTCTGTAGAGTAAATGACTGAGGTTAGGAGTGGACCCTTATTCTATGACACAGCACATCGGTGTTTAGCTGTAAAATTGGTTTAATGTCTCTATTATTGTCAAAGAAGCACACGAGTTTACATAGATTGTGACATGTCAATTTCTGGACAGCTGTCAATATAACGTATTACATCGCGGTTTTATAACTGTTAATCCACGTTTCAGATCCGATAATGGCACCTTCAGAGTGCTGAAACCGGTCATCTAGTAAACGATATTGAAGCGATCGTGGCTTTCCAATTATTGTATTACATCGTGTTTAGCAGAAATAGCACTGAACACAACAATATCAGATTTAAATAGAATGATCTCTATAAGAATTTTCTTACTTCTAGACAGTGAAATTGGCCGATTCCGGTTCTAAGTTCGGTACTATTTAGGATGACAATGAAGTCTACAGAGGATGGTTGGTTTTTGTGACAAGATGAGCGAAAGATTACTCAAGGTTGCTCATTTTCACAATGAATGCAAGTTGCTGATCCAACAAATTTACGCCTCTGCCAGCGGAATTTACTTTTAGCTGCGCCGTGCTGTCGCCTGCACGGCTGCTCTCGCCCTCTGAAAATTCTATAAAAAGCTAATCAAAATCTTTACTTATTTTATCAGCTGAAACTGTCCTATGTTTCTCGTTGGCGAGAAAACATGCATTCTGTGGTGTCACCGCCAGACACCAAACTTGCTAGGTGGTAGCCTTTAAATCGGCCGCGGTCCGTTAGTATACGTCGGACCCGCGTGTCGCCACTGTCAGTGATAGCAGACCGAGCGCCACCACACGGCAGGTCTAGAGAGACTTACTAGCACTCGCCCCAGTTGTACAGCCGACGTTCATAGCAAGGGATCACTGACAATTACGCTCTCAATTGCCGAGACGATAGTTAGCCTAGCCTTCAGCTACATTTGCTACGACCTAGCAAGGCGCCGTATTCAATTGCTAATTAATATTAAGAAGCATGTATCATCAAGAGCGATGTTCTACAATTATGGATTAAAGTTAAGTATTCCAGAAGCTACGTACTTTTCTTCATAGCATTCATTACGTATCCTGTTTCAGACCTCACGCCAGCCTGCGTGAGTTTAAGCGCGTGCCTTTCGGCTTCCTCTCATTGTGTCTAGGCTGTCTTGTCTAGACACAACACATTCGTCCCTAGTCTGGAAAATATGGCGATATACACGTGCATAGATGCAGCAGAGTGTATACTTCAAACACCTTCTCAGTTCTCGAAAGAACAGTTAACTACCTGGCTGTTTCGTTTCTCTGCTATCAGAGCTCAGCGACTCTTCGGCTAATTTCTAGCTGAATGTCAGCCAAAGTGAACGCAGCGTTCACACAGAAATTCCTCTCGTGGCGTCGTACAGAGCGAGATGCGCCCTGTTCAACACTTGACGCTGGTTCAGAGGAGAGTCCCCGAAGTTTTCGGTATTGTGTCTTTCATAGCAAACTGTCCCCCACCTGTATCTTTTCGTGCTTCACGTCGTGGCTTTTCCAGACCAATGGGAGCGTTCCTTTCATCTTGTAGAAACTAACCCTGCCAATCGCAAAGGGCCTACCTTTAAACTGCGTCGAAATATCGCCCCTTTCTCCTTCTGAGTTTATTTCAACCAGTCTGATATTTTGTGCCCGCTCCTGACGCCTAAAATTTACATACGCACATCATGAGCGCACCACGGGCCTGTCACGTGATCAACTGTGTCGCTGGTCTGTTTGTATCCATCTGGAAATTGCCCAACGCAGTGTAGGGAAGCAGCCTACTCACGCCTTATACACTCCTGGAAATGGAAAAAAGAACACATTGACACCGGTGTGTCAGACCCACCATACTTGCTCCGGACACTGCGAGAGGGCTGTACAAGCAATGATCACACGCACGGCACAGCGGACACACCAGGAACCGCGGTGTTGGCCGTCGAATGGCGCTAGCTGCGCAGCATTTGTGCACCGCCGCCGTCAGTGTCAGCCAGTTTGCCGTGGCATACGGAGCTCCATCGCAGTCTTTAACACTGGTAGCATGCCGCGACAGCGTGGACGTGAACCGTATGTGCAGTTGACGGACTTTGAGCGAGGGCGTCTAGTGGGCATGCGGGAGGCCGGGTGGACGTACCGCCGAATTGCTCAACACGTGAGGCGTGAGGTCTCCACAGTACATCGATGTTGTCGCCAGTGGTCGGCGGAAGGTGCACGTGCCCGTCGACCTGGGACCGAACCGCAGCGACGCACGGATGCACGCCAAGACCGTAGGATCCTACGCAGTGCCGTAGGGGACCGCACCGCCACTTCCCAGCAAATTAGGGACACTGTTGCTCCTGGGGTATCGGCGAGGACCATTCGCAACCGTCTCCATGAAGCTGGGCTACGGTCCCGCACACCGTTAGGCCGTCTTCCGCTCACGCCCCAACATCGTGCAGCCCGCCTCCAGTGGTGTCGCGACAGGCGTGAATGGAGGGACGAATGGAGACGTGTCGTCTTCAGCGATGAGAGTCGCTTCTGCCTTGGCGCCAATGATGGTCGTATGCGTGTTTGGCGCCGTGTAGGTGAGCGCCACAATCAGGACTGCATACGACCGAGGCACACAGGGCCAACACCCGGCATCATGGTGTGGGGAGCGATCTCCTACACTGGCCGTACACCACTGGTGATCGTCGAGGGGACACTGAATAGTGCACGGTACATCCAAACCGTCATCGAACCCATCGTTCTACCATTCCTAGACCGGCAAGGGAACTTGCTGTTCCAACAGGACAATGCACGTCCGCATGTATCCCGTGCCACCCAACGTGCTCTAGAAGGTGTAAGTCAACTACCCTGGCCAGCAAGATCTCCGGATCTGTCCCCCATTGAGCATGTTTGGGACTGGATGAAGCGTCGTCTCACGCGGTCTGCACGTCCAGCACGAACGCCGGTCCAACTGAGGCGCCAGGTGGAAATGGCATGGCAAGCCGTTCCACAGGACTACATCCAGCATCTCTACGATCGTCTCCATGGGAGAATAGCAGCCTGCATTGCTGCGAAAGGTGGATATACACTGTACTAGTGCCGACATTGTGCATGCTCTGTTGCCTGTGTCTATGTGCCTGTGGTTCTGTCAGTGTGATCATGTGATGTATCTGACCCCAGGAATGTGTCAATAAAGTTTCCCCTTCTTGGGACAATGAATTCACGGTGTTCTTATTTCAATTTCCAGGAGTGTAAAATTCTCATCAGTCTTTCCATTGTGTGCCAGCCTAGCTCTGACATCATAAATGTTGCGCAGTACTTTAAAAATCAAGTAAATAACCTGAAACGTTTCTAGTGTGTCAGGAGTAATACTAAATCAATATGTGTTGAATATCAGTTCAATAACTTTAACCATTTTCGAAATTTGGACGTTTTCTGTAAAAATCATTGGCGCAACAGAAAAGAGCTAGAAACTTAAAAATTCATATTTAGATTCCTTTTTCATAATAATTTAGTAGAAACAGTATTCTGGATCTCACAAATTAAAATTTTTGTTGAAATTCATGATTTTCTGGTTTTTGTCTTAGAAATTAAGGAAGCAAGATAGATTAAGTAGGCGAATAAATAAGGCTAGGATGTTTAAATTTAAGTAGAAGGCAGATTCGCTATAATCATAAAGATGTGAGAAGTTTCAATTGAATAAAACTATAGCGATAGCGTATCTCCAAAGAGCAAGTTCAGAGCTCGTCTACTGCGTGTAGTGTAATTAAATTAATTCTCTCGCCCAAAATATTTGACTTAGCAACGTCAGACTTTTATTATGATTACTTACCTGTGTGCTGATTGCACATTTAAATTGAGAGCTTAATCGGCCATCAGCAAAGGAAGCGATGATTTATTCAATAACTTAAAGTGGCATTACTAGCCCAGCGGTTAGTCGGGAGAGCGGATTTAATCAGGCGTTCCCTTAGCCGTCCGCACCGCGGCTTTATATATAAGAACGCTGCGCGAGGAAAAAAGGCCCCAGTTCTCTCCAGACGCAGATTAGCACACCGCCTGTGCCGGGAGTCGCGTCGCGTCGGTATCATTGCTATAAACACCCTCGGATGCCGTAATAAGTTACTCGGGATACGCGTAACCATGAAATCGTTTTCGAGTGAAGTGTTAATTCTTGGATGAGTTTAATGATCTATCTTCAGTTTGGGTATGTCGTATTTTCACGTGCCGCCGCGGGACAGACATTCTACCATTATTTAGCGTGGCGTTTGATGAACATTATCATCAAATTATGGCGAGCATTCACTTAAACCTTTAATTTGAACAGTTATAGTTGCATCAGCGCATTAGACTCTGAACTGCTCTGTTAGTTGGATTGTGTGGATTCTTTTTGGTCTGTGACTTTCAGAATATAGTGAACATTTTTAGAAAATCGTTTTTGATTATGAATCCTAGACAATCTCCTAATTCCTCAGAGCTATAAGCTGTAGCTATAGGGGTATTTCTCAGACGAGGTGGGCACTAGGAATTCTAATTACAGGCTTCACGTTTTGCTAATCACTTTCTGGTTGCCAATATTGTAGTTAGAGAGCCAGTGTTGAGAACGGCAAACAAGACAGCATAAATAATAGGAACATTATTAAATATAACAATTAATTCCACCCGCCGCCCCACAGCAGTTTTCTAAAGAATTTTTCCGTCGCAAGCAGCACTGGGCCGCTACCTGCTCCCCTCGACGTCTCGACCGGCGCGTGCGTTGTCTCTCTCAATGCGGGTCACCAACCCCTGTTAGAACCCTTCTGTTGTATGCAGACTGTGACGGCGCAACTCACATCTGCCCCCAAACTAAAACGTTTCTTCCAGCAGCTTTTTTTCACCTTATGCTCACTGACATGCAGGATTTGGGTTCGGTGTGTTAATACCATCGAATCGAGTGTCATCCCTTTTGGCGTTACCTACTGTACGTTTTGATAGGCAAATCTGCTCACCACCACCGAAGTACGTCATGTGACATGTTCATCTACTTGTTATGACATGTAAAATCTCATGTAAGGTGCGAAATTAACATTCATTCAAGCTGCCACCTTACAAGTTCGTGTGACGAATTTTAATACTGCGAGTTTTGAATACCTTGAGATTTAAGTGATTTCTTAGGCTATTGTTTGATTCAACCAGTTACTTAAACAAATGGAAGTGTGTCAAAATAACATTTCAGATTAGACAGCTTCTCATTTTTCGAAACGCAAGTGCATGTGCTTTATATCATACCACTGTGATTTTACCAATGATTTTGCAGTCCTTTTTCTTTTGTACCTACCATTCTTCGGTACTTGTCTCTGTTCATTACTACCATGTGTTAGAGTTCACGTTTAAGAGCCTTCACCTCTCAAGGCTTTTCACCTTCGTGATAAATTCAGTGCAACTGTACGCCGTTCATCCTGAACCTCCTATTTATTCCGTATTTACTGTCGTTCGGTACCAGCAAGTGCTCACGTTCTGATTTAAGATCCTTTTGTGCTGTTTGAACAAACAGTTATTGTCGAAATATCGGGCGTTTTACGATGCTATGATGCGCACTTTCAAATAAATTTATGAATTTATGATTAGTTCAGACACTGGACGTTCTTCCCGACGATTTGGACACAGCTTTCCACAACTAGAAACCGTAGTATCACCACCTGTCAAGTTTCCCGGTACTACAACTAGGCCTTACTTTGCGTCTACTCATACCAGAGCTAGCGCATATGGCTATGCACATAGATATAAACAGGTTCTGATTTGTGTTTCAGGGGCGTTGTATCCATATGGTAAATCAAATAATGCCTGTGTCTTACCTCTTTTGACATGCAGACAATTTTCTTCCTCCTGCTGTATAAAGCCATGGTTTATACATTTTAACGGTGTTGTTTTCCTTTCCAGGATGATTTTTTTTATGCTGTTGACAGAACATGTATTTTTAAAAATGTCGCATTTGATGCTACAATATGAGATTCTTTTATTACCATCATTGGCTTGTGGTGTGTTACCCCATTATGTAAATAGTCACAAGGTAGGCTTTTGCCTGTTTCTCTTTTATGGTTATTGCTAATAATCTTGTACGGGACCTAATGTCTTTCTTGTTTTAGGTACAAATTGCAATGATGTAATTTGATGCACTTGACTCCTCATTTCACGAGATGATTATTTACCCATATTTCGGTAAGTGTTAAATTTTATATTTCATGCTATGGAAGATAGTACACTTTTTAGTTACCATCCCCCCTCCCCCTAAACGCAATTTAAGACCTGTAACTTTCATGTTGTAGGGTTAAATAATTTTTTACGTGGTTCTCTTGTTTTGCAGTTATTGTATATGGACATTATATTTGTAGTGAGTTTTGTATGTAATTTTCCTAGACTGTGTGAAGATGCCTTTCAATACAGAAGAAACGCTTCGCAAATGAAAAACTAATAAAGCATCTTTATTGCAACCATGATTGAAATCTCTGTTCAAATTCTGAAGGGAATTACTATAATAACGTATGGGAGTTAAAGAACAATGGAAGAAGTGATGTGTATGTACCAAGGAGAAACCAGAGACAGTAAACTTTTCAGGTTCAGAAAGAATTATACTTGCACTGTCTTTTTTCCATCTTCTTGTTTTTTGTTCTGATTGCTTTTGCCTTTTAATATTTATCTTCATTCCTTATTCTTCACCCTTCTTGTAAGACTCTTCAACATCAGTTGCAGCTCTTCTAATTATTCCGCACGTACTGCCTGGTCATCAGCTTATTTTACAGTTTTTGTCCTTTCTCCTCCAGTTTCAATGTCTCTTGCGTCCCGTATGGCCTTACCCATCAGTCCTTCTCCATATATATATTGAACAGCTTCTGAAGCAGTGAGCATCCTAGCGTTGCATCGCTACCAAGGCTCATACCTTCCGTGTCCTCATTCCCTAATCTGCCACTTCTTCTTTTGTGTACATCACCTTTATTAATCATCTATCTTTTCAGCTTGTATCAACATCTTTTAAAATTCTCAGCTGTATACTCCAGTTGATTCTGTCGAACGCACTCTCCCAATCGATTAAAAAAAATACACATCCTTGTTCATTTCTATCATCCTTCCTCCAACCATCCTCGGACAACCTATGGCAGCACTTGTTCCTTTTACTTTTCTGAGCCTAACTAGTGTTCTGCAATAAGCTCCTCAAATATCTTTTCAGTTGTCCTTATTATGACTCTGTTTATAGCCTTTGTAACATGACTGATAAAATTGGCTGTCCTATAGCATTTAATTTCTTTTTAGTTGCACTCTTTAGGTAAAGGTGCCAGAATGGTCTTAGGTAGACACTGAGGGCAAATTCCTGTGTCATGAATTCTGTTTACTACCTCAATCAATCTTCGTATTGAATTTGGACCTAAGACTTTCAATGGTTCAGACGATGTTCTGCCACAGCCCAGTATTTTATTTATTTATTTATGCATTTATTTTACCTGGCAAGATTAGGGCCTTCAGGCCCTCTCTTACACCTAACCAGGCACACTCAGATTTCTACAGAACATTAAGGACATATAACGTGTTGTACAGTATTAATGTTAAAGAAAAAAATAGAGATTATAACAGTAGTACAATGATAATTATAACAATCAAAAAAATAATTATAACAATCAAGAATAATAATAATAATAGTAATAGTAATGACTATGTATATGAAAGTAAACATATTTTTCTTTTATGAATGTCAGTCCTATTGCTAGTTGGGAATTTTCTCATTATGTTCTTGCAGATTGTGAGTTATTCTCATCGAGCAGAGACATAAGACGATAGAATGGGGTGAAAGAGATATAGAAGAGGTAGAAGGTTAGAGGAAGAGAAATAGAATGGTAGAACTCGAAGCTATGATGGAGAGGAAAAAGAAAGAGATGAGAGGGGCACAACAATGGTGACTATACCGTCCCTAATATGTAAGTTTTGAGTTCCCTCTTGAATGTTAAGTGGTTCGGGATAAGACGCAGATCACAGGGGAGCGCGTTCCATAGTCGTATGGCCGAGATCGAGAATGACACGGAGAAAGATTTTGTGTTATGTAAAGGTACGCCAAGATGCTAGACGTATCCGATCTGGTATTGCGATATTTCCCAGAGCTTCTTTATTGCTTTCAGAACTCCAATTTTAGCATGTTAGAACCTCAGTCTTCTTCATTCTGTGCCTCTTCATCTTTCTAAACCATTCTGCTGTTATCTGCCAGTGCACCATACAACTCTTCCACATAATCCATACAAACTTCCTTGTCCTCATCCACACATACTCTCATTTTTCATGTTTATTTAACACTCCTTGTTTGCTTATTTTCTTTTCTTTCCTTTTCGCTATTCTGTTCATTTCCTCCGATTTTCCTGTGTGTTCCAATTCTTCTAATTCCTCACATTCCTAATCAGTAACCTTTTTAGTTCATTGTTTAGCTTTCCGTTCTGTCTTCTGCATCCTTCTGGATTATCGTCTCTCCACTTCCTGGGCTCATTCATTTTATCCAAAATAATTCCTGTTATTCACTCTTTCCTATTCCTTGTTCATTTCATCTCTGCAATTTCCATCTCTAATTCTTCCAACATTGTGTTTCTCATGGTATTCCATTTGGTCCACTTTTCAGTGACCTGCTCTTCGCCTTTCATGTTCCAATTATTTTTGATATAGTAACTGTACTCTTTCTTAAAGTTTATGTTCTTAAGTTTTCGAAGATCCCATTTCTTTATTTGCTGCCATTTCTTAATATGCTTTAATCTCTTTCTCATATTTGCTATGGGTAAATTATGGTCTGTATTGGTGTCTGCTCCTGGAAGAAGTTTTGCCATCTTAACTGTTTTTGAATCTCTGGTTGATTATGACAGTCTATTTGATATCTAGCAATATCTGCTGGAGCTATCCATGTATATAATCTTGCTTAGACCAAGTTCTAGTACTTCAGAGACCAAATTGTTCACAGAAGGCTATCACTTTTTCTCCCCTTTTATTGATCCTTCCCAGTCCACAGTCTCCAACTACGTTTTTGTTCTTCCCTTTCCCACTATACTATTTCAGTCTCCCACCATAACAGATCTTACCTGTCTTTTCAAATTCTGCCCGTAGACTTTCTCAATCTGCTCACATATATTGTTCACTTCCTCATCGGTAGCATCTGACAACGGCGTGTAAAACTGGAAAAGCAATGTATCCACAGAGCTGCTCCTGTTTTTCATTCAATCTCATCTTTCTTACTTTCCGATCTTCTATAATTTGTAATTCTAAAAGATTCAAGTTATGTCTCTTCATTTCTCTCTTCACGTTTTCTGATTTTCCTTTCTAATTCATCGTCTTCGTTTTCCATGCTGCAGTCCTCAACAGAGATGTATCCCTTTTCCTTGACTTATTTTGATTTAATTCATTGAATGGTTTTCTTCGCGCAAATGTCTATTCAGAGATTCGATTATGCGGCTATTCTGGGGTATTTGTTCTGAGAAACGACCATACTTGAAAGTATCTACCAAATTAATAATGTGTGGCGATGCTCGGCAAGGAAAGCGACAAAAACATGTACAGGTAAAAATTACTGGTTATAGTTGAAGGAATGTCACAAAATTATGGTGAGACGTGCTACCTTCTACATGTAGAGACGAAGTTAGGTTACGGACTTAGGACAATTGTAACAGCATGGGGAGAATGAGGAACTCAAGGGTAACAGCACCGAGAAGTGATACTAGAGACTCCTGGAAATGAGGAAGACAATGTAAAGTGATTCTCATAGGGAGCTGGATTGTAGGTAACGATCTAAGGGTATTCGGGAGTCCTCAATGGAGAGGTTATTGGAACAGAAATGAAACTGCAAAGAGTGTTGAGTAAGTTATGAGGTTAGGATGTTCTTTATCACAAAGGGGATGATTAAGATTGAGTCAAAGGAAGAGATGCAATAGCTTAAGGAAAATGAAAACTGTTGGATTGTATCAGTGGAGGGAACTGATCAACAAGAAATACGTGGAGGAAGGGCGTTAGCTAATGATATAGAGAAACATCTATTCTGAGAGGAGAAGGACGAAGAGTCAAAGAGACGCCAGCCGTTTATCGTCACTTAGCTATATGAGGTGAAGGAGAAAGCCCCTGTGGGCCCTGGAAGTGAGATAAGTACGGCATCAGAGAGCGTATTTGGATTTGTAGTTGGGGTGAAAGTAACTGTGAAAGTGCCAGTGAATGGTCGTAAAATTCTTGAAGCTACAGACAGATTTAGTAAACTAGCTTGGACGCAAGTATGTTTGAATTTAACCACGAATGGTAAGGAGTTAAGACATCGCTGGGTACTATTATCATTGTCTAATCTCTTAAAGGTAGCAGAATTGTGCTGCAGTGAAAGAATCTGTAATGGTAATTTGTTGTCATAAACTCTGTATTTAATCTCCTGAAGTCGGATTCTTGCTAAATGGATGGGTAGTGATGTCTGTTCAATAAACTGTTTCTGTTTACATGCAGTAATGTTCTGTACTGCAGAGTGACTTTGGTGCATAAACAGTCATATAGTTTGAAACAAAACAAAACTTACAAAGCAACGACAGTGTGTAAGGTATCATAAGAACTGAATGAATCAAGGCCTACGAAGTGGGTAATAATAATGTAGCCGATTTCATACAATTCCCTAGGGGAATGGTCGATGAATGGTTCTTCTGAAATAATAAAAATTGTGAACAGTGTCAGTTCTCTATACTTGTACACTTGAAGTTTTCGTACCCTAACCTGGTTTGTGGTGCTGCTTTGAGAGTCTGGCAGTGGAAAAGATGGAGCCAGTGTCGAAATAGTCGATGACAATCTGGAAAATGTTCAAAAAATGTTCAAATGTGTGTGAAATCTTATGGGACTTAACTGCTAAGGTCATCAGTCCCTGCGAAAACCTACATTTCAGCAGGATAATGCACCACCGCATGTTCCAGGTCCTGTACGGGCCTTTCTGGATATAGAAGAAGTCGACTGCTGCCCTGGCCAGCACATTCTCCAGATCTCTCACCAATTGAAAACGTCTGGTCAATGGTGACCGAGCAACTGGCTCGTCACAATACGCCAGTCACTACTCTTGATGTACTGTGGTATCGTGTTGAAGCTGCGTGGGCAGCAGTACCTGTACACGCCATTCAAGCTCTGTTTCACTCAATGCCCAGGCGTATCAAGGCCATTATTACGGCCAGAGGTGGGTACTTATTTCTCAGGATCTATGCACCCAAATTGCGTGAAAATGTAATCACATGTCGTTTCTAGTATAATATATTTGTCCAATGAATACCCGTTTATCATCTGCATTTCTTCTTGGTGTAGCAATTTTGATGGCCAGTAGTGTATTTATCTATTATTTCTTTGTCTGATCATACACTCCTGGAAATTGAAATAAGAACACCGTGAATTCATTGTCCCAGGAAGGGGAAACTTTATTGACACATTCCTGGGGTCAGATACATCACATGATCACACTGACAGAACCACAGGCACATAGACACAGGCAACAGAGCATGCACAATGTCGGCACTAGTACAGTGTATATCCACCTTTCGCAGCAATGCAGGCTGCTATTCTCCCATGGAGACGATCGTAGAGATGCTGGATGTAGTCCTGTGGAACGGCTTGCCATGCCATTTCCACCTGGCGCCTCAGTTGGACCAGCGTTCGTGCTGGACGTGCAGACCGCGTGAGACGACGCTTCATCCAGTCCCAAACATGCTCAATGGGGGACAGATCCGGAGATCTTGCTGGCCAGGGTAGTTGACTTACACCTTCTAGAGCACGTTGGGTGGCACGGGATACATGCGGACGTGCATTGTCCTCTTGGAACAGCAAGTTCCCTTGCCGGTCTAGGAATGGTAGAACGATGGGTTCGATGACGGTTTGGATGTACCGTGCACTATTCAGTGTCCCCTCGACGATCACCAGTGGTGTACGGCCAGTGTAGGAGATCGCTCCCCACACCATGATGCCGGGTGTTGGCCCTGTGTGCCTCGGTCGTATGCAGTCCTGATTGTGGCGCTCACCTGCGCGGCGCCAAACACGCATACGACCATCATTGGCACCAAGGCAGAAGCGACTCTCATCGCTGAAGACGACACGTCTCCATTCGTCCCTCCATTCACGCCTGTCGCGACACCACTGGAGGCGGGCTGCACGATGTTGGGGCGTGAGCGGAAGACGGCCTAACGGTGTGCGGGACCGTAGCCCAGCTTCATGGAGACGGTTGCGAATGGTCCTCGCCGATACCCCAGGAGCAACAGTGTCCCTAATTTGCTGGGAAGTGGCGGTGCGGTCCCCTACAGCACTGCGTAGGATCCTACGGTCTTGGCGTGCATCCGTGCGTCGCTGCGGTCCGGTCCCAGGTCGACGGGCACGTGCACCTTCCGCCGACCACTGGCGACAACATCGATGTACTGTGGAGACCTCACGCCCCACGTGTTGAGCAATTCGGCGGTACGTCCACCCGGCCTCCCGCATGCCCACTATACGCCCTCGCTCAAAGTCCGTCAACTGCACATACGGTTCACGTCCACGCTGTCGCGGCGTGCTACCAGTGTTAAAGACTGCGATGGAGCTCCGTATGCCACGGCAAACTGGCTGACACTGACGGCGGCGGTGCACAAATGCTGCGCAGCTAGCGCCATTCGACGGCCAACACCGCGGTTCCTGGTGTGTCCGCTGTGCCGTGCGTGTGATCATTGCTTGTACAGCCATCTCGCAGTGTCCGGAGCAAGTATGGTGGGTCTGACACACCGGTGTCAATGTGTTCTTTTTTCCATTTCCAGGACTGTAGATACTATTGACTTTTTTCCTTGTGCACATTTAATTAGTTGATGTATGTGTATTTCCCAAAAGCAACTGGAGAGAAATTCTTTGCATCAATAGGCGAGCATCTGAAATGTCTTGACCTCCATCAAAGATTCACAATACACTGACGTAACAAAAGTCATGGGATACTTCCTAACATCGTGTCGAACCTCTTTTTGCCCGGAGTATTGAAACAATTCGACGTACCATGGGCTCAATAGGTCGTTGGAAAACCTCTGCAGAAATATAGAGTCATGCAGCCTCTATAGCCGTCCATAATTGCGAAAGTCTTACCAGTGCAGGATTTTATGCACGAATTGACCTCTCATGTCTCATAAATGATCTGTGAGATTCACGTCGGGCGATGTGGATGGTCAAATCATTCGCTCGAATCTTCTAGAATGTACATCAAAACAATCGCTAACAACTGTGGCCCAGTGTCACGGCACATTGTTGTTTGGGAGCATGATGTCAAATTAACGATTGCAAATGGCCTCCAAGTAGCCGAACATAACAATTTCCAGCCAACTATCGGTTCAGCTGGAACAGAGTACCCCGTCTAATCTATGTAAACACTGGGCACACCATTTTGGGGAGCCACCACCACATTCTAACCCTACCGTCTGCTCTTACCAGCTGATCTCGGGACCCGGAACAGACCACGGATTTGCAGTCGTCTGGCTCCCAGCGGATGTGGTCAGGAGCCTAGGAGAGCCGCTGCAGGCCACGTTCTGCTGTTACCGAAGGGAGTCGCGTCGGTTGTCTCCTATATTCCATCAACACCAAATTTCGCTGCATTGTCCCAACGGATACGTTCGTCCCACATTGATTTCTGTGGTTATTTTTCGTAGTTTTAGTTGTCTGTTTGCACTGACAACTTAATGCAAACGACGCTGCGCTCAGTCGTTAAATGAAGGCCGTCGGCCACTGCGTCCTCCGTGGTGAGAGGTAATCTCTGAAACTTGGTATTCTCGGCAGACTGTTGACACTGTTGATCTCGAAATACAGGGCTCTTACAAATGATTGAAGCGATTCCATAAATTCACTGTAGCTCCATTCATTGACATATGGTCACGACACACTACAGATACGTAGAAAAACTCATAAAGTTTTGTTCGGCTGAAGCCGCACTTCAGGTTTCTGCCGCCAGAGCGCTCGAGAGCGGAGTGAGACAAAATGGCGACAGGAGCCGAGATAGCGTATGTTGTGCTTGAAATGCACTCGCATCAGTCAGTCATAACAGTGCAACGACACTTCAGGGCGAAGTTCAACAAAGATCCACCAACTGCTAACTCCATTCGGCGATGGTATGCGCAGTTTAAAGCTTCTGGATGCCTCTGTAAGGGGAAATCAACGGGTCGGCCTGTAGAGAGCGAAGAAACGGTTGAACGCGTGCGGGCAAGTTTCACGCGTAGCCCGCGGAAGTCGACGAATAAAGCAAGCAGGGAGATAAACGTACCACAGCCAATGGTTTGGAAAATCTTACGGAAGAGACTAAAGCAGAATCCTTAATGTTTACAATTGCTACAAGCCCTGACACCCGATGACAAAGTCAAACGCTTTAAATTTTCGGCGCGGTTGCAACAGCTCATGGAAGAGGATGCGTTCAGTGCGAAACTTGTTTTCAGTGATGAAGCAACATTTTTTCTTAATGGTGAAGTGAGCAGACACAATGTGCGAGTCTGGGCAGTAGAGAACCCTCACGCATTCGTGCAGCAAATTCGTAATTCACCAAAAGTTAACGTGTTTTGTGCAATCTCACGGTTTGAAGTTTACGGCCCCTTTTTCTTCTGCGGAAAAAAACGTTACAGGACACGTGTATCTGGACATGCTGGAAAATTGGCTCATGCCACAACTGGAGACCGACAGCGCCGACTTCATCTTTCAACAGGATGGTGCTCCACCGCACTTCCATCACGATGTTCGGCATTTCTTAAACAGGAGACTGGAAAACCGATGGATCGGTCGTGGTGGAGATCATGATCAGCAATTCATGTCATGGCCTCCACGCTCTCCCGACTTAACCCCATGCGATTTCTTTCTGTGGGGTTATGTGAAAGATTCAGTGTTTAAACCTCCTCTACCAAGAAACGTGCCAGCACTGCGAGCTCGCATCAACGATGCTTTCGAACTCATTGATGGGGACATGCTGCGCCGAGTGTGGGAGGAACTTGATTTTCCGCTTGATGTCTGCCGAATCACTAGAGGGGCACATATCGAACATTTGTGAATGCCTAAAAAAACTTTTTGAGTTCTTGTATGTGTGTGCAAAGCATTGTGAAAATATCTCAAATAATAAAGTAATTGTTGAGCTGTGAAATCGCGTCAGTCATTTGTAATAACCCTGTATTTAATTCCCTGACGATTTCCGAAATGGACTGTCCCATGCGTCTAGCTCAAATTACCATTCCGCGTTCAAAATGTGTTAATTCATTAATCACGTCGGAAACATTTTCACATGAAGCACCTGGGTACAAACGACAGCTTCGGCCGCGCACTGCCCTTTTATACCTTGTGTAAGCGATACTACCGCCGTCTGTATATGTGCGTACCCCTAGCCCGTGACTTTTGTCACCTCAGTGTAGTTAATACTACAATTTATGTAGTTAAATTCTTTCATGTATTTGGATATGTGTATTTTAAAATACGTTTCACTGGTCAGTGATACCTGTGCCGATAACTGGTAAACAAATGCGAAATTCACAAAACCCGCATTCCGTATTTACTCGAGTTGGTGTCCAAAATAAACGCAGCTACAAGGGACAGCGTACCAGTGGAGCAGATTCAGAGATCGACTAAGCTGAGCGAAACGCAGAAATGGAAAAGGTAGCTGGTAGTTACGTACTGCATCAGTATAATGAGCAGCACGGCATGTCGTACTGCATTGTCATAGAACAACAATATGTGAGATCGTGCTACGTTGCCATACAACGGCAGCACATGAGATTGTACTGAAATGGCGTAGATGAGTGGCAAGTGATGTACTGTAATGGTACGTATGAGCAGTATGTAACTTTATACTGCATCAGCATAGATGAGCAGTATATGACACCGCACTAGATCGTCACAGAACAGAAACACGCGATGTTGTACCACACAATCACAGAACAAAAGCGCATGGTGTCCTACTGCATCAGCGTAGAACAGCAGCGTTTTATGTCGGACTGCATCGTCTCAGAAGCGTAGCATGTTGTATCATACGGAATCGGCATAGGCGAGCACTGCGTGATATCGTACTGCATCAGCGTGGGTGAGCAGCGGCGCACTCCACACACACCGTTCACACTAATGACGTCTGTAGCTAGCACTTAAATTTGTAGAAACCGCGACAAGGAATGAATGTGCGGAATCAAAGAATATCGAGAGTATGAATCGAAGCGTGTACCAACGTTTGAGATACCTCATCTTATCAGCGTCGGTGTTACCTCAAGTCAATTACTTCGTCTTCGTCTGGGTTGATAATGAAATTTAATTTTACTTTCACAGAGCTTTATCTCATTAATCTTCATGATGACAGTCACCCCATTGCACTTTACTTTCCAGACATTTTTATTGATACATATTTATTAGCGGTCTGCTATTCAAATGGTACAAATGGCTCTGAGCACTAAGGGACTTAACATCTGAGGTCATCAGTCCCCTATAACTTAGAATAACTTAAGCCTAACTAACCCAAGGACATGACACACATCCATGCCCGAGGCAGCATTCGAACCTGCGACCGTAGCGGTCGCGAGGTTCCAGACTGAAGCGCCTTGAACCGCTCGGCCACAACCGTCGGCGGTCTACTATTAACCGACAGGTTTAATTGATTGCAGATTGAGAAGTAAATCAGAGTTCTCCATAGATAAAACCTTCAGTTGAATGGTAGAAAAATATAATGTTAATAAAGCAAACATTGACATTTATTTTTAAAGAAATGCGTGCACAAAGATAGATATGTCAGACAGTAAGCACACCATATCTGTGGCGATCAAATGTGAGGTGAAAATAGCTGTTCTCACTCTGTTCATGATCATTCAGTTCGCTATAAGTGCAGTTGTATACTGCATCTACAAAACTATAGCTCACAGACAAGGTGATTAAGTTTTTCACCTATGCGGGAACGAAGTTTTTCGGCTGGGTTGCGAGGCGAACATACTAAGAATAATTTAGGCTTTACTTAACCGCCAGCTATTTTAGGGACCCAGGTTCGATTCCTATTTTTCCTTGGTGGAAAAAATGTAGCGTAGCGTACTCAGCCTCACAATTCCAATTGAGGGCTGTAAGCTGACCACACGACCCTCCATATCGCGTCTGAATGACGCCACGGTCAGAGGCCGACGCGGCTGTCGGCTAGTACTGAAAAGCACCACAGGGACAGTAGACGGAGCTTTCGCGTTTTTAGGCCGGTCTTACGAGAAGCGCATTTGCCACCTTCAGCAGCGAAAGTATAGATGTGTCCAGACAGCAAAAGTACATTAGTGACATATAGTAACAACAACTGATCTTTCCTGGAGTCTCCGAGAGCCCGAGCATGTCGGTGGTTTCCTCTGAGCCCGATAGCCTGTTATCGTTGTTCAAGACGTTCGGTGGTTACCACCTGCGATAGTAGATACTGCTGAAATTTGCTTCATGCTTGTGACATTTCAGAAACTGTTGGTTCAAGATGTTTATTATTATTATTACTACTACCTGAGTACCCAGTGTTGTAATGGTGTGTGCTTATGCCAATCTTCTATTACTGAAACATAACACATAAACCCACTCTTATAATATGTGTTACTAGTGGTAGTAGTGTTAGAGACTAAGAAGTATATTAATTTACAGACTACACATGTTCGGAAATAGACATTTGTTGTTGAAATCTTATACCTGGAACTCAGCAACATCAAAGGCACGAGGAATGCCTTACGCAGGAGAAGTTGTTGACTATCTAGTGATCTGAAGCACATGACTTAAGATTTTTTTCTGGTCTAGATTCATATCTCACAACGTATATATTAGAGCTCCTTTGCCTTATTTTGTCACTGGATATTCCAATACTTAATATTTTCACTGGCTTCTATACGAGTCAGCTTTCGCAATACTCGATGGTTTAGTTGATCGGCTGTTTATATCTGTCTGAGGTAAAGTGGGGTGTAACGATTTCTCCTGTCTTTAGAACTATGTATTGTGAATCAAACACCATTTTTCTCATTTCTATCAACCATTTTTACTATGAGCAGAATATCCAACATCACAGACTGCTGTAATAAGGAATAAAAAGTAATACATTAATACACCCCCCCCCCCCCCCACATGAACCATGGATCTTGCCGTGGTGGGGAGGCTTGCGTGCCTCAGCGATACAGATAGCCGCACCGTAGGTGCTGTAAGTAGGTTGTTTATGTTTTCTTATTGGAAACGTTACGTAGCGCTCTGTATGAAAATCACTGGCTGTGCTGTGTGCAGTGTGCAGTCTGTGGCTAGTTTGCATTGTTGTCTGCCATTGTAGTGTTGGGCAGCGGCAGCTGGATGTGAACAGCGCGTAGCGTTGCGCAGTTGGAGGTGAGCCGCCAGCAGTGGTGGATGTGAGAAGAGAGATGGCGGAGTTTTGAAATTTGTAATACTGGATATCATGAACTGCTATATACATTATGACTTTTGTACACTATTGAGGTAAATACATTGTTTGTTCTCTATTAACATCTTTCATTTGCTAACTATGTCTATCAGTAGTTAGTGCCTTCCGTAGTTTGAATCTGTTATTTAGCTGGCAGTAGTGGCGCTCGCTGTATTGCAGTAGTTCGAGTAACCAAGATTTTTGGTGAGGTAAGTCATTTGTGAAAGGTATAGGTTAATGTTAGTCAGGGCCATTCTTTTGTAGGGATTTTTGAAAGTCAGATTGCGTTGCGCTAAAAATATTGTGTGTCAGGTTAAACACAGTCATGTATAATTTTTCTAAGGGGACGTTTCATATGTCGACCCTTAGGCGAGGATACCTCACTGGAATCTTCTGATTTTTTCTTGTAGTTTGTGTAATTAGTGTAGCTTTTGTTTATTGCTAGCGCGTAATTATAGAGAGAATTTCCTTTGTAGTTGTAGTTTTTCATTGTTGTACAGTAAAACAGTTGTGGCATGCATGTAGATTTGCAGCAAGTATTTCGCAGCTGCGCTTGCAATTAATTAGATATTATTTTCAGTGCTATATTAATGTGTTCTCTTATTTTTGCTCTTCAAATTGTGTTTTTCTGTGTTGTCGTGTGAAATATTGTGGCAATAATGGCGTGTTAAAAACGTAATACTAGGCTCCAAAGTAAACTGAGAAATGACAGTGAAGACGAAAGCAGTGTGTTAGCGCCACTGTGTAATGAATTAACTAATGTTCAACACAGTAATTTGGTAATTGTGCATAGGGAAATGGAGCGGGCGGCAAACAATGGCGTAGGCAGTGAAACAATTAGTGAACAGGGAAGCATTATCAATCGATCGCTTGGCAACAGCTCGCCTCAGGAATTCGAAATGACAGGACACAATTTTGCAAATACTGTAGATTCAGGTTTTGCGTCCTCACAGTTTTCTCAAATAAGTCAAGACACATTTTCTGCTTGTCAAAATGTGAATGTTGCCGGTGCAAATGCACTGCCGAAAAGCGTAGAGGAACAGATTCCAGACACTAATGCATTGTTATTACAGCTAATGCAACAAATGGAACAAAATCAGAGACAAATACAGCAAAAGCTTCAAAAGTTAGACACAATGGAACGAAATCTTCAAAAGTTAGACACAATGGAACAAAATCAGAGACAAACACAGCAAAAGCTTCAAAAGTTAGACACCACACTTCAACAAACACGTGAAGATTTAACTACTGAGTTACATAACATTGAATCGAAATGTCAAAAAGTCTGTAATGACGTAAAAACACAAATTTGTGAGCATTTTCAACCCATTTTTTCGTGGCATGAAAATGCATTACAGAATCACGAAGCAGCCATAAAAGAACTGCAAACTATTCTTCATCAAAATCATGACACCCTGCAAGCTAAAATTGACTCAGTTGCATCTACCGATTCGCTTACGCAACTTGCAAAAACTCAAGAATACTTAAAGGACACAGTAGATACTCTGAAAATTGGTTCAGAAAGACACATTGAGGAAATTAGTTCATTATCAGAGAAAGTAGTTGAACTTTCGGATCAGCTAAATAATTTATCTACGAAGGTAGATGATAATCTGAATGACACAAAACCGGTAGTCTTTAATGACACGGAAGAGTGCGAACAAATTAGGAAATTGAAACAAAATCTGAATCAAATTAATACGCAACACCAAAGAGAAATCCAGGAAGTACAAGATCAGCTGACACAGGTAATACAAGAATTACGTATTTCAGAGGACACTCGCGCTCCAATACGGGAAGAGGGACATAGAAATACGGAACAGCCACAAAACAATAACACAGGGCACTTCGGAAATTATGAAAGAAATTGGCAAGGTACACCGAATTTTGAGATGGAACCGCCGAAACGACGTAACAATGACCGACATGCGACTCGCCGACATGATGATTTTGACTATAAGCTGTTCATTACTACACGTAAATGCAAAACATTTAAGAATTCTGGCAACGACATTCATCCACAAGCGTGGCTTCATCAATTCTCTCATTGTTTTCCTCCCAACTGGTCATTAGAACACAGATTAGAATTTATGTGTGGCTACTTAGAGAATGAACCAGCTGTAAGAATGCGATCGGTCATTCACGATTGCCACAGTGAAGGATAATTTTACCATGCCTTCCTCTCAGCATATTGGTCTCAAGCCACACAAGACCGAGTAAAACATGGCATCATAATGATGAAACATTTCGAACAATCTGAATTTTGCAGTCTTGTGAAATATTTTGAAGACATGTTGCACAAGAATCAGTATCTGTCAAACCCATACAGCCCCTCAGAGCTCATCCGCATTTGCTTAATCAAATTACCTGAACATTTACGGCATATTATTGTGGCAGGACGTTGCAAAGACGACATTGAAGCTTTTCAGGGACTCTTACAAGAATTAGAAATTGACACTGACAATCGCGGAATGCGAAAACAGGAAGACAACAATTACAGGTCACATCCGTCGCAATTCCACGATGAAAGCAATAATAACTGGACACGAAAAGGCTATTCTCACAACACAAATCGTGACCAAAACAGACACCACCCGTATGACAACCTTTGGCAGAGTGGTAATAATTACAGGGAAAGATCACCTCTCCGTGGTGATGACTATAACAGAGACAATCAGAGGAACAGACAATATGGGTACCAAAATAAATATTATCAGGGGAGACAGAATAACTTTAGACGCAATGGTCCTGCGCGCAGTTACGATTCAGGAAGAAATTCTCCACCACGTGACCGACAAGAAAGAAACTATGGAATCTACCGACATGACGACAGACGATATGATCGTAACGACAGACCTGAATTGCATGTGAACTGGCGGGATTCAAACAGAGCAGAGCCCTCTCGACAAGGTGAATTTGTAGAAGTTAGGTCTCCAAATCCCAATAACGACGCGCGCCAACAAAGACAATAGGCAATGACTCATACAGCTGGCAGCCACAAAACGTACTTATGAAACTGACGACGCAGCTGCCGTAGCTAGTAATTACGTAAAAATGGAAGACATTAGGGACATCTTACTCCAGGAACACGACGTAAAACATAACAACATTGCATATCCTGAGATTACAATTACTGTAAATGACGCAAAATTTACTGCAGTCCTTGACTCTGGCAGTCCCATTTCAGTAATTAGTGCAACAGCCTTTAGCAAATGCAACAAATCGAACGATTGCCCCACACTTCCGTTACGTAAGATTAAATTACAAGGTGCAATCGTTGGAAAAAGTGTAGATGTACGCCAACAAACCAACTTAGAATTCTTTTGGCAAAGCCACAGCTTCTCTATGAACTTTCTCATTGTTCCATTATTGTCGACGGAAATTATATTGGGAGTAGACTTTTTGAATGAATACAAAGCAATCTTAAACTTTCACGATGCTGAAATAAGTTTAGACAAAGAAGGTAAGTCAATAGTTTTGAAATTTGAAGATTCGCTCTCAAACCATGACGAGGAAATTAATCGGCTTTACCTTCTGTTAGACAACAGTTCGGAATTTTCGACGGAACTAGACACTAACAATCACTCTGCTAGTACTGACAGGGATGATATCGACGACATATTTGATACTAATGAGTTAATTCAGAATAAAATTCAAACAATTGGGAATTGTAATGACACTGATAGGCAAGAACTTTTTGAGATTTTACAAGCACATTCCACAGTTTTTACTCACAAAACAGGAACAATCAAGGGATTTCAATACCAATTTCGTGTTCGTGAGCATACTAAATTTTGTGTTACACCATACGTAATTCCGGCGCATTATAGTGACCGTGTTAGAACAGAAATACAATCTATGCTTAACGAGGGCATTATTGAGCCTGCAGTAAGCTCATACAACAATCCATTACATGTTGTTGAGAAGAAAAAATGGATCGATCAGGCTTGTCTTGGATTCGAGACAAATCAATACTATCATCATTCCTGAAACAGACAGGCCGCAGACGATGGAAGAACTTCTTCAAAATTTTAATGGTGTAAAAGTGTTGTCTTCTATTGATCTCAGATCCAGCTTTTATCACATCGAACTTCATCCAGAATGTAGAAAATACACAGCTTTTCTTTGTTTCGGCGTTTGCTATCAATTTCGGAAACTTCCTTTTGGTTTGAACATTTCTTCGGCAGCATTCATTCGCGGGCTAAATTCCATATTACCTGAGTTCTTAAAACGTCACATCACCTTATATGTGGATGATATTCTAATAGCAGAAGCCTCATGGGAACAACCTAATCGCATCCTCAACAGTTTGTTACGTATTTTGGCAGAATCTGGAATTACAGTTAACTTGGAAAACTCTGAATTCAGTAGGTCAAAGGTGAAGTTTTTGGGACATATATTATTTCTTCTGAAGGCATTCAGCCGGATCCTGAAAAGTTAGAAGCAATCAGAGCCATTCCAGTTCCATTCACAAAAAGACAACTCCACAGTTTTCTAGGTCTCGTAAATTTTTACCGTCGTTTTCTGAATATGCAAATTCTTGTTACACCAAAACTTTGTTCTCTCACTGGAAAAAATACTATTTGGAACTGGGACGAACAAGCACAGTTGGAATTCAATTCTTTGAAAGAATCGCTACTTAACGCGCCAATACTAGCTCATCTAGATCTGTCACAACATTTCTGCCTTTGCACGGATTCTTCTAAAGTTGGTCTTGGTGCCCATTTATTTCAAGAAGCCACAGAAAATGACACTACTGTTCAGAAAACCATTGCTTTTGCTAGCCGAGTGCTAACAAAATCTGAAAAAAATAATTCCGTTACTGAATTAGAAGCTTTAGCTATCGTTTGGGCATTTAACAAATTCCGTTTCTTTCTTTCTGGTAAGCACGTAAAAGTATACAGTGATCATCGTGCATTACAATTTCTTATGTCTTCAAAATTAAATCATGACAGGTTAAAACGTTGGGCATTGTTTCTGCAAGAATTCCGCTTCACAATAGTCTACATTCCCGGCAAGGAGAACATTTTGCGGACGCACTGTCACGCGCACCGGCTGGGCTTGAGAAAAGTAACGCAGAAGGCAACCTCGAGAAAAATTTCAGTATTCTTTACATTCAGAAAGTCGCCTTTGAAAACTTCATCACCACATCTTTAAAGGACATTGCTCATGAACAAGATAAAGATCCGATTTGGAAAGACATCAAAAGTAAATGGCATGAAAAGCCGCACACTCAGACTCGGCATTATTACCTGGTTAGAAACAACATACTCTTCAAACGCTGCAGTGTTGATGACAAGGTATGGGTGCTTTGCATTCCAGACGATTTTGTTAATAAGCTCATTTGGTACATTCATTTCAGCTACGCACATTTTGGTCCACGAAAATGTTATCATATTCTTCGAAAGACTTGTTATTTTAACAATATGGAAAAGAGAATTAGAAGAGTCTTGTCTATTTGTAAACTTTGTCAAAAGGCGAAACCATCTACTATCTCACATCATGCTCCGTTGTTTCCTATCATTCCTTCTAAATTAAAAGAATTTGCTGCTGTTGATCTCTTGGGACCCCTTGTCAGAACATCGAATGGATTTTCGTACGTTCTAGTCGCTGTTGAACTTACTTCAAAATTTGTGTCTTTCACTCCGTTACGCAAAGCCACTGGACGGTCTGTATCCAACGCCTTTGTTAAAAATTTCTTACGTGAAGTTGGACACGTTAGTAAAGTCATTTCAGATAACGGACCGCAATTCAGATCTGCTGTTTGGTCACGCATGCTTCGGAATCATAAAATCAAACCTGTTTTTATTTCATTGTACTCACCACATTGTAACACGTCTGAACGGATTATGAAAGAAATCAATAAGCTTTGCAGACTTTATTGTTACAGAAAGCATCAGCATTGGGACAGATATTTACACTTATTTCAAAACGTGCTGAATGAAATGCCCCACGACTCCACTGCTTTACCACCTACTCTTGTACTAAAGAATGAAGAACCACCAAACAGAATCAGAGAGCTTGTACCTTTTCCGAATACACGTAAACTTTGACACAAAGACATAATTGATTTAGCTATTAAAAATATAAAATCTGCAGCAGACAAAAGGAGAAAACTACACGACAAAGCAAATGCAAAGAAATTATATATTGGCAGAAAGTTCTCATTAAAGCTCATTCATTATCACATAAGAAGAAACACTTGAGTCACAAATTCTTTCTAGTTTACAATGGACCTTACAGAATCCGACGTATACCACATGATAATTGCGTTGAAGTTGAAACTCTGCGTACTAGGAAGAGTAAAGGTTTACACCACATTTCACATGTAAAACCGTTTATTGAAAGATAATCTGCTTTTTAACTTTGCCTTTGTCATATAACTTTTAACTTTACATTACTAGTATGCTTTGTCAGACTTAGAACCTGTTAACATGCAACAATGTTTGAAGTTAAATATCCAGTCAAGAACCAAGAGAACATATTTAAACAGAAATTACGAATGCATTGTTATGGTGAACAGACGACAAGGTGTTATTGTATTTGTACATTCTTGCTTGTTAGTTGTACGATTACGTAAAGACTATCAGGCTTACATACTTAGGACATATACTGGTACTCGTAATGAGATTTTAATGCAACATTTTGGTTTACTTGAAAATACATTCTGGATTTAAAGTACTTTCTGTGAGATACCAGATGGCACAGTGGTTAGTTTATGTGACAGCTACACGATTTTATCACGACTCTACTAATGAGTTTTTGCGGTGTATCTGTTTTATATCTGCACAGTTTTTCTGAATTATTCTGGAAAGTAAAACATGTTTTAGTAGTAACTTTTGTGGTATAGCCACAATGAGACAGCCTCTTTCGTAGCACAACAGTACATTACATTATAGTACTTTCTTGATCACGGTAAGGTACATAATAACTACGATATCTAGACGCAAAGCATTTCACTTTCGTTTATGATGAGGTAAGTACATTGACTTCAGCAGAAATTTGGTTACAGAGGAGGATAACTACGACACTTCCACAGAATTATCTTACAGCAAGACGCACAGTTTAGCGCTACAGTACACGTATTTGAGTGCTTAATTTTGTACTTAAACCATTTATTTTTCAATGTTTTTGAATTACAAAGAAAGTTTTCCGTGATACATTTCATTCCATTGCTGTAATCTGTAACACCTGAGGGTATAATTACATTAATCCTCAGGGGGGTTCACGCTTACTTTGTGTACCATGTGGGTGGCAAGCACAAGGAGCCCTAGCTAATATGGTATTTGCTTATACAACTTTACACATCGGTACCATATTTCTCCAACACAGAATTACACAGCTACCTGATTATTTAACAGAGAAACAAACATTTTTTTACTACATCAGTGGCACATGTTTACGCAATTACACAGTTGGGTAACTTCACACTTATGAAATTGTATTTCGTCTGTACTTTGTGAACTGTTCGTATTTTTTCAGACCCATTGTGATATTATGAGAACTTTGAATGATACATTTGGTATGGGATCACGATTTTTAAAGTACGTTTGAGGCAGATGACACTTTTGACATGAGCAGAGAATTTTTTTAATTATTGGAGGAAGCTACGACGATTTTGTGAGTTGACTGAGGTGTTATGATGTTATTTTTACGACGACGATGTGTATTATGCTGTTGAGGTATGTTTGTGATCAATAAGCTGATGCTATATGAGGAATTTGATTATGCTATGTATTTATTATGATGAAATATTGAAGTGTCGTCGCAAGATTGACGTGTTGACGAATATATATATGTGTAATAAGGTAAGGAGTAATGAATAGTGGTTAGGGACTGACTTGTGAAAAAGGATGTTGGAAACCAAGAATCGTACTTTAAGAGTTATGAAATGTGTGTAAATGCGTGAATGTATCACAATGCCGGCGAAAATTTTTTGGACACTGTTATATTCATAAGATTTTGTTTCTACACATTTGCAACGCAAATTCTTGACCCGTGAAATTTTGTATATGAGACTGTCACTGTAGCGGAAACTGCTGTCGTAAATATTTCTGTAAGAAAGTTAAGTGACCACCTGCATGTAATGCGTCGTGGGCACCCAGCTGTGTCAGACGCCTGGAGAAAAAGCCATTAGTGTGTGCCTTTTCAGAGGCACAGGTAGAAAAAAAAGGGAGGCCATTATCCTCACTATTGACATTCCCTTGTAGAAAGCATCGCAAATACTACACACTCAAACTCAAAAACATATGATTACACTGTGAAGCTCTTAATTTATGATATTTACTGAAATGCCTAATGAAATAATGAGAAACATTTTACATTTATTGTCATTCTAGTTTCATGCATTGCTCTATATAGGCTATATATATTTGCTCATTTCGTTTAGTATCTAGCTTCTAGCTGCACTGCAGCATTGGTTAAAATAAAATTATAATGGATGTACTCCAAAAAAAAAAAATGGAGCACAAAAAGACATTTCCCTTCACAGGAATTGCATAAATAATTTTTTTACGATTTGGTAACTAATCTGCTAGCATAAGTTTTTTGTGATGCATCACTCTAGTGTTAAGATGTGACATAGGTATTAAACATGGCCATTGTTACTGTAATATTTTTTCTGCTTGAGCTTTGTCATGATTAGATATAAGTTATAGCATTTTCTGCTGCTTTTTGCCAGGCACAGTGTTACTGAATTTGACTTTGTATTACGCTGTTAAGCCAGTTTTACTACGAATTTTTTTTTTTTTTTTTGTTTGCTGCACAGTGCCTTATATTAGTTGTAATATTGCAATTGCTTTGCCAATTTGAATTTTTTTGTCATTGGTGTTCATGTTAATTGTTTTGTGCTGCTGCGTTGCCTCGTCCCTTAGTTTAGCATCTGAGCTCAGTAGATTTAAGTTAGCTTAAGAGGGGGTAGACTATATAAGAAACTAACTATGATGGATTGGAAGAAATGCATTGAGAAGCTATAAGAAAATGGTTTGGCCAAAAAAGTAGTGTACAGTGAAGAAAAACTATTTTTGAAAGAGGATATGAACAGAATACAGAAAGCATGCTTCGATAGGATTTTTTTGGTGGAAACAAATGGTGAAATAAGAAAAAAAAAGATCTATGGAAGGAAGTTTTGGGTTGAACTGCAGTACCAAATGTTACACTGAAAACGAACCCTGTCCTTTACTTTTGTGTTATCCCACTATGTGTTTGTATACCCTTGTGTATTTGTTTTCTTCCAGTCTCTGTGTACTGTTTCATAAAATTTTTTTTTCACTTCTAATACTAAGCTACATTCACTATGATGAGGAATACTGTTATCCTCAAATATAACTGGCATTAATAATATGTTATTTACTTTGTAAAGATGTTTAGACATTATTTATTCTGTTTTGTTTTAATGCTCATGTGTGAAGTTGATGTTTCAAAAGTTATTCTGATTTTTATGTATAGACTTACGTCATAAATCCTGTAACACTGATGTATATGTATATTTTTATTCTTTTGTAAAGCCTGTATTACTGCAAATGTCATCTGTATTGTTATGTTCTTTAATGAGGTATTTTGTACCTTTGTTATTGTATTCTTATGTTATAAAATTGTAATTGACACTAGTTCATCAAATTAAGTAACTTTTAAGTTACATTTCACTGCCCACATTTCTGTTGGTCATAGTATATGGACAATATGTGAGAAGTAGGGACTGATAGTGTTTGCACATGTGTTAATAATTCAGCAAGGGACTGGATAACAGCATTGCTGGTTCTAAGGACATTTCAAAAAAAAATTTTGTGAGTGCACAAGTGGTGGTTTATGGACTTGCTATGATCTCCGCAAGACTCTTCAATGGTGATTGTGCACCTGCACAGTCGCAATGGATGGCTGCTAGCCATCTCTACAAGGACCACAGTGGGTCTACACCTTTGATGACTCACCAATACCATTATTTCTACAAGTACTTCAGTGGGTCTGCACCTTCGATGGCCCACCAATACCATTATTTCTACAAGGACTACAGTGGGTCTGCATCTTTGATGGATCACGAATACCATTATTTCTACAAGGAATGCAGTGGGACTGCACCTCTGGTGGCCCACCAATGCTATACTCTCTACCAGGACTACAGTGGGTCTGCTCTGTGACGACTTACCTACCAATATTCTTCAAAACTTCGACTGACTCTGTGGTGGGTTTGCTCTGTTGTGGACCATTACCTGTCTGCATGTCAAGAGTCAACACTGTCTTTCTGTTGGAAGGGCAACACTACTTCTTCAAGAATGGATGGAAATCCACTACTTCCATGTGCATTTTCTTTTACTGCTCAGACTTTGAGAAAAAAAAAAACACTGCAATTTTACTGTGATGAATGATCAGGACTGTCTTTATGGACTGTGAGAAAATTTTAGCTTTTGACCAACATTGTATCAATAAGTGTGTGCATTTGATTTCTTTGTATTGTAATTATGAAAAATTTTATCAAATCATTATTGGCCACTGCCCAAAACAAATTTGTAAATTTTTTTGTGGGGAGCATGGGGGCTATGTAAGTAGGCTGTTTATGTTTTCTTATTGGAAACGTTACGTAGCGCTCTGTACGAAAATCACTGGCTGTGCTGCGTGCACTGTGCAGTCTGTGACTAGTTTGCATTGTTGTCTGCCATTGTAGTGTTGGGCAGCGGCAGCTGGATGTGAACAGCGCGTAGCGTTGCGCAGTTGGAGGTGAGCCGCCAGCAGTGGTGGATGTGAGGAGAGAGATGGCAGAGTTTTGAAATTTGTAATACTGGATATCATGAACTGCTGTATACATTATGACTTTTGAACACTATTGAGGTAAATACATTGTTTGTTCTCTATTAAAATCTTTCATTTCCTAACTATGCCTATCAGTAGTTAGTGCCTTCCGTAGTTTGAATCTTTTATTTAGCTGGCAGTAGTGGCACTCGCTGTATTGCAGTAGTTCGAGTAACCAATATTTTTGGTGAGGTCTCATTTCTATCAACCATTTTTACTATAAGCAGAATATCCAACATCACAGACTGCTGTAATAAAGAATAAAAAGTAATACATTAACACCCCCCCCCCCCCATGAACCATGGATCTTGCCGTGGTGGGGAGGCTTGCGTGCCTCAGCGATACAGATAGCCGTACCGCAGCTGCAACCACAGTGGAGGGGTATCTGTTGAGAGGCCAGACAAAGGTGTGTTTCCTGAAGAGGGGCAGCAGCCTTTTCAGTAGTTGCAGGGTGTTGACAGATGTGAAAATTACCGAACTATCAGTTTAATAAGCCACGGCTGCAAAATACTAACACGAATTCCGTACAGACGAATGGAAAAACTGGTAAAAGCCAACCTAGGGGAAGATCGGTTTAGATTCCATAGAAATGTTGGAACACGTGAGGGAATACTGACCCTACGACTTATCTTAGAAAATAGATTAAGGAAAGGCAAACCTACGTTTCTAGCATTTACAGACTTAGAGAAAGCTTTTGACAATGTTGACTGGAATATTCTCTTTCAAATTCGATGAAGGGGGCAGGGGTGAAATACAGGGAGCGAAAGGCTACAATTTGTACAGAAACCAGATGTCAGTTATAAGAGTCGAGTGGCATGAAAGGGAAGCAGTGGTTGGGACGGGAGTGAGACAGGGTTGTAGCCTCTCCCCGATGTTATTCGAACTGTATATTGAGCAAGCAGTAATGGAAACAAAAGAAAAATTCGGAGTAGGAATTAAAATCCATGGAGGAGAAATAAAAACTTTGAGGTTCACCGATGACGTTGTAATTCTGTCAGAGACAGCAAAGGACCTGGAAGAGTAGCTGAAGGGAATGGACAGTGTCTTGAAAGGAGGATATAAGATGAACATCAACAAAAGAAAAACGAAGATAATGGAATGTGGTCGAATTAAATCGGGTGATGCTGCCGGAATTAGATTAGGAAATGAGACGCTTAAAGTAGTAAATGAGCTTTGCTATTTGGGGAGCAAAATAACTGATGATGGTCGAAGTAGAGAGGATATAAAATGTAGACTGGCAGTGGCAAGGAAAGCGTTTCTGAAGAAGAGATATTTGTTAACATCGAGTATAGATTTGTCAGGAAGTCGTTTCTGAAAGTATTTGTATGGAGTGTTGCCATGTATGGAAGTGAAACGTGGACGATAAATAGTTTACACTAAAAGAGAATAGAAGCTTTCGAAATGTGGTGCTACAGAAGAATGCTGAAGATTAGATGGGTAGATCACATCAGGAGGTATTGAATAGAAATGGAGAGAAGATAAATTTGTGGCACAGCTTGACTTGAAGAAGGGATCGGTTGGTAGGGCATGTTCTGAGGCATGAAGGGATCACCAATTGAGTATTGAAATGCAGCGTGGAGGGTAAAAATCGTAGAGGGAGACCAAGAGATGAATACACTAAACAGATTCAGAAGGATGTAGGTTGCAGTAGGTATTGGGAGATGAAGTACCTTTGCACAGGATAGAGTAGCATGGAGAGCTGCACCAAACCAGTCTCTGGACTGAAGACCGCAACAACAACAACATTAATACAAAGAATGAACATTGGTTTTCTGTCAGCAGACTGATTTGTATCTCCTGAGACACAAAGAAGAACTGTGGTAGCAATGTACAGAATACCAAAGGCTGCTACTGTCTGCCTATAGTTGCACATTTGACATGGTAATCATATGTCTTCTGAAAGTTTCTTAATATTTGACAGGGTAGCATACCAACAGGCTGATAAAAGCTACTTATCCACAGTAGGTTTACCAAACAATGAGGACGTCTAACGAAGGCTTCTCTGTCGGTAAGTCCACGCCAATCTGGACTGTGACGCACAATCTGAAAGCAGTTGATAATTTTCGAGGCTGCATCACGCACCTGTCGTTGATAATATTCTCAACAAATCGATAATGTTGCGATGCGAGGCACGGTTCTCACGCTACACAGCCTGTAAGAAACACTTGAAGGGGAGTTGCGCTATTATTTTTCTGTGATTGCTCATTACGAACGATAAGATAAAAGAAACACTTTTTGAATCACATATGATGAGGAGATAAGACAAAGCGCTTTTTTTTTTATTCTACAACTGTCGAGGCCACTATATAAAGGTAAGGTCACCATACACGATTAGCAGTGCAGGCGGCCTGAAGATGAGACACTCTCCTGTCGTTGTTGTAGTGGCAGCAGTGCTGGCTGTCACGTGGGGGGTTCCCCTGGCGTCGACAGACCCGCCAATAGCTCTCAACCAGTTCCCAGAGGACTTCTACTTGGGAGCTGCCACTGCATCCTATCAGATTGAAGGTGGCTGGGACGAGGATGGTGAGTTTTGTGCGAACACTTTTTCCTGCATGATTATGAATATTATTGTCATAGGGGTCGAGGAATTCAACTTTTTGCGGCTGGTTCCGGCGGAGGTTCGCGTCCTCCCTCGGGCATGGGTGGGTGTGTTTGTCCATAGGATAATTTAGGTTAAGCAGTGTGTAAGCTTAGGGACTGATGACCTTAGCAATTAAGTCCCATAAGATTTCACACACATTTGAACTGAATTCAACTTTCAAAACTCGGATCGTGGTTGTTTGCGCAGTGTTTTGTTGTATGTAAATCTTGACTCTTTTAGTGTACTACCCGTTGCTGAAGAATATCAATAAATGAAAATTTATCACTCTACAGCGGAGTGGGCGTTGATACGAAACTTCCTGACAGATTAAAACTGTGTGCCAGACCGAGACTCGAACTCGGGACCTCCCTTTCGTGGACAAGTGCTCGAAATTTTTTTTTTTTTTTTGTGGATCTCATTTTGTTTTAAAATGTTGGTTGAATTTGTTCGGGGCAGACGTCCGGTGACACCCGTTCAGGTTCTCCGTTGATCCGTTCACTCAGTTTTTTTATTACACAGGGTAGCTGAGTCAACAGATGGGGACGTTGGCAAGACAACAACCATCTGCACGATAGCAGCATGCGGATACACTTGGCGCTGCATCACAGACAGGAGCGCCTGCGATGGTGTACTCAACGACGAACCTGGGTGCACGAATGGCAAAACGTCATTTTTTCGGATGAATCCAGGTTCTGTCTACAGCATTATGATAGTCGCATCCGTGTTTGGCGACATCGCGGTGAACGCATATTGGAAGCGTGATTTCGTCATCGCCATTCTGGCGTATCACCTGGCGTGATGGTATGGGGTGCCATTGGTTACACGTCTCGGTCACCTCTTGTTGGCATTGACGGCACTTTGAACAGTGGAAGTTACATTTCAGATGTGTTACGACCCGTGGCTCTACCCTTCATTCGATCCCTGCGAAATCCTACATTTCAACAGGATAATGCAGGACCGCATGTGACAGGTCCTGTACGGGTCTTTCTGGATACAGAAAATGTTCGACTGCTGCCCTGGCCAGCACATTCTCCAGATCTCTCACCAATTGATAACGTCTGGTTAATGGTGGCCGAGCAACTGGCTCGTCACAATACGCCAGTCACTACTCTTGATGAACTGTCGTATCGTGTTGAAGCTGCATGGGCAGCTGTACCTGTACACGCCATCCAAGATCTGTTTGACTCAATGCCCAGGTGTATCAAGGCCGTTATTACGACCAGAGGTTGTTGTTCTGGGTACTGATTTCTCAGGATCTACGCACCCAAATTGCGTGAAAATGCTATCACGTATCAGTTCTAGTATAATATATTTGTCCAATGAATACCCATTTATCATCTGCATTTCTTCTTGGTATAGCAATTTTAGTGGTCAGTAGTGTATGGAATGTTACAACTTGCTTTCGTGCTGGGAGAACGTCTGTTCCTGAACCACCTGTTTACTGTTGGCTACACTTTGCTGGAGTGTTTCGGAAACGAATGATAGTTTTATTGTTCTGTTTCCATTAGTTTATCTCACGATCACATCTCAAAAATTCCTCGCAGAATTATAACGCTAGCATCGATTGCTGTTTTAAGGTGGTCGGTGGTTACACATGAAGCATTTAAAAGTTGTTAATTCTAAAGTTAATTCTCAAAATATTCAGTTACTGTAAAATATTAAATTTTGTAGTTTTTAAGATATTTAAAATTTAATTGTTCCACTAGTCTACCTCAATTTCCTGAGATCACAGATGTATTCAGATTTGCGCAGGCCGAATCGATCGCCTACATCCGTGTAATGTTAATGTGTGACTGTACTGACGAGCCCCTAGTAAACAGAACACAACATTCATTCTGAATGGAGAGAAAACTATAAAAGCAAAAATAACTTGAGGTACGCCCCGAAAGAGTGTTATAGGACCATTATTTTTTTCGCAGTATATAGCCTATGATCTAGTGCACTGTTTCTTAAAAACTGAAATGTGTTGTAATAACATGTAACTCACAACTGTTGCCAAGAAGTATTTTTTCAGCTACTACAGAGAAAACGATTAGAAATTATACATAAGTTTGTAAATTTAAATATTTCCCTACTTTACTAAGTTTCTGCCCTGAAACTGGTCAACCGTTATACAGGACTACTTTACACGGGAGAAATTCTTAGAGCACTTTTACAGATTGAAAGACAGGCGTAATGGCTCGAGTGAAACCCTTAGCATCAGAAGTAGTGCACTCGTCGCTTCATACACAGAGAAGCTTTAGAAGCGAGAAAAAGGCCTGAGGATTTGAAACGTATTCTGGACGAAGTTACAAAACCTGTTAATTTCATTAAATCACGTTCTCTAAATTTCCGTATTTTCACCGTTTTATGAGAAGAAATTGGCATTGAACACACTCAACTTTTCTTACATACTGAAGTGCGTTGTTTGTCAAGAGGGAAAGCTCTTTGTCGTTTCTTTGGGCTGCTTAATGAAGTGTGCTTGTTTCTTTTAGACAAGCAACATTATTTTCAAGCGAGAAAATGTGTGATTTTGATTGGTTGTGTAATGTGACCTATTTGGTGGATATTTTCTCCTTTTTCAACGAATTTAACTTAGAACCTGCAAGGAATAAATGTTAATATGGTGCAGGTTGAGAGTAAAGTTGAAGTTACAGTTAACAAACAGCAGCTGTGGGCAGTACGAGTACAGAAGCGTAGCAATTCATCATTTCCAGCGCTGAGGGACTGCATTGATTCTTCAGGTGAAAAAGTCCCTCCCGAAGTGCAGAACACTTGTGAGACTCTTGTTAGCATTAGTTGGAAGTTTTCGACAATATATCCTTACCCCGCAAGCTGGTAATTATTAGACTGAAGATCCTTTCACTAATGGCGAAATCTCTCTCACACAGGACAAGAACATCTATTGTAACTTTCCTGCAATACTTCATGGCAAAATGTTTTCCAGGAAAATGAACTCCGTAGCTTTTGGTTGCGTGTGCCTTGTGAGTATAAAGAGTTGTTTAAAGAGGCACTGCAATGAGCTATGTAAAGAGTCTTTGCAGCATTTGATGCCATTCCGTACCATTTAGTTACTTGAACAGACCTTTCCTGCTATTTGCAGTATTGAAACCTTGAAGCGAAACCGTCTTAATGTGGAATCAGATCCAACATTGATGGTGACAAAGCTTATTCCAGATTTCAGCGGAATTATGGAAAAACACAAAGCATTTCATTCCTTGCATTAGTGGCCCCACATTTCAGAACATTGTTTATCAACTGAATTTCTTTTAAAAAAATTATTTCCGGTTAGTGTATTTGCTGCACTGTGTTACTCTATTTTCTGTATTACTGTTTTAGTGTAAGTTACTGTATTTTCAATTTAAATTTCGTTCAGTGGGAAACAGTCATGAATCTTTAGAATAAATTGATTATCGCATTATTTTTCATGATGTTTATGTCAGTGGTAATTCTAATTAACTTATTTTTTAAATACTATGTGACATTTCAGATAGCATTGCAAGAGGGTCCGTAAACCATATTCTGAATAAACAGGGAGTCCGCGTTATCGGAAAGTTTGATACCCACTGACCTAATGCATAACGTCTGCTATTCCATGACGCTATTTACGGATGTTGTTGTTGTACACAGGGATGTCACAAAACTAAAAACACCGTAGTGAAGTGCAGGTTGACAAGCATAGCATTGATGCCTCGCGCAGGCATTTGCAGTTGACCCGCAAATAACTAAACAAGTGTAACGTATTGCGCACAAATAGGCACAAAGACTCACTACTGTATGATTAGACGATTACAGAACAAGCACTGGAAGTAGTCACACGCATTAAATATCTCGGAATATCTGTACAGAGCGATTTAAAGTAGAGTCCACATAAAACTAAACGCTGTGAAGGAAGACGCCAGAATTAGACACATTGAGAAAAATCTCAGGAAGTGTTCCATCTACAAAGGAATTAGTTTACTAAACCCTCGCTTCACCAATACCTGAATATCCCTCGTCAGTCCAGTATCGGTACCAACTAGTTCTAATAAATAAAATACGCAAAATCCAACGAAGAACAGAGCGTTTCGTTGAAATTTCACTTAGTGAGGGCGAAAGAGTGTCGCGGGTATTTATTACTGTTCGATTAACTTGCGATAGTGCACACTGTTTTCTTGTGTGCTGTGATGTAATCACAAGTAGCTGTTACAAGTACTAATATATCAGAGAAAACATTATCCTTCATTTATAGAGAAATTAAAAGTAAAATAGATTTTTCTTTTGTTAACATGTGTCTTACTTGTGTCACTTTTTGCCAAAGTCAAAGGACGGTGGAAGTTTTGTTATTGCATAATTTTGGGTTTGTTGTGTGCTCAGAGTTGGCAAAGAAAATATCAGCGCTTCAGGCATGGGAGAGATACAGGTGGGTGGCGGGACACATTAAGTACACGTTGCACAATACTTTCATGCAAAATTTAAGGTCGAAAGTAACATAGCTCGATCAAACTTGGACCACACATAGAGCAAACTCGTACATCATACGCTACTGGCCATTAAAATTGCTACACCAAGAAGAAATGCAGATGATACACGGGTATTCATTGGACAAATATATTATACTACAACTGACATGTGATTACATTTTCACGCAATTTGAGTGCATAGATACTGATAAACCATTACCCAGAACAACCACCTCTGGCCGTAATAACGGCCTTCATACACCTGGGCATTGAGTCAAACAGAGCTTCGATGGCGTGTACAGGTACAGCTGCCCACGCAGCTTCAACACGATACCACAGTTCATCAAGAGTAGTGACTGGCGTATTGTGACGAGACAGTTGCTCGGCCACCATTGACCAGACGTTTTCAGTTGGTGAGAGATCTGGAGGATGTGCTGGCCAGGGCAGCAGTCGAACATTTTCTGTATCCGGAAAGACCCGTACAGGACCTGCAACTTGCAGTCGTGCACTATCCTGCTGCGATGTAGGGTTTCGTAGGGATCGAATGAAGGGTAGAGCCACGAGTCGTAACACATCTGAAATGTAACATACACTGTTCAAAGTGCCGTCAATGCGAACCAGAGTTGACCGAGACGCGTATCCAATGGCACCCCATACCATCACGCTGGGTGATACGCCAGTATAGGGAAGACGAATACACGCTTCCAATGTGCGTTCACCGCGAAGTCACCAAACACGGATGCGACCACCATGATGCTGTAAACAGAACCTGGATTCATCCGAAAAAATGACGTTTTGCCATTCGTGCACCCAGGTTCGTCGTTGAGCACACCAACGCAGGCGCTCCTGTCTGTGATGCAGCGTCAAGGGTAACCGCAACCATGGTCTCCGCGCTGATAGCCCATGCTGCTGCAAACGGCGTCGAACTGTACGTGCAGATGGTTGTTGTCTTGCTAACGTCCCCATCTGTTGACTCAGGGATCGATACGTGGCTGCACGATGCGTTATAGCCATGCGAATAAGGTGCCTGTCATATCGACTGCTAGTGATACGAGGCCGTTGGGATCCAGCACGGCGTTCCGTATTATCCTCCTGAACCCACCGATTCCATATTCTGCTAACAGTCATTGGATCTCGATCAACGCGAGCAGCAATGTCGCGATACGATAAACAGCAATCGCGATAGGCTACAATCTCACCTTTATCAAAGTCGGAAACGTGATGGTACACATTTCTCCTCCTTACACGAGGTATCACAACAGCGTTTCACCAGGCAACGCCGGTCAGCTGCTGTTTGTGTATGAGAAATCGGTTGGAAACTTTCCTCATGTCAGCACGTCGTAGGTGTCGGCACCGGCACCAACCTTGCGTGAATGCTATGAAAAGCTAATCATTTGCATATCACAACATCTTCTTCCCCTCGGTTAAATTTCGCGTCTGTAGCACGTCATCTTCGTGGTGTAGCAATTTTAATGACCAGTAGTGTAGTAAAAAAGGTAACTGAAAGAAACACGCAATGAGACGAATAGAAATCACACTTTTATTCAGAGGCAATAATTACACTGAGACCACCACGATACATGATGGTCCGCTGGGCATTACGAACTGTGGCAGCGAGCGAGGTCGCCGGTGGTTAGCACAATGGACTTGCATTCGGGAGGACGATGGTTCACACCCGCATCCGGCCGTTCTGACGTTTTCCGTTGTGTCCCTAAATCGCTTCAGGCGACTGCTGCGTTGGTTCCTTTGAAAAGGACGCGGCCGACATCCTTCCTTAAAACGATGGGACTGATGAGCTCGCTGTTTTCTCCCTCCCCTAAATCAACCAACGCACTAACAAACGGTGCGACATGGTTCTTAACAGGGTGTGTGATCACGAAGGAGGGCAGTGCGTACTCTGCAACGTGGTCTCACGTTGGCAAGGGGCAGAAAGATACGTACCTAACGACTGGAAAATTGCTCAAGTCACACCAATACCCAAAAAGGTAAGTAGGGGTAATCCGCTGAATTACAGGCCTATATCACTAACGTCGATGTGAGTAGGTTTTTAGAACATAAACTGTATTCGAACATTATGAAGTACCTCGAAGAAAACGATTTATTGACATATAGTCAGCACGGATCCAGAAAACATCGTTCTTGTGAAACACAACTAGCTCTTCATACTCATGAGGTTATGAAAGCTATTGACAGGGAATGTCAAATTGATTCCATATTTTTAGGTTCCCAGAAGGCTTCCGACACCGTTCCTCACAAGCGTCTTCTAACCAAACTGCGTGCCTACAGAGCATCGCCTCAGCTGTGCGACTGGATTCCCGATTTCCTGTCAGAAAGGTCACAGTTCGTAGTAATAGACGGAAAGTCATCGAGTAAAACAGAAGTAATATCTGATGTTCCTCAAAGAAGTGTTATAGGCCCTCTATTGTTCCTGATCTATATTAACGACATAGGAGACTATCTGAGTAGCCGTCTTCGATTGTTTGCATTTACCGTCTTGTAAAGTCATCAGACGATCAAAACGACTTGCAAAATGATTTATATAAGATATCTGTATGGTGTGAAAAGTGGCAATTGACCCTGAATAAATAAAAGTGCGAAGTTATTCACATAAGTACAAAAAGAAATCAGCTAAATTTCGATTACGCGATAAGTCACACAAATCTGAGGGCTGTAAATTCAACTAAATACTTAGGGATTACAATTACAAATAACTTAAATTGGAACGATCACATGGATAATATTGTGGGTAGAGCAAACCAAAGACTGCGATTCACTGGCAGAACACTTAGAAGATGCAACAGGTCTACCAAATAGACTGCTTACACTACGCTTGTCCGCCCTATTCTGGAGTATTGCTATGCAATGTGGGATCTTAATCAGGTGAGAATGACGGATAACATCGAAAAAGTACACAGAAGGGCAACTCGTTTTGTATAATAGCGAAATAGGGGAAATAGTGTCACAGACATGATACGTGAATTGGAGTGGCAATCATTAAAACAAAGGCGCTTTTCGTTGCGACGGGATCTTCTCATGAAATTTCAATCACCAATTTTCTCCTCCGATTGCGAAAACATTCTGTTGGCACCCACCTACATAGGGAGAAACGATCATCTCGATAAAATAAGGGAAATCAGGGCTCGCACGGAAAAATTTAAGTGCTCGTTTTTCCCGCGTGCCATGCGAGAGTGGAACGGTAGAGAGATACCATGAAGGTGGTTCATTGAACCCTCTGCCAGGCACTTTATTGTGAATAGCAGAGTATTCACGTAGATGTAGATGTGGTAAGGAGTTCTTGTGGTAGGTCGCTGCATTTCCTCACCAGCGCTGCCGACAGCTACTGGACAGTCTTTGGCTGATGTGGACATGCTGTAGAATGTCTCGCCAATGAATCCCACCTACGCTCTGTAGGACTTAAGTCCGGGTAACGGACAGGCCAGTCCATTCGCCAAATATCCTCTCGTACCAAGAGTTCCTCCTCCTCCGCTTTTCGAGGCCGTTGGCCATTTTCATCCACAAAAATGTAGTGAGCGGCGAATGCACCCATGATGAGGTGCATATGCAAAAGGAGAACAGTGTCACAATAACATTGACTGGTGAGACTACTGTGTTCAAAGATCCAGAGGTCAGTACTCCCACGCAACCATCATGCCCCCCTAACCATAAGACCTGTACCACCAGGACGATCATGTTCAAATATGTTTCTGGGTGCATTACATTTTTCCACCTCAATCCATGTGAAGGTACGTCCACTATTGCTAAACACACGAGGTGCGACAATAAAGTAATGAGACTGATTATCTTTGCAAGATGTGGCAACCCTGCAGGCTTGCGTAGGCACAATAGCGTTGACCTTGGTCTATAAGCTGCTTCTAGTCCAAGCAGGACATCGATGCAACTGCTCAGTCATGAGTTGGGGTGTAATAAGTTAACATGTGTTTGTGTCTCTCGTCAAGGAAATGGAACCGCATAATATTTCGCAACGGTATGCCATTTCTTTTTGCGTTAAATTGGCTGAAAACGCGACGACAACTTACGGTAAGCTTTAGAAGATTTTGGAGAGGAGGTTATGTCAAGAGGTCAATTTTTTTGTTGGCATAAAATGTTTAGTGAAGGCAGAACGAATGTTGAAGATAAAGACCACAGTAGACGACCATCAGCCTCACGGACGGATGTCAACTTGGCCAGCGTGCCTGAATTCATACGATCTGATCGAAGATTATCTGTGAAAATGATTGCAGAAGAACTGAACATCAATCGAGAAAGCGTTTGTCTAATAATTACTGAAGATCTTGGTATGAGAAAGATTTGTGCAGGTAATGCGCCATCCATACTGCTCTGTCAGCACAGCAATTTTTAATCTCAAAACAAATTTCAGTACTACCACAGCCACCTTATTCACCAGATATCAGTCCGTGCGAGTTTTTTCTATTTCCAAGACTAAAAACGGCGGTCAACAACACAAGATGTAGAAAAAGCTGTGACGAGGGTCTTGGAGGATATTACAGAAGATGAGTTCCAAAAATGTTGCCATTAATGGCAGAAGCGCTGGAAAAAGTGTGTGCAATCAGAAGGGAACTACTTTTAAGGACACAACACTAAATTTGACTAAAACGGTGCCGGCCGGTGTGGCCGAGCGGTTCTAGGCTCTTCAGTCTGGAACCGCGCGACCGCTACGGTCGCAGGTTCCAATCCTGCCTCGGGCATGGATGTGTGTGATGTCCTTAGATTAGTTAGATTTAAGTAGTTCTCAGTCCTAGGCGCCTGATGACCTAAGCTGTTAAGTCTCACACTGCTCAGAGCCATTTGAAGCATTTTTGAACTAAAACGGTAAGCAACATTTTTTTCACATGAGTCTCATTACTTTATTGTCGCACCTCATATGTGAAGATGGTATCTGTTCTTTCGAACATGTCCGGAAGAACAGATTCTATCTTCATACCGTTAAGGCTAACCAGTCATTGACCTTTTTATGTGCTGGATGCACACCCATTGCCCGAACTCTTACGGGACCTAGTAAAATTGTTTGCTGCGCGTAATGAGTGTAATGGGCTGGGGCACTACGAATGTAGTGTGTGGACATTAAGTTGGGAATGGGGGTCTCACAGGGAGCGTGGAAGGGATAAATCCCTGCAGTCGCACTATCCTCTGTGCCCTCGTGGCTCAGATGGATAGAGCGTATGCCATGTAAGCAGGAGATCCCGGGTTCGAGTCCCGGTCGGGGCACACATCTTCAACTGTCCCCGTAGATCTATATCAACGCCTGTCGACAGCTTAGGGTCTTGATGTAATTATCATTCCATTGCTAAACATGGTGGACTGTATGGACTGTCCGACCCAATTCCCTCGACTTAAATCCGATCGAGCGCATGTGGGATGTGTGGAGAGACGTATTGCAGCGTGTTAACATGCAGTTGTGAACTGTGCTGGTGGAGCAATGGAACATCCTATCGCAATAACTCCTTACCAATGTTGTGCCAACAGAGTTGTAAGTTTTGGGGCATGAGTTGCTGCCTGTGGTGATCACACACACTATTAAGAACCATGTACCACTTCTTCAAATGTCCAGCACCCCATGAGAAACACAGTGACTTCAGTATGATTATTGTTGTTGCTGTGGTCTTCAGTCCAGAGACTGGTTTGATGCAGCTCTCCATGCTACTCTATTCTGTGCAAGCTTCTTCATCTCCCAGTACCTACTGCAACCTACATCCTTCTGAATCTGTTTAATGTATTCATCTCTTGGTCTCCCTCTACGATTTCTACCCTCCACGCTGCCCTCCAATACTAAATTGGTGATCCCTTGATGCCTCAGAATATGCTCTACCAACCGATCCCTTCTTCTAGTCAAGTTTTGCACAAATTTCTCTTCTCTCCAGTTCTATTCAATACCTCCTCATTAGTTATGTGATCTACCCATCTAATCTTCAGCATTCTTCTGTAGCACCACATTTCGAAAGCTTCTATTCTCTTCTTGTCCAAACTATTTAGCGTCCACGTATCACTTCCCTACATTGCTACACTCCACACAAATACTTTCAGAAACGACTTCCTGACACTTAAATCTATACTCGATGTTAACAAGTTTCTCTTCTTCAGAAACGCTTTCCTTGCCATTGTCAGTCTACATTTTATATCCTCTCTACTTCGACCATCATCAGTTTTGCTCCCCAAATAGCAAAACTCATTTACTACTTTAAGCCTCTCATTTCCTAATCTAATTCCCTCAGCATCGCCCGATTTAATTCGACTACATTCCATTATCCTCGTTTTGCTTCTGTTGTGTTCATCTTACATCCTCCTTTCACGACACTGTCCATTCCGTTCCGCTGCTCTTCCAGGTCCTTTGCTGTCTCTGACAGAATTACAATGTCATCGGCGAACCTCAAAGTTTTTATTTCTTCTCCATGGATTTTAATTCCTACTCCGAATTTTTGTTTTGTTTCCTTTACTGCTTGCTCAATATACAGATTGAATAGCATCGGGGAGAGGCTGCAACCCTGTCTCACTCCCTCCCCAACCACTGCTTCCCTTTCATACCCCTCGACTCTTATAACTGCCATCTGGTTTCTGTACAAATTGTAAATAGCCTTTCGCTCCCTGTATTTTACCTCTGCCACCTTCAGAATTTGAAAGAGAGTATTGCAATCAACATTGTCAAAATCTTTCTCTAAGTCTACAAATGCTAAAAACGTAGGTCTGGCTTTCCTTAATCTATTTTCTAAGATAAGTCGTAGGGTCAGTATTCCCTCACCTGTTCCAACATTTCTACGGAATCCAAACTGATCTTCCCTGAGGTCGGCTTCTACCAGTTTTTCCGTTCGTCTGTAAAGAATTCGTGTAAGTATTTTGCAGCTGTGGCTTATTAAACTGATGGTTCGATAATTATCTTTGAATAAAAGAGTCATTTTAGATTCGTTCGTCTCATTGCCTATTTCTTTCAGTAACCTACTGTGCTGTACTGTAGCAGTTCTTTCTATGTATGGTCCAACTTTCACTGAGCTATGTTACTTGGCAGTGATACGTCATTTCGTCCTTACGTATTGCACACCAGTGTACTTTCCAGGCCAGTTATGCTTTATCCAGGGGATCCTACTACTTTGATAATGCCCCTGATACACACCTCAGGCATTCGTGTAAATGCATGGAATCTCTATCTCCAGGATAGCAATGAGACACTGCACTTGTGTTTCAGGCAAGGGAGAGAGCATCTGGGACCACATGCTGCACGCACAGCCCAACCTGACTGCAGACGGCCAGAACGGCGACGTGGCGGCCGACTCGTACCACAAGTACAAGGAGGACGTGCAGCTGCTCGTCGCGCTCAATGTGAGTCCCTGTCAGCTGTTGCCGCACATCACACAACACGTCACCTCCGGAACCAACGGTGGCATTTTCAGTCCGCTAATAAGCGTAGCCATCAATCACAATTCCTTTTCTACAATCACAACGAACAGCCACATTTCCATTCACAAATAAGTGTAACCATCAGTCAGGATGAATAAAACGTTCTCGGTTTTCCAGCCGCGTCAATTCGAATAAAATGCTCGAGCTTTCGATGGCCATCTCCGCCATCGTCGTCAGGAGTTCACTGACAGCCGGGGCTGTTTTTTTTTTTTTTTCTTTATTGGTTTTCAATTCCCACCGAAGGGGGCGGGCTGGCAGCAGCTTACAACGCTGCTCTACAGCCTACAGACTTTTTTTAAATAATGGAAGAAGAAAGAAACAAGGAAAAACAGGCGATAAAATGGTGATTTAAAGTGTAAAATGGCGTAAAATTGCGGAAAGTTAAAACAGAAAGCAAAAGGGGTTGGCAATGTAGATAAAATACACAGGAATCAGACAAGTAACATAGTAGACACACAATTAAAAAACGTGGCGACAGTCTGGTTTCTGTTCGCAAGAGATAAAAGGCACACCCAGCGACAGTATGATGGCCGTTCGCAACAAGTCCCAAAAAACACAACACGGAACACTCACTGTAAAACACGCACTGTAGAACACTAACTGTACAACACTGCACGAAAGTGGCAGCACAAAGACGACACTCCCGAGCCAAAGGCAGATGGGGGGGGGGGGGACCTGCAGGAGGGGGAAAAACAAGGAGGGAGGAGAGGAAAAAACGAAAAGGGGGGGAACCAAGGAGGGAGAGGACTAATAAAGGGGGAGAAGGGCAGACGCGAGAGGAAATGAGAGGAGGCAGAGGAGGGAAATGGAAAAGGACGTGGAGGAGAGAAGGGGGCAAAGAGAGGGGAGGTGGGGAAGAAAGAGGCTGGAAGGGGGGGAGAGGGAGCCCGGGAAAAGGACATAGGAAAGGAGGGGGAGTGAGGATCAGAGTTGATAGGAGGGGTAAATGGAGGGAGAGAGGGCATCATCCGGGAGGGGGAGTTGATGGAAGCCACCTTGGGAAAGAAGATGTAGGGTGTAGAGATGGAGGGTAGGGGGGACACAGCGGTGAAGACGTGGCAGGGGGCGGGGATGCCGGGGCTGCTACGGTTTCTCGCTTGTATAGGCGTGATGACATCATCGGCAGCCAATCAGATCGATCCAATGTGGCGCGCGCGTGTAAGTCGACCCGGGCACCTCGTGGCAGCACCGGTGACGTCAGGTGGCGCCAGGGGCAGGCGCCACGTTTGAAACTGCCGCTCCCGCGTCGCGCATCTGTCTCTGCTTTCTTTCGATGTCCTACGCCCGTCCCCATGCCCTGCTGAGTGTGTATCCCTGGTCTCTGTTGAAATTGTTGTTGTTTAAGCGAATCTCGGCCGCTTCCTTTATAACGGAGTCCCAATATGTAGAATCATGAGCCAACACTTTTGTATTTTCGAACTGTATCTTATGTCCGTTTTCTAGGCAATGCTCCGCTATGGCCGACTTGTCAAACTCCCTTTTGTTTTATATGGCGCTTGTGCTAAGTACAACGCTCCGCAACCGCGCGAATTGTCTGTCCAATGTACATGCTGCCACATTCACAGGCTACACCATACACACCGGACACTCGAAGAGCAGTGTCGTCTTTAACAGGGCGCAACGTATCTCGTATCTCGGGGGCGGGCCGAACACTGGTCTTAGCCCATGTTTCTGCAGCAGACGTCCTCACTTACTGCTAGTTGCTCCACAGTATAGCAGGAATACAGTCCGTTTGGCCTCTTCTTCTGATTCACCAGCTGTCTTTCGTCGGCGGCCCTTGAAAGCGTTTCCTATTCTACAGTTGGAACCAACGACGACATTTTTTGTTCACTAATAAGTGTCCCTGTCAGTCAGGGTACCTTTTCTAGAGGCGGAACTACCACCTACATTTTTAGTCCACTAGGAAGTGTAGCCACCAGACACAGTGGTGGTTTTGTGACTAATTTCTTGTCTGGTGCGGTTACGTAACATATCTACGGTTAGATGACAACTTCTTTCCGTTTTCTTTGTAAAATATAACAACAAGTCGCTGCTCCAGAATCTCGTCCTCCGGGCATAGACCATTATCCTCGTTCGTTTTTTCTGATGTTGGCTGGCTACTTTGCAGCCGATATTCCTTCATAGGGTCCAGACCCAGACCCATACTGTCAGAACTGAACCGAGCAGGGTGTGGTGAGAAGGATCTGTTCACGCTCGAGATTGGTGGACAGCAGCCTCCACGTTCGGGCGATTCCCTGTGGTGGGGTTAGCTCTGACAGCTCATGTACTAGTTTTCTCGTGTGTGAGTTCTCCTAGTGCCTTCAAAATTCCTTCCAGATGCTCCTTTCAGCCGAATCAGTGACTGAAAAGTTGCCTTTGCGTTATACCTCGACTTTCTCGTGACACTCTATTCTGTATATATACTAAGATTGTATCTGTTCTTTCGGACATGACCGAAAGAACAGATACCGTCAGTGACCATGCAGCTCGTTATAATGAAATACAATGAAATGAACACCCTTAGCTGCTTACAGGCGTTGACATGCGTCAATGGGGACAGATGAAAGTGTGTGCCCCGACTGGGACTCGAACCTGGGATCTCCTGCTTACATGGCAGACGCTCTATCCATCAGAGCCACCGAGGACACAGAGGATTGCGCGACTGCAGGGATTTATCTCTGGCACGCCTCCCGCGAAACGCACATTCTCAACGTATTGTCCCGCACTACATTCGTAGTGGCCCCGCCCATTATACTCATTACTCGCGGCGCGTTGCCGATTCCCGTAAGAGCTCGGGCACTGTTTGTGCATTCGCACAGAAGAAGAAGATGGTCAAGTGGCTGGTGAGCCTTAACTATATCTATCTTAGTATATATATAGCTAAGGCTCTTAGTTGTTGTTGTTGTGGTCTTCAGTCCTGAGACTGGTTTGATGCAACTCTCCATGCTACTCTATCCTGTGCAAGCTTCTTCATCTCCCAGTACCTACTGAAACCTACATCCTTCTGAATCTGCTTAGTGTATTCATCTCTTGGTCTCCCTCTACGATTTTTACCCTCTACGCTGCCCTCCAATACTAAATTGGTGATCCCTTGATGCCTCAGAACATGTCCTACCAACCGATCCCTTCTACTGGTCAAGTTGTGCCACAAACTTCTCTTCTCCCCAATCCTATTCAATACTTCCTCATTAGTTATGTGATCTACCCATCTAATCTTCAGCATTCTTCTGTAGCACCACATTTCGAAAGCTTCTATTCTCTTCTTGTCTAAACTGTTTATCGTCCACGTTTCACTTCCATACATGACTACACTCCATACGAATACTTTCAGAAATGACTTTCTGACACTTAAATCAATACTGGATGTTAACAAATTTCTCTTCTTCAGAAACGCTTTCCTTTCCATTGCTAGTGTACATTTTATATCCTCTCTACTTCGACCATCATCAGTTATTTTGCTCCCCAAATAGCAAAACTCCTTTACTACTTTAAGTGCCTCATTTCCTAATCTAATTCCCTCAGCATCACCCGATTTAATTTGACTACATTCCATTATCCTTGTTTTGCTTTTGTTGATGTTCATCTTATATCCTCCTTTCAAGACACTGTCCATTCCATTCAACTGCTCTTCCAAGTCCTTTGCTGTCTCTGACAGAATTACAATGTCATCGGCGAACCTCAAAGTTTTTATTTCTTCTCCATGAATTTTAATACCTACTCCGAATTTTTCTTTTGTTTCCTTTACTGCTTGCTCAATATACAGATTGAACAACATCGGGGAGAGGCTACAATCCTGTCTTACTGCCTTCCCAACCACTGCTTCCCTTTCATGTCCCTCAACTCTTATAACTGCCATCTGGTTTCTGTACAAATTGTAAATAGCCTTTCGCTCCCTGTATTTTACCCCTGCCACCTTCTGTATTTGAAAGAGAGTATTCCAGTCAACATTGTCAAAAGCTTTCTCTAAGTCTACAAATGCTAGAAACGTAGGTTTGGCTATCTTTAATCTTCCTTCTAAGATAAGTCGTAAGGTCAGTATTGCCTCACGTGTTCCAATATTTCTACGGAATCCAAGCTGATCTTCCCGGAGGTCGGCTTCTACTAGTTTTTCCATTCGTCTGTAAAGAATTCGCGTTAGTATTTTGCAGCTGTGACTTATTAAACTGATAGTTCGGTAATTTTCATATCTGTCAACACCTGCATTCTTTGGGATTGGAATTATTATATTCTTCGTGATGCCTGGGTGTTGTGTGATGTCCTTAGGTTAGTTAGGTTTAAGTAGTTCTAAGTTCTAGGGGATTGATGACCGTAGATGTTAAGGCCCATAGTGCTCAGAGCCATTTTATTATATTCTTATTGAAGTCTGAGGGTATTTCGCCGTCCGCAGCTCGTGGTTGTGCGGTAGCGTTCTCGCTCCTCACGCCCGGGTTCCCGGGTTCGATTCCCGGCGGGGTCGGGGATTTTCTCTGCCTCGTGATGACTGGGTGTTGTGTGATGTCCTTAGGTTAGTTAGGTTTAAGTAGTTCTAAGTTCTAGGGGACTGATGACCTAAGATGTTAAGTCCCATAGTGCTCAGAGTCATTTGGACCATTTTTTGGTATTTCGCCTGTTTCATACATCTTGCTCACCAGATGGTAGAGTTTTGTCAGAACTGGCTCTCCCAAGGCCGTCAGTAGTTCCAATGGAATGTTGTCTACTCCGGGGGCCTTGTTTCGACTCAGGTCTTTCAGTGCTCTGTCAAACTCTTCACGCAGTATCATATCTCCCATTTCATCTTCATCTACATCCTCTTCCATTTCCATAATATTGTCCTCAAGTACATCGCCCTTGTATAGACCCTCTATATACTCCTTCCACCTTTCTGCTTTCCCTTCTTTGCTTAGAACTGGGTTTCCACCTGAGCTCTTGATATTCATACAAGTCGTTCTCTTATCTCCAAAGGTCTCTTTAATTTTCCTGTAGGCGGTATCTATCTTACCCCTAGTGAGATAGGCCTCTACATCGTTACATTTGTCCTCTAGCCATCCCTGCTTAGCCATTTTGCACTTCCTGTCTATCTCATTTTTGAGACGTTTGTATTCCTTTTTGCCTGCTTCACTTACTGCATTTTTATATTTTCTCCTTTCATCAATTAAATTCAATATTTCTTCTGTTTCCCAAGGATTTCTACTAGCCCTCGTCTTTTTACCTACTTGATCCTCTGCTGCCTTCACTACTTCATCCCTCAAAGCTACCCATTCTTCTTCTACTGTATCATTTCCCCCATTCCTGTCAATTGCTCCCTTATGCTCTCCCTGAATCTTAGGCTCTTAGTATATATATATATATATATATATATATATATATATATATATATATATATATATATATAACACATACATACATATAGTTAAGGCTCACCGGCCACTTGACCATCTTCTTCTTCTGTGCGAATGCACAAACAGTGCAGAACTCTTACGGGAATCGGCAACGCGCCGCGAGTAATGAGTATAATGGGCGGGGGCACTACGAATGTAGTGCGGGACAATACGTTGAGAATGTGCGTTTCGCGGGAGGCGTGCCGGAGATAAATCCCTGCAGTCACGAATTCCTCTGTCCTCGGTGGCTCTGATGGATAGAGCGTCTGCCATGTAAGCAGGAGATCCCAGGTTCGAGTCCCAGTCGGGGCACACATTTTCATCTGTCCCCGTTGACGTATGTCAACGCCTGTAAGCAGCTAATTTCATTGTAATTTCACTCTATTCTGTCACCAGTATGTCGACATGCCTGTTGCCGCGACGTCATTGTGCATCGCCTCGGTCTGCTCAGCTTTTCCTCCTAGCTGGCTGGCAGTGTGCCGGTCATTCACGCAGGCGGCTCGTTGTCTGGTGTCACCAGTGGAGAACTTTAAGAAATTGTTAGTGTTAGCCTGCAATCGTACTACGGGTTGCAACATCCCAGTGATGCTGGTCCGTGTTTGCGACAGAAAGGGCAGACCACGGTAAGGTATGCATCCGACCAGTGTCGAACTTTGAGACTCGGTAATCAGGCAGCGTCATCACCTTTGGGTGAGCCTTATGGGTTCAGAATCTGTCTTCAAAAATTTCTCTTAGGTCTATAAAGAGAGTATGTGTGCTTACATGTGGCCAGTGGCAGTTCGTCTTTTAAATGATACCACAACACCACTCGACAACGTTGACATTGACTAACCCATGTACACATCTATGTATGTCGTAGCGAGCCTAGATGACAGTTCAGTAGTTTTACTTCTGAAAGGACGGAGAGGGAGCTACACACACACACACACACACACACACACACACACACACACACACACACACAAAGACTATTAGCTCACTTTTTTAAACTCTTTAATATCGAATACTTAACCTGCATGCAGTCCATGTCCACATGACTCATGATGTACAGGGTGTATAAAAAACAATGGCGCAATCTTACACGGCTGTACGTACACGATAATAGAAGTACAAATGTCAAGTAAACATGGGCTTTAAAACGCATACCTTAAGAGCTATGAGATATTCTTGATTTTCAGCATTGTGAAACAGATCTCTTCTACTGCAAGTTCTTTACTTTCCATATTTTAGGAAGTGTTAGTATGGACCAAAACAAGAAAAAAATGTCCAGTAAACATGTGCTCTAAAATGCATACCTTAACACCTATGAGCACCTGTTCATCTTCGGTGCTTTGGTACACAACTCTTCTAATGCTTGTGGTTTCGTTGTGATGTGTTAACCTTAACCTGGTACCTCACTCTCCGGGTCACACCACATATCTATCGTCACTTTTACGGCACCAGCTGTGGTCCCACATACAGTCATTTGTTATTGCTGCGTACCTTAGACAGTGTAGTTTTGTCCAGGACTAGTGTGGTAAGAACATACTCCACTTCCTGAACATGTCGCTTCATGTATTACACATCTTACTGTTATTTTTGACATTTATCGCTCACTGCATTGCAGATTGGAAAGCAGAATATGAAGTATGGAACAGATACATCAGGCAGGGGAAATATTCTCGCGCTTCAAGAACAATGTTACAATTCTAATTACAAAGACGACAGGTGCTGACGTGTTTGAGTATTACCGATCCATCACGTTGATAAGTTATGGTTGCAAAATATTGACAGAAATTATTTAGAGAAGAATGGAAAAACTGATAGAAACCGACCTTGGAGAATATCAGTTTGGGTTCCGGAGAAAAGTAAGAACATACAAGGCAATGCTGATTCTATGTCTTATTTTAGAAGACAAATTTAATGAAGACAAATCTGCATTACAACAGTTGCAGATTTATAAACAGCTTTTGACAATGTTGACTGGTACACACTCTTTGAAATTTTGAGGATGCAGAGATAAAAAAACGGGTAGCGAAATATCATTTACAGCTTGTTTAAAAACCAGATGGCAGTTATAAGAGTCGATGGACTTCAAAGGGAAGCAATGGTTGAGAAGGGCGTGAGACAGGGTTGTAGCACATGGCCAGTTTTATTCAGTCCGTACGCTGAGAAAGCATTGTAGGAAACCAAGGAGGAATCTGGAAAGCGAATTATAGTTCGGAGAGAAGAAATAAAAACTTTGAGGTTTGCCGATGACGTTGTATAATGCTGTCAGAGAGAGCAAAGGACTTGGCAGAGCAGTTGAACTGGACGGACAGTGTCTTGAAAGAAGGATGTAAGATAAATATCAACAAAAGTAGAACAATGGTTGTGGAATGTAGTCGAACTTAGTGAGACGTTGCTGAAGGAATTAAATTAGGTGATGATACACTATGAAGCAGTAGATACACTAGAAGTTGCTGTTTGGGCGGCGAAATAACTAATGATGGCTGAGGTAGAGAAGATACAAAACGCCGACACGCAATAGCAAGAAGGGAAAGTGGGCTGAAGGTTAGAACTGAAGTTTGTGTTTTTGGGATGGCATTGGACTTCAGCGGTCCACACAGCTATACTAGTCACTACGCTACTGTGGTGTAATGATTAGCACATACCCCTAGTAAGCTAGAGATCTGGGTTCAAGTCCTCGCTACAGTATAAATTTTATTTCATTGCTTTAGCTTCTATCCTTGTCGGAAAAAAATAAGAAAAGTATTTATGAACAAGAGGAATTTGTTAACATCTAATATGAATTTAAGTATCAGGAATTCGTTTCTAAAGATATTTGATTTGTACCCTTGTACGGAAGTGAAAAATGAATGGTAAGCAGTTCACACGAGAAGAGAATAAAAGATTTGAAATGTGATGCTACAGAAAAATGCTGAAGATTAGATAGAGACGTGGGAGAGCGGGGGGGGGGGGGGGGGGAGTAAAAGTTATAGGAGACCTATAGTTGAGTCGGCAGAAGTTGATCCGTGACAGGTGCAGTGGGCTGGGCGCAACTGCTTCACGGGCTTACCTCAGCCATTAACAACGCGATTTCGTAAACGTCTCTATGGTAACGCCTCAGTGTTGTCACAGCTCTGTAGACGGCTACTGATTTCGCCTGCAGACGTTAGCGCTTCGCAGTTGAAACGACAGTGCTGCGATCTGTCAGGGATCTTCTTAAGCCGTCTCGACAATAGGCATGAATGCAGCAAGGAGACTCAAATTGATGTAGGTCGCAGAAGTTACACTACTGGCCATTAAAATTTCTACACCACGAAGACGACGTGCTACAGACGCGAAATTTAACCGACAGGAAGAAGATGCTATGATATGCAAATGATCAGCTTTACAGAGTATTCACACAAAGTTGGCGCCGGTGGCGACACCTAAACGTGCTGACATGAGGAAAGTTTCCAACTGATTTCTCATACACAAACAGCAGTTGACCGGCATTGCCTGGTGAAACGTTGTTGTGATTCCTCGTGTGAGGAGGAGAAATGCGTACCATCACGTTTCCGACTTTGTCAAAGGTCGGATTGTAGTCTATCGCGATTGCGGTTTATCGTATCGCCACATTGCTGCTCGCGTTGGTCGAGATCCAATGACTGTTAGCAGAATATGGAATCGGTGGGTTCAGGAGGGTATAAGGAAAGCCGTGCTGGATCCCAACGGCCTCGTATCACCAGCAGTCGAGATGACAGGCATCTTATCCACGTGGCTGTAACGGATCACGCAGCCATGTCTCGATCCCTGAGTCAAGAGATGGGGACGTTTGCAAGACAACAACCATCTGCACGAACAGTAGGACGACGTTTGCAGCAGCATGGACTATCAGCTCGGAGACCATGGCTGCGTTTACCCTTGACGCTGCATCACAGACAGGAGCGCCTGCGATGGTGTACACAACGACGAACCTGGGTGCACGAATGGCAAAACGTCATTGTTTCGGATGAATCTAGGTTCTGTTTACAGCATCACGATGGTCGTATCCATGTTTGGTGACATCGCGGTGAACGCACATTGGAAGCGTGTATTCGTCATCGCCATACTGGCATATCACTCGGCATGATGGTATGGGATGCCATTGGTTACACGTCTCGGTCACCTCTTGTTCGCATTGACGGCACTTTGAACAGTGGACGTTACATATCAGATGTGTTACGACCCGTGGCTCTACCCTTCATTCGATCCCTGCGAAACCCTACATTTCAGCAGGATAATGGTTCAAACGGCTCTGAGGACTATGGGACTTAACTTCTGAGGTCATAAGTCCCCTAGAACTTAGAACTACTTAAACATAACTAACCTAAGGACAAAAAAGAGGTTAAAATGGCTCTGAGCACTATGGGACTCAACTTCTGAGGTCATCAGTCCCCTAGAACTTAGAACTACTGAAACCTAACTAACCTAACGACATCACACACATCTATGCCCAAGGCAGGATTCGAACCTGCGACCATCAGAAGGATAATGCACGACCGCATGTTGCTGGTCCTATACGGGCGTTTCTGGAGTCAGAAAATTTTCGACTTCTGCCCTGGCCAGCACATTTTCCAGATCTCTCACCAATTGAAAACGTCTGGTCAATGATGGCCGAGCAACTGGCTCGTCACAATACGGCAGTCACTACTCTTGATGAACTGTGGTATCGTGTTGAAGCTGCATGGGGAGCAGTACCTGCACACGCCATCCCAGCTCTGTTTGACTCAATGCCCAGGCGTATCAAGGCCGTTATTACGGCCAGAGGTGGTTGTTCTGGGTACTGATTTCTCAGGATCTATGAACCCAAATTGCGTGAAAATGTAACCCCATGTCAGTTCTAGTATAACATATGTCCAATGAATACCCGTTTATCATCCGCATTTCTTCTTGGTGTAGCAATTTTAATGGCTAGTAGTGTATTTAGAAATGATGAGGCTTACACAGGGTACACTATCATGGAGAATTGTATCAATCTATTATCGTTACTGAAGACTGCAATGGCAGCAGCATAATTTTCAAGTTTTTGTATGTCCATCCTTTTTACTGGAGGTCTTGGGGACCACGGCCGTTCACTATCGTAAGAAACTGTCAACTGACGCAGTTGAATTGAAGCGCCGAAACTGGTAGCTACACAATAAATACGATCATAAGAACATTGTAGGGGTTTCATTTTCTTACATAATATTCAGTTGTCTCACAACTCTCACTTCAACATGTTCCTTCGTCAACTGCGAATTATTTGTTACTTACTGTGAAACGTCCCCTTAGAACAATCGTACATGTCTGTGCTTAAACTGAAACACATAATTTTTTTTAGCGCAACGCAATCTGACTATCAAAAATCCCTACAAAAGAGTAGCCCTGACTAACAGTAACCTATACCTTTCACAAATCACTTACCTCACAAAAATCTTCGTTACTCAAGCTACTGCAATACAGCGAGCGCCACTACTGCCAGCTAAATAAAAGATTCAAACTACTGAAGGCACTAACTACTGATAGGCATAGTTAGCAAATGAAAGATTTTAATAGAGAACAAACAATGTATTTACCTTAATAGTCATAATATATATAGCAGTTCATGACATCCAGTCTTACGAATTTCAAAACACCGCCATTTCTCTCCCCACATCCACCACTGCTGGCAGCTCACCTCCAACTGCGCAACGCTACGCGCTGTTCACAGCCAACTGTCCAACGCTACAATGGCAGACAACAATGCAAACTAGCCACAGACTGCACACAGCACAGCCAGTGATTTTCATACAGAGCGCTACGTGGCGTTACCAATAAAAAAACCTAAACAGCCTACTTACATAGCCCCCATGCGTCCCACAAAAAATTTTTCAAATTGTTTTGGGCAGTGGGCAATACAGACTTGAAAAAAATTTTCATAATTACAATAACAAAGAAATCAAATGCACACACTTATCGATACAATGTTGGTCGAAAGCTAAAATTTTCTCACAGTCCATAAAGACAGTCCTGATAGTCCATCACAGTAAAATTGCAGTGTTTTCTCAAAGTCTGAGCAGCAAAAGAGAATGCACATGGAAGTAGTGGATTTCCATGCAGTCTTGAAGAAGTAGTGTTGTCCTTCCAGCGAAAAGACAGTGCTGACTCTTGACATAGTGACAGGTAATGGGCCACAACAGAGCAAATCCACCGCAGAGTCAGTCGAAGTTTTGAAGAATATTGGTACGTAGGCCATCACAGAGTAGACCTACTGTAGTTCTGGTAGAGATTACGGTATTGGTGGACCACCAGAGGTGCAGACCCACTGTAGTCCTTGTAGAAATAATGGTATTGGTTGGTCATCAAAGATGCAGACCCACTGTAGTCCTTGTAGAGATGGCCAGCAGCCACCTGTTGTGACTGTGCAGGTGCACAATCACCATTGAAGAGTCTTGCGAATAATATAGCAAGTCCATAACCCACCACTTGTGTACTCACAAAACCTTTTGGAATATCCTTAGAACCAGCAATGCTGTTAACCAGTCCCTTGCTGAATTATCAACACACATGCAAACACTATCAGTCCCTACTTCTCACATATTGTCCATGTACTATGACCAACAGAAATGTGTGCAGTGAAATGAATGCTTACAAGTTACTTAATTTGCTGAACTGGTGTCAATTACAATATTATAACATGAGAATACAATGACAAAGGTACAAAATACATCATTAAAGAACATAACAATACAGATAACATTTGTAGTAATACAGGCTTTACAAAAGAAGAAATAGACATATACATCAGTGTTACAGGAATTATGACATAAGTAAATAAATAAAATAATGAGAATAGTTCTTGAAACATTAATTTCACACATGATCATTAAAACAAAACAGAATAAATAATGTCTAAACATATTTACGAAGAAAATAACATAGTATTTGAAAAATTCTACAACATAAATCTAATTAGCTAAATACATAAAGACAGGAAAAACACAAACACATAGCAGAATAACACAGGCGGAAAGGACAGGGTTTGTTTTCAGTGTAACATTTGGTACTGCAGTATTTTGCAAACGAAACCTTTTTTTTCTTGGAGATCTCCCTTCGTTCATCATTATTCCCAAAAATTTCTATCCATACCTGCTTTCTGTACTTTTTTCGTATAACTTCTCAATGCATTTCTTCCAATTCATCGCAACTCATTCTCTTATATAGTCTACCCCCTCTTAAGCTAACTTAAATCTACTGAGCTCAGATGCTAAACTAAGGGACGAGCCAATGCAGCAGCATAAAACAATTAATACAAACAGCAATGAAAAAAATGGAAATTGTCAAAGCAGGCTGCAGTAAATCTAAATTACCAAGCAATGCAACATTACAACTAATATGAGCCAATGTGCGGCAACAAGAAAAATAAATCAGTAGTAAAACTAGATTAACAGAGTAATACAAAGTGAAATTTAATAGCACTATGCCTGGAAAGCAGCGGCAGCAAATGCAATGTCTTTTTGTGCTCCCTCATTTTTTTGGAGTACATCCATCATAAAGTTATTTTTTTACTGCATCTGTAGGCATAAAATATTATTATTAGTACATCTATAAAATTTTATTTTAACCAATGCTGCAGTGCAGCTAGAAACTTGATATTAAACAAAATGAGCAATCTCTCAACTAGAAAGACAATAGATTTAAAATGTTTCTCATCATTTCCTTAGGCATTTTAGTAAATATCATAAATTACGAGCTCCACAGTGTAATCACATGTTTTCAAGTTTGAGCGTGCCGCATTTGCGATGCTTTCTACAGAGAAATGTCAATAGCGAGGATAATGGCCTCCTTTTTTCTCCACCTGCACCTCTGAAAGGCACAAACTAATGGCTTTTTTCCAGGCGACTGTCGCCCAGCTGGGTGCCCACGACGCATTACGTGCAGGTGGTCACTTAACTTTCTTACCGAAATATTTACGACACCAGTTTTCACTACAGTGACAGTCTCATATAAAAAATTTCACAGGTCGAGAATTTGTGTTACAAATGTGTAGAAACAAAATCCTGTAAATATAACCGTGTCCAAAAAATTTTCGTCGGCATTGTAATACATTCACGCATTTACATACATTTCATAACTCTTAAAGTACAATTCTTGGTTTCCAGCAACCTTTTTCACAAACCAGAGTCCCTAACCACTACTCATTATTCCTTACCTCATTATACATATACATATTCGTCGACACTTCTTCAATATTTCATCATGAGAAATACGTAGCATAATCAAATTCCTCATATACGGTAGCATCATCTTATTGATCATAAACATACCTCAACAGCGTAATACACATCGTCGTCGTAAAAATAACATCATAACACCTCAGTCAAATCTCAAAAACGTCATAGCTTTCTGCAATAATGTCAAAACCTAAAAAAAATTCTCTGCTCATTTCAATAGTGTCATCTGCCTCAAATGTACTTTAAAATCATGCTTCCTTACCAAATATATCATTCAAAGCTCTCATAATATCACAATGGGTCCGAAAAAATATGAACAGTTCACAAAGTACAGACAAAATACAATTTTGTAAGTGTGAAGTTACCGAACTGTGTAATTGTGTAAACATGTGTCACTGATGTAGTGAAAAAAAAAAGTGTATCCCTCAGTTAAATGATCAGATAACTGTGTAATTTGTGTGTTAGAGAAATATGGTACCGATGTGTAAAGTTGTGTTAGCAAATACCATATTAGCTAGGGCTCCTTGTGCTTGCCAAACGCATGATACACAAAGTAAGCGTGTAACCCCCTCAGGATAAATGTAATTATACCCTCAGGTGTTACAGATTACAGCAATGGAATGAAATGTATCACAGAAAACCTTTGTATCATTGTACTTCAAATATCTTTAACAATAAATGATTTAAGTACAAAATTAATCACTCAAATACGTGTACTGTAGCGCTAAACTGTGCGTCTTGTTGGAAGATAATTTCTGTGGAAGTGTCGTAGTTATCGTCCTCCGAAAGCTAAGTTCTGCAGAAGCCAATGTAATTACCTCATGATAAACAAAAGTGAAATGCTTTGCGTATAGATATCTTAGTTATTACGCTTATTGTTGCGATGAAGAAAGTACTGTGCTGTAACGTATTGTTGTGCTACGGAAAAGGCTGTCTCCTTGTAGCTATACCACAAAAGTTACTACTAAAACATGTTTTACTTTCCAGAATAATTCAGAAAAACTGTGCAGATGTAAAACAGATACACCGCAAAAGCAACATTGTAAATTGTCACTCATTAATAACGTCGTGATAAAATCGTGTAGCTGTCACATAAACTAACCACTGTGTCATCTGGTATCTCACAGAAAGTACTTTAAATCCAGAATGTATTTTCAGTAAACCAAAATGTTGCCTTAAAATCTCGTTAGCAGTACTGGTAAATGTTCTAAGTATGTGAGCCTTATAGTCGTTACGTAATCGTGCAACTAACAAGCAAGAATGTACACACACAGTAACAGTGTGTCATCTGTTCACTATAACAATGCACTCGTAACTACTGTCTAAATATGTATCCTAGGTTCTAGATTGGATAGTTAACTTCAGACATTGTTGCATGTTAACAGATTCTAAGTCTGACAAAGCATACTAGTAATGTAAAGTGAAAAATTTTATAGCAAAGACTAAGTTAAAAGGCAGATTATCTCTCAATAAATGATTTTACATGTGAAATGTGGTGTAAACCTTTACTCTTCCTAGTACGCAGTGTTTCAACTTGAAAGTAATTATCAAGTTGTATATGTCGGTAAGGAATGCTCAAATTTTTTTCAAGGTTAGTGTCTATGTTATTTTTCTCTGAGCCAGCCGGCGCATGTGGCTGCCTGCGGTGCGGGTCATTGTCTGTTTCTTTGTTGGCGCGCGTCTTTATTGGGATTAGGAGACCTAACTTCTACAAATTCACCTTGACGAGAGTGCCCTGCTCTGTTTGAATCCCGCCAGTTCTGATGGAATTCAGGTCTGTCGTTTTGTCGGTAGTTTACATAGTTTCTTGTTTGTCGGTCATGTGGTGGAGAATTTCTCCCGGAATCTTAACTGCGCACTGAACTGTTGCGTCTGAAGTTATTCTGTCTCCCTTCATAATAATTGTTTTTGTTCCCATATTGTCTGGTTCTATGGTAATCTCTGTCATATTCATTACTACGGAAATGCGATTTTTCTCTGTAACTTTTATTCTGCCAACGGTTGTCGTATGGATGGTGTCTGCTTTTGTCACGATTTGTGTTGTGAGAATAGCCTTGTCGTGTCCAGTTATTATTTCTTTCATCACGGAATTGCGACGGATGTAACCTGTAATTGTTGTGTTCCTGTTTTCGCGTTCTGCGATTGTCAGTGTCAATTTCTAATTCTTGTAAGAGTCCTTGAAAAGCTTCAATGTCGTCTTTGCAACGTCCTGCCAAAATAATATGTCGCAAATATTCAGGTAATTTGATGAAGCAAATGCGGATGAGTTCTGAGGGGCTGTATGGGTTTGACAGGTACTGATTCTTGTGCAACATGTCTTCAAAATATTTCACAAGACTCCAAAATTCAGATTGTTCGAAATGTTTCATCATTATGATGCTATGTTTTACTCGGTCTTGTGTAGCTTGAGACCAATATGCTGAGAGGAAGGCATGATTAAATTCTCCTTCACTGTGACAATCGTGAATGACCGACCACATTCTTTCAGCTGGTTCATTCTCTAAATAGCCACACACAAATTCTAATCTGTGCTCTAATGACCAGTTGGGAGGAAAACAATGAGAGAATTGATGGAGCCATGCTTGTGGATGAATGTCGTTGCCAGAATTCTTAAATGTTTTGAATTTACGTGTAGTAATGAACAGCTTATAGTCAAAATCATCATGTCGGCGAGTCGCATGTCGGTCATTGTTACGTCGTTTCGGCGGTTCCATCTCAAAATTCGGTGTACCTTGCCAATTTCTTTCATAATTTCCGAAGTGCCCTGTGTTATTATTTTGTGGCTGTTCCGTATTTCTATGTCCCTCTTCCCATTTTGGAGCGCGAATGTCCTCTGAAATACGTAATTCTTGTATTACCTGTGTCAGCTGATCTTGTACTTCCCCGATTTCTCTTTGGTGTTGCGTTTGATTTGATTCTGATTTTGTTTGAATTTCCTAATTTGTTCGCACTCTTCTGTGACATTAAAGACTACCAGTTTTGTGCCATTCAGATTATCATCTACCTTCGTAGATAAATTATTTAGCTGATCCGAAAGTTCAACTACTTTCTCTGATAATGAACTAATTTCCTCCGTGTGTCTTTCTGAACCAATTTTCAGAGTATCTACTGTGTCCTTTAAGTTTTCTTGAGTTTTTGCAAGTTGCGTAACTGAATCGGTAGATGCAACTGAGTCAATACTAGCTTGCAAGGTCTCATGATTTTCATGAACAATAGTTTGCAGTTCTTTTATGGCTGCTTTGTGATTCTGTAATGCATTTTCATGCCGCGAAAAAATAGGTTGAAAATGCTCACAAATCTGTGTTTTTATGTCATTACAGACTTTTTGACATTTCGATTCAATGTTATGTAATTCAGTAGTTAAATCTTCACGTGTTTGTTCAAGTGTGGTGTCTAACTTTTGAAGCTGTTGCTGTGTTTGTGTCTGATTTTGTTCCATTATGTCTAACTTTTGAAGCTTTTGTCCCATTTGTTGCATTAATTGTAATAACAATGCACTGGTGTCTGAAACATGTTCCTCAGTGCTATTCGGCAATGCATTTGAACCGGCAATATTCGCAGTTTCAAAAGCAGAAAATGTGTCTTGACTTATTTGAGGAAACGGTGAGGACGCAAAACCTGAATCTACAGTATTTGCAAGATTGTGTCCTGTCATTTCGGATTCCTGAGGCAATCTGTTGCCGACCGATCGATCGATAATGCTTCCCTGTTCACTAATTGTTTCACTGTCTACATCATTGTTTGCAGCCCGCTCCATTTCCCTATGCACAATTACCAAATTACTACTTTGAACATTAGTTAATTCATTACTCGGTGGCGCTAACACACTGCTTTCGTCTTCACTGTCATTTCTCAGTTTACTTTGGAGCCTAGTATTACGTTTTTCACACGCCATTATTGTCACAATATTTCACACGATAACACAGAAAAGCACAATTTGAAGAGCAAAAATAAGAGAACACATTAACGTAGCAATGAAAATAATATCTCGTTAATTGCAAGCGCAGCTGCGAAATACTTGCTACAAATCTACATGCATGCCACAACTGTTTTACTGTACAACAATGAAAAACTATAACTAAAAAGGAAATTCTCTCTACAATTACGCGCTAGCAATAAACAAAATCTACACTAATTACACAAACTACAAGAAAAATTCAGAAGATTCCAGTGAGGTATCCTGGCAGGATCGCCATATGAAACGTCCCCTTAGAACAATTATACATGACTGTGCTTAAACTGACACACAATTTTTTTTTAGCGCAACGCAATCTGACTTTCAAAAATCCCTACAAAAGAATGGCCCTGACTAACATTAACCTATACGTTTCACAAATCACTTACCTCACAAAAATCATCGTTACTCAAGCTACTGCAATACAGCGAGCGCCACTACTGCCAGCTAAATAAAAGATTCAAACTACTGAAGGCACTAACTACTGATAGGCATAGTTAGCAAATGAAAGATTTTAATAGAGAACAAACAATGTATTTACCTTAATAGTCATAATATATATAGCAGTTCATGACATTCAGTCTTACAAATTTCAAAACTCGCCATTTCTCTCCCCACATCCACCACTGCTGGCGGCTCACCTCCAACTGCGCAACGCTACGCGCTGTTCACAGCCAACTGCCCAACGCTACAATGGCAGACAACAATGCAAACTAGCCACAGACTGCACACAGCACAGCCCGTGATTTTCATACAGAGCGCTACGTGGCGTTACCAATAAAAAAACCTAAACAGCCTACTTACAACTGTTTCAAAAAATGTATAAGAACATGTTTATTTTCCTGGTGTTTTTTATTGTGATCTCTTCCACCTACTTGATTCGTTTGGCATTCATCTTCAAGCCCTTTACCTTCGATTCTGCAGCTAGCTTTGTGACGCGCATGTGTTGAGTGTAGTTCAATGAGCTTAGCTGGGACACCAGTTGACGCAGAGGCGCGTTCTGTCCGCACAGGCCAACGCGTACCGTTTCTCCCTGAGCTGGCCTCGCATCCTGCCCACCGGGGACACGGACAAAGTCAACCAAGCGGGCGTCGACTACTACAACAACCTCATCAACGAGCTGCTGGACAACGGCATCGAGCCCTTGGTAAGTAAGCCGACAGCACCACGTAGGTCGTGGAGACCAGTCACAGCGGAAGCTCTGCAGTAGGGTAAAACACTCTACTGGACCCTGCATCGAACAAGGAAGCTTCTCTTCTGTGGGAACTTCTTTTACTAACTGAGCCATCCAAACATGACACCTGCGACATACAGGGTTGAATTAAATGAAATATGATGAAAATAGATGGAGATATGTTCTTCATACTAACTCTTCCTAGCCTCAAATGGATAAATAATTGACGTATGGTGAAGCCAAACACTGTTGCTTCCACTGACTCGTGGGCCCCCATGTGCATCAGCACGAATTAAAAAAAAAAAAAAAAACTGAAAACCATGAAAACCACAATCTATATGGCGTCCTCAATGTGTGGTTGGACTTCTAAAATGTTGGCCAAATTTCTGTCCAGGGGTAAAGCAACGCATCTGTCACATCAACCCTCAATACATTCAGCCAAATTCAATATATGGGGGCAGGGAATTTGTGGTTCACTTCTCACAGCGTTCTAGTTTTTTAACAGTCTGATTTTATTGCAGAAAATCAAAGTATCACTTCACGCACTTCACAATTGTTATTACTGAAGTAATAACTGTTGTGCGAGGGTTTAAATAAACTGACCAACATCACGCCTACGCACAGACTTCCGAAAAACCATGAAATTAGTTGAAGGTGCTTTACCATAAGTCTAAAGTGAAAGTTCCGTAATCGCAAAGTAATTAAATTCTGAGTACTCACTACCCTCGAAATTGGCTGCAGAAAAGTTTTTAAAGTTTAGGCTAAGTCGCCGAATCCGAAATATTCAGAAACGAGACGATGAGAATGTTTCGAAACATTCGCGAACGACACGTGAGAAATATTACAAGTCCCCATCACAACCAGCTTGCCTGACGCGACATCTTCTAATTCGGAGGAGTTAAAAATGTTTCAGCTTATTTGCAATCGGCACACGCGAAATATGAAAAGTGAACGGCCAGATACTTAGTAATGTTTCCCATAGACAAACTCGAGGCGAATCACTGCCGCGCACACGTCCTCTCCAGATATTAACCCCGACCACTAGACGAGTGCTAAGTGTCAGTCGCGTGAAAATTGCCGCTGTTGCTTATACGCTCGCATTGACGTTAGTCAAACTCGCGCACTTCCGTGGACGTTATTTTGCGTTGTTAAGTCATCAATAAAAATAAACAGTTAAAATTAATTATAGTCATACATTCTTAATTACATCTATTTCCTAATGCTACCACTACTTTAAATATTTCATGTTGTATTTACGAGAAATTTCAGTTTTTTATGCACTGTATGTATATTCCGCCCTGTAATTTAAAATATGTAGTATTCACAAAGAATCTCCCACAAATTTCGAAATCAAGGTACTCACCAAGACCTATACACAGACACTACGTTTCCATGAATCGCTTAAGGTGTTACTGAGTTACTAATTTTTAAAGATCATTTCATATTTAAAATGAAAAGGAAGGTCAGCGTTGGCCGTAATTTTGATGGTTTATTGACAGCAAAATCGATTTTCAATCACATAGTGATCATCTTCAGTGCTGTAGTGTACAAATTAAACTTGTGATCGTTACATAGCTTTGGTTGCTGCTAATAACTTGACACCAGTGCCTATGAGTTTAATTTGTACACTACAGCACTGAAGATAATCACTATGTGATTGAAAGTCGATTTTGCTGTCAATAAAACATCAAAATTACGGCCAACGCTGACCTTCCTTCTAATTTCACGTATATGGCCGTTGTGTACACAGCACTCTATGTAGTCGCCAATCAATAATATTTAAAATAGTTAGCCGCGCGGGATTAGCCGAGCGGTGTAGGTCGCTGCAGTCATGGACTGTGCGGCTGGTCCCGGCGGAGGTTCAAGTCCTCCCTCGGGCATGGGTGTGTGTGTTTGTCCTTAGGATAATTTAGGTTAAGTAGTGTGTAAGCTTAGGGACTGATGACCTTAGCAGTTAGGTCCCATAAGATTTCACACACATTTGAACATTTTTAAAATAGTTAACATTAAATAACTTGAAAACTAAATCTCATAGCGAGGGCGCGTGTTCACTCACGTACTCATCTAAATTTTTTCTGTGAAACTATGTTACTGGCTTCTCTGTCGCTGTTTGGGTTTAGTTTTTATTAGAGTATCCCTTGTTTGATACTCTCTATTGGATCAAGTCAGCCATGGCTGTGTGACCAGAGCCTATGGCTAGCTGAACTGCACTGAAGATTTCTCATACTCTGAGCTTTGCCAGTAATCGCTCCACATACCGGCGACGCCGCAAAATCCGTCCGGTTCATCATGGCCGCAACAGCTGTCAGGACACGCCCTCTTGGCTGTGACAACACGCTCCAGTTCAGCTGCTGTCGTTACAACAGGACGTAAGCGTATGGCTGCAACTATCTCTTGCCTTTCAAACTTCACAGAAGCTCTCCTGCATACCCCAGTCTTAACACTCAGTTTAATTGAGTTAGAAAGCTTCAAACCAGCGTAGACTCCACTGCAGAGTGGGCAGTTCATTTTAGAACAATCTCTAGACTGCGGCTAAGCCATTTCTCTGATAAATGGTTTCCTTTAGGTGTGCTAATCCAGCAAGGAATTAAGGAGAGATTCTACGAATTATGGTGACCTCCAAAATGCCTATGACCGTGTATGGCATCCCGGTCTCCTCTTTAAACTCCAAACCTACGCCCTGCCTATCAATTTTGTCCGTCTGGTCGCTTCCTTCCTCTCGCATCGTCCTTCCTATGTCACCCTCCACAACACCAACTCCCGTATCTTTTATCCCATGGCTGGCGTCCCCCAGGGTTCTGTCCCCTCCCCTCTCCTTTATCTCTTGTATACAGCTGATATGCCCAAGCCACCCCCACCAGTCCACCTTCTCCAATATGCTGATGACACCGCCTTCCTGGCTCTCTATCCTACCCTTCAACAGTCTCAACGTACCCTCCAAACCCACCTTAACCAGTTCACCACTTGGTGTAACCAGTGGTTCCTCCGTCTCAACCCCTCCAAAACCCAGGCAATCATCATAGGCCGCACCACTCGCTCCTTTCGCCTCCATGATTTTTACCTCATCCTTTATGGTCGTCCTATCCAACTCACACCCACCCTGAAATACCTTGGCCTCACCCTTGACCGACACCTCACCTGGACCCCTCATCTCCTGACCATCCAGCAGAAAGCCCATTCCCGCCTCCGCCTGCTGAAACTCCTGTCTGGCCGGACATGGGGATTGCATCCTTCTACCATCCTCCACACCTACAAATCCCTCATCCGTCCTATCCTCTGTTATGCCAGCGTTGCCTGGATCTCCACACCCACCCGCTTTTACAAGGCCCTCCAAATCCTTGAACGCCATGCGCTCCGCCTTGCCTTCCGTATCCGCCTTCCTTCCCCCACACGGCTCCTGTATGAACTGATCCCCTTCCCCCACCTCCTCCTGTTCCTCCAACATCTCCGCATCCTTTACATTGTTCGCAGGCTTGATCCCCCCCACCCTCTGGTTTCCTCTCCTCTCCACCCCCCGCCCACGCCTCTATCACTGTATCCCTCCCTCTCTCCACCTCCACACCCTCCATCTCCTTCATCAAGCAATTTCCTACGCCTCCCCCTCCCGGATGACGAACTCCGCCGTGACATCTACCCTTCCTTCCAACTATAACCTGGCCTTCTTCCCCCCCCCCCTCCCCAGGGCCCCCTTTTCCTCTTTCCTCCTTCTCCCAGAGCGGATTTTCCTCCGGCCCCCCCCTCCCCTGAGACCCTGCACCCCATACTTGCCTCTTTCCTTCCCACATCCCTCGCTACCTGGCCCTCTTCAGCGCGCCCCCCACTCCCCTCCCCCATCTCTTCCCCTCCCTCCGTTCTTCAGGTCTCACTCATCTCCTAGCGCCTGGTAGATCCTCTGTTTTGATCATCATCAGTGTGCCACGTCAGTGTTGTGCTTAGTGCTGTTTCTTGTGTGCGTCAAGAGGTGTGATTTTAATTGTGTACTGCCTTTTGGTTCGCTGTCAGTGTTACGTTATGTGCTATGCCATCTGTCGCTATATTCATGCTCCTGTCGTACTGTGCCTTGTGTTCTTTTAACCGTCGCAGTGTGTGGCTTTTTGTGTGTGCTACTTTTAAATAGTTTTTTATCTCTATTTTACATTCACCCCGTTTTTTGTCTATTGCCTTCCATGATGATCCCCCTTTTTTATATCTATGTTCACCTTATTCTCTCCTTTACTATTTTTAATTGTCTTCTACTGTTTTGTTCTATGTCTTTCGGCTGAAGAGCAGCGCCTATGCTGCTGCCAGCCCGCCCCCATGGGGAATTGAAATACAATAAAGTAAAAAAAAAAAATTTTTGGAAAGCAAGCATGGGCTACTGGCAGAAGTTAAGGCGCTCTGAAGGACAAGGAGAAGCCGCAGACTTGTGTGAGGCAGCATTATCAACATCTGCATCTACATCTACATGGATGCTCTGCAAATCACATCAGAAAATCCAAAGAGATTCTGGCCGTATGTGAAGTATGTTAGCGGCAAGAAACAACCAATTCCTTCTCTGCGCGATTGGAATGCAATTACTATCGAAGACAGTGCTGCCAAAGCAGAGTTACTAAAGACAGTCTTCCGAAATGCCTTCACAAAAGAAGACGAAGTAAATACTCGAGAATTCGAATCGAGAACAGCTGCCAACATGAGAAACGTGGAAGTAAATATCGTCGGAGTAGTGAAGCAACTCAAATCACTTAATAAAAGCAAGTCTTCTGGTCCAGACGGTATACCAATTAGGTTCCTTTCGGAGTATGCTGATGCATCAGCTCCATACTTAACAATCATATACAAGAGTTTACTGGACGAAAGATCCGTACCCAAAGACTGGAAAGTTGCACAGGTCACACCAATATTCAAGAAAGGTAGTATGAGCAGTCCACTAAATTACAGGCGCATAGCGTTAACGTCGATATGTAGCAGGACTTTAGAACATATATTGAGTTCGAACATTATGAATTACTTCGAAGAAAACTGTCTATTGACACATAGTCAACATGGGTTTAGAAAACACCGTTCCTGTGAAACACAACAAGCTCCTTATTCACGTTAAGTGTTGAGTGCTATTGACAAGGGATTTCAGATCTATTCCGTATTTCTGAATTTCCGGAAGGCTTTTGACACTGTACCACACAAGCGGCTCGTAGTGAAATTGCGTGCTTGTGGAATATCGTCTCAGTGATGTGACTGGATTTGCGATTTCCTTTCAGAGAAGTCACAGTTCGTAGTAATTGCCGGGAAGTCATCGAGTAAAACAGAAGTGATTTCTGGCGTTCCCCAAGGTAATGTTATAGGCCTTTTGCTGTTCCTTACCTACATATTTCGATTTGGGAGTCGGTTATTTGCAAATGACGCTGTCGTTTATCGACTACTAAAGTCATCAGAAGATCAAAACAAACGGCAAAACGATTTAGAAGAAATATTGGAATGGTGCGAAAAGTGGCAGTTGACCTTAAATAACGAAAACTGTGAGGTCATCCACATAAGTGCTAAAAGGAACTCGTTAAACTTCGGTTACGCGACAGATCAGTCTAATCTAAAAGCCGATAATTCAACTAAATACCTAGGTATTACAGTTACGAACAAGTTAGACCGGAAAGAACACACAGAAAATGTTGTGGCGAACACTAACCAAAGGCTGTGTTTTATTGGCAGGACATTTAGAAAATGTAACAGACCTGTTAAGGAGACTGCCTACACTACGCTTGTCCTTCCTGTTTTAGAATACTGCTGCGTGGTGTGGGATCCTTACCAGATAGGACTAACGGAGTACATCGAAAAAGTTCAAAGAAAGGCAACACGTTTTGTATTATTGCGAAATATGGGAGAGAGTGTCACAGAAATGATACAGGATTTGGGCTAGAAATCATTAAAAGAAAGGCGTTTCTCGTTGCTACGGAATCTTCTCACGAAATTCTAATCACCAACTTTCTCCTCAGAGTGCGAAAATATTTTGTTGACACCGACCTACATAGGGAGGAACGATCACCACGATAAAATAAGGGAAATCAGAGCTCGTACGGAAAGATATAGGTGTTCATTCTTTCCGCGCGCTGTACGAGACTGGAATAATAGAGAATTGTGAAGATGGTTCGATGAAAACTCTGCCAGGCACTTAAATGTGATTTGCAGAGTATCCATGTAGATGTAGATGTAGATGTAGATGAATATCGTAATCACTCAAATAACGTCACATACCTTCTCAATCCGTGAAGTTTCATTTCATTTCCTCCATCCCTTCTGCGCCCTTTTTTGTTTTTGCCAGGCAGTGTATATTGCCCATAACCTGTAATAATAGCCGAGACGTGTCATTTTCGGACATATTTTAAATTTAGTAAATAACTTACACATTAATTATGATGTGAGAGAAATAGTATCACCTAACCAATAGCCATTTGCTTATCGTATTGCCAAATTTAGCAACTCTTAATGATGACTGAGTTTTCACCAAATACTTTCAGCGAGTATGTAGAAAAAACCAGTGAAATATTTTCACCAAAGATACATCCACAGTCATGATCAATGGAATTAGGGTATAAATCGCAGACTGATACAGTGAAAGTATTCTTAGTTATTCCACTGACTGCGCTTTCTACAGTTACATCCACACTCTGCAAGAGCGTATCACTTGTTAATGCTTCTTCCCATTCCATCTACGTATGGAGCGAGGCAAGACTGATTGCTGGAACGTCTCTGTGCAGTGCATGCTACGCTTGGTGTAATCTCTTACTCGCGACTAGCATGGGAGCGTTGGGTAGGGCTCGTGCTTTTTTCCTGGATTCATCACTTAAAGCTTTATCACTTTCTTAGTACTTTTATGCCTGTGTCCACCTTAACAAAAAGAGAATTACACCGTTGGTCATCAAAATTACAGAGTCACTAAACCGACTGGCGACGAGCATCATATTCCCATTGTTTGCATCGTATGCTTGGACAACTAAGTCAGCATTTCAGACCAGTCGCACAAAGAAGTTGCGGGGGAGCTAAAGCCCTATAGTTATGTACACTGAGGTGACAAATGCCATGGTAGACTTCCTCCCGGCCGGAGTGGTCGAGCGGTTCTAGGCGCTATAGTCTGGAACAGAGCAACCGCTACGGTCGCAGGTTCGAATCCTGCATCGGGCATGGATGTGTGTGATGTCCTTAGGTTAGTTACGTTTAATTAGTTCTAAGTTCTAGGCGACTGATGACCTCAGATGTTAAGTCCCATAGTGCCCAGAGCCATTTGAACCATTTTTTTTATCACACTTCCTAACAGACTCGCATTCGGGAGGACGACGGTTCAATCCCGCATCCGGCCATCCTGATTTAGGTTTCCCGTGATTTCCCTAAATCGCTCCAGGCAAATGCCGGGATGGTTCCTTTGAAAGGACACGGCCGACTTCCTTCCCCGTCCTTCCCTAATCCCATGAGACCGGTGGCCTCAGTGTTTGGTCTCTTCCCCCAAACAACCCAACCCAACCCAACACTTCATAACATCGTCTCGGAACTCCTTTTGCCCGGCATAGTACAACACCTCCACTTGGCATGGAGTCAACAAGTCGTTGGAAGCCTGCTGTAGGAGTACTGAGCCATGTTGCCTCTATAGCCGTCTATAATTGCGGAGGTGTTGCAGGTGCAGGATTTTGAGCACGAACTGACCTCTCACTTATATCCCATAAATGTCTGGAAACATGAAGTCCGTGAATGGCTGCAAGTGGTCTCCAACTAGCCGAATATAGCCATTTCCAGGCAATGGTAGGTTCACCTGGACCAGAAGACCCAGTCCATTCCATTTAAAACAGCCATGCCCCACACCATTATGGGGCTCCCATCAGCTTGCACAGTGTCTTGTTGACAATTTGGGTCGATGGCCTCCTGGGGTCTGCACCACAGTCTAACCCTACCATCAGCTCTTACCAGCAGAAATCGGGGCCCATTCGATCAGGCCACGGTTTTACAGTCGTCTAGGGTCTAAGAGACATGGCCACGAGCCGAGCAGAGACGCTGCAGGCGATATCGTGCCGTTGGCAAAGGCACACGCGACAGTCGTCTGCCCATTAACGAAAAACTTCGCCCATTGTCCTAATGGATCCATTCGTCGTACGTCCCACATTCATTTCTGCGGCTAGATCACTCAGCGTGTCTGTTAGCACTGACAACCCTAAGCAAACGCCGCTGCTCTCGGTCTTCAAGTGAAGCCCGTCGGCCACTGTGTTGTTCGTGGTGGGAGGCAATGCCTGAAATGTGGATGTTCTCCACACACATTTGACGCTATGCATCTCGAAATACGAGGTGCATTCAAGTTCTAAGGCCTCCGATTTTTTTTCTAATTAACTACTCACCCGAAATCGATGAAACTGGCGTTACTTCTCGACGTAATCGCCCTGCAGACGTACACATTTTTCACAACGCTGACGTCATGATTCCATGGCAACGGCCAAGGCTTCTTTAGGAGTCTGTTTTGACCACTGGAAAATCGCTGAGGCAATAGCAGCACGGTTGGTGAATGTGCGGCCACGGAGAGTGTCTTTCATTGTTGGAAAAAGTCAAAAGTCACTAGGAGCCAGGTCAGGTGAGTAGGGAGCATGAGGAATCACTTCAAAGTTGTTATCACGAAGAAACTGTTGCGTAACGTTAGCTCGATGTGCGGGCGCGTTGTCTTGGTGAAACAGCACACGCCCGGACGTTTTTGTTGCAGTGCAGGAAGGAATTTGTTCTTCAAAATATTTTCGTAGGATGCACCTGTTACCGTAGTGGCCTTTGGAACGGAATGGGTAAGGATTACGCCCTCGCTGTCGAAAAGAAAGTCCCATTCATGCTGTCGTTGCGCGTCAACATTGCTTGGCAACATGCCAAAAGGGCAGCCATGTGGTCCTCCATCAGCATTCGTGGCACGCACCTGGATGACACTTTCAGGTCGTCATACAGGATTGTGTGCACAGAACCCACAGAAATGCCAACTCTGGAGGCGATCTGTTCAACAGTCATTCGGCGATCCCCCAAAACAGTTCTCTCCACTTTCTCGATCGTGTCGTCAGACCGGCTTGTGCGAGCCTGAGGTTGTTTCGGTTTGTTGTCACACGATGTTCTGCCTTCATTAAACTGTCGCACCCACGAACGCACTTTCGACACATCCATAACTCCATCACCACATGTCTCCGTCAACTGTCGATGAATTTCAATTGGTTTTACACTACGCAAATTCAGAAAACGAATGATTGCACGCTGTTCAAGCAAGGAAAACGTCGCCATTTTAAATATTTAAAACAGTTCTCATTCTCGCCGCTGGAGGTAAAATTCCATCTGCCGTACGGTGCTGCCATCTCTGGGACGTATTGACAATGAATGCAGCCTCATTTTAAAACAATGCGCATGTTTCTATCTCTTTCCAGTCCAGAGAAAAAAAATCGGGGGCCTTAGAACTTGAATGCACCTCGTATTTAATTCCCTAACGGTTTCCGAAATGGAATGCCCCATGCTTCCAGCTCCAACTGCAATTTCACCTTCAGAGTCTGTTAATTCCCTTCGTGCTGACACAATCACGTCGGAAATCTTATCACGTGAGTCACCTATGTACAAATGACAGCTCCACCAAAGCACTGCCCGTTTGTTCCATGCGTCCGTGCTAGTACCGCCATCTGTATACGTACATCTACATCTACATTTATACTCCGCAAGCCACCCAACGAACTGTCGCGGAGGGCACTTTACGTGCCACTGTCATTACCTCCCTTTCCTGTTGCAGTCACTGCCCCACGACTTTTGCCACCTCAGCTTACATCTCGGAACAGGGTACTCAGAAAAAGCCTGAAAAGCTTGTAAGGGTGTTGCAGGGTAGGTTGTGCTGAGCAATAATGGTTCACCAAAAAATTCGATACGCTGTGCCATTTCGGAGTTAATCAGCAGTGAAGTTAGCAATAAAGCCATTGCACACACATATTCAAGCAGCCCGTCAGATAAAATTAGTTTCAATTGTTCTCATAGCGTAGATGACAACGCCCGAAACTGTTCAGTCTTTCGTTCAGGTTAGATCCTCACTTCCGTCCCACGTCCACTTGTATCGCTCTCTTGTTCGGTTTTAGGAAACCAAACGAAGAACACTTATGGCGACCCCGTCTCTGGCCGGGCCGCTTGAATTTGCTCGCGCAATGGCCTGATTTCTCAACTTCAGTGCTGATGAACTCGGAAACAGCGCAACGTATCGAATTTTTTTTCTTAACAGTTATTCACTGCGTGAAGAGTTTCACAGTTTGACAACATTCCATTAGAACTACTGACAGCCTTGGGAGAGCCAGTCCTGACAAAACTCTACCATCTGGTGAGCAAAATGTATGAGACAGGCGAAATACCCTCAGACTTCAAGAAGAATATAATAATTCCAATGCGAAAGAAAGCAGGCGTTGACAGAAATGAAAATTACCGAACTATCAGTTTAATAAGTCACGGCTGCAAAATACTAACGCGAATTCTTTACAGACGAATGGAAAAACTGGTAGAAGCCGACCTCGGGGAAGATCAGTTTGGATTCTGTAGAAATATGGGAACACGTGAGGCAATACTGACCCTACGACTAATTTTAGAAGCTAGCTTAAGAAAAGGCAAACCTACGTTTCTAGCATTTGTAGACTTAGAGAAAGCTTTTGACAATGTCGACTGGAATACTCTCTTTCAAATTCTGAAGGTGGCAGGGGTAAAATACGGGGAGCGAAAGGCTATTTACAATTTGTACAGAAACCAGATAGCAGTTATGAGGGTCGAGGGACATGCAAGGGAAGCAGTGGTTGGGAAGGGAGTGAGACAAGGTTGTAGCCTCTCCCCGATGTTGTTCAATCTGTATATTGAGCAAGCAGTAAAGGAAACAAAAGAAATATCCGGAGTAGGTATTAAAATCCATGGAGAAGAAATAAAAACTTTGAGGTTTGCCGATGACATTGTAATTCTGTCAGAGACAGCAAAGGACTTGGAAGAGCAGTTGAACGGAATAGACAGTGTTTTGAAAGGAGGATATAAGATGAACATCAACAAAAGCAAAACGAGGATAATGGAATGTAGTCGAATTAAGACGGGTGATGTTGAGGGAATTAGATTAGTAAATGAGACACTTAAAGTAGTATAGGAGCTGTGCTATTTGGGGAGCGAAATAACTGATGATGGTCGAAGTAGAGAGGATATAAAATGTAGACTGGGAATGGCAAGGAAAGCGTTTCTGAAGAAGAAAAATTTGTTGACATCGAGTATAGATTTAAGTGTCAGGAAGTCGTTTCTAAAAGTATTTGTATGGAGTGTAGACATGTATGGAAGTGAAACATGGACGATAACTAGTTTGGACAAGAAGAGAATAGAAGCTTTCGAAACGTGGTGCTACAGAAGAATGCTAAAGATTAGATGGGTAGACCACATAACTAATGAGGAGGTATTGAATAGAACTGGAGAGAAGGGATCGGTTAGTAGGACATGTACTGAGGCATCTAGGGATCACCAATTTAGTATTGGATGGCAGCGTGGAGGGTAAAAACCGTAGAGGGAGACCAAGAGATGAATACACTAAGCAGATTCAGAGGGATGTAGGTTGCAGTAGGTACTGGGAGATGAAGAAGCTTGCACAGGATAGAGTAGCGTGGAGAGCTGCATCAAACGAGTCTCAGGACTGAAGACCACAACAACAAACAAAGGATGTATGTACACACTGTAAAACTTTCAAACATGTAGAATAAAATATGGATTTAAAAAAAAATAGTGTTCATTTCTTTTGGAGTGACCCTCGTACGCTACAGAACTGATCGTGTACTCTTCCTACTACACTACATACGCACAGTAAGTAAAATTTCGTAATTTGCTGTCCCTGTAGGCGTCGCAGATTCAGTGGTCGGCACTGCAGTTGGTTATTCCAAACGCTCCACCTAGTGGAGGTCGCTCAGAGACCCCTTTCTCGTTGGCTTGCGGTTTTAGAATGTACGACAGTAGGGACCGGGGGCCAGCAAGGCGGGGCGTAACACAACCGGCCTGCCCGCAGGTGACGCTGTACCACTGGGACCTGCCGCAGGAGCTGCAGAAGCTGGGCGGCTGGCCCAACATCGCACTCGCCGACTACTTCGTGGAGTACGCGCGCGTCGCCTTCCAGAACTTCGGAGACCGGGTGAGTTTACACTGTCCGACAACGTATTCCAGTCTCTCGCTTTTTTCCTTGTGCACCTCAAGGCGTCAAAGTGTGCTAACTCATTACATTAAACTACTTTAGTCGTATTCCTTGCGTCCCATCTAGAGTGGTCACTGCGACCAGAAAACAAATCATAACGTACATTTAATTTAGTCAATTATTTACTTAACCTGTTCAGATGAAGGCCTTTACGCCTTCTCTTACATCGTACCAGCGTTTCACACATCCAGTATATTTTTTAACATCCTAGTTACGAAAGTTGTTGTTGTTGTGGTCTTCACTCCAGAGACTGGTTTGATGCAGCTCTCCATGCTACTCTATCGTGTGCAAGCTTCTTCATCTCCCAGTACCTACTGTAACCTACATCCTTCTGAATCTGCTTTGTGTATTTATCTCTTGGTTTCCCTCTACGGTTTTTTCCATCCACGCTGCCCTCCAATACTAAATTGGTGATCCCTTGATTCCTCAGAACATGTCCTACCAACCGATCCCTTCTTCTAGTCAAGTTGTGCCACAAATTTCTCTTCTCTCCAATTCTATTCAATACCTCCTCATTAGTTATGTGATCTACCCATCTCATCTTCAGCATTCTTCTGTAGCACCACATTTCGAAAGCTTCTCTTCTCATCTTGTCCACACTATTTATCGTCCACGTTTCACTTCCATAAATGGCTACACTCCATACAAATACTTTCAGAAACGACTTCCTGACACTTAAATCTACACTCGATGTTAACAAATTTCTATTCTTCTGAAACGCTTTCCCGTCCATTCCCAGTCTACATTTCACGTCCTCTCTACGTCCACCATCTTAAGTTATTTTGCTTCCCAAATAGCAAAACTCGTTTACTACTTTAAGCGTCTCATTTCCTAATCTAATTCCCACACACAGCATCATCCGACTTAATTCGACTACCTTTCATTATCCTCGTTTTGTTTTTGTTGATGTTCATCTTATATCCTCCTTTCAAGACACTGTCTATTCCGTTCAGCTGCTCTCCCAGGTCCTTTGCTATCTCTGACAGAATTACAATGTCATCGGCCAACCTCAAAGTTTTTATTTCTTCTCCATGTATTTTAATACCTACTCCGAATTTTTCTTTTGTTTCTTTTACTGCTTGCTCAATATACAGATCGAATAACATCGGGGAGAGGCTATAACCCTGTCCCTTCCCAACCACTGCTTCCCTTCCATGTCCCTCGACTCTTATAACTGCCATCTGGTTTCTGTACAAATTGCAAACAGCCTTTCGCTCCCTATATTTTACCCCTGACACCTCAGAATTGGAAAGAGAGTATTCCAATCAACATTGTCAAAAGCTTTCTCTAAGTCTACAAATGCTAGAAACGTAGGTTTGCCTTTCTTTAATCTATTTTCTAAGATAAGTAGTTACGAAAGAAGAATCGAAAAACTGATGGAAGCTGACCTCGGGGAAGATCATTTTGGATTCCGGAAAAATGTAGGAACACGCGAGGCAACTTACGACTTCTCATAGAAGATAGGTTAAGGAAAGCCAAACCCATTTTATAGTATTTGTAGATTTAGAGAAAGTTTTTGACAATATTGACTGGAATACTCTCTTGCAAATTCTGAAGGTGGCGAAGGAAGCGAAATGTTATTTACAATTTGCACAGCAGCCAGATGGTAGTTGAAGAGTCAAGGGCCATGAAAGGGAAGCATTGGTTGAGAAAGGAGTGAGACAGGATTGTACCCTATCTCCGATGATATTCAATCTGCATATTGAGCAAGCAGTAAAGGAAACAAAAGAAAAGATTGGAATACAATCAAAGTCCAGGGAGAAGAAATAAAAACTTTGAGGTTTGCTGATGACATCGTAATTCTGTCAGTGGCAGCAAACGACTTGGAAGAGCAATTGAACGAAATTGACAGTGTCTTGTAAGGAGGATATAATATGAACATCAACAAAAGCAAAATGAGGATAATGGAATATAATCGAATTAAGTCGGGTGATGCTGAGGGAATTAGATAGCAATTGAGACACTTATAGTAGTAAATGAGTTTTGCTATTTGGGAAGCAAAATAACTAATGATGGTCGAAGTAGGAAGGATATAAAATTTAGACTCGCAATGGCAAGAAAAGCGTTTCTGAAGAAGAGAAATTTGTTAACATCAAGTATAGATTTAAGTGTCAGGAAGTCGTTTCTGAAAGTATTTGTATGGAAGTGAAACGTGGACGATAAGTAGTGTAGACAAGAAGGGAATAGAATCTTTTGAAATGTGGTGCTACAGAAGAATGCTGAAGATTAGGTGGGTAGATCACGTAACTAATGAGGAGGTACTGAATAGAATTGCGGGGAAGAGAATTTTGTGTCACAACCCGACTAGAAGGAGGAATCGGTTGGTAAAATACATTCTGGGGGCATCATGGGATCGCCAGCTTAGTACTGGAGAAAAGCTTGGTGGGTAAAAATCGTAGAGAGAGACCATGAGATGAATACAGTAAACAGATTGAGTAGGACCTAAGTTGAGTAGTTACTCGAAGATGAAAAGGCTTGAACAGGATAGAGTAGCATGGAGAGCTGCATCAAACCATCTTTGGACTGAAGACCACAGCAGCAACAACAGTTATGTAAAAAATAAAAATGATTTTAATAAGATGAATAGTAATAAAACGACTAATACAATTAAAACTGATTTGAATGTCTGTGGAGAAAATGTGAATAAACAATGATGACTAAGAATTAATGAAATGAATACTAACAGTATTAGTACTACAACTGTTGCTGCTGCTGCTGTTGCCATTAACAATAATAACAATAACCATAAAAATTATGGTGACATTGTCAGATACAAAATGTAGTTATTTGTGTGCAAAGGTGATATTCTCTGATGGAGGAGAGGAATGGGCAGAAATTTCGGTAGACTCCACCAGCTTAGAACACTGGGAAATGAAGAACATCTGGTTAGAATGAAAGATACAAAAAGGGATAACGAGTGCCTTCAAGGACAGAGACAGACATTAATATTGCTTCAGTTAGCTGCCTTTTGAAGCTGCAGATGTTATTCCGTTCTCTGATATAAAGAAGGCGGTCATTCATGACTCGGCTTCAAGAGAACAGCTCAGGTAATGGATTGGAACAGAAAGGATTCTTCTCTGTTTGGAACAAGCGTTTCCGTTGTGTTGTTCAGACAAGAGCACTAAAGTCGAGGAGAGGTATGAGGGGCAATGTACGTTGATACGATACAAGAGATGACAGAGTGTATAGAAACCTCTGCGCTGGTTTGCACATAGCCAGGATAGGTGTACGTGCAATGGTGAAATATGAACAAAAGGTCGAACGTCACAGAAAGATCGAATGCAGGCGTTCAGCACTAGTTCCAGACGCCGAGATTTTTCTTGGCAAAGAACTTGCAGGATAACATCGCTGAAATCAACATCTGGAAGTATAAGCGTTTGTACAAGTTCTTTTTCAGATCAATAGGGAAGAGCTTCTTATATTTTTCTCCGGCGAGGAAATATGCTCATATCTTCTTGCATATTGCAGCTATGTGCTATGTCCAATTTAGTTTTTCGTCTATTATGAGTAATTTTCGTGTAATACAATGAAATACCTAAACATTACGAAACACTATTGTATTAAAATGTTAGTCCTATTGTAAAATAACGTAAACCATTAAATTGAAGAGCATCTGAGAAAATACTCTTCGGTGGATTATAAGGACTTGGTCAATAGCTGAGTTGTCAGTGCCACGGGCTGTTATGCCAAGGGGCTCGGGTTCGATTTCTGGCTGGGTCGGAGATTTTTCTCCACTCTGGGACTGGGTGTTGTGTTGTCCTAATCATCATCATCTCATCCCCATCGACACACAAGTCGCCAAAGTCGCGTCAGCTCAAAACACTTGCACCAGGCGACCGGTCTATCCGACGGGAGGCCGTGGCCACACGACATTTCATTTCAATAGCAAATTCTTTAATTTACTCGTAAACTCCTCCAGATACTCTACATGATATTTGATGTGTTCCGAGAGGTGGTTGAATGTATGTATGCACACGTATTTGACCCCTGTTTCTAATAACGTCAAGCCCTTGAAATCTGAAATCAATGTCCCCTCGACAGAAAATGATTTCATGGCTGAAGGGTGAACTGAAATATTCAAAATAAACTGCTTCTTCACTTTTAAATCACCCCTAACGGTAATTATGCGATCTGAAAACGTAGCTGAACTAAGGGGCATCCGTAATTCTAGTCAGTGGGTTTCCCAACTGAGGTGGCGGTATATCTGTATTCGCAAAAATTTAAAAAGTTCTTACTTCTTCTATTTCATTATTCGAGAAACTTATTTTTATGCCTTGTAGTTTAAGGGAATCCACGTTAAAGACGATCACAAGTACGAAAATCAGTGTTGGATCATGCAATATTCGAAGTACATATGAAGCAGGAAAATTAGCAAGTGTGATCCAAGAACAAACACAAGTGAGTATTGACATATTAGGTACAGCAGAAACATAGTTGACTGATAGTAGAGTGTGTTCTACTGTAGAAACAAATGAACAGGAAGTGGGCTCTTTCTGTAACCAAATCATAGAAGTACTTGAAACTTCCCGGCAGATTAAAACTGTGTGCCGGACCGAGACTCGAACTCGGGACCTTCGCCTTTCGCGGGCAAGCGCTCTACCAACTGAGCTACCCAAGCACGACTTACGCCCCGTCCTCACAGCTTTACTTCTGCCAGTACTTACCCTCACAAAAATAACGAAATTAATACAATAATGGCAGACTTCAGTGCCAACCGGGATATGTAGCTTTAAAGATCTGGTAGGACCTTCTGATTTAGGAGGCTGTAACGAGAGAGGTGATCATCTATTACAACTCTTCCCATACCCTGCAAAGGCTCGCCACATTGTGTACCGTGATTCATCACTCCACACAACGTTTTTCCACTGTTCAATAGTCCAATGTTTACGCTACTTACACCAAGCGATGCGTCGTTTGGCATTTACGGCGTGATGTGTGGCTTATGAGCAGCCTCTCGACCATGAAATCCAAGTTTTCTCACCTCCCGCCTGTCATAGTACTCGCAGTATGCCCTGATGCAGTTTGTAATTCTTGTATGAAGGTCTGGACAAATGTCGGCCCATTACACATTACGACCCTCTTCAACTGTCGGCGGTCTCTGTCAGTCAACAGACGAGGTCGGCCTGTACGCTTTTGTGCTGTACGTGTCCCTTCACGTTTCCACTTCACTATCACATCGGAAACAGTGGATCTAGGGATGTTTAGGAGTGTGGAAACCTCGCGTACAGACGTATGACACAAGTGACGCCCAATCACCTGACCACGTTCGAAGTCCGTGCATCCCGCGGAGCGCTCCATTCTGCCCACTCACGATGTCTAATGACTAATGAGGTCGCTGATGTGGAGTACCTGGCAGCAGGTGGTAGCACGATGCACCTGATATGAAAAACATATGTTTTTTGGGGTGTCCGGATACTTTTGATCACATTGTGCATTAGAGTTCATTCTCACGTTCACCTGGGCAGTGAGTGCATTACTTTCAGTGCAGAAAGCAACCAAACTCTTAACACTTCCACCACAGAAATTTCTGCTCACTCTTACCTGCTTGTCTGTTCTTAGATCGTGCCAATAATACTGAAATTCATCCGACCCATCAAAATTAAACTTCTTTTCATGGCTGAAGACCACGTTATCCCAGTCTGAAGACCATGATCATATGTTTTTCAGCAAACTCCAATCTAGAATGCTTATATTTGGGTGTTAGAGCAAATTTCTGTAGCCGTTTCTGGAATGCTAGGTGTTTCCATCTGCCAAAATCTGTCATACTCGTCTGGTACTTACTGGCAACTGTAAATGAGCAAAAAGTTGAGAAGAATAACGGTTTGTGGCACTTACTTTGCTCAAAAGTAAGCCTTTCGTTGCCTAATATAATTTTCGACTTCTCCCATATTTTGCATTCTCTCCATATCGTGCGCAAATCTAATGAAATTATACAGGGTGATTCAAAAAGAATACCACAACTTTAAAAATGTGTATTTAATGAAAGAAACATAATATAACCTGCTGTTATACATCATTACAAAGAGTATTTAAAAAGGTTTTTTTCACTCAAAAACAAGTTCAGAGATGTTCAATATGGCCCCCTCCAGACACACGAGCAATATCAACCCGATACTCCAACTCGTTCCACACTCTCTGTAGCATATCAGGCGTAACAGTTTGGATAGCTGCTGTTATTTCTCGTTTCAAATCATCAATGGTGGCTGGGAGAGGTGGCCGAAACACCATATCCTTAACATACCCCCATAAGAAAAAATCGCAGGAGGTAAGATCAGGGCTTCTTGGAGGCCAGTGATGAAGTGCTCTGTCACGGGCTGCCTGGCGGCCGATCCATCGCCTCTGGTAGTTGACGTTCAGGTAGCTACGGACAGATAAGTGCCAATGTGGTGGCGCTCCATCCTGCTGAAATATGAATTGTTGTGCTTCTTGTTGGAGCTGAGGGAACAGCCAATTCTCTAACATCTCCAGATACTGTAGTCCAGTTACAGTAGCACCTTCGAAGAAAAAGGGACCAAAAACTTTATTGGCTGAAATGGCGAACAAATGTACAACTAAATGAAACTTTATAGCTCCCTTAATTCGCCGACAGATAGTGCTTAGCTCTGCCTTTTGTCGTTGCAGAGTTTTAAATTCCTAAAGTTGTGGTATTCTTTTTGAATCAGCCTGTATATCACTGTACTTGAACGGTTCAACTTCTTGTTGATTTGGCAATTAGGGAGTCCCATTTCCTTATAGGTGGGCCTACAGACTTTTTTATCGCGTGATAACTGTTTTCCGCGTGGCTACGTCAAATTGTATTTTATGTGCACAACGCGTACTGTCACTAATGGTGTCTGTTTCCTATCTGCAGCACCGACTGCCTTTGTACCGAGTTCACCCTCTGCCACCCGGATCGTTGATGTCCTGTTATATACTGTACTACTGACATCAAATGCCATACCTTTTGACTGCATTTGTCAGTATACTGGATCTGATACTACTGCATGTACACTGACCAGTCAAAAGATTATGACCACTGCCCACCGCGGAGTTGGATGCTCCCTGGCGGAGTTGGGGCACGTGACGCGGTAGTAAAAGTATGTAAACGGAGCAGACACAGGCGGGAGGATCGCCTTAAGGGGCTCCGGAAAGGCTCAAAATCATGAAAAGTTCAATTTTTACTTTTTTGCGTTTTCTGAATCTGCAGACTATTACCTTTTAATAGATATATAATTTATTCAATTCCGAAGGCTACAACTATTTTTAAATTTTTTTTGAAATGTGTTCTACATGGGCGTGACCCACTGTGGCGCTGTTAAACTGCTGTCAAATGGTGTTATTATTAACGTCCGTGTTCATCAGGTACATTTTAGTGATGTGAGATACAGTATGTGTTGTGGCTAACCTGTGATGGTTCAATATATATCGCTGGTGTGATTGTCGATTGTTTCATGTTTATTTACTCTGTCGTTATCTCGAAAATATTCGTAATTAATTCTGTTTCTTGAGTCTCTGTTTTGTTGAAGTATAATAATGAGTAAAAGTAAAGTTATTAGAAATCCTCTGAAGGCTTTTAAGAAAAGGAGAAATGTTGGAAAGCCAAAGGTATGTGTTATTACTGTAAACAATAAAGACGATAACCAAGTGAGTGAACCTAACCTCTCAAGTACACCTGCCCATAGCAGTCGAAGTGGGAAAGAAAATACTTCACAGAAGAAGCTTGGTTCAATAAGTGAAAACTATGAATGTTTTATGGGCGAATCGGATGTGAATGAAATATTTGATATGTCGGTTCTCAAAGGCATTTTTTCAAACTGTATAAGATGTATTCATTGTAGTGAAGTTGGTCTGGAACTCTCCATAATAAAGCACATAGGACTTGCTAGTGAAATACAACTGAAATGTGATAAGTGTTCACACATGACCACCTTTTGGAACAGTGTTGCAGTAACTGCAACTGAAGAAAATGGTAGCAAAATCTACGAACACAACAACGAGCGATGCTTGCTTTAGACAAGGAACGCCTTCGGGCTGCAGACAGGGCTGTAAAGAGTCTAGAAATACAAGCAAGAGTAAACAGGAGGAGGAACAAGAGGAAGCTGGAGGAGGAGTTTGCAGAGGATGAAGATAATCCATCCTATGGACCTGGAATGCACTAAAAAGTTAATCCAATCTTTGTCACTCGATTCCCAAAACTTTTATTTTCTCATACTAATTACATGTTTTCTAAGGATCTTCCAAACATATTTGTTTCAAACTTTCAGTAAATGTTACACAGTACCTTCTGCATAATTTAACACAGCCTTTTTCCAAAAAACTGTATATTTTTGAATATATAAATAAAAAATTGCAAAAAAATGTTGTGAATTTTCATTACAATTGAAAAAAAATCATCTTTAATAACTGAACTAAAATTTTGTAGAATCCCTGTGTTAAGTTGTAGCCCATATTCCAATAAATAATCTGTAAAAAGTTCTACTTCCTACCTCAAATACTTTGTGAGGAAAGATGTAATTTATAAGCGTTATTTTAACATTGCAAGTATAGGGCGTTCCGGAGCCCGTTAACGAAGATGTGGGCTGCAAATGAGTAAATCCATTGAGATAAGCGACTTTGGCAAAGGGGAGATCATTATTACGGAGAGCCTGTGAACGAGTATCTCGAAAACGGCGAAGCTGCTCGGAAGTTCACGTGCTTCTACGGAAAGACACAGGACATGAAACTACTATTAGGCGCTAAATGGTTGGACGTTCACGACTCTTCACAGAACGTGGGGTACGGAGGCTTGTATGCTATGTAAAGTAGGAGAGATGGTGATCAGTGGCATCTTTGCCGAAAGAGCACAGTGCTTGTGCACGCGCACGTGTTTCGGAGCTCACCGTCCATCGTACATTATAGTCCGTGAGACGAGTGATTGGTAGTGACAGTTCCGGCGGACAGACGGCACTGTTGCCGAACGTTGCTCCCAGCACGCGGCGCCCTGGCTGCTACACTCATTGTCTAGCAGCAGAAATAATAGCGAGACAAAATACAAGTCGTATTGGTACGCGTGAATTTATTTAAAGTTGATGCTTGAAATATATTAACTCGAAAACTGATAAGAGCTATTTAGTACAAGTATCTAAGATGCTGAAACATAATAAAGTTATTTGTTAAACTTCACAACTGAAATGAAAACTATTTTCGCAAGTTGTTGAACATTAGCAGTTTTGGTTTCCATTGTTAAGTATTAGCATTATTAATTTGTTCTACTACAAGCTACAGAATAATTGGTCAGTGTATTAAGAGTTATAATCTGAAGAAAGTACTCACAATATGATGATCTGGTTGTAGATCGATAGCAAACTCCCTCCTTACATACCTCAATACGTTGTAGTTGCTGTAATGGAAAAACGCCACTCACATCACTGTCAGAATCTGATTTGACATTGTCTTCCTCAGCACTATTCGAACTATCACTGCTCTCTCCCAGATGTATAATTAAATTTTCGATGCATTCTTCCACAGCCCCTTCGGTTTTGACCGCCTCTCTGATGGCACTTGCAGTGCTGTTTACAATTCTAGCCCACGTCTCGCTTGTCACTTTATTGATAGCTGCTGGAAGAAGAGTTTCCACTTCAGAGATCGTGAATTTTTTATTGTTTGCAGCAATGTAATTTTTTATCTGCGCCCACACTCCTTCAATTGCATTGAAGTGACAGTGGTATGGAGGAAGCCGAACGATTTCATGCCCGTGCCTTTTAGCAATCTCGTCAATTACATATGTTGGAAATTGGGGTTTCTTTTGTGCCACAATTTCGAGCAGTTCCGCCTTCCTTAAATCTTCTCTGAAATCTACTTTTCGCCGTTTCAACCACTGAATGATATCGTCTTTTTTTGTTGCCAAGGTTGGTGCCTTATCGTGAACAACGGAATGATAAGGCGCATTGTCCATAACAATCACTGATGGACTTGTCAGATTCGTCATAAGCGATGTCTTGAACCATTCTTGAAATACTACACTGTTCATTTCTTCATGGTAATCTCCCGTCTTTTTTGACCGAAACATTTTGAAGCAGTTTGGCACAAAACCTTTCGATGTTCCTGCATGTAAGACAATAATACGCCCTCCTTTGCCAACAGGCACTGCCATTGTCCCCTCGCGCGTTCCATCATTCCAGCCTCTACGTAAAGAATGGCTGGCATTGACCCAAGTTTCATCTAACCACACTATACTTTCGAATTCCACACCCACGATCCTGCGCAGAAATCTGCACCGCCATGCAACTACATCTGTCCTTTCCATTAATATTTTGCGTCCGTTAAACAGTGAATAGCTGAAGCCTATGTCTTTCAACACTGTACGCAATGAAAATTTGCTCCCTTTAAAAAGATCGTCTTTCTGAAGCGACACCTGTAATTTAGATAGAGTGGGATGTTCCCTTCTCTTATAATAGCTGTATAGATGACGACGAATAGCGTCTTTCTGAAGATCGTCCAAAGCTGTCACCTGCTTATTTCTCGGTCGCTTCTTTCCTGGAGTGTGCAGCTTTGTTGTGCCACTCTCGTCACAATCTACACTATACTGTTCTTTCCCTATCTTTACAACAGTGTTCTTCCTTATTTTCAATGCTGCTGCAGTTCTCTTCACAACCTGAACAACAGGAATTAAGGGCCCACCTTTGTCCTTTTCTTTCTCAAAGTAATCCCTCACAGAGCACACGAATTCACGGGCCTGGGTGTGTAGCACACTTTTCTTCCTCCGTTTCACTTCTTGTGTTGGGCTGGTACTGCCCGCCGCACTAGACATTGTTTACAACGAAACATAAACAAAGAAACACTAAAAACAACAAAAACGAAATAAACTGCGAATTCAACTTCAGACAAACGACGAACGACCGCACCGCCTGCACGCGAGACACTGGTAAGTTTCATGAGCGCGCGCGACCGGGTTTCAGAGCGGCAACGTGGCCCTTGCTACCCGCTCAAAGTCAGGCCGTCATTGGCTGCCTGCCTGTGGTCGCTAGGCAACGGAAAGACGCTACCGAGCTGTCAATACCAAAGAATCGTCTCCCACTCTATAGAGAACAAGGAGCTCCGCTGCAGACCGCCCCTATACGTTCACATGTTGACCCAACGACATCGTCAGTTACGACTGCAGTGGGCACGGGACCATCGCGATTCGACTGTCGATCAATGGAGAGGTGTCGGCTCTTCGGGTGAATCACATTTGTGCTACACTAGGTCGATAGCCGTCTCCACAAACGACGTCATCAAGGCGAACGGTGGCTCGAAACGTGCAGCGCGCCATGGATGCAGGTTGGTGGCAGCAGTATTACGCTATAGGAGATTTTCTCCTGCGCTCGCAAGGGAACTGTAGTAGTAATCGAAGACACGCTGACAACTGCGAACCACGTGCATTCCTTCACGTCTGATGTCTTCCCCGACGGCGATGTTAATTTCCAGCAGTATAATTGTCCGTGTTTCGGAGCCAGAAACGTGCTACAGTGGTTTGAGGAGCACTATAGTGAACTCACGTTGATGTGTCGGTGACTAAACTCCCCTGATGTAAATCCTATGGAACTTGTCTGGGTCGCTATCGGGCGCCATCAACACGTACGCAAATCAGCGGCCATTTATTTACGCGAATTACGTGACCTGTTGAAACGTCCCCTTAAAAAAATTAATTAATTACTGTGCTGATAAACCTCTTACAGCCGGCCGAAGTGGCCGTGCGGTTAAAGGCGCTGCAGTCTGGAACCGCAAGACCGCTACGGTCGCAGGTTCGAATCCTGCCTCGGGCATGGATGTTTGTGATGTCCTTAGGTTAGTTAGGTTTAACTAGTTCTAAGTTCTATGGGACTGATGACCTCAGTAGTTAAGTCCCATAGTGCTCAGAGTCATTTGAACATTTGAGCCAAACCTCTTACATTATTTGATTTTCAAACAGCTGAGCAGAACTGAACGCACTCAGACATTTCGCTCTTTACCTATTCTGATCAACACTAAACTGACACACAATATTTTTAGCGCAACGCAATCTGACTTTCAAAAATCCCTACAAAAGAATGGCCCTGACTAACATTAACCTATACCTTTCACAAATCACTTACCTCACTAAAAATCTTCGTTACTCGAACTACTGCAGTACAGCGAGCACCACTACTGCCAGCTAAATAAAAGATTCAAACTACTGAAGGCACTAACTACTGATAGGCATAGTTAGCAAATGAAAGATTTTGATAGAGAACAAGCAATGCATTTACCTTAATAGTGTTCAAAAGTCATAATATATATAGCAGTTCATGACATCCAGTCTTACAAATTTCAAAACTCCGCCATCTCTCCCCCCACATCCACCACTGCTGGCGGCTCACCTCCAACTGCCCAACGCTACGCGCTGCTAACAACCAGCTGCCCAACACTACAATGGCAGACAACAATGCAAACTAGCCACAGACTGCACACAACACAGCCAGTGATTTTAATACAGAGCGCTACGTAGCGTTACCAATATACGAGGGCAGTTCAATAAGTAATGCAACACATTTTTTTGCTGAAACAGGGGTTGTTTTATTCAGCATTGAAATACACCAGGTTATTCCCCAATCTTTTAGCTACACAACACTAGTTTTCAACGTAATCTCCATTCAATGCTGCGGCCTTACGCCACCTTGAAATGAGGGCCTGTGTGCCTGCACGGTACCATTCCACTGGTCGATGTCGGAGCCAACGTCGTACTGCATCAATAACTTCTTCATCATCCGCGTAGTGCCTCCCACGGATTGCGTCCTTCATTGGGCCAAACATATGGAAATCCGACGGTGCGAGATCGGGGCTGTAGGGTGCATGAGGAAGAGCAGTCCAGTGAAGTTTTGTGAGCTCCTCTCGGGTGCGAAGACTTGTGTGAGGTCTTGCGTTGTCATGAAGAAGGAGAAGTTCGTTCAGATTTGTGTGCCTACGAACACGCTGAAGTCGTTTCTTCAATTTCTGAAGAGTAGCACAATACACTTCAGAGTTGATCGTTTGACCATGGGGAAGGACATCGAACAGAATAACCCCTTCAGCGACCCAGAAGACTGTAACCATGACTTTACCGGCTGAGGGTATGGCTTTAAACTTTTTCTTGGTAGGGGAGTGGGTGTGGCGCCACTCCATTGATTGCCGTTTTGTTTCAGGTTCGAAGTGATGAACCCATGTTTCATCGCCTGTAACAATCTTTGACAAGAAATTGTCACCCTCAGCCACATGACGAGCAAGCAGTTCCGCACAGATGGTTCTCCTTTGCTCTTTACGGTGTTCGGTTAGACAACGAGGGACCCAGCGGGAACAAACCTTTGAATATCCCAACTGGTGAACAATTGTGACAGCACTACCAACAGAGATGTCAAGTTGAGCACTGAGTTGTTTGATGGTGATCCGTCGATCATCTCGAACGAGTGTGTTCGCGCGCTCCGCCATTGCAGGAGTCACAGCTGTGCACGGCCGGCCCGCACGCGGGAGATCAGACAGTCTTGCTTGACCTTGCGGCGATGATGACACACGCTTTGCCCAACGACTCACCGTGCTTTTGTCCACTGCCAGATCACCGTAGACATTCTGCAAGCGCCTATGAATATCTGAGATGCCCTGGTTTTCCGCCAAAAGAAACTCGATCACTGCCCGTTGTTTGCAACGCACATCCGTTACAGACGCCATTTTAACAGTTCCGTACAGCGCTGCCACCTGTCGGAAGTCAATGAAACTATACGAGACGAAGCGGGAATGTTTGAAAATATTCCACAAGAAATTTCCGGTTTTTTCAACCAAAATTGGCCGAGAAAAAAAATGTGTTGCATTACTTATTGAACTGCCCTCGTAAAAACCTAAACAGCCTACTTACACTGTTTATAGACATCTAATGCGACACACTTCCACAAACCTACCAACAAACTGTCAGACCCCTGATACGCAGAATCAGTGATGTATTTCGTTTCAAAGCCGGACAGAGAAGCTGTTAAGCAGGAGGTCACGATGTTTTGGCTCATCAGTGTGCGCAGCTATTCAAACCGACAATGTTAGTTTTCCTACAAATATCCACGCCTTCGTGCTGATTTCTAGTAGTGCACTACCAGACTTGTCAGGCGTACTCTGGTCTAACGCTATCACCTGTGCGCAGGTGAAGCTGTGGCTGACATTCAACGAGCCGGACATGTTCTCCCGCGGCTACTCGACCGCCACGGAGGCAGCCCCGGGAGCCAACTCGTCCGGCATCGCCGACTACCTACTGGCCAAGACGGTGCTGGTGGCGCATGCGCGGGTCTACCGCCTCTACAACGAGACGTTCCGGCCTTCGCAGGGAGGTGAGCGCACGGCTAGACAACGTCACGTACTCCGATGACGAGCCACCGCTATGTACGCTGACGGAAAACGATTTGCAACAGCAAAAGGTACAATACTGGCCATTAAAATTGCCTTGGCCAGGGCAGCAGTCGACATTTTCTGTATCCAGAAAGGCCCGTACAGGACCTGCAACATGCGGTCGCGCATTATCCTGCTGAAGTGTAGGGTTTCGCAGGGATCGAATGAAGGGTAGAGCCACAGGTCGTAACACAACTGAAATGTAACGTCCACTGTTCAAAGTGCCGTCAATGCGAACTAGAAGTGACCGAGCCGTGTAACCAATGGGACCCCATATCACCACGCCGGGTGATACGCCAGTATGGCGATGACGAACACACGCTTCCAATGTGCGTTCACCGCGATGTCGCCAAACACGGATGCGACCATCATGATGCTGTAAACAGAACCTGGATTCATCCGCAAAAATGACGTTTTGCCATTCGTGCACCCAGGCTCGTCCTTGAGTACACCATCTCAGGCACTCCTGTCTGTGATGCAGTGTCAAGGGTAACCGCAGCCATGGTTCAAATGGCTCTGAGGACTATGGGACATAACATCTAAGGTCATAAGTTCCCTAGAACTTATAACTACTTAAACCTAACTAACCTAAGGACATCATACACATCCATGCCCGAGGCAGGGTTCGAACCTGCGTCCGTAGCGGTCACGCGGTTCCGGATTGAAGTGCCTAGAACCGCTCGGTCACTCCGGTCGGCCGTAGCCATGGTCTCCGAGCTGATAGTCCATGCTGCTGCAAACGTCGTCGAACTGTTCGTGCAGATGGTTGTTGTCTTGCAAACGTCCCCATCTGTTGACTCAGGATTGAGACGTGGCTGCACGATCCGTTACAGCCATGCAGATAAGATTCCTGTCATCTCGACTGCTAGTAATACGAGGCCGTTGGAATCCAGTTCGGCGTTCCGTATTACCCTCCTGAACCCACCGATTCCATATTCTGCTAACAATCATTGGATCTCGACCAACGCGAGCAGCAATGTCGCGATGCGGCAAACCGGAATCGCGATAGGCTACAATCCGACCTTTATCAAAGTCGGAAACGTGATGGCACGCATTTCTCCTCCTTACACGAAGCATCACAACAACGTTTCACCAGGCAACGCCGGTCAACTGCTGTTTGTGTGTGAGAAATCGGTTGGAAACTTTCCTCATGTCAGCACGTTGTAGGTGTCGCCACCGGCGCCAACCTTGTGTGAATGCTCTGAAAAGCTAATCAATTGCATATCACAGCATCTTCTTCCTGTCGGTTAAATTTCGCTTCTGTAGCACGTCATCTTCGTGGCATAGCAGTTTTAATGGCCAGTAGTGTACTAATGTACAGTAATGAAATTCCTGGAATACCTTTATCTAGGTAACATATTTAAATGATTAACATTCCAAGATCACAGATCAAAGTAAGCACAAGGTAAGTCATCGAAAATATTTAATACCGGTACATTAATAAGGTATTCAGCCGACAGAATGTTGAATGAAAGCATGCAAACGAGCATGCATTATGTTTTGTATTTGTCGGATATCAGTTTGTGGGATGAAGTTCCATCCCTGTTGCACGTGGTCGGTCAATACAGGAAAGGTTAATGCTGTTTGTGGATGACGCTGGAGTTCTCGTCAGATGATTTCGCACATGTGCTCGATTGGCAACAGATCTGCTGATCGAGCAGACCGACGTAACAGGCTGACACTCCATAGAGCGTATTGGATTACAACAGCGGTATGTGGGCGTACGTTATCTTGTTGGAAAACATTCCCCTGGAATGCTGTTCACGTAGGGCAGCCCAACAGGTCGAATCACGAGACTGACGCACAAATCTGCAGCCTGCTACTCCAGACCGTAACTCCAGGTGCAGGTCCAGTGTGTCTAGCACGCAGGGAGTTTGGTTGGAGTTCCCCAACTCGCCTCCTTCTAACCAACACACGGCCATCACTGGCACCGAGGCAGAACCAGCTTTCATCAGAACACACAGCAAACTTCCACCCTACCCTCCAATGAGCTCTCCCTTGACACCCCTGAAACCCCAAATAGCAGTGGTTTGGGGTCAGTGGTTTGCACGCTACAGGGCGTCTGGCTCGGAGCTGTCCTTGAAGTAGCCGATTTGTAACAGTTCCGTTGTGTCGCTGTGGTGCCAACTGCGGCTCAAACTCCTGCTGCAGATCCATTACAACGCGCCGGAGCCATGACGCCGAACACTACAGTTTTGCCTCTAGGTAGCGCCAAGTGCCCGAACGCAGCACGGTCTGCATGCTACTGTAGATTCTCGCGACAACCGCTGCCGGTAGTCATGCGCAGTGGCTACATTCCTACCCAGTCTCTCTACAGTATCGCAGAAGAAACATCCAGCTTCACGTAGCTCTATTACACGAGGCGGCATTGTAGCCTTAAGGGGAGCCGGAGGTGGTCAAATCCAAAAAATTACGATTTATTTATTTATTTATTTATTTATTTTTTTTTGCTACCGAAAATTAATTGGAACATTCCTCTTTAATGTAAACTTGGAATTATTGTTCTACTCGCCCTAGAAGTGGAGTTATTACCATTTTCCCCCACGCCTGCAGAGGAAATGGGCGGCCGCTGAATGCATCTAACACCCTCTCGTGACTTCCTGGCGAACTGCTTGGGATTTTCTCGGCCTGTTACGCATACAGCGCCTTATGTTACGCATACAGCGAGTGTGCCAGGGTTGGTTACATTGTTTTCTGTGACAAATATTACCCGTATTTCCTTACAGCTTACTCCTATTTTCCTCAGAATTTCGAACATCTTGCTCCATTTTATATTGTCGTACACTTTTGTTCTGGTTACGATGCCACGTTTTAGTAACCGTGTATATAAGAAGAGGAAGAACGTAGGGAAAAGAAAATTAACACTAATACCAAGTTGCGATACTACTATGAATAAGAGCGCAGAACATCGTCTCTTTGCTGTTTACCATTTCGAATTAGTTCAGTGTTGCGCCTGTTGTTGGTAATATTGTACTTCTTGTGTAAAGCGGGCAATATGCAGTACGTACAAGAATCAGGAGGGAACAATAAAACCAATTTTTCATGACTTAGCACAGCCAGAATTGTTACACAAATGTCTACACGGAAAGACGCAGAATCCTAATGAGAGCGTAAACAATTTGATTTGGAAAGTGATCCCTAAAAGGGTGTTTGTAAGCATAAAAACACTGCACTTTGGCATTTATGATGCAATAGCAACCTACAACCAAGGGAACAGTGTGAAGTGTGAAGTTCTGAAGGCATTAGGATTTACAGCTGGGGTGAACACTGTACGAGCACTAAGAAATATTGACAGAGAAAGGATAAGAGGAGCAGAAAGAAGAGAAAGGCATATGAAGTATGATGGAACAACAGGCCAGAAAAGAAGACAGGAGAGGAAGCTCTTGGAGGATGCATCCTATAGTGCAGGAATGTATTGAGAAACTTTGATAGCCATTTCCCGTAAATTAGAATTTTTCGAATATAAGGAACATTTTCTCAAAATCCACTCAAGCTAGAGAGATGAAATTTTTATACAGCACTCCTAGTGGTCAAACTTACATTGTAACACAGCCATTTGGCAATATGTTCAGTAGTTTCATTTCAGTTTAATTCTAAAGCAATTATTTGTAAAAAAAATTGGGTCATTAATAAAAAAATTATTGGAAGGAGACTAGAAAAGATACTCCAAAATCCCTCTGTCATAACTGCAATACTAAACCACTCTACATGTAAAAAAAAAAATTCAAATTTTTCTATTTGGTAGTTTATTCATAAATGTTCCTCAAACTTAGTGATTTTAACATGGGCAGCATAGACACCTCCGGCTACCCTTAAAGGCATTCTTCACTAACATCAACTCACCACGTCCAATCTCAAAGGTAACTAACGCTCACGACCGTTACTGCATCTGTATAAAGCAAATCTGATTGGAATCCTCATCGTGGCGCTACTAGTGCTACCGCTGGCGCGAAGCCTGAATACACGTCATCCTTTAGATGTAGAAGCACGCCTACCAACTTATATCGCACAGTTACTTCTTGGTGTAGCGGTTTTTTTCCGTCAGTGTATTTCACTCAGCTGTACAGGGTAGCACAGCAGCACCACATACCTCGAGTGAGGAAATGGACTTGTCTGCAGTACTACATGTACCTATAACGACAGCTCGACAGTGCCTGCAGACCCACGGACCCTAAAGCCGTCGGCACACGGACCGTGCTGTCGAACGTCAACGTTGAGCGTGTCGAGTTAAACGTGCAGCTGAACGCTCAGAAATGATGCAACTTGTGCACACGGTACGTGGACACCAACGTGGTATACGCACTCTAGCGGCAGTTTCGGGATGTTTCTAGTTCGTAAATCACACTGTTTACTCAACGGACGCGCGTAAAATTCCCACGTTAGCTCTGTTAAAACGCACATTTCCTCCATCGTCCACGAAAAGGAAAGTATCATGTCCACTCAATAAGGACACAGGCTTAGAAAAGTTCCATTACAAACAGTGCCATACAAATTTGCAATACTTCACCACGTAATATAAACATTATGTTATCTTTCCCACATTTAGTAAAATCCTAAGGTCATTCTTACTTGATCCCTGTTCCTACCCAGTAGCAGAATCTTTAGCACATTTAAATTACGAACTCAAAAGAAAAAGGAACAAAATATCTTTATACAAGTAGCGCAAGCTGTCCTGTACATTAACCAATCGAAGAATCTCACCCCTCGAAAGAAGGTGAACTTATATTTACATAACATCAGATATTGTATTATATACTTATAATAAACTAATAATAAAGTATCAACGTAATAAAAACGCAAACGTTATGAAAAAAAATTCATGTCGCCGAGACGCGAACCACCGCCCTAGCTACCAGCAATACGGATCAGTGACGCTACGCACTACACTACGCCCGCACAGTTACATTCCCGCTGACGTTAAACGAGTATGAAATTGGTAACAACTAATCAGAACATATTACCCCTTCCTAAAACTCTAATCGTAGCCATGTTACTGATTGAAATTTAATTATAAGAAATTGTACCAAGAACAATGGGTTTTGGGTGGATCTTAAGTGTGTCGCTGCTTTCAAATAGCATACTCTCATAATATGAAAGTTACAATAATTCTTTTGCCATGAACATGATGTTTTTCATTATTTTATTGGAACAAATTACACAGTATAAACAGGCTTTTCCGTGAGTCTCAATTTGCTGGTGCTCAGAAACGGCATATATACGTATAGGCTTGAAATGAATGCCAATATGGCGCCTCACAACTATGGGCTGAAGGGAAATGGCGCGCAAGTGACGTAGGTATCGTTGTGCCATCTCATTGGTCAACGCTCAGACGCACGCTCACAATATCTGACATGCCAGATATTGCTCTGCACGTTCGGAAAGACACCCAAACGTCCTATTCCACGCTCTGACGTCGGAAACTCGGCACGCTCAACGCTCAACGTTCTGATGCACGGTCCGTGTGCCGACGGCTTTTAAGCAGTGCGACCACTGATGCGGCTTCCTCTGATACGTCGGCAAACAGTGGCGCGTTGGCAGTGTTGCTACCAACGACAGCACCGGACACAGCGCAATGCCGACTTTCCAGTCGAGTCTCATTGTCAGCTCCACATGTAGCGCCATGACGTGTTTATCCGCGCGTGGCGGCTCCGAGAAGGACAACCGTTGCCAGATTCCAGTCGTCCTAGTCACACCGGCGCAGCGCCTGGCATGATGGTACGGAGTGCCAGTGGGAACACAACACGATCACCTCTGGTTAACTCGGCCGGTAATTTGGTCAGCAAGCATTGCGTTTCTGACGCGTTAAGGCCATCAGCCGTGCGCTATCTTCGAGCCTCTGTCGAGGGATGTTTCAGCAAGATAACGCAAGACTGCATGTCGCCCGTGCTGGCCTGACCTACCATAAAGTGGATGGCGGTCACTGTTGCCCCGGCCAACTGTTCCACAGAACTCTCACCAAGCGAAAATATTTGGCCATGGTACAACATTCCTCCCACGCTTTGCGCTTAACATTGTTAATTACAAGCAGACGCTTCACCTGTGACCTGGGATCTTGGCTGCATACGGTACACAGAGCAAAACCATATCACTGACGGCGGAAGGGTGGTGTCATTCTGTCCCTGAAGAAGCCTCCTGAGAAGGTATTTAAACATTCTCCTACATGCCTTTTGTTGTGGTTCTTCTGATGGTGTCCCTGGTAGTTCATAACTCTACCCTGATGTACACTGACAAAGTATGGTTTTTAACAGGAATGCAGGTAGCTCTCACTAATAAATGGAAAATAGGCCTACCATCCCGGTGAGTTTATTTGGCATTAACTTCAACGAACTACCATTTTTTATAATAACTAACGTTTGGAGCACAGCATTGTATGGTACCAAAACAAAGATAGTGGGAAAACCGGAACAGAAGAGAATAAAAGCATTTGAGATTATGAAAATCTGGTGGACTGATAAGATAAGGAATGAAGAGGTTCTCTGCAGAAACGGCGAGCAAAGAAATATGTGGAAGATACTGACAAGAGGTAGGGACAGGATGGGAGGACATCTGTCAAGACATCGCGGAATAACTTGCACGATAACAGAAAGAGCTATAGAGGGTAAAAACTAGAAGAAAACAGAGATTAGAATACATCCAACAAATAACTGACTTAGCTTCAAAGTGCTACTCTGAGATGAAGAGGTTGGCACAAGTGAGTAATTCGTGGTGGCGCGCTGCATCAAACGCGTCAAGACTGACAACCAAAAAATAAATAAATAAAATACTAAAATAATTCGTAAATGATAAATATTAAGATCATGCCTTACGTGAGATGTAGGCTGCATCAAGTCTAAACACCGGCTGTTGACTTGGCGAGCTGCTAAATCTACTGTACATCGTCTTATTGTTTCGTACTGCTTCCTATACTCTCTCGTCTCTTTGCCCCATCGTTTATACTCCACTTTACTGTGTACGAACTGTACCAACGTTACGCCCAATGGCTGAAAGATTCATCCTCACATTTTCTGTGTGAAACATGATTCAATGCTACTAATATTATTTGCATTTAAATTTGAAACTTTCTGAATTGCGGACGTTGCTATACTATATTACTGCTTACTACAACTGAGTACTGAAAAGTCGTTACCCAAAAGTCATAAAGTAGCATACAGCAAACTTACACTACTGGCCATTAAAATTGCTACACCAAGAAGAAATGCAGATGATAAACGGGTATTCATTAGACAAATATATTATACTAGAAGTGACATGTGATTACATTTTCACGCAATTTGGGTGCATAGAGCCTGAGAAATCAGTACCAAGAACAACCACCTCTGGCCGTAATAGGCCGGCCGGTGTGGCCGAGCGGTTCTAGGCGCGTCAGTCTGGAACCGCGAGACCGCTACGGTCGCAGGTTCGAATCCTGCCTCGGGCATGGATGTGTGTGATGTCCTTAGGTTAGTTAGGTTTAAGTAGTTCTAAGTTCTAGGGGACTGATGACCTCAGATGTTAAGTCCCATAGTGCTCAGAGCCATTTGAACCATTTTGGCCGTAATAACGACCTCGATACGCCTGGGCTTTGAGTCAAACAGAGCTCGGATGGCGTGTACAGGTACAGCTGCCCATGCAACTTCAACATGATAGCACAGTTCATCAAGAGTAGTCACTGGCGTATTGTGACGAGCCAGTTGCTCGGCCACCGTTGACCAGACGTTTTCAATTGGTGAGGTATCTGGAGAATGTGCTGGCCAGGGCAGAAGTTGAACATTTTCTGTATCCATAAAGGCCCGTACAGGACCTGAAACATGCGGTCGTGCATTATCCTGCTGAAATGTGGGGTTTCGCAGGGATCGAATGAAGGGTAGAGCCACGGGTCGTAACACATCTGAAATGTAACGTCCACTGTTCAAAGTGTCGTCAATGCGAAGAAGAAGTGACCGGGACGTGTAACCAGTGGTACACGATACCATCACGCCGGGTGATACGCCAGTATGGCGATGACGAATCCACGCTTCCAATGTGCGTTCACCGTTATGTCGCCAAACACGGATGCGACCATCATGATGCTGTAAACAGAACCTGGATTCATCCGAAAAAATGACGTTTTGCCATTCTTGCACCCAGGTTCGTCGTTGAGTACACCATCGCAGGCGCTCCTGTCTGTGATCCAGTGTCAAGGGTAACCGCAGCCATGGTCCCCGAGCTGATAGTCCATGCTGCTGAACAACGTCTTCGAACTGTTCGTGCAGATGGTTGTTGTCTTGCAGACATCCCCATCTGTTGACTCAGGGATCGAGACGTGGCTGCACGATCCGTTACAGCCATGCGGATAAGATGGCTGTCATCTCGACTGCAAGTGATACGAGGCCGTTGGGATCCAGCACGGCGTTCCGTATTACCCTCCTGAACCCACAGATTCCATAGTCTGCTAACACTCATTGGATCTCGACCAACGCGAGCAGCAGAGTCGCGATACGATAAACCGCAATCGCGATAGGCTACAATCCGACCTTTATTAAAGTTGGAAACGTGATGGTACGCATTTGTCCTCCTTAAACGAGGCATCACAAAAACGTTTCACCAGGCAACGCCGGTCAAGTGCTGTTTGTGTATGAGAAATCGGTTGGAAACGTTCCTCATGTCAGCACGTTGTAGGTGTCGCCACCGGCGCCAACCTTGTGTGAATGCTCTGAAAAGCTAATCATTTGCTTATCACAACATCTTCTTCCTGTCTGTTAAATTTCGACTGTGCGGCTGATCCCGGGGGAGGTTCGAGTCCTCCCTTGGGCATGGGTGTGTGTGTTTGTCTTTAGGATAATTTAACCGTCGCGCGGTTTCAGACTGAAGCACCTTGAACTTCTCGGCCACTCCGGCCCGCAAACAAATAGTGTTATAACACATACTAGTGGAAATTAATATGGAATTTGTTTACCCTTCGCCTTTATTACGGGCTGCTTTCTGCTGGGGACACTTTCGGCAAGGTGTTCGGAAGTCTACAAAGCAATGCCATTCCAACCCGTCCTCTAGAGCCGAAACCAGAGAAGGTACTGAATCTGGACGCTGGGTCTGGAGCGAAACCGACCTCATCCCTAAGATGTTTCACTGGGTTCAGATTGGGATTCTGGGCTGACCAGTCCATTTCAGGAACGTTACAGTCCACGAACGCTGCTTTATGAAGGAGTGCTGATACGAGGAACTATCGTCTATGACCTGTTCCCCTAGCGTATGTAGCATACATGGCTGTAAAATGTGTCCATACTCTTCCATATTTAGCCCGTTCTTAGATGCAGTAAGGGGTCTACACCCTAAACACGAAAAACACCCCCAAACCGTAACGTAACCCCGCTTCCTCACTGTTTGCACTACACATGATGGCACGTACGATCTCCAAGAATTCGACAAACCCAAATCGTTTCATCCACACTGTCCAGCGTGATTCATCACTCCAAATCACTCAGTTCCAGACCACCATTCATTAAATACAGAAATGTGTGGCTTAGGAAGTGCTACTCAACTGCTGTACCCCATTCTTGTGCTAACTGGACCACTGGTAGCACTTTGGGACTCACGAATGATTCCTTCCACTGAATTCATGAGATTTTGTACACCCACTCTCCGCAGAGCTAGACACTCCCCCTGCGTGAGCCTACGAGGTCTGCCCAGCCTTGGTCTGCGGTTGTTCCTCCATGTTTGCGCTTCACAATCACATCACCAACAGCCGACTGGGGATGCTTCAGAAACGTTGAAATGTCCCTCAGATGACATCCAGTGACTACTAGTCCAATTTCGAGGTCACTGACCTCCCCTGACCGCCCCATTCTGCTGTTACTCCTTCTTTACCGACAACGCGATACTCGCTGCCTCGTTTTATACCGGCCGTTCCGCCTCCCGTGACATTTACTGCTCAGTTCTGCATTACACTGGGGCTTCTGGATACTTTCGATCACACAGTGTGCACGAACGAAAAAATGGCTGACATCTAAATAAGAGTCCAAGGAATATAAAAGCAACTGAAATCACTCAACAGAGGATACCAATTCGATTCTACACAGAGTGCGCGAAAGAACTTCCCCCCCCCCCCCTTTCTAACAGCCGTGTAGCGCAAGTCTCTAGAGGAACGGAAGGTTCCAAATGATTGGAAAGAGCACAGGTATTCCCGGTTTTCAAGAAGGGTCGTCGAGCAGATGCGCAAAACTATAGGCCTATATATCTGACATCGATCTGTTGTAGAATTTTAGAACATATTTTTTGCTCGCGTATCATGTCATTTCTGGAAACCCAGAATCTACTCTGTAGGAATCAACATGGATTCCGGAAATAGCGATCGTGTAAGACCCAATTCGCTTTATTTGTTCACGAGACCCAGAAAATATTAGATACACGCTCCCAGGCAGATACCATTTTCCTTGACTTCCGGAAGGCGTTCGATACAGTTCCGCACTGTCACCTGATAAACAAAGTAAGAGCCTACGGAATATCAGACCAGCTGTGTGGCTGGATTGAAGAGTTTTCAGCAAACAGAACACAGCGTGTTGTTCTCAATGGAGAGACGTCTACAGAAGTGAAAGTAGCCTCTGGCGTGCCACAGGGGGTGTTAAGGGACCATTGTTTTTCACAATATACAGGGTGTTACAAAAAGGTACGGCCAAACTTTCAGGAAACATTCCTCACACACAAATAAAGAAAAGATGTTATGTGGACATGTGTCCGGAAACGCTTAATTTCCATGTTAGAGCTCATTTTAGTTTCGTCAGTATGTACTATACTTCTTCGATTCACCACCAGTTGGCCCAATTGAAGGAAGTTAATGTTGACTTTGGTGCTTGTGTTGACATGCGACTCATTGCTCTACAGTACTATCATCAAGCACATCAGTACGTAGCATCAACAGGTTAGTGTTCATCACGAACGTGGTTTTGCCGTCAGTACAATGTTGACAAATGCGGAGTTGGCAGATGACCATTTGATGTATGGATTAGCACGGGGCAATAGCCGTGGCGCGGTACCTTTGTATCGAGACAGATTTCCAGAACTAAGGTGTCCCGACAGGAAGACGTTCGAAGCAATTGATTGGCGTCTTAGGGAGCACGGAACATTACAGCCTATGACTCGCGACTGGGGAAGACCTAGAACGACGAGGACACCTGCAATGGACGAGGCAATTCTTCGTGCAGTTGACGATAACCCTAATGTCAGCGTCAGAGAAGTTGCTGCTGTACAAGGTAACGTTGACCACGTCACTGTATGGAGAGTGCTACGGGAGAACCAGTTGTTTCCGTACCATGTACAGCGTGTGCAGGCACTATCAGCAGCTGATTGGCCTCCACGGGTACACTTCAGCCAATGGTTCATCCAACAATGTGTCAATCCTCATTTCAGTGCAAATGTTCTCTTTACGGATGAGGTTTCATTCCAACGTGATCAAATTGTAAATTTTCACAATCAACATGTGTGGGATGACGAGAATCCACACGCAATTGTGCAATCACGTCATCAACACAGATTTTCTGTGAACGTTTGGGCAGTCATTGTTGGTGATGTCTTGTTTGGGCCCCATGTTCTTCCACCTACGCTCAATGGAGCACGTTATCATGATTTCATACGGGATACTCTATCTGTGATGTTAGAACATGTGCCTTTACAAGTACGACACAACATGTGGTTCATGCACGATGGAGCTCCTGCACATTTCAGTCGAAGTGTTCGTACGCTTCTCAACAACAGATTCGGTGACCGATGGATTGGTAGAGGCGGAACAATTCCGTGGCCTCCACGCTCTCCTGACCTCAACCCTCTTGACTTTCATTTATGCGGGCATTTGAAAGCACTTGTCTACGCAACCCCGGTACCAAATGTGGAGACTCTTCGTACTCGTATTGTGGACGGCTGTGATACAATACGCCATTCTCCAGGGCTGCATCAGCGAATCAGGGATTCCATGCGACGGAGGGTGGATGAATGTATCCTCGCTAACGGAGGACATTTTGAACATTTCCTGTAACAAAGTGTTTGAAGTCACGCTGGTACGTTCTGTTGCTGTGTGTTTCCATTCCGTGATTAATGTGATTTGAAGACAAGTAATAAAATGAGCTCTAACATGGAAAGTAAGCGTTTCCGGACACATGTCCACATAATACATTTTCTTTCTTTGTGTGTGAGGAATGTTTCATGAAAGTTTGGCCGTACCTTTTTGTAACACCCTGTATATAAATGACGTAGTAGATAGTGTAGGAAGTTCCATGCGGCTTTTCGCGGATGATGTTGCAGTATACAGAGAAGTTGCAGCATTAGAAAATTGCAGCAAAATGCAGGAAGATCTACAGCGGGTAGGCATTTGATGCAGGGAGTGGCAACTGACCCTTAACATAGACAATTGTAATGTGTTGCGAATACATAGAAAGAAGGATCCTTTTTTGTATGATTATATGATAGCGGAACAAACACTGGTAGCAGTTACTTCTGTAAAATATCTAGGAGTATGCGTACGGAACGATTTGAAGTGGAATCATCATATAAAATTAATTGTTGGTAAGGCAGGTGCCAAGTTGAGATTCATTGGGAGAGTCCTTAGAAAATGTAGTCCATCAGCAAAGGAGGTTGCTTACAAAACACTCTCGACCTATACTTGAGTATTGCTCATCAGTGTGGGATCCGTACCAGGTCGGGTTGACGGAGGAGATAGAGAATATCCAAAGAAGAGCGGTACGTTTCGTCACAGGGTTATTTGGTAAGCGTGACAGCGTTACGGAGATGTTTAGCAAACTCAAGTGGCAGACTCTGCAAGAGAGGTGGTCTGCATCGCGGTGTAGCTTGCTGTCCAGGTCTCGAGAGGGTGCGTTTCTGGATGAGGTATCGAATATATTGCTTCCACCTACTTATACCTCCTGAGGAGATCACGAATGTAAAATTAGAGAGGCTTTCCGGCAGTCGTTCTTTCCGCGAACCATAGGCGACTGGAACAGGATGGGAGGTAATGACAATGGCACGTAAAGTGCCCTCCGCCACACACCGTAGCGTGGCTTGCGGAGTATAAATGTAGATGTAAGTGCAGATGTAGACGTGACAGTGACTTGTAATGCAGGTGGTGGGCCGACTGACAGCCAGCTCTGTTTCACCTCTGTTGCAGGAAGAGTGGGCATCACGCTGAACATTGGCTGGCACGAGCCCCTGACCAGCAGCCCCAACGACACAGCCGCGTCGGTGGGCCGACTGACAGCCAGCTCTGTTTCACCTCTGTTGCAGGAAGAGTGGGCATCACGCTGAACATTGGCTGGCACGAGCCCCTGACCAGCAGCCCCAACGACACAGCCGCGTCGGACCGTCAGCTGCAGTTTGAGGTGAGCACTACCCGCACAATCCAAGTTGACACTCGGCGCGGTGGGCGGTGGGAACCACTCTGAATAAATTTCCCGTTTACAGTCACTCCTATCAGCCACCGTGCCGAATGTCAACTTGTTTTGCGCGGACAACAACAGCCAGCACCTCCTTCGCCAGAGTGCCCTCATTTCATCTGTTTCCACATATTCCACAACTCAGTGCACGGCAAAGGGCTCTTCGTGCTACTGTTAGCCACTCCATTTCTTGAAGAATGAGATTTTCACTCTGCAGCGGAGTGTGCGCTGATACGAAACTTCCTGGCAGATTAAAACTGTGTGCCGGACCGAGACTCGAACTTGGGACCTTTGCCTTTTGTGGGCAAGTGCTCTACCAACTGAGCTACCCAAGCACGACTCACGCCCCGTCCTCACAGCTTTACTTCTGCCAGTATCCTTTCTAGGAGTGCTAGTTCTGCAGGGTTCGCAGGAGAGCTTCTGTAAAGTTTGGAAGGTAGGAGGCGAGGTACTGGCAGAAGTAAAGCTGTGAGGACGGGGCGTGAGTCGTGCTTGGGTAGCTCAGTTGGTAGAGCACTTGCCAGCGAAAGGCAAAGGTCCCGAGTCTCGGTCCGGCACACAGTTTTAATCTGCCAGCAAGTTTCACTCCTTTTCTTGTTTCTCTCGCAAATGGAGTGAGCCAATAGTGACGGATCTGTGTATGTCTGCGTACGATCCATAACCTCCCTTACTTTGTCTCTACTGAAGGTGAACGTTAGAGTTGGTAGAATCTTACGGCAGTCTGTCGCAAGTGATGGCTCTCTATACTTTTTCAACTGTCTTTCCGGAAAAGGTCGTGTTCATATCCTGAACAACTTTGGGATTAGACGCCCTGCCGACGACGTCGCTATTAGATACACAGTACTATCTTAGATAATGGAAGGAATCATCCATCTGCATCTACAGATGCACGTAGTCGCAATATAGCGCACGGCGGACGGTACTCCATTCCAATGACAGCGTCTTTCTGCCCTATTCCAACTGCGAACTGTGCGAGGGAAAACAACTAGCTATGCAGAGTAATCCTTAACTGCTAACTGCTGTCTACAAAGATTGCTAGCTGAATCTTCACTAAAAAATAAACTAAAGGTGTCATTACAACTTACTGTCAGAAACGCTTTATCTGTGTAACATGGCAACGACGTTGCCGTGTGCACTAATTGGAATACATCATTGCAGCTCACTGCAGTGGACTGTAAACATTCAGTCAGCCATTTGCTGTTGTTGACAGACAGTTATGGAATTCAGATCTGAGGAATTGATTGATACGGTTTTGATTTACCGTCAGAAACACAAAATTCTGTTGCTGCTCGTATGTATGCGTCATATTTTCCTAGCAGACAATATTCCACTCCTAGAACATTTCTGCTTATAACTTGTCGGTTGAGAGGGAAAGGTCGCTGTCCACCTGTGATGGTCAATACTGGTAGACCTCTACATTGCAGTGGAGGAGGCAATCCTGCATTCCGTGGAACGCCCACGGGATACTATGTAGTACTCGGCGGTTAACTACACGCAATCAACTGCCACAGTGGCCTCTGTGGAGAACAGAGCATGAACATTTACTGTATCCCTCCCATGTCCAACCTCAGCAGGAGATGAACACAGATCTTCATTTCCACCACCGTAGAACGTTATGCTATTGGCTGCTGAACCAAAACGCCATAGATCAACAATTCCTCAGCAAAACACAGTCAATGCATGAAGCAACATTCTCCAGAAATGACAGTCGTAATCAACAGAGTTACCATGTTTGGGCCGACGAAAATCCAGACACAATACTGTAGGTATATTCCCAGCATCCGCCCTCCAACAATATTTCGGGAGGAATACAAGTTGAACTGCCTAGACGACTCGATGTATCAACTTCTTGCAGGTTCTTCAGACCGTTCTTCCTTATCTACCGGAAGATGTTACGCTGGCAACACGACAGAACATGTAGCTGCTTCATGACGAAGACCCTGCACGTCATCAGCTTACTGCGGCTCGCAATTTGAAAGAACACTAACACGGGAAGTGGAATGGACGTAACAGACTTGTTGTACGACAGATATGCTGAGATATCAGACGCTTCCCATCGAAAACGGTGCAGGAGTGTCTTCGTTGCAGCTGCAGCGAGTTCCTGCAACATTATCGCAGTTTCCCGTCCCGCGTGACAGTTACGTGATGTGGGCTGCGTGAACCAAGGCGGAACCGTAAACGCATAATAACACGTACATCACAGTTGGCGGGAGACTCTATTGTTCTATGGATGTTTATTTGCTCACTTTTCTCTCAGGATTGAAAATTACATGACGCAGTTCACTGCACACTAGAGACACTGCCGAACACATCAGCGCAAAGCTTCATCGGATTTTTTTTTTTTTTTTTTTTTTACTTTGGTTGTAATTTTGCGGCCAATCTGAAGTCGCAAAAAACATGTATCCCTCGTATCTGTAGCGTTACCTTCCATGTATGGTCCAAGTTTGATATGGTACTTGGCAGTGAAACATCATGCGAAAGCTACTTTCGTCCTAAGTTTTGGACACCAGCTTATGAACATGATCAATATCACACATTGAGGTGACAAAAATCATGGGATATCGCTATGCACATATACAGGGTTATTACAAATGATTGAAGCGATTTCACAGCTCTACAATAACTTTATTATTTGAGATATTTTCACAATGCTTTGCACACACATACAAAAACTCAAAAAGTTTTTTAGGCATTCACAAATGTTCGATATGTGCCCCTTTACTGATTCGGCAGACATCAAGCCGATAATCAAGTTCCTCCCACACTCGGCGCAGCATGTCTCCATCAATGAGTTCGAAAGCATCGTTGATGCGAGCTCGCAGTTCTGGCACGTTTCTTGGTAGAGGAGGTTTAAACACTGAATCTTTCACATAACCCCACAGAAAGAAACCGCATGGGGTTAAGTCGGGAGAGCGTGGAGGCCATGACATGAATTGCTGATCATGATCTCCACCACGACCGATCCATCGGTTTTCCAATCTCCTGTTTAAGAAATGCCGAACATCATGATGCAAGTGCGGTGGAGCACCATCCTGTTGAAAGATGAAGTCGGCGCTGTCGGTCTTCAGTTGTGGCATGAGCCAATTTTCCAGCATGTCCAGATACACGTGTCCTGTAACGATTTTTTCGCAGAAGAAAAAGGGGCCATGAACTTTAAACCGTGAGATTGCACAAAACACGTTAACTTTTGGTGAATTGCGAATTTGCCGCACGAATGCGTGAGGATTCTCTACCGCCCAGATTCGCACATTGTGTCTGTTCACTTCACCATTAAGAAAAAATGTTGCTTCATCACTTAAAACAAGTTTCGCACTGAACGCATCCTCTTCCATGAGCTGTTGCAACCGCGCCGAAAATTCAAAGCGTTTGACTTTGTCATCGGGTGTCAGGGCTTGTAGCAATTGTAAACGGCAAGGCTTTTGCTTTAGCCTTTTCCGTAAGATTCTCCAAACCGTCGGCTGTGGTACGTTTAGCTCCCTGCTTGCTTTATTTGTCGACTTCCGCGGGCTACGCATGAAACTTGCCCGCACGCGTTCAACCGTTTCTTCGCTCACTGCAGGCCGACCCGTTGATTTCCCCTTACAGAGGCATCCAGAAGCTTTAAACTGCGCATACCATCGCCGAATGGAATTAGCAGTTGGTGGATCTTTGTTGAACTTCGTCCTGAAGTGTCGTTGCACTGTTATGACTGACTGATGTGAGTGCATTTCAAGCACGACATACGCTTTCTCGGCTCCTGTCGCCATTTTGTCTCACTGCGCTCTCGAGCGCTCTGGCGGCAGAAACCTGAAGTGCGGCTTCAGCCGAACAAAACTTTATGAGTTTTTCTACGTATCTGTAGTGTGTCGTGACCGTATGTCAATGAATGGAGCTACAGTGAATTTATGAAATCGCTTCAATCATTTGTAATAGCCCTGTACAGATGGCGGTAGTATCGTGTTCACAAGGTATAAAAGAGCAGTTCATTGGTGGAGCTGTCGTTTCTACTCAGGTGATTGATGTGAAAGAGTTTCCGACGTGACTACGGCCGCACGATGAGCATTGAACGCAGAATGGTAGTTGAAGCTCGACCCACGGAACGTTCCATTACGTAAATCGTTACGGAATTCAATATTCCAGATCGACACCATTACCTCTCAACGCGGGTAAAGCAGTGGCCGACGGCCTTCACTTAACGAACGATAGCAGCGGCGTTTGCGTAGAGTTGCCAGTCCTAACAGACAAGCAACACTGCGTGAAATAACCGCAGAAATCAATGTGCGACGTGCCACGAAGGTATCCGTTGGCTCAGTGCGGCAAATTTTGGCGTTATCGAGCTGTGGCAGCAGACGACCGACGCGAGAGCCCTTTGCTAACAGCACGACATCACCTGCAGCGCATCTGCTGGGCTCATGACAATATCGGTTTGGTCAGGTGAGTCCCAATGTCAGTTGGTAGCAGCTGATGACAGAGTTAGTCTGGCTCAGGTTTCATGAAGCCTTGGACCCATGTTGTCACAAGGCACTGAGCAAGCTTGTGGTGGTTCCATAATGGTGTCGGCCGTGTTTACATGGAATGTATTGGGCCCACTGGTCCAATTGGACTGATCACTGAGTGGAAATGGTTGTGTTCGGCTGGCTGGAGACCATCTGTAGCCATTCATGTACTTCATGTTCCCAAATATCGATGGAATTCTTATGGATGACAATGTATCAATTCACTGGGTCAGAGTTGTTTGCGATTGGATTCAGGAATATTCTGGACAATTTGAGTGAATGGATTGGCCACCCAGATTGCCCAAAATCAAACCCATCGAACATATATGGGACATAATCGACAGGTCAGTTCTTGCGCAAAATCCTGTACCGGTAATACAGTACTGGCCATTAAAATTGCTACACCAAGAAGAAATGCTAATGATAAACGGGTATTCATTGAACAAGTATATTATACTAGAACTGACATGTGATTACATTTTCACGCAATTTGGGTGCATAGATCCTGAGAAATCAGTACCCACAACAACCACCTGTGGCCGTAATAACGGCCTTGATACGCCTGGGCATGGAGTCCAACAGAGCTTGCATGGCGTGTACAGGTACAGCTGACCATGCAGCTTCAACACGATACCACAGTTCATCAAGAGTAGTGACAGGCGTATTGTGACGAGCCAGTTGCTCGGCCACCATCGACCATACGTTTTCAATTGGAGAGAGATATGGAGAATGTGCTGGCCAGGGCAGCATTCGAACATTTTCTGTATCCAGAAAGGGCCGTACAGGACCTGAAACATGCGGTCGTGCATTATACTGCTGAAATGTAGGGTTTCGCATGGATCGAATGAAGGGTAGAGCCACGGGTCGTAACATATGTGAAATGCAACGTCCGCTGTTCAAAGTGCCGTTAATGCAAACAAGAGGTGACCGAGACGTGTAACCAATGGCACCCCATACCATCACTCCAGGTGATACGCCAGTATGGCGATGACGAATACGCGCTCCCAATGTGCGTTCACAGCGATGTCGCCAAACACGGATGTTGTAAATGATGCTGTAAACAGAACCTGGGTTCATCCTAAAATAAGACGTTTTGCCATTCGTGCATCCAGGCTCGTCGTTGAGTACACCATTCACCATCGCAGGAGCTCCTGTCTGTCATGCAGCGTCAAGGGTAAGCACAGCCATGGTCTGCGATCTGATAGTCCATGCTGCTGCAAAAGTCGTCCAACTGTTCGAGCAGATGGTTGTTGTCTTGCAAACGTCCCCATCTGTTGACTCAGGGATCGAGACGTGGCTGCACGATCCGTTACAGCCATGCGGATAAGATGGCTGTCAAAAATGGCTCTGAGCACTATGGGACTTAACATCTATGGTCATCAGTCCCCTAGAACTTAGAACTACTTAAACCTAACCAACCTAAGGACATCACACAACACCCAGTCATCATGAGCCAGAGAAAAGATGGCTGTCATCTCGACTGCTAGTGATACGAGGCCGTTGGGATCCAGCACGGCGTTCAGTATTACCCTCCTGAACCCACCGATTCCATATTCTGTTAACAGTAACTGCATCTCGACCAACGCGAGCAGCAATGTCGCGATACGATAAACCGCAATCCCGATAGTCTTCAATCCGACCTTTATCAATGTGGGAAACGTGATGGTACCCATTTCTCCTCCTCATACGAGGCATAACAACGACGTTTCACCAGCAACAGCGATCAACTTCTGTTTGTGTGTGAGAAATCGGTTGGAAACATTCCTCATATCAGCGCGTTGTAGGTGTCGCCACCGGCTCCAACTTTGTGTAAATGCTCTGAAAAGCTAATCATATGCACGTCACAACATCTTCTTCCTGTCGGTTAAATTTCATGACCGTAGCGCGTCATCTTCGTTGTGTAGCAATTTTATCGGCCAGTAGTGTACTTACGCAGTTATGGACAACTATAGAGGCAGCATGACTCAATATTTCTATGGGGGACTACCAACGACTTGATGAGTCCGCGCCACATACAGTTGCTGCACCACGCCGGCCAAGGAGGTCCGACACGATATTAGCGGGTTACGCATGACTTTTGTCACCTCAGTGGACAACGTTTTGCTGAAGACTCAGGATGTCTGTGAGGAGAGCATGGTGTTTTCAGGGCGGCCTGTGGGCACACCCGATCTTCACGGAGGAGGGTGATTTCCCAGAGGTGGTGAAGCAGCGGGTGGCGGACAACAGCCGGCAGGAGGGCCGCACCAGGTCGCGCCTGCCCACCCTCTCGACAGAAGAGGTAGACCTCATCAGGGGTGAGTACACCTGTATCTAGCTGTACGTCGCTCTTAACTGAGTGTCAAGCAAACCAGTGACCAGTAAATATTGTAGTGGAAGTATATAACTGGGCTCAAGGAAAAGTAGCAATTCAGTTAAACCTTAATCTTCTGCCATGTCCAGTAAATATTGCAATGGAAGTGTATAACTGGGATCAAGGAAAAGTAGCAATTCAGTTAAACCTTAATATTCTGCCGTGTCCAGCAAATATTGCAATGGAAGTATACAACTGCGCTCAAGGAAAAGTAGCAATTCAGTTAAACCTTAATCTTTTGCCGTGTCCAGCAAATATTGCAATGGAAGTATATAACTGGGCTCAAGGAAAAGTAGCAATTCAGTTAAACCTTAATCTTCTGCTGTACCCAGCAAATATTGCAATGGAGGGATATAACTGGGCTCAAGGAAAAGTAGCAATTCAGTTAAACCTTAATCTTCTGCCATGTCCAGTAAATATTGCAATGGAAGTGTATAACTGGGCTCAAGGAAAAGTAGCAATTCAGTTAAACCTTAATCTTCTGCTGTACCCAGCAAATATTGCAATGGAAGGATATAACTGGGCTCAAGGAAGAGTAGTAATTCAGTTAAACCTTAATCTTTTGCCGTGTCCAGCAAATATTGCAATGGAAGTATATAACTGCGCTCAAGGAAAAGTAGCAATTCAGTTAAACCTTAATCTTCTGCCATGTCCAGTAAATATTGCAATGGAAGTGTATAACTGGGATCAAGGAAAAGTAGCAATTCAGTTAAACCTTAATCTTTTGCCATGTCCAGTAAATATTGCAATGGAAGTGTATAACTGGGATCAAGGAAAAGTAGCAATTCAGTTAAACCTTAATATTCTGCCGTGTCCAGCAAATATTGCAATGGAAGCATATAACTGCACTCAAGGAAAAGTAGCAATTCAGTTAAACCTTAATCTTTTGCCGTGTCCAGCAAATATTGCAATGGAAGTGTATAACTGGGCTCAAGGAAGAGTAGTAATTCAGTTAAACCTTAATCTTCTGCCGTGTCCAGCAAATATTGCAATGGAAGTGTATAACTCGGCTCAAGGAAAAGTAGCAATTCAGTTAAACCTTAATATTCTGCCGTGCCCAGTAAATATTGCAATGGAGGCGTATAACTGGGCTCAAGGAAAAGTAGCAATTCAGTTAAACCTTAATCTTCTGCCATAGAAGAAAGTTGGAGATCTTTGACAACCAGTTTTAGGAATAAGTTTTTTTTTAAATATTCACAGCATTTTAACAAAACGTAAGTACGTTGTCTGCCTCGACGTTTTCACAGAATGGCTTCCAGACTGCACAACACGTGGACTGGTATCACATCCTTAGCCCTTTTACACTCAAATGAAACTGTCCAGTTCCATAGATCCTCTCTCTGGAACCATACAGTTTCATTTGATGAAAACTCCTGTGCCAGGGTTTCAGGCAGGATCCACCGTTTCTTTCACTGCCGAGGCGTTTTTCCAATACAGCTGGAGAGTCTCTGAAATGCTGTTCAGGTTTAGGGGGAATACCAAGTGCACTGAGGCGTGATTGGATATCTGGATTGAGGAGGGAGGCGTTCTAGGAGAGTCCGTGCAGGTGTACAAAGCCACTGTGCCACGGGGGCACAGTGGTTGACGCCTCTGTTTAGTGAGCAAGAGACCTAGGTTGAAATTCCGTCCTTGGTACGAATTTTCATTCGTCTCTTCAGTCTGCATATAAATTTTACACTATTGACTCGAAGATGACGGAAACAGTATCGTAGAAACCTGCAGTGGATATTGCAGCTATGATGGACATAAGCTACCACGTAGATCGATATTTCGTTAGCAAACTTTCCTTTTTTCAATTTGTTGCTCGCCCTCCTCTGAGTGAACATTATACATAGCAGAGGGTACGTCCCATTTTTCCAGATATTAGGCATTTTCCCATTCAATTGAGATATGGAGCGCGGGAATAATAACTATTAAAATTCCTCTGTGCGTCATGTAATCAATCTAATCTTATCCCCACGATGCTGATGGAATCGATGTGTAGAGGGTAGAGTAGTATATTCCTGCAGTCATCATTCAAACCCGGCTCCTGACGTTTTGTAAGTGAGGCTTTCTCGCGATAGCTTACCCCTATTCTCAGCAGTCTGCCACTTTAGTTCTTTCAACATCTCTCTGAAACTCTTCCTCAGAGCAAACAAACTTGTAACTATTCCTGCTGACCTTCACTGTATACGCTCAATATCCCCTGTCAGTCCTATCTGGCGTGGGTCCCACACACTTGAGTAATGTTCTAAGAGGTGTCGATTGTGTGTATAGTTAGCGTTCTCCTTTGTAGACTGACTGCATTTCCCCAAAATTCTACCAATGTACAGTGAGCCACCTACTTTACCCACGACCAAACTTACGTGATCATTCCAAATCATATCCCTACATAGTATTACATGCAAGTATATGTATGAATTGACCGATTCCAACTGTGACTCACTGATGTTATAGTCATAGGATACTACGTTTCTCGTTTTGTTTTTTAAACTACCATCTTTGCAACACTTTGAAATATTATCAAGAACTGACCGAATATTTATTTATTTTCATTCGGGCTGTACATTATTATAGACAACTGCACGAGGCAAAGGACCCAACACACTTACCTCAGGTGACAAAATCATGCACTACTCATGAATAACTCAGCACCGTCAGATCAATAGCAACTGGACGCCTATTAGTGTACGTTAATCTCGGATGTATATATGCATACTGAAGCGACGAATGAAAATTTGTACCAAGGTCGAGATTAGAATCCAGGTCTCCGGCTCACTAGACAGTTACGCTTTCTCCGCCACCCCGGTACAGTGGCTTTGCACCACGGCACGGACTAGCCTAGCACACCTCTCTCCTCAATCTCAGTTCCCATTCACGCCTCAGTCCACTTGGTATTTCCCCCGTACTCGAACAGCATTACAGAACTGTATTTGAATAGCACTTCCAACTGTTTTGGAATAGGATGTCAGCACCGAACGAAGCCTGCAGTGCTGTTAGAGTTTAGGGTCAGTACCAAGTGGGTGGAGGTATGAATGGGTAATTTGGGCTAGGATAGTCCGTGCAGCTGTCTGCAGCCACTGTGCAAGAGGGGCGTGTCCGTTGGGGCGTCTGCCTAGCGAGCAGGAGACACGCCTTCGAATCCCATCTTTGGTACACAATTTCATTCGTCACTTCAGTCTGTATATATACATCACAAACGTTTGAATCTTGGATGCCTTTCTTCGCCTCTATGACGGCTATGGCACTGCTGGGAACACTTTCATTGAGGTGTTTGAAAGCCTGTGGAGCAATGACTGCCCACTCTTCCTGAAGACCCGAAGCCAGAGAATATATTGATGTTGGATGCTGGGGTCCGTCTCACGTCAAAGGTGTTCCATTGTGTTCACGTCGGGACTCTGCAAAGACCAGTCAGTTTCAGGAATGTTATTGCACACAAACCATTACCCCACAGATGCTGATTTGTGAGATCGTGCGTTGTCATACTCATACAAACAGTCATTGTCTCCCAACTGGTGCTCTACTGCACATGGTACACAATGAGGTAAATGTCTTCATATCACTTCATATTTATCATTTAGCTACAAGCAGTAAGGGACCCACACTCTAACCACGAAAAACACCTCCATATCGTAACACTGCCTCCCCTATACTTCACTGCTGGCACTACACCTCATGACAGGTAGCATTCCCCAGGCATTCGCCAACCCCAAACCCATTCATAGGATTGCCACATGGTATTTCCTGATTCATCGCTCCAAATCACTCGCTTACAATCATCCATTGTCCAATGGCGTTTCTCTTTACACCACCTCAAGCGTCGCTTGGCGTTGACAGAGAAATCTGTGGCTTATGAACAATAGCTCGACCACTGTACCTCATTCTTTCTAAATTCCTACGCACAGCCATTGTCCCTTCTATACTGCTGGTAGCACTTTAGGACTCACGAGTGATTCCTTCGGCGATTTCTTTTCTTTTTTTTTTTTTTCACACCCACCCTCCGCAATGCTCGACGGTTCCTGGTCTTGGTTTATCTGTGGTTGTTCCTTCACGTTTGCACTTCACATTCACATCACCAACAACCGACATGCACCTCTTTCGAAGGCTTAAAATGTCCCTGATGGACATGTTATTCAGGTGATATCCAGTGACACTGAGCTCTGCTGACTGACACTTTCGGCTGTTACTGGTTCTTCACTGAAGACAAAGTACTGCCCACTCCTTTTATACCGACGGATCCGCCTCTCATGAAATCTAGTAGTCAGTTCCACTTTACACAGGCGTGCCCAGTTACTTTTGATCAGACAGTGTTGTTTCTCAGTGACAGAAGAAAAGAAAACAACGCAAATGATACTATAGTATGCCAACAGCTTAGGTCAATTATAAATAAAGTCATCTAGGCAGGTAAAGATTCAAAAATACAGATCGATGTAGCAGAAACGAAAAGTACCGGGTGATCAAAAAGTCAGTATAAATTTGAAAACTGAATAAATCACGGAATAATGTAGATAGAGAGGTACAAATTGACACACATGCTCGGAATGACATGGGGTTTTATTAGAACCAAAAAAATACAAACGTTCAAAAAAGTCCGACAGATGGCGCTTCATCTAATCAGAATAGCAATAATTAGCATAACAAAGTAAGACAAAGCAAAGATGATCTTCACAGGAAATGCTCTATATGTCCACCATCATTCCTCAACAATAGTTGTAGTTGAGGAATAATGTTGTGAACAGCACTGTAAAGCATGTCCAGAGTTATGGTGAGGCATTGGCGTCGGATGTAGTCTTTCAGCATCCCTAGAGATGTCGGTCGATCACGATACACTTGCGACTTCAGGTATCCCCAAAGCCAATAATCGCACGGACAGAGGTCTGGGGAGCTGGGAGGCTAAGCATGACGAAAGTGGCAGCTGAGCACACGATCATCACCAAACGACGGAAGCAAGAGGTCTTTCACGCGTCTAGCAATACTTTGTTTTTTTTTGTTCTAATAAAACCCCATGTCATTCCAAGCATGTGTGTGAATTTTTACCTCTCTATCTATGCTATTCCGTGGTTTATTAAGTTTTCAAATTTATACTGACTTTTTGATCACCCGGTATATGACGACGTGATATGCGTTGTTAAGTGCATAAAAAAAGGGCAGACAGATTGAACGAGGGCAGGCTGAAAAGTGGTGCCTCTGAATTTTAAATGTGAAAGCTGTTTTCTTCCTCTCTTTCTTCTTCTTCTTATTCTTTTTCACTCCATGTATTAGGCAAACTGCCTGTCAAGCTACTCCATCTCTTTTATGATCTTCGTACATTTCCTATTTCATTGCATTTGTATTTGATAGCCTTTACCGCGAATCTTTCACCGCCCACACAGTCTTAAAACTTTTTAAATAAAGCAAACATCATAAACATTCTTTACGTCTTTATCCTTCACGTCTACATATTTATTTCTCAACATAATCACCCGGGCGACGAATACATTTCTCCCAACAAGAGACCACTTTGTTGATACCGTCACGCCAAAATGTCTGACTTTGTTCACGAAGCCACAACGTCACGTCTGCTCGCACCGCTTCATCGCTATCAATGTAAAGTTCTCAAAGCTACTCTTTAAATTTTGGAAACAGATCAAAATTGGATGGCGCCAAGTCGGGACTGTATGCAGGATGATCGGTAACAGTGAACCCAAAGCGTCGCATTGTTGCAGATAACGCAGCACTCGTGTGTGGACTGGCATTATCGTGCTGAAACAGAGGGTGCTTCATGCATGGACGAACTCTTAGAATTTGTGCTTTCACTTTCCTGACGGTCTTGCAGTAGTTTTCAGAGCCTGGGGTGGTGAACTTAGGCATGAATTCCAAATGCACCACACCTAAAAAATCTCAGAACACTGTGAGCATCACTTTGCCAGCTGATAGCTTGATCTCGAACTGTTTTGGCGTCGGTAATCCGTTGCAGAGGAACTCCATTTATTCTCTCTCGTTTTTGGGTGTCAAAATGGTGAACCCAGCTTTCATCGCCTGTCACAATGTTGTTGAGAAACCCGTCACCCTCACGTTCAAAACGCAGGAGAAATTGTTGACAAACGTCCAGTGTCTCCTCCGTTTCATATCAGGAGCGAACACTGAGGCGCCCACCGTGCACACAGTACTGCAGTTCTGCAATGAAGGCCTGTGCACGCTCTCGTGATACGCCGCTCTTACCTGGGAGCTGTCTCTGTGTTGTCTGGCGATTCTGTCTGATGAGTTCGTCACCCCGATTCCGAAAGATCTCGACTGTTGCCGCACGCGGTTGCCCACTCCGAGTTGTGACACACGCTGAGCTTAGCACCACCGTCTTCTTCATTATGAGCGCCAACAATCAAACGTCGCGCATTTCTGACGTTGATACAAGCATCACCGTACCCAGTTTTTATTCTTCTATGGATTTGAATTGGGAGGCAAGTTCTCTGCTGGTAGAAACTCGACTACAGCACGCTGTTTTCACGCACCGGTATGGATACGTTACACACCGCTATATTAATCGCTACAATTCGGAGCCCTCTAGCTGCAGATTGTTGCAACTTAGTTCAACGAAGCGGAAAAGTTTTTTTTTTCTTTATTGTTATTTTGCACCTCATACAAAGGTGGGCTGGCAGCGGATAAGTCTACTCCGCTCTTCAGCCACTAGCATTTCAATAAAAGAGACAATGAAGAGAGAAAAGTAACAGATTGGTGGTTAAAAACAGTAGAGACAAAAATTTAGAAACACGAAGCTGTTCACACTCGACGAAAACACTGTCGGCACTGCGCACAAACACTGATGACTTAGACGACACAGGTGAACGAAGGAGCGTGATGGCGAAAAACACTAAACACAAACACGATGGCACACACACGAGAAACTGATGGCGATGATCTCCAGCGCGCGAATGTTCACGTAGCGTGTTCGAGTCCGGGGACCTGCCAAGAGGGGAAGAAGATGGTGGGGGAGGGAGTGGGGAGAGCAGAGATGCCAATGGCAGAGGAGATGGTAGGAGGAATGGAGGTATGGGGCTAGGGGAAGCCCGGGGGAGGTGGAGGGAGAAAGGGAGGAGGGTGGGAAGGGGGAGAGAGGGGAGAGAGGGTGCCCAGAGGAACGAACACAGGAAGAGGGAGGAGTATCAAAGTTGGTAGGAGGGGTAGATGGAGGGGAGGAGGGCATCATCACAGAGGGGGAGCTGGCGGAAGCCACCTGGGAGAGGGTAAGGAGAGTGGAGACATTGAGAGCAGGTGGGACGTGGAAGTACAGGCGCAGCAGCGGACGCGGGCAGGAGAGGATGGGAGAGACAAGCGGGTGAGGAGGGTCGAGTTTACGAGAGGTGTAGAGGATAGTGGGAAAGTCGACAGAGTAATATACATGACATTTAATGCCTCAACCGATATTGAGAACAGAACAAAAATTCAGAGGCAGAACTTTTCAGCACATCCTCGTAGGAATACATCGAAAGCCTGAGAGTCTGAGACGCATAGTGCGCTGCTTGATAGAAGGGGAGGTACAAGTTGTTGAGAAAGGACTGGCTGATTAAGTGTCGCCAAACAAAAACGTGTGCGCACTGTAGGCAAAAGCCACGTATTTTCCAGTGTTGCTATATTCTTTGGTGTTACCCACCTCACCACACTACAGACAAACTGTCTAGGGCCGTCGCCTATTTCCAATCGTTACATTGTACTTCATTTTGAGCTCTTCCTCCCTTCCTTTGATTTCCTCTCTGTCTAACGCTTTATCTTCGGATGCAAGTACGAGAGAATATCCTCCAGAATTCAGTACTGACATAAACATTACAAAGTTGTGGGTCACCTACATCTACATGGATACTCTGCAAATCACATTTAAGTCTCAGGCAGAGGGTTCATCGAACCACTTTCACAATTCTCTATTATTCCAATCTCGTACAGAGCGCGGAAAGAACAAACACCTACATCTTTCCGTACGAGCTCTGATTTCCCTTATTTTATCATGGTGATCGTTTCTCCCCACGTAGGTCGGTCCCAACATAATATTTACGCATTTGGAGGAGAAAGTTGGTGATTGGAATTTGCATGGGGGCTTAATTAAATAAAATGCAAATATTTTTAGTAGCTGTCTGTTTGGTTACGCTGTCTCGTAACCGGTTGGTCCTGACTGGTATTTGTAGCAATCTGACTGCATAGAACAACAACCAAGAATGAAAGGAAATTTCCGTTAACACAATTAATTAATCAAGTCCCCAGCAACTATAAAACCTACGAAACAACAAAACATAAGTGTAGCTGTTCTGTGTGTGGAAGTGTGATTCAACGTACACATCTGGCACGGTTCTTCCTCAATAAGACCAGATATTTTAAACACCATTTATACTGAAGTAATTAAAAAAAACCAGAAATACTATAATTGCACATAGAAACCAGAAATACAGTCTAATACAAGAACACGAGCCAGATGCTTTGTTGACTGAACCTGTGACCAAGAGGCATTATTGTTTAAGACATTGAAATAATAAAAATAAAAAAAGGATTTTTTTTTACCTTCATATATATTGACTAAAATCACACTCTGATCATTACAGCATCCCCAATCCAACAATATCTGGTGTCTAGCCCATCAAAACAATATGACAACATCTGAACAAGCACTCTCCATGGGAACTTCTCAACAACGACTCACCACTGCTACATCTCAACAAGCACTGCCTACTGCTACTTCTCAATAAGCACTCTCCACTACCACATCTCAACAAGCACTGCCTCCTGCTACTTCTCAATAAGCACTCTCCACTACCACATCTCAACAAGCACTGCCAGTGGGGGTGGCTGAATAATACTCTTTGGCGCACTCTCTGGCGCTGTGACACAGTGTAGCCACCTTTCATATGGCCCTCCTCCACGGGCTAGAATTTTATGGTATTTTTGCCTGCATTGGTGGTGAAAATACCACCAAATTCGTCCAAAAAATACAGACAAAAATTAAAAAGTAATATTAATAAGTAAATATCACATAACTAAATAAATTTTGGTTTTGCACTGACCCTTCAATAACCTAATATATACAATAAAGTAAGGAATACAAATGCTTGCATACATGTGATTTTACATAATAGTTTACATAAGTATTATTCAATCAATGGCACCCAGTAATGTTGAGCAGGTGCAGACAGCAACAAGTGACATTATTTCAGTAGAAGCAGTTCCATTAGTGGCACCTAGCAATGTTGAACAGGTGCAGACACCAACAAGTGACATCATTTCAGTAGAAGCAGTCCATCAGTGGCACCCAGTAATGTTGAACAGGTGCAGACACCAACAAGTGGCATTATTTCAGTAGAAGCAATTCCATCAGTGGCACCCAGTAATGTTGAGCAGGCGCACACAGCAACAAGTGACATTATCTCAGTAGAAGCAGTTCCATCAGTGGCACCCAGCAATGTTGAGCAGGTGCAGACACCAACAAGTGACATTGTCTCAGTAGAAGCAGTTCCATTAGTGGCACCCAGCAATGCTGAACAGGTGCAGACAGCAACGAGTCACATTATTTCAGTAGAAGCAGTTCCATCAGTGGTATCCAGTAATGTTGAACAGGTGCGGACACCAACAAGTGACATTATCTCAGTAGAAGCAATTCCATCAGTGGCACCCAGCAATATTGAACAGGTGCAGACACCAACAAGTGACATCATTTCAGTAGAAGCAGTCCATCAGTTGCACCCAGTAATGTTGAACAGGTGCACACACCAACAAGTGACATCATTTCAGTAGAAGCAGTTCCACCATTGGCACCCAGCATGTTGAACAAGTGCACGTACGAACAACAGTTTGAATGCACACACAATTGCTTTTACAAAATTATTATCAATGCTCTAACACTAAACATACAAATTACAATAAACACACAAATGATATCAGATAATTGTCATATTAAATATTACAAACACACAAATATCAGTAAACCTATAATATTTATGGGTGTCAGTGCAAGCCACAACAAACAAGTAAAATAATATTTAGGAAATAGGTCGGTACCAATTATTTGGGATTAGGAAAGGAAAACACACAAAACACACTCACTCATCTTTCATCCACATTAAATACTACTGTGTAATTGAATAGTGTTAACTGTGTAAATGCAATTCTGTCCAAAATTTTATCTTCAACTTGTGTATCAAGTAGTAGTGGCAGTAATGTATAACAGTCAACAATAGTTAGTCAACGTCGTAGTCATCATGTCAAGACCAATGTTTGCCAAGCCAAATCAAATGTACAGTTGCCGAACAACTGTCAGTGTGCCAACATATGCAAATACTTCCTCTCTCCAAAAAAAGTATATACTGCTTAGTGATTTAACAAAGTGTGTGTGTAGACAATCTTCCTTCTACTTGAGTGTTCTAGTCTGCCATCTTCATCCTCCTTGTTCCATATAAACCAACAAAAAAATATGCTCCTCACTTACTTTACCTCTTATCCACCAAAACTCCAATAATCATCAGCATCACATAATCTTAATACTTCAATAATACCTCTTACGTCGATACATATAAACCTTATCATTAATATCATTTACCTTACCTCTTGTCCACCAAAACTCCAATAATCATTAACTTCACATAATCTCAATACCTCAATAATACCTCCTCAATACGTCGATACATATAAACCTTATTACCAATATCATTTCCCTTCCATAACGACTCTTTCCTCTAGTCAGTCTCCTCGAACAAGTACAGATAAAATCCTAGTGCAAACTTCAATTCATCATCCCATGCAATCTGAAGACACAACGTCCACACACAACCTCTGTGTAGTCCACCTGAGCCAAATCTTCTACTCATTATGAATTATAAAATACATTTTGGTTACCTTGTCCATCATAAAATAAAAGAAATGCATACATGACCTCTAACAGCCTTCAGTTTGAATAACTTTCAGTAAGTAGGTGCGAGTACGTAGTGTGAAAGATCACATAAGACTTTGAATGAATAAATCGTAATATTTCACAGTGTGTACACCACTTCAAGAATCATGGCAAAACAGAAGCAAACATGTGGAGTATTTCTTGTGTCAAGTGTCATTTACTATTTCAATTGCTCACGAAGAATGCAGTGTAATAACTGTCAATGGTCTAAACCTAGTGTTGGTATGTCATGTCGTTAGCTTCCTTCCTATTAGCATAAATTTATACAGCTTTCATAAAACCTCCAGCTCATGTGACTTCAATGAAGTTTCTTGTACTAATGTCGTTCGTAGAATTATAGCAGTTCATTTTCTTATCTTAAAATATAAAGCATTGAGCGTAAGCAAAACATGCAATACCGAGTAAATATACCAGTAGAGAACAGAATGTCAACAAGCGGATGCAGCACAATCCCTACAACGAGGCTCTGCCAAGCAAACAATGTGTAATTAATACCATAGTGTGACCTAAACTCCATGTTCGAACACCATATATCAGCATTTCTATATACCAAATTAAAGAGTAGTTATGACAACAAACAGAAATGTATATATATCTTACATAATAAACAGGTCATTAGCATCGTATCAGCATAAGCAAATAAATGTTCATATGTAATCTTAATAAGTAAACATGAAGGCGCAAGCAGATAAATCACAAAGTATAGCTTACATACATAACCATATCAGCACAATTAATCAGGTGACAATTATAATTTAAATAAATAAGCACAGCAGGCATATAATAAAAAAATGTGACATCAGTGAAAAAGCATAGCAGCCAAGCGATGCATAATATACACAAGTAACAACCCTGTTCATTAATAAATCATTGTCAACATCAGTTAACACGAAGTATGAATCACGTGATCGCGAGCAGCAAATTACGTCTAAAGTACGTACCTAAGTGGAAATATGTTACCTGAAAAATAAACTCAATTAATAGTTACCTTTTTAGTTTATTAGTTTCTTCTTCGAAATTACATTCTTCCTGAAAATTTCTCGATAGCAAGTCCTCTTAACGTCGGACACACACAGAATTTACCTGAAGTTCTTAAATATTTTGTACAACCGTATCCTGAAAAATACTGAACGTTAATAAGATAATTTATCAAGTCACTATAGCTTTATACTTAATTTAATCGGAGAAATTAGACTGTGTATTTGTTTACGGCGGTCAGTGCATTCGCACTGAGCGCTCGATCAGCTGTAAGCGCGTGACGTAGAAAGTGATTGTTTGCGGTCAACGACTGCCTTGTGCGGCGCGCAGACTTGGCTGTTGCTTTGAGTATGTGCCGCCGCCGGAACACGGCGCGGTATCCTTGTACTCTCTGTGTGTTTACGTGTAGCTGTTAGTTTCTCAAAACTCTGTCATTCCACAAAAATTTTAACGTTCGATATGTGATGTATACCCTTAGAGCGTCGAGATTTTAGAGTTTCTACTTCAACTGTGTTATCATGAATAATTTTGCGAACTCTATATGGACCGTTATAAAGCAGAAAAAATTTGCGACACAAGCCTTTTCCTTTGTGAGACAAACGGTGAGACTTAATTAACACCTTTTGACCAACTGACAATGTTTTTAAACGACCAGGACACTTAGGTGATTTCTCTCTTCTAGCAGCCGTAGATGCAATATTTCGTGGAGCCAGGTTGACAACTTCAGAATGCCGCAGTTTCCGTGAAGGCGGAAAAGGAACGATTTCAGAAATGCGATTTGTCGGTGCTTTATTTTTTAATATCAATATAGGCGGTAAAGAAGTTGAATCATTAGGGAGTTCATTCAGAATGTTTTGAAAAATATGAAGATACTGATCCCACGTTCTGTGACTCTGATGACAATAAAGTCGACACAATTTATTGATTTCCTTCATCCATCTCTCTGAAGCGTTAGATTGAGGGTGAAAAAGTGAAATGAAAATTGGTTTGATCTTACGACGCCGTAGAGTACGAAGCCAAATTTTAGAACGAAACTGTGATCCATTATCTGATATAGCCTTATCAACATGACCCACTTCTTTAAGAAAATGTTTGATGAAAGCATTACATACTGAACGAGCTGTTGCTTTGCGTAAAGGTGTAAAACACACATATTTAGATGTTAATTCCACTGCTACCAAAATGTACGCAAAACCATTAATAGAACAAACCACTGGACCGAACAAATCGACTGCAGCCATGTCCTTTAATTTCGCTGGAAAGATAGGAAACAACGGTGCTCTGTGAGAAATTGTTGGTGGCTTAGCCTTTTGACATAATTTGCATTTGGCCAGAATAGATCGAATACGTTTTTCCATATTACTGAAGTAGCAATTTTCCCGTAATTTATGAAAGCATTTTCTGGGACCAAAGTGTGCATAACTGAAATGCGTATACCAAATCAGCTTATTAACCCACTCATCAGGAATACAAACTAACCAAACAGAGTTGTCGACCGATTTTCGTTTAAAAAGAATGTCATTGCGAACTAAATAATGCTGTCTAATCGCTACGCTTTCCTTTCTCCTCCACTTCTCCTGAATGTCCTTCCAGATTGGATCCTTATTTTGCTCCTTAGCGATGTCCTGGAGCGAAGACGAAATAAAGTTCTCAAACGCAACACCTTGAATATACATCAAACAATAATTGTTTTCTATGCAGTCCTCTTCAGAACTTTGTTTCAAACTCACAGGTGCACGTGATAAAGCATCAGCAACAATATTTGAAGAACCCTGTATGTAAACAATACTAAATTCAAATTCCTGTAGGTACAACGCCCATCGTGACAATCTGCCATGAGTTAATTTTGTTGACATAAGAAATTCCAGGGCTCGGTGACCGGTGTAAACCTTAGTATGTCTGCCATACAAAAATGTTCGAAATTTTGTGAAAGCCCAAACAACAGCCAAAGCTTCAAGTTCCGTAATCGAATAATTCTTTTCGGATTTAGAGAGAACGCGACTTCCAAATGCAATAGTCTTCTGTACTACAACGCCGTTTTCTTCTATCTCTTGAAATAAATGTGCACCTAGGCCTTTGTATGATGAGTCCGTCGCCAAACAAAAATCTTTAGATAAATCCGGATGTGAAAGAAGTGGAGCAGCAACTAAAGCATCACGAAGTAGTTCAAATTCTGACTGATCTTCCTCATCCCAACACCAATTAGAATTCTTTCCAGACAATTCACATAAACGAGGTGTGGCCACATTGTCCAATCTAACAAAGCGTCTAAGAAAATTACAGACACCAAGGAAACTACGAACGTCGCGTTTTGTGGTAGGAACAGCATAATTACGAATAGCGTCTAATTTTTCTGGATCAGGAAGAATACCTTCTGTAGAAATGATGTGACCGAGAGATTTCACATGAGAACGACCAAATTCAGATTTTTCCAAGTTCACAGTAATGCCAACTCTTGCAAAGATACGTAATAATGAATCCAAAATTTTGTTGTGCTCACTCCAAGAATGTTTAGTAATAAGAATATCGTCAATATATGAAGTAATATTGTCACGAAGATAAACAGGTAAAATTTCGTTTAAACTACGAATGAATGCTGCAGAAGATACAGTAAGTCCAAACGGTAATTTCCGAAACTGGTAACAGTTACCAAAGGCTAAAAAGGCAGTATATTTTCTACAATCGGGATGGAGTTCTATTTGCCAAAAACTTGGGCGCATATCAATCGTGGATAAAACTTTAATTCCATGGAAATGTTGAAGAAGTTCATCTAAATTTTGTGGACGGTCAGTTTCAGAAATGATGATATTATTTATCTGTCTGGAATCCAGAACCAAACGAATTGACCCATCCTTTTTAAGAACAACGTGTAATGGGCTGGTATAAGGACTGACTGCTGGCTCAATAATGCCTTGATCTATCATGTATTGAAGTTCACTCTTAACCTTGTCTCTGTAAGCCAAAGGAATAGCGTACGTTTTCCCCCGAAATGGTGTGTGTTCTTTTACTTTAAATAAGTATTGTAAGCCTTGTATAGTTCCTGTGTGATGACTAAATACTGTAGCATGTGAAGTCAAAATGTGGTGCAGCTCTTCTCTTGCAACGTCATCTGGCGCTTCAGCTTTCTTAACCTTTTCATTAATTAATTCTTCGCTATTAATTGTATCATCCATCGCGTCTCTGTATCTATTGTCGTTATCATGAATGAACACATTGTCGTCATAATGCTCAACGAAAACATCAGAAGTAAGAAACCTTAAACATTTTGTATCTGATTCAGATCTTGTTAAACACTCGAAAAATTTCAAACATTTCGGCATTACGGCAACAGTCAAATTCACACTTCCTTCTTTAAAGTTTAAAATTGCCTTATGTGTGTTAAGAAACTCCATACCTAATATAATTTGTATACTGAGTAATGGAACAATAATAAAATTAGCAGAAAATTCGTATCCTTGACAAATGAAATTTAGGTTGGTCTGTTGTTTAACTTCCACACTTTTTCTAGAAATCGCTCCTCGAATTGTAGTTTTAGAAATAGGTAACACAGGACAGGCAATAGTTCTTTCACATATACGAAAAACTGATTCACTAATGACGTTCAATGGGCTCCCAGAATCTAAAACTGCAGTGAACTTATTCTTACCCACACATACTTCAATAACAGGATGTAAAAATGCGTTTACTTTATTTTCCTTTTCGTCTAGCAAAATGTCTCTCGTGTCTTCCAGGCGTACGTACTGTAAAGTCGTAGTGTCATTACTTTCTGAACCGTCTATATTGCTGCCAGAAGCCGAAGCTACAAGTCATTGTCGATTGCTTGCGTCACGTCTTTGATTATTCGCGTCATTTCGTGGATCAATTTCTACTATTTGCACTTGTCTCTCTGAAGTTCTGTCACGTGGAGGATGCCAATTAGGTCTTTCCTGTCTATTAGATGCAAATTTTTGGTTGTGTCTGTTATTAAAATTTCTGTTTTCCTGTCTGTCTGCATAACTACTTCTTGTGTAATTTCGACTGTCACTTCTGAAATTATTGTTGTATCTACTACCCTGGTTATTTCTGAAGTAAGAATTTCTATTACTGTATGAATAATTTCTGTCCTGATGATACCGATTACTGTTTCCGTATGATTGATCATTCCGGCAGGAACTACCGTTATTATAACTGTCTGTGTAATTTCTGTTAGAACGTCTGTTTTTGTCATAAGGCTGGTATCTATTGTCCTGTCTGTTTCGTCTGTCATTCTCAAAATTACCCATATAACGTCCGTTCTGATCATTATCCCTTCTCTCTGAAAATCTATTGTGATTACCGTTACTGAAAAAATTACAAGAAGTCCCGTCGTCGTTGTCATACTCCAGTTCTTGTAGCAAAGTCTTAAAAGTCTCAATGTCGTCTCTACATCTTCCAGCTAAAGCAATTTGTCTTATCGATTGTGGCAGCTTAGTTAAGCAAATGCGAATTAATTCAGTTGGGCTATAAGGTTTGGACAGGAATTGATTCTCTCGAATCATGTCTTCAAAGTATTCTGCTGGCGTGCGGAACTCAGACTGTTTAAAATTACGCTGCATAATGTTTGACTCTGTCTTGCGTGTTTTCGGACCAATATGCCGATAGAAATGCGTGATAAAAATCATTTAAATTATTACAATCTCTAATAAGTGCGCGCATACGCGTCGCCGGTTCGTTTTCTAAATATCCACACATAAATTCCAGTTTGTGACTTAGTTGCCAATTTTGTGGAAGTGCGTACATAAATTGATCTAACCATGAACATGGATGTATGTCGTTCTTAGAATTGCGAAAGCTCTTAAATTTCCGAACAGTTAAGAAATGTTTATAGTCAAAGTTTTCTCCTCGTGGCGACAAAGACCTACCGCGTCTGTCCCAGTCCGAACGTCGATTATTGTCAATTTCGCGCGCCTGGCGCTCTCTTGTTGCATCCCGTAAATGAAACAAATTATTTTCTTCAAACCCCACTGCTATCTGTGATTCTAAATTTCTTCTGCTGTCTTTTCCTACGATTTCGCTTTCAATTTGTTTGACTTGCTTTTGTAATGCCTCAAATTCCCTTTTAACGCGTTCATTAAATTTTCCCTGTTTTTCAACATGCTTATTTATGTTCTGGTACTCTTCGGTTTCTGCAAATGGTAATGGAGCTGTATCATCCGAATCTCTGTCCCCATTTAAACTAAGACTTGTCAATTTATCTGAAATCTCCTCCACTCTTTCCGAAAAGTCACCTATTTTTTCTTTCTGTTTATTTACGTCTTCCGTAAGTGTCGCGACTCGGGTTTCAGTATTGACACATTTAGTAGTTAACTGTTCGTATTGTTGTGTTAGGTTATTTATTCTGTCATCTGGTACGGATTCCTCGATTCTCTCAAATATTTCTTCCTTATCGTGTGCACGTTGCAAATTTAACTCTGAAAATTTTTTTACTATCACGCGATCTCTTTCTTCCTGTTCTCTATCCTGTTCCTTTTGTCTAATCTCTACTGCAAATAATCTATTATTGTGAGAATTCAAAATCGGTTGTACTTCTTCTCTAATTTCTTTCTTTAATTCTCTTTCATGTTTTTGAAACATGTCCCTATTCGTGAGTCTAACCGTGTTTCAATTGTTCCCATCTCAGTTCTAATTGTTCCTATTTGTGATCCCACTGAGTCTAACCGTGTTTCCATTGTTCCCATACCAGTTGCAATTGTTCCTATCTCTGTTTTAATTGTTCCTATTTCTGATCCCAGTGAGTCTAGCCGTGATCCCAAATTTAATATTGCACTCATCAACTGCTCCATGTTAGCTTGTTCGAAATTCTTTTCGCCCCTAACATTTCCCGTAAAACTAACTTCCTTCGTCATAGCAGTAAAGCTATCTGTGTTCGATACTATTCCAGAATTTTCTGTCGTCAATCTCGTATTCTGAAAATGTTTTGTTTGTGAAAAATTTTGAATTGGTTCCGGACTATTTTCCCGACTTATTAAATTGTTTTCAACTTCATTATTCATCATACTGTTCTCCTGTGTCGGGGAGTTCGCCATGTTAACAACTTCGTCATTCTCACTATTCATCATTTTTGCCTTTTCCATCGATCGCGTAATCATTTACAAAACATACAAAACTTGTCACTATACGAAAATTACACACAATGACACTTTATCACCAACAATACCATTCACACGAAATGCTTCCCTCAAACACGATTAACGAACAATTGAAATCTTCATAATTGCACAAAATTGTCATACCCGTATACAAGACAACAAAAATTAAATTCTGCAAAAAAAATACCATTAGAAGAATGACAATTACCAAATCTACACATGCAATATAGACTACAATTACTAAACTACAAATTACTACAACAATACTACTGTCTGCTATTTTTACAATCAGAAGAATTCCAAGGGACGATCCGAAGCAGAGGTCGCCACGTGCATGGGGGCTTAATTAAATAAAATGCAAATATTTTTAGTAGCTGTCTGTTTGGTTACGCTGTCTCGTAACCGGTTGGCCCTGACTGGTATTTGTAGCAATCTGACTGCATAGAACAACAACCAAGAATGAAAGGAAATTTCCGTTAACGCAATTAATTAATTAAGTCCCCAGCAACTATAAAACCTACGAAACAACAAAACACAAGTGTAGCTGTTCTGTGTGTGGAAGTGTGATTCAACGTACACATCTGGCGCGGTTCTTCCTCAATAAGACCAGATATTTTAAACACCATTTATACTGAAGTAATTAAAAAAAACCAGAAATACTATAATTGCACATAGAAACCAGAAATACAGTCTAATACAAGAACACGAGCCAGATGCTTTGTTGACTGAACCTGTGACCAAGAGGCATTATTGTTTAAGACATTGAAATAATAAAAATAAAAAAAGGATTTTTTTTACCTTCATATATATTGACCAAAAGCACACTCTGATCATTACAGCATCCCCAATCCAACAATATCTGGTGTCTAGCCCATCAAAACAATATGACAACATCTGAATAAGCACTCTCCATGGGAACTTCTCAACAACGACTCACCACTGCTACATCTCAACAAGCACTGCCTACTGCTACTTCTCAATAAGCACTCTTCACTACCACATCTCAACAAGCACTGCATCCTGCTACTTCTCAATAAGCACTCTCCACTACCACATCTCAACAAGCACTGCCAGTGGGGGCGGCTGAATAATACTCTTTGGCGCACTCTCTCGCGCTGTGACACAGTGTAGCCACCTTTCAAATTTCACGAGAAGATTGCTCCGCAACGTAAAACGCCTTTGTTTTAATGATGTCCATCTCAAACCCTGTATCATTTCAGAGACACTGTCTCCCCTATTTCGCGATTATACAAAACGTACTGCCCTTCTTTGAACTTTTTCGATGTATTTCGTCAGTCCTCTCTGGTAAGGATCCCACATCGCACAGCAATTAAAGGAGGACGGACAAGCGTAGTGTAGGCCGTCATTTTCTGTGTCCTGCCAATAAAACGCAGTCTTTGGTTAGCCTTCCCCACTGCATTTCCTATGTGTTCCTTCCAATTTAAATTGTTCGTAATTATAATTCTTAGGTATTTTGCTGAATCTACGGCCTTTAGATTTGACTGATTTATCGTGTAACCGAAGATTAATGGATTCCTTTTAGGACTCATATGGATCACCTCACACTTTTCGTTATTTAGGGTCAATTGCCAGTTTCCGCACCATAAAAATATCTTTCATCGATCATGGGATTAAGTATAATGTTTATTGCACAGAGCATAATGAAGTACCTCCAAAGGGCATGGAAACAGTCAAGCACACTAGAACAAATTTTTGCTTACGTAAGTATTCAATCTTTCTTCCTTTCCCTAGCGCCGGCCAGGTGGCCGAGCGGTTCTAGGCGCTACAGTCTGGAACCGCGCGACTGCTACGGTCGCAGGTTCGAATCCTGCCTCGGGCATTAATGTGTGTGATGTCCTTAGGTTAGTTAGTTTTAAGTAGTTCTAAGTTCTAGGGGACTGATGACCTCAGCAGTTAAGTCCCATAGTGCTCAGAGCCATTTGAAACAATTTTTTTCCTAGCGGGTATTGTGTCTAGTACGGAGTCTAGATTTTTCAGGATTTAGCAAATTTTATTTTATCAGTAGCTGTAAAGGATGCGCTTCTCTTGGTCTGAAAACATTCCCGATTACTCGAAATCATTGTAGAACGTCGTGAAAATAAAAATTCAAGGAAATCATAAAATTAGTACTTCACGCTCAAAAGTGCTCTAAAACGCTGAAAAATACTTTTAACTACTTTTTAATCGACTTAATTACCAACCAGTAACATAATTAGAAATAAAGTACTCTATCACTGCCCGCAGCTCGTGGTCGTGCGGTAGCGTTCACGGGTTCGATTCCCGGCGGGGTCAGGGATTTTCTCTGCCTCGTGATGGCTGGGTGTTGTGTGATGTCCTTAGGTTAGTTAGGTTTAAGTAGTTCTAAGTTCTAGGGGACTGATGACCATAGATGTTAAGTCCCATAGTGCTCAGAGCCATTTGAACCATTTTACTCTATCACTCACTTATTATTTTTTTATAGAACACCGACAACATTCCAGAACATTCGAAAACGTCCTGATGCATTCAGTAACATTGCAAAACATTCACAAATAATGTTTGAGAACTTTAAAGAAGACTGGATTCCGTTTGTTCGTCGTCCATGAAATACATTTGCAAAAACTTATAAGATTCGTTTGGCAATGCTATGTCCCACTCTATGACAGACTTCTCCTTTCAATCGAAAACACGGGACTGAAATGATGTTCTTCACTGCTCTTAGAAGTAGCACCAAATGTCATTTGAAAGCAAGCAGTGTACTCTCCGATATTTTGTGGAAAATATTTTGATTCCGGAGTTTCTCAAATCATGTTATAAATCTGGTAGAGACACTTCCATTAGTGCTTATTGAATTTTTCCACTCGTGCAACACATTCCTGGTGTTTCACTAATGAATTCCTTGGCGTTACAGAATTGACACACTTGATCCACTATGCCATGACAATGTGTTTTTGTTTTTTGTACTTTTGAGTGGGATCGTAACGGATGATTCATATGCCACATTGCAGTATCCATGACTGCTTCACTCTTCTCATACACTAATGTTCTGTTCTTGCACTTGCGATCGTTGTGTCACAAGCTTCACTCATTATAACTCTACTTAAGTTTGTTTCATAATCTTGTTCCTTCGGCAATTTCTCTATACCAGCTAACTGTGTCTCACTCGATCCTTTTCTCTAATTTCATCTCGTGGTTCATCTGTTTTCTCTCAATCTATTCATTCTCTTACGTTGTGAAACTACTCACTCTTCTCGATTCTAATTTGTTTCATTTTTACACTGATCTGCTTCCTTCTTTTCAGTTCACCACTGGTAAGATCTTCCCCTCTTTTAAGTATCGGCATCATGTTAAATCTTAAGCTTGCTTAACACAGCAAAATCCCATTTAATATCCTGTTTACTACCTTACACTGTTCACTTTCATTTAAATTTACTTATCTTTCCATCATTTTAACTTTTCCTTGATCCACTCTAATCGATCCCCAGAAATATAGTGACACGTATCTCTCGCCAACATACACATTTCTGAGCTGGAGCATATCACTACAACAACAGGATAGTGGGACATTCCAGAAAATTGTCGAACATAATGAAACACTGTAGGATATCGTCGAATATTCTGGGAAATTCCAGAACATTCTGGAATATTGTCGAACATTTCGGAAGATTCCATAACATTCTGGAACATTCTACGACGTTATCCACCTTTCTGGCCAGTCGCGGCCCCTTCAGCACTCGGTTTCCAGCTGCTTCACAGCCTTCCCGTAAGAAGTCTATTGTTGAGACGCCTTCTTTTGACATCCGTGTCTTCGAAACCAACCCTTACAGTCCCAAACAGAACCCTCTTCGTGGGGACAATCATAACGTATAACCCTCATAGGGCTGCGAAATTCGCTTGCGAGGTTTTCGCGGCACACTTACGTCACACTTTTATTATACAGGGTGTTACAAAAAGATACGGCCAAACTTTCAGGAAACATTCCTCACGCACAAATAAAGAAAAGATGTTATGTGGACATGTGTCCGGAAACGCTTAATTTCCATGTTAGAGCTCATTTTAGTTTCGTCAGTATGTGTTGTACTTCCTCGATTCACCGCCAGTTGGCCCGATTGAAGGAAGGTAATGTTGACTTGGATGGCGTGTACAGGTACAGCTGCCCGTGCAACATCAACACGATACCACAGTTCATCAAGAGTAGTGACCGGCGTATTGTGACGAGCCAGTTGCTCGGCCACCATTGACCAGACGTTTTCAATTGGTGAGAGATCTGGAGAATGTACTGGCCAGGGATCGAAGGGATCGAATGAAGGGCAGAATCACGGGTTGTAACACATCTGAAATGTAACGTCCACTGTTCAAAGTGCCGTCAATGCGAACAGGAGGTGACCGAGGTGTGTAGCCAATGGCACCTCATACCATCACGCCGGGTGATACGCCAGTATGGCGATAACGAATAAACGCTTCCAATGTGCGTTCACCGCGATGTCGCCAAACACGGATGCGACCATCATGATGCTGTAAACAGAACCTGGATTCATCCGAAAAAATGACGACTTCCCATTCGTGCACCCAGGTTCGTCGTTGAGTGCACCATTGCAGGCACTCCTGTCTGTGATGCAGCGTCAAGGGTAACCGCAGCCACGGTCTCCGAGCTGATAGTCCATCCTGCTGCAAACGTCGTCGAACTGTTCGTGCAGATGGTTGTTGTCTTGCAAACGTCCCCATCTGTTGACTCAGGGATTGAGACGTGACTGCACGATCCGTTACAGGCATGCGGATAAGATGCCTGTCATCTCGACTGCTAGTGATACGAGGCCGTTGGGATCCGCCACGGCGTTCCGTATTACCCTTCTGGACCCACTGATCCCATATTCTGCTAACTGTCATTGGATCTCGACCAACGCGAGCAGCAATGTCGCGATACGATAAACCGCAATCGCGATAGACTACAATCCGACCTTTATTAAAGTCGGAAACGTGATGGTACGCATTTCTCCTCCTTACACGAGGCATCACAACAACGTTTCACCAGGCAACGCCGGTCAAGTGCTGATTGTGTATGACAAATCGGTTGGAAACTTTCCTCATATCAGCACGTTGTAGGTGTTGCCACCGGCGCCAACCTTGTGTGAATGCTCTGAAAAGCTAATCATCTACATATCACAGCATCTTCTTCCTGTCGATTAAATTTCGCGTCTGTAGCACATCATGTTCGTGGTGTAGCAATTTTAATGGCCAGTAGTGTATAACCACCCGGTACTTTTAAATCTACATGTACACTCTTGTCACTCTTAAATCTGACTGTGTGATCTGGACTGTGAGCTGGAGGAAAAGTCGTACATTATTTGCGCGAAATTTCGTGAAAGAGTAAATTTACTATGAAAACGTACTTAATAAACACAGTTCGCTCAAGAGGCTTCTGCTATATGTTCTTGAATTCACACAAGTAATTTTTAGTACATGGAAAACGTCAGTCGGGCTTGAGGAGTCACCCTACGGAGAACTCCAGAAGTCGGCTAGAAAACATAGCAGGTTGGTCAGTCGCAGCTTCGTGCCTCACGCGCCCCTAACGTTTCCGCAGGCACAGCCGACTTCTTCGGGCTCAACCACTACACGTCGGACCTCGTCACATCTGGCAGCGTCGGAGTGCAGCCCTCCAAGACCTACGACACAGGAGTCGTCACGTCGTCTTTCGAAGGTTACCCGTCCGGCGGCTGGGTAACGGTAAGCATGCCACTGTACGTTGTGGAGCGACAGTTCAGGGATATAGCAACACCTAAAGGTGTCAGTGTTTACTACTCAACCGATTTAGCTGTACAAGTGTAGTGGCTGTTTAAAGAGTGTTGTCAGACGTAAGGGCCTTGAAGGCCTGTACGGAAGGTGTTTGTTTGTGTGTGTGTGTGTGTGTGTGTGTGTGTGTGTGTGTGTGTGTGTGTGTGTGTGTGTGGATGCTCCGTAATCTGCCTGGCTGTGTACTGTGGAATGGCAGTTTAGGAAGGACAGCCCCACTGAACATTATTGTAACTACACCTTCAGCCATCCGCATATTGTGCAATAGTAATTTATGAATAGAAGTTATACACCTACAGATGGCAGTTGACTGGAATACTCTCTTTCAAATTCTGAAGGTGGCAAGGGTAAAATACAGGGAGCGAAAGGCTATTTACAATTTGTACAGAAACCAGATGGCAGTCATAAGAGTCGAGGGACATGAAAGGGAAGCAGTGGTTGGGAAGGAAGTGAGACACGGTTGTAGCCTCTCCAGGATATTATTCAATCTGTATATTGAGCAAGCAGTAAAGGAAACAAAAGAAAAGTTCGGAGTAGGTATTAAAATCCACGGAGAAGAAATAAAAACTTTGAGGTTCGCCGATGACATTGTAATTCTGTCAGAGATAGCAAAGGACTTGGAAGAGCAGTTGAACGCAATGGACAGTGTCTTGAAAGGAGGATATAAGATGAACATCAACAAAAGCAAAACGAGGATAATGGAATGTAGTCGAATTAAGTCGGGTGATGCTGAGTGAATTAGGTTAGGAAATGAGACACTTAAAGTAGTAAACGAGTATTGCTATTTGGGGAGCGAAATAACTGATGATGGTCGAAGTAGAGAGGATATAAAATGTAGACTGGCAATGGCAAGGAAAGCGTTTCTGAAGAAGAGAAATTTGTTAACATCGAGTATAGATTTAAATGTCAGGAAGTCGTTTCTGAGAGTATTTGTATGGAGTATAGCCATGTATGTAAGTGAAACATGGACGACAAGTAGTTCGGACAAGAAGAGAATAGAAGCTTTTGAAATGTGGTGCTACAGAAGAATGCTGAATATTAGATGGGTAGATCACTAAACTAATGAGGAGGTATTGAACATAATTGGGGAGAAGAGGAGTGTGTGGCACAACGTGACTAGAAGAAGGAATCGATTGGTAGAAAAAGTTCTGAGGAATCAACGGATCACCAATTTAGTCTGGAGGGCAGCGTGGAGGGTAAAAATCGTAGAGGGAGACCAAGAGATGAATACACTAAACAGATTCAGAAGAATGTAGGCTGCAGCACGTACTGGGAGATGACGCAGCTTGCACAGGATAGAGTAGCATGGAGAGCTGCATCAAACCAGTCTCAGGACTGAAGACCACAACGGCAACAGAGGGCAGTGAATAGTCCTTAGCTACACATTTGCACATTGTGAAGTGAAATATTATGGAGTATAATTAGACCTAATGACTGAAACTTCCTGGAAGATTAAAAGTGTGAAGCTAACAGTACTCGAAACTGGGACTTTTGCCACTCTCGGGCAAGTACTGTACCAACTGTGCTACCACACCACCGCTCCTCTAACAGCTCTACTTCCGCCAGTATCTCATCCTCTACCTTGTAAACTTCATTCTGGAAACAGTCCCCCGGAGTGTGGCTAACCCTTGTGTCCGTAACGCTCTTTCTTCCAGAAATGCTAGTCCCGAGAGTTTCGCGGGAGAACTATTGGGAATTTTGGAAGGGAGGAGATGAGGTACTGACGGAAGTAAGGCTGTGAGGGCGGGTTGTGTTTCATAGCTCATTCGGTACAGCACTTCGCGAAAGGCAAAAGTCCAAAATTCGAGTCCCAGTCTGACAAAGAGTTTTAATCTCCCAGTAAACACATTCTGGAAACGCCTAAAGGCTGCAGTGATTGCTCTTTAAGATGTTCAGTTGTAAATTGGAGTTTGGGGACTATAGCTATGCAAATTACAACTGAAGGGTACAGTAGCAACACCTGAAGCTGCAAAGCTGTTCACTGCACAGTGTCGGTTTATGTGGTATAGTTACACCTAAAGGCTTTAACTACTATGTCATAAGAGGACCAGTTTTAATTTGTGCAATGACAGTTTAAGGGGTATAGCACCTACACGCTGCAGTGGCTACCCCTTAAACCATTCAGCTGTACATCGTGGAGTGACAAATTAGGGACTGCAGTCACGAATATAGGTGAAACTTCCTGGCAGATTAAAACTGTGTGCCGGACCGAGACTCGAACTCGGGACTTTTGCCTTTCGTGGGCAACTGCTCTACCAACTGAGCTACGCAAGCACGACTCACGGCCCCTCCTCACAGCTTTACTTCTGCCAGTACCTCGTTTGGAAGGTAGGAGACCTTCCCTCCTCACAGCTTTACTTCTGCCAGTACCTCGTTTGGAAGGTAGGAGACCTTCCAAACGAGGTACTGGCAGAAGTAAAGCTGTGAGGAGGGACCGTGAGTCGTGTTTGGGTAACTCAATTGGTAGAGCAGTTGCCCACGAAAGGTAAAGGTCCCAAGTTCGAGTCTCGGTCCGGCACACAGTTTTAATCTGTCAGGAAGTTTCATATGAGCACACTCTCCGCTGCAGAGTGCAAACCTCATTCTGGGGACAAATATAGGTTTTTGTGACTACTGCCCATGCTGTACAGTGTGGAATAGCAGTTTAAGGAGTACTAGTATTGTATGTGGTCGAAATTCGACCAACTGCGTCAGCGGACTTCAGCTGTGATAGAAGATGTCATGTCTCTTAAAGTGGCTGAAATTTTAGCTGCAGGACTGATCCGTGGCAAATGCTGCACTGTAGCAACGTGTCTTCTTGAAATAATTCTCTGATTTCTCTTTAATTGTTCGATCATTTGATGAGAGTCTTTGATACACTGTGTTGAAAAATAAATTTTGCGTTATGGCGGCAAATTAACTTTTGCCTTGTGACAACACTTCAGATGCGAAATGATTTGCATTACAAAATCTACACTGTACATTCATCAAACAGCAATTACAGTTCTCAGAATTATTTGGTATTATGTTCAGTGCACATTTAAATGTATCTTTCAGAACGACAATAGAATTATCGTTACCAACATCTGCATTATTCGCATTTCTTTCTCTACGCAAGAATTGTGTCTATCTAGCTCTTCGCGTTTTAGTCCGACCCATTAATATTCTTATTCGAGGCATAGCCTAAAACAAATATAGTTTCCTTATAATAAGGGACGTTGTGGCTACTCAAAATGAAGATACTGAATGTTAGGAACACTATGAATGTGGTGACGGCGACAAACGAACACAGAGTTAGTTCTGTTTACTCTTACATGAAAGTAAGTGAAAAAACGATTCTAATAAGCAACGTTTGTCGTCGCCGATGGCTTCGTTATTACGTTTCGTTTTCCACTGTTCACAAGATCTACGAAGTAGCAGTTGCAGTACTACAACTGTCCGTTATACGTGTGTTACTGCAAATGAACGATTTGCAACATTTAAACGTGAACGTCCCTAGAACGCAAATCCACGAAAGGGCGTTGTTACTTTCGAGTGTCGTTTCTGCCATAGTGCCTCATCGTTACGCGTGGTAGAAATGGGTAGCAATGTCAAAGACAAAGTAAAACGTTTCATATGTGTATGTATCTACTATTTATGCGCATGATTTTTTTCTTTTGTGCGTACCTACGGCAAAGTTCCATTAGAATTATGTAAGTTTCATTGAGCTCCTTACATCATTAATTTAAAAATCGGTACTTCAATTTTCGATGTTCAAGTATTAAATGAAACAGATGCAGTATTAAATAAAACAGATACATTATCATTACGAATGTCCACACTGCTATTTCTTTCTCTAAGCAGAACTTGTATCTGTCTAGCTTCTCGTCTTTCACTGTGACCCGTTAGCACTCTCCTTCTAGACATACCCTAAAACAAATATAGTATCCTGTGAGGGTACTGGTGTGTGGTATCTGTACGTGGTTGTTCTTTGGAGGGCGACAATGCCCAGTGGCGCAGAGAGTCACAAGCAGAGGCAGTTGTTGAGAGGCTGTGGAAGGGGTAGGCTGCGTGAGCCAAAGGCGGTTGCGGAGCGAAGGATTTATCTCTAGGTTTAATAGTAGTGGCACACAGTTTGAATAATAGTGTGTTTATGTTTGTGTAGTCTGATAAAGGAAATAAATTAAATTTTACCAGTTCTTAATGTGTCTCCGTCAGTTAGTACCACACCATTGCATTTAACAATGAACGAAGTCTTGATACACACGGTCAACAACAACAAGAGGATTGTAACGTAATAATCATTAATTAACCCATATAATCTCCAAGGAGACGGGAGCTTATAATCCGAATAATAAGGGAAGTCGGAAGTCGTAGTTATTCAAAATTAAGAAATTAAATTAGGAACTTAATAATCAGGAATAATTAGGAACTTGCTTCAAATCTTCTGGTAATGGCAGCAGATGACCAAACAGTTACTCTTACAGAAAAGTAAGTGAAATAACGACGCCAATATACAACGTTGCACACAGACTTCCTTACTACCAAATGTTGATTTTTCCCTGCTTACAACATCTTCGACCTGGCAGTTGTCGCATTGTAGCTGCCCGGTAAGCATGTTTTACTGTAAATGAACTTTGTAAACATAATAGCCCCTAAAATGCGATTTCACGAAATGTTGTGAGTTTCGTGCGTCATTTCTGATAGGCGCGCAGCCAGAGGTTGGTTGTTCTCCAATTTTCGATGTTCTGGTATTGGAGATTTTAATGCGTGGTAGAAAACGTGACATCAGTGGTATGAACGTGAAAGCTTCTGCTTCCTTTTACTGCTCTTAACGGCTATATGCACACTTTATTTTTTCTTTGTGCACGTCTATGGCAAAGTACCTTTCGAATTATATAAGGATCGTTGGCCTCCCTGTACAATTAATATTAAAAATCGGCACTTCAATTTTCTTGTTCAGGTATTAATATTACGGTAAGTACACTTAAATTCTGCACTGACTGCTGCTTGAGCTACCGAGCTCCAAATTTTGGAGCGACTGTTTACCGGACGTAGTTATATCTGAATGCTGCTGTGCCTCATCAAAAAACCGGCTTTTGCTGCTTGTCATTGGTTGCAGGAAGTGCCGTGGGGTCTGCGAAAACTCCTCAACTGGCTGCACGGGTCTTACCCCGGATACCCGTTTTTCATCACTGAAAACGGGTGGTTGGACCCGCCAGGAGTTCTTAACGACACGGGCCGCATCCACTACTACAACGTGAGTGTCAGCGGTGACGCTGCAATTTTTATTTCCTTCATCCAAATAGACAATAAGAAAAGAAGTCAGTATTAACCACGGAAAACATCAAGGCTCTGAAGCTGTGATTTACAGGGTGCTGCAATCAAACCAGCATTTATTCTTAGTGCGCGGAAGCTTTGGAAGTACTGGGGGGGGGGGGGGGGGGGAGTAACCAAGGTCACCACTGCGTTCCCCAACACAAAGCATTTCAGTAGCCATGGAGCAGTGCACTAAGCAACAACGGTCGTTTGCAGTGAAAGCGTCCTACCAAAGCGGCAGCTGTGTAGCCGCTGAGCGCCGTTTCTGGGCGCATTTTCAAATTAATCGTAATAGACCTGTGCCTTCGGTTAACTCAATAATAACTCGGCTCGAAAACTTTGAAAACGTCGGTGAAACAACAAGGGAAAGAGATGGCAAAGCGAAGACAGTGCGTACTCCAGAGAATGTGGAACGTGTAAGAATTGCTGTGGGAAGAATCCCCCGGAGATCAGCGCATAGAATATTGCGCTTGGAATTTCTGAAGGGACTGACCGAAGGATTTTGAGGTTAGACTTTCATCACCACCCATACAAAATCCAAGTGGTTAACGCTTTGAATAATAATGACTTCGTAGTCTGACAGCATTTCTGTGAAAGTCTTTTGCAAATGATTGAAGAAAACGAGGAGCTTGTTCACAATCTCTGGATGAGTGACGAGGCAAATTTGCACCCCAATGGATATGTGAACAAACAGAACTTTAGATACTGGAGTGATGAGAACACTCACCATCTCCATGAAAAACCCCTGCACTCAACCAAGGTAACAGTTTGATGTGCAATGTCCTCATTGGAAATAATAGGCCCTTGTTTTTTTTGAGAACGAAAGAGGGCAATCTGTTACCGTAAATGCTGAACGCTATTCAGTAATGTTAAGGACATTCTTCATACCTCAGCTTCGTCAATATGCAGCTATGCCGCAGATGGAGCAACAAGTCACACAGCCTGTGTGAGCCTCGTGATATTTTACTTATGGCGTTACCTTAAGAGCAATGTGTACGAAGAATGACCTCATTTAACATATTATTAATGCTGGAAATCGAGAGAATTCCTCAGGTTATGTTCCATCATGTGATGGGACAGCTTCGTAAATCGCCTGCGAGAATGCCGTGATCGAGAAGGACGCCGTCTTGCTGATGTTATTTTCAAACAGTGAAAAAAAATATGTGTTGATGTTTCTTAAATGCTTTTTAACGTAGAATAAGATTGTATGAATAAAAATTTTGATATCTGCATCCGTGTTTATTTCACACTATTTAAAAAATGCTGGTTTGACTGCCGCACCCTGTATTTATTCGAATAACACTTTTCGAGAGTATGATAAATAAAATTTGATTTTGTTTCTTTGTCTTTAGTTTTCGTTGCTTCCAGACTCACTTCATTCCCCAAGAGTGCCGTTCCATTTCTTCCTGCGTCCACTTCCTTCCATTTTGCGGTGACCCAACTCTGTTTCTTCCCTTAAGTTGGGAACAATAGCTATTGACAATATTCAACACCAGAGTCCACTATTCGATAACATGTCGTTGGCTAAAAGGTTTGTCATCTGTTATAAAGACTTAAATCAGTATGAATTTTTATTACCGTGACATTTTAATCTCTATACAACAGTGACAAAATATTTTCTTGAAGTGACTGGTTTATCATGCATAATGTTGTCGTCTCACCGCCTATTAATCCTCTAGTTACGTTTCTTGCCTCCACAGAGTGTAAATTTGTTATTTATATCTTCTAAGTGTGATGCAGACACTTTTATCGAGACAGAACCATTTGTAAATCGTTCAAATCACGTTCTTTAAATGCTTAAATTCGAAAATGCTTGCTTGTGAAAAACAATAACACATCTTCGCTAAGATCGATAAATCATAGATGTTATTTGACTATCTCTCTGAATTATTTCCGTATGAGTGTTTCCTGATGCTATGGTGTAATAAGTTATGTTGAGCAAGAAGTTCCGAAATCAGATACTGAATTACAAGGGGTACCCCGGAGCAGATATAGACATAAATTAGTAATTATAAACAGTAGGTTAAAGTTAGATAGAATCGTCAGCCTCAATCAATAGGAAAAGCCATGAGATGCGGAATTAGTAAGAAATGATGTTCGTTTGAAGTCCGTTAAGGCTCTAGATACTGCTATGATGATTACAGCAGAAGACTGTTCAGTTGAATACGAATCGACATCTTAAAAAAAAAATAGTCACAGAAATTGGACAGACAAATAAAAGTACAATGAAGGTATCTGCGAAGAAATATTGCCTGACAGAAGAAAGAAATACTCCAACTGATCGACAAAAGAAAGAATTTAAAAAAGCAGGACTACACCAATATAAAAAATATGGGAATGAAATAAATAAGAAGTGAAGGAATGCTAAGATGAAATAGCTGCAGGAAGAATGTGCAGAAATTGAAAAAGAAACGTTAGTTGCAAGGGACGATTCAACATACAAAAAAATCGAAACAATCTTCTATGGCATTGGAAGCAAGACTGCCGGAGAGACACTATTCAACGTAACGGAAAGAGCTGATAGGTGGAAAGACTAAATGAAAGGCTTCGCGTGATAGAAAAGCAACTGGAAGTTGGTTTGAAAGGCGTAGGGGATCCAGGTATTACAGTCAGAGTTTGGTAGAGCATTGGAAGACTTGCGATAAAACAAGCCAGAACACATAGATAACACTCTTTCGGTGTTTTTGAAATCACTGTGGGAAATAACAACGAAACACCTACTCAAGTTGATGTGTAGAATCTTTGGGATTCTACCGTCAGACTTTTTGGAAAAGTATCATCCGCACAATTCCGAAGATAACAAGGGCAGATGAATGCGAGTACTATCACACAATCATCTTAACAGCTCATGCATCCTAGTTGCTTTCCGGAATAGTATACAGAACTATTGAAAAGAAAGTTGAGGATCTGTTGGATGTCGATCAGTTTGACCTTAGGAAAGGTAAAGGCCCCTGGGCGCAGTTCTGACTTTGGCTAGATAATAGAAACAAAGCTTTAGAAAAATCAAGACACGTTCTTGTGATTTGTCGACCCAGAAAAAGCGTTCGGCTATGTAAAATGGTGCAAAATGGTGCGAATTCTGAATAAAATAGGACGCTATAGGGAAGGACAGGTAATATACAATGTGTATAAGGACCAACAAGGATCAATGGAATACAGGAACGAAGTGCTTGGATTAAAATGTGTGTAAGGCAGGGATGAATTCTTTCGCCCCTACTGTCTAATCTCTACGTTGAATATGCAATAACGGAAAAAGGCAATTAAAATTCGTGGTGAAAGAAGATCAGTAATAAGTTTTGCTGTTGAGGTTAGGTGAAATGGAAAAAAGAAAAGAAATAATTGTATGGCGCTGATGGCCTGGAGTTCCCACTTGGGGAAGTTCGGCCGCCGAGTTGGAGGTCTTTTCAGTTGATGACACGCTGGGCGATTTGCGTGTCGACGGTGATGAAATGACAATGAGGACAACACAACACCCTGTTCCTGAGCGGAGGAAATCTGCGACTACGTCGAGAATCAAACTGGGGCATGCTACAAGGCATTCGGACATGCTGACCACTCAGCTAAGGGGTGGACTGATTAGATGAAATGGTGAGATAAAAAGTGAGGAGGTTCACCCCAGAATCGACAGAATAGGAATGTGTGGAAAACATCAACAGGAAGGGGCAGGATGGTAAGACATGTTTTAAGACATCAGGGAATATCTACCATTGTACTTGAGGAAACTGTAAAGGGTAAAAATTGTGTGCAAAGACAGACGCTGGAATACATAAACAACTGATTGAAGACGTCGGGTGCAAGTACCACTCTTAGATGAAGAGGTTGGCACAGGAGAGGGAGTCACAACGGCGCATCAAACTCATCAGTGACTGATGCCTTCCCCTCTTCCCTCCTCCCCCCCCCCCCCCCTCTAACTCAAAAACATCGTAATTGCATTAGTAAACTTTGGCGTGGTATCAAGTAAAATACTTTTCTGAAGTAAAGATATACTGAATGTAGCAGATTATCTTGCTCTGTGGCTTTCAGGGCCTCGTATGACACCTGCAGAAACCGTTCACCATCAGCCCTATGGCTTTCTCGTTGTGTTGTTGAGAACTGTGTTTGCTTACAGGGCTACCTTTCTGCTATCCTGAGAGCCATCAACGAAGATGGCGTGCCAGTGATTGGCTACACCGCCTGGTCCCTCTTGGACAACCTGGAGTGGACGAGCGGCTACACGTAAGTACTGCATCAGTCACATTCTCTTTCCTATCGCATTCACTGTTGGATATCATATATTTGAAAAGTGCACAGACTGTTTACCCAAATGTGAGCTACACTAACCGAGAGAAAACATTCTTTGTATAAAAAGTTTATTACATTAACGATTGCTTAGATGTATAAAAACTATTCATATTACCGGCTTCGACAAATAGTTATTTCAGGTGTGCTTGATCCACTAAAAAGGTTTTGTATAGATAAACAAATATACTGGTGTCCAAAATTAAAACAAAAAACGGAAATTTTGCAAGGTTGCGTTTATTTTGCCACATAACAATACAAACAGGTAATACAGAAATAGAAACAACGTAAAGTATACAGAACGTAATCAACTGCAACATGCATAACGGTAGACAAAAATGTTCTTGGTTTTTTCCAACAACGGATTTGCACACACATTCTGACAGTTAATGAGCCCAGTATGGGGTGTGACCACCTCTAGCAGCAATACAGGCCGGACAATGACAGGACATGTGAATGATCTCAACAGTCTCATGTTGAGCCAATAATGCCCATTCTTCCTGCAGAGCTGCTCGCAAGTCTTGGAGAGTGGTTGGTGGTTGCTGACGTAATGCAACCCGTCTCCCTAGAGCATCCCAGAAATGCTCTATGGGATTCAAATCGGGGGGAGCGAGCAGGCCAAACCATGCATACAGTATCTTGCGTTTCCAAAAGAACATCAACCACCTGCGCTGTATGAGGTCGAGCATTATCGTCCATCAATACGAAATCTGGGCCCACTGCACCTCGCAACAACAGCACACGAGGTCGCAAGATCTCGCCACGGTACCTGACTACAGTTCAACCTTGCCGATTCATCCACACATTTTCATGAAGAGGTGTTAGAGTGGTCAGCATAATCCCTGCCCACACCATTACGTACCCTCCTCGATATCGGTCTCTTTCTAAAATGTTTTGGTTCCTAAATCGTGTTCCACGTTCCTACCAAATGCGAATCCGTCGAGAATCATTGTCCAGACGAAATCGGCACTCATCTGTGAGAAGAACACTGGCCCACCGTTCGACCGTCCAGGTGTCACGTTGACGCCTCCCTCCAGGCGTTCCCTTCTGTGAAGACACGTCAGAGGTAAAGAGACAGAAAGTCTCCAACGATAAAGACCACTCTCTGCTGAAGCCTTCTGTACACCGGTTGCCTCTATACAACACGTCCAGGGAATGTTGCGAAGTCAGATGCCACTTGCAGTGCAGTAGTAAGGCGGAACCGTCGTGCCCTTACAGCCAAATAACGGTCCACTCTTTCTGCTGTCACAAGTGGCCGGCCCTGTTATGGACACAGTCGCTATAAACTGTCGCCTCATCCGAGAAACAACATTACGATTCACATTAAGCCACCGTGTCACATCAGTTTGCGACTCTCTTGCTTCCATTCTTCCTACGAGGGTTGTTTTTAAGTAAGGGCCGTTTTTATTTTTTTTAAAAGATACAAATACTTTTGTAAAAAAACTTTTATTTTCTGATTCTACACACTTTTACCTATTTTTCTACGTAGTTGCCTTGTTTATTTAAGCACTTGTCATACCGTACAACTACGTCTTTAAAACCCTCTTCAAAGAATTCGGCCGCCTGCTCCGACAGCCAAGAGTTCACGGTCGCTTTTGCTTCATCGTCGTCATTGAAGCGCTGCCCGCCAAGATGGTGTTTCAGGTACCGGAAAAGGTGGAAATCGCTAGGAGCAAGGTCGGGGCTGTATGGTGCGTGGTCCAAAACTTCCCAGCCAAAATAATCAATCAAATCCCGAGTCTTTTGAGAGGTGTGAGGCCTAGCGTTATCGTGCAGGAGCAAAACTCCTTTTGTCAGCGTGCTGCGCCTTTTGTTTTGAATTGCTCTGTGGAGCTTCTTTAGAGTTGCACAGTAGGCATCTGAGTTGATTGTCGTTCCTCGTGGCATAAAGTCCACTAGCAAAACACCGCGCCGGTCCCAGAACACAGTTGCCATAATCTTGCGCTTTGACAGCGTCTGTTTGGCTTTGACCTTGACGGGTGAGGTTGTGTGTCGCCATTCCATCGATTGTCGCTTGCTTTCGGGAGTGCTATGGGATACCCATGTTTCATCTCCAGTGACAATTTCACTCAACATGTCACCCCCTTCTTCCTCGTAACGAATCAAAAAGTGCAATGAAGTGGCAAATCTCTTCCGTTTGTGGTCCTCTGTGAGGAGTCTGGGTACCCACCGAGAACACAGTTCCTTAAAGTTTAGGTTTTCAGAGACAATTTTGTACAAAACCGATCTTGAAACTTGTGGAAATTCCAAAGAAAGAGTGGAAATTGTGAATCTTCTGTCCTCACGAATCTTTGTTTCGAGGGGGGTTGGGGTTGTTTGGGGAAGGAGACCAGACAGCGAGGTCATCGGTCTCTTTGTATCGACTGCAGCCACCAAATCATCAGTGATCACAGAGGGCCGGCCTGAGCATTCTTCGTCATGGACGTTTTGACGGCCATTTTTAAACTCTCTAACCCATTGACGCACTTTACCTTCACTCATTGCATTCAAGCCATAAAGTTCCGTTAACTGACGATGAATTTCTGCAGCTGATAGGCTTCTCGCGGTCAAAAAACATATCTGACCGTATCTCACATGGGGCGGGCGATTCAATAATCGTAAACATTATAAAGTAGCACAGCGATGCGTACACGTCAGCTACAGAGCTGCAACTTGCGTCAGTGTGAACGGGAAGGATGCCGGCAAGTGGCGCGGTGGCTTGTTGCGGCGTCCGCGCGAACTACGGGACTATACGCGCGAACGGCCCTTACTTAAAAAACAACCCTCGTATGGCCCTCCACAGCAGAGTGTCTGTAGGCGTTTTCTCCGTGCCATACTGCACCGTCTGTGACTGTGTACACAGCGACTGTGGATGTGGGACTACGCGGCAAACACTGCCCTGCTTGATAGGTGCCGTGACGTCATTGTTGGCGTGGTTGTCCGTTGACGGGAATGCCATATTCTGCGCAGAACTCGATTGTAACGACATCTGTTGACAGTTCGTATGATTATATCGTGAATTATCCACAGGATGGGGAAATGGCAGTCTGTTAATTTAATTTTGGACACCAGTGTATATCGGCCGTTTTCTTGTGGGTGGAGCCCACAGCCCCAATAAATTTGAGAAATACATTATTCCACCAGTCTGTGTTTTAAAATATTTCGTTTGTTCGACTAGTTTCTGACACTATCCATTCATCCATTCTCAGTTGCCTGTATAGTAACACATATGGAAACATCGTTGTCATTTCTTACAAAAAAAAAAAAAAAAAAAAAAAAAAAAGCGCGCGCATGCATATTTGTGCACAGCATTGTCGTCAACGGTCATTATCTAAAATATAGTGTGACAATTATTGAACTATAAGAAATAAAATCGTCGTAACTTCTGAACGGTTTTCCTTAGGACATTGAAACCGCACGGTTGGCCGCGGGGCATGATGGGAAATAGTATCCGCTGTATGGTTTGGTTTAGTGACGAAGCCCACTTTCATTTGGATGGCTCCGTCAATAAGCAAACCTGGCGCATTTGAGGGACTGACAATCCGCATTTCGCGATCGAGAACTCTCTTCACCCTCAACGGGTGACTATATGGTGTGCAGTGTCCAGTCACGGAATAATCAGTGCGATATTATTTGATGGCACTGAGACTACTGAACGGCAAGTGAAGATTTTGGAAGATGATTTCATCCCCAGTATCCAAAGTGATCCTGATTTCGACAAGATGTGGTCCAGGCAAGACGGAGCTCGACGCCATAGAAGCAGGAGAGTGTTTGATGTCGTGGAGGAGCACTCTGGGGGCCTCATTCTGGCTCTGGGGTACCCAGAGACCACAGGCATGGGCCTCGATTGGCCGTCATATTCTCCGGGTCTGAACACGTCTGCCTCCTTTTTGTGGGGCTATATTAAAGGCAAGGTATACATCAATAACCCCGAAAACCATTTCTGAGCCGAAAACAGCATTTCGGGAGGTCATCGACAGCATCGAAGTTTCGACACTTCAGCGGTCATGCATAATTTCGCTATTCGTCTGCTCCACAACCTCTCCAATGATGGTAGGCATATCGAACATGTCATAAACTAAACCAGAATATCAGTAGTGACGTTTACATGTTGAATAAAGTGTGTGCACGCCGTAGTTTGTAATGAATTTACGTTTCTTTTTTCGTATAGTTCAATAATTGTCACCCTCTATAAGGTGCATGACGTGAAAGTGCTTTCGAGAATAACAACATTACCACATTAAAATGTCACATGTAGCCAGAAACACCAAGGACTTAGACCATGTAATGTTTACTACAAATCAGACTATACAAGGTGTTAGGACTAGATGTGCAGATATGTTTATTGACGACAGAGGATTACATACTTAACAGCATTACATCAGTATTTACTTCATCTGCACACTAATAATTATAGCTATTAAAAGTAGTGTATTTTTAGATTGCTTATTACCTCCTAGAATGTGTGGCAAGATCAAACCATTAATGCTTATTTTTCCCTGAGCGGTAGTTCAGGTGTTGACGAGTGAACGGGTGGACGCAAAATGGTTAGTCTATATTGACAGGCGTAGTCCAGTTAGTGGTACAATTACGACCATGCATAAAAAATCGGGGAGTAAATAACGAGATGTGTTTGCGCAAAGACTGTTAGGCGCCGATAAAAAGCAACTAACACACTGGACTGGGTACACATTAAGGCAGCAATGATCACAGCACTTGCACTTATGACCCTAACATTCTGTATAGTCTAATTTCATGTAACTGTCATATATATCTACGTCTACATTTACATCTATACTCCGCAAGCCACCTGATGGTGTGTGGCGGATGGCACCTTGAGTACATCTATCGGTTCTCCCTTCTATTCCAGTCTCGTATTGTTCGTGAAAAGAAAGATTGTCGGTATGCCTCTGTATGGGCTCTAATCTCTCTGATTTTATCCTCATGGTCTCCTTCGCGAGATATACGTAGGAGGGAGCAATATACTGCTTGACTCCTCGGTGGTCGGCCGGGGTGGCCGAGCGGTTCTAGGCGCTACAGTCTGGAACCGCGCGACCGCTACGGTCGCAGGTTCGAATCCTGCCTCGGGCATGGATGTGTGTGATGTCCTTAGATTAGTTAGGTTTAAGTAGTTCTAAGTTCTAGGGGACTGATGACCTCAGAAGTCCCATAGTGCTCAGAGCCATTTAAACCATTTTTTTGACTCCTCGGTGAAGGTATGTACTCGAAACTTCAACAAAAACCCGTACCGAGCTACTAAGCGTCTCTCTTGCAGAGTCTTCCACTGTAGTCTATCTATCATCTCCGTAACTCTTTCGCGATTACTAAATGATCCTGTAACGAAGCGCACTGCTCTCCGTTGGATCTTCTCTACCACTTTTATCAACCCTACCTGGTACGGATCCCACACCGGTGAGCAGTATTCAAGCAGTGGGCGAACAAGTGTACTGTAACCAACTTCCTTTGTTTTCGGACTGCATTTCCTTAGTATTCTTCCAATGAATCTCTGTCTGGCACCTGCTTTACCGACGATTAATGTTATATGGTCATTCCATTTTAGATCACTCCTAATGCCTACTCCTAGATAATTTATGGAATTAACTGCTTCCAGTTGCTGACCTGCTATATTGTAGCTAAATGATAAAGGATCTTTCTTTCTACGTATTCGCAGCACATTACACTTGTCTGCATTGAGATTCAATTGCCATTCCCTGCACCGCGTCAATTCGTTGCAGATCCTCCTGCATTTCAGTACAATTTTCCATTGTTACAACTTCTCGATATACTACATCATCATCTGCAAAAATGTTAAATAACTTCAATTATCAAAATGCCTAACTATTTTTGATTATCTGTTCGAAGTTTCTTAGTGGATAAGTATATCTGAATATGGCAACCAATTGACGAAATCGGTAATGTGAATATTTTTATATATCTAAGCGATCGTTGACGTAATAGAATTTTGATACAGATGTTACAGACGTTGTTGGCAACATGCTCGAACAACTTACGGGTTTGCTGCCGGGTGACGTCGTCGACCACCGCCGATATTTCGACAGGAGCACACCCTGCCATTCTCAAGGCACAAATGCAAGGAGGAAGAAATGTGCAAGGAAATTTAATACCTCTGTTCACAGAGGAGAAACAAGGAAGATACCACACACAGAAGAAGTGTCAACACAAACAAAGATGACCAGCACCAGAGATATCGATAGTGACTAATCAACAGATGAGGTAGCACTAATTCTGTCCCTCTGTTTTTTGATGAGAGACAGAGCCAGATTCCAAGCAGCATTTAAACAAAATCCACCATCTCTGTTAATAAGGTTGCTTGATACTTTGATTTCAACAGCTTCCTTAATAACACTATCCCAATAGCCTTAGAACACAAAAATGAGGGACATGTTACATTGGCACTAAACCAATGTAAACTTTACTACTCCATATTTTATTCACATGAAGCCATAATTTATATCGTAAAAAAATACCGCTGAAGCTGTATGGGTACTTTACTTAAAAAGCGCGACGGGTTTGGTAATGTTAGTTACATCATCAGGTAAAGTCCTGAATAGAAAGAAACTGTGAAATAGTACCAAGAAGTAAAAATCTTTGGCAAAAAGAACGTCAGATCACTGCCAAAACTGGCTGAATGCAAGTAATATAAAATGTGTCAATGATCAGTACTTACAATTACAACATGAGACTGGAGTACAGCTAATATTAAACTTTTCCTCCGATTCCTGGCATGCCACTCCATTCTAAATATAATGTCGGAGCTGACGATTAACCAATGTAGAAGTGGAGGGGGGGGGGGGGGGCGCAATAGCGGGAACCTAAAAAGGAATATAAATAACCCATTAAAATACCGTGCTATGGGGGAAAGGAAGACTACAGAAAAGACAAAAAAAAAGAGGTAAAACCATACCAGGTACTATAGTTAAAGTCGCGAACGATGGCAGTCGAGTATAGGCTTATTCTGCGCACCTACGTCACGTATTCTCCGAGAGCCAATGAGCTCTCGGTAGTGTTCTGAGCCCTCCACTGTGCATTCGGAAGGACGACGGTTCAATCCCGTCTCCGGCCATCCTGATTTAGGTTTTCCGTGATTTTCCTAAATCGCTTCAAGCAAATGCCGCGATGGTTCCTTTGAAAGGGCACGGCCGATTTCCTTCCCAATCCTTCCCTCACCCGAGCTTGCGCTCCGTCTCTAATGACCTCGCTGTCGACGGGACGTTAAACACTAATCTCCTCTCCTCCTCATCCTCTGCTGTGAATCCCGTAGTTAATGCGAGCATTAAACGTGATCGTAGCGAGTTGTTTATTCAATTTCGATTCCATTTGTTGCGAGTTGTCATCGCTGATTGTAAGGCGGTGGTAAGTGATAAATTCTTCATAAGCAGGCGAGAGACATAATTTGCAGGGTACACGCTTCCTTCAAGCGGAAAGCACGGGCATGCGCGTACCGCAACTGTGGCTTGGAATCGTCAACAATGCAATCCCCGTCCGTGCCTCGACATGCGCGAACCGCCATCGTTCGTGGATGGGACTATAGTGAATCAGACTAGTGGAGAACAGGCTGGCCGCAGGCTGGCGGGAACCGCGAACCGGTACCAACTGCAATCGGAAATTTCACGAGGGTTTAGTAATCTAGAGATACCAGCTACGAGCGCATGCTCATCTTCGCTAATGTGAAACACATCTCTTCGTCTAAACTATTGCTAATAGCTCTGAAAGCATGCATTTTAGAGTCCTTGTTTACCAGAGAATTTTGTCTTGTTTCTTGCGTATTACCTTCTGCCAAAATATGGAAAGAAAAGAGCTTGCAGTAGATGAGATTTTTTTTTGCACAGTAACGAAGATGTCTAGTAACCATAGCTCTTAAGGTATGCATTTTAGATCCCATATTTAGTAGCATACGACCGTTCCTGTCATGTCCCTGAATATTCACCATTCCTCCTGGGACACCCTGTATACCATTTACGGATCTGTAAATGACTTAGAGTTTCAGTGACATTCTTTGACAGCTAAAACGCCCACCAGAGTGCAATAGTGTTGTCGGTGCCTGACCACGTTATCGGTCTGACAGATTATACAATGGGTGAACACTGTATCAGATGTTCGTTGGTGATACCGATCAGAATGAGAGTGGCTGTGTGCAATATATTGTGCAGTAACTCACAACTGATAAATTAAACGTGAAACGTCCCCTTTGAACAATTATACATGACTGTGCTTAAACTGACACACAATATTTTGTTAGCGCAACGCAATCTGACTTTCAAAATTCCCTACAAAAGAATGGCCCTGACTAACATTAAACTATACCTTTCACAAATCACTTACCTCACAAAAATCTTCGCTGCTCAAGCTACTGCAATACAGCGAGCGCCACTACTGCCAGCTAAATAAAAGATTCAAACTATGGAAGGCACTAACTACTGATAGGGATAGTTAGCAAATGAAAGATATTAATAGAGAACAAACAATGTATTTACCTTGATATCATCATATATAAATATAGCAGTTCATGACAAATTTCAAAACTCCGCCATCTCTCTCCCCACATCCACCACTGCTGGCGGCTCACCTCCAACTGCGCAACGCTACGCGCTGTTCACAGCCAGCTGCCTAACACTACAATGGCGAGTATTACAACAATGCAAAGCAGCCACAGACTGCACACAGCACAGCCAGTGATTTTCATATTGAGCGCTACGTAACGTTGCCAGTAAGAAAACATAAACAGCCTACTTACATAGCCCCCATGCTCCCCACAAAAAATTTTACAAATTTTTTTTGGGCAGTGGCCAATAATGATTTGATAAAATTTTTCATAATTACAATAACAAAGAAATAAAATGCACACACTTATTGATACAATGTTGGTCAAAAGCTAACATTTTCTCACAGTCCATAAAGATAGTCCTGATCATTCATCACAGTAACATTGCAGTGTTTTTCTCAAAGTCTGAGCAGTAAAACAAAATGCATACGGAAGTAGTGGATTTCCATGCAGTCTTGAAGAAGTAGTGTTGTCCTTCCAATGGAAAGCCAGTGCTGACTCTTGACATGCAGGCAGGTATTGGTCCACAGCAGAGCAAACCCACAGCAGAGTCATTCGAAATTTTGAAGAGTATTGGTAGGTAGGTCATCACAGAGTAGACCCACTGTAGTCCTAGTAGAGAGTATGGTATTGGTGGGCCACCAGAGGTGCAGACCCGCTGTAGTCCTTGTAGAAATAATGGTACTGGTGAGTCAGCAAAGGTGTAGACTCACTGTAGTCCTTGTAGAAATAATAGTATTGGTGGGCCATCAAAGATGCAGCCCCAATGTAGTCCTTGTAGAGATGGCCAGCAGCCATCTGCTGCGACTGTGCAGGTGCACAGTCACCATCGAAGAGTCTTGCGGATAATATAGCAAGTCCATAACCACCACTTGTGCACTCACAAAGTTTTTGGAATTGTCCTTAGAACCAGCAATGCTGTTATCCAGTCCCTTGCTGAATTATTAACACACATGCAAACACTAACAGTCCCTACTTCTCACATATTGTCCATATACTATGACCAACCGAAACGTGTGCAGTGAAATGGAACTGACAAGTTACTTAATTTGATGACCTGGCGTTAATTACAATTTTATAACATAAGAATACAATTACAAAGGTACAAAATACATCATTAAAAACATAATAATACAGATAACATTTGTAGTAATACAGGCTTTTCAAAAGAATCGAAATAACATATACATCAGTGTTACAGGAATTATAAGTACCTACATAAAGATCAGAATAGCTTTGGAAACAACAACTTCACACATGAGCATTAAAACAAAACAGAATAAATAATGTCTAAACATCTTTACAAAGTAAATAACATATTATTAATGCCAGTTGCATTTGAGGATAACAGTATTCCTCATCATAGTGAATGTAGCTTAGTATTAGAAGAGAAAAAAAAATTCTATGAAACAGTACACAGAGACAGGAAGAAAACAAATACACAAGGGTACACAAACATATAGTGGGATAACACAAAAGGGAAAGGACAGGGTTTGTTTTACTGCAGTATTTTGCATGGAGATCTCCCTTTGTTCATCATTATTCCCAAAAAGTCCTATCTAAGCCTGCTTTCTGTATTCTGTTCATATTTCTTTCAAAATAATTATTTCTGATTGTACAATACTCATTTGGGCCCAAATCTTTTTCATATAACTTCGCAATGCATTCTTTACCTATTCTCCATAGTCAGTTTCTTATATAGTCTACCCCCTCTTAAGCTAACTTAAATCTACTGAGCTCAGATGCTAAACTAAGGGACGAGGCAATGCAGCAGCACATAAAACAATTAATATAAACAGCAATAAAAAAAATGGAAAATCGCAAAGCAAGCTACAGTAAATCTAAATTACCAAGCAATTCAACATTACAACTAATATGAGGCAATGCGCAGCAAACAAAAAAATAAATCTGGCTTAGCAGAGTAACACAAATTAAAGTTCACTAGCACTATGCCTGGCAAACAGCAGCTTATATCTAAACATGACATAGCTCAAGCAGAAAAAATAGTACACTAAAGATGACAATGCAGATAAGGGAAATGTATAATCACATCTTAATATCTATGTAATTAAAGTGGTGCACCACAAATTATTCTACAAAAGAAATTACCAAGTACTTGAAAAGAAAATTATAGATGCAGTTACTGTTATTAGTCCCGTCTTATTGTTCTCTCCATTCCAAGAGCTCCTTTTTCAAAGAATGTGGATCAGAAAATAATTATTTAATAAATCTGTTGACAGAAAGTGTTCACATTAGCAGATGCATTTAAGTTTATTTTATAAAACCAGTGCTGCAACACAGCTGGAAACCAGATATTAAACAAAATGAGCAATCTCTTAACTACAAAGACAATAGATGTAAAATGTTTCTAATCATTTCATTAGGCATTTTAGTAAATATCATAAATTACGAGCTCCACAGTATGCATTCAACAAGGAAATGTCAATAGCGAGGACAATGGCCTCCCCTTTCTTTTATTCTACCTGTGCTTCTGATGAGGCACTCACTAATGACTTGTTCTCCCGGCGTCTGACACAGCTGCGTGCCCACGACGCATTACGTGCAGGTGGTCACTTAACTTTCTTACGGAAATATTTACGACAGCAGTTTCCGCTACTGTGACAGTCTCATATAAAAAAAATTCACAGGTTGAGAATTTGCGTTGCAAATGTGTAGAAACAAAACCCTATAAATATAAGTGTCCAAATAAAATATTCGTCAGCATTGTGATACATTCACGCATTTACGCACATTTCATAACTCTTAAAGTACGCTTCTTGGTTTCCAACATACTTCTTATTTCTCATATACGGTAGCATCATCTTATTGATCATAAACATATCTCAACAGCATAGTACACATCGTCGTCATAATAATATCATAACATCTCAGTCAATTCTCAAAATCGTCGTAGCTTCCTCCAATAATTTCAAAACCTAAAAAAAATTCTCTGCTCATTTCAATAGTGTCATCTACCTCAAACGTACTTTAAAATCATGCTCCCTTACCAAATATATCATTCAAAGCTCTCATAGTATCACAATGGTTCCGAAAAAATATGAACAGTTCACAAAGTACAGACAAAATACAGTTCATAAGTGTGAAATTATCCAACTGTGTAATTGCGTAAACATGTGTCACTGATGTAGTAAAAAAAAGTTTATCTCTCAGTTACATGATCAGATAGCTGTGTAATTTGTGTGTTAGAGAAATATGGTACCGATGTGTAAAGTTGTATGAGCAAATACCATATTAGCTAGGGTTCCTTGTGGTTGCCACACACATGGTACACAAAGTAAGCGTGTACCCCCCTGAGGATTAATGTAATTATACCCTCAGGTGTTACAGATTACAGCAATGGAATGAAATGTATCACGGAAAACTTTCTTTGTAATTCAAAAATCTTTAAAAATAAATGTTTTAAGTACAAAATTAATCACTCAAATACGTGTACTGTAGCGCTAAATGTGCGTCTTGTTGCAACGTAATCTGTGTGGAAGTGTCGTAGTTATCGTCCTCCGAAAGCTAAGTTCTGCAGAAGTCAATGTACTTACCTCATAATACACAAAAGTGAAATGCTTTGCATATAGATATCTTAGTTATTACGCTTATTGCCGTGATGAAGAAATTACTGTGCTGTAACGTATTGTTGTGCTACGGAAAAGGCAGTCTCATTGTAGCTATACCACAAAGGTTACTACTAAAACACGTTTTACTTTCCAGAATAAAACAGAAAAACTGTGCAGATATAAAACAGAAACACCGCAAAAGCAACATTGTATATTGTCACTCATTAGTAGCGTTGTGATAAAATCGTGTAACTGTCACATAAACTAACCACTGTGTCATCTGGTATCTCACAGAAAGTACTTTAAATCCAGAATATATTTTCAAGTAAACCAAAATGTTGCATTAAAATCTCATTAGCAGTACTGGTAAATGTTCTAAGTATGTGAGCCTTATAGTCGTTACGTAATCGTGCAACTAACAAGCAAGAATGTACAAATACAACACTGTGTCATCTGTTCACTATAACAATGCATTCGTAATTTCTGTTTAAAAATGTTCTCTAGGTTCTAGACTGGATATTTAACTTCAAACATTGTTGTATGTTAACAGTTTCTTAAGTCTGACACAGCATACTAGTAATGTAAAGTGAAAAGTTATATGGCAAAGACAAAGTTAAAAAGTAGATTATCTTTCAATAAACGGTTTTACATGTGAAATGTGGTGTAAACCTTTACTCTTCCTAGTACGCAGAGTTTCAACTTCAACGCAATTATCATGTGGTATACGTCGGATTCTGTAAGGTCCATTGTAAACTAGAAAGAATTTGTGACTCAAGTGTTTCTTCTTATGTGACAATGAATGAGCTTTAATGAGAACTTTCTGACCAATATACAATTTCTTTGCATTTGCTTTACCGTGTAGTTTTCTCCTTTTGTCTGCTGTAGATTTTATATTTTTAAGAGCCAAATCAATTATGTCTTTGTGTCGAAGTTTACGTGTATTTGGGAAAGGTACAAGCTCTCTGATTCTGTTCGGTGGTTCTTCATTCTTTAGTACAAGAGTAGGTGGTAAAGCAGTGGAATCATGAGGCATTTCATTCAGCACATTTTGAAATAAGTGTAAATATCTGTCCCAATGCTGATGCTTTCTGTGACAATAAAGTCTGCAAAGCTTATTGATTTCTTTCATAATCCATTCAGACGGGTTACAATGTGGTGAGTACAATGAAATAAAAACAGGTTTGATTTTATGATTCCGAAGCATGCGTGACCAAACAGCAGATCTGAATTGAGGTCCGTTATCTGAAATGACTTTGCTAACGTGTCCAGCTTCACGTAAGAAATTTTTAACAAAGGCGTTGGATACAGATCGTCCAGTGGCTTTACATAACGGAGTGAAAGAAACAAATTTTGAAGTAAGTTCAACAGCGACTAAAACGTACGAAAATCCATTGGATGTTCTGACAAGCGGTCCCAAGAGATCAACAGCAGCAAATTCTTTTAATTTAGAAGGAATAATAGGAAATAACGGAGCACGATGTGAGACAGTAGATGGTTTCGCCTTTTGACAAAGTCTACAAATAGACAAGACTCTTCGAATTCTCTTTTCCATATTGTTAAATAACAAGTCGTTCGAAGAATATGATAACATTTTCGTGGACCAAAATGTGCGTAGCTGAAATGAATGTACCAAATGAGCTTATTAACAAAATCGTCTGGAATGCAAAGTACCCATAGCTTGTCATCAACAGTGCAGCGTTTGAAGAGTATGTTGTTTCTAACCAGGTAATAATGCCGAATCTGGGTGTGTGTCTTTTCATGCCATTTGCTCTTGATGTCTTTCCAAATCGGATCTTTATCTTGTTCATGAGCAATGTCCTTTAAAGATGTGGTGATGAAGTTTTCAAAGGCGTCTTTCTGAATGTAAAGAATACTGAAATTTTTCTCGAGGTTGCCTTCTGTGTTACTTTTCTCAAGCCCAGCCGGTGCGCGTGACAGTGCGTCCGCAACAATGTTCTCCTTGCCGGGAATGTAGACTATTGTGAAGCGCAATTCTTGCAGAAACAATGCCCAACGTTTTAACCTGTCATGATTTAATTTTGAAGACATAAGAAATTGTAATGCACGATGATCACTGTATACTTTTACGTGCTTACCAGAAAGAAAGAAACGGAATTTGTTAAATGCCCAAACGATAGCCAAAGCTTCTAATTCAGTAACGGAATAATTTTTTTCAGATTTTGTTAGCACTCGGCTAGCAAAAGCAATGGTTTTCTGAACGGTAGTGTCATTTTCTATGGCTTCTTGAAATAAATGGGCACCAAGACCGACTTTAGAAGAATCCGTGCTAAGGCAGAAATCTTGTGACAGATCTGGATGAGCTAGTATTGGCGCGTTAAGTAGCGATTCTTTCAAAGAATTGAATTCCAACTGTGCTTGTTCGTCCCAGTGCCAAATAGTATTTTTTCCAGTGAGAGAACAAAGTTTTGGTGTAACAAGAATTTGCATATTCAGAAAACGACGGTAAAAATTTACGAGACCTAGAAAACTGCGGACTTGTCTTTTTGTAGATGGAACTGGAATGGCTCTGATTGCTTCTAACTTTTCAGGATCCGGCTGAATGCCTTCAGAAGAAATAATATGTCCCAAAAACTTCACTTTTGTCCTACCGAATTCAGACTTTTCCAAGTTAACAGTAATTCCAGATTCTACAAAAATATGTAACACGCTGTTGAGGATGCGATTGTGTTGTTCCCATGAGGCTTCTGCTATCAGAATATCGTCTACATATAAGGTGATGTGACGTTTTAAGAATTCAGGTAATATGGAATTTAGCCCGCGAATGAATGCTGCTGAAGAAATGTTCAAACCAAAAGGAAGTTTCCGAAACTGATAACAAACGCCGAAAAAAAGGAAAGCTGTGTATTTTCTACATTCTGGATGAAGTTCGATCTGATAAAAGCTGGATCTGAGATCAATGGAAGACAACACTTTTACACCATTAAAATTTTGAAGAAGTTCTTCCATCGTCTGCGGCCTGTCTGTTTCAGGAATAATGATAGTATTGATTTGTCTCGAATCTAAGACAAGCCTGATCGAGCCATTTTTCTTCTCAACAACATGTAACGGATTGTTGTATGAGCTTACTGCAGGCTCAATAATGCCCTCGTCAAGCATAGATTGTATTTCTGTTCTAACACGGTCCCTATAATGTGCTGGAATTACGTATGGCCTAACACAAAATTTAGTATGCTCACGAACACGAAATTGGTATTGAAATCCCTTGATTGTTCCTGTTTTGTGAGTAAAAACTGTGGAATGTGCTTGTAAAATCTCAAAAAGGTCCTGCCTATCAGTGTCATTACAATTCTCAATTGTTTGAATTTTATTCTGAATTAACTTATTAGTGCCAAATGCGCCGTCGATATCATCCCTGTCAGTACTTGCAGAATGATTGTTAGCGTCAAGTTCCGTCGAAAATTCCGAACTGTTGTCTAACAGGAGGTAAAGCCGATTAATTTCTTCGTCATGGTTTGAGAGCCAATCTTCAAATTTCAAAGCTACTGACTTACCTTCTTTTTCTAAAGTTATTTCAGCATCGTGAAAGTTTAAGATTGCTTTGCATTCATTCAAAAAGTCTACTCCCAGTATAATTTCCGTCGACAATAATGGAACAATAAGAAAGTTCATAGAGAAGCTGTGGCTTTGACAAAAGAATTCTAAGTTGGTTTGTTGGCGTACATCTACACTTTTTCCAAAGATTGCACCTTGTAATTTAATCTTACGTAACGGAAGTGTGGGGCAATCGTTCGATTTGTTGCATTTGCTAAAGGCTGTTTCACTGATTACTGAAATGGGACTGCCAGAGTCAAGTACTGCCGTAAATTTTACGTCATTTACTGTAATGTGAATCACAGGATATGCAATGTTGTTATGTTTTACGTCGTGTTCTTGGAGTAAGATGTCCCTAATGTCTTCCATTTTTACGTAATTAATAGCTACGGCAGCTGCGTCGTCAGTTTCATAAGTACGTTTTGTGGCAGCCAGCGGTGTGAGTCATTGCTTATGGTCTCTTTGTTGGCGCGCGTCGTTATTGGGGTTTGGAGACCTAACTTTTACAAATTCACCGTGACGAGAAGGCCCTGCTCTGTTTGAATCCCGCCAGTTCTGATGCAATTCAGGTCTGTCGTTACGATCACATCGTCTGTCGTCATGTCGGTAGTTCCTGTAGTTCCTTTCTTGTCGGTTAAGTGGTGGAGAATTTCTCCCTGAATCGTAACTGCGCGCTGGACCGTTGCGTCTAAAGTTATTCTGTCTCCCGTAATAATAATTATTTTGGTTCCCATATTGTCTGTTTCTCTGATTGTCTCTGTGATAGTCACTACCGCGGAGAGGTGATCTTTCCCTGTAATTATTACTACTCTGCCAACGGTTGTCGTACGGGTGGTGTCTATTTTGGTCACGATTTGCGTTGTAAGAATAGACCTGTCATGTCCAGTTATTGATTCTGTCGTCACGGAATTGTGACGGAAGTGACCTGTAGTGATTGTTTTCCTGTTTTCGCATCCCGCGACTGTCTGTGTCAATTTCGAGTTCTTGTAACAGTCCCTGAAAAGCCTCAATGTCTTCTTTGCAACGTCCTGCTAAAATAATATGTCGTAAATGTTCAGGCAATTTGAGTAAGCAAATGCGGATGAGTTCTGAGGGGCTGTATGGGTTTGAAAGATACTGATTCTTATGCAACATGTCCTCAAAATATTTCACAAGACTGGAAAATTCAGATTGTTCGAAATGTTTCATCATTATGATGCCATGTTTTACTCGGTCTTGTGTGGCTTGAGACCAATATGCTGAGAGGAAGGCATGGTAAAATTCTCCTTCACTGTGGCAATCGTGAATCACCGATCGCATTCTTACAGCTGGTTCATTCTGTAAGTAGCCACACATAAATTCTAATCTGTGTTCTAACGACCAGTTGGGAGGAAAACAATGAGAGAATTGATGGAGCCACGCTTGTGGATGAATGTCGTTGCCGGAATTCTTAAATGTTTTGAATTTACGTGTAGTAATGAACAGCTTATAGTCAAAATCGTCATGTCGGCGAGTCGCATGTCGGTCATTGTTACTTCGTTTCGGCGGTTCCATCTCAAAATCCAATGCGCCTTGCCAATTTCTTTCATAATTTCCGAAGTGTCCTGTGTTATTATTTTATGGTTGTTCCGTATTTCTATGTCCCTCTTCCCGTATTGGAGCGCGAGTGTCCTCTGAAATACGTAATTCTTGTATTACCTGCGTCAACTGATCTTGTACTTCCCGGATTTCTCTTTTGTACTGTGTATTGATTTGATTTTGATTTTGTTTGAATTTTCTTATTTGTTCATACTCTTCTGTGTCAGTGAAGGCTACGGGTCTTGTGTCATTCAGATCATCATCTACCTTTGTAGAAAAGTTAGTGACCTGATCCGAAAGTTCGGCTACTTTCTCCGATAGTGTACTTATTTTCTCCATGTGTCTTTCTGAACCAATTTTCAGGGTATCTACTGTGTCCTTTAAGTTTTCCTAAGTTCTTGCAAGTTGCGTAACTGAATCGGTAGATGCAACTGAGTCAATTTTAGCTTGCAAGGTCTCATGATTTTCATGAACAATAGTTTGCAGTTCTTTTATGGCTGCTTCGTGATTCTGTAATACATTTTCATGACGCGAAAAAATAGGTTGGAAATGCCCACAAATTTGTGTTTTTACATTACAGACCTTTTGACATTTCGATTCGATGTTATGTAACTCAGTGGTTAAATCTTCACGTGTTTGTTCAAGTGTAGTGTCTAACTTTTGAAGATTTTGTTCCATTGTGTCTAACTTTTTGAGATTTTGTTCCACTATGTCTAACTTTTTGAGATTTTGTTCCACTGTGTCTAACTGTTGCTGTGTTTGTCTCTGGTGTTGTTCCATTGTGTCTAACTTTTCAAGCTTTTGTCCCATTTGTTGCATTAATTGTAATAACAATGCACTGGTGTCTGAAACATGTTCCTCAGTGCTTTTCGGCAGTGAAGTTGCACCGGCACCATTCACATTTTGACAAGCAGAAAATGTTTCTTGACTCATTTGAGAAAACGGTGAGAACCCAAAACCTGAGTCTACAGTATTTGCAATATTGTGTTCTGTCATTCCCGATTCCTGAGGCGAGCTGTTGCCGATCGATCGATCGATAATGCTTCCCTGTTCACTAATTGTTTCACTGTCTACACCATTGTTTGCAGCCCGCTCCATTTCCCTATGCACAATTACCAAATTACTACTTTGAACATCAGCTAATTCATTACTCGGTGGCGCTAACACACTGCTTTCATTTTCACTGTCATTTCTCAGTTTACTTTGGAGCCTAGTATTACGTTTTTCACACGCCATAATTGTCACAATATTTCACACGATAACACAGAAAAGCACAATTTGAAGAGCAAAAATAGGGGAACACATTAACATAGCACTGAAAATAATATTTAGTTAATTGCAAGCGCAGCTGCGAAAAACTTGCTGCAAATTTACATGCATGCCACAACTGTTTTACTGTACAACAATGAAAAACTACAACTACAAAGGAAATTCTCTCTATAATTACGCGCTAGCAATAAACAAAATCTACACTAATTACACAAACTACAAGAAAAAATCAGAAGATTCCAGTGAGGTATCCTCGGCTAAGGGTCGACATATGAAACGTCCCCTTTGAACAATTATACATGACTGTGCTTAAACTGACGCACAATATTTTGTTAGCGCAACGCAATCTGACTTTCAAAATTCCCTACAAAAGAATGGCTCTGACTAATATTAAACTATACCTTTCACAAATCACTTACCTCACAAAAATCTTCGCTGTTCAAGCTACTGCAATACAGCGAGCGCCACTACTGCCAGCTAAATAAAAGATTCAAACTATGGAAGGCACTAACTACTGATAGGGATAGTTAGCAAATGAAAGATATTAATAGAGAACAAACAATGTATTTACCTTGATATCATCATATATAAATATAGCAGTTCATGACAAATTTCAAAACTCCGCCATCTCTCTCCCCACATCCACCACTGCTGGCGGCTCACCTCCAACTGCGCAACGCTACGCGCTGTTCACAGCCAGCTGCCTAACACTACAATGGCGAGTATTACAACAATGTAAAGCAGCCACAGACTGCACACAGCACAGCCAGTGATTTTCATATTGATCGCTACGTAACGTTGCCAGTAAGAAAACATAAACAGCCTACTTACAAACGTTACAAAAGATATTTAGAATATTAGTATCGGTCAGCTCAGTTTGCTCAAAAATTGGCAGCTTAATCTTTAGACAAATCAAAAATATGTAGAAAATGAAACTCTTAGAGAACCGTGAATTCCAATTAATAATAACGATCGATACTAAAACTATTTCGAAAATTAGAAATCAATTTTTGCATATTTAGTCCTAGCCATTTACGATGGGTCGCCACAATCGGACTACGTGGAAACACAACGCCTGGATTGATCACTCGAGGTACACATTGATACACGCCGATGACAGGTTATGAGCACATCGGAAACCCCATAAGAGGGTGTACCCCGTTTGCCAAAAGCCGTCAATCGGTTGCAGGCTGGAAGTACAGTATTTTGTTCTGGAATGAGTTTACGTGGGACGAAACGAGATCCTGCATACATCAGCCACGGTATCTCGGCGAAAAATCAAGCAAACTACTGACCCTTAAAACTGCAGCGCTAAGGAGGCGGCATGCAACCAAAGTCAAACTGCCATGAAGTGTCCTACAAGCTTAGATATGCAAAATCATTAGCATTGCAGCGCAGGCAGCCGAAGTGGATGGGACTACACCTTGTATGTAACGAAAGATTACGCAGCACTATTCACATTCAGCAAACACATTCCACTGTTAGTTGTTTGTAGGAAGATCGTTTTACGCCTGTTGTAAGAAGGAGAACTTGCAAGCTGTCACTACATTTAAACCTTGAGCTGTCCGTACATTACACATTATCGCCCCGTTCTAATGGCCTAAACATTTCCCTTTACATCTTATCTACCCACAAATGAACAAAAAGCGCTATCTGACTTCTTTTAGTGAGTATTCTGTAGTGACCTAACTTCATCATAGCGCAAATGAACAATAAATTGGCGGTTTCACATAAGGTAAATCATGATAAACTCAACTAATAATCTATAATACTTCTCTAACGCAACCTGTTAAGTGTTCGTGGATCCCTCGCTCCACAAATGACCCGTGCTGTGCAGATCGACCTGCGCACCGTATTTTAAAACAACTGCCAAACTGAAAATGACAGTCTATACGTCTTCGTAACTTCAAGACTAGTGTCTTGAAGATCCACTGCGGCCGTCATTTACCATAGTAACTGAAAAGTCATCTAAAATAAGAAATGCTGCCTCTGCTAAAGGCAGTGCATGTTCTCCCATCTTTCAATGCTGCACCTGAACATGGTTCTTACATGAACAGGATATGAGTGAGCGTAAGTTAGGAGTTTGGAATAGTGAACAGAGTAATGAAAAATAACTTCATGAGAAACCCAAATTATATGAAAATTTGATATAAATTGTTACATTGTTCAGAAGATCGGTATAAAGTCTGATTTATAATGCATACAAATGTTTTTCAACAGATCATGTATCTTTAGAGAACCACACTGTCAAAAGACAGCAAAATAACCACATATTTACACAACCGACTGTAAAATTACTTCATGTAGGAAGATAATGAGATGAGCGACTTGTATATTCAGAAGACCGAAGAGAAATTAGATACTGATATCTGTGTGTCGTGAGCAAGACGTGCGTTCGGTCTAGGACCGTTCACATGAAATACTGCTACAAAGTGCTTCGCGTAAATAAACCTGAAAAACCACGTAACATATAATTATGCAAATGCAACCCGAGCAACCACCAAAAATCCTGCACTATTTAGCTTCAGTGCCATCTCAATACCTCTAGACAAGTCGCCATGTTCACAGTAGGAAGCAGGCGGAAGAGGGGGGGTCTGTCTTTGTCCAGTAAACCGAATTCTCAACGCCAAGCAACACGATTGGCTGGCTAGAGCTCCACGTTCAAATTACTGCTAGAGGCACGTCCAGGCGTCTCCTGCCAAAGGTAAAGCTACTCTAGCAGACAGAAACGTTGAATGTAGTTTCTTCGAGGGAAAGAAGTGCTTATCGACTCGCGTGTGAGTACGTGACAGAAAAGTCGTCCACAGCAGACGGCTTTCAAAATGTCGGCATTTTATGACAGTAGGATCGTGTGACTGCAGTTTATCGTTGCACGATATTGCTGCTAGCATTGATACGGATCCCACTGATGCCATACGAACCTGGAATTGATTGGTTCGCGAGGACCATATCCAACGCTCTGCGGGATGTCAGTGGCCCCATGTAAGTAGCGCCCGAGAGGACACACATATTGTTCGCTCGGCCATGCTGGTTCACACAACAATGTCACATACTGGGGGTGGACAAAAATGGGGAACCATCCAAACACTACACATGTCCATCCCTAATACGGTGTAACAAAGCCGATGGCTTTCAGAACAGCTTCCAGTCGTCACGGAATCGATGAATGCAGGTCGTGTATGGTCAACGTGAGAATCTTATGCTATTCTTCCTTCAAAATAGTGGGAAGTTCCGGTAACGGACGTGGATAGCGATCACTCACTCCCAAAGTGTACGACAAAGGCTCAATAATGTTGAGATCTGCTGACTGTGGTGGCAAAGCGAGCTGCGACAGCTCATCGTCGTGCTCACGAAACCAGTCCTGCGCGATGAGAACTGTGTGAACGTGGGACCTGGCGTCTAGGAACACGGCACCACCACTGTGGAACACAAAATGTGCCATGAGATGAACCTGATCTGCCAGAAAGATCACGTAATCCTTGACTGTAATGCGACTTTGCAGAGTAACCACGGAACCCATGGAATACCCTGATATGGCGGCCCAAATCAATACCGAACACCCACTGTCTTTCACTCTTTGGATGTAAACTCGGCCAGAAGTTGGAAACAAAGTGAAACAAAACTCATTCGACCAAATGACATCCTTCCAATGCTTCATAGCTTCATGGCTTTTGTAACACTTTTTCCTCTTACGGGCATTTGCATCATTTGCATCGACCTGCAATTTCCAGCTTATGGAGCTCCCTTCGTGTTGTTTTGGTGCTGACAGGGTTCGCGAGTGCGACATTCAGTTCTGCGGTGACTTTTGCTTGTCTCATCGGTAGATTCAGACACACATGCTGAAAGATTCTAGCCATACAGAGACTACCTGTGGAAAGGAAGTTCGCCGACAGACAAAATGAGTATGAGGGTTGTCCAGAAAGTAAGTTCCGATCGGTCGCGAAATGGAAACGACAGTGAAAACCAGAAACGTTTTATTTGCAACAGTTAGGTACACTTTCCACCTACTGCTCTACATAGTCGCCGCTCCAACTTCGAGTTTTGTCGTAGTGTTGTATCAACTTACCAATATCCTCGTCATAGAAAGCAGCCGCCTGTGCTTTCGGCCAGTTATCTGCACTGGTCTGCAGCTCACTGACTGTGGAAAAATTTTGTCTTCATAGCCAGCGGTTCTTGTGAGCAGGGATGAGACTCAGCGCTAGCCAATTACGGACTGTATTGTGTGTGTTCAAACACTTCTCATCGGAAACGCTGCAGGAGCGTCTTCATTGCCCCTGCGGTGTGCGGCTGAGAATTGGCACGAAGAAGTAACTGCTCGACAGTTGTGTTACGTGGGCTGCATGACACAGGCGAAATCTCTAATCAGGGCCTCATACTTGGCGGGAGACGCTATTCCCTACGCATCTTTACGTGCTCACTGTTCACTCAAAACTGAAAAGATCGACGCGACACGATCGACGAGCATACTAGAGACACTTCCCAACACATCTGCGCAAAGCTTTACCGGATTTTCCCAGTGGTTTCCACTTCGCGACCTATCGGAACTTACTTTCTGGACAACCCTCGTATACATTCGCACCCTGCATATTCTCTTCACAAGTTACAAGGACACAACAAAGTTATGCGGAATTTTTATGTGATTGTTGTTTAGGATAAAGAAGCCGGAAACGTAAATTGCCTTATACCTTTCACCATCATTCCTGAAATGTGTCACAGTAGGTGGGGAACACTCTCTTGTCATGAGCGTGGCTTTCTGGTCGCCTGAGCCACCTTTCCTACTTTTTATTAAGAACGCTGGAATGCCGCTGTGCGACATATGGTCACCTTGGGCCTCTATGAGTTGCAGATACCCATTCAGCAGTCATGAATCAGGATGCCCCCCCAAGCTCTCAGTTTCACAAATCGTGTACAATTCTGTAATGCTAATTGTTCGTGTGTTGTCATGGATCTAGTATCCAGTACAATATTTGAGTGTCTTGTATCATTCTCTGTACTACTATTCTTAAAAACGCCAGTCTACTGCGCCACAAACAGCTCGTGGCTTCTTATTACAGACCTATCTCCTTACTCTGTCACCTCTACAAAATACTGAAAAGGCTCATTCTTCAGAGAATGATTAGAAATGTGGAGCCTCTTCTAATACCACAGCAAGCAGGTTTCAGATAAAGCAAAAGTTGCACGTCTCAAATATTAAACTCAACACAACATATCGAATATGGATATGAGAAATGGCTCATCACAGGTGCTGTCTTTATTGATCTATCCGCGGCTTACGATACGATCAACCATCGGCTCCTTCTGAATAAAGTTTATGATATAACTAAAGACTTCGGCCAGCCAGAGTGGCCGAGCGGTTCTAGGCGCTACAGTCTGGAACCGCGTGACCGCTACAGTCGCAGGTTCGAATCCTGCCTCGGGCATGGATGTGTGTGATGTCCTTAGGTTAGTTACGTTTAAGTAGTTCTAAGTTCTAGGGAACTGATGTCCTCAGATGTTAAGTCACATAGTGCTCAGAGCCATTTTTGAACTAAAGACTTCACACTTACGTGCAATATTAGAAACCTTCTCCAGAGCCGCAGATTTTTTGTGCAATTTCAGGGTAAGAAAAGTAGATGGAGAACTCAGAAAAATGGGCTACCACAAGGCAGCGTGCTTGCGCCGCTATTATTCAACATCTATACCAACGACCAACCTATCCCTGAAGGAACTCGAAGGTTCATTTATCCTGATGACTGCGCTATCACTTCTCAGACTGACTGTTTTGAGACTGTAGAAGGTATGTTGTCAAAATCTTTGAAAGAATTCCCTGTTTACTACGATGGGAATTGCTTGAAACCAATCCTGCCAAGACTCAGATCTGCGCATTCCACCTGAAGAATAAACAGGCAAATAGATCCTTAAATATACCCTGGGGAGGCATTGTACTGTAACATAATCCTACTCCCAAATATCTTGGAGTAAATCTGGATTGCGCACTAACATATAAAAAGCATTGCCTAAACACCAGACAGAAAGTCCATAGTGCGAAAATTAACAGGCACATCATAGGGTTTAAATCCATGCACTGTGCGCTCAAGCGCGCTTGCTCTATGTTATTCCACTGCTGAATGTGCATGTTCGGTATGGTACAAGTGCAGTCATGTCAGCAACGTAGATGTGGCTCTAAACGAGTCTTGTCGGATTATCCCGGATTGCTTAAGACCTACTCCCGTGGACAAACTCCATTGCCTCGCTGGCATAGCCCCTCCTGAAATCAGACGTGAGGTAGCTGCGAGATATGAGACAAGTAAAGCCGCAACGAAGGAAGCCAGTCCACTATACGGTCGTCAGCCCGCACATCCTAGGCTGAAATCAAGAAAGAGTTTATTGACAACTACTGAGGCTCTCATCGAGAATCCACATGCGGCAAGGATCTCGCGATGGCGGGAGAAATGTCGGTATTTGGGGGAATGGGTGGCTCCAAAGGAAGAACTTCCCCTTGGACATTCGGAGAAGTGGTCAATATGGAGGTCTCTCGATAGATTACGATCAAACACAACGATATGCAAGACCAATCTGCGGACTTGGGGTTTCTCTGTGGACTCAGTTCTTTGCCAGTGTGGAGCTGAGCAGACTAACAGCCATTTCCTTCAGGGTTCCTCATCACCAACCACCTGCACCATGCAAGACCTTATCAGAGCTACACCAAATGCACTTGAAGTGTCCAGTTTTTGGTCTTCTTTTGTGTAAAATTATGTCAACACTTATATTTTTTATCTGTACTTTTGACACGATAAATAAATAAATGGAGTTATATTTCCACAGGGCGAAGTTTGGACTGTATTCCGTCGACTTCAACGACCCCGAGCGAACCAGAACACCGAAGGCATCTGTGTCCGTCCTGGCGCAGATCTACAAGGACAAGGCCGTACCTCTGGACGACTTCGAGAGTGCAAACACAACGCCACCCTCGTAAAATACTGTATCCGCCTGTTTTTCAGTTTCAATAAAGATTCAGTTATACAATCATCACTTGTTCTTCATGCCCCGCTAGGTAGCCTAGGTGGCTTACTTGGTACCAGAGATGAACTGCATGCAGATTAGTTTCTCAAAGTTGACCTAATCATGGCACTCCTACACATTTACAGATACAGTTAGAAGAGTTCTAGAACAGAGAATAAACATTTCAAGGAAGCAATAAACTTAAGAAAATCATTTTGATACAAATAAATAATTAACAGGGACTATGTACGTCCTTATCTGCCGCACAAGCGAGTTAGTTGAGTAGTATCGTCTCTAACAGCCAATTTAAGAGCTCCGTTGGTAGCAGATTGGGTTCTTAGAATATAGCTATGTAAATTACGTGTGTCGTCAGGAAGTGTAGACGTTTTAATATATCTGGCATTGTCACAATAGGAGAAAGCCATCGTAAGCAGATAAACATAAAATGACAAAAAATTTAAAATTTTCTCTAAAACTTTTTAAAATTTTTAGAATTTTTTATATATTACCTCAGTCGCATTTAACGTTGAAATTTTTTTACAAAGCGATGACTAGTTTCGGTAGCTTAACTACCACATTCAGATCTGAGAACAGACAAACCAAAGCAAAAATTGCCTTGAGTAATAAAGTTATGTAAAAATTGCTATTAGCTTCCATCCGAAAATTTATAAATGTGCTAGCTGTGTAAACCACCGTCGCGTAGTCCATAACGTTCTCATTTCAAATCTTCAGATAAAATATGTTATGTACAACCTAAAATTAACGCAAGGGCAAATATTTTATGTACTGGCAAACAAAAATAAGACATAACATTTCAGAAGAATGACTAGTTCGTTGAACGTATCACACCATCTGTGACAGCAGTAGAAACAAACGGCCTGTAGAGCGCTGTAAAAATTGTATACATTGAAACGTCCATACAGTTCATTTCGTTGCAATCAGTAACTGTAAGCAGAGATTGGTCTATTTAAGAAGAAGAAGTAAGTAAGAAATGGTTTCTTTTTGTTAACAGGGCATAAAAGTAATATGATTATTCAAGGTAATTGTGAAACATACAAGGTAAGCCGTTCTTAAAGTAAAAAAAGAAACATAAAATATGTATACAACACATTGTCCATTGTCGCACTGGGTAACTTGACCAAACAGTAAAGTAACACTGGATGGCGGATAGTTGTGGTGATATTGACCGTTGTGTTTACATGAAAATGGCAAGTTAACAGTTACAGAAAGTGCTGGCAGTTGGGTTTTTGATATATATGTGATACTGGTAAGTGGGAGCAACATTTTTAACATTTTTCTTTCTTTTTTTTTAACAGAAAGTAATTAAATTAGGTTGTACATAAAATATTTTATCCGAAGATTTGAAATGAGAACGTTATGGACTATGCGACGGTGGTTTACACAGCTAGTACTTTTATAATACTACATGTGGTACGTTAAGTCACTGTAAATTCTCAAAAGTAAGCCAACAGCAATACTTAATAACTTTGTTACTTAACGCAATTTTTGTTTTGGTTTGTCTATTCTCAGGTCTGAAAATAGTAGTTAAACTTGAAACGTCCGCTTTGGAAAATTATGAATTACTGTGCTGGTAAACTTCTACGTTATTTGATACAAAGACAGCTGAGTAAAACTGAACGTACTCAGACAGTTCTCTCTTTACTTATTCTGATCATCACTAAACTGACACACAATATTTTTAGCGCAAAGCAATCTGACTTTCAATAATCCCTACAAAAGAATGGCCCTGACTAACAATAACCTATACCTTTCATGAATCACTTACCTCACAAAAATCTTCGTTACTCGAACTACTGCAATACAGCGAGCGCCAATACTGCCAGCTAAATAAAAGATTCTAACTACTGAAGGCACTAACTACTGATAGGCATAGTTAGCAAATGAAAGATTTTGATAGAGAACAAACGATGTATTTACCTTAATAATGTTCAGAAGTCATCATTTATATAAAAATTCATGACCTCCATCTTTATAAATTTCCTTTTTCTGGTGGACACACGTCCAGATCGTCCTCTCAAAATTCTGGGCATTTCTCTCTCCACATCCACCACTGCTGGCGGCTCACCTCCAACTGCCCAATGCTACGCACTGTTCACATCCAACTGCCCAACACTACACAAGCGAATATTCCAACAATGAGTCCAACCAGCCACAGACTGCACACAGCACAGTCAGTGATTTTCATAGGAATCGTTAGCGCTAGGATTTCACCCGGAACAAGTCCCGCCCACTCACCCCCGGTTTTCCCGGTCTTTGTTCGGCGCCTGGGCGTCGTTTCAGTTGATCCACGTGCTTTACCGCGTTCGGCTGCACTTGGAGTGAATGTTAAATTAATGTCTTGCTAGGTCTTAAATTTTGCCAAATAGTTAAAAGACACGTTACAAAAAACGTGCACAATTGGCCTCAGCTGTGCCAGGTACTTCCACAGCAAACATAAGAGAAAACAATTTAGGCCTGAATTCTTTAAATACGAGAACTCAGTATTCAGATGAAGAGCCTATGAAGAAACATATTTCTATGTGAGAAAAAGCACCCAAAGCTACAACAGGAAAAACCTACCCTCAAAGAACAATTTGCTTGGAGAAAGAGGAACCACAGTATACTTGACACTTAAGTTTCAGAACTCAGACAGTATATGTGAAACAAGCACCAATGTTCACTATTTTTCCAGATGGCATCAAAATTACTTTGTTCTTGCTAGATCGATCCAAGCTGTTTTTGCGTGTTATTCACTGAACATTTTTGCTGAAAAGTTTTAGGGGTGGAAGAAGAACTAGCATAGCATGAAGGACGTTTTACAGCCCTGAAACACTGCAGCATTTATTTCCTCCATAACTGCTCTGTGACAAACATACACATCATCATTATTATTTTAAAAAATGGTTTGAATGACATTTACGAAATTAATAAATCTTTTGGTTAAAAACAGACAGGACAAAGAATAACGACAGGTTATTTTCCTGAGACGTTTGCAACAGCATATAGGACACTAATCACACAGAAACAGCCTCAATTCTTTATAACCTCGTTTATCATGCGCAGGTATGGCATTGGAAGAATTTACGAGTTAAAATTCACCCATTACCCATGCAAAAACTAACGAAATATGGTATACAAGCAAATATCTTACTGCTTTCATTAGGCATTTCTACTCCATGGCATTCTTATATTCTGTAACTTTCGTGAGCTACTATGAGGGCCTACATACCGTAAACAAAACGACTTTCACTTATTTCTATATAATGTTGATTTTAGACAACTGAGTTAGTCGACTGTATCCGTGGCTTTACTACCGACATGACAGATACAAGACCATTGTTTTCGCACTGTATGTTTGCTCTGCTGTTTCCCTCAAATAAACATATTATAATAAGTGAATTAGTTAATGAAAATTTGACCTTATTCCCCTTAAATAACTTCACATTATGTTTTGTTTTTTTATTACTGGCGATGCTTTCAATTCTCTATAAATACTTTTATTTCTTTAATAATGCACATTCATATTATATTACTATCCATAAAAACTTAAATTTCTTATCTTTATTGAATCTCATCACAGTGTAATGTGTTGGACTGTGACGATAACAACTTTGATGTAGCTTCCAGTTTGTGGAACTGGCGGCTGTTTGGGGGATAGGCGTGGAGCGGGGTGAATGGGCGGGACTTGTTCCGGGTGAAATCTTAGCGCTAAGGGCACGTGATTTTCATACAGAGCGCTACGTGGCGTTACCAACATAAAAACCTAAACAGCGTACTTACAAACTACCGAAACTGGTCATCACTTTGTAAAAAGAAATTGAAATAAAAATAAAAATGAAAAATTAATTTTAAGTGCGATTCAGAAAATACATAGAACATTTTTGAAAAGTTTTTAAAATTTTTATAGTTTTACATTTGATCATGTAGATGTTGATTGTGATGCTGCGCTGATATTTTCAGTCGGTTACACTCTGATATCTGACCAGTCCATGATTCGAAGAATCACTCCATTAGAGACGCTCGATAAGAAAGGGAATTTTCGTCTAAGTGGAAGAATTCGCGACTAAGCCGCAAACAAGGGGTCTCATCTAATCCTGCATAGTATCTCGCTATTCCACGATCCCACTACAACCAAACTAATCTCTTTCCACGTTGTCCGTGTGATCGTACCGGCTGCCACTTAGCCTCCATATGAATGTTCGACTACAATAATCCTATAAAGAAGATCACATGCGTTCGTGAACCTAACTCGGTGTTGCTGACTATGCAATAAGCGGGTCCCCCTTACCTGCACATGAGTAGCGCACTGCAGGGTGACTGTCACAGATGACAGCTTTGACACTGTGATTAGATTGGATTGCGTTAGATGTACTTATCGTTCCAATACATACATAGCAAGCAAATCCTACGGGATGTACATCATGTCAGAGAAACAAGAATACACAATAAATATTTACATAGAAAAAACCGGTTGTGCTAATGAACCTTCCACAGGTCCCAAGTGAAATGTTCCCCATGGATGTGGAATAAGTCAAAACAAATCTTACACATATTTTTACTTCTTCTTCTTCTTCTTCTTCATCTGTGGCGCTGCAGTCCAGGATGAACCGTGCTTGGCCTTTCCAACGAGCTTCCATCACGGCCACATGCTACCCTCCTCCAGTTTCTGCATCCGAGCCTCCGTAGGTCTTCTTCCACCATCCAGCCGTCTTGCTCGAGGTCGACCTCTCCCTCTTTGTCCTCCTGGGTTACCAAAGAGAATTTTCTTTGTCACCTCCTCCATTCTTGTCACATGACCTACCCATTTTATCCTTCCTGATCGTACGATTTTTGTTATAGGAGCATCGGCATATATAGTGTACAATTCTGCATTGTACCTTTTCCTCCATTGTTCTCTCTCATACACAGCGCCAATTATTCTCCTCAAAACTTTCCTCTCAAATCCATCGAGCAGCCTTGCATCGGTTTTCGTCAAGGGCCATGTTTCCGAAGCATAAATGAGAACTGGTCTAACAAGGGTTTTATAAATAGTGAATTTTGCTGGACGGCTGAGGAGTCTTGATCGGGATAAATTACTCAAGGCGAAATATGCCTTACTTGCTGACATCAGCCTAATCTCAATTTCAGTTGAGATGTCAATAAAGCAAGTGACTGTGGAACCAAGATACCTGAAGCTATCAACTTTTTCAAATGTGTATCCATTCACACTGAAAGTTGACGGTATGTTGGGTTCATATGCTTTCCCACAGGCCATGTATTTAGTTTTATCTTCATTTATCATAAGACCCATCTTCTTACTTGCTTGACTTAATCCTGCAAAAGCTTCTTTCAGTGCTGGTACTGTCCGTGCTCTCATGTCTACGTCATTCCATATGCTAAAATCTGCTGGTTCTAGGCGCTTCATACTGGAACCGCGCGATCGCTACGGTCGCAGGTTCGAATCCTGCCTCGGGCATGGATGTGCGTGATGTCCTTAGGTTAGTTATGTTTAAGTAGTTCTAAGTTCTAGGGCACTGATGACCACAGATGTTAAGTCCCATGGTGCTCAGAGCCATTTGAACCTTATTCTTGTTCTAGGGCCTGAGAAGCTTCTGACATTACGAATTGTAAGTTTCTGTTAATTGCAGTGCTGCAACATTGTACCGTCCTTTCCTAGTATGTCTTCCTTTCTATTTGATATCCTTGCTCTTATCTTGGCCATTACAAGAAAATGATCTGAATCCACATTATGGCCACGAAAGGTTCACACATCCAACAAGTTAGATTTATGCATCTGGTCTATCAGTACATGATCAATTTGATTAATGGTTCTACCATCAGGTGACTTCCATATGCCCTTGTGTATCTCCTTATGGGGAATCCTGGTAGATCCCACTATCATATTCCGGGAGGCTGCAAAGAGGACCAGTCTTATTCTATTATCATTAGTGGATCCATGTTTACTATGGGCTCCAGTTATGGGTTATGGGCTGGATCATGTCTTCCCTTACAAGTTGCGCATTAAAATCATCCAGCACGATCTTGATGTCATTCCTTGGACACTTATCATAAGCTTTTTCAAGGGCATCATAGAAATCATCTTTTAGGTCTTCAATAGACTCTTCTGTTGGTGCATGTCCATTAATTTTACTATAACTAAAGAATTTTCCTTTTAATTCTGATTAGTGATATCCTTGGATTAATGGGTGTAAAATTCATCACCAAATGTTTCAGGCCTTTATGAACAAGGAAACCTGTACCAAACTCGTGTCTGTTATCATCACAGCTATCGAATATAGTGCCCTGTGTCTTTTCCAAGCCGGCCGTGTGGCCGAGCGCTTCTAGGCGTTTCAGTCTGGAACCGCGCGACCGCTACGGTCGCAGGTTCGAATCCTGCCTCGGGCATGGATGTGTGTGATGTCCTTAGGTTAGTTAGGTTTAAGTAGTTCTAAGTTCTAGGGGACTGATGACCTCAGACGTTAAGTCCCATAGTGCTCAGAGCCATTTGAACCATTTTTTTTTTTTTTCTTTTCCAACACCCCACTCCCCGTCCATCGAATTTCTTGGATGGCAATAATGCTCTCCTTGCGCTTCCCCTGCTGGTCTAATAACTTCTTTAGAGAGCCTGGGCTATATAAAAGATCGAACATTCCAGGTACCAATCCGAAGATCAGTCTTCAACTTTTTAACCATTCGCTGTCCAAGATCCGTGCCATGTCGCATGTCGTCATGTATTAGTCCGTGTGGCTTCTGCTCTTTGGGTTTTCGTAACTTAACTTTTTTTTCAGGAAGAGGGCCTCGAGCTCAACCCCCAACCTGGAGGACCAGGATTTGTATTAGGTTTACTCCCCTAGGGAAGCTGGCTTCAGTACGCCTCTAGAGCCCTCCCTGCCCTATGTTGTGGGACCTACTTCGCCTGGCTCCTCAGCTGAGACCAATCGGGCTTGAGTGTACATGCTTGTAGCTACGCTGCAGCCGGCACAGGTCTCGACTTCACGGAAGCACGCAAGCCCTCCCACCCGGCACTGATGGTGCCAACTACAGGGCGCTGTCCTCTGGGACGGACGTATTTTTATTTAAAAGGTACAAAGTAACTTGTCACAAAATATATAAATGTTCAATACAGTGAGGTACATATGATAATTTACAGGCTATTATAGCCATGCATCATGAAATAGAAAAATAATTTTACAACACTTATTTACAATGATCACATTACTGCAGTGAAATTTTACACGTCAGATCGTACTAATACATTATATTTCGTTATTAGTAACATATGCACGTCAGTTCAAATGGTTCAAATGGCTCTGAGCACTATGGGACTTAACATCTGAGGTCATCAGTCCCCTAGTACTTAGAACCAGTTAAACCCAACTAAGGACATCACACACATCCATGCCCGAGGCAGGATTCGAACCTGCGACAGTAGCGGTGGCGCGGTTCCAGACTGAAGCGCCTAGAACCGCTCGGCCACAACAGCCGGCTGCACGTCAGTTGGTTCTACTAAGAAATTCATTAGCGGAGTAGAAGGCGTTGGCCCGTAGTAAATACTTTAGGGTCCTCTTAAAGTTAGCTTTATCAGCATTTAAATTTTTGTGACGGCTGAAAATTTATTGAAAATATGTGTTTGTGAATAATGAACACTTTTCGAAGGTAAGTGGCTTTAAATCTTTGTGAAGGTTATTACAGTATTATCTCTAGTACTGATTCCATGGCCTGAGCCACCGGTTTGAAAAAGAGGTATTCCAATAATGACACATTTCATCACAGAATAAATATATTGGGAAGTAGTAGTTAGTATCCCTGGTTCCCTAAACAGGCCTCTGCAGACTGCTCTTGAGTTCACACCACAAACAATTCTTGTTACACGTTTTTGAACCCAGAAATCTTTAGCTTTGACTTGATGAGTTACGCGAAAATAATCCCGCATGACATTTTAGAATGAAAGTAAGCATAATATATTGGCTTTTTCATTTTTATATCACCTATATCTGACAACATTTATATTGCAAATAAAAATTTGCTTACCCCATTCAGCATTTCTGTGCTATACTTCTCCCAGCTGAATTTATTATCAGGCTGTCACTCCCAAAAATTTTATGACGTCAACTTTTTATATCTGCTTGTCCTCTTGTTTTACGCTTATACTAGGAGGGAAAAAAATCTTACAAGCTATAAACTGAATGCAGTGTGTTGTTTCAAAGTTTAGCGGCAAAAAATTGACTAGGAAGCATTTACTGTTGTTCATGAAAATTTCATTAATCAATCTTTCTAATGCTATACTTGGTTTGCTATTTGTTGCAATGTTTGCATCACCTGCAAACAAAACTAATTTGGCATCTGGTAATGTTACAGGCGAAAGGTCACTGATACACAATAGAAAGTGTAACACCCTAAGATGGAACCTTGTGGGACACCACATGTAATAAGTTCCGTGTTGGATGATGCTCGATAGCTTAACACACGTCTCTGTCCTAATGACACCCTTTGTTTCCTATCAAAGATATAGCATCTCAGTGATGCATATCCAATTATACAGGGCTATTACAAATGATTAAAGCGATTTCATAAATTCACTGTAGCTCCATTCATTGACATATGGTCACGACACACTGCAGATACGTAGAAAAACTCATAAAGTTTTGTTCGGCTGAAGCCGCACTTCAGGTTTCTGCCGCCAGAGCGCTCGAGAGCGCAGTGAGACAAAATGGCGACAGGAGCCGAGAAAGCGTATGTCGTGCTTGAAATGCACTCACATCAGTCAGTCATAACAGTGCAACGACACTTCAGGACGAAGTTCAACAAAGATCCAACAACTGCTAACTCCATTCGGCGATGGTATGCGCAGTTTAAAGCTTCTGGATGCCTCTGTAAGGGGAAATCAACGGGTCGGCCTGCAGTGAGCGAAGAAACGGTTGAACGCGTGCGGGCAAGTTTCACGCGTAGCCCGCGGAAGTCGACGAATAAAGCAAGCAGGGAGCTAAACGTACCACAGCCGACGGTTTGGAAAATCTTACGGAAAAGGCTAAAGCAGAAGCCTTACCGTTTACAATTGCTACAAGCCCTGACACCCGATGACAAACGCTTTGAATTTTCGGCGCGGTTGCAACAGCTCATGGAAGAGGATGCGTACAGTGCGAAACTTGTTTTCAGTGATGAAGCAACATTTTTTCTTAATGGTGAAGTGAACAGACACAATGTGCGAATCTGAGCGGTAGAGAATCCTCACGCATTCGTACAGTAAATTCGCAATTCACCAAAAGTTAATGTGTTTTGTGCAATCTCACGGTTTAAAGTTTACGGCCCCTTTTTCTTCTGCGAAAAAAACGTTACAGAACACGTGTATGTGGGCATGCTGGAAAACTGGCTCATGCCACAACTGGAGACCGACAGCGCCGACTTCATCTTTCAACAGGATGGTGCTCCACCGCACTTCCATCATGATGTTCGGCATTTCTTAAACAGGAGATTGGAAAACCGATGGATCGGTCGTGGTGGAGATCATGATCAGCAATTCGTGTCATGGCCTCCACGCTCTCCCGACTTAACCCCATGCGATTTCTTTCTGTGGGGTTATGTGAAAGATTCAGTGTTTAAACCTCCTCTACCAAGAAACGTGCCAGAACTGCGAGCCCGCATCAACGGTGCTTTCGAACTCATTGATGGGGACATGCTGCGCCGAGTGTGGGAGGAACTTGATTATCGGCTTGATGTCTCCCGAATCACTAAAGGGGCACACATCGAACATTTGTGAATGCCTAAAAAAACTTTTTGAGTTTTTGTATGTGTGTGCAAAGTATTGCGAAAATATCTCAAATAATAAAGTTATTGTAGAGCTGTGAAATCGCTTCAATCATTTGTAATAACCCTGTATATTTAATAGGATATTGTGATTCACACGTCAAATGCCTTTGACAGATCACAAAACGTACAGGCAGCCGGTAATGTATGGTCATATGAATTAAGCATACACTGTTGAGCTAGAACGCGATGATCACCGACCTACTATCGAGATAAACCAGTCCAGGCGACAGCAGCGCCGCATGGCGAGGACTAACTGACACACGCGCGGTGCGTGTAGCACCAGTGAGCGAGCTGTCCGTATGCAAAAAGGGAAAGGCCCACCGTCTATCCGAGTTTGACCGCGGCAGATTTTGACTGTCCGGAGGCTCGGCAAGAGCACTTCGGAAACTGAACGACTTGTTGGCTGTTCGTGGAGTGCTGTGGTGAGTGTCTTCAACACGTGGCGGGACCGAGGTGAAACGACGTCGAGACATCGCGGGGTTAGGGCGGCCACCCCACATTAAGATGTCGGACGTCGTCGGTTGGACAGACTGGTAAAACAAGACAGGCGGCGAACTGTGGCGGAACTAACAAGGGGAGGCCGCCAATTGAGAAATTCAGATTCGATTCATACTGCGCACAATAAAAGCTCATGGCCAGAGGTGTAATGTGGCAAAGCACCAAGATGCACTTCTCAGCCGTTGTCGAGAAAATCGACAGTTAAAATAAACCGTTGTGATGAAATGCCCTCTACGGTTAATAATTTTATACAGCGTCGTGGCGCAGCGGTAAGCGCTCGGGTTTGTAATCGGAGGGTCGCCGGATCGAATCTCGCGCCATGCAAAAATTTTTTTTTTATTATTAGTTTTTTGTAATTCGCTGGCGAATGCTGGTTTACAAATCACTTGTCAATGTGGACGGCACTATTGGTGCTTCGACATCTTCTGGTAAGGGTAAAAAGAAAGAAGTAAGGGGAGTAGGTAAAACTACTCAATTTGTTCTTATTCATGGACCTACTTTATTTTGTGGTGCGAAGTTAAATTGTTCTTTAATGAAAGTTTCTTCTTCTTCCAGTTTGGGTAACGGATGGATAACAGTTGCTTTCGTTGCTTGTAACAGTGCAGGGAGAGCCGGTTTGGAATCCTTTGAAACTCGTGAAATCTTGGCTTACCGTATATATATATATATATATATATATATATATATATATATATATATATATATATATACGAGGGCGGTTCAGAAAGTAACCTCCGATTGGTCACAGTGCGGGTTGTGGGGGGAGTAGCGACGCCATCTGTGCGTTCACGCACTCAACAGGTCAGTCGGCATCAAGCCGTGGTCGAGTGAACGTCGTACCTGCGCTAGTTTAGTTTTTGTGGCAGTTGGAATGTGTGCTGCAATAGAAAACCCCGCCAAATGTGAAGTGCGTGCTGTCATAAGGTTTTTTACAGCCAAAGGATATTCTGCAGCAGCTATTCATCGTGAGCTTTGTGCCGTGTACGGACCAAGAATTATGAGTGAAGGAGTTGTCCGTGAATGGGTACGTTTATTTAAAAGTGGACGAGAAAACGTTCATGGTGAAGAGAGGAGTGGTAGACCATCATTGGTGACTGACGAACTCGTTCAGACAGTTGATGCAAAAGTTCGTGAAAATCGACGTTTCTCAATGTCGGAGTTGTCTACTGGTTTTCCACAGATTTCTAAGACTCTCTTGTACGAGATAGTGACAGCAAGATTGGGTTACCGTAAGTTCTGTGCACGATGGGTGCCCAAAATTCTTACCGACCACCACAAAACTCAAAGAATGGCCTCTGCATTAGACTTTCTGTCACGTTATGAGGACGAAGGAGAACCATTGTTAAACAGAATCGTGACCGGTGACGAAACCTGGATTAAGTACGTGAACCCTGAGACAAAAGAACAATCAAAGATGTGGGCACATTCAAATTCGCCTACCAAACCAAGAAAAGCCTCGCAAGATTTTTCTGCCAGAAAACTGATGGCAACGGTGTTTTGGGATGCCAAAGGGGTGTTGTTGGTTGAATTCATGGAACGTGGTACGACCATTGATCAAGACGTGTACTGTGAAACAATAAAAAAAGTTACGACGGGCTATACAGAACAAACGCCGTGGTATGCTGACTTCCGGTATCGTTTTTTTGCACGATAACGCCCGTCCTCGCTCTGCTCGCAGAACAACGGCCCTTCTTGAGTCCTTCAAGTGGGACGTTATCAACCATCCACCTTACAGCCCAGACCTGGCACCAAGTGATTATCACCTCTTCATGCATTTGAAGAAATGGCTCGGGTCACAGCGGTTTGATGACGACGAAGAGCTCAAAGATGCGGTCACAGGCTGGCTCCAGGCACAAGCGGGTGATTTTTATGCAGAAGGAATTTCAAAGCTTGTGAAGAGATACGATAAGTGCCTCAAACGCTATGGAGACTATGTAGAAAAATAGTGCAAAGATGTAGTTGTAAGATGTTGCATGGGGGCTTAATTAAATATGATTGAAAATACTTTTAGTTTTTAGTAGCTGTATGTCCGATTACGCTGTGTCTCGTAACGGGTTGGCCCTGACTAGTATTATTACGCTATCTGACTGCAAAGAACAACAACAAAGAATGAAATGAAAATTTCGTTAATACAATTAATTAATTAAGTCCCCAGCAACTATAAAACCTACGAAACCAAAGTACAAATGTAATTGTTCTGTGTGTGGGAGTGTGACTCAACGTACACATCTGGCACGGTTCTTCTTCAACAAGACAAGAATTTTTAAATACCAATTATACTGACGTGATAAAAGAAAATTAGAAATACGATAATTGCGTAAGGAAAGCAGAATTACACTCTAATACAAGAACACACGCCAGATGCTTTGTTGACTGAACCTGTAATGACGCATTATTTAGGACACTGAAATAAAAACAAACGGAGTTAATTACCTCATTTATATTGATGAAAATCATTCTAATCCTTACATTATATCTCAACCAGAACTCTCCAATATCACATCTCAGCAAGCACTGCCTAATATCACATCTCAACAAACACTCTCTGCTACAACATCTCAGCACAGACTACCACGAGACCTCGACAGGCACTGACTTCTACGAGTTCTTAACAGGCACTGACTTCTACGAGTTCTCTCCAAGCACTGTGTAGGCGGCTTAATAATACTCTTTGGCGCAATCTCTGGCGCAGTGGCTCAGTGTAGCCACCTTTCATATGCCCCTCCTCCACAGGCCAGAATTTGATGGTATTTTTGCCAGCATTGGTGGTGAAAATACCGCCAAATTCGTTCACAAAAATACAGACAAAACAAAAGATAATATTAATACCTAAATATCACATAATTAGTTAAAATTTTGGCTTTGCACTGACCTTTCAATAACCTAATATATAAAATACAGTAGGCAATACAAATTCTTTCATACATGTGGCTTTACATAATAGTTTACACAATACATAAAAAATCAGTTTATACAAATGTTCACATAAAATACTTTTAATTGTTCAAAAAAACAAAACAAATAGTTAATCATTCCAGCCCAGCAATGGTCAACAGGTGCAAACACCAACAAGTGACATCATTTCAGCAGAAACAGTCCAACAGTTGCACCCAGCAATGTTGAGCAGGTGCAGACACCGACAAGTGACATCATTTCAGTAGAAGCAGTTCCATCTGTGGCACCCAGTAATGTTGAGCAGGTGCAGACACCAACAAGTGACATCATTTCCATAGAAGTAGCTTCATCTGTGCACCCAGTAATGTTGAGCAGGTGCAGACACCAACAAGTGACTTCATTTCAGTAGAAGCAGTTCCATTAGTGGCACCCAGCAATGTTGAGTAGGTGCAGACAGCAACAAGTCACATTAGTTCAGTAGAAGCAATCCATCAGTAGCACCCAGCAATGTTGAGTAGGTGCAGACAGCAAGAAGTAACATCATTTCAGTAGAAACAGTTCTAACAGTGGCACCCAGCAATGTTGAGTAGGTGCAGACAGCAACAAGTGACTTCATTTCCATACAAGTAGTCCATCAGTTACACCTAGCAATGATGAGCAGGTCCAGAGAGCAGTCCATGATATTCACTATCACTGATCACACTGTTCATCAGAGTATATAAGCACAAATTAAACATGCCCTAGTGGCACCAATCATGTAGAAAAAGTACAAGTAACAGTCCATAATATTCACCAATCACACTGTTCATCAGCAGAAATTAAACATGTCCTAAGTGTCACACATTATGTTGAAAAAGTGCAGGTAATAGTGCATAATATTTACCATCACTAATCAGACAGTTCAGGCATGAACAATAGTTTGAATGCAGATACAAATGCTTTTACACTAAACATACAAATCATAACAAACACACAAATGATGTCAGATAATTTTCATATTAACTATTACAAATACTCAAATATCCGTAAAACTATAATACACTCCTGGAAATGGAAAAAAGAACACATTGACACCGGTGTGTCAGACCCACCATACTTGCTCCGGACACTGCGAGAGGGCTGTACAAGCAATGATCACACGCACGGCACAGCGGACACACCAGGAACCGCGGTGTTGGCCGTCGAATGGCGCTAGCTGCGCAGCATTTGTGCACCACCGCCGTCAGTGTCAGCCAGTTTTCCGTGGCATACGGAGCTCCATCGCAGTCTTTAACACTGGTAGCATGCCGCGACAGCGTGGACGTGAACCGTATGTGCAGTTGACGGACTTTGAGCGAGGGCGTATAGTGGGCATGCGGGAGGCCGGCTGGACGTACCGCCGAATTGCTCAACACGTGGGGCGTGAGGTCTCCACAGTACATCGATGTTGTCGCCAGTGGTCGGCGGAAGGTGCACGTGCCCGTCGACCTGGGACCGGACCGCAGCGACGCACGGATGCACGCCAAGACCGTAGGATCCTACGCAGTGCCGTAGGGGACCGCACCGCCACTTCCCAGCAAATTAGGGACACTGTTGCTCCTGGGGTATCGGCGAGGACCATTCGCAACCGTCTCCATGAAGCTGGGCTACGGTCCCGCACACCGTTAGGCCGTCTTCCGCTCACGCCCCAACATCGTGCAGCCCGCCTCCAGTGGTGTCGCGACAGGCGTGAATGGAGGGACGAATGGAGACGTGTCGTCTTCAGCGATGAGAGTCGCTTCTGCCTTGGTGCCAATGATGGTCGTATGCGCGTTTGGCGCCGTGCAGGTGAGCGCCACAATCAGGACTGCATACGACCGAGGCACACAGGGCCAACACCCGGCATCATGGTGTGGGGAGCGATCTCCTACACTGGCCGTACACCACTGGTGATCGTCGAGGGGACACTGAATAGTGCACGGTAGATCCAATCCGTCATCGAACCCATCGTTCTACCATTCCTAGACTGGCAAGGGAACTTGCTGTTCCAACAGGACAATGCACGTCCGCATGTATCCCGTGCCACCCAACGTGCTCTAGAAGGTGTAAGTCAACTACCCTGGCCAGCAAGATCTCCGGATCTGTCCCCCATTGAGCATGTTTGGGACTGGATGAAGCGTCGTCTCACGCGGTCTGCACGTCCAGCACGAACGCTGGTCCAACTGAGGCGCCATGTGGAAATGGCATGGCAAGCCGTTCCACAGGACTACATCCAGCATCTCTACGATCGTCTCCATGGGAGAATAGCAGCCTGCATTGCTGCGAAAGGTGGATATACGCTGTACTAGTGCCGACATTGTGCATGCTCTGTTGCCTGTGTCTATGTGCCTGTGGGTCTGTCAGTGTGATCATGTGATGTATCTGACCCCAGGAATGTGTCAATAAAGTTTCCCCTTCCTGGGACAATGAATTCACGGTGTTCTTATTTCAATTTCCAGGAGTGTATTTATGGGTGTCAGTGCAAGCCACAACAAACAAATAAAATAATATTTAGGAGATAGGTGGGTAGGAAAGGAAAACACACAAAACACACTCACTCATCTCTCATCCACATCAATTACTACTGTGTAATTGAATAGTGTTAACTGTGTAAATGTAATTCTGTCAAAATCTGATGTTCATCATGTGTATCAAGTAGTAGTGGCAGCAATGTATAACAGTCAATAATAGTTAAGTCAACGTCATAGTCATCATGTCAAGACCAATGTTTGCCAAGCCAGATCAAATGTACTGTTGTTGAACAACTGTCAGTGAGCCAAGATATGCAAATACTTCCTCTCTTCAAAAAAAAGTATATACTGCTTAGTGATTTAACAAAGTGTGTATAGACTATCTTCCTTCTACTTTAGTGTTCTAGTCTGCTATCTTCATCCTCCTTGTTCCATAAGACCAACAAAAAAAAAATGCACCTCACTTACTTTACCTCTTATCCACCAAAACTCCAATAATCATCAACTTCACACAATCTCAATAATACCTCAATAATACCTCTTCAATACGTCGATACATATAAACCTTATTGCCAATATGTGCTCCTGACTTACTTTACCTCTTATCCACCAAAACTCCAATAATCATCAACTTCACACAATCTCAATAATACCTCAATAATACCTCTTCAATGCGTCGATACATATAAACCTTATTACCAATCTCATATCACTTCCATAACAACTCTTTCCTCTAGTCAGTCTCCTCGAACAAGTACAGATAAAATCCTAATGCAAACTTCAGTTCATCATCCCATACAATCTGAAGACACATTGCCAACACACAACCTCTGTGTAATCCATCTGACCCAAATCTTCTGCTCATTATGAATTATAAACAAAGAAATGCATACATGACCTCTAACAGACTTAGTTCGAATAACTCTCAGTAATTAAGTACGATTACGGAGTGTGAATAATCATAATATTTCACAGTGTGCACACCACTTCAAGAATTATGGCAAACAGAAGCAAACATGTGGAGTATTTCTTGTGTCAAGTGTCACTTCCTATTTCAATTGCTCACGAAAAGTGCAGTGTAATAATTGTCAATGGTCTAAACCTATTTTTGGTATGCCATGTCGTTAGCCTCCTTCCTACTAGCATAAAGTTATACAGCTTCCATAAAACCTTAGCTCATGTGACTTCTATGAAGTTTCTTGTACTAATGTCGTTCGTCGAATTATAGCAGTTCATTTTCTTATCTTAAAAATATAAGGCACTGAGCGTAAGCAAAACAAGCACTAGCGAGTAAATACACCAGTAGAGAACAGAATGTCAACAAGTGGATGCAGCACAATTCTTACATCGAGGCTCTGCCAAGCGAACAATCTATAATTACCACCATACTGTAACCTAAACTCTATGTTCGTACACTGAACAACAGCATTGCTATATACCACATTAAAGAGTAGTTGTGACAACAACAGATATGTATAAATATGCAATCCATACGCAAAGCAGTAAACATGTCATTAGCATCATATCAGCATAAGCAAATAAATGTTCATATGTCCTCTTAATAAGTAAACATGAAGGCGCAAGCAGATAAATCACAAAGTATAACTTACATACATAAACACAGTCAGCACAATTAATCAGGTTACAACTATAATTTAAATAAATAAGCACAGCAGGCACATAATTAAAAAATATGACATCAGTGAAAAAGCAGTGCAGCCAAGCGATGCATAATATATACAAATAACAACCCAGTTCATTAATAATCATTGTCAAAAATCAGCAAATGTACGCAAGCACGTCGCTTCACACGTAAATTCATAGAACATGAAATTAGCACAAAGTATGAATCACGTAATCGCGAGCAGCAAATTACGTCTAAAGTACGTACCTAAGTGGAAATATGTTACCTGAAAAATGAACTCAATTAATAGTTACCCTTTTGAGTTTATTAGTTTCTTCTTCGAAATTACATTCTTCCTGAAAATTTCTCGATAGCAAGTCCTCTTAACGTCGGACACGCACAGAATTTACCTGAAGTTCTTAAATATTTTATAGAACCGTATCCTGAAAAATACTGAATGTTAATAACATAATTCATCAAGTCACTATAGCTTTATACTCAATTTAATCGGAGAAATTAAACTGTGTATTTGTTTACGGCTGTCAGTGCATTCGCACTGAGCACTCGATCAGCTGTAGGCGCGTGACGTAGGAAGCAATTGTTCGCGGTCAACGACTGCCTTGTGCGACGCGCAGACTTGACTGTTGCTTTGAGTATGTGCCGCCGCCAAAACACAGCGCGGTATCCTTGTACTCTCCGCATGTTTACATCTAGCTGTTAGTTTCTCAAAAGTATGTCTTTCCAAAAAAAAAAAATTTTTCAAAAGTATATCATTCCACAAAAATTTTGGAAACTACGAACCTGACGTTTTGTGGTAGGTACAGCATAATTACGAATAGCATCTAGTTTTTTTTTGGATCAGGAAGAATACCTTTTGTAGAAATAATGTGACCGAGAAATTTCACCTGTGAACGACCAAATTCAGATTTTTCCAAGTTTACTGTAATGCCAACTCTTGCAAAAATACGTAATAATGAATCCAAAATTTTGTTGTGCTCAGTCCAAGAATGTTTAGCAATAAGAATATCGTCAACATATGAAGTAATATTGTCACGAAGATAAACAGGTAAAATTTCATTTAAGCTACGAATGAATGCTGCTGAAGGTACAATGAGTCCAAATGGTAATTTACGAAATCACTTTTAGGTACAATTAGTCAAATCCGGTTATTGTTTACTTACTCACTAGATAGATTGATAGTCGAAGAGTTGTTTTGACAGATGCAAAGAATAGTGAAAGAGTAGGCAGCGGTGCAGAAAACTAAAAGAGAAATAGCACCACTACAGCTCGGGGCCCTATGCTCGCTACGGCACATATTCACTTAGAGTAGTGAATCCCCTGAGGACCTTAATAGCTGCACATAATTTCCAGTTCGTGACTCAATGGCACATCTGGCGGAAGTGCGGACGTAAATTGATCTAGCCATGAACATGGATGTATGTCATTCTTAGAATTACGGAAGATCTTAAATTTCCGAACAGTCAAAAAGTGTTTATAGTCAAAACTTTCGCCTCGTGGCGACAAAGACCTACCGCGTCTGTCCCAGTCCCAATGACGATTATTGTCAAGTTCGCGCGCCTGGCGCTCTCTTGTCGCATCCCGTAAATGAAACAAATTATTTTCTTCAAACCCCTCTCATATCTGTGATTCCAAATTTCTTTTGCTGTCTTTTCCTACAATTTCGCCTTCGATCTGTTTGACTTGCTTTCGAAATGCCTCAACTTCCCTTTTAACGCGTTCATTAAATTTTCCCTGATTTTCAACATGTTTATTTATGTTCTGGTACTCTTCGGTTTCTGCGAATGGTAATGGAGCTGTATCATCCGAATCTCTGTCCCCATGTAAACTAAGATTTGTCAGTTTATCTGATATCTCCTCAACTCTTTCCGCTAAATCACCTATTTTTTCTTTCTGTTTGTTTACGTCTTCCGTAAGTGTCGCAACTCGGGTTTCAGTATTGACACATGTGGTAGTTAACTGTTCGTATTGTTGTGTTAGATTATTTATTCTGTCATTTGGTACGGATTCCTCGATTCTTTCAAATATTTCTTTCTTATCGTTTGCATGTTTTCAAAAGTATATCATTCCACAAAAATTTTGGAAACTACGAACCTCACGTTTTGTGGTAGGTACAGCATAATTACGAATAGCATCTAGTTTTTTTTTTTTGGATCAGGAAGAATACCTTTTGTAGAAATAATGTGACCGAGAAATTTCACCTGTGAACGACCAAATTCAGATTTTTCCAAGTTTACTGTAATGCCAACTCTTGCAAAAATACGTAATAATGAATCCAAAATTTTGTTGTGCTCAGTCCAAGAATGTTTAGCAATAAGAATATCGTCAACATATGAAGTAATATTGTCACGAAGATAAACAGGTAAAATTTCATTTAAGCTACGAATGAATGCTGCTGAAGGTACAATGAGTCCAAATGGTAATTTACGAAATCACTTTTAGGTACAATTAGTCAAATCCGGTTATTGTTTACTTACTCACTAGATAGATTGATAGTCGAAGAGTTGTTTTGACAGATGCAAAGAATAGTGAAAGAGTAGGCAGCGGTGCAGAAAACTAAAAGAGAAATAGCACCACTACAGCTCGGGGCCCTATGCTCGCTACGGCACATATTCACTTAGAGTAGTGAATCCCCTGAGGACCTTAATAGCTGCACATAATTTCCAGTTCGTGACTCAATGGCACATCTGGCGGAAGTGCGGACGTAAATTGATCTAGCCATGAACATGGATGTATGTCATTCTTAGAATTACGGAAGATCTTAAATTTCCGAACAGTCAAAAAGTGTTTATAGTCAAAACTTTCGCCTCGTGGCGACAAAGACCTACCGCGTCTGTCCCAGTCCCAATGACGATTATTGTCAAGTTCGCGCGCCTGGCGCTCTCTTGTCGCATCCCGTAAATGAAACAAATTATTTTCTTCAAACCCCTCTCATATCTGTGATTCCAAATTTCTTTTGCTGTCTTTTCCTACAATTTCGCCTTCGATCTGTTTGACTTGCTTTCGAAATGCCTCAACTTCCCTTTTAACGCGTTCATTAAATTTTACCTGATTTTCAACATGTTTATTTATGTTCTGGTACTCTTCGGTTTCTGCGAATGGTAATGGAGCTGTATCATCCGAATCTGTCCCCATGTAAACTAAGATTTGTCAGTTTATCTGATATCTCCTCAACTCTTTCCGCTAAATCACCTATTTTTTCTTTCTGTTTGTTTACGTCTTCCGTAAGTGTCGCAACTCGGGTTTCAGTATTGACACATGTGGTAGTTAACTGTTCGTATTGTTGTGTTAGATTATTTATTCTGTCATTTGGTACGGATTCCTCGATTCTTTCAAATATTTCTTTCTTATCGTTTGCATGTTGTAAATTTAACTCTGAAAATTTTTGTACTATCACGCGATCTCTTTCTTCCTGTTCTCCATCCTGTTCCCTTTGTCTAATCTCTACTGCAATTAATCTATTATTGTGAGAATTCAATATCGGTTGTACTTCTTCTCTGATTTCTTTCTTTAATTCCTCTTTCATAATTTTGAAACATGTCCCTATTCGTGAATCTAACTGTGTTTCCAAAGTTCCCATCTCTGTTTTTAATTCAGATCCAAACCATGTTTCCATTGTTCCCATTTGTGATCCCAGTGAGTCTAACCGTTTTTCCATTGTTCCCATCTGTGTTTTTAATTCAGATCTAAACCGTGTTTCCATTGTTCCCATCTCTGTTTTAATTGTTCCCATTTGTGATCCCAAATTTAATATTGCACCCATCAACTGCTCCATATTAAATGGTTCAGAATTCTTTTCGCCCCTAACATTTCCCGCAAAACTAACTTCCTTCTGCATAGCCATAAGGCTATCTGTGTTCGATGCTATTCCAGAATCTTCTGTCGTTAATCTCGGATTCTGTGAATTTTCTGATTGAGAAAAGTTTTGAAATGGTTCCGGACTATTTTCCCGACTTATTACATTGTTTTCCACTTCATTATCCATCATACTGTTTTCCTCTGTTGGCGAGTTCGCCATGTTAACAATTTCGTCATTCTCACTATTCATCATTTTCGCCTTTTTCATTGATCGCGTAATCATTTACAAAACATAAAAAAATTCGTCACTGTACGAAAATTACACACAATGACTCTTTATCTCCAACAATACCATTTACATAAAATGTTTCCCTCAAACACGATTAATCGAACAATTGAAATAATTGCACTAAATTGTCAAACACATATACAAGACAACAAATCAAATTGTGAGAAAAAATACCATTAGAAGAATGACAATTACCAAATCTACACATGCAAAATAGACTACAATTACTAAACTCAAATTACTACAACAATACTACAGTCTACTATTTTTACAATCAGAAGATTCCAAGGGACGATCCTGGCAGGGTCGCCACGTGCATGGGGGCTTAATTAAATATGATTGAAAATACTTTTAGTTTTTAGTAGCTGTATGTCCGATTACGCTGTGTCTCGTAATGGGTTGGCCCTGACTAGTATTATTACGCTATCTGACTGCAAAGAACAACAACAAAGAATGAAATGAAAATTTCGTTAATACAATTAATTAATTAAGTCCCCAGCAACTATAAAACCTACGAAACCAAAGTACAAATGTAATTGTTCTGTGTGTGGGAGTGTGACTCAACGTACACATCTGGCACGGTTCTTCTTCAACAAGACAAGAATTTTTAAATACCAATTATACTGACGTGATAAAAGAAAATTAGAAATACGATAATTGCGTAAGGAAAGCAGAATTACACTCTAATACAAGAACACACGCCAGATGCTTTGTTGACTGAACCTGTAATGACACATTATTTAGGACACTGAAATAAAAACAAACAGAGTTAATTACCTCATTTATATTGATGAAAATCATTCTAATCCTTACATTATATCTCAACCAGAACTCTCCAATATCACATCTCAGCAAGCACTGCCTAATAGCACATCTCAACAAACACTCTCTGCTACAACATCTCAGCACAGACTACCACGAGACCTCGACAGGCACTGACTTCTACGAGTTCTTAACAGGCACTGACTACTACGAGTTCTCTCCAAGCACTGTGTAGGCGGCTTAATAATACTCTTTGGCGCAATCTCTGGCGCAGTGGCTCAGTGTAGCCACCTTTCAATGTATATATTAAAATATTTTTATTTAACTTGGTGTATTTTTTTAAATCAACCAGAGGTTACTTTCTGAACGGCCCTCGTATATATATATATATATATATATATATATATATATATATATATATATATTAACTATTCATGAATTGCTTATGCATTTTGGTGAAGGCGGATCGCTCTCCAATTGTACCGCCTCCATTTTTCCGTTTGTTTAACGGGGTGTACCAAAGCTCTCACGTCCGCACTGATTTTCGACGATGTTATAAGTTGCGCTAGGGACCGCATCCACCTTCTTTCGAAGTTAGCAGGCAACTACGCTTTTATGCGGCGGCTCGTTTCGGCCCATTCAACAACTGTCCTTCAAGTGTAACGAGCGAGTGACGGAGCTTATATTTCATACCTGCCACAGCAAATTTGTGTTCGTGGGGTTTCTATTCTAATTCGAACGTTTGTCTTACGCTATACGTATTCGTTTCGGAATATCGTTTCTACGTCTTCCGTTAAGTATACGTGGTTAACATTATGAAGACAATTAATAACATTTGTGAAATACAACTTTGTTTGCGGAAAACATAATGATGTTCGAAGTCGCCAGTTTTTCCAAGACAAACGACCTTCAACAACTTATTATATGCATAATTGTTGCAACTGATTGCCGGGAATTATTTTTATATATATATATATATATATATATATATATATATATATATATATATATATGTGTGTGTGTGTGTGTGTGTGTGTGTGTGTGTGTGTGTGTGTGTATGTGTGTGTGTGTAGACACATTTGAATAACAAAAAACAAATACTAAAAAAAAAAAAATTGCATGGCGCGAGATTCGATCCGGCGACCTTCGGATTACGAACCCGAGCGCTTACCGCTGCGCCACGACGCTGTCGATAATCATTAATCGTTGAGAGTATTTCATCTCAACGGTTTCTTTTAACTGTCGATTTTCTCGACAACGGCTGAGAAGTGCATCTTGGTGCTTTGCCACATTACACCTCTGGCCATGAGCTTTTATCATGCGCAGTATGAATTGAATCTGAATTTCACAATTGGCGGCCTCCCCTTGTAAGATCAGATTTTAATGCTGAGCAGAGTTCAAGTGTGTTTGAACACACGGTGCACCGAACACTCCTAGTGACGGGCCTCCACAGCCGATAACACATGCATCTTCCAGTGTTACCACTACGAAGTCGGTAACTACGACTGAAAAGGGCACATGACCATCTGCATAGGAATTTGGCGCAGTGGCAGAGCGTTGCTTGGTCTGATGAATCCCGATATCTTTTCATTATGCCCGATTGGAGGGCGCGAATCAGTCGTCTTTCAGGGGAACAGCTCCTTGACACCTATACTGCGGGACAGAGACAAGCCGGCGGCGGACCCATTGTGGTTTGAAGAACATTCGCGTGGGCTTCCATGAGACCAGTGGAACTCGAGCAAGGCACCATGACCACTGGTTGCAGACCACGTACACCACTTCATGACGACCGTGTTTCCCGACGGAAGTGACCTTTTTCAACAAGATATGAGAGGGCCAGGAGCCTGAGGGTGCGGTTCGAGGAACACAGTGGGGAGTTCCAGTTCGTGTCCTGCCCCCCTCCCCCATAAGCCCCCAGATATGAACCCGATCGAATACATGTGGGATGTGACTGAACGTGACGTCAGAGCCGATCGCCCCCTCCCCGGAATTTACGGGAATTAGGTGACTAGTGTGTGCTGATGTGATGCCAACTACCTCCAGCGAGCTACTAAGGCCTTATTGCTTCTGTGTCACGACGCGTCGCCGTTGTATCCGTGCCAAAGGTGGACATACAGGCTATTATGTAAGTGCTCATCATGTTATGGCAGATCAGTTTACTCTCGCTGCATGTGTAGATAGCCTTCTTAAAATCAGAACGCTTTAGAAATCCCAACTGTGGCTTTGACAATATACGAGGGTAATCCCAAAAGTAAGGTCTCCTATTTTTTTTTTTTATAAGTGCAGAACTCTGTGTGGCAGTTCGTCACACTGTTATGAAGAGCGTTTCACTCGCTGTGTGTAAACATGCGCACGCCGCGCTGAGGCGCTTAGGCCGTCGGCACACGGACCGTGTTGTCGAGCGTTAACGTTGAGCGTGCCAAGTTAACGTGCTGCTAAACGTTCAGGAACGATGCGACTTGTGCATACGGTACGTGGGCCCCAACGTGGTATACGCGACCGCGACGCACTCCAGCGGCAGTTGAGGGATGTTTCTAGTTCTTAAATCACACTGTTTACTCAACGGGCGCGCGTAAAATTCCCACACTAGGTCTATTAAAACGCACGTTTCCTCCATCGTCCACGAAAAGGAAAGTACCATGTCCAATCAATAAGGACACAGGCTTATAAAAGTTCCATTACAAACAGTGCGTTACAATCGATTAAATTTCGGGCATGTAGCCGCGCAAATAAAATTTCCTCCACTGATATTTCGGCCGCGTATCGTCCGGCCATCCTCAGAGTGAGCTTGTGACTCACTCTGAGGATGGCCGGACGATACGCGGCCGAAATATTTGCGCGGCTGCATGCCCGAAATTTAATCGATTATTCATTACGCCGCGAGAAGTTGAAAACGCACAGTGCGTTACAAATTTGGAATACTTCTGCGCATAAGATAAACATTATTTCATCATTCCCACATTTTAGTAAAACCCCAAGGTCAGTCTTACTTGATCATTGTTCCTACGCAGTAGCAGAATCTTTGCAACATGTGAATTACGATAGCGTAAAAGAAAAAGGAGCAAAATGTCTTTATACAAGTAGCGCAAGCTGTCATGTAGATTAAGCCAATCGAACAAAGTCACCCCTCAAAAAACGGTGAACTTATATTTACATAACATCAGATTTTATAGTACATACTTATATTAAATTAATAATAAAGTATCAGAACCTAATAAAAACGCCAATGTTACGAAAAAAAGATTGGAAGTGTCAAGACACGAACCACTGCCCCATCAAACAACTCTTTACAGGATAGTGACGCTACTCATTGCACTAAACCATAAGCAGACCTGTAGCACGTAATCATATTATGTTACACGTTGCTGAAAACGTTAATCATAGATATGTTACTAATTGAAATTTAATTATAACAAATTGTACCAAGAACAATGCGTTTTGGTTGGATGTTCAGTGTGTCGCTGCCTTCAAATAGCGTACTCTCATAATACGCAAGTTACAATAATTCTTTTGCCGAGAATGTGATGTGTCTTATTATTTTATTGGAAAGAATCACTGTTAACAACGGTTTTTCCAGTGATTCTCAATTTGCTAGTGCTCACAAACGGCATATATACATATAGGCTTGAAATGAATGCCAATATGGCGCCTCACAAACTCTGTACTGAAGGGAGACGGCGTGCTTGTGACGTAGGTGGCGTTGTGACATCTCATTGGTCAACGGTCAGACGCACGCTCAGAATATCTGACATGCCAGATATTGCTCTGCACGTTCGGAAAGACTCCCGAGCGTGCTATTCCACGCCAGAAACTCGGCACGCTCAACGTTCGGATGCACGGTCCGTGTGCCGACGGCTTTAGTCTTGGTTTGGCAGCCGTTGAGAACGGTGCTCCCGTTGGATGTTACCGCCAAGTGCGAATTGCGCGCAGTTATTCGGTTTTTGAACCCAAAGGGCACTGCACCGATTGAAACCTTTAACTGACGGAGCCGGCAGGAGTGGCCGAGCGGTTCTAGGCGCTACAGTCTGGAACCGCGCGACCGCTACGGTCTCAGGTTCGAATCCTGCCTCGGGCATGGATGTGTGTGATGTCCTTAGGTTAGTTAGGTTTAAGTAGTTCAAAGTTCTAGGGGAGTGATGACCTCAGAAGTTAAGTCCCATAGTGCTCAGAGCCATTTGAACCAACTGACGGAAGTGTATGCTGAGTCGTGCATGGATGTCAAAAATGTTAGTAAGCGGTGCAGAGAGTTTGCAGCTCGTCGGACCGAAATACACGACGAACAAAGGATCGGGAGACAGACAATTTTGAGGAGGCAGTGTTGAAGGTTGAGAAAAGCATGCGTGAAGATCAGCGGATCACCCTGGATGATCTCTGAACGTTGGTTCCTGAGGTTTCCCGAAGCACCGCTCACAGAATTTTAACGGAAACATTGAACTACCGGAAGTTGTGCTCAAGATGGGCGCAACACATGCCGACTGAGGACCACATGCGGCAACGAGTTGGTGCTTCCCGCGCTTTTCTTCACCGCCTTGCAGAAGAACAGGACAACTTTCTGGACTCAGTTGTCACGCCCGACGAAACCTGGGCATACCACTTTACATCTGAGACCAATCAACAATCACGCCAGTGGCGGCATCCTTCTTCGGCAAAGCCGCGGAAATTCAAACAAACACAGTCTGCCGGTAAAGTCATGACAACCGTTCAAATTTAAATGGTTCTGAGCACTATGGGACTTAACATCTGAAGTCATCAGTCCTCTAGAGCTTAGAACTGCTTAAACCTAACTAACCTAAGGACATCACACACATCCATGCCCGAGGCAGGATTCGAACCTGCGACAGTAGCAGTCGCGCGGTTCCGGACTGAAGCGCCTAGAACCGCTCGGCAACCGCGGCCGGCCATGACAACCGTTGTTTGGGATCGGAAAGGGGTATTGTTGGTCGACTTTATGCCCACTGAGACCACAATTAACGCTGACAGGTGCCGTCAGACTCTGAAAAAACTCAAACAGGCAATTCAGAACCGGAGAAGAGGAATATTGAGCAAGGGCGTACACATTCTCCATGACAACGCTCGCCCGCACATCGCTCTGCAAACCGTTGCTCTCCTACAATACTTTCAGTGGAACGTAATCACCCACCCACCCTCTAGTCCTGACTTGGCGCCCAGTGACTATCACCTGTTCCCCAGGTTAAAAGAACATTTGGCCGGAAAGCGATTCAGCTCCGACGACGAGGTGAAAGAAGAGGTTCATAACTTCCTGAACAGCATGGCGGCGAGCTGGTACGACATGGACATACACAAACTGCCACAGCGTCTACAAAAATGTATCGACACAAATGGTGATTATGTCGAAAAATAGCTAAATGTTCAAGCTGTAAACTGATGTAAATCATTGTAGAAATAAACAGGTCTATGTGCTTATAAAAAACTAGTAGACCTTGCTTTTGGGGTTACCCTCGTATCATTTGTTGTCAGATGGTTAAGAAGCCATTTCTAAACTGGAAAAAGTTAAATTGGACTGATATTTTCCGGTATGTCTTCATCTTATTTCCTAAACAGAGGCTTAAAAAATAAGAAGCAGTTTGTTGAGAAACTCGAACTCCTGTGGTAGCTACAAGCTAACCAGACAATTTCTTGCGGATATTCTTCTATTTCATCGTCCACTGCAGGTCGTATGTCGATCCTATTGTGTAGTGCTTGTTATTTGCCTGCCTTAAAACTATGTCGAGCAGTTCCTTCGTCTCAGAGCCGTTACCAAAGCTGTGAAATGGCAATTTGCCGCTTGTTCAACAATACCAACATTGTAGTTTGTGTCTGACCGTCAGCAAGGCGTCCACGCATTCTACTCTGTAGTACTGGACCCGAGTGACGTTTTTACCGCTTTTTCATTGATTGGTTTGATGCTATCCGCTACAGCTTCCTCTCCTGTGCTAACCCATTCATCTCAGAGTAGCTGTTGCCCCCTACATCCTCAATGTTTTGCAGGATGTACTCCAATCTGTCTTCCTATACAGCTCCCTCTAATATCATGGAAGTTATTACCTTCTTCTTGTCAGTGTTTTCCATATGTTCCTTTCTTCAACGATTCTGTGGAGAGCCTCCTAATTCCTTACCTTATCAGTCCACCTAATTTTCGACATTCTTCTGTAGCACCACGTCTCAAACGCTTCGATTCCCTTTTGTTCCGACTTTCCCGTAGTCCATGATTCATTAGCATACAATGCTGTGCTCCAAATTTACATTCTCAGCAATTTCTTCTTCAGACTAAGGCCTACGTTTGATACTAGCAGGATTCTTTTGTCCAGAAATACCATCTTTGCCTGTATTAAACAGCTTTTTATGTCCTGCTTGATCCGTCCGTCATGGATTATTTTGTTTCCTAAGTAGCAGAATCCCTTAACTTCGTCTACTTCGTGACGACCAGTTTTGGTGTTCCCAGTTACTTCTCCGTATTCTGATTTCTGCTATTGTTCATTACTTTCGTCTTTCTTCGGTTTACTCTCAGGATTAGGTTGTAATATTCGCCGAGACACTATACTCTTTCGAAAGTGCAAACACTACAAAAATATTACAAGTCGAATGCACTGCTTTTTCTTGTTTTTGATTCACGGGCTTCTACCTCCTTTCCTATACAAGTCCCACAAGTAGAATTTGTGAGAAAATGTTTACTGTCATTCACAGTGCTTAAAAGTGTGCGTAATAATTAACTGCATGATAAATGACAACTATGTCACAAGAAGTGTCCCTTATGAAGATAACAATATGATTTTCAACTGAATGGTACGAAAAGTAACTTTGGAAAATGTGTCCCAAAATGATGTTAAGAGAGCATTCGACTCATCTTTCTGTAATCTTATATATTGCATTTTGAGTGAACAAAATAAAAGTAAAATGAAGTAAAATACATGAATAACACAAGGCATAAGATAGTCATCGAAAACACTAAAGAGACCTTAAAACAGAATCGATATAAAATGCATCTTTGAAACCATATGTAATAAGGTACAGAATAGACACAGGAAAATTGTAGTAGCAGCAAAATAGTTAGCAAGTTACGAATTATGTAGCAAGCAAGTAACAAACTGAAATAAATTTTACAAAGTATTACAATAAATTTATAACAAAAAATTGGAGAAAACTGCTGAAAATGGCATACAGATTACTAACATCTTTAATGAATGTTATACAAGTTTGGTACTAGAATCAATTATAAACCAAATGACATGAATTTATGTATGCATTAACCACAACAGAAGTAATACAACCAACCTATAAACAAAACAAAGTCTGTCAAAGATCATGTGATCTTGATGGTCTCCCGGATAAGAATCTGTAGAAGAGTGTCCGTTTTTTCGTGTAATTCATACAAATCTGCAATTTTAGTCCGATCGTGATGAAATTTTGCACACTTCACCTTCAAGACAGGAGAAGGAATATCACTGTCTACCTCAGATTTCGTAATCTGGCTTGAAACATATATGTATGTAATATGCAAAAGAGAATGGTTGTTACCAAAAATCTCTAAAAGTTCTTGGCCAATTTACTTCAAATTTCTAACAAAGATTGGGCGGACGTAGGCTATACATATTTTTTAATGTACACAGGTATAAAGGAGAAACGTTGTTACAAAACATCTCGAAAACCACAAGGCCGATTTACTTCAGAGTTCTTGGCTGATTTAATTCATATTTCTAATTCAGATGAAACAATGATCAAAATTAATGAAAAACTAAATGCGTATCAAGCGAAGTATATCGCAGTAAACTGACCGTAATTAGTATCGCGAGAATAAACTACAGCTGCAATACCCTTCTCGGAAACAGTACCATCACACATCAGTAGCTCGTGGGACGATGTTGGTTGGTTGTTTTGGGGAAGGAGACCAGACATCGAGGTCATCGGTCTCATCGGATTAGGGAAGGAGGGGGAAGGAAGTCGGCAGTGCCCTTTGAAAGGAACCGTCCCGGCATTTGCCTGGAGCGATTTAGGGAAATCACGGAAAACCTAAATCAGGATGGCCGGACGCGGGGTTGAACCGTCGTCCTCCCGAATGAGAGTCCAGTGTCTAACCACTGAGCCACCTCGCTCGGTCTCGTGGGACGAGCAAAGGCTCAAGGATTTCAGAGAAACATGGCTGCAAACTCTTATTTATTGATTAGTTGCCACTGTTACATATGACATATACCCTAGAAGATATTTTAGTCTATGCTTCGCAGTTATTTTTATTATAAAAATACGCAGTGCCTTACAAACGATAAGGCTGGTCGTGGATATCGTACCAACGGAAGTCAGTCAAGACACAGAGCAGATATTAAACATCCTGGGTAACACCGAGCACTGAATCTAGTATTAAATAAAATTCAGTCAAAATATTCTCTCATCTAACTGATGCGATCACTATACCATTCAGTACAGGAAAACCCCCAAGGAAACTAAACAGTGATTTGTGAAACCCCTTCACAAAAAGAATTATGCACATGACGTAATCTACACTTAGTTGACAAAAGTCATGGGATACCTCATAATATCGTGTCGGACCTCCTTTTTCCCGACGTACTGCAGCAGCTCGATGTCGTATAGACTCAGTTAGTCGTTGGAAGTCTCCTGCAGAAATGTTGAGCCATGCTGCCCCCACAGCCGTCCATGAATGCGAAAGTGTAGCCAGTGCATGATTTTGTGCACCAGCTGACCTGTCAATTCCGTACCATAAATGTTCGATAGGAATCATGTCGACGATCTGGGCGTCCAAACTATTCTCTGGAATTGTCCACAATGTTCTTCAAACCAATCGAGTCGGTGACACGGCGAATTTCATCTACAAGTTCCATCACTGAATGGCTGAAAACGGCATCCAAGCAGTTTCTGCTTTTGCTTTACTACCCTCAGTTTCAGTTCTTGTCTCGCCCGTGTGTGTCTGGACGCTAATTTTAGTGCCACCAGCAATCTTTACATATGACAAGAATTTCTTTGAGATTTGTGAGAGAGCTTTCGATAATGTTCTGCTACAATAATTGTTGAAGACTTCACACGTTGTTCTCTTGACTAGTAAACGCTTTTCATTCATCATCTCTCTGTCTACAGCCTCATGCTTTGTTTCACGTCAATTATGCAACATTCTGCTTCTTTAGAAGTTTCTTTATAGTCAGTGTATACAGTGGATGGCAACTCCCACCATGAACTGTTCTACTAGTTACACATCTATCAAATGCATGGTTAGCTATTCTTAAATCTGAACCACAGTTCTTCTTCGTGCTTGCACAATTCCATAGTTCGGGCTGGATGTTCACACGCTTGACACTGTGTACTCAAACAGTTGGCATTCAAAACAGCTTCCAGTAGTTTCGGAATGCATAAATACAGGTCCTGTATGATTTTTATGGGAATCTTACACTATTCTTCCAGCAAAATGGTGGGAAGTTAGGGTAACGATGATGGAGGTGCATAGCGATCATTCACCCTTCCCCAAAGTGGATCACAGAGGTCACTACAGTCGAAGGAAATGGCCTATTGACACACAGTCAAGATGGGTTTAGAAAACATCGTTCCTGTGAAACACAACTAACTCTTTAGTCACATGAAGTGCTGAGTGCTATTGACAAGGGATTTCAGATCGATTCCGTATTCCTGGATTTCCGGAAGGCTTTTAACACTATACCACACAAGCGGCTTGTAGTGAAACTGCATGCTTATGGAATATCGTCTAAGTTATGTGACTGGATATGTGATTTCCTGTCACAGAGGTGACAGTTCGTAGTAATTGACGGAAAGTTATCGAGTAAAACAGAAGTGATTTATGGCGTTCCCCAAGGTAGTGTTAGAGGCCCTTTGCTGTTCCTTATTTATATTAATGATTTTGGAAACAATTTGAGCAGCCGTCTTCGGTTGTTCGTGGATGACGTTGTCGTTTATCGACTAATAAAGTCATCAGAAGATCAAAACAAAGTGCAAAACGATTTGAAGAAATATCGGAATGGTGCGAAAAGTGGCAGTTGACCCTAAATAACGAAAAGTGTGTGGTCATCCACGTGAGTGCTGAAAGGAACTCGTTAAACTTCGGTTACACGATGAATCAGTCTAATCTAAAAGCCGTAAATTCAACTAAACACCTAGGTATTACAATTACAAACAACTTCAATTGGAAGGAACACATAGAAAATGTTGTGGGGAAGGCTAACTAAAGACTGCGTTTTATTGGCAGGACACTTAGAAAATGTAACAGACATACTAAGGAGACCGCCTACACTACGCTTGTCCGTCCTCTTTTAGAATACTGCTGCGTGGTGTGGGATCCTTACCAGATAGGACTGACGGAGTACATCAAAAAAGTTCAAAGAAAGGCATCACGTTTTGTATTATCGCGAAATATGGGAGAGGGGGTCACAGAAATGATACAGGATATGGGCTGGACATTATTAAAAGAAAGGCGTTTTTCGTTGCGACGGAATCTTCTCACGAAATTCCAATCACCAACTTTCTCCTCCTAATAGGAAAATATTTTGTTATCACCGACCTGCATAGGGCGGAACGATCACCACGATAAAATTAGGGAAATCAGAGCTCGTACGGAAAGATATAGGTGTTCATTCTTTCCGCGTGCTATACGAGATTGGAATAATAGAGCACTGTGAAGGTGGTTCGATGAACCCTCTGCCAGGCACTTAAATGTGATTTGCAGAGTATGCATGTAGATGTACAAAACCAGTTCTGGACAATGCGAGCTGCATTCACAACAGTGTTGTCGTCATGGAACACAGTATCAACATTGGAGAACAAAAATTATACCATGGGATGGACTTGATCAGCCAAAATGATCACATAACGCTTGTCAGTCATGCGACTTTGCAGAGTAATAATAGAGCTCATGGAATACCACGATACGGCTGCCCAATTCATTATCGAACCCCCGCCAGGTTACATTCTTGGGAACTAAGCTCAGCCGGAAGTTGGAAACGGCGTGAAACAAAACTCATTCGACCAAATGAGTTTCTTCCATTACTTCACAGTCCAGGTTTTATGGCTTTGGCACCACGTTTTCCTCCTGCAGAGATTCCCATCACTGATGAGTGTTTTTGGGATTCCAGCACACCCTGCAATTCCCAGCTTATGTGGAGCTCCCTCCGTGTTATTACGGTGCTGGCAGTCTTCGCCAGTGCGACTTTCAGTTCTGCAGTGACTTTTACAACTGTCTTCACCTTATTTTTCGTCACTGTCCTCTTCAACGACCGTCTGTCTGCATCGTTTACCGCATACTTTCGTCCGCGTTGTGACTTAGCAGATGTTGTTTTTCCAGTTTCTCTGTGCGTGATGTAAGTCTACATCTACATCTACATACACACTCCGCAAGCCACCTGACGGTGTGTGGCGGAGGGTACCCTGAGTACCTCTATCGGTTCTCCCTTGTATTCCAGTCTCGTATTGTTCGTGGAAAGAATGATTGTCGGTATGCTTTTGTGTGGGTTCTAATCTCTCTGATTTTATCCTCATGGTCTCTTCGCGAGATGTACGTAGGAGGGAGCAATATACTGCTTGACTCTTCGGTGAAGGTATGTTCTCGAAACTTCAACAAAAGCCCGTACCGAGCTACTGAGCGTCTCTCCTGCAGAGTCTTCCACTGGAGTTTATGTATCATCTCTGTAACGAAGCGCGCTGCTCTCCGTTGGATCTTCTCTATCTCTTCTATCAACCCTATCTGGTACGGATCCCACACTGCTGAGCAGTATTCAAGCAGTGGGCGAACAAGTGTACTGTAACCTACTTCCTTTGTTTTCGGATTGCATTTCCTTAGGATTCTTCCAATGAATCTCAGTCTGGCATCTGCTTTACCAACGATCAACTTTATATGATCATTCCATTTTAAATCGCTCCTAATGCCTACTCCCAGATAATTTATGGAATTAACTGCTTCCAGTTGCTGACCTGCTGTTTTGTAGCTAAATGATAAGGGATCTATCTTTCTATGTATTCGCAGCACATTACACTTGTCTACATTAAGATTCAATTGCCATTCCCTGCACCATGCGTCAATTCGTTGCTGATCCTCCTGCATTTCAGTACAATTTTCCATTGTCTTCGATACGGTGCCTCTTGCAACACCAAATACTTTTGCTACCTTGGTTACGGAATTGTCCAGCATACGAGGACAAACAATTCGTCCAAGTTCCAATTCACTAAGCTCCGACGTAGTGCATTCACAACTAAACCCAACACTGTCCTATTCTCAACTGATTCAGGATATTGCACAGCTACCGTTCGTTGTCAGACACAACAGCGCCACATACAGGGTTCCTAGTATTTTCATTTATGTTGAAACAAGCATTTTTCGCAGTGTTTGAGTTACGACCACAATGTCGCAGTAAGTAAAAAACTAAATTTGCATCCATATCGACATATAAACAATAGTCATGGCGATACATTAAAGCGTGTTCCATCTTCTTGTCACAGCACTACGCTAGAAATAGTGATGTAGCTTTCAGAAAACCATAGAAGGTGAACCTAAAAAGGTTCGAAAACCGCTTCATGAGCCGGCCGAGGTGGCCGAGCGGTTCTAGGCGCTACAGTCTGGAACTGCGCGACCGCTACAGTCGCAGGTTCGAATACTGCTACGGGCATGGCTGTGTGTGATGTCCTTAGGTTGGTTAGGTTTAAGTAGTTCTAAGTTCTAGGGGACTGATGACCTCAGCAGTTAAGTCCCATAGTGCTCAGAGCCATTTGAACCGCTTCATGGAATAGTAAATAACTATTCAAAAAAGTGACTTGTTGCAGTTTTATGTGTTTACAGAAACTACTTTCGTCTGGCCATTGCTGTGGGTTCTTAGGTTGCTCTGGGAGGTGGCTCATCAAGCTAGAACATATGAAATGTTGAGTCACTTTATTACATAATGACTGTAAGATGTACTTGTCTATGACACACTCATTGCCACAGGACTACTGGATAATTTACAGCTGTCATCGGCTAGCAAAGCATCACCTGATGCACTAATTCACAAACTGTTCTCTTGAGGTCCAATGTTCAACATTTAGTACAGCACAAGTTCATGGCTTTAACAAGTCGTTGGTCCTACACTACGATGCTGACTGCTTTGCATGGCTTCTGTGCTCGCCTCTATATTGACCTCTTGTGCGAGGGCGCTGCTGTGCTAAGAGGAGAGAGGCGTGATGTTCAGGAGCACTTGTGATTCGTCGTTGCGGACTGCAGCGAGATCTCGCTGACGTCTGTGATATGGATGTACGTTGCTGACATTGGTGTGGCACCGCGATCTCTGGACGGACGATATCACAGTTTCCACATTTTTCTCCAACCCAGAGAGTATATGTATCTACGGAGTGAGCATAGCCTACTTCGCATGTTCTCAACATCGAAATGGGCTAGTCACGTGATCTTGGGACGACGCTGGTAGTCTTCCATTTGCGATAATAGCGGTAATAGCGAAACTTGAATATTAAACATATACACCTTGTTTTATACACGTTTCTGCAGGTTTGAGTTCTAGTAATAGCTATGGTGCAGTATTGACATTGCCACGGATATAAACAGAGGTATGTAAGAGAAGACCAGTTATTTTTCATAAGTATGTACAACAAATGTGCCATTGTAAATGTTATACTGATATGAGGCACTTTATATGTTGAAAAATATCGAGACATGATATTATAAAGTCTTGTATCTGTGCCATTTCTCTGGTACGTTGCGTATCCGGCACTATCGATAGCAACTTGTATTTCTGTTTCCGTCTGGTTCGGCCTGCGCGGGCTCTGAGGCGGCTGCTGCCCTCTGGAGCGTTTTTCGCGGCGGGCCGCGCGCGCTCGGCTCGGAGTTGGATTCGCACCGAGCTGCTGGTATTTTGCCTTCCGCCCCGGCACGGAGGTGTGGTCTCGTTGTTGGCGGGCCTCGTCGATTTGGCCGTTGGGCGGTGTGGCGTGTTGGTGACGTGCTGTAGTGGACAACTGATGGTTCCCCGCACGCGATCGCTCGAGGTTCTCCGCCTCTTTCAGAGGGTGCCACGATATCACTTGGGTTTCCGCACCCAGGAGTTGTAAGGACTGCAGGGCAGGCTTTCTGTGTGTTTGCTCTGTTCGGTCTGCGTGGCGGGGTTCGTTTCACCTTACTTCAGCTGTTGTTTATATTTTCAGCGTGATTCCGTTTTTGCCGGAGTCTAGGTGTCGAGTTTTCTGCTGATGTGTACCCGGTCGTCGCCCCCGTTTTCCTGCCCGGGGGGCAGCCGTATCTGTTGGTGGGAATTATTTGGCAGTGTGTGTCTTGCGTGGACCTAGTGTGCTCACGCGCCCTGATTCTGAGTTGAAATTACTGTGGTCAGGCTGTCTCGGTTGCTGGAGTGTGTGTTATTGGATTTCTGGCTTGCCGGGGACTGCGCGCGCGCCTGTTCCGTTTTGTGATGTGGCAGCAGTCTGATATTTTTATGTGTGCTTGTTATGTTGCTAGCAATTGCTTTTAGCCTTGTGCTTACTTATTTTTATTTAAATTGCTGAGCATTGTCATTTGCCTGTTCTTTTACCTTTATTTATTTGTAGTGTCATTTAAGCCTAAGACGATGTCAAAGGTGCTAGCAATTGATCTTAGCCTCGTGTGTACTTAATCCTATTTAAATTCTTGGGCATTGCCATTTTCTTGTTCTTTTACTCTTACTTATTTGTTGTGCCAGTTGGCCCTAAGATGTCAGACCTTGGTATCTGTCAACCTGATTTTGGCTACTAGCGCTCAGGTGGAATATTGCCGGACCTATCCCTGATTTTGTCATTGAGATCCTTTTATACTGTATTTTTAGTAGTAGGTTTGGCAAGTGCACTTGCGTATGGTATTTATTATGTTCTCCTTCCCCCCCCCCCCTCCTCTTCCTCCTTCGTGTTAACTGATTTTGGTAAGATTGCTAGGTGGCCTGTGTTATTTTATTACCTACGTAAGTTTACCCGCTGCCGCAGTCCTAACATGTTTTGACCGCCAAGCGCCCCATGTTGGCTAGAGCTTGAATGTGGTCTGCGCTGTTGAAATCAGCAAACTTATTTATCATTTGAGCTAGTCATGTACGTGTTGTTGTGTTAGGGGTTTGAGGACATTTTTAATTGAGATACCTTTTGGAAATTTTATCACTCTTTTAAAGAAGGTATAGGAAGGAGTAACTTCGACTGAAAATTTAATTGTAAAATTATACATTTGTGCTTCACATTTTAAAATTTAACTGTATTATGTGAAAGTATGTAGTTTGATGCACAGTGATTATTTGTTAATGTATCAAATTGTAAACAGTTTGTTTGGCAGTGATTCAAACGACACAAATAAGTTTCTCTGTTCACCTACATCTACATCTACATGATTACTCTGCAATTCACATTTAAGTGCTTGGCAGAGCGTTCATCGAACCACAATCATACTATCTCTCTACCATTCCACTCCCGAACAGCGCGCGGGAAAAACGAACACCTAAACCTTTCTGTTCGAGCTCTGATTTCTCTTATTTTATTTTGATGATCATTCCTACCTATATAGGTTGGGCTCAACAAAATATTTTCGCATTCGGAAGAGAAAGTTGGTGACTGAAATTCCGTAAATAGACCTCGCCGCGACGAAAAACGTCTGTGCTTTAATGACTTCCATCCCAACTCGCGTATCATATCTGCCACACTCTCTCCCCTATTACGTGATAATACAAAGCGAGCTGCCGTTTTTTGCACCCTTTCGATGTCCTCCGTCAATCCCACATGGTAAGGATCCCACACCGCGCAGCAATATTCTAACAGAGGACGAACGAGTGTAGTGTAAGCTGTCTCTTTAGTGGACTTGTTGCATCTTCTAAGTGTCCTGCCAATGAAAAGCAACCTTTGGCTCGCCTTCCCCACAATATTATCTATGTGGTCTTCCCAACTGAAGTTGCTCGTAATTTTAACACCCAGGTACTTAGCTGAATTGACAGCCTTGAGAATTGTACTGTTTATCGAGTAATCGAATTCCAACGGATTTCTTTTGGAACTCATGTGGATCACCTCACACTTTTCGTTATTTAGCGTCCACTGCCACCTCCCAGACCATACAGCAACTGATACTGGTCTTCGGATGACCTTACTAGACGGTAAATTACAGCATCATCTGCGAACAACCTAAGAGAACTGCTCAGATTGTCACCCAGGTCATTTATATAGATCAGGAACAGCAGAGGTCCCAGGACTCGATGATTTGCCGTCTATTACTACGAACTGCGACCTTCCTGACAGGAAATCACGAATCCAATCGCACAACTGAGACGATACCCCATAGGCCCGCAGCTTGATTAGAAGTCGCTTGTGAGGAACGGTGTCAAAAGCTTTCCGGTAATCTAGAAATACGGAATCAACTTGAGATCCCCTGTCGACAGCGGCCATTACTTCGTGCGAATAAAGAGCTAGCTGCGTTGCACAAGAACGATGTTTTCTGAAACCATGCTGATTACGTATCAATAGATCGTTCCCTTCGAGGTGATTCATAATGTTTGAATACAGTATATGCTCCAAAACCCTACTGCAAACAGACGTCAATGACATAGGTCTGTAGTTCGATGGATTACTCCTACTACCCTTCTTAAACACTGGTGCGACCTGCGCAATTTTCCAATCTGTAGGCACAGATCTATCGGTGAGCGAGCGGTTGTATATGATTGCTAAATAGGGAGCTATTGTATCAGCGTAATCTGAAAGGAACCTAACCGGTATACAGTCTGGACCTGAAGACTTGTCCGTATCAAGCGATTTGAGTTGCTTCGCAACCACTAAGGTATCTGCTTCTAAGAAACTCATGCTAGCAGCTGTTCGTGTTTCAAATTCTGGAATATTCCATTCGTCTTCCCTGGTGAAGGAATTTCGGAAAACTGCGTTCAGTAACTCCGCTTTAGCGGCACAGTCGTCGGTAACAGTACCATCGGCACTGCGCAGCGAAGGTATTGACTGCGTCTCGCCGCTTGTGTACTTTACATACGACCAGAATTTCTTCGGATTTTCTACCAAATTTCGAGACAATGTTTCGTTGTGGAACCTATTAAAGGCATCTCGCATTGAAGTCCGCGCCAAATTTCGCGCGTCTGTAAATTTTAGCCAATCTTCGGGATTTCCCGTTCTTCTGAACTTCGCATGCTTTTTCCGTTGCCTCTGCAACAGCGTTCGGACCTGATTTGTGTACCATGGGGGATCAGTTCCATCTCTTACCAATTTATGTGGTATGAATCTCTCAATTGCTGTTGCTACTATCTCTTTGAATTTGAGCCACATTTGCATAGTCAGTTCGGAAGGAATGGAGATTCTCTTAGGAAGGCTTCTAGTGACACTTTATCCGCTTTTTTAAATAAAATTATTTTGCGTTTCTTTCTGGTGGATTTGGAAGAAACGGTATTGAGCCTAGCTACAACGACCTTGTGGTCACTAATCCCTGTATCAGTCATGATGCTCTCTATTAGCTCTGGATTATTTGTGGCTAAGAGGCCAAGTGTATTTTCGCAACCATTTACAATTCGCGTCGGTTCGTGGACTAACTGCTCGAAATAATTTTCGGAGAAAGCATTTAGGACAATCTCGGAAGATGTTTTCTACCTACCACCGGTTTGGAACAAGTATTTTTGCAAACATATCGGGGGAAGGTTGAAGTCCCCACCAACTATAACCGTATGAGTGGTGTATTTATTTGTTAAGAGACTCAAATTTTCTCTGAACTGTTCAGCAACTGTATCATCGGAGTCTGGGGGTCGATAGAAGGAACCAATTATTAACTTAGTTCGGCTGTTAAGTATAACCTCCACCTATACCAATGCGCACGGAGTATCTACTTAGACTTCACTACAAGATAAACCACTACTGACAGACACAAACACTCCACCACCAATTCTGCCTAATCTATCTTTCCTGAACACCGTCTGAGACTTCGTAAAAATTTCAGGCTTTAGCCAGCTTTCTGTACCTATAACGATTTCAGTCTGTGCTTTCTATTAGCGCTTGAAGCTCAGGGACTTTCCCAGCACAACTACAACAATTTACAACTACAGTTAGGACTGTTCCTTGATCCAAGCACGTCCTGTATTTGCCATGCACCCTTTGAGATTGCAGCCCACCCCATACTTTCCCGAGGCCTTCTAACATATGGCTTATAACCTGTGGCATATAACATATGTATTACCTCATATTGTAAGCAGCTTGATTTGTTTGTGTCATTGTAATTTGTAAGCCACAGTGTAATTTATTACAATTAATTTTTTGCGAAAATAAACCTTGAATTGTATGTCCCCTTTTCATTAACCGAATCCCATCCAAATCGTCCGCTCAGTATCGTTCAGATAATTTCTGCGATTTTGCGGCCATGTGTTTACGGGACAAGTGTTTGGTAAAACTGTGTGGGTGAACTGGCAGTCAGTGTGGACATAAATGTGCTATGACCACATGCAGATAAAATTTTAACACGACAGTCAGATTAATTTCATCCAATTTATGCAGAGGGAGAGAAGTTGATATTTGTCACATTTAAGGTTAAGATGATAGGGATTCCAGATATTTCGAGTTAATGAGCCTAGAATGACCAACCAGTGCCGTTTTTGATCTGGTGAGCTTTAACCGTATATCCTGCACCCATTTTGATAGAACAGACAGGTCGGTATTGAGATTCTCAGTAGCTATCTTCTGGTTCATTGGTTTTACACTTAGCTGCAACTTGAGGTCAACAGTGTACGCGTGGTATTTGCAGTAGGGAAAAAACTGATGACACATCATTGACATTCAATGAAAAGAGTATAGAACCTAATACCAACACTGGAGACATACTACCTGCCTATAGTGACAGTTTATGGTGCCGGACATGACGCATTGCTGATAAGATGTCAGATATGAGTGACGTCATTGCACTGCAATTGGCGAGAAATTAATGCTGCTAAGTTTGGCAAGTAAAACGTAAACAGTATCGAAGACCTTGCTGAAGTTTAAGAAGCACATGATAGTCGCCTCTTGTGCATCCATGGCAAGTTTCAAGTCTGTACATCTAACCTCTGCAAACCATTGTGAAACGCACGGCAGAGAGTATGTCGCACTGTACCAGTTATCAACGACTTATTCATTTTCCCTTCACTTACGGTCCATGGGAAGAATGATTGCTTAAACGTCTCTGTGTAATTAGTCTAGTGTTCTCTTCGCAATCCCTATGGGTGCGATATGTAGGGGGTTGACATATATTCCTAGTCACCACTTAAAGTTGGTTCTAGAAAGCTTCTAAGTAGGTTTTCATGGGATAGTGCCGATCTACATTCAAGATTCTGACATTTTAGTTCTTTCAGCGTCATAGTGATTCTCCATCATGGGTCAAACAAACTTGTGCCCATTTGTAAGTCATGCTGTATCCTTCTATAGTCACTCAACGATGACACTCTTCCATACACTACAGTGTCATTAGCGATCAATCAGAGATTGCTGAAACCCCTCATAGCTGTATTGTACCAGTTCATGGACATAGTACGTCACTCATGACATCATCAATCATCATCATCATCATCATCATCATTTAAGACTGATTATGCCTTTCAGCGTTCAGTCTGGAGCATAGCCCCCCTTATACAGTTCCTCCATGATCCCCTATTCAGTGCTAACATTGGTGCCTCTTCTGATGTTAAACCTATTACTTCAAAATCGTTCTTAATCGAATCCAGGTACCTTCTCCTCGGTCTGCCCCGACTCCTCCTACCCTCTACTGCTGCTGAATCCATGAGTCTCTTGGGTAACCTTGCTTCTCCCATGCGTGTAACATGACCCCACCATCTAAGCCTGTTCGCCCTGACTGCTACATCTATAGAGTTCATTCCCAGTTTTTCTTTGATTTCCTCATTGTGGACACCCTCCTGCCATTGTTCCCATCTACTAGTACCTGCAATCATCCTAGCTACTTTCATATCCGTAACCTCACCCTTGTTGATAAGGTAACCTGAATCCACCCAGCTTTCACTCCCATACAACAAAGTTGGTCGAAAGATTGGACGGTGCACAGATAACTTAGTCTTGGTACTGACTTCCTTCTTGCAGAAGAGAGTAGATCGTAGCTGAGCGCTCACTGCATTAGCTTTGCTACACCTCGCTTCCAGTTCTTTCACTATGCTGCCATCCTGTGAGAATATGCATCCTAAGTACTTGAAACCGTCCACCTGTTCTAACTTTGTTCCTCCTATTTGGCACTCAATCCGTTTATATTTCTTTCCCACTGACATTACTTTCGTTTTGGAGATGCTAATCTTCATACCATAGTCCTTACATTTCCAATCTAGCTCTGAAATATTACTTTGTAAACTTTCAATCGAATCTGCCATCACAACTAAGTCATCCGCATATGCAAGACTGCTTATTTTGTGTTCACATATCTTAATCTCACCCAGCCAGTCTATTGTTTTCAACATATGATCCATAAATAATATGAACAACAGTGGAGACAGGTTGCAGCCTTGTCTTACCCCTGAAACTACTCTGAACCATGAACTCAATTTACCGTCAACTCTAACTGCTGCCTGACTATCCATGTAAAGACCTTTAATTGCTTGCAAAAGTTTGCCTCCTATTCCATAATCTTGTAGAACAGACAATAACTTCCTCCTAGGAACCCGGTCATATGCCTTTTCTAGATCTATAAAGCATAGATACAATTCCCTGTTCCACTCATAACACTTCTCCATTATTTGCCGTAGGCTAAAGATCTGGTCCTGACAACTTCTAAGAGGCCTAAACCCACACTGATTTTCATCCAATTGGTCCTCAACTAATACTCGCACTTTCCTTTCAACAATACCTGAGAAGATTTTACCCACAACGATGATTAAAGAGATACCTCTGTAGTTGTTACAATCTTTCCTGTTTCCATGTTTAAAGATTGGTGTGATTACTGCTTTTGTCCAGTCTGATGGAACCTGTCCCGACTCCCAGGCCATTTCAATTATCCTGTGTAGCCATTTAAGACCTGACATTCCACTGTATTTGATGAGTTCCGACTTAATTTCATCCACCCCAGCCGCTTTATTGCACTGGAAATGGAAATGAGCGTTTGGCGGCATTGGCCGGGAGGCCCCTCGCGGGGCAGGTCCGGCCGCCATATCGCAGGTCTTATTACATTCGGCGCCACATTGGGCGACCTGCACGCCGGATGGGGATGAAATGATGATGAACACAACACAACACCCAGTCCCTGAGCGGAGAAAATCTCCGACCCAGCCGGGAATCGAACCCGGGCCCAGAGGACGGCAATCCGTCACGCTGACCACTCAGCTACTGGGGCGGACTTTATTGCACTGCAATCTATTGACCATTTTTTCCACTTCCTCAGATGTGATCCTATTTCCATCATCATTCCTATCCCATTCTACCTCGAAATCTGAAACATTACTGATCGCATTTTCACCTACATTGAGCAACTCTTCAAAATATTCCCTCCATCTGCCCAAGGCATCCACAGGATTCACCAGCAGTTTTCCTGACCTGAAAAGACTACCAAATCCACCAGTTAGTCCCTCAGCCGTTAGGGGTAAAACCCAATGGGACTCGGGGCAAGTAAGGCTAGCAACCTGCTTTCCTGGTACTTTAAATATGATGCTGGCAACAATCAGAGCAAAATGCCTCAGACATCATCAATGAGTCATGGTATTTACCCACCCTCACCCCTCTCCCCTCTGACAAAGGCTAATTGCCCTATGTATAGAATGGCGGGAAATCCAAATTTTGACAGGAAATTCAAAATATAGCCCAATTGTGCAAATGTATTTCCTGTGTAAGTAGGGTTGTTGTTCTAAGTATTAACTGTTGGGAAATCCAAGGTGACGCACTGTCATGCTGGCAGACTTGGAATTCTGGCCCTGTCTGTATGACTTCACAATGCGAGGCTTGGAGTACTAGCACCAGCCTAATATGACGTCAAAATTCAAGATGGCTGACCTGGAATACAAGGCGACTGTGGCATACTGGTGCAGCTCTATGATGTCATAATCCAGCTCAGACCTGTTGGGCTGTTTATATAACAGTGCATAATTCTAGCATACTGCCCCAGAGCTGGAATACTGGCCCTGGTTTTTGGAAAACAAGATGGCGACCGGGGCATACTGGCGCGACTCTATGATGCTCAGATCTGTTGGGCTGTTTATTTAACATTGCAGAATTCTGGTATACTGGCTAAGAGGTGGAATACTCGCTGTTGCTCTGATGGGACAATCCAGCTCAGACCTGTTCAGCTATTTTTATAACATGCAAACTACTGTTTACTCACTGCAGCTCAGTCAGTAGGGCTATCACTAAGTCCATTACTCCATCTGCCTGATTTTTAGGTGTAGGCTTTCATAATAAACGATTTTAATGCATTCCACCTTACAGAAAGGAGACATGAAAAGCAACTTCCTATTGTTGTTGTTGTTGTTGTGGTCTTCAGTCCTGAGACTGGTTTGATGCAGCTCTCCATGCTACCCTATCCTGTGCAAGCTGCTTCATCTCCCAGCACTTACTGCAACCTACATCCTTCTGAATCTGTTTACTGTATTCCTCTCTTGGTCTCCCTGTATGATTTTTACCCTCCATACTGCCCTCCAACACCAAATTGGTGATCCCTTGATGCCTCAGAATATGCCCTACCAACTGATCCCTTCTTCTAGTCAAGTTGTGCCACACACTCCTCTTCTCCCCAATTCTATTCAATACCTCCTCATTAGTTACGTGATCTACCCATCTAATCTTCAGCATTCTTCTGTAGCACCACATTTCGAAAGCTTCTATTCTCTTCTTGTCTAAACTATTTATCGTCCACGTTTCACTTCCATACATGGCTACACTCCATACAAATACTCTCAGAAACGACTTCCTGACACTTAAATCAATACTCGATGTTCACAAATTTCTCTTCTTCAGAAACGATTTCCTTGCCATTGCCAGTCTACATTTTATATCCTCTCTACTTCGACCATCATCAGTTACTTTTCTCCCCAAATAGCAAAACTCATTTACTGCTTTAAGCATCTCATTTCCTAATCTAATTCCCGCAGCATCACCCGATTTCATTCGACTACATTCCATTATCCTCGTTTTGCTTTTGTTGATGTTCATCTTATATCCTCCTTTCAAGACACGGTCCATTCCGTTCAGCTGCTCTTCCAGGTCCTTTGCTGTCTCTGACAGAATTACGTCATCGGCGAACCACAATGTTTTTATTTCTTCTCCATGGATTTTAATTCCAACTCCGAATTTTTCTTTTGTTTCCTTTACTGCTTGCTCAATATACAGATTGAATAACATCGGGGATAGACTACAGCTCTGTCTCACTCCCTTCCCAACCACCGCTTACCTTTCATGCCCCTCGACTCTTGTAACTGCCATCTGGTTTCTGTACAAATTGTAAATATCCTTTCGCTCCCTGTATTTTACCCCTGCCACCTTCAGAATTTGAAAGAGAATTTAAAAAATTCAAAACATTATGCAGTTGTCTCTGCCTACAGTCAAAGAAATGAAATGTAAATGTGTCTATTCTTCTAGAAAGGACACTTGCAAGGCAGATGTAAATGTTCATTGTAATATACACTGAACCTCGAAAGAGACAGGTACAGGCATGCATATCCAAATACAGAGATATCTAAATAGGCAGAATATTCATCTGTAGTCGGGAATGCCTATATAAGAGAACAAGTGTCTAGTGCACTTGTTAGTTGGGGTTACTGCTGCTACGGTGACAGGTTATCAAGATTTAGGTGAGTTTTAATGTGGTGTTATAGTTGGTGCAAGAACGATGGGACACAGCATCTCCGAGGTAGCGATACAGTGGGGATTTTCCTGTATGACCATTTCACAAGTGTACTGTGAATATCAGGGATCTGGAAAAACATCAATCTCCAACATCGCTGCAGCTTGAAAATGACCCTGCAAGAACGGGACCAATGACGACTCAAGAGAATCGTTCAACGTGACAGAAGTGCAGTCCTTCCACAAACTGCTGCAGATTTCAACTCTGGGCCATCAACAAGGGTCAGTATGCAAACAAAACCATTCAACAAAACATCATCGATATGGGTGTTTGGAGCCAAAGGCCCACTCGTGTAACCTTGATGACTGCACAACACAAAGCTTTACACCTCGCCCGGGCCCATCAACACCGACGCTGGACTGTTGATGACTGGAATTAAGTTGCCTAGTTGGACGAGTCTTGTTTCAAATTGTATCGAGCAGATGGATTTGTACAGGTACGGAGACTACCCCATGAATCCATGGAATCTGCATGTCGGCAGGGGACTGTTCAAGCTGGTGAAGGCTCTGTAATGGTGTGGGGTGTATGCAGTTCAAGTGATACGGGACCCCTGATATGTCTAAATAAGATTCTGACAGGTGACATACACAAGCATCCTGTCTGATCACCTGTGTCCATTCATATCTGTTGTGCATTTCTACAGACGTGGGCAATTCCAGCAGGACAATGTGCCACCCCAGAATAGCGACAGAGTGGCTCCAGAAACCCTCTTCTGAGTTTAAACGCTTCCCCCAGCCACCAAACTCCCCAGACATGAATATTATTGAGCATATCTGGGATGCCTTCCAATGCGCTGTTCAGAAGAGATCCTCATACCCTTACGGATTTGTGGACAGCCCTGTAGGATTCATGGTGTCAATTCCTTTAGCACTACTACAAATATTACTCAAGTCCATGCCACATCATGCTGCAGCACTTCCGCATGCTCACAGGGACCCTACATGATATTAAGTAGGTGTACCAGTTTCTTTAGCCCTTCAGAGTGTGTGTGTGTGTGCGTGTGTGTGTATATATATATATATATATATATATATATATATATATATATATATATATATATATGACAGGGCTGAATGTAAGACAATGAATGAGTAGAGTATAACAAATAGATTTATTTGTTCACAGAAACAGATGGCAGATATTTTGTTTTTCTTCCAAAGAATACGTCTAAATGATGAAATCTCTTTAACCACTGTAGGCTGTCAGTTTCATTCCCTTAATGCACAATGAATATAAATTACATTACTGGTCAGTTTCAGACTTAGGCCATTATCAAATGTATAATAATGGTGATGTGGGTGTCACATTTACAACTTGTTTGTCACATGTTAGGTGGGGAGAGATACATCCCCACATAATAAGCAACAAACATTTGTGCTAATGGGATTGAAAACCTACTATGACCACACTATTCATTTCGGTGTGCGGGGGGGTGTGCGGGGGTGTGTGCGGGGGTGTGTGCGGGGGTGTGTGCGGGGGTGGTGTGCGCATGCGGGTGAGCGTGTGAGAGAGACTGCGTGTACTTTATTCCTGCATTCAATTTGTGTGAGTGTATGTCATGTGCTTGAGTTAAACAGTGTTCTGCACGTTTTGTGTATATTATTTGTAGAGCAGGTTAAGTTTCGCTGCTGCCAATACCAAAAGAGATCACATCTAGGTTAGTGTTATGTCTCACAGGAGTGAGCTGTAAATAAATATTCCACACCTAAGTTTAGCTAAAAATGCAAAAGTCGTTAGCTGTGTTGAGTGTTCCGTGCTGTTGGAATAATAAAGCATCAGCTGTTTGTACCTGTAATTTATTTTTGTCACTAAGCAGATTCAGAAGGATGTAGGTTGCAGTAGGTACTGGGAGATGAAAAAGCTTGCACAGGATAGAGTAGCATGGAGAGCTGCATCAAACCAGTCTCAGGACTGAAGACCACAACAACAACACAACACATGGTTTTGTTTTTATGCATTATTGCGTGAAACAAATGAAATAGTGGAACATACTTTTTATAAAAAAAAATTGTTTGTCATCTATTTTGGTGACCAAATAAACAGATTTGGAAAACTTTAATTATTTGTCTTCTTTCATTCAACACTATCATATGTACATATGTATATAGTCTACAGTTTACAATGCACTGTTACATCTTCATTGGATGTGTTCTTTCTATAAAAATGGACACATTTAAAATTCTTTTACTATAGACAGAGACAACTGCACAAAGTGTTGAATTTTTTTTACAATAGGCAGAGAGTTTCTACAAGGAAGAATGAATTAAAACTATCAAAATATGAACCCCCATACTTAAACATTACACAAATGGAGTAGTGGACTTCGTGACAGCTCTGCAGAGAGAGTTACATGTGAGATACCAGCTGGCAGTGCAGTGCATGCTGATTGCTGGGCTGTGGTGGCTCAGCACAGACCCATCAGTTACTGCGGGGCAACAGCAGAGGAAGCAGCAGTGGCACGAGATCAGTGAGCCCTCAACGGTGTTTGTTTAAATGAAGATGCAGCCAAGAGTATGCACTGACCATACAACTCTGAGTGAACATGGGGTGCGGCACGTTACTTTTTACCACCCTGCCAATGTCCAACAATGTTCATTTGTCTAGCTAAAAGCTGTAGTAGAAAATACTAGACCACTACTGTCTACTGCAGGTCGCAACATACATAGAATTATCCGGTAAACGGGATGTGGCTATTACTGAAATAAAAGTTTTAACTTGGCAATGTAAATTTTCAGGTGTATTTTTACGATAAAGATCACAGTTAATACTGCCAAGTCCGTACCAAGTGGCTACACAATGTAGATTTCCCACGCACACCACAATCACACTCGTAGCCAGTTTATGGTATTTACACTCTTTACTGAAGTTAATAGAGTTCACTGGATCGTTTAGTTATGAAAATACTCGCTCAAATGTTGTGCACTCTGCTCTACACGTAATACCTGTTCCAGTCTTAGATCGCACAACACGCCACGCGGTTTTAACTAACAGTCAAAAGCAATAATTTTCATATTCCGTCCGAAATTCCACACGACTTCCACTATACCATTCACTTAAATACGCTTTGTACTACTTCACGATCTCGTAATTAGCATTTTTCCGCGATTTCACAGTACTTTCGTCGGAGCTGCTTTCAATGAGTTCGAACCCTCAGCCCCGACTGACTTAGATCAAATCAAATGCTTTGTTCCCAGCATAGATTGGCGCGAGCCTGCATTTTTCCGATTGGCTGATATCACAAACAGCAAATCAGGTTGCAGTATTATCCCGCACTAACCTGCGATTTACTTCAAGGACCAATCTAGTAAAACATTTCTTTCTGTGACAATTACTAAGTAAATAAATTTAGAAAAGTATCAAATATAAAAATACTCCTTGTGAAATTACCGATTAATTTGTGTTCTACTTACGATTTATTAGTACCATAAACTGACTACACATTTAATTATAATAAATCCCCTGTTTAGTTTAACTGGTACTTCATGAATAAACAAAACAATTTTCATTTACTTCTGTTCTTCTTCATTCATACAACACTCACACTGCTAATTACTACACATATAAAACAATTATAATTATACAAATACATTAAATATTAGTCAAACATAACTTTACAACATTGGTTTGACTACGACTGCTAGCACTGTCCGTCAACTGCTGACCTCTGCCGCCTACTAGTACAACTACGTGCACCTCTGTAACTCAGGTCCATGTCAGCTGGTGACATCTGTCGATGACTCATGCCTATAACGGTATCGTCCTAACAAGTGACAGGAGCGATGCGAAGGCGCTACGCCTCAAACAGCAGCTTGTAGCAGGATTGCAGAAGTATCGCAAGTCTGGGTCAGTAAGCTGGTATTCTACACTGTTATACAAATAGCCGAACAGGTGTAAGCTGGATTGTGTCATGAGAGCCAGGACCAGTGTTCCAGCTCTGGCCCAGTATGCCAGAAGTCCTCTTGAACCTTTCTTTTATTTCCGTCATTGCTTCTTTGATGTGTAGCTTGAACAGTAGGGACACAAGAATAAATCCCTGTCTTACACTCTTTTTAATATAGGCACTCGTTCTTGGTCCTCCACTCTTACTGTTCCCTCATAGTTCGGTGTACATATTGTATATTACCTGTCTTTCCCTATAGCTTGCCCCTCTTTTTCTCGGTATTTCAAATGTCTTGCATCATTTGACATTGTTGAACGCTTTTTCCAGGTCGATAAATCCTATGAAAGTGTCTCGATTTTTCTTCAGTCTTGCTTCCATTATCAACTGCAACATCAGAACTGCCTCTCTGGTACCTTTACGTTTCCTAAAGTCAAACTGATCGTTATCTAGCAATTCTCAATTTTGTTTTCCGTTCTTCTGTATATTAATCTTGTCAGCAATTTGGTTGTATGAGCTGTTAAGCTGATTGTGGGATAATTGTCACACTCATCTGCTCTTGTAATCTTTGGAATTGTGTGCATGATGTTTTTTCCGAAAGTCTGATGGTATATCGCCAGTCTCATACAGCCTATGCGCCAGTGTGAACAGTTGTTTTGTTGCCATTTGCCCCAGTGATTTTAGAAGTTACAATGGAATGTTATCTATCCCTTCTGCCTTATTTGATCTTAAGTCTTCCAAAGCCTTTTTAAATGCTGCTTCTGGAACTGGCTCTCCTGTCTCTTCCCTATGGCCACCTGTTTGTTCTATCACATCATCAGACAAATGATGATACAACTGCTTTAATCCCTGACAATATCCAACAATTGCAGCGTTCAAGACACGCAGTTGGGCAAATGCAGGACTCCATTTGAAAAGATAACTCAATAATATCTTGCAGTCGAGCTGTACATTGCCTGCTTTAAGTCCAAACAGATACCTCAGTTCCACATTAACATAAACTGTAATCATTCAGTCTATATTGTTTAACTTTTGGTAACGTTTGTACAATTAATTAAAGTATAGGTTGAATAGTTAAATATTACCAAAACTGATAAAAGGTTGTTTCCCTTCTACAACAGATTGTAAGCAACACCAAAAGATTTAAATTTTATGACTGATAATTTATTCATCTAGTTAAAACACTTAGAAAATTGAAATGGTGGCCCTACATTCAAGCTTGAAGTAAAAATAACAATAACAAATTGATTGCATATGAATGTATCCAGTTGATAGCAGATTCGCCTTAAGAAGTGAAAGATATGTGGTTTGTGAAATACCAAATCAAATTTTGCTAAACAGTTTATAACGTAATCGCCAGTTCACAATAATTAAAGTTTAACATAGCAATTAATATATCTAAATGCACATAATCACGTTTATATTCTATGAGACTAATCAGCAACAATCGTAAAATAGTGTCAAAATAACTCAATGTCCAACACTGCATATCGCCAGTCACTCACAAAACGTTAGAGTCCGACTGCCTCACAAGTTCTGAGTTCAACTTAGTCTGTAAATTTTCCAAGTTTGAACGAAAGTTGAAGTATTCACTTACCCAATTCTCGCACAAAAACTATCACTTTACAAGTTTTGAACCATGGTAACATGTTTCCAAAATACATGTTACCTCAACGACCACCTGTTGCAGGATGATCAGGAGCAATCATTCGAGCATCTTTATAATCCACTGACAAACCCACCAGATTCTACAACGATCACGAATTACACAAAATGGACCACCTTTTAAAATATATACAATTCACGAATACAACATATATGTTAAAAGATGTCTCTTTATCAGATGGTCCTTCTTAAACTATACACAATGTCCTAAGTGTAATTGTTTATCCAAAACTAATGAAATATGAAATTTGTGCACACACTCAAAAATAATAACAAGAAAATGTCTTTGATACATGACTGATAATAAAGATAGCTTGCTCAACAGAAGTATCTTTCTGCACTCTCTTCACTAGTGGCATCAGATATTACATTCAAAGCACCTCTTTCAAATGACATAGTGTTCATTTAAAGCCCAATTAAAATTTCATCAATAAAACAAAGAACCACTTAATAAACTATATATATGAACGTGTTTACATAAAAAAGGTCCAAGAAATGTCACTCTACGTTCACTTACTGTGTAAGAGTGGAGAATACGATGTTCTGACACATTTGCACAGTTAAAAATAAACTTCTTCAATAAATAAGTTAGATACAGAAGAGTGATCTTTGCTCATGTTAGCTAGTGTCCTCGGCTATCATTTAATACTTTGATTGCGAAGAGCACTCGAAGCATTCAAGAGTTACTAGGTTATTAAGATATGTTTAATATTATTCAGGGTGTCCCTTTCAAACCTCTCACATCTCAAAGACCAAGAAGTAAAAACTGCAGCAGATATGATAATGATATTGAACCATATGCTAGATCACCTCAAAGAAATGATTTAATAATCATCTGTAAACCATCCATTCCAGCAATTGGGAAATTTTGGTTCCAGGAACTTGCAAACATCTGCTGACCAATGTGGCCAAGCTCCATCTTGTTGAAAGATAATGTTCGGTTGCAAGTCTTGTACCTGAGAGTATACAAATTGCTGCAACATATCCAGATACACTCACCCATTCACTGTGTTTGAAGAATGGTGCAACAGTCCTGTCGTGTATTAGCCTACACCAGACATTCGGTTTAGGACTATCACAAACATGTTCAGTGATAGTATGCAGACGTTTCAAGCCCCTAATCTGAATATCATCCTGACAATAAACATATTTCTAGGAAGCTTGCATTCATGTCAGTAAACTGCAGCAAATCCATAACACATTGTGATTGGTGTGGTTTGTCATTTGGCTGCAGTTTTTGTAGAATTTGCACTTTGTAAACATACACATGAATACGCTGATGTGCTACACAGTCTTGCACAGGGTAGATAAAGGTGCCTAGATGCCTGGGCTTCTATGAAACACTTGTCTGATGTCCATTGTATCTTTCAAAACACTATGACATGCATTGTCATAATGCTTCAGAGCATTTCTAGTACAGAGAAACTTACAATACTGTTCCCTAATTGTTTTCATTCAGATGAATCACGTCCATACAACCTACAATAATTTCTTTGTACAGTTATTGGTGACCTTGCTTCCGAAAACCACAGTGCTGCTTGTGCACCCTGTTGTGGAACAGCCATTTTCACTTCATTCGATCATTCTGAGCTCTGGCAACAATACATGGCCCATCTGATATGAGAATATAATTTTTAGATACTGCAGCATATGGTGCAGTTTCATTATAATATGTGCTGTAATTTTTTTCCTGGGGCTTTGAAATGTGGGAGGTTTGAAAGGGACACTCTGTGTACATTCAGTACAGTGTAGTTTGTATAATACAATTGGTATTAAAGTGTCAATACATGCACCGCAGTCCTGTGATTGGCCTACTGTACTTGAATTTGTGATGCAATGAAACCATGGATTACCACATAATTTCAAAGTATTATTTAATAGTCATAGTCTGCCATTTTGCGAAATCCGCCGTGTTTGGTGCCTTCGCCTCCTCCACATGCTGGCTCCCAATCCAACTGTCTTACTGCAATCACAGGGCTAGGGGAAAATCCGCCCCTGAGGCCACTGTTCATTTGCTGGCAGCCCCTAAGTCTTGGCCGGTGGCTACCGTGGCCGCTTGCCTCACCTCGAACCCCTCAGCTATACAGATACGATACATAATTTCAATAATTTTACCCAGATTACAGCTCACCAGCATATGTTTCATCTTACAAATTGTTCATTGCAATATCTTGCTACTGAATTACCACATGAATTACTGTTTACATCTCCACTTCTACAGTGTAGTCTATATTCGCAGTATCTACTAACTGAAGGGCCATATTCAAATACAGAGATATGTGAAAAGGCAGAATACAGAACTGCGGTCAGCAACACCTTTATAAAACAACAAGTGTCTGTCGCTGTTGTTACATCGGTTACTGCTGCTGCAATGGCATGTTATCAAGATTTAAGTGAATTTGAACATGATGTTATAGTCGGCTCCTAAGGTGTGGTAATTCACAATACAGTGTACATCTGCTGGAGCCATTAAGGGTCTGCTGAGCTATTTTTCGACAATCTACATAACCTGTCACCCTACTGTCTGCCCCGTTACCAAGTTTTTTGTAGAGCGTTTTTTGTAGCCCATTTAAGGCCAACTCCTGGAAGTGGACCCTTAGTAGCGACAACTGTCAGCACAGCAAGGTCGGGCGTCATGTCTTCCTGCAACATGGAAGATATGAATTCCTAAAGGAAGGCAACATCACGTTCACCTGTGTCTAGTGGGACTACTGCCAGATACAGAGAGACACACTGAGTGGAAGGATTTCAATTCATGCAGGTTACAGTCAAAACGACACAGCTCTTGCCTTCCTACAGATGTGGATCACATGTTTTGGCTGCCCCAAATTGATAACCAATGAGAAGGGCCTTCAGTTTGAGTCCCACCTATTCACTGAGATTTGCAAATTGTGCGTGTCCAATGGTTTAGAACTATGGCAACCACGCTGAAAATAAAGGACTCATAGAACGTTGGTACCACACTCTTAAGGCTATTCTCATGTTCCATTCCAAGTAGTAGACAGAAGCCCTGCTATGGGTATTTCTCGGTATCTGTATTGCTTAGAAAAATCACGTGACCCGAGCGCGGTAGTGGCGTCCTCATTTTAGTTGCTCATGTACAAACAGCTGACTCAGAAGCTTTCGTGCCCCAGATATGCGGCGGTTTCCAGACTATACGCCATGATTTATCTGTGCAGATGTGATTTCCACCAAAATATCTGAGCAATTTTGCTCGAACCCGCGGCTCCAATTTCCAGATTTGTGCAGATCTAATACGTTTTGCCTGCCTACATGTGCTCTATCGATTTTTTGGACGAAAAATAAATAAATAACTAAAATGGACCGAAAATGTGGAAAAGCAACAATTACAGTGAAAAAATTGTTTTTCTGTGAAAATATTAAACCCAGTTCATTCTTCAGATTGTTGGTCTACAGAAGTGGTGTATCTTTGGTTGTTCAGTGATGTACTATCATTGCGATCTATCTTTGTTACGCACGCCTGCTGAGACAGTTGAGTCTTTGCTGTGTAACTTAACCACAAAAAAGGAGTGAAACATGTTTGGGGCAGGAGCGGCACCGATCTTAGTTCTAAGTAAGCATTTTTATTGCAGTACTTCAAAATTTGTTGTTTATTGTTCTGTATTAACTCATTGTTGTGATCCGCAGGCCAAAATACCAAGAGGGATGCCGGCAGAAAGGTTCAGGTGGAGAACATAGGAGCTGGAAAGGTAAAAAGACAAGACACCACGAGGATGTTATGATACTTTAGAAGTGATACATTGTGTTTCATGAAATTATGTATGTTCAGACACGATGACGAGTTTTTCTCACCTGTCGCTGTTTAACGAGAACTAACTGAAGAATCAAACAAGTCATACTCGTAGTAGGGAGAGTGTGATCATATAGTTATCTGCGCGGGGAATATAGTGGTGTATCAAATATCCGACGCTTTGAATTACGCCTCTCAGTCCGCGTTTTGTGAAATATCCACAGGTGAAGAAGTCAGTGTAGACTGCGATATTGTTTCATACGATCCTTACAACTTTCTGTGCTTGTGAATTGTGTTAACGGCTTTGATTTCACGCAACACCCAATAATGTAACATCTCGGCACGCAGTGTGAAATCGGCCATGATTCGCAATATAAAACTATCCGTTTATGCAGTAAAGGCGCTGGAAGTTTCTATGTTTGACACACCCATTTTAGCTGTCAGATAATTCATCTTCCATTGAACTTAATCCACAGTTTATGATGCAAGTCTGGGCTCATTTTCGTCGGAACTCACTTAAGTGAAGTCAGACCTAAGTCGATGATAAGGAACCTCATAGAATGTGTGTGTGTGTGTGTTGTGTTGATCATCAAAGAGTTACTAACTAATTACGTTTATTTTATTGCAGGCAATAGCTGATGTTATAAGAACATGTCTTGGGCCACAAGCAATGTTGAAAATGTTAATGGATCCAATGGGAGGAATTGTTATGACTAATGATGGCAATGCCATTTTGAGAGAGATAACGGTGCAACATCCAGCTGGCAAGTCTATGATAGAAATAGCACGTACACAGGATGAAGAGGTATTTCTGCTATAGTATCTTATATGTACTACTGGCTTCATAGGCCACATATATACAGTGTGTAAATTTTCTTCTTTGGAATAAGATCTTTAAGCAAGAATGATAAATTTGTGTTTAAATTATGTAGCATTTGTAACAAGCTTAACTCGTGTTGTGTGGGCTAGGTTTCTGGGTTATACTGTGACTTAAACAAATAATATTTTTAAAAAATATACAGCATTCTGCTACACCAACAAAACCACAGAAATAAAATTCTTCCCTTGACCTACATAGGTCTGTCACAGCCGTTGGTACCAAAGCACCAACACCTTCAGCTTCAAAAAATGCAACCAAAACCTCAAAAACCCAAATACTCTATATTCACTAAATCAATTAAAACACAACCGACCAACTGTAAATATACAACACACGAAACATCACAATGACTATAGAATGAAACAGAAATTACTTACCAACAAAAGCCTCTGGTATGGCCGCCACCACACACACACACACACACAGACCTCATTTTGTTCCCACAAATGTGACACCTAACATTCAGCAATAAGACTGAACACCTGCAGAAACTGTATGACAAGACATCATATCATCGCCCATTTCAGAACATAGTGATGCAGTCATGAGCTTCACTGTCATATCATACTTAACAAAAACGCAATTTAAAAATTAGACTTCTATCCACGCAACAGATAACAAACTAATCAGACTTAACAAAAATGCCAAACCCATAAACAAAAATAACCTTAATAATGCGCTACCTAAATTCAAAACCACGTTAGCATGATGACAACCAAAGCTAAAATGAACGCATATCACACATTAAATTCAGCTTGTCAACATACACCACCGGAGGGCACCATCAAATACAGCAACATGACATCTACAAACACAACCAACTCAAAGACTCCCTGCTGTAGTGATGTCATATACCGAAACACGATTATGCCACGGTTCAAAGCAGGTTGGTGGAATCACACACTTCCATTGACCTGTACATATAAACTACGGCAACATTGATGTAGGCCTAGTACAGTCACACACGTCATAATTGCCAAAGTACCAAGAACCTGGTGGGAATGTGGAGTATTTTGGTGTGAGTTTTCTTATCATTAATATCTTAAAACTTGTTAACAATTTTGAAAATATAAGATTGCTGGAAGGGAGAGGTTTTCAGCAGGGACTAAAATGCAGTTACAGAATATGCAACACATTACAAAAATTGATTGTTGGGACAGAATTGTTGCCATCCCAAATTCACAAATCACTTTCCTACATAACCCAGACTTAAAGCTACACTACAGAGCATGCCGACATTTCAATCCTCACTCTAGAAAAATTGTACAAATATCAATGTCACTTCTCATAGAATGGTAGTATTGTGAACATTGTTACACCTCCTGTTTGGCAATCACATTTAGGTTTCCTGCGATTTCACTGTAGCCTATAGTTCAAAGAAAGTTCTTACCTTTGCAAAATATACGGCTCATATCCTTCACCAACTCAGCTTCAACTTGGTGACGCTTTGGCAAGATGGTAAACTGTTAATCATCCTTCCTTGTAACAATGGTAGTATAAACATGTCTTTGTTTAGTGACAATGTTTAAGGGCTAATCTTGTTTCTGCCATTTTTATGATTGAGATCTACAAAATCCGTAGGGTCGACAGAAGCGTCCGATCCCACGCGTCTGCTTTGGCCCGTGACGTACGGGTGTTGTCGTGTGTGACGTCATGACGGTGCGGAGTTTGGCTTGTGAGTGTGGCGTGTTTGTAGATGTCTTCGTGTTGTGGTTTGTTGTGCTCTCTGTTAGTACGTTCAGGGTTTTCGTTTGTGTAGTATTATGGGCTCTATTTGCTTTTGATCATTATCCAGAATTGTTCGACTGTCGGTTGTGTTTGTAGTGGAATTCGTTTCAATGAGTTAACGATTTTGTGTGATGGTTAATTTAGTGTTGTTCGCTGTAGATCGTGTGCTAATTTTAGTAAAATTAATTGGTTATTGTTTTTGTTCAGGAATCGATACGACAGATAAAATTATGTGCGCAGGTCAAGGGAAGTGTTCGATCCCAATGTGTGGCTGTGTATGTTGATATTGGTATCGGGAGATGTTTTTGTGCTATATAGGCCAAGGGAAGTGTTTGATCTTAATTTATGGGATCGGGAGCTGCTGTTGAACTATATAGGTCAAGGGAAGTGTCCGATTCCAGATGATATTGTGTTTAGTGGTATTTGGGGAAGTTGTGATGTCGGTTTTTTCGTCATTTTGTATGGTTTTGTATGGGGGTGGGTGTCTAAATTTGTTTATATTTAGTTTGCCTCCACCCAAAAATACCCCATTTCCCGCACTTGTGCCGTTAGTATCATCAGGCTTTTTGTGGAAGTGTGTGTGTGTGTGTGTGTGTTTTTCAATGTATTTTCGTCCTCATAATGTGTACGTACCGACTTTATATGCGCCATGTTGGAATCGTGGTTAATGGTCGTTTCCGCCATATTTGTGACGTCATGGGTCAAAGCAGACGGGCGGGATCGGACGCTTCCGTATTTCCAATCTGTAATTACTCATGATTTGCTAATTATTTCATTGTTTTAATGACTGTGATGAACATTCCCTTCGAAAATGGCCTGTATTGTGTATCAAATCTCGTTTCACTTTCCAAATTTATCTTTTTAGGCTTTTGGTCGAAAAAACTAGTTGGGCAAGCTACCAGAATATCGTCATTCAGTTATAAGTGGCTCTGTAAAAGTACCTGTTTCCAACAGATTGGTAGTAAGTGATTTTACCCATACACCTCAGTTGTCCAATGCTGCACGTCAATTCGGATGAGGTTATTGGATGCAATGAGCGAGAGTAAGAAGTAATAATTTAAGGAAGCAACTGGAGGTTAGGAAGTGTTGGGGAAACAGATTAGGAATTTTGGCACAGTGAGAAGACCTGGCTCAGACGGGAGATGTGTGTGTGGCTCATAATGATGTGGAAAAGTGAAAGCAAGGGGGAACAAGATAGACAAGTGAAAATAGGAGGTTGTGGGGTGGGTGTAGCTTTAACAGATGGATTGAATAAGAGTGAAGTGGTGAGGAGGGGAGAATGGAAGGATGGACGTGTGTGTGGTGAAGATTGAGAGACAGAGCTCAGGAGGATTGCAGTACAGAAGGGTATGGTGTAAGGAAAATTCCCATCTACATATGTCAGAGAAGCAGGTAAATGGGACAGAGGAGCCATATGGAAAGAAACATGTTGTACTTAACCTCATGCTCTGTCATTGATTGGTTGAATTTCCTTGTGGTCAGGCAGTAGTGGTGGCTACTCATTTGCTGGACAGCTGCTTGGTGCTTGTGCCCACATAAAAGCCTGTACAGAAGTTACAGCAGAGTTGATATGGTGCTACTGCTTTCACATGTGGCTCTGTTGCTAACAGGCTATGATATCTGGGTAGTTGCACGGGATACATCACACACTTTTGGGTCTTCCATGGAGGTACTGCCCCAGTAGCAAGGTGTTTTGTGTAGGCATGGCATAAGGACAGCACATGGTGTTCCGCAGATTGGGTGACTACAAAATATTAATTTTGAGAGATGGAAAGGATTTTGGGTACAACGTTTTTCATTTCAGGGGCAATGAGAGGTAGTAAACTCCCAGCAAAACATGTAGTTAATTTATTACAAATCAGAGTGATATTGGGTAATAATGGGTACTCTTTTGCCGCTGTATTTTGGGAGTGACTGGAAAGTCTCAGATATTTGTCGATATGGCACAGTAGACATGTTTGTGGACTAGGTTTTGAGGGTAGTGCTACTCTGTGAAGGCTCAGTGGGGCCTTGGGCATACTGATCAAGGTATTGCTCATTACCGCATATGTGCTATCCATGGGCAGCTAGACTTTATGAGAGAGCCTTTTTGGTGTTGAAGGGTCAGCAGCTATCAAAGTGGCAGAGGTTTTCGTGGATCCTTTGGAGAAGTGGTCAGTCTCCAAGAGTGTGGCATATTGAATTAAAAACCACCTGAATTGGATATGTTAGAAGCTGTGGAAGGTTTCTCCCAGATATCCAGTAAACATGTTGATATATGAGTGTGTGAGATGAATGCCCGTGGGCATCCCGCATATCTGTTTATATGTCTTCCCTTCAAAGAAGAAGAAGTTGGAAGAGGAGATGTATTAGAAAGGCTAATGTATGGGTGGAAGTGGTGGGACAGTATGGCTGGAAACTTGATGCAAGTAAGTCTGAATGGTGGTGACACCAAGGAATAATATAAGAGTAGTGATGGATGTAAGTATTAGAGAGAAGTGTGCTGTTCAAGACTTTCCTGACGTGATAAATGCTTCATTGGTTCATGGTGTCTTATCAGATAATGTTGTGGAAGCCACACAATATTTCATGAAGTACTTACTGATGTGTTGCTGCAGTGGCTTGCCAATATATATGCTGACTCGCTAGAAACATGCAAGCACTAAGGGGTGGGGCTATAACGTCATTTTAGACAAATCATAGAACACGGTGACATCCAGTAGCCCTCCTTCGGCTGGGGAAACAGCCCCAGTCTTCGCATTCACAATGAGGGAAAAGTGCGGCAGTGTGTTGGTGCCCAGTTCAAGTGTGCGGACTTTTGATTCTCTGTCTGTGGTGACTCAAACTCTTTCGTATCCGGCCAACAATGCCTTAGTACTGTCAGTGTTGGTTCCTATGCCTTGCTGAGTTGAAATCCTGTGTGTCTATTGATCAGGTTGTCACTTTTTCGGATTTAGATTGCTTCTTTAATGATGAAGTCCCAGTACGTGGAAGCGGATAAAAGGATCTTTGTCTCTTCGTTATTCATGCTTTGTCCTGTGTCAATTTCTACATCTAAATGGATACTCTGCAAATCACATTTAAGTGCCTGGCAGAGGGTTCATCGAACCACCTTCACAATTCTCTATTGTTCCAATCTCGTATAGGGCATGGAAAAACAAACACCTATATCTTTCCATGCAAGCTCTGATTTCCCTTATTTTATTATGAAGATCATTTCTCTCTATGTAAGTCAGTGCCAACAAAATATTTTCACATTCGGAGGAAAAATTTTGTGATTGAAATTTCGTGAGAAGACTCCTCCGCAGCAAATAATGCCTTTCTTTTAATGATGTCCACTCCCAAATCCATCATTTCAGTGACACTCTGTCCCCTATTTTGTGGTAATATAAAATGGCTGCCCTTCTTTGAACTTTTCAATATACCCCGTCAATCCAATCTGGTAAGGATTCCACACTGCGCAGCAGTTTTTTACCGTATGTTGGTGGCGTGTCCTTTAAGATTGGCAGGCTGTTCAAAAAACGTCAAATGAAATGTGTCTTCTGCCTCCAGCACAAGTGTAAACTGTGCTGAGTTTTGTAAGTAAAACCGAGGTCTAAAGAGACTGGGGATATATTAAATCCCGTGCCAGTGTGGGAAATCATACACTGGCCAGATGTGTGGCACTGTTACGGATAGATGCCAGCCAGAAAAGTCTGCTGTGGCTGAACGCTGTCTTGACACAGGATACAGCGTAAACTAAGGAGAGACAGAGATCGTTTGATCCGCTTCCATGTACTAGGCGTCGTCATTAAAGAAGCAGTCGAAATCCGTATAGGTAACGACCTGCTCCATAGAGACACAGGATTTTAACTCAGCAAGGCATGGGAACTAGTATTGGTGATACTAAGACATTGTCGGCTGCAGACAAAGGAAACAGAGTCAACACAGACAGAGAATCAAAGTCCACACACTTAAGCTGGGTGCCAGCGCACTGCCCGCTCGCACACTGGGCAGCTATTTGTGTCCGCACTTTTCCTGCATCGCAAGTGCAAAGGCTATGGCCCGCTTCACCAACAGGGGGCACTGGATTTTGCTGTGCTCTATGATTCATCTACGATGACTTTATAGCCCCATCCCTTGGCACCTGCACCTTTCTAGTGAGTCAGCATGTATATTGGCAAGCCATTGCAGCAACACGTCAGTAAGCACCTGAAGATGATGATCAGCTGTCCCATTGAAATATTGTGCTGCTTCAACATTATATGATGCAACACCAGTGAACCAATGGAGCAAGTACCTTAGGAGCACAGTAGAAGACAGGAGGGGGAATGGTTAAGGGATTAGTGAAAGGAGGAGGTAAGCCCTTGGATTCCAGCAGAATGTTAGGAGCCTGTTATGGAGTAAAGATGTGCCACCCTCACATATGCATAAGAAACATTCTAATGAAGTGCAGGTAGACAGGATGTGGGCTTGAGAGATAAAATTTCAAAGCAGCAGCATTGGATTTACTATGAAGGATAGAATAAGTAATGAGGTGCTGTGAGAAATAGTGAAAGAGAAGCCTTTGTAAGAGCGCATAGAAAAGACAAGACTGAGGTGGTACGGGCTTGTGAAAAGAACAGGAGTTGGTTGGATATGATGTTAGACATCAGAGCTTGTAAAGACCAAGAGATAGTATTGTTGGACTGAAGGAATGTTGGAAGAAGAGAGGAGGAGACAGGAACAAAGTGAAAAGAGAAATTAGATGGGAGTACAGAAAAACTTGGATGGTCTCACATTCCAGACAGACACACCGAGGGACTGCAAAATGTAAATGATGACAATGACGACTCACACTTCCCCCCACCCCCCTCACGTGCAGCCTCATGCCCTTTTTGGGCCGCTTCAGTAGTATTGTCATCCAGTTTGTCTCAATAGGGCGAGTTTGAAATGAGTGACGACATGATGCCTGTCATTTCAGCCTGTCCTAGGGGTGACATATTCAGTGTCCAGAAATGTCATAGTATGCCATCATAAAACAAGTTCCATAATTTTTCAACAGATTGACATCAGAGATACATGGCTATACTTTTTTTTATCTGTCTATTCTGTGACCCTTCTTGAAAACAGGAAAGACCTGCACTATTTTCCAGTCATAGGAATTCTTTGCTCCTCAGTTACCTACGGCACAGTGCTGCTTATTTCACGTCAGATAAAAAAAATATGAGGATTTTCTGGCAAGGCAGCAGATATAGAATTTGACTTTGGAATTCAATGAACACTTCATAAGATGGACTCTTTTTGCTTTTACAGCATCTTTAACATAGCTGTCGAACCACAGAGGGCCTTTCCCATCCGTCACACCTTCACTCAGCTCCTACCTGTCAAGCATATTGTACAGTACCCTTGTACCTTGTCCCGTTTGCTTAACATTTTCACTGCTGAATGTGAGTTTTACATGTTGAATCTTCAGGTAATCAGCACTTGCCATGCAGAAATAGCGTCTTATTTTTCTGTACAATCCTATTCATAGCTGTATTCAGTGATGCTATAACTGCTTTATGACACTGATCCCATTTCTGTGCTAATGAACATGAAAAGTTTCAGGCTGTTGGTGACATGGAGATCTTATATGTTATATTCATAATGCTGTTGAGGTAACATCTGGTTTCAGTCACTTTTCTGTCCCTAGTGCTAGGGGGCATTATTACTGTTCACAAGTGAGACTAGTTCAGGGACCTTTCCATACATGCTCCTCCAGTTAACTGAATACCATGTTAACATTTAATTTCTCCTATATGCCATGACAAATTCTGCTCTAACTAATGCTGATTGTATTCTTCCTGCCTGAAATCAGAATCTATATTATAAGGCCTTTGGAGGGATTTCTTTGTATTATTTCCAAAATTAGCGATAACACTTTGCAATAAAGATTTTAGTTAGAAGTAGAAAACAAGTTCCTTTAAACAATTTATTATGGCTGTGAATCATTGCATCAGTAAGATTATAAAATTGTTTGGAAATACTGTTGTACAGTAGCAATTTCAGCTCCATTCTCCCAATGGGATGGCAGCCCCTTGTGAAAGCAGTCTTGTGCAAGACATCTCCCTCCTCCTGTTTGCCTTGTGGGATAATCACTATGATCATAAAATTATTCCAGTAAATTATTATGAACAATGTCCTTCGAGAAATCATCCGAGTGAGTGACAGTTCTTCTTCCACTAGTATCATTTCCTCAGAAATGAAAATTGTACTTCAGGGTCACAAGTTTACATTCTCTGTACTGTTGCACATATTCTCTGCAATGTTCTGAGTGAAACACCTCACACCTGTTTTGTTACAATCTGCAATGCTCATAAGATTTAATCACTGGTAGAAATGCCTTTAAAGTTGCAAAGACATTTGTTTGTCTTGTATATGACTCCATTTGCTTGGCTCCATGTGTGTTATAACTTGAATCATATTAACACACAAACAAGAGTAGCAGCAATATGCGTTGAAAATCAGCTCTCTTTAAAAACATACAACACTTCCATACAATGAATGATCAATAGCAGAGAAGTTTTGAAATCGTGTCAGTGGTAGCATGAAGTGCAGTGTTGTCACATGGAACTTTTCAGTGTTAGATGCATTCGTAGCAGTTGCTTTGTATGATGCTATCTGGTTGGCAGCTGTAATGGAAATGACAATATAGCAACAGTGTGTGCTAAAAGTCATGTACCAAGCTGGTCTAGGCCAAAGGCTTCTCATTGCCAATTACAAATGAAGGGAAGGCAGTGGGTGGGCTGTCTGATATTTACCTCAAAATTACCAGTTTCACTGCTGTGTAGAGCAGAAAGTTTTGAATCCAGTCACATAACTAGTTTAATATTCTGTAAGCTCATATTTTGCTCACTAAGTAACACTGTGAAACTGTATTGGATACCTTTCACAACTCAAGAAATGTATTGTCAAACAATTTGATGTTATGTATGGTCATCTGAAGAGAGCAAACCGACTGTCACAAGAACTTTGTTGGGAGAATCGGTGTTGATTCCTGTAGAGGAGACTTTGTCTCCATAAAGATCATTGCTGTAACTACCAAATTTGTGTGTGTGTGTCACTTCATAGTTTGCGCATGAAGTTTGTGCTTAGTTCAGCCACCTGGCCTGCTAGTATGAAAGCAGTTGCATGCACAGCCTGCCGGCTGTGCCCCAGTTAGAAGTAATGACTATATAGGTCGGAACGCAAGGCTCTGTCAGCCACTTGTGTGTTGTCTGTCGTTTGTACTTTGTCTCTCATGTGTTTATGCTTTTTCATGTAATAAATTTACAGTGTTCTTGGATTAGAGCAGTCAAGATATGTGAACAATCAGATGACACTTCTTGAAAACAGGTTTTACATGGGTCTCTTCCAGTTGCTTGGTACCCTTTGTTTCTCCAGCAGCTTACAAGAAACTGCAGCCAGGAGGACATAAAATTCTCTCACTTAACCTGTATAAAATCATTTAGGTGTCTCAGCAATGTAGGAAAAGATAGATTGCTACTTACCATAAAGCTGACATGTTAAGTTCAGGGGTGTATATTCCCGGGAGATCCGGGAAAAACCCGGGAATATTTTCATCCGGGAGAATTGTTTAGAATTCCGGGAATTTTTCATTGTTTTAGTTTTCAGTTAATTCTGTGTGATTTTGACTGGTAAGAACCAATACTCTAACAAAGGATATTATTGTATCCCACTACTGCAGAATAATACTACAGCAACAAAAATTGAATGGGAGGGGAAAAAAGAAAAGAAAACTTGAGTTGCAAAGGAAATCTGCCGTATACAACAACAAAACAGTGCTCATACAAGTGTCTGCCAACAGTAAAGTGTTTCAAAGGCTTTAGGAACACTATGCAATACTTTATAACAACAAATTGCCTCTGATGAGTGCGACATGACAACTGTTTAAATTAGATTCGTTTGAACAGTTGCAGGCGGCCTCGTGTGCATGCGCAGTTGAGTCGCGTATGAGTAGTACTTCTCCCGCTTCTAGTTAGGAAGTGTGGCTGGGCGCCACTACTTAATATTGCCCCGGTTCGGAAATATCGTAGATACGGGGCTGATACATAGAGCAGTGTGAGTGGGGAGGTGGGTCGTCTCCATGTGACCTGTGTTTACGTTCAGTGATTTTGTTGTTTCCTCTTCGTTTATTGCTCTCACGTTAAATGATAACAAAACGGATTTTTGTGGCTGGGAGCTATCAAATGAATTAAAATACGTTCGCATAATTACGGCAGGCTAAAATATGTTAATAGTTTCAGATTTTATTTCCACCTTTGACAGTCAAGCATTAATCGCCTTACAGAACAATGAAGTTATTTTTGTCGGTTTGCTAAAGAGATTTGGCTTTTATTAATCCTTTCTACTGAGGCAGTCAATTTATTTGAAACGAAGTGTTTAATTTCACACTATTGGCTAGTTTCAACAGTTCGCTGCATTTCAAGTGCACGTATGGCATTATGCTATATTAAAGAACCAACCATGAGTACTGATACTCCAAGGAAATTTACATACGGATGTGCATTTTAAGCCGAATTATGCGAAATCCCAACACTCTTGAAGTATCCTTTGATGTCTTGTTTCTTTTATGACATAATGTAAGATCTTCTAATGTTTTACACATACGAACATATGGGCTTCCTGCGTCATCGTAGCTGCGCAAGCGGAGTGACGCCAGTTATCCGTCGCTTTCTTGCAACTGCTGAAACAAACCTATTTCTAATAGGTCACGGGAAAATATTGCGAATGGTGGTTTGAAAAGCGTTACATTCAAAGCAGATTTACTTTTACGCAACATGAACTATGTGCGAGAATGTACAATGAATTTCTTAAATCACAAAGCGTTTGACTCTCATTTAAAAATCAACTCTTTGAGGACGACCATTTAGAAGAATTTCGAGCCCAGAAGATGAGACATTTGCATTGTTGTTAAAAATTTTACTGGCACATTTGTGTGATGTGTCTTAAAGTGTAACACGCGCTATGGGTATTATTTTACACCATTAACTTTTCTTATTTGTGTATTCGCACTACTTAAGAGTGGCTGACTACATCACGTGTCCTGTTGCTGTCATCAGCTGGCGAGATCACGTGAATGAGCTATGACGCTTACAAAAGCGCATCGCAATCTCGATTTCAATGCTTCGGAAAGTGACATGCGTTGTTTGGTGGAATTCAAATTTATACCTTCGTAATACGGAAATATGCAGCGTACATGTTGCTGCACATCAAAGGTCTCTCAAAACTTGTTTTTCCCCCTGAGTTTCGCTTTCTAAAGTTCCGGGAAATTCTGCGTTGGTATATAAAACCATAAACATTCAAAGTATTGATGACTTTTACAGTGCCGAGGAAGAGTATACTGTCACTTAACACGGAAAAAGTGTATTTTCACCCAGGAGAAAGTGTATTTTTAACTGGGAAATCCGGGAATGTTTTTTCCTTGTCCACATATACACCCTGTAAGTTGCAGACAGGCACAATTAAGACACTTAAATATAACCTTTCGGTCACAGCCTTTTTCAGCAAACGAAAGAGACAGACACACCATTCATTCACACAAGCAAGCGCACATCATGCACACAACCGCGAGATCCAGCAGCTAGGGCCAGGCGTTCTGGTTTGTATGTTGTGATTTCTGAGGTTGTGGTTACCCTGAGAACACAGCTGTTTTTATCTGAATACATATCGGATTTATCTTCTGTGTTGATGTTACAATGTCTTGCTTTCAAGCTTATCGTCTGACCACCACTCTTATTGACTGCATAGAACTGGAAGCTAATTCAACCCCTTTCATTGCTGTCACACATCATGGCAAGCATTGACAACATTTCAACACGAAACACCTGAGCACACCACTCCCCTTATCAAGACTGACAGTCTGCTGTAGAAATGAATACTGTTGTTGAGTATTTGTCCAATTTTAAAGTCAGTTCAATTTCAGTTACAAATTGAGTCAGACAAACTCCAATTTAAATGTGGTAGAAGGTCCTAAAATGCCAAAGTACGCAGTTTCGAGTCCCGTGGTTGGCAACATGATATAATTTGCTTCCAGTTCACTGCTCCCCTCCCTGCACTCATCTACTTCTCAGCCAAGCTGATATCACTGTTCCCCCACCAACCCTTCCATAGCGCTGTGCTTGAGCAAGTGTGATACATGGAATGCAGTATCTTCTAGGATGAAATTCATGTAACAGCAGCAGCTAATACATAAATTAAAGATTGGAGTCACAATTCAGTCCAATTTTCCAACTTCCATTTGTCCCGCTGCCTACTAATGTCTGTTGGTACTACCCCCATAAAAGGGCTTGCTGCTGTAACTTCTTCTCGCAATAACAGTTAGTTTAATATGATTTATTTTGTGTGTTAGGTATTTCGTTCTAGATTAATTTTCCTTCATGTTTCATCTTAATGCCACCATCATGTGCTCCAGTATTCTGGATATGTTAACTGCAACTGAATCTCTCATTTGCAACCGACTTAGTAAATCACTACTATCTCATAATCAAACAAAGTATTGATCTAGGTTCCGAATTGAGTAATATTTTTTGAAAGACAGCATTTCTGCTTATCAATGTTACCTTTACTTAAAAAGCAGGATTAATGTTTGTATGTGGTAATTAAACATGTATGAGAACTTTATTGCAAATCTGTTCAAATACAACAAGAGCTTGTAAGTCGATAGAATTTAGTGCTGTTTCCTCCTTTTTTTTTTTGTCAAAACTGTCAAATTTTAAGCAGTACAATAGATTGTTGTAGTGGCTAGTTCATAGTTTCTTGCATATCTTTTACTCTAGCACTGTGTAAGTCAAATGTCATGTTATCGTTCAAGCAATATCAATACTGTATCGAGCACTTTGGCGTAACAGGAAATCTTGAGTCTGTTCGTACACAAGTATCATTTGCTCAGCTCATTCCAACTGAATTCTTCAGAATAAATCTGCATGTGCCACAACAGCCAAAGCTTCATCTACAAATGTAAAATGGCCCCTATGTACCCTATTAAACAACATAAAAATATTAACCTAAGTAGCAGTAGTTTAATCTACGAATATGACGACAACCCAGTATTTTTTGAATGATGAATTTGGGAAAAAAACTCATTTTATAATTGGATAAATACAGTATGTTTCCTGCCACATTTGCTGAACTGACTGTTGGAAGTCTGCTTCTTCAACAATGTATACATAATGTATGAATAAATCGCAGGAAAATAATAATTTCTGAAACTCCTGGAGGTGGATACATTGTGGTTGTTACAGTGCTTTGGAAGCTTGTTGAAAAGAGCACACAGCAGTGTAGAACAAAACTATTTGTAGGTTTGACTGGGAAGAACTGTAATATGAACCACACTCTCGTCATATCCGTATGCTTTCAGTTCATTCACTGAAGACACAACCATTGGTTGAGAGGTGAATGAAGACAGAACCACAGTAGGCGAACAAGTGAGGTCATAGACCAGTGAAACAATTGATGATAAGCTACAACAAAGTCCAAATACAGCCTAGGGGTAAACAATGTAGCACTGGTCATTGCTACACTGGAGAGCTTGCTGTCAACTTCGATTGGTTGACAATAAAGCTTTCGCAGGTGTTTTGCCACGTGCCTCAATACTGGCAGATGTATCCTCTCACACTGTGCCTTGTGATCTTGATGGTCTGTGCATATTTACATAGATTGGTCAGTTGATATGTCAAGTGGGATTACAAGACTGGCTATTGAGAAACCATTTTCAGTAAATAGTTTACAAAAATCCTCTGTGATGATCATTCTAGTCATTTGCTGTTGGGATTACTCTTCAACTGTTTATTTCTTTGTTCTTAAACTTAATGACTAGCTATATTTTGCAACTCTTCTTTTAAAACTTTCTTAGTTATCCAGTTGTAAGATTCACTGGCTGTACCTGGTGGCAGTTGGGTGGCACGGTGCTACCATAACAGCTTGTAGCTGATTGTGAATTGTAGTCTATCCATATTTATAAGTTGATTGTTGTCTCTTCATAATTTACATTATGTTGCCAGATGATGGTCAATATTAAATATCTTTTTCCTATGGTTCCTTGTGACCATTTCATAGTTTTGCAATTTAGTGGGAATGTAAGGATACCATTCACATAGCTGTGATAATTCCTACATTACTATATTAAACTGCACTTATCTTACCCCTTCCCCACCTAGTTCTGGGAGAGATCTGATATTTCTCACTTTGTTCATACAATTCAAATAGTTTCTTGATAGTAATCCAGCATTTAAATGAAACACACAACACATTTGTAATAGTCTCGTGTCTAGTGATAGTGTTTTACAGTGTATTTGAAACTAACTATAATACTGGTTATTGCAGGTTGCCTGTCTGCCAAGATGACAGAACTGCTTTAGCCTCTTGCTTCCCTTTATTGATTGAACACCTCATAAATCTTCTTCTACTTTTATTTTAATGTCTCGGTAGTGGCAGAGATTTTCTCAATTTCAGTCATATTTCCTTCACAGCTTAGCCACTTTCCAGTGTGTGGTAGAGTACCTCATTTTTCCCCATTCCATTTGTGAGTGGGTGTGGCTAAAACTCATGAGCTTTTAATTCACAGTAAGTTATGTTTATTTATATTGAGTGTCAACAGCTACTCTCTGCGCCAGTGGTGTATCTCGGCAGGTCTTCGTGGATTTCACTAGTCTTCTGGCATTGCAACCTTCCTGTGTGCAACTACATCATCTGTGGACAGATTCACAGCACTTCCAACATTATCCACTGGATCATTAAGAGAATTTGAAAGCAGTAACGACTTTATAACTCTCACTAGGGATAGTCTCGAAATTACCTTTACATCCATCCACTTTGTTCCATTAAGAGTGATATTGTGAGTTCTATCTTCAGAAAAGTTCTGAATCGAGTAAAAAATGTGATCTTTTACTTGGGACGGGCGCTGATAACCTCGCTGTTGTGCGCCCTAAAACACTAATAATCATCATCATCTTTTACTTGGGAAAGCTTTTATTTTGTTCACTAAATGGCAGTATGGAGTGCCTTCCAGAAGTCAAGGAACAGTGGATCCACCAGGTTGTCATTATATATGGTGCTCTGTCCTGTAGGCGAAGATGGCAAGCAGAGTTTCACGAGATCTCTGTTTGTGAAATTTGTGTCTATTTTTAAGAGATATTTTCATTCTCCAAAAACCTTAATGTTCGAGCATAAAAAAAGTTCTGTGATTTTGAAAGAGATTGATGTTAGCAAGGAAGGCCTAGAGTTATGTTTATTTGTCCAACAACCATCTGTGAAACAAACAGCTGTTAGATGTGGAGCAAGGTCTTTTGCATAATCTCTGTCCATCTTGTCCAGGCACCTTTCAACTGTTGAGAGAAGTGATTGTGTGGAATAGAAAATTAACCAAAATTGCTCAGTATCTGCCATTTCAGCATCCATGTGGTGATTGATAGGAGGAACCATATTCAGATCTTTCACGGAGAAACATTTTCAGAAACCAAATTCACTTATTTCTACCTTCATTCTGTCATCTTCTACGTAAGTGCCAATTTTGTCCCTATGGTGACTGAAAAAATAGCACTTAGATCTGGACAATATGTTCCTGCTCTGCCTTTAGTTTTGTGGGAGCAGAATTTATTTTGTCATGTTTTGTTCCGTAACGCTGCACTTATCGTATCTAATGTATTCCATGAAATGTGTAAATTGCCTATTTGCTGCCATGGTAACGTGATATAGTCAAAGTGAGTGTATTCTATATGTAATATTTCCCACCAAAATCAATACCGGTAACTAGCTGAGCTACGATCAACGCATTGTATCAAAACAGTCTCAAGGCATTCAGTGAATCGTGCATACGTGTGAAAACCAACACTGCACTGAATGGTCTTAATTAGTGTAAATTAATTGACAAAATTAAAAGAATTAATTCTGTAATTTTTGAAACTGAATTGCTTGTTTGGTGGGTAGAAATTTTATAGCAAATTGACTATCACCGAACTTGCTTGATTTCCAGTAGTGAATCTGGATTTTTCCAGTGTTGAGCAACTTTTTATCTTACCCCATGTTCTTTTTAGGTTCAGAATCCACATTCAGTTTTGTCTTTAGTTTGTGGTGCTCAAAACAAAATTACAGATATCAGTTTATGAATCTGGAGATTGCACAAAATCTATCATGTCTATAGTCCTAACTTCTCTTTGTTGTTGATATAGTTCAAGTAGCAAATTGTTCATTTTAATGTGGTGTTTAAATAATATACACAATACAGATTTATAATTCTCATCTGGTGTATTCAATACTTAATATGTTACTTCTTATTGCCTCTCATCCACTCACCAAAATGGCAGGAAAAAGGTTTACTCTTACTCTAAGAGCTACTTGCAGACTTGGTGAGAGGTGAACATCACTTACCAGCAATGTCTTAATGAGAATACTGTCATTATTTTATAGTGCTTAGTGAATGCACCCTTAAACAAACACAATCACTGGCGTCTCAAAATGATGTGTGAAAATGTCAGTGAATTCTACATCGACATTGTGCAAGACAATGTATGGCGCACGAGTACCCTGTACCTCTGCTAGTCATTTCCTTTTCTGTTCCACTCGCAAATAGACAGGGGGAAAAAAAGACTGCACATATGCTTCAGTATGAGCCCTAATTTCACATATCTTATCTTCATGACATGCAATGTATGTTGGCAGCAGTAGAATGATTCAGCAGTTAGCTTCAAATGCCTGTTTTCTAAATTTTCTCAATAGGGTTCATTGAAAAGAACATCACCTTCCCTCCTAGGATTCACATTTAAGTTGCCAAAGCATCTCCATAACATGTTGTTCGAACTTACTGGTAACGAATCTAGCAGTTTGTCTCTGAATTGCTGCAATATCCTCCTATCCGACCTAGTACTGATCCCAAACACTTGAAGAGTATTCAAGAATATGTCGCACCAGCACCCTGTATGCAGTCTCCTTTACAGGTGAACCACTCTTGCCTAAAACTTGCCCAATAAACTGGTTGACCATTCGCCTTCCCTACTACAGTTCTCACGTGCTCGTTCCATTTCATATCACTTGCCACATTATGCCCAGATATTTAAATGACATGACTGTTCACAAGCAGGATGCTACTAATGCTAAATCTGAACATTACATGTTTGGATTTCCTACTCGTGAGCATTCCGTTTCATATCGCTTTGCATCATTATGCCCAGTCATGTAAACAGGGCACTACTAATGCTGTATCCAAACATTACGGGTTTGTTTTTGCGACTCATCTGCATTAACTTATGTTCTTCTACATTAAGAGCTAGCTGTCATTCATCACACCAACTAGAAATTTACACTGTCATCTTGTATATTCTTACAGTCATGCAACTTCAACACGTTCCTGTACACCACAGCATTATCAGCAGACACCCACAGATTTCTGCCCACCCTGTCCACCAATTAATTTGTGTACATAGAGAACAGTAGCAGTCCTGTCACACTTCCCTGGAGCAACAGAATAGAAGACTACATGTGATATCACATGCTTCTAGTTTGCAGTTGTGCTGTTCGTATACTGTCCGCTGTTTTCAGTTGATTGTTATAGTTAATAGCTACTTATTACGAATATTTCCATACAGGCGAGAACATGTAAATGCAGCGAATCATTAATTTATAGAGCTACTGGTTTCGTATTGCAAAGTTTTGATAGTGTCCACAGAGTGTGGGAGATGAGTGCATCAATAAGTGAGTGCATTGTCGTGTTGTAAATAGAAATTGATCAAAAGGAGAAAAAATATTATAGTAGTAAATAAGCTGATTAACAAAAGAAATGAGTCTGCA